>NC_066583.1:42776882-47576882 GCF_024323335.1 Lathyrus oleraceus
ATTTGGTGGAATATGCAAAATCAGTTGACACTCTAATGCCCACAAATGGAAACTTGGAAAAAGATGAAAATTGTAAGGATGTTGATGTCAAGAAGTATAGAGGTATCATTAGATATCTTCTATATCTTACTACATCTCGGTCAGACATTATATTTAGTGTGTGTGTGTATGCACTAGTTATCAATCGACTCCTAAGGAAACACATTTAAAATCCGTAAAATGCATCCTTAGATACCTTAGTGGTACATCTAAGTATGGGCTTTGGTATTCCAAGGGAAGCGATTGTAATTTGGTTGGTTATATCGATTATGATTTTTCCGATTGAAAATTGGATAGAAAAAGTACTAGTGGAACTTGCCACATGTTTTCAAACTCCTTAGTAAGTTGGCATAGCAAGAAACATGTTTCTGTTGCTTTGTCAACTGCCGAGGCAGAATACATCACAGCCGGTAGTTGTTGTGCTCAAATATTGTGGCTCAAACAATAACTACTTGATTTTGATATTAAACTACAACATATTCCTATATTGTGAAATAACGCTAGTGCTAATTAATCAAACCAAAAATTCATTGTTACACTCTCGCACTAAACATATTGAGATATGTCACCACTTTATATATAACCATGTTTAAAAATGAGATGTTGCATTTGAGTATGTTGATAGCAAAAATCAACTTGCAAATATCTTTACAAAACCTCTTGCGATTGAATCGTTTTTCAACAATCAAAGGGAATTAGGCATACTTGATATCTTAAATCTTGCCTAAATATGATTCGTTGCACGCTGATAAGTGCTTAAGGAAGAGTAGTAGAGCATAGAATTTTGGCACTTATAGGATCTACGAGATACAAATTCGTGATATTTCCAATATTTTATTGAGAATATGAAGCCAGGTAAAAGAATGAATACTTTTTTTATTGTTGTTGTGAATTTATGCAGGAAGAATCACCCAAATCAAGCCTAAACATCAAAATAACAAAACTGGCACTCTACAAGGGTGCTACAGTACAAAATAGCGAGCAAAAGAGATAAAATACGAGCATGGGCGCTACAAAACGCTACAGAAATCCTAATCCATCAATTTTCTAGTGAGGTCATGCTGCCAACATGCTTGTAGCGCAAGTGCGCTGCAACATAACTTTTTGCGCATAACACACTAAGGTGGTTTAAGTCCAAGTCTATTTGTAGAAGTCTTCAGAGTTAAGAAATGTGGGTGCGCTGTAACACAGTTTTTGGCGCTGTAACACGATCATGACACTTTGGAACAATTATAAATAGCTGCAACTCATTTCAGAAGAAGTATGTTGGGTAGTTGGAGAAACATCAGTAAAATAGGAACAAAAGTAAAGGACAAGTGAGAAAGGAGTTGGATACGCATCAGATTGTCGAGAAATAACATTTGATGCTCATTCATCTTCATTCTTCCATTTTGTACCAAGCTACCATGAGTAGCTAAATCTATTTCTTGTTGGGATTGGATGTAGTTCATCGTAACAATATGTATGTTTATTGATAATGGCGTTATATATAATCTATTTATGAACTAATATCGATGTTATCTTTGTTTCACTATTTAACTTTATAGATTGGAATTGATATTGAGAAATACGGTTCGAATCTTAATATAAGATAATCACCTGTTAGGTTTTAAATGCTAGACATAGATTTAGGTTTAACATTCACCACAAGTATCGATTCTTAATGCTACCTTATTACTTAATAGGTTGAGAAATCATCGATTAAACAATAAGGTTGAACTCTCATCATAAGTTTAGATATAAACTTTGTTTGTTAGCGATACGTGATGATATTGATGAATATCTAGATTTTGTATAATTGATCAGTAAACTACTTATTCAATCGGTGGATGAAATCCAATCCCGACAAGCTTTCTCATATTTAAAACTTCACTTATTATTTACCATTTTTAAATTACGTATTTTATGCAGAGAAACAAATTGACCACTTTTTAGTTAAAACTATATTAAACCGTTGAACGGTTGTGATATTGCATCAGTCCCTATGGATATGATACAAACAATACTTACTTTTGATATACTGAACATCAAAATGGCACAGTTTCCAAGGACTGGCGTTTAGATATTACAAGCATCATAACAGTTTTTATCATTTTAAGTTTGTGCATTTGTTAATACTGTATATATACTTCTATCCATCGTACTGCTAACTATTGCTTGCTAGATTTGTGATTTCTGTTTATGCGAGGTAAAACACCGATATATCAGTTACTTTTTGATCCCGAGATCAAAAGAACAGCCCAGAGAAATAAGAGACGGACCAAGAAGCATAAACAATTAGCCAAGCAAAGGAATTAACAAAAGAAAACTTCTACGTGAAATTCAACAACAACTCCAAAACCAGAAAAGATTTCTGAACCTGAAGGTAAAGTAGAAGTCCTCAACAACAACGGTAGGATGCCTTGTCACAATAGTCCATGACGGTTAACGCATCTCACCAACACTCATAACAACCGACAAACTGAAATGAAGACTGGATTGCTTCAAATCATTTATGCAAATTCTTTTTCAGGGGTTGACCATGAAGATCCATACACTAATCTCACCAAGTTTTATGAACTTGTCGGTACTCTTGGTGCATCCGAAGTTGAAGAAGAGGTAGTTTAAATGAGATTGTTCCCACATTCCCTGATAGGTAAAGGGAATGATTGGTATCTTGATCATCCAACTCAAGTCATGACCAACTAGAATGTCTTAGAAGAAAACTTTATGAACAAATTCTTCCCGTATAATAGATTCATTGATGCCAAGACATCAATCACCACATTTTCTCAAAGTGTAACCGAAACTCTTTGTGAAGCATGGGAGCGCTACACATCCATGTTGCGTAAGTGTCCTAATCATGAAGTTAAAGAGCTCACACAAATTCATATCTTTCAAAATGGACTTTAGCCGCAACCGATGGTTCTTCTTGATGCAACTGACGGTGATTCCTTGTTATCTAAAAGTGCAGAGAATGCAGTTTTTATTATCAACCGTATGGCTCTCAACGATCATCAGGTTCAGTATAACCTAGGTACAACTAAAGAAAGCCTGGAGTTTTGGAGTTAGGTGCAAATGACGCGCTCCTTGCACAAAATAAGCTTCTTACTCAAACAATGGAAGACTTAACCAAGAAACTATCCAAACTTCCACAATAACACAAATAAATGCAAGAGACATCGAGTAAACTTCAACAAGTAGCCTTTTGTGAGCTTTCATAGGTGACCATCCAACTTGTTTTTGCCCTCCGATTATGGCCAACACTATGAAACAAGTTTAGTGGTAAGGTAATCAAGTTCAACAACAAAGGTAAACAAGTTCAACAACAAAGGTCAACACTATACCAAGGTAATCAAAGCTATCAACGTGGAAACAACGACAATTATGGCCAAGGTTAGTGGCAAGATGTGAGATGATGCTTGTCGTGACTATATATAAAATATAGTCTATCGGGTACTTGAATGCAAGTGCACAGTCCAGTCGCTTTAGTTTTAAAAGATATCGATCCCACAGGGACCTATGGTCAAACTAGTGTTGCTAACATCACTATGTTTAGCTAATGGGATGATTAGTAGAAGTTCGGGGGCAAAATAATAAATCTAAGGGAAATTTAGTTTTAAGAAATAATTGATGGAAGGAATCAGTATGCAGCGCATTAATTGTTAGGGATTCGATAAGTCACCGGTGAATAGTTTAGATGCCAAATATCTCTCAGTAGAAAATATTTATTTAAAAGGCTTTGTCTCACACTCTCGTGATTGTTGATTCGGCCCATAGCTTTAAGTCAGAATGTACGCTCTCGCTGTCCCATTTGAAGTTAAAATTACTTTTTGAAAATAAATAAGTTCTAATTGCTTTTGAAGTGCTCTCGATGTTTTTAAACTCAATGCCTAATTTTTACTATCCAGCTCGAGCCTTGCGCTCTCGCGATTGTTGGTTCTCACCTTAGTTAATTTCCCACTCTCGTGGCAAAATCGTATTAAATAGCTTCTCACGCTTTGTGATAAAGTTAATTAAATTTAAATTAAAAACCTCAACCTAAAAGATTGTTTGAGAAAAAGAGTTTTCACCGATTATTATTAAATCCCATCAAATTAAATTGTTACATACCGATACTGGTAATTTAGCCGGACATGTTAAATAAAGCAACCACAGAGCATGAACAGATTAACATTGCGGTAAATATAATTATAATAATAACTGGGCAATAATAATAATTTAATAAAAACCTGGCAATCGAATTAACAGAGCACAACGAATCTTCGAGTACTTGAGCAGTCCTCCACAAGTCGGTAGGATTATGCTTCTTCAATATAATTGCTTACTAAATTAAATAAAGTGTAGTAGTTCCCCAGTGTAGGAAACTACTACTATGGCTAACTGGTAAACGGAAAGGAAAGGAGAAAAAGGAAATTCTAAAAAGAATGGCAAATGAACTAAGGCAACGGAAACAAAGTTGCTGAAAAGAAAATAACTAAAAAGCTAGAATGCTGTAAAAATTAATTGCAGAGCGTAAGTGTAGTTCCTCCAATTTTTCCAACTTTGGTCCTTTATATAATGCCTTGGTAGGTCTTGGCGATTGAGGAAATTAAGGAAGACTCGTTGAATGAGGAATCTTCGGGGGAGTCAAGCTATTGGAGAGAATTTAGGCACGTTTGGGTGCCTCTGGCTGACTGTTTCAAAGCGTAAAACTTGGCCGTGTGACGTTCGTCATGGGCCTGTGACGGTCGTCACAGGCTGGGTCGTGACAGTCGTCATGAAGCTTGTGACGGTCGTCACATCAACAAATTCTGCATTCTGGTTTTCTGCTTTTTCCTGTGCTCTCTCATCTGTTTCTTCTTCTTTTTCTTCCTTTTCTTCATTTTGCTCATTAATGCTTGGAGATTTAAATACCTGCAAAAACAACTCGAATACTTGCGGAATAATAAGGATATTTATTAAAATGGTATGATCTTTGAGTGTAAATCAAGGCAAATATCTGATGTATTTTCGCGTTATCAAACTCCCCTAAACTTGAATCTTTGCTTGTCCTCAAGCAAATACAATTTGAAAACAAAGTTAAACGCAAATACATTATCCATTCGTACGTGGTTGTCAGGTGGATTGTTAAATTTTTTTGTTATGCCAAAATGTGTATAAAGGATTGATAAGGACAAACAAAATTTTTTGTATTAGCTGAAAATACTAACAATAGAAACAAGTAGAGGAGTGATAAGAATTTCCTCCCACATTTAATCAATGCATTATCCTCAATGCGACAATATATAGAATAAAAAGAAAGAAACAAATGTCACTACTCGTTGTTACGTTGTTGGCTTCTGCATGCTCTGGCTCTTGCTCTTGCGCGCTCACCTTGATAACATGAAATAATATCACATTTTTGGACTCGATTTAATTAAATTATATTATTATTCACTTCAATTTATTTCATTTTATTCGATATTACTTGGTATTTTTCCTCTTATTTATCTCAGGTAGCTTATTTGAAGCACAAGTGAAAAAGGAAGAAAAAGAGGTGCAAAAAGAAATGAAGAGAAGCAAATTTCACCAAACGAAAGCCCAGCCCAAAAGTACTAGCGCTGAGCCTGTGACGAGCGCCACACATGGTGTGACGAGCGTCACGCCCTGCTGCCTTGTGTTACGAGCGTAACACATGGTGTGACGGACGTCACACCATTCTCCTATATTTTTGGCTTCAGAAGCGCAACAGAGGCACGTTGAAGCCTATTGTTACGCTTGACCTGGGAAACGTGAAGACCACTTTTACGGAAGGAGTTTTGGAAACCGTTACAAATGGGGACAATATAAATAGAACCAGGGAACAAACCCTGCGGGGGCTCTCTCCTTCGTGCTATATTTTTTCTTCCAGCTGTGCAAGCATACTTTACAGCATTATTTTTTTACAGTTTTTACTTTTCTTTGCAATTTCTATTTTCTTTTCCAGTCAATCTTTCAGCACTTAATTAATTTTTCACACAATAGTTTCTACACCGGAAACTATTGTGTATCTTTTACCGGATCTAACCTTACGTTAGACCCTAGGTTTTTATTCCTTCACTTTTATTTTCCTGTCCGATTGAAGAATTCAAGAACAAATCCAACCGGTCTGTGGTGGAGTGTTCAAGATTGCCATTAATTATTCAGGTTCTTTAATTATTGTTTGAATTCATATATGCCCTGCTTTATTGTTTATTTGCATTATTTGCCTGAGATGTTTCTATTTAAGCATGAGGATTGTTTAGATCTGTTTAGCATGTCTGGCTAATTTATTTAGGTATCGGTATGTAAAGTAAGCGGAATGAAGGAACCAAAACTAAGTTGATTTAATTACGCTTAAAAATAAAATCACTCTTTTTATGGTCTCAATTTACAGGTTTAATACCAAGGTTTTTGTACGAAAGTAAAAGACTAAAGAAGTTAAAATCAATAGAACGAAAGTTTGAGTTTTTAACTGGACAGTGTAATTTGGACATTAATTCTAGATCAGGGCGAAAGCAATTTTTAGAGTTAATTAAATTCTAATCTTTTTCAAAAAGTATTTTTAAAAGTTAAATTTGAGGACGAGAGTTAAGCATTTGAATTTAATTATATAATCTAAGTCAACAGAGCGAGAGTTTGAGACGAGGGTGTTTAAACGATTAGTATTTTCTTAAAAAGAGTTTCTATGGATTCTATTGTTTTCAAAAAGTGATTTTGGACTTAACAAATAAGTGACAGCTACGTTAATATAAAGTCATAGTCTATTCAACAGAGCGAGAGTTTGAGAAAAGACTTTTAATCAATAGTGTCCATTGAAAAGATTTATTTTAAAACCAAGAAACCAACGAAGCTTTGATTCCCTAATTACGACGAACTACATACCGATATCCGCTTAATTGATATTTAATTTAGATCTAGTCTTAGTTTTAACTTTTCCCCTGAAACAATCAAATTATCATCCGCCTTAGCTTTACGAAGTAACCTTAGAAAACAGTATATCGATTCATAAGTCCCTGTGGGATCGATATCTTTTAAAACTACGCGATAGAACTGTGCACTTGCAGTTTGTACCCCAATTCGACTCATAAAGTCGCGATCAAGTTTTTGGCGCCGTTGCCGGGGACTTTTGTTTAGTCGATATCGTAACTCTTCTGTTACGCTGTAGAGACTAAGGCAATTTTTTTTTCTTTTCTTTCTTTCGTTGATTTGTATGCCACACACTCGCTCACAAGGCGAGCCGTTTTACTTACAAATCAACAACATCGAACTATATCTCCGAGTCTTACGACGAATTCGGGAATATCGTGCTGCAAACAATCTCCCTCCTATCGAAGTGCCCGACCTCAAAAATCTTCTTCCTTCACCAATACCCGAGATGGCAGAACCAGCTCGTGCTCTTCGAGATTACGCCGCTCCATCGCAAGATGAGCCGCATTCGAGTATTGCTCCACCCGCAATCAAAGCAAACAACTTCGAACTTAAACCTTCTCTATTGCAGGCAGTGCAACAAAATCAATTCTCTGGAAATCCTACCGAGGATCCAAACCTTCATTTATCCGTATTTGTCCAATACGCTGATACTGTTAAAGCTAATGGTGTCACTTCAGAGGCAATTCGACTTCACCTTTTTCCTTTCTCGTTAAGAGATAAAGCTAGAAGATGGCTTCAGTCTCTTCCTTCCAACTCAGTTACCACATGGAACGAGTTGAAGAAAGTCTTCCTTGCCCGATATTTTCCTCCAAGCAAAACAGCTATGTTGAGAGCCCAGATAAATGGATTTAAACAGAAAGATAACGAGTCCCTTTTCGAAGCATGGGAAAGATACAAAGACATGATGAGACTTTGTCCACACCATGGTTTAGAGGACTGGTTAGTGATTCATACCTTCTATAATGGTCTCTTGTACAACACAAGGTTAATAATAGACGCCGCAGCAGGTGGTGCACTTATGGATAAACCTTATGCCGATGCTTATCAACTTATCAAAATCATGGCTCAAAATCATTATCAATGGGGAAGTGACCGAGTGTAACACCTCAAAATTTGCCCTCCTCTCTTGGGACTAGCATTAACATATTGCATATCATTTTAGGTCATTAGGCATTGCATATTGCATATCATGTGGTTACATTGTGCAAGTCATCCTCCCAAGTCTTGATCAGAAGATGAGGAAGTCAAAATGCAAGCTAGGGTTTTATTGACTGATCATTGGCCATCTGAGGATTGGGCTATGAATTGGGGTTTTGTGATTCTCAAAGGATATTGGTCTTCATCTTGATTACATTGATTCATCGTCATCATCATGGCTTGTCATCATCAAGTATTGAAGCTGATTCCTTGAGATTAGGGTTTTGACCATTGGTCAACCCTAATCTGTTGCATTGGGCCAGTCAGGGCATGATCAGGAGATGGGGTTTATGATGGATAGGGGGTTCATAATGTGATTATTTTGTGTTAATGGAAGCTAGGGTTTCATGCTTGAGTCATTTCATCAGGAGATTGGTGCTCAGTTGGATCAATGCATTGCCAATTTCATCTGTCAGTTGAAAAAGTCAACTGTGGTCAACTGTACATGATCTGATGGATTTGGAGGTGGGATTGAGTTGGATACACTTCATTCATGTTGAAACAAGTGTTATTTGACATGTCAAAGCTTAAGAATGGAGAAAATAAAGTCAGGACAAGAATTGCCAAAAATAGAAAGTGACTTGTAATGGAAGTTTCCAAAAATGGAAAGTTTTTGACCTCAAGACCACGTGTCCAAGGAAGCTTCAAATGAAAACTTGTTCAACATGAAAGTTGTAGATCTTGTTCTAACCTTTCCAAAAAGTCCAAGAACTTGAAAATCCCATGTATGGTTGTCAAGTTATGGTCCAGTGAATTTCAAAAATGACCCATAATCAGGAGGCCATAACTTCCACATGGATTGTCCAAATTGGAAGTTCTTTATATGCACAAACTCCATTTGACATGTACTTTCATGGTGCATAATTGGATTTCTTCAAAAGTGGTCAATGCAAAAAGTCAAATTTCAACTAGACAGTTAAATGAACCAGGGGCAAAATTGTCCAACTTGTGAAATAATTGGAATTTTTGAGTGGGGATTTTTGCAACACCTCATAAATGGTATTTGAAAGTTGTTGGAATCATCATAACATGTTAAAGCTTCATGGTTTGGAAAATAGCTTTTGGAATGAACTTGAACAATTGAATACATAGCCATTCACATGTGAATTTCCAAAATACTCATCCAATGAAGGTGAAACAAGTTGCAACAGCTCACACATGTCATTTTGAGAGTGTGTGAGCTGTCAATGAGCTGGCAATGAGCTGGCATGGGAAAATACAATTTTGCCCCTAGCTTGAAATAACTACTTTCACTAATCATTTCCAATTGATTAATTAGTGTGGTTAAGTGGTGATTAAGCAAGAGTATATAATCCTAATCATCATCAAATCATAACAGAAAAACACATTTCCCAAAATCAGATCCAAATTCCCTCCAATTTCTCAAGAACACTCAAGAACTCATCATGCAAAAATCAAGAAATCTCTGCCAATTCTCCATGGAATTCGAAAGTTTTTGTTGATCCAATCTCTATTCATCACATTCTACATCTGTTTCTGGTTTTCATTAGCAAACTCACACTAATTCGCAGCTGTACAAATTTGCTCCATCAATGGTGAATCACGATTTGGCGCAGTAGAAGCAATCTCCCTCGAACCTAAGCCTTGCATCTAACTTCCACAAGCCTCTAGTTCATCTGTTTCAAGGAATTGAGCATCGAAACATCAAAATCAACACTGTCTTCAAGATTAAGGTCAGAATTCGAACTTCATGTTTCTTCAATTGGTCATATGCGTTCTATAATGTGTTGAATGTAGAGTCTAGTGATGTGATTGGTTTTGCAAATGGATAACTGTAGGCTGAGATATTTGGATTTGAAAGTATGATTGTAAACCCTAACTCGACCGATCCGTGAGATTTAGGAACATTTAGGTTAAATTAGGATGATATCTGAGATCTACGTAATGAGACGGTTCCATTGACTATTCATTTGTTCATTTTGGTGGAGAGTTTGTGTTCATCGTGTTCATAGGTTTCCTGGCAATTTCTGGAGTGAAAACGAAGCAAGAACAGCGTTTGATCCATAATCCTGTTTGAAAATTTGAATGAGCTGTTTCCTGCGGCCACTGTTCCATAATTACGACTATGCCATTAGTGAATTCACTTAATTATAATAATTCTAAAAAATTCTTAAAAATCATAAACACTTTAAAAAATTCATAAAAAATTAATAAAAATCAGAAAAAATATGTGGATTTTTTCCTTGACTTCCTTTTTGACTCTAGAATTTTGTTGACCTATTTTTGGAGGTTGTGCTTGGTGAAATTTTAGTTTGACTTAGGGTTATTTGGCATGTGTGCAATTTTGATACCTTTGGCCATTTTGGTTGTGAAATTCTCATGGTTACAAATAAATGTTTGAAAATTTTTGTGGTGATTGTAGACTGGTTGATGGTTATTTACATGTAAATTTCATGAATTTTGGATTCCTTGTGTTTGAGTTATGAATTTTGGAACCTAGGTGTGACAATTTGTGTCACACCTCATTATGTCAAATTGCTGGATTTATTTGAATGACCTAGGCTTGTTAGAATGATGTGAAATTTTGCATGGATGTTCATTAACATGTTAAGATGCTATGTGAATTTTTGTGGAATTTTATGTGGCATTTTCAAATTGATTGCTATTTTTCATCTCTGTTGGTCAATTGTGCAAGCTTGTGTGACATAGGTTGGTAGATCTTATGTGAAATGCTCATATGGTATTGAATGAACATGAAATTTGGCTTGCTGGTTATAGACACATGATAGAACAGGATGCTTTTGGTCCCAGTCATTTCTTTGTTGTTTTCATTGAATTATGAATTTTTGAAGTGAATGCATGTGTTGATGTTGTGATTTGGCTCATATAGTTGTGTCTGTTTTTGTTGATTTTCATTGACATGGTTCCCTTTTCCCAATTGAGCTAAAATTTGACATGCCATACCTTGAATATGTCCTGTTTAGGTGTAATTTATTTGAGGATTTTTGAAATTGTTTTGATATGGATTTGAATGCAATAGTTCTGTTTGGATGTTTGGTGTTCCATTTGAACTAGTTTGATTTGTCTTGTGCATAAAAGGAACATGATGAATGATATGGACATGGGACTAATTGTGTTGGCTTTTGTTTGACATTAATTTGACTTTGGTTGGATATCCCTTGCTGTTTAGGAATTTTTCTTGCCTTTGGACCCTAGGCTTGGCCTAGTGGTCTAGTTTCTAACATTTGATTGATTTTTCAGGATGAAAAGGTGCAATGCTTATGGAGAATGATCCAAGTCAATTCAATTGATGTTGTTTGATGTTTGTACACTAACATAACTTTGTTTTGTAGGTTGTGAAGTTTGGGCTTGAGCTCATAGCTTGCCTTTGTTGTGCATTAGTTTGTATAGTCTGACTGATTAATATTTGCTGTTTATTTTTGTCTGCCTGAGTACTAACTGTGTTTGACTGTTTCCAGGTACTTTTAGTTGCTCAGTTCCTTGTGAACTTTTGCTTTGCTTTGCTTAAGCAACTTGCATTGAGGTATAACTTCCTAACTTCATGTAGTCTGGAGACCCGGTCTGTTATTTGACCGGGCAAACTGTCTGAAGTCCTCCTTAAGAGGCGATGCTTGTGATTGTTTAATATTGTGCCTAAGCAGGTAAAGTCCTTAATCAAGGCAATTGGTGGAAGGTAGGGATATGCAATCTATCCCCCACTATTCAGTTGAGTCTTCTCCTTGCTCCCATTACATGGTTGTAGCATTGAGATCACAAGCCCAAGATCTTGTGCAGTGCACATTGTGTCAGAGTCTCTGAGTATAGAAGGGTTCCCCCATTCTGGACCCATGCTCATTTGTCAGAAGCTCTCCCTGGTCAGGGATAAGAGCTGTGAGGTCTGATCCTCACTTCACCTTTCATCTGCTTCACCTTAGCCTCATAATGGCAAGGTTAAGAGCAAACACAGCCCGTACAGATGACTTGCTGAGGCAGTCAAACCTATTGTGTGAGCCCACTTGTTTGGTTATAGTGCGTGCTATGTGGATATCTGTTTGAGATGCTCGTTCTCATTTGATGTATGCTTGAATTATTTTGTATGCTTGTATGCTTGCTTCTTTCCTGGATAGGAGTGGTTTGCTTATGCAAGTAGGATAGAAAACTGAACTTAGGGTAACGATGCATGACAACACTAGGCTCGAGTCCAGCTCCCTAGTAGTGTGTCTTCCCCTGGTTTCTGGCTAGTAATTCAGTCCCTTTCAGGGGAACTACATCGCCCTGATCCTTGTTCCAGACGAGGTATGTAGGCAGGTGGTCGTGCGAGACCACTCCGGGCAACCTTTTTCTTTTTTGCGTGTGTTCACATGTTATCTGATTGTGTGTTTGGTTCGGATGCCGACGTAAGTCCAGTAATTGGCTGTTGGGCTCCACGTTTGCCGTTTTGTGCGTGTTTTGGTTCGGATGCTGACGTAATTCCATTGAGTGGTTGTCGGGCTCCATGTTTGCCATCTGTTTGTGCGTTTTGTGTTGTTTGGCGTGCGTAAGCCGAACTACAGTGGCTCTGATTCTCGTTCCAGACGAGATATGTAGGCATAGGATGCGACGTCCTATCGAGCTCCCTTCTCTTAACCCCACCTGCGTTCCCTGTGTGTGTGTGATGTTTAGCAACCTTTTCTTTATTTTAGAACGTGGATCCCGTCGAGTACGACGGACGTGAGGGGTGCTAATACCTTCCCCTTGCGTAACCGACTCCCTTACCCTTTCTCTTTGGTCGCGAGACCATTTCCTTTCCAGGTTTCTCTGAGTGTTTCCTTTCCCTATCTTGGGATAAATAACGCGCAGTGGCGGCTCTGTGTTGTGTTTTTATTTGAGTCCCGCCGGTTGTTTTTCGCAGGATGCGACAGCTGGCGACTCTGCTGGGGACTGCGGATGTAGACCTGTGCTGGTCCATCTTCCCTAAGCGGGTCCTTCCTAGCGTTATAGGATTAGTTTAGGTTGCTTGTTGTGTGATTTATTGCATTTATTATTCTAACCAGTGTGTATATATTTGCATTAATGTCTGCATGCATCATACTATCATGTTGTTGCCGTCCTCTGTGCAGGTGGTTCCTCTGTTTGGGGTGGGTGTTCTGAGTGGGGCTAAAACCCAGGCCCGAGTATACACCTAGGATTAGTGTGGTCTCACGTTCCTCAATTGCTAAATCAGCATATTGTTGCAACGTGACATGCCACAAGCCGGACGAGGTTCATCTGATAGTGCTTTCCATTGTGGAATACTCCACTTTGGTTGAGTTACGTCATCTGAACTGTTGACTCTGGTGACCGATCATTTCCCGGATCTTTGGTTTAGACGATCTTAAGGGAGCTACAATGGCACACCCGAAAGGGCAAACCCATTGAGTATCTCTGCCCGATTGTCGAGACTATTATCCGCCTTAGGATGACCTGATTAGAATTTACCTGTGAGGGGAGGGTGATTCTTACAGATGCATGTTCTGTTGGTGACTCAGATGGTGACTTTTTGTTCCGTGGATCAGAGTCATATTTATAAGTCGGATTTATGGTCATTTATTGCCGTGACGCCGGAGTGCTGTCCGAGATTTATCAGTGGGGATCCGTTTATTTCAGGATTCCCTGGGCCGATGTTATCAGTAGGGATCCGTTTATTTCAGGATTCCCCGGGCCGATTCAGATGACTGTGGGTATCTGTTCAGAGATGGTTTGTTGATGATGATGATGTATCTGTCTTCCGTTTATTTCGGAACCCGCGGGTCAGATTTGTGGTTACGGTTCCCTCAGATGGTTATGATCAGTTCAGAGACCAGGTTTCAGTGCAGATGATCAGATGACTTGGAGGATGGCAATGCATTGCATTCATTCATCAGCATCATTACATTTTGCATTTACCTGCATCTAACACATGTTTATCCATATGCAGGGACATTTTTATCGAGATCCTGGTAGAGAGACTTTCTGCTCAGATATGAGAACCGGTTTGAAAGACAACGTTGCCTACAGTTTCTTCAACCCAGAGATTGATGAGTTGAGAGATATGATAGCAGTGATTACACCCGACCATGTGGGGATGTTCAGAGAGTCATACGGTAGTATCCTGAAGATGGTTTTCAGACTCACTGACAGTGACAGAAGTGCCATTCATACTCTTCTCCAGTTCTATGATCCAGGTCTGAGATGTTTTGTATTTCCAGATTATCTGTTGGGACCTCTGATGGAGGATTATGCTAGCATCTTGGGTGTTCAGATCCACGATCAGATTCCTTTCTGTGCCATTAGAGGAGAGCCAGATGTCCTTGGGATTTCCCGTGCTCTGTATTTGAGTCCGGAAATGGTCAAGGAGGGTTTGAAGGAGAAAGGAAAATTACCTGGATTTCATTTGAGTTTCTTGGAGGCTAAGGCCAAGGAACATGCTGCAGTGGGTAACTGGAAGACGGTTTGTGCCTTGATTGCTGTGAGCATTTATGGTGTCATTTTGTTTCCTAATCAGAAGAATTTTGTGGACCATAATGCTATCAGATTGTTCATACAGAGGAACCCTATTCCTACTCTGATCGGAGATGTCTATTACTCGATTCATAACAGGAATGAGAAGCGACGTGGAGGTTTGATCAGGTGCTGTGCCCAGTTGCTCTTCAGGTGGTTTATGGGGTATTTGCCTTCCCGAGGTGCTTTTGCTTCTATTGATCCTACTGTCAAGTGGTCATTCAGGTTGATGGGTTTGCGGGCTGATGACATTGCATGGACTCATAATGGTATGGCTGGCCGGGATTTCATATATAGCTGTGGGAGATTTCCCAATGTGCCTCTCATAGGTGTTCAGGGTTGCGTTAATTACAACCCGACGCTTCTTAGGAGACAGATGGGGTTTGCCATGGAGGTTCCTCCTCTCGAGCGGGAGATTCAGGAGTCCTTTTACTTCTCAGCTTAGGGCGATCAGGCCAAGCTGGTGCAGGTGTCTGGGGCATGGCGCAACATCCAGAGAAAGGGCAAGGTTCCGTTTGGTAAGGTCAACAGTCGGTATTTTCCTCTATTCGAGGATTGGTTGCGGAAGAGGATAGAGCTCACACTTCTACCATTTCCTGGAGGTGATCTTGGGTGTCCTAGGATTGAGGGTCCAAGTTCTTCTGTCAGTATGGAAGAATTCCTCGAGATGAAGAGGGCCAGAGATCAGTTGCTTGCAGAGAAAGCGGATTTGGAGATGACTATTGCTCGGATTCAGACGACCAACCAAGAGATTAGAGTGAAGATGGAAGATCAAGACAAGCGACATGCCCTGGAAGCAAAGCGCTTTGAGATGGATACTGCCTACTATGGGAAGATCAGTCAAGCCTTAGCATCGTCCAACAGAGAGCATGACATCACTAAGGAGAAGCTATCCAGAGCGTCAAAGGTTATTGAGGATGAGAAGAGGAGGCAGATCCTCGTGAGAGATCAGAGGGACGACAGAGTCCGAGTCCTCATTGCTGAGTGGGAGGCCAAACTAAAGGTCAAGGAAGCAGAGAATGTGAAGATCATTGCTGAGAGAGATCATTACATTACTGAGAGAGATCACTACTTCAGGCAGATGAAGATTCACCAGAAGGAGGTGGGGAGATTACAGCAGGAGAATACCGAGCTCAGGTTCGCCGCAGAGTTCGCGAAGATGGTTGATGATATAGGGCCATCTGTGGGACCCTCATCAGGCTAGCCTTTCATTTTTGGGGATTACCGTCAGGCCTGTTGACGGAATTAATTTTGCTTGTATTTCTTTCCCGATTCTGGAGATTTGTATCTGGTTTGATGTATGACTATGGCACTGTTGGTGCACTTTTGTTATGTGATGGTTTTTTTTTCATTCAGTGGTTGATCTTTAAGCTTTATTTGCTTTACCGTATGCACTCACACAAGCACACACATGGTTGGGGTATTCATGCTAAATCATATATCTCTGATATGAACGGGGAAGTCAAATGCTGAATGTCAGAATATTGCTGCCGGATTATTATTTGTCTCAATGAAGCCAGGATCAAGAGACAAAGTGTTCCTCATGTGGATGGACATTGCATTCATGCATAATAACTTGTTTTCTATTTTGCAGGTGTCAGTTTCTAACCTGTTTAATTGACACAGGAATGATGAATCCGTCCAACACCGACATTCTCGAGCTGAGAGAGAAGATGGGAGAGCTGATCAATGTCATGAAAGAGTTCGCCTTGGGGCAGAAAGTAATTGCCGAAAAGGTGGGGAGGATTGAAGACTGGCTGAAGATGGGGAACATGCAAGGAAACGCTTCGTCATCTGGACCGAAGAAATTCTTTGGTAATGACCAGCACAAGGATGAGGGTGAATCGAGTGTTGTGTACGCCCAGAGAGGACACGGTAGGGGTCGTTACTACCAGCACACTGCTGCAGTAACCATCCCTGCTGGTAAACAGTCAGTCCGACAGCAACCTCAGACAACTCCACAGAAGATACAGGGAGCTGGGAGTCAAGTGAAAGGAAAGGGGGTTGATCGTCATTTTGACAAGCCACCCATGCCATACGCTGCTCTGTTTAAAAAGTTGATGGATCTGGGGATGGTTCAGCCAAGGATGTTAGTTCCATTGAGATCAGATCAGAGGCCACCTAACTATAATGAGAATGCCAGGTGTGAATTCCATTCTGGTGCGCCTGGGCATAACATTGAGGGTTGTAGAGCCTTCAAGCATACGGTCCAAGATCTGGTGGAGTCCAAGGCCCTCCATTTTTCACTGTCGTCAAATGTTAATGCTAATCCCATGCCGGCGCATGGTCAGACGATGGTGAATGCAATTGCTGAAGATTCAGACCACGCCTATGTGGTGGGGGAAGAGACTGACAGCGACTGTGAACTTGAGTCATGGATAAAATCGTGCGTGGCAGGGAACTGGAAGGCTTAAAAAGATCAGCACTGACACTCGTCCGGAAGAGTAATATTTCTTGTTTTCAGTTTATCTGCATGAAAGCCATATGTGTTGCCCGACACGTAATGGTTCATTGTAAGGGCCACCTCATGTTCATAATTTGCATTTTCTGCATCATTAATAAATGGATGTTTTTCAGTCAAAAAGCGGTGTTCCCTGTTTTTCATTTATTTTTGCAGTTTAAAAAACAAATAAAAATGGCAATGTTTTCATTTTTCCTTTTTGATTTGTCTCGTTCCGAATTCAAAAATATTCTCCGGATCTCGTTGATAACGATTCGGTTACACCTCATATGACTTCGACAAACCGAGCAATCATGCCGAAGAAGAAGACGAAGAAGATTGTGATCTGCTGGAATTAGCCAGGTTGTCGAAACAAGAGGAGAAGGTGATTCAGCCGCTCGAGGGCGATGCGAGATTGTTATTCCAAGCACCGCCGAGGTCGGGAAGGAAATGAAATTAGAGCCGCTTCAGAGGCGAGTCGAGAGTAGAATGGTAGCCCTGTTGAAGGAGCATGTGGACACCGTCGCCTGGGCGTGTCAGGATATGCCAGGGTCGAATACCGATGTTGTTGTGTACAAGCTACCATGGAAAGAAGACTGTCCTCTAGAGAAGCAGGATGCCGATGTCACGTATCAGGGTGACTTTGTTTCATGATATGATTCATCATGGAATCAAATGCTATGTTATGACATGATAGCAAAGTCCCAAGCAGGAGAGGGGCATCTGGCAGACCGGGGCAAGTCGTTTGACCGGTTGAGACAATTCAAACTGAGGTTGAATTCGAATGAGTGCACTATCAGAGTGCGGTCCGGTAAGCTGTTGGGGTTCATTGTAAGGGAGGAATCGAGGTTCATCCTGCAAAAAAAAAAAAAAAAAAAAAAAAAAAAAAAAGAACAATAAGAGAAACGCCTGAACCGAGAACATAAAAGAGAGGTTCGTGGTTTCTTAGAAAGATTGAACTACCTGTCATGGTTCACATCTCATCTAACAGCCACGTGTTAACCCATATTCAGGATGTTGAAAAAAGATCAAACGGTCAGGTGAAATAATGATTGCCAAGGGGCATTGAAAGAATAAAAGAAAAAATTGCAGGAACCTCTGATTCTAATACCTCCCGTGGAGAGAGACTGTTAATCTGTACTTGATGGCCTTCGAGGGGTCTACGAGGTGAAGTGGGTCGGCATGACGAGTCTTGTCGAAAAGAGCATGCAATTTACCTTAGCAAAAAGTTTACCGACTGTGGAACAATACATTCACTGTTCGAGAAAACTTGCTGTACTTTGGCATAGGCTGCTCGCCGACTGAGACAGTGTATGCAGGTTCATAACACTTTGTGGATTTCGAGATGGATCCGATCAAGCATGGGTTTGAGAATCCAGCATTGACCGGACGGGTTGTGAGAATGCAAAAGAATATTGACTGATTTGTGACACTCTCAGAAAGCAATCAAGGGGTGTATTGTCTGATTACATCTCTCTGCAACCCGTTGAGGTTATCAACCGATGAAGTTTGAGTTCCCTGATGAGGACATCTCGAGGTGCTCCGATCGAAAGATTGAGAGTGACCGATCCCGGAGGAGGGGCCTGACCCCGAATCCGAACGGATTCCGATGTCTGATGGGGAGGTTAAGGTGAATAGGCTTTTGTTGCCCGGATAATGTTTGAATGCACCGACGGTGCGATTAAGTAGGAAACTGGTATCCTGGGTATCGAACGTCAGTGCGTACATCTACCGAGGCAACTTCTTTCTCGTTGGTGTGGGATGGAGGCTGTATTACCTGTTGAGGATTCAAATTCCCTCTTTGAGAGTCCTGAGGGACGCGAAATTGCAAGAGGCTGAATGGGTAAGGGCCCGGTATGAAGAGTTGAGCCTGATAGAGGAAAAGAGGCTAGCAGCCATTTGTCATGGGCAGTTATATCAGCAGCGGATGAAGCGTGCTTTTGACAGAAAGGTACGACCTCGGGTATATCACGTAGGTGATATGGTGCTGAAAAGGATCCTTCCTCCTCGAAACGATCGAAGGGGCAAATGGACACCCAATTATGAAGGTCCATTCGTGGTCAAGAAGGTTTTCTCTAGCGGAGCCTTGTTGTTGACGACCATGGATGGCAAAGATTTTCCATCCCCTGTGAATGCGGACGCAGTTAAAAAAATACTTCGTATAAAAGACCCGCTGGACGAAAAGAACAAAATAGTCCAGGCAAAAATGGGCATCCCGGCGAACCAAAAACAGAAAGAAAGGTTCGAGCAAAAATTAGGGATAAAAAGAAAAACTGTACACCCGGCAAGTCGAAAACCTGGAAAGGCGACTTGGGCAAAAAAGGGTATCCCGGTGGACTGAAAACCCGACAGGGCGGTCCAGGCAAAAGAGGGATTGAAACGAACAACTGCGTCTCGCATGATCGTTTGCGCTTTGGTTAAAGCATCATGGATAATACCCGGTGGGGATCAGTCGGAAGCGTCTTATTCAGAAGGCAGAAAGCATGGAGGGTCTGAGGACATATGGGGTGTAACCGAGTTGGAACTCGATGAGATCGCGGTTTCACATTGCCATTAGGATAGATTTTTCCTTTTGTGCAATTACCTCTTTTCAGGAATTGCTTCCTTTGTATTGCTCATTTGAGCCACACTTTTTCAATCAATAAAATGCATATTCAGGCAAATAATTTTGTTTTTGTTTTTCATTACCGCTTTGATTGCAAAAACATCCAGATATTTTTGATAAAGAATCTTGCATTTTAAGACATACAGGTCCCTTCCAATGCATGTTTATAAGATTGAAAGCTTGAAATCTTATTTGGAAGGTTGAGTGACCCAAGTGTTGAAATCTTGACACGCCTGGGGCACGGTTTTATCTGACGATCTGTTTTGCAGGAACTGTTAGGTATTCTTCATTCACTTGCAGGTTGTGGTGTGGAAGCTTTGTAGCAAATCCCCAGAGAGTTCGCTCAGGGACGAATGAATGAAAAATGGCGAAGTGACGTTGAGGCGTACGATGGTCCTTGATGATATCAAGAAGACTCTTCAAAATCGGAAGATTGGAAAGCCTGTAGAGATTCCCCGCAGAGTCCGACCAGGGACGAGTGCATGAAGAAAGAACGGTAGGAAGGGAGACGTCGAGACGCTCGACGACCTTTGGAATTAATCAAGAAGACTCTTCAAAGTCAGAAGATTGAAAAGTATGTATAATCCCAGGAGTTCGATCTTCGTCGAGCACGGAGCGATTGGGAATACAAGATGATGGAGCAGAAAAGGTCCAGACGAGTCTGGGAGTTCTCAAAAGTGGAAAGCTGGTACGAGATTGGGAGGTGGATACCGTGGTTCGACGAGTCGACGGGTGTTCTGTACCAACTTTTCTCATTTCCCCGCTAGGTCCCCGAGCAGAATCATAGGACTAGCTCCCCAGCAGATCCCAGGTCTGTGGATTTCTCCAGCCGAGTCAGGATGGTTATCCCCGGCGGGTTTACGATGGTGTTTCCTCAACAGCCAGGCCAGAAGGTTGCTATTCCCCGAGTGAAGCGGGTTTTAATGAAATATATCTCCAGCAGTGTTCATCCTACCAGTGGATTTGACGAATTTTCCGTAGCGGACGGATTTTGCATCCCCAGCTGAGTTGATTCTACCTATGGGTTGTTCCCAGCGGAGTAGCATTTGTTTCCCTAGCAGGGTCAGGATGGTTATCCCCAGCAGGTGTCAGATCGATGCTTCCCCAGTTGCCAGTCCTGGAGGTTGCTGTTTCCCAGCAGAGCTATCTGTGAGCATTTCCCCAGTGAAGTCGTCAGGTATCTGTGAGGGTTCTCAAAGCAGAGTCGGGATTGATATCCCCAGCAAGTCAAAAACTGTTGTATCCCCACAGAGTATTGGTGGTGCTTATCCCCAGCAGTTTTTCGAGTGGATCGGGTGCAAAGGAGGTTCTTCCCCCAGCAAGGGGCCTTTTCCCAGCAGCAGCAGTGCTATTCCCTAGCAGGGCGGAATCGGAGTATTGACGAGTTCCTCAGCAGAGCGTCTCGTGCTCCTCAGAAGAGTCCCTTGAGGGGGATGCCTTTTTATACATTCATCATGAAAAAAATAGCATAGCATGTTGCATAGAAAAATAATAAAGCGCGTAGCATTTCCATAATTATGGAGCATTACGCAGAGAAAAATCAATCATGCATCATATTGCCAGCATAAGCTAGTCTCAAACCGTGGTTACTGTTCGAGAAATGGTTTTGCCCAAAGGTGAAGAGGTGTTACTCCGAGGAGTTTAGCATTATGATTGAATCGAAGATATTCCCCAAGTAGTGCGATACTGGGGGAGATTTGTTTTTCCGTCGGACAGAGATGGGAAATATTTTGCGATCAGCGCAATTCAAGCCGTGGTTACCGCTTGGAGTTTTGTTTCGCCGAATGGTGAAGATGTTACTCTGAGGAGTTCAGCATCACGACGTCAGATCAGCAATGTTCCCCAGTAGTGCGATATTGGAGGAAATGTTTCCGTCGGACAGAGTTGGAAATAACATCAGAGGACGTTACGCGGTCAGCGCGACTCAAGCCATGGTTACCGCTTGAGGATTGGTTTTATCAGACAGTGAAGGTGTTACTCCGAGGAGTCTAGCATCATGGTTTTAATCAAGGATATTCCCCAGTAGTACGATATTGGAGGGTAAGTTTCTGTCGAGCAGAGATGGGAATGTTAATCAAGAAAGTTTCGGGGTCCAAAAAGAAAAAACAAGAAAGAAGATAATCCCCAGCTAAACGCGAAGTGTTTGACTGCCAGGGTTGAATAGAGAGCAGTCGGCTCAGGGCTTGTCATCCTCAGCATGGGTCGTTGTGGCACTCCGGCCAGTTTCCGATTTCCAGATCGAAGAGGTTCTCAACCGTCAGGACGAAGAACTTGTGGCACTCCGGCCAGTTTCCGATTTCCAGATCGAAGAAGTTCTCAACAATCAGGACGAAGAACTTGTGGCACTCCGGCCAGTTTCGGATTTCCAGATCGAAGAAGTTCTCAACAATCAGGACGAAGAACTTGTGGCACTCCGGCCAATTTCCGATTTCCAGATCGAAGAGGTTCTCAACAGTCAGGACGAAGAACTTGTGGCACTCCGGCCAGTTTCCGATTTCCAGATCGAAGAGGTTCTCAACAGTCAGGACGAAGAACTTGTGGCATTCCGGCCAATTTCCGATTTCCAGATCGAAGAGGTTCTCCACAATCAGGACGAAGAACTTGTGGCATTCCGGCCAGTTTCCGATTTCCAGATCGAAGAGGTTCTCAACAGTCAGGACGAAGAACTTGTGGCACTCCGGCCAGTTCCGATTTCCAGATCGAAGAAGCTCACGATGATTAGATCGATGCAGCTTGCGGAAATCCGGCCAGTTTCCCGGTATCCAGACCGAAGTGGTATCCAGACCGAAGAGGTGTTCAGACCAAAGTGGTGTTCAGGCCAAGAAAATGAAAAAAGAAGAGAAAATTCCGGGGTCCAAGAAAATGAAAGAGAAGAGAGAATAATAATCCCGAGCGGATGAGTGGTGTTCAAGCCATGGTTATCCCTGTGTTACCATTTATTTTGGTATCCAGGTCGACGTTGTCATTTCGGTATTCAAGCCGAGTTTTCTCCGTACCAGACGGGTTCTTCTTTGAAGATTGTGCGTTCTTCGCCGATTCTGACAGGCGTTGTTAATTATATCCCATCAGAGTGCAAATTGTTCGTCTGTTCTTGGTATTCAATCACTCTTCATCCTGATCATCTGAAAGCCGAGGCTATTCATATCGACAGGTTCACAGTGGATTGAATAGGGGCAGCTGTAACACCTCAAAATTTGCCCTCCTCTCTTGGGACTAGCATTAACATATTGCATATCATTTTAGGTCATTAGGCATTGCATATTGCATATCATGTGGTTACATTGTGCAAGTCATCCTCCCAAGTCTTGATCAGAAGATGAGGAAGTCAAAATGCAAGCTAGGGTTTTATTGACTGATCATTGGCCATCTGAGGATTGGGCTATGAATTGGGGTTTTGTGATTCTCAAAGGATATTGGTCTTCATCTTGATTACATTGATTCATCGTCATCATCATGGCTTGTCATCATCAAGTATTGAAGCTGATTCCTTGAGATTAGGGTTTTGACCATTGGTCAACCCTAATCTGTTGCATTGGGCCAGTCAGGGCATGATCAGGAGATGGGGTTTATGATGGATAGGGGGTCATAATGTGATTATTTTGTGTTAATGGAAGCTAGGGTTTCATGCTTGAGTCATTTCATCAGGAGATTGGTGCTCAGTTGGATCAATGCATTGCCAATTTCATCTGTCAGTTGAAAAAGTCAACTGTGGTCAACTGTACATGATCTGATGGATTTGGAGGTGGGATTGAGTTGGATACACTTCATTCATGTTGAAACAAGTGTTATTTGACATGTCAAAGCTTAAGAATGGAGAAAATAAAGTCAGGACAAGAATTGCCAAAAATAGAAAGTGACTTGTAATGGAAGTTTCCAAAAATGGAAAGTTTTTGACCTCAAGACCACGTGTCCAAGGAAGCTTCAAATGAAAACTTGTTCAACATGAAAGTTGTAGATCTTGTTCTAACCTTTCCAAAAGTCCAAGAACTTGAAAATCCCATGTATGGTTGTCAAGTTATGGTCCAGTGAATTTCAAAAATGACCCATAATCAGGAGGCCATAACTTCCACATGGATTGTCCAAATTGGAAGTTCTTTATATGCACAAACTCCATTTGACATGTACTTTCATGGTGCATAATTGGATTTCTTCAAAAGTGGTCAATGCAAAAAGTCAAATTTCAACTAGACAGTTAAATGAACCAGGGGCAAAATTGTCCAACTTGTGAAATAATTGGAATTTTTGAGTGGGGATTTTTGCAACACCTCATAAATGGTATTTGAAAGTTGTTGGAATCATCATAACATGTTAAAGCTTCATGGTTTGGAAAATAGCTTTTGGAATGAACTTGAACAATTGAATACATAGCCATTCACATGTGAATTTCCAAAATACTCATCCAATGAAGGTGAAACAAGTTGCAACAGCTCACACATGTCATTTTGAGAGTGTGTGAGCTGTCAATGAGCTGGCATGGGAAAATACAATTTTGCCCCTAGCTTGAAATAACTACTTTCACTAATCATTTCCAATTGATTAATTAGTGTGGTTAAGTGGTGATTAAGCAAGAGTATATAATCCTAATCATCATCAAATCATAACAGAAAAACACATTTCCCAAAATCAGATCCAAATTCCCTCCAATTTCTCAAGAACACTCAAGAACTCATCATGCAAAAATCAAGAAATCTCTGCCAATTCTCCATGGAATTCGAAAGTTTTTGTTGATCCAATCTCTATTCATCACATTCTACATCTGTTTCTGGTTTTCATTAGCAAACTCACACTAATTCGCAGCTGTACAAATTTGCTCCATCAATGGTGAATCACGATTTGGCGCAGTAGAAGCAATCTCCCTCGAACCTAAGCCTTGCATCTAACTTCCACAAGCCTCTAGTTCATCTGTTTCAAGGAATTGAGCATCGAAACATCAAAATCAACACTGTCTTCAAGATTAAGGTCAGAATTCGAACTTCATGTTTCTTCAATTGGTCATATGCGTTCTATAATGTGTTGAATGTAGAGTCTAGTGATGTGATTGGTTTTGCAAATGGATAACTGTAGGCTGAGATATTTGGATTTGAAAGTATGATTGTAAACCCTAACTCGATCGATCCGTGAGATTTAGGAACATTTAGGTTAAATTAGGATGATATCTGAGATCTACGTAATGAGACGGTTCCATTGACTATTCATTTGTTCATTTTGGTGGAAAGTTTGTGTTCATCGTGTTCATAGGTTTCCTGGCAATTTCTGGAGTGAAAACGAAGCAAGAACAGCGTTTGATCCATAATCCTGTTTGAAAATTTGAATGAGCTGTTTCCCGCGGCCACTGTTCCATAATTACGACTATGCCATTAGTGAATTCACTTAATTATAATAATTCTAAAAAATTCTTAAAAATCATAAACACTTTAAAAAATTCATAAAAAATTAATAAAAATCAGAAAAAATATGTGGATTTTTTCCTTGACTTCCTTTTTGACTCTAGAATTTTGTTGACCTATTTTTGGAGGTTGTGCTTGGTGAAATTTTAGTTTGACTTAGGGTTATTTGGCATGTGTGCAATTTTGATACCTTTGGCCATTTTGGTTGTGAAATTCTCATGGTTACAAATAAATGTTTGAAAATTTTTGTGGTGATTGTAGACTGGTTGATGGTTATTTACATGTAAGTTTCATGAATTTTGGATTCCTGGTGTTTGAGTTATGAATTTTGGAACCTAGGTGTGACAATTTGTGTCACACCTCATTATGTCAACTTGCTGGATTTATTTGAATGACCTAGGCTTGTTAGAATGATGTGAAATTTTGCATGGATGTTCATTAACATGTTAAGATGCTATGTGAATTTTTGTGGAATTTTATGTGGCATTTTCAAATTGATTGCTATTTTTCATCTCTGTTGGTCAATTGTGCAAGCTTGTGTGACATAGGTTGGTAGATCTTATGTGAAATGCTCATATGGTATTGAATGAACATGAAATTTGGCTTGCTGGTTATAGACACATGATAGAACAGGATGCTTTTGGTCCCAGTCATTTCTTTGTTGTTTTCATTGAATTATGAATTTTTGAAGTGAATGCATGTGTTGATGTTGTGATTTGGCTCATATAGTTGTGTCTGTTTTTGTTGATTTTCATTGACATGGTTCCCTTTGCCCAATTGAGCTAAAATTTGACATGCCATACCTTGAATATGTCCTGTTTAGGTGTAATTTATTTGAGGATTTTTGGAATTGTTTTGATATGGATTTGAATGCAATAGTTCTGTTTGGATGTTTGGTGTTCCATTTGAACTAGTTTGATTTGTTTTGTGCATAAAAGGAACATGATGAATGATATGGACATGGGACTAATTGTGTTGGCTTTTGTTTGACATTAATTTGACTTTGGTTGGATATCCCTTGCTGTTTAGGAATTTTTCTTGCCTTTGGACCCTAGGCTTGGCCTAGTGGTCTAGTTTCTAACATTTGATTGATTTTTCAGGATGAAAAGGTGCAATGCTTATGGAGAATGATCCAAGTCAATTCAATTGATGTTGTTTGATGTTTGTACACTAACATAACTTTGTTTTGTAGGTTGTGAAGTTTGGGCTTGAGCTCATAGCTTGCCTTTGTTGTGCATTAGTTTGTATAGTCTGACTGATTAATATTTGCTGTTTATTTTTGTCTGCCTGAGTACTAACTGTGTTTGACTGTTTCCAGGTACTTTTAGTTGCTCAGTTCCTTGTGAACTTTTGCTTTGCTTTGCTTAAGCAACTTTCATTGAGGTATAACTTCCTAACTTCATGTAGTCTGGAGACCCGGTCTGTTATTTGACCGGGCAAACTGTCTGAAGTCCTCCTTAAGAGGCGATGCTTGTGATTGTTTAATATTGTGCCTAAGCAGGTAAAGTCCTTAATCAAGGCAATTGGTGGAAGGTAGGGATATGCAATCTATCCCCCACTATTCAGTTGAGTCTTCTCCTTGCTCCCATTACATGGTTGTAGCATTGAGATCACAAGCCCAAGATCTTGTGCAGTGCACATTGTGTCAGAGTGTCTGAGTATAAAAGGGTTCCCCCATTCTGGACCCATGCTCATTTGTCAGAAGCTCTCCCTGGTCAGGGATAAGAGCTGTGAGGTCTGATCCTCACTTCACCTTTCATCTGCTTCACCTTAGCCTCGTAATGGCAAGGTTAAGAGCAAACACAGCCCGTACAGATGACTTGCTAAGGCAGTCAAACCTATTGTGTGAGCCCACTTGTTTGGTTATAGTGCGTGCTATGTGGATATCTGTTTGAGATGCTCGTTCTCATTTGATGTATGCTTGAATTATTTTGTATGCTTGTATGCTTGCTTCTTTCCTGGATAGGAGTGGTTTGCTTATGCAAGTAGGATAGAAAACTGAACTTAGGGTAACGATGCATGACAACACTAGGCTCGAGTCCAGCTCCCTAGTAGTGTGTCTTCCCCTGGTTTCTGGCTAGTAATTCAGTCCCTTTCAGGGGAACTACATTGCCCTGATCCTTGTTCCAGACGAGGTATGTAGGCAGGTGGTCGTGCGAGACCACTCCGGGCAACCTTTTTCTTTTTTGCGTGTGTTCACATGTTATCTGATTGTGTGTTTGGTTCGGATGCCGACGTAAGTCCAGTAATTGGCTGTTGGGCTCCACGTTTGCCGTTTTGTGCGTGTTTTGGTTCGGATGCTGACGTAATTCCATTGAGTGGTTGTCGGGCTCCATGTTTGCCATCTGTTTGTGCGTTTTGTGTTGTTTGGCGTGCGTAAGCCGAACTACAGTGGCTCTGATTCTCGTTCCAGACGAGATATGTAGGCATAGGATGCGACGTCCTATCGAGCTCCCTTCTCTTAACCCCACCTGCGTTCCCTGTGTGTGTGTGTGATGTTTAGCAACCTTTTCTTTATTTTAGAACGTGGATCCCGTCGAGTACGACGGACGTGAGGGGTGCTAATACCTTCCCCTTGCGTAACCGACTCCCTTACCCTTTCTCTTTGGTCGCGAGACCATTTCCTTTCCAGGTTTCTCTGAGCGTTTCCTTTCCCTATCTTGGGATAAATAACGCGCAGTGGCGGCTCTGTGTTGTGTTTTTATTTGAGTCCCGCCGGTTGTTTTTCGCAGGATGCGACACCGAGCAATGGTAGAGAAACCTCAAACGAAAAGTGGCATGTACGAGATAAGTAGCCTTGATCATGTTAATGCAAAAGTGGAAGCCCTTGCCCAGAAAATTGAAAGTTTGAATGTATCACCTCCAACCACCGTGGTTGCCGCAACTCAGAATTGCGAAGTCTGTGGAATCCAAGGTCACACTCCTGCTGATTGTCAACTCCTAACCGGAATCCAAGCAGAACAAGTAAATTATGCTCAAGGAAATCCCTACTCACACACCTATAACTCAAACTGGAAGAATCATCCAAATTATTCATATAAGAGTAATAATGCTTTATACGCACCAGGACAAGCTCCAAATCAAGCCCCAGCTATACCTCCGGGATATCAAAAGCCGACCCCATCTACACCTAACAATAATGTTCCTAGGAAATCCAACTTGGAAATAATGATGGAGAACTTCATAGCTTCTCAACAGCAAACCAATAAAGATTTCTTAAACCAGAATATACACACTAGTGAACAAATCAAACAACTAGCAAGTAAAGTAGATGCCCTGGCTACCCATAACAAAATGCTGGAAACACAAATATCACAAGTAGCTCAACAACAAGCGCCTACTGCTGCCCCAACTGGTGCATTTCCTGGACAGCCCCAACCTAACCCGAAAAGCCACGCTCATGCAATCATACTAAGAAGTGGAACGGAAGTGGAAGGACCAGTAGATCCAAGAAATGAAAACCAAAACTCTAAGAAGTCAATTGAGGAAGAAAGTACACCTAAGGAAAAGGAAGAGAGTAATAAGGAAACCGTAGAAAAGAAAGAACCTTATGTACCTCCACCACCTTATAAACCACCTATCCCTTACCCTCAAAGGCTTATTAAAACCAAAGATGCGGGCCAATTTAAAATTTTTTTTGACCTACTGAAACAGTTAAACGTCACAATTCCATTTACAGAAGCTATTACGCAGATGCCCTCATATGCTAAGTTCTTAAAAGAAATTCTTTCTAATAAAAGGAAACTTGAAGATAGCGAAACTGTTACACTCACTGCTGAATGTAGCGCTATAATCCAGAATATGCCTCCTAAACTTAAAGATCCAGGTAGTTTCTCTATACCCTGTCACATAGGAAAATTTGTCATAGATAAAGCCTTATGCGATTTAGGAGCCGGTATTAGTGTTATGCCCTTATCCATATGCAAGAAACTTGAAATGGGAGAATTAAGACTAACTAAAATGTCTGTGCAATTAGCAGATCGTTCTGTTAGATATCCTGTAGGAATTCTTGAAAACGTTCCCGTGCGCATAGGTCAATTCTACATCCCAACCGATTTTATAATTATGGACATTAGAGAAGATGAAGTTACACCCATTATATTGGGAAGACCATTCTTAGCAACTGCCGGTGCGATCATAGACGTAAAACGAGGACGACTCACTTTCGAAGTAGGAGAAGAGAAAATTGAGTTCATTCTTTCCCAATTTTTGAAAGCACCTGCAATAGAAGATACATGTTACTTCATGGATATCATCGATGAATGCATAAAAGAAACAGAGTTAGAAAAGGACAAATCGTCTGACTATCTTGTAGAAGACAAACTCAACCAATGTTTAGCAATAACACCGGATCCTACGAAGTACCTTAAGAAACCAACCCTAGACCTGAAAACACTTCCCAAAAATCTGAGATATGAATTCCTAGACTTAGAACTCGAACGACCAGTGATAGTTAATGCAGACCTAGGAAAACTCGAAACCGAAAAACTCCTGCATATTTTAAGAAAATATCCAACCGCACTAGGATACAACATCATCGACCTTAAAGGAATAAGTCCTTCTATTTGTATGCACCGCATCATGTTAGAAGAAGATTGTAAAACTTCTAGGGAACATCAGAGGAGACTGAACCCGATCCTGAGTGAGGTAGTGAAGAAGGAAGTAACCAAGTTATTAGAGGCAGGTATCATATATCCTATATCTGATAGCAAATGGGTTAGTCCTGTACACATGGTACCGAAGAAAGGAGGTATAACAGTTATTGAAAATGAAAAAGGGGAAACTATAACCAAACAAATCGAATCGGGATGGAGAATGTGCATTGACTATAGGAAACTAAACAAAGCAACCCGAAAAGATCATTTCCCTTTACCATTCATTGACCAGATGTTAGAACGATTAGCAAAACATTCTCATTTCTGCTATCTAGACGGTTACTCAGGTTTCTTCCAAATACAAATTCATCCTGATGACCAAGAAAAGACAACATTCATGTGTCCTTTTGGCACTTTCGCTTATAGACGAATGCCGTTTGGCTTGTGCAATGCTCCCGCAACCTTCCAAAGGTGCATGATGGCAATATTCGCCGATTTTCTCGAAAATATCATGGAAGTATTTATGGATGACTTTTCCGTATGCGGGCAAAGCTTTGAAGAATGTCTTGAAAACCTAGAAAGAGTTCTAGAACGATGTGTAAAAGTAAACCTAGTACTTAATTGGGAAAAATGTCACTTTATGGTACAAGAAGGAATTGTTCTAGGACATATCATCTCAAATAGAGGAATTGAAGTAGACAAAGCCAAAATAGAGGTAATCGAAAACCTTCAACCTCCGAAAACTATAAGAGAAGTACGAAGCTTCTTAGGACATGCCGGTTTTTACCGACGATTCATTAAAGACTTCTCTAAAATAACTAAACCTTTGACCGAACTATTGATGAAAGATGCTGAATTCATCTTCGACAACAAATGTTTAGAAGCATTCCAGACGCTTAAACAAGCATTGATCTCCACGTCCATAATGCAGACACCAGATTGGAATGAACCATTCGAAATAATGTGTGATGCCAGTGATTACGCCGTGGGCGCTGTTTTAGGACAACGAAAGGATAAAAAGCTTCATGTCATATATTACGCAAGTAGAACTCTAGATGAAGCACAAATGAATTACGCCACAACCGAGAAAGAACTATTAGCAGTAGTGTTTGCACTAGATAAATTTCGTTCTTACTTGGTCGGAGCCAAAATAATCATTTACACCGACCACGCTGCTATCAAGTACCTCTTAACAAAAAAGGATGCTAAACCTAGACTCCTAAGGTGGATCCTGTTGCTACAAGAGTTCGATTTGGAAATCAAAGATAAAAAAGGAACTGAAAACGTAGTAGTAGATCACCTCTCTAGACTTGAAAACCTGGAACCGGAAACAACATCGATCAACGATGATTTCTCGTACGATAAACTTATAGCTACTTTGGAAGAAAATAAAGCTGATAAACAGGTAGAAACCACCTTAGCTATATGTGTTACACCATGGTACGCTGATCTCGTCAATTATTTAGCTGCCGGAATAGTTCCACCTAATTTATCCTACCAACAAAAGAAACGATTCTTCTATGACATAAAACACTATTACTGGGATGACCCTTTACTTTTCAAAAGAGGCCCCGACGGTATTTTCCGTAGGTGTATACCTGAAGAAGAGGTAGAAAATATAATCCAACACTGTCACTCCGCTCCTTATGGTGGACATGCAAGTACATCCAAGACCTGCTCCAAAATCTTACAAGCCGGTCTTTATTGGCCAAACATATGGAAGGATGTGCATGCGGCTATCAAGAAATGTGATAGATGTCAACGCACAGGAAACATATCTAGACGTGACGAAATGCCACAAAAGGGCATTTTGGAAGTAGAGATTTTCGACGTGTGGGGAATAGACTTCATGGGACCTTTTCCATCTTCTTTCGGTAACAAGTACATACTCGTAGCAGTTGACTACGTATCAAAACGGATTGAAGCTATAGCTTCTCCAACAAACGACACACGAGTAGTAACTAGACTCTTTAAGAATATAATATTTCCAAGATTTGGTGTCCCGAGAATAGTAGTCAGTGATGGTGGATCGCATTTCATATCCAAGGTACTCGAAAAACTACTGTTTAAGTATGGCGTAAGGCATAGAGTAGCGACACCTTACCACCCTCAAACTAGTGGGCAAGTGGAAGTGTCTAACAGAGAAATCAAACAAATATTGAAAAAAACAGTCACCACCTCAAGGAAAGACTGGTCATTGAAATTACCAGAAGCTTTATGGGCGTATCGAACTGCTTACAAAACTCCCATAGGGACAACCCCATTTAAGCTTATTTATGGAAAATCCTGCCACCTCCCAGTAGAATTGGAACATAAGGCCTACTGGGCTATTAAAAATCTAAATTTAAACTATAAGGCCGCCGGTGAAAAGCGAATCCTTGATATAAACGAATTAGAGGAACTCAGACGAGACGCTTACGAAAATGCCAGAATCTACAAAGAAAGAACAAAACAATGGCATGACAAGCGCATATCAAGGAAAATCTTCAAACAAGGCGATACAGTCCTGTTATTCAACTCTAGGCTAAAGTTATTCCCGGGAAAACTACGATCTAGATGGTCAGGTCCTTTCCAAATCACTAATGTTTTTCCCAGTGGAGCGGTGGAAATCAAAGGAAAATCCATTGAACCGTTTATCGTAAACGGGCAGCGTCTAAAACATTATCATCATACAGAAAACATTGAAAATTCACAAGTCCTGCACTTAGACGTAGTGCCCCCAAATTTTATAGATTATATTTGATAGTTTATTGTCGAGCTTGCGACATTAAACAAAGCGCTTAGTGGGAGACAACCCACAAATATTTATATTTTCATTTCTTACTTAATTATTCTTTTAAATTCTATTTAGTATTCATTCTTAATCTATTTTAATTTTTCTTCTTCTATTCTTTCGGCATTTGGCCAAATCCTGACTAAAACTCTTGTTTTTCCTTTCTCTAGCTAACACTAACCTGATGGGACAAACTGATCGTATGGGTATCAAATTCAGAGGGAAAGCTCAGAAACAAAAGTTTGAGGAACTAGCAGAGAGAGAGATGCTACCTAGTTTGAACGCTGATGACTGGGCAATGACTGCCCTTGGACTAAGAGAGAGTGTCTTGTATTTGCTGAGTCAAATAGGGTGGGAAACCACTCCTGTCCGTAGATAATTCATCACTTACCGGAGACTGACTCTAGAATTCCTTAGTTCTCTGATCTATCTACCCAGCCATGGAAAAGGAATAAGCAGAGGTTTCATTCAGTTCAGAATGTTCAACATGGAGTATCAATTTAACATCCAAGACTTTACCAACCTTTTAGGTTTCCCTACCTCCTTTGATACATTCACAGTGAGCCAAGAAGAACTTTTTGAATATAGAGAACTTGAACACTTTTGGGGAAGCTTGACTGGAAATGACGATCCCGAGAAACATGAGTTTCTTTCTGGAAACATACATAATCCGACCTTTCGTTATTTCCATAAGATCCTGGCCCACACCCTTTTTGGGAAGAAGTCAAACAGTACCTTAGTTTCACGTGATGAACTCTTCATCATATTTTGTGCTTCCCATAACCGTCCTGTGAATGGTGCCACTTTTATGTTGGCAAATTTTGACCGCCTTATCCAAGATGAACGAGCACCAATTCAAATAGGCGGATTGATAACCATGATTGGTAATGCTATCGGATTACGTCAACCTATGCTTGACTTAAGCCCTTTTTGTGGCATTGCGACTATGAGTATACCCTTCCTCTTCAACACTATGTTTATAGCAAACCTAGGGTCTGAAGAGTTTGAGCTTATAATTAACAACCAAGTTCTTTGCCTATTCACCTTGCCTAGTCCAAGGACTAGTGTTCATAACCGCAATAACTGGCTCTACAATCTGAACGCAACACCCTCTCCTGCTAGATCTACTGAATCCATCCAGGACTATGAGATTTGTGACGACCAGATCCCTTATGCTGAATCTGACCCTCAGACACCATATGGCTATTATGATATTGATCCTCCTCTTCAACCTGTCCCGACCGAAGAATCGGCAATACCCGATCTTAGACATCAAGTGCCCGGAGCTAATTATAACACCACCATTCAGGCTTTGATGTCAGAACAGGACGCCCTCAGAGAAGAGTTAGCTAACATGGGACAAGAATTTCTGGGATATATGAACAATATGACAAATCAGTTCCACGAGTTGCTAAACCGTGTTAACTCCTTTGCTCCTCCGGCCAGAGATCATGCAGATGGATAGAAGTTGTTTTTCTTAGTTACTTAGTTTTAGTTTAGGTTATTCATTAATTTTGTTTAAAATTATTTTAGTATTTGTTTTTCTTTCGCATGTTTACTTTTGTCTTCCAATGTTACATTATGATTATTTTATGAAGCTATTGATTTATTTTACTTTATTATGACTTATGCAAACATCTATCAATAATGCTCTCTACTGTTGCCACCCACATGGCTTATTAAAGATATATATATTATGAAAGTAGAATAGCATGCAAGGCAATTTAAAAGTATCACAATAGCAAAATAAAATAAAACATATGCATAACAAAATAATAACAATAATATATAATGATAAAAACAAAGTACGTTACAAGAAGGACTGTGTGACGAGCGTCACACAATCCATTACGGTCGTCACACCAAATGCCTGTGACGCCCGTAACATCCCTGTCACGAGCGTGACACCTTCTGACTATGTGAACGTTACTAACCGTTGGAACACGACCGTTACACCATCCCACCTTTTTACCTTCCCCATTTATTCACATTTACCCACATTTATTTACTTTTCAACCACTCCCTTTCCAACTCCCAAAATTTTTCCTATAAATACCCACCATACCTTTCTTCATACACCACAAACCATTCTATAAAATCAATCTCATTTCCCTTCTCTCCTCATTACCTTTTTCAAACCACTTATCGGTATGGCGGGAAACCAAGATTTCGGAAATATCACCTTCCGATCCGAAGATGAAAATTATCAAAGGGAGCAGTTTGAGCGTTTCCAACAGCGAGGCGTCCAATCCACCAGGTATCCCGATTTACATTGTTTACAAGAATTAGGATTACTTCAAGGTATAGAATGGATGCTCCGTCTTGCTGATTTAACCTTTCTTTGCACTCATAATCAACCTACCTACCCCGCTCTCACCTTAGAATTTTTAAGTTCTTATTCGTACAACACTCCTACCGGTGAAGACGAGTACTTAACCGGTACCGCAACCTTCCGCATGTTCAACACCGAGTACTCCCTATCCCAAAACCAATTGAGCACCATGCTACAATTCCCTGTAGAAGGTCAAGTCCACCCTAGGATACCCCCGAACTCCCAATGGCATATAAATGCCTTCGACCTCTTTAGAAAAATTTCCGGTGTGGAAACCAACAACTGGGATGTATTACTTGCTTCACATATACATAACCCAACCATCCGGTACTTCGTCCGCATCCTGCAAAACACTATTTTTGGTCGACCGAACAACAACAAAGTCAACGCCAAGGAATTATTTTTCCTCCACTGCGTCTTTGCAGCAGATACACAGGTAAACGCTGCCTCCTTTCTATTTCATCATATCCGCACCCTATGTGCTAGAGGCCGTCAACCTTTTGTAATTGGTGGATCAATCACCACCATAGCACTTGGCTTAAATCTTGGGGATCGACTTCAGAATTTACAATCTCTCCCACCCCTATTGATGGATATAAGCTACTGTCGGTCCAGCCGCCTAATCAAAAACAGGGTAGGCGGAGGGTATTACCTTATGGTAAACAACCAGGAAGTCCCAAGTGTTGTTTTACCCAACATTCCCCTAACAGATGTCACCAATCCCAACCGCCACATCTATGATCTGAATGCTCCCGAAGCTACCGAGCCTACACAAGCAAACCCGCCTTCAGACGAGTTTGCCGAAATGGAGCAGGGTGATCAGGTTCCTGCACAACAAGCAGTCCCGCTCAACCCTTCCGATAATGTAGCTGGTCCATCCTCACGACGTCGTCGACGAAGAAGGCCAACAACCAACGACGACATCATGGATGCTATCGATGGTATGCAAGCGCAGAATCTCGAAGTAATGCAGATGATGCGCCAGATGCAACAACAACAGGAGGCGAGGAATGCATTAACCGATCAGCGGTTCGCTGAGTTGCTCAACAGGTTTGATGATTTGGAAGTACGTCAAAGATCACCAGGTCCAAGAACACGCGGCGGAAGGCAACATTGACTTTAGTTTCTTTTTCTTTCTGTATTTCTTTTGTTTTCTTTGAAACATTGGGGACAATGTTCCATTTAAGTGTGGGGGGGGGGGGGGGGGGGGGGGAAACCTTGTTCTTTAAATCTTCCCTCTTCAAGTATGTTATCTTTCCCTTTTCATAGTTATTTCCTTTTCTTATGAATTTAAAAAAAAAAATTAATTATAATATATATTTATTTTAAATTAAGTCCCTAGTGTGAGAAAATTTCTATTATCTATTCCCTCAAATTTTCATGAGCCATAACAAAAATTCAACACACTCAATAAATATAAAGGTTGCTTATTTTATCAAACTTGAGTGAAATCAAGACAAAATTATTACCATACCAACGCTCTAAACAAACCTCAACATGTTAGATCAGAAAGGTACCTGTTATACAAGTCCCTGGACTTTTAACTTTATAGTAACCCCGAGTAGTTTATACAAGAAGTCAGCACCATCTTAATAGCAAACTACGTGGAGGGCCGATGAATATAAGTGAATGATTCCCAAAATAAAAAAAAAATATATATCAGGAAATGCACTAACTAATTTAGGTGATCCTTACCAGATCATTTAATCTAAAGGCTGCATATCATATGAAAGCATAATACGAAAGATCCATTATGAGTTGGTTCAGCAGGTATCTGGTGCTGAACTTGGTAGGGCGGACTACGATCCGATCCCCCGCAATTTGCAATGGACTAAATAACGAAGTTACCCGACTTATGTACCAGAGCTTCAAGCTAAAAAGGGGATCAGAATCACTAACCGGTCACTCCACTATGTGCGTGAAACGATAAAGGGCTTAATGTGATTTCGCTAGAATGAAAACGGGTGAAATAAGAGTAAAAGAACTAGGCTGGTTATAATAGCATGACTCAAACTGATTTGCATGAGGTAAAGTTATCAGATGTTGTAACGGTAGTTCTTGATGTCAAGATTAGACTCAGGTTATTTCTAAACAAGGTTTACCTGCAACCTAGTACGAATTGATGTGTGTTTTGAAATTTCATCTGGCCAAATTTTTAAAACGATTTCTATACTTTATCTTGCTTGAGGACAAGCAAAGATCTAAGTATGGGGGAGTTTGATAACATGAAATAATATCACATTTTTGGACTCGATTTAATTAAATTATATTATTATTCACTTCAATTTATTTCATTTTATTCGATATTACTTGGTATTTTTCCTCTTATTTATCTCAGGTAGCTTATTTGAAGCACAAGTGAAAAAGGAAGAAAAAGAGGTGCAAAAAGAAATGAAGAGAAGCAAATTTCACCAAACGAAAGCCCAGCCCAAAAGTACTAGCGCTGAGCCTGTGACGAGCGCCACACATGGTGTGACGAGCGTCACACCCTGCTGCCTTGTGTTACGAGCGTAACACATGGTGTGACGGACGTCACACCATTCTCCTATATTTTTGGCTTCAGAAGCGCAACAGAGGCACGTTGAAGCCTATTGTTACGCTTGACCTGGGAAACGTGAAGACCACTTTTACGGAAGGAGTTTTGGAAACCTTTACAAATGGGGACAATATAAATAGAACCAGGGAACAAACCCTGCGGGGGCTCTCTCCTTCGTGCTATATTTTTTCTTCCAGCCGTGCAAGCATACTTTACAGCATTATTTTTTTACAGTTTTTGCTTTTCTTTGCAATTTCTATTTTCTTTTCCAGTCAATCTTTCAGCACTTAATTAATTTTTCACACAATAGTTTCTACACCGGAAACTATTGTGTATCTTTTACCGGATCTAACCTTACGTTAAACCCTAGGTTTTTATTCTTTCACTTTTATTTTCCTGTCCGATTGAAGAATTCAAGAACAAATCCAACCGGTCTGTGGTGGAGTGTTCAAGATTGCCATTAATTATTCAGGTTCTTTAATTATTGTTTGAATTCATATATGCCCTGCTTTATTGTTTATTTGCATTATTTTCCTGAGATGTTTCTATTTAAGCATGAGGATTGTTTAGATCTGTTTAGCATGTCTGGCTAATTTATTTAGGTATCGGTATGTAAAGTAAGCGGAATGAAGGAACCAAAACTAAGTTGATTTAATTACGCTTAAAAATAAAATCACTCTTTTTATGGTCTCAATTTACAGGTTTAATACCAAGGTTTTTGTACGAAAGTAAAAGACTAAAGAAGTTAAAATCAATAGAACGAAAGTTTGAGTTTTTAACTGGACAGTGTAATTTGGACATTAATTCTAGATCAGGGCGAAAGCAATTTTTAGAGTTAATTAAATTCTAATCTTTTTCAAAAAATATTTTTAAAAGTTAAATGTGAGGACGAGAGTTAAGCATTTGAATTTAATTATATAATCTAAGTCAACAGAGCGAGAGTTTGAGACGAGGGTGTTTAAACGATTAGTATTTTCTTAAAAAGAGTTTCTATGGATTCTATTGTTTTCAAAAAGTGATTTTGGACTTAACAAATAAGTGACAGCTACGTTAATATAAAGTCATAGTCTATTCAACAGAGCGAGAGTTTGAGAAAAGACTTTTAATCAATAGTGTCCACTGAAAAGATTTATTTTAAAACCAAGAAACCAACGAAGCTTTGATTCCCTAATTACGATGAACTACATACCGATATCCGCTTAATTGATATTTAATTTAGATCTAGTCTTAGTTTTAACTTTTCCCCCGAAACAATCAAATTATCATCCGCCTTAGCTTTACGAAGTAACCTTAGAAAACGGTATATCGATTCATAAGTCCCTGTGGGATCGATATCTTTTAAAACTACGCGATAGAACTGTGCACTTGCAGTTTGTACCCCAATTCGACTCATAAAGTCGCGATCACACCTCTCCCTCGTTGGGTAGGATCCAATCCCACATGCTGAGTGTACTCCTGGATGGCATCTACGTGATATGCGAGGGCACTCATCTGGTCAGAAAGCTCTGCCATCCCCTGATCATGCCAATTAGCATAATCGTGTTGATCCCGCTGTATTTGCTGGATCACTTGCATCATTCCCGTTTGGCGTTCTTCCATTCTTTGGTTGTGTCGCAGCTGTCGCATCGCGCGAAAAACCGGCGGGAAAAGAAAGAAACAACAGAGCCGCCACCGTGCGTTATTTATCCCAAAAGAGGGAAAGGAAACGCTCGAAGTAAACCTAGGAAAGAACATGGTCTCGCGACCAAAGAGGATGGGTTCGGGAGTCGGTTATGCGAAGGGAAGGTATTAGCACCCCTACGCATCCGTAGTACTCTACGGGATCCACGCACAAAAGAAAGGAAAATGGTTGCTAAAACGCTGCTCACACTCACACACACTGGCTGAAAGAGACACAAGAAAACAAGACTGAAACTGACTCGGCAGGATATCGCATCCTGGGCCTACTTAGTCTATCAAGCATAGACATCAGAGTCGAAGTAGTTCGGACTGGGAAGACGACACATGCTCGCTAGGATATTGCATCCTATGCATACGTATCTTCTCGGACGAGAGAAGAATCAGAGCATTCGTAGCTCGGCTGACACGCACACAAACAAACACAGGCAAAGGCAAACATGGAGCCTGAATGCCAATCACTGGGCTTACATCAGCATCCGAACCAAAACACGCACAAGAAGGCAAACGTGGAGCCTGAATGCCAATCACTGGACTTACATCAGCATCCGAACCGAAACACACGCACACCGGAACCCAAATGCCACTCGATGGACTTACATCAGCTTCCAAGCACACAACAGCACAACAAGTTAATAGGGAGTCGGGGACTCAGCCTATAACTGTCAAACACACACAAAAAAGAAAAAGGGCGCCCGGAGAGATCAGCTCAATCTCCTGCCTACATACTTCATCTGGTATGAAGATCAGGGCGATGTAGTTCCCCTACGCAGGGATAAAGGACTAGCCTAACCAGATAACAGAGGGAGACACAACTCTAGGTGGACTACGACTCGAGCCTAGGTGTTGTCATGCAAAATCAACCCTAAGTTATGGTTTCTAGCTAAATGGCACAAGGGCCAACCTATCCTAAGTATGGCTCACACAGGAAGCAAGCCACACACCTAACTTGCACAGGAAGCAAGTCTAAACTAATCCTAACTTGCACAGGAAGCAAGTCAAACAATCCTAACTTGCACAGGAAGCAAGTCAAACAATCCTATCTTGCACAGGAAGCAAGTCAAACAATCCTACAAGCACAGATAGCACACGCTATACACAAACAAGTGGCTCAAACAAGGGTTAGGTTTTAGTCAAGGGGTCATGTCAACCTCGACAAACAAACCTCTGGGATGGGGTGAATGCTGCTCTTAACCTTGCCATTGAGGGGCTAAGGTGAAGCAGATGAAAGGTGGGTGAAGATAAGACTTCACAGCTCTTATCCCTGGCCTGGGAGAGCTTAAGACAAGAATGTGTGGGTTCAGAAAGTGGGAACCCTTCTACACATTAAAACTGACTCAACTGTACAATTGTACAAGATCTTGGGTTTGTATCTGCAATGCATCAACACAGTGGTGTGAGCAAAGCGGATGACACACTGAATAGTGGGGGATAGATTGCATATCCCTACCTTCCACCAATTGCCTCTTCACTTAGGAGGACTTTGACTCTATGCGAGGACAAAAGTAAACAGTCACAAACATTGCCTCTTAAGGAGGACTTCAGACAGTTGCCTGGCCAAGTAACAGACCAGGTCTTCCAGACTTCATGAAGTAAAAGAGACATACCTCAATGCAACTTGCTTATACAAGCAAAGCAAAGCAAAAAGTTCACAAGGAACTAAGCAACTAAAGCACCTGAAACAGTCAAGCAGATGTTAGTGTACAACTTCAAACAAAGCAAACAGAAACAGACACCAACAGTTAATTGGAGGCACATGGATGTGCAAGGCACAAGGCTTAGGGCATGTGAGCCAAGCCACCTACAAAACACACAAGTTAGACAATGATTTTTAGCAAGCTCAATCAAAAGAATTGGTCTCAATGGCCATTTGATGGTCAACCTGAAAACACAAGTTCAAAGGTGAGTAACAGGACCACTAGGGCTAGCCTAGGGTCAAAAGTGAATGAGAAAGTCCAAACAGAAAGGGGTAAGTATCCAAAATCATGTTCAAACAATTAGGAAACAAAACCAATTGGGTTCACATTCATATCAATCATCATCATCATTTCATGAACCATTTAGGTCAAAACATGGCAAACAGGAGCTCATAGAAGTCAACAGCAAGACTTGCATCAAAAGCAATCTAAACATTTTCCAAAAATCACCAAATAAATCATGATCAAACCTAACACATAGCATGGTAAGCATGTCAAATTTCATCCCATTTGGGCAAGTGGAAGGCAGTCAATGAAAATCAGAAAGTCAAAGCAATTTTGAACATGCTCAAAGAAGTCAACCAAACATGCATCAACTTAGAAAAATCATAAGTCAAGAATGGTGTATGATAAATGAATGGGATCAAAACCATGGTGAAGATGAGGATGTCTAGTTATCTCATGTAAAATTTCATGTCCATCTAATGAAGTATGAGAATTTCACAAATGAAATAGGAGCATGTGTCACACAAGGGCAACATTTGACTAGGCAGAGAAGGAAAATCTCAAACAAATGGAAAATAGTTCAATTAAATCCAAGAAAAATCACAAGTAAACTAGACATACAAGAGTAGGCTCATGCAAAATTTGGGGTCATTTGGATGTAAGGAAGTATGTAAACAAAAATTGTGAAAGTGTATGTTATCCATGTAGCAACAAATGTAACACATGACTTCAAAAAATCATAACTCTCAATCCACAAATGATAAATGCACAAACTTTATATGGAAATGAAGGTCAATGTGTCTAGTTTCACCACAAAAAATTTCAAGCTTATTGGACATAACATGAGTATTTCACAAAAGGAATGGCTCAAGGTATCATTTTGGCACATATGTCAAGAAAATATTTATCATTTAAGATCCAGACCATGGAAAATTAATTAAAAATCATGATTAAATAAAGGACACATTCATGAACATGTGGAAAAAATTTCATAATTTTTTGATGAAAATTGAATGAGAAATAAATTGTGGAAATTGGATGAAATTATGATGCAAACATGAACAAAATGGTATGGCAATTGGTCAACATAAGTCAGCGAATGGCAATAGTGTAATTCTGGGCTCACTAAACCAAACTGTGCGTTTTGGGGGGGAGGAAATGAAATGTTCTGATTGGTCCTCACCAATAGAACAGTAACTTGGCCAATGAATGTTCATATTTCTGATTTTTAGAAACCCTTAGGGTTTACAACAGCCATGGCAAGCTTCATGCACATTTAAATCAACATCCAAACAAGTTCAAACATCAACCACACAAAAGCATGGCAGTTGGGCAATGTTCACTCATCGAGCAATCAACAGCATACCACATGGTCTCATGGATTTTTAGGACAAATGATCAAAGAGTTTCAAAACTGCAGCAAGGTCTTAGCATGGCATCATGTATTCATCAATCATAATCAATCGAAATTCCAACAAACAAGCAACCAATCAAACAACATTCAAACATGATTCTCATGGATTCTCTAGGCATGGTTTCCTAATGTTTAATAGCAGGGCATTTGCTCATGTTCAACCATATCCAACAAAACATGATTCGACCAAACCTCACAACAGTATAGCAAGAACTTCATCATGCAGCACCAATCAAAAACAAACAGCAGCAACAACATGGCATTGTGTGTTCAACATTGTAAACAAACTTCAAGCAAAATCACATAATAACATGGCATAATGAGCATCAAACAACATTAACCAACGACCAAACCAACATTACTCATGGAAATTCTGGACAGGTCATAAATTTGCACAGCAGCAGCATAAAACTCAATGTCAGTCTACAGCGTGACCAACAGCATAGCAACCAATACAGACAACAATAGCAGGCAACACTTAGCAATGTGTGAGCAGGGCAGATTTGTTGGTTTGAAGCTGAAACAGAAAGAAATGGTGCTTGGATGATGAAGGAATGAAGGTTTGCTCGAGTTTCTTCAAGGTCTTGTGCAGAAAATCAAATTGGTGAAAAATGATGGTTTGAGAGTAGAGGGAGGTCTGTGCTTGTGGCTGCTATGGATTTGCCTGCTGCAGACAGGTTTTTTGAGATGCTTGAGTTTGGACAGAGTGAAGGAGATGTAAAATAGCAAGGTCAGGGTTGGCTATGCTACTGGTTTGTCATGGCAGGGAAATGGTGAAGAATAATGTGCAAGGCAAGGTTGGGTTTGGTAGGTTTTGAGCTACAAAACAAGTGTGTATGCTGCTCTTACAGTTTTTGATGACAGGGAAAAAGTGCAAAAATGGCCAAGGCAAGGTAAATGGTTCTGCTATGTGATGTTTACAAACATTGTGTTTTGGTCATGGGAGATCCAATGCAAAATGACCAGCAGTGTGTGTTCTTTAGAATGACAGTCCCCAATCAATTTGCCTTGGCCCAAAGTAGTTTTTGTGTCATGCTTGTTGATTAAGTTATGCTGGATTGTTGGTTATGTTTTGAAGTTTTTGACAGGATCCTTGGAATGCAAACAGCAGGTTGTTTTGAGGAATGGCCAAGTTTTTTTTTTTAGTGTAGTGTTGTGATAGGTTTATGGAAAAGAAATGCCAAGGGTTTTTTGGTGAATGGTTTTGAGATGCAAAACAAAAGCTCAGGCAGCTTTTTGTTTTGGACAGGTTTTTCTGGACAGAAAAATGCCAAGCCAGGTCAGGGTATGGTTGGCCAAAGAGTGAAGATGATTGTCTATGGTCTTGTGGTTGCTGTGGAAATTGGACAGAAAAACGTAAGAATGCCAAGAGCAAGGCAAGGTTGAGAATGAGGGAGTGAGTGTGAAAAGTTTTGAGGAAAGTGAGGGCAAGGTCTATGTCATTGTGGTTTTGGGCTGCTGCACGGTGGTATGGAATGCAGATTAGCAGGGTCAGGTTCTGGCTTAGGTGCTTTTGTTTATGGCAGAAGAAACAAGGTGAGGGCAGGGTTCTCTTGAGAAGCAAATGCCAAAGTTTTTTTTCTCCTTCTGCTGCAGTGCTGTGCCAGACCCTCTTTTAGAGGAATGGCCAAGTTAAGTGGTTGCCAATGCTGTGTTGCTATATGTCCTCTGTTACTTTTGATTTTGGCCCAAGAAATGGTTTTTTTGTGATGCCCCTTGCTGCTACCCGTTTCATGACAGGAAGTACCCATACCATAGGCTGTTGAGTGCTGCTGTTGCTGTCCTTTTGTTGACAGAAAATCCTCTTGCCAAAACCTGCTGTTGGCTATTGTTTTAATGCTAAGTCAAAATGAATGAAGTCTCTTTGGCTTTTTGCTGTAACATGTTACTCATGACAGAAAAAAAAAGGGAAAGCCATGCTGTTACTGTCTGGTTTTGACAGAAAAACCTGGGCAACAATCTGCAATGTGATGGTACAAGTATGGTTGCAAGAGGTATGGTTCATGAATTGGACATGTCTTTTTGGCCAAAATTTAAGTGAGCAAGCATGGCTATGTGTACTTGTTGGTTGTTTGGCTGCATAATGAGGTTTCAACATGACAGAAAAATGGCTTGCCAACTTCTGTTTGAAGGTACCAAGGCATGGTTGTGGAAAGCAAGGACAAGCATGGTTAAATGGTACTTTTCTTACAATTCAAGCAACCAAGCAATATTCACATGTGCTGCATATTTTGACTTTGCAAACACCTTCTAAATGACATTTATGAGCTGTTCCAATTGGCCAAATGTTGAAAAAATGCTTGAGTCAAAAAGTCAACTCTTGGTCAAACTTATATTTAAATGAAAAAGGTCAAAATATGCCATTTTGATTGGTGAAGTTTTGGCTCATGAAACTTATATTTTTGGAAAGAGGGGATCAAATGTGACTTGTAGGAAAAAACCCCACCAAAATTGGCCAAACGGTTTGGGAGATATGGCCCTTTGAAGTTCAAGATTTTCTGAAATCGATTCGATCATAACTTGCCAACCACACATGGGAATTGAGAGTTCTAGGACTTTTTGGAAATGGGAGAACAAGATCTTCAACTTTCATGTTGGGCAAAAATTCATTTGAGGCTTGTATCAAAATGTAGGTTTGAGGATCAAGACTTTCCATTTATGGCAGGTTTCAGTTACAGGCCCAGTTTCCGTTTTGGGAAATTCATGATCTGGCTTCAAATTCTTCCATGATGGTGTTTGGCATGATATATGATGACTATTTGGACATGAATGAACTCCCACAAACCAATTCCAATCATCAAATCACCGATTAAATGGACAGTTGACCAACAGTTGACTATTAGGGTTTTTGTCTGATTATGCATTGACTGATGAATTCCAAACCCTAATTCCTTGAGAATTTGACTTCAAATGATGTCCCAAGTTGTATGAACTCTTGATTATTGACCATGGTGCCCAAATTCCACAAGAATGACCACCATCCATTGCTTTGACTGACAGTTGACTTTTCTAGGGTTTTTGACTGTCTGTGTATGAACTGCTGACCTCTGAGCCCTCAACCCCTGACCAAAATACTTCAAATAGACCTCCAAGCCATGTGAACTTGTTGCACAAACCTTAGGGCCTTGATTCAATGAGAAATTCTTTTGCTTGCTTGGTTAACTGATCAGAAGATCAGTTTGACCTAATTCTGATTGGCTTGCACTTGAGGCAAAAGAGGCAATGCAATGCTATGCAATGGACCATGATATGCTATGACCTAATATGAAAATGTATGTACAATGATGGGTGCAAATTTGAGGTGCTACAGCTGCCCCTATTCAATCAGCTGGGAACCCGAATGGATGAGAGCAACGGCTGTCAGACTTTCAGGGTAAACAGGGATTGAATACCAAGAACCGTAGAATTTGCACAATGCAGGGATCCACCAATGGAAACGTCCACTGGGATTTGATATTTATTGCTGGGTATATTTTTTTGGTTTTTTTTTTCAAGGGCACAGCCACATCCAGACATCGCAATGACGATGAATGGGAAAAGAAATCACAACTAGATGCCAACGGACAACTAGGAAAAACTCGACGTTTACCAAGACCAACGGAGAGGTAACCAGACATTAATGAATGAATGGCAGGGATACAACCATACGTCAACGGACGAAATGGGAAAAACTCAACGTTTACCAAGACCAACGGAGAGGTAAATCCACATGGGGATAGGTACAACTAGACGTCATAGGATGACTAGGAAAAACTCGACGTTTATCGACACCAACGGAGAGGAGGAAACCCTACTGGGGAGAGTGAACACAACCAAATCATCAACGGATGATTGGGAAAAACTCGACGTTTATCGACACCAACGGAGAGGAGGATACTTCACTTGGGAAGGAGGACACAACCAAATCATCAACGGATGATCGGGAAAAACTCGACGTTTATCGACACCAACGGAGAGGAGGATACTTCACTTGGGAAGGAGGACACAACCAAATCATCAACGGATGATCGGGAAAAACTCGACGTTTATCGACACCAACGGAGAGGAGAATACTTCTTCGGTCTGAATACCGGAAAATTGGCCTTGTGCCATGAGTACATCGACCTGATCGTCGGAAACTCCTTCGGTCTGAATACCGGAAAATTGGCCTTGTGCCATGAGTACATCGACCTGATCGTCGGAAACTCCTTCGGTCTGAATACCGGAAAATTGGCCTTGTGCCATGAGTACATCGACCTGATTGTCGGAAACTCCTTCGGTCTGAATACCGGAAAATTGGCCTTGTGCCATGAGTACATCGACCTGATTGTCGGAAACTCCTTCGGTCTGAATACCGGAAAATTGGCCTTGTGCCATGAGTACATCGACCTGATCGTCGGAAACTCCTTCGGTCTGAATACCGGAAAATTGGCCTTGTGCCATGAGTACATCGACCTGATCGTCGGAAACTCCTTCGGTCTGAATACCGGAAAATTGGCCTTGTGCCATGAGTACATCGACCTGATTGTCGGAAACTCCTTCGGTCTGAATACCGGAAAATCATAAGTACATATTATCTATAGCCGTCAAAACGTAGATAATACACTCGCATGGAAGATTATCCATAACCGGGTTGTAGGTTGTTAAATGAATAATCGACCGAAAAGAAAGGCATCTGGGTACCAGACTAGGTATGCAAAAGATGACCAATCAACAGGGGATAAAGCTGCTAACTCGGAGCAAGTATCCAAAAGGAAGGGGAAGACCCAATGGGGACAATACTGCTTGATCAAGGCAAGTATCCAGAGGGGAAAGAATATCAATATCACAAACCGGATACTGATAACTGCAAAGAGGGGATTACATCTACCGGTTAGTAGGTAGAAAACCACGGAAAAGTAACCAGTCGTCGATAGGATGAGCACAAAGGGTTAACTCCAATCAAGGGGATGAGAGTGGGATTTTACAACCACCAGCTAGTGGGCAGACAACCACAAAGATAGGACTTACAACTACCGGTTTGGTGGTAGAGGCCAGACAAATTCCGCTGAGGATAAGATGAATGAGTGTCGGTTAGTGAGCGACTATTCATTTATGCCCCCGGGAAGTACAGGAGACAGCCAACTGGAAGCCAATTTAGAATCGATTCAAAAAGGCAGACTGAAACAAGACTCATCCTAATGAGGAAAGAACTCAATAGGGAAAACCCATCCCATTAGGGAGGGAACGGAAGCAACCGTCATCCACGAGGATGTATCTCAGTGGGGAAATGGCAGGAAAAGATTGACACTTTCTGCTTAAGGGGTAGACTCTACATGGAGAGATCAGACACACCCATATCTGCTTAAGGAAAAAGACCCAAGCCGGCAAGACGCTAACAATTGGGAGTAACACTGATGGGGATACCCACTCGACCGAGGAATCACTTGTTGGGAAAACACCAACCTCTCAACCATGCTGATGAACCCGATTCTGAAACCGATCCAATGGCGCAATGCTAAACTCTTTCCAACAACCCAACCTCGGCTGGTCGCCACGGCCTAGGGCTAATGAATATGCTGGCTATGTTGATGCATGAGTTTTTTTCTTGCTTTACACAATGCCCCATGATTATGGAAATGCTATGTACTAATGATGCGATATGCCATGCTTATCTAAATGATGAATGCATAAACACACGTCTCTTTTAGAGACAACACCGGGGAACTCCAGGGACTGTGTTGGGGATCCTATAACCAGGTCAACTTCCATCCTGCTGGGGAAAGACAAACCTTGCTGGGAAAGAAACATCAACACAACCTCTACTGGGAAGACAGCTTCAGACTTGGAAAACAGTCACAACTCCGCTGGGGATACAAATATCAGTCTATTACAGAAACCCGTCCAATCCACTGGTAGGATGAACTCTGCTGGGGAAATAAATGCTACTCCATTAGGGACGACCCAACCAATCCATATGTAGGAGAATCACTGCTGGAGATGTATTTCATGAGACCCGCTCCACTCGGGGAACTTGCTGAGGAAAACCACACCATTCTGCTGAGGAGAACAATCCTAGTGGAGAGAACAACCATAGTGGTGAGAGTAATAACTCTGTCGAGGATGATAGCACGTCATATCATACTGGAGATGAATTCCCACAAACCTTCTTGGGATAAGCACTCACGGCCACACTGGAGATGATAGCATCACAAAACCAATTGTTGGGGAACACACCAACAGTCTACTGATAAACTCCACTAGGGTGCTCCCGGGGAAAATAACTGCCAGGCGCTCAGCGGGGATTCTCAACTGGGGAAATCTGCAATCACAGGACTACTGGGGAGAAGCAATCCTTAGATCTGTTGGGGAAAGGAGGTACTGTCCACAGGTATCTCTGCAGGGGAAATAACTCTGATAGCTTCAATACTGGCTTGGGCTGGGGACGTGATAACCTTCAGGCTTGCTGAGGAGACAACGATCTCGAATCTGCCAGGGAGATCACACTCTCAATCCTCTGGGGAGATACAGCTTGTTTGACAGGGATGTCGGTCGACTCGTCGAACACTAGTATCCATCATCCACCCATAGTGCTGACTTTCCACTTTTAAGAACTCCCAGACTCTTCTGGACTTTTCTGCTCCATCATCTTGTATTCCCAACTCGTTCGTACTTCACGGAGGCTGAACTCTTGGGATTCATACATACTTTCCAATCATCAGACTTTGAAGAGTCTTCTTGATTAACTTTCCAGGATCGTCGTCGTAATCCTTCACCGTCTTTTCACGGTTCATCTATCCCTTGCCCCTGGTTGGACTCTGAGGGGATCTCTTTGTCAAAAGGGTTCATGTTACAACTGGCAAGTGAATGAAGATGTCTAACATCACCTGCACAAGAGATCGTCAGATAAAAACGTGCCCCAGGTATGCCCCAGGTGTTCTGATATTTCAACACTTAGGTCACTCAGACTTCCAAGTAAGATTTCCAGATTTCAATCTCACAAGCATGCATCAGAAGGGACCTCTATGTTTCAAAAGGCAAATATTCTTATCAAAATGAATAGATGTTTTCGTAACCAAAACAGTAATGACACAAAAAACAAAATTTATTTGACCGAACACACGCTTTATTTGACTGGAATAAAAGATGACTCACAATTTGAGCAACACACAGGAAGCAAACCCTGGAAAGAGGTGATTGCACATAAAAGAAAAATCTATCCTAGTGGCAACGTGAAAATGCGATCTCATCGGGTTCCAACTCGGTTACACCTCATATGTCCTCAGGACTTTCCGCACCTTCTGTCTTCTGAACCAGACGCTTCCGATCGGTCTCTGTCGGAGATTATCCAAGTCATCATGAGCACAAATGATCACGCTGGACGCAGTTGTTCGTTTCAATCCCTCTTTTGCCTGGACCGCCCTTTCGGGTTTCAGTCCACCGGGATACCCTTTCTTGCCCAAGTCGCCCTTGCGGGTTTTCAACTTGCCGGGTGTACAGTTCTTTTCTTTTATTTTTATCCCTAATTTTTGCCCGAACCTTTTCTTTCTGTTTTTTGTTCGCCGGGATGCCCTTTTTTGCCTGGACTCTTTTATTCTTTTTGTCCAGCGGGTTTCTTTCACGAAGTATTTTCTAACTGCGTCCGCATTCACAAGGGATGGAAAATCGTCATCATCCGTGGTCGTCAGTAACAAGGTTTTATCAGAGGAAACCGTCTTGACCACGAATGGACATTCATAACTGTTTGTCCATTTGCCCCACAATCGTCTTGAGAAGGAAGGATCCTTTTCAACCAATTCTTCCGCGTGACACGCGCGAGGTCACACTTCTTGGTTAACAACATGCTTCGTTCACTGGGTACAACCGCCCCATGCCAGGTAACTGTCAACGCTTTTTCCTCAATTGGACTTGACATGTCATTCCGAGTCCTTATCCATTCAGTCTTCTCTGATTTCTCATATATCTGTGAGGAAGTCACTGCCCCAAGTAGATGCACATCCCAAGATTCAATATCCAGGATACAGACTTTATGTTCAGCCACCATTGTTGGTGCAACCAACTGGGATTCGGGGAGCACTACCTCATTCACTTTACTTCCCCATCAGACATCGGAATCCGTTCGGATTCAGGGCCAGGCCCCTCCTCCGGGATCGGTCACTCTCAATCTTTCGATTTGAGTACCTCGAGATGTCCTCATCAGGGACCTCAAACTTCCTTGGTTGATAACCTTTCCATGGGTTGCTACTAGCTTCTCAAACACATATCTGATCAGATCCATTTTGGACATCCACAAAGTGGTATGAATCAACATACACTGTCTCAGTCGGCGAGCAGCCTATGCCAAAGTACATCAAGTTTTTCGAACAGCGGGTGTATGGTTTCACAGTCGATAAACTCTTTGCTTAGGTAAATTGCATACTCTTTTCGACAAGACTTAGTCATGCTGACTCAATACGCACCTCGTTGACCCCTCGAGGGTTATCAAGTACCGGATTAACAGTTATCTCTTTCACTGAGGTATCAAAATCAGAGGTTCCTGCAATTTATCTTTTCTTTTTTCTTTTTTCTTTTTTTTTATTTTTATTTTTTTTATTTTTATTTTTTTTATTTTTATTTTTATTTTTATTTATTTTTTTTTTTTTAGGAGGATTGACCTCGATTCCTCTGATTCGCTCACAACAAGCCTCGGTAGCTTGATGGACAACACTCCATAAGTGCACTGCTTCAGACTCAACAGTATGAGTTATCTAAAACGGTCAAACAACTTGCCCCAAGTCTACCGGATGCCCCTGTTCTGCTTGGGACTTTGCCATCATGTCATCAACATGGCTTTTGCTTTCACGATGAATCATCTCATGAAACAAAGTCACCGTAGACCTCTGATACGTGGCACCGGCCTCACGTGACGGAACGACATCAACTTAGAACAAGAAGGTGCCCCTTGTGTGATGGACCTGATTTACTTCATATTATCTGGAAACAATTCAATCTGGTCTTGGCCAAGAAGCCATCCATGAAGATAAACACTGAGACCTGAGCCATATAATTAACCAATACCTCATTGTGATGTACCGGGAATGCATCTTTCTGATTAGCTCTGCTCGCATCTTGATAGTCTATTCACATCTTCTCTCTTTCTCATCACCTTCTCCTCTTGTTTCAATGACCTGGCTAATTCCAGCAAATCACAATCTTCTTCGCCTTTTTCTCTGGCATGATAGGTTGAATTGTCGAAGTCATACAGAGGTGTAACCAAATCGTTATCGGTGAGATCAGGAGAGTAATCACTTTGGAACGAGACAAAATCAAAAGGAAAGAGAATGAAAAAACGTTGCCATTTTTATTTGTTTTTTTTACTTTTTTAAATTGCAAAATCAAATGAAAAACAGGGAACACCGCTTTTAACTACAAAAACATCCATTCATTACTGATGCAAAATGTTGCATAATGAAACACATGAGATGGCCCTTACAATGGACCATTACGTTTCGGGCAAAACGTATGGCTTTCATGCAAACAAAAATTGAAAAACAGAAATACTACTCTTCAGAATGAGTGACAGTGATGCTTTTGGAGGCCTTCCAGTTGCCTGGTACGCACGACTGTATCCACGCCTCAAGCTCGCGGTTGCTGTCGACATCTTCACCCATTGAACGGGCATGACCAGGATCCAACATTCCTGCACTGACGAAGGCGTACAGTGGACGACATCCTCTGTCTGGTCTAGACGACTCTAAATCCGGATGATAACCGACTCCAAACATGTCTGCTTTTGCCACGATGTCAATGATCCTTCCCCAGCCTTGGGTCTCTTTGTTCTTCACCACTTCCAGAGCCTGTTTATAAGAAGAAATGGACAACTTCTTTTCCTTCTCAACAGCAAGGGTATTCTCTACCTGGATGGTTTCAACTGCCAGACTGGGTGCTTTGCATCTTACATTATCCACTTCTACCTTCTTCATCTTCTGGGTCGGGTCCTTCATCAATACACACCCTTCTGTGATGACAGTCGCACAAGCATTATCAACAGCAGGGAAGGCTCCATCCCGTAGCAGAAGTTTTGGAACCACAGCCATTGGAACCTTTAGCTGATCCTCCTCAGTCATCTCCAATCCTTTCTTGGTCTTCTTCACCATCTTGACTTTTACAGGACCCCTTCTGGGCGCAGGGTTGACATCCCCCTTCATAATCTGGGCCAAGTTAATGGTCTCGGAGTCCACCATGTCCTGGACGACATGCTTAAAAGCTCTACAACCCTCAATGTTGTGTCCGGGTGCCCCAGAGTGAAACTCGCACTTGGTCTTCTCATCATAGTTTGGTGGCCTCTTCTGCTGTTCTATGGGAATCAGTATCCTTGGCCGAACTAATCCTAGATCCCTCAACCTTTGGAAAAGAAAGGCATAAGTCACCGGTGGTTCCTCAAACTGACGATCCTCATTCTTCTTCTTCACCTGGCTCTTAGCTCCCGTGTCTTCTGTTGAGGTGGCAGTTGTTGCTGTTGAGCAGGTGGATTGCTGACAGGAGTGGTTATAGTGGCAGCATAAGGATGATAACGATCCTTGCTACGTTCTTTCTTTGCAGGCACACCAACTGGCTCAACTTTCTTCTTGAATGGACCACTGTTGGAGGGTTTCTCTGCTACAGTACCAGAAGGTTTGTTCACCTCGGAGGACAGAGCCTTCTCCTGAACTTTCTCCATTATCAACCGTTTCTCAATCCTTTCCAGTCTTTCAGACATGGCTTTCTGCCCCAAGGCAAGTCCTTGCACAACACTGAACAACTCCCTCATCATCTCTTTCAGTTCAAGGGTATCGGCGTTGAGAAGATCCATCAGCTTGGATTTGTTGACCCCCAGCAGGTTATCTGAACAGACGAGCTATGCGTACCGGTTGAATACTGAAACCTACAAAACAGCAAACGGGTTAATATGACTCACACATGCAATGTCTGTCCATACTAGGAATATTCAGTTCTCTCTCTTTTTGTTTTTCTGGTTTCATTGAGACAAATAAAATTTAATCAATCAACATTTTGACATCTGGATGTCTCTCAACCGGGGTTTTTAATTTAAAAATAATGGACCCTGAGTACGGACAGACATGAGTTGAATGCAGATGAATGCGAGATGATATGATGCAAATGCATGAATGCAGGCCCTTGTGCCACCAAGTCAACTGTAGGCCCTCTGCTCTTCTGAATCAGTCAATCTGTGGGATCCAGTCACCATGAATCCAACTTGGGGGGTTCCGAAATAAACGGAACCGGAGATTATGTCACTATCTTCATAGGAACAATCACTGAACGGATGACAAACAGATCCTCTGAACAGATACTCTCAAATCAACCCGGGGATCCGAAATAAACGGAACCCGCTGATAAACCACGGACAGAACTCTGGCGTCCCAGAAATAAATGCCCATAATCCATAGTCACCATCAGTACCAAGAGTCACCAACAAGTCACCAACAATCAGCAACTGTACCTGTAATGATCAAACCCTTCCCCACTCACGGGTGTCGTCTAGGCCAGGGTAAGGTCGAGAGAAACGCAGCATAAATAACCTTTCGCAGAATATCATCCTGTGCGCACCCGATGTGTGCACCGATAATATCCCACCAGGGTCTGAACTGCTCGTGATATCAATGTTCCGCTAAGTGGCGCCATACCACCCGCTTCCCATGAATCACTCTATTCCTAGGTTTCCTAGATTTCACTCATAGCCTGGGTATTGGGCCTTTTACCTCAAGTAACTCCCACCCCCAAACAGAGAAACACAGACAGCACAGCAGATGAATATGAATGAAATGCAAACATTAATGCAAGTAATAAATGCAAACAGTAAGTGCACATATATACAATGAATGCAATAAATACAACAGCAGAAAGCAACCAAAACCCTAATCCTAGAGAGCGCTAGGAGAGACTCGCTCAGGGAAGATGGACCAGCACAGGTCAACTTCTCTATAGTCCCCAGCAGAGTCGCCAGCTGTCGCATCGCGCGAAAAACCGGCGGGAAAAGAAAGAAACAACAGAGCCGCCACCGTGCGTTATTTATCCCAAAAGAGGGAAAGGAAACGCTCGAAGTAAACCTAGGAAAGAACATGGTCTCGCGACCAAAGAGGATGGGTTCGGGAGTCGGTTATGCGAAGGGAAGGTATTAGCACCCCTACGCATCCGTAGTACTCTACGGGATCCACGCACAAAAGAAAGGAAAATGGTTGCTAAAACGCTGCTCACACTCACACACACTGGCTGAAAGAGACACAAGAAAACAAGACTGAAACTGACTCGGCAGGATATCACATCCTGGGCCTACTTAGTCTATCAAGCATAGACATCAGAGTCGAAGTAGTTCGGACTGGGAAGACGACACATGCTCGCTAGGATATTGCATCCTATGCATACGTATCTTCTCGGACGAGAGAAGAATCAGAGCATTCGTAGCTCGGCTGACACGCACACAAACAAACACAGGCAAAGGCAAACATGGAGCCTGAATGCCAATCACTGGGCTTACATCAGCATCCGAACCAAAACACGCACAAGAAGGCAAACGTGGAGCCTGAATGCCAATCACTGGACTTACATCAGCATCCGAACCGAAACACACGCACACCGGAACCCAAATGCCACTCGATGGACTTACATCAGCTTCCAAGCACACAACAACACAACAAGTTAATAGGGAGTCGGGGACTCAGCCTATAACTGTCAAACACACACAAAAAAGAAAAAGGGCGCCCGGAGAGATCAGCTCAATCTCCTGCCTACATACTTCATCTGGTATGAAGATCAGGGCGATGTAGTTCCCCTACGCAGGGATAAAGGACTAGCCTAACCAGATAACAGAGGGAGACACAACTCTAGGGAGACTACGACTCGAGCCTAGGTGTTGTCATGCAAAATCAACCCTAAGTTATGGTTTCTAGCTAAATGGCACAAGGGCCAACCTATCCTAAGTATGGCTCACACAGGAAGCAAGCCACACACCTAACTTGCACAGGAAGCAAGTCTAAACTAATCCTAACTTGCACAGGAAGCAAGTCAAACAATCCTAACTTGCACAGGAAGCAAGTCAAACAATCCTATCTTGCACAGGAAGCAAGTCAAACAATCCTACAAGCACAGATAGCACACGCTATACACAAACAAGTAGCTCAAACAAGGGTTAGGTTTTAGTCAAGGGGTCATGTCAACCTCGACAAACAAACCTCTGGGATGGGGTGAATGCTGCTCTTAACCTTGCCATTGAGGGGCTAAGGTGAAGCAGATGAAAGGTGGGTGAAGATAAGACTTCACAGCTCTTATCCCTGGCCTGGGAGAGCTTAAGACAAGAATGTGTGGGTTCAGAAAGTGGGAACCCTTCTACACATTAAAACTGACTCAACTGTACAATTGTACAAGATCTTGGGTTTGTATCTGCAATGCATCAACACAGTGGTGTGAGCAAAGCGGATGACACACTGAATAGTGGGGGATAGATTGCATATCCCTACCTTCCACCAATTGCCTCTTCACTTAGGAGGACTTTGACTCTATGCGAGGACAAAAGTAAACAGTCACAAACATTGCCTCTTAAGGAGGACTTCAGACAGTTGCCTGGCCAAGTAACAGACCAGGTCTTCCAGACTTCATGAAGTAAAAGAGACATACCTCAATGCAACTTGCTTATACAAGCAAAGCAAAGCAAAAAGTTCACAAGGAACTAAGCAACTAAAGCACCTGAAACAGTCAAGCAGATGTTAGTGTACAACTTCAAACAAAGCAAACAGAAACAGACACCAACAGTTAATTGGAGGCACATGGATGTGCAAGGCACAAGGCTTAGGGCATGTGAGCCAAGCCACCTACAAAACACACAAGTTAGACAATGATTTTTAAGCAAGCTCAATCAAAAGAATTGGTCTCAATGGCCATTTGATGGTCAACCTGAAAACACAAGTTCAAAGGTGAGTAACAGGACCACTAGGGCTAGCCTAGGGTCAAAAGTGAATGAGAAAGTCCAAACAGAAAGGGGTAAGTATCCAAAATCATGTTCAAACAATTAGGAAACAAAACCAATTGGGTTCACATTCATATCAATCATCATCATCATTTCATGAACCATTTAGGTCAAAACATGGCAAACAGGAGCTCATAGAAGTCAACAGCAAGACTTGCATCAAAAGCAATCTAAACATTTTCCAAAAATCACCAAATAAATCATGATCAAACCTAACACATAGCATGGTAAGCATGTCAAATTTCATCCCATTTGGGCAAGTGGAAGGCAGTCAATGAAAATCAGAAAGTCAAAGCAATTTTGAACATGCTCAAAGAAGTCAACCAAACATGCATCAACTTAGAAAAATCATAAGTCAAGAATGGTGTATGATAAATGAATGGGATCAAAACCATGGTGAAGATGAGGATGTCTAGTTATCTCATGTAAAATTTCATGTCCATCTAATGAAGTATGAGAATTTCACAAATGAAATGGGAGCATGTGTCACACAAGGGCAACATTTGACTAGGCAGAGAAGGAAAATCTCAAACAAATGGAAAATAGTTCAATTAAATCCAAGAAAAATCACAAGTAAACTAGACATACAAGAGTAGGCTCATGCAAAATTTGGGGTCATTTGGATGTAAGGAAGTATGTAAACAAAAATTGTGAAAGTGTATGTTATCCATGTAGCAACAAATGTAACACATGACTTCAAAAAATCATAACTCTCAATCCACAAATGATAAATGCACAAACTTTATATGGAAATGAAGGTCAATGTGTCTAGTTTCACCACAAAAAATTTCAAGCTTATTGGACATAACATGAGTATTTCACAAAAGGAATGGCTCAAGGTATCATTTTGGCACATATGTCAAGAAAATATTTATCATTTAAGATCCAGACCATGGAAAATTAATTAAAAATCATGATTAAATAAAGGACACATTCATGAACATGTGGAAAAAATTTCATAATTTTTTGATGAAAATTGAATGAGAAATAAATTGTGGAAATTGGATGAAATTATGATGCAAACATGAACAAAATGGTATGGCAATTGGTCAACATAAGTCAGCGAATGGCAATAGTGTAATTCTGGGCTCACTAAACCAAACTGTGCGTTTTGGGGGGAGGAAATGAAATGTTCTGATTGGTCCTCACCAATAGAACAGTAACTTGGCCAATGAATGTTCATATTTCTGATTTTTAGAAACCCTTAGGGTTTACAACAGCCATGGCAAGCTTCATGCACATTTAAATCAACATCCAAACAAGTTCAAACATCAACCACACAAAAGCATGGCAGTTGGGCAATGTTCACTCATCGAGCAATCAACAGCATACCACATGGTCTCATGGATTTTTAGGACAAATGATCAAAGAGTTTCAAAACTGCAGCAAGGTCTTAGCATGGCATCATGTATTCATCAATCATAATCAATCGAAATTCCAACAAACAAGCAACCAATCAAACAACATTCAAACATGATTCTCATGGATTCTCTAGGCATGGTTTCCTAATGTTTAATAGCAGGGCATTTGCTCATGTTCAACCATATCCAACAAAACATGATTCGACCAAACCTCACAACAGTATAGCAAGAACTTCATCATGCAGCACCAATCAAAAACAAACAGCAGCAACAACATGGCATTGTGTGTTCAACATTGTAAACAAACTTCAAGCAAAATCACATAATAACATGGCATAATGAGCATCAAACAACATTAACCAACGACCAAACCAACATTACTCATGGAAATTCTGGACAGGTCATAAATTTGCACAGCAGCAGCATAAAACTCAATGTCAGTCTACAGCGTGACCAACAGCATAGCAACCAATACAGACAACAATAGCAGGCAACACTTAGCAATGTGTGAGCAGGGCAGATTTGTTGGTTTGAAGCTGAAACAGAAAGAAATGGTGCTTGGATGATGAAGGAATGAAGGTTTGCTCGAGTTTCTTCAAGGTCTTGTGCAGAAAATCAAATTGGTGAAAAATGATGGTTTGAGAGTAGAGGGAGGTCTGTGCTTGTGGCTGCTATGGATTTGCCTGCTGCAGACAGGTTTTTTGAGATGCTTGAGTTTGGACAGAGTGAAGGAGATGTAAAATAGCAAGGTCAGGGTTGGCTATGCTACTGGTTTGTCATGGCAGGGAAATGGTGAAGAATAATGTGCAAGGCAAGGTTGGGTTTGGTAGGTTTTGAGCTACAAAACAAGTGTGTATGCTGCTCTTACAGTTTTTGATGACAGGGAAAAAGTGCAAAAATGGCCAAGGCAAGGTAAATGGTTCTGCTATGTGATGTTTACAAACATTGTGTTTTGGTCATGGGAGATCCAATGCAAAATGACCAGCAGTGTGTGTTCTTTAGAATGACAGTCCCCAATCAATTTGCCTTGGCCCAAAGTAGTTTTTGTGTCATGCTTGTTGATTAAGTTATGCTGGATTGTTGGTTATGTTTTGAAGTTTTTGACAGGATCCTTGGAATGCAAACAGCAGGTTGTTTTGAGGAATGGCCAAGTTTTTTTTTTTAGTGTAGTGTTGTGATAGGTTTATGGAAAAGAAATGCCAAGGGTTTTTTGGTGAATGGTTTTGAGATGCAAAACAAAAGCTCAGGCAGCTTTTTGTTTTGGACAGGTTTTTCTGGACAGAAAAATGCCAAGCCAGGTCAGGGTATGGTTGGCCAAAGAGTGAAGATGATTGTCTATGGTCTTGTGGTTGCTGTGGAAATTGGACAGAAAAACGTAAGAATGCCAAGAGCAAGGCAAGGTTGAGAATGAGGGAGTGAGTGTGAAAAGTTTTGAGGAAAGTGAGGGCAAGGTCTATGTCATTGTGGTTTTGGGCTGCTGCACGGTGGTATGGAATGCAGATTAGCAGGGTCAGGTTCTGGCTTAGGTGCTTTTGTTTATGGCAGAAGAAACAAGGTGAGGGCAGGGTTCTCTTGAGAAGCAAATGCCAAAGTTTTTTTTCTCCTTCTGCTGCAGTGCTGTGCCAGACCCTCTTTTAGAGGAATGGCCAAGTTAAGTGGTTGCCAATGCTGTGTTGCTATATGTCCTTTGTTACTTTTGATTTTGGCCCAAGAAATGGTTTTTTTGTGATGCCCCTTGCTGCTACCCGTTTCATGACAGGAAGTACCCATACCATAGGCTGTTGAGTGCTGCTGTTGTTGTCCTTTTGTTGACAGAAAATCCTCTTGCCAAAACCTGCTGTTGGCTATTGTTTTAATGCTAAGTCAAAATGAATGAAGTCTCTTTGGCTTTTTGCTGTAACATGTTACTCATGACAGAAAAAAAAAGGGAAAGCCATGCTGTTACTGTCTGGTTTTGACAGAAAAACCTGGGCAACAATCTGCAATGTGATGGTACAAGTATGGTTGCAAGAGGTATGGTTCATGAATTGGACATGTCTTTTTGGCCAAAATTTAAGTGAGCAAGCATGGCTATGTGTACTTGTTGGTTGTTTGGCTGCATAATGAGGTTTCAACATGACAGAAAAATGGCTTGCCAACTTCTGTTTGAAGGTACCAAGGCATGGTTGTGGAAAGCAAGGACAAGCATGGTTAAATGGTACTTTTCTTACAATTCAAGCAACCAAGCAATATTCACATGTGCTGCATATTTTGACTTTGCAAACACCTTCTAAATGACATTTATGAGCTGTTCCAATTGGCCAAATGTTGAAAAAATGCTTGAGTCAAAAAGTCAACTCTTGGTCAAACTTATATTTAAATGAAAAAGGTCAAAATATGCCATTTTGATTGGTGAAGTTTTGGCTCATGAAACTTATATTTTTGGAAAGAGGGGATCAAATGTGACTTGTAGGAAAAAACCCCACCAAAATTGGCCAAACGGTTTGGGAGATATGGCCCTTTGAAGTTCAAGATTTTCTGAAATCGATTCGATCATAACTTGCCAACCACACATGGGAATTGAGAGTTCTAGGACTTTTTGGAAATGGGAGAACAAGATCTTCAACTTTCATGTTGGGCAAAAATTCATTTGAGGCTTGTATCAAAATGTAGGTTTGAGGATCAAGACTTTCCATTTATGGCAGGTTTCAGTTACAGGCCCAGTTTCCGTTTTGGGAAATTCATGATCTGGCTTCAAATTCTTCCATGATGGTGTTTGGCATGATATATGATGACTATTTGGACATGAATGAACTCCCACAAACCAATTCCAATCATCAAATCACCGATTAAATGGACAGTTGACCAACAGTTGACTATTAGGGTTTTTGTCTGATTATGCATTGACTGATGAATTCCAAACCCTAATTCCTTGAGAATTTGACTTCAAATGATGTCCCAAGTTGTATGAACTCTTGATTATTGACCATGGTGCCCAAATTCCACAAGAATGACCACCATCCATTGCTTTGACTGACAGTTGACTTTTCTAGGGTTTTTGACTGTCTGTGTATGAACTGCTGACCTCTGAGCCCTCAACCCCTGACCAAAATACTTCAAATAGACCTCCAAGCCATGTGAACTTGTTGCACAAACCTTAGGGCCTTGATTCAATGAGAAATTCTTTTGCTTGCTTGGTTAACTGATCAGAAGATCAGTTTGACCTAATTCTGATTGGCTTGCACTTGAGGCAAAAGAGGCAATGCAATGCTATGCAATGGACCATGATATGCTATGACCTAATATGAAAATGTATGTACAATGATGGGTGCAAATTTGAGGTGCTACAGCAGCATCTCGGCGTGGATGTTTTTCATGGAGGCGGGTCTTTGTTCGCTTCTCTGCTGTCCTCGGGAAGAAGTCTCTGCAGCGTACTCCTGAGGTGGATGTGGCATGCCTCGGTTAAGCTCCTCCTCGACTTCATCTGCTCTATTACCAGGATTTCCTTCATTTGCCTCGGGGGCATCCAGATCAAAAATCCAATTTGCCATATTTTTTGGATCTGTGCGGTTCCTGTTGGGCATGATGATGCTCCGAACTACCTTGTTTCTGAAAACAGGATGGTACTTCTCGTCGTCTCTCACTTTGATCAGGTGTGAAGCACGACAGTAGTCGATGTCGAGGAATTCTGCCTGCAAGGCTGGTAAGTTGGCTAACCTATCTCCTAAATTCAAGCCTAGTGCTATGGAGGTGATGATTCCCCCAAAACAAAATGCCTGGCTGCCTCTCATGCATGCAGCCTGGATGTTGGCTAGTATGAAAGGAGTGACATTGAACGCAATTGGGGCAAACACACAGTGAAGAAGGAAAAGTTACTTGGAGTTTACCATATGATTGCTGACTCTTCCAAAAACTGTGTGCCCCAGGACTCGGTGGAAATATCTAATGGCTGGATTGTGAATATATGTTGCGTTAAGCGTATCCCAGCTCGTGGCGTTCATGTTGGTGAGGTTGTGCCAAACTTGAAATGCTATCTCTGACCATGCTTCAGGGATACAACAGTGAATTCCTTCTCCATGTCGAAAACCAAACATTCGCGCTATCTGGGTTTGATTTAGGGAATACTCGGTGCCGAACATTCTAAATGTGGCGACTCCGGTGAGAAATTGAGTAGTGCCAGGGGGTGTGATATAGGAGTAGGAACTCAGAAATTCCAGGGTCAGCGCTTCGTAGGTTGGTTGCGGTGTGGTACACAGCTGCGTTAGGCTGGAGTTTGTCAGGCATTTATTATCAACATACCTCGTAGCTTGAACGGAGCGTTGGTAGAACTTGAGGTAGTTGTCTCTTTGGCATTCGCCGACTTCTCCATTTTGGAATACGACAGTTGAAAGGTCGGAAGCAGCTCTTTCTTGACGGGCCATTGATGAGGTGTATGAAACTTTTGGTATTGGTGGGTGAGATGGAATATTGTGAGTTACACGCTTGAAAAAAATGTAAAGAATTGAATAATGGAGAGCAGAATGGTATGAGAGTGGTGATTGATGAGGAAGAAGAGAGGAAGAGCGCATGCATTTATAGGCGAGCTCTCTGGAGTTCGTGACGGTCGTCACAGGGTTGTGACGGTCGTCACGCGCAACGGGTGCGTAACAGTCAGATGCTCGTAATGGTCATTTGCATGCCGTGTGACGATCGTGGCAGATCCGTGATGGTCGTCACGTCTGTGAGATGGGTGTCACACTATATGTGACGGTCGTCACACACTGATTTTCAATTTTCTCATCAAAGGTTTGCAGCAGCTTTAATTATAATAGCATATGATAACAGTATAGTATGATGACTGAGCAATTGAATTTAAAAGCATAAATGAAAAATAAATAAATAAATAAATAAATAAGCATAAATAAATGAATAGTAATTGAATTAATAAATTGAAATTAAATGTAACATAGAAAAAAAGTAGTAACGATAACATAGCAAACAAAAGTAATAAAGTAATTAAATAAAAGTAATAAAATAAATGTGCTCCCTCCCCACACTAAACAAAGCAGTGTCCTCATTGCTTAGTGCGAGTAGGAGAAATCAGTGGTCAGTAGTATTAGCCACGGTTTTGTCTTAGTGCAGCTACAACTTCGTTCAGGTGATGAAACTGCTCGACGGCTATATCCATCAGGCCTAAGATATCAAAGCGCATGATCTTTATATTTTCTTTCACAATTGTGATGTCAGCTTGGAAACCATTCAGACGGGTGAGAAGCATGGCAAGATTATCAGCATATGATGGAGGAACCGGTTCATCAATGTTATAGTAGTTGGGAGGTGTTTCAGGGTCAGATTCTTCTACATGGATAGGGTCATTGATATACTCATATTTAGGCGGAGTCTCGGGAGGTGAAGGTGGATCAATAGGGTGTTCATCTAAGTCATAAAGCCAGTTATTGCGGTTGTGAACACTCGTTCTCTCATGTTTAGGCAAGGTAAATAGTCGAACCACTTCGTTATTGATTAGATAATCAAAAGTACCCGGCCCAAGGTTTCATATGATTCTACGGTTAAGGCGAAATTCGATATCCATGGGTCAGATGTTTCCAAATGGTACATGTTCGTAAAGTGGGCGTCTAAGTCCAATGGCGTCTGCTATCATGGTTACTAAGCCACCTACTATTATTGGGGTACGGTTGTTCTTATCAAGGTGAACAAATCTCTCCATCATGAATGTCACGATATTGACATGTCGACCTTGATCGACACATAGCAAGATGAAAAGTTCATTGCGGGACACTATGGTGTTGTTTTCTTCCTTACCAAATAGGGCGTGGGCCAGTATTTTATGAAAGTAGCGGATAGCAGGGTTATGGATCATTTGTGAGTGCATCTCATTCGGGTTTGGGTTTGAGTCTCCAGTTAAGCTACCCCAAAAGTCATCTAGGTCGATGTCATCGATTAGTTCCTCCTGGCGGGTAGTAAAGACGAAAGGGCCACTAGGAAATCCTAGGAGGTCAACAAGGTATCGACGGCTATAGGTGAAGTCCATGCTAAACAGCCTAAAGGATATCAACCCTTTGTTAAGTCCGTAACCATGCTCGGGGTTGTATACAAGGGAGCTAAGGAATTCTAAGGTTAGTTCACGGTACGTGACAAACCTGTAAGAACAAAAATTGTTCTACAACAGATTCCTTGATTTTGATGATAACAAAGGATGAAACCAAAAATGGCACCCTAACGAAAAGTTTCTAAGTGTGCAGGGTTCTAAAGAAAGAAGTAAGAAATCTGATGATGTCATCAGATAGAGTATCAGATCAGAAGCATATTATTAAATGATTAGAAGCTCTGAAGTTGAAACAAGCTCAAGAAAGTCTAACTCTGAACTAAACAACAAGTATCAGAAGCATCTGAACAAGAAGTAAGTCCTAGAACCTCTGACTCTGAACAACGCTATCTGAAGAATCTATTTAGATCAACATCAGAAGCAAGATTCCAAGTTTCTCCAGATACACAATTACTCTGATTATGGATTTGCTAATCATGAAAGAGTAACGTTGAAGACAAGTAAAGATTTTCAAATGTATTTCCTAATTGAGAAAGAGACGTTAATCTCCAATCTCAATAAAGAAAATACTACTTGTGGTAAGTAGTCATTTCAAGAAGAAAAAGTCATCCTGCATTAGCTAATTATGTGATGGCGTAACTTCATCTCAATATCCACCAGTTTCAACTACTACTTCAACTGATCTATATAAAGGATTGCAAATCAACTTTCAGCAACACACGAGAGAACAATCAGCAAGCCAACAAGCCAAAATTATACTGAAACACCAAGTCAAGAAAAACACTCTTCTCTCTAAGATCTTCACGAAGCTTTTGCTTATAACGTGAAAAACTCTTGTTCTTAACACTGTAATATTTGCTTTCTTAGAAGCACTCTAGATTACAATTTATCTTTCATCTTTTGTTTGTTGATTTCCTCAAGTGACTTAGTGTAGTCTGTAGACTTGAGAGGACTAAGAGATTTTTCTCTTAGGCGTTGTTTGTAATCTTTCAAGATTAGTGGATTAAGTCCTTGTTGAAGGCGAAATCACCTTGGCCGGGTGGACTGGAGTAGCTTTGTGTTATAAGCGAACCAGTATAAAATCCTTGTGTGATTTTCTTTTTGAAAAGCGCTTATTTTTCCAAACAATTCAAACCCCCCCTTTCTTGTTTTTCTCACCTTCAAAACCGTATCAGAGCTCAGGCTCTGTTATTGATTTTCTAATCAAACACTTAACCGTGTAGAGAGATCCAGTACGAGAAAAACAATGGCCCACTCAAATGAAAGAGATTCTTACAATGCCAAGCCTCCTGTTTTTGATGGAGAAAAGTTTGATTACTGGAAAGATAGAATCGAAAGTTTCTTTCTGGGTTATGATGCTGACCTCTGGGACATTGTCACAGATGGATACACACCTCCAGTCTTAAATGGAGCTGAAGTTCCCAGGAGTAAGATGTCAGAAGATCAGAAACGTGTCTTCAAAAATCACCACAAGGCCAGAACAATACTTCTAAATGCTATATCATACAATGAATATGAAAAGATCACCAACAGAGAGACAGCCAAAGATATACTTGACTCTCTGAAGATGACCCATGAAGGAAACTCCCAAGTCAAGGAGACGAAGGCTCTGGCGCTTATCCAGAAATATGAAGCCTTCAAAATGGAAGATGATGAAGCTATAGAGGCTATGTTTTCCAGATTTCAAACTCTTATTGCAGGTCTTAAAGTGCTAGACAAAGGATACACAACTGCAGATCATGTTAAGAAGATAGTCAGAAGTCTGCCAAAGAAATGGAGACCTATGGTTACTACTCTGAAGCTGTCAAAGGATCTGAACAATATCAGCCTTGAAGAACTTGTTAGTTCTCTCAGAAGTCATGAGATAGAACTAGAGGAGGATGAACCTCAGAAAAGGAATAAGTCCGTAGCGCTAAAGTCCAGATCTGAAAGACGGAAACTTGACAGAACCAAAGCTCTCCAGGCAGAAACTGAAGAAACTGACGACTCTGAACCTGAAGACTCTGATGATGAAGAAGAGTTGTCCCTACTAACCAGAAGAGTCAAGCAACTCTGGAAAAAGAGGAACAACAACTTCAGAAGACCAAGACCCAGAGGGGATCGATCAGAGTCAACTTCAAAGAGTAAAGCTAACAAAGATATTACCTGTTATGAATGTAAAGAAACAGGTCATTACAGGAATGAATGCCCCAAGTTGAAGAAGGACAACCCCAGAAAAGAAAGCTTCAAGAAAAACACCTTCAGGACAAAGAAAGGACTGATGGCTACCTGGGATGACAGTGAATCTGGATCATCAGAATCTGACTCTGATGAACAGGCCAACGTAGCACTTATGGCTACCACATCCAGCAGCTCAGACGAAGAATCTGAAGAGGTATTTTCTGAACTTTCTCGATCTGACTTAGAATCATGTTTGTCAGAAACTCTTACATCTTATCAGAAATTAAAACAAAAGTTTAAAAATATCAAAGGCTGTCTTAAAGCAAAATTTGAAGAGTGTAGTGAACTTGAGATAACAATTCTATCACAAGAAGATACAATCAAATCTTTAATGTTAGAAAGAGATGAAGCAAAAACAAAAAGCTCAGAATTAGAAGAAACGTTATCTCAAGCACCACAAACTTCAAATAAAATTATTTATAAGTATGAAGAAGCCTTTCAAGAATTTCTGAAGAATGGGATAGATAGGAGTATTATGGCATCCATGATTTATGGAGTAAGTCAGAATAATAAAAGGGGAATTGGTTATGATCCTAAGGAAGATAAAACTTCTACCAGTGACCAAATTAAATCTCCTTTTTCATATCACTACACACACACACAAGAACACAAATTTAAAAATGCTAGAAGACCCAAAGTTATGAGAAACTCTGGGAAAACTAATCTAAAAGGACCCAAGAGATTCTGGGTACCGAAAGATAAGATTATCTATGTTGCAGATATCCTATGCAGCAAAGTTCAGACACCAGTCATGGTACCTGGACTCTGGATGCTCGCGACACATGACGGGAAGAAAGTCTATGTTCCAAAGTCTGGAACTTAAAGACGCTGGATTTGTAGGCTTCGGAGGAGATCAGAAAGGAAGGATCAGAGGCTCCGGAACTATTGGTAATGGTACTCTTCCCTCTATATCTGATGTTCTTTATGTAGAAGGATTAATGCATAACTTGTTATCCATAAGTCAATTAAGTGATAACGGTTATGATGTAATCTTCAATCAAAAAACATGTAAAGCCATTAATCAGAACGATGGCTCTGTCCTTTTCACAGGCAAGAGGAAAAACAACATTTACAAAATAAATCTTTCTGATTTAAAAGATCAAAATGTTAAATGTCTAATGTCAGTTCACGAAGAGCAATGGGTATGGCATAGACGCTTGGGCCACATTAGCATGAGGAAACTTTCTCAGCTAACTAAACTCGAGTTAGTCAGAGGCCTACCTAAATTGAAGTTTTCTTCAGATGCTCTGTGTGAAGCTTGTCAGAAAGGAAAATTTTCAAAAACATCTTTTAAAAAGAAAAATGTTGTTTCTACCTCTAAGCCTCTGGAGCTTCTTCACATTGACTTATTTGGTCCTGTGAAAACAGCATCAGTTAATGGAAAGAAATATGGACTAGTCATTGTTGATGATTACAGTCGCTGGACATGGGTAAAATTCCTAAAGCACAAGAGTGAGTCTCACTCTGTATTCACCAGTTTTTGTTCCAAAGTGCAAAAAGAATTTGACTCTAAAATTGTTAGAGTCAGAAGTGATCATGGTGGAGAATTTGAAAACAAAGATTTTGAAGAATTATTTGATTCTAATGGAATATCCCATGATTTCTCCTGCCCTAGAACTCCACAACAAAATGGAGTTGTAGAAAGGAAGAATAGGACACTCCAAGAGATGGCCAGAACCATGATCAATGAAACAAATGTAGCAAAGCACTTTTGGGCAGAAGCTGTAAATACAACGTGTTACATTCAGAATAGAATCTCTATAAGACCTATTCTTTAAAAGACTCCCTATGAACTGTGTAAAGGAAGAAAACCCAACATCTCATATTTTCATCCTTTTGGATGCTCTTGTTTTATATTAAATACTAAAGAACATCTGAACAAGTTTGATCCCAAAGCACAGAAAGGTATTATGTTAGGATACTCAGAACGCTCTAAAGGCTATAGAGTATACAACACAGAAACCAAAATTGTGGAAGAATCAATTCATGTCAGATTTGATGATAAGCTTGACCCTGAAAAGTCAAAGCTAGTTGAAAAGTTTGCATATTTGGAAATCACTCTTGTAGAATCTGAGAAAACTCCAGAAGCAACTGTCACTCAGAACCCTGAAGAAATAAAATCTCCAGAAATTCCAAAGAAGGTCAAAAGTCCTATCAATGTATCTGAAGATTTGATTCTGGGAAACAAAGACGAACCAGTCAGAACAAGATCTACCTTCAGAACCTCTGAAGATACTCCTCTGGGACTGGTATCTCTGATTGAGCCTATGTCTTGTGATGAAGCTCTTCAAGATAACGATTGGGTGGCAGCTATGCAAGAAGAATTGGATCAATTCTCAAAGAATGATGTCTGGGATCTCGTTCCTAAACCCAGAGGCACTCATGTTATTGGAACCAGATGGGTTTTCAGAAACAAGCTGAACGAGAAAGGAGAAGTTGTCAGAAACAAGGCTCGACTGGTAGCTCAAGGTTATAGTCAACAAGAAGGTATTGATTATAATGAAACCTTTGCTCCAGTCGCGAGGTTAGAATCTATTCGTCTTCTTGTATCTTTTGCTATTAATCACTCTATCAAATTATACCAAATGGATGTCAAGAGTGCATTTCTTAATGGTTATATTTCAGAAGAAGTGTATGTCAATCAACCTCCAGGCTTTGAAAATTCAAACTTTCCAGAACATGTTTTCAAACTTAAGAAATCCTTATATGGACTTAAACAAGCTCCCAGAGCTTGGTATGAACGATTAAGCAATTTTCTTCTGGAACAAAATTTTATCAGAGGGAAAGTTGATTCTACACTCTTCTGTAAAAACCTTAATAATGATCTCATGATATGCCAGATTTATGTTGATGATATTATTTTTGGTTCTGCTAATATCTCTGTTTGCCAAGAATTTTCTAAGTTAATGCAGGCAGAATTTGAAATGAGTTTAATGCAAGAATTAAAGTTCTTTCTGGGAATTCAAATTAATCAAACTCCAGAAGTCACGTACGTCCATCAAAGTAAATATATTAAAGACGTTCTGAAGAAGTTTGATATGACTGAATGCAACTCTGCAAAAACTCCCATGCACCCAACTTGCATTCTGGAAAAGGAAGAGGTAAGCAACAAGGTTTGTCAGAAGCTCTATCGAGGTATGATAGGCTCTCTCCTCTATCTGACTGCTACTCGTCCTGATATTCTCTTTAGTGTCTGTCTTTGTGCCAGATTCCAATCAGATCCTAGAGAATCTCATTTAACAGCAGTTAAGAGAATTCTTAAGTATCTGAAAGGAACTCCTAACCTGGGCCTGATGTATGAGAAAACATCAGAGTATAGACTCTCGGGTTATTGTGATGCAGATTATGCAGGAGATAGAATAGAACGAAAAAGCACATTTGGGAATTGCCAGCTTCTGGGAAACAATCTAATCTCCTGGGCTAGCAAAAGACAGTCAACTATTGCTCTATCAACTGCAGAAGCAGAATACATCTCAGCATCACTGTGCACAACTCAGATGCTCTGGATGAAGCATCAGCTAGAAGATCTACAAATCTTTGAGAGTAACATTCCTATCTTTTGTGATAATACTGCTGCTATTTGTTTAAGTAAGAATCCCATTCTACATTCCAGAGCCAAACACATAGAAATAAAACATCATTTTATCAGAGACTATGTTCAGAAAGGGATAGTAACATTGAAGTTCATTGATACAGAACATCAATGGGCAGATATCTTTACTAAGCCTCTAGCTGAAGATAGATTTCTTTTTATCTTAGAACATCTGAACATTAAAAATTGCCCTGAGTGAAATATGGCTCTGAAAATGTAAAATGTGACTCTGATGTAAACAAATGTACTTCTGCCTCTGACTCTGATACTTCTACCAAGTTAAGAAGATATCTGAGTTAGAAATCTTCAGAAACCAATCCTTTGGTATTCCTGAAGATCAGATACATCAACACGTGGAGCTCTAAACGTCTAACCCTAGAACTTCTAGACAGCTGTCAAAAGAAATCAAAGGTCAGAACGTTTGAAATCTCCTAGAGCAGTGTGCGTACTGTTGGGATTAGACATTCATTTATTAGCTGTAATCATTTTTCCCCCCAAACGTGCTATTTTGATTTTTGTGCTAACGCTGGAATGTGTGTCGTTTTGCATGTTTTTACTTAGAGTATATAAACACCTTCTCTCACTTTTCACACTTATCACTCTCACTCACTCTAAAACCCTAAACCCTCTCTCGAAGCATTCTCTGCAAGTTCTTCATCAATCTTCTTCTTCTTCATGGATGCTCAACAACAAGAAGTTTTTAACTTCTCTCAACAGATGGAATCAAGTTCTAATCCCCAAACCTCAAACACTCAAACTCCAACCGTTACCGGCGTCACCGTCACCCCTGTCTACAAAGAACCTCACGTTCTTGACCGTGAACGCCATATCAACCTTTCAACTCCTTTTGAAGGTTTGGACGTGTTGTGTGAATCATTAGTTGATTTCGACAACCTAAGAAGAAATGGCGTTGATCTAACTGGAGAACTGCGTCAACAAGGGTGGGAGAACTATTTCCAAAGATTGTATGGTCCAATCTACCCTCTTCTGGTCAAGGAATTCTGGAGACATGCAGATGCAGATGACAACTTCATCGTCTCATTTGTTCTGGGAGTGAAGATAGTTATCACAGAAGGGTCCATTGCCTCTCTGTTGAATATGGAAAGAAGTGGAGGAAAAAGGATCTACAACATTGCTCCTAGGTCAAAACGCATCACAGATGTGATAAACCCAACAATCTTCAAACCCAATGTTGAAGGAAACCCCTCTAAGAACAAGGAGCTACACCAGAACCTCAGAGTGTGGCTGAAGATTATTCTGGGAACTATCCACCACCGTCCAGCCTCCAACTCTTCTGATTACATTAATGCAGACCAGAAATGCATTCTGTACTGTATTCAGAAGGGTGTGAAGATCAACCTCCCTGCTCTCCTCTTCAGATATCTGAGAGATTCAGTCAGAGAAACCAGGAATAACATGAAGCCCAGATCCTACATTCCTCTGGGAAGATTGCTATCTGACGTCTTCATTGAGCATGGACTAGTAGATGAGCTGGAAAAGACCAAGTTGATGGATGATCTGGCAATTGATGTGGGGAAGCCTCTGAATGCCAGAAACCTCAAGAGTATGGGGATAATCAAGAAAATACAAGTCAAGCCAACTCTGGATACATCCTGGGATAGTTTGAAAGATCAGAGGAAGATGCCTCATGGCCTTGCCAGATTCTTCAAGAATGAGCCCAGAGACGCTGTTGCCATCTATCTTCATCGTCTGCTGGAAGAAGGTGTTGACGTCTCTGATTTCAGCCTCGATGACTGTTTGGACTCTGAGAAGACTTAGTCAGATACAAGAGAGGTATTTCTGAGAAGAAGATAGCACCTCCAGCAAAGAAGGCCAGACTTGAAGGAGCTTCTGGAAGCGGATCTTCAGCTCCTCTGCAATTTTCTACTGGTAAGTCTGTTCCTCCTGCTACCTCTGAATTCATGATGGCTTCCTCTAATCCTCTCTCTTCACAACCCATTTATACCACCTCTGACATTACACCCTCAATCACCAGAACCTCCCAACCTACACCAGTTCTAAACATAGCAAGAACTTTCATACCTCCCTCTATACCTGCACAAACTCACCAAAGCACCTCATCTTCATCATCCTCTGAACCTGAATCACCTCCTTATGTTTCCCTTTCTTCTGACCAAGAACTTTCTGATCCTGGTTCCCCAACCATAGCCACACTTTATGCTCATAGACTTGCTTCACAACAAACACAAACCACAGAACCTGAAATAACTTCACCACTACAACAAACAACCACCATACCCTCTGAAACTCAACCCTCTGAAATTCAACCATCTGATCCCCACACCTCTGATATCACCCCACCAAACATTCACGCTGTACCTGAAGCAGACTCTAACCCTTTAGACCTAAATCCTCTTTATGCTTCATCCCCCAGTCTTCAACCAGAAGCAGAATCTGAACCCCAACCTGAGTCAGAATCTGAACCTCAAACCTTGAATCTCAGCTCTCCACCTCATACCTCTGAACCAGAACCTGAACCTGAACTTTCTAAACCTACCCTTAAGGAAGCCATTATGATGATTGCAGAGGCTTCAGTTCAAAAGATCGATTCTCTGGTCTCTAACTCTGAAATCAGTGATGATCCTGAATCTGTAAGGACACACTGGAACAGAGTCATTGGCTGGATGACATCTGAGTCTTTTAGGTTGAAGAGTGTCTCTGAACAAGTCAGAAATGACTACATCAGAGATGCTGAGGCAAGACTCCAGGAGAGACTTGCCAGAGAAGCTGAAGCCAGAAGGCTGGAAGAAGAGAGGTTGGCCAAGGAAGCTGAAGAAGAAGCCAAAAGGCTAGAAGAAGAAAGACTTGCTAAGGAAGCTGAAATCCTAAGGCAAAAGGAATCTGAAGCCAAGGCTCTGGCAGATGCAGAAGCACAAGCTGCTGCTGAAGCTGAAGCTCAGCAGGCTCTGACTCTGGGGGAGTCCTCTTCTGTGATTCCTACGGTTCTTCAGACTCTGAAAGAACTCAAGCAAGATCAGAATGAACTCCGGGCAAGAATGGACAAGCAAGATACTGTCAACGAAAACATCCAGAACATGCTTGCTATGCTGCTTCAGAGAATGCCTCCGCCTCCGAACCCTTAGGCACTTAGGAGTTATTTGTTTTTTGCTTGCCTATTGTTTTTGCTTCTGTCTTCTTTTGGATCTGATGTTTTTCTTGTTCCTTTGAATCTGATGTTTCTGTTTGTTGCCTTTGTGCTTCTATCTATGAATTCCAGTTTTTCTCCTTATTTATTTTCTCTTTGCTTATTTTTTTTACTATGTCTTTTTGATTCTGACAAAAAGGGGGAGAAGTAATTATTAGCTCTGATGAAAATATTGTCTAATACCTTAAGCATTCTGCAACATATTTTTCATATAAATAAAATTATCTAACTTGGACTTAAGAAATTGCAGAGAACTTCAGAAACCTCTTTACTTAAGAAACTCTGGTAAGAACTTCTGAACTCCCTAGCATTATCTCAGGGGGAGCTTCTGTCTGTCTGATCTATTTTTATTCATGTTTCATCTGCTAATTTAAGTTGTTTTGTCATCATCAAAAGGGGGAGATTGTAAGAACAAAAATTGTTCTACAACAGATTCCTTGATTTTGATGATAACAAAGGATGAAACCAAAAATGGCACCCTAACGAAAAGTTTCTAAGTGTGCAGGGTTCTAAAGAAAGAAGTAAGAATTCTGATGATGTCATCAGATAGAGTATCAGATCAGAAGCATATTATTAAATGATTAGAAGCTCTGAAGTTGAAACAAGCTCAAGAAAGTCTAACTCTGAACTAAACAACAAGTATCAGAAGCATCTGAACAAGAAGTAAGTCCTAGAACCTCTGACTCTGAACAACGCTATCTGAAGAATCTATTTAGATCAACATCAGAAGCAAGATTCCAAGTTTCTCCAGATACACAATTACTCTGATTATGGATTTGCTAATCATGAAAGAGTAACGTTGAAGACAAGTAAAGATTTTCAAATGGATTTCCTAATTGAGAAAGAGACGTTAATCTCCAATCTCAATAAAGAAAATACTACTTGTGGTAAGTAGTCATTTCAAGAAGAAAAAGTCATCCTGCATTAGCTAATTATGTGATGGCGTAACTTCATCTCAATATCCACCAGTTTCAACTACTACTTCAACTGATCTATATAAAGGATTGCAAATCAACTTTCAGCAACACACGAGAGAACAATCAGCAAGCCAACAAGCCAAAATTATACTGAAACACCAAGTCAAGAAAAACACTCTTCTCTCTAAGATCTTCACGAAGCTTTTGCTTATAACGTGAAAAACTCTTGTTCTTAACACTGTAATATTTGCTTTCTTAGAAGCACTCTAGATTACAATTTATCTTTCATCTTTTGTTTGTTGATTTCCTCAAGTGACTTAGTGTAGTCTGTAGACTTGAGAGGACTAAGAGATTTTTCTCTTAGGCGTTGTTTGTAATCTTTCAAGATTAGTGGATTAAGTCCTTGTTGAAGGCGAAATCACCTTGGCCGGGTGGACTGGAGTAGCTTTGTGTTATAAGCGAACCAGTATAAAATCCTTGTGTGATTTTCTTTTTGAAAAGCGCTTATTTTTCCAAACAATTCAAACCCCCCCTTTCTTGTTTTTCTCACCTTCAAAACCGTCTCTTAATGGCTGTGTTCTCCCACCCTAGCTGGTTAAACATAAATAGGATGATATCTCTGATACCTAACTTATCCATGGTAGGTCCATCATAATAAATGGTCAATGCCATATCCTTCCGAGCTAGATAATCATACCGCCTTCTTTGAACTCTGCCTCTGAAAACTATATCTACTTGTTGCATGATGAAAGTAATTAACTAACTAGTTAGTAATTTTCCTGTTTTTCAGTATCCAATATGTCTAAGTTAGTAACTAGAAGCAACAAGAATGACTGCAAAGAATCAAGAAGAGGGGAGAAAAAAGAAAGAAGAAAATCAAAGAAAGAAAATAGTTTGTAGCAAAGATAACAAAAAAAAGGTGGGTTATCTCCCACTAAGCACTTTGTTTAATGTCGTAAGTTCGACAGTAGCGTCGCGGTGTACTAGGTTTTGGGTTGAGCGGGCAGCTCTATGAGTCTGAGACTGTTCGAATAGTCTTTATTTTCAATATTATGATAGTGCTTTAATCGCTGCCCGTTTATTATAAAAGGTTCACTATTCCTACCTTTTATTTCTATCGCACCACTATTGAGGACTTTGGTGATCTCGAAAGGGCCGAACCACCTAGATTTGAGTTTTCCTGGAAAAAGTTTAAGTCTTGAATTGAATAGTAGCACCACGTCGCCGACATTAAACTCCTTCCTAGAAATGCGTTTGTCATGCCATCTTTTGGTTCGCTCCTTGTATATCCTGGCATTCTCGTAGGCGTCCAGTCTCAGTTCTTCCAATTCGTGAATGTCCAGAATCCATTTCTCGCCTGCGGAAGTATGGCTTATATTTAGGGTTTTAATTGCCCAATATGCTTTGTGTTCTAATTCCACAGGGAGGTGACATGATTTACCATAGACTAGTTTAAAAGGTGTGGTTCCTATCGGGGTTTTGTAAGCCGTCCTGTAGGCCCACAAAGCTTCGTTTAGTTTGGATGACCAGTCTTTTCTAGATATTCCTACGGTCTTCTCTAGAATTTGTTTGATTTCTCGATTCGAGACTTCGACTTGCCCGCTAGTTTGTGGATGATATGGTGTTGCTACACGATGTCGGACTCCATACTTCAGAAGAAGTTTTCCAAAGATATTCGATATGAAGTGGGAGCCACCGTCACTAACTACTAGTTTTGGCATACCAAATCTAGGAAAGATAATGTTCTTGAATAACTTAATCACTACTCGTGTGTCATTTGTCGGAGAGGCTACAGCCTCGATCCATTTTGAAACATAATCGACATCAACGAGTATGTACTTATTACCAAAAGAAGATGGGAATGGTCCTGTGAAGTCAATCCCCCATACATCGAAGACTTCCACTTCTAAGATTCCCGTTTGTGGCATTTCATCACGTCTTGAGATGTTGCTAGTGCGTTGGCACCGATCGCATTTTATAACCGCGTTATGGACATCTTTCCATCGAGTAGGCCAAAAGAGGCCTGATTGCAGGATCTTAGTACAGGTCTTTGAGGTACTTGCATGCCCTCCATAGGGAGCGGAATGGCAATGAGAGATTATATCATCTATTTCATCCTCAGGAACACATCGACGGAAAATACCGTCGGTACCTCTTTTGAAAAGCAAAGGTTCATCCCAGTAGTATTATTTTAGATCGTGAAAGAATTGAAGGTGAGAAAAACAAGAAAGGGGGGGTTTGAATTGTTTGAAAAAATAAGCGCTTTTGCAAAATGAAATCACACAATGATTTTATACTGGTTCGCTTATAACACAAAGCTACTCCAGTCCACCCGGCCAAGGTGATTTCGCCTTCAACAAGGACTTAATCCACTAATCTTGAAAGATTACAAACAACCCCTAAGAGAAAAGAAAATCTCTTAGTCCTCTCAAGTCTACAGACTACAAAGAGTCACTTGAGGAAAACAAATAAAAATAGATACAAGATGTGTAATCTAGAATGCTTCTAAGAAAGCAAATATTACAAACTTAAGAACAAATTTTTCACTTGATAAGCAAAAGCTTAGTGAAAATCTTTGAAGAACAATAGATGTTTTTCTTGAGCGTGATATAATTTCAGTATAGTTTTGGCTAGTGATTTCTTCGTTGTTTACTGAATGAGATTTCTTCTCTATTTATAGGAGTTGAAGTAGAGTTGAAGTAGCGTTGAATCTATTGGATATTGAGATGTAATTACGCCATTCCATTAATAGCTTCTGCAGTAGACTTTTTCACTTAGAAGTGACTACTTACCACAATTAGTATCTTTTCTCTTGGAAGTGGAGATTAACGTCTCTTTCTAATTGAGGAAATCCATTTGCAGAACTTTAACTTGGTTTAAACGTTACTTCATCATGATTAACAATTCTGATTAGAGTCTTTGTGTATCTGGAGAAATTGGCTTCTGATGTTATCTCTTGAAAGTTCAGATGACGCTTGATAACTTCAGACTTTGCAGAAGGCATTTGTTCAGAGTCAGAGCTTCTAGACTTTACTTCATGTTCAGATGCTTCTGATACTTTGTAGTTTTGTCCAGAGTCAGAGCTTCTTGAAAGAGATTCCTCTTTAGATGCTTCTGATACTTGAGATTTTGCATCTGATCTTGTTTTGCATCTGATGACATCATCAGATTTGTTTCTTCTTTCTTTAGAACCCTGCACACTTAGAAACTTTTCGTTAGGGTACCACTTTTGGTTTCATCCTTTGTTATCATCAAAATCATGGAATCTATTGTAGAACTATTTTTGTTCTTACAATCTCCCCCTTTTTGATGATGACAAAACAAATAAAATTATCAGATTAAACATGAAAAATATTAGATCAGATAGACAAAAGCTCCCCCTGAATTAGTACTAGGGAGTTCAGAAGTTCTTACCAGAGCTTTCCAAGCAATAAGATTTCTGAAAACTTTCTGCAATTTCTTAATTTAATGTTAGAATTATTTAATCAGAGCTATTATTTAATCAGAGCTAATTTTATCAGAACTATTTCTACAATTGTTGCAGAATGCTTAAGGTTTTAGACATAGTTTTCATCAGAGCTATTTAATAATTTCTCCCCCTTTTTGGCATAATCAAAAAGGCATAAAAAAATAAAAAGAATAATAGAGAGAAAAACACTTCATTAAACAGCACAAAGGCAAACAGCAGTCAAAAAACAACAGATTCAAAGAAATATCAGAGCTAAAAAAAAGAAAAAGACAGAAGCAAAAACACTAGGCAACCAAAATAAATCCTAAGTGCCTAAGGGTTTGGAGGAGGAGGAAGTCTCTGTAGTAGCATGGCAAACATATTCTGGAGGTTTTCATTCAGAGCGTCTTGCTTGTCCATCCTTGCCCGGAGCTCACTCTGATCTTGCTTGATCTCTTTCTGATCTTGCTTGATCTCCTTCAGAGTGTTAAGAATCAGAGGGATCGCAGAGGAAGACTCCCCCTGAATCAGAGCCTGCTGAGTTTCAGCTTCAGCAGCAGCTTGGGCTTCTGCATCTGCCTTAGCCTTGGCTTCAGCTTCCTGAATTCTCAGAAGTTCTGCTTCCTTAGCCAACCTTTCTTCTTCCAATCTCTTAGCCTCAGCTTCTCTAGCCAGTTTCTCTTCCTCTAACCTTCTGGCCTCAGCTTCTCTAGCCAGCCTCTCTTGGAGTCTTTCCTCAGAGTCTCTGATGTAGCCATTTCTGACTTGTTCAGAGATACTCTTCAGCCTGTAAGACTCAGAGGTCATCCAACTAATAACTCTGTTCCAGTGTGTCCTAACAGATTTAGGATCATCACTGACTTCAGAATTTTTAGCCAGAGACTTGATCTTCTGGACTGAGGATTCTGCAACCTGTATAATGGCCTCCTCAAGGGTAGGTATGATAATTTTAGGTTCAGGTTCAGGTGAATGAGGTGGAGAGTTTTGAGGGCTGAGATTTAGAGGTTGAGGTTCAGTTTCTGGTTCTGGCTGGGGTTCAGATTCTGCTTCTGGTTGAAGTTCAGAATCTTGGTCTGGTTGAAGACTGGGGGATGAAGCATAGAGTGGGTTTACATCTAATGGGTCAGAGTCTGGGCTAGGTACAGCGGGAATTAATGGTGGAGTGATATAAGGTTCAGATGGGCGAATTACAGATGGTTGAGTTTCAGAGGGTGTGGTGGTTGTTTGTGGTGGAAGTGAAGTTTGATTTTCAGAGGTGATGGTGGTTGTTTGTTGTGGAATAGAAGTTCGGAGGGGAGAGGTTACTTCAGTTTGTGTTTGAGTTTGTGGGGCGAAATTTTTAGCATAAATTTCAGCTATTGTTGGGGAGTTTGGGTCAGAGTGTTCTTGATCAGAGGATTCATGATCAGAAGACTCTTGGTTAGAAGAAGGAGAAAGGTAAGGGGGTGATTCATACTCAGAGGATGATGAAGAGCTGTGGTGATATAGTTGATTAGGGTCAGAGGTTGTTGTGAAGTTACGGGCAATTTTTAGAACAGGTGGAGGTTGAGAGGTTCTAATGGTTGAAGGAGGAATTTCTGAGGTTGTAAAGATGGGAGGTGTTGGGAGAGGAGTAGAAGAAGCCATTACAGGTACAGAAGTAGCAGGAGGAATGGACTTACCAGAAGAAGAAGAGACTTTCAGAGGAGCTTTGGTTCCAGAGGATTCTCCAGTTCTGGGTTTCTTTGCCTTCCTTGCTTCCTCAGCTATCTTCTTCTCAGAAAGGCCTCTTTTGTATCTGACCAGATCTTCTACAGAATCCAGACAGTCTTCAAGGCGGAAATCAGAAACGTCAATGCCTTCATCCAGACGATCCTGAAGGTAGATGGCAATGGCATCTCTGGGTTCATTCTTGAAGAACCTTTCAAGGCCATGAGGCATCTTCCTCTGATCCTTCAGAGCTTCCCAGGTCACATTCATAGTGGGCTTGACTCTGATGTCTTTGATGATTCCCATACTCCTCAGATTTTTGGCATTCAGAGGCTTTCCAACGTCAATTGCCAGATCATCCATACATCTGGTCTTCTCCAGAGCATCTACCAGTCCATGCTCAATGAAGATGTCAGAGAGCAATCTTCCCAGAGGAACGTAGGATCTGGGCTTCATATTATTCCTGGTTTCTCTGACTGAATCCCTCAGATATCTGAAGAGGAGAACAGGGAGGTTGATCGGAATACCCTTCTGAATACAGTAGAGGATGCATTTCTGATCAGCGTTGATATAATCTGAAGAGTTGGAGGCTGGACGATGATGGATTGTTCCCAGAATAATCTTCAGCCAAACTCGGAGGTTCTGATGAAGCTCCTTGTTCTTAGAGGGGTTTCCTTCAACATTTGCTTTGAAGATTGTAGGGTTAATGACTTCTGTGATGCGCTTGGACCTTGGAGGAATGTTGTAAATCCTTTTACCTCCAGTTCTCTCCATGTTCAGCAAAGAGGCAATAGATGCTTCTGTGATGATGATCTTCACTCCCAGAACAAAAGAAACAATGAACTCATCATCAGCATCTGCACATCTCCAGAACTCTTTCACCAGAAGAGGATAGATTGGACCATACAATCTGTTGAAGTAGTTTTCCCAACCTTGCTTGCGAAGATCTTCAGTTAAATCAACGCCATTTCTTCTCAAATTCTCAAAATCTACCAGCGATTCACATAGAACATCCAAACCTTCAAAGGGAGTTGAAAGGTTTATGTGTTGTTCGCGTTCCAAAATGTGAGGTTCTTTGTAAACTGGGGTTGTGGTAACATCTACAACCATGGGTGTTTGAGTGTTTGAGGTTTGGGGGTTAGAAGCAGCTTCCATTTGTTGGGAGAAGTTAAAAACTGCTTGTTCTTGAGGATTCATGATGAAGATTGATGAAAAAGATGAAGAACTGAGAGAGTTGCAGAGAAAACTTCGAGAGAGGGTTTAGGGTTTAAGAGTGAGTGAGAGTGATAAGTGTGTGAAATGTGAGAAAAGTGTTTATATACCTAAGGGTAAAAACACATGCAAAACGACACAATTAATTGCGTTGGAACAGAACACAAGATTTGCACGCTAGGGGAGGAAAAATGATTATAGCTAATAAATGAAAGTCTAATCCCAACAGTAAGCACACTGCTCGAGGAGATTTCAAGCGTTCTGACCTTTGATTTCTTTTGACAGCTGTCTAGAAGTTCTAAGGTTAGACGCATGTTCCCCACGTGTTGATGTTTCTGATCTTCAGGAATACCAAGAGATTGGTTCTGAAGATTTCTAACTCAGATATCTTCTTAACTTGGTAGAAGTATCAGAGTCAGAGGCAGAAGTGTATTTGTTTTTATCAGATTCTCATTTTACATGTTCAGAGCCAAATTTTACTCAGGGCAATTTTTAATGTTCAGATTTTCTAATATAAAGCGAAATCTATCTTCAGCCAGAGGCTTAGTAAAGATATCTGCCCATTGATGTTCTGTATCAATGAACTTCAGCGTTACTATTCCTTTCTGAACATAGTCTCTAATAAAATGATGTTTAATTTCTATGTGTTTGGCTCTGGAATGCAAAATGGGATTCTTACTCAAACAAATAGCAGCAGTATTATCACAAAGGATAGGAATGTTACTCTCAAAGATTTGTAGATCTTCTAGCTGATGTTTCATCCAGAGCATCTGAGTTGTGCACAGTGATGCTGAGATATATTCTGCTTCTGCAGTTGATAGAGCGATAGTTGACTGTCTTTTGCTAGCCCAGGAGATTAGATTGTTTCCCAGAAGCTGGCAATTTCCAGATGTACTTTTTCGTTCTATTCTATCTCCTGCATAATCTGCATCACAATAACCAGAAAGCCTATACTCTGATGTTTTCTCATACATCAGGCCCAGGTTAGGAGTTCCTTTCAGATACTTAAGAATTCTCTTAACAGCTGTTAAATGAGATTCTCTAGGATCTGATTGGAATCTGGCACAAAGACAGACGCTGAAGAGAATATCAGGACGAGTAGCAGTCAGATAGAGAAGAGAGCCTATCATACCTCGATAGAGCTTCTGACAAACCTTGTTGCTTACCTCTTCCTTCTCCAGAATGCAATTTGGATGCATGGGAGTCTTTGCAGAATTGCATTCAGACATATCAAACTTCTTTAGAACGTCTTTAATGTACTTGCTTTGATGAATGTACGTGACTTCTGGAGTTTGATTGATTTGAATTCCCAGAAAGAACTTTAGTTCTTGCATTAGACTCATTTCAAATTCTGCCTGCATTAACTTAGAAAATTCTTGGCAAACAGAGATATTAGCAGAACCAAAAATAATGTCATCAACATAAATTTGGCATATCATGAGATCATTTTTATGATTTTTACAGAAGAGTGTAGAATCAACTTTCCCTCTGATAAAATTTTGTTCCAGAAGAAAATTACTTAAGCGTTCATACCAAGCTCTGGGAGCTTGTTTAAGTCCATATAAGGATTTCTTAAGTTTGAAAACATGTTCTGGAAAATTTGAGTTTTCAAAACCAGGAGGTTGATTTACATACACTTCTTCTGAAATATAACCATTTAGAAATGCACTCTTGACATCCATTTGGTATAATTTTATAGAGTGATTAATAACGAATGATACAAGAAGACGAATAGACTCTAACCTTGCGACTGGAGCAAAAGTTTCATTATAATCAATACCTTCTTGTTGACTATAACCTTGAGCTACCAGTCGTGCTTTGTTTCTGACAACTTCTCCTTTCTCGTTCAGTTTGTTTCTGAAAACCCATCTGGTTCCAATGACATGAGTGCCTCTGGGTTTAGGAACAAGATCCCAGACATCATTCTTGGAGAATTGATCTAACTCTTCTTGCATAGCTGCCACCCAATCATTATCTTGAAGAGCTTCATCACAGGACGTAGGCTCAATCAGAGACACTAGTCCCAGAGGAATATCTTCAGAAGTTCTGAAGGTAGATCTGGTTCTAACAGGTTCATCTTTGTTTCCCAAAATCAAGTCTTCAGATACGTTGCTACGACTCTTGACTTTCCTTGGAATTTCTGGAGATTTAATTTCTTCAGAGTCTGGAGTGACAGGTGCTTCTGGAGTTTTCTCAGATTCTACCAGAGTGATCTCTAAATCTGCAAACTTTTCAACTAGCTTTGACTTTTCAGGGTCAAGCTTATCATCAAATCTAACATGAATTGATTCCTCCACAATTTTGGTTTCTGTGTTGTATACTCTGTAGCCTTTAGAGCGTTCTGAGTATCCTAACATAATACCTTTCTGTGCTTTGGAATCAAACTTGTTCAGATGTTCTTTAGTATTTAATATAAAACAAATGCATCCAAAAGGATGAAAATAAGAAATGTTGGGTTTTCTTCCCTTACACAGTTCATAGGGAGTCTTATCCAGAATAGGTCTAATAGAGATTCTATTCTGAATGTAACACGCTGTATTTACAGCTTCTGCCCAAAAGTGCTTTGCTACATTTGTTTCATTGATCATGGTTCTGGCCATTTCTTGGAGTGTCCTATTCTTCCTCTCTACAACTCCATTTTGTTGTGGAGTTCTAGGGCAGGAGAAATCATGGGATATTCCATTAGAATCAAATAATTCTTCAAAATCTTTATTTTCAAATTCTCCACCATGATCACTTCTGACTCTAATAATTTTAGAGTCAAATTCTTTTTGCACTTTAGAACAGAAACTGGTGAATACAGAGTGAGACTCACTCTTGTGCTTTAGGAATTTTACCCATGTCCAGCGGCTGTAATCATCAACGATTACTAGTCCATACTTCTTTCCATTGACTGATGCTGTTTTCACAGGACCAAATAAGTCAATGTGAAGAAGCTCCAGAGGCTTGGAGGTAGAAACAACATTTTTCTTTTTAAAAGATGTTTTTGAAAACTTTCCTTTCTGACAAGCTTCACACAGAGCATCTGAAGAAAACTTCAGTTTAGGTAAGCCTCTGACTAACTCAAGTTTAGTTAGCTGAGAAAGTTTCCTCATGCTAATGTGGCCTAAGCGTCTATGCCATACCCATTGCTCTTCGTGAACTGACATTAAACATTTAACATTTTGATCTTTTAAATCAGAAAGATTTATTTTATAAATGTTGTTTTTCCTCTTGCCTGTGAAAAGGACAGAGCCATCGTTCTGATTAATGGCTTTACACGTTTTTTGATTAAAGATTACATCATAACCGTTATCACTTAATTGACTTATGGATAACAAGTTATGCATTAAACCTTCTACATAAAGAACATCAGATATAGAGGGAAGAGTACCATTACCAATAGTTCCGGAGCCTCTGATCCTTCCTTTCTGATCTCCTCCGAAGCCTACAAAGCCAGCGTCTTTAAGTTCCAGGCTTTGGAACATAGACTTTCTTCCCGTCATATGTCGCGAGCATCCAGAGTCCAGGTACCATGACTGGTGTCTGAACTTTGCTGCATAGGATATCTGCAACATAGATAATCTTATCTTTCGGTACCCAGAATCTCTTGGGTCCTTTCAGATTAGTTTTCCCAGAGTTTCTTACAACTTTGGGTCTTCTAGCATTTTTAAATTTGTGTTCTTGTGTGTGTGTATAGTGGTATGAAAAAGGTGATTTAATTTGGTTACTGGTAGAAGTTTTATCAGAATCAGAATCATACCCAATTCCCCTTTTATTATTCTGACCTACTCCATAAATCATGGATGCCATAATACTCCTATTTATCCCATTCTTCAGAAATTGTTGAAAGGCTTCTTCATACTTATAAATAATTTCATTTGAAGTTTGTGGTGCTTGAGACAACACTTCTTCTAATTTTAAGCTTTTTGTTTTAGCTCCATCTCTTTCTAACGTTAAAGATTTGATTGTATCTTCATGTGCTAGAATTGTTGTCTCAAGTTCACTACATTCTTCAGATTTTGCTTTAAGAAGACCTTTAATGCTTTTAACTTTTTGTTTTAATTTCTGAAGAGAGGTAAGAGTTTCTGATAAACATGATTCTAAGTCAGATCTAGAAAGTTCAGAAAATACCTCTTCAGATTCTTCATCTGAGCTGCTGGATGTGGTAGCCATAAATGCTACGTTGGCTTGTTCATCAGAGTCAGATTCTGATGATCCTGAATCACTATCGTCCCAGGTGGCCATTAATCCTTTCTTTGTTCTGAAGGCATTTTTCTTGAAGCTTTCCTTCTTAGAGTTATCTTTCTTCAGCTTGGGGCATTCATTTCTATAATGACCTGTTTCTTTACATTCAAAACAGGTAATATCTTTATTAGGTTTACCTTTTGAAGTTGACTCTGATCTATCCCCTCTGGGTCTTGATCTTCTGAAGTTGTTGTTGTTCCTTCTTTTCCAGAGTTGCTTAACTCTTCTGGTTAGTAAGGACAGTTCTTCTTCATCATCAGAGTCTTCAGGTTCAGAGTCGTCAGTATCTGCAGTTTCTGCCTGGAGAGCTTTGGTTCTGTCTGACTTCCGTCTTTCAGGTCTGGACTTCAGCGCCACTGACTTGTTCCTTTTCTGAGGCTCATCCTCCTCTAGTTCTATCTCATGGCTTCTGAGAGAACTAACAAGTTCTTCAAGGCTGATACTGTTCAGATCCTTTGATAACTTCAGAGCAGTAACCATAGGTCTCCATTTCTTTGGCAGACTTCTGACAATCTTCTTAACATGATCTGCAGTTGTGTATCCCTTGTCTAGCACTTTAAGACCTGCAATAAGAGTTTGGAATCTGGAAAACATAGCTTCTATAGCTTCGTCATCTTCCATCTTGAAGGCTTCATATTTCTGGATCAACGCCAGAGCCTTCGTCTCCTTGACTTGGGAGTTTCCTTCATGGGTCATCCTTAGAGAGTCAAGTATATCTTTGGCTGTCTCTCTGTTGGTGATCTTCTCATATTCGTTGTATGATATGGCATTTAGAAGTATTGTTCTGGCCTTGTGATGATTTTTGAACTCACGTTTCTGATCTTCTGACATTTTGCTTCTGGGAACTTCAGCTCCATTTAAGGTTGGAGGTTTGTATCCATCTGTGACAATGTCCCAGAGGTCAGCATCATAACCAAGAAAGAAACTTTCGATTCTATCTTTCCAGTAATCAAACTTTTCTCCATCAAAAACAGGAGGCTTGGCATTGTAAGAATCTTTCTCATTTGAGTGGGCCATTAGTTTTTCTCGCACTGGATCTCTCTACACGGTTAAGTGTTTGATTTGAAAATCAATAACAGAGCCGGAGCTCTGATACCAATTGAAGGTGAGAAAAACAAGAAAGGGGGGGTTTGAATTGTTTGAAAAAATAAGCGCTTTTGCAAAATGAAATCACACAATGATTTTATACTGGTTCGCTTATAACACAAAGCTACTCCAGTCCACCCGGCCAAGGTGATTTCGCCTTCAACAAGGACTTAATCCACTAATCTTGAAAGATTACAAACAACCCCTAAGAGAAAAGAAAATCTCTTAGTCCTCTCAAGTCTACAGACTACAAAGAGTCACTTGAGGAAAACAAATAAAAATAGATACAAGATGTGTAATCTAGAATGCTTCTAAGAAAGCAAATATTACAAACTTAAGAACAAATTTTTCACTTGATAAGCAAAAGCTTAGTGAAAATCTTTGAAGAACAATAGATGTTTTTCTTGAGCGTGATATAATTTCAGTATAGTTTTGGCTAGTGATTTCTTCGTTGTTTACTGAATGAGATTTCTTCTCTATTTATAGGAGTTGAAGTAGAGTTGAAGTAGCGTTGAATCTATTGGATATTGAGATGTAATTACGCCATTCCATTAATAGCTTCTGCAGTAGACTTTTTCACTTAGAAGTGACTACTTACCACAATTAGTATCTTTTCTCTTGGAAGTGGAGATTAACGTCTCTTTCTAATTGAGGAAATCCATTTGCAGAACTTTAACTTGGTTTAAACGTTACTTCATCATGATTAACAATTCTGATTAGAGTCTTTGTGTATCTGGAGAAATTGGCTTCTGATGTTATCTCTTGAAAGTTCAGATGACGCTTGATAACTTCAGACTTTGCAGAAGGCATTTGTTCAGAGTCAGAGCTTCTAGACTTTACTTCATGTTCAGATGCTTCTGATACTTTGTAGTTTTGTCCAGAGTCAGAGCTTCTTGAAAGAGATTCCTCTTTAGATGCTTCTGATACTTGAGATTTTGCATCTGATCTTGTTTTGCATCTGATGACATCATCAGATTTGTTTCTTCTTTCTTTAGAACCCTGCACACTTAGAAACTTTTCGTTAGGGTACCACTTTTGGTTTCATCCTTTGTTATCATCAAAATCATGGAATCTATTGTAGAACTATTTTTGTTCTTACAAGAATTTCTTCTTTTGTTGGTAGGGTAGGTCCGGTGGAGGTACTCCGACAGCTAAGTAGTTGACATAATCAGCATACCATGGCAGAGTTGCATTCGCATGTATTTCTTCCACGGATTCTTCTATTTCTGTATCGTTTAATGTTAGTTCAGACATATCGCTTTCCATTTGGGCTATGAGTCGTTCGTAAGGGAAATCATCATTAATTGGAATTTGTTCAGGTTTATTCCTTTCGATTCGTGATAAGTGGTCTGCTACTACGTTTTCAATACCTTTCTTATCTTTTATCTCTAAGTTAAATTCTTGTAAGAGCAGGATCCATCTTAAAAGTCTTGGTTTGGCATCCTTCTTACTTAGTAGATATCTAATAGCGGCGTGGTCGGTATAAATGATAATTTTCGCCCCTACTAGGTAGGAACGAAATTTGTCCAAGGCGAACACGATGGCTAGAAGTTCTTTTTCAGTGGTGGCGTAGTTCATTTGGGCTGAATCTAGTGTTCTAGTCGCATAGTAAATAGCATGAAGCTTCTTACCCTTTCTTTGTCCTAGTACTGCGTCTACTGCGTAATCACTCGCATCACACATGATTTCAAAAGGTAATCTCCAGTCATGTGGTTGCATTATGGGTGCGGTGATTAAAGATGTTTTTAGTTGGTTGAACGCTGTTAAACATTTTTCATCGAATATGAAATCAGCGTCTTTCATTAATAAACCCGTAAGTGGCTTGGTAATTTTCGAGAAATCTTTAATGAAACGTCGGTAGAAACCGGCGTGTCCTAAAAAGCTTCATATTTCTCGTACGGTTTTCGGAGGTTGAAGGTTCTCTATGATTTCGATTTTAGCTTTGTCTACTTCAATTCCCCTGTCAGATACTACGTGACCTAACACGATTCCTTGTTGAACCATGAAATGGCATTTCTCTGAGTTTAAAACTAGGTTTACCTTTACGCATCTTTCGAGTACCATTTCAAGGTTTGATAGACATCCTTCAAAACTCTGCCCACAAACAGAAAAATCGTCCATAAAGACTTCCATGATGTCATCTATAAAATCGGCGAAAATTGCCATCATGCATCTTTAAAATGTTGCGGGAGTGTTGCATAATCCAAATGGCATTCGTCGGTAAGCGGATGTACCATAAGGGCATGTGAAGGTAGTCTTTTCTTGGTCGTCAGGATGGATTGGGATTTGAAAGAATCCTGAATAACCGTCTAGATAGCAGAAGTGAGAATGCTTAGCCAATCGTTCAAGCATTTGGTCAATGAAGGGTAGAGGGAAATGATCTTTCCGAGTGGCTTTGTTTAGTTTTCTATAGTCGATGCACATTCTACTTTCGGTCATAACTCTTTGTGCTATAGATTCGCCCTTCTCATTCTTAACGACAGTAACACCCCCTTTCTTGGGTACTACATGAACGGGGCTAACCCATTGAATATCGGAGATCGGGTATATGATTCCAGCATCTAGAAGTTTCTTTACTTCATCCTTGACTACCGTACTTAGGATTGGGTTGATCCTTATCTGGTGTTCTCTAGAGGTCTTATAATCTTCCTCCAGCATAATGCGATGCATACAGATAGAAGGACTTATTCCTTTTAGATCGGCGATGTTATATCCTAACGTAGTTGGATATTTTCTTAAGACATCTAGTAACTTTTCAGTTTCCATTTGTCCCAAGTCAGCGTTGACTATTACTGGTCTTTTCAGTTCAATGTCTAGGAATTCGTATCTTAGGTTCTTTGGTAGTGCTTTTAATTCCAATTCAGGTTTCTTTGGGCATGGCATGTGGTTGGGTGTAAGTGCTAAGCATTCGCTTAGACTTTCGTTTTGGTATGGTTCATGCCAATTATCGTCTTTAAAGATTGGAGGGATTTAGATTTTCATTATATCAGAGTATGTGGTTTCTTGCATCTCCATCTCTCTCACGCACTCGTCTATGACATCAAGTAGATAACAGGTATCGTCTATAGTTGGCGCTTGTAAGAATTGGGTCAAGATGAATTCAACCTTTTCCTCTCCAACTTCGAATGTCAGCTTGCCTCTCTTTACGTCTATTATGGCTCCGGCGGTAGCCAAGAATGGCCTTCCTAGTATAATAGGTGTACTGGCATCTTCTTTGATGTCCATGATTATGAAGTCTGTAGGAATGTAAAATTGTCCTACACGTACGGGGACATTCTCTAGTATACAAACATGATATTTAATTGAGCGGTCAACTAATTGAACAGACATCTTGGTTGGTCTTAATTCTCCCATACTGAGCCTTTTACAAATGGTTAAGGGCATTACACTGATGTTGGCCCCTAGATCGCATAGGGCTTTGTCTATGACGAATTTTCCAATGACACAGGGTATGGAAAAACTACCTGGGTCTTTTAGTTTGGGAGGCATGTTATTCTGAATTATTGCGCTACACTCGGCAGTAAGTGTAATTGTTTCGTTATCCTCAATCTTTTTCTTATTGGATAGGTTTTCCTTAAGAAATTTGGCATAGGAGGGCATTTGTGTGATGACTTCTGTAAAGGGTATCGTAATGTTTAGTTGCTTCAGAAGTTCAACAGATTTCCTAAATTGACTCGCAGTTTTAGAACTTTTGAGTCTTTGGGGATATGGAATTGGTGGTTTATAAGGAGGTGGAGGCACATAAGGTTTTTCTTTCTCTTCGGCCTCTTGGGTATCATCTTCTATTTCCTTTGGTTCATTCACCTGCTCAGTTGAGGTTTTGTCTGGTTTTTGGTACATGGTAGGGTTTTGGAGTCTTGGATCTACGGGTCCGTCTACTTCTTTTCCACTCCTCAGTATAACGGCATTTGCATGTCCTTTTAGATTAGGTTGCGGTTATCCAGGAAATGTTCCAGCTGGAGCAGCTGTAGATGCTTGATGTTGAGCCACTTGTGAAATCTGTGTTTCAAGCATTTTATTGTGGGTGGCTAAGGTGTCTACTTTGTTCGCTAGTTGTTTAAGTTGCTCACTAGTATGTATGTTTTGGTTCAAGAAGTCTTTGTTTGTCTGAGCTTGGGTAGCTATGAAGCTTTCCATCATTAATTCGAGATTTGACTTCCTAGGCATGTTAGGAGCATTATTAGCTGGCTTTTGATATCCAGGCGGAACAGCTGGCGCTTGGCCAGGTGCATATAGGGCGTTGTTATTCTTATACGAGAAATTATGATGGTTTTTCCAACTTGGGTTGTAGGTATTCGAATATGGATTTCCTTGTGTGTAATTCACTTGATCGGTTGGGACTCCTGCTAATATTTGACATTCTTGTGCAGTGTATCCAGGGTTTCCACATAACTCACAGTTTGGAGTTACAGCAGCCACGGTGGCTGCGGGAGGTATAGTCAAGTTGTCTAATTTTTGAACAAGGGGCATCTACCTTTGCATGAACATGGTCAAGGCTACTGATTTCGTACATTCCACCCTTTGTTTGGGACTTTTCCACTGGAGTTCTTTGACCTCCCCATTGGCAATGGTTCTGGGCCATGTTTTCAATGAGTTGATAGGCTTCGTTGTATGGCTTATCCATAAGTGCACCGCCCGCGGCAGCGTCTACTGTAAGTCTTGTGTTATATAGAAGCCCATTGTAAAATGTGTGAATGATCACCCAGTCTTCGAGACCGTGATGTGGACATATGCTCATCATGTCCTTGTATCTCTCCCACGCTTCGTATAGAGATTCCACATCTTTTTTCCTGAATCCGTTGATTTGAGCTCTCAGCATAGCAGTTTTGCTCGGCGGAAAATATCGGGATAAGAAAATGTTATTTAGTTCTTCCCATGTTGTAACGGAGTTGGATGACAAGGATTGCAACCAAGCCCAAGCTCTGTCTCTTAGTGAGAAAGGAAAGAGGCGCAGTCTTATCGCATCTTGAGATACACCATTCGCCTTTACAGTATCTGCGTACTGCACAAACTTAGTCAGGTGTTCATTAGGATCGTCCGTTGGATTTCCAGCAAATTGATGTTGTTGGACGGCTGATAATAGTGAGGGTTTCAGCTCGAAATCGTTTCGATTGATAGCGGGGGCAGCAATGCTGTTGTGAGGTTCTTGTTGGGATGGGGTAGCGTAGAATTTAAGAGGACGATTATGTGGTCCTTCTTCAGCCATGGTTGGTTTTTCTTTTGGTTTAGGAGGAGAGAAGATATCGGGAATATCGTACTTTTGTTGATATTCGTGTATTCGGCGTCTTACATATAAGAAACGCTCTAATTCTGGGACTGGTGGTGCTAAGTTATAGCCTTGTGAGCGAGTACTTGGCATACAATCAGGGAAATAAGGGAGAGTAAATTAGTTTTTATTTTTACCTTAGTCTAAACCGTGCAACGAAAGAATCTCACTATTCGACTAAAACAGGTCCCTGGCAACAGCGCCAAAAACTTGATGCTTGTCGTGACTATATATAAAATATAGTCTATCGGGTACTTGACTGCAAGTGCACAGTCCAGTCGCTTTAGTTTTAAAAGATATCGATCCCACAGGGAACTATGGTCAAACTAGTGTTACTAACGTCACTATGTTTAGCTAAGGGAATGATTAGTAGAAGTTCGGGGGCAAAATAATAAATCTAAGGGAAATTTAGTTTTAAGAAATAATTGATGGAAGGAAGCAGTATGCAACGCATTAATTGTTAGGGATTCGATAAGTCACCGATGAATAGTTTAGATGCCAAATATCTCTCAGTAGAAAATATTTATTTAAAAGGCTTTGTCTCACACTCTCGTGATTGTTGATTCGCCCATAGCTTTAAGTCAGAATGTACGCTCTCGCTGTCCCATTTGAAGTTAAAATTACTTTTTGAAAATAAATAAGTTCTAATTGCTTTTGAAGTGCTCTCGCTGTTTTTAAACTCAATGGCTAATTTTTACTATCCAGCTCGAGCCTCACGCTCTCGCGATTGTTGGTTCTCACCTTAGTTAATTTCCCACTCTCGTGGCAAAATCGTATTAAATAGCTTCTCATGCTTTTGTGATAAAGTTAATTAAATTTAAATTAAAAACCTCAGCCTAAAAGATTGTTTGAGAAAAAGAGTTTTCACCGATTATTATTAAATCCCATCAAATTAAATTGGTACATACCGATACCGGTAATTTAGTCGGACATGTTAAATAAAGCAAACACAGAGCATGATCAGATTAACATTGCGGCAAACATAATTATAACAATAACTGGGCAATAATAATAATTTAATAAAAACCTGACAATCGAATTAACAGAGTACGGTGAATCTTCGAGTACTTGAGCAGTCCTCCACAAGTCGGTAGGATTTCGCTTCTTCAATACAATTGCTTACTAAATTAAATAAAGTGTAGTAGTTCCCCAGTGTAGGAAACTACTACTATGGCTAACTGGTAAACGGAAAGGAAAGGAGAAAAAGGAAATTCTAAAAAGAATGGCAAATGAACTAAGGCAACAAAAACAAAGTTGCTGAAAAGAAAATAACTAAAAAGCTAGAATGCTGTAAAAATTAATTGCAGAGCGTAAGTGTAGTTCCTCCAATTTTTCCAACTTTGGTCCTTTATATAATGCCTTGGTAGGTCTTGGCGGTTGAGGAAGTTAAGGAAGACTCGTTGAATAAGGAATCTTCGGGGGAGTTAAGTTGTTGGAGAGAATTTAGGCACGTTTGGGTGCCTCTAGCTGACTGTTTCAAAGCGTAAAACTTGGCCGTGTGACGTTCGTCATGGGCCTATGACGGGCGTCACAGGCTGGGTCGTGACGGTCGTCATGAAGCTTGTGACGGTCGTCACATCAACAAATTTTGCATTCTGGTTTTCTGTTTTTTCCTGTGCTCTCTCATCTGTTTCTTATTCTTTTTCTTCCTTTTCTTCATTTTGCTCATTAATGCTTGGAGATTTAAATACCTGCAAAAACAACTCGAATACTTGCGGAATAATCGTGATATTTATTAAAATGGTATGATCTTTGAGTGTAAATCAAGGCAAATATCTGATGGATTTTTGCGTTATCATGAGACAGTCAAACAAGCCAAGTCACTATCAGAACTTTCATCAACAACCTCAGAATCCTCCTCAATCGGATAAAATGTCAAAGCTGGAAGACACCTTGAATTAATTCAAGCAGCTGTCCATTGCAAATCAGAAAAATACAGATGCTTCAATAAAAAACCTTGAAATGCAAGTATGACATATCGCTAAACATTTGGTTGACCAACAAGGATTAACATTCACAGCCAACATGCAGAATAATCTAAAGGAACATTGCAACTCAATCACAACAATGAGTGGTAGAATGATTGAAATGGGAGTTGGTGAAAATATGGATAAAGAAAGAGTTATGGTTGAAAGAAGAGAAAAACAAGAGGGAGAAAATGAGAAGGAAGTAGAAAAGAAAAAAATTGAGGAAAAGGTAGTTGAAAATGAGAAGAATTTGAGTGATAAGCGGAAAAAGCAGAAAACAAGAGAAGAGAAAGGAAAGATGATCAATCCGCCTGTACAACACCTACCGTATCCTCATGCTCCTACCAAGAAGGACCAAGAAAGAAAATATATGAGGTTATTGGATATTTTAAGAAGGTTACAAGTTAACATTCCATTGGCTGAAGAACTTGAACAGATGCCAACATACGCAAAGTTCATGAAAGAAATTCTAATAAAGAAACAGAAAATCATGGATGAAGAAATAATTCAAGTGGATGCTAGCTGCAGTGATGTTATTCAGAAAGCCCTTCCACAAAAAGAAATCGATCCTGGAAGAGTTATATTACTATAGGAAAGATAAATGTTGGAAAGGCGTTGATTAATCTTGGTTCCAACATAAATCTCATTCCTTTATCAGTGGTTAAGAGGATAGGTGATACAGACATGAAACATACGAAGATGACACTACAGCTAGCAGATAAATCCATCACCCGACCATTAGGAATAATTGAAGACGTATTGGTTAAAGTCGACCGATTTCTCTTTTTTATAGATTTTATTTATTCCATAGGAAAGAGAAAATATCTAGAAAACCCCAAAAGGATGGTCATCGCAACCACGAATAGGTTTGGAAGTCGGTTATGCAAGGGGTAGGTATTAACACCTCTCACATCCATCATACTCGATGGGAACCATCTAGGATGTCTATGCTTGAATGGGTTCCGTTATCTTAATGCTTACTTGCTAAAGGTTTACAGAGTGGAAATGGATTTTTTCATAAGTGTGCTCACCAAGGTTTCAAACCCTTGTGCCTACGTATCCTCATTCGTGTAATAAGGAAGTCAGAGCCTCGTAGTTCGTGGTAAAAATATTTATTTGTTTTGTTGATTTTATACCTTGAAAAGGGATTTTCGAAATGATGCCCTAAGGCGCAAAACAAAAGTTTTGGTGAGTTGATATTGATTTTAGGTTTTAACGAGAGATTTTTTTGACTTCGGATTGTATTAAAGACTATGGGTAAAGGTGAATATGTCGAACTATCAAGCCAAGCATCTTGTGTCAAAAATACTCAAAATGAGGGTATGAAAGCTCCATTCTCATCCCTTCTCTACCACTTAAGGCTTGTGGCATATAGTCCTAATCATATTTTATTATGCTTTGAATTTGATTTGAGAAAAGACCACTTGATGTTGGATCAAGGGTTTGTTTATTTTTTTATGAAATGGTAACTATCCTAACTTCTAAGGTTGGCTAACAAGCAACAACAAACAAAGGAAAGCGAGTAAAAAGTACAAGGGATTGATGTGAGAAATAAAGGGCCTCGTTGTAAGTAAGCCCAATAGAAAGGCTTGTGTGTGCATTATATCCTATGCTAACAAACAAATAATATAATCAACATATCTCCCTAGGGTAGTTCCATGAGTGAAAGTCATTCTTGCAATAAAAGATTACAAGTCCAAAGAAACTCCAAGTTGCATAGGTCAATCACAAAAGTTCAAGTCCAAGCATAAGGCCCATATGTTCCCTAATACTCCATGTCTAATGCCAAGGTCAAACATCAAGTCCATAGTCCAATATTCCTCAAATTAGGTCTTTTTAGTCTTTTCTGTTTTATCATGTTTTGGTTCGTTTTAGATTAGATGACAAAGTAAAGAACAAATGAGCAATAAACGGTATGAATATAAGGTGCGTAGATGCTAGTGGACAAGAGTTAAATTTTGAGAATTTAAATGTTAGGAGTTAGAAGTTAGCATTGTATAATATAAATGTTATAAGTTAAATGTTAAAAGAACAATCACTTAAAAAGAACGATAACTTGAGATTATCTATGCATAAATCAAATGACTTAAAATATGGCGCATTAAGGGATAACCTATCAATGATTCAAAGTGTCAAAGATGATCCAATGATCATTTATTGACATATTTGAATCAAAGAAGATTGAATCAACCAGAACGTCCGTCTGTCAATGATTTAAAGTGTGAAAGATTAATCAATCAAGCAATCAAAAAATGAATAAAAGTTGAAAATAAAAAATTAAAAGTTAGTAGTTAGATGTTACGTTAGAAATTATTAAAGAGGAAATTAAGGATTAAGCAATTAATCACAATTAAAAATACCAAACTAAATACTAAACCAATGACAAAAATTCAATCAATTCAAGAATGATTAAAATCCATAATGCTCAATATTAAAAGATATTAAAACAAGAAAGGAATAAGCAAAAATAATGAAGAAAAGAAATAAATCGGAGGTGCAAAAAATGAAATAAGTGGTATGAATAGAAATTTGGGCGCGAGGCCCACTGTCCACTTCAGTTCAGGAAATGGGGTGTAGAAAATAGTTAGGAAGTAAAAAAATAAATTGTAGTGGTTTTAGAGGCCCAAGACTCATGAGGTTTAATCACAGAAGAAATCATCAAAGAGAACCAGATCGGTCCCCTTTTTTCGCGCGTTTCCCTCTCTTCTTTCTTTCTCATCACCAAAAAAGGAATCAAATATTAGTTCAGCATGTGCCATTTGCAGCTCAGATAGCAGATACGCTGACAAAACCTTTTGACAAAACAACTTTTCAAGAATTGTGAGACAAACTCAAAGTTATCTGTGAAAACCTTTTAAAATTCTGACATTTTTCAAAGTAGAATTATAGGTGGCAAAATTTAATCATAATCATAATATATAGGTACCTACAATTACATTATTCTTGGATATGTTACATGTATGTGAAGGGTGAAATGAGAGAGACTATTCGGATCAAGCACTAATTCCATGTCCAGGGTTTTGTTTTGATGATCCCGAGTTGGCTACATGAAACTGTGATACATACTTGTTTGAAGAAGTTTCCATCACTGGAGGTTCATTCAAAAATGCCCAGTTGCTCTTTGTCCACCTGCACTCATCCAACGAAACCATATCCAAATTAAAGATATTCATGACAAATTTTCTATTTAATTTGTGGAACTATTAAAATCATTTCAACTTACCAGCCATTTTTGTTGATAAGCTGCTCCAAATTATTGTTAACATCCATGCCTAATGTCTTCTTCATACGTAGGGCCAAGGGCTCGGTATCCTCGTATTTTCCGGGCTGTCCAATTCAATATCATTATAAATTCCAAGTCACAAACATAACACTAACGTATTATAACATTAATAGAAATGTGAATTTCGAAGTGAAACCTGAATAGTCTTTGATAAATTTGAAATAGCTTTGAGATGTTCTTCTTCTGTCTCCTTCTTTGATTTCCAGAAAGCGTCAATTTCTTCTTTGGTGAGTGACCGATTTCTTTCAAGTGATGAAGATGAGGTGTTAGAGTCCCATCCTGCCATAAGAGAACCCATTGTTGCTCAACTGTTTTCCAATGTCTTTGTTATAGTTGACTTGTTTCTTAATCTGAAGATAACGATGTAATGATATAGCAATATATATAAGTGCTTGTGTAGTGACGAAGCTCCTATAAGCCTCTTAACTTTGCTCTTATCTATTAATGATATTTTATCATGAAAGTGTCGTATTCGGCTGCTGAGGTATGTTGATAAGGTTGATTATGCGATAACGACAAAGATCTGTCATATGAATAAGGTTTCTAGTTTAAGTTGAAGCAACCCACTGACTTGAGAAACAAGGTGCGAATTCGTCTCGGTTTCTAAAACCTCTGACGCGGTCTTTAGAGAGAGAGAAAAAAAAACATACATACTCTCTTCATCACTATTATAACTAACAATTTTTTTCAATAAATTCATTAAATAATTAATGTATATTATAATATAATAATAATACAATACATTATTTTATTTAACAAATCTAAAATTAAAAAAAAATATTATAATAATAATCAGAAAAATATTGATGATTTTGACATCTTATCCAAAACCTTTTTTTTTTATATATATATATATATATATATATATATATATATATATATATATATATATATATATATATATATATATATATATATAAATATATATATATATATATAATTCTTATACTCTCTTTTTCATACACCGCATCGGCATCCTTTATTACAAGAAATATAATATGTTTGAGGATGGTAGTATAATACTCATTTTTATATTTATCGATGGAAAACATTCTAAAAGAAATTAAAATGAATAAATGTTTATATTAATATTATTTGTTACATGGTTCGAATGTCTTAATGTTGAATAAATGTCCATATTGATACCTTGTACACATTTTTGAGTGGAGCTTGACAATCGAGTTTGAAAAACGCTTAAATTTAGTGAGAAGTTGTACAGTGTTGACTCTCGAAACGTATATTTCATTTGGTTGACATGAATTTCTTACTTAGAGTAAATAAGTTTGAGGGTATTATTATCCAATGGTTATTTATTATTAATGGTGTACTGGTTAAAAGGTACAGGTGTGTGTGTGTTTCTCCTGCAATAACATGAGGACTCAAAAGCCTTAGTAGGTATATTATATTCTATGGTGGTTAGGACTTTTCCACGACGGCGAGAAGCCCTTTATGATAGTGTTTTACGGTAGTTTTTAGAGTCCTACTCACGTGAGGTGAGAGATTATGTGGATGGACGATATGCTTAGGCATAAGCTGATGGAGAGTGAGATCAGTGTGAGTTATGATCAAGCTCTATGCTTTTAGGATGTAATGATGTGTCCCCTATCCCACTTGATGGAAATGTATTTATAGAGGCTCTCTTAGCCATAGGGTTGTAGAGTTAGTGAAAAGTTGTGCCCTAGCTTCATGACTAGGAACGTGGTCAAGAGAAGACTTATAATTGAAGAAGGTAGTCCTGCTTTATCTAGCTCTTTGGACTAAGTATCTTAACCTAAGTCTAATATGGGGCCTTCTCTCCTCGTTGGGCTACCAGGTGCTAACCCTGGGGAAACCACTTTTGGGATACCAGGTGCTAGCCCCGAGGGCAACCATTTTTGGGCTATCAGGTGCTACCCCTGGAGAAGAACACTTTTAGGCGACTAGGAACTAGCTCGGGGGGAGGCTCCCCCTTGTTTGGATGCTATCCCCTTTTTGAAGGCGTGTAAAACACAAAAAGAGGGATTTGAATTGGGTTTTACAAGTAAAAGATTTTTCCAAAATAAGAACAACACTAACAGGTTAATAACAAATAGATGAAAACACAAGTATTTTTATTCTGCTTCGCTTGAAACTCAAAGTTACTTCAGTCCACCCGCTAAGGTGATTTTGCCTTATACACAAGGACTTAATCCACTATAATCAACAGATTACAATAATCACAAAGAATAACTTTTTTTGTCTTCTCAAGGATCCAACTATACCCTAGTCTCTTTAAGGACTCACAAAGAATAACCTCTTTGTCTTCTCAAGGATAACCTCCTCAAGGAATCAAACAAACAGTTTGAATAATATTTTGCGTGTTACAAGTTGCTTCTATACAAGCAGATTTTACACAAATGATAAACAAACACTTAAAGAAAAATCGTGTACAAAAGAATGATAGCTTTTCACAAATAAATAGACTTGTCAAAATATTGTGTCACTGACATTTTCTTCAAGTCTCCAAGTCTCACTTATATAACATAAGAAGAAGATCGTTGGAGGAAAAAAGTGAAAAGCTAAGAGAGCGATTGTCCACTGTTGGATGGGAGAGGAGTGATACTGATTAATGTCCTTCGCCCAAAAAATCAGTGACATGTGTGATGTATAGTACTACCCTTGTCCACGAAATCAGGTAGTGGAAAGGATATTCGATTTATACTATGTACTATTTGATCACGTTCCCATTTGATCTTATCTTCAAGTTTATTGACTTCTGATGAAAGTTGATGAAGCATGAAATGAAGAAACATAAAGTTGGATTCAGAAGCTTTAGAATCTTTGGTCATAACCTTGACAAAGTTAGTAGTCTGACTTGAGATCTTTAGTATCTTTAGAATCTTCAGAGTCTTCAGAATCTTCAGTCAGAACCTTGATAACTTCAATTGTCTGACTTGAGATCTTTAGATTATTCAGCTACTTAACAAAGCATATTCTTTTAGTTCAAATATATGTCAATGATATTTATTGGAACAAAATAGGTTTATCTCATATCCCTTGGGTTTTGACGATAACAAAGTATTTAAATAAAAATAGGGTATACTAATTGTCGTACCTCGAAAAATGAGAGACACGACCTAAGCGAGGCGTAATCGCACGCTCGCAATGATGGACTGAACAGAGTCGCCACCGAACTTTATTTATTCCTAAAAAGGAAAGGGGAAATATCGATAAAACCCAAGACAAAACGACAATGATGTTGGTCGTCGCAACCAAATTGGGGTTCGGGAGTCGATTACGCAAGGGGAAGGTATTAGCACCCCTCACGTCCGTTGTACTCAACGGGAATCATTAGGTCAGTTGTGCGCATTAATGTTAGTTTGAAATGTTAGGCTTTAAGTTATTAAATGGGAAAGAAAGAATAGAAGAGAAGAGAATATTTTTGGATTTTTGATGAAGGATTAAACCTAAGTTTTTTATTAGTGGGCGTGACAAAATTTACAAATCCTGCTCCTACGTATCTCAATAGAGAAGTCAAGGCTTACGTAGTTCTGGATAAAAAATGTTTGTTTGTTGGTCGATTTTAGCGAAAGCTACTTTGTGTAAAATCGACGAAAACATTGTTAGACTACCCAAAACAGGTGGAAAAACATTGCCTTGCATTGTTTTGAAACAAAGTACCTTTCGTTTGTGAAAAGGTTTAAGAGTCAATCGCACGGCGGCAAGAAAATGAATTGATTGGTTTGATGTGTTTTGAATAATGGCGAGAACTTGGATGACCGAGATATCCATCTCGAATCCTAGTCTCAGGAGTGCGTGGTATCCATCACGTTCCATTTCCATCTTATTTGCAAAAATGTTTAATAAGAATTAAATGTTTTGAATTTGATTGAAAAAGGGTTTGAAGAAACCGCATTGCCAATTTTGGACGATGGCGAGAGCTAAGATAGGCGAGGCATCCACCTCAAACCTTAATCCCAGGAGTGCGTGGTATCCACCACGTTCCATTTCCATCTTTATTGAAAAGTGTTTAAATAGGAATTAAGTATTTTGAGTTTTATTGTGAAAATGACTTGACATTGGATCAAGCATTGATGGACGTTTAAGAGAAATTTTTGAATGACTGTTTGAGAGAAAACATAATAGATAAATTTGGATGATGGCGAGAGCTAGGATAGGCGAGACATCCATCTCGAATCTTAATCTCAGGAGTGCACGGTATCCACCATGTTCCACTTCCATCTTTATTGAAAAGGTCTTAAATATGAATTAATATTTTTTTGAGTTTTTATTATGAAAAATGGCTTGACGTTGGATCAAGTATTTGATGAAGGTTTGAAATGATTATCGGATGTTCGTTTTAATTCTTGTATTAACAGATGAATAAAGAATGAAAGAATAAATATTATACACTTTATGGGATAGGGGTACATTTGTTACGAATGGGGATGATTCATGGCAATCAAACAATAAGAATATATGCCTCAATCATCATACAGTAGGCAACCGTTATCAATCAAATCAGATAAGTAAACAAGTATATAATCAAATCAAAAATCAAAGAATGAAATAACGGAGCATTAAACAAGGCATGGGAAGTATGAACATGTTAAACAATCAAGCAATAGTAAGCATGGATGAAAGAAACAAGTATAACAGATAACAAATGAACCAGACAGATGAAAAGATGCACAAAAAAGGTCCACTGAAATGATTAAATCAAGAAATGAGGTAAGGATCAAATAAGATCAAGATAAAAGGCCTCTAATACATGGCCTATGAGATGAACAAGGAAGGATCAAAAGATCTCTTCAATTGTCATAAGCAATCCCTAAGTCAAACATCGATCATAAAGAAGTCAACTGAAAAATCGAGCCAACTTAATAAATATCAAATAAATAGCAAATTAATCAAGAAAATTATGAAAAATTAAACTAAGTTAGGTGGGGTCAGGACATCATCATCCCCCCAAAAGATTTCAAAAATAATGAAAATTGGTTCATAAATTAAATGAAATAAAACAAAAGTCAACCAACCAAACTAGGTTAAAATTAAATCAAGAATAAATTGAAAATGTGAAATAAAAGTCCAAGAAAAAGTCAGGTTGACCATGAGACAGTGGTCAACCTTCATCCTAAAAATCAGAAGCTAAAAATAATTCTAAGTTATGAAAATAAAATCAAGAGTAAAATGTATGCTAAAATGGACCATTTAGAATTAATAATTAAAATAAAATATTAATACTAAATAAATGCGAAAATAAAATTGAATAAGGCATCAAGAAATATGGAAAATATTTTTGGGTATTTTTATAAACAAAGAAAATATTTTAAATGATTAAAATCAAAACAGAAAATAAAAATGGGAATTTAAAAAAGATATGAAAAAGGGGGTGTATTGGCATTTTGGACTGAACTGAAAAATAAGTTAAGCGCTAATGGGCCCTGAAACGTGGGGTGTGGAAAGCGACAGCGAAGGCCCAAAGTCCAAACAATTATTAAAATCTGGCGTGACACAACTTAAATAACATTTTAATAAAATAAATCATGTGAACTCGATGTCAACTGGTCACTTTATTTTAAGTCACTAAAGGACAAAAAACGCACGGGCGACCAGGATTAAAACGTGAGTGTTGGATCTGAAGGTTCTCAAGACGACACGTGGTCGTCTTCCTCATGGAACCAAAACCCTAGTACCATGCCATGCAGAAACGCGAAAATACAGTGAGTTTTGCTCAACTTCAACACCAAAATGCGAGCACTATGATGCATCAAAAATCATGAAATAAAACCCAAAACTCAAGTATGAAATGCAAGGATTAACATGGTATCTTTGTTTAAGTGAAATGGTGGCTTAATCATGGAGAAAAATTGACAATAAGATGACAACATGGACACAGATATGAGTAGAAACCAACAACACAAATCAATAACATGAACATGGCCTCATACTGAGGACTTCAGAAGCAAGCATAAGCAACATGATAATGGAAACAAGCATGAAGCAAGCAAGAGCATATGATTAGCATAAACATAGATGTGTCAATGAATGGCTATGGAAAAGGGACAAAAAAGGTTACCTAATGGAAGCTTGGTCTGTAACACCCTTCTAAAATACCCCAAGTATTTGATTAAAATAATAAAATATCAATCAGAGTAATTATGCCCTGAAGGGTGTCACACAATCATTTCACACCAATCATCAATATATCCTGTCATGCTCATTTATTCAATCAAAATAGGACACCTTTGCATAATTCGCAGCGGATACAAAATAACAACATTCAAATCATGTACTACATTACATGTAAAGTTGTTCAACAACCAAAAGAAAACATAGTAAAACATCCCATCCCGATGTTACATCTACCAGAGCATGACCCACTAAGGACTACACTAGACTCCCAGGACTAGCTTCTATTCAATCACTGCTCGTTACCTGAAAACATAGTTGTAAGGGTGAGTCCTTCAATCGATATAATAAGCATTATAAAATATCATGTAATGCTAAGTAATATAACACATATCATTACCCTAATCAGATTACACATATTCAGCAACGACAATATCAACTCATAATCATCACCATCATCATACTCAAATCAAAACAACCATAAAACACACGTATAATATTGGAATACATCCATTCATATCATACGCCATACATACATATATTATGCAATGAGACTCCATGCATGCGGTACCGACTATTCGTGAACATATAGTTCAACCTCACCGACCAAATCCAGGTACGGCTACCAAGCTCACTAGTCCCACTCATTTGAGACCTAGTGACTCACATCACTAATTCCTCACCATGGGAATTAGCTACCACCCCAAGGGCTATGCTATGCACGCTAAATCACCTAGCATGCAAACATCAACAACAATCTACAATAACTCATCACTAATTCCTCACCATGGGAATTAGCTACCACCATAAAGGCCACAACATGCATGCTAATCACCTAGCAATGCTACATCATCAACAACAATTCAAGAATAGATATATGCTCACACTCTAAGCCATAAAACAGTCTATTCACCAATGCACACATAACTGATACATTCACAGCATCACGCATACTATCACACATCAGCAGTATTTTATCACATAAGCATATCATATCATGCCAAATAACAACCACAGTATTAGCACACTCTACTAATACCTATACTACTCAAAACAACGGGAAATGATCCCTAATATATCATACATCATCTGCATTACGTTACTCAGCTGAACAGTTAAAAACTGCACAACAACAGCTCAGGAAAATCACAATCCTGCCCATACGCGTATTGCCTAACCCCATACGCGTATGGCCCATCTCCTGACAAAATCCCATACGCGTAACACCATCTCATACGCGTATGCTACGCGTACCACTTCTCCATACGCGTACCAACAGAGACCAATCTACGTTCAAAACATCATCTTCCTCATCCATACGCGTATTGCCTAGTGCCATACGCGTACCATGCCATCTCATACGCGTATTGCCTAGTGCCATACGCGTATGACCAGAAACCAGACTTCCAGATCTGCTATGGCTTTCTCTGCTACGAGATCTATCCAATTCAACCTTCCACAGTCCAATTTTTCACAATAATTGTTCATATCATCTAACACGAATCATACCCTATTCGATTTCACAAAAATCTAACATTTTTACATCTAATTCCTACGAATTCCTCTCAATCATAACCCAATTTCGTTCATCCAATATTTCACAATTTCATCATAATCATCCAATTCAGAGATCAATCAATGGTTTATCACTACCCATGACATATTATCCCATAATACCCATTAAACGATGATAAACCCCCCTTACCTGAGTTAATCCGGCAAATCCTGCAGCTTCGAGCTCTTCCTCTCTCCAACCCTTGTTCTCTGGTTCTCTTTTGCCCTTTTTTCACTTTTCTGCCCCTTTTTTCCTTTTCACGTGAAAAATAACTCTTTTTACCAAATGGAACCTTTTCTAATTCCAACTTTTATTCCAATAATAATAATCCAATTAATTAATTAAATTAATAAATATTATATTAATTTAAATTAAATAATTATCCTTATTTCATCGGGGTGTTACAACTCTCCCCCACTAAAAGAGTTTTCGTCCTCGAAAACATACCTCAAGTGAATAACTCCGGATAAGACTCCTTCATCTGACTCTCAAGTTCCCAAGTCACATTGCCACCTGCTGGTCCTCCCCAAGCTACCTTCACCAAGGCAATCTCTTTACCCCGCAACTGCTTCAACTCTCGATCCTCTATCCTCATAGGTGATGTTTCAACAGTCAGGTTATCTCTCACTTGTACATCATCTACTTGGACCACGTGCGACGGATCATGAATGTACCTCCTCAACTGAGACACATGAAAAACCTCATGCAAATTCGCAAGTGACGGCGGTAAAGCGATACGATAGGCTACCTCTCCTATCCTCTCCAAAATCTGATAAGGACCAATAAATCGAGGTGTCAACTTCTTCGACTTCAAAGCTCGACCAACCCCAGTTATCGGAGTAACACGAAGAAACACATGATCTCCCTCTTGGAACTCAAGTGACTTCCTCCTCTTGTCGTGATAACTCTTCTGACGACTCTGAGCAATTCTCATCTTCTCCTGAATCATCTTAATCTTTTCCGTAGTTTGTTGAACAATCTCCGGTCCAACCACAACACTCTCACCGGATTCATACCAACATAAAGGTGTCCGACATCTCCTACCATACAAAGCTTCAAACGGTGCCATACCAATGCTCGAATGAAAACTATTGTTGTAGGTAAACTCAATCAAAGGTAAGTAACAATCCCAAGCACCTCCCTTTTCCAAAACACAAGCTCTCAAAAGATCCTCTAGTGACTGAATCGTCCTCTCAGTCTGACCATCCGTCTGCGGATGATATGCAGAACTCAATCTCAGCTTAGTTCCCAAAGCCCTCTGCAAACCTTCCCAGAACTTCGATGTAAATCTAGGATCTCTGTCCGAAACAATACTCGACGGAATACCATGCAAACTTACAATCTTCTCAATATACAACTCGGCTAATCTCTCTAACGGATAATCCATTCTGATCGGAATGAAATGAGCCGATTTCGTCAATCTATCAACAATCACCCAAATGGCTTCAAAATTCTTATTTGTCCTCGGCAAACCAGACACAAAATCCATACTGATACTATCCCACTTCCACTCTGGAATAGTCAACGGTTGCATTAGCCCAGACGGCTTCTGATGCTCAATCTTTGACTTCTGACAAGTCAAACAAGAATAAACAAAACTCGCAATTTCTCTTTTCATTCCCGGCCACCAAAATAACTTTTTCAAATCATGATACATCTTCGTAGCTCCAGGATGAATACTCAAGCCACTACGATGTCCTTCCTCCAGGATACTCTTCTTAAGTTCGGTAACATCCGGAATACATACCCGATTACCAAATTTCAAAACACCATTCTCATCAACTCTGAATTCACCACCTTGACCTTGATTCACTAGAGTCAACTTATCAACCAAAAGCACATCGGATTTCTGACCCTCTCTAATCTCATCCAGAATACCACTCGTTAACTTCAACATTCCCAATTTAACACTATTGTGAGTACTCTCATACACCAAACTCAAGTCTCTAAACTGCTCAATTAAATCCAATTCCTTAACCATTAACATAGACATATGCAATGATTTCCGACTCAATGCATCAGCCACCACGTTTGCTTTACCCGGATGGTAATTCAAACCAAAGTCATAATCCTTCAGAAACTCTAACCATCTCCTCTGTCTCATATTCAGCTCTTTCTGATCAAACAAATACTTTAAACTTTTATGGTCACTGAAAACCTCAAATCTTGACCCGTACAAGTAATGTCTCCATAACTTCAGAACAAATACCACGGCTGCCAACTCTAAATCGTGCGTCGGATAGTTCCTCTCATGAACCCTCAGTTGTCTCGAAGCATAAGCTATAACCTGCTTATTCTGCATCAACACACCACCCAAACCCAACAATGAAGCATCACAGAAAACCTCAAATAGTTCTGATGGACTTGGTAATATCAAAATAGGAGCAGTAGTCAACCTTCTCTTTAACTCTTGGAAACCTTCTTCACATTTTGAGTCCCAAACAAACGCTTGCCCCTTTCTAGTCAACATCGTCAACGGTAACGCCAACTTAGAAAATCCCTCAATGAACTTCCTATAATATCCTGCAAGTCCAAGAAAACTTCTTATCTCAGAAACTGACTTCGGAGCTTCCCACTTAGATACCGCTTCTATCTTAGAAGGATCAACAGCAACACCACCTCTTGAAATCACATGACCAAGAAAGCTAATTTCTTCTAACCAAAATTCACACTTAGACAGTTTAGCAAACAACTTCTTTTCTCGTAGAACTCCTAAAACCACTCTCAAATGCTCAGCATGCTCTTCTTCAGATTTCGAATACACCAAAATGTCATCAATAAACACCACAACAAACTTGTCTAGGTACGGATGGAAAATCCTATTCATATACTCCATAAATACTCCAGGCGCATTAGTCACACCAAAAGGCATTACAGAATACTCATAATGTCCATACCTTGTTCTGAAAGCAGTCTTCTGAATATCCTCAGTTTTCACACGTATCTGATGATATCCCGATCTCAAATCTATCTTGCTGAACACACTCGCACCAACCAACTGATCCATCAAATCATCAATCCTCGGCAAAGGATACCGATTCTTGATCGTCAATTTATTCAGTTGCCTGTAGTCCACACACAACCTCATAGTACCTTCTTTCTTTTTAACTAATAACACTGGTGCACCCCACGGTGACACACTCGGACGAATAAATTTCTTATCCAACAGATCTTCTAACTGACTCTTCAATTCAGTTAACTCCCCAGCAGACATACGGTACGGAGCCATCGATATCGGCCTAGTACCAGGTACCAAATCAATCGAGAACTCAACCTCACGCTCTGGCGGTAATTCATTCACTTCTTCCGGAAACACATCAGGAAAATCACACACCACAGCTAGATCGCAAATCACCAGTTTATCTTTAGCCTCCAAAGTCGCTAACAGCATAAACAACTCTGCCCCATCTGCTACTGCCTCATTCACCTGCCTCGCTGATAGAAACAAACTCTTTCCTTCCTCAATCTCAGGAAAGATCACAGTCTTATCAAAACAGTTGATAGAAACTCGGTTAAACACCAACCAGTTCATACCCAAGATAACATCGATCTGCACTAGTGGAAGACACACTAGGTCCACTCCAAAGTCTCTACCAAAAATACTCAAAGGGCAATCCAAACAAACCGAAGTAGTAGTCACTGAACCCTTCGCAGGAGTATCAATCACCATACTACCACGCATCTCAGATATCTCTAACTTAAGTTTCACAGCACAATCCAAAGATATAAAGGAATGAGTAGCACCTGTGTCGATAATAGCTACAAGAGGAAAGCCATTAATATAACACGTACCTCGGATCAAACGATCATCTGAAGAAGTCTCAGAACCCGATAAAGCAAAGACCTTGCCTCCCGACTGATTCTCCTTCTTCGGCTTAGGACACTGCGGACTGATATGACCCACCTCTCCACAGTTGAAACAAGTCATAGTCTTCAACCGGCACTCTGCAGCCAAGTGACCACCCTTGCCACACTTGAAACACTTCTTCTCAGCACTGGTACACTCATGGAAACGATGTCCAGCCTGACCACATCTGTAACACTTGGCAGGGGCACTGGAGTCTCCCCCACTAGGCCTCTTTATCCCACTCTGTCTCTGGAAACCTTTGCCAGCTGCATACGGTTTCCCACGATCATTCTGATTCTTGCCTTTCCTATCAACCCTTTGCTGATAGCTCTCTGCTCTAGCCTTGGAATCCTGTTCAAAAATCCTACAACAGTCAACCAAATCAGAAAACACTCTGATCCGCTGATACCCAATAGCCTGCTTGATCTCGGACGCAACCCGTTCTCAAACTTCACACACTTTGAAAATTCCCCAGTAGCCTCGTTATAGGGAGTATAATACTTTGACAGCTCTGTGAACTTAGCAGCATACTCAGTAACAGACCTGTTACCCTGTTTCAATTCCAAGAATTCTATCTCTTTCTTTCCTCTGACATCCTCTGGAAAATACTTCCTCAGGAATCTCTCTCTGAACACTGCCCAAGTAATCTCAGCATTCCCAGCAGATTCCAACTCAGTGCGGGTAGCAACCCACCAATCGTCTGCTTCCTCTGACAGCATATGCGTACCGAACCTGACCTTCTGGTTATCGGCACACTCAGTCACTCGGAAGATCCTCTCGATCTCCTTCAACCACTTCTGAGCACCATCTGGATCGTATGCCCCCTTGAACATTGGAGGATTGTTCTTCTGGAACTCACTCAGTTGACGAGCAGCTCCCATTCCCACAACATTCGGATTTCCCCCAAGTACTCCAGCTAGCATACCCAGAGCCTCAGCAATTGCAGCATCATCTCTACCTCTTCCAGCCATCTCTATTCTGAAAACCCAACAAGCTAAACAATAAGTACTGATAGGGTTACACAACACCTATCCCGTACAGGGAAAACAGAATAATTACGACTCGACTCGACCGACTATGCTCTGATACCACTAATGTAACACCCTTCTAAAATACCCCAAGTATTTGATTAAAATAATAAAATATCAATCAGAGTAATTATGCCCTGAAGGGTGTCACACAATCATTTCACACCAATCATCAATATATCCTGTCATGCTCATTTATTCAATCAAAATAGGACACCTTTGCATAATTCGCAGTGGATACAAAATAACAACATTCAAATCATGTACTACATTACATGTAAAGTTGTTCAACAACCAAAAGAAAACATAGTAAAACATCCCATCCCGATGTTACATCTACCAGAGCATGACCCACTAAGGACTACACTAGACTCCCAGGACTAGCTTCTATTCAATCACTGCTCGTTACCTGAAAACATAGTTGTAAGGGTGAGTCCTTCAATCGATATAATAAGCATTATAAAATATCATGTAATGCTAAGTAATATAACACATATCATTACCCTAATCAGATTACACATATTCAGCAACGGCAATATCAACTCATAATCATCACCATCATCATACTCAACTCAAAACAACCATAAAACACACGTATAATATTGGAATACATCCATTCATATCATACGCCATACATACATATATTATGCAATGAGACTCCATGCATGCGGTACCGACTATTCGTGAACATATAGTTCAACCTCACCGACCAAATCCAGGTACGGCTACCAAGCTCACTAGTCCCACTCATTTGAGACCTAGTGACTCACATCACTAATTCCTCACCATGGGAATTAGCTACCACCCCAAGGGCTATGCTATGCACGCTAAATCACCTAGCATGCAAACATCAACAACAATCTACAATAACTCATCACTAATTCCTCACCATGGGAATTAGCTACCACCATAAAGGCCACAACATGCATGCTAATCACCTAGCAATGATACATCATCAACAACAATTCAAGAATAGATATATGCTCACACTCTAAGCCATAAAACAGTCTATTCACCAATGCACACATAACTGATACATTCACAGCATCACGCATACTATCACACATCAGCAGTATTTTATCACATAAGCATATCATATCATGCCAAATAACAACCACAGTATTAGCACACTCTACTAATACCTATACTACTCAAAACAACGGGAAATGATCCCTAATATATCATACATCATCTGCATTACGTTACTCAGCTGAACAGTTAAAAACTGCACAACAACAGCTCAGGAAAATCACAATCCTGCCCATACGCGTATTGCCTAACCCCATACGCGTATGGCCCATCTCCTGACAAAATCCCATACGCGTAACACCATCTCATACGCGTATGCTACGCGTACCACTTCTCCATACGCGTACCAACAGAGACCAATCTACGTTCAAAACATCATCTTCCTCATCCATACGCGTATTGCCTAGTGCCATACGCGTACCATGCCATCTCATACGCGTATTGCCTAGTGCCATACGCGTATGACCAGAAACCAGACTTCCAGATCTGCTATGGCTTTCTCTGCTACGAGATCTATCCAATTCAACCTTCCACAGTCCAATTTTTCACAATAATTGTTCATATCATCTAACACGAATCATACCCTATTCGATTTCACAAAATCTAACATTTTTACATCTAATTCCTACGAATTCCTCTCAATCATAACCCAATTTCGTTCATCCAATATTTCACAATTTCATCATAATCATCCAATTCAGAGATCAATCAATGGTTTATCACTACCCATGACATATTATCCCATAATACCCATTAAACGATGATAAACCCCCCTTACCTGAGTTAATCCGGCAAATCCTACAGCTTCGAGCTCTTCCTCTCTCCAACCCTTGTTCTCTGGTTCTCTTTTGCCCTTTTTCCACTTTTCTGCCCCTTTTTCCTTTTCACGTGAAAAATAACTCTTTTTACCAAATGGAACCTTTTCTAATTCCAACTTTTATTCCAATAATAATAATCCAATTAATTAATTAAATTAATAAATATTATATTAATTTAAATTAAATAATTATCCTTATTTCATCGGGGTGTTACATGGTCCACTGCCTCTTGACTATGGAGAGAAATAGAAGAAGGTGATGCTGCTCTCTTGGTGCTTCAAGAACTTCAACTTGAGAAACTTGATGAAAAAAATGAAATCTGACCTGTATGACCTTGCCTTTGCTTGCTCGAAAAATCAATGCCTTCTTTCAGGTTTAGGGTTTTTGGCTTTAAATATGGTGGGTCTAATGTCTTAATGGGCTCAAAATAATTTGTTTTGGTTTATGAGCAAAGGATGCAAAGTGAGGTGTATGAGAAATAGGGCATATGAGAGTTGTTATTTTGGGCAAAACTTAAGTGAGTGGAAATGTTGCTGCATGTCCAAATGAGGAAACAAAACATGGGTCGGGTTTATGCAGCATGGCTGGTCTGATTTGGCAACAAGAAAACAGTTCAAAGTGGTGGCTTTGTGGCCATATAACTTGATGATCAAATCACCAATTGAAGAGATAATGCAAATAGTAGAAAGACATCATGGAGCTTGGCATGTTTCATGTTGAGCATAAGTGGAAATAAAGAATGGAAGAAGGTGAAAAATGGCCTCAAATTCATGTCACACCAATTGCAAAACCGGTTGGGCAAGCTAGGCCTAAAATCTGCCTAGAAATTCAAGTCATGGTGCCAACTTTAAGTGAATGTATCTCTCAAACCATGGACCCAAATGAGATGATTCCAAAGGGAGGTGAAAGAGGACATGGCAAGATATAATTGTTGTGAAGAAAACATTTTCAATTGGTGCCTTGAAGTGCAAGAAAATTGGCCAAGAAGTTTTGACAAACTTGAAGATTTTTAGACTTAGAAATTTTTCTAAGGGTCCTAAAAATAAGCCTCACTTTGACCAAGCATAACTTTCTCAATTTGGATCCAAATGGAGCAAACTTTATATCTCTAGAAAGCTTGGAACAAGAGGAACAACTTTCATATTGGAGAAATTTTCAAATGGAGCTTTTATCTTGATGGAAGATGGGCTTAAAATGAGTGCAAAAATCATAAAAACTTGCCCTAAATGGAAAGTCAACCAATTCCAAATTAAGTAACTTTTCCAATTCCTGATTAAATGATGAATCCATGATCCAACCTTGATAAAATTTCACATGTAGGCTCCCATAGGCATGAATTTTGAGATTCCACTCTCAAAAAGTCAGAAGTTGACTTTTCTGGCCCCATAGTTGACTTTTCCCAAACTGTCTGATTCCCGATTCCAGTGATCAATTGAAGCACCTCTGGCTCAAATAAAAAGTTGATTTTTTGTATGTAGACCCTTGTGGACATATGGAAGGCCATGGAAAAGAGTTTCACCCAAAGAATAAAAAATAAACTGATTTTATACCAAACCCTAATTTTAGGGCAAAATTGATCGGGAACTGATTGCACTGCTTGCCAATGGATCTTTCTGAGATGATTGTGAGTCTTCCTAGGCCAAGATGTCTCTCCAATAATGACATGGATAAGCTCCTCTACTTCCAACCAAACATTGCCTGTTGCAGGTAGCCATGAAACTCTAATTTCCTAATTACCAACGACGCGGAATGTGCCTATGTATCTAAATATGTTAATAGCAGAACTTCGCCTTGAATGCGCAAAATACAACAAGGTGCAACAATAACAGAAGAAGAGGCCACTTGATGCTCACGAAAACAAAAGGGGGGACCATGTTAGAGGAAACAAAATCGTGAGGAACAAAGAAAATGAATGAAATAATAATATGAATATCAGGGTCAAAATCGGGGTGTGACACTAATGTTTGTTCGAGTGTGCAAAACCATAGACTAAAATTTATATTAAATCCAAGTATTGGTTTTGACTTTGAACATTCAAGGAGAAGTGTAAAGATCATATTTTGATGTATCGGAAGCTGAAGAATTGAATCTGAATAAGTCATCTTCAAAAGAGACAAACATTGAAAGATCAAACTCTGAAGGAGTCAGCCTCTAAAGATTGGACTTTGGAGAAGTTTGCTTCTGGTGTTCAGAACATGAGCTTGTCAAAGAACAAGGACCAAGGTCACACTGACGGGTCACTATTCATCTCTGAACATACTTTATCATATGATAATATAAAGCTTTAGGTTCTTCATAGACTCTAATGGGATACAACTGCTAATTCATTTTCTAACAAAGGTTTTTCAAACTAGGTTTCACCTTGAAAGTGCAAGTGCATGGTTGTTGATGTAGTGCAAGTGCACGGTTGTCGCGAAGTAATAAAATAGATATTGAACCATAAAGACCAATGGTTTAAGTATCGAATTCTTATCCAATCGGTGTATATCTAGAGAAAGCAAAAAGAGAGATTTTGGTTTACATCTTGAAAGAAAAAACAATTAAAGGAAAGTAACTTAGCGGAGAAATCATTTAAATATCAAATTGGGGCAAAAAGGACCAGAGGTGACAATTCATGTTTATAATATTATCATACGATCCTTGTCACATCCATTGCGAGTCTTTTGTATAAATTATAGAAAATAGATAAAATTGGGCAAAACCTGATTGCGCTAGCGCATTTCCCTTATCATCGACGAATATTTCGTTGGCTTTCGCATCTTCTGGGTTATTATTCTACGAGTGATTGCCTTTTCCTAGCTATATGTTATCTCAAACTCGTTCGTCGGCTTTCGCATCGTCCAAATTAGGTTGTTTAAAAATATGCGCTCTGGTATCGACACATATCCTTTCATACTATGGTCGATACCTGAGAACGACTTACTTTCATAACGAAGTTGGAATGCACGCACTCGGATTACAAAATAAGTTTAATTAAAATTCTCGCAATCGATAGTAACAAATCATATGATAGGTCATGAAACAATCCCCATAACCCCTAGTGCCTTGGAAACTACTCACTCGTGGTGAGGGCAAACACAATCACAAAGGTATTAATCATCAAATTGATATCACTCAAACAAAACAAATGAATAATATAAAGAGAATGAATAGAAAACCTAAATTATTAAATAATCATGTTCCACAAATTTCTCCCTTAGAGGCTTGAGTTACAAAGAAAATTATAAACCTGGAAACAAGGAAAAAGATATAAAATTTGGGAATCCTAAACTTATAACAGGCTATGTGCTTTATAGGGAAATAATAAAAGTGCGAAATATCCTTGGTTCAACATAAAATATTCAGATTTAAAAATTCATGGCCAATCACGCCTAAGAGCCACAATTAAGAGAAGATCTTTATATTTTTGGAAGCAAAACAAAAATTGGAATTTTTTATCGCCTCCCGACTATGGCCCGCAGCAGGACACTACCTTTAGTAAAAAAATCTTCAAAAGGGGGGAATTGGGACATCTGTTGTTATAGCCCATAGTGTCGCAACGCGAAAAACAACCGGCGGGAAAAAAACAGAAGAGCCGCACCGTTCGTTATTTATCCCAAAGGAGGGAAAGGAAACGATCGAAGAAAACCTGAAGAGAGGAAAAGACAAGGTCTCGCAACCAAATCTAGGGTTCGAGAGTCGATTATGCGAAGGGAAGGTATTAGCACCCCTACGCATCCGTAGTACTCTACGGTATCCACTCTTGTTGTTCTAGTCTAAAAGGTGTAGGTATATCTAAGGTACTATCTTCTAAAAGAAGGTCAAAAGAAAATGACTCGCAAGGATGTCGCATCCACTGCCTACGTATCTCACCTGAGTATGAGAATCAGAGTCTTCGTAGTATGGCTACCTATGGGCGAAAGAGAAGTGTGCTCGATAAGACATCGCGTCTTATGCCTACGTATCTCATCTGGAATGAGAATCAGAGCAAAACGTAGTTCAGCTAACTACGGGAACAAGGGTCTCGATTGCAACTAGGGCAAGAGAAAGGGAAGGTCTCGATCGCAACGAGGGCGAGAGAAAAGAATCGCAGCAAGGGCGAAAGCAAGCAAGGATTAGTTGTTAGTCGTCAGTCAAACTCGGTAAGACATCGCGTCTCGTGCCTACATATCTCATCTGAATATGAGAATCAGAGCTGCCGTAGTTCGGCTAACTAGGGGTTAAGGATTGCCATCTGAACATGGACTTACAAAAGAGGACACCAACTGTGTCAAAGGAAAGTGGGCAATGTGTTCAACGTCCTAGCAGTAGGTGTCGCAGCTCGCTGAATCGAGTCTTTGGCAGTTACCTCTTTACAATAGAACGGACTGACATGCCACAAGATCGGAGACGCACGGAAGGTCTAAAAATGGGGAAGCTCTGCCCTAGAGTTATCATGCAATGTGGACCTATGTGTTAGGATTTACAGAGGGGAACATCTACCTAATGTTAGCATGCAAAGAATAAGGGAATTCTACCTATGTTATCATACAAAGGGTTCTACCTAATGGGTGCTACCTAAACGGAACAAGAGTCGACGAACGGAGCAAGGGGAGGAGCCACAAATAAGGGTAGATGGCGATGCCTGAGGCGATCGACTTACAAGAGGATGGATGAATGCGTGCTGGTTCTGTTAAGTTTTGAAAATGATTACTCGACGTTGGATCGAGATTTTGATCTTGTTTTGAAATGATTATCGGATGTTCGTTTTAATTCTTGTATTAACAGATGAATAAAGAATGAAAGAATAAGTATTATACACTTTATGGGATACGGGTACATTTGTTACGAATGGGGATGGTTCATGGCAATCAAACAATAAGAATATATGCCTCAATCATCATATAAGTAGGCAACAGTTATCAATCAAATCAGATAAGTAAACATGTATATAATCAAATCAAAAAATCAAAGAATGAAATAACGGAGCATTAAACAAGGCATGGGAAGTATGAACATGTTAAACAATCAAGCAATAGTAAGCATGGATGAAAGAAACAAGTATAACAGATAACAGATGAATCAGACAGATGAAAAGATGCACAAAAAGGGTCCACTGAAATAATTAAATCAAGAAATGAGGTAAGGATCAAATAAAATCAAGATAAAAGGCCTCTAATACATGGCCTATGAGATGAACAAGGGAGGATCAAAAGATCTCTTCAATTGCCATAAGCAATCCCTAAATCAAACATTGATCATAAAGAAGTCAACTGAAAATTCGAGCCAACTTAATAAGTATCAAATAAATAGCAAATTAATCAGGAAAATTATGAAAAATTAAACAAAGTAAGGTGGGGTCAGGATATCATCATCCCCTAAAAAGATTTTAAAACTAATGAAAATTAGTACATGAATTAATTGAAATAAAATAGAAGTCAAACCAAAAGTCAATCAACAAAACTAGGTTAAAATTAAATCAAGAATAAATTGAAAATGTGAAATAAAAATCTAAGAAAAAGTCAGGTTGACCATGGGGCAGTGGTAAACCTTCATCCCAAAAATCAAAAGCTGAAAATAATTTTAAGTTATAAAAATAAAATCAAGAATCAAATGTATGCTAAAATGGACCACTTAGAATGAATAATTAAAATAAAATATTAATACTAAATAAATGCGAAAATAAAAATTAAATAAAATTAAATAAGACATCAAGCAATATGGAAAATATTTTTGAATATTTTTATGAACAAAGAAAATATTTTAAATTAATTAAAATCAAAACAGAAATAAATTGGGAATTAAAAAAGAACATGAAAAGGGAGGTGTATTAGCATTTTATGACTGAACTGGAAATAAGTGATATGCACTGATGGGCCATAAACGAGGGGTGTTAAAAGAAACCAATGAAAGCCCACGATCCAAACCACAATTAAATCAGGGTGTGACATCTTAAAATGAACGTTTTAATTAAAATAACCATGTGAAGATAAATCAATCGGTCACTTTCGTTTAAGTCACTAAGAGACAAAAACCAAAACGGACGGACAAGATTAAAACAGAAGCGATGGATCCAAGGGCTCTCAAGACAACACGCAATCGTCTTCTTCCTTGAGCCAAACCTTAAACCTAATCATGCAAAAAACGCAGGAAATACAACATGTTTCTCTCAACTTCAACACAAAAATACGAACACTATTGTGCATCAAAAAACATGAAGCAAAGCCTAGATCTCAAGTACAAAATGCGATGATTAACGTGGTAACTTTTTTTAGGTGAAATGGTAGCTTATTCATGGAGAAAAGTTAACAGCAAGGTGTCAATATAAACACGGACATGAACAAAAAATCAACAACACAACTCAACACCATAAACAATGCCTCGTACTGAGGGCATCAGAAGTAAGCATAAGTACATGATTAGCATTGTAAACGGTAAGGAAACAAGCATGATAATGAGCATAGATGTATCAATAAAATGGCTATGGAAATGGAGCAAGAGAATTACCTAGTGGAAGTCTAGTCCACTGCTTCTTGACCGTGGAGAGACTAGAAGAAAATGATGCTTCCTTGGTGCTTCAAGAGCTTCACCTCGAGAACTTGCTGAGAAATAAAAGCTGACCTCTAATGAATCTTTCCCTTTCTTGCTCGAAAATCCACTGCCCTCCTTTCATGCTTAGGGTTTCTTGCTTTAAGTACTGTGGGTCAAATACTCCTTAATGGGCTCTAAAATAATTTGTTTATCCATGGGGTGAGCAAGTGATGCAAGTTAGTTGCATTTGGTGAGGTGTATTAGAAATGGGAAAGAGGGCACGTGAGGTGCCGAGGTCAGGGTTTTGTATGACAAGACCAATGTTTCTTATTTTGGCAAGACTTCTAGGTGAATGGAAATATGATGTATGGCCAAATAAGGAAAACAAAACATTGGTCGTGTAGTCTTGCATTTGTGCAACATACATGGCTTGGTTTGGCAGCAAGCAAGAAATCAATTCAAGGTGGTGACTTTGTGGCAACATAACTTGATGAGCAAATCACAAATTGAGGAGATAATGCAAACAATAGAGAGATAATATGGAGTATGACATGTTTCATGTTGAGAATGGGTGGAAGTAATGAGTGGAAGAAGATGAAAAAGGGACCTCAAGCTCATGTCACACCATTACAAGATTGGTTGGGCAAGTTAGCCATAAATGCTGGGCACAAAAATCAGGTCTAAGTGATGACTTTAAAGGTTAATATCTTGCAAATAAAACATCCTATGAATCTCATTCCGAAGGCATATAAAAGATGGCATATTGGAGAGTATCTTTGATGTTCAAAGTTAAAAGAAATGGTGAGTAGAAGTAACCTAAAAAGAGGCCTAAAGTTGAGCAAAACTGAAAAAATGCAAGGCTGGCCAAGGTAACTTGAAATCTGCCTAGAAATTTCAAGTCATGGTACCGACTTTAAGTGAGTGTATCTCTCAAACCATGGATCCAAATGAGATGACTCCAAAGGGAGGTGAAAGAGGACATGACAAGGTATAATTGTTGTGAAGAAAATATTTTCAATTGGTGCCTTGAAGTGCAACAAAACTGGCCAAAAAGTTTGACAAAATTTAAAGATTTTTAGACTTAAATTGTTTTCTAAGTGTCCTAAAAATATGCCCTACTTTGACCAAGCATAACTTTTTCAATTTTGATCCAAATGGAGAAAACTTTATATTTCTAGAAACATTGGAACAAGATGAACAACTTTCATTTTGGAGAAATTTTCAAATGGAGCTTTTATCTTGATGGAAAATGGGCTTAAAGTGAGTGCAAAATCATAAAAAACTTGCCCAAAATGGAAAGTCAACCATTTCCAAATTAAGTAACTTTTCCAATTCCTGATTAAATGATGAATCCATGATCCAACCTTGATCAAATTTCACATGTAGGCTCCCCTAGGCATGAATTTTGAGATTCCACTCTCAAAAAGTCAGAAGTTGACTTTTCTGGCCCCACAGTTGACTTTTCCCAAACTGTATAATTCCCGATTCCAGTGATCAATTGAAGCACTTTTGGCTCAAATTAAAAACTGATTTTTTGTATGTAGAGCCTTGTGGACATATGGAGGGCCATGGAAAAGAGTTTCACCCCAAGAATCAGAAATAAACTGATTTTATACCAAACCCTAATTTTAGGGCAAAATTGATCAGGAACTGATTGCACTGCTTGCCAATGGATCTTTCTGAGATAATTGTGAGTCTTCCTAGGCCAAGATGCCTCCCCAATCATGACATGGATGAGCCCCTCTACTTCCAACCAAACATTGCCTGTTGCAGGTAGCCATGAAACCCTAATTTCCTGATTAAATCCAGATGAACACTCTGATAGCTCTGAATCCTTCACTGATTAACTGAGGACCATAATAAGATACCTGGAGCCCCCTGAGACCCTTGAGACTTGTATACTTAGAGAATGAAGTCCAATTCTCAATCTTGCTTTGTGTGGGCTTCTTCTGTTAATGAGTGATCAATCAAAACCTGATTTCCAAGTCACTAATGCAGTATGCAATGAGTATGACCTAATATGATGCCAATGAAGTGTGAAACATAATCCCATGCTTCCAGGAAAAATTGTAGGGTAAATTTTGGGGTATTACAGCTGCCCCTATTCAATCAACTGGAAACCCGAAATGAAGATAGCAACGACTTTCGCACTTTTAAGGTATCAAGGGATTGAATACGATAAAAGCCCGAAAATTTACACTGAAGTAGGAAAGTGAAAAATAAAGTAATAATACCTGTCAGGATCGGAAAGAGTCGGTCTGAACACCGAAAAAAGAATGTTAGCCTGAATACCAAAACAAATGGTAACACAGAAATAACCATGGCTTGAATGCCGCTCATCAATCTGAATACTGGAAATGACTTCGATCTGAGCATCGGAAGATACTAGATTATCAAACATCGGTCTGAACACCGGGAAACTGGCCTGAGCGCCACTTCGGTCTGAATACCGGAAAACTGGTCTGAATGCCACAAGTTGCATCAACTTGAACGTCAGAAACTTCTTCGATTTGAACACCGGGAAACTGGCCTGAGCGCCACTTCGGTCTGAATACCGAAAAACTGGCCTGAATGCCACAAGTTGCGTCGACCTAAACGTCGGAAACTTCTTCGATCTGAACATCAGAAAACTGGCCTGAATGCCACTTTGGTCTGAATACCGGAAACGTGCATGCCTGTCAGTATCGGCAGAAATAGGGAAAATGATAATTGAGGCGGCGCGTGGGCCAACGACCCCTGCTGGGAATAATAAAGGATAAGTCATGAACAACCTTCAGTCTGAGTACTGGAAACAAACTTCTGGCTTATCACTTGGGATAGCGGGAATTTCTTATGCTTTACATGCGTATGTTCGAATTTTTCAATGGCGTAATACTCCATGAAAATGGAAATGCTACGCGGTTTGGGAGGATGCAATGCGATATGATTCTACATGTAGGGATGCGAAATGCTAGGTTAGAGAGAATGCCAAGCCGAGGCAAGGAATTCTGCTGGGGAAATGATCACAATCTTCTGGACCCTGGCAATGCTGTTGGAGATACACAGCACAATGAACTCTGTGGGGAAATGACCAGCCACACGGTGTTTTGGAAATAACAAAATACCGAGACTCTGACTGGGGAGAGAATGGCACTAAAAGCTTGCTGCTGAGGAAAGCAATAGTGGTTCTGGCAACCATAATCTGTGAGAGAGACGACTCAGCAGGAGAAGCAAACACCGATACGGTACCGAGATTCTGCTTCAAGGAAAGAGACCATGGATCTAGCGTCGAGATCATCGATCTGGAATCGAACTCTGAGGAGCAGCCACTTCTGCTGGGAAGATATAGTCTGACATTGTCAACTCTACTAGGGAATGTATAATCTGAAACAAATGCTTAGGGACGTACAATAGTGAGAACCTGCTGGGGATTGAAGAATCCAATGCTTGGACCAACTTTGCAGGGATAAGATACCAAATACCAACTGTTGAAGAAAAACATCCGCGATCATCTGCTGGGAACCTTAAGGAAATGCCCCGAGTGTACCTGTTCTGAATAGACGAATCAAAGCACTTAAAATTTACAGCAATTTTAAATGTTTATTAAGCATGTACATGTAAAGCTCTTATGTTTCATGATGCAATGTTTATCAAAAATTCGGAAGTCATTTTTGCAAACAAAACAGTAAAATGAAAATGAACACAGAGATATACTGAATAACATGATTTTATTGATTGAATGGCCTATGAATAGGCATTTACATCAGGAAGCAATCCCTGGAAAGAGGTAATTGCATAAAAGATAAAAACATAAATTAATCTAATGGCAATGTGAAATGGATTTCTATCAGGTTCCAATTCTGCTATGACTCGCTCGTCTTCAAGATCCTCCAAATGACCAGCTTTCTGAAAAAGGTGATTGGACTGTTTCCTATCCTTCGAAAGTTTCCAGTTATCGACACAAGATGAGATTCAGAACTACTCAGAACGCAGTCATTCGCTTAATCCCTAACTTTTGCCTGGATCGCCCTTTCGAGTTTTCATTCCACCGGGATACCCATTTTTGCCTAAGTTGCCTTTTCAGGTTTTCAACTTACCGGGTGTACAATCTTTTCATTTTTAATCCCTAACTTTTGCCCGAACCTTTTTCATTTTCTTGGTTCGCCGGGATGCCCATTTTTTTGCCTGGACTATTCTTTTTATTGTCCAGCAGGTCTATTTTATGCGAAGTATTTTTTAACTGCGTCTGAGTTCATAGAGGAAGCGAAGTCTTCACCATCCATAGTTGCAAGCATTAAGGCTCCACCATCAAAAATCTTGGTGACAATATATGGTCCATCATAGTTAGGAATCCACTTGCCCCTGTGATCTGTCTGAGGAGGAAGGATCCTTTTCAACACCAAATCTCCGACTTGGAAGCATCGAGGATGCACTTTCTGATCAAAGGCTCTCTTCATCCGACTTTGATACAACTGCCCATGACAAAGGGCTGCCATTCGCTTCTCTTCGATAAGACTCAACTCATTGAACCTTGTCTGAATCTATTCAGCTTCGTCTAACTCGACATCCAGGAGGACTCTTAGAGAAGGAATCTCCACTTCAACAGGTAGGACTGCTTCCATACCATACACAAGGGAGTAAGGGGTTACCCCGGTCGATGTACGTACTGAAGTACGGTACCCATGCAAGGCGAAGGGTAGCATCTCATGCCAATCTCTGTACGTAACGACTATCTTCTACACAATCTTCTTTATGTTCTTATTTGCTGCCTCAATAACACCGTTCATCTTAGGACGATAAGGGGAAGAATTATGATGTTGAATGTTGAAGTTCTTGCACAACTCCTTCATCATTTTGTTATTGAGATTAGAACCATTATCAGTAATGATTCTTTCGGGAATCGCATAACGACAAATGATTTCTTTCTTAATGAATCGGGCAACCACATGTCTGGTGACCTTCACAAATGACGCTGCTTCGACCCACTTGGTGAAATAGTCGATGGAAACAAGGATGAAGCGATGCCCATTGGAAGCAGTCGGCTCAATCTTTCCAATCATATCAATGCCCCTGTAATACCCTAAAATTTACCCTTCATTTTTCTTGGAAGCATGGGATTGTGTCCTACACTGCATTAGCATCATACTAGGTCATACTCATTGCATACTGCATTAGTGACGTGGAAATCAGGGTTTGATTGACCACTCCTTAACCAGAAAGGGCCCACACAAAGTAAGATTGAGAATTGGACTTCATTCTCCAAGTACACAAGCCTCAAGGGTCTCAAGGTGGTCCAGGTCTCTCATTGTGGTCTACAGTTCATCAATGGAGGATTCAGAGCTCTCAGAGTGTGCATCTGCATTTAATCAGAAATTAGGGTTTCATGGCTACCTGCAATAGGCAATGTTTGGTTGGAAGTAGAGGGGGATCATTCATGTCATGATTAAAGCGGCATCTTGGCCTAAGAAGATTCACAATTATCTCACAAAGATCCATTGGCAATCAGTGCAATCAGTTCTTAATCATTTTTGCCCTAAACTAGGGTTTGGTATGAAATCAGTTTATTTCTGATTCCTTGGGTAAAACTCTTTTCCATGGCCCTTCACATGTCCACAAGGGTCTACATACAAAAAATCAGCTCTTTATTTGAGCTAGAGGTGCTTCAATTGATCAATGGAATCAGGAATCAGACAGTTTGGGAAAAGTCAACTGTGGGGCCAGAAAAGTCAACTCCTGACATTTTGAAAGTGGAATCTCAAAATTCATGCCTAAGGGAGCCTACATGTGAAATTTGATCAAGGTTGGATGATGGATTCATCATTTAATCAGGAGTTGGAAAAGTTACTAAATTTGGAAATAGTTGACTTTCCATTTAGGGCAAGTTTTTATGGTTGTTGCACCCACTTTAAGCCCATTTTCCATCAAGATGCAGCTCCATTTGAAAATTTCTCCAACATGAAAGTTGTTCCTCTTGTTCCAAGCTTTCTAGAGATATAAAGTTTGTTTCATTTGGATTAAAATTGAGAAAGTTATGTTTGGTCAAAGTGAGACATTATTTTAGGACACTTAGAAAATTTTCTAAGTCCAAAATCTTCAAGATTTGTCAAGACTTATGGGCCAGTTTTCTTGCACTTCAAGGCATCTTTTGAAAATACTTTCTTCATGACAATTGTACCTTGCCATGTCCTATTTCACATCCTTTTGGAATCATCCCATTTAGATCATTGGTTTGAGAGATGCACTCATCTAAAGTTGGCATCATGAGCTGAATTTTTAGGCGGCATTTAGGCCAAACTGGCCCAACCATTTTGCAGTTATGGAACCTGAACTTTAAGGCCATTTTTCACCTTATTCCATTCACCATTTCAACTTGTGTTCAACATGAAAAATGTTAAGCTCCATGCCCTCTTCCTACTGTTTGCATTGCCTTGTCATTTGGTCATGTATTCATCAAGATACATAGTCCTAAAGTCACCCTCTTGAACTTATTTTCAAGCCATGCCATGCTGCAGCCAGACCCCAAAAATGACCAACACATGCACTCTTTACCTCATTTGGCCATGTACTTTTGTTGTCAACTCACTTAAGTTTTGCCACAATTAGAAGTTTGCTCATACACCTCACTTTTGCACCTTTTGTTCATGAATCCAAACCAAACATTGTAAGCCCATTAAGGACACCTTGAGCCTACATATTTAAGACATCAAAACCCTAATCTGAAGGGTGGCTACTGTAAGACCCCAATTTTGTCCCTAAGATCCCTCATGGCATCATAACATTGCATTTGGCATTGCCTCAAGGATCATAAGCATCTTGGTTCCCCTTGCCTTTGGGTGGGACTCCTTGTGAGTGGTTTGAGATCACCAAGCATGTTTGAATTGTATATCATTGCTTTTCTTATTTTATTTAGTAACCAAAAGCACAAAAATATGTCACTAACATCTTTTGTTTGTAGCTGAAGCAATCACAAGGTCCAAAGCTTCTAGGAGATCATTGGTACAAAGACATGGTCAAGAGGAGATGATAGCAAGCATGGTAATGGTTCCCAAAGCTCTCATCCATCAAATATGCCTCCCTAGCATCTCAATTCATCATTTTGGTCAAAGCAAGTCAAAGGATTTGAGGTTGGTTCCCCAAAGAAACCTTAATTCATCTGTGCACCACAATGCCTTGCTCATGAAGCAACCTTAGCCCATGATCAAATTCAATCAAGGGAAGTTCTTTAATTCATCATTTCATCCATATTTGAACTTATTTGAGTATCCTCAATCATCAATTCATCAAGATATGAGTCATGGACTTGAGAAGTTGATCAGTCAATTCATCTGACTATTTTGAAATGCACTGAGACCTAACTTTTTATGGGTTGGTCAAATGGAGATGGTTCCAAAAGAAAAACTGTTCTTAAGGACAATATGAACAAATTTAATGTTCATCAAAAATTGATTTGAAGCTTGGAAGGCCATCTGTCATTCCAATACATTATAGGTCATTTTGACTAAAACCCTAATTTTGGGTCAACTTCCCAAGGACATAACTCATTCATTTTTTATGATTTTGAGGTGGGATCAAATGAGTTGGAAAGATTAAGTTGTCTAATTCAAATGTTATGTTGAATAAAATTTCAAAATCTCAAAGGAAATACATGTGATAATGCAAGACATTATAGGTCCTTTTTGACCAAATGCATTGAAAGGCAAAAAAGTCCAACTTCAAGTGCCCATAACTCTTTCATAAAAAATCCAAATGATGCAAACTTTAAGTCCATTTTGATTGTTTTGAAAATATATACAACTTTGATGTTGGATATTGTTCCATTTGGGGCTTGAATCATCAAAACAGAAGGGCTTGAACATTGGCCAAATTTGGAAACCTTGCATTGACATTTTTTGCACATCACACTTTAAACTCAAATTTCATAAATTTCCACACTTGAAATGAGTTTTTGTCCAACATAACATTTGTTCCTTATACAAAGACCTTTCCAACCATTACCCACATGCTTATGTGTGGATTTTCTAAATAGTATTTTCGAAGAGGTGAATGTTTAGGTTCAATTGTGGAATTCATGTTGAAATCTTGTTGCACAAGCCAATTCAGAACAAATTACACGTCCAAACCTTTGGCATTTGAGTTCAGCTTGCAATTGGCATTGTTTTTGGGCCTTGAGCATGATCATGCAAGCCCATGCAAGTGGTATCCAAATTCATGAACACGGATCATTTCATCATTCCCTTGCCTTTCCCTCTATAAATAGAGACCCTATGCCATTCAAATTTCACACCTGATTCAACCTGAATTGCTGCAGAAATCAAAACTCAACCTCTCACCAAAGAAGCAATTTCATTTTCTTCAAATTTTTCAGATCCAAAATTCAACTTCATCTGGTTGAATTCTTGGATCTTAAGCTTTTAAACCTTCATCATTCACCTCACTGATCTTCTGTTTTGGCAAAGCAAGTAAAGAATCGAGCTCAAGTTCCCAGAATTCAAGCTTACTCTTCAACTGGTATTTTCTTCGAATCTCATCATCCATTGACCTTTTTGCTTGGATCTAGTGTTTTCTGAAGTCCTCATTTGAGAGGCAAGCTAGTGGTAGCTTCAATTTCGTTTTTCCTTGATCTGCATTTTCAATACCTGAATCTTCCACCTCAGATTTCTCAACCTATAGGAATCTTGAGTGTGATTCAAGGTTATAGGGGTGATGTACATCACCCCAACTTCATTTTGGTATAAGGATCGTGTACTTTGGTTGCCTTTTGAATCTCTGCAATTTTGGCCGGAAAATCCAAGCTCACCGAAGAAGACGGTGGCTCCGGTGGCTTCATCATTGCCAGATCAATCCCTGGCCGTGTGATCTCTTTTCCAGATCTAATCTGGATCCTTCATTGTTATGACTTTTTATTGGTTTCCATGTGATTGCATTGACCGTGGACTACAATAGGCGCGCGCCTCTGGATGCTTGGATCTGCCAGCTCAATTAATGAGCTCAGATCCAAGGGCTCTCGTTTTTTGCTATTTTTAATTTCTGGTTTTATTTTCTTTAATTTCCTTTTATTTCAAAAATCAATATCTCTCTCATTTTTAATCCAAAAATTATGGGACCAATTGCATTAGTCTCCAAATAAATTCTAGTTTCTATTTCTGATTTTTAATATTTTTTATTTTGTCATTTGATATTTTTTTGTGAATTTTCTCTTTTTTGGTTATTTTTAATTCATTTTAAATAGTTTTTGATATTCAAAAAATACAAAAATATTTTCCTAACCTATTTGAATGATGATGGATCTATGAAAAATAGTCTCATCAATTTTCAAATTGATTTGAGATTTATTTGAGATTTTAGTTTAATTAGGTTATTTTTATTCATTTTTAATTGATAAAAAATAGTTTCTGACTTTTAAAAATGCTGAATTTTTTTGTCAAACTTTGTTTGACCTTGTTGAACTTAGGATAAATTACTTGGACCTTTCAAGGTTGATTTGAAGTGATTTTGAAGTTTGACCTTCCTTTTATTTTTAATTCAAGTTTATTTTAAATATTACAAAAAAAATGCCAAAAATATTTTATTCATTTCTTGATTTCCAATCTTCATCTCACTTCTGTTTTTGATTGTTTGACCTTGACTTTCAATGTTATTGGTCAACATATGAGGATTGGTACATTGTATTTCATTTAATGCACTTTAATTTTGCCATTTCCGTTTCTCTTATCCATCTCCTTCTTCTTCTCCTTCTTATTTTCTTTTTGATCAATGAGTTGAAGGTTGATAAGTTAGCATTGGTTAGGGAGATTTAATCTTCCTTGATTCAAATCTAATTCATCTTGATCAATTGATCAAGTGAATGGCTTTGCATTAAGGATAGGTTGTTTTCTAAATCATGCAAAAGGTTTAAACCAACACAAGATCAATTCTCTTCTTCTTTTTGGCATGGCAAGTTGTTGGGACTTGGTTCACTAATCAAGACTCCTAACTTGTGTTTGTTGCCTACATTATTATTGTCCGGCCTCAGATAGTTGTGACTTCTACATAAGTCCAATTACGATTGCTTAACATAGCGCTAAATTTGCCTTATGGCACACTAACTACTAACACTAACTATTGACAATTAACATTTACTTTATGCACTTTACTTTTATACAATTTACTATTCTTGTACATATTATCCATTTGCTTTTCTCTTTGCTCACTTGAGCACATGTTTATGTTAATGCCATTTGCCTTTTGCTCACTTGAGCACATAATTGTGTATATATTATTATGCTTGTGTTCTGTTTTGATTGTTGTGAACCAAATACAAAGAAATGGACTTAGTTTCTAGGACTTTCCCTATGCAAAAAATGGAGAATTGGACTTAGATTCTAGGACTTTCCTTATGCAATTTGGAGTAAATGGACCTTAATGATGAAGTTGGATTAGAAGGACCAAATCTCTAAACTCACTCTTGTCCATTCCTGTTTTATTTCATAGAACTTTTGATGTGTGTGCTTTTGTGCTAGGGATTCTACTTGAGCTTAATTGAAGGACCATTGCCATGTTCATCCAAGTGGAAGATACAAGATACATTGAGGATCTTTTAAGAGACTTGTTTGATTGCTTATGCTTTGTGGTTGCTTATTCCAAAGGATGAGAGCTACTTGGATCATCAATATGATCTCAAGAGAGGAACTCCATTGTGGTTTTGTTTCTTTATCCCTTTCCTTTTTGCTTTACTTAGGACTTAGCCATTCTTCTTCTTCTCTCCACTCTAACCCAAGCCAAAAGCTTTTGTGCAAACATTTAACTATTGTTTTCAAACATTAGAAACCTAAGCCTTATGCTTTTGATTTTCAAACTTTCTTTTTACAATACTTATTTTGAATTGAATCCTTAATTCAACTTTGACCATTTTTGTACATACTTTTAATTGGTAAGTATAACCCATTTAAATGTCTTTTGTGGTTCCAATGGCCACCTTCTTAATCAAATTTTCCATAACCTTTAGCTATTAGGTTTGAGTTATCTTTGTGGTAGATGTAATACTCACCTATATTCTTAGTGATGGACAATGAGTCTTCCATGCTTATTATAGGGTTAACCCCTCACTAGCATGTTGAAGCTATCCTCACATGGTGGATTTGTGGTTTGGTTGAGTTTTCTCCCTTTGATAACAAAAGACCTTAAGGCTTTTGGACCAATCAATTGACCAACTTGTTTTGAGATTTTACCCCGAACTACGAGGTTTTGATCCTAATCTTTTTTAAGATGGTACGTAGGCAATGGGTTTATCCATCCAAACACAAAATGTAAATAACTTGTATATTCTCTTCTCATCTCTTCAATCATGTTTGCACAAACAAAATTTTCACAAAAACAACTACCTTACAACAAGTGTGAAAAGGGCTCCCTAGGAGTACCTAGGATGTTTTGGGTGCCTAACACCTTCCCATTGCATAACCAACCCCCTTACCCAGATCTCTGTTTCTTTTACTAGTTTTTGTTAAAACTATTAGGTTTTTGTTCGCTTTCTAACCATTCCTTTGGATAAATAGAAGTGCGGTGGCGACTCGACTTGTATGATTTATCTTGGATTTAGTCAATATCTCTAATGGTAACGAATACCCCACTACAGCTGCTACTATTTTAGAGCAAGGGCAAGGCTGGTATTCATTCTCATTTTCCATTTCTCAAGTTTGCAGCACCAAGAGCAACACATCTTCTTTCCATTTCCTCCAATACCAAGAGGCAGTGGACTGTTTTCCACTAGGTAAGCATTCTATGACTTGTTCATTACTGTTTTGCTATGCTTGCCATGTTTGTTCATCATGTTGTTCATGCCATTGTCATACTTATTCATAATTGTTATCATGCCATAACCATGCTTGCCTCATTTTGTTTTCCATGTGCCATGCTTGTCCATGAAACCTTCACCATGAGGCATTGTTTTTGAGCTTGATTTTATGCCATTGATTTCTGTCATATCCGTGTGTGTATGCTTATCTTGTTGCTCACTTTTCTTCATGTTCAAGTCACTATTTTCACTGAAATAAGACACCATGGTGTTCTACTCACTTTGCACTTGAACTTTGCTTTTTATACCATGCCATTTGGTGCACTAAGTTGGTTGCAATTCGTTGAGGAACATTAGCAAGCACTATTGTTTTTTTTCCGCGTTTTCCTGCTGCATGTTGTTAGGGTTTTACGTTGCATGAGAGAGAGACGATGTCGTGTCGTCATGGTAGCCACTAGATCGTGCGTGTGTGATATGATCCTGGCCGTTGGTCCAGTTTTTGTCATTTTGTGACTTAAAGTACAAGCTGACCGGTTGATAGGCATGTGACATATTTTTATAAAATGTACATTTATTTTATGTTGTCACGCGCTGGAATAAATCCATGTGGACCGGGCCTGCGCCCTATTGCTCTTCACACACCTCCACTCAAGGCCCACCAATAATCCATTGTCATTTCTTTTTTTTAAATTCTTTTTTCTGTTTAGTTTTGTAATTAATAAAAATATTTTATTTATTCATAAAAATACAAAAAAATATTTTTCACTTTCCTTAATGTTTTATTTAATTTTATTTAATTTTTATTTTCATATTTATTTAATGTTAGTATTTTATTTCAATTATTTATTCTACGTGGATCATTTTAATACACATTTTTTTATTAATTTTATTTTCATGACTTAAAATTATTTTTAACTTCTGATTTTTGGGATGAGGGTTGACCAATGTCTCATGGACAACCTGGCCTTTTCTTGGAATTTTATTTCCCATTTTCAATTTATTTTGGATTTATTTTTGACCTAGTTTGCTTGGTTGACTTTTCATTTGACTTCTATTTTATTTCAATTAATTTATACACTAATTCACATTATTTTTAAAATCGTTTTGGGGGATGATGATGTCCTGACCCCACCTCATTTAGTTTAATTTTTCATAATTTATTTGATTAATTTACTATTTATTTGATAATTTTCAAGTTGACTTGACTTTTCAGTTGACTTTTCCATGATTGATGTTTGACATAGGGATTGCTTAAGGCAATTGAAGAGATATTTTGATCCTCCCTTGTTCATCTCATGTGCCATGTATTAGAGGCCTTTCATCTTGATTTTATTTGGTCCTTGCATCATTTCCCGATTAAATTATTCAGTGATCCTTTGTGTGCATAGTTTCATCTGTCTGATTCATCTGATATTTTTTATACTTGTTTCTTTCATCCATGCTTCTATTGTTTGATTGCTTAACATGTCTATACTTCTCATGCATTGTTTAATGCTTCATTATATCATTCTTTGATTATTTGATTTGGTCATATACTTGTTTATTTATCTGTTTGATTAACTGTTGCCTACTTGTATGTTGTATGAGGCACATATTATTATTGTCTGATTGCCATGAACAACCCCCATTCATAACAAATGTATCCCTCTCCCATGAATTATATAATGTTTATTCTTTCATTCTTTATTCATCTGTTAATACAAGAATTAAAACGAACACCCGATAACCATTTCAAAACAAGATCAAAACCTCGATCCAACGTCGAGTAATCATTTTCAAAACTTAACAGAACCATCACGTATTCATCCATCCTTTTGTAAGTCGATTGCTTCATGCATCGCCATTTCTCTTGTAAGTCGATTGCTTTTGGCATCGCCATCTACCTGTAAGTCGATTGCTTCATGCATCGCCATCTACCCTTATCCCTGGTTCCACTCCTTGCTCCATCCGTCGATTCTTGTTTCGTTTAGGTAGAACCCTTTGTATGATAAAATAGCTAGAATTCCCTTATTCTTTTGTATGACAACATAGGTAGAATTCCCTTATTCTTTGTATGATAACATAGGTAGAATTCCCTTATTCTTTGCATCCTAACATTAGGTAGATGTTCCCATTTGTAAATCATAATACTTAGGTCCACATTGCATGACAACTCTAGGGCAGAATTTCCCCACTTTTTAGACCTTCCGTGCGTCTCCGATCCTGATGCATGTCACTCCGTTCTATTGCAAAGAGGTAACTGCCTAAGACTCGATTTAGTGAGCTGCGACACCTGCTGCTAGGACGTGACCACATTGCCCACTCTCCTTTGACACAACTGGTGTCCTCCTTTGTAAGTCCATGTTCAGATGGCAACCCCTAGTTAGTCGAACTACGACAACTCTGATTCTCATTCCAGATGAGATACGTAGGCACGAGATGCGTTGTCTTGCCGAGTTTTTGACTGACGACTAATAAGTAATCCTTGTTTGCTTTCGCCCTCGTTGCGATTCTTTTCTCTCGCCCTCGTTACAATCGTGACCTTCCCTTTCTCTTGCCCTAGTTGCAATCGAGACCTTTGTTCCCGTAGTTAGCTGAACTACGTTTTTCTCTGATTCTCATTCCAGATGAGATACGTAGGCATAAGACGCGATGTCTTAGCGAGCGCACTCCTCTTTAACCCATAGGTAGCCGAGCTACGAAGACTCTGATTCTCATACTCAGATGAGATACGTATGCAGTGGATGCGACATCTGTGCGAGTCATTTTCTTTGACCCCTCTTTTAGTAAATAGTACCTTAGATAAACACACACCCTTTAGACAAGAACAACAAGAGTGGATCCCGTAGAGTACTACGGATGCGTAGGGGTGCTAATATCTTCCCTTCGCATAATCGACTCCCGAACCCAAGATTTGGTCGCGAGAGCTTGTCTTTTCCTTTTCTTTCTTTAGGTTTTCTTCGAGCGTTTCCTTTCCCTCCTTTGGGATAAATAACGCACGGTGGCGACTCTTTTGTCATTTTCTTTTTTCGCTGGATGTTTTTTCGCAGGTTGTGACAGCTGGCGACTCTGCTGGGGAACGAACCCAGAATCTATGGTTTCCCTATGCGAGTCTCTCCTAGCTTTTGTAGGTTCCTTGTTTGTTGGGTGTTTATTTCTTTTGTATAGTTATTTATTTCCAGCATTTATTTGCTTTGTCTTATTGCATTGTGTACATATCATTGTTGTATCTGTTGGCTCTGTGGGGGTTGACTGTTTGTTGGGGTGGGATGTTCTATGAGAGATAAGCCCACTACCCAGGCTTGAGCGTACACACAAATTTTAGAATGGATAGTCATGAGGCTTGCGTGGCATGTTGCTACGTTAAGTCGTTCATGAAGACCCACATCCAGACGAGGTTTCTTTTGGATATATTCTGTCCTATGGGTGTTCCATAACGACAGATGTTCCTTTAGAAATCGTCGACTCTGGTGACCATTTCCCGAGGACTCAGTCGAGGTCTCTCCTCCGAGACGCGTTTATGTTAGCTCTGGTGGGTGCATTTTCGCTGCTCAATCCGAGGACCCCGAGGCTGGGAACTTGCTATTAGGGTATCTTGTTGAGGGGAATCAGTGGAGGTCTTTTGTCTCGTAATAATGCCAAACCTTCAGTGGTAAACGTATTATTCGACTGAAGGGCTGAAGCTGACAAACTTCTGTTCTTAGAACCTACTAGTGAGGGGCGGGCTAAATTCAGGAAACCTTAACCTTCAACCAACCCGGTTTTCTGGAGCAGAGTTTTGATCTTGTATTATATTCCTCAGTGGGTTTCTCTTCAGACAATGCAACCCGACAATTGTTCAGGCGGATACAGCAATCCTGATTTCCATGTCACTGCATTGCATCACATCATTTTGCATTCATATCATTTAATACATGTTTATCCATTTCTAGGGGTTTATACCTTCTTCTTGATTCCGGTCGGGGTTCTCTGGTTCTCCTAAGATGAATATTGGCAGAAAGAGACACGTCGCCTACAAGTTTCCTGTGGTTTGTTTGGAGCCTATTCAGCAGCTGATGAAGTTAATGGATCATGATTCTCTAGAAGGATTCCAGAAGGATTACAGTTTGATTCTAAGTTTCATCACGGTTCTCTCCAAAGATCAACACGATGCTCTCTTTACACTGCTACAGTTCTATGACCCTCCATTGAGATATTTCACATTCCCGGATTATATCTTGGTCCCTACTTTGGAGGAGGTTGGCAGTTTTCTCAGAGTTCCTATCAAGCCGCAATTGCTATTCTACAGTTCCGAGTTTCTGCCCGATCTCAACATGGTTGCTTCAGTCACATATTTGGGGAAGTAAATCTTGAAGGCTAATATGTGTCAGAAAGGAGGAGTCAGTGGTTTTCATCTGAGTTTCTTGGTGGGAGAAACCAAGAAGAAGCTTGAAGATGGTGATTGGAGGGGTTTCAATGTTGTGTTGGCTCTTTGTGTGTATGGGATTGTCTTGTTCCCTAATGTTGCAAAATTTGTGGATATAAACGCAATACGCGTCTTCGTGTTGGGAAATCCAGTGCCGACCTTGTTGGGAGATTTCTTGAATTCAATGCATCACAGGAATGAGAATAGAAAAGGAGGAGTGGTGAATTATTGTGCGCCCTTGTTTCATAAGTGGTTCAGTTCTCACCTACCCAAGTCAGGAGCGTTCGTTGACCTCAAGGACTCGTTGAGTTGGTCGAAGAGATTGATGGGGATAAGAGCTAAAGATATTTCTTGGTGGTCAGACCAGAACTTGCTTCGGGCAGATATTATTCACAGTTGTGGGAACTTCCCGAATGTACCGTTGGTAGGAAGAAGAGGAGGAATCAACTATAATCCTTCTCTAGCAGTCAAACAGTTTGGATATGCTTTAAGAACTCCGCCTTTTGAAAAAGATATGGAAGAATCTCTGTTTTTCCATTCTTCATCTGATTTGATTGTATCCCATAAGGCATCTGAGGCCTGGCTCAAGGTGATCAAGAGAGAAAGGACCGTGCTTGGAAAAGGAGATTGCAGGACTTACCCTCAGTACAAAGTTTGGCTTCAGGGAAGAGTTGAAGAGTTTGGTCTGCCGTTTCCTATTGAAGAACCTTTGTATCCACCTACTCCTGAGCAGTCAACAACGGTGAGTCGAGAGGAGTATGACAAATGGAAGAAAGCCATGGAGGAGCTTCAAACTGAAAACTCGGAGTTGAGTGTGAAGTTGCAAGACTTTATGCATTTGTACCATAAGGCAGAATATCAGAAGGGGCAAGCTGTCAGATTGCAAGAGGAAGCGGAGAAGAAACTGGCTGTGGAGGTGAACTTCTTCAGGAAAACTGACAAAGCCTTGGGGTCATCCAGTTCTGAGTTGAGGAGAGTCAAGCAGCAGTTAACAGATGCCCATGGTAAGTTAGCTGGGTGGCAAGAGCAATGGGATGCATTCTCAGCCTCTCGGAAGGTGAAAGAGGAGGAAATGGTAGCCCAACTGACTAATCAGTTGGAGAAGTTGAAGACTTTGCTGAAGGAGAAGAACAATGAGTTTCTGCGCGCCCGTTCAACCAATGGTTACATCATAGATCAACTCGACAATGCTCAAGAACAGATTGAAGAACTCAAAGTGCTGGCAGGTTTGAAGAAGTCTAGACTTGAAGAGGTATTCAGAGAGGATGATGGGAATTACTACATAGAGCACATCAACGAACTGAATGGGGTTATCCACAAGAGGAATCTTCTTATCCGGTGTTTGACAGAATCTCCAGATCATCCTGACACGGTGGCATTACTGGTTGAAGTGAGGAGCAACCCTTATGGGTTTCATACAGGAGGTTGATTCCTGATTTTTGTTCCTCTCTTGCTTGTTGTGTTGTAGTGATGATCCACAGGCTTGGTGTGGGAATCCTCTTTTGATATACTGTTGGCTAAGGCCTTTCTCTTTGAACTTATCTGTATGATGGTTTTCCTTATTGCATCTCGGTCTCAGAAGTTTATCCACGACTCGGTCTTCTTATTGTTCATCTGGTGTGAGACTGGAATCAAGGGGGTAGAATACCCTTTGGAATTAGTAAACATGTCATTGCATTTACATATTCATTTGCATGTCTTGCATAACAGGTACCGCTGCGATGTTCTCATATTATTTGGTGTTCCACTAGCAGGATAGCTGATTCAGGCATTCATCGGTACGGTACTAGAAGAAATCAACAGAGAGCAATGGAAGGCCTACAAGAAGAACTCGCCGAGATGAGGATCCGCATGAACCAATTCATGGATGTGGTTCAAGGGGTGGCTCAAGGATAGCAGGAGCTTAGACAGATGATACAAAGGAATCCTGCCACTACTCAACCAGAGACGGTGGTTGATCCTCCAGTTGGAGAAGTTAACGGACCCAGTGGACCGGGGCCTATCCCGATCCCACGTAACAACCCTGATCAACAACCTATCCATGATGATCAGGAGGATCAGTTCACCTTGCTGCCAGAGGACTTTGGTATGGGCCATGGCATGGACCCCATGTTCAGGAGATTGGAGGAGAGGCTGAAGGCTGTAGAGGGACAGAATGCTCTCGGAGTAGATGTTGCTGACTTGGGGCTAGGCCCAGGCGTAAGAGTGCCACCAAAATTCAGAGTTCCAGTGTTTGACAAATACAATGGAAACTCTTGCCCGAAGACTCATGTGCAAGCCTACTTCCGCAAGATGGTTGCATACTCCGATGACGAGAAGCTGCTTATGTACTTCTTTCAGGACAGCCTAGCTGGGGCATCCTTGGAATGGTACATGAGGCTGGACAGAGCCCACATCCGTTGCTGGAGGGACTTGGCTGAGGCCTTTGTAAAGCAGTATCAGTACAACGCAGACATGGCGCCTGACAGAATTTAACTTTAGAATCTGTCTCTCAAAAGTAATGAGTGCTTCAGAGAATATGCTCAACGCTGGAGAGAGACAGCTTCCCGTGTTCAGCCTCCTATGTTGGAGAAGGAGATGGCCAACATGTTCATGAACACTCTGCCCGGACCTTACTTGGAGCGTCTGGTAGGTTGCAACGCTTCCAGCTTTGCTGATGTAGTCTCTACCGGTGAGAGGGTGGAGAACTACTTGAAGACGTGCAAGATCCAGAGTGGGGTTGGATCATCATCAGGGGTGAAGAAGCTATTCATTGGAGGACAGAAGCGGAGAGAGGGGGATGCCAATTCTTTGTCTTCATATCAGAGCAGGGGTATCCGGAGGAACAACTCCCAGAATTATCATCAGCAGCCTTATGTTGCGGATGTGACTATTCCGATTGCAACACCAGTGCAACAACAACAACCACAACGTCAACCAACTCAGTACCAACAACAACAACCGAGTAACAGGCTCGCATATCAGCAGAGGCAAAAGATGATGGATAGGCGTTTCGACACTCTTCCAATGTCGTACGCTCAGCTGCTTCCTAGCCTTCAACAGCTACAACTTGTGCAGTTACGCACTTTGGCTCCTCCTGTTGGCAGGCTTCCAGTAGGATATGATGCCAACACTAGGTGCAATTTCCACTATGGGGCACCTGGCCACAATATTGAAAACTGCAAAGCTTTTAAGCACGTAGTTCAGGACCTCATAGATTCAAAGGCCATTAACTTTGCGCCGGCTCCTAATGTCGTCAACAATCCCATGCCACAACATGGTGGTGCAAATGTTAATATGTTGGAAGAAGAAGCCAGATCCGTCAAGGATATGTTGAAGTTGAAGACTCCGCTGTTGGAGATTAAAGACTATTTGCTGAAGGCCGATGTTTTCCCCGGTTGTGGGAACGGTTATTTGGGTTGTGCTTCGCAGAGCAAAGGTTGTTTAAAGCTGCAGCAGGGTATCCAGGCCTTGCTTGACAATGGTATCCTCCAGGCTGAAGACCTGTCTGTCCAAGAGGCTGTTGAAGGGGTTGCTGAAGAGGTGTTTGAAGATGCTGTTGATGAATTCATAAATGTTGATCCTGTTGATTGTGTAATTCCTGATAATGTATTTAATTTTCCCAATGTTGTTGCTGATATCCCAAACAATGTGGTTGATTCTGATGTATCTGTTGAACTTGATTCCGATGTTTCAGATGTTTTTGTTTCAATGAATGAGATTTCTGAGTATGACTGTGATGTTGCCACTATCATAATTTTTTATCCAACTGCTCAGATCAGTGTACCAGAAGCGCAACCGGTGCCACCAGTGCGACCGTCCACTATGACCATCACGACCCCTGGTCCTTTACCTTTCACCAGCGAAAGGGCTATTCCTTGGCATTATGGGGGGAGTGTGTACACGCATGATCACAGAGTGGAACAACCACTGAAAATAGAAGAGGTGCAGGATCAGAAGTCTGAATCTGAAGTAGAAATAATAGATCCCGCAGTGGACAATGTTGGTGGAATCGGGCGATTCACCAGAAGTGGTAGACTGTTCTCACCACCGGTTACCCAATCAGATGGTGCTGACGCCGCGGCAAAGACCAAAGGCAAACAAGTTACGATTGAGGGTACCTCTACACCACAGGCTGGCTCTGAGCCTGCTTTCACGAAGGATGTGGACGAGCTCTTGAGGATTATAAGGAAATGCGACTACAAGGTAGTCGATCAGTTGATTCAGACGCCGTCCAAGATATCTATTCTCTCACTCCTGCTGTGTTCGGAGGCACATAGGGAAGCACTACTGAAAGTCCTAAATGCTGCATATGTGCCTCAAGAGATCTCGGTAAACCAACTAGAAGGGATCGTTGCAAATGTTCATGCAAGCAACGGGTTGGGTTTTACTGATTCTGACTTAACACCAGTTGGACACAATCATAACAAGGCTTTGCACATTTCGATGGAATGCAAAGACACTGTGTCATCTCATGTTCTGGTGGATACAGGTTCCTCTCTCAATGTGCTACCCAAGAGAGCCCTGTCAAGGTTAGAAGTGGAAGGTTTGGTCTTGAAGCCTTCCGATCTTGTTGTGAGAGCCTTCGATGGTTCTAAGAGGTTGGTGTTTGGAGAGGTAGAATTGCCAATTCAGATTGGATCGCAAACCTTCAACACCGTCTTCTATGTGATGGATATCAGCCCTTCCTATAGTTGCCTGCTGGGTCGTCCTTGGATTCACAATGTTGGGGCAGTCTCCTCAACTCTGCATCAAAAGATAAAGTTCCCAGTCAATGGAAGGATTATCATTGTCTGTGGTGAGGAGGACATTCTGGTCAGTAACCTGTCTACATTCAAGTATGTAGAGGTAGAAGGTGAAATTCATGAGACCCTCTGTCAGGCCTTCGAGGCAGTTCAAATCAAGGATGCAACTCCGATGGAAGAGGTTAAAGCGGGTGCCTCTATCTCGTCCTTCAAGCAGGCGCAAGCCGTGGTGAATTCAGGTGTTGCCCCCGGTTGGGGACGTCTGTTGGAGTTACCGATGAAAGAAGAAAAGTTTGGGATTGGGTATCAGCCAGCTTTGACTCCTACAACTTCAACGCTTCAGACTCGTCAGGGGCCGATTACTTTCTCCAGTGCTGGCGTCATTCAGTATGGCCAAATCTTTGCAATCGACGAAGAAGATAGGGATAGTGATTGCGACATCGACAACTGGGTGCGCCCAAGGGTCCCGGGTGAAGTCATCAACAATTGGTCTTCAGAGGAGATTATCCAAGTCACTCTTCTTGAAGAGTAATTTTTCCTGTTTGTTCATGCATGTCCAAGTCTTACGTTCCGCCCAGGGCGTAATGACTCATTGTAGGGCTCATCTATGTGATACCTGCATTTTTTTATCATAAATAAAGGACGTCTTTTTGCATTCAAATATTTTGTTCACTGTCTTTCTATTTTTGCAGTTTTTCGAAAAAATCAAAAAAAAAAATCAAAAAAATATATTTGGCAATGTTTGTTTAGTTTTCACTTTTTCACACTCATAAGCACATACCATCACTCATGCAGATGCACGTCACCGGATCCTATTGATAACGGTTCTGCTATGGCTCGCTTCGACTTCGAAAATCTAATCTTTCAAGCTGAAGAAGAGGGTGATGAAGACTGTGAACTCCCTGAAGAACTTGCCAGATTGTTAAAACAGGAGGAAAGGATCATTCAACCGCATCTAGAGTCTACTGAAGTGATTAATCTCGGCACCGAGGACGCCAAGAGAGAAATCAAGATAGGGGCTGCCTTGGAAGATGATGTGAAGAAGGGGTTGATTGAACTGCTGCAAGAGTATGTTGACGTCTTCGCCTGGTCTTATCAGGATATGCCAGGGCTTGACACAGACATCGTGGTACACCGTTTGCCTCTCAAAGAGGATTGTCCTCCGTTCAAGCAGAAGCTCAGGAGAACAAGACCAAAGATGGCTGTCAAGATAAAGGAGGAAGTGCAAAAGCAGTTGGATGCAGGGTTTCTAGCAGTTACCAATTATCCGCCATGGGTTGCAAACATCGTTCCAGTACCTAATAAGGATGGAAAGGTACGGATGTGTGTCGACTACCGGGATCTGAATAGAGCTAGTCCCAAAGATGATTTCCCATTACCTCACATCAATGTTTTGGTAGATAACACGGCTCAGTTCTCGGTATTCTCCTTCATGGATGGCTTTTCTGACTATAATCAAATCAAGATGGCACCAGAAGACATGGAGAAGACAACCTTCATAACCCCATGAGGCACCTTCTGCTACAAGGTGATGCCGTTTGGTCTAAAAAACGCCGGGGCAACATATCAACGAGCTATGGTGACTCTTTTCCATGATATGATTCATCATGAAATCGAGGTTTATATTGATGATATGATTGCCAAATCTCAGAAAGAAGAAGAACATTTGGTGAATATGTGAAAAATGTTTGAACGGTTGAGGAAATTCAAGCTGAGGCTTAATCCGAACAAGTGTACTTTTGGGGTGAGATCTGGAAAATTGTTGGGTTTCATTGTTAGCGAAAAAGGGATTGAGGTGGATCCTGACAGAGTGAAGGCTATACAAGAAATGCCTGAGCCAAGAACAGAGAAACAAGTCCATGGTTTCTTAGGAAGGTTGAACTACATTGCAAGGTTCATCTCTCACCTGACAGCCACGTGTGAGCCAATTTTCAAGTTGTTGAGAAAAGATCAGGCTATCAGGTGGAATGATGATTGTCAAAGGGCTTTCGAGAAGATCAAAGAGTATTTGTAGAATCCTCCAATCCTTATGCCTCCAGTCCCAGGGAGACCCTTGATTATGTACTTGACAGTACTTGAAAATTCCATGGGTTGTGTTCTCGGTCAACATGACAAGACAGGTAGGAAAGAGCATGCCATCTACTACCTGAGTAAGAAATTCACAGATTGCGAGTCGAGATACTCAATGCTTGAGAAGACATGTTGTGCACTTGCATGGGCTGCTAAGCGATTGAGACAATACATGCTAACTCACACAACCTTACTAATCTCCAAGATGGATCCAGTCAAATACATATTTGAGAAGCCAGCTCTCACCGGAAGGGTTGCTCATTGGCAAATGGTACTGACAGAGTACGACATCAAGTATACATCCCAGAAAGCCATTAAGGGGAGTATTCTGTCAGACTATCTTGCTCAACAGCCGATTGAAGATTATGAGCCGATGAAGTTTGATTTTCCAGATAAAGACATCATGTTCCTCAAGATGAAAGACTGTGAAGAGCCAGTTGTTGATGAGGGACCTGATCCAGATGAAAAGTGGACTTTAACGTTTGATGGGGCCGTCAATGCTAAAGGAATTGGAATTGGTGTTGTCCTTACCACTCCGAAAGGTGCTGACATGCCTTTCACCGCTCGTCTGACCTTTGAGTGCACCAATAATGAAGCTGAGTATGAAGCCTGTATCCTGGGTATTGAGCAAGCCATTGATTTGAGAATCAAGACTCTGGACATCTTCGGAGATTCAACTCTGGTGATCAATCAAGTGAATGGTGATTGGAACACTCTCCAGCCCAATCTGGTCCCCTATAGAGATTACACGAGAAGACTGTTGACTTTCTTCACAATAGTAAAGCTGTATCATATACCTCGTGATGAGAACATGATGGCAGACGCTCTTGCCACTCTATCCTCCATGATCAAGGTGATTCGGTGGAACAATACTCCCAGGATCGATGATATGCGCCTTGATAGGGCCGCTTATGTGTTTGCCGATGAACTGGTAGTTGATGACAAGCCCTGGTACCACGACATCAAGTGCTTTCTGAAGGATCAAGAGTACCCTGCAGGGGCATCCAACAATGACAGAAAGACTTTAAGAAGATTGGCAAGCAGCTTCTTCTTGAACAAAGACGACGTGCTGTATAAGAGGAACTTCGACATGGTCCTGCTCAGATGTGTGGATAGACACGAAGCGGACATGTTAATGCAGGAAGTTCATGAAGGCTCCTTCGGTACTCATGCCAGCGGACATGCAATGGCTAAGAAATTGTTGAGAGCGGGTTATTACTGGATGACCATGGAATCAGATTGTTTCAAATATGCTCGGAAGTGTCATAAATGCCAGATTTATGCTGATAAGGTGCATGTGCCGCCAAATCCTTTGAATGTGATGTCTTCGCCGTGGCCGTTTGCTATGTGGGGCATTGATATGATTGGAAAGATTGAGCCGACTACTTCCAATGGGCATCGCTTCATCCTTGTTGCCATCGACTATTTCACCAAGTAGGTCGAAGCAACGTCATTTGCGAAGGTCACCAGACATGTGGTTTCCCGATTCATTAAGAAAGAAATCATTTGTCGTTATGGGATTCCCGAAAGAATCATTACTGATAATGGTTCCAATCTCAATAACAAAATGATGAAGGAGTTGTGCCAGAACTTCAACATTCAGCATCACAATTCTTCCCCTTATCGTCCTAAGATGAACGGTGCTGTTGAGGCAGCAAATAAGAACATAAAGAAGATTGTGCAGAAGATGGTCGTTACGTACAGAGATTGGCATGAGATGCTACCCTTCGTCTTGCATGGGTACCGTACTTCAGTACGTACGTCGACCGGGGCAGCCCCTTACTCCCTTGTGTATGGTATGGAAGCAGTCCTACCCGTTGAAGTGGAGATTCCTTCTCTAAGAGTCTTGTTGGATGTCAAGTTAGACGAAGCTGAATGGATCCGAACAAGGTTCAAAGAGTTGAGTCTTATCAAAGAGAAGCGAATGACAACCATTTGTCATGGGCAGTTGTATCAGAGTCGGATGAAGAGAGCCTTTGATCAGAAAGTGCGTCCTCGGTGTTTCCAAGTCGGAGATTTGGTGTTGAAAAGGATCCTTCCTCCTCAGACAGATCACAGGGGCAAGTGGACTCCTAACTATGAGGGACCATATATTGTCACCAAGATTTTTGATGGTGGAGCCTTAATGCTTGCAACTATGGATGGTGAAGACTTCACTTCCCCTGTAAACTCAGACACAGTTAAAAAATACTTCGCATAAAATAGACCCGCTGGACGATAAAAAAATAGTCCAGGCAAAAAATGGGCATCCCGGCGAACCAAGAAAATAAAAAAGGTTCGGGCAAAAGTTAGGGATTAAAAATGAAAAGGTTGTACACCCGGTAAGTTGAAAACCTGAAAAGGCAACTTAGGCAAAAATGGGTATCCCGGTGGATTGAAAACCCGAAAGGGCGATCTAGGCAAAAGTTATGGATTAAGCGAATGACTGCGTTCTGAGTAGTTCCGAATCTCATCCCGTGTCGACAACCGGAAACTTTCAAAGGATAGGAAACAGTCCGATCACCCTTTTCAGAAAGCCGATCATCTGGAGGACCTTGAAGACGAGCGAGTCATAGCAGAATTGGAACCCGATAGAAATCCATTTCACATTGCCATTAGATTAATTTCTGTTTTAATCTTTTGTGCGATTACCTCTTTCCAGGGATTGCTTCCTGATGTAAATGCCTATTCAGAGGCCATTCAATCAATAAAATCATGATATTCAGTATATCGCTGTTTTCATTTTTCATTTTACTGTTTTGTTTGCAAAAATGACGTCCGAATTTTTTATAAACATTGCATCATGAAACATAAGAGCTTTACAGGTACGTGCTTAATAAACATTTAAAATTGCTGTAAATTTTAAGTACTTCGGATCGTCTATTCAGAGCAGGTACACTCGGGGCATTCCCTTAAGGTTCCCAGCAGATGATCGCGGATGTTTCTCTTCAACAGTTGGTACCTGGTATCCTATCCCTGCAAAGTTGGTCCAAGCATCGGATTCTTCAAGCCCCGGCAGGTTCTCACTACTGTACTTCCCTAAGCAGGTGCTTCAGATTATACACTCCCCAGTAGAGTTGACAGTGCCATACTGTATACCCCCAGCGGAGTTGACAGTGCCAGACTGTATCTTCCCAGCAAAAGCAGCTGCTCCTCAGAGTTCGATGCCAGATCGATAATCTCGACGCTAGACCCTTGGTCTATTTCCTTGAAGCAGAATCTCGGTACCGTATCGGTGTTTGCTTCCCCTGCTGAGTCGTCCCTCTCGCAGATTATGGTTGCCAGAACCACCGTCGCCTCCCTCAGCAGCAAGCTTTCAGTGCCATTCTCTCTCTAGTCAGAGTCTCGGTATTTCGTTTTGCCTGAACACCGTGTGGAGGTTCATTTCCCCACAGAGTTCATTGTGATATGTATCTCCAACAGCATTGCCTGGGTCCGGAAGATTGTGATCATTTCCCCAGCATAATTCCTTGCCTCGACTTGACGTTCTCTCTAACCTAGCACTTTACATCCCTGCATGTAGAATCATATTGAATTACATCCTCCCAAATCGCGTAGCATTTCCATTTTCATGGAGCATTACGCCATCGAAAAATTCAAACATACGCATGTACACATAAGACATTCTCGGTATCCCAAGTGATAAGCCAGAAGTTGTTTCCAGTGCTCAGACTGAAGGTTTTTCATGGCTTATTATCCCCAACATAGGTCGTTGGCCCACGTGCCGCCTCAATTATCATTTTCCTTATTTCTTCCGATACTGACAGGCATGAAAATTTTCCGGTATTCAGACCGAAGTGGCATTCAGGCCAGTTTTCCGATATTCAGATCGAAGAAGTTTCCGACGTTCAGGTCGATGCAACTTGTGGCATTCAGGCCAATTTTCCGGTATTCAGACCGAAGTGGCATTCAGGCCAATTTTTCGATATTCAGATTGAAGAAGTTTCCGACGTTCAGGTCGATGCAACTTGTGGCATTCAGGCCAATTTTTCGGTATTCAGACCGAAGTGGCATTCAGGCCAGTTTTTCCAATGTTCAGATCGAAGAAGTTTCCGACGTTTAGGTCGATGCAACTTGTGGCATTCAGGCCAGTTTTTCCGGTATTCAGACCGAAGTGGAATTCAGGCCAATTTTCCGGTATTCAGACCGAAGTGGCGCTCAGGCCAGTTTCCCGGTGTTCAGACCGACGTTTGATAATCTAGTATCTCCCGATGCTCAGACCGAAGTCATTTCTAGTATTCAGACTGATGAGCAGCATTCAGGCCATGGTTATTTCTGTGTTACCATTTATTTTGGTATCTAGGTTGACATTCTTTTCCGCTGTTCAGACTGACTCTTACCGTACCAGACGGATTCTTTGTTAATGCTCAGATCAAGATTCCTGTGTTACCATTTATTTTGGTATTCAGGCTAACATTCTCTTTTTTCGGTGTTCAGGCCGACTCCCACCGTACCCGACGGATTCTTTTTTAAGACCATCTCTTTGCCGATTCTGACGGGCATTGATACTTCATTTCACTTCAGTGTAAATTTCCGGGTTTTTATTGTATTCAATCCCTTGATACCTCGAAAGTGTGAAAGTCGTTGCTATCTTCCTTTCGGGTCTCCAATTGATTGAATAGGGGAAACTGTAATACCCCAAAATTTACCCTTCATTTTTCTTGGAAGCATGGGATTGTGTCCTACACTGCATTAACATCATTCTAGGTAATACTCATTGCATACTGCATTAGTGACTTGGAAATCAGGGTTTTATTGACCATTCCTTAACCAGAAGGGGCCCACACAAAGCAAGATTGAGAATTGGACTTCATTCTCCAAGTATACAAGCCTCAAGGGTCTCAAGGTGGTCCAGGTATCTCATTGTGGTCTACAGTTCATCAATGGAGGATTCAGAGCTCTCAGAGTGTGCATTTGCATTTAATCAGAAATTAGGGTTTCATGGCTACCTGCAACAGGAAATGTTTGGTTGGAAGTAGAGGGGGCTCATTCATGTCATGATTAAAGAGGCATCTTGGCCTAAGAAGATTCACAATTATCTCACAAAGATCCATTGGCAATCAGTGCAATCAGTTCTTAATCATTTTTGCCATAAACTAGGGTTTGGTATGAAATCAGTTTATTTCTGATTCCTTGGGTAAAACTCTTTTCCATGGCCCTTCACATGTCCACAAGGGTCTACATACAAAAAATCAGCTCTTTATTTGAGCTAGAGGTGCTTCAATTGATCAATGGAATCAGGAATCAGACAGTTTGGGAAAAGTCAACTGTGGGTCCAGAAAAGTCAACTCATGACATTTTGAAAGTGGAATCTCAAAATTCATGCCTAAGGGAGCCTAGATATGAAATTTGATCAAGTTTGGATCATGGATTCATCATTTAATCAGGAGTTGGAAAAGTTACTAAATTTGGAAATAGTTGACTTTCCATTTAGGGCAAGTTTTTATGGTTGTTGCACCCACTTTAAGCCCATTTTCCATCAAGATGCAAGCTCCATTTGGATATTTCTCCAACATGAAAGTCGTTCCTCTTGTTCCAAGCTTTCTAGAGATATAAAGTTTGTTTCATTTGGATTAAAATTGAGAAAATTATGTTTGGTCAAAGTGAGACATTATTTTAGGACACTTGAAAAATTTTCTAAGTCCAAAATCTTCAAGATTTGTCAAGACTTATGGGCCAGTTTTCTTGCACTTCAAGGCATCTTTTGAAAATACTTTCTTCATGACAATTGTACCTTTCCATGTCCTATTTCACATCCTTTTGGAATCATCTCATTTGGATCATTAGTTTGAGAGATGCACTCATCTAAAGTTGGCATCATGAGCTGAATTTTTAGGCAGCATTTAGGCCAAACTGGCCCAATCATTTTGCAGTTATGGAACCTGAACTTTAAGGCCATTTTTCCCTTATTCCATTCACCATTTCAACTTGTGTTCAACATGAAAAATTTTAAGCTCCATGCCCTCTTCCTACTGTTTGCATTGCCTTGTCATTTGGTCATGTATTCATCAAGATACATAGTCCTAAAGTCACCCTCTTGAACTTATTTTCAAGCCATGCCATGATGCAGCCAGACCCCAAAAACGACCAACACATGCATTCTTTACCTTATTTGGCCATGTACTTTTGTTGTCAACTCACTTAAGTTTTGCCACAATTAGAAGTTTGCTCATACACCTAACTTTTGCACCTTCTGTTCATGAATCCAAACCAAACATTGCAAGCCCATTAAGGACACCTTGAGCCTACATATTTAAGACATCAAAACCCTAATCTGAAGGGTGGCTGCTACTATTTTCGAGCAAGGGCAAGGCTGGTATTCATTCTCATTTTCCATTTCTCAAGTTTGCAGCACCAAGAGCAACACATCTTCTTTCCATTTCCTCCAATACCAAGAGGCAGTGGACTGTTTTCCACTAGGTAAGCATTCAATGACTTGTTCATTACTGTTTTGCTATGCTTGCCATGTTTGTTCATCATGTTGTTCATGCCATTGTCATACTTATTCATAACTGTTATCATGCCATAACCATGCTTGCCTCATTTTGTTTTCCATGTGCCATGCTTGTCCATGAAACCCTCACCATGAGGCATTGTTTTTGAGCTTGATTTTATGCCATTGATTTTTGTTATATCCATGTGTGTATGCTTATCTTGTTGCTCACTTTTCTTCATGTTCAAGTCACTATTTTCACTGAAATAAGACACCATGGTGTTCTACTCACTTTGCACTTGAACTTTGCTTTTTATACCATGCCATTTGGTGCACTAAGTTGGCTGCAATTCGTTGAGGAAGATGAGCAAGCACTACTGTTTTTTTTCGCGTTTTCCTGCTGCATGTTGTTAGGGTTTTATGTTGCATGAGAGAGACGATGTCGTGTCGTCATGGTAGCCACTAGATCGCGCGTGTGTGATATGATCCTGGCCGTTGGTCCAGTTTTTGTCATTTTGTGACTTAAAGTACAAGCTGACCGATTGATAGGCATGTGACATATTTTTATAAAATTTACATTTATTTTATGTTGTCACACGGTGGAATAAATCCATGTGGACCGGGCCTGCGCCCTATTGCTCTTCACACACCTCCACTCAAGGCCCACCAATAATCCATTGTCATTTCTTTTTTTTAAATTCTTTTTTTTGTTTTGTTTTGTAATTAATAAAAATATTTTATTTATTCATAAAAATACAATTTTTTTTTTCACTTTCCTTGATGTTTTAATTAATTTTATTTAATTTTTATTTTCATTTTTATTTAATGTTAATATTTTATTTCAATTATTTATTCTACGTGGATCATTTTAATACACATTTTTTTATTAATTTTATTTTCATGACTTAAAATTATTTTTAACTTCTGATTTTTGGGACGAGGGTTGACCAATGTCTCATGGTCAACCTGACCTTTTCTTGGAATTTTATTTCCCATTTTCAATTTATTTTGGATTTATTTTTGACCTAAGTTGCTTGGTTGACTTTTCATTTGACTTCTGTTTTATTTCAATTAATTTATACCATAATTCACATTATTTTAAAAATCTTTTTGGGGGATGATGATGTCCTGACCCCACCTCATTTATTTTAATTTTTCATAATTTATTTGATTAATTTACTATTTATTTGATAATTTTCAAGTTGAGTTTTTCATGATTGATGTTTGACATAGGGATTGCTTAAGGCAATTGAAGAGATCTTTTGATCCTCCCTTGTTCATCTCATGTGCCATGTATTAGAGGCCTTTCATCTTGATTTTATTTGGTCGTTGCATCATTTCCCGATTAAATTATTCAGTGATCCATTGTGTGCATAGTTTCATCTGTCTCATTCATCTGATATTTTTTATACTTGTTTCTTTCATCCATGCTTCTATTGTTTGATTTCTTAACATGTCTATACTTCTCATGCATTGTTTAATGCTTCATTATATCATTCTTTGATTATTTGATTTGATCATATACTTGTTTATTTATCTGTTTGATTAACTGTTGCCTACTTGTATGTTGTATGAGGCACATATTATTATTGTCTGATTGCCATGAACAACCCCCATTCATAACAAATGTATCCCTCTCCCATGAATTGTATAATGTTTATTCTTTCATTCTTTATTCATCTGTTAATACAAGAATTAAAACGAACACCCGATAACCATTTCAAAACAAGATCAAAACCTCGATCCAACGTCGAGTAATCATTTTCAAAACTTAACAGAACCATCACGTATTCATCCATCATTTTGTAAGTCGATTGCTTCATGCATCGCCATTTCTCTTGTAAGTCGATTGCTTCTGGCATCGCCATCTACCTGTAAGTCGATTGCTTCATGCATCGCCATCTACCCTTATCCCTGGTTCCACTCCTTGCTCCACCCGTCGATTCTTGTTCCGTTTAGGTAGCACCCATTAGGTAGAACCCTTTGTATGATAACATAGGTAGAATTCCCTTATTCTTTTGTATGACAACATAGGTAGAATTCCCTTATTCTTTGTATGATAACATAGGTAGAATTCCCTTACTCTTTGCATGCTAACATTAGGTAGATGTTCCCATTTGTAAATCCTAATACTTAGGTCCACATTGCATGACAACTCTAGGGCAGAGCTTCCCCACTTTTTAGACCTTCCGTGCGTCTCCGATCCTGTGGCATGTCACTCCGTTCTATTGCAAAGAGGTAATTGCCTAAGACTCGATTCAGCGAGCTGCGACACCTGCTGCTAGGACGTGAACACATTGCCCACTCTCCTTTGACACAACTGGTGTCCTCCTTTGTAAGTCCATGTTCAGATGGCAACCCTTAGTTAGTCGAACTACGACAACTCTGATTCTCATTCCAGATGAGATACGTAGGCACGAGATGCGATGTCTTGCCGAGTTTTTGACTGACGCCTAATAACTAATCCTTGTTTGCTTTCGCCCTCGTTGCGATTCTTTTCTCTCGCCCTCGTTGCGATCGAGACCTTCCCTTTCTCTTGCCCTAGTTGCAATCGAGACCTTTGTTCCCGTAGTTAGCTGATCTACGTTTTGCTCTAATTCTCATTCCAGACGAGATACATAGGCATACGACGTGATGTCTTAGCGAGTGCACTCCTCTTTAACCCATAGGTAGCCGAGCTACGAAGACTATGATTCTCATACTCAGATGAGATACGTATGCAGTGGATGTGACATCTGTGCGAGTCATTTTCTTTGACCCCTCTTTTAGTAAATAATACCTTAGATAAACACACACCCTTTAGACAAGAACAACAAGAGTGGATCCCGTAGAGTACTACGGACACGTAGGGGTGCTAATATCTTCCCTTCGAATAATCGACTCCCGAACCCAAGATTTGGTCGCGAGACCTTGTCTTTTCCTTTTCTTTCTTCAGGTTTTCTTCGAGCGTTTCCTTTCCCTCTTTTGGGTTAAATAACGCACGGTGGCGACTCTTCTGTCATTTTCTTTTTTCGCCGGTTGTTTTTTCGCAGGTTACGACAACCCCACATAGCAAACGGCCACGGCGAAGACATCACACTCAGAGGATTTGGCGGCACATGCACCTTATCAGCATAAATCTGGCATTTATGACACTTCCGAGCATATTTAAAACAATCAGATTCCATGGTCATCCAGTAATAACCCGCTCTCAACAATTTCTTAGCCATTGCATGTCCGCCGACATGAGTACCGAAGGAGCCTTCATGAACTTCCTGCATTAACATGTCCGCTTCGTGTCTATCCACGCATCTCAGCAAAACCATGTCGAAGTTCCTCTTATACAGCACATCATCTTTGTTCAAGAAGAATCTGCCTGCCAATCTTCTCAAAGTCTTTCTATCATTGTTGGATGCCCCTGCAGGGTGTCGCATTACGCGAAAAACCGGCGGGAAACGAAAACAACAGAGCCGCCACCGTGCGTTATTTATCCCAAAGGAGGGAAAGGAAACGCTCGAAGTAAACCTGGAAAGAACATGGTCTCGCGACCAGAGAGAGATGGGATCGGGAGTCGGTTATGCGAAGGAAAGGTATTAGCACCCCTACGCATCCGTCGTACTCGACGGGATCCACGCGCAAAAGGAAGGAATAAGGTTGCTAAACACTTCTCAAACATTGCACACAAGGCTGAAAGAGACACAGAAAACAAAAGAAACTAACTCGGCAGGATATCGCATCCTGGGCCTACGTAGTCTGTCAAGCACAGACATCAGAGTCGACGTAGTTCGGGACAGGGGGAAACGTGCTCGCTAGGATGTCGCATCCTATGCATACGTATCTTCTCGGACTGGAGAAGAATCAGAGCACTCGTAGCTCGGCTAACGCACGCCAAACAAAATCACACAGGAAACCGACTGCCAATCGCTGGACTTATGTCAGACTCCACACAAAACAGGCAAACATGGAGGTCGAATGCCAATCGCTGGACTTACATCATACTCCGAACCAACAAACACACACAAAGGAAACCGACTGCCAATCGCTGGACTTATGTCAGACTCCAACAAGCAAACAAGACCCAGGAAACCGACTGCCAATCGCTGGACTTATGTCAGTCTCCAAACACACACCAAGGGGTTGCAAAAGAAAAAGGGCGCCCGGAGAGATCAGCTCATCTCCTGCCTACGTACCTCATCTGGTATGAGGATCAGGGCGACGTAGTTCCCCTGCGCAGGGAAAAAGGACTAGCCTAACCAGATACAAAGGGAGACAAAAACTACTAGGGAGACTACGACTCGAGCCTAGAAGTTGTCATGCATCATAGCCCTATGTTAAGGTTTCTATCTGACTTGCGCAGGAAGCAAGCTAACCTAAACATGACTTGCACAGGAAGCAAGCCAAACTAACCCTAACTTGCACAGGAAGCAAGCTAAACTAAAAAACACAAACATACAAGCACACGTAGCACACACTATATGCAATCAGTTGGCTCAATCAAGGTTAGGTTTTAGTCGAGGGGTCATGTCAACCTCGACAAACAAGCCACTGTATCAGGGTGAAGTTAGCTCTTAACCCTAACATTGAGAGTTAGGGTGAAGCAGATGAAATGGGAGTGAGGGGTGTGCCTCACAGCTCTTATCCCTGGCCAGGGAGAGCTTTGAATAATAGAAGGTGTGGGAGTTCAGAAAGTAGGAACTCTTCTCCACAAAGATTAGACTCAATAGATCTTGGGTTAAGATCCACAAGGCATCAACATGTAATGTGAGCCAAGGGATGACACACTGAATAGCAGGAGATGGACTACACATCTCTTGTGTCTTCCAATTGCCTTATCAAAGGACTTTTCCTGCTTAACACAAAAATAAACACACAAAGACATTGCCTCTTAAGGAGGGCTTCAGACAGGTGCCTGACCACATAACAGGCCAGGTCTTCCAGACTACATGAAGAAGAGAGATTATACCTCAATGCTCAAGCAATCAAGCAAAGCAAAAGCAAGTTCACAATGAACTTAAGCAACTAATGTACCTGAAAACAATCTAACTCAGTCAGTATACAACTCAAAAGTCAAACAGAATAGTCAACAGACATAGTCAAACAGACAACAAGTGCAAGCTACAATGTGCAAGGCACAAGCTCAACTCAAATGAGCTAAAATCCACCTACAAAACAAGTCAAGATTAGACAACATTCAACAATCAACCAACTTTAAGCAAATGAATCAATCTCCTCAAGGCCATATGCTTCTTATCCTGAAAACAAAGCTCAAACATAAGCACCAACCACTAGGACAAGGCCTAGGGTCAAAGAGGGAGAAATAATTCAAAACAGAACATGAAAATTGACAAGAATCAAGCTCAAGCAATTAAGAACATCATCCAAGTGGTCTCATGTCCAAAGCATTCACCAAAATCATTTCACAAGTCAAATAAGGCAAAGCATGCAAATTGAAAGCTCAATGAAGCAACAGAATGAACAATTCCACATTAATTCAAAAATGGCTCAATAAATCTCAATAAAAATCATGGCTAAACAGCACACATCACATGATCATCTCACCAAAATTCAAGGCATTTGGACAAGTTTAAGCATGGCAATCAAATTCATCAAGTCAAGGTAAGCAAAACAAGCTCAAATAAGGCACAATTAGATGCATCAAGTTCACACAAGCCTAAAACAGAATTCAAACATGATAAATGTCCCAAACCAAAGCCACAATAAACTTCAAAGTGTCTAGAAACAAAGTGCAAAATTACAAGTTCATAGGATACACAACCAGCATTTCACAAACTATTAAACTTCATGACTATTCAAAAGTCCACAAATGGTCATCCAGAAATAAAAATACCAAACAAATTAGAAATGATTCCAAAAAATCCACAAAAATTCATGATCATTCCTAACATCCACAAGTAGCATTATGAAAAAAATCGCATCATTTAGCATTTATTTGGCATGCCAAAGAAAATCAACAAGTTGAGCAAGAAATGGTGTGACACACATTGTCGCACCTACCTTAACCAGATCATATCTCAACAACCAGAAATTCTAAAAATTCAAGCTCAACACCAAAAGGTCCCTAAAGATGTCTAGTTTAAGCATGCAAAGTTTCACAATCATTGGATTAAAATTCATCATTTCATGAAGCAAATGGCAAGGTAGGTACAAGATAGCACACATGTGAACAATCCCTAAGCAAAATTAAAATCCAACCGTGCACAATTTCTGAAAAAAATCTCATAAAATACTAGACATCATGAGGAACAGCATGCAAAAATTCCCAGGCCAAATGGATCATTATTCATTGAGTTATGAATTTTTGAATGAATGAAAAAAATAAAAAAACATGGAAGCATGTACATGAATGGCATGGTGAACAAAGGAATAAAATGTAAAGGCCTTATTTGGAAATACACACGGCTGGAATCGAACCGTGTAAGAATTTGAACTTGGCGCTTTACCAATGAAACTCACCGTTTCATTAAAGCCTATGTGGCAAGGCTGCGCGCTCGTGACCAATCAAATAGCAACGCTGAACACACGTGGACCAGTACATGGATAATAACATGAAACCACATGCAGGAAGCGCTTATGAAGATCAAAGTGATTCTGGAAAACGAAACCCTAAGCTTCATACAATGTTCATCGTGTTCATATGCTCAAGAACACTCATGCACAGAAATTAAAACTGAATACACCATTGCACGCCTCTTTCATCATACATCACTAATCTAAACTCAATTTAATCTAATTCTCATTAACATGCATGGATCGAGCAAGAGAACATTCACACATCAAACTTAGATTCAACCTAACTCACTCATCTCTTCATGAAAATCAATGAGACAAAGCTCAGCATACTCAGGGATTAATGATCTACAACATGCATATCATAATTTCAAGAATCGAGAAACTCGAATTCTAACCTTCAAGCAAGTGCAGAAATGAAATCAGTGGATTTAGGCCTGGAAAATCAGAAACAGATCTTCCTCAACTCTTGGATGAATTAATGGATGAAGTATTGGTGCTCAATCGTACTTGATAGTGCTGAAATCTTCAACTGCCATTGATGAGCATATGCTTCAACAGTCCTCAATTCAGCTCGAAATCCTTGAAACCTTGCTTCAATCTTGTTCAACTATGCTTGTGAATGATGATTCAACCAAGAACAAGGCAATGGATTTGAAGAAATTTGCAGAAAAAGTGAGAGAACCAAATTGTGAAGATTGTGCAAATAGATCTAGATCTGAAAATTTTGATGTGTTAATCCCAAAATAGTTATGATTATGCTATATATATGGTCTGTTAATGAAGTTCTTAATCATCATTAGCCAAATGCAAGTGGATTAAGTGAAATGAAGGTGTTGATGAAAATTGTGTAATTCACCTTACATGCATGAAATGGATGCTACAGTGCATGATTTTTGTGCTCAATTCACTCCAAATGCTGTTTAAGACCAAGTGCAAGTGGAAAAATGTAAAGACAATGCATAATTTTTGAATTTGGAATTTCCCTCCAAAATTCAAATAAAAAGTCCAAAATTTTTGTGATCAAAATGCATGGGATATGATGCATGATTCGGATAGTGCATGTCAAGACATGAATGTTGCAAAAAGAGCCATCTCATTTGGACTTATGGTTAAAAAGTTATGCATGCTTGAAGTTCAAATTCACTTGACAATGATTGATCCATATCTTTTCAACCACACATGAGAAATGGATGTTCTTGGACTTTTTGGAAAGGTGAGAGCAAGATCTTCAACTTTCATGTTGGACAAAATTCCATTTGAAGTTTTCTTGATGATGTAAACTTGAGGAGAAGACCTTTCCATTTTTGGCAATTCCAAATTACAGGTCACTTACTATTTTTGGAAACTTTTCATCTGACCTCAAATTCTTCATTGTTGATGTTTGCAATGTCAAATGAGACTTGTATGGACATGAATGAGGCCTCTCTAACCATCTCCCACCTCCAAATCCATGGTTGAACTGACAGTTGACTGTTGTTGACTTTTAGGGTTTCAGATGAATTGATCATTGACTGATGAGCTTTGAGCATCCAATTCTTGGCCAAACCACTTCAAAAATGATCCCTAGGTCACATGAACTCATTGTACCAACCCTAGGGCTTTGATCTCATAAAAAATGCACTTGCTTGCTTGCACAACTGAATCTCCTGACCAGTCTTGACTGATGAACTGATGACTATGCAATGAACAATGCAAATGTTAATGACCTAAAATGAAAATGTATGTACAAAATGGGAGGTGCAAATTTGAGGTGCTACAGCTGCCCCTATTCAATCAACTGGGAACCTGAACGGATGAGAGCGATGGCTGTCAGACCTTCAAGGTAAACAGGGATTGAATACCGAAAGAACCGAAAAATTTGCACTCTACAGGGATCCAAGAAAAGAAAGTTCACCAATAGCAACTTTCATTGGGATCTGATGTTTATTACTGGGGATTTTGATTTGATTTCAAAAGTACAGCCACATCCAGACATCGAAAGCCGATGAATGGGAACAAAAATCACAACTAGACGCCAACGGACGACTAGGAAACACTCGACGTTTATCGAAACCAACGAGAGGTAACCAGGCATCAACGGATGAATGGAAAAATAAAAACATCTAGATGTCAACGGACAACTAGGAAAAACTCGACGTTTATCGACACCAACGGAGAGGTGAACAAGACATCAACGGATGACCTGTGGGGAATAACAACTAGATATCAGCGGATAACTAGGAAAAACTCGACGTTTATCGACACCAACGGAGAGGAGAAACTCACTGGGGATCTAGGTCACGACAGGGAGCAGACAGGAAGGAACACCAAGGATACCGGGTTGTAGGCATGAAACAGGTGACCGACCAAAGCGTGAATTGGTTTGTGTTCCAAAACACTCATCATCCTGAAGAGGGCTAGAAAAGAAATCTTGTTAGAGGATGGACATTCGATTCCACAAGGAATACAAATCTTACTCAGTTGGGGAAACAAACAAAGGGTTCAACCAAAGAGCGCATGAGACATATTATCTATAGCCGTCAAAACGTAGATAATACACTCGCATGGAAGATTATCCATAACCGGGTTGTAGGTTGTTAAACGGAAAAAACGACCGCAATCGTGAATTGGTGTGTGTTCCAAAACACTCAACATCCTGAAGAGAGCGAAAGCAAACTTGTTAAAGGATGGACATTCGATTCTGAACAAAGGAATACGAATCTTACTCTGATGGCGAAAACAATCAACAGATTGACCAAAGAGCGCATGAGATATATTATTTATAGCCGTCAAAACGTAGATAATACACTCGCATGGAAGATTATCCATAACCGGTTTGTAGGTTGTTAGAGGATAAATCAACCGAAAAGAAAGGCATCGGGATACCGAGACTAGGTATGCAAAGATGACCAATCAACAGGGGAAACCACAAACATTACCGGCAAACGGCGAATGAAAGAGGACCCATTGAGGATACAACTGCTTACTCGGAGCAATCACTCACAAGGAAGGGGAAAACCCACTGGAGATAAGATTGGTTAATCAAAGCAAACATCCAAAAGGGGAAAGGAAAATCAATACCGAAAACTGGATAATGATAACCACAAAGAGGGGATTACATCTACCGGTTCGTAGGCAGAAAACCACGGAACAGTAACCGTCATCGACTAGGATGAGCACAAAGGTTGACTCCACAACAGGGAGAAAAGAGGATTCACATCTACCAGTTAGTAGGTAGAAGACCGTAAAGATAGGACTTACAACTGCTGGTTTGTAGGCAGAGGCCAACAAATTCCCCTGAGGATAAGATGAATGAGTGCCGGTTAGTGAGCAACTATCCATTTATACCACAGGGAAGCACAAGAGAAAACCACAAGGAAGCCAGTTTAGGATCGATCCAAAAAGGCAAACTGAATCAAGACTCATCCTAATGAGGAAAGAACTCAATAGGGAAAACCCATCCCGTTAAGTGTGTAGGGAGGGGACGGAAACAACCGTCATCCACGAGGACATAACTCAGTGGGGAGCGCAGAAGGAAATGACAGACACTTTCTGCTTAAGGGGTCGACTCTATATGGAGAGACCAGACACACCCACATCTGCTAGGGGAGGATCTACTGGGGAGATCTGTATCACCAATTAGTAGGAGACAACCATCAACAGATACATGGCAACAGATGCAACGTGAGTATCTGAATGTTATGATTATGCATGTATGCATTATGCATGAGGAATGTATAATGAATGCTGACAAACAGACATGTTCAACACACATAGGTCCAGGAATCAACCATCCGGTACTACTCTTCCAGAGGGAAAGCCAAAATCATCAGAGAGCAAACGCGATCTGCTGGAGGCTGGGGAATCAGGGAACAACATGCTCCTGTAGGGGAGGAAGGCCACAAAAGGCTTCCAGAGGGATCATCAATCACAACCGGAGAAAAGAGTTCAATAGCACAAGCAGATACGCCACAACAACAACTCATGCTGAAGATCAGAGATACCAAGAAGCAACCAGATCTCTGATGAGGATAGATAGGCATTGATACGGCTCATCATGCCAACAACTCTGCTGAGGAATCTATTCGAGGGAATGCCGGATTACTGGGATGTCAATCCACCAAATATCGAATCTTCCAAAGACAAGCACCCATGCCGGGGAGAGGAGAAGACTGCTCTGCCGGAGAGACGAAAATTGAAGTCTTCAATAAACACTCTGCTTGGGAACTGACCCACAAAAATGTTCCAACAGCAAACTTGCTGGGGATGCCCCACAATAGGGCTCAAACAGCACTCTACTGGGGATGCACCACAATAGGGCTAACAGGAACTGGAGGAAGAATGCTGCACTGTCGGGGACATGAAGATGAGCAACTTCAACCAACATTGCACTGAGCAACCTCGCTGAGGAGAAACCATAAGAGGTTCTACAGGAAAAAGATATAGTTATGCTCGAGATACGAACAAATGTCTTACCTGTTGGTAATCATACCACCCTTGGGAGAGCACTGCAGATCTCCTAAGTATCCTTCCATCATTGTGAATGTTCACTTTGTTTAAGAACAATTTTTGTGAAAAAATTTGTTTATTTTGAAAACAATGATACTTTATCAATTAAAACATGCAAAACATTTGTTGAGTTGAAACAAATAAGAGTGCAAATAATTGGATAAAAGCTCAAATTGATGTGATGGAATGGTAGCCTGCAAATGGCAAGACTCCATAGATCTGTACAAGTTTGAAATCGGTGATATATATTGGAAAAGGGCTACATTGAACATAATGACCTTTTCTCTACCAATTCCGAATTTCGATGTATTCGAAGCTTCAATCGACGATGAATCGAGAATTTTCTGGCGGATGACAGATGTAGAACACGGTCTTGTCAGGATGCAGTTACTTGCCAAATCCCTAATTTTTGCCTAGATTGCCCCAGTGTGAGGTGCTCAATCTAGCGGGATGCAAGTTCTTTTTTTTATGTCTCTAACTTTTGCCTGGATCGCCCTTTCGGGTTTTCAATCCACCGAGACGCTCCTTTTTGCCTAAGTCGCCCTTTGGGGTGTTCGACTTAGCGAGCTGTTCTGCTTTTTTCTTTTCTAGGCGAAGTATTTCTTGACTGCATCGGAATTCACAGGACGAGTGAACTTCTTCATCCATTGCTGTAAGTATCAAAGCACCGCCTGAAAAGGCTCTCTTGACAACCTATGGACATTCCTAGCTTGGGGTTCACTTGCCCCTGGAATCGGGCGCGAAAGACAAGACTTTCTTGAGCACCAGGTCACCTTCTCGGAACACACGAGGCTTGACCTTCTTGTCGAATGCTTTCTTCACTCTCTGCTGATATAACTGACCATGACACATGGCAGTTAATCTCTTCTTTTTGGTCAGATTCAGTTGGTCGTAACGACTCTGAATCCATTCAGCATCAGTCAACTTGGGACTTCGAGGGTGCTATTTTTCTTTTGTTTCTTTCTTTCTTTTTTCTTTATTTTAATTTTGACTTCTTTTGATTTTGATTTTTCTCACCCTCCCCTTTTTTTTGTTTTTTTTTATTACATTTGTAATGCCCCAGTTGGACTGTTTTGCTGATTCTCGAGATACAGCTGAGTGATCTTCTTTTCTTGCTCAAGAAGTCAGGAAATCTCGTCAGGAATCCCTTCAACATCATCTTCTTCCGCTTCGAATACAGGGAATTCAAAGTTGGGAGATGGCGCTGGATCATTATGTTCAATGGGTTTAAGAATCAACTTGCATAATGATTTGATATGAAAAGCTTTTTGGAAATCAAACAAGACAATCGTTATGCAGATGAAAAGATTGCTTTTATTCTTGTTTAGGGTTTTTTGTGATCACCAATTTCATGCAAAAAGCGAAAAGGGAAAACAAATGGAAAAAAAAATGTTTTAACATGCTTTAATTAGAATGAAAATATCATTGCACAAATGTTGCCAACAATGTCATCACTTCTCCTTTTGGCATGGGAGAAGGGTTTTTAAACAAAGTGATTATTACTCTGACTTATGAACAACTGTAGGAACGCCCACAGTGACCCAATTGTGATAGATCCCACCAGGGATGACAAATGTCAGTATCCTTTGCATCAACAGCTTCTTCTTTGATTGGCGTGAACAAAACCTTCACTCTTGAACAACCCTCTTTGTTGAAGACCTCAGAAGAAAAGCCAACGCCAGCCCGGGGCTTGCTGGCCTCAAGCTTGATTACCATGGGGACCTACGTCCTCAAAGCTCAGAATACCGGATCTTATAAGGTCCTGCACCTTATTCTTCAACTGAAAGCAGCTTTCCACATCATGACCAGGAGCACCCGAATGATACACACAATGCTGATCAGGCCTATACCACCACCGAGGGTTGACGGGTATAGCCGGCGGGTCTCTGGGAGTAATCAAGTTCCACTTTATCAAAGAGGGATACAGTTCTGCATACGACATAGGAATCGGGTCAAAAATGATCTTCTTCCTCTCATTACTTGTACTGGCTTGATTACCATTGTGAGGCTGGTAAGCCTGCTGTTGAGGATGATGTTATTGCTACTGATATTGCTGAGTTGGTCTTCTCTGCTGTTGTTGAGTTGCTGGAATAGTCACAGCAGCAGCCTGACGATACTGTCCTCTGCTCACATTCCTCCGACAGTGTACAACATTTGCTTCACTCTCTCCCCTTCTGGGTGCCCCAGAGAATGGCTTCTTAGAATTCGAAGAACTTGAAGAGCCAGGATCTTGTATCTTTCCTGCTTTAATGAGACTCTCAGCCCTTTCTCCACAGATTACCACATCTGAAAAACTACCGAATGGGCAGCTCCCCATGCGGTCCATGAACACACCCTGCAAGGTCCCGATGAACATGTCAGTCAGCTCTCTCTCCAACATCGGAGGTTGCACTCTTGCGGCTAGCTCACGCCACCTCTGGGCGTACTCTTTGAAGCTCTCACCAGACTTCTGACACAAGCTCTGCAGTTGGGTCCGGCTCGGCGCCATATCCATGTTGTGCTTGTATTGCCTCAGAAAGACTTCACCCAAATCTTTCCAGCTTCTGACTGATTCTTTCTTCAGATCCATGTACCAATCCAAAGACGCTCCAGACAAACTGTCTTGGAAAAAGTACATCCACATCTTCTCATCGTCAGTGTATGCTGAGATTTTCCTGTAGTAAGCCTGTACATGAGTGCGAGGACAGGAAGTACCGTTGTATTTGTCAAAGGACGACGCTTTGAATTTGTAGGGGATCCTCAATCCATCAACCAATCCCATGTCGGTAACATCAAAGCCCAACGAGTTCTGATACTCCATGGCACGAATCTTCTCAGCTAGGGCATCAACTTTTCTATCCCTCTCTTCAGTTCTCACCACCTCACCATCATCTTCACTAAGGAGAGTAAACATGTCTTCCTGCCTATCAACAATCGGAGCAGGATGACGAACAGGAGCACGGGTTTCTCTGGCATTAACAGTCTCTGCAGCAAGAGGCTGTCCATTGATTCTGATCCCCCTTAACTCATCACCTACGGCATAGTCATTGGCGGGCATAGTAGCAGCAGCAACATTCTCATGAACCGGGACACCCACTGGTGAAGCACGGTTAGACGGCGGAATCACTGTCTCTTGTCTTTGGACTAAGGCACGCAGATCCTCTTGCCCTTGAACAACCCCTTGCATCATTGTCATGAACTGGGCCATGTTAGCCCTCATCTCAGCCAATTCCGTCTAAACTTGATCCATACTTCTCTGTTGACTCAGTCTGGTGTGGACGACGATCAGCAATCCTGTCTCAGTCAGGAACCAGAGTGAGAAGTCTCTCCCAAGCATGTCTGTAATGTAAGGATGATATGTGCATGATATGCATGATATGGGTGATATTTTATCATGAATGATCCTGAGAAAGGATATGCACATGCGGGTTAACTTTTCCTTTTTTCATGCATTATTTTTTGGAAAATAAACATGCTATGATGCAAATGATGCGAACATGAATGGTTGGCTGTGCATCTCAAGCCACAGGATCAGAGCTTCGGCTTGAACTCGGAACCACAAAGTCATCTGGAACCCAAAGTCAATCTGAGGAACTGTCATCTGAAGAACCAAGAGTCACCAATAGGACCACAAGTCACCAACAAGTCACCGACAAGTCACCAACTGTACTTGTAATAATGATCATTCCCTCCCCACTCACGGGTGTCATCTAGGCCAGGGTAAGGTCGAGAGAAACGCAACATAAATAACCTTTCACAGAATATCATCATATACACACCCGAAGTATGAAACGATAATATCCCATCAGGGTCTGAACTGCTCGTGATGTCAATGTTCCGCTAAGTGGCGCATACCACCCGCTTCCCATGAGTCACTCTATTCCTAGGTTCCCTAGATTTCACTCATAGCCTGGGTATTGGGCCTTTTACCTCAAGTAACTCCCACCCCAACAGAGAGACAACGCAGCACAGCCAGATGAACAGATGAAAATGAATGAATGCAAACATAAATGCAAACAATAACTAAATGAATGCAATAAATGAAACAGCAAACAACAACCAAACCATATCCTAGAGAGCGCTAAAACTGACTTGCTTAGGGAAGATGGACCAGCAAGAGGTCAACTTCTCTATTTCTCCCCAGCAGAGTCGCCAGCTGTCGCATTACGCGAAAAACCGGCGGGAAATGAAAACAACAGAGCCGCCACCGTGCGTTATTTATCCCAAAGGAGGGAAAGGAAACGCTCGAAGTAAACCTGGAAAGAACATGGTCTCGCGACCAGAGAGAGATGGGATCGGGAGTCGGTTATGCGAAGGAAAGGTATTAGCACCCCTACGCATCCGTCGTACTCGACGGGATCCACGCGCAAAAGGAAGGAATAAGGTTGCTAAACACTTCTCAAACATTGCACACAAGGCTGAAAGAGACACAGAAAACAAAAGAAACTAACTCGGCAGGATATCGCATCCTGGGCCTACGTAGTCTGTCAAGCACAGACATCAGAGTCGACGTAGTTCGGGACAGGGGGAAACGTGCTCGCTAGGATGTCGCATCCTATGCATACGTATCTTCTCGGACTGGAGAAGAATCAGAGCACTCGTAGCTCGGCTAACGCACGCCAAACAAAACCACACAGGAAACCGACTGCCAATCGCTGGACTTATGTCAGACTCCACACAAAACAGGCAAACATGGAGGTCGAATGCCAATCGCTGGACTTACATCATACTCCGAACCAACAAACACACACAAAGGAAACCGACTGCCAATCGCTGGACTTATGTCAGACTCCAACAAGCAAACAAGACCCAGGAAACCGACTGCCAATCGCTGGACTTATGTCAGTCTCCAAACACACACCAAGGGGTTGCAAAAGAAAAAGGGCGCCCGGAGAGATCAGCTCATCTCCTGCCTACGTACCTCATCTGGTATGAGGATCAGGGCGACGTAGTTCCCCTGCGCAGGGAAAAAGGACTAGCCTAACCAGATACAAAGGGAGACAAAAACTACTAGGGAGACTACGACTCGAGCCTAGAAGTTGTCATGCATCATAGCCCTATGTTAAGGTTTCTATCTGACTTGCGCAGGAAGCAAGCTAACCTAAACATGACTTGCACAGGAAGCAAGCCAAACTAACCCTAACTTGCACAGGAAGCAAGCTAAACTAAAAAACACAAACATACAAGCACACGTAGCACACACTATATGCAATCAGTTGGCTCAATCAAGGTTAGGTTTTAGTCGAGGGGTCATGTCAACCTCGACAAACAAGCCACTGTATCAGGGTGAAGTTAGCTCTTAACCCTAACATTGAGAGTTAGGGTAAAGCAGATGAAATGGGAGTGAGGGGTGTGCCTCACAGCTCTTATCCCTGGCCAGGGAGAGCTTTGAATAATAGAAGGTGTGGGAGTTCAGAAAGTAGGAACTCTTCTCCACAAAGATTAGACTCAATAGATCTTGGGTTAAGATCCACAAGGCATCAACATGTAATGTGAGCCAAGGGATGACACACTGAATAGCAGGAGATGGACTACACATCTCTTGTGTCTTCCAATTGCCTTATCAAAGGACTTTTCCTGCTTAACACAAAAATAAACACACAAAGACATTGCCTCTTAAGGAGGGCTTCAGACAGGTGCCTGACCACATAACAGGCCAGGTCTTCCAGACTACATGAAGAAGAGAGATTATACCTCAATGCTCAAGCAATCAAGCAAAGCAAAAGCAAGTTCACAATGAACTTAAGCAACTAATGTACCTGAAAACAATCTAACTCAGTCAGTATACAACTCAAAAGTCAAACAGAATAGTCAACAGACATAGTCAAACAGACAACAAGTGCAAGCTACAATGTGCAAGGCACAAGCTCAACTCAAATGAGCTAAAATCCACCTACAAAACAAGTCAAGATTAGTCAACATTCAACAATCAACCAACTTTAAGCAAATGAATCAATCTCCTCAAGGCCATATGCTTCTTATCCTGAAAACAAAGCTCAAACATAAGCACCAACCACTAGGACAAGGCATATGGTCAAAGAGGGAGAAATAATTCAAAACAGAACATGAAAATTGACAAGAATCAAGCTCAAGCAATTAAGAACATCATCCAAGTGGTCTCATGTCCAAAGCATTCACCAAAATCATTTCACAAGTCAAATAAGGCAAAGCATGCAAATTGAAAGCTCAATGAAGCAACAGAATGAACAAATCCACATTAATTCAAAAATGGCTCAATAAATCTCAATAAAAATCATGGCTAAACAGCACACATCACATGATCATCCCACCAAAATTCAAGGCATTTGGACAAGTTTAAGCATGGCAATCAAATTCATCAAGTCAAGGTAAGCAAAACAAGCTCAAATAAGGCACAATTATATGCATCAAGTTCACACAAGCCTAAAACAGAATTCAAACATGATAAATGTACCAAACCAAAGCCATAATAAACTTCAAAGTGTCTAGAAACAAAGTGCAAAATTACAAGTTCATAGGATACACAACCAGCATTTCACAAATCATTGAAGTTCATGACTATTCAAAAGTCCACAAATGGTCATCCAGAAATAAAAATACCAAACAAATCAGAAATGATTCCAAATATCCACAAAAATTCATGATCATTCCTAACATCCACAAGTAGCATTATGCAAAAAATCGCATCATTTAGCATTTATTTGGCATGGCAAAGAAAATCAACAAGTTGAGCAAGAAATGGTGTGACACACATTGTCACACCTACCTTAACCAGATCATATCTCAACAACCAGAAATTCTAAAAATTCAAGCTCAACACCAAAAGGTCCCTAAAGATGTCTAGTTTAAGCATGCAAAGTTTCACAATCATTGGATTAAAATTCATCATTTCATGAAGCAAATGGCAAGGTAGGTACAAGATAGCACACATGTGAACAATCCCTAAGCAAAATAAAAATCCAACCGTGCACAATTTCTGAAAAAAATCTCATAAAATGCTAGACATCATGAGGAACAGCACGCAAAAATTCCCAGGCCAATTGGATCATTATTCATTGAGTTATGAATTTTTGAATGAATGAAAAAAATAAAAAAACATGGAAGCATGTACATGAATGGCATGGTGAACAAAGGAATAAAATGTAAAGGCCTTATTTGGAAATACACACGGCTGGAATCGAACCGTGTAAGAATTTGAACTTGGCGCTTTACCAATGAAACTCACCGTTTCATTAAAGCCTATGTGGCAAGGCTGCGCGCTCGTGACCAATCAAATAGCCACGCTGAACACACGTCGACCAGTACATGGATAATAACATGAAACCACATGCAGGAAGCGCTTTTGAAGATCAAAGTGATTCTGGAAAACGAAACCCTAAGCTTCATACAATGTTCATCGTGTTCATATGCTCAAGAACACTCATGCACAGAAATTAAAACTGAATACACCATTGCACGCCTCTTTCATCATACATCACTAATCTAAACTCAATTTAATCTAATTCTCATTAACATGCATAGATCGAGCAAGAGAACATTCACACATCAAACTTAGATTCAACCTAACTCACTCATCTCTTCATGAAAATCAATGAGACAAAGCTCAGCATACTCAGGGATTAAAGATCTACAACATGCATATCATAATTTCAAGAATTGAGAAACTCGAATTCTAACTTTCAAGCAAGTGCAGAAATGAAATCAGTGGATTTAGGCCTGGAAAATCAGAAACAGATCTTCCTCAACTCTTGGATGAATGAATGGATGAAGGATTGGTGCTCAATCGTGCTTGATAGTGCTGAAATCTTCAACTGCCATTGATGAGAATATGCTTCAACAGTCCTCAATTCAGCTCGAAATCCTTGAAACCTTGCTTCAATCTTGTTCAACTATGCTTGTGAATGATGATTCAACCAAGAACAAGGCAATGGATTTGAAGAAATTTGCAGAAAAAGTGAGAGAACCAAATTGTGAAGATTGTGCAAATAGATCTATCAAGGCGCATACGCGACCCTATCAAGGCGCATAACATCGATCCTGGGAACATAGTTCCACCAAATCACCTTGATCATGGAGGATAGAGTAGCAAGAGCATCTGCCATCTGGTTCTCATCACGAGGTATATGATACAGCTTTACTGTTGTGAAGAAAGTCAACAGTCTTCTCGTGTAATGTCTATAGGGGACCAGATTAGGCTGGAGAGTATTCCAATCACCATTCACTTGATTGATCACTAGAGCTGAATCTCCGAAGATGTCCAGAGTCTTGATTCTCAAATCAATGGCTTGCTCAATACCCAAGATACATGCCTCATACTCAGCTTCATTATTGGTGCACTCAAAAGTCAGACGAGCGGTGAAAGGCATGTGGGCACCTTTCGGAGTGGTAATGAAAACACCAATTCCACTTCCTTTGGCATTGACGGCCCCATCAAACATTAAAGTCCACTTTTCATCTGGATCAGGTCCCTCCTCAACAACTGACTCTTCACAGTCTTTCATCTTGAGGAACATGATGTCTTCATCCGGAAAATCAAACTTCATCGGCTCATAATCATCAATCGGCTGCTGAGCAAGATAGTCTGACAGAATACTCCCTTTGATGGCTTTCTGGGATGTATAATGGATGTCGTACTCTGTCAGTACCATTTGCCAACGAGCAACCCTTCTGGTGAGAGCTGGCTTCTCAAATATATACTTGACTGGATCCATTTTGGAGATCAGTAAGGTTGTGTGAGTCAACATGTATTGTCTCAATCGCTTAGTAGCCCATGCAAGTGCACAATATGTCTTTTCAAGCATTGAGTATCTCGAGTCGCAATCTATGAATTTTTTACTCAGGTAATAGATGGCATGCTCTTTCCTACCTGTCTCGTCGTGTTTTCCGAGAATACAACCCATGGAATTATCAAGCACTGTCAAATATATAATCAGCGGTCTCCCTGGGACTGGAGGCATAAGGATTGGAGGATTTTGCAAATACTCTTTTATTTTTTCGAAAGCCCTTTGGCAATCATCATTCCAACTGATAGCCTGATCTTTTCTTATCAATTTGAATATTGGCTCACACGTGGCTGTTAGGTGAGAGATGAACCTTGCAATGTAGTTCAACCTCCCTAAGAAACCACAGACTTGTTTTCCTGTTCTTGGCTCAGGCATTTCTTGTATTGCTTTTACTTTGGCAGGATCCACCTCAATCCCTTTTTCACTAACAATAAAACCCAGCAGTTTTCCAGATCTCACCCCGAAAGTACACTTGTTCGGATTAAGCCTCAACTTGAATTTCCTCAAACGCTCAAACAGTTTCTGCAAATTCACCAAATGTTCTTCTTCCGTCTGAGATTTGGAAATCATATTATAGCGGGGTATTCGTTACCATTAGAGATATTGACTAAATCCAAGGTAAACCATACAAGTCGAGTCGCCACCGCACTTCTATTTATCCAAAGGAATGGTTAGAAAGCGAACAAAAACCTAAAAGTTTTGTCGAATCAAAATCTAGTAAAAATGTCAGAGATCTGGGTAAGGGGGTTGGTTATGCAATGGGAAGGTTTTAAGCACCCAAAACATCCTAGGTACTCCTAGGGAGCCCTTTTCATAAGTGTTGGTCTAGTCTAAAGGATGTAGGTATATCTAAAGTACTATTTACTAAAAGGAAGGTTAAAAGAAAATGACTCGCAAGGATGTCGCATCCACTGCCTACGTATCTCATATGAGTATGAGAATCAGAGTCTTCGTAGCTCGGCTACCTATGGGTTAAAGAGAAGTGTGCTCGGTAAGACGTCGCGTCTTATGCCTACGTATCACATCTGGAATGAGAATCAGAGCAAAACGTAGTTCGACTAACTAGGGGTTAAGGATTACCATCTGAACATGGACTTACAAAAGAGGACACCAGCTGTGTCAAAGGAGGGTGGGCAGTGTGTTCGACGTTCTAGCAGTAGGGGTCGCAGCTCGCTGAATCGAGTCTTAGGCAATTACCTCTTTGCAATAGAACAGACTGACATGCCACAAGATCGGAGACGCACAGAAGGTCTAAAAGTGGGGAAGCTCTGCTCTAGAGTTGTCATGCAATATGGACCTATGTGTTAGGATTTACAAAGGGGAACATTTACCTAATGTTAGCATGCAAAGAATAAGGGAATTCTACCTATGTTATCATACAAAGGGTTCTACCTAATGGGTGCTACCTAAATAGAACAAGAGTCGACGGATGGAGCGCGGAGAGGAGTTACGGATAAGGGTAGATGGCGATGCCTGAGGCAATCGACTTACAAAAGGATGGATGAATGCGTGCTAGTTTTGTTAAGTTTTGAAAATGATTAATCGACGTGGGATCGAGCTTTTGATCTTATTTTGAAATAGTTATCGGATGTTCATTTTAATTCTTGTATTAACAGGTGACTAAAGAAATAAAGAAATAAATATTATACACTTTATGGGGGAGGGGTACATTTGTTATGAATGGGGATAGTTCATGGCAAACAAACAATAAGAATATATGCCTCATACATCATACAAGTAGGCAACCGTTATCAATCATATCGGATAAATAAAAAATATATAATCAAACCAAAGAATCAAATAATGGAGCATTTAAACAATGCATGGGAGTATGAACATGTTAAATAATCAAGCAATAGAAAGCATGAATGAGAGAAACAAGTATAAAAGATAACAGATGAATCAAACAGATGAAAATATGCACACGAAGGGTCCACTGAATAATTTAATCAGGAAATGAGGTAAGTACCAAATAAAATCAAGGTAAAAAGCCTCTAATACATGGCATATGAGATGAACGAGGGAGGATCAAAAGATCTCTTCAATTGCCATAAGCAATCCCTAAGTCAAACATCGATCATAAAGAAGTCAACTGAAAATTCAAGTCAACTTAAAAAATAACAAATAAATAGAAAATTAATCAAGAAAATTAAGAAAATTTAAACTAAATGAGGTGGGGTCAGGACATCATCATCCCCCAAAAAGATTTTAAAAATAACAAAAATTGGTACATAAATTAATTAAAATAAAACCGAGGTCAAACCAAAAGTCAATTAATGAGACTAGGTTAGAAATAAATCAAGAATAAATAGTAAATGTGAAATAAAATTCCAAGAAAATGTCAGGTTGACCATGAGACAGTGGTCAACCTTCAGCCCAAAAATCAAATGCTAACAATAATTTTAAGTCATAAAAATAAAATCAATAAAAAAAAGTGTGTTAAAATGGACCAGTTAGAATAAATAATTAAAATAAAATATTAATATTAAAAAAATACGAAAATAAAAATTATATAAAATTAAATAAAACGTTAAGAAAAGTGAAAAATATTTTTGGGTAATTTTATGGACGAAGAAAATATTTTAAATAAGAAAAAGAAATATGAAAATGGAAGGATTAATGGTGATGAATATGGTAAGTAAGCGTAGATGTATCAAAACATGGCCATGGAAGAGATGATTACCTAATGGAAAATAGAAGTGGAATGGAATCTGATATGTGATGAAGCTTTGCCTCCTTGCCACGAAATTCCAATGCTCCTTTAGGGTTAGGGTTTCAGCTTCTTAAATAAGATGGATTAGGTGTTCTCATGGGCTTTTTAATAAGTGATTTATCCATAAGAATAAAAGTGTGAAGTGAGGTGTAAGATGTTGTTATTTTGGGCCAAACATAAGTGAATGGATGTGAAATGCATGGCCAAAAGAGGTAAAAAATGTGACTGGTTTGTGCAGCATGCTTAGAAAATCTGATTGGGCCAGCAACTCCCAAAATCTGCTTAGAAAATCAAGTCATGGTGCCCACTTTAAATGAATGTATCCCTCAAACCATGGATCCAAATGAAATGATTCCAAAAGGATGTGAAAGAGGACATGGCAAGGTACAATTATTATGAAGAAAGTATTTTCAAATAATGCCTTGAAGTGCAAGAAAACTGGCCAAGAAGTCTTGACAAATTTTGAAGATTTTGGACTTAGAAATTTTTCTAAGTGTCCTAAAACAATTTCTCACTTTGACTAAGCATAACTTTCTCAATTCTAATCCAAATGGAGCAAACTTTATATCTCTAGAAAGCTTGGAACACGAGGAACAACTTTCATGTTGGAGAAAGTTTCAACTGGAGCTTTTATCTTGATGCAAAATGGGCTTAAAGTGAGTGCAACGATCATGAAAACTTGCCCTAAATGGAAAGTCAACCATTTCCAAATTAAGTAACTTTTCCAATTCCTGATTAAATGATGAATCCATGATCCAACCTTGATCAAATTTCACATGTAGGATCCCCTAGGCATGGATTTTGAGATTCCACTCTCAAAATGTCAGGAGTTGACTTTTCTGGCCCCATAGTTGACTTTTCCCAAACTGTCTGATTCCCGATTCCATTGATCAATTGAAGCACTTCTACCTCAAATAAAGAGCTGATTTTTTGTATGTAGACCCTTGTGGACATATGGAGGGCCATGGAAAAGAGTTTCACCCAAAGAATCAGAAATAAACTGATTTTACACCAAACCCTAGTTTTAGGACAAAATGATCAAGAACTGATTGCACTGATTGCCAATGGATCTTTATGAGATAATTGTGAATCTTCCTAGGCCAAGATGCCTCTCTAATCATGACATGGATGAGCTCCTCTACTTCCAACCAAACATTGCCTGTTGCAGGTAGCCATGAAACCCTAATTTCTGATTAAATCCAGATGAACACTCTGATAGCTTTGAATCCTTCATTGATGAACTGAGGACCATAATAAGATACCTGGAATCCCCTGAGACCCTTGAGACTTTTATACTTAGAAAATGAAGTCCAATTCTCAATCTTGCTTTGTGTGGGCTCCTTCGGTTAAGGAGTGATCGATCAAAACCTGATCTCCATGTCACTAATGCAGTATGCAATGAGTATGACCTAATATGATGCTAATGAAGTGTAAAACATAATCCCATGCTTCCAGGAAAAATGAAGGGTAAATTTTGGGGTATTACACATATCATCAACATAAACCTCGATTTCATGATGAATCATATCATGGAAAAGAGTTACCAGAGCTCGTTGATATGTTGCCCCAACATTTTTCAGACCAAACGACATCACCTTGTAGCAGAAGGTGCCCCATGGGGTTATGAAAGTTGTCTTCTCCATGTCTTCTGGTGCCATCTTAATTTGACTATAGCCAGAAAAGCCATCCATAAAGGAGAATACCAAGAACGGAGCCGTGTTATCCACCAAAACGTCGATGTGAGGTAATGGGAAATCATCTTTAGGACTAGCTCTGTTCAGATCCCGGTAGTCAACACACATTCGTACCTTTCCATCCTTCTTAGGTAATGGAACGATATTTGCAACCTATGGCGGATAATTTGTAACCGCTAGAAACCCTGCATCCAACTGTTTTTGCACTTCTTCCTTTATCTTGACAGCCATCTCTGGTCTTGTTCTTCTGAGCTTCTGCTTGACCGGAGGACAATCCTCTTTGAGAGGCAAACGGTGTACCACAATGTCTGTATCAAGCCCTGGCATGTCCTGATAAGACCAAGCGAAGATGTCAACATACTCTTGCAGCAATTCAATCAGCCCCTGCTTCACATTATCTTCCAAAGCAGCCCCTATCTTGATTTCTCTCTTGACGTCCTCGGTGCCGAGATTAATCACTTCAATAGACTCTTGATGCGGTTGAATGACCCTTTCCTCCTAGTTTAACAACCTGACAAGTTCTTCTGGGAGTTCACAGTCTTCATCACCCTCTTCTTCAGCTTGAAAAATTGGATTTTCAAAGTCGAAGCGAGCCATAGCAGAACTGTTATCAATAGGATCCGGTGACGTGCATATGCATGAGTGATGGTATGTGCTTATGAGTGTGAACAAGGAGTGAAAACTAAACAAAACATTGCCAAATATATTTTTTTGATTTTTGAAAACTGTAAAAATAGAAAGACAGTGAACAAACTATTTGAATGCAAAAAGACGTCCTTTATTTACGATAAAAAATGCAGGTATTCACATAGATGAGCCCTACAATGAGTCATTACGCCCTGGGCGGAACGTAAGACTTGGATATGCACAAATAAACAAAGAAAATTACTCTTCAAGAAGAGTGACTTGGATAATCTCTTCAGAAGACCAATTGCGGAGAACTTGACCCGGGACAATTGGACGCACCTAGTTGTCAATGTGGCAATCACTATCCCCATCTTCTTCGTTGATTGCAGAGATCTGACAATACTGAATGATGCCAGCATTGGAGAAAGTAATCGGCCCCTAACGAGTCTGAGGCGTTGAAGTTGTAGAAGTCAATGCTGGCTGATACCCAATCCCAAACTTGTCATCCTTTATAGGTAAATCCAACAGACGTTCCCATCCGGGAGAAACACCTGAATTTACCAAGGCCTGTGCCTGCTTGAAGGACGCAATAGAGGCACCTACTTTAACCTCTTCCACTGGAGCCGCAAACTTGATTTGAACTGCCTCAAAGGCCTGACACAGGGTCTCATGAATCTCACCTTCTACCTCTACATACTTGAATATAGACAGGTGACTGACCAGAATATCCTCCTCACCACAGACAGTGATAATTCTTCCGTTGACCGGGTGTAAGACCCCAATTTTGTCCTTAAGATCCCTCATGGCATCATAACATTGCATTGCATAGCCTTAAGGATCATTGAGCATCTTGGCTCCCTTCCCTTTGGGTAGGGATCTCTTGTGAGTGGTTTGAGATCACCAAGCATGCTTGAATTGTATATCATTGCTTTTCCTGTTTTATTTACTAACCAAAAGCACAAAAATATGTCACTAACATCTTTTGTTTGTAGCTTAAGCAATCACCAGGTCAAGAGCTTCAAGAAAATCCTTTGTGCAAGAGATGAGATTTTTTCTTGGGATGAGGATCACATGATTATTATAAGGAGCTTACATAAGCTAGAGTTTCATTTTGAAGCAATTTCACCAAGTGGTAGAGGCTCAAGTTAATCAAGACATTTCAAGGTCATCTGAGGACCAAAAGTCAACTGTGCAGTCAACTGAGGGCTATGAGGTGGGGAAATGAGTTGAGACACCTCAATCATGTTCAAATGGGGTATATTCATCATTCTAGACATCCATCTTGAAGATTCAAAGATCATGGCAAAAGTTACTAAAAATGGAAAATGACCTATAATTCAAAGTTTTCAAATTTGGCATGTTTTGGTCCACTTTCAACTTGACTTGTCAATGTCAAATAAGTTTCAAATGGATTTTTGGTGAACATGAAAGTTGTATATTTTTGTCTCCCCTTTCTAAAACGTCTTAATTCATGTCCATATGATGAATGGTTGAGAAGTTATGGTCATTTGATCACAAGGTGTGCATGGAAATTCAAAATGGCATAACTTTTGATACAATGCTCCAAATTGGTTCATTCTTTTTGCAAAATGCTTCTCATGTTCAAGACATCTCAAAATGAGCTTTGCCATGCATGGGAGAGGCTTGTATGTTCATTATTTCACACATGTGCAAAATGAAGAAAATATTCACCATTCCTTTTTGGCTTAAGATGCAAGCAAATTAATGTTCAAATCATGACCATTGGATGTCCATAAGTGAATTGGAAGCTTAACATAAGGATATGCACGTGTATTATGGGCATGTGAGCTCATTTTGCATTTTTGCAAGTTGCTTCATATCTCACTAATCATGATTAACCAATGGAAAATATGATTAGCATTGTCATTAGCATGGAGTATAAGTACTAAAACCCTAATCATAACTGAAAAAAACCACCATTTCAGATCCAAATTCAAGAAACTCTCCAAAATTTATCTCTCTTCGAATTTGATTTTTCTTCACACAAACCTCAAATCTTCTTGCATAATCTTGATCCTCATGCTTCACTGAGCAAGATTCATCCATCATTTGGTGCAATTCAGTCAGAGTTCGAGCAGACCAAGAACATGAACATGGCAATGGAATTTGGAAATTGAAGTGGATTCAAGAGGATTCAACCGTTCATTTTTGCTTAAAGCTTCATAGGAATATCATAGGAAGTGATCTGGAGCTTATGAGCTTGTGAGAGCGCGAATTCAGAAGTCTCCATTTCCAGATGATGCAATTTTCGATCTCTCCTTTTGCTGTTTTTTGATCATAGACTTGTAGATCTTGTTGAGTAGAGCATGGAGATGTGTTTAGACTTAAAAATGAGTGAGAATTGAGGAAGTTAGGTTGAATGGAAGTTTGGATCTAGAATCTTAATCACTTCGATCTACAAAATCTAGAAAGAATTAGGAAGAATTGATAGCATATTTGGAATCCTCGTGGAGAGACGGTTCGAATGGTATAGGTTTGGTGGATTTCTGGAAATTTATTGGGCGACGCCGCCGCGTGAGTCGTCGGAGAAGATGACCGGAGCTGTAGCTCCGACGTCTGTGTATTGCTAGGGTTTAGATGATGTGGACTCCATGTGTGCCTTGTGTGTGAGAACGATTGGTTGAGATTGTTTTGACCAGGCCACGCGTGCGTTGAAGCGCTGAGTGGCATGCTGACTGGTTTAAGTGAAACGGTGCGTTTCACTGTTTAAACGTGGAGCGTTGGATTGATGAGCGCGCCAGATCGTGTGGCTCATGTTTTTTCTGATTTGATTTGAATAATGCTTTTCCCTCCATTTCCATTTCATATTTCAATTATTTTGCTCAGTTTGTTTAATTCATAAAAAATGCAAAAATGATCCAAATGAGTCCCAATTTTTTTTCATAGTTTTGTATTGATGTCTACTTTTTTATGATGTTAATTTCATGAATTGTTGATGTCTAGATTTTTATTTGTGAATTTTTGAATGAACATTGTGCTAATTTGATCTATTGCATTCAATGCATTGTGAAATCCTCATCTTTGAGCCATCTGATCCAATTTTTTGCATACATGACATTCATACATAATATGAATTATTGGTCATTAGTTTGGAATTTTTCTCACATGTTATCATCATTTTTGACACATAGAGAATAATGTGACAATTTGTGTCACATTTTTGACATTGAATTGGTGCATTTTTGTTCAAATAACATTTGCATCATTCTGGATTTGATTTTTTGCATGATGATTATTCATGACACGAAGAACTTGTACAAAAAATATCAAAGTCATTGCATGCATTTCTGATTTGATATGAATTTTCTAAGTTGGAAGTTCATTTTGTGCCTATTTTTGGTCATTGCATGGCATAGGCAATTTGAGGCACTTGGTTATGGATTTTGTTAGACGGTGTGGCTAGTGATCGAGAGGGGGGGTGAATAGATCACCTCTTTAAAATTTAACGGATTTAAAGTTTTTATCAGAGTTTTCAAAGTTGGCGGAAAAATCAGTCCCGAATCGACTTCCGTCTATTTTGAACCGCTACTAGAAAACCGGACACACAAGTTTAATGCTGGATTTTAATGAGAATGACAGAGACAATCCACACCAGAATTTTAACTAATTGAATGCACTTATCATTAAAGTCTATTTCCAATGAATAATAACTAGCTAACCGTTTTGTCAAACAGTTGGTGTGTGTGTGATCAATGATGGACAACAATGAAGTTTGCTTAAAAGTTTTCTTGCCACTGCTGTCTTGCAAAAGGAACAATCACAACACACTAACTGGAATTGCTAAAACAGTTTTAAAACGTAAAGAGGAATAAGGTAAGAATACGATACGCAGAGATTTGGTAAGGAAGTTCCCCACGTCGTCCTCGCGTGTGGGTACGTCTCCCTCTCAATTTCAAATGAAATTGAGAAATTTGATTATCAATTATTTCCGAATCCGTTGATACAAGGTTATGATACAAAGACAGAATTCTAAACTCTAAGAACCTCTTCTTGTATGAACCTTCACTTGATCTGAGCACGATCAAGATTTTCCTGCACGAAATTGCAAACAATTCACCGGTTCCACGACCTGCTTGCGAAATCCCCCGATCTCCAAACGCAACGCTGCGGCTGAATATGTTCTGCAAACGTGACTCCCAAACCCTCAAGAACACTCCAGTTCTTGAAGGACAAACTAGTAGGTTTTTCCTAGAAACCCCCTTCAATCCTCAACTCAGCTAGATCCTTGATCGTTCCACTGAAAACCACAGCTAGATCCTTGATCGTACCACTGAACGTTATCTCGATGCTTCTTTTTATCCAAAGAACAAGAATGGTTATGTGTAAATGTTCTTGAAGAAAAGTGATTGAGAAGATGAAGAAGATGAAGTCTCTTTCAGGTTTCTATTTGCTCTCAAAACAATTGCTCCAACACTGCTTTTTGATCTTGTGTTCAATTGTTTTTCCTCAATGAATTCGTACCGTTTGCTGCTGTCATAACCTGTCTTATATATGCAACCACAGGAATTGTTATAAAACAAAACAGCTTTATGCATTGATACATGAGAGTATGCATCGATGCATACTGTAATATAAGTGAGTATTTGGTGAAATGAATTAATCATGTATCGATGCACAATTCGTATGTATTGATGCATGCTCCTTTTTCACTAGCATGTATCGATGCCTAATGCGTATGTATTGATACACAGGCTGTTTCAATTTGTCATGTATCGATGCCTAATGCGTATGCATTGATACACAGTCTGTTTCAATTGATCATGTATCGATGCAGGGATCGTATGGATCGATACATGGAGCCTTTTGCCTTTCATGTATTGATGCATGACTCGTATGCATCGATGCATACTGAACAAAAGAAGTTTTGTGATATACCACATGCAGTATGTATCGATGCAAAGGTTTATGTGTTGATGCATACTGACATAAAATGGATTTTATGTGTTATTTTAAGAGATGTGTCAATGTAGGTCTTTTATGTAATGTTATGCAACAATAGAATGGGATAGAAACACAATAAGAACACAAGTGTATCAAGTGATGTAATGCACAACCAACATTTGTATGATGATCACACAATTTGCTATCATTCAAAATTAATTCAAGTAAAGAATTCTCTCACAAACTCCCCCTTTTTGATGATGGCAAATTCTTGGCAGGATGTGTGATACTCCCCCTGAGTTTGTGCATATCTGCATTTTCTCCCCCTTTGTCAACATCAAAAAGAGAGAGAAACAGGTTTATCACGGTAGCATGGTGAAGCAGGTCATGGCAAAAAATTGATAAAAAGCTATCATTCACAAAGAAGGAAGCTTCAAGGTAAAGAATCATTCACAAAGAATGACGAATAAGGGTAAAAACAGTAGAGATAAACAGCAATAGAAAAGCATTTTAAAGATACGAACGAGTTTAAGAGTTACATAAGCTAAACCATATATTGTGCAACAAAATAAAACTTGAGCAATATGAAATGAAATGCAGTGAGATGAAAAGATGGTGGGTTAATTTGGATTGTGGCCACCACAGGACTCCTCATCATGTCTGTCAGGATCTCTGTAGCTTGGCGGAGGCGGAGGATGAGGCATTGTGTCTGGATTTTGGCCCATGAAGGAGTATTGCCTAAATCGGTTCTGAACTTCAATGCTTCTAAATCTGTCCATAATACCAGGATTTTCACGGCAGTCGTCCATAAAGCCGGACATTTCGTTGTAGAAAACCTGATGCCATTTAACCAAGTCTTGGTGCCAAGCGTGTTGATTCTGATACATCCGTGTATGCTCATCATGCCAGTCACGATGCTCGTTGTGCCATTCAGATTGTTGAACATGCCAGTACCGTGCTTCTTCATGGCGTTCTTTGTTGACAATTTCCATCTGTTGAAGCATATGAGTGATGTCCGCAGTTGGTGTTGAGGATGAAGTACCACCGGAGAATGGAGGGGTTGTAGGTTCAGGTACATAGTTGGTAGGGGACCACCTTCGTGGCACCCAATCACCCCAACCAGCATTGGCCTCAGCTTGTGGTACATCTGTTTCAGCCGCATCCTGCATTTCTTCATCAGGCTGATCTTCAGCAACATGGATGCGTTCCGAAGGCACGTCAAAGTTGTAAATTCTGGTTTTGGATTTTCTTTCGAAGAAATAGAAACATTTGCGGTCCTTGTCCCACCGATATCCCATATGCGATAGAGTGGCAGAGTCAAACTCTTGAGCAGCAGATGGAGATAGGAGAGGAACAATAGGTATTGCAACTTTCCAAAACTTAAGAATTTTCATTATTTGAGAAGCATAACCTAGAGCCACATTCTTGGAGCTGTCTCGTACGAAAAATAGACGTTTTACAAAGTAGTTAGCCCAATTTAAGAAAACCTTATTTTGCAGAATGTAGAGAAGATGTATGCTGGGACTGTCCAACCGGGAATGTCCACTGTTTGTTGGACGCAGAATGTGTGTAATAATCCAGTGAAGAATACGCGGAGTTTGCTTGATCATACCAGACGTGACGTGTTCATCATCACTCAACGGTCTGTCTATCTTTAGGATAGATGGAGTAAAGTCCTTCATGTCAAATTCAGGATCAAAATGCAGGTCATGCCAGGACTTGACAACCATCGACGGAGGCGGCATTTGAAATACCGTTTCCCAATCAGAGGCTTCAAAGGTATATGTTCTGACTCCGATAGAACACCGGAACAGATAGCCTCTACCAGTTTGTAAGCCAGCATAAAAGACCCGAATGAAATCCTCATGATAATCATCCTTTGTGGACAGAAACGACCCAAGTCTTTGTGCATGTAAGAGTTCAACCACTTCATTCAGGTGCAGGTGAATAACATCTGTTTTATCAAAGACATGAGGTTTCATGACTAACCTTGTCTTGAAGGATTCCTCAAATTCAGCAGCAATAGCAGGATGAAGTAGCTCTAAGGCATTTGAAGGAATGTCTGGTGGTTGCTGAGAAGTATCGGCTGTTTCCTTTCCCTTTCCTTTTCCTTTGGCTCTGGCTGGAATAGTGCGTGGAGGCATGGTGATGTGAGATTTAGGGTTTTAGAGAGAGAGTGAAGATGAGAAAGATTAGGGTTAGCCACTGGTTTTGGGGTTTTTGAGAACAGATGATATGAAGTCTTGAGATAGGAAGTGATAGGATTGGCTGATGTGTCGATGCATGAGAGAGAAAAAAATGCATTTAATTCAAATAGCATCAGTATGTGTCGATGCAAATGGTCATGCATCGATGCCTATTATTCACATTTGGCCTGTGTATCGATACGTGCGATGGATGCATCGATGCATCCTGAACCATTTTGAAAAAAATTGAAATTCTGAATATATGTATCGATGCATACTGATGCCAAAGCAGATTTTGATGACTTTTGATGCAGTATGGATATGCGTTATGCACTATGTCATGATGGTTATGCCCAAGGAAGATTCATAAGTCAGAATTTTAGTGTGCACACAATATAGGCAAGGAGTATATGCAATCAAATTTATATCAACTAGAGTAAGAACATTTGTTCTAACATACACAATCACTTAGCAATAAGAGAATTGTAGAAAGGATTGATATTACCTTTGTTGGCGTAATCTTGTGATGGATAATTGACATCTAAAACAAGTCTTATCAACTATGATGAGGCATAACATAATTAAGAGGCAACATGCTTAGGACATCAAATGAGAAAGATCTAGGATCCCTAATTCACGACGAATGTTGAAGAAAGGTTCCGTTGCCAAAGGTTTAGTGAAAATATCAGCAAGCTGATTTTTGGAATCAACGTGCTCAAATACAACGTCTTCTTTTTCATCATGGTCGCGAAGAAAGTGATGTCTAATCTCTATGTGTTTAGTGCGTGAGTGTAAAACAGGGTTTTTAGTAAGGTTTATGGCACTAGTGTTGTCACATTTTATAGGAATACGTTTGAGTTGAATGTTGAAGTCTTGCAGTTGCTGCTTCAGCCATAAAATCTGAGCGCAACAACTACCGGCTGCAACGTATTCTGCCTCTGCAGTTGACAAAGCCACAGAAACTTGCTTTTTGCTATGCCAACTGACCAAGGAGTTTGAAAACAGGTGACATGTACCACTTGTGCTTTTCCTATCTGATTTGCAGCCAGCAAAATCAGAATCGGAGTACCCTACTAAGCTACAATCACTTCCTTTGGAATACCAAAGCCCATATTTAGATGTTCCGTGAAGATATCTAAATATGCGCTTCACCGCTTTTAGGTGCGATTCCTTAGGATTTGATTGATAGCGTGCACACATGCAAACACTAAACATGATGTCAGGTCTAGAAGCAGAAAGATACAAGAGAGATCCAATCATACCTCTGAACTTTTTGACATCTACACACTTACCATGCTCATCCTTATCTAGATTTCCGTTGGTAGGCATTGGGGTGTCAATTGATTTTGAGTCATTCATTCCATAGCGCTTGAGTAGTTCTCTGCAGTATTTTGTTTGACATACTGCTGTACCCTCATCGAGTTGCTTTATTTGCAGTCCTAGGAAGTAGTTCAGCTCCCCCATTAGACTCATCTCAAATTCACCCTGCATAACCTTAGAAAATTCTTCGACCAAGTGTATGTTAGTTGAACCAAATATTATATCGTCGACATAAACTTGAACTAAAAGAATGTGCTTCCCTTTGTGTTTAATAAAGAGAGTATTGTCCACCTTACCTCTTGAGTATCCATGATCAATTAGAAATTTGCTAAGCCTTTCATACCAAACCCGAGGGGCTTGTTTAAGGCCATACAAAGCTCGTTTTAATTTGTAAACATGATCTGGATTTTCAGCATTTTCAAAACCAGGAGGTTGTGAAACATATACTTCTTCATTTATGACACCATTAAGAAAAGCACTCTTTACGTCCATTTGGTAAAGCTTAAAATCCTTAGAACACGCATAGGCAAGCAAAAGACGTATAACTTCGAGGCGAGCAACTGGAGCATAAGTTTCCTCATAGTCTATGCCCTCCTCTTGGTTATACCCTTGTGCTACTAAACATGCCTTGTTTCTTGTAATCACTCCGTTTTCATCAAGCTTATTTCTAAAAACCCACTTAGTGCCTATGATATGATGATCTCGCGGACGAGGGACAAGTTCCCAAACGTCATTTCTTTTAAATTGATTAAGCTCTTCTTGCATGGCCATTAGCCAAAATTCATCAATCAAGGCCTCTTTGGCATTTTTAGGTTCTACTTGTGAAACAAACGCGAAGTGAGAACAAAAGTTACTTATCTTAGAACGGGTCATTACTCCCTTTGAAATGTCTCCCAAGATGTTGTCAATGGGATGGTCTTTTGAGGATTTCCAAGCTGTTGGAAGCTCCTTCACATCAGCTGTCTTTTCTTCCTCATTTTCTTCATGACTAGTATCTTCCTCCTTCTCATGGGCAGCTGTTTTGGACTGATCAGTTTCCTTAACAGCTTCCTTGAGTATGTCTTCTGTAGATACACCTGCGTCATCAAAAGAAATACCTTTTCCGACATTTTTCGGATAAGACTCATCAAAAGAAACATGAACAGATTCTTCAACAGTAAGTAAACGCTTATTATACACTCTATATGCTTTACTTGACAGTGAGTAACCAAGAAATATACCTTCATCCGCTTTTGCATCAAACTTCCCAATGTTTTCCTTTCCGTTATTCAAAACAAAACATTTACAACCAAATACGTGAAGATGTGACAAGTTAGGTTTTCTTCCTTTCAAAAGTTCATAAGGAGTTTTATTTAAAATAGGGCGAATTAAGATTCTGTTTAAAACATAACAGGCTGTGCTAACAGCATCAGCCCAAAAGTATTTTGGCAATCCGCCCTCATTAAGCATTGTTCTTGCCAACTCCTCTAAAACACGATTTTTACGCTCCACAACCCCATTTTGTTGTGGAGTTCGAGGAGCTGAAAAATTATGCTCAATACCATACTTGTCACAGAACTTCTCAAAGTGATGGTTTTGAAACTCACCACCATGATCGCTACGAATTGTAACTATTTTGGAATTCATTTTGTTTTGGGACAGATTTGCAAAGTTTTTAAAAGCAGAAAAAGTTTCATCTTTGCTATGAAGGAATATAGTCCAAGTAAATCTAGAGTAGTCATCAACTATTACAAAGCCATAGTAATTTCCACCTAGGCTCTTTGTCCTAGAAGGTCCAAATAGATCCATATGGAGAAGCTCAAGGGGTCGTGAAGTTGAAATTACGTTTTTAGATTTAAAAGAGACCCTCGTTTGCTTTCCCATTTGGCACACATCACATAGGTGGTCTTTTGAAAATTTTATTTTTGGTAGACCGACTACTAGATCCTTGGATACAACCTTATTAAGCAAATCGAAATTAACATGCGCTAAACGTCTATGCCAAAGCCAAGAATCATCATTCAAGGTGACTAGACATTTAGTACTTGTTAAAGGTACATCAAACAGGTCAAGCATATAGATATTGTTTACTCTTACACCCTTAAACACAATGTTTTGTTCAGCATGTTCAATTATGCAGCAAGTTTTTGTAAACGAAACTTTATAGCCCATGTCGCATAGTTGACTTATACTTAACAAATTGTGTTTAAGTCCCTCTACTAGATGGACATTTGAAATAGTAGTGGTGGAGGGATTACCTACACTACCTTTGCCGAGTATAGCTCCTTTGTTATTGTCTCCATAAGTAACATATCCCTTCTTCTTTGCCTTGAAGTCTATGAAAAGCGATATGTCACCGGTCATGTGCCTCGAGCAGCCGCTGTCAAGAAACCACCTTCTATCTGCGGAGGCAAGGCACTCATCCTACAATATCAAAAGAGAGAAGTTGGTACCCAATTTTCATTGGGTCCAAGTGGGTAAGTGCTAACATGGTTGCCTTTTGGCTTCCATTGATAAATACCTTTAGGGACAAGAAATCTCCTAAATTTGCATTTCTCAATGGTATGGCCAGCATGACAACAATAATGACATAAACCATGATGATGTGTTTGTTGTTTCTTGTTCATTGAATCCTTTAGAATAAAAGAGTATTTTGCATATGGAGGATTTAATGACTTCTTAAACAACCTAGGGTCAACGGCATAAGTAACTTTAGGTTGTAGCGCCTTCTCTAATTTGACCTTAAGAGTGTTTACCTCTTTTTGCCAAATATAACAAGCGTCACAATACCTAACTCTACTACATCCGTCAATGTCAATATTTTTTGAATTTTCTGCAATACTAGCTTTCAACGCTTCTAACTCAATTTCAGCTTTGTTTACTTTACCTTCCAAAAATGAAAAAATATGTTTGTCGGAAGATAGTCTTTTAAAAGCATCTACAGCTTCGTTATGCAGTTTTTCAAAAGCTATTTTCAGTTCCGAAAAAGACATAGAGGAGAAATTATTGTAATAGGCTTGTTTAACCTTTTTGTCATTGTTTTTCTTCTTGTGGTCGGACAGATTTTTTGTGTGAGCCATAAGGCACAGATTTGCAGCTTCATCACCATCACTTGAGCTTTGTGTGCTTGATGAATCACTATCACTTTCCCATGCAATGTACGCTCTTCTTTGTTTGCTGTACCCTTTTGGTGAATCTTTTCTTTGATCCTTATACTTCATAGGGCAATCCGTTTTATAATGTCCAGATTTACCACAATTAAAACAGGATCCTCTTCCTCTACTCTTCTTGTTCTCTTCTTGTTTCGAATTTGTAGATTGTTTTCGAAACTTCATGAGATTTTTGTCGGAATGCTTGACTCCATTCTTTCGAATGAATCTATTGTATCTCCTTACAAACAGTCCCATTTCCTCATCATCCGAGTCTTTGTCACTACTTGAATCATTGTCGCTTTGCTCTTTTCGTGAGGACTTAGAGCTAGAGGCCACAAGAGCTATTGGCTTCTTCTCTCCCTCTTTGTCTCTTTTCTTCTCCTTTTCCTTCTTACTTTTGTTCTCATATTTTTCAAGACTTTCCAATGCTTGCTGATGTTCTTCCAGCTTTCCAAACAAAGTTGTAATCGTAAGTCTTGTTAGATCGTTGGCTTCCTTGATTGCTGTTACTTTAGGTTGCCACTCCCTGCTAAGACACCTGAGAATTTTATTAGTAGCAATTTCATTGGAAATAGGTTTTCCAAGAGCATTCAATCGGTTAGTTAGATGAGTGAATCTCTTTTGCATGTCGGAGATGGATTCTCCTTGTTTCATGCGAAAGAGCTTAAACTCTTGATTGAGTGTGTTAATGCGGGACAGTTTTACTTCAGTAGTACCCTCATGGGAAACTTCTAAAGCATCCCACATTTCTTTAGCTGTCGTGCAATGGGACACTCGATAATACTCATCAACACCAAGTGCTGAAATTAACATGTTTCGAGCTCTCCAATCACACGACCACTTTTTCTCATCTTTCTCATTCCAATCATCTTCTGGTTTAGGTACTATGGCGCCAGCTGCATTAGTCATAGTAATTTGAAAAGGACCGTTTTCAATGGCAGCCCATACTAGCCTATCCACATAATTTATATGAACTCGCATGCAGTCTTTCCAGTAGCCGTAATTTTCACCGTTGAAAATAGGCGCTCTATTATACGCCCCCTTTGGTTCAGAATCCATACTGTTACAGGCAGCCACAGAGCACCAGCGAACCGGCGCTCTGATACCACTTGTTAGACGGTGTGGCTAGTGATCGAGAGGGGGGGGGGGGGGGGTGAATAGATCACCTCTTTAAAATTTAACGGATTTAAAGTTTTTATCAGAGTTTTCAAAGTTGGCGGAAAAATCAGTCCCGAATCGACTTCCGTCTATTCTGAACCGCTACTAGAAAACCGGACACACAAGTTTAATGCTGGATTTTAATGAGAATGACAGAGACAATCCACACCAGAATTTTAACTAATTGAATGCACTTATCATTAAAGTCTATTTCCAATGAATAACAACTAGCTAACCATTTTGTCAAACAGTTGGTGTGTGTGTGATCAATGATGGACAGCAATGAAGTTTGCTTAAAAGTTTTCTTGCCACTGCTGTCTTGCAAAAGGAACAATCACAACACACTAACTGGAATTGCTAAAACAGTTTTAAAACGTAAAGAGGAATAAGGTAAGAATACGATACGCAGAGATTTGGTAAGGAAGTTCCCCACGTCGTCCTCGCGTGTGGGTACGTCTCCCTCTCAATTTCAAATGAAATTGAGAACTTTGATTATCAATTATTGCCGAATCCGTTGATACAAGGTTATGATACAAAGACAGAATTCTAAACTCTAAGAACCTCTTCTTGTATGAACCTTCACTTGATCTGAGCACGATCAAGATTTTCCTGCACGAAATTGCAAACAATTCACCGGTTCCACGACCTGCTTGCGAAATCCCCCGATCTCCAAACGCAACGCTGCGGCTGAATATGTTCTGCAAACGTGACTCCCAAACCCTCAAGAACACTCCAGTTCTTGAAGGACAAACTAGTAGGTTTTTCCTAGAAACCCCCTTCAATCTTCAACTCAGCTAGATCCTTGATCGTTCCACTGAAAACCACAGCTAGATCCTTGATCGTACCACTGAACGTTATCTCGATGCTTCTTTTTATCCAAAGAACAAGAATGGTTATGTGTAAATGTTCTTGAAGAAAAGTGATTGAGAAGATGAAGAAGATGAAGTCTCTTTCAGGTTTCTATTTGCTCTCAAAACAATTGCTCCAACACTGCTTTTTGATCTTGTGTTCAATTGTTTTTCCTCAATGAATTCGTACCATTTGCTGCTGTCATAACCTGTCTTATATATGCAACCACAGGAACTGTTATAAAACAAAACAGCTTTATGCATTGATACATGAGAGTATGCATCGATGCATACTGTAATATAAGTGAGTATTTGGTGAAATGAATTAATCATGTATCGATGCACAATTCGTATGTATTGATGCATGCTCCTTTTTCACTAGCATGTATCGATGCCTAATGCGTATGTATTGATACACAGGCTGTTTCAATTTGTCATGTATCGATGCCTAATGCGTATGCATTGATACACAGTCTGTTTCAATTGATCATGTATCGATGCAGGGATCGTATGGATCGATACATGAAGCCTTTTGCCTTTCATGTATTGATGCATGACTCGTATGCATCGATGCATACTGAACAAAAGAAGTTTTGTGATATACCACATGCAGTATGTATCGATGCAAAGGTTTATGTGTTGATGCATACTGACATGAAATGGATTTTATGTGTTATTTTAAGAGATGTGTCAATGTAGGTCTTTTATGTAATGTTATGCAACAATAGAATGGGATAGAAACACAATAAGAACACAAGTGTATCAAGTGATGTAATGCACAACCAACATTTGTATGATGATCACACAATTTGCTATCATTCAAAATTAATTCAAGTAAAGAATTCTCTCACAGATTTGATGCTGGTCCTTTTGAGGACATTTAGGGGAGTGTTTGAAGGTGTAATGTGTAGAAGGGTGGGTTCTGGTTTGGTCATTTGGTTAGGTTTTGAATTCATCTCTTATGCTTTTGTTTGTTGGTGTTTTGTTGTGTTGTTTAAATGCACATAAACTAACTTTGTCTTGTGTTTCAGGTTTTGATACTCATCATTGATCTTGTGAGATACAAATGCTTTTGAGTACTGACCTATTGTTGTTTTGTAGGGTTTTAATTGATATGGTGAACTCATGAGCTTATTTGAGTGCTAGGGCACTTATGCACTGAATTGTGTAACTGTTAGAGGGTTTCACTGTTTGTCTGCTGGTTTTATGACTGAAGTACTAACTGTTTAGTCTTTGTACAGGTACCTTAGTTGCTTGCTTGCTTTAGCTCTTGTTTGAGCATTGGGTTATGGTTGACACACCACTCAGGTAGTTAGCTTCTTACTTCATGTAGTCTGAAGTCCTGTCACCTTTTTGGCAGGCATTTTGCTGGCAAGTCCTCCTTCAGAGGCTCTGTTTGTGTTTGTTTAAAATTGTGCTCAAAGACCTCCAAGAAGAGGCATGTGTTATTTGTTAAGACCTCCAAGAGAAGAGGCAATTGACGGATAAAAGGGATTAGTAGCCAATCCCCCGTTATTCAGTGTGTCGTTCTTTATGCTCGCACTATGTGCTGATGCTTCTGAACATGTCCCCCAGATCTTTGTCCAGAGTCTGTCAAGTGGAAAAGGATCCCACTTTCTGGATCCCCACGCTTTCTTTGTCATGAGCTCACCCTGGCCAGGGTTAAGAGCATGAGGTCTCATCCTCATTACCGATTTGATCAGCTTCACCCTAACATTCAATGTTAGTGGTTAAGAGCTACAGATTACCCTTTATAGTTTGGCTTGTTTGTCGAGGTTGACATGACCCCTCTTGACTAAAGCCCACCCATTGTTTGAGCCTCTTGTATGGATATAGTGTGTGATGTTTGTTTACTTGTGAGTTAAGTTCTTGTTAGAAACCTCAACTTAGGGTTGTTGATTGCATGACAACTATTAGGCTCGAGTCTTAATCTCCCTATTAGTTTGTTGTTTCCCTGGTCTCTGGTTAGGAGAGTGCTTTACCCCATGGAACTTTTGATGTGTGTGCTCTTGAACTTGCAGTTTCCATTTGAGCTTAATTGGAGGATCATTACCATGTTCATCCAAGTAGAAGATACAAGATACATTGAGGATCTCTTATGAGACCTGTTTGATTGCTTATACTTTGTGCTTGCTTATTCCAAAGGATGGGAGCCACTTGGATCATCAATATGATCTAAAGAGAGGAACTCCTAGGGTGGTTTCATTTCATATCCCTCATCTTTTTGTTTTCCTTAGGACTTAGCCCTTCTTCTTCATCTCTCCACTCTAACCCAAGCCAAAACTCTTTTGTGCAAACATTTAACCTTTGTTTTTAACATTAGAAACCTAAGCCTTATGCTTTTGATTTTCAAACTTTCTTTTCATAACACTCATTTTGAATTGAATCTTTAAGTCAACTTTGACTACTTTTGTATATACTTCTAATTGGTAAATATAACCCATTCAAATTTCCTTTTTGTGGTTCCAGTGGCCACTTTCTTAATCAAATCTTTCATAACCTTTAGCTATTAGGTTTGAGTTATCCTTGTGGTAGATGTAATACTCACCTATATCCTTAGTGATGGACAATGAGTCTTCCATGCTTATTATAGGGTTAACCCCTCACTAGCATGTTGAAGCTATCCTCACATGGTGGATTTGTGGTTTGGTTGAGTTTTCTCCCTTTGATAACAAAAGACCTTAAGGCTTTTGGACCAATCAATTCACCAATTTGTTTTGAGATTTTTACCCCGAACTACGAGGTTTTGATCCTACCTTTTTAAGATGGTACGTAGGCAATGGGTTTATCCATCCAAACACAAAATGTAAATAACTTGTATATTCTCTTCTCATCTCTTCAATCATGTTTGCACAAACAAAATTTTCACAAAAACAACTACCTTACAACAAGTGTGAAAAGGGATCCCTAGGAGTACCTAGGATGTTTTGGGTGCCTAACACCTTCCCATTGCATAACCAACCCCCTTACCCAGATCTCTGTTTCTTTTACTAGTTTTTGTTAAAACTATTAGGTTTTTGTTCGCTTTCTAACCATTCCTTTGGATAAATAGAAGTGCGGTGGCGACTCGACTTGTATGGTTTACCTTGGATTTAGTCAATATTTCTAATGGTAACGAATACCCCGCTACAGAAAAGTGGCGACTCTGCTGGGGAGTAGCCTAGTGGGTTTTGCCTACTTTTCATGCTTGTTGTATTGTATTATTTTGTGACATATTTTTGTGCAATTTGGGATTACTGTATTGTATGTAATGATTGATTTTCTTGATATTAATTCCTTGTATGCTTGGTGATCTTTGTGAGATGAGTTCTATACCCGGACTCGAGTGCACTTAGGATAGGAGAATGGCGTAGTCTTGTTGATTTGTGTGGAGTTATTCCTTAGCAAGTTGACTAGCAAGTCCATTCACTTGGTGGAGGTCATGTTGGGATCAATAATGTCACACAAGTAAGTTGTGGTTAGACATTCCTCTTTCCAATATAGACCTTAGAAGGCAAGGACCTTAGTTTACCAAACCCATCTTGGCCTATTTTTAAGATGTAGTGCGAAGGTCGTTCAAATGTAAAATTTGATACGATTGTTACGCGATACTACACTCATAAGAGTCTCTCTTGAGAATATTTTTGGAATACGAGTAGTCGTTTCTCCGATAATATCCGAAAGATGGGATGATGACTATGGGAACCTCTTGTAGAACATGTTTGGCAGGTTTAAACTCTAGTACATTCCCTTTGGGTGGTTCTTAACCGAGACCCCATGCTCGTGACTTGCAACAAACCCTTGATTCATGGTTGATCCGTTCATATATCCTTAATATCAATGGAACTTAGGTGTTGATAAGGTGTAAACCATAATCCACCAAAATGGATGATTGATATTAAGGATAATATGATCCATCCCATGACCTTTGTTTGGTGTGCTTTGCGTGATCCTTGAGTGTGATTGTTGCATTCATGCATTCATGCACACATTTGCATCCATATCATCAATAATAAAAGAAATTTTCAAGGAACTTAAGGGGTTTATTTGCAAAATTTTCAGACATGGAAAGACAAAGAAGGAATACAAAGAAGTACAGCTTCAGGCAACCAGATTTGAAAGAGTTAAGGAATCTGACATCCTATGTATTAGATCCCTTGGGTTTCAAGGATCTCTTTGGGAAGCTTCTTCCTCTTCTGACTACTCAGGTGGATGAAGGATTGATGAGCGTATTGGTGCAGTTTTATGATCCCTTGTACCGTTGCTTCACGTTTCCGGACTTCCAGCTTTAGCTACCCTTGAGGAGTATGCTTATCTTGTGGGTATACCTATTCTGGATCAGTTGCCGTTCAGTGGCTTGGAGAGTATTCCTACTTCTCAAGAGATAGCTGACATGTTGCGCATAGATGAATCTCTGGTTGGTGCTCATATGACTACCAAAGGTGGAATTCAAGGTCTCCCTTCTGAGTTCCTCATTGCTCAAGCTACTGTTTATGGGAAGGCCATGAGTGAGGATGCCTTTGAAGCCATATTTGTACTTCTCATATATGGGTTGGTATTGTTCCCCAACATCGAGAAGTTTGTGGATGTGAATGCTATTAGGATCTTCTCTACTCTTAATCCCGTTCCGACTCTGTTGGGTGATACCTATTTCTCTTTGCATATGAGGAATGCAAGGGTGGTGGTGCCATTGTGTGCTGTTTGCCTCTGTTGTATAAGTGGTTTATTTCTCACTTACCTCAGACGGTCGCTTTCAAGGAGAACAAGGGATGTCTACGGTGGTCCACGAGACTTATGTCTCTCACTAATGACGATATCTCTTGGTATAACCATGTATATGATGGTGTGCAGATTATCGACTCTTGTGGTGAATTCTCCAATGTGCCTCTTCTTGGTACATGTGGTGGGATTAGCTACAACCCTGTTTTAGCACGTCGTCAACTTGGGTTCCCCCTAAAGGATAAACCTAATAACATTCTGTTAAAGGGTGTGTTCTTTCAGGAGGGTAAAGACCCCCAAGGCTTGAAGGGCAGAATAGTTCGCGCTTGGCGCAAGATTCATAAGAAAGGAAGGAAGGAGTTGGGTCCTAAGAACTGTGTTGCTATGGAGCCTTACACTGCTTGGGTAAGGAAGAGAGCATCTGAGTTTCTCATGCCTTACGAGTATCCGAGACCTACACCTTTGGTTGTGGCTGGACCTTCAACCCTCCCTAACCAAGGAGTAGAGGAGTTGAGAGACGAAGACCTATCACGTGCCTGGTGTCGTACCCCAATTTTGTCCGGGCATAATTTCTTTTCAAAATTAATTTCAGTTTTATTTTTGTATCATACACATAACATGGCACACATTTGCATCATGAATAAATGCCGGAAATATCAATCAGAGGGAATTTATTTGAGAATAAAAAAATCGTTTGAACTGTCAAGATTCGAAGAAAGATTGTGATTTATTTAAGTTTTTGATTGGTAATTTTCTGTTTTAGATATTTAAATTAAAATAATTAGTTAGTGTTTTAAAAAAAAATATTAGAGTTAGTTAGTTTTTTTTTAAATATTAATTAGTTTTTAGTTAGTTTTTATTTTATTGTACTATTTTAATTAATTTTTATATATTAGTTAGATTTTGTAAATATTAGTTAGTTTAGAGATTATTAGTTAGATTTTAAAAAAAAAATGATAGTTAGAGTTTTTAGGATATTAATTAGTTTTTTTTAGGATTTGTAATAATAATTATATATAAATATTGCATTGGATTCCCCAATCCATAAAAAACAAAAAAATTCACTCAGTAACAAATTCTAACGTCTCTCTCCATTGTCCCTGCTCCACTCCTAACAGACTCTCTCCACTACCTCACTACTCTCAAAAAAAAGACAAAAAAATCTCTCTCAAAAGACACACAATCCTTCTCACTCTCTCATTCACAAAAAGACACGCAAAAAAAAAGCTCCCTCAGTAACCTTACTCACAAAACCTTCAACCCTAACCGCCGCTTCTCCTTCATCTTCATTCACCGCCCAAACCCTCTTCAAACCCCATTCATCGTCTCTCTCAACCGACCATCACCGTCACCGCTCAAATCGCGACCACCACCACAAACCCTATCCGCCGCCATTTCACTCACCGGAAGCTCCATCCAAAACCACAACCTCCGCTCACACCGAAAACCCTCGCTTCCGCTTCAACCACCTTCAATCGTTCACTACACCGGCGAAACCCCTCCATCACCTCGCACCGTCAAACCCATTTCGCACCACCTCTCAACCATTTCTAAAAAATTTTGTTTAAACTAATTTGTTGAAAATGTTTTGCTGTTGGTAATTTTCTGTTTTTCAGGGAAAGTTTGAAGCTTTAGAGCCATGGATATTATCAAGCAGATGAACGATTTCAACTAATTGCTGCGGTTACATTGTGAGTCTGTTACGAACCACGCATTTCTTCATCAATCGTCGCCGTTTCAACGCTTCAACCGTCATCAACATAACAGATCGCCATCAAGTTTCGTCGATTCAACTCACCATCGCGTCCGAACAGCAACAGCAAACTCAGGATAACAGCAATGGGATGATTTGTTTGGTTGCACATTTGATTCAAGATCGGAGTATGTTTTCTATGTTGGTTGCGGCATCGATAAATCTTATTCTGTTTCTGGTTAAATGTTAAACACTTGATGCGATAAACATGAGGCAGCGACAACATCGATAAAACACAGTCGGTAATATTTCTTCTTTCTTTTGGGTCGAATTTGATTGTTGTATTATAACGATTTCTGTTTGGCTATGTTGTTTTGACATTTAAGGTTGTCCAAGAGTAGCATGATACTTATGGTTTTCATGTTTGATTAATCGGGTTTGTGTTGCTAAGGTTCAAAAGTTTTATGGTGAGATTTCAAAATGATAATGAGTGTTAGATTGACTTAGGTTTATTTGAATTGTAAATTGGTTGTTTGCATTTACTGTTTGATGTTGCCTTTTAAATTTTCAGACAAGAATGATATTTGGTGGTGATGGTGAAAATGTTTAACTTATTGTCGAGCTTCATGACCATGTTATTTGATTTGTTTTCATTTGATTATACATGGGTTTGTAGTCCAGACAGTTAGTTATGTAGCTACTGTCTCATGTGGAAGGAGAATTCGGTGCATAAAAGGGGAGTAATTTACGAGAGAGGGTGAGAAAAGAACGATTAGGTTGGCCATCATAGGCCTGTGCAATTGCCTTTGTTGAATATATTGATTTCGTCCAGTGCATAACCACCTCATTTTAGTATACTTTCCTCTTAAATTATTTTTTAATTAGTGATTAATTATAAATAATTAAGTGGTTAATTGATGTTTGCTGTCATTATTCAGTTGGTTTAATCTAGGACCATACCATTTTTACATATAAACAACCATATTCTTTAATTTCATTGACAATTTTAAATTCATCTGACCCAAACTTATCTAACCAAAATTCTGATGAGTTAACGACTAAAGGATTTTCTTCTCCACCTTGCTTTTATTTTTTTATTTTTTTATATAATAAACAAATTCAATTTCAGAGCTCATTCTCACAAACTTCACATTATTTCACACAAGACTATTTCTCATTTCATCATCACTTCATGAATTATTTTTTAATTATATTCAATTTCAATTCATCATCCAACACAAACCAATTTCAAAAAAAAGCACAATCATACAATTCTCGATTTAAACATCGAGCCCATTTCAAAAACACCCTTGTAAGTCGATTGCTCTTTGCATCGCCATCAACCTCACATAGCTTACTCTTGGGCTTCCTTACAATGAAACCTACTTGATTATTGACTAATTGAGTAGATGAAATAATACACTAAAAATAAATTCATTTCCTTCATTTACACGAATTCAAATCATTTTCCAATCAACTCAATTTCTAAAGTTTTTCTCTTTCAAATATAAGTTTGGGATGAAAAGGAGATAGAAGGCGTACGCCTTACTATTTCTCAATTACTCGAATAATTGGCGTACGCCATATTGCGCGAGTTCTTGTCGCCCGATTAAACCTTAATAATCATACATTCAAATCAATTTTCAAAATCAAATATAACTTCAAAATTCAAACCACTTGGCAAACAACTCAATTTCAAAACCATTTTTCTATTTTTAACAAAAACTTGGGATGAAAAGGAGATAGGAAGCGTACGCTTCACTATTTCTCAAGCACTTGAACAATTGGCGTACGCCATATTGCGCAAGTTCTTGTCGCCCAATTAAAACCTTAATCATTTTTTTTACGAATTAAATATAATTTCCAAATTCAAACACTTCAAATCATATTTTCCAAATCAATTTCCAAATCGTTTTTCAACTATTCAATTTCAAAATCATTTTCTCTTTCAAACATAAGCATGGGATGAAAAGGAGATAGGAAGCGTACGCTTCTCTATTTCTCAATTACTCGAATAATTGGCGTACGCCATATTACACGAGTTTTTGTCACCCGATTTAAACCATAATCATATACATCCAAACCTCATTTTCTAAATCATCTACAAATCCTACAACCATTTAATTCTAAATTTTAGATGAAAAGAGGATAGGAGGCGTACGCCTTACTATCTTTCGATCATTCGAATAATTGGCGTACGCCACATTGCTCGAATCTTCGTCATCAATTCAAACCTACCAATCCAAAATTCAAACTTTTTTCGCGAATCACATACAAACATCTAAACATATCTTTTACAATTTAAACCTCGGATGATAAAAGAGGGGAGGCGTACGCCTCACCATCTCTCGATTATTTGAATAATTGGCGTACGCCATATTGCACAAATTATCGACTTCCGACTAAAACACGATAAATAAACTTGGATAAAGGAATAAGTGGCGTACGCCTCATTATTCCTTGAATAAGCAAGTAGGGGGCGTACACCTCACTACCGTGCGTATTCAACATCCACAAACAAACTTTCAAAATAATTCGAACGAAAAGGGACTAGAAGGCGGACGCCTTATTATTCCTCGAAGGAATTGGACGATTGGTGAACACCACATTGCTCAATCTTTCGTCGTTCTCCAAAAACATCTCAAACAAATTAAACCTAACTTCTCGCCCCCGAGCGATCGAAACCAAAACACTCAAACACGTCAATTCAACCTGTCACCCCCGCGTGACCAAAACCTCATCAAAAGAACACTGTCAATCCTTTCTAATGCGCACAACAAACCAGTGCTAGAGCCTCCCCCGAGAGTAGACATGCCAGCGTTTAGCCGTTAGAACGCCGACTTACACAGTCGTTCATCAAAACAAAACCCACCAAATATTCGTAGTAGCCCGAACTACGAATGCTCTGATTTCCTTATTGCACTATAAGGAATACGTAGGCAGGAGATTGCTGTATCTTCGCGAGCACACTAATAAAAAACCTCCCATTACCCCCTCATGAGGTCTTCATCCATATCTATCATCAATCCTAATTACTCGAAGCAATCCGAATAACAGTTAATTAACAGTCAAATAGCAAAATCAGACTAAGAGGTTCCCGTTGAGTACAACGGACGTAAGGGGTGCTAATACCTTCCCCTTACGTAATCGACTCCCGAACCCGAATATGGTTGCGACGACCATTATTCTTATCTATAAAGGTTTTCTCGATATTTTCCTATTCCTTCATTGGAATAAATAAAGTTCGGTGGCGACTCTGTTTGAACAACATTTTTCCGCGTCCCATCGCGAGGGATCGCATTATCACTCATTTTTGAGGTGCGACAGACTGGCGACTCTGCTGGGGACCCTGCTCCATGCAAGAGAGAGTCTAGCCTAACTTAGTCTGATTTTGCTATGACTGTTAGAAAATATTCTTTTCTTCCGTATTATCTCTCTGTATTTTATTCTGATTACTTATGTTGTATTGTATGTCTTGATACTTTGATATGGGACTTGGTGTATGCTGTGAGATAAGCTCCATACCCGAGCTTCGAGAAAACTTAGAACCCGGAGTTGTGTAGTATTGAACCGAGGGGCGTACGCCTATTGGGACAATACGAAGACTCCACCTAGAGTAGATCTGTTTGGAGTTTCCATCATAATATGGCTAGCCCATCATTGCGGTGGAGGTTCTAAACACGATCCGTGACTCTAGGGACCTCGCCTTAAAACCAAGTTTTGTTTTCATAATCGGTGATTATGTAGTGTTGAGCCGAAGGGTCTACACCCTGTTCGTACAATACGAGAATCCCACTTAGATTAGATCATTTCAGAACTCCCATCACAATGTGGCTAGCCCATCATTGCGAGGAAGTTTTGAACTTGATCCGTGAGTCTAAGTTCCTTCCTTGAAAACATAACTTTAGAACCTACCTTTGGGGAATTTCTTGTGATCAGAGAAACCTTTGCTTCTTCCAGTTATACTGATGCACTCGATATATGGATAATTTTGAGTCTGTATTCCTCTGCGAAAATCATGGCAAAATTTCATGCATTTGCATATCATCAGCATGCATTGCATTTCATCATCCAGAAACAAAATCTCACACCACGTTCTACCCTTTGTCCAGTAAACGCTGACTACTCGACACCGGTACGAGACACGCCGCAACTACGAGATGACACTCGAACAGCTTGAAGCCAACCAAGTTTCGATGAGAACAGACATTGACTCCATGCAGGCAAAGATGGATCGCTTGCTTGAGACTATGCTACTCTTGGCCCAGAAGGAGAAAGATGCTGAGACTAGCGCCGAAGCCAGGAAAGTTGCAGCCGAGTTTGGATCGCCATCACTTAGCATCCCTGGAGTGATCGACCTTGATGGTAACCCTAATCAGCCTAGAGGAGGACCGACCCCTATTCTGATCCCAATGGACAATATAAAACCCCACGAGCATTCTACTGTATCTGCTCGCCATGGATCCATGATGGGTGATGAAGATCCATATGACGCTTTCTTCATGCCACAGCCCGTCCAGCCTGCTGTTGGAGGTCTCCCAGACCCAGCTGTTGACAGACTCCATGCGTTGGAGGAAAAGTTTAAGTCCTTGGAGGTTCACACTACTCCCGGTTTGGACGCCGTCGATATGTGCTTGGTGCCAGGCCTTGTGATTCCGCAGAAGTTCAAGGTCCCGGACTTTGATAAATACAAGGGAATCAGCTGCCCAAGAACACACCTCAGAGCCTACTGTCGCAAAATGGCCGCCCACATCAGTAATGATCAACTCCTGATCCATTACTTCCAAGATAGCCTCAGTGGGGCATCTTTGGAGTGGTACATGCAACTGGAGAGAGGTCAGGTCCAATCATGGAGAGACCTTGCTGAAGCATTCCTAAGGCATTATCAGTACAACACTGATCTAGCACCCAATCGCACACAACTGCAAGACATGACTCAACGCAACAATGAGTCATTCAAGGAATACGCTCAGCGTTGGAGAGAGCTAGCAGCTCGTGTTCAACCTCCTCTCCTTGACAAAGAACTGATTGACATGTTCATGGGAACGCTGCACACCCAGTACATGGAAAAGATGGTAGGATCCAGTTTCCCAACTTTTGTTGAGGTCGTCTCCGTGGGAGAACGAATCGAGAGCCAAATCAAGAAGGGAAAACTACCTTGTGCTGCCAATGTTTCAGGTGGGATGAAGAAACCTTATCCTAATCTTCCAAAGAAGCCAGAAGGTCAGACCAATGCTGTAATGAAAGGAGGAGGATATAGGGCAACTCCATATGCTCCTATGCCTTACGATCAGGTTTCTGCGGTCATCCCGACACCCTATCAACAACCATATCAACAACAGTATCAACAGCCGGCTTACCAGCAACCGCATCAGAATCAACAACAACGTGCTCCACAACAACGTCAACCTAATCAGCAGAGGGCAAGGAGGCCAGAAAGACATTTTGATCCTTTGCCAGTATCGTATAGCAAGATCCTCCCCTACCTGCTAAAGGATGGATTGGTTGTTCTGAAGGAGATAACACCTGCAACTCCACCATATCCTCCAGGCTACGATGCCAATGCTCACTGTGAGTATCACATGGGTGTCCCAGGGCACACAATAGAGAATTGTAAGGCTTTCAAGCACAAGGTTCAAGATTTGGTTGATAGTAAAGTACTTACATTCACGCCAGTGAGGCCAAACATTGCAACGAATCCCATGCCAGCGCATGCAGAGTCGAGTGAAGCTCGAAGATAATGTTCCTCACCAACCTGATCACTAGAGCAATTCCGTCGAAGAATCAAGAGATGAAGTCTGTTGCTTTGAATGAAGGCAATCATTATGCCATTTTTACCATTGTTGCATTCTTGTAATTTGTTCTTGATTGTTTAAGTACTGTATGCTTTAAATCTTGTTATTTGTATTTGGTCTTGTTAATGGGATGATTATGCATGCTTTGAATCAATCTTTCATATTCACTTATCTATCACATTTGCAAATCACAAACACATACTTTTTCACTTCACCTTCTTTATCACACTATTGTTAGTAAATGTTGGAAGGAGGATGACAAAAACACAATACTCATAATTGATGATCGTATGCTTTCGAATAAAACCCTGCTGATGATGTACAGGCATTGTTTCAAATCCCCAAACACTGGAGAGATAAGGAGTTAATCCCTAGTCAACCACTTCGAGCCTAGAAGTAGGAGTTTCTTTCGGATCTACAAACCCTTACGCTTAACCTGGGGCAGGGTAGTGTTCAGTCAACCTGACTACACATACGAATTACAAAGATGAAATATCCCATACAAGGATCAACCATATGACATTCTTCGCACACATCCTGAAGTGTCGAAGGAACCGTACAAATCCAAATTTTATGTTTGTTGTTCTTCAATGACCAATGACTTGGCAGTCACAATTTCCAAAAAAAAGTCAAAGAAAGAGCCCGCTAAGTCCAACACCCTAAAAGGAAACTTAGGCAAAAACAGGGGCAATCCTGATGGATTAAAGCTTCAAACAAAGCGGTCCATGCAAAAATTAGGGAGCAAAACAAAAATCGAAAGAGACAATGAAAGTCTCCAACAAAACAAAACAAGATTCAGTGACCACCATACCAAAATCGAAGGGTCACCGACATCAAAAAAAAAAAACGAAATAAGGTGGCTGCCATTCCAAGATACCTTGAATCACCATCTTTATCCTTACACCTGCAAAAGACGAATGTGTGTGAATTAACTGAACGTAGGATTGGAGATCATCATGAAGAAGGGGTGGGTTAAAATAAAATTTGAGCCTTATATCCTTTTGTTTCAATAACCATGAACCAAGCCACGTTACAACCCTCAAAAGACCTAATTGAAGTAGGGTTTGTTCTGAAAGCATACTACAACAAGGTTGAATAAACTGACTCCTAGATATTTGCTAATATTCTCTTCTCAATATATCACTCACACACTAGCTAAAATCAGCATCGCGTTTGGACTCATGATCCACTCGTCATACACTATCACAACATTCCAAATGAATGATTGTTTTTCAAAACTTGCATAACTGTTGCATTAACATCACCATTTCTTGGATAACAATTCTTAATTGTCAGTCAGTACTTGACATCGAGAAAATTCCAACAAGGGGCAACTCAAGGGGCACTTGATCATTGGTGCTAACACGAATCAAGGCCATGCTACGAATCAGGGGCATGGCACCTTCTGATCATGTTGACATAAGAAGCAGTCAGCATAAGACAAATCTCCAAGCATCGGTTGATCAAGGAGGAAAAAACACTTCAATACTCAGTCCATCTGGGGCAAGTCCCTCAAAGGCTAATCAGGGGCAGACCATCGCAAGATTCAGAAGCTGGAAAAAACAAACTCAGACCACGTCATGGGATAATCACTTCTAAAGGTTTCCTTGCAAGAAGAATTCCTTTGAACACCCTACAGACAGGGGCAAGACAAGTTGCAAGGGGCAAATTCCCTCCATATCTTCAAGCCAGTCAAGCAGATTGCACCAGACAGTAGTGACTGCTTGAATTCACAACCAAGATGTCAAAGTTCATACCAGTACAACGTCATACCTTGACAAGGACCCTTGGGACACATCAAAAGCACAATCAACATGCGTTGATCACGTCGCTATGCTCAGTTACAGGCTGGCCAGACTTCAGAAGAAAAATCAAGATTGTCTCAAAGACAAATATACAACATATCAGCAAGAGATCAAACTTGGGGCACCAAGAGTATCCACACCTACTGCGTGTTCATCACATCATCAACTACCAAGTGCCGGGAAGTCAGACCCTTTTCACCAACCAACAATACAATCCACATCGACGACTACAAAAAACCCAAAGCCCACCTTGCTGGCACCTTCACAAAAACAAATACAACCAGCATTGGTTTCCAAAAAAAACACATTGCCTTTGAAAGGGGGGCCAATCCCAAACAAGCCCATCATCCTTTGCATTCAAACATGCATCACATGCATCACCTCATACATAACACATGCATATCATTCATGTACATAACACAAATCAAAATCCAAGGTTTAGTCATAGGCATCCAGGCCAACCCTCAGTTGAGTCATTGTTTTTCTCTGAGTGAGTTCCTACCCACTATTGGGCATTCCCCATTGAGCTACATCCTTCAACCTTTTGTTGATGAGACATTATCCTCAGCTAAGTCAAGCAATGTTTCTCCAAACACTTACCTTGTCTCACGTTGAGCGTCCCTCAACGAGTCGTTTCCTGTAACCTTTTGTTGACAGAAATTACGTCTCCCCAGAGAATATTGTCCTGCAACCTTTTGTTGTCGATATCCTGAGCAAGTCTCACCCAGCAACGTCCCAACGCTACCCAGCAAATCAGGTTTACTAAACTTTGACAGTAACCTCATTTTTCCAATATTTTTCTCACTATCATCCTTTTGGTGAAAGTCCATTGAAGAATAATATTAATCATCACCCTGTCTACAATAACCGTTATCCTTTTGGTAATGGTAAATCCTTGACATTTGTGATCTTACTGTCATCCTTTTGGTGTCAAAGATCCTTGGAGTTTTGGTCCAACTTTCATCCTTTTGGTGAATGATGACCTCTACAACTATTACAACTTACCGTCATCCTTTTGGTGTCGGCGATTCTTGTGGTGATAAGCAATCCTTGTCATATTGGTCCAATCATCATCCTTTTGGTGATGACGTCCAGTTTAATCTAAAGTCATCCTTTTGATAATAGAGACTATGGAGTTCAGTTTAAGCTATCATCCTTTTGGTGATGGTGACATTTGAAAAATCTAACCCCCACTGTCATCCTTTTGGTGTCAGCAACATTCACAGTTATTATAACTTATTACCATCCTTTTGGTGGTAACAAGTTTTGAAGTTATGATCTCACCTTCATCCTTTTGGTGATGGTGATTGTGGATTCATTATCATCCTTTTGGTGATAACGAGTTCTGTTGTGTTGTAGTGCCTTCATCCTTTTGGTGATGGTGACTATCGACTTATTATCATCCTTTTGGTGGTAACTAAGTTTTGTCATTTGACAATACCTTCATCCTTTTGGTGATGGTGATTGTTGACTTCTTATCATCCTTTTGGTGACAACAAGTTTGTGTCTTGATCTTACCCTCATCCTTTTGGTGATGGTGATCAATTGTGTGTGTGCTTATTATCATCCTTTTGGTGGTAACAAGTTTTATCTTTTAATTATACCTTCATCCTTTTGGTGATGGTGGTTATCATCCTTTTGGTGATAACCAGTTTGTGTCTTGATTATACCTTCATCCTTTTGGTGATGGTGATTATCATCCTTTTGGTGATAACAAGTTTGTTTTAATTATACCTTCATCCTTTTGGTGATGGTGATTATCATCCTTTTGGTGATAACAAGTTTTATCTTTTAATTATACCTTCATCCTTTTGGTGATGGTGGTTATCATCCTTTTGGTGATAACCAGTTTGTGTCTTGATCCTACCTTCATCCTTTTGGTGATGGTGATCAATTGCGTGTGTGCTTATTATCATCCTTTTGGTGGTAACAAGTTTTATCTTTTAATTATACCTTCATCCTTTTGGTGATGGTGGTTATCATCCTTTTGGTGATAACCAGTTTGTGTCTTGATTATACCTTCATCCTTTTGGTGATGGTGATTATCATCCTTTTGGTGATAACAAGTTTGTCTTGATTATACCTTCATCCTTTTGGTGATGGTGATTATCATCCTTTTGGTGATAACAAGTTTTATCTTTTAATTATACCTTCATCCTTTTGGTGATGGTGGTTATCATCCTTTTGGTGATAACCAGTTTGTGTCTTGATTATACCTTCATCCTTTTGGTGATGGTGATTATCATCCTTTTGGTGATAACAAGTTTGTCTTGATCCTACCCTCATCCTTTTGGTGATGACGATCAATTGCGTTGAGTGCTTCTTATCATCCTTTTGGTGATAACAAGTTCGTGTCTTGATCCTACCTTCATCCTTTTGGTGATGGCGATCAATTGTGTGTGTGTGCTTCTTATCATCCTTTTGGTGGTAACAAGTTGTGTCTTACCTTCATCCTTTTGGTGATGGTGGTTATCATCCTTTTGGTGATAACAAGTTTGTGTCTTGATTATACCTTCATCCTTTTGGTGATGGTGGTTATCATCCTTTTGGTGATAACAAGTTTGTGTCTTGATTATACCTTCATCCTTTTGGTGATGGTGATTATCATCCTTTTGGTGATAACAAGTTTTATCTTTTAATTATACCTTCATCCTTTTGGTGATGGTGGTTATCATCCTTTTGGTGATAACCAGTTTGTGTCTTGATTATACCTTCATCCTTTTGGTGATGGTGATTATCATCCTTTTGGTGATAACAAGTTTTGTTTTGATCTTACCCTCATCCTTTTGGTGATGGCGATCATTGAGTCTGTTTCAGCTTATTATCATCCTTTTGGTGATAACAAGTGTTGAAGTTCTGTCCTTATTATCATCCTTTTGGTGATAACAAGTTCAATTTGTTTGATCTTACCTTCATCCTTTTGGTGACGGTGATCAACTGCGTGTGTACTTATTATCATCCTTTTGGTGGTAACAAGTTTTGTCGTTTGACAATACCTTCATCCTTTTGGTGATGGTGATTGTTGACTTATTATCATCCTTTTGGTGGTAATAAGTTTGTGTCTTGATCCTACCTTCATCCTTTTGGTGATGGTGATCAATTGCGTGTGTGCTTCTTATCATCCTTTTGGTGGTAACAAGTTTTGTCGTTTGACAACACCTTCATCCTTTTGGTGATGGCGATTGTTGACGTCTTATCATCCTTTTGGTGATAACAAGTTTGTGTCTTGATCCTACCTTCATCCTTTTGGTGACGGTGATCAATTGCGTTGTGTGCTTCTTATCATCCTTTTGGTGATAACAAGTTTTATCTTTTAATTATACCTTCATCCTTTTGGTGATGGTGGTTATCATCCTTTTGGTGATAACAAGTTTGTTTTTAATTATACCTTCATCCTTTAGGTGATGGTGGTTATCATCCTTTTGGTGATAACCAGTTTGTGTCTTGATTATACCTTCATCCTTTTGGTGATGATGGTTATCATCCTTTTGGTGATAACAAGTTTGTCTTGATCCTACCTTCATCCTTTTGGTGATGGTGATCAGTTGTGTGTGTGCTTCTTATCATCCTTTTGGTGGTAACAAGTTGTGTCTTACCTTCATCCTTTTGGTGATGGTGGTTATCATCCTTTTGGTGATAACAAGTTTTTGTCTTACCTTCATCCTTTTGGTGATGGTGGTTATCATCCTTTTGGTGATAACCAGTTTGTGTCTTGATTATACCTTCATCCTTTTGGTGATGGTGGTTATCATCCTTTTGGTGATAACAAGTCTATGTCTTGATCCTACCTTCATCCTTTTGGTGATGGTGGTTATCATCCTTTTGGTGATAACAAGTTTGTGTCTTGATTATACCTTCATCCTTTTGGTGATGGTGGTTATCATCCTTTTGGTGATAACAAGTTTGTGTCTTGATCTTACCCTCATCCTTTTGGTGATGGCGATCAATTGCGTGTGTGCTTATTATCGTCCTTTTGGCGATAACAAGTTGTGTCTTTTAATTATACCTTCATCCTTTTGGTGATGGTGACTGTGGACTCATTATCATCCTTTTGGTGATAACAAGTTTGTTGTGTGACTATACCTTCATCCTTTTGGTGATGGTGATCATTGAAGTTATTGGACTTATTATCACCCTTTTGGTGGTAACAAGTTTTGTTTTTAGGATCTTACCTTCATCCTTTTGGTGACGGTGATCTTTGAAGTTGGTGAGTAAACTATCATCCTTTTGGTGATAGGCTTGATACTAAACTCTCAGTAACGGGAAACTTTACCAGAATAACCATCATCCTTTTGGTGATAGAAATCTGTGAATTGTGTCTAACTTTCATCCTTTAGGTGATAGCGAGATTTGTTGTTGATCTGACCATCATCCTTTTGGTAATGGCAATCTTTGTTGTACCCACTGTAACCATTATCCTTTTGGTGATGACTACTTTTAAAGCTTGCTCTATCCATCATCCTTTTGGTGATGACAATCCTGACAATCGTGGTGAATTACTATCATCCTTTTGGTGATAGCCGTTAAATCTACTGTCATCCTTTTGGTGTCAGAAAACCAGTCCCACATTTGTCTTTACATCAGATTTGACATTCTACCCCTACTACCTTGGCATCCATTGCATCTTCATCTGCATCTCTCCATTGCATTCCAAAGGACAAAATTTGGATCCTTTAGTATTTAATTACCTTCTACCACGAACGTATGATGACCATTGTCATTCTTACTTTCTAGTTCAAGATAATTAAATAGGGGCAGCTGTCGTACCCCAATTTTGTCCGGGCATAATTTCTTTTCAAAATTAATTTCAGTTTTATTTTTGTATCATACACATAACATGGCACACATTTGCATCATGAATAAATGCCGGAAATATCAATCAGAGGGAATTTATTTGAGAATAAAAAAATCGTTTGAACTGTCAAGATTCGAAGAAAGATTGTGATTTATTTAAGTTTTTGATTGGTAATTTTCTGTTTTAGATATTTAAATTAAAATAATTAGTTAGTGTTTTAAAAAAAAATATTAGAGTTAGTTAGTTTTTTTTTAAAATATTAATTAGTTTTTAGTTAGTTTTTATTTTATTGTACTATTTTAATTAATTTTTATATATTAGTTAGATTTTGTAAATATTAGTTAGTTTAGAGATTATTAGTTAGATTTTAAAAAAAAAATGATAGTTAGAGTTTTTAGGATATTAATTAGTTTTTTTTAGGATTTGTAATAATAATTATATATAAATATTGCATTGGATTCCCCAATCCATAAAAAACAAAAAAATTCACTCAGTAACAAATTCTAACGTCTCTCTCCATTGTCCCTGCTCCACTCCTAACAGACTCTCTCCACTACCTCACTACTCTCAAAAAAAAGACAAAAAAATCTCTCTCAAAAGACACACAATCCTTCTCACTCTCTCATTCACAAAAAGACACGCAAAAAAAAAGCTCCCTCAGTAACCTTACTCACAAAACCTTCAACCCTAACCGCCGCTTCTCCTTCATCTTCATTCACCGCCCAAACCCTCTTCAAACCCCATTCATCGTCTCTCTCAACCGACCATCACCGTCACCGCTCAAATCGCGACCACCACCACAAACCCTATCCGCCGCCATTTCACTCACCGGAAGCTCCATCCAAAACCACAACCTCCGCTCACACCGAAAACCCTCGCTTCCGCTTCAACCACCTTCAATCGTTCACTACACCGGCGAAACCCCTCCATCACCTCGCACCGTCAAACCCATTTCGCACCACCTCTCAACCATTTCTAAAAAATTTTGTTTAAACTAATTTGTTGAAAATGTTTTGCTGTTGGTAATTTTCTGTTTTTCAGGGAAAGTTTGAAGCTTTAGAGCCATGGATATTATCAAGCAGATGAACGATTTCAACTAATTGCTGCGGTTACATTGTGAGTCTGTTACGAACCACGCATTTCTTCATCAATCGTCGCCGTTTCAACGCTTCAACCGTCATCAACATAACAGATCGCCATCAAGTTTCGTCGATTCAACTCACCATCGCGTCCGAACAGCAACAGCAAACTCAGGATAACAGCAATGGGATGATTTGTTTGGTTGCACATTTGATTCAAGATCGGAGTATGTTTTCTATGTTGGTTGCGGCATCGATAAATCTTATTCTGTTTCTGGTTAAATGTTAAACACTTGATGCGATAAACATGAGGCAGCGACAACATCGATAAAACACAGTCGGTAATATTTCTTCTTTCTTTTGGGTCGAATTTGATTGTTGTATTATAACGATTTCTGTTTGGCTATGTTGTTTTGACATTTAAGGTTGTCCAAGAGTAGCATGATACTTATGGTTTTCATGTTTGATTAATCGGGTTTGTGTTGCTAAGGTTCAAAAGTTTTATGGTGAGATTTCAAAATGATAATGAGTGTTAGATTGACTTAGGTTTATTTGAATTGTAAATTGGTTGTTTGCATTTACTGTTTGATGTTGCCTTTTAAATTTTCAGACAAGAATGATATTTGGTGGTGATGGTGAAAATGTTTAACTTATTGTCGAGCTTCATGACCATGTTATTTGATTTGTTTTCATTTGATTATACATGGGTTTGTAGTCCAGACAGTTAGTTATGTAGCTACTGTCTCATGTGGAAGGAGAATTCGGTGCATAAAAGGGGAGTAATTTACGAGAGAGGGTGAGAAAAGAACGATTAGGTTGGCCATCATAGGCCTGTGCAATTGCCTTTGTTGAATATATTGATTTCGTCCAGTGCATAACCACCTCATTTTAGTATACTTTCCTCTTAAATTATTTTTTAATTAGTGATTAATTATAAATAATTAAGTGGTTAATTGATGTTTGCTGTCATTATTCAGTTGGTTTAATCTAGGACCATACCATTTTTACATATAAACAACCATATTCTTTAATTTCATTGACAATTTTAAATTCATCTGACCCAAACTTATCTAACCAAAATTCTGATGAGTTAACGACTAAAGGATTTTCTTCTCCACCTTGCTTTTATTTTTTTATTTTTTTATATAATAAACAAATTCAATTTCAGAGCTCATTCTCACAAACTTCACATTATTTCACACAAGACTATTTCTCATTTCATCATCACTTCATGAATTATTTTTTAATTATATTCAATTTCAATTCATCATCCAACACAAACCAATTTCAAAAAAAAGCACAATCATACAATTCTCGATTTAAACATCGAGCCCATTTCAAAAATACCCTTGTAAGTCGATTGCTCTTTGCATCGCCATCAACCTCACATAGCTTACTCTTGGGCTTCCTTACAATGAAACCTACTTGATTATTGACTAATTGAGTAGATGAAATAATACACTAAAAATAAATTCATTTCCTTCATTTACACGAATTCAAATCATTTTCCAATCAACTCAATTTCTAAAGTTTTTCTCTTTCAAATATAAGTTTGGGATGAAAAGGAGATAGAAGGCGTACGCCTTACTATTTCTCAATTACTCGAATAATTGGCGTACGCCATATTGCGCGAGTTCTTGTCGCCCGATTAAACCTTAATAATCATACATTCAAATCAATTTTCAAAATCAAATATAACTTCAAAATTCAAACCACTTGGCAAACAACTCAATTTCAAAACCATTTTTCTATTTTTAACAAAAACTTGGGATGAAAAGGAGATAGGAAGCGTACGCTTCACTATTTCTCAAGCACTTGAACAATTGGCGTACGCCATATTGCGCAAGTTCTTGTCGCCCAATTAAAACCTTAATCATTTTTTTTACGAATTAAATATAATTTCCAAATTCAAACACTTCAAATCATATTTTCCAAATCAATTTCCAAATCGTTTTTCAACTATTCAATTTCAAAATCATTTTCTCTTTCAAACATAAGCATGGGATGAAAAGGAGATAGGAAGCGTACGCTTCTCTATTTCTCAATTACTCGAATAATTGGCGTACGCCATATTACACGAGTTTTTGTCACCCGATTTAAACCATAATCATATACATCCAAACCTCATTTTCTAAATCATCTACAAATCCTACAACCATTTAATTCTAAATTTTAGATGAAAAGAGGATAGGAGGCGTACGCCTTACTATCTTTCGATCATTCGAATAATTGGCGTACGCCACATTGCTCGAATCTTCGTCATCAATTCAAACCTACCAATCCAAAATTCAAACTTTTTTCGCGAATCACATACAAACATCTAAACATATCTTTTACAATTTAAACCTCGGATGATAAAAGAGGGGAGGCGTACGCCTCACCATCTCTCGATTATTTGAATAATTGGCGTACGCCATATTGCACAAATTATCGACTTCCGACTAAAACACGATAAATAAACTTGGATAAAGGAATAAGTGGCGTACGCCTCATTATTCCTTGAATAAGCAAGTAGGGGGCGTACGCCTCACTACCGTGCGTATTCAACATCCACAAACAAACTTTCAAAATAATTCGAACGAAAAGGGACTAGAAGGCGGACGCCTTATTATTCCTCGAAGGAATTGGACGATTGGTGAACACCACATTGCTCAATCTTTCGTCGTTCTCCAAAAACATCTCAAACAAATTAAACCTAACTTCTCGCCCCCGAGCGATCGAAACCAAAACACTCAAACACGTCAATTCAACCTGTCACCCCCGCGTGACCAAAACCTCATCAAAAGAACACTGTCAATCCTTTCTAATGCGCACAACAAACCAGTGCTAGAGCCTCCCCCGAGAGTAGACATGCCAGCGTTTAGCCGTTAGAACGCCGACTTACACAGTCGTTCATCAAAACAAAACCCACCAAATATTCGTAGTAGCCCGAACTACGAATGCTCTGATTTCCTTATTGCACTATAAGGAATACGTAGGCAGGAGATTGCTGTATCTTCGCGAGCACACTAATAAAAAACCTCCCATTACCCCCTCATGAGGTCTTCATCCATATCTATCATCAATCCTAATTACTCGAAGCAATCCGAATAACAGTTAATTAACAGTCAAATAGCAAAATCAGACTAAGAGGTTCCCGTTGAGTACAACGGACGTAAGGGGTGCTAATACCTTCCCCTTACGTAATCGACTCCCGAACCCGAATATGGTTGCGACGACCATTATTCTTATCTATAAAGGTTTTCTCGATATTTTCCTATTCCTTCATTGGAATAAATAAAGTTCGGTGGCGACTCTGTTTGAACAACATTTTTCCGCGTCCCATCGCGAGGGATCGCATTATCACTCATTTTTGAGGTGCGACACCTGGATCCGTGAAAGGGAGGAGTTGCTTCAGCAGATTAAAGAGAAGGATGCTTTGATAGAGTTCCTCGAACATCAGGTTATTGATGATCCTAATGATGCATGGACTTCTCTACTTCCCCAGTCTTCCAAGTTTTGGAAGAGGAAGTACGATCGACTCGCCAAGGAAAAGGCAGATATGGAGGCAGCTTACGAGAGGGAGGTGAAGAGGCTTCGTGCATCTTTTCTTCCTGTGTCCCGAGCTTTAGATGATTGTTTCTAGGGATCCATAGGATGATTATTTTCCTTTTCTCTTGGATATGATTGACAATGCTGTACTTCTTTTCCCTGATATTATTTGATGAGATATTTCCATATGTGATAAACAGTTAATATTTCCAAAATTTGCAAATAAAACCCTAGAGTTCCTTTGAAATAAAAAATAAATCATATGCACAAGCATTGCATGCATCATATGCATAAGCAGGTTTTGTTTCCGGCCTCTGGTCTTGTGGTCTAACTCTGTGCTCTTCATTTATTTTGAAGACAAGCTGACTCACCGGTACTACACTAGAGCCAACTCTTCAAGACTGATGGATCATCTAGAGCAAGAGAACCGTGAATTCAAAGAGGAAGAGACCACAACTTGGCTTTACACATATCCATGAATTGTATAGACGACGCCATGTCCAATGTGCTGGTGGACACTGGGTCATCCCTGAATGTATTGCCAAAAACCACTCTCTCAAAACTGTCTTATCAAGGGCCTCCCATGAGGCAGAGTGGGGTAGTTGTGAAAGCTTTCGATGGGTCTCGAAAGACTGTGATTGGGGAAGTTGATCTCCCAATCAAAATTGGACCAAGTGATTTCCAAATTACCTTCCAGGTTATGGATATCCACCCATCGTACAACTGTCTCCTAGGCAGACCATGGATTCACGAGGCGGGCGCCGTGACATCCACCCTACACCAGAAGCTGAAATTTGTGAAGAATAAGAAACTGGTAGTGGTAGGGGGAGAAAAGGCTCTCCTGGGTAGCCACTTGTCTTCCTTCTCATACATAGATGCTGAAGATGAAGTTGGAACTCCTTTCCAAGCTTTATCTATAGCTGAGCCTGTTGAGAAGAGAACTCCTTCATTTGCTTCCTACAAAGATGCGAAGTTGGCCATTGAGTGTGGTGCAATTGCTGGTCTAGGAAAAATGATTGAGCTGGAAGACAATAAGTCCCGTGCTGGCATTGGTTTTTCTTCTGGGGTCTTCAACGAGAAAGGATTATTCAAGAGTGGAGGTTTTATCCACACCGGTCAGGATGAGGAAGCTGTTGCTGTCTTGGAAGAGGATGCAGAGGATTCTGACAATTTCATCATCCCTGGAGGGATCTGCAACAATTGGGTCGTTGTGGATATTCCTACAGTTGTCCACAAGTCCACGTAATGATTACTTTGTTTAAAAACCCTTCTCCCATGCCAAAAGGAGGAGTGATGACATTGTTGGCAACATAAATACAATGATATTTTCATTCAATAAATTCATGTTAAATGTTTGTTTTTCCAATTATTTTCCCTTTTCGTTTTTGCATGAAATTGGTGATCACATAAAACCCTAAAAATAGAATAAAATCAATCTTTTCATCTGCATAATGATTTGCCTTGTTTGATTTCTAAAAGCTTTTCATATCCAAAATCATTATGCAGGTTGCTCAAACCCATTGAACATAATGATCCGACACCATCTTCCAATTTTGAATTCCCTGTATTTGAGGCAGAGGAAGATGATGTTGAAGAGATTCCTGACGAGATTACCCGTCTACTTGAGCATGAAAAGAAGATCATTCAGCCGCATCTTGAGAATCTGGAAACAGTCAACTTGGGGTTTGAGGATTGTGTGCGAGAAGTGAAGATTGGGGCACTCCTGGAAGAACCTGTTAAGAAGGGGTTGATTGATTTGCTACGAGAATATGTCGATATCTTTGCTTGGTCGTATGAAGACATGTCGGGTCTAGATACAGATATTGTGCAACATTTCCTACCCTTGAAACTTGAGTGCGTGCCTGTGAAGCAGAAGCTCAGAAGAACTCATCCTGATATGGCAGTGAAGATCAAAGAGGAAGTTCAGAAGCAAATTGATGCGGGGTTTCTGGTGACTTCTACATATCCTCAATGGGTGGCCAATATTGTGCCCGTGCCTAAGAAAGACGGAAAAGTCCGGATGTGTGTGGACTATAGAGACTTGAATAAAGCTAGTCCGAAAGATGATTTCCCTCTACCACATATTGATATGTTGGTAGACAATACAACTAAATTCAATGTCTTCTCATTTATGGATGGATTTTCCGGATATAATCAGATTAAGATGGCACCCGAGGATATGGAGAAGACAACATTCATCACACCTTGGGGAACATTCTGTTATCGAGTGATGCCCTTCGGTTTGAAGAACGCCGGAGCCACGTATCAACGAGCTATGACCACCTTGTTCCATGATATGATGCACAAGGAGATTGAGGTATATGTTGATGATATGATTGCTAAGTCAAGAACGAAAGTTGAACATGTAGAGCACCTGTTGAAGCTTTTTCAGCGTTTGAGGAAGTACAAGCTTCAACTGAATCCCAACAAGTGTACATTTGGAGTCCGTTCTGGCAAGTTATTGGGCTTTATTGTCAGCGAAAGAGGTATTAAGGTTGATCCTGCAAAGGTCAAAGTAATACAAGAGATGCCTGTGCCCAAAACTGAGAAGCAAGTACGAGGTTTTCTCGGTCGCTTGAATTATATTTCCAGATTCATATCCCACATGACTGTCACATGTGCGCCGATATTCAAGCTCCTCCGGAAAGATCAGTCCCATGACTGGACCGAGGATTTCCAGAAAGCTTTCGATAGTATCAAAGAGTATCTGTCTAAACCTCTAATCATGTCTCCGCCTGTAGAAGGAAGACCTTTGATCATGTATCTGACAGTTCTTGAAGACTCGATGGGTTGTGTACTTGGTCAGCAAGACGGATCAGGGAAGAAAGAGTATGCTATTTACTACCTAAGTAAGAAGTTCACTGATTGTGAGTCTCGATACTCAATGCTTGTGAAGACATGCTGTGCTTTGGCTTGGGTCGCTAAGCGTTTACGCCTGTATATGATAAATCATACAACTTGGTTGATATCCAGAATGGATCCAATCAAGTATATATTTGAGAAGCCTGCTTTAACCGGGAGGATTGCCCGTTGGCAGATGTTGTTATCTGAGTATGATATTGAGTATCGAGCTCAGAAGGCTATTAAAGGTAGTATCTTGGCTGACCACTTGGCACATCAGCCTATTGAGGATTATCAGTCAGTTCAGTATGACTTCCCAGATGAGGAGATTCTGTATTTGAAGATGAAAGATTGTGATGAGCCTACACTCGACGAAGAGCTAGAGCCTGGTTCCAGATGGAGTATGGTATTTAATGGTGCTGTAAATCAGTATGGAAATGGTATTGGGGCAGTAATTATTACTCCTCAGGGCACACATATTCCTTTTACAGCAAGGCTAACTTTCAAATGCATGAATAATATGGCTGAGTACGAGGCCTGTATTATGGGATTAGAGGAATGCATTGATCTAAGGATCAAACATCTTTATGTTTATGGTGATTCGGCCCTCGTTGTCAATCAAATCAAGGGTGAATGGGAGACGAATCAACCTGGTCTTATTCCATATAGGGATTACGCGAGGAGGATATCAACGTTCTTTACTGAGGTTGATTTCCATCATATTCCTCGAGATGAGAATCGGATGGCAGACGCTCTTGCTACGCTTGCCTCGATGATTGTGGTTAAACTGTGGAATGAAGTTCCCAATATCACCGTGATGCGCTTGGGTAGACCAGCTCATGTATTTGCAATTGAAGAAGTGAAGGATGATAAACCATGGTATTATGAAATCAAGTGTTTCCTTCAGAACCAGGTTTACCCGCCTGGAGCATCTGTGAAAGATAGGAAAACTTTGAGGAGATTATCAGGCAATTTCTACCTTAATGGCGAAGTGCTTTATAAGAGAAATTTTGACATGGTTCTGCTCAGATGCGTGGATAGACACAAATCAGACCTGTTGATGACTGAGGTCCATGAAGGTTCATTTGGTACCCATTCCAATGGACATGCCATGGCTAGAAAGATGTTGAGGGCAGGCTACTATTGGCTGACAATGGAGTCTGACTGCTGCAAATATGTAAAGAAATTCCATAAGTGTCAGATTTATGCGGATAAGATTCATATTCCCCCTACACTTATGAATGTAATTTCATCACCATGGCCTTTCTCTATGTGGGGAATTGACATGATTGGCATGATAGAACCAAAAGCGTCCAATGGACACAGGTTTATTCTCGTAGCAATTGATTACTTCACTAAGTGGGTTGAAGTGGCATCATATGCAAATGTGACCAGGCAGGTAGTCGTGAAGTTTATCAAGAATCAACTCATATGCCGTTATGGTGTGCTAGATAAGATCATTACTGATAATTGATCTAACTTGAATAACAAGATGATGAAAGAGATGTGTAGTGAGTTCAAGATTGCGCATCATAATTATTCTCCTTATAGACCCAAGATGAATGGGGCTGTTGAAGCTGCTAATAAGAATATCAAGAAAATTATCCAAAAGATGGTTGTTACGTACAAAGATTGGCATGAGATGCTGCCATTTGCTTTGCATGGATATCGTACATATGTCTGCACTTCAACAGGGGCAACCCCTTTCTCTCTTGTCTATGGCATGGAGGCCGTACTCCCAGTAGAGGTGGAGATCCCATCAATGAGAGTTTTGATGGAGGCCAAGTTGACTGATGCTGAATGGGTTCAGAGTCGCTATGACCAGCTGAATTTGATTGAAGAGAATAGATTGACTGCCATGTGTCATGGTCAGTTGTATCAGCAGAGAATGAAGAAGGCTTTTGATAAGAAGGTCAAGCCTTGTGTGTTCCGAGAGGGTGACCTCGTGCTCAAGAAGGTCTTGTCTTTCGCGCCCGATTCCAGGGGCAAGTGGACTCCAAACTATGAAGGTCCATATGTTGTTAAGAGAGCCTTTTCAGGCGGTGCTTTGATACTTACAACTATGGATGGGGAGGATTTCACTCGTGCTGTGAATTCAGATGCAGTCAAGAAATACTTCGCCTAAAAAAAACAGAATATCTCGCTAAGTTGAAAACCCGAAAGGGCGGCTTAGGCAAAAATGAGCGTCTCGGTGGATTGAAAACCCGAAAGGGCGATCCAGGAAAAAGTTAGAGACATAAAAAATGAATATATGCATCCCGCTAGATTGAGTACCTCATCCTGGGGCAATCTAGGCAAAAATTAGGGATTTGGCAAGTAACTGCATCCTGACAAGACTGTGTTCTACCACTGTCATCCATCAGAGGTTCTTGTTCATTCGTCGTCAACCAAAGCTTCAAATACATCGAATTCAGAATTGGTGGAGAAATGGTCATTATGTTCAATGTAGCCCTTTTCCAATATATATCACCAATTTCAAACTTGTAAAGATCTATGGAGTCTTGCCATTTGCAGACTACCATTCCATCAAGTAAATTCGAGCTTTTATTCAATTATTTGCACTCTTATTTGTTTCTATTCAACAAATGTTTTGCATTTTTTAATTGAGAAAATATCATTATTTTAAATAAATGAATTTTTCATTACTTGTTTTTTAAACAAAGTGAACATTCACAATGACAAAAGGATACTTAGGAGATCCTCAGTGCTCTCCCGAGGGTGGTATGATCCTCAACAGGGTAAGACATTTGTTCATATCCTTAGCATGACTGTATCTTCTTCCTCTGGAGCCCCTTTTATGGTTCATCCCCGAGTGGTATGCTTGTTGAGATGTTCACCACTCCCCCCTTCAGCGGAAGAGCGATCTTTTCCTCAGCAGGTGTGATCTCCTTGGTGAGTTTGGTACTTGGTGTCGGATCACCGGATTCCTCTTATATCCCTCAGATGGATTCCCCAGTAGAGTTACTTTTGTGGCAGTTTCTGCCTGTGCAATGAACTTTTTTCCCCAGCCGGATTGACTGATGATTCATCCCCCAGAGATTTTGTGATTTCCTGGTATCTCTGATTCCCTGGCAGATTGGATACTCTCCATTGGAATTTTGGGCTTCCTCCCTTGAGATGTAGTACCGGACGGCTGTGTGCCTTTTCCTTTGGAGCTGTTTGTATTAGATGTCTGTTTGTCAGCATTCATCATACATAAATCACACATATGTGCATATAACCTTCAAACATTTGGATATTCATATTGCATTTTTTGCCATATATCTATTGTTTGTTATCCTCTGCTAGTTGGTAATACATTGCCCAAGCAGATGTCGGTGTCTGATCCCTCAATATAGAATCAACCCCTTTAAGCAGAAAGTGTTTATCTTTCCTGCCATATTCCCCACTGAGTTATATCCTCGTGGACGGCGGTTGTTTCTGCTTCCTCCCAACATATATATTGGGATCGATTCCCCTATTGAGTTATATCCTCATTAGGATGAGTCTCGATTCAGTTTGCCTTTTTGGTTTGATCCCAAATTGGCCTCTTGTGACTGTCTTTGGTGGTTCCCTGTGATAAATGAATAATTGCTCAGTAATCAATAATTATTCACCTTATCCTCAGCGGAGTTTGTGGTTTTCTACCCTTATACCGGTAGTTGTAAACCCTATTTTTCCCCCTTTGCAGAGTTAACCGTTGTTGTTCATCCTAGTTGATGACGGTTACTCTTCCGTGGTTTTCTACCCAGTATCCGGTGGATGTAATCCCCTCTTTGACAGTTATCATTATCCAATATTCGGTATTGATATTCCCTCCTTCTTTTGGATAATTGCTCTGATTAAGCAATTTTATCCCCAGCAGGTCCTCTTTCATTTACCGTTTGCCGGTGATGTTTGTTGCTCCCCTTGTTTGGTCATCATTATATACCTAGTTTTGGTATCCCGATGCCTTTCTCTGTCGGTCGATTTATCCTTTATTAACCCAGTAACCGGTTGTGGATAATCTTGCATGCGAGTATATTATCTACGTTCCGACGGTAATAGATAATATATCTCATGCACTGTTTGGTCGAAGCCTTTTGTTCTTCCCCAGTCAAGTAAGATTCGTATCCCTGTTTTGGAATCGAATGTCCATCCCATAATCGAGTTTGCGTTCTTCTCTCTTTTTGGATGATGAGTGTTTTGGTAATATTCCCCAATTCATGCTTTGGTTGGTCACCTATTATATGCCCAGTAACCGGTATCCCTGGTGTTCCTTCCTTCTGCTCCCTATTATGACTTTGGTCCCCTGGGGAGTCAGATTTTCCTGAGTTGAGATATACCTTTTAGGTCTTCCTCAGATGATTTGGTTGATTGATATCTCTCACCCTTATACCGGTCTTAGATATTCATTCTTCCCGAGCTTGTTGTTCTCTCACCCTTATACCGGTGATCAGATCACATGTCTCATTGAGCGTGTTACCCAATAACCGGTAACACCTCATCCCGCTGCTTCCCTAGGAGAGTCTTTTTAGACATCCCCAGCGAGGTCTATTGTGGATCACCTTTTGCTGTGTTGGCATATTCCCCAACACATGCACCTTCGAGTCAGCTCGATGTCCTTCCATTGAGTTTACTCCCTTTGGAGACTCTTTTCCCCAACTTTGAGTCGTGACCTGCTCACGCGTTTTCATCCCTTTACTCCCCGGTTGAGTCCCTTCCCCATGGAGTGGATAACTCATAGGGATTATCAAGTTCCTTCTGATCTTTTCTTCTTTGTGGACACATATCCCCACAGAGTTTGTTTGTTTTGCATACATACATTTGCATTATGAGGTCTCTTAGGGACCAAAATTTGTCTCTTTGTTATTATTTAAGCCCATTCTACCTCGTCGAGACGAAGATTTTAACCTTCACTTCTCCGGCTAGAATGACCTTAAATAGGGGCATCTATAAGACCCCAATTTTGTCCCTAAGATCCCTCATGGCATCATAACATTGCATTGCATAGCCTTAAGGATCATTGAGCATCTTGGCTCCCTTCCCTTTGGGTAGGGATCTCTTGTAAGTGGTTTGAGATCACCAAGCATTCTTGAATTGTATATCATTGCTTTTCTTGTTTTATTTACTAACCAAAAGCACAAAAATATGTCACTAACATCTTTTGTTTGTAGCTTAAGCAATCACCAGGTCAAGAGCTTCAAGAAAATCCTTTGTGCAAGAGATGAGATATTTTCTTGGGATGAGGATCACATGATTATTATAAGGAGCTTACATGAGCTAGAGTTTCATTTTGAAGCAATTTCACCAAGTGGTAGAGGCTCAAGTTAATCAAGACATTTCAAGGTCATCTGAGGACCAAAAGTCAACTGTGCAGTCAACTGAGGGCTATGAGGTGGGGAAATGAGTTGAGACACCTCAATCATGTTCAAATGGGGTATATTCATCATTCTAGACATCCATCTTGAAGATTCAAAGGTCATGGCAAAAGTTACTAAAAATGGAAAATGACCTATAATTCAAAGTTTCCAAATTTGGCAAGTTTTGGTCCACTTTCAAGTTGACTTATCAATGTCAAAGAAGTTTCAAATGGATTTTTGGTGAACATGAAAGTTGTATATTTTTGTCTCCCCTTTCCAAAAAGTCCTAATTCATGTCCATATGATGAATGGTTGAGAAGTTATGGTCATTTGATCACAAGGTGTGCATGGAAATTCAAAATGGCATAGCTTTTGATACAATGCTCCAAATTGGTTCATGCTTTTTGCAAAATGCTTCTCATGTTCAAGACATCTCAAAATGAGCTTTTCCATGCATGGGAGAGGCTTGTATGTTCATTATTTCACACATGTGCAAAATGAAGAAAATATTCACCATTCCTTTTTGGCTTAAGATGCAAGCAAATTAATGTTCAAATCATGACCATTGGATGTCCATAAGTGAATTGGAAGCTTAACATGAGGATGTGCACGTGTATTATGGGCATGTGAGCTCATTTTGCATTTTTTCAAGTTGCTTCATATCTCACTAATCATGATTAACCAATGGAAAATATGATTAGCATTGTCATTAGCATGGAGTATAAGTACCAAAACCCTAATCATAACTGAAAAAACCACCATTTCAGATCCAAATTCAAGAAACTCTCCAAAATTTCTCTCTCTTCGAATTTGATTTTTCTTCACACAAACCTCAAATCTTCTTGCATAATCTTGATCCTCATGCTTCACTGAGCAAGATTCATCCATCATTTGGTGCAATTCAGTCAGAATTCGAGCAGACCAAGAACATGAACATGGCAATGGAATTTGGAAATTGAAGTGGATTCAAGAGGATTCAACCGTTCATTTTTGCTTAAAGCTTCATAGGAATATCATAGGAAGTGATCTAGAGCTTATGAGCTTGTGAGAGCGCGAATTCAGAAGTCTCCATTTCCAGGTGATGCAATTTTCGATCTCTCCTTTTGCTGTTTTTTGATCATAGACTTGTAGATCTTGTTGAGTAGAGCATGAAGATGTGTTTAGATTTAAAAATGAGTGAGAATTGAGGAAGTTAGGTTGAATGGAAGTTTGGATCTAGAATCTTATTCACTTCGATCTGCAAAATCTAGGAAGAATTAGGAAGAATTGATAGCATATTTGGAATCCTCATGGAGAGATGGTTCGAATGGTATAGGTTTGGTGGATTTCTGGAAATTTATTGGGCGGCGCCGCTGCGTGAGTCGTCGGAGAAGACGACCGGAGCTGTAGCTCCGGCGTCTGTGTATTGCTAGGGTTTAGATGATGTGGACTCCATGTGTGCCTTGCGTGTGAGAACGATTGGTTGAGATTGTTTTGACCAGGCCACGCGTGCGTTGAAGCGCTGAGTGGCATGCTGACTGGTTTAAGTGAAACGGTGCGTTTCACTGTTTGAACGTGGAGCGTTGAATTGATGAGCGCGCCAGATCGTGTGGCTCATGTTTTTTCTGATTTGATTTGAATAATCCTTTTCCCTCCATTTCCATTTCATATTTCAATTATTTTGCTGAGTCCCAATTTTTTTTCATAGTTTTGTATTGATGTCTACTTTTTTATGATGTTAATTTCATGAATTGTTGATGTCTGGATTTTTATTTGTGAATTTTTGAATGAACATTGTGCTAATTTGATCTATTGCATTCAATGCATTGTGAAATCCTCATCTTTGAGCCATCTGATCCAATTTTTTGCATACATGACATTCATACATAATATGAATTATTGGTCACTGATTTGGAATTTTTCTCACATGTTATCATCATTTTTGACACATAGAGAATAATGTGACAATTTGTGTCACATTTTTGACATTGAATTGGTGCATTTTTGTTCACATAACATTTGCATCATTCTGGATTTGATTTTTTGCATGATGATTATTCATGACATGAAGAACTTGTACAAAAAATCTCAAAGTCATTGCATGCATTTCTGATTTGATATGAAGTTTCTAAATTGGAAGTTCATTTTGTGCCTATTTTTGGTCATTGCATGGCATAGGCAATTTGAGGCACTTGGTTATGGATTTGATGCTGGTCCTTTTGAGGACATTTAGGGGAGTGTTTGAAGGTGTAATGTGTAGAAGGGTGGGTTCTGGTTTGGTCATTTGGTTAGGTTTTGAATTCATCTCTTATGCTTTTGTTTGTTGGTGTTTTGTTGTGTTGTTTAAATGCACATAAACTAACTTTGTCTTGTGTTTCAGGTTTGGATACTCATCATTGATCTTGTGAGATACAAATGCTTTTGAGTACTGACCTATTGTTGTTTTGTAGGGTTTTAATTGATGTGGTGAACTCATGAGCTTATTTGAGTGCTAGGGCACTTATGCACTGAATTGTGTAACTGTTAGAGGGTTTCACTGTTTGTCTGCTGGTTTTATGACTGAAGTACTAACTGTTTAGTCTTTGTACAGGTACCTTAGTTGCTTGCTTGCTTTAGCTCTTGTTTGAGCATTGGGTTATGGTTGACACACCACTCAGGTAGTTAGCTTCTTACTTCATGTAGTCTGAAGTCCTGTCACCTTTTTGGCAGGCATTTTGCTGGCAAGTCCTCCTTCAGAGGCTCTGTTTGTGTTTGTTTAAAATTATGCTCAAAGACCTCCAAGAAGAGGCATGTGTTATTTGTTAAGACCTCCAAGAGAAGAGGCAATTGACGGATAAAAGGGATTAGTAGCCAATCCCCCGTTATTCAGTGTGTCGTTCTTTATGCTCGCACTATGTGCTGATGCTTCTGAACATGTCCCCCAGATCTTTGTCCAGAGTCTGTCAAGTGGAAAAGGATCCCACTTTCTGGATCCCCACGCTTTCTTTGTCATGAGCTCACCCTGGCCAGGGTTAAGAGCATGAGGTCTCATCCTCATTACCGATTTGATCAGCTTCACCCTAACATTCAATGTTAGTGGTTAAGAGCTACAGATTACCCTTTATAGTTTGGCTTGTTTGTCGAGGTTGACATGACCCCTCTTGACTAAAGCCCACCCATTGTTTGAGCCTCTTGTATGGATATAGTGTGTGATGTTTGTTTACTTGTGAGTTAAGTTCTTGTTAGAAACCTCAACTTAGGGTTGTTGATTGCATGACAACTATTAGGCTCGAGTCTTAATCTCCCTATTAGTTTGTTGTTTCCCTGGTCTCTGGTTAGGAGAGTGCTTTACCCCATGGAACTTTTGATGTGTGTGCTCTTGAACTTGCAGTTTCCATTTGAGCTTAATTGGAGGATCATTACCATGTTCATCCAAGTAGAAGATACAAGATACATTGAGGATCTCTTATGAGACCTGTTTGATTGCTTATACTTTGTGCTTGCTTATTCCAAAGGATGGGAGCCACTTGGATCATCAATATGATCTAAAGAGAGGAACTCCTAGGGTGGTTTCATTTCATATCCCTCATCTTTTTGTTTTCCTTAGGACTTAGCCCTTCTTCTTCATCTCTCCACTCTAACCTAGAACATGGCTCTCTTGGGTAGCACATTGAGAGAGGAACCTGTATCCACCAGAACATGGGATAGCACAGTGCCTTTGCACTCCATCGAAATGTGCAAAGCCTTGTTATGATCGCGTCCAGCTGGCGTCAAGTCAGAATCAGTAAAACCCAACCCGTTGCTTGCATGAACATTTGCAACGATCCCTTCTAGTTGGTTCACTGAGATCTCCTGAGGCACATATGCAACATTAAAGACCTTCAGAAGTGCCTCCCTGTGTGCTTCCGAACACATCAGGAGTGAGAGAATAGATATCTTGGACGACGTCTGAATCAACTAATTGACTACCTTGTAGTCGATTTTCTTTATGATTCTCAAGAGCTCGTCCACATCTTTCGTGAAAGTACGCTGAGAGCCAGCTTGTGGTGCAGAGGTACCCTCATTCACAACTTGCTTGCCTTTGGCCTTCGCCACTACGTCAGCACTATCAGATTGGGTAACTGGCGGTGAGAACAGTCTGCCACTTCTGGTGAATCGCCCGATTCCACCAACATTGTCCACTGCGAGATCTTTTATTTCAACTTCAGGTTCAGATTTTGATCCTGCACCTCTTCTATTTTCAGTGGCTGCTCCACTCTATGATCATGCGTGTACACACTCCCCCCGTAATGCTAAGGAATGGCCATTTCGCTGGTGAAAGGTAAAGGACCAGGGGTCATGATGGTCATAGTGGATTGATGCGGTCGCACTAGTGGTACCGGTTGCGCTACTGGCACACTGATCTGAGCGGTCGGGTAGAAAATTGTGATAGTGGCAACGTCACAGTCATACTCAGAAATCTCATTCATTGAAATACAAACATCCGATACATCGGAATCAAGTTCAACAAATACATCAGAATCAAACACAATGTTTGGAATATCAGCAACAACATCAGGAAAATTAATTACATCATTAGGAATTATAAAATCAACAGGAACAACATTCGTAAATTCTTCAACATCAACGGCATCTTCAGAAAAGAGAGGATCAACATCTGCATTCTCAAACACCTCTTCAACAACCCCTTCAACAGACTTTTGGGCAGATAGGTCTTCAGCTCGGAGGATACCATCGTCAAGAAAGGCCTGGATACCCTGCTACAGCCTCACACAACCCCCGCTCTATGCAACACAACCCAAACAACCGCTCCCGCAACCGGGGAAAACATCTTCCTTTAGCAAGTATTATTTAATTTCTAACAGTGGAGTCTTCAGTTTCAACACATCCTTGACTGATTTGACTTCTCCTTCAACCATGTTAACATTTGCTCCACCATGCCGCGACATATGATTGTTGACAACATTAGGAGCCGGCGCAAAGTTAATGGCCTTTGAGTCAATAAGGTCCTGAACTACGTGCTTAAAAGCTTTGCAGTTTTCAATAGTGTGGCCAGGTGCCCCAGAGTGGAACTCACACCTAGCATTGGCGTCATAACCCACTGGAAGCCTGCCAATAGGAGGAGCCAAAGTGTGTAACTGCACAAGTTGCAACTGTTGAAGGTTGGGAAGCAACTGGGCGTACGACATCAGAAGAGTGTCGAAACGCCTATCCATCATCCTTTGTCCCTGTTGGTAGGCAGGTCTGTTACCCTGTTGTTGTTGGTACTGATTTTGTTGACGCTGGGGTTGTTGTTGTTGCACTGGTGCTGCAGCCGAAATGGTCACAACTGCAACACAGGGTTGCTGATGGTAATTCTAAAAATTGTTCCTTCGGTTACCCCTGCTCTGATAAGAAGACATGGAATTTGCATCCCCTTCTCTCCTCTTCTATCCTCCTATGAACTGCTTCTTCGACCCCAAGGATGATCCAACCCCACTTTGGATCTTACACGTCTTCAAGTAGTTCTCCACCCTCTCACCGGTAGAGACCACATCAGCAAAATTTGAGGTGTTGCAACCCACCAGACGCTCCAAATAAGACCCGGGCAGTGTGTTCATAAACATGTCGGCCATCTCTTTTTCCAACATCGGAGGCTGAACACGGGAAGCCATCTCTTTCCAGCGTTGAGAATACTCTTTGAAGCACTCATTGCTCTTGAGAGACAGATTCAGGAGTTGAGTCCTGTCAGGTGCCATATCCGCATTGTACTGATACTACTTCACAAAAGCCTCAGCCAAGTCTCTCCAGCAGCGAATATGGGCTCTGTCTAGCCTCATATACCACTCCAAGGATGCCCCAACTAGGTTGTCCTGGAAGAAGTACATGAGCAGTTTCTCATCATCGGAATACGCAATCATCTTGCGGAAGTAAGCTTGCACGTGAGTCTTCGGGCAAGAGTTGCCATTGTACTTATCAAAAACTGGAACTCTGAACTTTGGTGGAACTCTCACACCTGGGACCAGCCCCAAGTCAGCAACATCCACACCAAGAGCATTCTGCCCTTCCACAGCTTTCAACCTCTTCTCCAATCTCCGAAACATAGGGTCCACACCATGGTCCATGTCAAAGTCTTCATGAAGCAGGGTGAACTGATCCTCCTGATCATCATGGATGGGTTGTTGATCAGGGTTGACACGTGGGCTAGGGATAGGCCCCTGTCCATTGGGTCCATTAGTCTCTCCAGCTGGAGGATCAATCACAATCTCCGATTAAGTAGTAGGGGGATTCCTTTGTACCAACAATATAAGCTCCTGCTGTCCCTGAGCCACTCCTTGGACCACATCCATGAACTGATTCATGCGAATCCTCATCTCAGCGAGCTCTGGTTGTAGGCCTTCCATTGCTCTGCGTTGATTCCTTCGGGTACCGTATCGGTGAATGCCTGAGTCAGCTATCCTACTAGTGGAATACCAAACAAAATGAGAACACCGCGGCGGTACCTGTTATGCAAGACATGCTAATGGATATGCAAATGCAATGACATGTTTATCAATTCCAAAGGGTATTCTACCCCTTGATTCCAGTCTCACATCAGATAAACTGTGTAAGAAGATCGAGCCGTGGATAAACTTCTGAGACCAAGATGCAATAAAGAAAAACCGTCATACAAATGAGTTCAAGGAGAAGGGCCTTAGCCAACAGTACATAAAAAGAGGATCTCTACAACAAGCCTATGGATCATTACTACAAAGCAACAAAGAAACACAACAAGTAAAAAGAGGAAAAAAATCAGGAATCAGCCTCCTGTATACAACCCATAAGGACTGCTCCTAACTTCAGCTAGCAGTGCCACCGTGTCAGGATGATCTGGAGATTCTATCAAACGCCGGATAAGCAAATTCCTCTTGTGAATAATCTCATCCAGTTATTTGATGTGCTCTATGTAATAATCCCCATCATCCTCCCCGAATACCTCTTCAAGTCTAGATTTCTTTAAACCCGCCAGCACTTTGAGTTCCTCAATCTGTTCTTGAGCCTTGTCGAGTTGATTTGTGATGTAACCATTGGTTGTACGGGCACACAGGAGCTCATTCTTCTTCTCCTTCAGCAGAGTCTTCAACTTCTCCATCTGACCAGTCAATTGGGCCACCATCTCCTCCTCTTTTGCCTTCCGAGAAGCTGAAAATGCATCCCATTGTTTTTTCCACTTAGCTAACTCACCACGGGCATCTGTTAACTGTTGCTTAACTCGCCTCAACTCAGAACCGGATGAACCCAAGGCTTTGTCAGTTTTCCTGAAGAAGTTCACCTCCACAGCCAATTTATTTTCCGCTTCCTCTTGCAATCTGTCAGCTTCCCCCTTCTGATATTCTGCCTCATGGTATAGATGCATAAAGTCTTGCAACTTCATACTCAACTCCGAGTTTTCAGTTTGAAGTTCCTCCATGGTATCCTTCAATTTGTGATACTCCTCTCGGCTCACCATTGTTTACTGCTCAGGAGTAGGCGGATACAAAGGTTCTTCAATAGGAAAGGGCAAACTAAACTCTTTGACTCTTCCCCGAAGCCAATCTTCATATTGAGGATAAGTCCTGCAATCCCCCTTTCCAAGCACAGTCCTTCCTCTCTTGGTTACCTTGAGCCAGGCCTCAACTGCCTTATGGGATACAGTCAGATCAGATGAAGAATGGAAAAACAAAGATTCTTCCTCATCTTTTTCCAAAGGCGGAGTTTTTAAAGCATACCCAAACTGTGTGACTGCTAGAGAAGGATTATAGTTGATTCCTCCTCTTCTTCCTACCAACGGCACATTCGGGAAGTTCCCGCAACTGTGAATGATATTCGCCCGAAGCAAGTTCCGGTCAGACCACCAAGAAATATCTTTAGCTCTTATCCCCATCAACCTCTTCGACCAACTCAACGAGTCCTTGAAATCAACGAACGCTCCCGACTTGGGTAGGTGAGAACTGAACCACTTATGAAACAATGGTGCACAACAATTCACCAATCCTCCTTTTCTATTCTCATTCATGTGATGCACTGAATGAAAGAAATCTCCCAGCAAGGTCGGCACTGGATTTCCCAACACGAAGAGGCGTATTGCGTCTACGTCCACAAATTTTGCAACATTAGGGAATAGGACAATCCCGTATACACCAAGAGCCAACACAACATTGAAACACCTCCGATCACCATCTTCAAGCTTCTTCTTGGCTTCTCCCACTAAGAAACTCAGATGAAAACCACTGACTCCTCCTTTCTGACACATATTAGACTCCAAGACTGATTTCCCCAAATATGTGGTTGAAGCAACCATGCTGAATTCGGGCAGAAACTCGGAACTGTAGAATAGCAACTGCGACTTGATAGGAACACCGAGAAAATTGGCAATCTCCTCCAAAGTAGGGACCAAGATATAATCTGGGAATGTAAAACACCTCAATGGAGGGTCATAGAACTGCAGCAATGTAAAGAGAGCATCGTGTTGATCTTTGGGGAGAACCGTAACGAAACTTAGAATCAACCCGTAATCCTTCCGGAATCTTTCTAGAGAATCATGATCCATTAACTTCATCAGCTGTTGAATAAGATCCAAACAAACCACAGGAAATTTGTAGGCGACATGTCTTTTTCTGCCAATATCCATCTTAGGAGAACCAGAAAACCCCGACTAGAATCAAGAAGAAGATATAAACCCCTGGAAATAGATAAACATGTGTTAAATGATGTGAATGCAAAATGATGTTATGCAATGCAGTGACATGGGAATTAGGATTACTGTATCTGCTTGAACAACTGTCAGGTCGCACTGTCTGAAGAGAAAACCACTGAAGAACATATAAGAGATCAAGGTTCTGCTCCAACAAGAATACCAGAAAACCGGGTTGGTTGAAGGTTAAGGTTTCCTGAATTTAGCCCGCCCCTCACTGGTAGGTTCTAAGAACAGAAGTTTGTCAGCTTCTAGCCCTTCAGTCGAGAATAATACGTTTACCGCTGAAGGTTTGGTATTATTACGAAACAAAAGACCTCCACTGACTCCCCTCAATAGGACATCCTAAAAGCAAGTTCCCAGCCTTGGGTCCTCGGATTGAGCAGCGAGAATGCGCCCACCAGAGCTAACATAATCGCGTCTCGGAGGAGTGCCTCGACTGAGTCCCCGGGAAATGGTCACCAGAGTCGACGATTTCTAAAGGAACATCCTGTCGTTACAGAACACCCGTAGGACAGAATATATCCAAAAGAAACCTCATCTGGATGTGGGTCTCATGAACGACTTAACGTAGCAACATGCTACGCAAGCCTCATGACTATCCACACTAAAACCTGTGTGTACGCTCAAGCCTGGGTAGTGGGCTTATCTCTCATAGAACAACCCACCCCAACAAACAACCAACCCAACAGATCCAGCAGATACAACAATCATATGTACACAATGCAATAAGATAAAGTAGATAAATGCTGAAAGTAAATAACTGTACAAAAGAATAAACACCCAACAAACAAGAAACTCACAAAAGCTAGGAGGGACTCGCATAGGGAAACCAGAGATTCTGGGTTCGGTCCCCAGCAGAGTCGCCAGCTGTCGCAACGCGAAAAACAACCGACAGGAAAAAAAACAGAAGAGCCACCACCGTTCGTTATTTATCCCAAAGGAGGGAAAGGAAACGATCGAAGAAAACCTGAAGAGAGGAAAAGACAAGGTCTCGCAACCAAATCTAGGGTTCGGGAGTCGATTATGCGAAGGGAAGGTATTAGCACCCCTACGCATCCGTAGTACTCTACGGTATCCACTCTTGTTCTAGTCTAAAGGGTGTAGGTATATCTAAGGTACTATCTTCTAAAAGAAGGTCAAAAGAAAATGACTCGCAAGGATGTCGCATCCACTGCCTACGTATCTCACCTGAGTATGAGAATCAGAGTCTTCGTAGCTCGGCTACCTATGGGCGAAAGAGAAATGTGCTCGATAAGACATCGCGTCTTATGCCTACGTATCTCATCTGGAATGAGAATCAGAGCAAAACATAGTTCAGCTAACTACGGCAAGAGCAAAACATAGTTCAGCTAACTACGGCAACTAGGGCAAGAGAAAGGGAAGGTCTCGATCGCAAAGAGGGCGAGAGAAAAGAATCGCAGCAAGGGCGAAAGCAAGCAAGGATTAGTTGTTAGTCGTCAGTCAAACTCGGCAAGACATCGCGTCTCGTGCCTACGTATCTCATCTGAACATGAGAATCAGAGCTACCGTAGTTCGGGTAACTAGGGGTTAAGGATTGCCATCTGAACATGGACTTACAAAAGAGGATAGCAGCTGTGTCAAAGGAAAATGGGCAATGTTTTCAACGTCCTAGCAGTAGGTGTCGCAGCTTGCTGAATCGAGTCTTAGGCAGTTACCTCTTTGCAATAGAACGGACTGACATGCCACAAGATCGGAGACGCACGAAAGGTCTAAAAGTGGGGAAGCTCTGCCCTAGAGTTATCATGCAATGTGGACCTATGTGTTAGGATTTACAGAAGGGAACATCTACCTAATGTTAGCATGCAAAGAATAAGGGAATTCTACCTATGTTATCATACAAAGGGTTCTACCTAATGGGTGCTACCTAAACGGAACAAGATTCGACGGACGGAGCAAGGAGAGGAGCCATGGATAAGGGTAGATGGCGATGCCTGAGGCGATCGACTTACAAGAGGATGGATGAATGCGTGCTGGTTCTGTTAAATTTTGAAAATGATTACTCGACGTTGGATCGAGCTTTTGATCTTGTTTTGAAATGATTATCGGATGTTCGTTTTAATTCTTGTATTAACAGATGAATAAAGAATAAATATTATACACTTTATGGAATAGGGGTACATTTGTTACGAATGGGGATGGTTCATGGCAATCAAACAATAAGAATATATGCCTCAATCATCATACAAGTAGGCAACAGTTATCAATCAAATCAGATAAGTAAACAGGTATATAATCAAATCAAAGAATCAAAGAATGAAATAACGTAGCATTAAACAAGGCATGGGAAGTATGAACATGTTAAAAAATCAAGCAATAGTAAGCATGGATGAAAGAAACAAGTATAACATATAACAGATGAATCAGACAGATGAAAAGATGCACAAAAAGGGTCCACTGAAATAATTAAATCAAGAAATGAGGTAAGGATCAGATAAAATCAAGATAAAAGGCCTCTAATACATGGCCTATGAGATGAACAAGGGAAGATCAAAAGATCTCTTCAATTGCCATAAGCAATCCCTAAATCAAACATTGATCATAAAGAAGTCAACTGAAAATTCGAGCCAACTTAATAAGTATCAAATAAATAGCAAATTAATCAGGAAAATTATGAAAAATTAAACTAAGTAAGGTGGGGTCAGGACATCATCATCCCCCAAAAAGATTTTAAAAATAATGAAAATTAGTATATGAATTAATTGAAATAACACAGAAGTCAAACTAAAAGTCAATCAACAAAACTAGGTTAAAATTAAATCAAGAATAAATTGAAAATGTGAAATAAAAATATAAGAAAAAGTCAGGTTGACCATGGGGCAGTGGTCAACCTTCATCCCAAAAATCAGAAGCTGAAAATAATTTTAAGTTATAAAAATAAAATCAAGAATCAAATGTATGCTAAAATGGACCACTTAGAATGAATAATTAAAATAAAATATTAATACTAATTAAATGCGAAAATAAAAATTAAATAAAATTAAATAAGGCATCAAGCAATATGGAAAATATTTTTGAATATTTTTATGAACAAAGAAAACATTTTAAATTAATTAAAATCAAAACAGAAATAAATCGGGAATTAAAAAAGAACATGAAAAGGGAGGTGTATTAGCATTTTATGACTGAACTGGAAATAAGTGATATGCACTGATGGGCCATAAACGAGGGGTGTTAAAAGTAACCAGTGAAAGCCCACGATCCAAACCACAATTAAATCAGGGCGTGACATCTTAAAATGAACGTTTTAATTAAAATAACCATGTGAACATAAATCAATCGGTCACTTTCATTTTATTCACTAAGAGACAAAAACCAAAACGGACGGACAAGATTAAAACACAAGCGATGGATCCAAGGGCTCTCAAGACAACACGCAGTCGTCTTCTTCCTTGAGCCAAACCCTAACCCTAATCATGCAAAAAACGCAAGAAATACAACATGTTTCTCTCAACTTCAACACAAAAATACGAACACTATAGTACATCAAAAAACTTGAAGCAAAGCCTAGATCTCAAGTACAAAATGCGATGATTAACGTGGTAACTTTTTTTAGGTGAAATGGTAGCTTATTCATGGAGAAAAGTTAACAGCAAGGTGTCAATATAAACACGGACATGAGTAAAAAATAAACAACACAACTCAACACCATGAACAATGCCTCGTACTGAGGGCTTCAGAAGTAAGCATAAGTACATGATTAGCATTGTAAACGGTAATGAAACAAGCATGATAATGAGAATAGATGTATCAATAAAATGGCTATGGAAATGGAGCAAGAGAATTACCTAGTGGAAGTCTAGTCCACTGCTTCTTGACTGTGGAGAGACTAGAAGAAAATGATGCTTCCTTGGTGCTTCAAGAGCTTCACCTCGAGAACTTGCTGAGAAATAAAAGCTGACCTCTAATGAATCTTTCCCTTTCTTGCTCGAAAATCCGCTGCCCTCCTTTCATGCTTAGGGTTTCTTGCTTTAAGTACTGTGGGTCAAATACTCCTTAATGGGCTCTAAAATAATTTGTTTATCCATGGGGTGAGCAAGTGATGCAAGTTAGTTGCATTTGGTGAGGTGTATTAGAAATGGGAAAGAGGGCACGTGAGGTGCTGAGGTCAGGGTTTTGTATGACAAGACCAATGTTTCTTATTTTGGCAAGACTTCTAGGTGAATGGAAATATGATGTATGGCCAAATAAGGAAATCAAAACATTGGCCGTGTAGTCTTGCATTTGTGCAACATACATGGCTTGGTTTGGCAGCAAGTAAGAAATCAATTCAAGGTGGTGACTTTGTGGCAACATAACTTGATGAGCAAATCACAAATTGAGGAGATAATGCAAACAGTAGAGAGATAATATGGAGTATGGCATGTTTCATGTTGAGAATGGATGGAAATAATGAGTGGAAGAAGATAAAAAAGTGACCTCAAGCTCATGTCACACCATTGCAAGATTGGTTGGGCAAGTTAGGCATAAATGCTGGGCACAAAAATCAGGTCTAAGTGATGACTTTAAAGGTTAATATCTTGCAAACAAAACATCCTATGAATCTCATTCCAAAGGCATATGAAAGATGGCATATTGGAGAGTATCTTTTATGTTCAAAGTTAAAAGAAATGGTGAGTAGAAGTAACCTAAAAAGAGGCCTAAAGTTGAGCAAAACTGAAAAAATGCAAGGCTGGCCAAGGTAACTTGAAATCTGCCTAGAAATTTCAAGTCATGGTACTGACTTTAAGTGAGTGTATCTCTCAAACCATGGATCCAAATGAGATGAATCCAAAGGGAGGTGAAAGAGGACATGACAAGGTATAATTGTTGTGAAGAAAATATTTTCAATTGGTGCCTTGAAGTGCAAGAAAACAGGCCAAAACGTTTGACAAAATTTAAAGATTCTTAGACTTAGAAATTTTTCTAAGTGTTCTAAAAATATGCCCTACTTTAACCAAGCATAACGTTCTCAATTTTGATCCAAATGGAGAAAACTTTATATTTCTAGAAGGCTTGGAACAAGAGGAACAACTTTAATGTTGGAGAAAGTTTCAAATGGAGCTTTTATCTTGATGGAAAATGGGCTTAAAGTGAGTGCAAAATCATAAAAAACTTGCCCAAAATGGAAAGTCAACCATTTCCAAATTAAGTAACTTTTCCAATTCCTGATTAAATGATGAATCCATGATCCAAACTTGATCAAATTTCACATGTAGGCTCCCCTAGGCATGAATTTTGAGATTCCACTCTCAAAAAGTCAGAAGTTGACTTTTTTGGCCCCACAGTTGACTTTTCCCAAACTGTCTGATTCCTGATTCCAGTGATCAATTGAAGCACTTCTGGCTCAAATTAAAAACTGATTTTTTGTATGTAGACCCTTGTGGACATATGGAGGGCCATGGAAAATAGTTTCACCCAAAGAATCAGAAGTAAACTGATTTTATACCAAGCCCTAATTTTAGGGCAAAATTGATCGGTAACTGATTGCACTGCTTGCCAATGGATCTTTCTGAGATAATTGTGAGTCTTCCTAGGCCAAGATGCCTCTCCAATCATGACATGGATTATCTCCTCTACTTCCAACCATAAATTTCCTGTTGTAGGTAGCCATGAAACCCTAATTTCCTGATTAAGTCCAGATGAACACTCTGATGGCTCTAAATCCTTCACTGATGAACTGAGGACCATAATAAGATACCTGGAGCCCCCTGAGACCCTTGAGAATTGTATACTTAGAGAATGAAGTCCAATTCTCAATCTTGCTTTGTGTGGGCTCCTTCTGTTAAGGAGTGATCAATCAAAACCTGATTTCCAAGTCACTAATGCAGTATGCAATGAGTATGACCTAGTATGATGCCAATGAAGTGTGAAACATAATCCCATGCTTCCAGGAAAAATTGTAGGGTATTACACATAGAAATGGCTACGAGTGGCCATAGCAGCCCTCAGACTTTTGCAACGGAGAAATTGCTAAAATGTCTTTTCGCTTTATTTCGCTTGCCTCTGATCCCTCTTTGCGTGGGTTCTCATTAGACTCTGAAATTCATAATAAAACAGAAACTAAAACATAAAAGATGACAAATGAAAGGAAATCGAACAAAATATGGTAAAATAATAAAGGAAAACTACTAGAAAGAACGATGCAAACACCACTTATCAAACTCCCCCCAAAAATAGATTGTTGCTTCTCCTTAAGAAATAAAGCTTGCACTCATGAGTTTTTGGATCCAGTGGTCGCATCATGATAAAGAATACGAAAATGGGGTTAATGGTACTTATACACGAGTCTTTGTTCCGATCGGCTACGTCTAGCTATCTTGGTAATCATATATCAAAGAAGGTATGTAAGAACACTAACCGCGGTAAAACCATGGACCCTAAGTCTCGTTTTCTAACACCTCTCTAGCTATGCTTTGGGCCTAAGTCTCATTTTCAATTTTCTTCCCCTTTCATTTGGACAATCATATTAAGGCATTTGGAATTATGGATGTCATCACATGCACAAGATCGATCGAGATTTTTGGTCTAGGACCTTGTAAGACCCCAATTTTGACCCTAAGATCCCTCATGCAATTCCATCATAATCATAAGCATTGGGATCATACCTTGGCATCCTCCTTACCCCTCTTTCATTGGTTTTGTTTTGGGAGAGATCACCAAGCATTTTTTCTGATTATATCATACTTGTATATTATCATTTTACTAACTAAAATACCAAAATATGTCTTTTGCATCTATCTAACTCTTTTTTGTAGGTAGGGCATGATCTCATTTATTCATTGATCACATCTAGGGTTTGAGACCTTCATGAACAAAGAGAACAACCAAGAATTGATTTAAGAATGGTTATGAACATCATATATGAGTCCCAATGATCTCTACATGTTATATTGATCAAGTTTTTTTCAAGAGTTTGAGGGTGATTTGCCTTGGAGTCCCAATGATCTCTACATGTTATATCTCACCAATTGATAAAATTTATCAAGGGAAACTTCAAATTTCATCATCCTATGAATATATGATCTACCATGAGCCAAGAAAGTCAATAGAATTGGAAATTAGCAAGTTGGTTGATGGTGGTTGGCCAGATGAATTCATCTGATCAAAACTAGGTCTCCCTAGATCCTATCTCCTACAATTTTCACCATATGAAAATTATTCCAAGAGAAACTTTACTCTAAATGACATTATAAACAACTTTCATGTTGATACCTAGAGCTATTTTTCCATGGAAAATCATTTTCTATGTTGAAACATTATAGGTCATTTTGTCTAAACCCTAATTTGAAAGTCAACTTCCCAAGGCCATAACTTTCTCAATTTTTATGAGATGAAATATTTCCAAGTTGCACAATAAAATTCAATGTGTCTACTTCAACTTTGATGGTTGGAGTAGGATCTAACTCAACTTCTTTGAACATGTGATATGAGGCTACATTATAGGTCACTTTTGACCAATACCATTGATCAAGTGATTTTTCCAAACTTCAAAAATGCATAAATCTATCATTTCAAATCCAAATGACATGAAATTGGTGACCATTTTGAAGGTCTTTGAGATAGATACAACTTTGATAAAGACACATTTGTCATTTGAGGCTCCTATAAAAAGTTAAGCAAGATGGAATATTGAGACATATGGCTTGACACTTAGAAAATTTTTAATATGTCAAATTTTTCCAAACTTCCACCTCAAAATTCTTCAAGTTACAAGTTCCAAATGGAAAAGTGTTCAACATCAAAATTGTTCCTCTTTAACACATCTGACATGGATCCAACTTCAAACAACAATATTCAATTGCCTTGCATTCCAAGCTTGCTTCAACACATCTGATCATTCATTTTGGACTTCAAACTATCATTTCATGGGCCTATGCGCGCCCATGCACCATGCTATCATCATTTGCCAATTTTGGAAGGTTGAAAAGAGTGTGCAAATATCACATGGATTTGGCTATATATACAGCTGCATTTGCTCAAAAATCACACAGACATTGCGCCAGCTTGAATCTCTATTGAAAACCCTTCACGCTAAGAGGATAACCCTGATAAATTCATTTGAATTTAAGCTTGAATCTCCACTGTTTTGGAATTCAATTCTCCAAGAGTCCATTGCTTCTAAACCTTTCCATTCCTCTCCTGCAAGCAAGTGAAGTGAAGCCAAGCACAATTCAGATCAAGATCTAGCAAGCTCAGACCTCCATTAAAGGTAATTTGTAGAAATTTTAAACTCTTCGATTCTCTTAAATTATTGCTCAATTCCATTGATTCTTGAGTTGTCTGAAGTCCTACCAATGTAGGCAAGAAGATTGAGTTGCTTTGAGGCCAAATCGAAGCAACTCAGATCATAAACCTCATTTTTCAATTCCACATATCTCTTAATATATTTGGAATTGGAGGTATTGGAGGTCATATTCGTGCTCAGTGATGTTTTTTCTTTAAGATCATGTCCTTGTTTTGAATTTTGGTGATGGTTCATGTTGACCAGTCCGGTGCAGCTCACCAGAGAAGACAACCGGAGCTCTGGCTCCGATGATGATGTGTCTTGAGTCTGAGCCATGGGATCCATCTTCCATGTTTTAATCTTAACTGTCCCTTGTGAATACCATGTGTACAACGCGTTTGACTAAGGAACACATGGAGCGCGTGTTTTGGATCATCAGATCTGCCACCTCAATTAATGAGGGAGATCTGATGGTCCACGTATTTTTGAATTTTCTGAATTTCATTTTAATTCCATTTTCTTCAATAATTCATATTAAATTCAATATTGATCAAAAAAATATGGGACTTTCACCAAAAATTTCCAAATATTTTTCTCTTCCATATTCTAAATTAAAATTATTTTTTGGATCATTATTAATATTTTTCAAGAATTCATTGATTTTGCATTTGTTTTTAATTGTTTAAAAATATTTTTAAGTGTTCAAAAATTATGAAATTTTTTATCCAAGGTCCTTTGACCTTGTTTGACCTATGATAAATCTCATGGCCATTTATTTGGTGTTTTGATGAGATTTTAGGATTTGGACAAAACATATTTAAATTTAATGTATTATTTTACTATTTTTAATTGAATAAATGTCATTTTAAATGTGTTGGCCATTTGTATTGACTTAATTGAGTTTCTTATTTGTTGTTGGACCTTGATCAAAGTTGATTTGACTTTGTCAAGTTAATTATATTGGATTTAGGGGATTGATGGAATGTACATTCCATCTCCCAAAATGAATGAATAATATTAATTTGGTAAAAGTCCTCCTTTGACCAATTTGTGATCTCATTCATCCCCTTCCCCTTCATCTAATTCCCCTTCTTCATTCATTCATTTCCATTTGGCCAATGACATCTCAAAGTCCTAATGCTAGTTGATTGAAAGATTAACATGAGTATGGATGAGATTAGGCCACACCTTTTGGATATTTTTTGTGTGTGGTATGTTTAATGAGCATAGCTCTCAATACTATGTCTCCAACATGCATTAACACCAAAAGTTTATTGCTCGGCCTCAAATAGTTGTGACTTCTACATAAGTCTAATTACGATTGCTTAACATAGCGCTAAATTTGTGACACAAAAGGCATAAGCATTCTAGTTAGTAAGATTGTAAGTCTCCCCTCTTCCATGGTATTATGTGGAAACTTGGCCTTCTTTCCTTCCTTTGGAAGATGTTTTGGTTCAAGGATCCATTCTTGTGGCAAGTGGGTTGAGTGTTCTCCAAATAATGTCTTAAAAGCAAAAGCAAAAGCAAAACAAAATTAACTACTAACTTACTAACTATTAATTTTTAACTTCAAGTCTTTACTTTAATGCAATTTACTTTCAGCACCTTATTTCATTTGCCATTATATATATCATTCTAATTGTTAATGTTAATGTAATTTTCACTTTGTCCATTTGGACCATATTGTGTGATATTATTTTGTTTGTGTATACTTTGCTTGTTTGTGTGGTCTATGACCATTAATGCACATAATAATAACAAAAACCCTAAAAGACTTTTGAGTGGACTGTTGGTTTGATCTTGCCCAAATGGACTTAGAACTTAGGCAACATTCCTTTGATAATGGACTTGGCCAATGCCAATTTGTTGAAGAACCAAGAGCTTGCAATTTGAATTCATCTGATACATCTTTGAAGATCTCTCTAAGGTTCATCTACAACATGATCATTGTGAAGCTGTTATTTTGAACCTGTGACTTGTGGAATTCATCTTTTGCATGGGCTATTTTGAAGAAGATCATTAAAATGGACAACCTTGGATGAGGCCATCTTTATTTGATGCCTTTGCTCTTCAAGATTGATATAATTATGCATTTGTGTGTTTCTTGATTCTAAAAAGTCCAAGGGAATTCTAGGTTTCTATTGACATACTTGTCTATTGGATTGCTACCCATTTGGTAAGATCTTTTCAATTTTAAACTTTTAAATTTTGTACATAGGGTAGTCTCTTCATCTTCTCCCCATTTCTTTAATTTCAAAATCTCTCCCTCCATTTTTAAAACCTTCTCTGTGTAAACTCCTTTTGTCCTAAACTTTGACCACTTTTAAAAGAGATAGTAACTTTGGCCTCATGCCATTGCATTTTCAAACTTATTTTCATAAATCAAACTTGTAAATAAACTTAATCATACTTGACTTAAACTTTCAAAAATCCAAAAATAACTAACCCATTCAAACCATTTTAGGTCTTTGTGCCTTTCAAACTTAATTTTTGTTAAAACTAACATACTCACTTTGAAATTTATAGCACGAACTACGAGGTTTTGATCCCTCATTTTTATGTTGGTACGTAGGCACAAGTCCGAAGGTCTTGTCAAACACAAAAATATAATTAATGAATTCTTTTCTCATCCCCCCATTCTATTTGTTTGTAAACATCACTTTGTACAAAATACATATGCACACAAAAAGGGCTCCCTAGGAGTACCTATGACACTTTGGATGCTAACACCTTCCCTCTGTGTAACCAACCCCCTTACCTGTGAATCTCTGACTTTTATTAGTTTTTATATAAAAACTTCTTACTATTTAGGTTTTGTTCGTACTTTTTCCCTTTTCCCCTTGGAAACAATAAAAGCACGGTGACAACTCTTGTTAATTGATCTCTAGCTTATCAATAGCTTAATGATCATGAATTTCCCGCTACATACCTTTTAATTATTTTTCTTTATTTTTTGATGAATTTACACACTTTGGCGCTTATTGTCCACTTTGAGATGACATTTGAGGCTCAACCGTCGTTAGACTAAATAACCAGGTGAGGGTTACCCAACTTAGAAAGACTAGTTGGCTTTATTGCCTTTTCATAATTTTTGTGTCCAAAATTATTTATTTCTCAACTAATCATACATACATGCAAGTCTAAATTATGTCAGACCGTCAATATAAACTAATTCGAAAATACTTCTTAGAGTCGAGTACTATAGCACAAATATACACATTGGACTCACATCCTTACTGTGAGGGACCGAAGATATTTAGGGCATACCTAAATTTTCAAACTTTCCCAATGCCCCTAGTCCTGGTCTTTCTTCCCTCAAACTCTATATACTTTCTCATCTTCCCCATAACCAAAGCTTGTCATAAAAAATTCATTGTCTTATTTTTGGGAAAAGCTAAGAAAAGGTAGTCTTAATGCATCAATCAAACTAGAAAATAACAAAAAACAAGGAAGAAACAAAAACATAAAATTGCAAGAATATAAAATGAGATAAAAATAAATAAAATGCAAGAAAATAAATAGACACCCCCAAACTTGAACCAAACATTGTTCACAACGTGTTAGCGCAAGAAAGAGGGAGTAGAACTCACAAGCATCTGATTTCGGAGGTGGGAACCGCAACATAAGTTGTTGCATTATAACTTGGACATCATCCTAGACCACTCCTTGCCTACTTTGGTTCGTCCTCATCCCTTGGATCTCTGATTAGACCCACTCCCACCTATTGTGATATGCACTCGAAGCGCCCGCTTCGTGTTTGGTGGGACATGCGGGTGGAGTAATAACATCCTCCTCCTTAGAGGTACATTGAAATAATTATGCACTTATCTGACTTCGTTCTTATGAGTCTTTTATTAACTGAAAAAGAAACAAACAAAAAATAAACAAATTAGTGCGAAAAAGCGTGGGTCACCTCCCAATAAGCGCTTTGTTTAAGGTCGTTTAGCTCAACCATTTACACCCTCAACTCAAGAGGGTGCCTCCTTCAAATTGTAATCCTTAACATGTCCCTTAGGCATTAAAGGGGTCCAATCCACTCTTGACATCCAAGCCATACATCCTTCTTCTTTTCTCTTCTTTAATTGAGGAGGTACATACTTTTGGTTCGGTTTTTCATGGACTTTCTCTTTCATTTTCTTCTTCTCTTTAGACACTTTCTTATCTGGCCCTAGATGGGCCTTGTGGTTCTTGGACTTACCACCTTTCATAAAAGACACATCATGGTCTTCGTTAGTGGGGATATAATTTCCCCCCAAGTCTTATTCAAAACTCTTAGCTAGGGTATCAACTTCGTCAACCTTAGTACCATCAAGTAAACTCTCCTCCAACTTGGTGGTAGGAGGAGATTCTGGTGCATTCTCTTGAACATATTCACTTAACAAATCAACCAAACAACAAGAGTCCCTTAAAGAAGGGTTCTTAAATAATTTTTCTAAAATAAACTTGATCTTCTCACCTCCCACCTTAAAGGTCAACTTCCCTCTCTTGACCTCTATGATGGCCCCCACCATAGCTAAGAAATACCTTACTAAAATTATAGGAATTTGACAATCTTTATCGATGTCCATCATCACAAAGTCCACTGTAACATAATACTCTCCTAATCTCACTGGGACGTACTCTAACATACCTATGGGATACTTAACTGATCTATCGACAAGGTGTAAACACACATTGGTAGATTTCATGTCCCCCATATCTAACTTCTTACAGACGGGAAAAGGAATTAGGCTAACACTAGCCTCTAAATCACATAGAGCTCTCTCAAAGTTCATGGTACATATATGACAAGGGATAAAGAAACTTCCTTGGTCTTTGAGCTTAGGGGTATCCATGTTTTGTATCACGGAACTAATATCAAGGGTAATGACCATTATTTCATAGTCCTCTAGCTTTCTTTTGTTGGAAAGGATCTCTTTTAGAAACTTGGCATAAGATGGCATTTGGGTTAGCACCTCGGTAAAAGGGATATTGAGGTGGATCTTCTTAAGAAGTTCCATAAATTATTGGAATTGGGCCTCTACCTGGGATTTCATAAGCCTTTGTAGGAAAGGAACAATAGGTTTGTAGGGAGGAGGAGCAACATAGGGTGCTTACTTCTTGACCTCTTCAATAACCTCATTTTTAAGTGGCATTGACACACTAACTTCAACCTCTCTCTCTCTCTCTCACTCACTAGAACTATCTACTTTCTTACCACTACGGGTTTTTAGGATATTCAAACATCCATTAGGATTTTGTTTGGGCTGCCCCGAAAATGATCTGGAAGGGACGAAAGAAACAACTTATTGTTGTGCCACTTGAGAGATATGAGTCTCCAACATTTTGGTGTGGGTGATAACATTATCAACCTTGGTGTTCAATTTCTCAAGAACCCCATTGGTGAGGAGGTTTTGGTTTTTAAACTCTTCGTTCAGGAGAGTTTGTGTTGCCATAAAACTCTCCGTCAAAGATTCCATATTATAGTGAGTTTGTGTTTCAATAAAACTCTTCATTAACATTTCAAGGTTGGATTGTTGGGGATTTGGTGGTTCCTCAAAATACTGGGAGTGGTTAGTATGGAAATATTTTGGGTGATCTAACCACCTTGGGTCATAGGTACCAAGATAAGGGTATTCATGGTTATTGTTCATATAACTGACCATATTTTGGATAGACCCCATGCATGCCACAAAAGAAACAACACATGTAAGTTGTTACTCAAATTTTTATGACAACAAAATAGAATAATCAAAATGAGTTACTCACATACAACGGGAGCGAGAATTCACAACAAACAAACACAATAAGATAAAGAGAAAAGTAGGCTCTAGTCTATACGATGATAAAAAAGAAATTCAATATTAAACGCAATTGGTCCCCAACAATGATGCCAAAAACTTGATGTAGCCGCAAGTGCACGCATGTCGAGACCAATGGTTTAAGTATCAAATTCTTATCCAATCAGTGTATATCTAGATAATTCAAGAAGACGGAATTTGGTAAACAACTTGAAAGAAAAAATAACTAAAGTAAAGTAGCTTAGTGGAGAAATCACTTAAGTATCAAATTGGGGCAAATGGGACCCGAGGTTACAGTTCACGTTTCTAAAACTATCATATGATCCTTGTCATATCCATTATGAGTCTTTTGCATAAATTATAGAGAATAGAAAAAGTTGGGCACGACTTGCTTTCCCCAGTGCATTGCCCCTATCATCGATGAATAATCCATCAGCTTTCGCATTGTCTGGATTATTATTCGACGAGTCAATACTTTATCCTAGCTATATGTTTTCTCAAATTTGTTTGTCAGCTATCAGATCATTTGTATTAGGTTGTTTAAAAATTTGCGCTATGGTATCGACACATATACTTTCAGACTATGGTCGACACCTGAGAACCACTTACTTTCATAAAAAAGTTGGAATGCATGCACTCTAATTATAAAATATGTTTAATTAAAATTATCACAATCGATAGTAACAGATCATACAATAGGTCATCAAACAATCCTCATAACCCCTAGTCCCTAGGAAAATACTGACTCATGGTGAGGACAAACACAATCACAAAGTATTAATCATCAAACTGATATCACTAAAACAAAACAGATGAACAATATAAAGAAAATGAATAGAAAACCTGAATTATGAAATGACCTTGTTCCACAAATTGCTCCCTTGGAGACTTGAGTTATAAAGAAAAATAGAAACTTGGAAACAAAGAAGAAGATACAAAAGTTGGGAATCCTAAATTCATAACAGACTATCATCTTTATAGGGAAATAATAAAAGTGAAATATATCATTGGTTCAATACAAAATATTTAGATTTGATTCATATCCAATCATTCCTAAGAGCCACAATTAAGAGGAGATATTTCTATTTATGGAAGAAAAACAAAAATTGGAAGTTTCTCTCGCTTCCATGCTATGGCCTGTAGCAACTACTATGGGTGGCTGTCGTAGACACTACCTCTAGTAAAAAAAGCTTCAGAAGGGGGCCTTGGGAAATCATGTTTCTATGGCATGTACCATTTGCTACGGGTGGTCGTAGCAGCCCCCTAACTTTTGCATTGTAGAAATTGCCAAAATGCCGTTTTCGTTCCGTTTCACTTGCCTTTGTTCCCGTTTTGCTTCGATTATCATTAGACCCTAAAATTCAAAATAAAACAAAAAACCAAAGCATAAAATATGACAAATGAAAGGAAGTCGAATTAAATGCGGCAAAATACTATAGGAAACTACTAGAAAGAACTATGCAAAGATTGTTTATCAAACTCCCCCAAATTTAGACTGTTGTTTGTCCTTAAGCAACAAAGTTAGCATTCATGAGTTTTCTGATCAAGAGGTCACGTCATGATAAAGCATACGGAAATGGGGTAAATAGTACTTATACACGAGTCTCTGTTCCGATCGACAATGCCTAGTTCTCTTGGTAATCATCTATAAACAAAGGTATGGCAAGAACACTAATCGCGCTAAAACCACATAGTTAAGTCTCCCTTTCGGATACCTCTCCAACTATGCTTTGGACTTAAATCTCTTCTTTTTTTTCCCCTTCATTCAGACAATCGTATTAAGGAATTTGGAATTATTGATGTCATCACATGCACAAGATCGATCAAGATTTTTTGTCTAGGCACCTTTTTATATTTGTTCTATTTCGATGACTTTATGCACTTTGGCGCTTATTAGTCCACTTTGGAATGACATTTGAGGTTCAACTGTCGTTAGGATGAATAATTGGGTGAGGGTTACCCAACTTAGAAGGTCTAGTTGGCTTTATTGTTTTTTCATCATTTTGGTGCCCAAAATTATTTATTTATCAACTAATCATGCATACATGCAAATCTAAATTATACCAGACCATCAATATAAACTAATCAGGAAATAATTCCCAGAGCCGAGTATTATGGCACAAATCTACACTTTGGACTCACGTTCTTACTCCGGGAGACCTAACGTGTTCGGGTCACACCTAAGTTTTCAAATTTTCCTAATGCCACTAGTCCTAGCCTTTCTTCCCTCAAACTCTATATACTTTCTCATCTTCCCCACAACCAAAGTTTGTCATAAAAAATTCACGATCTTAGTTTTGGAAAAAGCTACAAAAAAGTGGTTTTAATGGATTAATCAAACTAGAAAATAACTAAAAACAAGGAAGAAACAAAAACATAAAATTGCAAGAACAAAAAATGCGATAAAAATAAATAGATACCTCCCCCCAACTTGAACCAAACATTGATCTTAATGTTTTAGCGCAAGAAATAAGGGGTAGAACTCACAAGAACCTCATTCTAGAGGTGGGAACCACAACATAAATTGTTGCATCATATCTTAGACGTCATCCTAGTCCACTCTGATTAGACCCACTCCCACCTATTGTGATATGCACTCAAAACGCTCGCTTCATGTTTGGTGGGACGTGTGGGTGGAGGAATAACATCCGCCTCCTTGGCGGTACATTGAAATAATTTAGCATTTATTCGAACTCGTTCTTGTGAGCTTTTTATTAACTGAAAAAGAAACAAATTAGTGCAAAAAAGTATGGGTTACCTCCCACGAAGCGTTTTGTTTAAGTTAGTTTAGCCTGACCATCTACATCATCAACACAAGAGGGTGCCTCCTTAAAATTAGAGTGCTTAAGATGTCCCTTAGGCATTAAAGGGATATAATTCACTCTAGACATCCAATCCATATATCCTTATTCTTTTCTCTACCTCCGATGAGGAGGTACATACTTCTGGTCCATTTTTTCACAAACTTTCTCTTTAATTGTATTCTTCTCTTTTGACCCTTTCTTATTTGGCCATAGACGGGCCTTGTGGTTCTTGGACTTACCACCTTTCTTAGAAGACACATCATGACCTTGGTTAGTAGGGATATAATTTTCCCCCAAGGCTTTTTCAAAACCCTTAGCTAGAGTATCAACTTTCTCAACCTTCATACCATTAATTAAACTCTCATCCAACTTGGTGGCTGGAAGAGATTCTGGTGCATTCTCATGAACACAATCGCTTAACAAATCAACCAAACAATAAGTTCCCCTTAAATAATGGTTCTTAAATAGTTTTTCTAAAATGAACTTGACCTTCTCATCTCCCACCTTAAAGTTCAACTTCTCTCTCTTGACATCTATGACGGCCTCCGTCGTAGCTAAGAAAGGCCTTCCTAAAATTATTGCGATTTGGCAATATTCATCGATGCCCATCATCACAAAGTCCATCGGTACATAATGCTCTCCTAATGTCACCGGGACATACTCTAACACACCTATGGGACAAAGGAATTAGGCTAACACTAGCCCCTAAATCACCTAGAGCTCTCTCAAAGTCCAGGGTGCCTATAAGACAAAGGATAGAGAAACTTCCTGGAGCTTTGAGCTTAGGGATAACCATGTTTTATATCACGACACTACTATCAATGGTCATGGTCATGATTTCATGGTCCTCTAGTTTTTTTTTTTGTTGAAAGGATCTCTTTTAAAAACTTGACATAAGAGGGTATTTGGGTTAGTGTCTCGATAAAAGGCACATTGAGATGGATCTTCTTGAGAAGTTCCACCAACTTTTTGAATTAGGCCTCCACCTTGGCTCTCATAAACCTTTGTTGAAAAGGAACAATATGTTTATAGGGAGGAGGATCAACATAGGATGCTTCCTTTTCGACCTCTTTAACAACCTCATTTTAAGGTGGCGTTGACACAATAACTTTAACCATGTTCTCTCTCTCTCTCTCTCTCTCTCTCTCTCTCCCTCCCTCTCTCTCTCTCTCTAACACACACACATACACTAGAACTACCCACTTCCTTAACACTACGGGTTGTCAAGACATTTAAATGTCCCTTAGGGTTTTGTTTGGTCTGCCCTAGAAATGATCCGAGAGGGATGGAAGAAGTGGCTTGTTGTTGAGCCACTTGGGAGATTTGGGTCACCAACATTTTAGTGTGAGTGACATATTATCAACCTTGGTGTTCAATTGCCTAAGAACCTCATTAGTGAGGAGGTTTCGATTTCTAAACTCTTCATTCATAGAGTTGGTGTTTCCAAAAAACTCTCCATCATAGATTCCGGGTTAGAGTAAGTCTGTGTCTCAATAAAACTCTCTATTAACATTTCAAAGTTGGATTATTAGGGATTTGGTGGTTCCTCATAATACTGGGAATGGTTATTATGGAAAAAAATTGGGTGATCTAACCACCATGGGCCATAGGTACCAACATAAGGGTCTTCATGGTTATTGTTCATATAATTGGCCATATTTTGGATACACCTCATGCATGCCACACAAGAAACAACACAAGGAATTTATTGCTCAAATTACTTTGATAACAAAATAGAATAATCGAAACGAGTTATTTGCATACAAGGGCAACGATAATCCACAAAAAACAAACACAATAAAATAAACATAAAAGTAAGCTCTAGTATATATAATGATCAAACAAAAATTCAATATTAAATGCAATTGGTCCTTGGCAACGGCGGAAAAAACTTGATGCAACCACAAGTGCATGTCTATCCTGAAGTGATAAAATAGATATTGAACCACATAGACTAATGGTTTAAGTATCGAATTCTTATCCAATCGGTGTATAACTAGAGAAATCAAAAAGAGAAATTTTGGTAAACAACTTGAAAGAAAAAACAACTAAATTAAGTAGCGTAGCAAAGAAATCACTTAATATTAAAATTGGGGGCAAACAGGACCCAAGGTTACAGTTCATGTTTCTAACACTATCATACGATCCTTGTCACATCGACTACGAGTCTTTTGCATAAATTATAGAAAATAGATAAAATTATGCACTACTTATTTTCGCCAGCGCATTCCCCTTATCATCGACGAATAATTCACCAGCTTTCACATCATCCAGATTATTATTCGATGAGTCATTACTTTTTCCTAGATATATGTTTTCTCAAATTCGTCAGTCGGCTTTCACATCATCCATATTAGGTTGTTTAAAAATTTACATATCTGTAGCGGTAAATTCATGATCATCAAGCTATGGATAAGCTAGACATCAAATAACAAGAGTCACCACCGCGCTTTTACTGTTTCCAAGGGAAAAGGGAAAAAGTACGAACAAAACCCAAAAGTAAGAAGTTTTCAAATCAAAACTAATAAAATGTCAGAGATTACAGGTAAGGGGGTTGAAGGATTTTTGAGTGTATTGGTGCAGTTCTATGATCCTCTCTACCATTGTTTCACTTTCCCAGATTTTCAGCTTGTGCCTACGTTGGAGGGAGATTCTCACCTTTTGGGGATACCTGTTTCTAGTAGAGTACCTTTTAGTGTATTGGAGGAGATTCCCCGGTCTAGTATTATTGTTGAAGCTCTTCACTTGAAGAAGTCTGAGATAGAGGGTCATTGGGTGAAGAAAGGAGGTTTATTTGGGTTGTCGTCTGTTTTCCTCATCCAGGAAGCTACCACTTTTGCTCAAGCTAGTAGTGTGGACGCTTTTGAAGCTATCTTTGTGTTGCTCATCTATGGATTAGCTTTGTTCCCTAACATTGATGATTTTGTTGATGTTAACGCCATTAGACTTTTCTTGATTGGGAATCCTGTGCCTACTTTGTTGGGTGATATGTATTTTATTTTGCATCTAAGGAACTCTAAAGGTGGTGGAACTAGTGTCTGTTGCATTCCTCTTCTATACAAGTGGTTTATTTCGCACTTGCCTCAGACACCTGCTTTTGTGGAGAACAAACAATGTCTAAGATGGTCTCAGAGACTTATGTCTCTCACTAATGATGATATAGTTTGGTATGATCTGTCCTTAAGAAGTTTGGAGATTATTGATAGTTGTGGTGAATTCTCTAATGTGCCCCTCATTGGTACACAAGGAGGAATTAACTACAACCCTGCTTTGGCTCGTCGTCAACTTGGGTTCCCCTTGAGAGACAAACCTAATAACATGTTATTAGAAGGTCTTTTCTATCAAGAGGGTAAAGATTCCCAACATTTGAAGCAGGAGATTGTGCATGCTTGGCACAATGTGCATAGGAAAGGAAGATCCGAGCTTGGTCCGAGCAATTGTGTAGCTTTGGAAGCTTACACTCTTTGGGTGAAGAAGAGAGCTATGGAGTCGAAGATGCCTTATCCTTGTGAAAGACCTATGTGTATGGTTGTGGTTGAGCCATTAACTCTCCCTAACCAAGATGTAGAGGAGTTGGAAGACGCGCTCATCAAGATGAAGCAAGAGAAGGATATGTGAGAAGAGAGTTTCCACGCTTTGAGCAAGAAGCATGAAGAGTTGCTATTGGAGTCTAAGGACAAAGTTGCAATGATTGAGCTACTTGAAGACCGAGTAACGAAGAGACAAAGAGAGTCAGAGGTTTCATCTTCTAGCATGCCTCAGCCTTCTTGAAATTCTGGTGTAGTCAGAGTTTAGATGTTCTACTCCAAGTAATGACATCTGATCTAACATTGTTACTAATACAGCAAGACAGTTATACAAATTAAAACCTAGTATTGATATGCACACATTCACAGATGTCACGACATCTGCTACTATATCACCATAGAATGGAAGAAAACCCAGTTCTGTCCATCTGGTACAAAGACACAGTAGAGATCAAACATAGCACTTACTTCTGTTGAGCCTGCACAGTTATCAGCATGATGTCTCAACATTGATTTGAACATCACCTGATACAACATTACCGGTTGACCTTATTTTATAACTGACAGAATTATAAAGTGCAGAAGGTAAAAACACAAGTGATTGTTAACCCAGTTCGGTGTCACACACACCTACGTCTGGGGGCATACCAAGCCAGGAAGAAGATCCACTATCAGCAGTATTAATTCAAAGTTAAACTCCCCCGTTTACAACTCTTCACTTAATCCCTACCCAATGCAATCTATACCTAGGAACTCCTAGATAGAAACCTCCAATTTCCATTCCTATCACTACAATTACAATGTAATGTTAAACAACTTGAACTTGCTTCACAGCTTCGTTCAAGAACATAATAACTCTTGCCTACAGGCTTTGAGTTACAACATAATCTCATGCTTTCTAGCACTGAGATACACCTAGTGACCTTCCCACAAGTTGGGAGGTTTACCTCACACATACCCCTAAATTTTCATTCTAAGAGGCTTACAAAAACTAGGTTACAATATGCTATTTATAACCTAATCACCCAACTGGATTTGGGCCTTCAGAAATCGCAGCAAACTTCTTCTTTGCTGTTACAAAGCCAGCAGATAACTTCTGCTACAATCAAGGTCTTTCTAAAATTAAGGATAAGCAAGTTAACCTAATTTCCACATATTAGGGTGCTAACAAATAGGCTATTTGTTAGGTTCATTAATTGTAGCTCAGTTGTTAGTTTCCTGGATTTTAGCTCAGCTATTGACTTCCTGAAGAATAGCCTGAGAAAGCTGCTGAAACAGAAACACTAAACAACCTACAATTTAGCATACGCTGTCAGGAATGAATGTCACAACATTCAGTTTGACGTCCAAAACATAGACCATATGCTAAGTCTGTTTTTCCTGGAAACAGACTGTACAAATTTGTTGTACTGTACAGAACCAATCTGTCCATACTCCAATATCAGCGTACATTAATAAATGTCAAACATCCAATTTTGACATTCACACATAGAGCCTTACATCAGGTCTGTTATCCTCTTGATAAGCAGACTTAGCTGCATACTGAAATATGTAGCAGAAAACCAATCTGCCTTTTGTTCAGTATCTGCTGTCAATGATGAATGTCATAACATCCAGTTTGACATTCAGACAGTAGGCCTTATGCCAGGTCTGTTATTTCCTTGATAAACAGACTGAAAATAAATACTGAGTTATAGCAAAACACCAACTGTTCTATTCCTCAGTATCTGCTGACAGGGATGAATGCCATAACATCCAGGTTGACATTCAGTAAATCCTGTATTAGCTAAACCTGCAGCATACTACTCAAGTATGTCATGACATCAGTCAAGATATCAGAGTACAGTTAGATGATCTAACACACAATGCAGTCAAACAAACATCTCCACAGCATGTCATGACATCAGTCAAGACATTAGAGTCCAGCTAGTGTTTTACCATAAAATGCAGTCAATCAAACATCTACACTTCCGTTGCTTGGAAGAAGATTGTTGACCAGCTTATCCTCGAGAAGATTCAGATGAAGGCTTCTTTTGAGACCGAGATCCGTCGCATTCGAAGGAAGTACGCGCCTTCAGCCTGATCTTCTGACCTTGTTGTTAGGGATCCTTAGGATGACTAGTCTCCTTTTCTCTTGTATTTTTTATTTTGGTTTCTGAAATTGTACTCAGTGTAATCTTTCCAATTTATATGAATAAAAAGAGATTTTTGGTCATATCAAATTGTTGCAATTTCCATTATATATATATATATATATATATATATAATATATATATATATATATATATATATATATATATATATATATATATATATATATATAATATATATATATATATATATATATATATATATATATATATATATATATTTTGCAAATGATATAGTAAGTTCCTTGAAAATAAAAATAATCAAGCATTGCATCTCATGCATCATTTGCATAAGCAGGTTTTTTCCAGGTGTCTAATTGGTGTTCTTTTCTGCTTTAGCCAAGCTGACTCACCGGTACAACACCAGAGCTAATCATGGAGCATCTTGAACAAGAGAACCGAGATTTGAAAGAGGAGATTGCCCGACTGACTGCCATGATGGAGTCAGTTCTTGCTGCCCAGAGTCAAGCTTCTCCAACGCCTGCAACTCCTCCCGCGAGGACAGTTATTTCCGAAGTGGTTACCTCTACTGTGCCTGCTGCCACCGCCCACTTCGCGCCAAACCTGCCTGCTGGATTCCCATGGGGAATGCCTCCCAATTTTGTGCCAGAAGGTTTCACTCCTACTTTTGCTTCCATGCCGGCATCTAGCCGGTCATGTCCGTGCCACCTCCAGTTGTGCATACTTTGCCTCGTGTAGAGGACACTATATATCATTTCGAGTCATTTGAGGGCCTAGACGTCTATGAGAAGATAGACGAGATGAAGGACCAATTCCTTGAGCTGCGCAAGGAACTGAAAACACTGAGAGGCAAAGATCTATTTGAGGAGAGTGCTGCTGAACTGTGCTTAGTGCCCAATGTGAAAATCCCAGTGAAATTCAAAGTGCCTGACTTTGAGAAGTATAAGGGGAATTCTTGTCCACTCAGCCATCTTGTGATGTATGCCCGCAAGATGTCAACCCAAATAGATAATGATCAACTGCTGATTCATTATTTCCAGGATAGCCTGACAGGTGCTGCACTCCGTTAGTATATGGGGTTAGATAGTGCAAGCATCCGCACTTTCAATGACCTAGGTGAGGCTTTTGTGAAACAGTACAAGTACAACATGGATATGACGCCGGATAGGGACCAACTGAGGTCCATGTCTTAGAAAGATAAGGAGACATTCAAGGAGTATGCGCAGCGATGGAGGGAGTTGGCTGCCCAGATCACTCCTCCTTTGGAGTAAAAAGAGATGACAAAAATATTCCTGAAAACCCTGAGTTCATTTTACTATAAACGCATACTCGCCAGTGCCCCCAGTGATTTTACCAAAATGGTAAACATGGGGATGAGACTTGAAGAAGGGGTCCGTGAAGGACGATTGTCAAAAGATGAGGCGTCGACTAGCAAGAAGTATGGGAGTAGTTTCAGTAAGAGGAAGGATAATGAGACCAATGCAATTTCTAGTGGGAGGCAGAGGAGGCCTCAAGCGAGAAGAAATCCACCACCCCGTCAACATCATCATCATCAAGTGTCTTCCGTTATTCCAGTATTTTCAAATCAGCAAACAACAGCAATTCAACAATAACAACAACATCAGTATCAAAATCAACGACAACAACAACAACCGCAACAAAGAATAAACACCTACAACAACAACAATTCCAACAACAATCATCACCAACAACAGAACTTCGAGAGGAAGAAGGTCTCTTTTGACCCAATTCCTATGTCATACGCATAACTGCACCCATCATTAGTCCTCAAAAATTTGATTCAACCGAGGAATCCACCGCAGATCCCAGAACCACTTCCTTGGTGGTATAAACCCAAACTTCGCTGTGCTTTTCACCAGGGTGCACCTGGGCACGATATTGAGAACTGTTATCTGCTGAAGTATGAGGTGCAGAAGCTTATGAAGAGTGGCATGATGTCTTTTAAAGACCGCGCACCTAATGTGAAAGCTAATCCGTTGCCCGCTCATGGGAATTCTTCAGTGAACATGGTGGACGACTGTCCAGGTGAATTCAAAGTTTTTGATGTTTGATTTATCCGAAGATCTTTGGTGTAAATGCATAAAGATATCTATTTGGTGAGTGACTGTGAACATGATCACGATGGTTGTGATATTTGTAGCATGGACCCAAGAGGGTGTGTTGTAGTGAAAAGGGACATTCGGCGTCTGATGGATGAAGGCATGATTCAGATTGTTCAATCCCGTCATGTAGATGACTACATCAATGTCATAGTGCCTGTTTTCAAGCAACCAGAGTGGTTGGTGATCCAATATGATAGCAACAGCAGCAGCAAGAACATCAGCAATAGATCAGTTTCGCCATTGGTAATACGGTTGGCGGGCCCCATCCCGTATGCATCTGATAAGGCTGTACCGTATCAATACAATGCTACGATGATGGAGAATGGTCAAGAGGTACCGTTGCCTACGACCAGTTCAGTAGTAAGCATTGCAGATGTTACAAAGGTGACCCGCAGTGGTCGAGTTTTTGGACCCGAAGAATAAAGAAGAAGCAATTGTTGGTAAGAAGGCGGAGGTGCCTAGTATAGATCCTGTTGGCTGTTCAAAGGATAAGTCTGGTGAATCCAGCAATTTGAAAGTCAATAGTGATGATGAGGTGCTCCAACTGATTAAGAGGAGCGAATTTAATATGGTTGAGCAGTTGCTCCAGACTCCCTCAAAGATTTCCGTGTTGTCTCTGCTTTTAAATTGTGAAGATCACAGAGAGGCACTCCAGAGAGTTCTTGAACAAGCATACGTAGAGCATGATGTTACTGTGGATCAGTTTGATCACATCGTGGCTAACATCACTTCATGCAATAATCTGAGCTTCTGTGATGAAGAACTCCCTGAGGAGTGAAGAAATCATAATCTGGCTTTGCATTTTTTGATTTTATGCAAGGAAGATGTTTTGTCAAACATGCTCATTGACACTAGGTCGTCACTCAATGTGCTTTCAAAGACAACATTGTCAAAGTTATCGTACCAAGGAGCTTCCATGAGGTACAGTGGGGTGATTGCCAAAGCCTTTGATGGCTCGCGCAAGACAGTTATTGGAGAAGTCGACCTTCCAGTCAAGATAGGTCCAAGTGATTTTCAGATTACATTCCAGGTAACAAATATTCACCCGGCCTACAGTTGCTTATTGGGAAGGCCATGGATTCATGAGGCAGGAGCTGTTACTTCCACTCTGCATCAGAAGCTCAAATTTGTCAAGAATGGCAAGCTGGTAATTATGGGAGGAGAGAAATCACTGTTGGTTAGGCATCTGTCGTCTTTCTCATATGTTGAAGCTGAGGATGAGGTTGGAACTCCGTTCCAAGCCTTATCTATTGCTGCCGAGAAGAGAGTTGGGGCACCCATGTCCTCTTTGAAAGATGCTCAGAAGATTGTTGAAGCAGGCTCTATTGATCAGTGGGGGCGTGTGGTAGAGGTCGCCGACAATAAATGAAGAACTGGTTTGGGGTTCCAGAAGGGCTCGTCAACCGTTAGATCTGAAGAGATGCAACTCAGCTTCTGTAGTGGAGGGTTCATTCATGGGAATGAATAACACTTAGCTGCTGTGCTAGAGGATAATGAAGAGGAAGACTGCACCAACTTTGTGACGCATGGAGGGACATGCAACAATTGGACTACCGTTGATATTTCTATTATTTTGCATCGATCTAAGTAATTGCTTTATATTTTAAAATCCTTCTCTTATGCCTAAGGGAGAAGTGAACATTGTTGGACATTTTAAATTGATCATCAATAAAATTAATTATATTCATCCACATCTTTGATGTTTATTTTTAATTTTTGCTTTACTCTGAAAATGGTAATCACAAAAAAAAAACATAAATAAACAATATAATTGTCCATCTGCATAATATTTGGTCACAAATTCACTTCTCTAAAATCAAAATATAAAATCATTGTGCAGGTTGGTTTCTAACCCCATTAAATACAATGATCCTTCTCCTTCTCCAAATTTTGAATTCCCTGTGTTTGAAGCCGAGGAGGAAAGTCATGTAGAAGTGAGTGAGGAATTGTCTCGTCTTCTTGAGCAAGATGAGAAGACTATTCAGCCGTTTGAAGAGCAGATTGAGCTTGTCAACTTGGGTTCCGAGGATGATGTGAAGGAAGTCAAGATTGGGTCTCGACTGTGTCCAAATGCTAAGAAGGGGTTGGTTGATCTTCTTCGAGAGTATTCAGATGTGTTTGCTTGGTCCTATCAAGACATGCCTGAGTTGGATTCTGAGATTGTGGAGCATAGATTGCCGTTGAAGCCAGAGTGCCCACCAGTCAAGCAGAAGTTGAGAAGAACACATCCTGATATTGCTGTGAAGATCAAGGAGGAAGTTCAGAAGCAGATTGATGCCGGTTTCCTTGTAACTGCTGAGTATCCACAATGGGTGGCCAATATCATGCTTATGTCGAAGAAAGAAGGAAAAGTTTGCATGTGTGTCGATTATAGAGATTTGAATAGAGCCAGTCCGAAAGATGATTTCCCTCTGCCACACATTGATATGTTGGTAGACAATACTGCTAAATTCAAAGTCTTTTTGTTTATGGATGGATTTTCCGGATATAATCAGATTAAGATGGCACCCGAAGATATGGAGAAGACCACATTCATTACACCCTGGGGAACATTCTGTTATAGAGTGATGCCTTTCGGTCTAAAGAATGCTGGTGCAACTTACTAGAGAGCAATGACAACTCTTTTTCATGATATGATGCATAAAGAGATTGAAGTATATGTCGATGACATGATTGCTAAATCGATTGATGAAAAAGAACATGTTGAGCATTTGTTGAAGCTATTCCAGCGTTTGAGGAAGTATAAACTCCGCTTGAATCCCAATAAGTGTACTTTTGGTGTTCGTTCTGGTAATTTGTTGGGCTTTATTGTCAGCGGGAAGGGTATTGAAGTTGATCCTACCAAGGTCAAAGCAATAGAAGAGATGCCTGCGCCCAAAACTGAGAAGCAAGACAGAGGATTTCTCGGTCGCTTGAATTATATTTCCAGATTCATTTCCCACATGACTGCCACATGTGCGCATATATTCAGGCTTCTTCAGAAAGATCAGTCTTGTGATTGGACCGAAGACTGCCAGAAAGCTTTTGATAGTATCAAAGAATATTTACTTGAATCTCCGATTTTGTCTCCACCTGTTGAAGGAAGACCGTTGATCATGTATTTGACTGTGCTAGAAGATAGTATGGGTTGTATCCTTGGTCAGCAAGATGAGACTGGGAAGAAAGAATTTGCAATTTACTACCTCAGTAAGAAGTTCACCGACTGTGAGACTCGGTATTCAATGCTCGAGAAGACTTGTTGTGCATTGGCTTGGGCTGCTAAGCGTCTGCGTCAGTATGTGTTGAATCATACCACTTGGTTGATATCCAAAATGGATCCAATCAAGTATATATTTGAGAAGCCTGCTTTAACTGGGAGGATTGCCCGATGGCAGATGTTGTTATCAGAGTATAATAATATCGAATACCGATCTTAGAAAGCAATCAAAGGTAGTATCTTGGCTGACCATTTGGCTCACCAACCAATTGAAGATTACCAGTCAATGCAGTATGATTTTCCTGATGAAGAGATTTTGTACTTGAAAATGAAAGATTGTGATGAACCATTGCTTGAAGAAGGGCCAAAACCTGGTTCCCGTTGGGGAATGGTATTTGATGGAGCTGTTAATCAATATGGAAATGGCATTGGGGCAGTGATTATTACTCCTCAAGGCACACATCTACCATTTACAACTAGATTGACTTTCAAGTGTACAAACAACATGGCAGAATATGAAGCTTGCATTATGGGGCTTGAGTAGGCCATGAATCTCAGAATCAAGTATTTGGATGTCTTCGGTGATTCGGCTTTGGTTGTGAATCAGATCAAAGGAGAATGGGAGACGAATTAACCCGGTTTGATACCATATAGAGATTATGCGAGGAGGATTTCAACTTTCTTTACAAAGGTTGAGTTTCATCATATCCCTCGAGATGAGAACCGGATGGCAGATGCTCTTGCAACATTGACATCAATGATTGTAGTGAAGTATTGGAATGAATTTCCCAATTTATCTATGATGCGTCTTGATAGGCCAACTCATGTGTTTGTTGTTTAAGAGATCAAAGACGAGAAGTCGTGGTATTACGACATCAAGTGTTTCCTCCAAAGTCAGATTTACCCGCCTGGGGCATCTTTGAAAGATAAAAAGACTTTGAGAAGATTAGCCGGTAATTTCTACTTGAATGGTGATATACTGTACAAGAGAAACTTCGACATGGTTTTGCTCAAATGCATGGATAGACACGAAGCAGACTTGTTGATGACCGAAGTGCATGAAGGTTCCTTTGGTACTCATTCCAATGGACATGCAATGGCAAAGAAGATGTTGCGAGCAGGTTACTATTGGCTGACAATGGAATCTAACTGTTGCAAATTTGTGAAGAAGTGCCACAAGTGTCAAATATATGCTGATAAGATTCATGTTCCTCCGACACTATTGAATGTTATTGTAAGGTTGATCAAGAATCAGATCATATGCCGTTATGGTGTGCCAAGTAAGATCATTACTAATAATGGATCGAAGTTGAATAATAACATGGTGGAAGCTCTTTGCAAAGACTTCAAGATTGCACATCATAATTCTTCTCCCTACAGACCCAAGATGAATGGGGCTGTTGAAGCTGCGAATAAAAACATCAAGAAGATTATCCAGAAGATGGTTGTCACATACAAGGATTGGCATGAGATGCTCCCATTTACTTTACATGGGTATCGTACCTCCGTCCGGACTTCAACAGGGGAAACCCCTTTCTCTCTTGTATATGATATGGAAGCAGTGCTCCTCATAGAGGTTGAGATTCCTTCATTGCGTGTGCTCATGGAAGCTAAGTTGACTGAAGCTGAATGGTGTCAGACCAGGTTTGATCAGTTGAATTTGATAGAAGAGAAGAGAGTGACTGCCATGTGTCATGGTCAGTTATATCAGCAGAGAATGAAGAAAGCTTTTGATAAGAAGGTCAAACCTCGAGTGTTCAGAGAAGGAGACCTTGTGCTCAAGAAGATTTTGTCATTCAAGCCAGATTCCAGAGGAAAATGTACTCCCAATTATGAAGGCCCATATGTTGTTAAGAGAGCTTTTTCAGGAGGTGCCTTGATTCTTACAACTGTGGATGGTGAAGAGTTCACTCGTCCTGTGAATACAAATGCAGTCAAGAAATACTTCGCCTATAAAAAGTAAAGAACAACTCGCTAAGTTGAAAACCCGAAAGGGCGGCTTAGGCAAAAATGAGCGTCTCGGTGGATTGAAAACCCGAAAGGACGATTCAGGCAAAAATTAGAGACATAAAACAGAAAAGGTTTTCCCGATAAGTTGAGTACTCCACCTTGGGGCAACTTATGCAAATATTAGGGATTATGGCAAGTAACTATATTCTGCTGATCTTCAGTGTTTTGAAGATTTGTTTGAGCACAAGGGTTGACATCAGTTCATCATCCCCACAGCAGTCAAGAGCACAATTGATATCAAGATTTGGTAGAGGATTAAGGATCATTTGTATTCAATGTAACCCTTTTCCATGTAAATTACCATTTTCAACTTTGTAAAATCTATGGAGTCTTGTCATTTACAGACTACCATCCTATTAAATAAAGTTGAGCCTTTATCCAAATTGTTTCTACTCTTATTTTATCTCAGCCAATAATTTTAAATTTCATTATGATCATTTTGAAATTGAATTTTTAAATTAAAATCAAATTTTCTTTAATATATAAAAGCAAGAACTTCTCCAAAGCAAGTAACAGTAATATCAACAACATTTCGGTAAAAAGCAAGTCCTTAAGTGCGAAGCATCTGAGGTTCCCTAAGCAGTAAATCTTCGGGCATCCCTAGGCATTTAGTGTTGATTCATTTCCTCAATGGATTACTGTTATCCCCAGCTAACAGATCCAGTTCCCCGATGGAGTGTTTGATCCCTAGTGGAGCTTCTTTCTTTTTCCCAGCTTAGTTGGTTGCGGCGTATCTTTGTCCCCATCAGAGTTTCGGCCTTCCACAGTGGAGTTTTTATTTCCTCAGTAGGTAGATTGTCATCAGAAGATATTTGACCTTTCCCAGTAGATCGCTTTGGTGTTTCCTCCAGTCGCCATCTATCTTTGCCCCTAGTCAGAGTTTTCTCCTGGTTCCTGGGCAGCTTTTGATTTCTTCCCCAGTAGGGTTGTCTCCCATTTTTATGGTGTTGACCTAAAATTTCCTTCAGATTTGGATATTCTATCCTCAGCAGATCCTCTCCGTCTTTCCCCAGCCAGAATTGGGTTTTGGGATGTTGATCTCTCTGTTCTCCAGTAGTTGTCTCGATGATTGGTGGATTGGCCGAGGATTGTACCGGTGGTTCAATTTCTTTGCGACACCTCTGTATCCTTCGTGATCGTTTTGTCAACATAATCATCATATATACATATACATATACATTCATATAAATTCATGATTTGCATACCCTGTATCTTCATATTTGATTTGTTTAAGATTCTCATTCTTTGTTATGGTGGTACTTTATCCCCACACCAAATCTGGTGTCCATCCTCTCTCAAATTGTAGAGTCTCAGCCCCTTAAGTAGAAAGACTTTAACCTTTCTCTGTTTCCCCACTGAGTTTGTTTCCTCGTGGATGATTGCTGTTTCAGTTTCCTCCCCAGTAAATTTCCTGGATGGAATTACTCCCCTTGTTTTATGTCCTCAATGGGTTGAGTCTTGATTGACTGTTTTCTTTTTATCTCTCACCTAGATAGATATCTTGGTCCCCTGAGAGTCTATTTCCCAGTAACTGGTAATATTCTTCTTAGTTTGCAGTTTGTTACTTCTTGCCCAATACCCGACGAAAGTACCCTTTTTCTCCTCAGCAGAATCCCCAGTGGATCTTTTTCTCAAAAAGTATATCCTTGATATGTTTATCCTCACCGGTGACGGATATATTTTCTTCCCCCGTGGAGTCTATCCTTGATATGTTCACTTTAACCGGTGACAGATATTCTCATCTTTGGTATTCTATCCAGTAACTGATAGATGTAATTCCTATTTTGTTCCTCATCAGAGTCTATCCTTGATATGTTCACTTTAACCGGTGAACGATTTTCTCTTATTTGGTATTCTATCCAGTAACTGATAGATGTAATTCCTATTTTGTTCCTCATCAAGGTCTATCCTTGATATGTTCACTTTAACCGGTGACGGATTTTCTCTTCTTTGGTATTCTATCCAGTAACCAATAGATGTAATTCCTATTTCCTCCCCTTTTCAGAGTCAATCCTTGATATGTTCACTTTAACTGGTGACGGATTTTCTCTTTGATTGGTCTTCTACCCAGTAACCAGTAGTTGTAAATCCTGCTTTGTCCCCTCGTAGGGTGAATCCTTGATATGTTCATCCTAACCGGTGACGGATTTTTCTCTTCGACGGTTTTCTATCCAGTTTTCGATAGATCTAATTCCCCCTTTTGTTGTTCAGTTGGTATATCCAGTTTTCGATGACGGGTATCCTCCTTGACATCCCCAGCAAGGCTACTCTTACCCAATAGTCGGTAATGAGTATTCCCCCTGGTTTTTCCTCAGCGAGTCATCCTTGATATGTTCATCTTAACCGATAACGGATGTTCTCTCTGTCAGATTTTTATTATCTCCTTACCCAGTAACAGGTACTAGATAGTAGATTTCTGCTCCTCCTGTGTTGAAGTTTTTCACCCCAGTTGAATAGAGTGCGCATTTCCTTAGTGAAATTGTTGTTCCCCTGCACGAGTCGAGTACTTCAGTTTTATCCTAACTTACTTATCCCCTGCAGATGTTATTTCCCCGGCTGAGTCTTTCCATTTTGTGTGGAATCCCTCGAGTCCCCCAGTAGTTTTAAGTCGAAGCCTGGCCTGCGCGTAACTTATTTTTACCCCCCCCCCTCAAAGTATTTGTCTCCCCAATGAGTTTTCCTTACAAAATGCATTATACTCCTATGAATTTTCGGTCTCTCTGATTTCTTTTTCCTTTGTGGCAATATTTCCCCGCAGAGTGTTAACTTTTGCATTTTCATATCATATGCATCATGAGGTCTCTTAGGGACCAAAATTTGTTTCTCTATGTTGTTATTTAAGCCCATTCTACTGAGTCGAGTCGAAGATATTAGCCTTCACCTCCTCAGTGAGAATGTCCTTAAATAGGGGCAACTGTAAGACCCCAATTTTGACCCTAAGATCCCTCATGCAATTCCATTATAAGCATAAGCATTGGGATCATACCTTGGCATCCTCCTTACCCCTCTTTCATTGGTTTTGTTTTGGGAGAGATCACCAAGCATCTTTGTGATTATATCATACTTGTATATTATCATTTTACTAACTAAAATACCAAAATATGTCTTTTGCATCTATCTAACTCTTTTTTGTAGGTAGGGCATGATCTCATTGATTCATTGATCACATCTAGGGTTTGAGAACCTCATGAACAAAGAGCACAACCAAGAATTTATTCAAGAATGGTTATGAACATCATATATGAGTCCCAATGATATCTACATGTTATATTGATCAAGTTTTCTTCAAGAGTTTGAGGGTGATTTGCCTTGGAAACCCTAGTTTGACTAGGTATCTTGAGTAACTTCTCCAACAAGCTATCTCACCAATTGATCAAATTTATCAAGGGAAACTTAAAATTTCATCATCCTATGAATATATGATCTACCATGAGCCAAGAAAGTCAAGAGAATTGGAAATTAGCAAGTTGGTTGATGGTGGTTGGCCAGATGAATTCATCTGATCAAAACTGGGTCTCCCTAGACCCTATCTCCTACAATTTTCACCATATGAAAATTATTCCAAGACAAAAATTACTCTAAATGACATTATAAAAAACTTTCATGTTGATACGTAGAGCTAGTTTTTCTTGGAAAATCATTTTCTATGTTGAAACATTATAGGTCATTTTGTCTAAACCCTAATTTGAAAGTCAACTTCCCAAGGCCATAACTTTCTCAATTTTTATGAGATGAAATATTTCCAAGTTTCATAATAAAATTCAATGTGCCTAATTCAACTTTGATGGTTGGAGTAGGATCTAACTCAACTTCTTTGAACATGTGATATGAGGCTACATTATAGGTCACTTTTGACCAATACCATTGATCAAGTGATTTTTTCAAACTTCAAAAATGCATAAATCTATCATTTCAAATCTAAATGACATGAAATTGGTGACCATTTTGAAGGTCTTTGAGAGAGATACAACTTTGATAAAGACACGTTTCTCATTTGAGGCTCTCATAAAAAGTTAAGCAAGATGGATTATTGAGACATATGGCTTGACACTTAGAAAAATTTTAATATGTCAAATTTTTCCAAACTTCCACCTCAAAATTCTCCAAGTTACAAGTTCCAAATGGAAAAGGGTTCAACATCAAACTTGTTCCTCTTTATGTCTCCTTCTAAAGAGCTCAAACTCATTCATTTTGGACTTGAAATGCATAGGATGCGCATGGCTTAAACAGGCTGATAACATTTGACATGGATCCAACTTCAAACAACAATGTTCAATTGCCTTGCATTCCAAGTTTGCTTCAACACATCTGATCATTCATTTTGGACTTCAAACTATCATTTCATGGGCCTATGCGCACCCATGCACCATGCTATCATCATTTGCCAATTTTGGAAGGTTGAAAAGAGTGTGCAAATATCACATGGATTTGGCTATATATACAGCTGCATTTGCTCAGAAATCACACAGACATTGCGCCAACTTTGAATCTCCATTGAAAATCCTTCACTCTAAGAGGATAACCCTGATAAATTCATTTGAATTTGAGCTTGAATCTCCACTGTTTTGGAATTCAATTCTCCAGGAGTCCGTTGCTTCTAAACCTTTCCATTCCTCTCCTACAACCAAGTGAAGTGAAGCCGAGCACAATTCAGATCAAGATCTAGCAAGCTCAGACCTCCATTGAAGGTAATTTGCAGAAATTTTAAACTCTTCGATTCTCTTAAATTGTTGCTCAATTTCATTGATTCTTGAGTTGTCTGAAGTTCTACCAATGTAGGCAAGAAGATTGAGTTGCTTTGAGGCCAAATCGAAGCAACTCAAATCATGAACCTCATTTTTCAATTCCACATATCTCTTAATATATTTGGAATTGGAGGAATTGGAGGTCATATTCGTGCTCAATGATGTTTTTTCTTTAAGATCATATCCCTGTTTTGAATTTTGGTGATGTTTCATGTTGACCAGTCTGGTGGAGCTCACCGGAGAAGACAACCGGAGCTCTGGCTCCGGTGATGATGTGTCTTGAGTCTGAGCCATGGGATCCATCTTCCACGTTTTAATCTTAACTGTCCCTTGTGAATACCATGTGTATAACACGTTTGACTAAGGAACACATGGAGCGCGCGTTTTGGATCATCAGATCTGCCACCTCAATTAATGAGGGAGATCTGATGGTTCACGTATTTTTGAATTTTTTGAATTTCATTTTAATTCCATTTTCTTCAATAATTCATATTAAATTCAATATTGATCAAAAAAATATGGGACTTTCACCAAAAATTTCCAAATATTTTTCTCTTCCATATTCTGAATTAAAATTATTTTTTGCATCATTATTAATATTTTTCATGAATTAATTGATTTTGCATTTGTTTTTAATTATTTAAAAATATTTTTAAGTGTCCAAAAATTATGAAATTTTTTATCCAAGGTCCTTTGACCTTGTTTGACCTATGATAAATCTCATGGTCATTTATTTGGTGTTTTGATGAGATTTTAGGATTTGGACAAAACATATTTAAATTTAATGCATTAATTTACTATTTTTAATTGAATAAATGCCATTTTAAATGTGTTGACCATTTGTATTGACTTAATTGAGTTTCTTATTTGTTGTTGGGCCTTCGTCAAAGTTGATTTGACTTTGTCAAGTTAATATTATTGGATTTAGGGGATTGATGGAATGTACATTCCATCTCCCAAAATGAATGAATAATATTAGTTTGGTAAAAGTCCTCCTTTGACTAATTTGTGATCTCATTCATCCCCTTCCCCTTCATCTAATTCCCCTTCTTCATTCATTAATTTCCATTTGGCCAATGACATCTCAAAGTCCTAATGCTAGTTGATTGAAAGATTAACATGAGTATGGATGAGATTAGGCCACACCTTTTGCATATATTTTTGTGTGTGGTATGTTTAATGAGCATAGTTCTCAATACTATGTCTCCAACATGCATTAACACCAAAAGTTTATTGCCCGATCTCAAATAGTTGTGACTTCTACATAAGTCCAATTACGATTGCTTAACATAGCGCTAAATTTGTGACACAAAAGGCACAAGCATTCTAGTTAGTGACATTGTAAGTCTCCCCTCTTCCATGGTATTGTATGGAAACTTGGCCTTCTTTCCTTCCTTTGGAAGACGTTTTGGTTCAAGGATCCATGCTTATGGCAAGTGGGTTGAGTGTTCTCCAAAGAATGTCTTAAAAGCAAAAGCAAAAGTAAAACAAAATTAACTACTAACTTACTAACTATTAATTTTTAACTTCAAGTCTTTACTTTAATGCAATTTACTTTCAGCACCTTATTTCATTTGCCATTATACATATCATTCTAATTGTTAATGTTAATGTAATTTTCACTTTGTCCATTTGGACCATATTGTGTGATATTAATTTGTTTGTGTATACTTTGCTTGTTTGTGTGGTCTTTGACCATTAATGCACATAATAATAACAAAAACCCTAAAAGACTTTTGAGTGGACTGTTGGTTTGATCTTGCCCAAATGAACTTAGAACTTAGGCAACATTCCTTTGCTAATGGACTTGGCCAATGCCAATTTGTTGAAGAACCAAGAGCTTGCAATTTGAATTCATCTGATACATCTTTGAAGATCTCTCTAAGGTTCATCTGCAACATGATCATTGTGAAGCTGTTATTTTGAACCTGTGACTTGTGGAATTCATCTTTTGCATGGGCTATTTTGAAGAAGATCATTGAAATGGACAAGCTTGGATGATGCCATCTTTATTTGATGCCTTTGCTCTTCAAGATTGATATAATTGTGCATTTGTGTGTTGCTTGATTCTAAAAAGTCCAAGGGAATTCTGGGTTTCTATTGACATACTTGTCTATTGGATTGCTACCCATTTGGTCAGATCTTTTCAACTTTAAACTTTTAAATTTTATACATAGGGTAGTCTCTTCATCTTCTCCCCATTTCTTTAATTTCAAAATCTCTCCCTCCATTTTTAAAACCCTCTTTGTGTGAACTCCTTTTGTCCTAAACTTTGACCACTTTTAAAAGATATAGAAACTTTGGCCTCATGCCATTGCATTTTCAAACTTATTTTATTAAATCAAACTTGTAAATAAACTTAATCATATTTGACTTAAACTTTCAAAAAGCCAAAAAGAACTAACCCATTCAAACCATTTTAGGTCTTTGTGCCTTTCAAACTTAATTTTTGTTAAAACCAACATACTCACTTTGAAATTTATAGCACGAACTACAAGGTTTTGATCCCTCATTTTTATGTTGGTATGTAGACACAAGTCCGAAGGTCTTGTCAAACACAAAAATATAATTAATGAATTCTTTTCTCATCCCCCATTCTATTTGTTTGTAAACATCACTTTGTACAAAATACATATGCACACAAAAAGGGCTCCCTAGGAGTACCTAGGACACTTTGGGTGCTAACACCTTCCCTCTGTGTAACCAACCCCCTTACCTGTGAATCTCTGACTTTTATTAGTTTTTATTTGGAAACTTCTTACTATTTAGGTTTTGTTCGTACTTTTTCCATTTTTTCCTTGGAAACAATAAAAGCACGATGACGACTCTTGTTAATTGATCTCTAGCTTATCAATAGCTTAATGATCATGAATTTCCCGCTACAGACCTTTTAATTATTTTTGTTTATTTTTTGATGAATTTACACACTTTGGCGCTTATTGTCCACTTTGAGATGACATTTGAGGCTCAACCGTCGTTAGACTAAATAACCAGGTGAGGGTTACCCAACTTAAAAAGACTAGTTGGCTTTATTGCCTTTTCATAATTTTTGTGTCCAAAATTATTTATTTCTCAACTAATCATACATACATGCAAGTCTAAATTATGTCAGACCGTCAATATAAACTAATTCGGAAATACTTCTTAGAGTCGAGTACTATAGCACAAATATACACATTGGACTCACATCCTTACTGTGAGGGACCGAAGGTATTTAGAGCATACCTAAATTTTCAAACTTTCCCAATGCCCCTAGTCCTGGTCTTTCTTCCCTCAAACTCTATATACTTTCTCATCTTCCCCACAACCAAAGCTTGTCATAAAAAAATTCATTGTCTTAGTTTTAGGAAAAGCTAAGAAAAGGTAGTCTTAATGCATCAATCAAACTAGAAAATAACAAAAAACATGGAAGAAACAAAAAACATAAAATTGCAAGAATATAAAATGCGATAAAAATAAATAAAATGCAAGAAAATAAATAGACACCCCCAAACTTGAACCAAACATTATTCACAATGTGTTAGCACAAGAAAGAGGGAGTAGAACTCACAAGAATCTCATTTCGGAGGTGGGAACTACAACATAAGTTGTTGCATTATAGCTTGGACATCATCCTAGACCACTCCTTGCCTACTTTGGTTCGTCCTCATCCCTTGGATCTCAGATTAGACCCACTCCCACCTATTGCGGTATGCACTTGAAGCGTCCGCTTCGCGTTTGGTGGGACATGCGGGTGGAGTAATAACATCCTCCTCCTTAGAGGTATATGGAAACAATTATGCACTTATCTGACTTCGTTCTTGCGAGATTTTTATTAACTGAAAAAGAAACAAACAAAAAAGAAACAAATTAGTGCGAAAAAGCGTGGGTCGCCTCCCAATAAGCGCTTTGTTTAAGGTCGTTTAGCTCAACCATTTACACCCTTAACTCAAGAGGGTGCCTCCTTCAAATTGTAATCCTTAACATGTCCCTTAGGCATTAAAGGGGTCCAATCCACTCTAGACATCCAAGCCATACATCCTTCTTCTTTTCTCTTCTTCCGTTGAGGAGGTACATACTTTTGGTTTGGTTTTTCATGGACTTTCTCTTTCATTTTCTTCTTCTCTTTAGACACTTTCTTATCTGGCCCTAGACGGGCCTTGTGGTTCTTGGACTTACCACCTTTCATAAAAGACACATCATGGTCTTCGTTAGTGGGGATAGAATTTCCCCCCAAGGCTTATCCAAAACTCTTAGCTAGGGTATCAACTTCGTCAACCTTAGTACCATCAAGTAAACTCTCCTCCAACTTGGTGGTAGGAGGAGATTCTGGTACATTCTCTTGAACACATTCGCTTAACAAATCAACCAAACAACAAGGGTCTCTTAAAGAAGGGTTCTTAAATAATTTTTCTAAAATAAACTTGATCTTCTCACCTCCCACCTTAAAGGTCAACTTCCCTCTCTTGACATCTGTGATGGCCCCCACCTTAGCTAAGAAAGACCTTACTAAAATTATAGGAATTTGACAATCTTCATCTATGTCCATCATCACAAAGTCCACCGTAACATAATACTCTCCTAATCTCACTGGGACGTACTCTAACATACCTATGGGATACTTAACTGATCCATCGGCAAGGTGTAAAGACACATTGGTAGATTTCATGTCCCCCATATCTAACTTCTTACAGACGGGAAAAGGAATTAGGCTAACACTAGCCTCTAAATCACATAGAGCTCTCTCAAAGTTCATGGTACATATATGACAAGGGATAAAGAAACTTCCTTGATCGTTGAGCTTAGGGATATAAATGTTTTGTATCACGGAACTAATATCAAGGGTAATGGCCACTATTTCATGGTCCTCTAGCTTTCTTTTGTTAGAAAGGATCTCTTTTAAAAACATGGCATAATATGGCATTTGGGTTAGCGCCTCGGTAAAAGGGATATTGAGGTGGATCTTCTTAAGAAGTTCCATAAACTATTAGAATTGGGCCTCTACCAAGCCTTTGTAGGAAAGGAACAATAGGTTTGTAGGGAGGAGGAGCAACATAGGATGCTTACTTCTTGACCTCTTTAACAACCTCATTTTTAAGTGGCATTGGCACACTAACTTCAACCTCTTTCTCTCTCTCTCTCTCTCTCTCTATCTCACTCACTCACTAGAACTATCTACTTTCTTACCACTACGGGTTTTCAGGACATTCAAACATCCATTAGGATTTTGTTTGGGCTGCCCCGAAAATGATCTGGAAGGGACGAAAGAAACAACTTGTTGTTGTGCCACTTGAGAGATATGAGTCTCCAACATTTTGGTGTGGGTGATAACATTATCAATCTTGGTGTTCAATTTCTCAAGCACCCCATTGGTGAGGAGGTTTTGGTTTTTAAACTCTTCGTTCAGGAGAGTTTATGTTGCCATAAAACTCTCCATCAAAGATTCCATGTTATAGTGAGTTTGTGTTTCAATAAAACTCTTCATTAACATTTCAAGGTTGGATTGTTGGGGATTTGGTGGTTCCTCAAAATACTGGGAGTGGTTAGTATGGAAATATTTTGGGTGATCTAACCACCTTGGGTCATAGGTACCAAGATAAGGGTATTCATGGTTATTATTCATATAAGTGACCATATTTTGGATAGACCCCATGCATGCCACAAAAGAAACAACACATGTAAGTTGTTACTCAAATTTTTATGACAACAAAATAGAATAATCAAAATGAGTTACTCACATACAACGGGAGCGGGAATTCACAACAAACAAACACAATAAGATAAAGAGAAAAGTAGGCTCCAGTCTATACGATGATAAAAAAGAAATTCAATATTAAACGCAATTGGTCCCCAACAATGATGCCAAAAACTTGATGTAGCCGCAAGTGCACGCATGTCGAGAAGTAATAAAATATATATCAAATCATAGATACCAATGGTTTAAGTATCAAATTCTTATCCAATCAGTGTATATCTACATAATTCAAGAAGACATAATTTGGTAAACAACTTGAAAGAAAAAATAACTAAAGTAAAGTAGCTTAGCGGAGAAATCACTAAAGTATCAAATTGGGGAAAATGGGACCCGAGGTTACAGTTCACGTTTCTAAAACTATCATATGATCCTTGTCATATCCATTATGAGTCTTTTGCATAAATTATAGAGAATAGAAAAAATTGGGCACGACTTGCTTTCCCTAGTGCATTGCCCCTATCATCGATGAATAATCCATCAGCTTTCGCATTGTCTGGATTATTATTCGATGAGTCAATACTTTATCCTAGCTATATGTTTTCTCAAATTTGTTTGTCGGCTTTCACATCATTTTTATTAGGTTGTTTAAAAATTTGCGTTATGGTATCGACACATATACTTTCAGACTATGGTCGACACCTGAGAATCACTTACTTTCATAAAAAAGTTGGAATGCATGCACTCTAATTATAAAATATGTTTAATTAAAATTATCACAATCGGTAGTAACAGATCATACAATAGGTCATGAAATAATCCTCATAACCCCTAGTCCCTAGGAAAATACTGACTCATGGTGAGGACAAACACAATCACAAAGTATTAATCATCAAACTAATATCACTAAAACAAAACAGATGAACAATATAAAGAAAATGAATAGAAAACCTGAATTATGAAATGACCTTGTTCCACAAATTGCTCCCTTGGAGACTTGAGTTATAAAGAAAAATAGAAACTTGGAAACAAGGAAAAAGATACAAAAGTTGGGAACCCTAAATTTATAACAGACTATCATCTTTATAGGTAAATAATAAAAGTGAAATATATCATTGGTTCAATACAAAATATTTAGATTTGATTCATATCCAATCATTCCAAGAGCCACAATTAAGAGGAGATCTTTTTATTTATGGAAGAAAAACAAAAATTGGAAGTTTCTCTCGCTTCCATGCTATGGCCCGTAGCAACTACTATGGGTGGCTGTCGTAGACACTACCTCTAGTAAAAAAAGCTTCAGAAGGGGGCCTTGGTAAATCATGTTTCTATGGCATGTACCATCTGCTACGGGTGGTCATAGCAGCCCCCTAACTTTTGCATCGTAGAAATTGCCAAAATGCCGTTTTCGTTCCGTTTCACTTGCCTTTGTTCCCGTTTTGCTTGGATTATCATTAGACACCAAATTCAAAATAAAACACAAACCAAAGCATAAAATATGACAAATGAAAGGAATTCGAATTAAATGCGGCAAAATACTATAGGAAACTACTAGAAAGAACAATGCAAAGACCGTTTATCAAACTCCCCCAAATTTAGACTGTTGTTTGTCCTTAAGCAACAAAGTTAACATTCATGAGTTTTCTGACAAAGAGGTCACATCATGATAAAGCATACGGAAATGGGGTAAATAGTACTTATACGCAAGTCTCTATTCTGATCGACAATGCCTAGTTCTCTTGGTAATCATATATAAACAAAGGTATGGGAAGAACACTAATCGCGCTAAAACCACATACTTAAGTCTCCCTTTCGGATACCTCTCCAACTATGCTTTGGACTTAAATCTCTTCTTTTTTCTTCCCCTCCACTCAGATAATCGTATTAAGGAATTTGGAATTATTAATATCATCACATGCACAAGATCGATCAAGATTTTTTGTCTAGGCACCTTTTTATATTTGTTCTATTTCGACGACTTTATGCACTTTGGCGCTTATTGGTCCACTTTGGGATGACATTTGAGGTTCAACTGTCGTTAGGCTGAATAATTGGGTGAGGGTTACCCAACTTAGAAGGTCTAGTTGGCTTTATTGTTTTTTCATCATTTTGGTGCCCAAAATTATTTATTTATCAACTAATCATGCATACATGCAAGTCTAAATTATACCAGACCATCAATATAAACTAAGCAGTAAATAATTCCCAGAGCCGAGTATTATGGCACAAATCTACACTTTGGACTCACGTTCTTACTTCGGAAGACCTAACGTGTTCGGGTCACACCTAAGTTTTCAAATTTTCCTAATGCCACTAGTCCTAGCCTTTCTTCCCTCAAACTCTATATACTTTCTCATCTTCCCCACAACCAAAGCTTGTCATAAAAAAATTCACGGTCTTAGTTTTGGAAAAAGCTACAAAAATGTGGTTTTAATGGATTAATCAAACTAGAAAATAACTAAAAACAAGGAAGAAACAAAAACATAAAATTGCAAGAATAAAAAATGCGATAAAAATAAATAGATACCTCCCCCCAACTTGAACCAAACATTGTTCTTAATGTTTTAGCGTAAGAAATAAGGGGTAGAACTCACAAGTACCTCATTCTAGAGGTGGGAACCACAACATAAGTTGTTGCATCATATCTTGGATGTCATCCTAGACCACTCTTTGCCTATTTTGGTTCAGCTTCATGCCTTTGATCTCTCATTAGACCCACTCCCACCTATTGTGATATGCACTCAAAACGCTCGCTTCATGTTTGGTGGGACGTGTGGGTGGAGGAATAACATCCTCCTTCTTGGCGGTACATTGAAATAATTTAGCATTTATTCGAATTCGTTCTTGCGAGATTTTTATTAACTAAAAAATAAACAAATTAGTGCAAAAAAGTGTGGGTTACCTCCCACGAAGCGCTTTGTTTAAGTTAGTTTAGCCTGACCATCTACATCATCAACACAAGAGGGTGCCTCCTTAAAATTAGAGTCATTAAGATGTCCCTTAGGCATTAAAGGGATATAATTCAATCTAGACATCCAATCCATATATACTTATTCTTTTCTCTACCTCCGGTGAGGAGGTACATACTTCTGGTCCATTTTTTCCCAGACTTTCTCTTTAATTGTATTCTTCTCTTTTGACTCTTTCTTATTTGACCCTAGACGGGCCTTGTGGTTCTTGGACTTACCACCTTTCTTAAAAGACACATCATGACCTTGGTTAGTAGGGATATAATTTTCCCCCAAGGCTTTTTCAAAACCCTTATCTAGAGTATCAACTTTCTAAACCTTAATACCATTAATTAAACTCTCATCCAACTTGGTGGTTGGAAGAGATTCTGGTGCATTCTCTTGAACACAATCGCTTAACAAATCAACCAAACAATAAGATACCCTTAAAGAATGGTTCTTTAATAGTTTTTCTAAAATGAACTTGACCTTCTCATCTCCCACCTTAAAGTTCAACTTCTCTCTCTTGACATCTATGATGGCCTCCGTCGTAGCTAAGAAAGGCCTTCCTAAAATTATTGGGATTTGGCAATCTTCATCGATGCCCATCATCACAAAGTCCATCGGTACATAATGCTCTCCTAATCTCACCGGGACATACTCTAACACACCTATGGGACAAAGGAATTAGGCTAACACTAGCCCCTAAATCACCTAGAGCTCTCTCAAAGTCCATGGTGCCTATAAGACAAAGGATATAGAAACTTCCTGGAGCTTTGAGCTTAGGGATAACCATGTTTTATATCACGGCACTACTATCAATGGTCATGGCCATGATTTCATGGTCCTCTAGCTTTTTTTGTTGTTGAAAGGATCTCTTTTAAACACTTGACATAAGAGGGTATTTGGGTTAGTGTCTCGATAAAAGGCACATTGAGATGGATCTTCTTGAGAAGTTCCACCAACTTTTTGAATTAGGCCTCCGCCTTAGCTTTTATAAACCTTTGTTGAAAAGGAACAATATGTTTATAGGGAGGAGGATCAACATATGATGCTTCCTTTTCGACCTCTTTAACAACCTCATTTTAAGGTGGCGTTGACACAATAACTTTAACCATGTTCTCTCTCTCTCTCTCTCTCTCTCTCTCTCTCTCTCTCTCTCTCTCTCTCTCTCTCTCTCTCTCTCTCTCTCTCTCTCTCTCTCTCTCTCTCTCTCTCTCTCTCTCTCTCTCTCTCTCTCTCTCTCTCCCTCTCTCTCTCTCACACCCACACATACACTAGAACTACCCACTTCCTTAACACTACGGGTTGTCAAGACATTTAAATGTCTCTTAGGGTTTTGTTTGGTCTGCCCCAAAAATGATCCGAGAGGGATGGAAGAAGTGGCTTGTTGTTGAGCTACTTGGGAGATTTGGGTCACCAATATTTTAGTGTGAGTGACATATTATTAACCTTGGTGTTCAATTTCCTAAGAACCTCATTAGTGAGGAGGTTTCGATTTCTAAACTCTTAATTCATAGAGTTGGTGTTTCCAAAAAACTCTCCATCATAGATTTCGGGTTAGAGTAAGTTTGTGTCTCAATAAAACTCTCCATTAACATTTCAAAGTTGGATTTTTGGGGATTTGGTGGTTCCTCACAATACTGGGAATGGTTATTATGGAAAAAAGTTGGGTGATCTAACCACCATGGGCCATAGGTACCAAGATAAGGGTCTTCATGGTTATTGTTCATATAACTGGCCATATTTTGGATACACCTCATGCATGCCACACAAGAAACAACACAAGGAATTTATTGCTGAAATTTCTTTGATAACAAAATAGAATAATCGAAACGAGTTCTTTGCATACAAGGGCAACGATATACCACAAAAAACAAACACAATAAAATAAACATAAAAGTAAGCTCTAGTATATACAATGATCAAACATAAATTCAATATTAAATGCAATTGGTCCTTGGCAACGGCGGAAAAAACTTGATGCAACCAGAAGTGCATGTCTGTCCTGAAGTGATAAAATAGATATTGAACCACATAGACTAATGGTTTAAGTATCGAATTCTTATCCAATCGGTGTATAACTAGAGAAATCAAAAAGAGAAATTTTGGTAAACAACTTGAAAGAAAAAACAACTAAATTAAGTAGCGTAGCAAAGAAATCACTTAATATTAAAATTGGAGGCAAACAGGACCCAAGGTTACAGTTCATGTTTCTAACACTATCATACGATCCTTGTCACATCGATTACGAGTCTTTTGCATAAATTATAGAAAATAGATAAAATTAGGCACTACTTGTTTTCGCCATCGCATTCCCCTTATCATCGACGAATAATCCACCAGCTTTCACATCGTCCAGATTATTATTCGATGAGTCATTACTTTTTCCTAGATATATGTTTTCTCAAATTCGTCTGTCGGCTTTCACATCATCCAGATTAGGTTGTTTAAAAATTTACATATCTGTAGCGGTAAATTCATGATCATCAAGCTATGGATAAGCTAGACATCAAATAACAAGAGTCACCGCCATGCTTTTATTGTTTCCAAGGGAAAAGGGAAAAAGTACGAACAAAACCCAAAAGTAAGAAGTTTTCAAATCAAAACTAATAAAATGTCAGAGATTACAGGTAAGGGGGTTGGTTACACAGAGGGAAGTTGTTAGCACCCAAAGTGTCCTAGGTACTCCTAGGGAGCCCTTTTTTTGTGTGCATATGTATTTGGTACAAAATGATGTTTACAAACAAATAGAATGGGGGGATGAGAAAAGAATTCATTAATTATATTTTTGTGTTTGACAAGACCTTCGGACTTGTGCCTACATACCAACATAAAAATGAGGGATCAAAACCTCGTAGTTTGTGATACAAATTTCAAAGTGGATGCATTGCTTTTAACAAAAATTAAGTTTGAAAGGAACAAAGGCCCAAAAATGGTTTGAATGAGTTAGTTCTTTTTTTGTTTTTTGAAAGGTTAAGTCAAGTATAATTAGATCTATTTACAAGTTTGATTAAGAAAAGGAAGTTTGAAAATTCAATGGCATAAGGCCAAAGTTTCTATCTTTTGCAAAGTGGTCAAAGTTTAGAACAAAACTAGTTCAAACAAAGAAAATTTTAAAAATGAGGGAGAGATTTTGAAATTAAAGAAATGGGGAAGAGATTAAGAGACTAATCCTATGCACAAAATTAAAAGTTAAGGGTTGAAAAGATCTGACCAATGGGTAGCAATCCAATAGACAAGAATGTCAATAGAAACCCAAATTCCCTTGGACATTTAGAATCAAGCAACACACAAATGTACAATTATATCAATCTTGAAGAGCAAGGCATCAAATAAAGATAGCCAAATCCAAGCTTTAGCCACTCCATGATCTTCTTCAAGATAGCCCATGTAACAGATGAATTCACAAGTCACATGTTCAAAATAACAGCTTCACAATGATCATGTTGCAGATGAACTCAGAGGGATCTTCAAAGATGTATCAGATGAAGTTTCAAATCACAAGCACTTGGTTACATGAAAGTTGGCATTGGCCAAGTCCTTTAGCATAGGAGTGTTGCCTAAGTTCTAAGTCCATTTGTCCAAGATCAAGTCAACAGTCCACACAAACGTTTTTTAGGATTTTTGTTGTTATTATGTACATTAATGGTCAAAGACCACACAAACAAACAAAGTATACAAAAAATGGAATATATCACACAATATGGTCTAAATGGACAAAGTGAAAATTGTATTAACATAAACAATTAGAATGGTATGAATAGTGGCAAATGAATAAAGACTAAAATTAAATGGCATTAAAGTAAATGGCTTGAAATTAAATGTTAGTTGTTAATGAGTTAGAAGTTAGTATTGTTTTGCTTTTGCTTTTTGTTTTTTAGTCATTCTTTGGAGAACACTCAACCCACTTATCACAAGCATGGATCCTTGAACCAAGACATCTTCCAAAAGGAAGGAAAAAAGGCCAATTTTCCACACAATACCATGAAAGAGGGGAGACTTATAGTCTCACTAACTAGAATGCTATGTTTTTTTGTGTCACAAATTTAGCGCTATGTTAAGCAATCGTAATTGGACTAATGTAGAAGTCACAACTATTTAAGAACGGGCAATAGAATTTTGGTGTTAATGCATGTTAGAGACATAATATAATAGACTATGCTCATGAAACATACCACACACAAAAAGAATATGCAAAAGAGGTGGCCTAATCTCATCCATACTTATGTTGATTTTTCAATCAACTAGCCTTAGGACTTTGAGATATCATAGGCCAAATGAGATGAATGCATAAAAAATGAGAATGAGATGAAGAGGGCGGGGAATGTATCAAAACTCAAATTGGTAAAAGGAGGAATTTTACCAAATTAATATCATCCATTCATTTTGGGATATGGAATGTACATTCCATCAATCCCCTAAATTCAATGATATTAACTTGACAAAGTCAAATCAACTTTGACCAAGGCCCAACAACAAGAGTCAAACTCAAATAAGTCATCACAACTGGTGAACACAATTAATTGACATTTATTTAAATTAAAAAGACTAAAATAATACATTTAAATTAAATATGGTTTGTCAAATTCCTAAAACCTCATCAAAAGACCAAAGAAATGGCCATGAGATTTATCATAGGTCAAACAAGGTCAAAGGAACTTGGAGAAAAAATTTCAGAATTTTTAAAGACTTAAAAGTATTTTTAAACAATTAAAAACAAACACAAAATCAATTAAATCATGAAAAATATTAATAATGATCAAAAAAATAATTTTAATTCAAAATATGAAGGAGGAAATTATTTGAATTTTTTTTGTGAAACTCTCATATTTGTTGGATCAATATTAAAATTAATATGAATTTATGAAAATAAAAGGAATAAAAGAAAATTAGAAAATATAAAAAAAAAGTGAGCCACTTGTTCTCCCTCATTAATTGAGGTGGTAGATCAAGTGGCCTGAAACACGCGTTCCACCAAACACACGAGTCAGCGCGCTGCAGGGATGGTAATCACAATGAGCGCTCAGGATTAAAACAAATTGGATGGATCCTATGGCTGGGAAACGTGCCAACGACCGCCGAAGCTGTAACTCCGGTCTTCTTCTCCGGTGGACCTCACCGGACTGGTCCACCCTCAACCATCACCAAAATAAAAGAGGAGGACATGATCTGAAAGAAAAAATGGCGTAGAGCACGAATCTGACCTCAATTTCAACTAATTCCAAATAAATAAAAAGATATGAGGAGTTGAATTTTGAGATGTGTCAACTGAGTTGCTTCGATTTGACCTCTAAGCAACTCAATCTTCTTGCCTACATTGGTAGGACTTCAGACAACCAAAGATCCAAGAGAATTGAGTAGAATTGAGTGAGAATCGAAGAGATGAAGTTTTCTGAAAATTACCTTCAATGCTATGCAGAACTTGATGTTGCTTGCTTCAAACACGATCTGATCACACTTGAGAAGTTGGCAGGAAGTGATTGGAGAGGTTGCAAGGTTGTGGATCCTGGAGTTCTTGAATCTCCAACAGTTGAGATTGAAACTCAAATTTCAAATTGAAATTTCTCAGGTTTTCCTTTAGAATGAGAGGGTTTGAATGGGGGGGGGGGGCAAAGCTGGCGCGTAAGGTGTGATTTAAATGAGCTCATAAGCCTTCTATTTGTAGCCAAAGGGAATGCTATTTGCACACTTCAAAATCTGTACAAAATTGGCAATGTGAATGGCACGAGTGCATGTGCATGTACAGACCCATGATGCAATGCATTAAGGTCCAAAATGATTCATGTTGAAGTCTGAATGAAGCTTGAATGGCAAGGCAATATAAACTGAAGTTTGTACATTTGATTCTTTCCAATGATGCAACCCTGTTAAAGCCATGTGAAAACCTAACAATCTTCATCCAAAATGCATGAACTTGTGCTCTTTGGAAATCTTGGATCAAGGGGAACAAGTTTGATGTTCAACACTTTTCCATTTGGAGCTTGGAACATGGAGAATTTTGAGGTGGAAGTTTGGAAATTTCAACATGTTGAAAAATTTACTAAGTGTCAAGCTATATACTTCAATATTCCACATTGCTTAACTTTTTATGTGAGCTTCAAATGAGAAAAATGTCTTCATAAAAGTTGTAGATCTTTCAAAGACATTCAAAGTGGTAACTAATATCATGTCATTTGGATTTATAATGATAGAGTTATGCATTTTTGAAGTTTGGAAAAATCACTTGTTGAATGGTATAGGTGAAAAATGACCTATAATGTATCCTCATATCACATGCTCATAAAAGTTGAATTTGCTTCCAATCCAAGCATCAAAGTTGAAGTATACATCTTGAATTTGATTGTGAAACTTGGAAATCTTTCATCTCATAAAAATTTAGCAAGTTATGGCCTTGGGAAGTTGACTTTCAAATTAGGGTTTAGACAAAATGACCTATAATGTTTCAACATAGAAAATGATTTTCCAAGAAAAACTAGCTCTAGGTATCAACATAAAAGTTGTTTGGAATGTCATTTAGAGTAACATTTCTCTTGGAATCATTTTCATATGGTGAAAATTGTAGGAGATATGGTCTAGGAAGACCCAGTTTTGATCAGATGAATTCATCTGGCCTACCACCATCAACCAACTTGCTAACCTTCAATTATCTTGTCTTTTTAGGATCATGGTAAATCATATATGCATGATATGATGAATTTTGAAGTGTCCCTTGATAAATTTGATCAATTGGTGAGATAGCTTGTTGGAGAAGTTACTCAAGATACCCAGTCAAACTAGGGTTTCTAAGGCAAATCACTTTCAAACTCTTGAAGAACACTTGATCAATATATCATGTAGGAATCAATGGAACTCATATATGATGCTCATAACCATTCTTGGATCAATTCATGGTTGTGCTCTTTGTCATGAGGGTCTCAATCCTAGATATAAACTTGATAAATCAATGAGATCATGCCTTACCTACAAAAGAGTTAGGCAAATGCAAAGACATATTTTTGGTATTTTGGTTAGTAAAATGATAATATACAAGTATTATACAATCACATAATGCTTGGTGATCTCTCCAAAAATAAACCCAATGAAAGAGGGGTAAGGAGTATACCAAGGTATGATCCCAATGCTAATGCTTATGATGAAATTGCATGAGGGATCTTAGGGTCAAAATTGGGGTTTTACAGTTGCCCTTATTTAAGGACATTCTAAGTGAGGAGGCGAAGGTTAAAATCTTCATGTCGACTCAGTAGGATGGGCTTAAATAACAACATATAGAAACAAATTTTGGTCCCTAAGAGTCCTCATGATGCTTATGATATGAATGCAAAACTTAATGCCCTGTGGGGAAATATTTCCACAAAGGAAAAGAAATTAGAGAGACCAAAAGTCTGTAGGAGTACAATGTATTCCGTAAGGAAAACTCACTGGGGAGACAGAGACTCTAGGGGATAAAGGAGTTATGCGTAGGTCAGGATATGAGTTAAAACTACTGGTGGACTCGAGGAATTCCATACAAAAATGGAAAGGACTCAGCCGGGGGACAACAACATCTGCAGAGGATACGAGTAAGTTAGGATAAAACTGAAGTACTTGAATCATGCAGGAAAAGTGATTTCACTATGGAAAGGCGCACTCAAATCGAATGGGGAGGAAATAAACTTCAACACAGGAGGAGCAGAAATCTATTATCTACTACTTGTTACTGGGTGAGGAGATAATAAAGATCTGACAGAGAGGACATCCGTCATCGATTAGGATGAACATATCAAGGATGACTCATTGAGAATATCCAGGAGAGAGTATTCATTACCGGTTACTGGGTAAGAATAGCCTTGCTGGGGAAAACTGCAGAAAATAGGATTTACAACTACCAACTACTGGGCAGAAGACCAAAGGTGAGAATATCTGTCATCGGTTAGGATGAACATATCAAGGATAGACTTGCCTGGGACTGTCAAGGAGGATACCCGTCATCGGTTAGGATGAACATATCAAGGATATACCAACTGAACAACAAGTAGGAATTACATCTATTGAATGCTGGATAGAAGACCATCAAAGAGAAAATCCGTCACCGGTTAGGATGAACATATCAAAGATAGACTCTGTGAGGGGAGAAAATAGGAATTACATCTATCAGTTACTGGATAGAATACCAAGAGAGAGTATCCATCATTGGTTAAAGTGAACATATCAGGGATAAACTCTACGGGAGAAAGTATGGTTTACAACTACCAGCTACTAGGTAGAATACCACAAAGAGAAGGAAACCCGTCATCGGTTAGGATGAACATATCAAGGATTAACTCTCTGGGGAACACAATAGGGATTACAACTACCTTTTTACTAGGTAGAATACCAAGGATGAGAATATCCGTCATCGGTTAGGATGAACATATCAAGGATAGACTCAGGCAGGGGAAAGAAAGATATCTGTCACCGTTTAGGATGATCATATCAAGGATATACTTCCTGGGGAATCAGAAACAAATGAATCTACTAGGGATTCCACTACTGGGAAAACTAGGATACTTTTGCCGGGTACTGGGCAAGAAGTAACAAACTTCCAACTAAGAAGAATATTACCAGTTACTGGGTAACAAAGTCTTAGAGGACCAAGGGCATCTATCTAGGTAAGATCTAGAAAGAAACGGTCAATCAAGACTCAGCCCAATGAGGATATAACTCAATGAGAGTGGTTCCATCCAGATAAACAACTGGGGAGGAAACTGAAGTAATAATCATCCACGAGGAAACAACTCAGTGGGGGAAGAGGAGAAAGGTTAAAGTCTTTCTGCCTAAGGGGCTGACACTCTACAATTGAGGGAGGACACACACCGAGGTTCGTATGGGGATAAAGTACCGCCATAACAGAGAATGAGAATCTCAAACCAACAAGCTAATTAGATATGATGATGCAAATATGCAATTATGAAATTATATGAATGTATGTGTATATGTATATATATGATGATTATGCTGACAAAACGATAACAAAGGATACAAAGGTGTCGCAAGGAATTTGAATTATAGATACAATCCTCGGTCAATCCACAAAAAGAGGGAGACAACTGTTGGAGAATAGAGAAATCAACATCCCAAAGGCTCAAATCTAGCCGAGGGAGGAGATCTGCCGAGGAGAAGAATCATTATCGAGTCTGCAGGGAATTTTAGGTCAATCACCATATCAAATGGGAGACAACCATGTAGAGGATAAACACACAATAGCTGCTCAGAAACCAGGAGGAAACTCTAACTGGGAGCGAGTCGGGTGATCACCGATGGAGAAACCAACGCGATCTACTAGGGAAGGACATCTTACTCTGCTGAAGATCAACCCTGCTGAAGAAACACGAACTCCGTTGGGGAACACAGAAACTCTGCCGGGGAAATAACACGCTGCAAGGTACTGAATCAACCAACTCAGTTGGGGAAAAGAATCGGAACTTCGCTAAGGAACAAACACTCCGTAGGCGAACCGGGTCAACACAAACAACTAGGGATACCCGAAGGGTTAACTGCTTGGGGAACCTCTGATGTTTAGCACTTAAGGACTTGCTGCTCTTTGAAGTGTTGTTGATACTTCCTTTTAATTGCTTTGAAAATTTCTTGTTTTTATATGTTTTAAGAAAAATGATTTTGATAAAAAAAATTAAATTTCCAAAATGCTCATAATAAAATTTAAACTATTGGCTGAAGTAAATAAGAGTATAAACAATTGGACAAAAGCTCAACTTTATTTAATGGGATGGTATTCTGTAAATGACAAGACTCCATAGATTTTTACAAAGTTGAAAATGGTAATTTACATGGAAAAGGGTTACATTGAATACAAATGATCCTTAATCCTTCTACCAACTCTTGATATCCACTGTGCTCTTGACCGCCACTGGGATGATGAATTGACGTCAACCTTTATGCTCAACTAAGGTCTTTCTGATACTGGTCGATCAGTAGACTACAGTAACTTGCCATGATCCCTAATTTTTGCATAAGTTTCCCCAAGGTGGGGTACTTATTGGGAAATTCTTTCTGTTTTTATGTCTCTAATTTTTGCCTGGATCGCCCTTTCAGGTTTTCAATCCACCGAGACGCTCTTTTTTGCCTAAGCCGCCCTTTCAGGTTTTCAACTTAGTGAGCTGTTATTTTCTTTTTTTAGGCGAAGTATTTCTTGGCTGCATCTACGTTCACAGGACGAGTGAACTCTTCACCATCCATAGTTGTAAGAATCAAAGCGCCGTCTGAAAAGGCTCTCTTAACAATATATGGGCCTTCATAATTAGGAGTCCAAGGTCACCTTCTCTGAACACACGAGGTCTGACCTTCTTATCAAAAGTTGTCTTCATTCTCTGCTGTTATAACTGACCATGACACATGGCAGTCAATCTCTTCTCTTCAATTAAATTCAGCTGATCAAACCTGGTCTGACACCATCCAGCCTCAGTCAACTTGGCTTCCATGAGCACACGCAATGAAGGAGTCTCAACCTCTACGGGGGGAACTGCTTCCATACCGTATACAAGAGAGAAAGGGGTTGCCCCTGTTGAAGTACGGATGGATGTTCGATACTCATGCAAAGGAAATGGGAGCATCTCATGTCAATCCTTATATGTGACAACCATCTTCTAAATGATCTTCTTGATGTTCTTATTTGCAGCTTCAAACACCCCATTCATTTTGGGTCTGTAGGGAGAAGAATTATGGTGTGCAATCTTAAAGTCTTTGCAAATAGCTTCCACCATATTATTATTCAAGTTCGATCCATTATCAATAATGATCTTGCTTGGCACACCATAACGGTATATGATCTGATTCTTGACAAACCTTATAACAACTTGCTTGGTTACATTTGCATACGATGCCGCTTCAACCCATTTTGTGAAGTAGTCAATTGCCACTAAAATGAAACGATGCCCATTCAAAGCTTTGGGCTCAATCATCCCAATCATATCAATTCCCCACATGGAGAAGGGCCATGGGGAAGAAATAATATTCAATAGTGTCGGAGGAACATGAATCTTATCAGCATATATTTGACACTTGTGGCATTCCTTCACAAACTTGCAACAGTCAGATTCTATTGTCAGCCAATAGTAACCTGCTCACAACATCTTCTTTGCCATTGCATGTCCATTGGAATGAGTACCAAAGGAACCTTCATGCACTTCAGTCATCAACAGGTCTACTTCATGTCTATCCACGCATCTGAGCAAAACCATGTCGAAGTTTTTCTTGTACAGTATATCACCATTCAAGTAGAAAGTATCGGCTAATCTTCTCAAAGTCTTCTTATCTTTCAAGGATGCCCCAGACAGGTAATTTTGACTTTGGAGGAAACATTTGATGTCATAATACCACAGCTTCTCGTCTCTGACTTCTTCAATAGCGAACACATGAGTTGGTCTATCAAGACGCATCACCGACAAATTGGGAACCTCATTCCAATACTTTACTACAATCATTGATGCCAACACTGCAAGAACATCTGCCATCCGGTTCTCATCTCGAGGAATATGATGGAACTCAACCTTTGTAAAAAAAGTCGAAATCCTCCTCGCATAATCTCTATACGGTACAAAACCAGGTTGATTTGTCTCCCAATCACCTTTGATCTGATTCACAACCAAAGCAGAATCTCCGAAGACATCTAAATACTTGATTATGAGATTCATGGCCTCTTCAAGCCCCATAATGCAAGCCTCATATTCTGCCATGTTATTTGTACACTTGAAAGTCAATCTAGCTGTAAATGGTAGATGCGTGCCTTGAGGAGTAATAATCACTGCCCCAATGTCATTACCATACTCATTAACAGCTTCATCAAATACCATGCCCTAACGAGAACCAGGTTCTGGCCCTTCTTCAAGCAATGGTTCATCACAATCTTTCATTTTCAAGTACAAAATCTCTTCATCAGGAAAATCATACTACACTAACTGGTAATCTTCAATCGGTTGGTGAGCGAAATGGTCAGCCAAGATACTACCTTTGATTGCTTTCTAAGATCGGTATTCAATATCATACTCTGATAACAACATCTGCCAACAGGCAATTCTCCCAGTTAAAGTCGGCTTCTCAAATATATACTTGATCGGATCCATTTTGGATATCAACCAAGTGGTATGATTCAACATATATTGGCAGAGACGCTTAGCAGCCCAAGCCAATGCGGAACAAGTCTTCTCAAGCATAGAATACCGAGTCTCACAGTCGGTGAACTTCTTACTGAGGTAGTAAATTGTAAATTCTTTCTTTCCATTCTCATCTTGCTATCCAAGAACACAACCCATACTCTTATCAAGCACAATCAAATACATGATCAACGGTCTTCCTTCAACAGGCGGAGACAAAATCGGAGGATCAAGCAGATATTTGTTGATACTGTCAAAAGCTTTCTGGCAGTCTTCGGTCCAATCACAAGACTGATCTTTCCGAAGGAGCTTGAATATAGGCGCACATGTGGCAGTCATGTGTGAAATGAATTTGGAGATATAATTCAAGCGCCCAAGAAAACCTCTGACTTGCTTTTCGATTTTGGGCTCAGGCATCTCTCGTATTGCTTTGACCTCGGCAGGATCAACTTCAATACCTTTCTCGCTGACAATGAAGCCCAACAACTTACCAGAACGCATACCAAAAGTACACTTATTGGGATTCAAGCGGAGTTTATATTTCCTCAAACGCTGGAATAGCTTCAGCAAATGCTCAACATGTTCCTCTTCATCAATTGATTTAGCAATCATATCATCAACATATACTTCAATCTCTTTATGCATCATATCATGAAAAAGAGTGGTGATAGCTCTCTGGTAAGTTGCACTAGCATTCTTTAGACCGAATGGCATCACTCTATAATATAATGTTCCCCAAGGTGTAATGAATGTGGTCTTCTCCATGTCTTCGGGTGCCGTCTTGATCTGATTATATCCGGAAAATCCATCCATAAATGAAAAAACTTTGAATTTAGCAGTATTGTCTACTAACATATCAATGTGTGGTAAAGGGAAATCATCTTTCAGACTGGATTTATTCAAATCTCTATAGTCGACACACATACGAACTTTTCCATATTTCTTCGGAACGGGCACAATATTGGCCACCCATTGCAGGTACTCAGCGGTCACAAGGAAATCGACATCAATCTGCTTCTGCACTTCCTCTTTGATCTTCACAGCCATATCAGGATGTGTTCTTCTCAACTTCTGCTTGACTGGCGGGCATTTTGGCTTCAACGACAATCTATGCTCCACAATCTCAAAATCCAAACCAGGCATGTCTTGATAGGACCAAGCAAGCACATCTGAATACTCTCGAAGAAGATCAATCAACCCCTTCTTGATATCTGGACACAGTCGAGACGCAATCTTGACTTCCTTCACATCATCCTCGGAACCTAAGTTGACTAGCTCAATCTGCTCTTCAAACGGATGAATGATCTTTTCATCTTGCTCAAGAAAACGAGATAATTCATCACTCACTTCTTCATCACTTTCCTCCTCGGTCTCAAACACAGGGAATTCAAAATTTGGAGAAGGAGAAGGATCATTGTATTCAATGGGGTTAGAAACCAACCCGCATAATGATTTGATATTTTAATTTTAGAGATGTGGATTTGTGACCAAATATTATGCAGATGGATAATTATATTGTTTATTTGTGTTTTTTGTGATTACCATTTTAAGAATAAAGCAAAAAGTAAAAACGAAAAATCATAGATGTGGATGAATAGAATTAATTTTATTAATGATCAATTTGAAAATGCCCAACAGTGTTCGCTTCTCCCTTAGGCATAGGAGAAGGATTTTAAAAAACATATAAAAGCAATTACTTAGATCGATGCAAAATAACAGGAACATCAACAACAGTCCAATTGTCGCTAGCCTTTCCATACGTCACAAAATTGGTGCAGTCTTCCTCTTTGTCATCCTCTAGCACAACAGCTAAGTGTTGTTCATTGCCATGAATGAACCATCCGCTACGGAAGCTATGTTGCATATCTTCAGACCTTGCGGTTGATGAACCTCGCTGGAACCCCAAACCGGTTCTGCCTTTATTGTCGGAGACCTATACCACGCGCCCCAACTGATCAACATTGCCTTCTTCTAAAATCTTCCTTGCATCTTTTAATGAGGACATAGGTGCCCCAACTTTATTTTCAACAACAATAGATTAGGCTTGGAATGGAGTTCCAACCTCATCCTCAGCTTCAACATAAGAGAAAGATCATAGGTGGCTAACCAACAACGCTTTCTCCCCACCAACGATCACAAGCTTCCCATTCTTCACAAATTTGAGCTTTTGATGCAAAGTGGAGGTAACAACTCCTGCCTCATGGATCCATGGCCTTCACAAGAAGCAACTGTAGGTTGGGTGGATATCCATTACTTGAAAAGTAATTTGAAAATCACTCAGACCTATCTTAACCGGAAGGTCCACTTCATCAATAACTGTTTTGCGCGAACCGTCAAAAGCTTTGACGATTACACCGCTATACCTTATAGGCGCTCCTTGATATGACAACTTTGAAAGAGTTGACTTCGGCAGTACGTTCAGCGAAGACCCGGTGTCAACAAGCATATTTGACAAGGCATCGTCTTTGCAATTCATAGAAATGCGCAAAGCCAGATTATGATTTATGCCCTCCTTAGGGAGTTCTTCATCACAAAAGCTAAGATTATTGCAAGAAGTGATGTTAGCCATGATATGATCGAATTGATCCACTGTAACATCATGTTCTACAAATGCTTGTTCCAAAACTCTCTGCAGTGCTTCTCTGTGCGCTTTAGAATTCATGAGCAGAGACAACACTGAGATTTTTGAGGGGGTTTAGAGCAGCTGCTCCACCACATTGAACTCACTTCTCTTGATCAAACGAAGTACCTCATCATCATCGTTAGCCTTCAAATCACTGGATTCACTAGACTTACCCTTTGAAGTACCAACTAGATCTACAACAGGCACTTTCACCTTCTTTCCAACAACTGATTCTTCTTTATCCTTTGGGAACACCGGCCCAAACACTCGACCACTGCGGGTCACCTTGGTAACATCAACAATGCTCACTACAGAGCTAGTCGTAGGCAACAGGACCTCTTGACCACCTTATATCATTGTAGCATTATACTGATGCGGCACAACTTTATCAGATGAATACGGGACTGGGTCCGCTAACTGTGTAACCAACGACGATACTGATCTATTGCTGACATTGTTACTGTTGCTGCTGTCGTATTGAATTACCAATCTCTCTGGCTGCTTGAAAATGGGCACTATGACATTCACATCGTCATCTACATGACAAGATTGAACAATTTGAATCACGCCTTCATCCATCAGTCGTTGGATGTCCCTTTTCACAACTTCGCAACCCCTTGAATTAATACTACAAACAGCACAACCATCACGGTCATGCTCACAATTACTCACCATACAAATGTCCTTATGCATCTGCACCAAGGATCTTCAGATAAAACGCACATCAAAAACCTTAAATTTGCTAGGACAACCATCCACCATATTCACAGAAGAGTTCCCATGGGCGGGTAATGATCTTCTTTCACGTTCGGCGCACGGTCCTCAAAGGACACCATTCCACTCTTCATCAACTTTTGAACCTCATACTTAAGCGGATAACAATTCTCGATATCATGTCCGGGTGCTCCTTGATGAAAAGCACAACGGAGCTCAGGCTTGTACCACCATGGAAGTGGTTCTGGAATTTGTGGCGGGTTTCTTGGTTGAAGTAGGTTCTTGAGAACCAAAGATGGACACAATTTTGCATAAGATATTGGAATCGGGTCGAAAGAGACCTTCTTCCTCTCAAAGTTTTGTTGATGATGATTGTTGTTGGTATTGCTGTTGTTGTAGGTGTTTGTTCGTTGTTGCGGTTGTTGTTGTTGACGTTGTTGTTGTTGAACTGGTGTTGATTGATTATTAGAGAAAACTGGAATGACTGAAGATACTTGATGGTGATGTTGACGGGATGGTTGATTCCTTCTGATCTGAGGCCTCCTCTTCCTTCCACTACTTATTGCATTCGCTTCATTGTCCTTTTTATTCCTAAAATTGCTGCATATCTCTTATTCGATGATGCTTCTTCTTTTGATAAACGTCCTTCTCGGACTCCTTCCTCAAGCCTCATCCCCATGTTTACCATTTTGGTAAAGTCACTGGGGGTACTGGCAATCATTCAATCATAATAAAATGAACTCAGAGTTTTCAGAAAGATCTTTGTCATCTCTTTTTCCTCCAAGGGAGGAGTGATCTGAGAAGCCAATTCCCTCCATCTCTAAGTATACTCTTTAAATGTCTCCTTATCCCTCTGAGACATAGACCTCAGCTGGTCTCTATCAGGCACCATATCCACGTTGTACTTATACTGCTTGACAAAAGCCTCTCCCAAGTCGTTGAAGGTGCAAATGCTTGTGTAACACGGTGGGAGAACTGTCTTTAGTTAAATGTTGCGGATAGCAAGAGTCGCCACCGACTTTTATTTTATCCAAAAGGAAAGGACATAAAAGAACAGGAAAGACCTTAAAAAGATTTTGAGTTCGGGGGGTAGGTTATACAAAGGGAAGGTATTAGCACCCTTTATATCCATGGTTATCCATGGGCTCTTAGTTACTTAGCTCACTTTATTTGTTTGCAAGAGTGTAGTGTGTGATTAGAAAAATTTCTTTAAGTACTTTGTAATGACCCTCGTATGGGTGTATACAAAGCCTAGTTTAGAAATTGTGAGGTGTAAAAGTAATTTTGAAAAGTGTGAGCAAGTAACTATGAGATACCTACCCTAGATTAAGTCTTTCGTGTTCTCGTATATTCTTTCAATGGTAAGACTGTCCCTATTATTAAGGAATAGGTAGTCATTACCTTGGATGTGTTTAAGGGACGGGCGTAGGGTCATCGTATGGTCAATGAAGGCAACATAAGGGGTGTCTTTAGCAACTCGTAGGGACTATCATCATATTTACCGAAGGGACAAGATCATTATATCGTAGGCAACCTCGTAGGGACTTGATCTTTTAAGTTTATAGGGACTTGATGATTCTTCTGTTTGAAGGGACTTTGCTTAAGACACTCCTATTTTCGAGGGACTTGACCATTTAAAGAAGGCAACGAAGAGGAATACCCTAGAAAGTACAGATGGCGATCAAAGATCGACTTACGTGTGTGAGTGTTATTTTTCAGATATTTGTCTTGAATTTAATTTTCTAAGTTCAATTATTTACAGTTAGTTTTTTGCACTCCCTAAATTACTAACCACGCAATAAATATTTACAAAAATAAAAGCAAGAAAAATAAATTCCTAAACTATTACATGGCTATGGGACAGATACATAATAATCAGGCGAGAAAGAATAAATTTACAACCTATACATTTGTTCCTAATATTATAAATAAAACAAAATTAAAATAAGGAAAATAATGAAGCAAAAATAGAATAGATAAAAGCAAATAATAATAAAATAATAAATAAACAATGGTAATAAAGCAATAATAAAATAACAATAATAATAAAATGATAATAAAAAGGTTAGAATTTTAAAAGAAATTATTTTAGGTTAAACAAGTTAGATTTTTTTTAGAAGTTATTAGAAAAATATGAGTTTAAAATAAATTAGTAATAATAAAAGAATTTAAAATACATTAATGTAAAAATTATAAAATAAAAGAGTTATATGAAAAATATTAAGTTAGTTATTTACAAAATAAATAAAGATTATAGAAAATATCAAATTATTAGATTAATAGGTTTATTATTATTATTCAATTAGAAAAATGGTCAATTAGATTTTATTTACAAAATATATAAGGATTTATTATTATAAGTAAGTAATAAAAAAAAGTTATTAAAATAGTTAGTATTTATTATTTATTTACAAAAAATATAAAGGTTATAGAAAAATATTAAATAATTAATTTAGTAGGTTTTCACGCCCTACATTACTAAACCACGCAGTTAATATAGGATCAATGGCAGGAATTTAAATGGCAGAAAAATAAATGGCAGAAAAATAAAATGGCAGAAAATAAATGGCAGAAAATAAAACCCTAATTATTACAACGCTTTGGTGCAGTTACATAATAAAGATGGCGAAAAGTAAAACTGAAAATATTACAAGTTAAAACTTAAAATATTACAAGGGCGAAGCAGTTACAGTGTATGAATAACATAAATATGAGCGAAAATAGGAAATAATAATAAGGTTTGTTAAGGTTTAAGAAAAAGTTTATGGTTTAGAGGAAACAACACGGTTAAAGTTTTAGGTTTGAAATTTAGAGTTTGTGGCGAAATTGTCAGGGTTTAGGAAAAATCAGGGTAGTTAGTTATGAAAAAAATGTGCATATCTAAATATATGTATATAAAAAAACATATGAATTAAAAAAAACAACGGCGTTGCTAGCGCAAAATCGCGATCATCGCAACTGGATCGGATAACACAAATGTCACGCCTCATACACGTATATGTGAAAATGGCGTATTGACACGATCCGATCCGAAAACATAATCAAATTATAACATAAAATAGAAATATATATATATATATTTAACCAAACCGCATGTATCTGGAATACATAACACAGTCACACATATGAACATGTATTTGAAACACAGTAACAAATATATCAACAAAATAGATAAAGTATATATCATATATAAACTATTACCAAACTGTGTGTACGATAGTATAGATCAGCCACTCTCGGTTTCTCTTTTTTGTTCTGTCTTTTTTTTTTGCCTCCTTCTATCAGTCATGCTAGTAAATATATATAGGAACAAATTAGGTTAATGATAATGGGCCTAAGTTTATTTCGAAACCCAATATTAAATTAAAAACTGAATAAAGTTAAATAATTAAAATAGTTAAAATTAAAATAAAAACTAATTAACCTATTTATTTATTCTAGACCCAATATAAAAATAAATAGACTCAAAAAAATAAAAGTCGGGCACCAAAATGCTCGAAAAAATAAAATGAACACGTCAAAATAATCAGCGCGAAATAAATGACTCGGAAAAATACAGCGTTTGGTCGGATTTTGAAATAAAAATTATGACCGTTTAAACTGCTCAGACTGATCAACATATGACCAAAAATAGTCGTAAAAATATTTTTAGCATGTCAAATTAAACCAGGTGAACCGCAGATTAATGTTACCGACATTTGCAAACTTAAACTTGACATTTTTTCGTTGACTAATTTTAGGCACAGTTAAAAAGTTAATTTGACCAGTCTGTTTGTAAATTCCGAGAAATTATTCCGGCTAATATTAAGACAGAAAAAAATGTTATGCTATGAAGATGATGCAAATGAATGTGAAACAAAAAATTGGTTAGAGTTTAAAAATAGAGGGCAAATTTTGGGGTGCAACAGCTGCCCCTGTTCAATTTTTTGAAACCTGAGGAGTTAGATTGGCCTTTGTGCCATTCGTGACTTGGAAGGTGGAAGGGGATTGAACACAAAAGCCCAAAAATTTGCACTCATCGGTGCGTAAAGTAACACTGATGACTGGTTGTATATGCTTAAGTGGGCTTGTAGATGCCACTTGGAAGGACTGGAGATGGGCTTATAGATGCCATCCATAATATCAGGAGGTGATAATATCTTGATGTTGATACTGGATATCAGTACTAGGTCTTCGTATAGGCCGTCTCTGAATCGTATCTAAGAACATACTTTTAATTTAAGTGTCAGAACCAAATCTTCGTGGCGATTTCTTTTTGAATTAAGTATCAACACTAGACCTTCGTATAGATCGTCTCTGAACTGTTTTGAATTGTTGAATAGACCAGTAGAAATAAATCTTCGTGATGATTATCTCTTCTGGAAATATCCTGGATTAGGGAATAGATCTTTGTATAGACCGTTTGCCTAATATCCAAGAACAAAAGAGTGTCAGGATGAAATCTCCTGAAAATATCCTGGACTAGGGAATAGATCTTCGTATAGACCGTTTGCCTACTATCCAAGAACACCTTGAGTAATGATTAAGTATCAGCACTAGATCTTCGTATAGATCGTTTCTGACCTGTTGTGAATTGTTGATAGTATTTTATCTGTATATAACCATCCTGCAAGGAAAAGGTTAGTTTATGCAATATGTATGCATGCATGGCATGGTGCATCTAAGTAAATGTATTATGCACTTATGGATATGCCATGGTATGATGTAAATGATGTATGTATGAATCATGCAGCCTGAAGCGTCCGGATATCTTTGTATAATAACTGCTGGCTAGGGAAAATAAATCCCGATTCGTTGCTGAAGAATATGAGGAACTCGTTCCCGTCTTGTTTGATAGTATAGTATTTGTCACTTCCCGTATTCGTTCGTCGTACTTCTATTGAAGGAATAAGTTCCTGAGTATCCCGACTGAGGATAAAAGAGATGGACATAAATTCAAGGGGAGACGTGATTCGAAGCATCTATAAAGATAGATTTGCCCTACTGGGGATTTGTAGTGCGGATGAACCGACGAAGCTTCGTTGAACTACTACCCCCATTCGTCCTTAGTAAATACTATTACTGCATTTCTGGTAAACATCAATCGTATTCAAAAGCATACATACATTCAAACACAACCAATGGACGTTTTCGCTTATGTAAATAGAGTAAAAGTAAATCTGGATTCAAAGATGAAATTTTATTTATATCACAAAGTGACCTATACATAGGCAAGTTTGTACAAGGAGACAGAAATCCTAGTAAGAGGAATTCGTCGTAAATTTTTTATAAAACAAAGAAAACAGCTATGTGAAAAATGATCCTATTGAGTTTCAATTCTACTATTGCCATTATCTTCAAATATCTCATCTTCTGCTGTTGAGACAGAAACGATTGGATTGATCTTTATCTGTTTGAACTTGATTTAGCTAGCACCATCAGTTGAAGTTACAGGAGTGATCCAAACGAGACATAGTCATACGCTTTAATCCCTAACTTTTGCCTGGATTGCCCTTTCAGGTTTTCAATCCACCGGGATACCCTTTTTTGCCCAAGCCGCCTTTTCAGGTTTTCGACTTGCCGGGTGTACATTTTTTTATATATATCCCTAATTTTTGCCCGAACCCTTTTGGTTTGCCGGGATGCCCTTATTTTTGCCTAGGCCAGTCAACCTAGCGGGTCTCTTTTTGTGCGCAGTATTTTTTAACTATGTCTGCGTTTACAGGCTGTGGAAAGTCTTCACCATCCATAGTAGTAAGCATCATGGCACCTCCTGAGAATACTCTTTTGACCACAAATGGTCCTTCATATGTAGGAGTTCACTTGCCCCTAGGATCACCCTGTGGTAGTATGATACGCTTGATTACCAAGTCACCAGCCTGATATACCTTTGGCTTAACCTTCTTATTGAAAGCTTTGATCATCCGTTTCTGGTACATCTGACCATGACAAACAGCTGCCAACCTCTTCTCATCAATCAAATTTATCTGGTCGAGTCGAGTCTGAATCCACTCATCTTCATCCAAGCCTGCATCCTTCATGATTCTTAAGGAAGGGATCTGAACTTCAATGGGCAGAACTGCTTCCATACCATAGACTAAGGAGAATGGGGTTGCCCCTGTTGAAGTACGTATTGTAGTACGATAACCATGAAGAGCAAATGGTAACATCTTGTGCCAATCCTTGTAAGTAACAGTCATCTTTTGTAGAATCTTCTTAATATTCTTATTAACAGCCTCCACGGCGCCATTCACCTTTGGCCGGTACGGAGAAGAGTTATGGTGTTTTATTTTGAACTGCGTGCAGAGTTCAGCAATCATCTTGTTGTTCTTCCGGAGAGAGCAGGTTTCTCAGATGTATATTTGATAAGATCCATCTTAGAAATCAATAAAGTGGTATGATTCAACATATACTGTCTTAGTCGGCGAGCAGCCTAAGCCAAAGCATAGCAAGCTTTCTCGAGCTGGGAGTATCTTGTTTCACAGTCGGTACCTTTTGCTAAGGTAGTATATTGCATGCTCTTTTCGACCAGACTCGTCATGTTGCCCCAACACACACCCTATTGAATTTTCTAACACGGTCAAATACATGATTAGAGGTCTTCCTTCAACTGGTGGCATCAGATTTATAGGTTCTTGGAGATACTTCTTGATTTTGTCAAAAGCTTCTTGACATTCATCATTCCATATCATCTCTTGATTTTTCCAGCGAAAACCTCTACATAGTCACGTAACATCCGACTCAATCTTTCTTTGACACTGTTTTCCAAGCCTGCTCCTATTTTGACTTCTTTCTTGTCTACTTCAGTACCCAGATTTACAACCTCAATTGATTCCTCATGCGGCTGTGTAACTTTCTCTTCTTGTTGTAATAACCTAGCAAGCTCTACAGGTACTTCACAATCTTCATCCTTTCCATCTTCAGCTTGATAGATCGGATTCTCGAAATTATAATTGGCAATAGTAGAACTGTTATCAACAGGATCCAGGGTGGATGAGGATCTGCATTTTAGTGATGTGGGTGTGTGTAAGAACACATAGCTGATGAAAATAAAATAAAAGAAAAACAAAGAGCCCAATATTTACGAAAACGAAACGTCCATTGATTTTTATTGAATGAAGTATGCAAATGAAATGACATCCCGAAACAAGCATACCATTGTGCCCCGGGTAAGGCACAAGGCTTAAAATAACAACGCAGTAATAGTATTTACTCCTGACTAAAGGAGATAGGAATAACGTCTTCAGTCTTCCAATTGTTGAGCCCATCACCCACAGTAGGAAAAATCCAGTTATCCAGATTGTAGTCTTCATTATAGTCACCCACAACATTGATTTGATCTTTCATGTTCCCTTGATTGGTGATACGAACAGCACGAGCACGACGAACAGCCTTCTGGGACTCTGCAGTGAAACCCAAACCAAACTTGTCAGACTTGTAAGGAATGTCGGGAAGCTGACCCCAAATAGTACAACCACCTTCTTCAACCACAGCTCTAGCATCTTTGAGGGAAGCCATTGTAGGAGGTACTCTGGTAACCACAGGAACTCTTTTAACCACAGGAGGAGCTTCAGTAGCGGGAACGACCCAAGGAACTACTTCAAATGTCTGGCAAGGAGTCTCAACATATTCACCTTCCACTTCAACATACTTAAATGTATTCACATGACTGACCATATATTCTTCCTCTCCATAAACAGTTACGATCTTTCCCTTCACTGGATATCTCAGCTTCTGATGTAGAGTGGAGGTCACAGCACCTGCCCCGTGGATCCAGGGGCGCCCAAGCAAACAAGAGTACGCAGGACGAATATCCATTACATAGAAGGTAGAATCGAAGACTTGAGAGCCTACTTTGATCGGGAGATCTATTTCTCCATGCACCACTCTTCTTGAACCATCAAAGGCTCTCACCACTATATTACTTGGTCTTAACACAGCATCTTCAGGACTGAGCTTGTTCAAACCTCTTTGGGAAGTACATTCAATGAAGAGCCATTGTCTATCAACACATGAGTCAAGGTAGTGCCCCTACATTCAATGGAGATATGTAAAGCTCTGTTATGGTTTCTTTTGGCAGGAGTCAAGTCAGCATCAGAAAAAAACCTAACCCATTATCATAAGTCAGATGTGCAACACAATTTTCAAATTGATCCACAGAAATTTCATTTGGTACATGAGCAGTCCTTAAGAATTTGATCAAGGCTTTAGCATGAGCCTCAGAACACAGCAACAAAGACAACATGGAAATTTTGGAGGGAGTATGCCCCAACTGGTCAACAATATCATAATCACTCTTACGAATGATCTTCAGCACTTCTTCCATCTATTTAGAGAGATTTTCAGCAGTCGGTGCTTCAGCTTGCACAGGTTCAACCACAGGACCTTTGCCTCGAGCATCAGTACTTGGCTCAGAAGTGGAGGTAGTAGTTGGAAGAACTGTATTTTTTGAGGTAGCTGGAGAGAAAATTCTTCCACTTCTGGTGATCTTACTAGATCCAGCAATATTATCAACATCAAGGTTATCATCAGTAACAGGTGTATCAGTCAAAGGTTCCTGCTTAACACCATGGATATAAACATCAGAACCGTAATTCCAGGGTATAGCTTTATCCGAAGTATAAGGAATAGGGCCAGGAGTGGTAATAATCATGGGAGGCACTCTAACTTCAGCAACAGTCTTCACCAGGCCTTCAGCAGTAATTTTGATAGGACCCTTGGAAGTGATCTTGACAGGGCCTTTGGAGGTAATCTTCACTGGCACTTTATCAACCATATCCACATCTTCAAACTTCTTACCTCGAGTTAGGTGTTCACACATACTTCCCACAGAAGGAGTTCTCTCAAACAATATAGTGTAATTGTCCATGAGGCGTTGAATACCATCTTTCAACTTCCAGCAGCTATCAGGTTTGTAGGCACAATAAAAACAGTCTTCGTTGCAACCTGGAAAGGATCCAGCCTGCACCAGCTTCTTCTTGATAATAGATAAGGGAGTAGTCACATCTGCTACTGAGGAAACATATGAAACTTCATCAACAGCATTAACAGTCTTCTCATGATTGGGCATGGGAGCAGTAATCACATTTGGAGTCCCAGGAGGGTCAAATTCAATCTCCCCAGCTTCAATCATATCTTGAATCTTATTTTTCAGCACCCAGCAATTGTTGGTGTCATGTCCCGGACAATTAGAATGATAGGCACATCGTGCATTAGGATTGTACCGAGGAGAGGAAGTATTAGGATTCTGAGGAGGGTCCTTCAAAGTAATGAGTTCCCCTTTCAACATGTGTTGCAAGGCTTGGGCCAGTGACATGTTGATCTTGGTGAATTGTCTTCTAGGCTTCTGTTGATTACTCTGTGGTAGCTCTGGTGTTGCAGGAGTAGGATTAGAAATGTGAACTGCTCCTACGGATTGGTGACTTCTGTTACGGCCAGGTTGACCATACACGACATTAGACTCCTTCTTTCCACTAGGGGGCTTCTTTGCAGTGCTTGATGAAGAGGCACCCACCTGTATCTTACCACTTCTTATACCACTTTCCACACGCTCTCCAGTCATTATCAGCTCAGTGAAACCAGATGATGAGCTTCCAATGAGGTGACTATAGAAAGGACTATTCAGCGTACTCATAAACATATCCACTAGCTCCCTGTCAGTCAGAGGAGGTTGAACTCTGCCAGCCAGGTCTCTCCATTTCTGGGCATACTCCTTGAAATTCTCCTTAGCACCCATTGACATGCTTTGTAGCTGCATGCGAGTAGGTGCTAAATCAGCATTGTATTGGTATTGCCTGTAGAAGGCCTCAGCAAGATCATTCCAATCACGGATATTGACACTCTCCAATTGATAGTACCATTCCAATTGAGCTCGAGACAAGCTCTCTTGGAAGAAATGAATCCATAACTTCTTATCAGCAGTATGTGGTTGAATCCTCCAGACATAGGATCTTAAATGCAGCTTGGGACATGAGACACCATTATACACCACAAAAGCAGGAACCTTGAAACCAATAGGTATAACCACTCCAGATATTAAACTCAGATCTTCAAAATCCAGCCCAGAAGATTTTTGTAACTCCATAGCATTCATTCTATCCACCAGCATCTTGTACTTATCTTCATTAGGATCATGATAATAATTTGCTTCAGAATCAGAATCTCCCACAGTATAATGGGGACTACCTCCCTCTTTCTCAGAATTTTCAGACTCATGATCATCAACCTGTTCCTTTGTCTTGATAGGGCCTCTGAATCTTCTTCCCAGATTGATAAGGCCTCCTGATCTTCTAGTCTTCTTCTTCTTCTTAGCCAGCAATGTCTTCAACTCATCTTTTCCCTTGGACAAGTTCAGAATCAACTCTTGGAATTGTGCATTCTGAGCCTGGAGATCTTTGACAGTCTGTTCAAGAGCCATTTCTGCTGAGGTAAACAGCGAGAAGATAAGATACATGTTCATAAGAAACCTGTGATGTAATAATATGGTATGTAGATGCTTATGCAATGTTTTCAAGGACCGTAGGATTTAAATTTGTTTAAACCACCAAAAAGTAAACTTTTATTAGTAATAAACTTGTTTGCCCCTTGGGCTTACAATAAAACTGAAATGAATACAAAAAATGGGGTTTTAAGTCTCCCATGGACGTTTCCTCTTTGTGTTGAGGTATGAGTTGAGATTCCGCTCCTCGTGAAGTTGTTTTGTTAGCTCCAGGATTCTTTCCTGACTTGCCTTGTAATGAGTCTCAAAAGTATCTCTTTGCTCCTTCAACTGGATCCAGGACCTCTGTAACTCTTCCATGTCAGTGGGCATGTCTGGATGAAGAATGATGTAAGAAGTATCTCTTTCAGCAACAAGCTCCATGGTAACTGGCAGGATAGCAGGATATGGCATCATAAGAGTCTGAGCACGAGATCGTACCCATCTGAGATATGGTTCCATAGGAATAGTGTACTTGGGTTCCAGAGTCTTGTTTTCCACCTTGTTCACTTTACCCCATGCTCGTATGAACCTTTGACGGTAACCTTGAAGATCGTTGTCGTAGTCGAACACAATACCCTGAATAAGCATGTCATGAGGACCATCAGTCCGAGCGTAACCAAACTGACGTAGAGCTAAAGAAGGGTTGTAGGTAATGCCCCCTCTTATGCCAAGGAGTGGCACATTAGGGAACTCCCCACAACGGTCAATGATGGTAACATTCTCCATAGATCTAGAGCACCAATGAATATCTGAATGAGAAAGTGACATAATCCTCTTGGACCACCTGAACCCTTGTTCATTCTTCATCACTGATCGAGGAAGGTGAGAAATAAACCACCTAGATAATAGAGGTATGCAACACATCAGAGTTCCTCGTGCCTTCGTAGTACGGGTATGAAGAGAGTGTAAGATGTCTCCAAGTAATGTAGGCACTGGATTGCGAGTCAGAAATATGTTGATGGCGTGTACGTCTATGAACTGGTCTGGATTGGGGAACAGTACTAAGCCATAAATCAATAGGGCTAAGATCTCCTCAAAAGCATCATAACTCATAGCCTTCAGGAATACTTGAGCTTTCTCCATCAATACCTTAGCAAGAATACCCTTAACTCCACTCCTTGTTTCTAGGACAATGTCTGATTTCTTTAAATGTAAGGCTGCAGCAATGACTTCAGGTTTAGGCTCTTTTTCCAAGCCTGTGAAGGGTTTCTGATCAAGAATAGGTATACCCAGAAGCTTGGAGAACTCTTCCATTGTAGGAACCAGCTGATAGTCGGGAAATGTGAAGCAATGATGTTTAGGGTCAAAGAACTGAAACAGGACACTCATCATGTCTTCATTGAACCCTGAAGTGACTAGATCCAGTAGGTGACCATGCCTCTTGATGAACTGGGAGTTTTCAGAAACTTGAGAGACCAATTCCTTAAGCTTAGGAGGTATTCCTACAAAGTTGATCCGGATAGTATTCCTACGAGCAGAAGCCATGACCTGTAACAAAGAACAAAGATAAATCCTTTGGTCCTTGAAATGGTTAGTGAAAATGCTATGCTTATGATGCATGATGATGCTATGATGTTATGCTCAATCACAAACATGTGGCACACACAAACAAGTCACACAATAGCCCTAGGTTTGAAGGCTTGCATGAGGTTTAAAGGTAAGTACCCTCCCCTGAAGTTTAGTTGATTCATCCTGTCCTGCAAAAGTAACCAGGTTCTAAGGGATCTCAAAATCATTGATCCTTCACAAGGGTGGTTGTTCAGTAGGCAACTTACTTGCCAACCAAAACCCTCCAAGTTTAGGATCTCAATGAGTGTAGTATCGAGTATCAACCAACTTCAGTCTTCACCAAAGCCGGTTATCTCACTACTTTCTAAAGGCCAAGATGGGATGACTAGGGTTCTAAAAGTCAGTTAGTGTATTGACAACATATGGCAGCCTCATATTATCCTCAACTTGCTTAAGGAACATAAGCACCAACCAAGAAGTCACACTAACTATGGCCACCAGATCAACCATATCGATATACGCCGTACAGTTTCCTTGGTCTATTGCCATTTACCTAAGGTACACTAGATCCGGGTTAGGGTCTTTCACACATAAGAGCACCCAACAGATAAGTATAAAGCAAACAAGGCAAACAATTTTAAAGTGATCTAATTCCTAAGGGTACCCCTCTTTTATTAAATCCCCAGCAGAGTCGCCAGTTCTGTAACACGGTGGGAGAACTGACTTTAGTTAAATGTTGCGGATAGCAAGAGTCGCCACCGACTTTTATTTTATCCAAAAGGAAAGGACATAAAAGAACAGGAAAGACCTTAAAAAGATTTTGAGTTCGGGGGGTAGGTTATACAAAGGGAAGGTATTAGCACCCTTTATATCCATGGTTATCCATGGGCTCTTAGTTACTTAGCTCACTTTGTTTGTTTGCAAGAGTGTAGTGTGTGATTAGAAAATTTTCTTTAAGTACTTTGTAATGACCCTCGTATGGGTGTATACAAAGCCTAGTTTAGAAATTGTGAGGTGTAAAAGTAATTTTGAAAAGTGTGAGCAAGTAACTATGAGATACCTACCCTAGATTAAGTCTTTCGTGTTCTCGTATATTCTTTCAATGGTAAGACTGTCCCTATTATTAAGGAATAGGTAGTCATTACCTTGGATGTGTTTAAGGGACGGGCGTAGGGTCATCGTATGGTCAATGAAGGCAACATAAGGGGTGTCTTTAGCAACTCGTAGGGACTATCATCATATTTACCGAAGGGACAAGATCATTATATCGTAGGCAACCTCGTAGGGACTTGATCTTTTAAGTTTATAGGGACTTGATGATTCTTCTGTTTTAAGGGACTTTGCTTAAGACACCCCTATTTTCGAGGGACTTGACCATTTAAAGAAGGCAACCAAGAGGAATACCCTAGAAAGTACAGATGGCGATCAAAGATCGACTTACGTGTGTGAGTGTTATTTTTCAGATATTTGTCTTGAATTTAATTTTCTAAGTTCAATTATTTACAGTTAGTTTTTTGCACTCCCTAAATTACTAACCACGCAATAAATATTTACAAAAATAAAAGCAAGAAAAATAAATTCCTAAACTATTACATGGCTATGGGACAGATACATAATAATCAGGCGAGAAAGAATAAATTTACAACCTATACATTTGTTCCTAATATTATAAATAAAACAAAATTAAAATAAGGAAAATAATGAAGCAAAAATAGAATAGATAAAAGCAAATAATAATAAAATAATAAATAAACAATGGTAATAAAGCAATAATAAAATAACAATAATAATAAAATGATAATAAAAAGGTTAGAATTTTAAAAGAAATTATTTTAGGTTAAACAAGTTAGATTTTTTTAGAAGTTATTAGAAAAATATGAGTTTAAAATAAATTAGTAATAATAAAAGAATTTAAAATACATTAATGTACAAATTATAAAATAAAAGAGTTATATGAAAAATATTAAGTTAGTTATTTACAAAATAAATAAAGATTATAGAAAATATCAAATTATTAGATTAATAGGTTTATTATTATTATTCAATTAAAAAAATGGTCAATTAGATTTTATTTACAAAATATATAAGGATTTATTATTATAAGTAAGTAATAAAAAAAGTTATTAAAATAGTTAGTATTTATTATTTATTTACAAAAAATATAAAGGTTATAGAAAAATATTAAATAATTAATTTAGTAGGTTTTCACGCCCTACATTACTAAACCACGCAGTTAATATAGGATCAATGGCAGGAATTTAAATGGCAGAAAAATAAATGGCAGAAAAATAAAATGGCAGAAAATAAATGGCAGAAAATAAAACCCTAATTATTACAACGCTTTGGTGCAGTTACATAATAAAGATGGCGAAAAGTAAAACTGAAAATATTACAAGTTAAAACTTAAAATATTACAAGGGCGAAGCAGTTACAGTGAATGAATAACATAAATATGAGCGAAAATAGGAAATAATAATAAGGTTTGTTAAAGTTTAAGAAAAGGTTTATGGTTTAGAGGAAACAACACGGTTAAAGTTTTAGGTTTGAAATTTAGAGTTTGTGGCGAAATTGTCAGGGTTTAGGAAAAATCAGGGTAGTTAGTTATGAAAAAAATGCGCAGATCTAAATATATGTATATAAAAAAAATGTGCAAAATTGCGATCATCGCAACTGGATCGGATAACACAAATGTCACGCCTCATACACGTATATGTGAAAACGGCGTATTGACACGATCCGATCCGAAAACATAATCAAATTATAACATAAAATAGAAATATATATATATTTAACCAAACCGCATGTATCTGGAATACATAACACAGTCACACATATGAACATGTATTTGAAACACAGTAACAAATATATCAACAAAATAGATAAAGTATATATCATATATAAACTATTACCAAACTGTGTGTACGATAGTATAGATCAGTCACTCTCAGTTTCTCTTTTTTGTTCTGTCTTTTTTTTTTTGCCTCCTTCTATCAGTCATGCTAGTAAATATATATAGGAACAAATTAGGTTAATGATAATGGGCCTAAGTTTATTTTGAAACCCAATATTAAATTAAAAACTGAATAAAGTTAAATAATTAAAATAGTTAAAATTAAAATAAAAACTAATTAACCTATTTATTTATTCTAGACCCAATATAAAAATAAATAGACTCAAAAAAATAAAAGTCGGGCACCAAAATGCTCGAAAAAATAAAATGAACACGTCAAAATAAATAGCGCGAAATAAATGACTCGGAAAAATACAGCGTTTGGTCGGATTTTGAAATAAAAATTATGACCGTTTAAACTGCTCAGACTGATCAACATATGACCAAAAATAGTCGTAAAAATATTTTTAGCATGTCAAATTAAACCACGTGAACCGCAGATTAATGTTACCGACATTTGCAAACTTAAACTTGACATTTTTTCGTTGACTAATTTTAGGCACAGTTAAAAAATTAATTTGACCAGTCTGTTTGTAAATTCCGAGAAATTATTCCGGCTAATATTAAGACAGAAAAAAATGTTATGCTATGAAGATGATGCAAATGAATGTGAAACAAAAAATTTGTTAGAGTTTAAAAATAGAGGGCAAATTTTGGGGTGCAACAGCTTGCACTGTCCAACCCCATATACCATCTGAGCGCAACACCGGTCAGACTGTCTTGGAAGTAGTGAATCAACAGTTGATCATTGTCAGTCTGAGTAGACATCTTGCGAGCATAAATCACTAGATGACTGAGTGGACATGTGTTCCCTTTGTACTTTTCCAAGTCAGGCACTTTGAACTTCACCGGGATCTTGTATTTGGGCACTAAACACAACTCACCAGCACTCTTTCCAAACAAGTCCTTACCCCTTAGCATCTTCAATTCCTTGCGCAACTCAAGAAACTGATCCTTCATTTCATACATTTTCTCATAAACATCCGGACCCTCAGATGGCTCGGAGTGATAAATGGTATCCTTTACACGAGGTAAGGTGTGCATAACGGGAGGTGGCACAAACATGACCGAGATAGATGCCGACATGGAAGCAAAGGTAGGCGCGAAGCCTTCAGGCATAAAGTTGGGCGGCATTCCCCACGGGAATCCGGAAGGCATAATAGGTGTGGAATGGACGGTAGCAGCAGGCATAGTAGAGGTAGCCACCTCTAAAATAACTGTCCTCTGAGGAGGAGGAGTTACAGGCGTTGGAGAAGCTTGGCTCTGAGCAGCCAACACTGACTCCATCATGGCAGTCAGTCGAGCGATCTCGTCCTTCAGTTCTCTGTTTCTTGCTCCAGATGCTCCATAATTTTGAGAAGATTGGCGTGGGTGTTGTATCGATGAGTCAGCTTGGCTAAAGCACAAAAGAAACACCAATGAGACATCTGGTGAAAGAGAAACCTGCTTATGCAAATGATGCATGAAATGCAATGCTTGTTTATTTATTTTTGTTTTCAAGGAACTTATTATATCATTTGCAAATATGTATATATCAACAATTGCAATAATTTTTATATGACCAAAAATCTCTCTTCATTTATATAATTGGAAGGATTACACTGAGTACAATTTCAGAAACCAGATGAAAATACAAGAGAAAAGGAGACTAGTCATCCTAAGGATCCCTAACAACAATATCAGAAGATCTGGCTGAAGGCGCGTACTTCCTTCGAATGCGACGGATCTCGGTCTCAAAAGAAGCCTTCATCTGAGTCTTCTCAAGGACAAGCTGATCAACAATCTTCTTCCATGCAACGGAAGGCTGAGGCAGGCTAGAAGATGAAACCTCTGGCTCTCTCCGTCTCTTTATCACTCGGTCTTCAAGTAACTCAATAAGGGCATCTTTGTCCTTAGACTCCAACTGCAACTCTTCATGCTTCTTGCTCAAAGCACGAAAGCGCTCTTCCCACATATCCTTCTCTTGCTTCATCTTGACGAGTGCGTCTTCCAACTCCTTTACATCTTTGTTAGGGAGAGTTAATGGCTTAACCACAACCATAGACATAGGTCTTTCACAAGGATAGGGCATCTTTAACTCCAAAGCTCTCTTCTTCACCCAAAGAGTGTAAGCTTCCAAAGCTACACAATTGCATGGACCAAGCTCGAATTTTCCCTTCCTATTCATATTATGCCAAGCATGCATAATCTCCTGCTTCAAATGTTGGGGATCTTTACCCTCTTGATAGAAAATACCTTCTAACAAAGTGTTATTAGGATTGTCTCTCAAGGGGAACCCAAGTTGACGACGAGCCAAAGCAGGGTTGTAGTTAATTCCTCCTTGTGTACCAATGAGAGGCACATTAGAGAATTCACCACAACTATGAATAATATCCAAACTTCCCAAAGAAGGATCATACCAAACTATATCATCATTAGTGAGAGACATAAGTCTCTGAGACCACCGTAGACATTGTTTGTTCTCCACAAAAGCAGGTGTCTGAGGCAAGCGCGAAATAAACCACTAGTATAGAAGAGGAATACAACAGACAATAGTTCCACCACCCTTAGAAGTACTTAGATGCAAAGATAAATACATATCACCCAACAAAGTAGGCACATGATTCCCAATCAAGAAAAGTCTAATGGCGTTAACATCAATAAAACCGTCAATGTTAGGGAACAAAGCTAATCCATAGATGAGCAACACAAAGATAGCTTCAAAAGCATCCACACTACCGGCTTGAGCAAAAGCAGTAGCTTCCTTGATGAGGAAATCAGATGGCAACCCAAATAACCCTTCTTTCTTCACCCAATGAGCCTCTATCTCAGACTTCTTCAAGTGAAGAGCTTCAGCAATAAGATTAGATCGGGGAATTTCCTCTAATCCACTAAAAGGTACTCTACTAGAAACAGGTATCCCCAAAAGATGAGAATACTCCTCCAAGGTAGGCACAAGCTGAAAATATGGGAAAGTGAAACAGCGGTAGGGAGGATCATAGAACTGCACCAATAAACTCAAAAGTCCTTCAACCACATCGGCAGACAAGATAGACAGAAGCTTCCCATGGCATTGTTTGAAGTCCAAGGGATCTAATACAAAAGATGCTAGCTTCCTTAACTCTTTCAAGTCGGGACATCTGAAACTGTACTTCTTAGTGTTCCTTCGTCCACAATCCATGGTTTGAAAATATTTGCTAATAATACCTCAGTTCCTTGAAATTTTCGTGTGATGAATGTTATGATGCGCATGAATGCATGAATGCAAAAATCACAAATAAGGGATCACACACATGGCAAACAAACAAAGGTCAAGGGATGAATCAAGTCATTGTCAAGATCAATCATCCATTTTGGTGGATTATGGTTTACACCTTATCAACACCCAAGTTCCATTGATATTGACAAGGCTTGATTAGATCAACTAAGAATCAAGGGTTTGTTGTGAGTCACGAGCATGGAGTCTGGGTAAGAACCATCCCAAATGAGTGAACTAAGGATAAAAACCTGTAGATCATGTTCTAAAAATTTCCCAGAGTCTTATTCCATCTATCGGATATTACAGGTTAAGATGACTGACTCATCGACCCATAATATTCTCAAGAGAAACTTGTCTGAGTGTAGTATCACATAACAAATGTTATCAAGTGTACACTTGAACAGTCTCTGCACTACGTCCTAAATAGCCCAAGAGGGGTAAATGTTCTACGGTCCTCAGCTTCTCGGACCCAAATTAGAGATAGTAATGCCTAACCACAAATACTTGTGTGACATTTCCAAATCCAAAAGAGTCTCTATTGAGCAGATGAATCTCAAGCTAACTTATTAAGCACTACTCCACACAATTTGAACATGACTATACCATCCTCCTATCTTCATTGCACTCAAGTTCGGGTTAGAACTTATCTCACCACTCAGAGATCACCAAGCACAACAAGCAGATTATATCACAAATACATATATACAAACATCACATATATACAAATATATACATATAAAAAGTAGGCTAAACCCACTGGAGACTACTCCCCAGCGGAGTCGCCACTTAATTTTTGTAGCGGTAAATTCATGATCATCAAGCTATGGATAAGCTAGACATCAAATAACAAGAGTCGCCACCGCGCTTTTATTATTTCCAAGGGAAAAGGGAAAAAGTACGAACAAAACCCAAAAGTAAGAAGTTTCCAAATCAAAACTAATAAAATGTCAGAGATTACAGGTAAGGGGGTTGGTTACACAGAGGGAAGGTGTTAGCACCCAAAGTGTCCTAGGTACTCCTAGGGAGCCCTTTTTGTGTGCATATGTATTTGGTACAAAATGATGTTTACAAACAAATAGAATGTGGGGATGAGCAAAGAATTCATTAATTATATTTTTGTGTTTGACAAAACCTTCAGACTTGTGCCTACGTACCAACATAAAAATGAGGGATCAAAATCTCGTAGTTCGTGATATAAATTTCAAAGTGGATGCATTGCTTTTAACAAAAATTAAGTTTGAAAGGCACAAAGGCCCAAAAATGGTTTGAATGAGTTAGCTCTTTTTTGGTTTTTTGAAAGTTTAAGTCAAGTATAATTATATTTATTTACAAGTTTGATTAAGAAAAGAAGTTTGAAAATTCAATGGCATAAGGCCAAAGTTTCTATCTTTTGCAAAGTGGTCAAAGTTTAGAACAAAACTAGTTCAAACAAAGAAAATTTTAAAAATGAGGGAGAGATTTTGAAATTAAATAAATGGGGAGGAGATGAAGAGACTAATCCTATTCACAAAATTAAAAGTTAAGGGTTGAAAAGATCTGACCAATGGGTAGCAATCCAATAGACAAGAATGTCAATAGAAACCCAAATTCCCTTGGACATTTAGAATCAAGCAACACACAAATGCATAATTATATCAATCTTGAAGAGTATGGCATCAAATAAAGATAGCCACATCCAAGCTTTAGCCACTCCATGATCTTCTTCAAGATAGCCCATGTAACAGATGAATTCAAAAGTCACAGGTTCAAAATAACAGCTTCATAATGATCATGTTGCAGATGAACTCAAAGGGATCTTCAAAGATGTATCAGATGAAGTATCAAATCACAAGCACTTGGTTACATGAAAGTTGGCATTGGCCAAGTCCTTTAGCATAGGAATGTTGCCTAAGTTCTAAGTCCATTTGTCCAAGATCAAGTCAACAATCCATACAAAAGTTTTTTAGGACTTTTGTTGTTATTATGTACATTAATGGTCAAAGACCACACAAACAAACAAAGTATACACAAAATGAAATATATCACACAATATGGTCCAAGTGGACAAAGTGAAAATTGTATTAACATAAACAATTAGAATGGTATGAATAGTGGCAAATGAATAAAGACTAAAATTAAATGGCATTAAAGTAAATGGCTTAAAATTAAATGTTAGTTGTTAATGAGTTAGAAGTTAGTATTGTTTTGCTTTTGCTTTTTGTTTTTTAGTCATTCTTTGGAGAACACTCAACCCACTTATCACAAGCATGGATCCTTGAACCAAGACATCTTCCAAAAGGAAGGAAAAAAGACCAAGTTTCCACACAATACCATGAAAGAGGGGAGACTTACAATCTCACTAACTATAATGTTATGCCTTTTTGTGTCACAAATTTAGCGCTATGTTAAGCAATTGTAATTGGACTTATGTAGAAGTCACAACTATTTGAGGACGGGCAATAGAATTTTGGTGTTAATGCATGTTAGAGACATGGTATAATGGACTATGCTCATGAAACATACCACACACAAAAAGAATATGCAAAAGAGGTGGCCTAATCTCATCCATACTTATGTTGATTTTTCAAACAACTAGCCTTAGGACTTTGAGATATCATAGGCCAAATGAGATGAATGCATAAAGAATGAGAATGAGATGAAGAGGGAGGGAAATGAATCAAAACTCGTAATTGGTCAAAGGAGGATTTTTACCAAATTAATATCATCCATTCATTTTGGGAGATGGAATGTACATTCCATCAATCCCTTAAATCCAATGATATTAACTTGACAAAGTCAAATCAACCTTGACCAAGGCCCAACAACAAGAGTCAAACTCAAATAAGTCATCACAATTGGTCAACACAATTAATTGACATTTATTCAAATTAAAAAGACTAAAATAATACATTTAAATTAAATATGGTTTGTCAAATTCCTAAAACCTCATCAAAATACCAAAGAAATGGCCATGAGATTTATCATAGGTCAAACAAGGTCAAAGGACCTTGGAGAAAAAATTTCAGAAATTTTAAAGACTTAAAAGTATTTTTAAACAATTAAAAACAAACACAAAATCAATTAAATCATGAAAAATATTAATAATGATCCAAAAAATAATTTTAATTCAAAATATGAAAGAGGAAATTATTTGAAATTATTTGGTGAAACTCTCATATTTGTTGGATCAATATTAAAATTAATATGAATTAATGAAAATAAAAGGAATAAAAGAAAATCAGAAAATATCAAAAAAATGTAAGCTACTTAGGGCCCGTTTGAATGAGTTTTAGATTTTAGTTTTTAAAAACTATTTTGGAAATTAAGTTTTTAAAAAAAGTTTTGAGGAAAAAACATGTTTGGTAATGTAACTTTCAAAAATTGTTTTAAAGTTGAACATCGTTACAAATTTGTCATTGATGAATATAGTACCATTTTTTCTTGTTTTGTCCTATTCCTAATTTCCAAAATTAAAAACCAAAAAATCAAAACCTCTAAAACCTATTTTAAATTTTTAGTTTTAAAAACTCACAAATAGAAAATAGTTTTGAGAAATAGTTTTATAAAATTAGACTACCAAACAAATTTTATAATTTTTAATTTTTAAAAACTAAAAAACAGTTTTTCAAAACCATATCAAACAGGCCCTTAATCTCCCTCATTAATTGAGGTGGCAGATCAAGTGGCCTGAAACGCGCGTTCCACCAAACATACGAGTCAGCACGCTGTAGGGATGGTAATCACAATGAGCGATCAGGATTAAAACAAATTGGATGGATCCTATGGCTGGGAGACGTGCCAACGCACCGCCGGAGCTGTAACTCCGGTCTTCTTCTCCGGTGGACCTCGCCGGACTGGTCCACCCTCAACCATCACCAAAATAAAAAAGGAGGACATGATCTGAAAGAAAAAATGGCATAGAGCACGAATCTAACCTCAATTTCAACTAACTCCAAATATATAAAAAGATATGAGGAGTCGAATTTTGAGGTGTGTCAACTGAGTTTCTTCGTTTTGACCTCTAAGCAACTCAATCTTCTTGCCTACATCAGTAGGACTTCAAACAACTAGAGATCCAAAAGAATTTAGTAGAATTGAATGAGAATCGAAGAGATGGAGTTTTCTGAAAATTACCTTCAATGCTATGCAGAACTTGATGCTGCTTGCTTCAAACACGATCTGATCACACTTGAGAAGTTAGCAGGAAGTGATTGGAGAGGTTGCAAGGCTGTGGATCTTGGAGTTCTTGAATCTCCAACGGTTGAGATTCAAACTCAAATTTCAAATTGAAATTTCTAAGGTTTTCCTTTAGAATGAGAGGGTTTGAATGGGGGGCAAAGCTGGCGCGCAAGGCGTGATTCAAATGAGCTCATAAGCCTTCTATTTATAGCCAAAGGGAATGATATTTGCACACTTCAAAATTTGTCCAAAATTGGCAATGTGAATGGCACGAGTGCATGGGTATGTACAGGCCCATGATGCAATGCATTAAGGTCCAAAATGATTCATGTTGAAGTCTGAATGAAGCTTGAATGGCAAGGCAATATAAACTGAAGTTTGTACATTTGATTCTTTCCAATGATGCAACCCTGTTAAAGCCATGCACAAACCTAACAATCTTCATCCAAAATGCATGAACTTTTGGAAAGCTTGGATTAAGGGGAAAATTTTTGATGTTCAACACTTTTTCATTTGGATCTTGGAACATGGAGAATTTTGAGGTGGAAGTTTGGAAATTTCAACATGTTGAAAAATTTACTAAGTGTCAAGCTATATACTTCAATATTCCACCTTGCTTAACTTTTTATGTGAGCTTCAAATGAGAAAAGTGTATTCATCAAAGTTATAGCTATTTCAAAGACCTTCAAAATAGTCACCAATTTCATGTCATTTGGGTTTAGAATGATAGAGGTATGCATTTTTGAAGTTTGGAAAAATCACTTGTTCAATGGTATAGGTCAAAAATGTCCTATAATGTATCCTCATATCACATGCTCATAAAAGTTGAATTTTCTTCCACTCCAAACATAAAAGTTGAAGTAGACATCTTGAATTTGATTGTGCAAATTGTAAATATTTAATCTCATAAAAATAGAGCAAGTTATGGCCTTGGGAAGTTGACTTTCAAATTAGGGTTTAGACAAAATGACCTATAATGTTTCAACATAGAAGATGATTTTCCAAGAAAAACTAGATCTAGGTATCAACATGAAAGTTGTTTGGAATGTCATTTAGATTAACATTTATCTTGGAATCATTTTCATATGGTGAAAAGTGTAGGAGATAGGGTCTAGGAAGACCTGGTTTTGGTCAGATGAATTCATCTGGCCAACCACCACCAACCAACTTGCTAACCTTCAATTCTCTTGTCTTTTTAGGCTCATGGTAAATCATATATGAATGAGATGATCAATTTTGAAGTTTCCCTTGAGAAATTTGATCAATTGGTGAGATATCTTGTTGGAGAAGTTACTCAAGATACCCAGTCAAACTAGGGTTTCCAAGGAAAATCACTTTCAAACTCTTGAAGAACACTTGATCAATATATCATGTAGGAATCAATGGAACTCATATATGATGCTCATAAACATTCTTGGATAAATTCATGGTTGTGCTCTTTGTCATGAGAGTCTCATACCCTAGATATGAACTTGATAAATCAATGGGATCATGTCTTACCTACAAAAGAGTTAGGCAAATGCAAAGACATATTTTTGGTTTTTTGGTTAGTAAAATGATAATATATAAGTATGATACAATCACATAATGCTTGGTGATCTCTCCCAAAATAAACCCAATGAAAGAGGGGTAAGGAGCATGCCAAGGTATGATCCCAATGCTAATGCTTATGATGAAATTGCATGAGGGATCTTAGGGTCAAAATTGGGGTCTTACAATATCCTTCTAGACTAATGCTGATACCTGAGAACCACTTGCTTTTCGTAACGAAGTTGGAATGTGTTCACTTATATTATAAAATAAGTTTATTCAAAATCCTTCCAATCAATAGTAACAGATCATATGATTGGTCATGAAACAATGCCCATAACCCCTAGTTCCTTGGAAACTATTCACTCATAGTGAGGGTAAACATAATCGCCAAGGTATTCATCATCAAACTCATATCACTCAAACAATACAGATGAACAATATAAACAGAATGAATGGAAAACTTGAATTATGAAATAACCTTATTCCATAAATTGCTCCCTTGGAGACTTGAGTTACAAAGAAAAATAGAAACTTGGAAAATAGGAGAAAGATATAAAAGGTGGGAACCGTAAACTCATAACATGCTATGAGATTTATAGGGAAATAATAAAAGTGAAACATATCCTTGGTTCAATGAAAAATATTAAAATTTGATTCATATCCAATCATGTCTAAGAGCCACAATTAAGAGGACATCTTTCTATTTATGGAAGCAAAATAAAAATTGGAAGTTTCTCTCGCCTCCCTGCTACGGGTGGGCGTAGAAGGTCACTGCCTCTAGTACAAAAAAATGTCAAAATGGGGCCTTGGGACATCATGCTGCGACGGCCTGTAGAAGCTGCTACGGCCCGTAGCAGTTGCTAGGCCTGTAGCAGCTGCTACGGATGGCCGTAACGGCCTCATAACATTTGCTTCGGAGAAATTGCCAAAATTCCATTTTCGCTTTGTTTTGCTTGCCTTTGATCCCTTTTGGCTTGGATTCTCATTAGACACTGAAATTCAAAATAAAACACAAACCAAATCATAAAACATTACAAATGAAAGGAAATCGAACAAAATGCGGTAAAATACCAAAGGAAAACTACTAGAAAGAACGATGCAAAGACCACTTATCAGTTGCATCTTCAACGACTCTTTTCCTCATTATTTAAGGAGCTAAAAGATTTGAAGATTGATACAACACGAGAATACCAAAACACAAGAACTCAATAAAAACTGATACATGTTGAACATGCTAAGACAAAAATATTAACAATCAAAGAGAAACTACTATGTCAAAGTTTTAGCAGAAGAAAAACTTAGTATCGCTACCGGGATTTCACGATAACTAAACTGGGACTAAAGATATGCCAAAGAGAGGAAAAATCAGAAGAGTCGCCACCGAATTTTATTTAGTTTACCTCTATCGGAGAGGAGAGGGGAAATAGTCGATAGAACCCTCGGAAAGGAGACGCGCACGGGAAGCGCTAAAAGAGAATAAGGAATCGGTCTTGCAACCGAGATTTGGGTTCGGAAGTCGGTTACACAAGGGGAAGGTATTAACACCCTTCATGTCCATGGTACTCCATGGGAACCATTTGGGTTATTTTACATGCCTGGAGATTTATCTATCATTGTTTTATTTTCAAAAGAATATGTGTGAAAGAGGGAGTGTTTTATTATTATAGTGCTCGCCAAGGATTGGGGCCCTTGTGCCTACCTATCACTCATTCGGGGATGAGGAATTAGAGCTCCATAGTTTGGTGTAGAAAATATTTGTGTGTTGATTGATTTTACCTTTGAGAAAAGGGTTTTCAGGAAGATTCCCTAAGGCACAAAAATGAGTTTTGATGAGTTGTATTATTTTTACCTTGAATAAGGGTTTTATGAAATGAATGTTTGTGATTATATTGCACTAAAGTCTATGGACGGAGGCGATTATTCTAAACAACAAGCCAAGCGTCTTGTGTCCAAAATAATCAGAATAAGGGTAGGAATGCTCCATTCTTACTCATTTTCCACCACTTAAGGCTCGTGGCGCACAATAACAATCGTAATTATTAAGTGTTTTGAATTTGATTATGAAAATGCCATTTGACGTTGAATCAAGGGTTTGATTATTTAATTATGAAATTTGGCTTATGCAACATGAATGTAAAGTAACCAACAAGAAATTAAAGGGTATCATCGTAAGGTAGCCCAAGAGAAAGCCTTTTGTGTGCAAGAGTGACCTAAGCTAAACAAAGGATACTGGTCTTACAAACATGTTCCCCTAAGATGGTGCCATGATGCCATTCTTATAACATGCATGTAAGTTACAAATAAAACCCAACATTTACAAAGTATCACAAATATAAGAAAAGGCCTCTAAGCAAGGGTCCTAAAATGAAATCCTTTAAGTCCAAGTTGATTAACAGTGGAATGAATATTTTTGGTCTTATCATTTTATCATGTTTTTGTTGTTTTTAATGTATGATGATAATAAAATAAATAACAAGTAAATAAACATGCATGATGAGTTTGTACAATGATGATGATAATGAGTACTTGAATGTAAATTACAAGGTAATGACATAAAAGTAAATCACAAGATAAAGAATGACAATATCACAATAATAATGGTTGGTGAATGTAAATGACATTTGAATAATTAACAAGTTAGTAGTACCAAAAACACAATAACAAAGGTTAATGATAAAGAAAGTTAGTGAAGTATAATTAGTGATTAGTAATATGTACAAAATGAATATCTTGAGAACTATTTTTCAAAGGTAAAAAATACTCAAAATATGACACATTAAGGGATAGCTTATCATTGATGCAAAGTATTGAAGATGATTAAAAAATCAACTAACAATAGATTTGTAACAAAGAAAGTTATGCAACCCTAAGTCCATTTATCAATATTTTAAAGAATTATGATTTGTTCTCTTTCTTTTGTTTTTACTCCTCTTTTATTTAGCAAGATAGTAAGAGAGTAAATAAATTAGCATAATGCAAATGATATGGTTGGATAACAATGAACATAAACATAAATGACTTGAAATAAAGTGAACAATAAAATAAATTGCAACAAAATAAAGTGAAATAATGTAAACATTAGAAGTTAGTAGTTAATGGTTAGTAACAATGAAATAAATTGCAAGGAATTAAAGTGCAATAATATAAATGTTAGGACTTAGTAGTTAGTAGAATAACAATAAGCAAATGGATTAGCAAGTTAATGTAGAGAATATGGTTTCATCTATGCATCAAATGACTCAAATATGGTTGGAATAGAGGCAATCTATCAATGCCTCAAAGTATCATGAATGATTTATTGATCAACCATTAATAGGTTTGAGACATTGAAGATTTAATCAACTCTAAAAAACCATGGTCATGATCTAATAGAACTCATCAACCAAATAAATATAATAACAAGTCAACAATAAATATTAAATAATAGCAAGAAACAAGGTTTGATTGAAAATGATGGATAAAAATTAGTAAGAGAAAAAAATCCCCAAAAGGGTGTAAACCCAACAAAACTCACTTGTCTCAAAGTTGACTCAAATCTCTCTCAAAACACATCCTAAGAGTAAAAACTCATTTCCAAACACAAAACAAAACCAAAAATGTCAAGGAGTTTGAGTCCAAAATATTACCAAGATTGTGGTGTCAAAACTAGGTTGTTGTTGTGTTTGGGTTTGATAATGAAGCAAAAAGCTTGGAAGAGGGTGACTATGGTTGTTATGGTAGAAAAATGGAAGGGAAGGAAGTTGTATGTTTATGTGGTGGTGGTGAATGATTATGTGAGTGAAGGTTACAAGTTTGCTACTGTTGTTGTGTGGAGATGGTGGATTTTTTATATGGTGGTTGGGTGGTTCAAAAAAGAAAAGAGGGTTTGGGTGAGTTAGGGTTTAGGTTGAAAAGAGGGAGCTTGAATGTGATTTGGGCAGAGGTTTTGTGGCTTTCAAGATTGAAAAATGAGGGGGGATAGGTCTCTAGTTACAGAGGAAGCAAAGGGGTTGAAGTGGGTGAAAGAAAATCACTTTGTGGTGATAAATAGAGTTACTACTGCTGTCTGTACATGTGTAATCGATTACCATGATTGGGGTAATCGATTACACCATCCAAAATGGCCTGGAAATCAATTTTTTGTCTGTGTAATCGATTACCATGATTAGGGTAATTGATTACACAGTCCAAAATTTGATTTTTTTTCCTTATTTTGTTGGTTTTTTTCTCCAAAACTTTAACCGGATAACCCCAATTTTTCCCGGGTGTAAACACCATGCCTTGAGTCCGTGTAATATGTATTTGGTTATGAAAGTTCAATGAAATTGTAATGATGAAATAATGAATACATGCATGTGTAGTAGGGTCATGAATCAGATGAAAGTTGTATCGGGGTAGGGTGAATTTTGGGGTATGACATTTAGGAATTCTTATCCTTGAATATATTAGAAATCCTTAAGTTCTAAAAGATTCATATTGGTTTGTATTATTTATATACCTCTGATTGTATATGATGTTCATTCACCCAACATCCATTTATATGCTAGGTAGATTTTTAGAAGTCTCTTACTAAGTATTTGAGCAAGGAAGTCTCATACTTATGTGTGTGATCTAGGAAGTATTGAGTTTGTGTGCTTGAGCAAGGAAGTCTCATACTTGTGTGTGTGAGCAAGGAAGTCTTGAGCTTGTGTGCTTGAGCAATTAAGTCCCATACTTGTGTGTGTAAGCAAGGAAGTCTTAAGCTTGTGTGCTTGAGCAAGGAAGTCTCAGACTTGTGTGTTTGAGCAAGGAAGTCTTATACTTGTGTGTGTAAGAAAAGAAGTCTCTTTCTTCTATGCTTGAGTAAATTGTAAGCAAAAAAGTCTCTTTCTTGTATGCTTGAGTAAATTGTAATCTTGTGTGATTATAGTGAAAATCTCTTGTAAGTACAAGGGGACTGAACTATCTCAGTTTTTGAGGGGAACCATGATACTCTGTGTGTTATTCTTTCTTTATTGCATTTTATATTCGCTACATATCTCTAACTAACTCAGATTCCATAACCTTGTGTTTAGAATCTGACTTGAGAGTTTTAAAAAGAAAGAAAACGTTAACACAATCCAACCTCCATTTTTTTGTTTTTCTCACCTTCAATATTATATTTGGTTTCACTAAAAAATATCTTTTCCAAGAATTTTCAAGTTTGATGCAGGGTGAATTTGAAATGTCTCTCATGTGAGACCTAACATATTTCATAGGATTTCTAATTAAGCAAGTCGAAGAAGGAACCTTCAAAATCCAAACGAAGTATTACATGGAGCTTCTCGTGAAGTTCAATATGTAAAATTTATGGAGTGTATTAACATCCATGGCTTCAAATGTGCTAATTAAAAAAGACAAGAATGAAGTGGAAATCGACATTACTAAATATAGAGGTATTATAGGATCTTTACTCTATTTAACGACGAGTATGCCAAATATTATATTTTGTGTTTGTATGTGTGCTAGATATCAGGCGTTACTTAGTGAATCTCACTTTATGATCGTAAAAAGAATTTTGAGGTATCTTAATATAACCTCGAAACACAGTCTTTGGTTTCCCAAGGGTAACACATGTATCTCAGTAGGTTTTTATGATTATGATTTTGGAGGGTAAAGGTCGGATAGGAAAAGCACTACTGGTACTTGCCACTTGTTTTGAAACTGATTAGTTTCTTGGCACAATAAGAAGCAGCATAACGTTTCTCTTTCTACTGTCAAGGCTAAATATGTAGCTAGTGGTAATTTTTGTGCATAAGTCTTATCTTTAAACTAACAATATCTAGGTTATGATTTAAAACTTTGTTGTATTCTGAACAAGTGCGATAACACTATCCTGATAAGCCTCACTAAGAATCTAATACTTCACTCACGAACTAAACATATAGAAATCTGGAACCATTTTTTTAGAGATCATATTGAAAAAGGAGACATTGTTTTTTAATACGTTGATATGAAAAATTAGCTTGCTGACATTTTTACGTAATCATTACCATTGGGACCTTTCACAAAATTTGTAGGAAATTGGGAGTCTTGGATTCCTCGTGCTTTAATTAGATTGGGATCTCTATTTAATGTCTTTTTCTATTTGTATTATGTTATTCACTAACACTAGATTGTAGCAAATCATAGTTTCACCATCCTGATTGGTATGTTTCTATATCTCTCGTATTAGATTATGTCATTATGTGTATGTTTATTTTGCATATATTCATTGATTTGCTTATTACATTAATTATTTCATCCATTCATCTCTAGCATGCTTATGACTGTTTATCCCTTGCATTTAAATTCCTTTTAAGTGTGTGTTGTTAATTATGTGCATTTGAGCATTGATACACTTGTTCATCCATTATTTAATCTTCCATTCATAGTAGTTTTGATCACATAATCTTTTGTTGAAATGTTGCATGTCTATTTTCATTTGTGTTGCATGTAGCGTGACTATCTTCGTGTTCTGAATTTGATCTCTAATGTTGTATATTCTTCTTATCTATTTAGCTCATGTGTTTATCTAGAATTTATCATTTATTGTTGGTTATTTGGTGTTTAGACTAATTATCACCTGTCTCCTTTTTATATTCTCAAAGGGGAGAAGTTGTAAAGTGAGTCTAGATTTTGTAATGCATTTTATGCTGTTGCGTGAGTGCAATGTTTCAAGGGGAGCACAAACATTTGTTTGTTTTGGCTAAAAGTCGACTCAATTCCATATGAAAGCTTGCCAAGCATAAAAAATAGGGAGAGTGAAGTTGCATGTATCTAATACATTAAAGGGGAGAACCCCAATATGGTTTTGTTGTTTTTCTCTTAAGCTCGCATTTTGTTATTTTTTTTAGTCTCCTTCTCTATTTCACATCTTTGCATTAAGTTTTGAGTCCAACCATTTTAGCATACATAATTTAATCAGTTGAATTTACGTATGATCATTGTGTTTTAAGTCAATTGGTTGAGTTAATGGAACAATAATCCTACTTGATGTTGGTTTAAGTGATGTGGCAAGTGGAATCTTAAACTATTTTGAAAAACTTGAAAAATTGAGATTTCTTGTGTGTGACTCAAATTACTCACAAGCTACGACTCAAATCAAATCAAATAGAGAAAAACATGAAGAATTTTGCATCTGTGACTTGAATCACAATTTTAACTTGATTCGAATCGTGCAACACTCTGACTTGAATCAAAAGTTGTACATGATTTGAATCACACAAATCTTGTTGGCCACTGCCTAGTTTGATTCGAATCACACTTTACACATGAATTGAGTCACACAATTTTTCACATTTTCTTGTTTGGATATGTCTAAATTGATTCGAATCAGGGTTTCTACATGATTCGAATCATGAGCTTTTATGACTCAAATCACAAATATCTTGACTCGAACCACAGGAAATGGGTAATTTGTTTTACGTTGATCTTGTTTCACTCTACTTGTTCACTTGACTCAAATCAACAAATGTTCTTGACTCAAATCAAACAACCATTTTCACCTATTTTTATGCTTAATCTCCAGGACATATAAACTATTTTGTCATTATTTCATAATAACCAAGAACATAATAACAACAACTTCCATATTTTGAAAAACTCAAAATCTCTCGCTATCGAAATTTCTTTCATATTTAACCTCTCGTTTGGATTCAAATCTTGATTATGAAGATTTGTAATTGTTAAGGGAGACGCCTTTTGAAACTAACATTTCTTGAAGAATTTGTAAATATTTTCAAGAGGCTTGCAAGATTGGGATTATTGTGAGTGGTGGTGACAAAATCCATTAAAAAAGAAGGAGGTTTTTCTCTCCAAGATGACCTTGGTTGAGTTGTGTGAAAGCCTATAGACAAGTTAAGAGTTCTTCTCAATCTTTGGACAATTCACTGCTTAAGAAATCAGTGGGATCATGGGTGATTTCCACACACGAAGACCTGGTGCAAATTGGTGAATCTAGAAGATTCAAGAAGCAGGAATCGAGTGAAGATTTCACAGAGTGTTCAACATAAAGGTTGTATACAAGTCAAGATGCATATAAGAGATTTATTTTCTCAACATTATTTTGGATACTATAATCATATGAACTCAAGTAATTTTTGTCAAATCATAGTGGAAGAATAACTTTCAATGGGAAACCATTGAAGAATAGAGTAGACGTCTGCAAGGAGGATAAAGTCGAACCACTATACATCCTGGTGTACTCTCTCTCTCTCTCTCTCTCTCTCTCTCTCTATCTCTCTTACATTTTAATTTTTGTAGGCCATTGCATGTTTAGGTAATTGTTTCTCAGTGTAGTTTATTGTTGATTCTTGTTGGTAGAGATTTATTACATAAGTTTAGGTTTTGTAAGAATCAGAACCTATTTATTTTTTAGTACTGATTAAATTCTGCAAATTGTGATGTTAGAATCCTATAGAAATTGAACTTTATCAAGAACACATCTCGTGTAGTTTACGAATTGTCAATTAAGTGTAGCTTGTAACTCTTTGGATATAGTATCTAATTGATATGAGATAGTTGTTAATTGTGTAATTTTATCCATGATTAATTACCAATTCTATCATAAAGTCTCTATTTTTTGCTATAAGACTTCCGCATCAAAAACTCAGATTTTTCATTTTGAAAATCGATCAAATTTTTTGTTAAAAAAAGGGGTATACTCACCCCCTCTAGATTGTTTCTCTACTCCATATTCTCACCCAACACTTGAGGTATTATGTATTGTTATATTAGTAAGGGGACGCCTGGGGACGCCCAAGGAGAGGTGAGGATAACTTATTGCCTAATGGGAGGTATTGCCTCGTCCCTAAGATCTTTTTCAGTCCAGTAATGGGAAACGTGGGAAAAGACGTTTTCGGGGCAAAGAAAAGTCAAGGTCATTAAGTCACCCATGACCTCCTTGGAAATAGGGATTCAAAGATCCACCATTGACTGAGTGGAGTGACCTTTCCCAAGAGAACCCTAGACCCAAAATGTCTCTATAAATACACCTGCTCAGAGGAGGAAATGGGAATTCATTACACCTAAAGCATAGCTTAGCCAAATCACAACGCATATGATCACACTCCTCAGAAGCTTTAACCTAAGCTTAACATCCATCAATAGGGTCTCTCACCTAACGTGAGTAGGACCCCTAAACCACCGTAAAACACCATATTACAAGGCTTCTCGCCATCTTGGGAAAATCCTAACCACCTTGAAATTGTTATAAACATACTAAGACCTCTGAGTTCCCCTTCCCTTACAGGAGAAACACACACTCTCCTGTATTTCTTGACGAGTATAGTTGCGAAGACAATTTTTTATTCTTTAAGGATTTTATCAACGTTTTCCCTTTTCAAATAAACTTTGGTGGCGACTTCATTGATTTTGAGCACGCCTCAAATATATTTTGCCATACAATAATAGATATTAATGAAAAACTCCACAAATCTCCACCTTGCTTTCAAATTAATGTTGATGTCAAATTAACCATCAACCATCTTAGTGTTTTCTTTGAATTTGAATCGCTACTCGACAAAATTGATCAAGTCTAAGCAATGCTTGAACTTTGACTTAGATAATGACTTGATGAACATATTTGTTTGATTGTCTTCCAAAATAATTTTCTCCATCACAATCTTCTTTGACTCTATCTCGTCTATAATAGCATTCAAACAAATTTCAATGTGTTTTGGCTTATTATAAAACACTTCAATCAAATGGTCAAATTGATTGCCCTTTGACAATCACTATGTATATTTTAAAAAGATTGAATGATTCATAACTCTCCAATAATACCTCTTAATTATATGACTTCTTTGACCCCTTCCACTAGGCCTATATATTCTACTTGAGTTGCTGATAAAATAACTATCCGTTGTTGATTTGCTTCCCAATTTATAATTGTTCCAAACAATGTAAACACAATGATACAAAGATTATCTATTGTCCACATTTCCTTATGGTTTTAGCATTCTAAATCGCTCCATCTCTTTCTTAAAGCAACCATCCATTCACATTTAAAACATAACAAATAAGATCAACATACACATATGTTACATATGTTTGAGGTGATACAATCTCCCTCTTTACCCTATCACCAGAAAATCAATAGTTTGAAACCGCTGAAGTTGCACTAAGAACCTCCACTTCTAATAGAGATTTTCTCCACCTTATTTAGAGTATTTAAGTTATAGGCATTTTTCCTTCATTCTTGTACAGGTCTTATTGATTCAAGTTTTGTTGAATTTGAATTTAACAAACCATTTCTGTTTGAGTGATGTTACTTCAAAATATGACAATAAAACATATTATTTTTCTTATGAAAAAGTTATCTGTATTCTTAAAGATGATATTTCAATGTGCTTGAAACAACTAAACAAAGAAGGATAGAATTAACTATACATAGTTTGGATGTTGTCAACATGTAAAATCAAAATCCTGGTATGATATCTCAAGTGGATTATAGGAATAGATAATACTTTTGTCTTTTATAATTTTGTTACAGAATCACTTTATCTTTTCTAACATCTCCGCAACTGAATTTGCATCCATGACGTCGAGGTTTATCAGGATTCTCAGGATCCGAATCACTCGGTTCCACCATAAGTCCTCTCAAGCATCGTCTTCTAACAATTGGCTGGTAAGTTAACTTCTCTACCCGGCTAACCTGAGGCTGAGGCTGGGGCTGAGGCTGTGGCTGAGGCTGTGGCTGAGGCTGTTGGGGAAGAATGACACGAACACCAGGGTCTCGTCCGGATACTGAACCTTGAATCATGAATGAATTGTTCATACTTTGTATGTTACTGTTAACATATGCTTTTCCGGCTTCGTCTTTATCTTCTTCCTTGTTGGTTCTGTGTATGTTTTGGATTGAACCATTTTTCCTTGTTGATTGGGATTGCGAACCTGCAACATGCATTGTTGCGCCTCTGTTGTCACCTGCTAGAGTTACAACACTAACTGTTTTGTCATCTGTCGGAAGCAGTGTTACTGGATTCACAGTAGCGACTCTATTAACAAGATTTGTTACATCATCATTCGTACTCATGGCGGAGTTCGATACGTTTGAGGTGACCGGTATTGCAGGTACTTCGAGGTTATTTTCACTAGGCTTCGATGTTGAGACCGCAAACATCACTTTTCTCTCTAGAGTTGTTTGAGGTTCAGATATTGGAGTAGGAAGAGGCTGTGTTGGAGCATAGACTAATTCTGAAGAAGACTTTGCTCTTTGTTTTCGATGAAAAGAAGATCCCTTGGATGAAGAACCTGATATCCACGGGATTCTAAAACGAAATTGCTTCTTTTTTATTCCTGACATGGATAATGTTTGGTTGAATAATTTATCTTCTGTCACATGAAAAAAAGGGTTGGATGATTTGTTTGATTATATACTCGGAACTAAGAATATATACCTTGGATGCATAAGAGTATTCTTAAACCTAACGGAAAGAAATTTCTGTTGCTTGTCACAAAAGAAATTCCTAGCATATTCAATGGAAATCATAATCCATAAAGTTGGCAATTCTACGTGCAAGAAACCTTAAAGTAAAGTTCTTTTCTTTGTATTCTCCCTCAAGAAAAGAATTCATCAGTTATTTAAACTTTGATTGAACAGAACTAGAATAAGTGAATAATAGAACAATGCAAGGGATTTACCGGATACTGCGACCTTATCGCAACCCTCCAAGGGCTGCGATATTTCAACAATTCCACGGGAATGGAATATTTAACGCGAACAAAATATCTTCAGGCTTTGGATTTATCACGTCCTCTCCATCCATGCAGCAGAAAGGGTTGGAGAATGTGACAGTTTCAGAGGTGCTAATGACAAAGGGGGAAGAAAAAGTTGGTTCATGGCTTTGGTGTAGAGTTGATGATGCTGTTATTAATGCAATGAGAAATGTAAGATATCTCTAAACATTATCTTTTCAGTCTCACTGAATAATCAATGAATCTGATAAAAAAAACATTTGCTTATTTCTAAACAAATATATAATGATATAATAGATGGCTGAAAATGATATTGGATCATTGGTGGTACTGAAGCCAGAGGGCCAGGACATAGCAGGCATTGTCACAGAAAGAGGTAGGTGTTTCGTGTTACCTGCACACATATATCGGTGTTCAGTGTCCTATGTGTCAGATATTCATGTCGAAGTCTATGCTTCATAAGTCATCTTTTATTTTAACAAGTTTAATTTCGCGTCGAACACTTACATGCATGATTCTGCAGACTGCTTGAAGAAAATAGTTGCACAAGGAAGATCACCTTTATACACACGAGTCGCTCAAATAATGACTAACGAGGTTATTTTATATGCTCTCTCTCATTTTCATTATGATTAATCCAATCTACCATTTCCAGTTTTAACTGATATGGTTACATGTAACAGAATGACTTGGTAACTGTGACATCTGACACAAACATTCTAAGAGCAATGAGACTAATGTTAGGTAACTGTTACATGCACAAAATGTTTATGGAACCAAATATTGAAAAACTATGTGTGACACTTTACTTTTGTGTTGTAGAAAATCGCATTCGGCATGTTCCAGTTATAGATGGGAAAATAGTTGGTATGATTTCAATTGTAGATGTTGTGCGAGCAGTGACAGAGCAACAAGATGGAGAATTGAAGCGACTAGGTGATTATATTAGAGGAGAATACTACTAGGTCTTCAAAAGGATTCATCCATATGTACTAATTTGAAAGTAAAATTCATTTCACATATTAACACTAATTTATATCCATTTCACAAATAGTGGATGTGAAATGCTTCTTCCACCTTCTACATATATGAGAGACCATCCATATTTATACCTATCATTTTAGGAGTACAAAATACCTATGTTATAGATTTTCTTATACCATTATCGTCTCAACCTATCATGGATATATTCAATTCTATTTGGAATTATGTTGCCAAAGTGTCTAACTCGATCGATCTAAATTTGAACTATTTTCTCCTTCACCAATTCTTATATGGTAGCTTCCATATATTTTAGAAACTTTGAAAATTTTGCATTCAACTTTAATATAACACTTACATTTTTTTTTCTTATGTGATACCGACGACAAAGTAAAGTAGTATAAGTTTGAAAACAATTGTGACAATATTCATCAATGTGGTATCAAGATGAGCGACAATTACCTAGTGACACTATTATGTATCCTTCACTAAATTGTGACACAACTTTAGAGATCACTTAACATTATCCTTTTTTTCCCGATCTATAGAAGTAAGTGCAATTGAATATGTCATCGTTGTAGAAATAACATCAAAAATTTATATAAAAGTAGTTTGTATTTATGGATCTTGTATGTGAAATCCATGAGGAATAGAGTAAGAAAAACATTAAACAATTTGATGGATTTTGGATGCTCTTAAAATATATCTCAAACGGTTTTTGAAACACTAAATTTTTGATAACGAAATACATATTTGTGTTCATCCAATAATTTCAATTTAGGTTGCATTTCAGTTCTCATGCCCATGTTCTTCTTTTACACTATAAATTTTCTTATTATTAATTAACTATCAAGCTTCTTTCTTTTCAAATTCATGAGAATGTTTTTGGAAAGAAGCATATTCATTATCATTTGAACAATAAAATCTATCTCAAATATTAAAAATATCGACAACAAGATGATATTCTAATTTTTTTTATCCAATTCATGATTGTGTACTTAGCATAAAAAAAAAACTCCAAACATTTGAAAATATGTAGTACCCACGTAACAAAACTAGATATCTACATTACCTTGTTTAAGTGGCAGTGTATTTCAACTTTATATTTATTTATGTTTTGGGCCGACCATATCCCTTATGAACCGGCCACTTTGAGATAGTCTGTTTTGGGTTACAACCTCTAGGTCGATTATACGATTGTGTCTCTAGAATCTTCTCGTTATCGTACGGCTATCATATACCCTGTTACAGGAGATCTACGTCTCAGACACATCCAACGGTCCTCCGCATTCCACGCCTGAAAAATAGCGAAGCTATTTTTTGTCTCCCCTATATATATGGAACAATGAAGCTGTTATTTCTCTCCCTATGTAGCATATACGAACAAGTACTCAATATGAATGAAATTACACAAAGTATGAAACATGTGTGCCTTTATGTTATATAATGCAACGATTAAATCAGAGTACAACGACACAATTGAGGCCCAAGATAAAGAATTTCAAAGGTGTTGTCGGAGAATCTTTGGACGTCTGACTACAAGAATCAATATCCCATGGCGCCGAGCATGCTTAAGGAATTTCAAGGGTGTTGTCGGAGACGCTTTGCACGCCTGACTACAATAATCAATACCCCATAACATCGAGCACGCTTAAAGATTTTAGGGGAACTATCAGAGACGCTTTGTACGTATGACTACAATAATTAATTCCTTCAGTGGTGTTATCAGAGACGCTTTGCATGTCTGACTATCGCAATCAATCCCCCTAGTCAGAGATTAAACGCGTTTCTGCATAGATGACGCACCTTTCATATCTAGACAATCCAAGGGACGTGAGTGGTGGAGTCTTGATACGTCCACATCGATTAGAGCTTTACCTCGGGGGAGGGGATGGGGATCATCTTCACTTGGTTGTTGAATGATCATGTGATGCGGAGCTCAAATCAAAGCATAGTCGCATCTAGCCGATCTTACACTACTACAAATAAGATATTTTATGATAAAACTTTCACCTCAAACATTCAAAAACAGTGGAAATATGTCCTGAGAGCGTCATGTTTTATTTTACTAAAAGCCTTTTCTCTCAATTTTGTTTAAAGATACCTCGCTTCGAATCTCAGGTACTACATTTTATGTTATTTTAATTTTCTATGATTAATTTAGTATTTCTCACTTGGCGCCTTTTTCAGCTTCCCTCTTTTTCTTTGTTAATCTTTATTTATTTATTTATATTTTATTTGTATTAACCTCGGTTACATGTACCAACTGAGAGGTAATATATTATTTCAATATTTATTAATTACTTTTTTCAAAAGCTTTATTTTATGAGCTCACATACCTCGGTTTTCCTTAAAAACCGATGTGAAAGATCTTTTAATTGAATTCCCAGAATATGGCGCTATAGCGCTTTTTCTTTTTCTTTTAGTTTTTATTAATGGTTACATGGCGATTTTCCCTAAAATCCGACATGCGGATGTTTTGCATGGAATACTTCAAAGATCTAGTCTCTAAATTTCCATTTACCTATCAACGCTCTAACTTCATCGTCATTCTCTATGCAAAACCCTTAGGTGATTTTCATCAAAACTCGTCCAACTGAAGGTGAAGAAAATATACACAATAAGGGGGTTGAATTGTGTATATGAAAGTTTACTTTTTTTTTCTTAAATTTGTTTCAAAATCTAAGATATCAAGCTCAGATTCTGATCCATGTAAGAGGATGAATCAGATCAGAGTCTGACTTTAAAGTTTGTTGCATAGTGGAATGTAAAAGCAGAAGTAAAAATAAAGAGACACGCAATATATCTTGGTTCCTCTCAACCCGAGAGTAGTCCAGTCCCCTTGCAGCATAAGAGCTTTTTACTATAATCAATCATATTACAATTGCTTACGTCAACTGCTCAAGACTTCCTGCTCAATCAAACCCTAAAAGAGACTTCTTGCTTAAACTCATGGTTCAAGACTTCTTATTCAATCTAAATAGAAAGAGGCTTCCTTTCTTAAACCCTCGGTTCATGACTTCCTGCTCAAGCACTTGTGCAAGAGACTTATTTGCTGAATCTAATCAGAAAGAGACTTCCTTGCTTAATCCAACTTCTCTAGACTTCCTGCTTAAACCCTCTGTTTAAGACTCATTTGCTCAAGCACTCAGCGAGAGACTTTGTTTGCTCTAATACTAAGTATGAGAATTTTACATATTCTAAATAACAGTTTAGGCTTGTAAATATAAATGCTCTTGATACTCTTATCAGTGGTGCATATTTACAACACATATTCTGATGTCTTTAAGATTTCTAAGATAAATAAATATAAGAAATCTTAAGACAATATGTACAAGCTAACAAATATACAAATGTGTTCTTGCTTGTACCAGGTGCTTTTTGTGTTGTTTGGTTTTGTTGATAGCTCATTCAAAGACTTCCATATTATTTGAATCTTTAGCACTTTCATAGTTTTTAACAATAATCAGCTAACCGATATTGATCAACTTGACCACACACTTCTTCATATACTTGAACTTCCTTTTATAGGACCAGGAAAATAATCGTTGGAGGTTTGGAACAATACGAGCAAACATAATGAAGAAGTATTCCAAGAGAGACATTGGAGACTAGCATCTGGTCTAAAGCTTTATTCACTGAATAATAAAATTGCTCTCAGTACCTTTCAAAGTACTAGGTATATACCAAAAGGTATAACAGACTAAAGATGTCACCTCTCTATTTCTTGAGCCTTGCAAAATGAAATCCTAGATGACTTTGTTCAGAATTCTGGGGCTTTGATAAGACAAGACTGTTTGGTATAGTGTACGGATCAGATGCCCTTTAGTATTTCAAAATCTGAGTTGTCATGAGAAGCTGAGTCGATACCAGAGTCTGAACCTTCAGATTTTGGTGCCTTCAGATGCTGATGAACTACTTCAGATCCTGATCAATCAGAATGAAGCAAACATTACTTCTTCACATATGTTAATAATCTGGATTAGTTATATGCTTGTGATCCTTCACACTTAAACTACTATTAACAAACCATATTGTTCTTTGAATACATTTTTATCATCAAAATTTTTTAAGGGCATAAACAAATCTTGTTTTAACAAACTTCCCTTTTTTGATGATGACAAACAAATGTATTTAAGAACAATGGTTATTGATAATCTTAACAGAGTCCGATATCAGGGTATGAGGTTTGTAAGCTCCCCCTAAATATGGAAACCCTTAGGTTGAGGTTTGTAAGCTCCACCTTAGTCCTTTTCTATGTTAATTTTATCTTTTAATTTTATTAACAGATTACAACATCAGGGTTTGAGGTTTGTAAGCTCCCCTTGAGTTTGACAGACTTTAGGATGAGGTTTGTAAGCTTCTCCTTTAGTCTGATATTTCTCTATTTGAGGTTTATAAGGTCCCCCTAAGTCCTATCTATGTTAACTAAATCTCTCATTAAACACAGTGAGATTAGATTCATTCATAATTTAAATAACAATAACTCAGAACCTGAGAGTTCAGATTTTAGATGTATTAAAGTACATTTACATCTCCTTAAATACTCCATACAATTTTCTCCCCCTTTTGTCATTATCAAAAAGATTTTAAAACAAAGAGAAAAACAATAAAATTGGGAAAAATAAAATGAAATTTAAAACAGTTTAAATGCACAAATTTTAGAAGAGTTTAAACCACTGAAAAATTTGAAACAATTAAGAACCAATTTAAAGGATTAAAAACACCCAAAAAAAAATCGAAAAGAAGAAGACAATTTAAAACAATTTAAATAATTTTCAAGAATCTGAATGAAAAGATAGTAAACCAAATAAATTATTTACTTCTTATTGTTAATCACTATTATTTCAGTTTCTAAGAAGTAATTATGATCCAGTGTGACATGCTTAATTAGTGATTGACTTTGAGAATTTCAAAGATCAGAAACTGAAACACACAAAGTGTTTGATCTTTTAAAAAAATTGTTATGAAAGCATACAACTTGTTCATGCCAAATCACAAATACACATTCACTCAACACACATCTGGTTTAGGATGAATAGAACTTCTGAGCAATCTATTACTCCCATTATTTCAGAGGCTCCTATAGTCTCTGAGGCAACTTCTAATTAGGAGGTCAGCCCCTCTAAAGAAATTCATTCAACCTCTCTTCCTCATGAACTGAAGCCACGGAAGAAGATAAGTAAGTAAGAAGAAGAAGTCCAAGAGAAGAAGACGATTCATTTCGATGAAGAAGAAGAATTAAATTTAGTTTGGGGAAACTTTTCCATGCTTGTAAATCTAGGGATGATTAGGATTAATGTTATAAACATCTTTTTGTAATCATTCCTTTAATTCAATGAAGTTATTTTCCCCTTTTTAATTTTTCATAAAATCCTTTTAATCATAATTATTTCCTTTAATGTAAACTGATTAAGAAGTTCAAAATTCAGGAAAAAACGCAATGCTTTTAACTTGATATTTCTTTTTCATTAGATTCATTTTATACATCCATTTAACCATAGAAATTTTTTTGGTTATACAATCAGAGGCTAAGAAAAAATACATCAAATTAAACTAAGAATCAGAATATGCAAGTCTTAAGCAAAAATAAAATTACAAAGGAATAGTCAAAAGAAGAAGAAATACATAAATGATCCAGTCTTGAAACAAAAGTACTCTTTTTGATATAATAACTTACACGATACATTTGTTGATTGGAAATGTTTGACAAATCATACATTTCACAATAAAAAACAGATATGAAGCATTGGATCTCAAGAGATACAAATTATTACATGAACTGGAAAAATAATGACACAAGGGAAAGAAAAAAAAGAGCTAATGCAGGTTATGTTGATTGCCAAAGTTTGAGTGGAGGAAGAGGGAGATGAAATGTCCTTACGAAACAACATAATATTCACCAACAACTTTTCATCCCAAGGTTAAATGAAATTTCATTCAGATTTACAATTGTTCCTTGCAAAGAGAAAAGTTCACCCATAACTCATTTAGAAGGAATGAAGAGCAACTTTCTCTCAAGGAGATGCAGTGTCATCTTCAGGAGGTTGAAAATTACTTGAGGAAATTTGATTCTTACGCCTGAGTGAAGCAGAAGCAAGAGATCATAGTCAAAGGCTCACAATTATTCAATGAGGACTAGCCTTTCATTGATGCTCTCCAGTTGGTTTTTCACGCCAAGGTTTGAGCTGTAGGTCATCTTAGGTTAGGACAGGATCGAGAGGTAGGAGCTTTTGAAAAACCAGGGCAAGGTTGCACAACTATGTCAACCAGGTTTGAGAGATAAGTTGTAAAACAAGAATGAAAAACTTATACTGTCGGAGATCAGTTTAAATAAGGAATGGAAAGGCATAACCGAGAGATAAAGATATTTAAGACATCTAGATTTTAAAAAGACAATTCATAGAAAATATTTTGGAAAATCAACAAGTAAGATAAACAAGTACAAAGAAAAAGTGAGAAATGACAATAGAGAGAGAGAGAGAGAGAGAGAGAGAGAGAGAGAGAGAGAGGCCATAGAGAATCCAAAGAGTAAAGCATCACTACTCTACAGATTTTGCCCAAATAGCTTCATAGCTAGCATAGTAATATTCATACACATGGAGTTTTAGAAAATAGATGTCAAAAAGGATTTTTAATTTTAAGAGTTATAAGAAATCCTTATTCCTTTTCTGAGTCTCAGAGCCTGATGCTTTTCAGAAGCCACAAGTCATCAGAGATTGTTTAAGACTTTAATGAAGCTACTTTTGATCAACATTAGTATTTGATACTCTATATTCAGAATCAATATTTTTTAACAAGATCAAAAACCCTTTCTTAGAAAAGAATTAAGTCTTTAAAAGACAAAGGGTAAAACAAGCAAAACAACTCATCAATGAATTGACTTGAATAACAACACTTTCTGAATAAAACTTTTGAGCCCACAATGTTTGGTTCTGAATAAAGAATAAGAACAAGGGTATAAAAGAAGGCCACAATGTTTTTTTTATAAAGGTATAAATACTTTCCACTTGTTCATAAAATTCTTAAGCAGGCATATTATCTAAGATAGTTATGCATCAAGGAAATAGATACATTGACAAAAGTAAATAATATCTCATCCACAAAAGTAGCCTAGATAAAAATAACATACCTTAGTGTAACTTCTGGACAACTTTTGGTTTCAACAATATTCTTACTTATGAGAATCACTCTTAAAGCACTCTTTTTGTTGAACCTGGTCATTGTTCAACACACTCTTAGAGTTCAATAATACCAGTAACCATGGTAATTATTTTTTGCTTTTCTCCAGACTCCAACTCTCCTTCCTATTTCAGAGTTAGGATTTGGAACATATGTGTTCCTCTTGTTGTAGGTTATAGTCATCCATTTCCCAGACATTATGAAAAATGCTCTATCTTTACCTTTTAGCATATCTACAAACACAATTTTAGATTTTGGTACCCACAATCTTATGGGTCCTTTTGTGTTAGTTACTCTAGGATTTTTCTTATTATGTGCCCTTGCCTTATATTAATGTCTAGGCTTATTCCAAACTTTCTTTTTAGAGAAATTTTGTCTTGGATAAGCTTTAACATTAGTTTCAGAACTTTTTAAAAAATTAGATCTATAAGTCTTAGGTACAGGTTTCTTACAACCTTTGACTTGGAGTTCTTAGGTTCTGAATTCCTTTGACCTTTTTACCTTTAGATCATTGTGTCTTGTTTATTCAAAACCACTAACTTTGATATCTCAGATTTTGACTTCTACAGAACTTTTGACCTTGAGGTCTCTGGTTCCATTTCAGTTAGAACCTTTGACTTCTCTATTATTAACTCTGATGGGTTCAGAACTTTGACACTTTCAGCAGAAGACACAAAATAGTCGTTAAGCCCTTTATCATCATAGCTTGAAGAAGATGGCTTTGAGGGTTTCTTTTGATATAAACTGAATTTGTACATATAGAGGTTTTGACATTTTCATGTGAAAAACTCTAACTTTTGTGTTATGTGTTGATGATAACAATGTAAAATTATACATTTGGTGTTGTAACAATTTTGTTGTATGTTTCTGATTTGGTATTCCGTGTTAATTTGGCATTCTGAAAGAATTTTATAGTTTTTATATGTGTACAAAATGATACAGGCCTGCCAGTAAAATGAGAATCAAAATAAATTTATATAGCAATAAAATTGATAAATCCCCCTCAGTTAAATTCCAAAATTGACGTACAAAGAGTAACATTCTAGAGTTAGAGTAATACTCCTAAGAGTAAGAAACTCACTTCATTCTTTATCACATCTACATGATGCCCTCCTTCATAATTCCCCTAGAATGTTACTCTTTTTCCCGCCCTTCCAGGTTTGCAAATGGATCCCGAGACTAGTCGCGATCCTTCTTGTGAGCGCCAAGATTCAGTCTCTGCTGATGATTGGGCGTGCTTTTCCAATCTTTCTGGGAAGAATCTAGGGGAATAACTGAACAGTCTAACGCGGTCACCCAAGCGAGCTTCTATTGCTCTAACTCTATACGGGTCTGGCTATTGGGAACCTCTTGGGAAGGACCAAGCATGGGACGAGAAGCTTTGGTTGAAGAGGAGTGCCATCATATTGACTCTTCAACGAGATACATACTTAAGAGAGTTGCGAAAGATTCTCGCTTCTTTGAAAGAGGTAATCATAACCCTGACTCTGTCTGATTTCCTTTGCAATGTGGGTAGTCGGGTGATGCACTTGGCAAAGATGACGGAAAGGAAGATTGAGGCTCTTGATTTTGGCTAGAGGGAATTGGAGTTTGTGCACATTTAGAATGCTTATCTGACTTAAAAATTGAAAGAATGTACTTCTACGAGTCTTGGGGAAGTTATATTGTCTTTTGAGAATGCACTGCACTGGGTGGAGTGTTTTCACCGTGTAGTGGCTATTTCAAGGTAGCAATATCTGACCAAGCCAAATACTCTGAGATGGGAGGGTCGTCTCTCTTCTTGAATAAACCTCTATATTCTACTTCCAAATTTTTATTTGCATGAAAAATGTTTGGATGTAAATTTTCTTTTTTCTATTTTTAGCAATGCTTGGCTAGTTACATGTATAAGGCGAGTTTATTTTGTTATATCGTAAACATTGTATTACCTCCAGGCATATCCTTCATACTGTTTGCGAGCGAGTGGATCGTTAGGGTTTGATTTTATCCCTACAATTTATAAAGTTTTCTTATCATGAAAGGCGTTAAATAATGTTTTGTTTAGAGCTTAAATAACCTTAAGTACTTTGTGAGTTGGTGGCTGCTATATGTTTGAGCAAGTTGGGTTTACTTGTACGGTCTATATTTATAAGATGTTGCCCGGGCTTGATATATTCGTTTATTATATCATGTTTATAACCGTACATCAAGAAACCAACTAGATATGAATCTGATATGATTCACACTTATAATAATATGGCATAACACTATAGCAAATAACACATGTCATGTCGGACGTGAAGTGGATTTCACCACGGTTACAATGCTGAAGTAACGAAGCGTGACATTAAAAATGGGAACTTTAACCCTCGTTTTTTATAAAGCCAAGGTTAAAATGAAAAAAGGTCAATGGTTCGATCCCTAGCAACAACATATTTTTATTTTCAAAACTAACTAGTGTGCTTAACATACCTCTCGGTTTTATTCAATAACCGAGATAATATGCTATGTTTGTACGTCAATTTTTGAATTTAACCGAGGGGGATTTATCAATTTTATTGCTATATAAACTTATTTTGATTCTCATTTTACTGGCAGGCCTGTATCATTTTGTACACATACAAAAACTATAAAATTCTTTCAGAATGCCAAATTAACACGGAATACCAAATCAGAAACATACAACAAAATTGTTACAACACCAAATGTATAATTTTACATTGTTATCATCAACACATAACACAAAAGTTAGAGTTTTTCACATGAAAATGTCAAAACCTCTATATGTACAAATTCAGTTTATATCAAAAGAAACCCTCAAAGCCATCTTCTTCAAGCTATGATGATAAAGGGCTTACCGACTATTTTGTGTCTTCTGCTGAAAGTGTCAAAGTTCTGAACCCATCCGAGTCAATAATAGAGAAGTCAAAGGTTCTAACTGAAATGAAACCAGAGACCTCAAGGTCAAAAGTTCTGTAGAAGTCAAAATCTGAGATATCAAAGTTAGTGGTTTTGAATAAACAAGACACTATTATCTAAAGGTAAAAAGGTCAAAGGAATTCAGAACCTAAGACCTTCAAGTCAAAGGTTGTAAGAAACATGTACCTAAGACTTATGGATCTAATTTTTTAAAAAGTTCTGAAACTAATGTTAAAGCTTATCCAAGACAAAATTTCTCTAAAAAGAAAGTTTGGAATAAGCCTAGACATTACTATAAGGCAAGGGCACATAATAAGAAAAATCCTAGAGTAACTAACACAAAAGGACCCATAAGATTGTGGCTACCAAAATCTAAAATTGTGTTTGTAGATATGCTAAAAGGTAAAGATAGAGCATTTTTCATAATGTCTGGGAAATGGATGACTATAACCTACAACAAGAGGAACACATATGTTCCAAATCCTAACTCTGAAATAGGAAGGAGAGTTGGAGTCTGGAGAAAAGCAGAAAATAATTACATGGTTACTGGTATTATTGAACTCTAAGAGTGTGTTGAATAAAGACCAGGTTCAACAAAAAGGGTGCTTTAAGACTGATTCTCATAAGTAAGAATATTGTTGAAACCAAAAGTTGTCCAGAAGTTACACTAAGGTATGTTATTTTTATCTAGGCTGCTTTTGTGGATGAGATATTATTTACTTTAGTCAATGTATCTATTTCCTTGATGCATAACTATCTTAGATAATATGTCTGCTTAAGAATTTTATGAACAAGTGGAAAGTATTTATACCTTTATAAAAAAAACATTGTGGCCTTCTTTTATACCTTTGTTCTTATTCTTTATTCAGAACCAAACATTGTGGGCTCAAAATTTTTATTCAGAAAGTGTTGTTATTCAAGTCAGTTCATTAATGAGTTGTTTTGCTTGTTTTACCCTTTGTCTTTTAAAGACTTAATTCTTTTCTAAAAAAGGGTTTTTGATCTTGTTAAAAAATCTTGATTCTGAATATAGAGTATCAAATACTAATGTTGATCAAAAGTAGCTTCATTAAAGTCTTAAACAATCTCTGATGACTTGTGGCTTCTGAAAAGCATCAGGCTCTGAGACTCAGAAAAGGAATAAGGATTTCTTGTAACTCTTAAAATTAAAAATCCTTTTTGACATCTATTTTCTAAAACTCCATGCGTATGAAGATTACTATGCTAGCTATGAAGCTATTTGGGCAGAATTTGTAGAGTAGTGATGCTTTACTCTTTGGATTCTCTATGACCTCTCTCTCTCTCTCTCTCTATTGTCATTTCTCACTTTTTATTTGTACTTGTTTATCTTACTTGTTGGTTTTCCAAAAGATTTTCTATGAATTGTCTTTTCAAAATCTAGATGTCTTAAATATCTTTATCTCTCGGTTATGCCTTTCCATTCCCTATTTAAACTGATCTCCGCCAGTATAAGTTTTTCATTCTTGTTTTACAACTTATCTCTCAAACCTGGTTGACACAGTTGTGCAACCTTGCCCTGGTTTTTTAAAAGCTCCTACCTCTCGATCCTATCCTAACCTAAGATGACCTATAACTCAAACCTTGGCGTGAAAAACCAACTAGAGAGCATCAATGAAAGGCTAGTCCTCATTGAAGAATTGTGAGCCTTTGAATATGATCTCTTGCTTCTGCTTCACTCAGGCGTAAGAATCAAATTTCCTCAAGTAATTTCCCTTGCGAGGAGTTGGTGTTTCATTGTTGATGGGGGTCTTCCCTTGTGAGGAGCGTATAATTTCCTTCAGTAAGTTTGAAACTTCCTTCATTTCTTTAATGTTCGTTTTCCCCTTTTTGGGAGTTTGAAGCCCTAATGTGATAGTTCCCCCGCTTCAAGAAAAGCTTTATCCATGCTGCCCTCCTTGGTAAAAATATAGACAATGGAAAAATATATAGAACCTTCCCATGGAAACGACGAGTTCTTCTGGTTTCCATACACTGTTTCGAGTCTCCTATCCCTATTCAACCAGCGTAAGTACAACAACTGTCCTAGGTCAAACACATAAACTAATGGTCAGTATTCCCTATATGCCCAAAATCAGATTAAAAGATTATTTCACATAAAAATAGTTATGAACAAGAAGCAATTGAATAATATTATAGATCAATAGGTTCACACAATGGTCAAATCAACATAGAATCCAACAATTGAGAAACAGGTTCATCATAACACAATCTAACCTAGAAGAATTTAGTTACTCATTGTATAATTAAAAATACCATAATTGATAAACACAGATAACATAAGAAGTCCCTTGAAAATATGGCCTCAAATGGCTGCAAATGCTCTAAAAATCACCACTTGTGTTCTCTAGTTCGTGCTTCAATCTCCCAAAATTGTAACCCTTGTGAAAATGCAGAAAAGCTTCTTTTAAAGGCGTCAAAATGGACCAGAACGCATCAGAAAAGGCCCATAAATGTGACCATCACGTGCGTGATACCCTGCATCGTGTGTGTGATGCGACTTTTAATGCCATATCACACGCACAATGTTGCACGATGATGGATGTAATTATTTCTGAAGCTTCACTCGTTTTTGCTCCTTTTTCACTCAATTTTTCACTAAGTCAATAGTTTGCACACTTATCTATTTTTCCTTCACTCTTTGGTCATTCTTCCTCATATTTACTCGACTTTAACTTGTTTTTCTCTGATTCTTTGACTAAATATATGCAATGATGGATTGTCATTGTAAGACCCCAATTTTGACCCTAAATTCCCTCATGTTATCTCATCACATGCATTGGCTTTGAGATCACACCTTGGCATCCTCCTTACCCCCATTCATTGGGTTTGCATTGGGAGAAATCACCAAGCATATTTGACTGTATCATACTTTGTTTTTCTTTGTTTACTAACCAAAATACCAAAAATATGTCTATGTATAGCTTTGTTTCTTTTTTAGGTAGTGTGTGCATCCACCAATGCCTCATCAAGCTCACAATTGGGGTTTGAGACCCTCAATGCAAGGAGATCAATCAAGAGATGATTCAAATTGGTTCTAGACATCATATATGGATCCCCATTATCTTCACTTATCATTTTGATCAAGAAATCATCAAAAGTTTGAAGCTTGTTTGCCTTGGAACCCCTAATTCATCTAGGTATCTTGTGTGACTTCCTCAGCAAGTTTCTTCAACATTTGATCAAATATTTCAAGGGATACTTCATGTTACATCATCTTATACATATATGATCCTCCATGAGTCCCAAAGATCAATAGAACTTTAAGTTTGCAACTAGGTTCAAGGTAGTTGACCAAAGAAAGTTAACTGGTCAAAACTGGGGTTCCCTAGACCCTATCTCCTACCATTTTTGTCATATGAAAATGATTCAAAGCTAAAAGTTACTCTTTATGACATTCCAAACAACTTTCATGTTGACATCAAGAGTTAGTTTTGCTTGGAAAGTCATTTTTTATGGTGAAAGATTATAGGTCATTTTGTCTAAACCCTAGTTAGGAGGACAACTTCCAATGATCATAACTTGATAAATTTTTATGAGATGAAAGCCATCCAAGTTTCATGATCAATTTTAAGATGTCCTCTCCAACTTTTATTCTTTGAGAAACTTAAAATTCAACCTGCAAGGGCACTTGCCAAGAGGAAATATTATAGGTCATTTTGGGTCATTACAATTGAACAAGCAATTTTCCTCAACTTCTAAAATGCATAACTCCTTCATGCCAAATCCAAATAAGGTCAAATTTGTGACCAAATTGAAGAGGATTGTAAGAGCTACAACTTTGATGAAGAAACTGTAAGTTAGGAATAAGCCTAAGAGGGGGTGAATTAGGTACAATAAAACTTTTTTGGTTTTATCTTGTTTTAAAAATCTTTCCTTGGATATTACTAAGTGATGAATGCGGTAAATGCTGAAAAGATAAAGAACACAGAGAGATATCCTGGTTCCCCTCATAGATCGAGAGTACTCCAGTCCCCTTTCAATACGAAAGAGATTTTACTATTTTCTATAACTTGTACAAGACAGACACAATTACCAAGAACAACCTCTTGTGATTCACCAAGTTGATATGAGAACAATCCTCTCAAACTCAACTCTCTTGCTTCCAACAATCCTGGATAGCAAGGTGTTTACAAAATAAACAATCTTATTTTCAACAACTCTGAAAAATAAGATATGGATTACAACAATGGTTTTTGAATGTAAAGTTTGTAGTATAATGATCACACTAAGTGATACATCAAATTACTTGATCTTCTCTTCCAATGACAATAATTCACAAACACAAAGATGTTAGATTGCTCAAGTATTTTCTGGTTTGAATGATATGAAAATATGCATAAAATATCTTGAATGAAAGTTGATTACAAGAAATGTCAATTCTGAAAATTCTAAGAGTTTGATTGGAAGAGGTGAAGTTTGAATTTGAAAGATCATGTATTTATATCTGCATAACACCTCTAATGAAACATGGTAATGTTCTAAAAAAATCATGAACAAATTTCAAGATAAAATGAAATGATTCCATGAAGTGGTGCAAGAAGAGGTGTTTGAAAAGCTACTGATTTTTCAAAAGCACACAGTGGTAAATCGATTTCCCTGTTGCAACATTTAAAATAGTTCAAAAACTTACAGTGGTAAATCGATTTCCCTAAGAGGTAAATCAGTTTACCTAGTTTAAAAATTTAAATTTTTACTTCTAGAAAAGTAGTGCTTCAGTGGTAAATCGATTTACTTAGTTGAAAAAATTATTCTTTGCATTTGAAAAATGTGTAGGCCTTAGTGGTAAATCGATTTCCCTAATAGGTAAATCGATTTACCCAGTTTGAAAGTGAGAAATTTAATGAAGAAATCTTTTTCCATTTGAAACTCATAGCAAAAGTTATTCAAGATGGAAGAAGTGGATATTTGACTTGGTACTTAAAAAAAATCAATTATGTTTGATTTCTCAAACTGCCACCTCAAAATTCATCATGATACAAGCTTCAAATGGAAAAGTGTTCAACATGAAAGTTGTTTCCCTTGATGTCACCTTTCAAAAGAGTCCAAGATCACCTCATCTGGACAAGATTTGAATGACTTGTGCATGGTTACTCTTCATGGTTCCATTTGGATGAATCACATGATCGTTTCTCAATTACAAATGCATGGCCTCATGTTAAGCTTTCAGCTTCATTCATGATCATTTTTGGACCTGATTACATCAGCTCATGGGCCTATCACATGCCAATGCTAGCATTCACTTCAATTTTTATTTTCGGTTAAAGTTTGGAAGTGTGTGAAAAGAAATGAACATGGCTATAAATACATGACCTTGGTGATCAGAAAAAGGACCTCTTGCCCAAGCTTCAACCCCCTTCTTCCCCAAACCTCATTGAAAGGATAATCTTGAAGATTTCTTGAGAAATCGAGTTTCAATTCTCATTCTGTTTTTGAATTGAAACTCCAAGAGTCCAAGCTTTTAATCATCAATATCATCTGCTGCAAGCTTCTGGAGTCAAGCTAAGCCAAATTGGAAGCAAGATCAAGCTAATTTGAAGCTCCTCGAAGGTGAGATTTCAGAAACTTCTCTTCTTAGATTCTCCCTCATTTCTCATCCATTTTGATTGATTGTTGGTTTGTTGAAGTGCTACCAATGTAGGCAACAAGATTGAGTTACTTTGAGGTTAAATCGAATCAACTCAGTTCGTGATCCTCAAAATTCAAATCCCTGTATCTTTCAATATACTTGGAATTGGAGAAAATTGAGGCCAGATTCGAGCTCCTGAGCATTTTTGCTTTAAAACCATCTCCTTGTTTTTAATTTTGGTGAAGGTTTGTGGTGGACCAGTCCAGTGAGGTCCACCGGACAAGAAGATCGGAGCTAGAGCTCAGGTGGTGCGTTGGCACTCTCTCAACCTTTTGATCCATTTGAAATGTTCTAATCATGGCCCTTGCTTTTGATTACCATGCATGTGGCGCAGTTCACTGAGGTGTTTGTGGAACGCGCGCGCTTGACCATCAGATCTGCCACCTCAATTAATGAGGGAGATTTGATGGCCCCTGATTTTCCATATTTTCTTATTTTTTATTTAATTGTGTTTTTTTATTTAATTTATAATAAATCCATTTTTAATCCAAAAAATATGGGATTTCACCAAAATCTTTAAATGTTTTTCTCTTCCATATTCTGAATTAAAATTATTTTTTGGAATAATTTTGGTATTTTTCATGAATTAAATGTTTTTGTGCATATTTTTAATTGTTTAAAAATACTTCTGACTTTTTAAAAATCATGAATTTTTTTGTCTAAGGTCCTTTGACCTTGTTTGACCTAGGATAAACCCCTGGGCCATTTATTTGGTGTTTTGAAGGGATTTAAGGTTTTGACCAAATTAAAATGTATTTTAATTCATTATTTATGTAAATTTTAATTGATTAAATGTTTAAAAATATTGTTGAGCCATTTTTATGGTCTTGTGATGTTTGAAGTTCTGTTTGAGCCTTGGTCATGATGGATTTGACTTTTGTTGGATCAAAACCAATTGATTTAGGGGATTGATGAAATGTACATTTCATCTCCCAAAATGAATGGATGGTTTTGATCAGATGAAATTCCTCTCATGATCAATTTGTTTTTCTATCTTCCCTCTCCCTCTTCATCTTCATCCTTATTCTTCCTCATTCCCTCATTTGACCAATGAAATCTCTAATGTCTAAGGGCTAATTGTTTCATCAATGAGCTCGTGTCAGATGAATCAGTACAAGTATGACTGAGATATGTCATTCCCATTTTATTTTAGTGTATGGTATGTTTTAGGAGTTTGGTTCTTTGTACCAAATCTCTAACATGCATTAACACCAATATTTTTATTACCCGGCCTCAGATAGTTCTGACTTCTATATAAGTCAAATTACGATTGCCTAACATAGAGCTAAATTTGACCCTCAAGACATAACATTCTAGTAAGTGAGATTGTAAGTCTCTCATTCTTCATGGCATTGTATGGAGACTTGACATTTTTTCCTTTCATGGGAGCTAGTGGCATACTTGTTGAATTATCCAAGTTGAAGCCCTTCTCATGGAAGATGTCTTGGTTTAAGGATTCATACTTGTGAATGAATGGTTTAGTGTTCTCCAAAGAATGACTTAATCAATTATAAATCACAACTAACTTAACACTAACGATTGACTAACTCTTATTCATTATGCTTTTACTTTCAAGTCATCTACTTTATGCAATTTAAATTTCTATCATTTATCATTCATTGTCATTTTACATTTCATGCAACTTGTTTATGTTTAAATCCTTTTTCACTTTGCTCATTTGAACCATATTTTGTGATTGTATATATATTGTTTGTGTATTTTGATTATGTTTGTGGACCTTAAAACACCTAATAACAACAAAAACCCTAAAAAACATTTGGTAGACTGTTGAACTTGATCTAAACTTTTGGACTTAGAACTAGGCAACCTTCCCTATGCTAAAGGACTTGGCCAATGCCAACATTTGAGACCAAGATATTCTTGACAAGTGACTTTCATCTGACGCAAGACTTTGGATATCTTTGATTCATCTGCTACTTTATCTTTGTGCTTAATTTTTATTTTGTTATTACCTATGTCTGATGTTTTGTTCTGAGTTGATCAAGGAATATTTCATTTGATACATTAGAAGACAATTAAAGACTGCTAGCTACTTTAGTGCTTGCTTGGATGCGACTATCTTTATTTGATGCCTTGATCTTCATGATTTCTGGATATTTCTCATTGCTTATTGATTATTTCTTAATCAAAGTCCAAAGGAAAATGGATTTTTATATGACATTCTTGTCTGTTGGATTGCATCCCATTGGTCAGATCTTTTCAAACTCGTAACTTTTAATTTTTGCTTAGGATAGCCTTTTCATATCCTCCTACTTCTTAAATTTCAAAACTTCTCCCTTTTTTCAAAAATCTACTTTGCTTGTAATTTCAAACTTATACATATGTTTAATAATTAGAAACCTTGGCCTTATTCCATTGAATTTTCAAACTTCTTCTTAAATCAAACTTGTAAATAAACTTAACCATATTGACTTAAATTTCAAAAAGAAAAAAAAGGAACTAACAACCCCATTCAAATCTTTGGCCTTTTGTGCCTTTTATTTTAAAAATTTGTTAAAAAAATCAACTCATCAACTTCTTTGAAATTTTTACCACGAACAACGAGGTTTTGATCCCTCATTTTTATGTTGGTACATAGGCACGAAGCTGAAGGTCTTGTCAAACACAAAAATATAATCAATAAATTCTTTTCTCATCCCCACACTCTATTTTACCAAATATCATTTATACTAAAAACACATGCACACATAAAAAGGACTCCCTAGGAGTACCTAGGACACTTTGGGTGCTAACACATTCCCTCTATGTAACTAACCCCATTACCTGTAATCTCTGGCATTTTATTAGTTTTAATTTGAAAACTTCTTATCTTTGGATTTTGTTCATACTTTTCCCTTTTCCTTTGGAAACAATAAAAGTACGGTGGTTGTAGCGGTAAATTCATGATCATCAAGCTATGGATAAGCTAGACATCAAATAACAAGAGTCTCCACCGCGCTTTTATTGTTTCCAATGGAAAAGGGAAAAGTACGAACAAAAATCGAAAGTAAGAATTTTTCAAATCAAAACTAATAAAATGTCAGAGATTACAGGTAAGGGGGTTGGTTACACTGAGGGAAGGTGTTAGCACCCAAAGTGTCCAAGGTACTCATAGGGAGCCCTTTTTTGTGTGCATATGTATTTTATACAAAAATGATGTTTGCAAACAAATAGAGTGAGGGGATGAGAAAAGAATTCATTGATTATATTTTTGTGTTTGACAAGACCTTCGGACTTGTGCCTACGTACCAACATAAAAATGAGGGATCAAAACCTCGTAGTTCGTGATACAAGTTTCAAAGTGGATGCATTGCTTTTAACAAAAATTAAGTTTGAAAGGCACAAAGGCCTGAAAATAGTTTTAATGAGTTAGTTCTTTTTGGATTTTGAAAGTTTTAGGTCAAGTATAGTTAAGTCTATTTACAAGTTTGATTAAGAAAAGAAGTTTGAAAATGCAATGGCATAAGGCCAAAGTTTATATCTTTTTCAAAGTGGTCAAAATTTAGAAAATAACAAGTTCAAACAAAGAAGTTTTTAAAAGGAGGGAGAGATTTTGAAATTAAAGAAATGGGGAGGAGATGAAGAGACTAATCATATGCACAAAATTAAAAGTTAAGAGTTGAAAAGATCTGACTGATGGGTAGCAATCCAATAGGCAAGAATGCCATATAGAAACCCCAAATTCCCTTGGATATTAGAATCAAGCAAGAAACAATGCACAATATTAACTTGAAGAGCAAGGCATCAAATAAAGATATCCATATCCAAGTCTTAGCCACTCCATGATCTTCTTCAAAATTAACCCATGTAGCAGATGAATTTCACAAGTCATAGGTTCAAAATAACAGCTTCATAATAATGATGTTGCATATGAACTCAAAGGGATCTTGAATGATGTATCAGATGAAGTTTCAAATTGCAATCACTTGTTTCACAAAAGTTGGCATTGGCCAAGTCCTTTAACATAGGGAGGTTGCCTAAATTCTAAGTCCAATTTGTCCAAGATCAACTCAACAGTCCACACAATAGTTTTTTAGGATTTTTGTTCTTATTATGTACATAAATGGTCCAAGACCACACAAACAAACAAAATATACACAAGCAAGAAATATCACACAATATGGTCCAAATGGACAAAGGGAAAATGACATTAACATAAACAATTAGAATGGTATGAATAATGGCAAATGAATAGAACTTAAAAATTAAAGTGTATTAAAGTAAAGGACTTGAAGTTAAATGTTACTTGTTAATGAGTTAGAAGTTAGTATTGTTTTGCTTTTGCTTTTCATTTTAAGTCATTCTTTGGAGAACACTCAACCCACTTATCACAAGCATGGATCCTTGAGCCAAGACATCTTCCAAAGGAAGGAAAAAAGGCCAAGTTTTCACACAATACCATGAATGAGGGGAGACTTACAATCTCACTAACTAGAATGTTATGCGTTTTTTTGTCAAAAATTTAGCGCTATGCTAAGCAATCGTAATTGGACTTATGTAGAAGTCACAACTATTTGAGGTCGGGCAATAGAATTTTGGTATTAATGCATGTTAGAGACATAGTATAATAGATTATGCTCATGAAACATATCACACACAAAAAGAATATGCAAAAGAGGTGTCCTAATCTCATCCATACTTATGTTGATTTTTCAATCAACTAGCCTTAGGACTTAGAGATATCATAGGCCAAATGAGATGAATGCATAAAGAAGGGGAATGAGATGAAGAGGGAAGGGAATGGATCAAAACTCAAATTGGTTAAAGGAGGACTTTTACGAAATTAATATCATTCATTCATTTTGGGAGATGGAATGTACATTCCATCAATCCCCTAAATCCAATGATATTAACTTAACAAAGTCAAATCAACTTTAACCAAGGCCCAACAACAGTCAAACTTACACAAATCATCACAATAGGTTAACACAATTATTTGGCATTTATTCAAATTAAAAATACTAAAATAAAGCATTTAAATTAAATATGGTTTGTCAAATTCCTAAAACCTCATCAAAACACCAAAGAAATGGCCATGAGATTTATCATAGGTCAAACAAGGTACAAGAACCTTGGAGAAAAAACTTCACAATTTTTAAAGACTTAAAAGTATTTTTAAACAATTAAAAATAATAAAAAAATCAATTATATCATGAAAAATATTAATAATGATCCAAAAAATGATTTTAATTCAAAATATGAAAGAGGAAATTATTTGAAATTTTTTGGTGAAACTCTCATATTTTTTGGATCAATATTAAAATTAATATGAATTAATGAAAATCAAAGGAATAAAAATTAAAATCAAATAATCAAAAAACTGTGAGCCACTTGATCTCCCTCACTAATTGAGGTGGCAGATCAAGTGGCCTAAAACGCGCGTTCCACCAAACATACGAGTCAGCACGCTGTACCAAGGGTAATCACAATGGGCGCTCAGGATTAAAATAATTTGAAAGGATCCTATGGCTGGGAGACGTGCCAACGCACCGCCGGAGCTGTAACTTCGGTATTCTTTTCCGGTGGACCTCACCGGGTTGGTCCACCCTTAACCATCACCAAAATAAAAAAGGAGGACATGATCTGAAAGAAAAAATGGCATATAGCACGAATCTGACCTCAATTTTAACTAACTCCACATATATAGAAAGATATGAGGAGTTGAATTTTGAGGTGTGTCAACTGAGTTGCTTCGATTTGACCTCTAAGCAACTCAATCTTCTTGCCTACATTGGTAGGACTTCAGACAACCAAAGATCCAAGAGAATTGATGAGAATTGAGTGAGAATCGAAGAGATGAAGTTTTCTGAAAATTACCTTCAATGATGTGCAGAACTTGAGGTTGCTTGCTTCAAACACGATCTGATCACACTTGAGAAGCTTGTAGGGAGTGGTTAGCAATGGTGCAAGGCTTTGGATCCTGGAGTTCTTGAATCTCCAAATAGTTGAGATTCAAACTTAATTTTCAGATTGAAAATTATCAGGTTTTCCTTTAGAATGATAAGGTTTCAATTGGGGGGCAAAGATAGCGCGCAAGGTGTGTTTGAATTGAGCTCCAAGGGCCTGTATTTATAGAATTTGAGATTGATAATTGAACAGTTGAAAATTTGCTATATTTGGCAATATGATGCACAGGCTTGCATGGGCGTGTACAGGCCCATGAAGCAATCCATTCTGATCCAATTGCAATTGTACTAAAGCTCAAATGATGCTTGATTAGCAAGGCAATGTGAAATGGAGTTTTGGACATTTGATTTCCTCCAATGGTGCAGCTCTGTTAAAGTCATGCATAGACCTAGCAAACTTCATCCAAAACACATGAACTTGGGTTCTTTGGAAAGCTTGGATCAAGGGGAACAAGTTTTATGTTGAACACTTTTTCATTTGGAGCTTGGATCATGGTGAATTTTGAGGTGGAAGTTTGGAAATTTCAACATGTTGAAATTTTTTCTAAGTGTCAAGCCATATATCTCAATATTCCACCTTGCTTAACGTTTTATGTGAGCTTCAAATGAGAAACGTGTATTCATCAAAGTTGTATCTCTTTCAAAGACCTTCAAAATGGTCACAAATTTTATGTCATTTGGATTTAGAATGATAGAGTTATGCATTTTTGAAGTTTGGAAAAATCACTTGTTCAATGGTATACGTCAAAAATGACCTATAATGTATCCTCATATCACATGCTCATAAAGGTTGAACGAGCTTTCACTCCAAACATCAAAGTTGAAGTAGAAATATTGGATTTAAATGTTCAACTTGGAAATCTTTCATATCATAAAAATTGAGCAAGTTATGGCCTTGGAAAGTTGTCTTTCAAATTAGGGTTTAGACAAAATGACCTATAATGTTTCAATATAGAAAATGATTTTCCGAGCAAAACTAGCTCTAGGTCTCAACATGAAAGTTGTTTGGAATGTAATTTAAAGTAACTTTGCTCTGGTAATAATTTCATATGGTGAAAATTGTAGGAGATAGGGTCTAGGGAGACCCAGTTTTGATCAGATGAATTCATCTGGCCAACCACCATCAACCAACTTGCTATCCTTCAATTCTCTTAACTTTCTTGGCTCATGGTAGATCGTATATCCATAAGATGATGAATTTTGAAGTGTCCCTTGAGAATTTTGATCAATTGGTGAGATGGCTTGTTGGAGAAGTTACTCAAGATACTCAGTCAAACTAGGGTTTCCAAGGCAAATCACCTCCAAACTTTTGAAGAATGCTTGATAAATATAACATGTAGGAAAAAATGGAAATAATATATGATGCTTGTCACCATTCTTGGATCAAATTAATGGTTGTTCTCCTTGTCATGAGGGCCTCAAACCCTAGATATGGACTTGATAAATCAATGTGATCATGCCCTACCTACAAAAGAGTTAGACAAATGCAAAGACATATTTTTGGCATTTTGGTTAGTAAAATGATAATATACAAGTATGATACAATCACATCGTGCTTGGTGATCTCTCCTAAAACAAACCCAATGAGAGAGGCGTAAGGAGGATGCGAAGGTATGATCCCAATGCTAGTGCTTATGATGAAATTGCATGAGGGATCTTAGGGTCAAAATTGGGGTCTTACAGCTGCCCCTATTTAAGGACATTCTAACTGAGGAGGTGAAGGTTAAAATCTTCGTCTCAACTCAGTAGAATGGGCTTAAATAACAACATATAGAAACCAATTTTGGTCCCTAAGAGACCTCATGATGCATATGATATGAATGTAAAAGTTAATGCTCTGTGGGGAAATATTGCCATAGAGGAAAAGAAATTAGAGAGACCGAAAGTCCGCAGGAGTATAATGCATTCCATGTGGAAAACTCACTGGGGAGACAAAGACTCTAGGGGGATAAATGAGGTTATGCGTTGGTCAGGCTACGACTTAAAACTGCTGGGGGGACTAGAGGAATTCCATACAAAATGGAAAGACTCAGCCGGGGAAACAAAACATCTGCAGGGAAAATGAGTAGATCGGGATAACAGTACTCGAATCATGCAGAAGAAGCGATTTCACTAAGGAAAGACGCAATCAACTCAACTGGGGAAGAAATAAACGTCAACACAGGAGGAGCAGAAATTTATTATCTACTACCTGTTATTGGGTAAGAAGATAATAAAGATATGACAGAGGGGAAATCCATCATCGGTTAGGATGAACATATCAAGGATGACTCACTGGGAACCACCAGGAGGGCGTATTCATTACCGGTTACTAGGTAAGAATAACCTTGCTTGGGAAAAACTATAGAAAGTAGGATTTACAACTACCAATTACTGGGTAGAAGACCAAAGATGAGGGTATCCGTCATTGGTTAGGATGAACATATCAAGGATAAACTCAACAGGGAAGAAAATCCGTCATCGGTTGGGATGAACATATCAAGGATTAACTTGTTTGGGAATGTCAAGGAGGATACCCGTCATCGATTAGGATGAACATATCAAGGATATACCAACTGAACAAAAAGGTAGGAATTACATCTATCGAATGCTAGATAGAATACCGTCAAAGAGAAAATCCGTCACCGATTAAGATGAACATATCAAGGATGGACTCTATTGAGGAGAGAAAATAGGAATTAGATCTATCAAGGATAAACTCTACAAAGGGGACAAAATCAGGATTTATAACTACCGGTTACTGGGTAGAAGACCGCAAAGAGAAGGAAACTCGTCATCGGTTAGGATGAACATATCAAGGATTAACTTTCTGAGGAACAAAATAGGGATTACAACTACCTTTTTACTGGGTAGAATACCATGAAAGAGAAAATATGTCACCGATTAAGATGAACATATCAAGGATAGACTCTTGGAAAATAATCCACGGGGCAATAAACTCTTAGGAGACTCAAATCATCTATCTAGGTAAGAGCTAGAAAGAAGCGATTAATCAAAACTCAACTCAATGAGGATATATCTCAAGGGGAGTGGTTTCATCCAGATAATCGACTGGGGAGGAAAAACTGAAATAATAATCATCCACGAGGAAATAACTCAGTGGGGAAAGGAGAAAGGTTAAAATCTTTCTGCTTAAGGGGCTGACCTTCTATAATTGAGGGAGGATAGACACCGAACTTGTATGGGGATAAGGTACCACCATAATAGAGCATAAGGATCTCAAATAATGACTGATGTAAAATATGAAAATATGAAATTATGAGTGTACATGTATATGTATATGATGATTATGCTGACAAAACAATCACAAAGGATACAAGGGTGTCGCAAAATTTGAATCATCGGTACAATCCTCGGTCAATCCACAAAAGGGAAACACTGCCGGAGAGCAGAGAGATCAACATCCCAAAAGGCTCAACCCTAGCTGGGGAAGGAGGAGATCTACTGAGGAAAGGAAACATTATGGATTATGCGGGGAATTTTAGGTCAACACCATGCCAAATGGGAGACAACCCTACAAAGGATAACACAAATAACTGCTCAGAAACCAGGAGGATACTCTGACTGGGAGCGAGTCGGATGGCGACTGATGGAGACACCAACGTGATCTACTGGGGAAATCAGCTTACTCTGCTGAAGATCCAAAATCAAATCTGCTGAAGAATACATAAACTCTGCAGGGGGATATCGAAACTCTTGTCAGGGATCAAACACGCCGTAGGGGAACCGGATCGGCAAACTCGGCTAGGGATATCCAAAGGGTTAACTGCTTTGGGGAACCCTTAATGCTTCACACTGAAGACTTGCTGCTTTCGAAATGTTGTTGATATTTCTTTTAAATTTGCTTTGAAAAATTCTTGCTTTTATATATTAAAGAAAAATGATTTTGATTAAAATTTTAAATTTCCAAAATGATCATAATAAAATTTAAAAATATTGGCTGAAGTAAATAAGGGTGAAAATAATTGGATAAAAGCTCAACTTTGTTTAATGGAATGGTAGTCTGTAAATGACAACACTCCATAGATTTTTACAAGGTTGAAAATGGTAATTTACATGCAAAAGGGTTACATTGAATACAAATGACCACTAATCCTTCTACCAACTCTTGATGTCCACTGTGCTTTCAGCCGCTACCGGGGATGATGAATTGATATCAACCCTTGTGCTCAAAGTTTCTCCAAAATCTGAAGATCAGTAGAGTGCAGTTTCTTGCCATAATCCCTAATTTTTGCATAAGTTGCCCCAAGGTGGGGTACTCAACTTATCGGGAAATTTCTTTCTGTTTTATGTCTCTAACTTTTGCTTGGATCTCCCTTTCGGGTTTTCAATCCACTGAGACGTTCTTTTTTTCCTAAGCCTCCCTTTCGGGTTTTCAACTTAACGAGTCGTTCTTTTCTTTTTTTAGGCGAAGTATTTCTTGACTGCATCTGCGTTCACATGACGAGTGAACTCTTCACCATCCATAGTGGTAAGAATCAAAGCATCGCCTGAAAAGGCTCTCTTAACAACATATAGGCCTTCATAATTAGGAGTCCATTTGCCCCTAGAATCTGGTTTGAATGATAAAATCTTCTTAAGCACAAGGTCACCTTCTCTGAACACACGAGGTCTGACCTTCTTATCAAAAGTTTTCTTCATTCTTTGCTGATATAACCGACCATGACACATGGCAGTTAATCTCTTCTCTTCAATCAAATTCAGCTGATCGAACCTGGTCTGGCACCATTCAACCTCAGTCAACTTGGCTTCCATGAGTACACGCAATGATGGGATCTCAACCTCTACGAGAAGCACTGCTTCCATACCATATACAAGAGAGAAATGGGTTACCCCTGTTGAAGTACGGATGGATGTACGATACCCGTGAAAAGCAAATGGGAGCATCTCATGCCAATCCTTATATGAGACAACCATCTTCTGAATAATCTTCTTGATGTTCTTGTTCGCAGCTTCAACAACCCCATTCATCTTGGATATGTAGGGAGAAGAATTATGATATGCAATCTTAAATTCTTTACAAAGAGCTTCCACCACATTATTATTCAAGTTCGATCCATTGTCAATAATGATCTTACTTGGCATACCATAACGGCATATGATCTTATTCTTGATAAACCTTACAATAACTTGCTTGGTCACATTCGCATACGATGCCACTTCGACCCATTTTGTGAAGTAGTCAATTGCCACCTGTAGCACCTCAAATTTTCCCTCCTTATTCATGCATTCATTTTAGGTCATTTAACATTTCATATTGCATCTCATCATGTCAATCAGAATTAGCTCCAAGAGTTTGTCTTCCAAGAAGCTTGGATATCATCCAAGTCACTTTGTGGGTTCTATCTGAATGATCAGTCAACACAAGGGAAATTGTGCATCAACTAGGGTTTTTCTCAACACTCAAGGAAGTTTGTATTCATTTGGGTACCAAGGGTGCATCACCATCCTCATGATCTTTCTTTCCTTAAATTTTCATTTCTTATAAGCAAAGTTCATCTGAATTAGGGTTTGACCTCTGGTCAACTTTGGTCTACTGAAGCAGTCAAAGTAGGGTTCCTCAAGGATTGAGATGCATTCTTGGTTTGAAGGTCTTATGGATGTTATGTAGAGCTCTTGGGAGCCAAGGCTTCATTTTCAGAGGTTTTCTTTAAAGGATCAAGCTTAATGGGCTCAGTACAATTCAAAATTCAACTGTGAAGTCAAAAGTCAACTGTCAGTCAACTGAAGGTCAAATGGCTAGGGAATGACTTGAGATACTTCCAATATGTTCAAATGGGGTCTATTCATCATTCAAAACGTTCATCTTGAAGGGACAAAGGTCTGTCCCTGAACTGTCATGCTCGCTAGGCGAGCAATCCTTCGCTAGGCGAAGCCCACGCTTCCTCCTTCGCTCCAGCGAACCTTGATGATGTTGCTACTAGAATTGCTCGCTAACCTGCTCGCTGGATGCTCGCTAACCTGCTCGCTGGATGCTCGCCTAGCAAGTAAGTGCTAGCTATGTTTTTACCCAAGTCTGAGAGTGTTTGATGGAACCTTACTGAATTGTGCTTTGCATGCTGTTTTGAAAAAAATCCTGTCATGTTCGCTAGCTGCTCGCTAGGCGAAGACAGTAGCGAGATGATTCGCTAGCTGCTCGCTAGGCGAAGACAGTAGCGAGCGTGGCAGAAACCCATTTAATTTTCAGAGGGACACTCATTTGGGCCCAAAAAACCATTTTAAATAATTTAGTCTCACTCTCACTCTCACCCTGACTCTCACACATTTCACTTCCATCTCACAAACCCTAAAATTCGGACAACCTCCATACACACTAAAAAACCCACTTGCACAAAACCACCTCTATCAATTCCATCTCACATGAACCCTAACATTGCTTTGTAAACCCAATCGTGCATTTCAATTTCAATCGATCTCTCCAATCAGGTTTGCTCTATTTCCATTACTTTATGCTTTCAATTTGAAATTTCTGAAGTATGAGACATTATGGGTGAATTTGGGAGAGTGGGTATCATTAGGTTTTGCATGTGGGTTTAGATGTGCATGAATGTGTAGAACAATGCCTTGAATGTTTAATCACTTAGTTTCCGAAATGGGTACCATAGGATTTAGGGTTTTCTGAAATTGGATTGTTATCAAGGAAGAACCCAGAACCCGTAGGCATTCGCTAGCACCTCACTAGGCGAATCTGTGGCGAGCATTCGCTGCCACTTCGCTAAGCGAACCTGTAGCGAGGCTTCGCTAAGCGAAGCAGTAGCGATCATGACAGTAGTTGGTTTTTCTGTTTGCTCTCTAATCTGTTTTGTGTTTGTTGTGACATGTTTTCTATTGCATCCGTGCACTGTTTACCTGACGCTGTTGTTGTTATGATTCTTCTGTTTGGTGCAACTCTTGATTGCACCCCATCATGTTATTCTAACGTGTTTGTCGAGTTTTTGTGATGGCTCACGTGACTCTTGAAGAGATAGCTTGCTTGGTATTCCACTTTATTTGTGGGATACCATTTGGAGATTTATTCTGATTGCTTTGCTGACTTGTTTTCTTTGATGGTGCTAGCCTGAGAGATCTCTGGGTTTCTTGTTTCTTTAGTTGCTGTTACTTCGGATCTTTATCCGTGTGGTAGCTCTCTTGATCCCTTTTACATCTTTTCAGCATTTTACCGCTTTCTTAGCTGGAAGACCTCGATAGGAGGCAATGTTTTTGTGTGTTTACTTTTGTGCCCAAAGACCTCCAAGAAGAGGCACCAGTGCTAAAGATCTCCATAAAGAGGCAATTGAAGGATAAAATGGATTAGTAGCCAATCCCCCGTTATTCAGTGTGTCGTTCTTTATGCTCGCACTACGTGTCGATGCTTCAGAACAAAAGCCCAAGATCTTTTGTCCGGTCAGTCAGTGGAGAGGGTTCCATCTTTCTGAACCCCCACACTTTGTCTTGAGTTCACCCTGTCCAGGGTTAAGAGCTATGAGGTCTTATCCTCATTACCCTTTTGATCTGCTCACCCTGACGTTCAATGTTAGTGGTTAAGAGCCCATTTGATTACCTTTCCATGGCTTGTTTGTCGAGGTTGATATGACCTCTCTTGACTAAAGCCCTACCATGTATGTTTGAGCCCCCCTTGTTGGTGCGTTTACTTTATGCTATATGTTTTTTTTGTGTGGTGTGATCGTCTCCCCATAGGATTGCTAGGCTTCGTATAGTCTCTCGTTTGCATGTCAATTAAGGTAGCACGGTTCCTTCGTCTAGGACTTCCTTTGTTGCATGAGAATTCCTAAAACACAAACAAACTCTTTGATTTTCTTTTCTTAAGAACACGTTAACTCCTTCTACTACAGGTGAGTAAGTCTCCAAAGGTCGAGCATCCGGTAGATTGCGTAGTAACGGCGTTTATCTAAAAAACACAAAACAAACAAAAATAGGTTAGCCGAGCTACGGTGCTCTGATTCTCAATCCTTCTTGAGATACGTATGCAGCAGGATAGGGCCTGTGCGAGCAATAACTCTTTCTTTTCCCTACTTTGATTTTCTCTCTTTCGCATCGCATATAGGACTTTTTATACACACACTTTAGACATAAATGGCAAGCGTGGATCCTGTGGAGTACCACAGACGTGAAGGGGTGCGATAACCTTCCCTTCACGTAACCGGCCCCCTTACTCGGTTATCTTTGGTTCGAGACTTTGTTTTATCCGTTCCCTCTTGGTTATGCAGAACTACCTTTCCCTCCTCTTGGGATAAAAGTACATAGCTGACGACTCTACTCTTCTTCCGCGCCACCTCCTTTTCGCGTTTGTACTTGGATTTGGGAAATCCGGGGAGCGACAGTTGGCGACTCTGCTGGGGATTTATTTTCCCTAGTGGACCTTTCCTAGCGTTTGTTTGTTTATTGTCTATTTTGTGTTATTTATTTATTGCTTTGCATACTTATCTGCTTGCATTGCATCCTATGTGCGCTTTACTGTTTCATGCATACTGTGCTGGATGTGTATTTGTTTCGCTGTTGGGTGGGAGTCACAAGAGGTAAAAGGCCCAATACACAGGCTATGAGTGAACTTTAGGACACCTAGAAATAGAGTGATTCATGGGAAGCAGGTGGTATGGCACCACTTAGCGGAACATGGTATCACGAGCAGTTCAGATTCTGATGGGGTATTATCGTTGCATACACCTGGTGTGCATATGATGATATTCTTGAAAGGATTGTTTATCCTGCGTTTCTCTTGACCTTACCCTGGCCTAGATTACACCCGTGAGTGGGGAGGGAATGAATCATTTACAGGTACTGTTGGTGACCGTGTCCTATTGGTGACTTCTGTTTGGTTCTTGTTGGTGACCGTGGGTTCTGAAGTATGGGTTCTAAGCTGATGACTGTGTTCTATTGGTTCCCGGTTCCGAATTCATGCTGAAGTTCTGATCCTGTGCCTTGTGATACATAGCCAACCAGCCATTGTTTCATCATTTTGCATCATAGCATGTTTATTTTCAAAAAAATAATGCATAAAAAAGAAAAAAAGTTAACCCGCATATGCATATCATTTTTCAGGTTTATCCATGATAAAACATAGCATACACATCATACACATATCATTCTTGCATCATTATAGGTGTTCTTGAAGAGGAGTTCTCATTCTTGTTCCCGTTTCAGGCAGAATTGCTGAGTATCGTCCGCACCGTTACGCAACAAGGCAGAATCAACAAAAGACCATGGATCAATTTCAAGCAGATCTAGCAGAGATGAGGACCAACATGACCCAATTCATGAGTATGATGCAAGGGGTAGTGCAAGGGCAAGAGGAACTCCGAGCCTTGGTCCAGAGACAAGAAACTGTGATTCCCCCTGTCGGCCAGAATCCGCCGGAAGGAACCCCTGTCAATGACACCGCTGCTGTTACCAACCCTGTTAACAACTATGCTATTGGTGACGAATTGCGTGGTATTAGGATCGATGGAGAACCCCTCATCACAGAGGCTGCTAATGCTCGAGTGGCACGTGCTCCAGTTCACCATCCTTCTCATTTGGTTGACAAGCAAGAAGATATGTTCACTATTCCCAGTGATGATGATGAATTTGGAAAGGCGGAAGAGAGAGATAGAAAGGTTGACGCCCTTGCTGAAAAGATTCGCGCCATGGAGTGCCAGAATTCTTTGGGCTTTGATGTTACTAACATGGGTTTAGTTGATGGTTTGAGGATCCCGTACAAGTTCAAAGCGCCATCTTTTGACAAATACAATGGCACTTCTTGTCCCCAAACTCATGTGTAAACGTACTACCGGAAGATATCCGCTTATACTGATGATGAAAAGATGTGGATGTACTTTTTCCAAGATAGCTTGTCTGGAGCATCTTTGGATTGGTACATGGATTTGAGAAAAGAATCTGTCAGAAGCTGGAGAGAGTTAGGTGAAGCCTTTCTGAGGCAGTACAAGCATAACATGGACATGGCTCCGAGCAGAACCCAGTTGCAGAGTTTGTTTCAAAAGACCGGTGAGAGTTTCAAGGCATACGCCCAGAGGTGCGTGAACTAGCTGCGAGAGTACAACCTCCAATGTTGGAGAGAGAATTGACTGATATGTTCATTGGAACCCTGCAAGGTGTATTCATGGATCGTATGGGAAGTTGCCCATTTGGTAGTTTTTCGGATGTTGTGATTTGTGGAGAAAGAACTGAAAGTCTTATCAAAGCGGGAAAAATCCAAGACCCTAGTTCTTCAAGTTCTTCAAGTGCTAAGAAACCATTTTCAGGGGCACCCAGAAGGAGAGAGGGTGAGACAAATGCTATACATAATCAGAGAAATGGAAACAGAGGACAACAATACCGTCAAGTTGCTGCTGTGACTATTCCAGCAACCCAACCTCAACAACAACAAAGAGGACCACCACACCAACAGCAACGCCAATTCCAACCAAGACAAAGAAAGCCAGATCGTCATTTTGATCCGTTGCCAATGACTTATGCTAAATTACTCCTTGAACTGCTCAGGTCAAAGTTTGTTGAACTTCGCACTATGGCTCCATTAACAAGGATTCCCGCTGGTTATGATGCTAATGTCCGTTGTGATTTTCATTCTGGTGCGCCGGGACACCACATCGAGAATTGTCGGGCTTTTCACCATAAAGTTCAAGATTTGATTGATGCCAAGACGATTAACTTTTCTCCTACTCCGAATGTGGTGAATAATCCTATGCCTCAGCATGGAGGGCCTAGAGTAAACAGTGTGGAAGATGGGGAAAATTTGAACTTGGTAGTCAATATTAATGATGTTCAGACTTCGTTGTTTGTAGTGAAGGAACGTCTGCTTAGAGGAGGAGTATTCCCAGGGTGTGACAAGAATTGATCACATTGTCGTAATCATGAAAACGGCTGTGTGAAATTGAAAGAAGGTAGCCAGGAATTGATGAATGAAGGCTGTTTACAGTTTGATCGAGTAGTGAAAGACCGTGAAGAGGTATCGACTGTTACCATTTACTTTACACCGTCAGAAGGTCCTGTACGTGCTCCAAGAACTATTAGTGCGCCTGTGACTATTGGTACTCCTGTGGCCGTAGTTGCGCCCGTGACCATATCTGCTCCAGTGACTGTTGGTGTTCCCGTGATTGTTAATGCTCTAGTAACTATCAGTACTCCTACCACCATTGCTGCTTCTAGTGGAAGACTTTTTGAGAATAGTAGAGAAATTTTGTGGCAATATGACAATGCTTTTTGCAGAAATAGAAGACCAGAGAATCAGACCAGACCAGTAAATCATACTCCAATGATGATTGGTTCGTCAAACAAGACTCCAGTAACAGATGGTTCGGCTGTGGGTAATGTGGGAGGACCCAGATGATTTACAAGAAGTGGTCATTTGTTTGAACCACAGGTTCCGAAGGATAACAATGCTGAGGCTCTTGCTAGAACAAAAGGAAAACAAGCTGTAGTTGAAGACGAACCAGTGCGAAAGGAAGTGCCCGAGAGTTCTTTTGAGGAGGACGTGGAGGAATTTATGAGAATTATCAAGAAAAGTGATTACAAGATCGTGGATCAGTTGAACCAGACACCGTCAAAAATCTATATTCTCTCTCTATTGATGTGTTCCGAGGCACATCGTAACGCCTTGTTGAAAATGTTGAATATGGCTTATGTGCCTCAAGAGATTTCTGTTAACCAGCTTGAAGGTGTTATTGCAAACATTAACACGAGACATGGTTTGGGATTCACGGATCTAGACTTGACACCTGAGGGTCGCAATCACAATAGAGCTCTGCATATCACGATGGAGTGCAAAGGCGCCGTTTTGTCGCATGTTTTGGTTGATACTGGTTCTTCTTTGAATGTGCTGCCCAAAAAGGCTCTGAGTAAGCTTGATGCCGAAGGGGTTGTTCTCACACCAAGTGATCTTGTTGTCCGTGCTTTTGATGGATCCAAGCGATCGGTTTTTGGTGAAGTCACGTTGCCTGTGAAGATCGTCCCGGAAGTGTTTAATATTGTCTTCTATGTGATGGATATTCAACCAGTATATAGTTGTCTATTGGGGCGTCCCTGGATACATGGAGCCGGAGCAGTTTCTTCGACTCTCCACCAAAAGCTAAAATATGTTTGGGATGGTCAAGTTGTGACCGTGTGTGGCGAAGAGGACATCTTTGTGAGCCATTTATCCTCCTTCAAATATGTGGAGATGGATGGCGAAATTCATGAAACTCTATGTCAAGCTTTTGAGACTGTCAGTATTGAGAAGGTGGCTTTTGTTGAACAGAAGAAACCAGGTACCTCGATCGCATCCTATAAACAAGCTTTGGAGGTCATTCATTCAGGTAACGCGGAATGTTGGGGCAACGTGATTGATGTGCCCGTAAAAGAAGATATGTTTGGCATTGGTTATCAGCCTTTTAAATCATCAGAGCAGGGTGTCCAGAATCAGAAAGGGCCGTGTACTTTCACTAGTGCTGGATTGATGAATCATGGGGATGTCTTTGCAACAGACAATGAAGATGGTGACAGTGATTGTGATATGGATAATTGGGTGCGCCCGTGTGCTCCAGGGGACAAGATCAACAACTGGACTGCTGAAGAAATAGTCCAAGTTACTCTTCAGACAAAGTAATTTTCTTTTGTTTTTCATTTTGCATGAAAGCCCTACGCTCTGCCCAAGGCGTAGTGGTTCATTGTAGGGCCACATCATGTTTTAAATTTTCAATGATGATCATCAATAAAGGACGTTTTACAATCAAATTTGTGTTCACTGTCTTTCTGTTTTTATTACTTTCATTTTCAAAACAATAAAAGTGGAAATGTTTTTTTGTGACTTCCTTGAACTCTTTTCTAAAATAAAGCATGAAACATCATTCGTGCAGAATTGATCTTGTAGATTCCATTAAAAACAGTTCTGTTATGGCTCAGTATGACTTCGATAATCCCATTTACCAAGCCGAAGAGGAGAGTGAAGAAGATTGTGAACTCCCCAAAGAATTGGCCAGACTATTGAAACAGGAGGAAAGGGTCATTCAACCTCATCAGGAAGAGTTAGAAGTCATTAACCTTGGTACTGAGGACGCAAAGAAAGAGATCAAGATAGGGGCTGCTTTAGAGGAAAAGGTCAAGAGAGGGCTGATTGAAATGCTGCAAGAATATGTGGACGTACTCGCATGGTCGTATCAAGATATGCCTGGTTTGGATACAGATATTGTGGTGCACAGGCTACCTCTCAGAGAAGATTGTCCTTCGGTAAAGCAGAAGCTTCGTAGAACTAGTCCTGATATGCCTGTCAAGATCAAAGAGGAGGTTCAGAAACAGTTGGATGCAGGTTTTCTAGCAGTTACCAACTATCCCCCTTGGGTGGCCAACATCGTACCCGTGCCGAAGAAGGATGGTAAAGTTAGGATGTGTGTCGATTACCGAGATTTAAACAGAGCCAGTCCGAAAGATGACTTCTCATTACCTCACATTGATGTATTGGTCGATAACATTGCTCAGTCCTCGGTTTTCTCTTTCATGGATGGATTTTCTAGCTATAATCAGATCAAGATGGCGCCAGAAGACATGGAGAAGACGACATTCATTACACCTTGGGGCATGTTCTATTATAAGGTAATGCCATTTGGGTTGAAGAACGCTGGTGCTACCTACCAAAGAGCTATGACGACTCTCTTTCATGACATGATGCACAAAGAAATTGAAGTGTACGTGGATGATATGATTCCGAAGTCTCAGACAGAAGAGGAGCACTTGGTAAACTTGCAAAATTTGTTTGAAAGATTGAGAAAGTTCAAACTGAGGCTGAATCCAAACAAGTGTACATTTGGAGTGAGATCTGGAAAGCTGTTAGGTTTTATTGTCAGTGAGAAAGGGATTGAGGTTGATCCAACGAAAGTAAAAGCTATTCAAGAAATGCCTGAACCAAGAACGGAAAAGCAGGATCGTGGGTTTTTAGGGAGGCTGAACTACATTGCATGGTTCACATCTCATCTAACAGCTACGTGCGAACCGATATTTAAATTGCTAAGAAAAGATCAAGCAATCAGGTGGAACAATGATTGTCAAAAAGCTTTTGATAAGATAAAAGAATATTTGCAGAAATCTCCAATTCTTATACCTCCAGTTCCTGGGAGGCCTCTGATAATGTACCTTTCAGTAACATAGAATTCGATGGGGTGTGTATTGGGACAGCATGACGAGTCTGGTCGAAAAGAGCATGCAATATACTACCTTAGCAAAAAGTTTACCGACTGTGAAACAAGATATTCGCTGCTCGAGAAAACTTGTTGCGCTTTGGCATGGGCTGCTCGCCGACTTAGACAGTACACGTTGAACCATACTACCTTGTTGATTTCTAAGATGGACCCAGTAAAGTATATCTTTGAAAAGCCGGCTCTTACCGGACGAGTGGCTCGTTGGCAGATGATTTTGACAGAGTATGATATCTAGTACACGTCACAAAAGGCCATCAAGGGTAGTATTCTATCTGATTACCTTGTCGAGCAACCAATTGATGACTATCAGCCGATGATGTTTGAATTCCCCGATGAAGATATCATGTACTTAAAGATGAAAGATTGTGAAGAGCCTCTTGTCGAGGAAGGACCGGATCCCGATGACAAGTGGACAATGATGTTTGACGGGGCGGTAAATGTGAATGGAAATGGTGTTGGGGCAGTACTCATTAATCCTAAAGGTGCACACATACCTTTTTCTGCCAGATTGACTTTCGAAGTAACCAATAACGAAGTTGAGTACGAGGCCTGTATCATGGGGATTGAGGAAGCCATCGATCTAAGGATCAAAACTATGGACATTTATGGAGATTCTGCTCTAGTGATTAACCAAGTCAATGGAGACTGGAATACTCATCAGCCACATTTGATTCCTTATAGAGATTACACCAGAAGGATCCTGACTTTCTTCAAGACAATAAAGTTGTATCATGTATCCTGAGATGAAACTCAAATGGATGATGCCTTAGCCACATTGTCTTCCATGATTGAAGTTCATTGGCAGAATCATGTGCCATACGTTGATGTGAATCGACTCGAGAGGCCCGCGTATGTGTTTGCAGCCGAGTCTGTTATTAAGGAGAAGCCGTGGTTTTACGATATTAAGAATTTCCTCAAAAGCCAAGAGTATCCTGAAGGAGCGTCGAAGAATGACAAGAAGACACTGAGAAGGCTAGCTGGAAGCTTTTACTTGAACAAGGATGATGTGTTGTACAAGAGGAACTTTGACATGGTTCTGCTCAAATGCGTGGTTAGACACGAAGCCGACATGTTAATGCAGGAAGTACACGAGGGATCTTTCGGTACCCATGCTGGTGGTCATGCAATGGCCAAGAAGTTGTTAAGAGCCGGTTATTACTTGATAACCATGGAATCTGATTGTTTCAAATACGCTTGGAAGTGCCACAAATGTCAGATCTATGAAGATAAAGTGCATGTACCACCAAACCCTCTGAATATTATGAATTCTCCTTGGCCATTCGCGATGTGGGGCATCGATATGATTGGAAAGATTGAACCTACTGCTTCTAATGGACATCGCTTCATCCTAGTCGTGATTGATTACTTTACCAAGTGGGTGGAAGCAGCTTCCTATGCCAATGTTACCAGACAAGTGGTTGCTCGATTCATTAAGAAAGAAATTATCTGTCGTTATGGGGTTCCTGAGAGAATCATCACTGATAATGGTTCGAACCTCAATAACAAGATGATGAAAGAGCTTTGCAAAGACTCTGAGATCGAACACCATAATTCTTCTCCTTACAGACCAAAGATGAATAGTGCTGTAGAGGCGGCAAACAAGAACATTAAGAATTGCTTATTTTCTTAATAGGATAGCTTATTTTCTCTTTTGGCGCAATTACCTCTTCCAAGGAATTGCTTCCTGGTGTATTTGCCTTTATAGGCCATTTTCAATCAATAAAAGTTGTTATTCAGTCAAATTGCTCTCTTGTTTTTTTATTTCTACTGTTTTGTTTGCAAAAAACGTCCGAATTTTTGATAAACATTGCATCTAAAAACATGAAGACTAGACAATGACGTGCGGAAAGATAAAACATCTGAAAATCATTTTGAATGTTGAGTACACTTGAGTATATTTTGTCCATACGATCCCCTGGGGCATGTATGTCCTGCCGTTTTGCAGATTACTATCTTTGATTGATGGCTAAAGCAGATGGGCCAAAGTTTGTTCGAAGGAAGACCCTTTTGTTTCAACACTGTCCAGTCGTGTAAGAAGTTGGGTCGTCTAAGTCGAGTTCAGAATTTGTTTTCCCAGCATGGTCGAGAGGTTGGTGTTTTCTCAACAAGTGACTCCCCAGTTGAGTTGGTTTCTCTACCGTTCCGAGAATGTCAGATCAGTAAGTATCCTCAGCAGAATTGTTGTATGTCCCCACAGAGTTGGAAGATCGAATCAGAAATTGTGTGCTCAGTAAAGTGATCATTTGCTTTCCCAGCAAGAGTTTTCCTCCCTTTGCATCTTGCATGTAGTAATCATCATTTGCATTCGCATTCTCAAATCGCGTAGCATTTCCATTCAGTATGGAGCATTACGCCATGGAAAACTCAAACATATGCATACATGTATTAAATCAGATTGGATCATACCTCCGGAAGAGACGAATCATTTTTCAACATCAGTGTAGCACATTTGCAGCAGTTGCTCTTGGTAACATTCAGAATCAATAATCCTGGTGAGATTTATTTTCCCACCAGTTCGTGAAAGGAAAGCTTGATTCTCTTCTGATTTAGTCACCAGTAAGTGTCTGCCTTATTTTGACATGTGAAAATATCATCCTTGCAATACCGGTAAGTGTCGTGTTGATCCCCGTAAATGTCTGTGCTTTTCTTTGATGTCGGCGAACATCATCTTTCGATGTCGATAAACGTCGAATTCCAATCGTTGGCCATAATAAATGGCATGTCTCTCATGGTGTCTACAAAAAAAAATCGTTTTGTCAACACCCGTGTGTGTCCTTTCCTTTTTTGGTGTCGGTAAACATCATTGTTCGATGTCGGTAAACATCAGCCGCTTGTTAACCATCGGTAAATGGTTTTGTCGTTTAAATAACTATGTGTTTTTGCTATCCGTGAATATCAAGTATTTCATTTTCGCCATCAGTAAATGGTTTTCGTTTCATAAATTTATTCTTTCCTTGGTGTTTGTAAACATTTTTGTTCGGTGTCGGTAAACATCGAGTTCCTTCCCAGTCATCGGTAAATGTCTGGTCTTGTTTCACTTGTAAACATCTTTGTTCGATGTCAGTAAACATCGAGTTCCTTCCCAGTCATCAGTAAATGTCTGGTCTTGTTTCACTTGTAAACATCATTGTTCGATGTCGGTAAACATCGAGTTCCTTCCTAGTCGTCGGTAAATATATGGTCTTGTTTCACTTATAAACATCATTGTTCAATGTCGGTAAACATCGAGTTCCTTCCCAGTCATCGGTAAATGTCTGGTCTTGTAGGGCTTTCTTTGATATCGGTAAATATCGATTTTGTTTCGAAGCCGCCATCGGTAAATGGCCTCGCTTTCCTTGATATCGGTAAATATCAAATTTGTTTTGAAGCCGCCATCGGTAAATGGCCTCACTTTCTTTGATATCGGTAAATATCAAATTTTGTTTTGAAGCCGCCATCGGTAAATGGCCTCGCTTTCTTTGATTCATCACCTACAGAGTGCAAATTCTCCGGTTCTTTTGGTATTCAATCCCTATTTACCTTGAAAGTCTGATAGCCTCCGCTTTTATCCGTTCAAGTTCACAGTTGATTGAATAGGGGCAGCTGTAGCACCTCAAATTTGCCCTCCTCATTCATGCATTCATTTTAGGTCATTTAACATTTCATATTGCATCTCATCATGTCAATCAGAATTAGCTCCAAGAGTTTGTCTTCCAAGAAGTTTGGATATCATCCAAGTCACTTTGTGGGTTCTATCTGAATGATCAGTCAACACAAGTGAAATTGTGCATCAACTAGGGTTTTTCTCAACACTCAAGGAAGTTTGTATTCATCTGGGTATTGTAACACCTCAAAATTTGCCCTCTCCTCTCTTGGGACTAGCATTAACATGTTGCATATCATTTTAGGTCATTAGGCATTGCATATTGCATATCATGTGGTTACATTGTGCAAGCCATTCTCCCAAGTCTTGATCAGAAGATGAGGAAGTCGAGTGCAAGCCTAGGGTTTATTGACTGATCATTGGCCATCTGAGGATTGGGCTGTGAATTAGGGTTTTGTGATTCTCAATGGATGTTGGTCTTCATATTGATTACAATGATACATCATCATCATCATGGTTGGATGTCATCAGGAGATTGAAGAAGATTCCTTGAGATTAGGGTTTTGACCACTGGTCAACCCTAATCAGTTGCATTGGGCCAATCAGGGCATAATCAGGAGATGGGGTTTATGATGGTTGTGGGGTTCATTCTATGATTATATTGTGCTTATTGAGGCTAGGGTGTCACCCTTGAGCCATTTCAGTTGAAGATTGGGGCTCAATTTGATCTATGCATTGCCTGATTTATCTATCAGATGAAAAGTCAACTATGGTCAACTGTACATGATCTGATGGATTTAGAGGTGGAAATGAGTTAGATACACTTCATTCATGTTGGAACAAGTGTTATATGACATCTCAAAGCTTAAGAATGAAGAAAATCAAGTCAGAACAAAAACTGCCAAAAATAGAAAGTGACTTATAATTGAAGTTTCCAAAAATGGAAAGTTTTTGACCTCAAAGCCACGTGTCCAAGGAAGCTTCAAATGAAAAATTGTTCAACATGAAAGTTGTAGATCTTGTTCTCACCTTTCCAAAAAGTCCAAGAACTTGAAAATCCCATGTATGGTTTGAAAATTAGGGCTCAGTGAATTTCAGAAATGACCCATAATCAGGAGGCCATAACTTCCACATGGTTTGTCCAAATTGCAAGTTCTTTATATGCACAAACTCCATTTGACATGTACTTTCATGGTGCATAATTGGATTTTTCCAAAAGTGGTCAATGCAAAAAGTCAATTTTCAACTGGACAGTTAAAATGGACCAAGGGCAAAATTGTCCAACTTGTGAAATAATTGGAATTTTTGAGTGGAGATTTTTGCAACACCTCATGAATGGCATTTAAAATTTGTTGGAATCGTCATTTCATGGCAAAGGCTTGTGGTTTGGAATTTGGCTTGAAAAATGAAAGTGCAAAATTGGACATTAAGCTACCACATGGTGAATTTCAAAAATACTCATCCAATGAGAGTGCACCAAGTTGCAACAGCTCACACATGTCATTTAGAGAGTGTGTGAGCTGTCAAATAGGTGGCAATGAGCTGGCATGTGAAATTCCTTTTTTGCCCTCACTTGAAAAATTAGCATTGTTACTAATCAACTCCATTTGGTTAATTAACATGATTAAGTGATGATTAAGCATTGGTATATAAACATAATCTCATTCTAATCATAACAGAATTTCACATTCCCCAAAATTGGATCTCAAACTTTCCAAATTCTCTCAAAATCTCAAGAACACCATAAACACAAAACTTCATCAAACTTCATCGAATCTCAACCAATTTTCGAATTTCTTTTTGGATTGATCTTGTTTCATCCTCTTCACCAACTGTTTTTGGTTATTGGAGCATAAAGAGCCATGAACACGACTGTCCAAGTGAAGCATCATCCATGGTGAATTGTGATTTGGCGCGGTAGAAGCGATTTCCTCGAATCTAAGCTTTGCATCCTACTTCCACAAGCCTATGCTTCATCTGTTTCATTAAATTGAGCGCAAAGATCACCAAGAACAGCGCTGCACTTCAGGTATTCCAAAAACTCGAATGTCACGGTTTTCCAAATTGTTGTATGCTTTGTGTAGTTTGTTTCATGTAGAGCATCATGATACTCTTAGATTTGTGAATGGTGAACTGTAGCTCATGCAATTTGGATTTGAAGTTTCGTGTCCAAACCCTAATTGATTCGATTCGGATGATAGAGGAATAGTTAGGATGAAATAGGTTGATATTTGAGATCTACACGTTAAGACCTTTCCAACGGATGTCCATTTGTTGATTTTGGTTGAGGTTTGAGTCGAAACCGAGTTTGGAGTGGAAGCTTGAGACGCGAGGAAGACGATGACAGGTTTCTGGAAATAAGAGGCATTCGATCCATATTTTCGTTTGAATTTTTGAATTGGAGGTTTCCCGCGGCCACTGTTCCATATTTACAAAACTGCCATTGTCAAATTCTATTTAATTTAATTAATTCTTAAAAATTTACAAACACCTTAAATAATTCATAAAAAATTGTAGAAAATTCATAAAAATGTGGAAATTTTTTCTATGACTTCCTTGTTGACTCTAGGTTTTTTTGACCTATTGGTCAAAGTTGTGCATGGCAAAAATATTGTTTGACCTAGGCTTATTTCACATGTGTTCACATTTGATACATTTTACCATGTGGTTCATGAAATGCTCATAATGTAAAATAAATTCTTGAAAATTTTTGAGATGATTGTTGACTGGCTGATGTTCATTTATATGTAAATTTCATGAATTTTTGATACCTGGTCATTGAGCAGCAAATTTTGGAACTTAGGTGTGACAATTTGTGTCACACCTCATTATGTCAATTTGCTGGATTTTTTTGAGTGGCCTATACTTGTTGAAATAAAATGAAATTTTGCATGATGGTTAATTAACATGTTAAGATGCTTTGTGAATTTTTGTGGAATTTTACATCGCATTTTCAAATTGATTGCTATTTTTCATCTCTGTTGGTCAAATGTGCAAGCTTGTGTGACATAGGTTGGTAGATTTAATGTGAAATGCTCATATGGTATTGGATAATCATGAAATTTGATATGCTTGTAATAGACACATAATGTGACATCCCTGTTTTGGTCTCATCCATTTCTTTTTTTTCTCTCATTGAGTTATGAATTTTTGAAGTGGAAGCATGTATTGATGTTGTGAATTGGAGCATGTAATTGTGTCTGTTTTTGTTGATTTTCATTGACATGGTTCCATTTGCCCAATTGAGCTCAAATTTGACATGGTAGACCTTGAATATCCCCTGTTTAGGTGTAAATTATTTGAGAATTTTTAGAATTGTTTTGATGTGGATTTGAATGCAATAGTTCTGTTTGCATGTTTGGTGCTTCATTTGAACTAGTTTGCCTTGTTTTGTGCATAACATGAACATGATGAATGATATAAACATGAGACTAATGGTGTTTGCTCTTGTTTGACATTAATTTGACTTTGGTTGGTGAATACCTTGCTGTTTAGGAATTTTTCTTGCCTTTGGACCCTAGGCTTAGCCTAGTGGTCTTGTTGCTAATATTTGCTTGATTTTTCAGGATCAAAAGCATAATGCACACGGAGAATGAATCAAATTGATTGAAATGGTGTTGTTTGATGTTTGTATACTAACATAACATTGTTTTGTAGGTTTTGAAGCTTGGGCTTGAGCTTTGAGCTTGCTTTGTTGTGCATTGATCTGTATAGATTAACTGATTGAACTTTTGCTGTTTAGTTTTGTCTGTCTGAGTACTAACTGTGTTTGACTGTTTCCAGGTACTTTTAGTTGCTCAGTTCCTTGTGAACTTTTGCTGTGCTTTGCTTAAGCAACTTGCATTGAGGTATAACTTCCTAACTTCATGTAGTCTGGAGACCCGGCTGTTACCGGGCCGGGCAAATAAATGTCTGAAGTCCTCCTTAAGAGGCGATGATTGTGATTGTTTAATTTTGTGCCTAAGCAGGTAAAGTCCTTAATCAAGGCAATTGGTGGAAGGTAGGGATATGCAATCTATCCCCCACTATTCTGTGAGTCTTCTCCTTGCTCCCATTACATGGTTGTAGCATTGAGATCACAAGCCCAAGATCCGTGCAGTGCACATTGTGTCAGAGTCTCTGAGTATAGAAGGGTCCCCCCATTCTGGACCCATGCTCATTTGTCAGAAGCTCTCCCTGGTTAGGGATAAGAGCTGTGAGGTCTGATCCTCACTTCATCCTTTCATCTGCTTCACCTTAGCCTCGTAATGGCAAGGTTAAGAGCAAACACAGCCCGTACAGACGACTTGCTGAGGCAGTCAAACCTATTGTGTGAGCCCCTTGTTTGGCTATAGTGCATGCTATGTGGATATCTGATTGACATGCTTGTTTGAGATGCTTGTTCTCATTTGATGTATGCTTATATTCTATATGCTTGTGTGCTTGCTTCTTTCCTGGATAGGAGTAGTTTGCTTATGCAAGTAGGATAGAAAACTGAGCTTAGGGATGACTGTGCATGACAACGTCTAGGCTCGAGTCGTAGTCTCCCTAGTGTTGTGTCTCCCTGGTTTCTGGCTAGTAATGCAGTCCCTTTCAGGGGAACTACATCGCCCTGATCCTTGTTCCAGACGAGGTATGTAGGCAGGGGGTCGTGCGAGACCTCTCCGGGCAACCTTTTTCTTTTTTGCGTGCGTTTACTTGTTATCTGACTGTGTGTTTTGGTTCGGATGCCGACGTAAGCCCAGTGATTGGCAGTCGGGCTCCACGTTTGCCCTTGTGAGTGTGTTTTGGTTCGGATGCCGACGTAATTCCATCCAGTGGTTGTCGGGCTTCATGTTTGCCACCCTTGCTTGTTTGTATGTTTTGTGTTGTTTGGCGTGCGTAAGCCGAACTACAGTGGCTCTGATTCTTGTTCCAGACAAGATATGTAGGCATAAGGTGCGATACCTTATCGAGCCCGTTTCTCCTAACCCCACCTGCGTTCCCTGTGTGTGTGTGTGATGTTTTAGCAACCTATTCTCTTTATTCTAGGACGTGGATCCCGTCGAGTACGACGGACGTGAGGGGTGCTAATACCTTCCCCTCGCGTAACCGACTCCCGAACCTTTTCTCTTTGGTCGCGAGACCATGTCTTTCCAGGTTTCTCTGAGCGTTTCCTTTCCCTATCTTGGGATAAATAACGTTTAGTGGCGGCTCTGTGTGTTTTATTTTTAGGCTCGCCGGTTGATTTTTCGCAGGATGCGACAGCTGGCGACTCTGCTGGGGACATAACAGATGTTGACCTGTGCTGGTCCATCTTCCCTAAGCGAGTCTTTCCTAGCGTTCTAGGATTAGTTTAGGTTGCTTGTTGTGTTACTTATTGCATTTATTATTCTAACCCATTGTATATATTTGCATTAATGTCTGCATGCATCATACTATCATGTTGTTGCCGTCCTCTTTGCAGGTGGTTCCTCTGTGTGGGGTGGGTGTTCTGAGTGGGGCTAAAACCCAGGCCCGAGTATACACCTAGGATTAGTGTGGTCTCATGTCGCCTCTTTCATGTTAAGTCAACATGTGCCTGGCGGCGTGATGTACCACAAGCCGGACGAGGCTCATTTGGTAGTGCTCATCTTTGTGGATATTCCGCTTTGTTTGAGTTACTCCATCTGGGTTATTGACTCTGGTGACCGATCATTTCCCGGATCTTTGGTTTAGACGGTCTTAAGGGAGCTACAATGGCACACCCGAAAGGGCAAACCCATTGAGTATCTTTGCCCGATTGTCGAGACTATTATCCGCCTTATGATGACCTGTTTAGAATTTACCTGTGAGGGGAGGGTTGATTCTGTCAGATGCATGATCAGATGGTGACTCAGTTGGTGACTTTTTGTTCCGTGGATCAGAGTCCTATTTATAAGTCGGATTTATGGCCATTTATGTCAGAGACGCCGGAGTGCTGTCCGAGATTTATCAGTGGGGATCCGTTTATTTCAGGATTCCCTGGGCCGAGTTATTTATCAGTGGGGATCCGTTTATTTCAGGATTCCCCGGGCCGTTTCAGATGATTGTGGGTGTCTGCTCAGGGACTGATGGTGATGATGATGGTGTATCTTTCTTCCGTTTATTTCGGAACCCGTGGGTCAGATTTGTGGTTACAGTTTCCTCAGATGGTTGTGATCAGTCCAGGGATCCGAGCTGTAGTTCAGAGCAACAGATGATCAGATGACTTGGAGGATGGCCCAGTGCATCGCATACATCTGCATCATTCTCATTTTGCATTCATCTGCATCAAACTCACGTCTAGCCATATGGGGAGTATTATTGATTGAGAATCTGGTTGAGAGACATCTTGAATTTCAGAATGTGGATGTCAAAATATTAGCTGTCTCGATGAAACCAGAATCAAAGGATAGAATTTTCCTCATATGGATAGATGTTGCATTCATGCATATTAACCCATTTGCTGTTTTGTAGGTGTCAACCGGTGCGCATAGCTGGTTTGCTCAGATATCCTGCTGGGGGCAGCAAATCCGAACTGATGGATCCACCCAACGCCGACATCCTCGAACTGAAAGAGATGGTAAGGGATTTGTTCAGTGTTGTGCAAGGGCTTGCCTTGGGGCAAAAAGCCATGGCCGAGAGATTAGAAAGGATTGAGGGCTGGATGATCAAGGAGAAAGTTCAGGAAAAGGCTCCGTCATCCGAAGTAACAAATCCCTCTGGCTCTGTAGTGAAGAAATCCCTTGACAGTGGTCAGCCCAAGAAGAAGGTTGAATCAGGTGGTGCACTGACTAAAAGAGAATGCGGTAAGGATCGTTACCACCCTTATGCTGCCACCGTAACCATTCCTGTTGGTGATTCATCTGCACCACAGCAGCAACAGTCACCTCAATTGAGAACACAAAGAGTTGTGGGCCAAGTGAGAAGGAGGACGACAGATCGTCATTTCAATAAGCCGCCCGTGACTTACGCCTCTCTGTTTAAAAGGTTGGAGGATCTTGGATTGGTGCAGCCGAGGATGTTGACCCTGTTAAAACCTGATCAGAGGCCTGCCGGTTACGATGAGAATGTCAGGTGTGAGTTCCATGCTGGGGCACCCGGACATCATGTTGAGGATTGCAAAGCTTTTAAGCATGTGGTCCAGGACTTGGTAGATTCTAAGGCAATCAGCTTTGCACCGATGGCAGATGATAGTGCTAACCCCGTGTCAAAACATGGTTCTGTAAAAGTGAAAATGGTGTCGAATGACAAGAAAGGGATAGAGGTGACTGAGAATGATCAGTTGAGAATGCCAATGTCTGTGGTCCCAAAACGTCCGACAAAGGGCGGAGTTTTCCCTCGTATGGATGATTGTTGTGCCGCTATTGCTACAAAAGAGCATGTAGTAATTGGGGAATTGGTCCAGAGAAGGATGAAAGTAGAAATGGACGAGGTGAGGTGTAAAGCACTCAGTCTGGCAGCTGAAACCGTCAAGGTGGAAAATGCTATTGGTGTTGAGAAAGAGAAAAAGCTGTCCATTTCTTCTTACAAGCAGGCATTGGAAGTGGTGAGAAGTGGAGGGATCCCAGGCTGGGGACATATCATAGGCATTGTGGTAAAAGCGGATATGTTTGGGATTGGTTATCATCCAGGTCAAGACTCGTCTGAGCAGAACAGAGGACGTCGTCCGTCGTTCACCTTTGTCAGTGCCGGAATGCTAGATTCAGATCACGCCTATACAGTGGGTAAAGAAGCTGACAGTGACTGGGAGATTGATCAATGGATAAGATCGTGCGTACCAGGAAGCTGGAAGGCTTAAAAGATCAGCACTGACACTCGTCCGGAAGAGTAATAATTTCTTGTTTTCAGTTTTATCTGCATGAAAGCCATACGTGTTGCCCGACACGTAATGGTTCATTGTAAGGGCCACCTCATGTTTAAATTTGCATTTTCTGCATCATTAATAAATGGATGTTTTTCAGTCAAAAAGCGGTGTTCCCTGTTTTTCATTTTATTTTTGCAGTTTAAAAAACAAATAAAAATGGCGATGTTTGTTTTCATTTTTCCTTTTTGATCTATCTCGTTCTGAATTCAAAAATAATTCTCCGGATCTCGTTGATAACAATCTGGTTACACCTCATATGACTTCGACAATCCGAGCGATCAGGCTGAAGAAGAAGACGAAGAAGATTGTGATCTGCTGGAATTAGCCAGGTTGTTAAAACAAGAGGAGAGGGTGATTCAGCCGCCCGAGGAGCGGATTGAGATTGTTATTCCAAGCACCGCCGAGGTCAGGAAGGAAATAGGAAAATGGGGCCGCTTCAGAGGCAAGTCGAGAGCGGAATGGTAGCCCTGTTGAAAGAGCAGGTGGATACCTTCGCCTGGTCATGTCAAGATATGCCAGGGACGGATACCGGTGTCATTGTGCACAAGCTACCATGGAGAGAAAACTGTCCTCTAGAGAAGCAGAATGCCAGTGCCTATATCAGAAAGCCATGGTGACTTTGTTCCATGATGTGATTCATCATGAAATTGAATGCTATGTTGATGACATGATAGCAAAGTCCCAAACAGGAAAGGGGCATCTGGCAGACCGGGGCAAGTCGTTTGACCGGTGGAGATAATTCAGACTGAGGTTGAATTCAGATAAGTGCACTATTAGAGCGCGGGCCGGTAAGCTGCTGGGGGTTTATTGTAAATAAGAGAGGAATCGAGGTTGATCCTGCTGAAAAAAAAATATGCCTGAACCGAGGATAAAGAAAAGAGGTTCGTGGTTTCTTCGAAAGATTAAACTAGCTGTCATGGTTCACATCTCATCTAACGGCCACGTGCGAACCTATATTCAAGATGTTGAAAAAAAAAATCAAAAAATCAAACGGTCAGGTGAAATAATGATTGCCAAGGGGCATTGAAAAATAAAAGGATAAGTTGCAGGAACCTCTGATTCCGATGTCTCCCTATGGAAAGAAACTGTTAATCTGGTACTTAACGGCCTTCGAGGGGTCTACGAGGTGTATTGGGTCAGCATGACGCGTCTTGTCGAAAAGAGCATGCAATTTACCTAAGCAAAAAGTTTACCGACTGTGAAACAATACATTCACTGTTCGAGAAAACTTGCTGTACTTTGGCATAGGCTGCTCGCCGACTGAGACAGTATATGCTGATTCATACCACTTTGTGGATTTCCAAGATGGATCTGATCAAGTACATATCTGAAAAGCCAGCAATGACCGGACGGGTTACGAAAGGGCCAATGATTTTGATTGAATATGATATTCGATATATCCCTCAGAAAGCAATCAAGGGAGGAGTGTATGGTCTGATTACATCGCTCCGTAACCCATTGAGGATTATCCACCGATGAAGTTTGAATTCCCTGATGAGGACATCTGAAGGTACTCAAATCGAAAGATTGAGAGTGATCGATCCCGGAGGAGGGGCCTGACCCTGAATCCGAACGGATTCTGATGTCTGATGGGGAGGTTAAGGTGAATAAGCTTTTGCTGCCAGGATAACGTTTGAGTGCACTGATGGTGTGATTGAGTAGGAAGCTTGTATCCTGGGTATCGAACGTCGGTACGCACATCTACTAGGGCAACTCCTTTCTCGTTGGTATATGGGATGGAGGCTGTATTACCCGTTGAGGTTCAGATTCCCTCTTTGAGAGTCCTGATGGACGCGAAATTGCAAGAGGCTGAATGGGTAAGGACCCGGTATGAAGAGTTGAGCTTGATTGAGGAAAAGAGGCTAGCAGCCATCTGTCATGGGCAGTTATACCAGCAAAGGATGAAGCGTGCTTTTGACAAGAAGGTGCGACCTCGGGTATATCACGTGGGTGATATGGTGCTGAAAAGGATCCTTCCTCCTCAAAACGATCGAAGGGGCAAATGGACACCGAATTATGAAGGTCCATTCGTGGTCAAGAAGGTTTTCTCTGGCGGAGCCTTGTTGTTAACGACCATGGATGGCGAGGATTTTCCATTCCCTGTGAATGCGGACGCAGTTAAAAAATACTTCGTATAATTGACCCGCTGGACGAAAAGAATAAAATAGTCCAGGCAAAAATGGGCATCCCGGCGAACCAAAAACAGAAAGAAAGGTTCGGGCAAAAATTAGGGATATAAAAATGAAAAATGTACACCCGGCAAGTCGAAAACCTGAGAAGGCGACTTGGGCAAAAATGGGTATCCCGGTGGACTGAAAACCCGAAAGGGCGGTCCAGGCAAAAGAGGGATTGAAACGAACAACTGCGTCCAGCATGATCGTTTACGCTTTGGTTAAAGCATCATGGATAATACCCGGTAGGGATCAGTCAGAATCGTCTTGTTCAGAAGGCGGAAAGCATGGAGAGTCTGAGGACATATGGGGTGTAACCGAGTTGGAACTCGATGAGATCACGGGTTTCACATTGCCATTAGGATAGATTTTTCCTTTTGAGCGCAATTACCTCTTTTCAGGAATTGCTTCCTTTTGTATTGCTCAATTTGAGCCACGCTTTTCCAATCAATAAAATGCATGTTCAGTCAAATATTTTTGTTTTTGTTTTTCATTACCGCTTTGATTGCAAAAACATCCAGATATTTTTGATAAAGAATCTTGCATTTTAAGACATACAGGTCCCTTCCAATGCATGTTTATAAGATTGAAAGCTTGAAATCTTATTCGGAAGGTTGGGTGACCCAAGTGTTGAAATCTTGACACGCCTGGGGCACGGTTTTATCTAACGATCTGTTTTGCAGGAACTGTTAGATATTTTCACTCACTTGCAGGTTGTGAGGTGGAAGCTGTTGACAAAAGCAGATCCCCAGAGAGTTCGCTCAGGGACAAATGAATATGAAAGAGACGACGTTGAGACGTACGACGATCCTTGATGATAATCAAGAAGACTCTTCAAAGTCGGGAGATTGAAATTTCTGTATAAATCCCAGGAGTTCGCTTCCCGTCGAGCGCGGAGCGATTTGGAATACAAGATGATGGAGCAGAAAAGGTCCAGACGAGTCTGGGAATTCTCAAAAGTGGAAAGCTGATACGAGATTGGGAGGTGGATACCAGGGTTCGACGAGTTGACGGATGTTCTGTACCAACTTTTCTCATTTCCTCAGCGAGGTCCCCTAGCAGAATTAGAAGACCAACTCCCCTGCAGATCCAAGGTCTGTGACCTCTCCAGCCGAGTCAGGATGGTTATCCCCGGTAGGTTTATATTGGTGTTTCCTCAGCGGCCAGTCCAGAAGGTTGCTATTCCCCGAGTGGAGCGGGTTTCGATGAAATATATCTCCAGCAGTGTTCATCCTACCAGTGGATTGGACAAGTTCCCGTAGCGGACGGATGGATTTTTGCATCCCCAGCTGAGCGGATTCTGCCTATGGGTTGCGTGGGTTGTTCCCAGCGGAGTGGCATTTGTTTCCCTAGCATGGTCAGGATAGTCATCCCCAGCGGGTGTCAAATCAATGTTTCCCCAGTTGCCAGGCCTGGAGATTGCTATTTCCCCCAGCGGAGTATCTGTGAGCATTTCCCCAGTGAAGTCGTCAGGTATCTGTGAGGGTTTCCCGAAGCAGAGTAGGGATTGATATCCCTAGCAAGTCAAAGACCGATGTATCCCCACAGAGTGTTGGTGGTGCTTATCCCCAGCAGTTTCCCGAGCGGATTGGGTGCAAAGGAGGTTCTTCCCCAGCAAGGGTTACCTTATCCCAGCAGCAGTGATATTCCCCAGCAGGGTGGAATCGGAGTATTGACGGGTTCCTCAGCAGAGTGTCTCGTGCTCCTCAGCAGAGTCCCTTGAGGGGGATGCCTTTTTATACATTCATCATGAAAAATAACATAGCATCTTGCATAGAAAAAGTAATAAATCGCGTAGCATTTCCATAATTATGGAGCATTACGCAGAAAAAGATCATGCATCATATTGCAAGCATAAGCTAGTCTCAGACTGTGGTTGTTGTTTGAGAGGTGGTTTGCCCAGAAGCGAAGATGTTACTCTGAGGAGTTTAGCATCATGACGTCAGATCAGCAACGTTCACCAGTAGTGCGATATTGGAGGAAAGGTTTCCGTCGGACCGAGATGGAAATAAAATCAAAGGACGATACGCGATCAGCGCGACTCAAGCCATGGTTACCGCTTGAGGATTGGTTTTATCAGACAGTGAAGGTGTTACTCCGAGGAGTCTAGCATCATGGTTTTAATCAAGGATATTCCCCAGTAGTACGATACTGGAGGGTAAGTTTCTGTCGAGCAGAGATGGGAATGTTAATCAAGAAGTTTCCGATTTCCAGATCGAAGAAGTTTCCGATTCCCAGATCGAAGAAGTTTCCGATTCCCAGATCGAAGAAGTTCTCAACAGTCAGGACGAAGAACTTGTGGCACTCCGGCCAGTTTCCGATTTCCAGATCGAAGAAGTTTCCGATTTCCAGATCGAAGGAGTTTCCGATTTCCAGATCGAAGAGGTTCTCAACAGTCAGGACGAAGAACTTGCGGCAATCCGGCCAGTTTCCGATTTCCAGATCGAAGAGGTTCTCAACAGTCAGGACGAAGAACTTGTGGCACTCCGGCCAGTTCCGATTTCCAGATCGAAGAAGCTCACGATGATTAGATCGATGCAGCTTGCGGCAATCCGGCCAGTTTCCCGGTATCCAGACCGAAGTGGTGTTCAGACCAAAGTGGTGTTCAGGCCAAGAAAGTGAAAAAGAAGAGGAAATTTCGGGGTTCGAGAAAATGAAAAAAGAAAGGAATAATAATCCCGAGCGGATGAGTGGTGTTCAGGCCATGGTTATCCCTGCGTTACCATTTATTTTGGTATCCAGGTCGACGTTTATGTTTTGGGGTTCAAGCTGAATTTTTCCGTTCCGGACGGGTTCTTTCAGAAGATTGTTTCTTCGCCGATGCTGACAGGCGTTGTTAATTTTCCCATCAGAGTGCAAATTGTTCGTCTGTTCTTGGTATTCAATCACTCTTCATCCTGATCATCCGAACGCCGAGGCTATTCGTATCGACAGGTTCACAGTGGATTGAATAGGGGCAGCTGTAACACCTCAAAATTTGCCCTCTCCTCTCTTGGGACTAGCATTAACATGTTGCATATCATTTTAGGTCATTAGGCATTGCATATTGCATATCATGTGGTTACATTGTGCAAGCCATTCTCCCAAGTCTTGATCAGAAGATGAGGAAGTCGAGTGCAAGCCTAGGGTTTATTGACTGATCATTGGCCATCTGAGGATTGGGCTGTGAATTAGGGTTTTGTGATTCTCAATGGATGTTGGTCTTCATATTGATTACAATGATACATCATCATCATCATGGTTGGATGTCATCAGGAGATTGAAGAAGATTCCTTGAGATTAGGGTTTTGACCACTGGTCAACCCTAATCAGTTGCATTGGGCCAATCAGGGCATAATCAGGAGATGGGGTTTATGATGGTTGTGGGGTTCATTCTACGATTATATTGTGCTTATTGAGGCTAGGGTGTCACCCTTGAGCCATTTCAGTTGAAGATTGGGGCTCAATTTGATCTATGCATTGCCTGATTTATCTATCAGATGAAAAGTCAACTATGGTCAACTGTACATGATCTGATGGATTTAGAGGTGGAAATGAGTTAGATACACTTCATTCATGTTGGAACAAGTGTTATATGACATCTCAAAGCTTAAGAATGAAGAAAATCAAGTCAGAACAAAAACTGCCAAAAATAGAAAGTGACTTATAATTGAAGTTTCCAAAAATGGAAAGTTTTTGACCTCAAAGCCACGTGTCCAAGGAAGCTTCAAATGAAAAATTGTTCAACATGAAAGTTGTAGATCTTGTTCTCACCTTTCCAAAAAGTCCAAGAACTTGAAAATCCCATGTATGGTTTGAAAATTAGGGCTCAGTGAATTTCAGAAATGACCCATAATCAGGAGGCCATAACTTCCACATGGTTTGTCCAAATTGCAAGTTCTTTATATGCACAAACTCCATTTGACATGTACTTTCATGGTGCATAATTGGATTTTTCCAAAAGTGGTCAATGCAAAAAGTCAATTTTCAACTGGACAGTTAAAATGGACCAAGGGCAAAATTGTCCAACTTGTGAAATAATTGGAATTTTTGAGTGGGGATTTTTGCAACACCTCATGAATGGCATTTAAAATTTGTTGGAATCGTCATTTCATGGCAAAGGCTTGTGGTTTGGAATTTGGCTTGAAAAATGAAAGTGCAAAATTGGACATTAAGCTACCACATGGTGAATTTCAAAAATACTCATCCAATGAGAGTGCACCAAGTTGCAACAGCTCACACATGTCATTTAGAGAGTGTGTGAGCTGTCAAATAGGTGGCAATGAGCTGGCATGTGAAATTCCTTTTTTGCCCTCACTTGAAAAATTAGCATTGTTACTAATCAACTCCATTTGGTTAATTAACATGATTAAGTGATGATTAAGCATTGGTATATAAACATAATCTCATTCTAATCATAACAGAATTTCACATTCCCCAAAATTGGATCTCAAACTTTCCAAATTCTCTCAAAATCTCAAGAACACCATAAACACAAAACTTCATCAAACTTCATCGAATCTCAACCAATTTTCGAATTTCTTTTTGGATTGATCTTGTTTCATCCTCTTCACCAACTGTTTTTGGTTATTGGAGCATAAAGAGCCATGAACACGACTGTCCAAGTGAAGCATCATCCATGGTGAATTGTGATTTGGCGCGGTAGAAGCGATTTCCATCGAATCTAAGCTTTGCATCCTACTTCCACAAGCCTATGCTTCATCTGTTTCATTAAATTGAGCGCAAAGATCACCAAGAACAGCGCTGCACTTCAGGTATTCCAAAAACTCGAATGTCACGGTTTTCCAAATTGTTGTATGCTTTGTGTAGTTTGTTTCATGTAGAGCATCATGATACTCTTAGATTTGTGAATGGTGAACTGTAGCTCATGCAATTTGGATTTGAAGTTTCGTGTCCAAACCCTAATTGATTCGATTCGGATGATAGAGGAATAGTTAGGATGAAATAGGTTGATATTTGAGATCTACACGTTAAGACCTTTCCAACGGATGTCCATTTGTTGATTTTGGTTGAGGTTTGAGTCGAAACCGAGTTTGGAGTGGAAGCTTGAGACGCGAGGAAGACGATGACAGGTTTCTGGAAATAAGAGGCATTCGATCCATATTTTCGTTTGAATTTTTGAATTGGAGGTTTCCCGCGGCCACTGTTCCATATTTACAAAACTGCCATTGTCAAATTCTATTTAATTTAATTAATTCTTAAAAATTTACAAACACCTTAAATAATTCATAAAAAATTGTAGAAAATTCATAAAAATGTGGAAATTTTTTCTATGACTTCCTTGTTGACTCTAGGTTTTTTTTGACCTATTGGTCAAAGTTGTGCATGGCAAAAATATTGTTTGACCTAGGCTTATTTCACATGTGTTCACATTTGATACATTTTACCATGTGGTTCATGAAATGCTCATAATGTAAAATAAATTCTTGAAAATTTTTGAGATGATTGTTGACTGGCTGATGTTCATTTATATGTAAATTTCATGAATTTTTGATACCTGGTCATTGAGCAGCAAATTTTGGAACTTAGGTGTGACAATTTGTGTCACACCTCATTATGTCAATTTGCTGGATTTTTTTGAGTGGCCTATACTTGTTGAAATAAAATGAAATTTTGCATGATGGTTAATTAACATGTTAAGATGCTTTGTGAATTTTTGTGGAATTTTACATCGCATTTTCAAATTGATTGCTATTTTTCATCTCTGTTGGTCAAATGTGCAAGCTTGTGTGACATAGGTTGGTAGATTTAATGTGAAATGCTCATATGGTATTGGATAATCATGAAATTTGATATGCTTGTAATAGACACATAATGTGACATCCATGTTTTGGTCTCATCCATTTCTTTTTTTTCTCTCATTGAGTTATGAATTTTTGAAGTGGAAGCATGTATTGATGTTGTGAATTGGAGCATGTAATTGTGTCTGTTTTTGTTGATTTTCATTGACATGGTTCCATTTGCCCAATTGAGCTCAAATTTGACATGGTAGACCTTGAATATCCCCTGTTTAGGTGTAAATTATTTGAGAATTTTTAGAATTGTTTTGATGTGGATTTGAATGCAATAGTTCTGTTTGCATGTTTGGTGCTTCATTTGAACTAGTTTGCCTTGTTTTGTGCATAACATGAACATGATGAATGATATAAACATGAGACTAATGGTGTTTGATCTTGTTTGACATTAATTTGACTTTGGTTGGTGAATACCTTGCTGTTTAGGAATTTTTCTTGCCTTTGGACCCTAGGCTTAGCCTAGTGGTCTTGTTGCTAATATTTGCTTGATTTTTCAGGATCAAAAGCATAATGCACACGGAGAATGAATCAAATTGATTGAAATGGTGTTGTTTGATGTTTGTATACTAACATAACATTGTTTTGTAGGTTTTGAAGCTTGGGCTTGAGCTTTGAGCTTGCTTTGTTGTGCATTGATCTGTATAGATTAACTGATTGAACTTTTGCTGTTTAGTTTTGTCTGTCTGAGTACTAACTGTGTTTGACTGTTTCCACGTACTTTTAGTTGCTCAGTTCCTTGTGAACTTTTGCTGTGCTTTGCTTAAGCAACTTGCATTGAGGTATAACTTCCTAACTTCATGTAGTCTGGAGACCCGGCTGTTACCGGGCCGGTCAAATAAATGTCTGAAGTCCTCCTTAAGAGGCGATGATTGTGATTGTTTAATTTTGTGCCTAAGCAGGTAAAGTCCTTAATCAAGGCAATTGGTGGAAGGTAGGGATATGCAATCTATCCCCCACTATTCTGTGATTCTTCTCCTTGCTCCCATTACATGGTTGTAGCATTGAGATCACAAGCCCAAGATCCGTGCAGTGCACATTGTGTCAGAGTCTCTGAGTATAGAAGGGTCCCCCCATTCTGGACCCATGCTCATTTGTCAGAAGCTCTCCCTGGTTAGGGATAAGAGCTGTGAGGTCTGATCCTCACTTCATCCTTTCATCTGCTTCACCTTAGCCTCGTAATGGCAAGGTTAAGAGCAAACACAGCCCGTACAGACGACTTGCTGAGGCAGTCAAACCTATTGTGTGAGCCCCTTGTTTGGCTATAGTGCGTGCTATGTGGATATCTGATTGACATGCTTGTTTGAGATGCTTGTTCTCATTTGATGTATGCTTATATTCTGTATGCTTGTGTGCTTGCTTCTTTCCTGGATAGGAGTAGTTTGCTTATGCAAGTAGGATAGAAAACTGAGCTTAGGGATGACTGTGCATGACAACGTCTAGGCTCGAGTCGTAGTCTCCCTAGTGTTGTGTCTCCCTGGTTTCTGGCTAGTAATGCAGTCCCTTTCAGGGGAACTACATCGCCCTGATCCTTGTTCCAGACGAGGTATGTAGGCAGGGGGTCGTGCGAGACCTCTCCGGGCAACCTTTTTCTTTTTTACGTGCGTTTACTTGTTATCTGACTGTGTGTTTTGGTTCGGATGCCGACGTAAGCCCAGTGATTGGCAGTCGGGCTCCACGTTTGCCCTTGTGAGTGTGTTTTGGTTCGGATGCCAACGTAATTCCATCCAGTGGTTGTCGGGCTTCATGTTTGCCACCCTTGCTTGTTTGTATGTTTTGTGTTGTTTGGCGTGCGTAAGCCGAACTACAGTGGCTCTGATTCTTGTTCCAGACAAGATATGTAGGCATAAGGTGCGATACCTTATCGAGCCCGTTTCTCCTAACCCCACCTGCGTTCCCTGTGTGTGTGTGTGATGTTTTAGCAACCTATTCTCTTTATTCTAGGACGTGGATCCCGTCGAGTACGACGGACGTGAGGGGTGCTAATACCTTCCCCTCGCGTAACCGACTCCCGAACCTTTTCTCTCTGGTCGCGAGACCATGTCTTTCCAGGTTTCTCTGAGCGTTTCCTTTCCCTATCTTGGGATAAATAACGTTTAGTGGCGGCTCTGTGTGTTTTATTTTTAGGCTCGCCGGTTGATTTTTCGCAGGATGCGACAGGTATCAAGGGTGTATCACCATCCTCATGATCTTTCTTTCCTCAAATTTTCATTTCTTATCAGCAAAGTTCATCTGAATTAGGGTTTGACCTCTGGTCAACTTTGGTTTACTTAAGCAGTCAAAGTAGGGTTCCTCAAGGATTGAGATGCATTCTTGGTTTGAAGGTCTTATGGATGTTATGTAGAGCTCTTGGGAGCCAAGGCTTCATTTTCAGAGGTTTTCTTTAAAGGATCAAGCTTAATGGGCTCAGTACAGTTCAAAATTCAACTATGAAGTCAAAAGTCAACTGTCAGTCAACTGAAGGTCAAATGGTTAGGGAATGACTTGAGATACTTCCAACATGTTCAAATGGGGTCTATTCATCATTCAAAACGTTCATCTTGAAGGGACAAAGGTCTGTCCCTGAACTGTCATGCTCGCTAGGCGAGCAATCCTTCGCTAGGCGAAGCCCACGCTTCCTCCTTCGCTCCAACAAACCTTGATGATGTTGCTACTGGAATTGCTCGCTAACCTGCTCGCCTAGCGAGTAAGTGCTAGCTATGTTTTTACCCAAGTCTGAGAGCGTTTGATGGAACCTTACTGAATTGTGCTTTGCATGCTGTTTTGAAAAAAAATCCTGTCATGTTCGCTAGCTGCTCGCTAGGCGAAGACAGTAGCGAGATGATTCGCTAGCTGCTCGCTAGGTGAAGACAGTAGTGAGCGTGGCAGAAACCCATTTAATTTTCAGAGGGCCACTCATTTGGGCCCAAAAAACCATTTCAAATTATTTTAGTCTCACTCTCACTCTCACCCTGACTCTCACACATTTCACTTCCATCTCACAAATCCTAAAATTCGGGCAGCCTCCATACACACTGAAAAACCCACTTGCACAAAACCACCTCTATCAATTCCATCTCACATGAACCCTAACATTGCTTTGTAAACCCAACCGTGCATTTCAATTTTAATCGATCTCTCCAATCAGGTTTGCTCTATTTCCATTACTTCATGCTTTCAATTTGAAATTTCTGAAGTATGAGACATTATGGGTGAATTTGGGAGAGTGGGTATCATTAGGTTTTGCATGTGGGTTTAGATGTGCATGAATGTGTAGAACAATGCCTTGAATGTTTAATCACTTAGTTTTTGAAATGGGTACCATAGGATTTAGGGTTTTCTGAAATTGGACTGTTATCAAGGAAGAACCCAGAACCCGTAGGCATTCGCTAGCACCTCGCTAGGCGAATCTGTGGCGAGCATTCGCTGCCACTTCGCTAAGTGAACCTGTAGCGAGTCTTCGCTAAGCGAAGCAGTAGCAATCATGACAATAGTTGGTTTTTCTGTTTGCTCTCTAATCTGTTTTGTGTTTGTTGTGACATGTTTTCTATTGCATCTGTGCACTGTTTACCTGACGCTGTTGTTGTTATGATTCTTCTATTTGGTGCAACTCTTGATTGCACCCCATCTTGTTATTCTAACATGTTTGTTGAGTTTTTGTGAGGGCTCACGTGACTCTTGAAGAGATAGCTTGCTTGGTATTCCACTTTATTTGTGGGATACCATTTGGAGATTTATTCTGATTGCTTTGCTGACTTATTTTCTTTGATGGTGCTAGCCTGAGAGATCTCTGGGTTTCTTGTTTCTTTAGTTGTTGTTACTTCGGATCTTTATCCGTGTGGTAGCTCTCTTGATCCCTTTTACATCTTTTCAGCATTTTACCGCTTTCTTAGCTGGAAGACCTCGATAGGAGGCAATGTTTTTGTGTGTTTACTTTTGTGCCCAAAGACCTCCAAGAAGAGGCACCAGTGCTAAAGACCTCCATAAAGAGGCAATTGACGGATAAAAGAGATTAATAGCCAATCCCCTGTTATTCAGTGTGTCGTTCTTTATGCTCACACTACGTGTCGATGCTTCAGAACAAAAGCCCAAGATATTTTGTCCGGTCAGTCAGTGGAGAGGGTTCCATCTTTCTGAACCCCCACGCTTTGTCTTGAGTTCACCCTGTCCAGGGTTAAGAGCTATGAGGTCTTATCCTCATTACCCTTTTGATCTGCTCACCCTGACGTTCAATGTCAGTGGTTAAGAGCCCATTTGATTACCTTTCCATGGCTTGTTTGTCGAGGTTGATAGACCCCTCTTGACTAAAGCCCTACCCATGTATGTTTGAGCCCCCCTTGTTGGTGCGTTTACTTTATGCTATATGTTTTTTTTTGTGGTGTGATCGTCTCCCCATAGGATTGCTAGGCTTCGTATAGTCTCTCGTTTGCATGTCAATTAAGGTAGCATGGTTCCTTCGTCTAGGACTTCCTTTGTTGCATGAGCATTCCTAAAACACAAACAACCTCTTTGATTTTCTTTTCTTAAGAACACGTTAACTCCTTCTACTACAGGTGAGTAAGTCTCCAAAGGTCGAGCATCCGGTAGATTGCGTAGTAACGGTGTTCATCTAAAAAACACAAAACAAACAAAAATAGGTTAGCCGAGCTACAGTGCTTTGATTCTCAATCCTTCTTGAGATACGTATGCAGCAGGGTAGGGCCTGTGCGAGCAATAACTCTTTCTTTTCCCTACTTTGATTTTCTCTCTTTCGCATCGCATATAGGACTTTTTATACACACACTTTAGACATAAATGGCAAGCGTGGATCCTGTGGAGTACCACAGACGTGAAGGGGTGCGATAACCTTCCTTTCACGTAACCGGCCCCTTACTCGATTTTCTTTGGTTCGAGACTTTGTTTTATCCGTTCCCTCTTGGTTATGCAGTACTACCTTTCCCTCCTCTTGGGATAAAAGTACATAGCTGGCGACTCTACTCTTCTTCCGCGCCACCTCCTTTTCGCGTTTGTACTTGGATTCAGGAAATCCGGGGAGCGACACCACCAAAATGAAATGATGTCCATTCGAAGCTTTAGGATGAATCATGCCAATCATATCAATTCCCCACATGGAGAAGGGCCATGGGGAAGAGATAACATTCAATAATGTCAGAGGAGCATGAATCTTATCAGCATATATTTGACACTTGTGGAATTTCTTCACAAACTTGCAACAGTCAGATTCCATTGTCAGCCAATAGTAACATGCTCGCAACATATTCTTCGCCATTGCATGTCCATTGGAATGAGTACCAAAGGAACCTTCATGGACTTCAGTCATCAACAAGTCTGCTTCGTGTCTATCCACGCATCTGAGCAGAACCATGTCGAAGTTTCTATTGTATAGAATATCACCATTCAAGTAGAAATTGTCGGCTAATCTTCTCAAAGTCATCTTATCTTTCAATGATGCCCCAGGTGGGTAAATCTGACTTTGGAGGAAACATTTGATGTCGTAATACCAAGGCTTCTCGTCTTTGATTTCTTCAACAGCAAACACATAAGCTGGCCTATCAAGACGCATCACAGACAAGTTTGGAACTTCATTCCAACACTTCACTACAATCATAGATGCCAATGTTGCAAGGGAATCTGCCATCCGGTTTTCATCTCGAGGGATATCATGAAATTCAACCTTTGTAAAGAAAGTTGAAATCCTCCTCGCATAATCTCTATATGGTATCAAACCGGGTTGATTCGTCTCTCATTCACCTTTGATCTGATTTACAAACAAAGTTGAGTCTCCAAAGACATCCAAATACTTTATTCTGAGATCAATGGCCTCTTCAAGCCCCATAATGCAAGCTTCGTATTCTGCCATATTGTTTGTACACTTGAAAGTCAATCTAGCTATAAAGGGAAAGTGCGTGCCTTGAGGAGTAATAATCATCGCTACAATGTCATTTCCATATTGATTAACAGTTCCTTAAAATACCATGCCCCAACGGGAACCAGGTTCTAGCCCTTCTTCAAGCAATGGTTCATCACAATCTTTCATTTTCAAGTACAAGATCTCTTCATCAGGAAATTCATACTACACTGACTGATAATCTTCAATCGGTTGGTGAGCCAAATGGTCATCCAAGATACTACCTTTGATCGCTTTGTGAGATCAGTATTCAATATCATACTCTGATAACAACATCTGCCAACGGGCAATTCTCCCAGTTAAAGCAAGCTTCTCAAATATATACTTGATTGGATCCATTTTGGATATCAACCAAGTGGTATGATTCAACATATACTGACGCGGACACTTAGCAGCCCAAGCCAATGCGCAACAAGTTTTCTCAAGCATAGAATACCGAGTCTCACAGTCGGTGAACTTTTTACTGAGGTAGTAAATTGCAAATTCTTTCTTTCCAGTCTCATCTTGCTGACCTAGAACATAACCCATACTTTCTTCAAGCACAGTCAAATACATGATCAATGGTCTTGCTTCAATAGGTGGAGACAGAATCGGAGGTTCAAGCAAATATTCCTTGATACTATCGAAAGCTTTCTGGCAGTCTTCGGTCCAATCACAAGACTGATCTTTCTGAAGAAGCTTGAATATAGGTGCACATGTGGCAGTCATGTGCGAAATGAATCTTGAGATATAATTCAAGCGGCCGAGAAAACCTCTGACTTGCTTCTCAGTTTTGGGCGCAGGCATCTCTTGTATTGCTTTGACCTTGACGGGATCAACTTCAATACCCTTCACACTGATAATAAAGCCTAACAACTTACCAGAACGAACACCAAAAGTACACTTATTGGGATTCAAGCGGAGTTTATACTTCCTCAAACGCTGGAATAGCTTCAACAAATGCTCAACATATTCCTCTTCATCAATTGATTTAGCAATCGTGTCATCAACATAGACTTCAATCTCTTTATGCATCATATCATAAAAAAGAGTAGTCATTTCTCTTTGGTAAGTTGCACCAACATTCTTTAAACCAAAAGACATCACTCTATAACAGAAATGTTCCCCAGGGTGTAATGAATGTGATCTTCTCCATAGCTTCGGGTGCCATCTTGATCTGATTATATCCGTATAATCCATCCATAAACGAAAAGACTTTGAATTTAGCAGTATTGTCTACCAACATATCAATGTGTGGCAGAGGGAAATCATCTTTCGGACTGGAATTATTCAAATCTTTATAATCAACACACATGCAGACCTTTCCATCTTTCTTCGGCACAGACACAATATTGGGCACCCATTGCGGATACTCAACGGTCACAAGGAAATCGACATCAGTTTGCTTCTGCACTTCTTCTTTGATCTTCACTGCCATATCAGGATGCGTTCTCCTCAATTTCTGCTTGACTGGCGGGCATTCTGGCTTCAACGGCAATCTATGCTCCACAATATCAGAATCCAACCCAGGCATGTCTTGATAGGACCAAGCAAACACATCTGAATACTCTCGAAGAAGATCAATCAACCCTTTCTTCGCATCTGGACACGGCCGAGACCCAATCTTGACTTCCTTCACATCATCCTCGGAGCCCAAGTTGACTAACTCAATCTACTCTTCGAACGGGTGAATTGCTTTTTCGTCATGCTCAAGAAGACGAGATAATTCATCACTCACTTCTTTATCACTTTCCTCCTCAACCTCAAACACAGGGAATTCAAATTTTGGAGAAGGAGAAGGATCATTGTATTCAATGGGGTTAGGAACCAACCTGCATAATGATTTGATATTTAGTTTTTAGAGAAGTGAATTTGTGACTAAATATTACGCAGATGGACAATTATATTGTTTATTTATGTTTTTTGTGATTACCATTTTCAGAATAAAGTAAAAGTTAAAAACAAACATCACAGATGAGGTGGATGAATAGAATTAATTTTATTAATGATCAATTCGAAAATGCCCAAACAATGTTCACTTCTCCCTTAGGCATAAGAGAAGGATTTTGAAAACATATAAAAGCAATTACTTAGATCAATGCAAAATAATAGGAACATCAACAGTAGTTCAATTGTTGCAAGCCTTTCCATGCGTCACAAAATTGGTGCAGTCATCCTCTTCATCATCCTCTAGCACAACAGCTAAGTGTTGTTCATTTCCATGAATGAACCCTCCGCTACGGAAGCTAAGTTACATATCTTCAGACCTTGCAGTTGATGAACCTCACTGAAAACCCAGATCGGTTCTGCCTTTGTTGTCGGAGACCTCTACCATGCGCCCCTACTGAACAACATTGCCTTGTTCTACAATATTCTTTTCATCCTTCAATGAGGACATCGGTGCCCCAACACTCTTTTCAGCAGCAATAGATAAGGCTTAGAACGGAGTTCCAACCTCATCCTCAGCTTCAACATAAGAGAAAGATGACAGGTGGCTAACCAACAACGCCTTCTCCCCGCCAACGATTACAAGCTTTCCATTTTTCACAAATTTGAGCTTCTGATGCAATATGGAGGTAACAACTCCCGCCTCATGGATCCGTGGCCTTCCCAACAAGCAACTGTAGGTCGGGCGGATATCCATTACTTGAAAAGTAATCTGGAAGTCACTTGGACCTATCTTAACTGAAAGGTCCATTTCACCTATCACTATTTTGTGTGAACCGTCAAAAGCTTTGATGATTACACCGTTATACCTCATGGGCGCTCCTTGATATGATAGCTTTGACAAATTTGACTTCAGTAGCACATTCAGTGATGACCCGGTGTCAACAAGCACATTTGAAAAAGCATCATGTTTGCAGTTCATAGAGATATGCAAAGCCAAGTTATGATTCCTACCCTCCTCAAGGAGTTCTTCATCACAAAAGTTGAGATTTTTGTAGGAAGTGATGTTAGCCACAATATGATCAAACTGATCCACTGTAACGTCATGTTCCACAAAAGCTTTCTCAAGAACTTTCTGCAGTGCTTCTCTGTGCGCTTCTGAATTCATGAGCAGAGACAACACTGAGATCTTTGAGGGGGTTTGGAGCAGCTGCTCCAACACATTGAACTCACTCCTTTTGATCAATCAAAGTACCTCATCATCATCATTAGCCTTCAAATCACTGGACTCACCAGACTTACCCTTTGAAGCACTAATCGGATCCACAGCAGGCACTTCTACCTTCTTACTAACAACCGATTCTTCTTTATCCTTTGGGAACATCGGCCAAACCACACGACCACTTTGGGTCACCTTGGTAAGATCAACAATGCTCACCACAGAATTGGTCATCGGCAATGGGACCTCTTGACCATCCTTCATCATTGTAGCATTATACTGATACGGAACAACTTTATCAAATGAATACGGGATGGACCTGCTAACCGTATAACCAACAGCGATACTGATCTATTACTGACATTGTTACTGTTGTTGCTGTCGTATCGAATTACCAATCTCTCTGGCTGCTTGAAAATGGGCACTATGACATTTACATCGTCATCTACATGACGGGATTGAACAATCGGAATCATGCCTTCATCCATCAGTCGTTGGATGTCCATTTTCACGACTTCACAACCCCTTGAATTAACACTGCAAACAACACAAACCTCGTGGTCATGCTCACAATCACTCACCAAGAAAATGTCCTTATGCATCTGCAATAAGGACCTCTGGATAAAACGAACATCAAAAACATTAAACTCGCCAGGACAACCATCCACCATATTAACAGAAGAATTTCCATGGGCGGGTAATGGATTTGCTTTCACGTTCGGCGCACGGTCCTCAAAGGACATCATTCCACTATTCATCAGCTTATGAACCTCATACTTGAGTGGATAACAATTTTCTATATCATGTCCGGGTGCCCCTATATGAAAAGCACAACGGAGATCAGGTTTATACCACCACGGAAGTGGTTCTGGAATTTGCGGTGGGTTTCTTGGTTGGAGTAGGTTCTTGGGAACCAAAGATGGATAGAGTTCTACGTATGACATAGGAATTGGGTCAAAAGAGACCTTCTTCCTCTCGAATTTTTGTTGATGATGATTGTTGGTATTGTTGTTGTTGTAGGTGTTTGCTCGTTGTTGTGGTTGTTGTTGTTGACGTTGTTGTTGTTGAAAATACTGGAATTATTGAAGATACTTGATGGTGGTGTTGACGGGGTGGTTGACTCTTCCTGATCTGAGGCCTCCTATGCCTTCAACTGATTACTGCATTAGCTTTGCTGTCTTTCTTCTTCCCAAAGCTACTGCCATACCTCTTACTTGCCGATGCTTCATCTTTTGACAAACGTCCTTCTCGGACACCTTCCACAAGCCTCATCCCTATGTTTACCATTTCGGTAAAGTCACCGGGGGCACTGGCAATCATGCGTTCATAATAAAATGAACTCAGGGTTTTCAGAAATATCTGTCATTTCTTTTTCCTCTAAAGGAGGAGTGATATGAGCAGCCAATTCCCTCCATCTTTGCCAGTACTCTTTGAATGTCTCTTTATCCTTCTGAGACATAGACCTCAGTTGATCTCTATCAGGCGACATATCCACATTTTACTTATATTGCTTGGCAAAATCCTCTCCCAAGTCGTTGAAAGTGTGAATGCTCGCACTGTCCAACCCCATATACCAACGGAGCGTAGCACCGTGATCAGTGCATTTTGATGCACGTTCTTTCATGTTTGTACTTAAGCATTTCTTTGGTTTGCTTTGATTATTTTTATGTTTTAATGTGTTTTCATAATTTATGTTATTTTTGCACTTATTTAATTTTCGTATTTAATTTTCAGCATTAGCAGCTTTCGCGAGAAAAATCATATCTTGAGCTAGGAGTATCGGATTGAGACGTGCTACCAGTCGATGGAAAGCTAAGAAACAGATCTACAACTTTTGTTCAGAAGTCGAGAGCTGAATCAGATTGTAGCAGGGCCAGAAAGTCTGTTGAAGTTGCAGAATTTTATTTGTATTTTTGTTGGGTCATTTGTAGTGGGCTGGGTCGACCCAGTTGAGTTGTAAAACGGGTTTTTGTTTTCCCCTAGGTCTAGCAGCCGTACACCATTGGGAATGGGAGGGAAAATCACGGTTCATGTACGAATTTGAGAGCTTGCAAAGAATGACTATGGAGAACTAATTTCCTAAGAATCAATTCACTGTAATCGGATGCCACTTTGAGGTTCTTTTATAATTTTCCATTAATCGGTTCCTTTGAATTATATCTATAATCACAATTACTTGCTTAATTTAATTGTTTTTACATGATAGAATTCTTTAATTTGATTGTTGTCTACTTTTGAATCAATTTCGTGATTAGTGTAGCTTTTGCATTATCGCGTTCGATCATATTGCGTTTGCTTAATTCGCAATAGTTTTAATCCGTTTGCTTTACTCGGAATTCAGGGACAGACTTCGTATAATTGTTATTGCACTTGTCAGTAGCTTTTGTAATCGAATAGTATCAGACCCGTTTAAGGAATTGGAATTTTATAGGGATCAATGATAAGTCGGAAGATGATATAGTGGGTTGATTCGTTTCAGCTTATTCAAATAATCACTTTTCATAATCACTTATTTTCTGCATTTTTGTAATTGAACATCAAATCAACCCCCCATTCGATTACGTTTAATTATTACAAACAAGAATCCTTGAGACGATATCCGAGTTTAATTGTCGCTGTATTACGTTTTTACAAAATTACTCGTTTTGATCCGCGCGCGACAACGGATCAAATTGGCGCCGTTGCCGGGGATTCTTGTTTCTTTTAATCGTTTTTAGAGTCATAGGTTTAATGTCTAAGAGTATTGGTCTTTTTACGGTTTGGGATTAAAAAAAATCTGTTTTTAAATAAATTGTCTCAGATTATTCCGATTTTTTATCGATTCATTAGGAAAAAATCAGTAATCAAAAGCCACTATTTATTTATTAATTGTGGACGACACCCTAAAAAATCGAAATTCCTTATTTTTCTATTTTTTATGATTTATTTTCCGTTTTTGTAGTTTCAGAAAATTCCGCAAAAAATCTCAAAATTCTTAAATGACGTCATTATATTAATTTCGGTGTTAGTTTATTTTTCTAAATTTATTTTAATCGTTTTTCTTCATTGTGTTTGTTTTTGACTATGGCTGACCAAAGAACATTAAGGCAGTTTGCTACTCCTGATGTGAATTATAATGGCATGTGTATTGAATATCCTGAAGCTGACACTCCTTTTGAATTGAAATCTGGTTTAATACACTTGTTTCCAAGATTTAGTGGTCTTGCAGGTGAGGATCCGCATGAGCCTCTGAAGGAATTTGAGGTTGTGTGCTCTGCACCTTCTGGACCTTCACTAGAAGATATTGTCAAACAAATGGCTGCAAATAATCTCCAGTTTCAACAACAAGTAGATTCTACTTTAAAGACTTTGCAAACACAGATTGGGCAGCTTGCCACTTTGGTGAATGCCATGCAGCAAGCTCAAGGATCAAACCAACAACCCTTGGAAGAACATTCTGTTTTTCAAATAGATTTGATTTCTGAAATTGTTGATGATACTTGTAGTGATTTGTTTGCATCTGATTTTCCATTATTGTCTGGTTTTGATGATGTTTATTCTTGTGATATTTGTACTGAAACTAAAATTTGCTCTGTTTGTGCTGAAATTGAGGCTGCCTTGCAAGTTGATATTCTTACTGCAGATGAGGTTGCAAATAAAGTTCTTCATGTAGATAAAGCTCTTGACATCTCGGCTGCCCCAAACACTCCTTCTATTGAGCAACCACTTTCCCTCGAGCTGAAGCAACTTCCTGAAAATATGAAATATGCTTATTTAGAGATGAATGAAAAACTACCGGCTATAATTTATTCTAACATTGATTTCGATCAAGAAAATAAGCTTTTGCAAGTTTTAAGGAAGCATAAAAAGGCATTTGGTTGGACATTGGCTGACATTCCAGATCAGATCACCTTCACGTGTCCATTTGACACTTTTACTTTTAGAAGAGTCTTTGATCCTGGAATAAAAGGCGAAGATACTAATAAAAATTTCAAGTTCAATGGACATTACCTAAAGCTATTCCATGACAGCCCCACTTTGGAAGAAGAAAATGTAGAATATATCTCTTTGGGAAAGGCTGCTTATGTGATCACCTATCCTCCTTGACTACTTGGGTGTGTTCTTTCCTCTCTCTTCTCTCTCTTATTTTATGTTTGTTTCTTTCATTGAGGACAATGCATATTTTAAGTGTGGGGGAGGGAATAATTTATTTTCTTTGTTTTTGTTCTTTGTTTTGTTTTGTTTCTGTTTTCTTTCCAAAAAAAAAATTGCATTTTTCTTGAAAGTTTTAGGCTATAGATTACTTTGAGTCGAGTTTGCGGAGACTTGAGAAAAATTCACAAGATCGGTATTATTTTAACACCGTAAGTCTCCTGCATATGGAAATTGAGTTGAATTTTGATTATGTTTTAGCCTTAAATTCTCATTCTCTGACAGCTCTTGAGTAGTTTATTTCAGCAGTCAGCACCATCTCACACACACTCTCCGCAGGGAAGCCGATGAATATAAGTGAGTGTTCCGGAAAAAAAAAGAGAAAAAAATAAAGGAATGCACCTTCTAAGTTTGGTGACCCTCACCCGGTCACTTAACCCAACGGTTGTGGAACCTTAAAAAAAAGTTGGAAATAAGACTCTTTTGTAGTTGGTTCAGCGGTTTCTGGTGCTGAACTTGGTAGGGCGGATTACGGTCCGATCCCCCGCAACTACAACTGAATAAGCAAAGGGTTATGCAACTTAAGTACCAGAACCCCGTGCAGAAAAGGATCAGAGTCACTAACCGGTCGTCTTGCTATGAGTGTGTGGAGACAACGGGCTTAATGTGATTGCGCCTGAATGAAAAAGAGCCAAAGAAGGATGAGTAAGTTAGGCTTTAATATAATAACATGATTCGAGTTGATTTATGTATTAAGGAGGTTTATGTCTGCATAACGGTGGATTAGTGTTCTTACAATGTCCTTAGTGTGCAAGATTAGTACCCATCGAAGCAAACTTCACCGAAGATGACTTGTAGCCTAGAATGAGTAACCGTTGATGTGTCTGTGTTTTGTTTTGTTTTTCATTTTGCTCGGAGTGCAAAAGTTCAAGTGTGGGGGAATTTGATCAGTGCATTTTGATGCACGTTCTTTCATGTTTGTACTTAAGTATTTCTTCGGTTTGCTTTGATTATTTTTATGTTTTAATGTGTTTTCATAATTTATGTTATTTTTGCACTTATTTAATTTTCGTATTTAATTTTCAGCATTAGCAACTTTTGCGAGAAAAATCATATCTTGAGCTAGGAGTATCGGATTGAGACGTGCTACCAGTCGATGGAAAGCTAAGAAAAAGATCTACAACTTTTGTTCAGAAGTCGAGAGCTGAATCGGACTGTAGCAGGGCCAGAAAGTCTGTTGAAGTTGCAGAATTTTATTTGTATTTTTGTTGGGTCATTTGTAGTGGGCTGGGTCGACCCAGTTGAGTTGTAAAACGGGTCTTTGTTTTCCCCTAGGTCTAGCAGCCGTACACCATTGGGAATGGGAGGGGAAAATCACGGTTCATGTACGAATTTGAGAGCTTGCAAAGAATGACTATGGAGAACTAATTTCCCAAGAATCAATTCACTGTTATCGGATGCCACTTTGAGGTTCTTTTATAATTTTCCATTAATCTGTTCCTTTGAATTATATCTATAATCACAATTACTTGCTTAATTTAATTGTTTTTACATGATAGAATTCTTTAATTTGATTGTTGTCTGCTTTTGAATCAATTTCGTGATTAGTGTAGCTTTTGCATTATCGCGTTCGATCATATTGTGTTTGCTTAATTCGCAATAGTTTTAATCCGTTTGCTTTAGTCGGAATTCAGGGACAAACTTCGTATAATTGTTATTGCACTTGTCAGTAGCTTTTGTAATCGAATAGGATCAGACCCGTTTAGGGAATTGGAATTTTATAGGGATCAATGATAAGTCGGAAGATGATATAGTAGGTTGATTCGTTTCAGCTTATTCAAATAATCACTTTTCATAATCACTTATTTTCTGCATTTTTGTAATTGAACATCAAATCAACCCCCCATTCGATTACGTTTAATTATTACAAACAAGAATCCTTGAGACGATATCCGAGTTTAATTGTCGCTGTATTACGTTTTTACAAAATTACTCGTTTTGATCCGCGCGCGACAGCGGATCACACCGGTCAAATTGTCTTAGAAGTAGTGAATTAACAATTGATCATTGTCAGTTTGGATAGACATCTTGCGGGCATACATCACTAGATGACTGAGTGGACACGTGTTCCCTTTATACCTTTCAAAGTAAGGCACTTTGAACTTCACTGGGATCTTCACATTTGGCACTAAACATAACTCAACAACGCTTTTCCCAAATAAATCCTTACCCCTCAGTGTCTTCAATTCCTTGCGCAACTCAAGAAACTGATCCTTCATTTCATCCATTTTTTCGTAGACATCCTTACCCTTAGACGGTTCGGAATGATAAATGGTATCCTCTACACGAGGTAATGTATGCACAACGGGAGGTGTGTAGCGGGGTTTTCGTTACTTTTAGGTTTATTGACTAAACCAAAAGTCAACATACAATTCAAGTCGCCACCGTACTTTTATTTGTCTAAAGGAAAAGGCTAAAAAGCGAACAAAAGCCAAGTAAGAAGTTTTTCAAATCAAAAACTAATAAAAATGTCAGAGATCTAGGTAAGGGGGTTGGTTTTGAAATGGGAAGGTTTTACGCACCCAAAACATCCTTAGTACTTTAAGGGAACCCTTTTTGCAAATATGTGTTGTAGGTTGGTATTTGTGAAAAGATTTGTGCAAAAGATTGGAAGGATGAGAAGAGAATATATTATATTTACAAATTTTGTTGTTTGAATGGATGAACCCATTGCCTACGTACCATCACAAAGGAGGATCAAAACCTCGCAGTTCGGGGTAAAAATCTCAAAAGATTGGTGAATTGATTTTAATCAAAAGCCTTAAGATCTTTTGTTATCAAAGGGAGAAAACTCAATCTAAACCAACAATCCACCATGTGAGGAAGGCTTCAACATGCTAGTGAAGGGTTAACCGTATAATAAGCATGGAAGACTTATAATCCAACACTAAGGATGAGGTGAGCTTTACATCAACCACTATGATAACTCAAATCTATGACTAATGTTTTTGAAAAGGTTGTAACAAGTGGCCATTGGAACCACAAAGCAACATGAAATGGGTTATATTCACAAGTTAAAGTTATTTACAAAATGAGGTCAAAGTTGGATTAATGTTTATTCACAATGAGTATTTATGAAAAGAGTTTTGAAAAGTCAAAGGCCTAAGGCCTAGGTTTCTAATTTGAAACAAAGTCAAAGTTTTGAAAATGATTTTTTTGGCTTGGTTAGAATGGGGAGAAGAAAGAAGGGTTATTCCTAAAGCAAACAAAGATAAGAGGGGAAAGAAAAACCCTTGGAGTTTCTTTTCTTAGAGTCATAGAGATGACTCAAGATGCTCCTTTACATTGGACTTAGCACACAAACAAGCAATCAACAATCTGAACTCAAGCTCCTAGGATCTCCATTTGGCTTAGCTCTTAACTTGGCTACTCATGACAATGGTCCTCTTTTCATAATCTTAAGATGGGATCCCTATCACACACAAGAACACATCAAAAAGCTCATAACACAATAAAGGGAATGGACAAAGAATAAGTTTGAGGAGAAGTCCTTTGAAGTCAACTTTAATTTTTAGCATTCTAAAGGCATGAGGCCTAGTTTCTCTTCAACAAATTTTGCATTCTAAAGGCATGAGGCCTAGTTGCTCTTGAACTCCTTTAAGCATGGATAACTCCTAATTCTAAGTCCATTCTCCTTTTGCATTTGGTTCACATCACAAAAAACACAAACAACACAAATAGCAATATATTTATATACAATAATGGGCTCAAATGATCAAAGGAAAAATGACATAAACATAAAATATGTGCTCAAGTGAGCAAAGATGAAAATCAATATGAATAATGAGCAAGAAATAAATGACATTAAAAGTAAATGGCAAGAAATTAAAAGCTCAAAATAAAGTTAGTAATTAGTAAGGTTAGGTTAGCTTATCATAAGACAATGTAGCGCTATGTTACGCAATCGTAAGTGGACTAATGTAGTAGTCACCTATCTGAGACCGGTCAATAAGAATATAGGCAAAGAACACAAGTTAGAGATCATGACTAGCAAGCCAAGCTCCATAAACTTGCCATGCCAAACAAAAAGGGAAGGGCCTTGTATTGACTTTTGGTTATTTGCTTGACCAAGAAGCAACCTATCTTGGACACAAAACAACTCACTTGGTCATGGATCAAGTTCAGTTTGGTTTGGATCAAATAAGGTTAAACTTCTCATTTGTCAAGACCAACCTCAAGACTTTAACTCATTGGCCATTGATGGAAAGAAAGGGATGAAGATGAAAGGGAAGGGGAAAAAAGTCAACAATAAATCCCAATTGATCAAAGTTGAATCAAATCAAACTCAATCAACACCAAACAGAAGAGAAATGAAGATAAGAAGTCAAGAAGTAAATCATATTTTTTTGGTATTTTTTGAATTAAAAGAAAATACAAATAAAAAATAAACAAATAAGGTTGAACCTCAAATTCAATTCAAAGTAACTTCGATGAGTCCAATTAAATTCTCATAGGTTCAACATAGTCAAACAAACTTTGACTAATTTTTTCACAAATTTTTGAAATCAGAAAGTAATTAAAAACAATTAAAACAAATAAAAAATAGCATAATATGAATTAAAATCTCAAATAATCTCAAAACAATCAAGAAATTGTTGAGACTATTTTTCATTGACTTATCATGATCTATAGATGCTATGAAAATATTTTTGTATTTTTTAAAAGTCAGAAAGTATTTTAAAATGAATTAAAAGCATTAAAAACCAAGTAATTCATAAAAAATATCAAATGAAGTCACAAAAATAATTAAAAATCATAATATGAAACAAGATTTTTCAAGATTTTTTTTGGAATTGGTCTCATATTTTTCTGACTTCAAATGAATTTTTGAAAATAAAATGAATTAACTGAAAATAAAATTGAAAAATGAAATAAGTGAAAAAAAATCCAGAGCCATCAGATGCATTTCATTAATTGACGTGGCACCTGTGGATGGCTGGGATCTGAGGAAACACGCTACACAAGAGTCAAACGCGCCACACCAGCATTAAATGAAGTAATTACAATGAATGAACAAGATTAAATCGTGGCATGGAGATCCAAGGGTCCTAGCGTGCACACGTGGTGGTGGTGGTGGAAACCACCATCTTCTCTAGCGAAACAACCAATTCCGGCCACCAGTTGCAGGAAAATAAATCTTAATGAAAATTAAAAATAAGGCCATGGAAATGAAGCTCGCGTGATGGAGATCATCACTGTACCAATGAATTTCTCTCACTCTTCCTATATTGAGAGAAATATGAAGGAGAAAATCATGGTGTTCATACTGATTGTTCATGAAATGGTAAATTTAATGCATCACAAGCTTGCCTCAAGTAGGAGGACTTCAGAAAACCACAGAAACACAAGAATGCTACATTGAATTAAGAGATTCAGATCCAAAAAGTTTGAATGGATACCTTCAAATTGATGAACTTCTGGCCACGAATTCTCCAAGATCTTTGCTCCTTCTTGATCTATGAATATAATGGAAGTGATATGCTAAGGAATTTGGCTTTAAAACTCAGCTAATGATGCTGAATTTCAAGCTCAAAAAAATGAAGAAAAGTGATCAATTCCTTTAGTGATGGCTATGGTTTCACTTCTGCAGCACTTGGGGTCTCCAAAAGGTTAGCAAATGAGGCTCATGAAGGTGTTATTTATAGTTGAATGTTGTTGATTACGCGCTTCTTTCATGTGCATGAGAATTTGAATTTGCATTGCATGAGCCTGTGTAGGCGTGTGGAAGGCCCATTGATAGCTGAAACAACTTGCTGAGTTCACATGAAATGCATTTTGACATGCACATTGGGATGAAACAGCTTGCATACCAAGTTATAACATGAAATATCCAAAATGCACCTAAATGAAAATAAATTCGAAACTTACAAATGGTAGATCCAAATGTGTATTGTGAGTAATGGTTGGAAAGCTCTTGAAATAAGGAACAAAAGTCATGTTGGGCAAAAAATCATTTGGTATTTGAAAATTTATGAAAACTGGCTTGGAAAGTTCAAGTACAAAACATATTCAAGTCATTTTGAAAAAAGTTCACCAAAAGCAAGCTTAATCAAGACCCCCTGTCTTTATGATACAAGCTTCAAATGAGAAAACCTCTAACATCAAAGTTGTAGATATTTTCAATATGGTCAATATAAACTCAAAGTTTGCATCATTTGGATTTTCCATGACAAAGTTATGCGCATATGAAGTTGGGTACTTTTTTAAATTCCATGAATTAGGTCCAAGATGACCTATAATGTTTTGCATTATCACATGTATTTCTTTTAGGATTATGAAATTTTGTCCAACATAAAATTTGAATTATACATCTCAAGATTTCCAATGCATTTGGTATCACCTCAAAATCATAAAATTAAGGAAGTTATGCCCTTGGTAAGTTGACCCAAAATTAGGGTTTCAGTCAAAATGACCTATAATGTTTTGAAATGAATGATGATCTTACAAGCTTAAAATGGATTTTTGATGAACATGAACGTTGTTGATGTGGTTCTTAAGAACATGTTTTCTCTTAGGTTAATCTTCATTTGACAAATAAATCAAAATTTATATCTCATTGATCCTCAGTTTAGTCAAATGACTTGATTGGTCAACTTTTCAAGGCCAAACTTCCAATCTTGATGAATAAATGATTGAGGGGCCTCAAATAGGTTCATATATGCATAAAATGATAAATGAAAGAACTTCCCTTGATTAAATTTGATCAGAGATTGAGATTGCTTCATGGGCAAGGCACAGTCAAAGCATAGTGAATTTAGTGTTTCCTTGGGAAACAATGCTCAAGCCCTTTGGGTTATCTTGATCAAATTGGTAAATTGAGACACTTGGGAGACATATATGATGATTAGGAGCTTTGTGGACCATTGCCATGCTTTTTCTCTTCTTCATCTAGCCATTGCATTGGGCTTAGGAGCCTCCTAGGAGCATTGTGGAGCACATGATCACTTGAGCTTCAAAACAAAAAGAGTTAGTGACATATTTTTGTGCTTTTGGTTAGTAATCAAATAAGAAAAGCAATAATATACAATACAAGCATGCTTGGTGGTTTCAAAACACTCAAACAAACCCCAATTCTAGGGTTAAGGAGCCAAACATGCTATGATCCTTGAGGCAATGCACTTGTGCAATAACATGATGCCATGAGGGATCTTATGGTCAAAATTAGGGTCTTACAAATTCCCCTATTTAAGGTCGTTCTAGCCAGAGATATGAAGGTTAAAATCTTCGTCTCGACGAGATAAAATAAGCTTAAATAATAACAAAGATACGAATTTTGGTCCCTAAGAGACCTCATGATGCAAATGTATGCATGCAAAATAAAATCTTCATGGTGAATAATTACCACAAAGGAAAAGAAATCGGAAGAAACTGAAAATCCATAGGAGTAACACACTCACTAGGGAGACAGAGACTTTGGGGGAAACAGGGTAAAAATGCGTGGGTAGGTCACGACTTGAAAACTAGCTGGGAGACACGAACGAATTCCATGAAAATACATCGATGGAACGACTCGAGCTGACGCAAAGATGCATGTATTGGGGAATATGCCAATACAGCAAAACTATCCACAAAGGACACATCAGATAAAATCTGGACTCAGACGGGGATGTCCACAAAGGACTCAGCTGAGGAAGAAACAACGAGATATTACCGTTTACTGGGTGATAAACTCAAAGAAAGACATGTTATCAAAACACCGGTTATTGGGTGAGAGGACAACACGCTCAGGGAGAAAGAATATCTAAGACCGGTATAAGGGTAAGAGATATCAATCATCTGAAACATCTGAGAAGGACCCAAAAGGCACATCTCGACTCAGGAGAATCTTACTCCACAGGGGACAAAAGTCATAATAGGGAGCAGAAGAAAGGAACACCAGGGATACCGGTTACTGAGCATATAATAGGTGACCAACCAGGCGTGAATTGGGAACATATCCAAGACACTCATCATCCAAAAGGAGGGCTGAAAAAGCAAACTCAACTTACAAGATAGACATTCGATTCCACAAGGAAATACGAATCTTACTCGGCTGGGGAAGAAAAGAATTCGACTACTACCGTTATATGGGTAAAAACGTAGATAACATACTCACACGGAAGATTATCCACAACCGATTACTGGGTTAATAAAGGATAAATCGTCCAAAAAGAAAGGACATCGGGATATCGGTTACTGGGTATAAAATGATGACCAATTAGAATGGAGAAACAATCATTACCAAACAAGGGTAAATGAAAGATGACTCGCTAGGGATATATTGCCTAACAAAAGCAATTATCCAAGAGATATATCACCGGCTACTGGGTGGTACATTCAAAAACGAAGGAATATCAATATCGGTTACTTGGTAAAGATAACCAACAAAGAGGGGATTACATCTACCGGTTACTGGGTAGAAAACCATAGAAATAGGACTTACAACTACCGGATACTGGGTAGAAGGCCACAAAATCTGATGGGGAAAGGATGAACAATTACTGGTTACTGAGCAATTGAACAACTGAACCATAGGGAACTGCAGGGGATCCCAAGAATAGAAATCAATCTAGGAACAAACTAGAAAGACACAGTCAAACAGGACTCAACCCGATAAGGATATAACTCAGGGGAGTAATTCCATCCCGATACACAACTGGGGAGAAAACTGAAACAATAATCATCCATGAGGACATAACTCAGTGGGGAAGAGAGAAGGAAAGATAGACACTTTCTGCTTATGGGGCTAACTCTATATGGAGAGATCAGACACAAACATCTGCTTGGGGAAGAACATTTCACCAATAGCAGGAGATAACAAACAAAGATATATGGCAAAGAATGCATCATGAATATCTGAATTCTATGATTATCCATGTATATGCATGACTTGTGTATGATTAATGTTGACAGACAGGCATATCTAACACAAACAAGTCCAAGAATCCCGAACAGACACTCGAAAAACGTCTCTACAAAAAGGGTGAAGCCCACTGGAGAACTCAGCTTGGGAACAACCCGAGAAGGATGAAAATAAAATATCGGGGATATCAAACCCTATCCCAAAGTTGCACTCGCTAAGGATACAAAGGAGATGTATTCAGGAGCAGCGAAAGAAGATAATCAAAAAGAGAACTCAACTCTGATGGGGATTATCTCTGGAACAAGAATAAAACAAGGGAAGACTGCAACCACAATTGGGAATAAGCAAAGTCAAAGCTTCCAACTGCAGGAGGTAACACTCTGCACATGAGCAATCTTTCAAGAGAAAACAATCCTGACATAAGGAAGATCCATCGGGGAGTTTCCATCAATTCTCTAGGGGACAGGTGGTTAAATATCAATAAGATCTGCCAGAGAAGAAACTCTATTGGGGAAACTTATGATGGAATGATGTAAAACTCCATGGGGAACAACCACCAACTAGATGTACACCAATCAAAACACTCCCTTCTATCTGCTGGAGGAGAAACTTTGTAAAGGGGAAAAATAGCATTTTGCTCCAGTGGGGAAGGAAATAAACATCTTCACCACCAGCTCTCAATGCTAGAAGAAATATTCGGACCCGGAGAAGATACAAACATCAAACTCTGATCTGGCAACCCCACTAGGGACAAGCTGCAAATGTTCTTGAGGGAACTACCCTGGCTGGGGAAATTGGAAATGATTCCTTCATCCACAAGTGATATACCGGGGATACCTCTTCTTCAAAATAAATGAAATGGGAAATAAGCCTTTCATTAACTGCACTAGGCAACTTCCTGTTGAGGAAACAAATGTTTGGAAAGGTAGCTCTTCAGGGAACACATGCTTACTCCGTTGGAGATTCTTACTCAGGCTGGGGAAAGATAAACTTCCTCGTGAGTAGACAGTCAGGACAATGAGACATGGAATATTCTCCACTTAAAGCGTATCGACTTTTATCAATCTATAAGGGATTTTAGGTCAGTCCACACAAGGGATGACAACCATATAATTGATAAAACACAAATGCTAGTGCCTGATAAAGAGGGATACATATCTCTAAAATATCGAGGCAAAAACTTGGAATAGAAAGGATCATTCACAAATCAACCATTGCCATCAAGGAGAATCTCTCATACCAGACTCTCTGGGAAGTTGATGATGTGTTATTCTTTCTGCGCTTGCTGGGGAGACAACTTGAAAGCTGATGAAGAGGATATAAGGAACAAAAAATGATAGAAATATGAACAAATGTCTTACCCTTTGGTAATCATATGATCCTTGGGAAAGCACTGAGGACATTCCACTTATCCTTTTAGTCATTGTGAATGTTCACTTTGTTTAAAACAGTTTATTCATGAAAACTTTACTTATTTAAAACAATGATATCCATCAATTAAAACATGCAAACGTTTGTTAAACAGAAACAAATAAGAGTGCAAAGAATTGGATAAAGGCTCAAACTTATTTAAGAGAATGGTAGTCCGTAAATGGTGAGACTCCATGGATCTTTACAAATTTGAAATTGGTGATATACATGGAAAAGGGCTACATTGAACATAATGACCGTTTCTCCACCAAATTTGAATCCACTGTATTCGAAACTTCAGTTGATGATGACTGAGCGAGAATCTTTGACAGATGATAGTTGTAGAACAAAGTCTTGTTGCAGTTACTTGCCAAATCCCTAATTTTTGCCTAGATTGCCCCGGGGTGAGATACTCAATCCAGCGGGATATATATATTCATCATTTTTTCATGTCTCTAACTTTTTCCTGGATCTCCCTTTCAGGTTTTAAATCCACCGAGACGCTCATTTTTACCTAAGTCGCCCTTTCGGGTTTTCAACTTAGCGAGCTATTTTGTTTTTATTTTTAGGCGAAGTATTTCTTGATTGCATCTGAATTCAAAGGACGAGTGAAATCCTCCCAATCCAAAGTTGTGAGCAACAAAGCACCTCCTGAAAAGGCTCTCTTAACAACGTATGGACCTTCATAGTTTGGGGTCCACTTGCCCCTGGAATCGGGCGCGAAAGACAAGACTTTCCTGAGCACGAGGTCACCTTCTCGGAACACACGAGGCTTGACCTTCTTATCAAAAACTTTCTTCATCCTTTGTTGATACAACTGACCATGACACATGGCAGTTAATCTCTTCTCTTCAATCAAATTCAGTTGGTCATAACGACTCTAAACCCATTCAGCCTCAGTCAACTTGGCTTCCATCAGGACTCTCATTTATGGGATCTCGACCTCTACGGGGAGCACAACCTCCATGCCATATACAAGGGAGAAGGGGGTTGCCCCTGTTGAAGTACGGACGGATGTACGATAGCCATGCAAAGCAAATGGCAGCATCTCATACCAATCTTTGTACGTGATAACCATCTTTTGAATAATCTTCTTGATGTTCTTGTTAGCAGCTTCAACAACCCCATTCATCTTGGGTCGATAAGGAGAAGAATTATGATGTGCAATCTTAAACTCGCTACACAACTCTTTCATCATCTTATAGTTCAAGTTAGATCCATTATCAGTAATGATCTTGGCTGGCACACCATATCGGCATATGAGTTGATTCCTGATAAACCTCACAACCACCTACCTGGTCACATTCGCATATGATGCCACTTCAACCCACTTTGTGAAGTAATCAATCGCCACCAAAATAAAATGATGTCCATTCGAAGCTTTGGGCTCAATCATCCCAATCATATCAATTCCCCACATGGATAAGGGCCATGGGGAAGAGATAACATTCAATAGTGTCGGAGGAACATGAATCTTATCAACATAAATCTGACACTTGTGGCATTGATTCACATATTTGCAGCAGTCAGACTCCATTGTCAGCCAATAGTAGCCTGCTCGCAACATCTTCTTCGCCATGGCATGTCCATTGGAATGAGTACCAAATGAACCTTCATGGACTTCAGTCGTCAACCGGTCTGCTTCGTGTCTATCCATGCATCTGAGCATAACCATGTCAAAATTTCTCTTGTAAAGCACATCACCATTAAGGTAGAAACTGCCAGATAATCTCCTCAAAGTCTTCTTATCTTTAACAGATGCCCCAGGCGGGTAAGTCTGACTTTGGAGAAAACACTTGATATCATAATACCATGGCTTATCATCTTGTACCTCCTCAATTGCAAACACGTGAGCTGGTCTCTCCAAGCGCATCACGGTAATATTTGGGACTTCATTCCAATAATTGACAACAATCATTGAAGCAAGCGTAGCGAGAGCATCCGCCATCCGATTCTCATCTCGAGGAATATGATGGAAGTCATTTTTAGTAAAAAAAGTTTAAATCCTCCTCGCATAATCTCTATATGGAATGAGGCCAGGCTGATTCGTCTCCCATTCACCCTTAATCTGATTAAGAACAAGGGTTGAATCACCATAAACATCAAGATGTTTGATGCTAAGATCAATACATTCTTCCAAACCCATAATACAAGCCTCATACTCCGCCATATTATTCGTGCATTTGAAAGTTAGCATTGCTGTAAAAGGAAAATGTGTGCCTTGAGGAGTAATAATCACTGCACCAATACCATTTCCATACTGATTGATAGCGCCATCGAACACCATACCCCATCGGGAACCAGGTTCTGGCCCTTCATCGAGCGTAGGCTCATCACAATCTTTCATCTTCAAATACAGAATCTCCTCATCTGGGAAGTCGTGTTGCATAGACTGATAATCTTCAATTGGTTGATGCGCTAAATGGTCAGCCAAGATACTACCTTTAATAGCTTTTTGAGATCGATACTCAATATCATACTCAGATAACAGCATCGGCCAACGGGCAATCCTCCCAGTTAAAGCAGTCTTCTCAAAGATATACTTGATCGGATCCATTTTGGATATCAACCAAGTTGTATGATTCAACATATACTGGCGTAAGCGCTTAGCAGCCCAAGCCAAAGCACAACATGTCTTCTCAAGCATTGAGTACCGAGACTCACAGTCGGTAAACTTCTTACTCAAGTAGTATATTGCATATTCTTTCTTTCCTGATTCATCTTGCTGACCAAGGACATAACCCATGAAATCATCAAGCACAGTTAAGTACATAATCAACGGTCTCCCTTCAACAGGCGAAGACAGAATCGGAGGCTCGGACAGATACTCTTTGATACTATCAAAGGCATTTTCGAAATCCTCGGTCCAATCAAGACGCTGATCTTTCCAGAGGAACTTGAATATAGGCGCACATATGGCAGTCATATGGGATATAAATCTCGAAATGTAATTCAAGTGGCCAAGAAAACCTCGGACTTGCTTCTCAATTTTAGGCGCAGGCATCTCTTGTATTGCTTTGACCTTGGCAGGATCAACTTCAATACCTCTCTCACTGACAATAAAGCCAAATAACTTACCGGAACGGACTCCAAATGTACACTTGTTCGGATTCAAGCGGAGTTTGTATTTCCTCAAATGCTGGAAAAGCTTCAACAAGTGTTCTACATGTTCAACTTCCGTTTTCGACTTTGCAATCATATCATCGACATACACCTCTATCTCCTTGTGCATCATGTCATGAAACAAGGTAGTCATAGCACGTTGATACGTGGCTCCGGCGTTCTTCAAACCGAAGGGCATCACTCGATAACAGAATGTTCCCCAAGGTGTGATGAATGTTGTCTTCTCCATATCCTCGGGTGCCATTCTAATCTGATTATAACCGTAAAATCCGTCCATAAATGAAAAGACATTGAATTTAGCCGTATTTTCTACCAACATGTCAATGTGTGGTAGAGGAAAATCATCTTTTGGACTATCTTTATTCAAGTCACGGTAATCCACGCACATTCGGACTTTTCCGTCTTTCTTAGGTAAAGGCACAGTATTGGCCACCCATTGAGGATATGTAGAAGTCACCAGAAACCCCGCATCAATTTGCTTATGAACTTCTTCTTTAATATTCACTGCCATATCAGGATGAGTTCTTCTAAGCTTTTGCTTCACAGGCATACACTTAGGCTTCAACGGCAAGAAATGTTGCATGATATCAGTATCTAGACCAGGCATGTCTTCATGCGATGAGGCAAATACGTCGATATATTCTCGTAGCAACTCAATCAACCCCTTCTTAACAGACTCTTCAAGGAGTGCCCCAATCTTCACTTCACGAATGCAGTCTTCAGACCCCAAGTTGAATATTTCCAGATTCTCAAGATGTGGCTGAATGATCTTCTCTTCGTACTCAAGCAGACGGATAATCTCATTAGGGATCTCTTCAACCTTATCTTCTTCTGCCTCAAATACAGGGAACTCAAAGTTGGGAGATGGTGTTGGATCTCTTCAACCTCATGTTCAATGGGTTTGATTAACCTGCATAATGATTTTGAGTATAAAAGATATTTCAAAATTCAAACAAGGCAAATCATTATGCAGATGAAAAATTGATTTTATTCTCTTTTTTAGGGTTTTATGGTGATCACCAATTTCATGCGAAAAGCAAAAAATGAACAATATTTTGGAAAACAAATGTTTAACATGCGATTATTGAATGAATATCATTGTATTAATCAATTATTCCAACAATGTCTTCACTTCTCCTTTTGGCATGGGAGAAGGGTTTTTAAACAAAACGAACACATTACGTTAACTTATGGATAACTGTTGGAACATCAACAGCGACCCAATTATTGCAGATCCCTCCAGTTATGACAAAGTTGTCGAGGTCTTCCTCTTCATCTTCTTTAATGATGGCAGCAGCTTCTTGATCTTCATTGGTGTGGATGAAACCTCCACTCTGAAACAACCCAAGATCATTAGAAACACCGAAAGAATACCCGATACCAGCCCGAGACTTATTATCTTCCATCTTCATCATTTTCCCCAAACCATTAGTCATGCCATGCTCAATGACAAACTTTGCGTCATTATAGGAGACAAATGAAGAAAGTCCTTTCCTAGAAGGCTCAACAATAGATAAGGCTTGGAATGGAGTTCCAACCTCATCCTCAGCATCAATGTAGGAAAAGGAAGATAAATGGATGACCAAGAGAGCCTTCTCTCCCCCTATCACCACTAACTTCTTGTTCTTGACGAACTTCAACTTTTGGTGTAGAGTGGATGTCACGGCGCCTGCCTCGTGAATCCATGGTCTAACAAGCAAACAACTATATGACGGATGTATGTCCATAACCTGAAAAGTGATATGGAAATCACTAGGTCCAATCTTGATCGGGAGGTTTAATTCACCAATTACAGTCTTGCGCGATCCATCAAAAGCTTTTACCATCACTTCACTTTGCCTCATGGGAGGCCCCTGATACAAAAATTTGGCAAGAGTGGACTTTGTCAATACATTAAGTGATGACCCTGTGTCCACCAACACATTGGACAGGGCATCGTCCTTACAATTCATAGAAATATATAAAGCCAAATTGTGGTCTTTTCCCTCCTCGGGAAGATCATCATCACAAAAGCTCAAATTGTTGCAGGCAGTTATATTCGCAACAATGCTATCAAACGACTCAATTGTGACATCATGATCCACATATTCCACGTCCAACACCCTTTGCAACGCTTCACGGTGTGGCTCTGAATTCATCAACAAAGATAGGACAGATATCTTTGATGGAGTTTGAAGCAACTACTCCATAATGTTGTACTCGCTCCTCTTGATGAGCCTCAACATCTCATCACCATCCTCTCTCAATATGCCAGACTGGCCAACTAGGATAGGATCTTTATCAACCTTGACAACGACAGGGTCAACACCCTTCACAACAGGAATGGAATGATTTGAAGAAGAAGTCCCCACGGGACCGGCAGGACTGACAACATCTTTCTTCACAACGTCTTCATGGGATTTCGGATGAGCCGAGAAAACACGACCACTACGGGTCACTCCACTGACATCGGATATGCTTACAATAGAGGTTGAAGGCAACGACACCTCCTTCCCATCCTCCAGCATAACAGCATTATAACGGTGCGTGACCTCTCTATCTGACACATACGAGATAGGGCCTGCTGGCTTAATCACAAGAGTTGGCACCACCTTCTTCTTGCTGCCATCATACTTGATGACAACACGATCAGGAATCTTGAATACTAGAGTGATAACATCAACTTCATCCTTATTACGATTCTGAAGTATCTCAATCATCCCTTGGTCTAGCATCTCTTGGATGTCCCTCCTTACTTTGTGGCATCCTCTTTCACTAACACTGCACACCTGGCACCTATCATGATCATGCGCATAATGATTATGCTCACACAACAGCTTACGCATCTCTACCAAGGACTGCCTTATGTCATTCACATAGAGGACTTTGTATTCGCCAGGGCAACCCTGAACCATATTGACAGTTGCCTTCCCATGCTCGGGCAATGGGTTCTTCTTAAAATTTGGGCCTACATCTTCAAAGAATAATATTCCACTCCTCATAAGGTCTTGCACCTTGGTCTTCAAAGGAAAACAGTTCTCCACATCATGTCCGGGAGCACCGGAATGATACACACAATGGAGTTCGGGCTTGTACCACCATTGGGGATTGGCTGGCACAGCAGGAGGATCTCATGGAGTTATCAACTTCCTATCGATTAAGGAAGGATACAATCCAGCATAGGTCATAGGAATCGGGTCAAAAGTCACCCTCTTCCTCTCATAGTTGCTGGTGCTATTGTTGTTCCGAGGCTGGTAAGCTTGTTGTTGTTGACGAGGTTGTTGTTATGGTTGTTGAGCTTCTCTGAAAGCAAGTGCTATATGAGCCACCTGGTGTTGGTTGACGGCGGGTCGCACATCCTTCCTCCTCACAGAGGGCCTTCTTTTAACATGGGAAGAAATGGAATGAGTCTCCCCTTCCTTCTTCTTGGAAAATCCTCCATATTTCTTTGCCGAATTGTCATCACGGGACAGCTGTCCTTCACGGACCCCCTCTTCTAGCCTCATCCCCATATTTACCATTTCGGTAAATTCCGAGGGAGCACTAGCAATCATGCGCTCATAGTAGAAAGAGCTCAAAGTCTTCAAGAAGATCTTTGTCATCTCCTTCTCCTCCAAGGGTGGCACTATCTGAGTTGCCAATTCCCTCCACCTTTGGGCGTATTCCTTGAAGGTTTCTTTGTCCTTTTGGGACATCGCCCTCAGCTGATCTCTGTCTGGAGCCATGTCCATGTTGTATTTATATTGTTTCATAAAATCCTCTCCTAGATCATTGAAAGTGCGGATGCTTGCACTCTCTAGCCCCATATACCAACGGAGCGCAACACCTGTCAGGCTATCCTGAAAATAGTGAATCAGTATTTGATCATTATCTGTCTGGGTTGACATCTTGCGGGCATACATCACAAGATGGATGAGTGGACACGTGTTTCCCTTATACTTCTCAAAGTCAGGCACTTTGAATTTGACTGGGATTTTCATGTTGGGCACCAAGCACAGTTCAGTAGCACTCTTCCCAAACAGATCTTTGCCTCTCAGCATTTTCAATTCCTTGCGCAGCTCAAGAAATTGGTCCTTCATTTCATCCATCTTCTCATACACGTCCGGGCCCTCAGATGGCTCGGAGTGATAGATGGTGTCTTCAACACGCGACAAAGTGTGCACAACGGGAGGTGGCACAGACATGACCGGGCTAGATGCCGGCATAGAGGCAAAGGTGGGGCCGAAACCCTCTGGCACAAAATTAGATGGCATTCCCCAAGGGAATCCAGCAGGAATATTAGGAGCGAAGTGGGCGGTGGCAGCAGGAACTATTGAGGTAACCACTTCAAAAATAATTGTCCTCGCGGGAGGAGTTACAGGAGTTGGAGAAGCTTGACTTTGCGCAGCAAGGACTGACTCCATCATGGTAGTCAGCCTGGCAATCTCCTCTTTCAGATCTCGGTTCTCTTGCTCAAGGTGTTCCATGATCTTCTGATGGTTTGCTCGAGTGTTGTACCGGTGCGTCATCTTGTCTTCAAAATAAATGAAGAGCAAAGAGTTGGACCACTGTATCAGGAGCTCGGAACTAAAACCTGCTTATGCATATGATGCATCCAATGCTCGTGCATATGATTTTTTTTTATCGGAGGAACTTTATAAAGATCTATTTGTAAATATTTTGAAAATATTGAACTTTTTAAGACATATGTGAAATACCCATAGCAATATAATATTTGGAAACTTTTTACACCAAAGATGTAGTACAGTCTCGGTAACCAAATATAATACAAGATAAAAGGAGAATAAACATCCTATGGAACCCTAGAAGCAGTCGTCCAAAGCCTTCGAGATTGGAAGACATGTCGCAAGAAGTCTCTTCACCTCTCTCTCATAAGCTGCTTCCATGTCGGCCTTCTCCTTGGCGAGCTGATCATATCTCTTCTTCCAAAACCGACGAGTGAGGTAGGAGAGAAGTAACCACATCATCGGGCTTATCAATAACCTGATGCTCTAGAAACTCTATCATTGCATCCTTATCTTTAAGCTGCTGAAGAAGCTCCTCACGCTCACGAACCCAGGCATGTGAACGGTCTTCGTCTCTCAACTCCTCTACTCCTTGATTAGGGAGGGTTGAAGGTCCAACCATAACCATAGGGGTAGGTCTCAGATACTCGTACGGAATGCAGTACTCGAGAGCTCTCTTCCTTACCCAGGAGGTGTAAGGATCCAAAGCAACATAGTTCTTCGGACCAAGGTTATTCCTCCCTTTTCTATGACCTTGCGCCAGGTGCGGACCATCCTATCCTTCAAGTTTCGGGAATCTTTACCCTCTTGAAAGAATAGGCCTTCCAACGAAATGTTGTTAGGTTTATCCTTTAAGGGGAACCCAAGCTGACGGCGAGCCAAAGCAGGGTTGTAGTTAATTCCACCACATGTACCAAGAAGAGGTACATTGGAGAACTCACCACAAGAATCAATAATCTGAACACCATCATAAACACGATTATACCAATAGATATCATCATTAGTGAGAGACATAAGTCTCGTGGACCACCGTAGACATCCCTTGTTCTCCTTGAAGGCAAGCGTCTGAGGCAAGTGTGAAATAAACCACTTGTACAACAAAGGCAGACAACACACAATGGATCCACCACCCTTTTCATTCCTCATATGAAAAGAGAAATAAGTGTCACCCAATAGAGTCGAAACGAGATTAAGAGAAGAGAAAATCCTAATAGCGTTAACATCCACGAAGTTGTCGATGTTGGGAAATAACACTAGCCCATTGACAAGGAGTACAAATATGGGTTCAAAAGCTTCCTTACTCATGGCCATCCCAAACAAGGTAGCTTTGGCAATCATAAAATCAGACGGGAGACCTTGAATTCCACCATTGGTAGTCATATTGGAAACAATGTCGAATACCTCCAAGTGAAGCATATCAACAATCTCTTGAGAGGACGAAATCTTCTCCAAACCACTGAACGACAATTGGTCAAGAATAGGTATACCCACATGATAAGCATACTCCTCTAATGTAGGCAAAATCTAGAAATCCGGAAAAGTGAAGCACCGATACAAAGGAGCGTAGAACTGCACCAACACACTCATCAGACCTTTATCCACCTTGGTAGAAAGAATAGCTAGAAGCTTCCCATGGCGAGCTTTGAATTCCAAGGTCTCTAATACATAAGATGTCAGACGCCTTAACTCTTTCAAGTCGGGTTGTCTAAAATTGTACTTATTCGTATTCCTTCTTTGCTTATCCATGTTTGAAAATTTGCAAATAGACCTCTTAAGTTCGTTGTAAAATCTTATTGTCGATGACATGAATGCGAATAAATGCATGGATGCATGGATGCAACAAACACACTCAAGGATCAAGCAAGTCACACCACACAAAGGTCACAGGATGGCTCATGTCATCGTCAATATCAATCATCTATTTTGGTGGATTATGGTTTACACCTTATCAACACCCAAGTTCCATTGATTTTGAGGATATACGAGAACGGATCAACAGAAAATCACGGGTTTGTTGTAAGTCACGAGCATGGAGTCTCGGTCAAGAACCACCCAACGGGAGTGTACTATGGTTAAACATGACAATCATGTTCTAAAAGGTTCCCATAGTCATCATCCCATCTTTCGGATATTATCGGATAAAACGACTACTCGTCCTCCAAAAATATTCTCAAGAGGGACTCTTATGAGTGTAGTATCGCGTAACAATCGCCTCAAGTCTTACACTTGAACGACCTTCGCACTATGTCCTAAAATAGGCCAAGATGGGCTAGGTATCTAAGTTCCTTGGCTTCCAGGGTTTATATTGGAAAGAGTAATGCCTAACCACGACTACTCGTGTGACATTATTGATCCCAATAAAAACCTCCACCAATTGAATGGGCTTGCAAGTTAACTTGTTAAGGAATAACTCCACACAAGTCAACAAGACTATGCCATTATCCTATCATAAGTGCACTCGAGTTCGGGTATAGAACTCATCTCACAAGAAACCACCAAGCATACAAGCAATTAATATATCAAGCAATTCATACATTACAAGCAATACATTCATCCCAAATTTGCACAAAAATATGTCACAAATAAATATAAACACACAACATATACAAGCAAAAGGTAGGCTAAACCAAAAGTCAACATACAATTCGAGTCGCCACCGCACTTTTATTTGTCCAAAGGAAAGGCTAAAAAGCGAACAAAAGCCAAGTAATAAGTTTTTCAAATCAAAAACTAATAAAAATGTCAGAGATCTAGGTAAGGGGGTTGGTTATGAAATGGGAAGGTTTTACACACCCAAAACATCCTTAGTACTCTAAGGGAACCCTTTTTGCAAATATGTGTTGTAGGTTGGTATTTGTGAAAAGATTTGTGCAAAAGATTGGAGGGATGAGAAGAGAATAGATTATATTTACAAATTTTGTTGTTTGAATGGATGAACCCATTGCCTACGTATCATCACAAAGGATGATCAAAACCTCGTAGTTTAGGGTAAAAATCTCAAAAGATTGGTGAATTGATTTTAATCAACAACCTTAAGGTCTTTTGTCATCAAAGGGAGAAAACTCAACCTAAACCAACAATCCGCCATGTGAGGAAGGCTTCAACATGCTAGTGAGGGGTTAACCATATAATAAGCATGGAAGACTTATAATCCAACACTAAGGATGAGGTGAGCTTTACATCAACCACTATGATAACTCAAACCTATGATTGATGTTTTTTAAAAGGTTTTAACAAGTGGCCATTGGACCCACAAAGCAACTTGAATTGGGTTATATTAACAAGTTAAAGTTATTTACAAAATGAGGTCAAAGTTGGATTAATGTTTATTCACAATGAGTATTTATGGAAAGAGTTTTGAAAAGTCAAAGGCCTAAGGCATAGGTTTCTAATTTGAAACAAAGTCAATGTTTTGAAAATGATTCTTTTGGCTTGGTTAGAATGGGGAGAAGAAAGAAGGGTTATTCCTAAAGAAAACAAAGATAAGAGGGGAAAGAAAAACCCTTGGAGTTACTTTTCTTGGAGTCATAGAGATGACTCAAGATGCTCCTTTCCTTTGGACTTAGCACACAAACAAGCAATCAACAATCTGAATTCAAGCTCCTAGGATCTCCATTTGGCTTGGCTCTTAACTTGGCTACTCATGACAATGGTCCTCTTTTCACAATCTCAAGATGGGATCCCTATCACACACAAGCAAACATAAAAAATCTCATAACACAATAAAGGGAATGGACAAAGAATTAGTTTGAGGAGAAGTCCTTTGAAGTCAACTTTGAGTTTTAGCATTCTAAAGGCATGAGGCCTAGTTGCTCTTCAACAAATTTTGCATTCTAAAGGCATGAGGCCTAGTTGCTCTTGAACTCCTTTAAGCATGGGTAAGTCCTAATTCTAAGTCCTTTCTCCTTTTACATTTGGTTCACATCACAACAAACACAAACAACACAAATAGCAATATATTTATATACAATAATGGGCTCAAATGAGCAAAGGAAAAATGACATAAACATAAAATATGTGCTAAAGTGAGCAAAGATGAAAATCAATATGAATAATAAGCAAGAAAAAATTGACATTAAAAGTAAATGGCAAGAAATTAAAAGTTCAAATTAAAGTTAGTAATTAGTAAGGTTAGGTTAGCTTGTCATAAGACAATGTAGCGCTATGTTAAGCAATCGTAAGTGGACTACTGTAGCAGTCACACCTATCTGAGGCCGGTCAATAAGAATATACGCAAAGAACACAAGTTAGAAGTCTGACTAGTAAGACAAGCTCCATAAACTTGCCATGCCAAACAAAAGGGGAAGGGCCTTGTATTGACTTTTGGTTATTTGCTTGACCAAGAAGCAACCTATCTTGGACACAAAACAACTCACTTGATTATGGATCAAGTTCAGTTTGGTTTGGATCAAAGAAGGTTAAACTTCTCATTTGTCAAGACCAACCTCAAGACTTTAACTCATTGGCCATTGATGGAAATAAAGGGATGAAGATGAAAGGGAATGGGAAAAATGTCAACAACAAATCCCAATTGATCAAAGTTGAATCAAATCAAACTCAATCAACACCAAATAGAAGAGAAATGAAGATAACAAGCCAAGAAGTAAATCATATTTTTTTTGGTATTTTTTGAATTTAAAGAAAATACAAATAAAAAATAAACAAATAAGGTTGAACCTCAAATTCAATTCAAAGTAACTTCAATGAGTCCAATTAAATTCTCATAGGTTCAACATAGTCAAACAAACTTTGACTAATTTTTTCACAAAATTTTGAAATCAGAAAGTAATTAAAAACAATTAAAACAAATAAAAAATAACATAATATGAATTAAAATCTCAAATAATCTCAAAACAATCAAGAAATTGTTGAGACTATTTTTCATTGACTTATCATGATCTATAAATGCTATGAAAATATTTTTGTATTTTTTAAAAGTCAGAAAGTATTTTAAAATGAATTAAAAGCGTTAAAAACCAAGTAATTCATAAAAAAATATCAAATGAAGTCACAAAAATAATTTAAAATCATAATATGAAACTAGATTTTTCAAGCAAAATTTTGGAATTGGTCTCATATTTTCCTGACTTCAAATGAATTTTTAATGAATTTTTGAAAATAAAATGAATTAACTGAAAATAAAATGCAAAAATGAAATAAGCGAAAAAAAGCCAGAGTCATCAGATGCATTTCATTAATTGACGTGGCACCTATGGATGGCTGGGATCTGAGGAAACACGCTACGCACGAGTCAAACGCGTCACATCCAGCATTAAATGAAGTAATTACAATGAATGAACAAGATTAAATTGTTGCATGGAGATCCAAGGGCCCTAGCGTGCACATGTGGTGGTGGAAACCACCATCTTCTCCGGCGAAACAACCAATTCCAGCCACCAGTTGCAGGAAAATAAATCTTAATGAAAATTAAAAACAAGGCCATGGAAATGAAGCTCGCGTGATGGAGATCATCACTGCACCAATGGATTTCTCTCACTCTTCCTATATTGAGAGAAATGTGAGGGAGAAAATCATGGTGTTTATACTGATTGTTCATGACATGGTAAATTGAATGCATCACAAGCTTGCCTCAAGTACGAGGACTTCAGAAAACCACAGAAACACAAGAATGCTACATTGAATTAAGAGATTCAGATCCAAAAAGTTTGAATGGATACCTTCAAATTGATGAACTTCTGGCCATGAATTCTCCAAGATCTTTGCTCCTTCTTGATCTATGAATATAATGGAAGTGATAGGCTATGGAATTTGGCTTTAAAACTCAGCTAATGATGCTGAATTTCAAGCTCAAAAAAATGAAGAAAAGTGATTAATTCCTTTAGTGATGGCTATGGTTTCACTTCTGCAGCACTCGGGATCTCCAAAAGGTTAGCAAATGAGGCTCATGAAGGTGTTATTTATAGTTGAATGTTGTTGATTACACGCTTCTTTCATGTGCATGAGAATTTGAATTTGCATTGCATGAGCCTGTGTAGGCGTGTGGAAGGCCCAATGATAGCTGAAACAACTTGCTGAGTTCACATGAAATGCATTTGGACATGCACATTGGGATGAAACAGCTTGCATACCAAGTTATAACATGAAATATCCAAAATGCACCTAAATGAAAATAAATTCGAAACTCACAAATGTTAGATCCAAATGTGTATTGTGAGTAATGGTTGAAAAGCTCTTGAAATAAGAAACAAAAGTCATGTTGGGAAAAAATCATTTGGCATTTTCAAATTGATGAAAATTGGCTTGGAAAGTTCAAGTACAAAACATATTCAAGTCATTTTGAAAAAAGTTCACCAAAAGCAAGCTTAATCAAGACCCTATGTCTTTATGATACAAGCTTCAAATGAGAAAACCTCCAACATTAAAGTTGTATATAGTTTCAATGTTATCAATCTAGACTCAAAGTTTGCATCATTTGGATTTTCCATGACAAAGTTGTGGGCATTTGGAGTTGGGTACTTTTTCAAATTAAATGAATTAGGTCCAAGATGACCTATAATGTTTTGCATTATCACATGTAATTATTTTAGGATTATGAAATTTTGTCCAACATAACATTTGAAGTAGACATATCAAGCTTTCCAATGCATTTGGTCTCACCTTAAAATCATAAAATTAAGGAAATTATGCCCTTGGTAAGTTGACCTAAAATTAGGGTTTCAGTCAAAATGACCTATAAAGTTTTCAAATGGATTTTTTATGAACATGAAATTTGTTCATATGGTTCTTAAGAACATTTTTTCTCTTGGGGTCATCTTAATTTGACAAATACATCAAACGTTATATCTCATTGATCCTCAGTTTAGTCAAATGACTTGACTGGTCAATGTTTCAAGGCCAAACTTCTAATCTGGATGAATAAATGATTGAAGGGCCTTAAATAGGCTCATATATGCATAAAATGATAAATTAAAGAACTTCCCTTGATTAAATTTGATCAGAGATTGAGATTGCTTCATGGGCAATGCACAGTTAAAGCATAATGAATTTAGGGTGTCCTTGGGAAACAATCCTCAAGCCCTTTGGGTTATCTTGATCAAATTGGTAAATTGAGACACTTGGGAGACATATATGATGATTAGGAGCTTTCTGTACCATTTTCATGCTTTTTCTCTTCTTTATCTAGCCATTGCATTGGGTTTAGGAGCCTCCTAGGAGCATTGTGGAGCACATGATCACTTGAGCTTCAAAACAAAAAGAGTTAGTGACATATTTTTGTGCTTTTGGTTAGTAATCAAATAAGAAAAGAAATAATATACAATACAAGCATGCTTGGTTGTTTCAAAACACTCAAACAAACCCAAATCCTAGGTTAAGGAGCCAAACATGATATGATCCTTGAGGCAATGCACTTGTGCAATAACATGATGCCATGAGGGATCTTAGGGTCAAAATTAGGGTCTTACAAGGTGGCACAGACATGACCGGGCTAGATGCCGACATGGAAGCAAAGGTAGGCGCGAAGCCTTCAGGCATGAAGTTCGGCGGAATTCCCCACGGGAATTCGGTAAACATAGCAGGTGCAAAGTGAGCAGTAGCAGCAGACATGGTAGAGGTAGCCACCTCTGAAATAATAGTCCTCGGAGGAAGAGTTGTAGGCGTTGGAGAAGATTGGCTCTGAGCAGCCAACACTGACTCCATCATGGCAGTCAGTCGGGCAATCTCGTCCTTCAACTCTTTGTTCTCTTACTCCAAATGTTCCATGATTCTGATACGATTGGCGCGAGTGTTGTACCGATGAGTCAGCTTGGCTGAAGCACAGAAGAACACTAATGAGACATCTGGCAAAAGAGAATCTTGTTTATGCAAATGATGCATGAAATGCAATACTTGTTTATTTTGTTTTCAAGGAACTTACTATATCATTGGAAAATATATAACAATAATTGCAACAATTTGATATGACCACAAAAATCTCTTTTTATTTATAATTGGAAGGATTACACTGAGTATAATTTCAGAAACCAAATAAAAAATACAAGAGAAAAGGAGACTAGTCATCCTAAGGATCCCTTACAACAACATCAGAAGATCTGCCTGCAGGCACGTACTTCCTTCGAATGCGTCGAATCTCGGTCTCGAAAGAAGCCTTCATTTGAGTCTTCTCGAGGACAAGCTAATCAACAATCTTCTTCCATGCAATGGAAGGCTGAGGCATGCTAGAAGATGAAACCTCTGGCTCTCTTTGTCTCTTTGTCACTCGGTCTTCAAGTAGCTCAATAAGTGCATCTTTGTCCTTAGACTCCAAGTGCATCTCTTCATGCTTCTTGTTCAAAGCACGGAAACACTCTTCCCACATATCCTTCTCTTGCTTCATCTTGGAGAGTGTGTCTTCCAACTCCTTTATATATTGGTTAGGAAGAGTTAATGGCTCAACCATAACCATAGACATAGGTCTCTCACAAGGATAAGGCATCTTCAACTCCAAAGCTCTCTTCTTCATCCAAAGGGTGTAAGCTTCCAAAGCTACACAATTGCACGAACCAAGCTCGGATCTTCCCTTCCAATGCATATTATGCCAAGCATGCATAATCTTCTGCTTCAAATGTTGGTGATCTTTACCCTCTTGATAGAAAAGACCTTCTAACAAAGTGTTATTAGGTTTGTCTCTCAAGGGGAACCCAAGTTGACGATGAGCCAAAGCAGGGTTGTAGTTTATTACTCATTGTGTACCAATGAGAGGTACATTAGAGAATTCATCACAACTATCAATAATGTCCAAACTACCCAAAGAAGGATCATACCAAACTATATCATCATTAGTGAGAGACATAAGTCTCTGAGACCATCGTAGAAATTGTTTGTTCTCCATAAAAGTAGGCGTCTGAGGCAAGTGCGAAATAAACCACTTGTACAGAAGAGGAATGCAACATATAATGGTTCCACCACCCTTAGAGTTCCTTAGATGCAAAGAGAAATACATATCACCCAACAAAGTAGGCACAGGATTCCTAATCAAGAAAAGTCTAATGGTGTTCACATCAACAAAACCGTCAATGTTAGGGAAAAAATCTAATCCATAAATGAGCAATACAAAGATAGCTTCAAAAGCATCCACACTACCAGCTTGAGCAAAAGCAGTAGCTTCGTTGATGAGGAAATTAAATGGCAACCCAAATAAACCTCCTTTCTTCACCCAATGAGCCTCTATCTCAGACTTCTTCAAGTGAAGAGCTTCAGCAATAAGATGAGATCTAGGAATTTCTTCCAATCCATTAAATGGCACTCTACTAGAAACGAGTATCTCCAAGAGATGAAAATACTCCTCTAATGTAGGCACAAGCTAAAAATCTGGGAAAGTGAAACAGCGGTAGAGAGGATCATAGAACTGCACTAGTACACTCAAAAGTCCTTCAACCACATCAGCAGAAAAGATAGACAAAAGCTTCCCATGGCATTGTTTGAAGTCCAAGGGATCTAATACAAAAGATGCTAACTTCCTTAACTCTTTCAAGTCGAGACATCTTAAATTGTACTTCTTAGTGTTTCTTCATCCACAATCCATGGTCTGAAAATATTTGCAAATAATGCCTCAGTTCCTTGAAATTTTCGTGTGATGAATGTTATGATGCGCATGAATGCATGAATGCAACAATCACAAATAAGGGATCACACACAAGGCAAACAAACAAAGGTCAAGAGATGAATCAAGTCTTTGTCAAGATCAACCATCCATTTTGGTGGATTATGGTTTACACCTTATCAACACCCAAGTTCCATTGATATTGACAAGACTTGATTGGATCAACCAAGAATCAAGGGTTTGTTGTAAGTCACGAGCATGGAGTCTAGGTAAGAACCATCCCAAAGGAGTGAACTAAGGATAAAAACCTTTAGATCATGTTCTAAAAAGTTCCCAGAGTCTTAATTCCATCTATTGGATATTATAGGTTAAGATGACTGACTCATCGATCCATAATATTCTCAAGAGAAACTCGTCTGAGTGTAGTATCGCGTAACAACTGTTATCAAGTCTACACTTGAACAGTCTCCGCACTACGTCCTAAATAGGCAACGAGGGGGTAAATGTTCTACGGTCCTCGGCTTCTTGGACCCAAATTAGAGATAGTAATGCCTAACCACAAATACTTGTGTGACATTTCCAAATCCAAAAGGGTCTCCACTGAGCAGATGGATCTCAAGCCAACTTGTTAAGGACTACTCCACACAAGTCAAACATGACTATACCATCCTCCTATCTTAATTGCACTCAAGTTCAGGTTAGAACTTATCTCACCACTTAGAGATCACCAAGCACAACAAGCAAATTATATCATACAAACAAATATACATATATCACATATACACAATTATATACACATAGTAGGCTAAACCCACTGAAGACTACTCCTTATCAGAGTCGCCACTTAATTTCTATAGCGGTAAATTAATGATCATCAAGATATGGATAAGCTAGACATCAAATAACAAGAGTCACCACTGCGCTTTTATTGTTTCCAAGGGAAAAGGGAAAAGTACGAACAAAACCCGAAAGTAAGAAGTTTTCAAATCAAAACCTCGTAGTTCGTGATACGAATTTCAAAGTGGATGCATTTCTTTTAACAAAAATTAAGTTTGAAAGGCACAAAGGCTTGAAAATGGTTTGAATGAGTTAGTTCTTTTTGGCTTTTGAAAGTTTTAGGTCAAGTATAGTTAAGTCTATTTACAAGTTTGATTAAGAAAAGAAGTTTGAAAATGCAATGGCATAAGGCCAAAGTTTCTATCTTTTGCAAAGTGGTCAAAATTTAGAAAATAACAAGTTCAAACAAAGAAGTTTTTAAAAGGAGGGAGAGATTTTGAAATTAAAGAAATGAGGAGGAGATGAAGAGACGAATCCTATGCATAAAATTAAAAGTTAAGAGTTGAAAAGATTTGACCGATGGGTAGCAATCCAATAGGCAAGAATGCCATATAGAAACCCCAAATTCCCTTTGATATTAGAACCAAGCAACAAACAATGCACAATATTAACTTGAAGAGCAAGGCATCAAATAAAGATAGACATATCCAAGTTTTATCCACTCCATGATCTTCTTCAAAATTATCCCATGTAGCAGATGAATTCCACAAGTCACAGGTTCAAAATAACAACTTCATAATGATGACGTTGCAGATGAACTTAAAGGGATCTTTAATGAGGTATCAGATAAAGTTTCAAATTGCAATCACTTGTTTTACAAAAGTTGGCATTGACGAAGTCCTTTAACATAGGTAGGTTGCCTAAATTCTAAGTCCAATTTGTCTAAGATCAAGTCAACAGTCCACACAATAGTTTTTTAGGGTTTTTGTTCTTATTATGTACATTAATGGTCCAAGACCACACAAACAAACAAAATATACACAAGCAAGATATATCATACAATATGGTCCAAATGGACAAAGGGAAAATGACATTAACATAAACAATTAGAATTGTATGAATAATGGCAAATGAATAGAACTTAAAAATTAAAGTGCATTAAAGTAAAGGACTTGAAATTAAATGTTTGTTGTTAATGAGTTAGAAGTTACTATTGTTTTGCTTTTGCTTTTCATTTTAAGTCATTCTTTGGAGAACACTCAATCCACTTATCGCAAGCATGGATCCTTGAGCCAAGACATCTTCCAAAGGAAGGAAAAAAGGCCAAGTTTCCACACAATACCATGAAAGAGGGAAGACTTACAATCTCACTAACTAGAATGATATGCCTTTTTGTGTCAAAAATTTAGCGTTATGTTAAGTAATCGTAATTGGACTTATGTAGAAGTCACGACTATTTGAGATCGGGCAATAGAATTTTGGTGTTAATGCATGTTAGAGACATAGTATAATGGACTATGCTCATGAAACATACCACACACAAAAATAATATAAAAAACAGGTGGCCTAATCTCATCCATACTTATGTTGATTTTGCAATCAACTAGCCTTAGGACTTAGAGATATCATAGGTCAAATGAGATGAATGCATAAAGAAGGGGAATGAGATGAAGAGGGAAGGGGATGGATCAAAACTCAAATTGGTCAAAGGAGGACTTTTACCAAATTAATATCATTCATTCATTTTGGAAGGTGGAATGTGCATTCCACCAATCCCCTAAATCCAATGATATTAACTTAACAAAGTCAAATCAACATTGACCAATGCCCAAAAACATGAGTCAAACTTACACAAATCATCACAATAGGTCAACACAATTATTTGACATTTATTCAAAGTAAAAATACTAAAATAAGGCATTTAAATTAAATATGGTTTGTCAAATTCCTAAAACCTCATCAAAACACCAAAGAAATGGTCATGAGATTAATCATAGGTCAAACAAGGTCAAAGGACCTTGAGGAAAAAATTTCAGAATTTTTAAAGACTTAAAGGTATTTTTAAACAATTAAAAATAATCACAAAAGAAATTAAATTATGAAAAATATTAATAATGATCCAAAGAATAATTTTAATTCAAAATATGAAAGAGGAAATTATTTGAAATTTTTTGGTGAAACTCTCATATTTTTTGGATCAATATTAAAATTAATATGAGGAGTTGAATTTTGAGGTGTGTCAACTGAGTTGCTTCGATTTGACCTCTAAGCAACTCAATCTTCTTGCCTACTGTAGCGAGGTATTCATTACCTTTAGATTTATTGACTAAATCAAAAGTAAATCATACAATTCGAGTCGCCGCCGAACTTCTATTTATCCAAAGGAAAGGTTAGAAAGCGAACAAAAACCGAGAAGTTTTATCAAATCAAAAACTAATAAAAATGTCAGAGATCTGGGTAAGGGGGTTAGTTATGTAATGGGAAGGTTTTAAGCACCCAAAACATCCTTAGTACTCTAAGGGAGCCCTTTTTGCAAATGTTGTATGGTAGGTAGGTATTTGTGAAAATATTTGTGCAAACATGATTGGGGAGATGAGAAAAGAATATACAAATTATTTACAATTTTTGTTGTTTGAATGGATAAACCATTACCTACGTACCCTCACAAAGGTAGGATCAAAACCTCGTAGTTCGGGGTAAAAATCTCAAAAAAAAACAAATTGGTGATTGATTTGACAAAATCCTTAAGGTATTTTGTTATCAAAGGGAGAAAACTCAACCTAAACCACAAATCCACCATGTGAGGAGAGCTTCAACATACTAGTGAGGGATCCACCCTATAATAAGTATGGAAGACTTATAGTCCAATCACTAAGGATACAGGTGAGGTTTATATCAACCACTATGATAACTCAAACCTAATAGCTAATGTTTATGAAAAAAACTTTGGCAAAGGTGGCCATTGGAACCACAAAAGAATTTGAAGTGAGTTGGATTTACCAATTAGAAGTATTCACAAAAGAAAGTCAAAGTTGACTTAAAGTTCAATTCAAAATAAATATTATGAAAAGAGTTTAGAAAATAAAAGGCATAGTGCCTAGGTTTCTAGTTTTCAAAATAATGTCAATGTTTGAACAAAATAAGTTTGACTTGGGTTAGAGTGGAGAGAAGAAGAGAAGGGCTAGGTCCTAAACATGCAAAGATGAGGGAAGAGAATAAAACCCTTGGAGTTACTTTCTTGAGATCATAAAGATGATCCAAGTTGCTCCTTTCCTTTGGACTTAGCAAGTAATAAGCAATTAACTCAAGCAATCAAGCAAATATTCAATCAAGCTCCTAGGATCTTCCAATTTGGATTTGTCTCTCTTGTTTGGATGCTCATGACAATGGTCCTTCTAAATAGAGATCCCTACCACACAAGAACAAACAAATAAAAAAGTTCCACAATGCAATAAAAGAATGGACAAGAGTGAGAGTTTAGATTAGGGGTCCTTTCAATTCATCTTCAAGATTAAGCATTCTAAAGGTATGAGGCCTAGTTGCTCTTCAACAATTTTAGCATTCTAAAGGCATGAGGCCTAGTTGCTCTTGAAACTCCATTAAGCATAGGTAAGGTCCTAATTCTAAGTCCTTTCTCCTTTTTGCATTGGGTTCACACAAACAAAACAAAACAAGCACAAGGCAATAGTATATTTACACAATAATATGCTCAAGTGAGCAAAAGGCAAATGGCATAAACATAAATATGAGCTCAAGTGAGCAAAGGGCAAAGACAATATGAATTAATGAGCAAGAAACTAAATTGCATTAAAGTAAATTGCAAGAATTAAATGCTTGAATTAAAAGTTAGTAATTAGTAGTTAGTGTTAGTGTGTCATAAGGCAATTTAGCACTATGTTAAGCAATCGTAAGTGGACTAATATAGTAGTCACACCTATCTGAGGCCGGTCAATAAAACTATAGGAAAATAAACACAAGTTAGAGACCATGACTAGTAAGCCAAGCTCCTACAACTTGCCATGCCAAAAGAAAACAAGAATGACCTTGTAGGGATTTTAGGTTCTTTGCTTGACCAAGAAGCAATCTATCTTGGATACAAAGCAATTCACTTGATCTTTGATCAAGATGAATTTGATTTGGATCAAAGAAGGTTAAGCCTCTCATATGTCAAGGCTAACCACAAATCATTAACTCATTGGTCAAAAAGAAAAAGAAGAAGACGAAGATGGAAATGGAATGTACAAAATTGGAATTCAAAAGACATAACCAAAACACATTGATCAAACATGAATGAAATCAACATCAATCAATGGTAGATAGAAGTAAAATGAAGATTATAAGTCAAGAAAGGTCAAACATATTTTTGGTATTTTTTGGAATTAAAATAATACATGAAATAAAATGAACAAATAAAGGTCAAACTTCAAATCCAATTCAAATCAACTTGGATAAGTCCAATTGGATCATCATAAGTCTAACATGGTCAAACAAGGATTGACAAAATTTCTCAACATTTTTTGAAAACAGAAACTATTTTTAAATAATTAAAAATGAAGAAAAATAACATAATTGGATTAAAATCTCAAATAAATCTCAAATTAATTAAGAAATTGATGAGAATATTTTTCATAGATTCATCATCATCCAAAGATGTTAAGAAAATATTTTTGGCATTTTTGAATATCAAATGGTATTTTAAATGAATTAAAAACAATCAGAAATGAAATAATTCACAAAAAATATTAAATTGAATCACAAAAATAATTAAAAATCATTTTATGAAACTAGAATTTAAGAGAAATTTTTTGTAATTGGTCCCATATTTTTGTGATTCCAAATAAATAAGTTATGAATTTTTAAAGTAAAATGGAATAAAAGAAAATAAAATGGAAATTCAGAAATTAGAAAAATCCACAGGCGTTAGATCCAACCTGATTAATTGACGTGGCTGATCACATGACTAGGAAGTGCACGCGTATGGTACACATTAGTCAACAACGTGGCATTCAACATTAAATTAAGTCATAACATTCAACAACCAAGATTATATCGTGACCAATGGATCCAAGGGCCAAGGGTTAGACGCGTGGGGACGGTGGTGGAAACCACCGTCTTCTCCGGTGAGAAAGCCAGATCCGGCCACCAGCTGCAGGTTTTACAACCTCAATCATAACACACGATCCATATACCAAATGAAAGTTGGGGTGATGTACATCACCCCTGTGACCTTAGTTTTTGCTCAAGATTCTTATGGAAGAAGAAATCTGAGGTTGAAAAACAAGGTGCTCAAACTGAAGTTAACCAATTCACAAAATTAAAACCCCCAAGGGCTTGCCTCTCAAATGAGGACTTCAGAAATGCAAACCAACACAAGCAATGCACAATAATCAGAGAGATCCGAATCAAAACCGTTGAGGATTAAACCTTTGAAGTGCATCTTTTGTGAGCAAAATCCAATCCAACTCTTGATTGCAGCTTGATCTTGAAGTGACAATGAAGCAAGACTAAGGAATTATAAGCTTAAGAATCAACGAGGGAAGTTGAAATTTAAGCTTGAAAAGAGAAGTGAAATTTCAGAATTCCTTTGGTGAGAGGGTGGGGAATCAATTGAGCAGAGGTTCAGGCGCCTTCAGGTTGGGATTCAAGTGAGGTAAGGCATTCTATTTAGCTGATGCAAGGTGTGATCAAACTCATGTGTGCCTGAACTTGGGTCCTCCATGCATGGGCCTGTACAGGCGCATGTGAGTCCCAAAAGCAATTGCAATTGAGTGTTGAACATCAACCAAAGTGAAATGGACGTGCAGATTGCAAGGTATTAGCTTGTGCATGAAGATTTAACATGTTATGCATAATTGGTCATAAAGCTTCACCTCTTCGAAAATGTCATTTGGAAAATTGAAACATAGGCATATGAGTAATGGTTGGAAAGGTCTTGACATAAGAAACAAAATCTATGTTGAACAAAAATTCATTTGGAGCTTGGAAAATATTGAACTCTAGCCATGAAGTTCAAAATTGAAAATATTGAAAAATTGGAAAATGTTTATGATCCTCAAATGACAAAACCTTAAACAACAAAGTTGTAGATCGTTTCAATACAATCAATTTGGACTTAAATTTTGCATCATTTGGTTTTTTTATGAGGAAGTTATGGGCACTTAAAGTTGGACTTTTTCACATTTCAATGGCTTTGGCCCAAAGTGACCTATAATCTTTTTGTATTATCACATGTGTTTATTTTAGTATTATGAAAATTTGTCCAACATAACATTTTAAGTATACATCTTAAACTTTCCAATGCACTTGGTCTCACCTCAAAATCATAAAAAATGAAGGAGTTAGGTCCTTGGGAAGTTGACCCAAAATTAGGGTTTTAGTCAAAATGACCTATAATGTTTTGAAATGAATAATGACCTTCCAAGTTTCAAATGAATTTTTGATGAACATGAAAGTTGTTTATATGGTTCTTAAGAACATCTTTTCTCTTGGGGTCATCATAATTTGACAAACACATCAAACGTTAGGTCTCAGTGGATTTGAAAATAGTCAGATGAATTGACTGATCAACTTCTCAAGTCCAAACTTCAAATCTTGATGAACGAATGATTGAGGATACTCACATAGGCTAGTATATGCATAAAATTATGAATGGAAGAACTTACCTTGATTGTATTTGATCATAGGTTGAGGTTGCTTCATGAGCAAGGCACAGTCAATGCACAGATGAATTAGGGTTTCCTTGGGAAACAATCCTCAAGCCCTTTGGTTTATCTTGATCAAATTGACAAATTGAGATTCTTGGGAGACATATACGATTATTTAGAGCTTTGTGAACCATTGTCATGCTTGCTTTCAACTTCATCTGGCCATTTCAATGGGCATAGGGGCCTCCTAGGAGCCTTGGATCACATGACTGCTTAAGCTTCAAAACAAACAAAGTTAGTGACATATTTTTGTGCTTTTGGTTAGTAAACAAAATAAGAAAAGAAATAATATACAATTCAAGCATGCTTGGTGGTCTCAAACTAACTCACGCAAGTCCCAACACTAAAGTTAAGGAGCCAAGATGCTATGATCCTTGAGGCAAATGCAATATGCAATGATGTGATGCCATGAGGGATCTTAGGGTAAAAATTAGGGTCTTACAGATGCCCCTATTTAAGGTCATTCTAGCTGGAGATATGAAGGTTAAAATCTTCGTCTCGACGAGGTAGAATGGGCTTAAATAATAACAAAGAGACGAATTTTGGTCCCTAAGAGACCTCATGATGCAAATGTATGTATGCAAAAGTTAATACTCCGTGGGATATATGTCCACAAAGGAAAAAGAAATCAGGAGAAAACTGAAAATCGATATGAGTAATATGCTCATAAATGGGAAAGAGACTCTGGGGGATAAATAAGGGTAAAAATGCGTGAGCAGGTCACGACTTATACTTGCTGGGAGACACGAAGGGATTCCATGGAAATAAATCGATGGAAAGACTCGAGCTGACGCAAAGATGCATGTTTTGGGGAATATGCCAATACAGTAAAGTTATCCACGAAGGATACTGCGGATAAAACTCCGGACTCAGACGGAATGTCCACAAAGGACTCAGTTGAGGAAGAAAACAAATGAGGTATTATCGGTTACTGGGTAATAGAATCAAAGAGACATGTGATCAAAACACTGGTATAAGGGTGAGAGAACAACAAGCTCAGGGAGAAAGAATATCTAAGACCGGTATAAGGGTGAGATATATCAGTCATCCAAAACATCTGAGGAAGACCTAAAAGGTATATTTCAACTCAGGGAAATCTGACTCCATAGGGGACAAAAGTCATAATAGGGAGCAGAAGGAAGGAACACCAGGGATACCGGTTACTAGGCATATAGTAGGTGACCAACCAGGCGTGAATTGGGGAATATTTCCAAGATACTCATCATCCGAAAGGAGGGATGAAAAAGCAAACTCGATTACAGGATGGATATTCGATTCCATAGGGAAATACGAATCTTACTCAACAGGGGAAGAAAAGACTTCAACTGAGGAGCGCATGAGATACATTATCTATTACCGTCAGAACGTAGATAACATACTCGCATGGAAGACTATCCACAATCGGTTACTGGGTTAATGAAGGATAAATCGACCGAAAAGAAAGGACATCAAGATACCGGCTACTAGGTATAAAATGATGACCAATCAAGGGAGAGACGATCATTACCAAACAAGGGTAAATGAAAGATGACTCGTTGGGGATAAACTGCTTGATCAGAGCAATCATCCAAGAGATATATCACCGGTTACTGGGAGATATACTCAAAACTGAAGGAATATCAATACCGAATATTGGATAAAGATAACTAACCAAGAGGGGATTACATCTACCGGTTACTGGGCAGAAAACCAAAGGCGAGACTAACCGTCAAATGTCAAGGATTAACTCTTCAAGGGGACAAAATGGGGTTTATAACTACCGGATACTGGGTAGAAAACCACAGAAATAGGACTTACAACTACCGGTTACTGGGTAGAAGGCCACAAAATTCCACTGGGGAGAGAATGAACAATTACTGTTTACTAAGAAATTGGTCACCTGAACCACAGGGAACTGCAGGGGAAATAACAAGAAAGGGGGTCAATCTAGGAACAAACTAGAGAGACACGATGAAACAAGACTCAACCCAATGAGGATATAACTCAAGGAAGTAATTCCATCCCAATACATATTTTGGGAGGAAAGTGAAACAATAATCATCCATGAGGACATATCTCAGTGGGGAATATGGAAGGCAAGATAAACACTTTCTGCCTACAAGGCTGACTCTCTACGGAGAGATCAGACACAAATATCTGCTTGGGGAAGAACATTTCACCACTAGCAGGAGATAACAAGCAAAGATATATGGCAAAGAATGCAACATGAATATCTGAATGCTATGATTATGCATGTATATGCATGGTTTATGTATGGTTAATGCTGACAAACAGACATATCTAACACAAACAGGTCCAAGAAATAATGGACAAACATCTGGTACAACATCTCAAACGAGAAATCCAGGTCCATAGGAGAAACTCCAATCTGGTGGGGAGCCGCAAATACTAGGAAATACCAATCACAACTGAGGATCAAGCAGAGTCGCTGCCGAGGACCAATACTACTACTAGGGAAAAAGCAGGATCGTTGGGGATCAGAGACCGCTGTTGGGGATAATCACAGGGTCACAACTACCAAGTGCTGGGGATCCTCCAACAATTCTCGGGAACTTACAGAGATGTGGATAAGATCAGTCACAGAAGAACTCTACTGGGGGTCTTATCAGGCAATAAAATGAAATTTTGTGGGGAACAACCACCAAACAGAAGCACATCAATCAAACATACACTTCTACTACTAAAGGAACATATCTGTTGTGGAGAAAGAAACAATCACTCCGCTAGGAAGCTAACAACACATCCTCCTCGAAGTTCCAACGCAAAACTAGGATCAGGTAAAGTCTCAGCTGGGGAAGCTACAGAGCCATCACCAGGGATTTACTACTGAACCGACAAAATACCCGACGCAGAGGAAACTCTACCAGGGAGTACAACACGGATAAGATCCATCGTAGAAGAAACTCTACTGGGGAACTTATCAGGGGAAGATATGAAACTCTGTGGGGAACAACCACCAAACATAAGTTTCAACAGTCAACATATTTCCTCATATCTGCTAGAGAAACATCTCTGCTAGGAGGAGAGAGAACCACTGTGTCGCATCCGCGAAAAACAACCGGCGGGCTGAAACAAAACAACATAGAGCCGCCACCGTGCGTTATTTATCCCAAAGAGGGAAAGGAAACGCTCGAAGTAAACCTGGGAAAAGCATGGTCTCGCGACCAAAGAGAATGGGATCGGGAGTCGGTTATGCGAAGGGAAGGTATTAGCACCCCTACGCATCCGTCGTACTCGACGGGATCCACGCTCTAAAAGAAAGAATAGGTTGCTAAAACAAACATCACACACACGCATTGAAAACAACACAGGTGGAGGAAGAGGGAGAGGGATCGCTAGGATATCGCATCCTATGCCTACGTATCTCGTCTGGAACGAGAATCAGAGCTGCCGTAGTTCGGCTCACGCACGCCAAACAAGACACGCACAAACACAGGCAAACTTGGAATCCGAACGCCAATCGCTGGACTTACATCGGCTTCCGAACCAAACAAACACACTCAGGAAACCAAATGCCACTTGATGGACTTACATCGGACTCCGAACCCACAACAAGAGGATACAGAATGCCAATTGCTGGGCTTACATCCATCTCCTATACACACAAGAAGAAACAAACAATAAGTTACTAAGGAGTCGGGAACTCGAGCCTAGCAACTGTCAAGCAAACACACACAAAAAGAAAAAGGGTGCTCGGAGAGACCTCGCACGGTCTCCTGCCTACGTACCTCATCTGGTATGAGGATCAGGGCGACGTAGTTCCCCTGAACGGGAAAGAAATTCTAACCAGATACAAAGGGAGACACACTACTAGGGAGCTGGACTCGAGCCTAGATGTTATCATGCATCATTGCCCTATGTTATGGTTTCTATCCTAACTTGCACAGGCAGCAAGCTAATCCTAAACAGGCAAAGCAATCAAAGCAAACAATCACAAATAGCACACACTATATCCAAACAGAGGTGGCTCAAACAAGGGTTAGACTGCCAAAGCAAGTCAACTGTATCAGGGTGATGTTAGCTCTTAACCCTGACATTGAGAGTCAGGGTGAAGCCAGATGAAAGGTGAGTGAAGATTAGACTTCACAGCTCTTATCCCTGGCCTGGGAGAGCTTCAGACAATGAAGTGTGGGTCCAGAAAGTGGGAACCCTTCTACACTTATGACACTGACTCAACTGTACAACTGTACATGGATCTTGGGTTAGGATCCACAAGGCATCAACATGTGATGTGAGCCAAGGGACGACTCAACAGATTAGCAGGAGGTGGACTACACACCTCTTGTGTCTGCCAATTGCCTTAACAAAGGTCTTTTCCTGCTTGGGGACAAAAATAAACAAGCACAAGCATTGCCTCTTAAGGAGGACTTCAGACAGGTGCTTGGCCAAGTAACAGGCCAGGTCTTCCAGACTACATGGAGTTAGTGATTCTACCTCAATTGGTTTACACAACCAAGCAGCAGCAACAGCAAGTTCAAAATGAACTATAGCAACTAAGGTACCTGAAATCAATCTAATTCAGTCAGTACACAACTCAAACAGTTAAACAGACAAACTACAAGTTAAACAGTTAACTGTACACAAGCAATGCATCAAGCAAAGCATAAGCCAATGCTCAACACAAATGAATTAGAAATCACCTACAAAACAAAATTAATGTTAATCAACATCATTCAAATGAGCAACTCAAGCCAAGTGAATTAATTCCTCCATGCCATTTGCCTTTTGTCCTGAAAACACAATCCAAACATGAGAAGCATAACCCTAGGGTCCAATAGGAATCAAAAATTCAAAACAGAACATGAAAATTATCAAAAATCAACTTCAATCAATTAAGAACCCAATCCAATTGGTCTCATGTTCATATCATCAACCAAGATCATCTCATGAAAGAAATAGTGCAAAACATGCAATCTAGAAGCTCATTGGACCAAACAGAATGCATCAATCCAAACTCAATCCAAAACAATTCAATAAATCTCCAAACATTCATAGATAAACAGCATTCATAACATGTCAATCACACCAAATTTCAAGTCAATTGGACAATGGGAAGCAAGTCAATCAAATTCATCAAGTCAAGTCATGCTTATACAAGTCCAAACAAGGCACAATATCATGTATCAACTTCAAGCAAGCACAAAACAGTGTAGGAACATGATAAATGCACCAAACCAAAACCATGATACACTTCAAGATGTCTATAATCACTCCACAAAATTTCAAGTCCATCCAATACATATCAAGAATTTCACAAATCAATTAAAATCATGACTCACAAAAGGTCCACATTTGGTCAAATAGAAAGGAAATTCTCAATCAAATTGGAAACACATCCAAACATTCCATAAAAATTCACATGTGAGCTTAATATCCGGAAATATCAACATACAAAATTTCAGCTCATTTCAAGTTCAATAAGCATGGCAACAAAAATCATGAAGTAGGACAAGAAATGGTGTGACACAAATTGTCACACCTAGATTCAAATGAACATATCTCACAATCCAGGAATGATAAAATAGCAAACTCAAAGCCAAAATATCCATTAAGGTCTCTAGAATAAGCATGCAAAATTTCAGCTCCATATAGTAAAGCATCATCTTTTCATGATCAAAACACCAAGCAATGTGCAACAAATGACACATCCAAACAAACCCTAGGCCATTCCAAAATTACACGTGCACAATTTTATTAAAAATAACCAAAAAATAGTAGAGACTACAAGGATCATTCCACAAAAAATTGCATGTGATTTGGATAAAAATTGAATGAGATATGAATTATTTAGTGTCATGAAAAAATAAAAATAAAAATGTGAAATGGAGCCATGTGAATCATGTAAGCATGTGAAAATAAAATGGAAAGGCCAAATGTGGAAACGGTGTGGGCAAGGATCGAAGGGAGGTCCGGATTTGAAAAGAAGGCGCTCAAACACGCTGGCCATGAACAGTAGCGAGAAAACTGGATCAAAAAGCACTTTCTGGAAATTTTAAAGTGTTCTTCATCATGTTCATACATTCATACGCTCAAGAACGAATCTCCACCAAATTGGACAAACCATATATCATCAGAAAGGTCTTGCACCGTACATTCACAATCTAACATCATTTTGTCCTAATTCTTCATAACTTAAGAGAATCGAATCAAAACATAATCATGCATCAACATTCAAATCCATATATCTCTCTCATTTCTCAACGAAAATCAGTGAAACAAATTGCAGAATTCTCTACTATGCACGATGTATCCAAATCGTCAATCAATTTCATGAATCATTGAAGTCGAAAACTCACCTTAATTTGAAGACAGTTGTTGAATCGTGCGTTTTACTCCTTGTATTGTGAAAACAGCACTTCTATGATGATGTGGAAGATGAATGGAACAAGGTTTGTGGCTCAATTATGCACGATCTTGATGAAATCTCCATTTGCCATTGTTGCACCTCACTTTAACAGTCCTTGATTTTACTTGAATTCTTCAAGATTTTGCTTCCAAAAGCTTCTTCAATGATGGTAGATGATGAATGGATGAAGAATTTGGCTAGGTTTGTGAAGAAATTGCAAGAAAAGTGAAGATGAAAAGTTGAGAGAATTGTGCAATTTTGGATCTAGATCTGAAATTCTGTTATGATTAAGATGAAAACAGTTACAATTATGTTTATATATGTGAGGTTAATGATGTTTCTAATCCTAATTAGTGAAAATGCACATGATTAGTGAAAATGCAAGTTTTCATGCTAAATGCCAATTAGTCAATCCACCCTCACTTATGCAATGCAATGTAACAGTAGAATTTTTTTGTTGCAGCAAGTTTCAAATGGTATTGGTGAGCTATTGCAAGTGGAATCATGTGAAAACAAGGCTTATTTCTCAAAAACACCTTTTTCCCTCCCTTTTTCAAAATTGGTCCACTTGAAAAATGGACTTTTCATGTGATGAGTTTTCATGACAGGTAATGCTTGTTTTGGATAGAGGACATCAAAAGAATTTTGCTCAAAGAAACCTCACTCCAATTGGCCTTGTGAATCAAAAGTTATGCCACTTTGAAAATCAACTTTTTTGGACAATGATCAATCCATAACTTGCCAACCACACATAAGAAATTCATGTTCTTGGACTTTTTGAAAAGGTGAGAGCAATATCTACAACTTTCATGTTGAACAAATTTTCATTTGAAGCATTTTTGGACACGTAATTTTGAGGAGAAAAACTTTCCATTTTTGGCAATTTTCAATTACAAGTCACTTTCTATTTCTGGAAAGTTTCCATCTGACTTTATTTTTTCATTCTTGATCTTTGAAATGTCAAATGAAACTTGTTTAGACATGAATGAAGTGTCTCTAACCCTCTCCCTCCTCCAAATCCATGAATTCAGGCACAGTTGACCACAGTTGACTTTTCTGACTGATAGATGAATTTCAGCTTGACTAATCAAATTGAGCCTCAAACTCCTGATGAAATGGCTCAATGATGAAACCCTAGCTTACATAAGCTCAATATAATCATATGATGATCCCCATATCCATTGAAAAACCCATCTCCTTAACAAGCCCTGATTGGCACAATGCAGATGATTAGGGTTGACCAGTGGCCAAAACCCTAATCTCAAGGAATATGATCAAGCATAAGGAATCTCTTGGTGATGATAAAACCATGATGATGATGATGTATCATTTCAACCAAGATGAAGCTCAAACTCCTTGACGACCAAGAAACCCTAATTTAAATCACACATCCTCAGATGATTAATGATCAGTCCATGAAACCTTAGCTTGCATCTTAACCTCTTCATCTTCTGATCAAGACTTAGGAGGATGACTTGTTCCATGTAACCACATGATATGCAAATATGCAATGCCTAATGACCTACAAAATGATATGCAATATACTAAGCTAGTCCCAAGAGAGGAGGGCAAATTTTGAGGTGTTACAGCTGCCCCTATTCAATCCATTGTGAACCTGTCGATATGAATAACCTCGGCTTTCAGATGATCAGGATGAAGAGTGATTGAATACCAAGAACAGACGAACAATTTGCACTCTGATGGGAAATAATTAACAATGCCTATCAGAATCGGCAAAGAGGCAATCTTGCAGAAAAATCCGTCTAGTACGGAGAAAGTCGGCCTGATCACCGAAACAGAAACGTCGACCTGGATACCAAAATAAATGGTAACGCAGGGATAACCATGGCCTGAACACCACATCCGCTGGGGATTATTATCTCTTTTTTTTTTGCTTTTTCTTGAACCCCGAAAATTTCTCTTTTTCGTTTCATCTTCTTGAACCCCGAAATTTTCTTTCGCGCAAATGATCCCGGATCACTGCATTTGAACCCCGACATCTTGTTTGCCAAAATAATGAACCCCATTCTCCATTTGAACCCCAGTCGCCTGACGATAACTTGTGATCGCCATTGTGAACCCTGTTCTCCAGAAAACACCTCGTGTCTCCCTTTCTCCATTTGAACCCCGCTCTCCAGAAAATGCCTCAACACTTCCTTTTCTCCGTTTGAACCCCGCTCTCCAATTTCTTGTGATAATTCCGCTGGCAACGTCGGAAATAACACCAAACACCACTCTGAGGGCGACATATCAGAGGGTACACCTTCACAAAAGGAAGGTAACATGTGCATCTCTTCCTCAGAAGACACCCATAACGACCTCCATTGGCCTCAGCCAAAGTCTAAGGTGACACATGAACAGAAGATAATCCTGAGGACCTCATCCCGGATATGATCTTCAACTCCAATCTCTATTCGAACCCCGACATCCTCAGAAAATGCCTCAACACTTCCTTCTCTCCAATTGAACCCCAATCTCCAGAAAATGCCTCAACATTTCCCTTTCTCCGTTTGAACCCCGATTGTCGCGCTGATCGCGTAACGTCCTTTGATTTTATTTCCATCTCCGTCCGACGGAAAAATTTCCTCCAGTATCGCACTACTGGGGAACATTGCTGATCTGACGCCATGATGCTAAACTCCTCAGAGTAACACCTTCAACCAGACACTGACTAATGACTGGGAAGAAACTCGACGTTTACTGGACATCGAACAATGATGTTTACTGACACCAAAGAAAACTCGACCAGACACTTACTGATGACTGGGAGGAAACTCGACGTTTACTGGATATCGAACAATGATGTTTACTTGACACCAAAGAAAACTCGACCAGACATATACTGATGACTGGGAGGAAACTCGACGTTTACTGGACATCGAACAATGATGTTTACTTGACACCAAAGAAAACTCGACCAGACATATACTGATGACTGGGAGGAAACTCGACGTTTACTGGACATCGAACAATGATGTTTACTTGACACCAAAGAAAACTCGACCAGACATATACTGATGATTGGGAGGGAACTCGACGTTTACTGGACATCGAACAATGATGTTTACTTGACACCAAAGAAAACTCGACCAGACATATACTGATGACTGGGAGGAAACTCGACGTTCACTGGACATCGAACAATGATGTTTACTGACACCAAAGAAAACTCGACCAGACATTAACTGATGACTGGGAGGAAACTCGACGTTTACTGGACATCGAATAATGATGTTTACTGACACCAAAGAAAACTCGACCAGACACTTACTGATGACTGGGAAGAAACTCGACGTTTACTGGACATCGAACAATGATGTTTACTTGACACCAAAGAAAACTCGACCTTACGGGGATCGACACGACACTTACTGGTATCACAAGAATGCTGAACTCCTCAGAGTAACATCTTCAAACTTCCGTCTCGCACGACAGAAATCTTCCTCCAATATCGCGCTACTGGGGGGAATACCATTGACCCAACGTCACAATGCTGAACTCCTCGGAGTATCATCTTCACTGACCGGCAAAACCCATTCTTGGATGGTAACCACGGCTTGAGTCGCGCTGATCGCGATCTTCACTTCCATCTCTGTCCGACGGAAAAGCTTCCTCCAGTATCGCACTACTAGGGAACATTGCCGACCTGGCGTCGTGATGCCAAACTCCTCCGAGCAACATCTTTGCCTTCGGACAAAACCACCTCTCAAACGATAACCACGGCTAGAGACTAGCTTATGCTTGCAATGATGATGCATGACTTTTTCAGCGTAATGCTCCACAATCATGGAAATGCTACGCGATTTATTATGCAATATGCTATGCTTATCTACATGATGAATGCATAAAAAGTATCCCCCTCAAGGGACTCTTATGGGGAGCTCGAGACACTCTGTTGAGGAACTCGACAACACTCCGATTCCACCCTGCTGGGGAATAGCGCTGCTGCTGGGAAAAAGGCAACCCTTGCTGGGGAAACCTCCTCTGTGCCCGATCCACTTGGGGACTTCGCTGGGGAAAGAAACACCACGCACTCTGTGGGGAAACAACAGTCTTTGACTTGCTGGGGATATAAATCCCGACTCTGCTTGAGGAATCACCACACACAGATACTTCCGCTGGAAAAGAGTAACCTTCAGGCCTGGCTACTGGGGAAGCATCGATCTGAAACCTGCTGGGGATAACCATCCTGACCCTGCTAGGGAAGCCACAAACCTTGAACCTGCTGGGGAATTAGTCCTCATGACTCTGCTTGGGGAGGAGGACAGTCCGGCACTGAACACCCGACGACTCGTCGAACCATGATATTCATATCCAACTCCCATGTCAGCTTTCCAATTTTGAGAACTCCCAGCCTCATCTGGACTTTTCTGCTCCATCATCTTGTATTTCAAACCGCTCCGTTCTCGACGGAGAGCGAACTCCTGGGATTTACACAAACTTTTCAATCTTCAGACTTTGAAGAGTCTTCTTGATTAACTCTCAAGGATCTTCGTACGTCTCTCGCCGTCTTGTCACCGTTCTTCCATTCATTCGCTCGTCCCTGATCGGACTCCATGGGGATTTGCTTTGTCAAAAGCTTCCACATCACAACCTGCAAGTGAGTGAAAAATACCTAACAGCACCTGCAAAAGAGATCGTTAGATAAAACCGTGCCCCAGGCGTGTCGAGATTTCAACACTTGGGTCACTCAACCTTCCGAATAAGATTTCAAGTTTTCAATCTTATAAACATGCATTGGAAGGGACCTGTATGTCTTAAAATGCAAGATTCTTTATCAAAATAATCGGATGTTTTTGCAATCAAAGCGATAATGAAAAACAAAAACAAAATTATTTGACTGAATATGCATTTTATTGATTGAAAAAGTGCGGCTCAAATTGAGCAAATACAGAGGAAGCAATTCCTGAAAAGAGGTAATTGCACACAAAAGGAAAAATCTATCCTAATGGCAATGTGAAACCCGTGATCTCATCGAGTTCCAACTCGGTTACACCCCGTATGTCCTCAGACTTCCCGTGCTTTCTGCCTTCTGAACAAGACGCTTCCTGATTGATCCCTACCGGGTATTATCCATGTGCCTTAACCAAAGCGCAAACGATCATGCCAGAAGCAGTTGTTCGTTTCAATCCCTATTTTGCCTGGACCGCCCTTTCGGGTTTTCAGTCCACCGGGATACCCTTTTTTGCCCAATTCACCTTTTCAGGTTTTCGACTTGCCGGGTGTACAGCTTTTCCTTTTTATATCCCTAATTTTTGCCCGAACCTTTTTCTCTTTTTTTTTCGGTTCGTCGGGATGCCCCTTTTTGCGTGGACTATTTTATTCTTTTCGTCCAGCGGGTCTCTTTATACGAAGTATTTTTTAACTGCATCCGCATTCACAGGGGATGGAAAGTCTTCGCCATCCATGGTCGTCAGCAACAAGGCTCTGTCGGAGAAAACCTTCTTGACCATGCTGGGGATTCATGATTGGGTGTCCATTTGCCCCTTCGATCGTTTTGAGGAGGAAGGATCCTTTTCAGCACCATATCACCTACGTGATAGACCCGAGGTCGTACCTTTCGGTCAAAAGCACGCTTCATCCTTTGCTGGTATAACTGCCCATGACAGATGGCTGCCAGCCTCTTTTCCTCTATCAGGCTCAACTCTTCGTACCGAGTCCTTACCCATTCAGCCTCTTGCAATTTCACGTCCATCAGGACTCTCAAAGAGGGAATTTGAACCTCAACCGGTAGCACGGCTTCCATCCCATACACAGCAAGAAAGGCTTTTGCCCCAGTAGATGCACGTACCGACGTACAATACCTAGGATACCAGCTTCATACTCAATCACACCGTCGGTGCATTCAAATGCTAGTCAGGCAGCACAAGGAATACGGGATCTTTTTGGCGTAACCAAAGCAGCACCAACTCCGTTTCCATTCATGTTAATGGCCCCATCAGACATCAAAATCCGTTCGGATTTGGGGTCAGGCCCCTCCTCCGGGATCGGTTACTCTCAATCTTTCGATTTGAGCACCTCGAGATGTCCTCATCAGGGAACTCAAACTTCCTCGGTTGATAATCCTCCACGGGTTGTTGGGCGAGGTAATCAGACAATACACTCCCCTTTATTGCTTTTTGAGAGTATCACAAATCATTCAGCATTCTTTTGCTCTTTCATAGCCCGTCCGATCAATGTTGGCTTCTCATGCACATACTTGATCGGATCCGTCTCGGAAATCCACAAAGTGGTATGAACCAGCATATACTGTCTCAATCGGCGAGCAGCCTATGCCAAAGTACATCAAGTTTTCTCGAACAGTGAATGTATTGTTTCACAGTCGGTAAACTTTTTGCTTAGGTAAATTGCATGCTCTTTTCGACAAGACTCGTCATGCTGACCCAATGCACCTCGTAGACCCCTCGAGGGCTGTCAAGTACCAGATTAACAGTCTCTCTCCATAGGGAGGCAACAGAATCGGAGGCTCCTGCAACACATTCTTTTATTTCTCAATGCCCCTTGGCAATCATTATTCCACCTGACCGTTTGATCTTTTCTCAACAACTTGAAAATCGGTTCACACGTGGCTGTTAGATGAGATATGAACCATGACATGTAGTTCAATCTACCTAAGAAACCACGAACCTCTTTTTCTGTTCTCGGTTCAGGCACTTCTTGTTTTACTGTCTATTTTTTTTTTTTTTTTACAGGATCAACCTCGATTCCTCTCTTACAATGAACCCCAGCAGCTTACCGGACCGCACTCTGAAAGTGCACTTATTTGAATTCAACCTCAGTTTGAATTGTCTCAACTGGTCCACTCAGTTTGGCCAGATCTACCAACTGCCCCTCTTCTTGTTTGGGACTTTGCTATCATGTCATCAACATAGCATTTGATTCCATGATGAATCATATCATGAAACAAAGTCACAATGGCTCTCCGATAAGTAGCACCGGCGTTCTGCTTCTCTAGAGGACAGTCTCCTCTCCATGATAGCTTGTGCACAACGACATCGGTATCCGACCCTGGCATATCCTGACACGACCAGGCGAAGGTATACACATGCTCTTTCAACAGGGCTACCATTCTGCTCTCGACTCGCCTCTGAAGCGGCCTCAATTTTCATTTCCTTTCTGACCTCGGCAGTGTACCGGTTAACAAGCTCAACTTACTCTTCGTGCAGCTGAATCACCTTCTCCTCTTGTTTCAACAACCTGGCTAATCTTCCAGCAGATCACCATCTTCTTCGCCTTCTTCTTCGGCATGATAGATCGGATTGTCGAAGTCATATGAGGTGTAACCAAATTGTTATCAATGAGATCCGGAGAATTATTTTTCGAAGTCGGAACGAGACAAAACACAAGGAAAGAAAATGAAAACAAACATTGCCATTTTTATTTGTGTTTTTTTTTAAAACTGCAAAAATAAATGAAAAACAGGGAACACCGCTTTTAATTTGAAAAACATCCATTTATTTATGATGCAAAATGTTGCAGAATGAAACATGAGGAGGCCCTTACAATGAACCATTATGTGTCGGGCAACACATATGGCTTTCATGCAAATAAAATCTGAAAACAGAAATATTACTCTTCAGGTAGAGTGACAGTGATGATCTTTTTAGGCCTTCCAGCTTCCTGGTACGCACGATTTTATCCACGACTTCAGCTCGCGGTCACTGTCAATCTCTTCACCCACTTTATAGGCGTGATCTGGATCTAGCACTCCGGCACTGACAAATGCGAACGGTGGACGACGTCCTCTGTTCTGCTCAGACGAGTCTTAGCCTTCCTGATAGCCCACCCCAAACATATCCGCCTTTACCATGATGCCTATGATCCTTCCCCATCCTGGGATCCCTTCATTTCTCACCACTTCCACTGCCTGTTTGTAAGAGGAAATGGACGACTTTTTCTCTTTCCCAGCAATAATGGCATTCTCCACCTGGACAGTTTCAACTGCCAGCCTGGGTGCTTTACATCTTACATCGCCCATTTCTACTTTCATCATTCCCTGGATTGTTTTCCCCATCACTACACACCCCTTTGTAGCGACAGCCGCGCAACAGTTATCAACACCAGGGAAAGCTCCACTCTTCCTCGGATGCTTCTGAACCACAGACATTGGAATCTTTAACTGATCCCCGTTCGTTTCACCCATTTTCCTCTCGTCTTTGGACATCACATTCACCCCCATAGGGCCATGCATAAGCACAGGGTTAGTATTAACATCCGACATCAGCGCAAAATTGATGGCTTTAGAATCCACCAAGTCCTGGACCACATGCTTAAAAGCTTTGCAATCCTCAATGTGATGTCCGGGTGCCCCAGCATGGAACTCACACCTGACATTCTCATCGTAATTGGCAGGCCTCTGATCAGGTTTCAACAGAGTCAACATCCTTGGTCGCACCAATCCAAGATCCTTCAACCTCTTCAACAGAAGAGCATACGTCATGGGTGGCCTATCAAATTGACGATCAACCCCCTTTCTTCTCACTTGCTTCCCAACTCTCTGTGCTCTCTGTTGAGGTGGCTGATGTCGCTGCGGTGCAGGTGAATTACCAACAGGAATGGTTACATTGGCAGCATAAGGGTGGTAACGATCCTTACCGTGTTCTCTTTTTGCTTGCACACCACCTGGTTCAATCTCCTTCTTGAGCTGACCATTGTCAGGGGGCTTCCTTACCACGGCGCCAGAGGGGTTGTTTACTTCGGATGACGGAACCTTTCCCTGAACTTTCTCCTTGATCATCCAGCCTTCAATCCTTTCCAATCTCTCCGCCATGGCTTTCTGTCCCAAGGCAAGCCCTTGAACAACACTGAACAACTCCCTCATCATCTCTTTTAGTTCGAGAATGTCGGCGTTGGGAAGATTCATCATTCCTGTGTCAATCAAACAAGTCAGCAACTGACACCTGCAAAAAAGAAAACAAGTTATTATGCATGAACACAACGTCTATCCATACGAGGAAGCTTCTGTCTTTCGACCCTGGTTTCATCGAGACAGATAATATTTCGACAATAACATTCTGACATTAGGATGTCTCTCAACCAGAATCTCAATCGAGAATGTACCCTGAGTATGGATAGACGCGAGTTAGATGCCAATGAATGCAAAATGTGGATGATGCTGATGCGTGAATGCAATGCACTGTGCCATCCTCCAAGTCATCTGATCATCTGTTGCACTGAGTTCCGATCTCTGAATCGATCACAACCATCTGCGGTACTGAGCAATCACAAATCCGACTTGGGAGTTCCGAAATAAACGGAACTGAAAGATACATCACCATCATCACCAGACAATCTCTGAGCAGATAACCACAATCCTCTGAATCGGCCCGGGGAATCCTGAAATAAACGGATCCCCACTGATAAATAATACAGACAGCACTCCGACGTCTCAGAAATAAATGCCCATAAATCCGACTTATAAATAGGACTCTGATCAACGGCTGAACCAATAGTCACCATCAAAGTCACCATCTAAACACGCATCTGTAAGAATCACCCTCCCCTCACAGGTAAATTCTAATTAGGTCATCCTAAGGCGGATAATAGTCTCTACAATCGGGCAGAGATACTCAATGGGTTTGCCCTTTCGGGTGTGCCATTGTAGCTCTCCTGAGATCGTCTAAACCAAAGATCCGGGAAAGAACGGTCACCGAAGTCAATAGTTCAGATGATGTGACACAACCAAAGTGGATACTCCACAAAGGAGGGGCACTATCAAATGAACCTCGTCCAGCTTGTGGTATGTCACGTTGCAACAATATGCTGATAAAGCAAATGAGGAACGTGAGACCACACTAATCCTAGGTGTATACTCGGGCCTGGGTTTTAGCCCCACTCAGAACACCCATCCCAAAACAGAGGAACCACCTGTACAGAGGACAGCAATATGATAGTATGATGCATGCAAATATTTATGCAAATATATACACAATCAGAATAATAAATGCAATAAATAAAGCGGCACAAACAACCTAAACTGTCCTAGAACGCTAGGAGAGACTCGCTTAGGGAAGATGGACCAGCAATAGGTCAACTTCTATAATCCCCAGCAGAGTCGCCAGTTGTCGCATCCGCGAAAAACAACCGGCGGGCTGAAACAAAACAACACAGAGCCGCCACCGTGCGTTATTTATCCCAAAGAGGGAAAGGAAACGCTCGAAGTAAACCTGGGAAAAGCATGGTCTCGTGACCAAAGAGAATGGGATCGGGAGTCGGTTATGTGAAGGGAAGGTATTAGCACCCCTACGCATCCGTCGTACTCGACGGGATCCACGCTCTAAAAGAAAGAATAGGTTGCTAAAACAAACATCACACACACGCACTGAAAACAACACAGGTGGAGGAAGAGGGAGAGGGCTCGCTAGGATATCGCATCCTATGCCTACGTATCTCATCTAGAACGAGAATCAGAGTTGCCGTAGTTCGGCTCACGCACGCCAAACAAGACACACACAAACACAGGCAAACTTGGAATCCGAACGCCAATCGCTGGACTTACATCGGCTTCCGAACCAAACAAACACACTTAGGAAACCAAATGCCACTTGATGGACTTACATCGGACTCCGAACCCACAACAAGAGGATACGGAATGCCAATTGCTGGGCTTACATCCATCTCCTACACACACAAGAAGAAACAAACAATAAGTTACTAAGGAGTCGGGAACTCGAGCCTAGCAACTGTCAAGCAAACACACACAAAAAGAAAAAGGGTGCCCGGAGAGACCTCGCACGGTCTCCTGCCTACGTACCTCATCTGGTATGAGGATCAGGGCGACGTAGTTCCCCTGAACGGGAAAGAAATTCTAACCAGATACAAAGGGAGACACACTACTAGGGAGCTGGACTCGAGCCTAGATGTTATCATGCATCATTGCCCTATGTTATGGTTTCTATCCTAACTTGCACAGGCAGCAAGCTAATCCTAAACAGGCAAAGCAATCAAAGCAAACAATCACAAATAGCACACACTATATCCAAACAGAGGTGGCTCAAACAAGGGTTAGACTGCCAAAGCAAGTCAACTGTATCAGGGTGATGTTAGCTCTTAACCCTGACATTGAGAGTCAGGGTGAAGCCAGATGAAAGGTGAGTGAAGATTAGACTTCACAGCTCTTATCCCTGGCCTGGGAGAGCTTCAGACAATGAAGTGTGGGTCTAGAAAGTGGGAACCCTTCTACACTTATGACACTGACTCAACTGTACAACTGTACATGGATCTTGGGTTAGGATCCACAAGGCATCAACATGTGATGTGAGCCAAGGGACGACTCAACAGATTAGCAGGAGGTGGACTACACACCTCTTGTGTCTGCCAATTGCCTTAACAAAGGTCTTTTCCTGCTTGGGGACAAAAATAAACAAGCACAAGCATTGCCTCTTAAGGAGGACTTCAGACAGGTGCCTGGCCAAGTAACAGGCCAGGTCTTCCAGACTACATGGAGTTAGTGATTCTACCTCAATTGGTTTACACAACCAAGCAGCAGCAACAGCAAGTTCAAAATGAACTATAGCAACTAAGGTACCTGAAATCAATCTAATTCAGTCAGTACACAACTCAAACAGTTAAACAGACAAACTACAAGTTAAACAGTTAACTGTACACAAGCAATGCATCAAGCAAAGCATAAGCCAATGCTCAACACAAATGAATTAGAAATCACCTACAAAACAAAATTAATGTTAATCAACATCATTCAAATGAGCAACTCAAGCCAAGTGAATTAATTCCTCCATGCCATTTGCCTTTTGTCCTGAAAACACAATCCAAACATGAGAAGCATAACCCTAGGACAAAGCCTAGGGTCCAATAGGAATCAAAAATTCAAAACAGAACATGAAAATTATCAAAAGTCAAGTTCAATCAATTAAGAACCCAATCCAATTGGTCTCATGTTCATATCATCAACCAAGATCATTTCATGAAAGAAATAGTGCAAATCATGCAATCTAGAAGCTCATTGGACCAAACAGAATGCATCAATCCAAACTCAATCCAAAACAATTCAATAAATCTCTAAAAAATTCACAGATAAACAGCATTCATAACATGTCAATCACACCAAATTTCAAGTCAATTGGACAATGGGAAGCAAGTCAATTAAATTCATCAAGTCAAGTCATGCTTATACAAGTCCAAACAAGGCATAATATCATGTATCAACTTCAAGCAAGCACAAAACAGTGTAGGAACATGATAAGTGCACCAAACCAAAACCATGATACACTTCAAGATGTCTATAATCACTCCCCAAAATTTCAAGTCCATCCAATACATATCAAGAATTTCACAAATCAATTAAAATCATGACTCACAAAAGGTCATCATTTGGTCAAACAGAAAGGAAATTCTCAATCAAATTGGAAACACATCCAAAAATTCCATAAAAATTCACATGTGAGCTTAGCATCCGGAAATATCAACATGCTAAATTTCAGCTCATTTCAAGTTCAATAAGCATGGCAACAAAAATCATGAAGTAGGACAAGAAATGGTGTGACACAAATTGTCACACCTAGATTCAAATGAACATATCTCACGATCCAGGAATGATAAAATAGAAAACTCAAAGCCAAAATATCCATTAAGGTCTCTAGAATAAGCATGAAAAATTTCAGCTCCATCCAATTAAGCATCATCATTTCATGATCAAAACACCAAGCAATGTGCAACAAATGACACATCCAAACAAACCCTAGGCCATTCCAAAATTACACGTGCACAATTTTATTAAAAATAACCAAAAAATAGTAGAGACTACAAGGATCATTCCACAAAAAATTGCATGTGATTTGGATAAAAATTGAATGAGATATGAATTATTTAGTGTCATGAAAAAATAAAAAAAAATGTGAAATGGAGCCATGTGAATCATGTAAGCATGTGAAAATAAAATGGAAAGGCCAAATGTGGAAACAGTGTGGGCAAGGATCGAAGGGAGGTCCAGATTTGAAAATAAGGCGCTCAAACACGTTGCCCATTGTCGCAACCTGAAAAATACAGTGTGCGAAAAAAACAACCGGCGAAAGAAAAAGACAGAAGAGTCGCCACCGTGCGTTATTCATCCCAAGGGAGGGAAAGGAAACGCTCGAAGTAAACCTGAAACAGTGTGGGGATATGAATACAAAACACAAAACATGTATCTCAAAGTAAAATGCCACCAAGGGGCTCAAACATTGCCTCCTATCGAGGACTTCCAGCTAAGAAAGCGATAAAGTATGAGGGAGGAAAAAATTACCACACGGATAAAGATCCGAAGTTACAGCAATTAAAGGAATGGGAAACCCAGGGATCCTTCCAAGCTAAACACCATTAAAGAAAGTGAAGCAAAATAGGGTAACCAAGAGTTGCCCTCAAATCAAAATGTAATCACATAAATCATGCCCTTTCAATTCACTAAAAGCTTATAAAAAGCAACCAAAGGTAGGAGGCCTAAACCTCTTGTCAAACACATGCATCAAAAGGGTATCAAATTCACCCATAATACCTCATATATTTAGAGCATTCAAATTAAAGGCATAAAGATGATGGATATAGGGCAAACCTGATTGGAGAAGAAAAATCAAATGGCAGGGTTTGCTTGAGCTGAAAGTCTGTGAGTCAGAATGAACCTTTCAGAGGTGCCTGGAGGTTGCTGCAGAGTAGCCTGTAGGTTTCCCTTCAGGTTTTGTCCAGTGTTTTGTTCCAAGGAAACCTCAGAGTATTTTGCTTCTCTCCCTTTTTCTCAAGTGAATCTCCCAGTGTAACTCCAAGTGTCTTTTCCTCTACTGAAACCTCAGTATTTATAGACTGATCTTCGTGGGTAATGGGCTCAAATGAGGGAGACCCAAGTCCAAAATAATTTGTTATATTTTATTTATTTATTTTAATTATTTAATTAATTAATTAATTAATTAATTTTTTTTTTATTATTATTTTTATTTTCGTTTTCGTTTTTTTTTTTTTTCATTTTCGGTTTTTTTTTTTTTTTTTCGTTTTGGTTTTTTTTTTTTTCGTTTTTGTTTTTTTTTTTTTTTTTTTTTTTTTCGTTTTCGTTTTTTTTTTTTTTTTTTTTTTTTAGGAAAAATGAAGGGTAAATTTTGGGGTATTACACCCATGAACAGTAGCGCGAAAACTAGATCAAAAAGCACTTTCTGGAAATTTTAAAGTGTTCTTCATCATGTTCATACATTCATACGCTCAAGAACGAATCTCCACCAAATTGGACAAACCATATATCATTAGAAAGGTCTTGCAACGTACATTCACAATCTAACATCATTTTGTCCTAATTCTTCATAACTTAAGAGAATCGAATCAAAACATAATCATGCATCAACATTCAAATCCATATATCTCTCTCATTTCTCAACGAAAATCAGTGAAACAAATTGCAGAATTCTCTACTATGCACGATCTATCCAAATCATCAATCAATTTCATGAATCATTGAAGTCGAAAACTCACCTTAATTTGAAGACAGTTGTTGAATCGTGCGTTTTACTCCTTGTATTGTGAAAACAACACTTCTATGATGATGTGGAAGATGAATGGAACAAGGTTTGTGGCTCAATTATGCACGATCTTGATGAAATCTCCATTTGCCATTGTTGCACCTCACTTTAACAGTCCTTGATTTTGCTTGAATTCTTCAAGATTTTGCTTCCAAAAGCTTCTTCAATGATGGTAGATGATGAATGGATGAAGAATTTGGCTAGGTTTGTGAAGAAATTGCAAGAAAAGTGAAGATGAAAAGTTGAGAGAATTGTGCAATTTTGGATCTAGATCTGAAATTCTGTTATGATTAAGATGAAAACAGTTACAATTATGTTTATATATGTGAGGTTAATGATGTTTCTAATCCTAATTAGTGAAAATGCACATGATTAGTGAAAATGCAAGTTTTCATGCTAAATGCCAATTAGTCAATCCACCCTCACTTATGCAATGCAATGTAACAGTAGAATTTTTTTGTTGCAGCAAGTTTCAAATGGTATTGGTGAGCTATTGCAAGTGGAATCATGTGAAAACAAGGCTTATTTCTCAAAAACACCTTTTTCCCTCCCTTTTTCAAAATTGGTCCACTTGAAAAATGGACTTTTTATGTGATGAGTTTTCATGACAGGTAATGATTGTTTTGGATAGAGGACATCAAAAGAATTTTTCTCAAAGAAACCTCACTCCAATTGGCCTTGTGAATCAAAAGTTATGCCACTTTGAAAATCAACTTTTTTGGACAATGATCAATCCATAACTTGCCAACCACACATAAGAAATTCATGTTCTTGGACTTTTTGAAAAGGTGAGAGCAATATCTACAACTTTCATGTTGAACAAATTTTCATTTGAAGCATTTTTGGACACGTAATTTTGAGGAGAAAAACTTTCCATTTTTGGCAATTTTCAATTACAAGTCACTTTCTATTTCTGGAAAGTTTCCATCTGACTTTATTTTTTCATTCTTGATCTTTGAAATGTCAAATGAAACTTGTTTAGACATGAATGAAGTGTCTCTAACCCTCTCCCTCCTCCAAATCCATGAATTCAGGCACAGTTGACCACAGTTGACTTTTCTGACTGATAGATGAATTTCAGCTTGACTAATCAAATTGAGCCTCAAACTCCTGATGAAATGGCTCAATGATGAAACCCTAGCTTACATAAGCTCAATATAATCATATGATGATCCCCATATCCATTGAAAAACCCATCTCCTTAACAAGCCCTGATTGGCACAATGCAGATGATTAGGGTTGACCAGTGGCCAAAACCCTAATCTCAAGGAATATGATCAAGCATAAGGAATCTCTTGGTGATGATAAAACCATGATGATGATGATGTATCATTTCAACCAAGATGAAGCTCAAACTCCTTGACGACCAAGAAACCCTAATTTGAATCACACATCCTCAGATGATTAATGATCAGTCCATGAAACCTTAGCTTGCATCTTAACCTCTTCATCTTCTGATCAAGACTTAGGAGGATGACTTGTTCCATGTAACCACATGATATGCAAATATGCAATGCCTAATGACCTACAAAATGATATGCAATATACTAAGCTAGTCCCAAGAGAGGAGGGCAAATTTTGAGGTGTTACACACTGCTCCGCTGGGGAAGGGAATAAACATCTTCAACACCAGCTCTGCCAGGAGGAAAAATATCCAAGAAGGAGGAAATAACAAATATATCATGCTCTATTCAGGCAACTCCACTGGGGAAAGACTGTTGGCGATCAAATTGAGGATAACCTGTAGGCGATCAACTGGAGATAATTTGTTGGCGAACCAACTAGGGAAGTCTAACGTGAGCCACCATATTGAGGATGAGTGGTGAGCAAAATTGCTGGGAAAAATGTACGTGAATCCGCTGGGGAAAGCTACAAACCAACGTGCTGATAATTTCCACTCATGCTGGGAATTCCTGCTCACTCTGCGGGAGATCTCCACTCATGCTGAGGGAAGGACCAACTTTCTAGAAGATAGCATATCAATTTATATCAATCTATAAGGGATTTTAGGTCAGTCCACAAAAGGGACGACAACCATATAATCGATAAAACACAGATGCTAGACCCAGACTCAATAGGGAGTTAAAAGACCGAGACCAGAACTCCAGACTCTCTAGGGAATTTGGTGGTGCATTATCTTCTTCTGCACTCACGGAGGAGACAACCTGAAAGATGATGAAAGAGGATACAAATATGTTAGGAATATGAACAAACGTCTTACCCTTTCGAAGATCATACTATCCTTGGGAGAGCACCGAGGATTTTCCATATATCCCTTTCAGTCATTGTGAATGTTCACTTTGTTTAAAAACAGTTTAAAACTTTATTTGTTTAAAACAATGATATTTATTATTTAAAACATGCAAACATTTGTTGAGTAGAAACAAATAAGAGTGCAAAGAATTGGATAAAGGCTCAAATTTATTTGATGGAATGGTAGTCTGCAAAGGGCAAGACTCAATGGATCTTTACAAATTTGAAATTGGTGATATATATTGGAAAAAGGCTACATTGAACATAATGACCATTTCTCCACCAACTCTGAATCCAATGTATTTGAAGCTTCAGTTGATAATGACTGAGCGAGAATCTTTGACAAGTGATAGCTGTAGAGGAAAGTCTTGTCAGGATGCAGTTACTTGCCAAATCCCTAATTTTTGCCTAGATTGCCCCAGGGTGAGGTATTCAATCTAGCGGGATATATATATATATATATATATATATATATATATATATATATATATATATATATATATATATATTCATTTTTTTATGTCTCTAACTTTTGCCTGGACCGCCCTTTCGGGTTTTCAATCCACCGAGATGCTCATTTTTGCCTAAGTCGCCCTTTCGGGTTTTCAACTTAGTGAGCTATTCTATTTTTTTAGGCGAAGTATTTCTTGACTGCATCTGAATCCACAGGACGAGTGAAATCCTCCCCATCCATAGTTGTAAGCATCAAAGCACCGCCTGAAAAGGCTCTCTTAACAACATATGGACCTTCATAGTTTGGAGTCCACTTGCCCCTGGAATCAGGCGCGAAAGACAAAACTTTCTTGAGCACGAGGTCACCTTCTCGGAACACACGAGGCTTGATCTTCTTATCAAAGGCTTTCTTCATCCTTTGCTGATATAACTGACCATGGAACATGGCAGTTAATCTCTTCTCTTCTATCAAATTCAGTTGGTCATAACGACTCTGAACCCATTCAGCCTCAGTCAACTTGGCTTCCATTAAGACTCTCATTGATGGGATCGCAACCTCCACTGAGAGCACAACCTCCATGCCATATACAAGAGAGAAAGGGGTTGCCCATATTGAAGTGCGGACAGATGTACGATAGTCATGCAAGGCAAATGGCAGCATCTCATGCCAATCTTTGTACGTAACAACCACCTTCTGGATAATCTTCTTGATGTTCTTATTAGCAGCTTCAACAGCCCCATTCATCTTGGGTCTATAAGGAGAAGAGTTATGATGCACAATCTTGAACTCGCTACACAACTCTTTCATCATCTTCTTGTTCAAGTTAGATCCATTATCAGTAATGATCTTGTCTGGCACACCATAACGGCATATGAGTTGATTTTTGATAAACTTCACAACCACCTTCCTGGTCACATTTGCATATGACGCTGCTTCAACCCACTTGGTGAAGTAATCAATTGCTACGAGAATAAACCTGTGGCCGTTCGACGCCTTTGGCTCTATCATGCCAATCATGTCAATTCCCCACATAGAGAATGGCCATGGTGATAAAATAACATTCAGAAGTGTCAGGGGAATATGAATCTTATCCACATAAATCTTACACTTATGGCATTTCTTCACATACTTGCAGTAGTCAGACTCCATTGTCAGTCAATAGTAGCCTGCTCTCAACATCTTCTTTGCCATGGCATGTCCATTGGAATGAGTGCCAAATGAACCCTCATGGACTTCAGTCATCAACAGGTCTGCTTCGTTTCTATCCACGCATCTGAGCATAACCATGTCGAAATTCCTTTTATAAAGCACATCGCCATTGAGGTAGAAACTGCCAGATAGTCTCCTCAAAGTCTTCTTGTCTTTAACAGATGCCCCAGGCGGGTAAATCTGACTCTGAAGAAAACACTTAATGTCATAATACCATGGCTTATCATCTTTCACTTCTTCAACTGCAAATACATGAGTTGGTATATCCAAGCGCATCACAGTAATATTGGGAACTTCATTCCAGAATTTTACCACAATCATCAAAGCAAGCGTAACAAGCGCATCTGCCATCCGATTCTCATCTCGAGGAATATGATGGAAGTCAACCTCAGTAAAGAAGGTTGAAATCCTCCTCGCATAATCTCTGTATGGGATGAGGCCAGGCTGACTCGTCTCCGATCGCCCTTAATCTGATTAACAACAAGGGTCGAATCACCATAAACATCAAGATGCTTGATCCTAAGATCAATACACTCTTCCAAACCCATAATACAGGCTTCATACTCCGCCATATTATTCGTGCATTTGAAAGTTAGCCTTGCTTTAAAAGGAAAATGTGTGCCCTGAGGAGTAATAATTATTGTCCCAATACCATTTCCATATTGATTAACAGCGCCATCGAATACCATGCCCCATCGGCAACCAGGCTGTGGCCCTTCATCGAGCGTAGTCTCATCACAATCTTTCATTTTCAAATACAGAATCTCCTCATCAGGGAAGTCGTACTGAACAAACTGGTAATCCTCAATTGGTTGATGTGCCAAGTGGTCAGCCAAGATACTACCTTTAATAGCTTTCTGAGCTCGATACTCGATATCATACTCAGACAACAGCATCTACCAATGGGGAATTCTCCCAGTTAAAGCAGGCTTCTCAAAGATATATTTGATTGGATCCATTTTGGATATCAACCAAGTCGTGTGATTCAACATATACTGGCGTAAGTGCTTAGTAGCCCAAGCCAAAGCACAACATGTCTTCTCAAGCATTGAGTATCGAGACTCACAATCAGTGAACTTCTTACTCAGATAGTATATAGAATACTCTTTCTTCCCTGATTCATCTTGCTGACCCAGTACACAGCCCATAGAGTCCTCAAGAACTGTCAAGTACATAATCAACAATCTCCCTTCCACAAGCGGAGACAGAATTGGAGGCTCAGAAAAATACTCTTTGATACTGTCAAAGGCCTTCTGAAAATCCTTGGTCCAATCATGACGTTGATCTTTCTGGAGGAGCTTGAATATAGGCGCACATGTGGCAGTCATGTGGGATATAAATCTGGAAATATAATTCAAGTGGCCAAGAAAACCTCGGACTTGCTTCTCAGTTTTGGGTGCAGGCATCTCTTGTATTTCTTTGACCTTGGCAGGGTCAACTTCAATACCTCTTTCACTGAAAATAAAGCCCAATAACTTGCCGGAACGGACTCCAAATGTACACTTGTTAGGATTCAAACGGAGTTTATACTTCCTCAAATGCTGAAAAAGCTTCAACAAGTGTTCTACATGTTCAACTTCCGTTCGCGACTTCACAATCATATCATCAACATATACCTCGATCTCCTTGTGCATCATATCATGAAACAAGGTAGTCATATCACGTTGATATGTGGCTTCGGCGTTCTTCAAACAGAAGGGCATCACTCGATAACAGAATGTTCCCTAAGGTGTGATGAATGTTGTCTTCTCCATATCCTCGGGTGCCATTTTAATCTGATTATAACCGGAAAATCCATCCATAAATGAGAAGACATTGAATTTAGTTGTATTATCTACCAACATATCAATATGTGGTAGAGGAAAATCATCTTTCGGACTAGCTTTATTCAAGTCTCGATAGTCCACACACATCCGGACTTTTCCATCTTTCTTAGGCACGGGCACAATATTGGCCACCCATTGAGGATATGTAGAAGTCACTAGAAACCCCGCATCAATTTGCTTCTAAACTTCTTCTTTAATCTTCACTACCATATCAGGATGAGTTCTTCTGAGCTTCTACTTCACAGGCACACACTCAGGATTCAAAGGCAGGAAATGTTGCACAATATCAGTATCCAGACCAGGCATGTCTTTATATGAACAGGCAAAGACGTCGACATATTGTCGTAGCAACACAATCAACCCTCTCTTCACAGACTCTTCCAAGAGTGCCCCAATCTTCACCTCACGAACACAATCTTCAGACCCCAAGTTGACTATTTCCAGATTCTCAAGATGTGGCTGAATGATCTTCTCTTCGTGCTCAAGCAGACGGGTAATCTCATCAGGAATATCTTCAACATCATCTTCTTCGGCCTCAAATACAGGGAACTCAAAGTTGAGAGATGGTGTTGGATCATTATGTTCAATGGGTTTGATCAACCTGCATAATGATTTTGGTTATAAAAGAGATTTTAGAATTTAAACAAGGCAAATCATTATGCAGATGAAAAGATTGATTTTATTCTTTTTAGGGTTTTATGTGATCACCAATTTCATGCAAAAAAGCAAAAAAGGGAAAATAATTTGGAAAAACAAACATTTAACATGCAATTATTGAATGAATATCATTGTATTAATATGTTCCAATAATGTCATCACTTCTCCTTTTGGCATGGGAGAAGGGTTTTCAAACAAAAGTGAACACATTACGTGGACTTATGGACAACTGTTCGAACATCAACAGCGACCCAATTATTGCAGATTCCTCCAGGGTTGACAAAGTTTCCAGAATCTTCCTCTGCATCATCTTCCACTATAGCAGCAGCCTCTTGGTCTTCGACCGTGTGGATGAAACCACCACTTTGAAACAGCTCATGCTCATTGAAAGTGCCTGAAGAGTATCATATGCCAGCTCGGGATTTATTGTCTTCCAGTTTAATCATTTGTCCTAAACCAGTAGTTGTGCCATGCTCAATGGCCAACTTCGCATCATTGTAGGATGCAAATGAAGAAGTCCCTTTCTTTAAGGGCTCAACAATTGATAAGGCTTGGAACTGCGTTCCAACCTCATCCTCAGCATCTATATAAGAAAAGGAAGACAAATGGCTTACCAAGAGAGCCTTCTATCCCCCTATCACCACCGAATTTTAACTTTTGGTGTAGGGTGGATGTCACGGCGCCTGCCTCGTGAATCCATGGTCTGTCTAGCAAGCAACTATATGATGGGTGGATACCCATGACCTGGAAAGTGATCTGGAATCACTAGGTCCTATCTTGATTGGGAGCTCAACCTCGCCAATCACAGTTTTCCTGGATCCATCAAAAGCCTTGACTACCACTCCACTCTGCCTCATGGGAGGCCCCTGGTAAGAAAGTTTCACCAGAGTGGATTTTGGCAACACATTTAGCGATGATCATGTGTCTACCAGCACATTAGACAAGGCATCATCCTTGCAGTTCATAGAAATGTGTAGGCCAAATTGTGGTCTTTTCCCTCCTCGGGAAGATCAACATCGCAAAAGCTCAGGTTGTTACAAGCAGTAATGTTTGCAACAATGCTATCAAACTATTCTATTGTGACATCGTGATCCACGTATGCCACGTCCAACACCCTCTGCAAAGCTTCATGGTGTGGCTCAGAGTTCATCAACAAAGACAACACAGATATCTTTGATGGAGTTTGAAGCAGCTGATCGACAACATTATACTTGCTCCTCTTGATGAGCCTCAACATCTCATCACACTCCTCTCTCAAAATTCCATTCTGGCCAACAGGGACAGGAGCTCTACCAACAGCGGCAGGTTTGTCAACAACAAGTGCCAGATTCGGAGAAGAAGAAGAAGAAGTCCCCACAGGACTGGCAAAATTATCAACAACATCAGTTCTTCTTCTCAATACGTCTTCATGGGGTTTCGGTGGCGCCAAAAAAACACGACCACTGACGTCAGATATGCTTGTAACAGAAGTGGAGGGCAACGACACCTCCTTTCGTCTTCTAATGCAACCGCATTATATCTGTAGGGAACAACCTTGTCTGAAGAGTATGGAAAAGGGTCTGCTGGCTTAATAATAAGAAAGGGAGAAACCTTCTTCTTGCTACCATCATATCTGACGACAATAGGTTTAGGTATTCTGAATACATGTGATATAACATTAACTTCATCCTCATCACAATTTTGAAGTATCGCGATCACACCCTGATCCAGCATCTCTTGGATGTCTTTCCTAACTTGGCGACATCGTCTCTCATTGATAGTGCACACTCGGCAGCTGTCATGGTCATGCTCATATTGACTGTATCCATATAACAGCCTATGCATCTCGACCAAAGATTGTCTGATATGGCTGACATATCGGACCTTGTACTTGCCAGGGCAACCCTGAACCATGTTAACTGCAGCCTTCCCATGCTCGGGCAATGGGTTCTTCTTTACATTCGGACCTACGTCCTAAAAAAAAATACCACTTCTAACAAGGTCTTAAACCTTGGTCTTGAGAGGATAACAGTTCTCCACATCATGTCCGAGAGCAACGGAATGATAAACATAGTGAAGCTCGGGCTTATACCACCACTGAGGGTTGGTTGGTACAACAGGTGGGTCACGTGGAGTGATCAGCTTCCTTTCAACCAATGAAGGATATAACTCTTCATAAGTCATTGGAATAGGATCAAAAGTGACCCTCTTCCTGTCATAGCTAGTGCTGGTATTGTTGTTGTTTCGAGGCTGGTAGGCCTGCTGTTGCGGACGATGCTGTTGTTGTTGCTGTTGCTGGTAATGTTGATTTTCCCTGAAAGCATGTGCTATATGAGCCACCTGGTGCTGGTTATTGGCCGGACGCACAGTCTTCCTTTTCACAAAGGGTTTTCTTTGTTTAATATGGGAATACACAACATGTGCTTCTCCATCTTTATTCTTGGAAAATGCCCCATAATGTTTGGCAGAAGAGCATTCTTCTCTGGTCAGGCATCCTTCCCTGACTCCTTCCTCTAGTCGCATCCCCATGTTCACCATCTCGGTGAAGTCAGAGGGAGCGCTAGCTATCATCCTCTCGTAGTAGAAAGAGCTTAAAGTCTTTAGAAAGATATTTGTCATTTCTTTCTCTTCGAGCGGGGGCACAATCTGTGCAGCCAATTCACACCACCTCTGGGCATACTCCTTGAACGTTTCCTTCTCCTTCTGGGACATAGCCCCCAATTGGCCCCTATCGGGAGCCATATCAACATTGTACTTATACTGCTTGACAAAAGCTGTCGTTGAAGGAACGAATGTTCGCACTATCCAAGCCCATATACCATCTCAATGGGGCACCGGACAGGCTGTCCTGGAAATAGTGGATGAGGAGTTGATCGTTGTCAGTTTGAGTTGACATCTTGCGTGCGTACATCACAAGATGGCTGAGCGGGCAAGTGTTTCCTTTGTACTTTTCAAAGTCAGGCACTTTGAACTTAATAGGAATCTTGACATTAGGCACGAGGCACAACTCAGCAGCAGATTTACCGAAGAGGTCCTTCCCTCTTAGAGTTTTAAGTTCCTTGCGCAGCTCAAGGAATTGATCATTCATAGCATCCATTTTCTCGTACACATCTGGGCCCTCAGATGGCTCAGAGTGATAAATGGTATCGTCAACTCTTGGTAACGTGTGCACAACTGGAGGTGGCACAGCAAGGACCAGGCTAGATGCCGGCAGAGAAGCAAAAGTAGGGGCGAGACCCTCTGGAACAAAATTCGTGGGCATCCCCCAGGGAAACCCGACTGGCATAGCAGACGGAGCAAAATGAGCACTGGCAGCAGGCACGGTAGAGGAAGCTACCTCTGAAATGACCGTCCTCTGGGGAGGAGTTGAAGGCGTTGGAGAAGACTGACTTTGGGCGGCCAGGAATGACTCCATCAGGGCAGTCAACCTAGCCACTTCCTCCTTGAGTTCCCTGTTCTCTTGCTCGAGGTGATCCATTAGCTTTGAAGAATTGGCTTTGGTCTTGTACCAGTGTGTCAGCTTGTCTTCAAAATAAATGAAGAACACAGAGTTAGACCACTGATCAAGAAGCCCTGAACAAAATCTGCTTATGCACATGATGCATGCAATGCTTGTGCATATGATTTATTTTTATTATCAGAGGAACTTTTTAGAGATCTATTTGCAAATATTTGGAAAATATTAATCTCTTAGACATATAATGGAATATTCATATCAATAATATTTGGAAAAATTTTACACCAAAGAAGTACAGTCTTGGTAACCAAATACAATACAAGAGAGGAGGAAAATGAACATCCTATGGAACCCTCGAAACAATCGTCCAAAGCTCTCGACACCGGAAGATAAGCTGCATGAAGCCTCTTCACCTCTCTCTCATAGGCTGCCTCCATATCCGCTTCTCCTTGGCGAGCCGATCGTACTTCCTCTTCCAAAACGTGGAAGATTGAGGAAGAAGAGAAGTAACCATATCATCAGGCTCGTCGATAACCTGATGCTCCAGAAACTCTATCAAAGCATTCTTATCTCTGAGTTGCTGAAGTAGCTCCTCTCGCTCACAGATCCAAGCACGCGAACGATCTTCATCTCTCAACTCCTTTACTCCTTGGTTAGGGAGGGTTGAAGGCCCAACCATAACCACAGGTGTAGGTCTCGAGTAATCATAGGGCATGCGGTACTCATAAGCTCTCTTCCTCACCCACGAGGTGTAGGGTTCCAAAGCAATACAATTCTTCGGACCAAGCTCTTTCCTTCCCTTCCTATGGATCTTGCGCCAAGCGCGGACCATCCCGCCCTTCAAGTTCTGGGGATCTTTACCCTCTTGAAAAAACACACCTTCTAACATAATGTTATTAGGTTTATCCTTTAAGGGGAACCCAAGCTGACGGCGTGCCAATATAGGGTTGTAGTTAATCCCACCACATGTACCAAGAAGAGGCACATTGGAGAGTTTACCACAAGAGTCAATAATCTGCACACCATCATATACATGGTTATACCAAAAGATATCATCATTAGTGAGAGACATAAGTCTCGTGGACCACCGTAGACATCCTTTGTTCTCCTTGAAGGCGAGCGTCTGTGGCAAGTGCGAAATAAACCATTTGTACAACAGAGGCAAACAACACACACTGGTACCACCACCCTTTGCATTCCTCATATGCAAAGGGAAATAAGTGTCACCCAACAGAGTAGGAACAGGATTAAGAGTAGAGAAAATCTTAATAGCATTCACATCCACAAAATTGTCGATGTTGGGGAATAACACTAGCCCATAGATGAGAAGCACAAATATGGCTTCAAATGCGTCCTCACTCATGGCCTTCCCAAAATAAGTAGCTTGAGCAATGAGGAAATCAGATGGGAGACCTTGAATTCCACCTTTGGTAGTCATATGAGCACCAATAACAGATTCATCTATATGCAATAGATCAGTAATCTCTTGGGAAGAAGGAACTCTCTCCAAGCCACTAAACGGCAAATGATCTAGGATGGGCATACCCATAAGATAGGCATACTCCTCAAGCATGGGAAAAAGCTGGAAATCCGAAAAAGTGAAGCAACGGTATAAGGGATCATAGAACTGCACCAACACACTCATCAGACCTTCATCCACCTGAGTAGCAAGAATAGACAGAAGCTTCCATGGCGAGCTTTGAACTCCAAGGGATCTAATACATAAGATGTCAAACTCCTTAACTCTTTCAAGTTGGGTTGTCTGAAAATGTACTTCTTCGTATTCCTTCTTTGCTTATCCATGTCTGAAAATTTGCAAATAGACCTCTTAAGTTCCTTGAAAAATTTCTCATTGTTTATGATATGGATGCAAATGGATGCATGAATGCATGGATGCAACAATCACACTCAAGTATCAAGCAAAGCACACCACACAAAGGTCGCGGGATGGATCCAGTCATCCTTAATATCAATCATCCATTTTGGTGGATTATGGTATACACCTTATCAACACCCAAGTTCCATTGATATTAAGGATATACGAGAACGGATCAACCGCGAATCAAGGGTTTGTTGCAAGTCATGAGCATGGAGTCTCGGTTAGGTACCACCCAAAGGGAGTGTACTATGGTTAAACTTGAAGATCATGTTCTACAAGAGGTTCCCATAGTCATCATCCCATCTTTAGGATATTATCGGATAAACGACTACTCGTATTCCAAAAATATTCTCAAGAGAGACTCTTATGAGTGTAGTATCGCGTAACAATCGTATCAAATCTTACACTTGAACGACCTTCGCACTACATCCTAAAATAGGCCAAGATGGGCTAGGTAATCTAAGGTCCTTGGCTTCTAAGGTTTATATTGGAAAGAGTAATGCCTAACCACGACTACTCGTGTGACATTATTGATCCCAACATAACCTCCACCAAGTGAATGGGCTTGCAAATCAACTTGCTAAGGAATAACTCCACACAAGTCAACAAGACTATGCCATTCTCCTATCATAAGTGCACTCGAGTTCGGGTATAGAACTCATCTCACAAGAGACCACCAAGCACACAAGAAATCGATATATATATATATCAAGCAATTCAATCATTACAAACAATACAGTCATCCCAAATTTGCACAAAAATATCTCACAAATAATATAAACATACAATGCAACAAAGGCAAAAAGTAGGCTAAACCCACTAGGAAGCGTCCCTTATGGAATTCCCTAGCAGAGTCGCCACTTTTCTGTAGCGGGGTATTCGTTACCTTTAGATTTATTGACTAAATCAAAAGTAAATCATACAATTCGAGTCGCCACCGCACTTCTATTTATCCAAAGGAAAGGTTAGAAAGCGAACAAAAATCGAGAAGCTTTATCAAATCAAAAACTAATAAAAATGTCAGAGATCTGGGTAAGGGGGTTAGTTATGCAATGGTAAGGTTTTAAGCATCCAAAACATCCTTAGTACTCTAAGGGAGCCCTTTTTGCAAATGTTGTATGGTAGGTTGGTATTTGTGAAAATATTTGTGCAAACATGATTGGGGAGATGAGAAAAGAATATACAAATTATTTACAATTTTTGTTGTTTGAATGGATAAACCCATTGCCTACGTACCATCACAAAGGTAGGATCAAAACATCGTAGTTCGGGGTAAAAATCTGAAAAAAAAAACAAATTGGAGAATTGATTTGACAAAAGCCTTAAGGTCATTTGTTATCAAAGGGAGAAAACTCAACTTAAACCACAAATCTACCATGTGAGGAGAGCTTTAACATACCAGTGAGGGATCCACCCTATAATAAGTATGGAAGACTTATAGTCCAATCACTAAGGACACAGGTGAGGTTTATATCAACCACTATGATAACTCAAACCTAATAGCTAATGTTTATGAAAAAAAACTTTGGCAAAGGTGGCCATTGGAACCACAAAAGAATTTGAAGTGAGTTGGATTTACCAATTAGAAGTATTCACAAAAGAAAGTCAAAGTTGACTTTTCAATTCAAAATAAGTATTATGAAAAGAGTTTGGAAAATCAAAGGTATGGTGCCTAGGTTTCTAGTTTTGAAAATAATGTCAATGTTTGCACAAAATAAGTTTGGCTTGGGTTAGAGTAGAGGGAAGAAGAGAAGGGCTAGGTCCTAAACATGCAAAGATGAGGGAAGAGAATAAAACCCTTGGAGTTACTTTCTTGAGATCATAAAGATGATCCAAGTTGCTCCTTTCCTTTGGACTTAGCAAGTAATAAGCAATTAACTCAAGCAATCAAGCAAATATTCAATCAAGCTCCTAGGATCTTCCAATTTGGATTTGTCTCTCTTGTTTGGATGCTCATGACAATGGTCCTTCTAAATAGCTCAAGTTTAGGATCCCTACCACACAAGAACAAACAAATAAAAAAGTTCCACAATGCAATAAAAGAATGGACAAGAGTGAGGGTTTAGATTAGGGGTCCTTTCAATTCATCTTCAAGATTAAGCATTCTAAAGGCATGAGGCCTAGTTGCTCTTCAACAATTTTAGCATTCTAAAGGCATGAGGCCTAGTTGCTCTTGAAACTCCATTAAGCATAGGTAAGGTCCTAATTCTAAGTCCTTTCTCCTTTTTGCATTGGGTTCACACAAACAAAACAAAACAAGCACAAGGCAATAGTATATTTACACAATAATGTGCTCAAGTGAGCAAAAGGCAAATGGCATAAACATAAACATGAGCTCAAGTGAGCAAAGGGAAAAGACAATATGAATTAATGAGCAAGAAATTAAATTGCATTAAAGTAAATTGCAAGAATTAAATGTTTGAATTAAAAGTTAGTAATTAGTAGTTAGTGTTAGTGTGTCATAAGGCAATTTAGCGCTATGTTAAGCAATCGTAAGTGGACTAATGTAGTAGTCACACCTATCTGAGGCCGGTCAATAAAACTATAGGCAAATAAACACAAGTTAGAGACCATGACTAGTAAGCCAATCTCCTACAACTTGCCATGCCAAAAGAAAAGAAGAATGACCTTGTATGGATTTTAGGTTCTTTGCTTGACCAAGAAGCAATCTATCTTGGACACAAAGCAATTCACTTGATCTTTGATCGAGATGAATTTGATTTGGATCAAAGAAGGTTAAGCCTCTCATATGTCAAGGCTAACCATAAATCATTAACTCATTGGTCAAAAAGAAAAAGAAGAAGACGAAGATGGAAATGGAATGTACAAAATTGGAATTCAAAAGACATAACCAAAACACATTGATCAAACATGAATGGAATCAACATCAATCAATGGTAGATAGAAGTAAAATGAAGATTAGAAGTCAAGAAAGGTCACACATATTTTTGGTAATTTTTGGAATTAAAATAATACATGAAATAAAATGAACAAATAAAGGTCAAACTTCAAATCCAATTCAAATCAACTTGGATAAGTCCAATTGGATCATCATAAGTCTAACATGGTCAAACAAGGTTTGACAAAAATTTCTCAACATTTTTTGAAAACAGGAACTATTTTTAAACAATTAAAAATGAAGAAAAATAACATAATTGGACTAAAATCTCAAATAAATCTCAAATCAATTAAGAAATTGATGAGAATATTTTTCATGGATTCATCATGATCCAAAGATGTTAAGAAAATATTTTTGGCATTTTTGAATATCAAATGGTATTTTAAATGAATTAAAAACAATCAGAAATGAAATAATTCACAAAAAAATATTAAATTGAATCATAAAAATGATTAAAAATCATTTTATGCAACTAGAATTTAAGAGAAAATTTTTGCAATTGGTCCCATATTTTTGTGATTCCAAATAAAGAAGTTATGATTTTTAAAATAAAATGGAATAAAAGAAAATAAAATAGAAATTCAGAAATTTGAAAAATCCATAGGCGTCAGATTCAGCCTCATTAATTGGCGTGGCTGATCACATGGCTAGGAAGCGCGCCCGTATGGTACACATTAGTCAACAGCGTGGCATTCAACATTAAATTAAGTCATAACATTCAACAACCAAGATTAGATTGTGACCAATGGATCCAAGGGCCAAGGTTTAGACGCGTGGGGACGGTGGTGGAAACCACCGTATTCTCCGGTGAGAAAGCCAGATCCGGCCACCAGTTGCAGGTTTTACAACCTCAACCATAACACACGATCCATATACCAGATGAAAGCTGGGGTGATGTACATCACCCCTGTGACCTTAGTTTTTGCTCAAGATTCTTATGGAAGAAGAAATCTGAGCTTGAAAAACAAGGTGCTCAAACTGAAGTTAACCAATTCACAAAATTAAAACCTCCAAGGGCTTGCCTCTCAAATGAGGACTTCAGAAATGCAAACCAACACAAGCAATTCACAATAATCAGAGAGATTCGAATCAAAACAGTTGAGGATTAAACCTTTGAAGTGCAACTTTTATGAGCAAGATCCAATCCAACTCTTGATTGCAGCTTCATCTTGAAGTGACAATGAAGCAAGGCTAAGTTGAAATTTAAGCTTGAAAAGAGAAGTGAAATTTCATAATTCCTTTGGGGAGAGGGTGGGGAATCAATTGAGCAGAGGTTCAGGCGCCTTCAGGTTGGGATTCAAGTGAGGTGAGGCATTCTATTTATAGCCACAACTGATGCAAGGTGTGATCAAACTCGTGTGTCCATGAACTTGGGTCCTCCATGCATGAGCCTGTACAGGCGCATGTGATGCCCAAAAGCAACTGCAATTGAGTGCTGAACATCAACCAAAGTGAAAATTGTGCATGAAGATTTAACATGTTATGCATAATTGGTCATAAAGCTTCACCTCTTCGAAAATGCCATTTGGAACATTGAACATAGGCATGTGAGTAATGGTTGGAAAGGTCTTGAAATAAGGAACAAAATCTATGTTGAACAAAAATTCATTTGGATCTTGGAAAAATATTGAAAACTAGCCATGAAGTTCAAGGTACAAAACATGTAAGTGAAAATTTTGCCAAAATGGACCAACTTCAAGCCCTTCTATTTCAATGATGCAAGCCTCAAATGATGAAACATTCAACATAAAAGTTGTAGATAGTTTCAATTCAATCAATTTGGACTTAAATATTTCATCATTTGTATTTTTGATGAGGAAGTTATGGACACTTGAAGCTGGACTTTTTTACATTGCAATGGCTTTGGCCCAAAGTGACCTATAATGTTTTGTATTATCACATGTGTTTCTTTTAGGATTATGAAAATTTTCCAACATAACATTTGAAGTATACATCTTAAAATTTCCAATTCACTTGGTCTCACCTAAAAATCATAAAAAATGAAGGAGTTAGGTCCTTGGGAAGTTGACCCAAAATTAGGGTTTCAGTCAAAATGACCTATAACGTTTTGAAATGAATGATGACCTTCCAAGTTTAAAATGAATTTTTGATGAACATTAAAGTTGTTCATATGGTTCTTAAGAAAATTGTTTCTCTTGGAGTCATCATCATTTGACAAACACATCAAAAGTTAGGTCTCAGTGGATTTCAAAATAGTCAGATTAATTGACTGATCAACTTCTCAAGTCCAAACGTCAAATATTGATGAATGAATGATTGAGTATAATCATATAGGCTCATATATTCATAAAAGGATGAATGAAATAACTTCCTTTGATTGTGTTTGATCATAGGTTGAGGTTGCTTCATGAGCAAGGCACAGTCAATGCACATATGAATTAGGGTTTCCTTGGGAAACAATCCTCAAGCCCTTTGGTTTATCTTGATCAAATTGAAAAATTGAGATTCTTGGGAGACATATATGATTATTGAGAACTTTGTGAATCATTTTCATGCTTGCTTTCAACTTCATCTGGCCATTTCAATGGCCATAGGGGCCTCCTAGGAGCCTTGGATCACATGACTGCTTAAGCTTCAAAACAAACAAAGTTAGTGACATATTTTTGTGCTTTTGGTTAGTAAACAAAATAAGAAAAGAAATAATATACAATTCAAGCATGCTTGGTGGTCTCAAACCAACTCACACAAGTCCCAACCCTAGGGTTAAGGAGCCAAGATGTTATGATCCTTGAGGCAAATGCAATATGCAATGATGTGATGCCATGGGGGATCTTAGGGTCAAAATTAGGGTCTTACACCTACATTTGTAGGACGTCAGACAACAAATATCCAAGAGAATTGATGAAAGTTGAGTGATAATTGAAGAGATGAAGTTTTCTGAAAATCACCTTCAATGATGTGCAGAACTTGAGGTTGCTTGCTTCAAACACGATCTAATCACACTTGAGAAGCTTGCAGGGAGTGGTTAGGAATGCTGCAAGGCTTTGGATCCTGGAGTTCTTGAATCTCCAAACAATTGAGATTCAAACTCAATTTTCAGATTGAAAATTCTCAGGTTTTCCTTTAGAATGAGAGGGTTTCAATTGGGGGGAAAAGCTGGCGCGCAAGGTGTGTTTGAATTGAGCTCCAAGGGCCTGTATTTATAGCATTTGGGATTGATAATTGCACACTTGAAAATTTGCTAAATTTGACAATGTGATGCACCAGCTTGCATGGGCGTGTACAGGCCCATGAAGCAATGCATTCTGATCCATTTGCAATTGTACTGAAGTTCAAATGATGCTTCATTGGCAAGGCAATGTGAAATGGAGTTTTGGACATTTGATTTCCTCCAATGGTGCAGCTCTGTTAAAGTCATGTGTAGACCTAGCAAACTTCATCCAAAATGCATGAACTTGGTTTCTTTGGAAAGTTTGGTTCAAGGGGAACAAGTTTGATGTTGAACACTTTTTCATTTGGAGCTTGGATCATGGTGAATTTTGAGGCGGCATTTGGAAATTTCAACATGTTGAAAACTTTTCTAAGTGTCAAGCCATATATCTCAATATTCCACCTTGCTTAACTTTTTATGTGAGCTTCAAATGAGAAAAATGTCTTCATCCTAGTTGTAACTCTTTCAAAGACCTTAAAAATGGTCACCAATTTCATGTCATTTGGATTTAGAATGATAGAGTTATCCATTTTTGAAGTTTAGAAAAATCACTTGTTCAATGGTATAGGTCAAAAATGACCTATAATGTATCCTCATATCACATGCTCATAAAAGTTGAATTAGCTTTCACTCCAAACATCAAAGTTGAAGTATACATCTCAGATTTTATTTTTCAACTTGAAAATATTTTATCTCCTAAAAATTGAGCAAGTTATGGCCTTGGGAAGTTGACTTTCAAATTTGGGTTTAGACAAAATGACCTATAATGTTTAAACATAGAAAATGATTTTCCAAGCAAAATCAGCTCTAGGTCTCAACATGAAAGTTGTTTGGAATGTCATTTAGAGTAACTTTTATCTTGGAATCATTTTCATATGGTGAAAATTGTAGGAGATAGGGTCTAGGGAGACCCGGTTTTTATTAGATGAATTCATCTGGCAAACCACCATCAACCAACTTGTTATCCTTCAATTCTCTTGACTTTATTGGCTCATGGTAGATCATATATGCATAAGATGATGAATTTTGAAGTGACGCTTGATAAATTTGATCAATTTGTGAGATGGCTTGTTGGAGAAGTTACTAAAGATACCCAGTCAAACTAGGGTTTCCAAGGCAAATCACCTCCAAACTTATGAAGAATGCTTGATCAATATAACATGTAGGAATCAATGGAACTCATATATGATGCTTATAACCATTATTGGATCAAATTCATGGTTGTTCTCCTTGTCATGAGGGCCTCAAACCCTAGATATGGACTTGATAAATCAATGTGATCATGCCCTACCTACAAAAGAGTTAGACAAATGCAAAGATATATTTTTGGTATTTTAGTTAGTAAAATGATAATATACAAGTATGATACAATCACATGGTGCTTGGTGATCTCTCCCAAAACAAACCCAATGAGAGAGGGGTGAGGAGGATGCCAAGGTATGATCCCAATGCTAGTGCTTATGATGAAATTGCATGAGGGATCTTAGGGTCAAAATTGGGGTCTTACAGCTGCCCTTATTTAAGGACATTCTAACTGAGGAGGTGAAGGTTAAAATCTTTGGCTCAACTCAGTAGAATGGGCTTAAATAACAACATATAGAAATAAATTTTGGTCCCTAAGAGACCTCATGATGCATATGATATGAATGTAAAAGTTATTGCTCTGTGGGGAAATATTGCCATAGAGGAAAAGAAATCAGAGATATCGAAAGTCTGCAGAAGTATAATGTTTTCCATGAGGAAAACTCACTGGGGAGACAGAGACTCTGGGGGGATAAATAAGGTTATGCGTAGGCCAGGTTACGACTTAAAACTGTTGGGGGACTAGAAGAATTCCATACAAAATGGAAAGACTCGGCCGGGGAAACAAAACATCTACAGGGAAAGCGAGTAGATGAGGATAACACTGAAGTACTCGAATCATGCAGAAGAATCGATTTCACTAAGGAAATACGCACTCAACTCAACTGGGGAAGAAATAAACTTTAACATAGGAGGAGTAGAAATCTATTATCTACTACCTGTTACTGGGTAAGGAGATAATAAAGATCTGACAGAGGGGACATCCGTCATAGATTAGGATGAATATATCAAGGATGGCTCACTAGGAACCACCAGGAGGGCGTATTCATTACCGGGTACTGGGTAAGAATAGCCTTGCTGGGGAAAAACTGCAGAAAGTAGGATTTACAACTACCAGTTACTGGGTAGAAGTCCAAAGATGAGATAATAAAGATCTGACAGAGGTGACATCCATAATTGGTTAGGATGAATATATCAAGGATGACTCACTAGAAACCACCAGGAGGGCGTATTCATTACCGGTTACTGGGTAAGAATAGCCTTGCTGGGGAAAAACTGCAGAAAGTAGGATTTACAACTACTAGTTACTAGGTAGAAGACCAAAGATGAGAGTATCTGTCATCGGTTAGGATGAACATATCAAGGATTAACTTTTCTGGGAATGTCAAGGAGGATACCCGTCATCAGTTAGGATGAACATATCAAGGATATACCAACTGAACAAAAAGGTAGGAATTACATCTATCGAATGCTGGATAGAATACCGTCAAAGAGAAAATCTATCACTGGTTAAGATGAACATATCAAGGATAGACTCTATTGAGGAGAGAAAATAGGAATTACATCTATAAGTTACTGGATAGAATACCATCAAAGAGAAAATCTGTCACCGGTTAAGATGAACATATCAAGGATAGACTCTATTGAGGAGAGAAAATAGGAATTACATCTATCAGTTACTGGATAGAATTCCAAAGATGAGAGTATCCGTCATCGGTTAGGATGAACATATCAAGGATAAACTCTGTAAAGGGGACAAAAGCAGGATTTACAACTACCGGTTACTGGGTAGAAGACCGCAAAGAGAAGGAAACTCGTCATCGGTTAGGATGGACATATCAAGGATTAACTTTCTGAGGAACAAAATTGGGATTCCGACTACCTTTTTACTGGGTAGAATACCATAAAAGAGAATATTTGTCACCGGTTAAGATGAACATATCAAGGATAGACTCTTGGAAAATAATCCACTAGGGACTCTACTGAGGAGACAAGCAGGGGTACTTTCGCTGGGTATTGGGCAAGAATGCAAACTAAGAAGAATATTACCAGTTACGGGGCAATAAACTCTTAGGAGACTCAAAGCATCTATCTAGGTAAGATATAGAAAGAAACGGTCAATCAAGACTCAACCCAATGAGGATATATCTCAAGGGGAGTGGTTCCATCCAGATAATCGACTGGGGAGGAAAAACTGAAACAATAATCATCCACGAGGAAATAAATCAGTGGGGAAAGGAGAAATGTTAAAATCTTTCTACTCAAGGGGCCGACCTTCTATAATTTAGGGAGGACATACATCGAACTTGTATGGGGATAAGGTACCACCATAACAGAGCATAAAGATCTCAAACAATGATTGATGTAAAATATGAAAATATGAAATTATATGAGTGTACATGTATATGTATATGATGATTATGCTGAAAAAACGATCGCAAAGGGTACAAGAGTATCGCAAAATTTGAATCATCGGTACGATCCTCGCTCAATCCACAAAAGGGAAACACTATCGGAGAACAGAGAGATCAACATCCCAAAAGGCTCAACCCTAGCTGGGGAAGGAGGAGATCTGCTGAGGAAAGGAAACATTATTGATTCTGCGGGGAATTTTAGGTCAACATCATGCCAAATGGGAGACAACCCTACATAGGATAACACAAATAACTGCTCAAAAACCAAGAGGAAACTCTGACTGTGAGCGAGTTCGATGGCGACTGATGGAGACACCAACGTGATCTACTGGGGAAATCAGCTTACTCTGCCGAAGATCCAAAATCAAATCTACTGAAGAATACACAAACACCACAGGGGGATACCGAAACTCTTGTCGGGGATCAAACACGCCGCAGGGGAACTGGATCAACAAACTCGGCTAGGGATACCCGAAGGGTTAACTTCTTTGGGGAACCCTTAATGCTTCACACTGAAGACTTGCTGCTTTCAAAATGCTGTTGATATTTCTTTTAAATTTGCTTTGAAAAATTCTTGCTTTTATATATTTAAGAAAAATGATTTTGATTAAAATTTTAAATTTCCAAAATGATCATAATAAAATTTAAAACTATTGGCTGAAGTAAATAAGAGTGAAAATAATTGGATAAAAGCTCAACTTTATTTAATGGAATGGTAGTCTGTAAATGACAAGACTCCATAGATTTTTACAAGGTTGAAAATGGTAATTTACATGGAAAAGGGTTACATTGAATACAAATAACCACTAATCCTTTTACCAACTCTTGATGTCCACTGTGCTTTCATCCGCTATCGGCGATGATGAGTTGATGTCAACCCTTATGCTCAAAGTTTCTCCAAAATCTGAAGATCAGCAGAGTGCAGTTTCTTGTCATAGTCCCTAATTTTTGCATAAGTTGCCCCAAGGTGGGGTACTCAACTTATCGGGAAATTTCTTTCTGTTTTATGTCTCTAACTTTTGCCTGGATTGTCCTTTTGGGTTTTCAATCCACCGAGACGCTCATTTTTGCCTAAGCCCCCCTTTTGGGTTTTCAGCTTAGCGAGCTGTTCTTTTCATTTTTTTAGGCGAAGTATTTCTTGACTGCATCTGCGTTCACAGGAGGAGTGAACTCTTCACCATCCATTGTTGTAAGAATCAAAGGATCGCCTGAAAAGGCGCTCTTAACAACATACAGGCCTTCATAATTAGGAGTCCATTTACCCCTAGAATCTAGTTTGAACAATAAAATCTTCTTGAGCACAAGGTCACCTTCTCTGAACACACGAGGTCTGACCTTCTTATCAAAAGCTTTCTTCATTCTTTGCTGATATAACTGACCATGACACATGGCAGTTAATCTCTTCTCTTTAATCAAATTCAGCTGATCGAACCCGGTCTGACACCATTCAGCCTCAGTCAACTTGGCTTCCATGAGCACACGCAATGAGGGGATCTCAACCTCTACGGGGAGCACTGCTTCCATACCATATACAAGGGAGAAAGGGGTTGCCCCTGTTGAAGTACGGATGGATGTACGATACACGTGCAAAGCAAATGAGAGCATCTCATGCCAATCGTTATATGTGACAACCAGCTTCTGAATAATCTTCTTGATGTTCTTGTTCGCATCTTCAACAGCCTCATTCATCTTGGGTTTGTAGGGAGAAGAATTATGATATGCAATCTTGAAGTCTTTACAAAGAGCTTCCACCATATTATTATTCAAGTTCGATCCATTTTCAGTAATGATCTTACTTGGCACACCATAACGGCATATGATCTGATTCTTGATAAACCTTACAACAACTTGCTTCGTCACATTCGCATACGATGCCGCTTCAACCCATTTTGTGAAGTAGTCAATTGCCACCAAAATGAAACGATGTCCATTCGAAGCTTTCGGCTCAATCATGCCAATCATATCGATTCCCCACATGGAGAAGGGCCATGGGGAAGAGATAACATTCAATAATGTCGGAGGAACATGAATCTTATCAGCATATATTTGACACTTGTGGCATTTCTTCACAAACTTGCAACAGTCAGATTCCATTGTCAGCCAATAGTAACTTGCTCGCAACATCTTCTTCGCCATTGCATGTCCATTGGAATGAGTACCAAAGGAACCTTCATGCACTTCAGTCATCAACAAGTCTACTTCGTGTCTATCCACGCATTTGAGCAGAACCATGTCGAAGTTTCCCTTATACAAAATATCACCATTCAAGTAGAAATTGCCGGCTAATCTTCTCAAAGTCTTCTTATCTTTCAAAGATGCCCCAGGTGGGTAAATCTGACTTTGGAGGAAACATTTGATGTCGTAATACCATGGCTTCTCGTCTTTGATTTCTTCAACAGCAAACACATGAGCTGGCATATCAAGACGTATCACAAACAATTTGGGAACTTCATTCCAATAATTCATTACAATCATAGATGCCAACGTTGCAAGGGCATCTGCCATCCGGTTTTCATCTCGAGGGATATGATGAAATTCAACCTTTGTAAAGAAAGTTGAAATCCTCCTCGCATAATCTCTATATGGTATCAAACCGGGTTGATTCGTCTCCCATTCACCTTTGATCTAATTTACAACCAAATTTGTGTCTCCAAAGACATCCAAATACTTGATTCTAAGATCAATGGCCTCTTCAAGCCTCATAATGCAAGCTTCGTATTCTGCCATATTGTTTGTACACTTGAAAGTCAATCTAGTTGTAAAGGTAAAGTACATGCCTTGAGGAGTAATAATCACCTCCCCAATGCCATTTCCATATTGATTAATAGCTCCATCAAATACCATACCCCAACGGGAACCAGGTTCTGGTCCTTCTTCAAGCAATGGTTCATCACAATCTTTCATTTTCAAGTACAAGATCTCTTCATCAGGAAAGTCATACTACACTGACTGATAATCTTCAATCGGTTGGTGAGCCAAATGGTCAGCCAAGATACTACCTTTGATCGCTCTCTGAGATCGGTATTCAATATCATACTCTGATAACAACATCTGCCAACGGGCAATTCCACAGTTAAAGTAGGCTTCTCAAATATATACTTGATTGGATCCATTTTGGATATCAACCAAGTGGTATGATTCAACATATACTGAGGCAGACACTTAGCAACCCAAGCCAATGCGCAATAAGTTTTCTCAAGCATAGAACACCGAGTCTCACAGTCGGTGAACTTTTTACTGAGGTGGTAAATTGCAAATTCTTTCTTTCCAGTCTCATCTTGCTGACCTAGAACACAATCCATACTGTCTTCAAGAACAGTCAAATACATGACCAATGGTCTTCCTTTAACAGGTGGAGACAGAATCGGAGGTTCAAGCAGATATTCCTTGATACTATCGAAAGCTTTCTGGCAGTCTTCAATCCAATCACAAGATTGATCCTTCCGAAGAAGCTTAAATCTAGGCGCACATGTGGAATTCATGTGCGAAATGAATCTTGAGATATAATTCAAGCGGCCGGGAAAACCTCTGACTTGCTTCTCAGTTTTGGGTGCAGGTATCTCTTGTATTTCTTTGACCTTGGCGGGATCAACTTCAATACCCTTCTCACTGACAATAAAGCCCAACAACTTACTAGAACGAACACCAAAAGTACACTTATTGGGATTCAAGCGGAGTTTATACTTCCTCAAACGCTGGAATAGCTTCAACAAATACTCAACATGTTCCTCTTCATCAATTGATTTAGCAATCATTACATCAACATAGCCTTCAATCTTTTTATGCATCATATCATGAAAAATAGTAGTCATTGCTCTTTGGTAAGTTGCACCAACATTCTTTAAACCAAAAGGCATCACTCTATAATAGAATGTTCCCCAAGGTGTAATGAATATGGTCTTCGGCATATCTTCGGGTGCCATCTTGATCTGATTATATCCGGAAAATCCATCCATAAACGAAAAGACTTTGAATTTAGCAGTATTGTCTACCAACATATCAATGTGTGACAGAGGGAAATCATCTTTCGGAATGGCTTTATTCAAATCTCTATAATCAACACACATGCGTACCTTTCCATCTTTCTTTGGCACAGGCACAATATTGGGCACCCATTGCGGATACTCAGCGGTCACAAGGAAACCGATATCAATCTGCTTCTGCACTTCTTCTTTGATCTTCACTGCCATATCAGGATGCGTTCTCCTCAATTTCTGCTTGACTGGCGGACATTCTGGCTTCAACGACAATCTATGCTCCACAATCTCATAATCTAACCCAGACATGTCTTGATAGGACCAAGCAAACACATCTGAATACTCTCGAAGAAGATCAATCAACCCCTTCTTCGCATCTGGACACAGTCGAGACCCAATCATGACTTCCTTCACATCGTCCTCGGAACCCAAGTTGACTAACTCAATCTACTCTTCGAACGGCTGAATGGCTTTTTCATCATGCTCAAGAAGACGAGATAATTCATCACTCACTTCTTCATCACTTTCCTCCTCGGCCTCAAACACAGGGAATTCAAAATTTGGAGAAGAAGAATAATCATTGTATTCAATGGGGTTAGGAACCAACCTGCATAATGATTTGATATTTTGTTTTTAGAGAAGTGAATTTGTGACCAAATATTATGCAGATGGACAATTATATTATTTATTTATGTTTTTTGTGATTACCATTTTCAGAATAAAGCAAAAAGTAAAAACAAACATCATAGATGTGGATGAATAGAATTAATTTATTAATGATCAATTTGAAAATGCCCAAACAATGTTCACTTATCCCTTAGGAATAGGAGAAGGATTTTGAAAACATATAAAAGCAATTACTTAGATCGATGCAAAATAATAGGAACATCAACAACAGTCCAATTGTTGCAAGCCTTTCCATGCGTCACTAAATTGGTGCGGTCTTCCTCTTCATCATCCTCTAGCACAACAGCTAAGTGTTGTTCATTGCCATGAATGAACCCTCCTCTACGGAAGCTAAGTTGTATATCTTCAGACCTTGCAGTTGATGAACCTCGCTGAAAACCCATACTGGTTCTGCCTTTGTTGTCGGAGACCTCTACCATGTTCCCCCACTAATCAACATTGTCTTTTTCTACAATCTTCTTTGCATCCTTCAATGAGGACATTGGTTCCCCCACTCTCTTTTCAGCAGCAATAGATAAGGCTTGGAACGGAGTTCCAACCTCATCCTCAGCTTCAACATAAGAGAAAGATGGCAGGTGGCTAAGCAACATCGCCTTCTCCCCTCCAACAATTACAAGCTTTCCATTTTTCACAAATTTGAGCTTCTGATGCAATATGGAGGTAACATCTCCCGCCTCATGGATCCATGGCCTTCCCAATAAGCAACTGTAGGCCGGGTGGATATCCATTACTTGAAAAGTAATCTGGAAGTCACTCGGACCTATCTTAACTGGAAGGTTCACTTCACCTATCACTGTTTTGCGCGAACCGTCAAAAGCTTTGGCGATTACACCGCTATACCTCATGGGAGCTCCTTGATATGATAGCTTTGACAGAGTTGACTTCGGTAGCACATTTAGTGACGACCCGGTTTCAACAAGCACATTCGACAAAGCATCATCTTTGCAGTTCATAGAGATATGCAAAGCCAAGTTATGATTCCTACCCTCCTCAGGGAGTTCTTTATCACAAAAGGTGAGATTGTTGCAGGAAGTGATGTTAGCCCTAGTATGATCAAATTGATCCACTGTAACATCATATTCCACAAAAGCTTGCTCAAGAACTTTTTGCAGTGCTTCTCTGTGCGCTTCTGAATTCATGAGCAGAGAAAACACTGAGATCTTTGAGGGGGTTTGGAGCAGCTGCTCCACCATATTGAACTTACTCCTTTTAATCAATCGAAGTACCTCATCATCATCATTAGCCTTCAAATCGCTGGACTCACCAGACTTACCCTTTGAAGCACTAATCGGATCCACAGCAGGCACGACCACTTCGGGAACACCGGCCTTACTACACGACCACTTCGGGTCACCTTGGTAACATCAGCAATGCTCACCACAGAACTGGTCTTCAGCAACAGGACCTCTTGACCATCCTTCATCATTGTAGCATTATACTGATACAGAACAACTTTATTAGATGAATACGGAACTGGACCCGCTAACCGTATAACCAACAGCGATATTGATCTATTGCCGACATTGTTAGTGTTATTGCTGTCGTATTGAATTACCAATCTCTCTGGCTGCTTTAAAATGGGCACTATGACATTTACATTGTCATCTACATGACGGGATTGAACAATCTGAATCATGCCTTCATCCATCAGTCGTTGGATGTCCCTTTTCACGACATCACAACCCCTTAAATTAACACTACAAACAACACAACCCTCGTGGTCATGCTCACAATCACTCACCAAGTAAATGTCCTTATGCATCTACACTAAGGACCTCCGAATAAAACGAACATCAAAAACCTTAAACTCGCCAGGACAACCATCCACCATATTAACAGAAGAATTTCCATGGGCGGGTAATGGATTTGCTTTCACGTTCGACGCACGGTCCTCAAAGGACACCATCCCACTCTTCATCAGCTTCTGAACCTCATACTTGAGTGGATAGCAATTTTCTATATCATGTCCAGGTTCCCCTTGATGAAAAGCCCAACGGAGTTCAAGTTTATACCACCACGGAAATGGTTTCTGGAATTTGCAGCGGGTTTCTTGGTTGGATTAGGTTCTTGAGAACCAAAGACGGATAGAGCTCTGCGTATGACATAGGAATTGGGTAAAAAGAGACCTTCTTCCTCTCGAAGTTTTGTTGATGATGATTGTTGGTATTGTTGTTGTTGTAGGTGTTTGCTCGTTGTTACGGTTGTTATTATTGACGTTGTTGTTGTTGAATTGGTACTAATTGATTATTTGAAAATAATGGAACTACTGAAGATACTTGATGGTGGTGTTGACGGAGTGGTTGACTCTTCCTGATCTGAGGCCTCCTCTGCCTCCCACTGATTACTGCATTAGCTTCGCTGTCTTTCTTCTTCCCAAAGCTACTGTCATACCTCTTCTTGCCGATGCTTCATCTTTTGACAAACGTCCTTCTCAAACACCTTCCACAAGCCTCATCCCCATGTTTACCATTTCGGTAAAGTCATTGGGGGCACTAGCAATCATGCGTTCATAATAAAATGAACTCAGGGTTTTCAGAAATATCTTTATCATTTCTTTTTCCTCCAAAGGAGGAGTGATCTGAGCAGTCAATTCTCTCCATCTTTGTGCGTACTCTTTGAATGTTTCTTTATCTTTCTGAGACATAGACCTCATCTGGTCTCTATTAGGCGCCATATCCATATTGTACTTATATTGCTTGACAAAAGCCTCTCCCAATTCGTTGAAAGTGCGAATGCTCGCACTATCCAACCCTATATACCAACGGAGCATAGCACCGGTCAAACAGTCTTGGAAGTAGTGAATTAACAGTTGATCATTGTCAGTTTGGGTAGACATCTTGTGGGCATACATCACTAGATGACTGAGTGGACACGTGTTCCCTTTATACTTTTCAAAGTCAGGCACTTTGAACTTCACTGGGATCTTCACATTTGGCACTAAACATAACTCAGCAGCACTTTTCCCAAACAAATCCTTACCCCTTAGTGTCTTCAATTCCAGGCGCAACTCAAGAAACTGATCCTTCATTTCGTCCATTTTCTCATAAACATCCGGACCCTCAGACGGTTCGGAATGGTAAATGGTATCATTTACATGAGGTAAGGTGTGCACAACGGGATGTGGCATAGACATGACCGGGTTAGATGCCGGCATGGAAGAAAAGGTAGGCGCAAAGCCTTCAGGCATGAAGTTTCGCGGCATTCCCCATGGGAATCCAGTAGACATAGCATGCACAAAGTGAGCGGTAGCAGCAGGCATGATAGAGGTAGCCACCTCTGAAATAACATTCCTCGAAGGAGGAGTTGCAGGCGTTGGGGAAGATTGGCTCTAAGCAACCAACACTGACTCCAACATGGCAGTCAGTCGGGCAATCTCGTCCTTCAGCTCTCTGTTCTCTTGCTCCAAATGTTCCATGATTCTGATACGATTGGCACGAGTGTTGTACCTCTGAGTCAGCTTGGATGAAGCACAGAAGAACACCAATGAAATATCTGGCGAAAGAGAAACCTGCTTATGCAAATGATGCATGAAATGCAATGCTTGTTTATTTTATTTTCAAGGAACTTACTATATCATTTGCAAATATATAACAATAATTGCAACAATTTGATATGACCACAAAAATCTCTTTCTATTTATATTTTGGAAGGATTACACTGAGTACAATTTCAGAAACCAAATAAAAAATACAAGAGAAAAGGAGACTAGTCATCCTAAGGATCCCTAACAACAACATCAGAAGATTTGGCTGCAGGCGCATACTTCCTTCGAATGTGTCGAATCTCGGTCTCGAAAGAAGCCTTCATCTGAGTCTTCTCGAGGACAAGATGATCAACAATCTTCTTCCACACAATGAAAGGATGAGGCATGCTAGAAGATGAAACCTTTGGCTTTCTCTATCTCTTTGTCACTCGGTCTTCAAGTAGCTCAATAAGTGCATCTTTGTCCTTAGACTCCAACTGTAACTCTTCATGCTTCTTGCTCAAAGCACGAAAACACTCTTCCCACATATCCTTCTCTTGCTTCATCTTGGCGAGTGTGTCTTCCAACTCCTTGATATCTTGGTTAGGGAGAGTTAATGGCTCAGCCACAACCATAGACATAGGTCTCTCACAAGGATAAGGCATCTTCAACTCCAAAGTTCTCTTCTTCACCCAAAGAGTGTAAGCTTCCAAAGCTACACAATTGCACGGACCAAGCTTGGATCTTCCCTTCCTATGCACATTATGCCAAGCATGCACAATCTTCTGCTTCAAATGTTAGGGATCTTTACCCTCTTGATAGAAAAGACCTTCTAACAAAGTGTTATTAGGTTTGTCTCTCAAGGGGAACCCAAGTTGACGACAAGCCAAAGCAGGGTTGTAGTTAATTACTCCTTGTGTACCAACGAGAGGTACATTAGAGAATTCACCACAACTATCAACAATGTCCTAACTACCCAAAGAAGGATCATACCAAACTATATCATCATTAGTGAGAGACATAAGTCTCTGAGACCACCGTAGACATTGTTTGTTCTCCATAAAACTAGGCGTCTGAGGCAAGTGCGAAATAAACCACTTGTACAAAAGAGGAATGCAACAGGCAGTGGTTCCACCATCCTTAGAGTTCCTTAGATGCAAAGAGAAATACATATCACCCAATAAAGTAGGCACGGGATTCCCAATCAAGAAAAGTCTAATGGTGTTCACATCAACAAAATTGTCAATGTTAGGGAACAAAGCTAATCCATAAATGAGCAATACAAAGATAGCTTCAAAAGCATCCACGCTACCGGCTTGAGCAAAAGCAGTAGCTTCCTTGATGAGGAAATCAGATGGCAACCCAAATAAACCTCCTTTCTTCACCCAATGAGCCTCTATCTCAGACTTCTTTAAGTGAAGAGCTTCAACAATAAGATGAGATCTAGGAATTTCTTCCAATCCACTAAATGGCACTCTACTAGAAACGGGTATCCCCAAGAGATGAGAATACTCCTCTAATGTAGGCACAAGCTGAAAATCTGGGAAAGTGAAACAGCGGTAGAGAGGATCATAGAACTGCACTAGTACACTCAAAAGTCCTTCAACCACATCAGTAGACAAGATAGACAAAAGCTTCTCATGGTGTTGTTGGAAGTCCAAGGGATCTAATACAAAATATGCTAGCTTCCTTAACTCTTTCAAGTCGGGACATCTGAAACTGTACTTCTTAGTGTTTCTTCGTCCATAATCCATGGTCTGAAAATATTTGCAAATAATGCTTGATTTCCTTGAAATTTTCCTGTGATGAATGTTATGATGCGCATGAATGCAAGAATGCAACAATCACAAATAAGGGATCACACACAAGGCAAACAAACAAAGGTCAAGGGATGAATCAAGTCATTGTCAAGATCAATCATCCATTTTGGTGGATGGTTTACACCTTATTAACACCTAAGTTCCATTGATATTGACAAGACTTGATTGGATCAACCAAGAATCAAGGGTTTGTTGTAAGTCACGAGCATGGAGTCTGGGTAAGAACCATCCCAAAGGAGTGAACTAAGGATAAAAACCTGTATATCATGTTCTAAAAAGTTCCCAGAGTCTTAATTCCATCTATCGGATATTACAGGTTAAGATGACTGACTCATCAACCTATAATATTCTCAAGAGAAACCTGTCTGAGTGTAGTATCGTAACAACTGTTATCAACTCTACACTTGAACAGTCTCCGCACTACATCCCAAATAGGCCAAGAGGGGGTAAATGTTCTACGGTCCTCAGCTTCTTGGACCCAAATTAGAGATAGTAATTCCTAACCACAAATACTTGTGTGATATTTCCAAATCCAAAGGGTCTCCACTGAGCAGATGCATCTCAAGCCAACTTGTTAAGGACTACTCCACACAAGTCGAACATGACTATACCATTCTCCTATCTTAATTGCACTCAAGTTCGGGTTAGAACTTATCTCACCACTCAGAGATCACCAAGCACAACAAGCAACTTATATCATACAAACAAATATACATACATCACATATACACAATTATATACACACAAAATAGTAGGCTAAACCCACTGGAGACTACTCCCCAGCAAAGTCGCCACTTAATTTCTATAGCGGTAAATCCATGATCATCAAGCTATGGATAAGCTAGACATCAAATAACAAGAGTCGCCACCGTGCTTTTATTGTTTCCAAGGGAAAAGGGAAAAGTACGAACAAAATACGAAAGTAAGAATTTTTCAAATCAAAACTAATAAAATGTCAGAGATTATAGGTAAGGGGGTTGGTTACACAGAGGGAAGGTGTTAGCACCCAAAGTGTCCTAGGTACTCCTAGGGAGCCCTTTTTGTGTGCATATGTATTTTGTATAAAAATGATGTTTACAAACAAGTAAAGTGAGGGGATAAGAAAAGAATTCATTTATTATATTTTTGTGTTTGACAAGACCTTCGGACTTGTGCCTACGTACCAACATAAAAATGAGGGATCAAAACCTCGTAGTTCGTGATACAAATTTCAAAGTGGATGCATTGCTTTTAATAAAAAATAAGTTTGAAAGGCAAAAAGGCCTGAAAATGGTTTGAATGAGTTAATTCTTTTTGGCTTTTGAAATTTTTAGGTCAAGTATAGTTAAGTCTATTTACAAGTTTGATTAAGAAAAGAAGTTTGAAAATGCAATGGCATAAGGCCACAGTTTCTATCTTTTGCAAAGTGGTCAAAATTTAGAAAATAACAATGCACAAAGTTTCTATTTTTAAAAGGAGGGAGAGATTTTGAAATTAAAGAATTAGGGAGGAGATGAAGAGACTAATCATATGCACAAAATTAAAAGTTAAGAGTTGAAAAGATCTGACTGATGGGTAGCAATCTAATAGGCAAGAATGCCATATAGAAACCCCAAATTCCCTTAGATATCAGAATCAAGCAACAAATAATGCACAATATTAACTTGAAGAGTAAGGCATCAAATAAAGATAGCCATATCCAAGTTTTAGCCACTCCATGATCTTCTTCAAAATTAGCCCATGTAGCAGATGAATTCCACAAGTCACAGGTTCAAAATAACAGCTTCATAATGATCATGTTGCAGATGAACTCAAAGGGATCTTGAATGATGTATCAGATGAAATTTCAAATTTCAATCACTTGTTTCACAAAAGTTGGCATTGGCCAAGTCCTTTAGCATAGGGAGATTGCCTAAATTCTGAGTCCAATTGTCCAAGATCAAGTCAACAGTCCACACAATAGTTTTTTAGGGTTTTTGTTCTTATTATATACATTAATGGTCCAAGACCACACAAACAAACAAAATATACACAAGCAAGATATATCACATAATATGGTCCAAATGGACAAAGGGAAAATGACATTAACATAAACATTTAGAATGGTATGAATAATGGAAAATGAATAGAGCTTAAAAATTAAAGTGCATTAAAGTAAAGGACTTGAAATTAAATGTTAGTTGTTAATGAGTTAGAAGTTAGTATTGTTTTGCTTTTGCTTTTCATTTTAAGTCATTCTTTGGAGAACACTCAACCCACTTATCACAAGCATGGGTCCTTGAGTCAAGACATCTTCCAAAGGAATGAAAAAAGGCCAAGTTTCCATACAATACCATGAAAGAGAGGAGACTTACAATCTCACTAACTAAAATGTTATGCCTTTTGTGTTAAAAATTTAGCGCTATATTAAGCAATCGTAATTGGACTTATGTAGAAGTCACAACTATTTGAGGTCGGGCAATAGAATCTTTGTGTTAATGCATGTTAGAGACATAGTATAATGGACTATGCTCATGAAACATACCACACACAAAAATGATATGCAAAACAGGTGGCCTAATCTCATTCATACTCATGTTGATTTTGCAATCAACTAGCCTTAGGACTTAGAGATATCATAGGCCAAATGAGATGAATGCATAAAGAAGGGGAATGAGATGAAGAGGGAAGGGAATAGATCAAAACTCAAATTGGTCATAGGAGGACTTTTACCAAATTAATATCATTCATTCATTTTGGGAGATGGAATGTACATTCCATCAATCCCCTAAATCAAATGATATTAACTTAACAAAGTCAAATCAACCTTGACCAAGGCCCAACAACATGAGTCAAACTTACACAAATTATCACAATAGGTCAACACAATTATTTGGAATTTATTCAAATTAAAAATACTAAAATAAGGTATTTAAATTAAATATGGTTTGTCAAATTCCTAAAACCTCATCAAAACACCAAAGAAATGGCCATGAGATTTATCATAGGTCAAACAAGGTTAAAGGACCTTGGAGAAAAAAATTCAGAATTTTTAAAGACTTAAAAGTATTTTTAAACAATTAAAAATAATCACAAAATCAATTAAGTCATGAAAAATATTAATAATTATCGAAAAAATAATTTTAATTCAGAATATGAAAGAGGAAATTATTTGAAATTTTTTGGTGAAACTCTCATATTTTTTGGATCAATATTAAAATTAATATGAATTAATGAAAATCAAAGGAATAAAAATTAAAATTAGAAAATCAAAAAAACGTGAGCCACTTGATCTCCCTCATTAATTGAGGTGGCAGATCAAGTGGCCTGAAACGTGCGTTCCACCAAACACACGAGTCAGCACGCTGTACCAATGGTAATCACAATGGGCGCTCAGGATTAAAACAATTTGAAAGGATCTTATGGCTGGGAGACGTGTCAACGCATTGCCGGAGCTGTAACTCCGGTCTTCTTCTCCGGTGGACCTCACCGAACTGGTCCACCCTCAACCATCACCAAAATAAAAAAGCAGGACATGATCTGAAAGAAAAAATGGCGTAAAGCACGAATCTGACCTCAATTTTAACTAACTCCGCATATATAGAAAGATATGATGAGTTGAATTTTGAGGTGTGTCAACTGAGTTACTTCGATTTAACCTCTAAGCAACTCAATCTTCTTGCCTACATTGATAGGACTTCAGACAACCAAAGATCCAAGAGAATTGATGAGAATTGAGTGAGAATTGAAGAGATGAAGTTTTCTGAAAATTACCTTCAATGCTCTGCAGAACTTGAGGTTGCTTGCTTCAAACACGATCTGATCACACTTGAGAAGCATGTAGGGAGTGGTTAGCAATGGTGCAAGGCTTTGGATCCTGGAGTTCTTGAATCTCCAAACAGTTGAGATTCAAACTCAATTTTCATATTGAAAATTATCAGGTTTTCCTTTAGAATGAGAGGGTTTCAATTGGGGGGCAAAGTTGGCGCGCAAGGTGTGTTTGAATTGAGCTCCAAGGGCCTGTATTTATAGCATTTGGGATTGATAACTGCACACTTGAAAATTTGCTAAATTTGGCAATGTGATGCACAAGCTTGCGTGGGCGTGTACAGGCCCATAAAGCAATCCATTCTGATCTAATTGCAATTGTACTGAAGTTCAAATATGCTTGATTGGCAAGGCAATGTGAAATGGAGTTTTGGACATTTGATTTCCTTCAATGGTGCAGCTCTGTTAAAGTCATGCGCAGACCTATCAAACTTTATCCAAAATGCATGAACTTGGGTTTTTTAGAAAGCTTGGATCAAGGGGAACAAGTTTGATGTTGAAGACTTTTTCATTTGGAGCTTGGATCATGGTGAATTTTGAGGTGGAAGTTTGGAAATTTCAACATGTTGAAAAAATTTCTAAGTGTCAAGCCATATATCTCCATATTCCACCTTGCTTAACTTTTTAATTGAGCTTCAAATGAGAAAAGTGTCTTCATCAAAGTTGTATCTATTTCAAAGGCCTTAAAAATGGTCACCAATTTCATGTCATTTGGATTTAGAATGATAGAGTTATGCATTTTTGAAGTTTGGAAAAATCACTTGTTCAATGGTATAGGTCAAAAATGACCTATAATGTATCCTCATATCACATGCTCATAAAAGTTGAATTATCTTTCACTCAAAACATAAAAGTAGAAGTAGACATCTTGGATTTGATTTTGAAACTTGGAAATCTTTCATCTCATAAAAATTGAGCAAGTTATGGCATTGGGAAATTGACTTTCAAATTAGGGTTTAGACAAAATGACCTATAATGTTTCAACATAGAAAATGTTTTCCAAGCAAAACTAGCTCTAGGTCTCAACATGAAAGTTGTTTTTAATGTTATTTAGAGTAACGTTTCTCTTGTAATCATTTTCATATGGTGAAAATTGTAGGAGATAGGGTCTAGGGAGACCCAGTTTTGATTAGATGAATTCATCTGGCCAACCACAATCAACCAACTTACTATCCTTCAATTCTATTGACTTTATTGGCTCATGGTAGATCATATATGCATAAGATGATTAATTTTGAAGTGTCCCTTGATAAATTTGATCAATTGGTGAGATGGCTTGTTGGAGAAGTTACTCAAGATACCCAGTCAAACTAGGGTTTCCAAGCCAAATCACCTCCAAACTTTTGAAGAATGCTTGATCAATATAACATGTAGGAATTGATGAAACTCATATATGATGCTTATAACCATTCTTGGATAAAATTCATGGTTGTTCTCCTTGTCATGAGGGCCTCAAACCCTAGATATGGACTTGATAAATCAATGTGATCATGCCCTACCTACAAAAGAGTTAGACAAATGCAAAGACATATTTTTGGTATTTTGGTTAGTAAAATGATAATATACAAGTATGATAAAATCACATGGTGCTTGGTGATCTCTCCCAAAACAAACCCAATAAGAGAGGGGTAAGGAGGATGGCAAGGTATGATCCCAATGCTAGTGCTTATGATGAAATTGCATGAGGGATCTTAGGGTCAAAATTGGGGTCTTACAGCTGCCCTTATTTACAGCTGCCCTCAAAATTGGGGTCTTACAGCTGATCTTTCTTATGATATCATTCTTTTCTTTTCTCATTCATTTTTTTTGAAGAAGTGTCTTTTTCCACTTCTTTTTTCATAACAATTTTTGAAATTTTGGATCATATTCTCTAGCACCCCAACCCCAAACTTAAAACTTTGCTCACTTCCAAGAGCAACCTCAAACTTATTTTTTTCATATAATGAAAGACTATAAATCTACCTAACTCCAAAGAGATGGTGGAAAGAAAAGATCTTTCGAGTAATATAGCTAAGATTTTTAGGCTATATCATTGAAAGAAAGGTTACAAGAAGGAGTTAAAGAGTGAACAAGACCGTTCTAAGAAGTTAGTGAAGTCTTTCTCTCTCTCTCAACACCGTGCTGAACTTGATAAGAGATTTGAATAAATTTGAGAGTTGAAGAGTCAAGAGCATAAGAGCCAAGAAGATGCCAACCAACTCAACAAAGATATCACTCATTAGGAAAGACATAGCCATCATCTTCAAGTCCTCTTAGATCAGAAGGAAGCATTCGTGCAAGGCCTCATTCATGGGCCTAATCACACCTTGTTATGTAATGTCATCAATGATGCATAATAATGGAGTGATAGGCATGCACGCCTGGCCAAGTTTGTTGATCACGCACTTGAAGAACTCCCAGGGTTGCTGAAGTAAGCCATTACCGACATGTTTCCATACAATATTATGTGGGTTGTTTTTCACTTTGTATTAGTTTGTAGGGTTGTATTTGAAAGGTTCAAAGGTGACCTTCTTGTAGCTCATTGAGCATATCCTTCAGATTATAATCATTTTACTATTTATTCTTTCTTATTGAATTAAACAAGTATTTGTCATTATCGGCTTTATATTTTGTCTTACTTTATGTAATTGTATGACTACTTATATGCCATAGACAAGATTCCCAGGAAACCATAAAAAACCTTTTTACATACATGCATCATTCTGCATTTCATAAAAACAAAACAAAGAAAAATCACTACCATTTGACCTTTGGTTCAAAATCCTCGACCGCCAACCTGACTTCGCAGCATCATTACAACACTCATAAAAACCAAAGGCTGTTAATAGATGAACTAGAGCAAAACCAGACTGCAATGAGAAAAGACATGCTCACAATGAAGCTCAGATGGGTCAACTTATAGAAACTATGTAAATCCTCCTGTGACGTTTTTGGTGAATTTGCTAGTTGATACCAATACACCTATTGTGACTCAACCACCTCTCAAGAGAGGTCCCATGAATCAGAATCCTAGTCCTATATTTAACATTTCAGTCAATGGGGGAGCTCAACCTGAGATAGAAGATCATCATGATGATTTCTTCATTCCAAAGACGGATTCAATCTATGACGCCTTTGGACCATCAACTGCTGAGGGGGAGAAAAAAATGTGTGTCTTGGAGGAAAAGATGAAGGCCATTGAAGGTTCAGCTTCCTTCGGGTTAATGTTGCTAACATGTGTGTGGTTATGAGTGTTAAAATTCCTGCAAAGTTCAAGGTTGTCCTATAACTCATATTCGATCTAATTGCAGAAAGGTGGTTGCTTACTCTGATGATGAGAAGTTACTGATGCACTTCTTTCAAGATAACCTCAGTGGGGCGTCTCTTGAATGGTACATGCAACTAGAGCACACTTACATCAGAACATGGAGAGATATGGAAAATGAATTTCTTAAACATTATCAATACAACACTGATATGGCTTCTAATAGGACCCAACTTCAAATCTTAACCCAGAAGACTGATGAATCATTCAAAGGCTATGCACAAAGATGGAGAGAGTTAGCTGCCAAGGTTCAACCTCCTTTGCTAGAGCGCGAGCTTGTGGACATGTTTATGAGTACTCTCTAAGGCCCTTAATTAGATAGGATGGTTATAAGTGCTTCTTCTGGTTTTTTAGATTTGGTCATTATGGGGGAACAAATTGAAATCTGTACAAAGAATGGTAAAATCCAAGGTGTTGCCGCCATTTCTAATGGAGAAAAAAACCCTACTCTGGTTTCACAAAGAAAAAGGAAGGGGAAGAAAATGTTGCCACGATAGCAAAAGGGAAGATGTAATACCAACAAGGACGAGCGTTGGGAAAATAGGTCAACACGGACGAGTGTAAAAAAGGTCAACACGAACGAGTGTAAAAATGGTCAACACAAACAAGTGTTTGGAAAATATGTTAATAGAGACACGTGTTAAAAAAACAACGTCTTTTGTGCGAGGTACCAAGTTTGGCTTATGCTTTGTATTCATGTTTGAATTTTTATGGTGTAATGCTCCATTTTGACGGATATGCTACGCGTTTTTAGAGATGCAATGTTATGTAATGATGATTATTATATGCAAAGTGACAATTGCTGGGATTTGTGGGATGCCAAGCAAAATTGGGATTTAGGAGAGATGCCAATAAGGTTGGACTTTAGCTTTTCTTGTTTGCAAGGCTTTATGTTATGCTAGATGAATGATATGCATGAGTAAAGCAACATGATTAATGCATGGAGATGATTTATATAATGGTTAACCATACGCTCGTGTGGCAGGAGGTGGGAGCTCTAAGGCTAGGATAAGTATCATAAAGACGTGATTCTCTGACACCTACTTTTGGCTCGACAATTGTTGTCACAACTTTGCACTTGATTTGAAACATGGAGAGAGCTTGCACCTTCGTAGCCCACCTCTACCCCAGTTAGTTGGGTATCTGTATGAACTTCACCAGTCAAAAGTTATGATGCAACCTTATTATTGGGATATCTCAATCTGACTTTCCACTGTGTCTTGAAACTGTATCCCCTTGATTAACCAATTCCGGGAGTGTTTGACTTTGTGTGCTCTTGAGGTGGCCTACCCCGGATGAGTTATGAAGTAATTTTACCTCTATCTGGCTGATCTCAGATAGATTTGTTGAATCTCAACGTAGTTTCCCCATATTGGTTGAATCTTAAAGAAATTTGAGTTTCGGAGTGATCAATCTTCCTATTGTGTAAGCTTTCTTGATGTCAAGCGCTTGTTCGTAAGTAAAACATGCTCATTTTGAAAATGATAATTGTAATGTCATGCTCATGTCTGATTTGAAATTCAAGTATGTTCACCGGGATTATGACATATAGTGAATGAGTCACTAGTTAGAATGTCATATAAGTAGCAATGCAAATGATAAGTAAATCTTTAGGAGTTAGCTTTGACACGATTTTACCGTAGTATGCGTTCGAAATAAACCCTACTTAAATTAGGTATTTTGATGGTTGTAACATGGTCTAGTTCATGGTTTCAGAAAGAAAGGATATAAGGCTCAAAACCTATTCTAGCCCACCCATTCTCCTTGATGTTCTCCGGTCCTACACTCAGTTAGCTCGAAACAAGCATTCACCTTTTAAAAAGGATTTTGAATGGTAACAATGATGGTTAAGAAACCAATGAGAGCTCGGAGCGACAATCACTCACCTTTTCCCTTTGTTTGCAGCCACACGGATTTGCTCTTGCTGAGGAATTTTGTTTCTTATCCTATGTTATTTTGTCTTTTTGCTTTCCCTTATTTTTTCCTAGACTGATCCTTTGGGTTTTTAGTCCACCGGGATGCCCTAACTTTTTCCTAAGTCACTTGTTTTCAATCTTTTGACTTAGCGGGCTTTTCTTTTTCTTTTATTTTTTGCATTTCATTTTTCGTGTTGGAAAAAATCATGTGACCTTTGCCTGCTTGATTTGTTGAAAGGGTCATGAATGTCTCGCTACTTTTGTTGGTAAGGGATAAACATTGTGAATTTGTGATTCTCTACCTCTTGTGAGGGATAGGATATGGTTGATCCTTTGATGGTATACTTCCTTCTTGAAATTTGAATGCAAGTTCAAACTAACTGAAGACTACTTTGCCCCTGGTTAATATTGAGGGTTTTATGTATAGAAATAAACTCCTAGTCCAAGGCCCAAAGGTGTTCACTAGGGATTATCTTCCTTATACCTCCGGTGTTGAGGGATTTGAAACAATGCCTTACATAATCATCAAGGTTTTATTCAAAAGTATATAATCAGTGATGTTGCGCATTTTGATTTCATCATTCTCTTTTGATTTTGCTTGATTAAAAGTTTGATACTGATAAATAAAATATGAGTGAACACAAATGGATTTATTCAAAATATACACGTTTATTCCATTATTATTATCATATGAAAGCAGACAAGTTTTACAAATGAACAACACTTAACAAACAAGAAAATGATTACAAATGAAAAAGATTGAACAATATGATGTTTGTTGGCGTGACTAGCCTTGCTATTTATCCATAAATGCAAACTTTTGGATCTACCATTGCTTCCAGTTGCACCAATTATGGCGTTGCAGTTGTGCCTTCCTGCGGAGGCATGGGGTTCTTCAGTATGTTCAGACTTTTTGGTGTGAATGTGATAGCCTTTGAGTCGACCAGGTCTTGTACCTTATGCTTCAAGGCTCTGCAGTCCTCAACTGTATGCCCGGGTGACCCTGAGTGAAACTCATATCTAGAATTTATGTCATAACCTAGAGGAAGAGGTGTTGGAGGAGGTCCTAGTTCCCTAAAATGAACCAACAAGCAATTGAGAAATTGGGAGAGTAGCTGACAGTAAGGCATAGGAATTGGATCAACCATTCTTTCTGTTTTCCTCTGTTTCTGTTATCTCTGCCCATAGTTTCTATTGTTCTTAGAAGGTGGTTGATTCTGGGAAACTTGGGTTTGTGGAGGTTGTTGGTACTGAGGTTGGTAGTGGGCAGCGGCAATGTACGAATAAGGGTAGTATGGCACAAAAGCTATATGAGCTTGAATTTGAGGCTGGACGCTTGCTATCGCAACACTTGCCTCACCTTCTTTCTTTTTAGCAAAACCACCATGTGGTTTCTTGGCCACTATTTTCTAACTCTCAATGCGAGCAATCTTCTCCATTTTTAATTCGTTCTCCAATGGTCACAATATCAGCAAAGTTAGAGGACGAACTACCGACCACCTTTTCATAGTGGATACCCTGAAGAGTTCCCATGAATATATTAACCAATCCAGCATCTGTCAGCACAGGTCGAACTTGTTATGCCATTTCACGCCACCCTTAAGCGTATTCTTTGAATGTTTCATTGCTCTTTTGGGCTTGATTTTACAGTTGTAACCTGGTGGAAGCCATATCCAGGTTGTACTTGTATTGCTTCAAAAATGCCTCAGATAAGTCTTTTAGGATCTGATTTTGTTGCGCTCTAAACTCATGTACCAATCCTGGGAAGCCTCAGACAGGTTGTCCTGAAAGCGATGGATGAGAAGATTGTCATTGTCAATGTAGGAAGCCATCTTCCTACAATACATGGTTACGTGGCTTCTTGGAAAACTCAAACCCTTACACTTTGGAAGAACAGGTACCTTGAACTTCTGAGGAAGAACCACATTCGGTACCAAACACAAATCCTTGGCATCCATACCATAAGTTGAGAAACCTTCAATTCCTCTGATTCTTTCATCTAACATTTGATAATCTACCAGCTTATTCTGATTTGTACCAAGAGAAATCTGAATGGCAGGCTGGAGAATAGTCTGATGATTTGGGATCTGAAAAGCTTGAGAAGTTGTTTGGGCAAGCATTGGTTGAGAAGAAAATTGGGGATACATTTGAGGAGGACATACCATTCCAGGATTAGCCATATGACCAACAGTCAGACCATATTGACCCCCATGTAGAGCATAGGATGCCCTAAAGTAAGCAAGTGGAAGTGCAACGACAGAAGATGCCCCAGGATAAGGATGAGGCATTTGGACACCTTGATTCAAATTTTCCACAGTAGGTTGAATAATCTGAGGATGAATCTGAGAGTGAAGGCGAGGACCTCTATATTCAGGTTTGTTGTCATCAGGAATTTCAGTAGTAACCGGCACATAACTTTGATGAGTTTGGCCCTGAGGAATCTCATGGTTGACCGTATCAACCACCTGAGGAGAGTGATGAGGCATGCCCTAGGGATAGGAAACATAATTCCCATTGGAAGGAGGCTCGACAAATGGATGATATGGCATAAAAGCACTTTCATTACCAAATTGAGAAGTATAGTTTTGAGGCATCCCCCAAGGGTAGGCAGCATCAGGCATACTTGGACTAAGCTGAAAGATTGGATGGCTCACAATAGGTTGGACCACAGTATCAGTAGCAGTAGTATCAACAATAGTAGAATTAGTAACAACAGCAGCAGTATTGTTGGCAGAAGTAGTATCCTTCTAAGCATAAAGGTACTCCATTATAGCATCCATGTTTCCTTGAAACAAATTCATATTTCCCTGGAACTGAGTGAATGTTTCCTTGTAGGTAGCATTTTTCGGTTCAATGTCTGCCATGATCTTTGATTTGTTTTCTATAGTGAAGTACTAGTGTTGAAGAGTCGTCGTCTTTCTAGTTGAGGAAAGGACAAGGTGAGTTCTTTCTGGCTGGCATGCATGAATGCATATGTCGTGGATGGAATGCAAATAATTATGCAACATCCATATATTCAAAGTCTTTCTAATAAATCAGGTTCAAAAGTTCGGTATATATACAATGATGCAATAATAGTATGCAATAATGTATGTCAACAGCATAACATATCCTAGATAGTTTGTGTATACTGCTTGATATAGGTTCAAAGGCTTGATGTTACAATGGAACAAAGGTATGTAGTGTCTTGGTTTCTTGCAGAAAAACCCATATCCCCCTCACAAGTAGGTTCTAGTTTTCAAAAGGTAGTCCCAAGAAGGTCTCCCGGAATCATCGATCCAAAATAAAAATACCTTGATGTAGCGAGTTCTCGCAGAACAAAAGTACTTCCAAGTGAATCTAGTTTGGGTGTGGTTCTCGTGCCAACCCAACGTGTGAAACGAAGGTCGACACGACTATCCACGATTTTAACCTATGTGTATACTTAAGCTCGGGTGTAGAGCTTCTCTCATATAGCATCATCTCAACTCAATAGAGAGTATATAACAGATATCTAGAATATAATGAATATATAAAAAGTAATAGAGAATGTGATAAATGAAATAATGATAAAGCAAGTAATCAGTAAAGATAAACACCCAAACAACGAAGCAAACAAAACTAGGCTTGACTCCTACTTGCAAAAGCAAGGACTCTTCAGTAGAGTCGCCAGATGAAGCTACGTGAAAAATACCCGAGCGCATCGCACGCTCAAAGATATAACATATTCGCCATCGAATTTTCTTTATTCCCGAAGGAAAGGGAAAACATTGATAAAACCCAAAGGGAAGAGAGAATGGCTAAGGAAGTCGATTATGCAAGGGTAAGGTATTAGCACCTCTCACCTCCATTGTACTCAACGGGAAACCATTTTGCTTGTTCTTTGCTCGAATGGGTGTTACTATCTAAAGGTTACTTACAAAAAAGGAATAAAAGTTTTAATAATTAAGGTGATCGCTGAGGATTGGGGCCCTCATGCCTACGTATCTTCATAGTGCAATAAGAAAGTCAGAGCTCCGTAGTTCATGGAACTAAGACAGAAAAGAAACGAAGACTGATAGAAGCGGTGTTTAAACCTTACAAGCGATATAATTGGTGTTTTAACCAAAGATAAAAGGGAAAAATTATGAAGTTGGTTGAAGTGAAAAAAAGTGGGGTAAAGTGAAAGAGAATTGATTGAAGTGGGAAAGTGGTGTCTAAACCGGATAGTGGTGTTTAAACTAAAGGATTGCTATCATGGTGTTTAAACTGAATAAGGGACTCAAAATGGTGTTTAAACCAAATAGGTGAAAGTATGATGGAAAGTTGGTTGATGTGGTGTTTAAACCGGATCCTAGTGTTTAAACCAAAGGATAGGATAAAGGTAGTGTTTAAACAGGATAGTGGTGTTTAAACAGGATAGTGGTGTTTAAACCAAAGAAGAAAGATAATGGTGTTTAAACCAAAGCAATTGTGTTTAAACCAAATAAATGGTGTTTAAACTGGAATAGTGGTGTTTAAACCAAAGGGTCATGATAATGGTGTTTAAACAATGAATGATATTGGTGTTTTAAACCAATAAAAGAGATAAGTGTGGTGTTTAAACTGGAAAAATGGTTTTTGCCAATGTAATGGTAATAGTGCTCAACTAAAGCAATGGTAATGGTTTTTAAACCAAAGAATGATGTATAAACAAAAAAGAGGTGTTTAAACCAAAAGGGGTGGTGTCTAAACCTGAAAAGTGGTATTTAAATCGGAAAAATGACAAAGTGGTATTTAAACTAATAAAAGAGACAATTGTGGTGCTTAAACCGAAAAAATGGTGTTTAAACTGAAAAGGAATTATAAATGGTGTTTAAACCAAAGGGAAACAAAAGTAAACTGAATGAGCTAGGTTGCTTGTTGTAGTGTTGAATAATTGATGTGCTTTCCTGAAGAAGACTTGTCAATTACCTGATTCGAATTGCACTAAAGTCTATGAGTATAGCTGAATACTATGAGCAACTAGGTCATTCATCCCATACCAAAAGATATTCATAATGAGGATAAGAATGCTCCCACTCACCCCCTTCTCTACTGCTTAAGGCTCGTGTTGTGTAATCCTCATCATAACTGACAAGTTGCTGAAGAAGATTACTGCATGTTGATCCTAATGATGCAATATTCCTATCAAAGAAAAAGACTTGACAATTATTAGATTCGAATTGCACTAAAGTCTATGAGTAGAGGTGAATACTCTGAGCAACTGAGTCATTTGTCATGTACCCAAAGATATTTAGAATGAGGATAGGAATGCTCCCTCGCACTCCTTCTTTACTGTTTAAAGATTATGGCTCACAATTCAAATTATAATTGGCAAGTGTTGATATTGGATCTTTGTTGTGCCTAGAACAGTGCTTCAGTCTTCAGAATTTAAGTGTGCCTTGAAACTTTGCATCATGCCTTGTACTGGAAATTAATTTGAATGATAAGAAGGGATGAAATCATATCAAGTGACCAAGATCACTTGACTAGATGGGGGCTCAAATAGAAGTGAAATGATACATTTTGGTCAATTCATCAAAGCATGTATCAGGATGTGAGCTTGTGAGTTTTGTGGAGTCTAAAGACCTAAGGGGCAAAGTATCATCATGCACAGGTTTTACAATCAAAGTATCTCAAAGATTTCTATGGATCAAACTCTAAGTTGACAATTAAATCAAAATACTGATTAATTTCTAACTAAAGGTTCCATATATTATGTAAAAAAAGTGAATTAAAACATAATAAAATCTAAAGATCAATTTCCTACAAATAGTTGCATGCAAAGCGTATTGAGGGTGTTAAATAAAATTAAGAAGAAAAAAAAGTAAAAAGAATAATTGAAATAAAATAGAAAGAAAATATAAAAAATAAAACAAAAGGCAGGGGGCCTGCCGAGCAATAATGGCGCAGGCCCAAAGCAAGGGCCCATTTGAATTTGCACCAGTCAGGGACGGGGTGTACTTGCAATGCAGGGTGCAGTCAAGTAAATTGAATGAGCCTGGGCCCCATTCTGAATCACATGAAGCAAAATTAAGAGGAGTCTGGCTGAGATTTCAAACACGAGCCAAGACAATCAAATAGACCTCCTTCGTCTCTAATGCGCCGGAAATCACCTTCGGCGGCGGCGGAGGTGATATCACCTTCAAACTCACATAATCAGAACCGAAATTTCACCCTTAACCATAATCTCCCCTTGTCTCCACCCAATTTCCAGCCAATGTTTTGAAATCCAAGATTAGATCCAAGAACCCTAGATATTTCAACTCAAATTAAATGAAGATTATGCACAGATTCGCAACCAAAGCTTAAGGCTAATGATCTAGAGGATGTAGGTTACACTATGGTAACAAAATTGTGATGAAATGAGAAGAAGAGTTATACCTCTAAAGAGAAGGTTTGCTCCGGTGAGTCGTTCAGATGAGGAAGAAGCTTGTACCAAGGAAAATCACTTGAATCAGGTACCTCTTGCTCCTATATTTTTCTTCTTCCTTTTACTTCTCTTCTTCTTCCTTTTACTTCTCTTCTTCTTCCTTTTTCTGAGTTTGTGTTCTTTGAGACTGCGAGATTGCAGAGAGAGGGTTCTGAGTGATTTGAGATCGTCAGATTATGATTGCTTTGAGATTTGTGAGATTCTGATTGTGTTATAGTATAGAGTTGTAAGAGATGCAAAGAGTAGTGAGGTTTAGCTCTACTCCATTGAAGCTTCAATGTGGAGCTTTAATGGAGTGTTTCAAATGAGCTTTTTGTGAGTGTGAGAAGAAAGGTTATGAGATTTTGTCAATGATTGAGAGATTGAAGAGTGAAAGGTGAATTTATGGAAAAATGAATGAATCTTCCATGAAATGAATGGAAATGATGATTTATAGGTGAGGGAGAGTTAACATAGTTAACTTTGTTAACTAATCAAGGTGAAAGTTGGTTAGAGGTTCATCACTCTGTTAGTCATTGAGACTTGTGATTTCAATTAGGGGTTATTTCTGTCAAATCAATTTTTAAGTTAGTTAGTTAGGTTTTTCAAATGTTAGTTAGTTACTCGGGTTGCTATGACTGGTTATTGTAGGTTTGTAGTTATATGGTGTGGTCACTTGTGGATCAAGTATGTGGCATGTTGAATTGGTCTTGCTGCAAAATGCAAGTTGTGCTTTGGTTTGAAGTGTTTACTTGGCCAATGCAGGTGATAGGATTTGTTGGATACATGGTGGTGACCTGCAGGAGAAGGTAATGGTTGATAGGTTTTGGATTGATTGGATGTAGAATTGCTAATGCAGGTTGCAAGTGTCTTGCTAAGGAAGGTTGTGTTTTAGTTGCTGCTTACATGTTACAGGTAAACTTGTTAGACTGGTAATGACCTGTTGATGTAGGTTTTACTAGATGATGTCACAAATACAGTCAAACAATACAGTCATCCCAAATTTGCACAAAAAATATGTCACAAATAAATATAGACATACAATACAACAAGGAAAAAAGTAGGCTAAACCCACTAGGAAGTAAGAGTCCCCAACAGAGTCGCCACTTTTCTGTAGCGGGGTATTCGTTACCTTTAGATTTATTGACTAAATCAAAAGTAAATCATACAATTCGAGTCGCCACCGCACTTCTATTTATCCAAAGTAAAGGTTAGAAAGCGAACAAAAACCGAGAAGTTTTATCAAATCAAAAACTAATAAAAATGACAGAGATCTGGGTAAGGGGGTTGGTTATGCAATGGGAAGGTTTTAAGCACCCAAAACATCCTTAGTACTCTAAGGTAGCCCTTTTTGCAAAGTTGTATGGTAGGTTGGTATTTTATGAAAATATTTGTGCAAACATGATTGGAGGGATGAGAAAAGAATATGCAATATTTACAATTTTGTGTTTGAATGGATAAACCCATTGCGTACGTACCATCACCAAAGGTAGGATCAAAACCTCGTAGTTCGGGGTAAAAATCTCAAAATATGTGTGAATTGATTTGTCAAAAGCCTTAAGGTCTTTTGTCATCAAAGGGAGAAAACTCAACCTAAACCAACAATCCACCATGTGAGGAGAGCTTCAACATACTAGTGAGGGATCCACCCTATAATAAGTATGGAAGACTTATAGTCCAATCACTAAGGATAAGGTGAGGTTTACATCAACCACTATGATAACTCAAACCTATGGTTAATGTTTATGAAAAAAAGTTTTAATCAAAGGTGGTCATTGGAACCACAAAAATCACTTGAAGTGGGTTGAATTTACAAATTATAAGTATTCACAAAATGAGGTCAAAGTATGAATTAGAGTTCATTTACAATGAGTATTAGTGAAAAGAGTTTGAAAAGTCAAAGGCATATGGCCTAGGTTTCTAGTTTTGAAAACAATGTCAATGTTTGCACAAAATGAGTTTGGCTTGGGTTAGAGTGGAGAGAAGAAGAGAAAGGTTAGTCCTAAACATGCAAAGATGAGAGAAGAGGTAAAACCCTTGGAGTTCCTTTCTTGAGATCATAAAGATGATTCAAGATGCTCATTTCCTTTGGACTTAACAAGCAACAAGCAATCAAAACAATTAAACATTCAAACTCCTAGGATCTCCAATTGGCTTGTCTTTCTCTTAACTTGGTTATTCATGACAACGGTCCTTCTTACTATCTCAAGTTTGGATTCCCTATCACACAAGAACAAACAATCAAAAAGTTCAAAATGCAATAAGAGGAATGGACAAAGAGTGAGTTTAGATTAGGGGTTCTTTCAAGTCAACTTCAAGATTAAGCATTCTAAAGGCATGAGGCCTAGTTGCTCTTCAACAAATTTAGCATTCTAAAGGCATGAGGCCTAGTTGCTCTTGAAACTCCATTAAGCATAGGTAAGGTCCTAATTCTAAGTGCTTTCTCCTTTTTGCATTGGGTTCACACAAACAAAGACAAAACAAGCACAAGGCAATAATATATATTTACACAATAATAAGCTCAAGTGAGCAAAAGGAAAATAGCATAAACATAAACATGAGCTCCAATGAGAAAAGGGAAACGACAATATGAATAAATGAGCAAGAAATTAAATTGCATTAAGATAAATTGCAAGAATTAAATGCTTGAATTAAAGTTAGTGTTAGTAGTTAATGTTAGTGTGCCATAAGGCAATTTAGCGCTATGTTAAGCAATCGTAAGTGGACTAATGTAGTAGTCACACCTATCTGAGGTCGGTCAATAAAACTATAGGCAAATAAACACAAGTTAGAGATCATGACTAGTAAGCCAAACTCCTACAACTTGTCATGCCAAAAGAAAAGAAGAAAGACCTTGTATGAATTTCAGGTTCTTTGCTTGACCAAGAAGCAACCTATCTTGGACACAAAGCAACTCACTTGATCTTTGATCAAGTTGAGTTTGATTTGGATCAAAGAAGGTTAAGCCTATCATATGTCAAGGCTAACCACAAATCATTAGCTCATTGGTCAAAAGAAAAAGAAGAATATGAGAGATGAAGATGGAATGTACAAAATGAAAATTCAAATGACATAACCAAAACACAATGATCAAATGTGAATGGAATCAACATCAATCAATGGTAAACAGAAGTGAAATGAAGATTAGAAGTCAAGAAAGGTCAAACATATTTTTGGTATTTTTTGGAATTAAAATAATACGTAAAATAAAATGAACAAAGTAAGTTCAAACTTCAAATCCAATTCAAATCAACTTGGATAAGTCCAATTGGATCATCATAAGTCTAACATGGTCAAACAAGGTTTGACACATTTTCTCAACATTTTTTGAAAATAGAAACTATTTTAAAATCAATTAAAAGCATTAAAATATAACACAAATGAATTAAAATCTCAAACAAATCTCAAATCAATTAAGAAATTGATGAGAATATTTTCATAGACTTATCATGATCCAAATGCATTAACAAAATATTTTTGGAATTTTTTTAATATCAAAAAGTATTTAAAATGAATTAAAAACTATTAAAAACAAAATAATTCACAAAAAATATTAAATGGAATCACAAAAATAATTAAAAATCAGATTATGAAACTAGATTTTAAAAGAAATTTTTTGCAATTGGTCCCATATTTTTGTGATTCCAAATAAAAGAGTTATGAATTTTTGAAAATAAGTGGAATAAAAGAAAAATAAAATAGAAATTAGAAAAAGAGAAAAATCCACAGTGCTTGGATCCACTTTCATTACTTGACGTGGACAATCCAAGGGATCAGAGGCGCACGCTCATTGTGATCCTCAGTCAAACGCATCACACGCTGGATTAAAAAAAGTAAACACAATGCATGGCCACGATTAGAACGGAGAAGTGAGATCCAAAGGCCAGAACTCATCCACGTGGGGACGGTGGTGGAAACCACCGCCTTCTCCGGTGAGCAAACGGATTCCGGCCACCAGTTGCAGGTTTTGCAACCTCAACTAAAACATACGTGCCTTATACCGAATTAAAGCTGGGGTGATGTACATCACCCCTGTAACCTTGGATTTCTCTCAAGATCTCTATGGAATGAGAAATCTGAGATGGAAAATCCAGGTGTTCAATCTGAAATGCATCAATTCACAAAATTAAAGCCACCATTGGCTTGCCTCTCACACGAGGACTTTAGAGAACCAAACAAACACAAGCAAATCACATCATATAAGGAGATTCAGATCAAAACAGTTGAGATGTAAACCTTTGAAGTGCAGCTTTAATGAGCACGATCCAATCAAATTCTTGCTTGCAGCTTGATCTTGAGATGATGATGATGATGCAAGGCTTAGGTATTGGAAACTGAAGATCAACCAAGGAAGTTGAAATTCAAGTTTTAAATTGAGAGAAAAAATTCAGAATTCCTTTGAAGTGAGGTTGGGTATGGATTTCAGCAGAGCTTTAGGCGCCTTCAGGTTGATAATTGAATGAAGCAAGGTTCCTATTTATAGCTGAAATGCAAAGCAAGGTGAGGAGAAACTTGCGTGCATGATCATTGGGTCCTCCATGCATGAGTCTGTACAGGCGCATGTGAGGCCCAAAACCAATTGGAAATGCAAGCTGAAGTCATTTGGAATTGAAATGGACGTGCATTCTGAGTTGCATTGGCTTGTGCATCAAGTTACAAAGTGAAATGCATAATTGATCACAAATGTTACCCTCTAATAAAGTCCCATATGGAAAATCTAAACATAGACATGTAAGTAATGGTTGGAAAGATCTTGACATAAGGAACAAAATCTATGTTGAACAAAAATCCATTTGGAGTTTGGAAAATTGTGAAAACTGGCCATGAAGTTTGATGTCCAAAACATGTCTTTGAAAATTTGGCCAAAAGTGACCAACTTCAAGCCCTTCTGTTTCAGTGATGCAAGCCTCAAATGGAAACACCTTTAACATAAAAGTTGTAGATCTTTTCAAGACGATCAATTTAGACTTAAATGTTGCATCATTTTGATTTTTTATGAGAAAGTTATGGGCACTTGAAGTTGGACTTTTTCAAGATTCAATGGCTTTGGTCCAAAGTGACCTATAATGTTTTATATTATAACATGTGTTTCTTTTAAGATTATGAAATTTTATCCAACATAACAATTGAAGTGTACATCTTAATATTTCCAATTAAATTAGTATCACCTCAAAATCATAAAAAATGAGTGAGTTAGGTCCTTGGGAAGTTGGTCCAAAATTAGGGTTTTAGTCAAAATGACCTATAATGTTTTGAAATGAATGATGACCTTCCAAGTTTCAAATGAATTTTTGTTGAACATTAGAGTTTTTCATATGGTTCTTAAGAACATTTTTTATCTTGGGGTCATCTTCATTTGACAAACACATAAAAAGTTAGGTCTCAGTGGATTTCAATTTAGTCAAATGACTTGACTGGTCAACCTCTCAAGTCCAAACTTCAAATCTTGTTGAATGAATGATTGAGGGGCCTCGCATAGGCTCATATATGCATAAAATGATGAATGAAAGAACTTACCTTGATTTTATTTGATCATAAATTGAGGTTGCTTCATGAGCAAGGCACAGTCAATGCACAGTTGAATTAGGGTTTCCTTGGGAAACAAACCTCAAGCCCTTTGGGTTATCTTGATAAAATTGGTAAATTGAGATACTTGGGAGACATATATGATTATTAGGAGCTTTGGGAACCATTTTCATGCTTGCTTTCATCTTCATCTGGCCATTTCAATGAGCATAGGAGCCTCCTAGGAGCAATAGATCTCATGATTGCTTAAGCTTCAAAACAAAAGAGGTTAGTGACATATTTTTGTGCTTTTGGTTAATAAAAAAAATAAAGAAAGCAATAATATACAATTCAAGCATGCTTGGTGGTCTCAAACCAACTCACACAAGTCTCAACCCAAGGGTAAGGAACCAAGATGCTATGATCCTTGAGGCAATGCAATGAGAAAATGACATGATGCCGTGAGGGATCTTAGGGTCAAAATTAGGGTCTTACAGATGCCCATATTTAAGGTCATTCTAGCCGGAGATATGAGGTTAAAATCTTTGTCTCGACGAGGTAGAATGGACTTAAATAATAATGAAAAGACAAAATTTGGTCCCTAAGAGACCTCATGATGCAAATGTATGTATGCAAAAGTTAATACTCTATGAGGATATATAGCCACAAAGAAAAAGAAATTCGGAGAAACTGAGAATCCAAATGAGTAATACAATCACTAGGGAGACAGAGACTCTGGGGAGAAATAAGGGTAAAAATGCGTGAGCACGTCACGACTTGGAACTTGTTGGGAGACACGAAAAGATTCCATGAAAATAAATCGATGGAAAAACTCGAGTTGACGCAAGGATGTGTGTATTAGGGAATATGCCACTACATCAAACTATCCACAAAGGAACTTCGGATAAAAATCCGGACTCGGGTGGGGAGTATCCACTAAGGGATTCAGCCGAGGAAGAAACCATGAGATATTACCGGTTACTGGGTAATAAACTCAAAGAGACATGTGATCAAAACACCGGTATAAGGGTGAGAGAACAACATGCTCAGGGAGAAATAATATCTAGGACCGGTATAAAGGTGAGAGATATCAATCTTCCAAAACATCTGAGGAAAACCTAAAAGGTATATTTCAACTCAGGAAAATCTGACTCCATAGGGGACAAAAAAGTCATAATAGGGAGCAGAAGGAAGGAACACCAGGGATACCGGTTACTGGGCATATAACAGGTGACTAACCAGGCGTGAATTGGGAATATATCCAAGACACTCATCATCCGAAGGGAGGGCTGAAAAAGCAAACTCGACTTACAGGATGGACATTCGATTCTATAAGGAAATACGAATCTTACTCAACTGGGAAAGAAAAAGACTTCGACTGAAGAGTGCATGAGATATATTATCTATTACCGTCAGAACATAGATAACATACTCGCATGGAAGATTATCCACAACAGGTTACTGGGTTAATAAAGGATAGATCGACCGAAAAGAGAAACACTCACTACCGGCTACTGGGTATAAAATGATGACCAATCCAAAGGAGAAACACTCACTACCAAACAAAGGGTAAATGAAAGATGACTCGCTGGGGATACATTGACAAGAGCAATGATCCAGGAGATATATCACCAGTTACTAGGTGGTATACTCAAAAAATGAATGAATATAAATACCGAATATTGGATAAATATAACCAACAAAGAGGGAATTACATCTACCAGTTACTGGGTAGAAAACCACAGAAATAGGACTTACAACTACCGGTTACTGGGTAGAAGGCCACAACATCCGGTGGGGGAGAGAACGAACAATTATTGTTTACCGAGTAATTGATCACCTGAACCACAGGGAATTGCAGGGGAAATAACAAGAAAGGAGTCAATCTAGGAACAAACTAGAGAGACGCAATGAAACAAGACTTAACCCAATGAGGATATAAATCAGGGGAGTAATTCCATCCCAATACATATTTAGGGAGGAAACTGAAATAATAACCATCCACGAGGACATAACTCGGTAGGGAATACAGAAGGAAAGATATACACTTTCTACCTATGGGGCTGACTCTAAATGGAGAGATCAGACACAAACATCTGCTTGGGGAAGAACATTTCACCACTAGCAGTGTCGCATCGCGCGAAAAACCGGCGGGAAAAGAAAGAACAACAGAGCCGCCACCGTGCGTTATTTATCCCAAAAGAGGGAAAGGAAACGCTCAGAGTAAACCTGGAAAGAACATGGTCTCGCGACCAAAAAGAATGGGTTCGGGAGTCGGTTATGCGAAGGGAAGGTATTAGCACCCCTACGCATCCGTAGTACTCTACGGGATCCACGCACACTAGAAAGGAAAATGGTTGCTAAACACTGCTCAAATATTCACACACACTGGCTGAAAGAGACAAAAGAAACTGACTGAAACTGACTCGGCAGGATGTCGCATCCTGGGCCTACTTAGTCTATCAGGCATAGACATCAGAGTCGAAGTAGTTCGGACTGGGGAAACGACACATGCTCGCTAGGATACCGCATCCTATGCATACGTATCTCCTTGGACGAAGGAGAATCAGAGCATTCGTAGCTCGGCTGACACGCACACAAACAAACACAAATAGGCAAACGTGGAGCCCGACTGCCAATCACTGGACTTATGTCAGCATCCGAACCTAAACGCACACAAGAAGGCAAACGTGGAGCCTGAATGCCAATCACTGGACTTATATCAGCATCCGGACCAAACACACTCACACTGGAACCCAAATGCCATTCGATGGACTTACATCGGCTTCCAAGCACACAACAACACAACAGATTGATAGGGAGTCGGGGACTCAGCCTATAACTGTCGAACACGCACAAACAGACAGACAGCAAATGCTAAGGAGTCACAGACTCGAGCCTAGCAAAGGTCAGACAACACACACAGAAGAAAGAAAGGGCGCCCGGAGAGATCAGCTCAATCTCCTGCCTACATACTTCATCTGGTATGAAGATCAGGGCGATGTAGTTCCCCTACGCAGGGATAAAGGACTAGCCTAACCAGATAACAGAGGGAGACACAACTAGGGAGACTACGACTCGAGCCTAGATGTTATCATGCAAATCATCCCTAAGTTAAGGTTTCTAGCTAAATGGCACAAGGGCCAACCTATCCTAAGTATGACTTGCACAGGAAGCAAGCCAAACACACTTAACTTGCACAGGAAGCAAGCCAAGCAAAACCTAACTTGCACAGGAAGCAAGTCTAAACTAATCCTAACTTGCACAGGAAGCAAGTCAAACAATCCTATCTTGCACAGGAAGCAAGTCAAACAATCCTACAAGCACAGATAGCACACGCTATACACAAACAAATGGCTCAAACGAGGGTTAGGTTTTAGTCAAGGGGTCATATCAACCTCAACAAACAAGCCTCTGGAATGGGGTGAATGTGCTCTTAACCTTGCCACTGAGAGACTAAGGTGAAGCAGATGAAAGGATGAAGTGAGGATGAGACCTCACAGCTCTTATCCCTGGCCTGGGAGAGCTCAAGACAAGAATGTGTGGGTTCAGAAAGTGGGAACCCTTCTACACATTAAAACTGACTCAACTGTACAATTGTACAAGATCTTGGGTTTGTATCTGCAATGCATCAACACAGTGGTGTGAGCAAAGCGGATGACACACTGAATAGTGGGGGATAGATTGCATATCCCTACCTTCCACCAATTGCCTCTTCACTTAGGAGGACTTTGACTCTATGCAAGGACAAAAGTAAACAGTCACAAACATTGCCTCTTAAGGAGGGCTTCAGACAGTTGCCTGGCCCAGTAACAGGCCAGGTCTTCCAGACTACATGAAGTAAAAGAGACATACCTCAATGCAAATTGCTTATACAAGCAAAGCAAAGCAAAAAGTTCACAAAGAACTAAGCAACTAAAGCACCTGAAACAGTCAAGCAGATGTTAGTATGCAACTTCAAACAAAACAAACAGAAACAGACAACAACTATCCATTAGAGGCACATGGATGTGCAAGGCACAAGGCTTAAGGCATGTGAGCCAAGCCACCTACAACACAAACAAGTTAGACAATGATTCTTAAACAAGCTCAATCAAAAGAATTGGTCTCAATGGCCATTTGATGGTCAACCTGAAAACACAAGCTCAAAGGTGAGTAGCAGGACCACTAGGGCAAGCCTAGGGTCAAAAGTGAATGAGAAAGTCAAAACAGCAAAGGATATCCAATCAAAGTCAAATTTAAGCATTCAAGAAACAAACTCAATTGGATTCACACTCATATCAATCACTATCATCATTTCATGAACAGTTTAGGTCAAAACATGGCAAACAGAAGCTCATATAAGTCAACAGCAAGACTTAACTCAAAAGCAATCTAAACATTTTCCAAAAATCATCAAATAAATCATGATCAAACCTAACACATGGCATGGTAAGCATGTCAAATTTCATCCCATTTAGACAAGTGGAAGGCAGTCAATGAAAATCAGAAAGTCAAAGCAAATTTGAACATGCTCAATGAAGTCAACCAATCATGCATCAACTTAGAAAAATCATAAGTCAGGAATGGTGTATGATAAATGAATGGGATCAAAACCATGGCAAAGAGGAGGATGTCTAGTTATCTCATGCAAAATTTCATGTTCATCCAATAAAGTATGAGAATTTCACAAATGAAATGGGAACAAGTGTCACACAAGGTTAACATTTGACTAGGCAGGGAAGAAAAATCTCAAACAAATGGAAAATAGTTCAATTAAATCCAAGAAAATTCACAAGTCAACTAGACATACAAAAGTAGGTTCATGCAAAATTTGGGGTCATTTGGATGTAAGGAAACATGGTAATGAAAATCATGAAGTTGGACATCAATGGTGTGACACAAATTGTCACACCCTAATTCAAAAAAAAACATATCTCACAAACCACAAATGATAAATTCACAAACTCTACACCAAAATCACCATGAGTGTGTCTAGTCTAAGCACAAAAAATTTGGGAGCCATTGGATACATTCTCATCATTTCAAAATTGATTTGGCAAAGTGCACCAAATTTGGTCACATGTTGGGAAAACAATTATCATTTAAAATCCAGCCAATGAAAAATTAATTAAAAATCAAAATCAAATACTAGACACATTCATGAACCTTATGGAAAAAAATGCATGATTTTTGGATGAAAATTGAGAGAGAAATTAATTGTGGAAGTTGGATGAATAATTGGGATGAACATGAACAACTAGCATGGCAAATGGTCAAAGCAAGGTTGACCGAGTGGCGAAGCTGTAAATAAGCATGCCACTTATCAAAACGACTGAGTTTTGGAGGGGCACGGGAAATGTTCCTATTGGCTCATTTTCAATGGAATAGTGACAAAAGCAACAACAGCCAATCATCATTGAGTTTTCTGGTTTTTTTTTTAAAAAAGAAATTAGGTTTTAGGCTTGGCAACATGAACATCATCATCATCAAAATCGTGTTTGATAAAAATTTTCCAGAAATCCCAGATGAATACATGGACATGACCAGCAAGGCAAGGTGAACAGCAATCCAACATTAATTTTCCACGAAACATCAACATGTGCATGAATCGAGCAAAAAGCATGAACATCAAACTTTGGCTTATGAACAAAAGATTCCAGAAATGACTAAATGGCATACCAAAAGGTTCATTCAAGCATGGTGAATGCAAATCCATCATTATTTTTCAGTATAACACAGCATGGAGAGAGATTCGAACAAAAATACAAATGATCATCAATCTTATTTTTCAGATTTCTAACATTCTATTCAACCAAATCACACGAGACAAACTTCATTGCAATCAGCATGCTAGGCTCTATGTTAAACATTGCATGGTTTTGAGAAATAGAAGATTCGATCTCTTACTTGTTTTTGAAGAAATGGAAGAAACAGCTATGGTTTTGATGATGTAGCTCAATACTGATGAAGATAATGGTTTGGAATGATGAAACTTTGGAGAGCTTAGCTCAGTAGTGCTTGCAAGTATCCAAATCCAGAACTGCCATTGTTAATCCATGAAGAAAAACAGAATATGAAATGGAATTCCAGCTGGAATTTGTTGGCTGTAAGGAGCTCCAAACGAAATTCAACTGGTGATGTGACCAAAGGATGCTCAAGGGTTTGAAGCTCTTTGACAGAAATTTGATTTTGGCCCAAAAATGCAATTGGGAGAGAGGAGAGTATTCTGTGGTTTTTTGGTTATGTCTGCTGCTTTTGTTGTAAGCAGGATCTTGTCATTTTTCTGGGGGTACATGCCAAGTGAGAGAGTTTGAATGAGTGAGTTGGTTGTGTATTTGTTGGTTAGGTACTGCAGGGTTTGGCAGGAAATGCAGGGCTCAGGCAACTTTGGTTCTACTGCTGTTGCTGCAGTTGGGTGGTGTGAGAGCAAGGGTTAAGGTTTAGTCTTTTGGTCTTTTACGGCAAAACTGGAATATGCAGGATGTATGGTGTGATGGTTGCAGCTAGGTTGCTTCTATTGGGGTGTTGGCTGCAGTTCATGACAGACAATGTGTTTGGTTTTTTTGTCACCAGCCAGGCCAGGTTCATAGAGACTTTGGACAGGAAATTGGGAAGTGCAACAATGTGATTTTAGTGAGAATGATTTCTGCTTATGATGGATGCTGGCTAGAAGCCTCATTTGACAGTAAATACCATGTAACCAACTGCTATGTCATGTTGCAATGTGGCCAGGCAGGGATGTTTTGTGCTTGACAGAAGGTTTTGCAAATGCCAATGCCAAGTCAATGCAGTTTTTTTTCTTAGGATCAGTGAGCCATGGCCTGTGTTTTTGTTCTTCTTGAGTTTTTACAGGTTTTGGAAGAAATGGCCAAGGGTGTGTGGTTTGTTGTTGGTTTCATGACCTGAAAAAGAGATGCAAAGCAAGGGTTTTTTTTGGTTGGAAAAAAAATTAGTGGTGGTTCTTTGTGGTAGGCTGCTGTTACTAGCTTTTGATGACAGAAAAAAAATGCAAAATGGCCAAGTGATCTTGTTTTAGGATCAGTGCTCAATGGTTTATGCTGCCACTGCTACTTGTTCATCATGGCTTGACAGGACAATTCTCACAGTGCCAAAGCAAGTGGACCAAGACTTTTGTGAAAAAGTATGTTGGTCATGTGTTGCCAAGGGCTTTCTTGCTGCAGTATGTTGCTACTGTCCTATGTTGACAGAAAATCTCCTTGCCCAAAACCTGCTGTTGGCTGTTGTTTTTGGTGGCAAGGCAATGCCTTGTTCTTTTTGTTTTGACAGCCTTTCACATCTGCTGTTAGGAGTTGCTAATCTGGTTTTGGACAGAAAAAATCATGTTGTTTTGTTGCTTCTAATGCTTGCAATATGACAGAAAAAATGGGGGGAAAAGTTCTGCTATGGGACAGTGCAAGGTATTGTTAGAAGTATGGGTGGATGGATTATTGGATGAGTGATTTTCTTAGGTTTGGTGCTGTCCAAAATGTATTTGACTGTGTTTTTAATTACTGTGTAGCATGACAGGAAAAAAATGGTGTTTTCTTCTTGTGACAAGCCAAGCCAAGGTCTTGTCTTTTGTGAGCTTTGACAGTAGGTTTCAAAAATGCCAAATGCCAACTGAGTGAAATCCCTTCTGTTCGTTACTATTGCTGTCATGTTCTCAATTAACAGAAAATGGTGTTGTCCAAAATTCTGCTATGGGACAGTACAAGTATGGCTCATGGATTGGATTTGTTGCAAACAATGTCCTTTTGCCAATGTTCAAGTAAGCTAGTATGGCCATATGTACTATTGGAGTATGGCTGCACAATGAGGCTCACCATGACAGAAAAAAAATGATCAAGAATGCTGCATAATGATGCTGGTACAAGGCATGGTTGTGGAAGCATGGACAAGTATGGTGCATTTGTACCTTCCTTATAATTCAAGCAACCAAGTATGATTCACATGTGCTGCATAATTTGACTTTGCAAACACATTCTAAATGACATTTATGAGCTGTTACAATTGGCCAAATGTTGAAAAAATGTTTAAATCAAAAAGTCAACTCTTGGTCAAACTTTCATTTAAATGAAAAAGGTCAAAATATGCCATTTTGATTGGTGAAGTTTTGGCTCATGAAATTTATATTTTTGGAAAGAGGGGATCAAATGTGACTTGTAGGAAAAAACCCCACCAAAATTGGCCAAACGGTTTGGGAGATATGGCCCTTTGAAGTTCAAGATTTTCTGAAATTGATTCGATCATAACTTGCCAACCATACATGGGAATTGAGAGTTCTAGGACTTTTTGGAAATGGGAGAACAAGATCTTCAACTTTCATGTTGGGCAAAAATTCATTTGAGGCTTGTATCATGATGTAAGTTTGAGGATCAAAACTTTCCATTTATGGCAGGTTTCAGTTACAGGCCCAGTTTCCGTTTTGGGAAATTTCTGATCTGGCTTCAAATTCTTCCATGATGGTGTTTGGCATGATATATGATGACTATTTGGACATGAATGAACTCTCACAAACCAATTCCAATCATCCATTCACTGATTAAACAGACAGTTGACCAACAGTTGACTTTTAGGGTTTCTGACTGATTATGCATTGACTGATGAATTCCAAACCCTGATTCCTTGAGAACTTGACTTCAAATGATGTCCCAAGTTGTATGAACTCTTGATTATTGACCATGGTGCCCAAATTCCACAAGAATGGCCACCATCCACTGCTTTGACTGACAGTTGACTTTCTTTGACTTTTGACTGTCTATGTCTGAACTGCTGACCTCTGAGCCTTCAACCCTCGACATGAACACTTCAAATAGACCTTCAAACCATGTGAACTTGTTGGACAATCCCCAAGGCCTTGATTCAATGAGAAATTCCTTTGCTTGCTTGGTTGACTGATCAGGAGATTAGTTTGACCTCATTCTTGATTGCTTGCTCTTGAGGCAACTGAGGGACAATGCAAATGCTATGCAATGGACCATGATATGCTATGACCTAATATGAAAATGTATGCATAATGATAGGTGCAAATTTGAGGTGCTACAAGCAGGAGATAACAAGCAAAGATATATGGCAAAGAATGCAACGTGAATATCTGAATGTTATGATTATGCATGTATATGTGTGGTTTATGTATGATTAATGTTGACAAACAGACATATCTAACACAAACAGGTCCAAGAATCAATGGACAGACGTCCGGTATAACATCTCAAAAGAGAAGGCCAGGCCCACAGGAGAAAATCCAATCTGGTGGGGAGCATCAAATACCAGGAAACACCAATCACCGTTGGGGATCAAGCCGAGTCGCTGTCGGGGACAAGGAATACCGCTGCTGGAGATCAGCAAAAGGTCACAGCTATCAACTGTCGGGGTTCCTCCAATAATTCTCGGGAACATGCAGAAATATAGATAAGATCAGTCAAAGAAGAACCCTACAGGGGATCTTATCAAGGGATGATGTGAAATTCTGTGGGGAACAATCACCAAACAGAAACACATCAATCAAGCATTCTCTTCTAACCGCTGAAGAAACATCTCTGCCACCGGGAGAAGGAACAAACTGCTCCGCTAGGGGAAGCTATAGAGTCACCACCGGGGATTTGCTGCTGAACAGACAAAAGATCCAATGTAGAGGAAACTCTATCGGGGAGCTCAACACGGATAAGATCCATCGTAGAAGAAACTCTACTGGGGAACTTATCAGGGGGGAAAGATATGAAACTTTGTGGGGAACAACCACCAAACAGAAGTTTCAATAATCAAAACACTTCCTTTCATCTGCCGGAGAGACATCTCTGCCAAGGAGAAAGAACCAATGCTCTGTTGGGGAAAGGCACAACATCTTCACCACCAGTCTTGTTAGGAGGAAACTTTCCAATAAGGAGGGGAATACAAATATCAGGCTCTGATCGGGCAACTCCACTGGGGAAGACTGAAGCCGGTCATACTGGGGATTGTAACAACCCATTTTTTTTGTATTGAATTATTATACTATTATTATTATAATTTTAATTTACTTATGTGGAGTGTTAATTAATTAATTGGTGTATTAATTCCTTATTTAGTTGATATGAGATATAATTAAATAATTGAATTGATTAATTAACTTGGTTGCATAGTAAGTGGTTAATTATTTAAATTTAAATAGAGGTATTTAAATATTAGGTATTATTGGGCCTAGTGATTAAATTAGATGATTTAAGCCCAACTAGAATACTATTATAAATAGTAAGAGTGGAGAAAGTGAGAACTAGAATTCACTTGAGCACTAAAGGCAATAGAGAAAGAGGAGAGAAAAAGTAACGAGGAGTCAGGGTTTTCATCAGATTTACAAGGTAAGGGGGGAAATCCTTATTATTATGGGTTGGTATAATTGGGTCAATGGGTAGGAACATGATTTAGGTTGAAATCCTTAATTGGCATGGTTTTGGAATTATTAGGTATTGATAAATACTCTTGAATTGTGATGATTAAATTATGCTAAAACTGTGAATGAATATATAATTGGATGAGTCATGATTTTCTGAACGTGTAGCTTTTTACGGAATCGAAATCGGAGGTCCGGAAGTCCTCCAACGATGAAAAATGCGGGGAAATCTGCATTCTGTTTTCGTGTTAGCGCAGGAACAGCTTTCTGTTTTGCGTTAACCGGTTAACCCAGGGCGTTAACCGGTTAACACTGTTACGATATTGAAAAAATTACATTCTGTCTTGCGTTAACCGGTTAACCCAGGGCGTTAACCGGTTAACACTGTTATAAATTGCCAAGAAGCGCATTCTATTTTGCGTTAACCGATTAACCCAGGGCGTTAACCGGTTAACACTATTTGAAAAGTGAAAAATTGATATTTAAATGTTGTGTGCGTTTTGGAATGAAATTTATGTGTACATATTGGATGATTGGCCTATATTGGTGAATAATATATTGTATGAATGTTTATGTATACCCTTATTGAATTGTGAATGATTTATGGATATGGATGTGTATATGTAATCATGGATGATGTGTTGTGATGAATGTGTATATGTACCAATTGTGAGTCATGGTGATATGTGGGATGTTAAGACGGTATATAGATGGTCTTAATTGCATATGTGTTGGTATGTGTGCATTCATTCATAGCATGGTTGACTTCATTGTGGAAGTGGTGAAACTGTCGGTTCACATGAGCAGATGTTGATTCTTAATTGGAATCAGGCGTAGTATTAAGCGGTGATCCTTCATTGGAAACAGACGTAGCAGATGTTAATCCTTAATTGGGATTAGGCGTAGTATTAAGCGGTGATCCTTTATTGGAAACAGATGTAGGGCTTTGGTCTTGTCCGGATCGGAAGCGTGGCTTGGATTCTAGATATTGAATCGGAAAGCGGTGAAACTTTGAGTTCATATTGAGGTACCACATGCATGGAGTCACATTGTCTTGCATCGAGTCGTTTATAGTTATGTGATCATTGAATGCATGTATTGATGTGGGTGTGATGCATGTTTGAAGCATGTGAGATGATTGTTTGTTAATATCAATGATATAATAACACAAAGCGTGATGAATTCTTGAATTGTTGTTTTAATTCATTGTGCCTTATTATGCTATTTCATAATGATTTGGAATTCTCACCCTTTCTGTTTGAATGTTACCTTTACATGGGTATCGTGCAGATACTACAGAGTAGTATTGTTGGAGTAGGTGGATGGTAGCTCGCTCAAGAATAGCTGGAGAGTTTTCGTATTTAGTTTGCAATTAGGTACTAAGTCAATGCTCTAGTCATGTAACACTGGGTAGATTAGTGGTATTGAACTCATATCTTATTTTGATATGCTTTATGTCATTAATTGTTTTATTTTATTTGAAGTGATTATTGAGAGATGATCATGGTATGGGACATGGATCATATTATGAAATACATGAGTATTCTTTATTTTCCGCTGCGAACGCATATTGCTTGAATATTCATGTTGAATGAAATGTGTTATTTTGAATGACCAGGTGTATTGTTGGTTTTTGAAAGTTTTAAGTTTCGAAAACGTCGATGTGACGCCCTTTTCTTTATATGCGTGCTTATTTACTCTGATTATATGCAAAATAATTTGGGGTAGAAAAAGGGGTGTTACAGGGATAATCTGTTGTGAGCAACTCTATCGGGGATGAGTTGTAAGTCAACCTGCTAGGGAGAAGCTACAAGCCAACCTGCTGAGGATTTCCACCCATGCTGGGAATTCCTGGTCACTCTGCGGGAGATTTCCATTTATGCTGAGGTAAAGACCAACTTCCTCGGAAATAGATAGCATATCAATTTTTGTCAATCTATAAGGGATTTTAGGTCAGTCCACACAAGGAATGACAACCATATAATTGATAAAACACATATGCTAGACTCAGACTCTCTGGGGATCTGAGGATGGAGGTATACACATCTCCCAAAAGATCAAGGCCAAAACTCCAGATTCCCTAGGGACTTGATGATGTATCACCCTTCCCTGCGCTCGCTGAGGAGGCAACCTGAAAGATGATGAAGAGAAAATAAATATGCTAGGAATATGAACAAATGTCTTACCCTTTTGGAAATCGTATTATCCTTGGGAGAGCACTGAAGACGTTCCATATATCCTTTTAATCATTGTGAATGTTCACTTTGTTTAAAAACAATTTTACAAAAACTTTATTTATTTAAAACAATGATATTTATCAATTAAAATATGCAAACATTTGTTGAATATGAACAAATAAGAGTGCAAAGAATTGGATAAAGGCTCAAATTTATTTGATAGAATCGTAGTCCGCAAATGGCGAGACTCCATGGATCTTTACAATTTTGAAATTGGTGATATATATTGGAAAAAAAGGGCTACATTAAACATAATGACCATTTCTCCACCAACTCTGAATCCAATGTATTTGAAACTTTAGTTGATGATGACTGAGCGAGAATCTTTGACAGATGACAGTTGAAGAACAAAGTCTTGTCAGGATGCAGTTACTTGCCAAAATCCCTAATTTTTGCCTAAATTTCCCCAGGGTGAGGTACTCAATCTAGCGGGATATATATATTCATTTTTTCATGTCTCTAACTTTTGCCTAGATCGCCCTTTCGGGTTTTCAATCCACCGAGACGCTCATTTTTGCTTAAGCCGCCCTTTCGAGTTTTCAACTTAGCGAGCTATTCTGTTTTTATTTTTAGGCGAAGTATTTCTTGACTGCATCTGAATTCACAGGACGAGTGAAATCCTCCCCATCCATAGTTGTAAGTATCAAAGCACCGCCTGAAAAGGCTCTCTTAACAACATATGGACCTTCATAGTTTGGAGTCCACTTGCCCCTAGGATCGGGCGCAAAAGACAAAACTTTCTTGAGCACGAGGTTACCTTCTCGGAACACACGAGGCTTGACCTTTTTATCAAAGGCTTTCTTCATCCTTTGCTGATACAACTGACCATGGCACATGGCAGTTAATCTCTTTCCTTCAATCAAATTCAGTTGGTCATAACGACTCTGAACCCATTCAGCCTCAGTCAACTTGGCTTCCATCAAGACTTTCATTGATGGGATCTCAACCTCCACGGGGAGCACAACCTCCATGCCATAAACAAGAGAGAAAGGGGTTGCCCCTGTTGAAGTGCGGACAGATGTATGATAGCCATGCAAAGCAAATAGCAGCATCCCATGCCAATCTTTGTACATAACAACCATCTTTTGGATAATCTTCTTGATGTTCTTGTTAGCAGCTTCAACAACCCCATTCATCTTGGGTCTATAGGGAGAAGAGTTATGATGTGCAATCTCGAACTCGCTACACAGCTCTTTCATCATCTTGTTGTTCAAGTTAGATCCATTTACAGTAATGATCTTGTCTGGCACACCATATCGGCATATAAGATGGTTCTTGATAAACTTCACAACCACTTGCTTGGTCACATTCGCATACGACACCGCTTCAACCTATTTGGTGAAGTAATCAATGGCTACGAGAATAAAACGGTGACCGTTTGACGCCTTTGGCTCTATCATGCCAATCATGTCAATTCCCCACATAGAGAAAGGTCGTGGTTATGAAATAATATTCAGAAGTGTCGGGGGAATATGAATCTTATCCGCATAAATTTGACACTTGTGGCATTTCTTCACATATTTGCAACGGTCAGACTCCATTGTCAGCCAATAGTAGCCTGCTCTCAACATCTTCTTTGCCATGGCATGTCCATTGGAATGAGTACTAAAAGAACCCTCATGGACTTCAGTCATCAACAGGTTTGCTTCGTGTCTATCCACGCATCTGAGCAAAACCATGTCAAAATTTATCTTATGCAGCACATCGCCATTGAGGTAGAAACTACCAGATAATCTCCTCAAAGTCTTCTTATCTTTAACAGATGCCTCAGGCGGGTAGATCTAACTTTGGAGAAAGCACTTGATATCATAATACCATGGCTTATCATCTTTCACTTCTTCGACTACAAATACATGAGTTGGTCTATCCAAGCGCATCACAGTAATATTGGGGACTTTATTCCAGAATTTCACCACAATCATCGAAGCAAGCGTAGCAAACGCATCTGCCATCTGATTCTCATCTCGAGGAATATGATGGAAATCAACCTCAGTAAAGAATGTTGAAATCCTCCTTGCATAATCTCTATATGGGATGAGGCCTGACTGATTCATCTCTCATTCACCCTTAATCTGATTAACAACAAGGGCCGAATCACCATAAAAATCAAGATGCTTGATCCTAAGATCGATACACTCTTCCAAACCCATAATACATGCCTCATATTCCGCCATATTATTCGTGCATTTGAAAGTTAGCCTTGCTGTAAAAGGAAAATGTGTGCCCTGAGGAGTAATAATCACTGCCTCAATACTATTTCCATATTGATTAACAGCGCCATCGAACACCATACCCCATCGAGAACCAGGCTCTGGCCCTTCATCGAGTGTAGGCTCATCGCAATCTTTCATTTTCAAATACAGAATCTCCTCATCTGGGAAGTCGTACTGAACAGACTGATAATCCTGAATTGGTTGATGTGCCAAGTGGTCGGCCAAGATACTACCTCTAATAGCTTTCTGAGCTCGATACTTAATATCATACTCAGACAACAGCATCTGCCAACGGGCAATCCTCCCAGTTAAAGCAGGCTTTTCAAAGATATACTTGATTGGATCCATTTTGGATATCAGCCAAGTTGTATGATTCAACATATATTGGCGTAAGCGCTTAGCATCCCGAGCCAAAGCACAGCATATCTTCTCAAGCATTGAGTACCGAGACTCACAATCAGTGAACTTCTTACTTAGATAGTATATAGCATACTCTTTCTTCCCTGATTCATCTTGCTGACCCAATACACAACCCATAGAGTCCTCAAGAACAGTCAAGTACATAATCAAAGGTCTCCCTTCAACAGGCGGAGACAGGATCGGAGGCTCAGACAGATACTCTTTAATATTATCAAAGGCCTTCTGGCAATCCTCGGTCCAATCATGACACTGATCTTTCCGGAGGAGCTTGAATATAGGCGCACATGTGGCAGTCATGTGGGATATAAATCTGGTAATTTAATTCAAGCGGCCAAGAAAACCTCGGACTTGCTTCTTAGTTTTAGGCGCAGGCATTTCTTGTATTGCTTTGACCTTAGCAGGGTCAACTTCAATACCTCTTTCACTGACAATAAAGCTCAATAACTTGCCGGAACATGTCATACCCCAATTTTGTCCGGGCATATTTAAATTTTCATACAATTGATTTCATTTTTATTCTGCATCATATGCATAGCATGACATACATTGCATCATGAATAATACCTAGAATATCAGTCTGAATAAATTTATTGAGAATACAGACAAATCGGTTAAATTGTTTCTCAAGAATGTGCAAAATCAACGGGTAAAAAGTTTCAAAATTAAAATCATAGACACCAGTATTATTAATCTACGGTTCATGTAGTTTAATCTGGTGTGCTCGTTGTATTTTTCAGCGGTTGTTTCGGTTACATGTCGACCCGCCTGAGCCTTTTTACCGATGCAAATTCATTTCAGAGTTTGAAGAAACGCTGTATTTTTTCAATAAGTATATTTTGTGCTGATCATTTTAGTGTGTCCGATTTAATTTTTCGAGTAAATTTATATCCAATTTCTATTTTTAATCAGGTCATTTTATTTCTTTATTCAAAATATCAAATTAAATAATTAGAGTTTTTATTTGTAATAATCATATTTTTTAAAAATGAACAATGATGGTTTTTAGAATAATAATGTTAAAATAAGATAGCATTGGATTCTCTTCTTTTTCAAGTTGACAGCTGGAAACACCTCACTCATTTACGTCTCTCTCTCACCACTCAAAAAGGCTCTCATTCTCTCTCCAATTTGAGGAGATGTTACAAAAGAAAAGAAAATAAATTGAGATGTGTGGTCACCTCTCTCTCAGCTATCACCTACCACTCATAGACACTCTCTTTCTCTCACGTTTTCCTCTCCTCTCTCTCCAATGTCTCTTTTCTCTCTCACACGCCTCATTCTCTTCCCTCAGACCTCACACCTCACTCATATAACAAACACACAACATCTCTCTCACAATGACCCAACCGATTTTTTTTCACTCACTCCAGCTACCTCCATTCTTCTTCCGCCATCGCCTCTCAACAACAACCACAAAGCCACCGCGCTTCCGTCCACACCCTCCAACCACCGCTCACACCATTCACCTCACAGCGAAATCCTACCGACACCTTAACTCAAACCGTTCATCTCCACCTTCCTCAAAACACAAAATCATCACCATCTACACAACAATCACTGCCGCGAGCTCAACGGCTCATCCTCCGCCGGGAGACGCTAAAGTCCGACGAACTTAGCTCACCGCGTCACTCCACCATTCAACATATTCTTCAACCTTCCGCCGGAGACTACACAATCGATCCCGCCGGAAATCGCGAACAACCGAGAAACGCCGCGACTGCAAAACCAATAGAACAACAACTTCATGCACAGAAGAAGCGAGAAGCGCTCTTCTTCTTTCACTCGCCAAAAACAACCTTCCACCGCCAACCACTCGACTGTAGCCGGCAACGACATCTTTAACAACCACTTCCTCCTACCGCCGTCACGAATCCTCACACGGACCCTTCTTCACTTTCCGGCCACTCACGTACCACTGCTGATCGGACGACACCAACTTGGTTTGTTTCTAAATTTCCATTGCGCGTTATTGATTCTTATTAATTCTGGATTTCTTTGTATTGTTGAAACTTACTACTGGATTTGTTTAAAATCAAGTTTCGAGTGTGTCACTGTGTTAAATCATTTGACTTTAATTATTGATTTTGTTGTATCTGGTATGAGGTTCCATTTGCATTCTGAAATGAGTTGATTCTAGTTATTTTATTAGATATGCTAATTGAGGATAGTCATGCTTGAGCGTGTTAGATTTAGTGGACATATGGATAAATCTGAAATTGCAGGTGTTTTCCAATAAAGGAGACTCACGTACGAGAAAATGAGGGGATTCATATTACAACTTTTTATTATTATCATTACTATTCCGGTTATAATGGTATTTCTGTTTTTATAAGTTACTATTATTACGTTTATAATTCTATTTTATTTTTACAACTTTTATTATTATTACTATTACGTTTATAGCTCTATTTTGTTTTTAGAAATTGGAAATTTGAGTTTGAAAAGTCAAAAGTGATCAGTACCATTACTTGGCATCCTACTGTTATTATTTGGTTCTCTCACCTTGTTTCCCTTTCAAAGTTTTATGATATAATTACAAGTTGAAAGTTTTATGATATAATTACAAGTTAGGGTGTTTTAATGGATTATGCCTGAAAGTCAAATTTCCATCTCACCATACTCCATGTGCTTGCTTGCACCCCTCTTTTATAACTTGTGTTTTCAATTATTAAACATTGATCATTTTTATTGTTGTTGTTTTTGTTCATAATTAAATGAATATGTTTGTCACCATGATTTCAATATTAAATTTAAAATTATTCTTCAAACCCATTTCAATCTTATTCATAAATAAAATCTCACTTAATACAAATTCAAATCATTTTCCAAACCAATACAATTCTAAACACTTCATTTTTTTAATTTAAATTTTGGGATGAAAAAAATATAGGAAGCGTTCGCTTCACTATTTCTCAAGCACTTGAATAATTGGCGTACGCCATATTGCTCGAGTTCTTGTCACCCAATTAAACCTTAACCATAACATTTCAAATCACGTCTTCTAAATCAGCTACAAATTCTACAACCATTTAATTCTAAATTTCCGATAATAAAAGGATGGGAGGCGTTCGCCTCACTATCTTTCGATTATTCGAATAATTGGCGTACGCCACATTGATCGAATTTTCGTCTTCAAATTAAAATACAATCAAATAAATTCAAGTCACCTTTTATATCAAATCCAATTTCACAAAATAAACTTTAACTTAAACTTTAAATGAAGAGAATGGGAGGCGTTCGCCTCACCATTCCTTGATTATTTGAATAATTGGCGTACGCCACATTGCTCAAATCATCGACTTTTCAAAACCTATCAATTCAAAATTCAAACTACTTTCGCAAAGCAAATACAACGTCTAAAAACATATCTTTTATAAATTAAAATTCGGATGATAAAAGATGGGAGACGTTCGCCTTGCCATCTCTCGATTATTTGAATAATTGGCGCTCGCCATATTGCACAAATTATCGACTTCCGATTAATACATTTTAACTAAACTTGGATAAAGGAATAAGTGGCGCACGCCTCATTATTCTTTGAATAATCAAGTAGGAGGCGTACGCCTCACTACCGTGCACATTCAACATCCACAAACAAACCTTAAAATAATTCGAACGAAAAGGAGTAGAAGGCGGTCGCCTTATTATTCCTCGAAAGAGTTGGACGATTGGTGTGCACCACATTGCTCAATCTTTCGTCGTTCTTCAAAAATATCTCAAACAAATCAAACTAATTTCTCGCCCCCGTGCGATCGAAACCAAAACAGCTAAACAACATCAATTCAACTTGTCACCCCCGCGTGACCAAAACTCCTTTCAAAAGAACATTGTAAATCCTTTCTAATGCGCACAACAAACCAGTGCTAGAGCCTCCATCGAGAGTAGACAAGCCAGCGTTTAGTCGTTAGAACGCCGACCTACACAGTCGTTCATCAAAACAAACACACCAAATATTCGTAGTAGCCCGAACTACGAATGCTCTGATTTCCTTATTGCACCATAAGGATACGTAGGGAGGAGATTGTTGTATCTTCGCAAGCACACTAATAAAAAACCTCCTCGTTCTCCTTTTGAGGTCTTCATCCATCTCTATTATCAACTCTAATTACTCGAAGAAAGCAAATAACAGTCTACAAACATTCAAATAGCAAATTGGACTAAAAGGTTCCAGTTGAGTACAACGGACGTGAGGGGTGCTAATACCTTCCCCTTGCGTAATCGACTCCTGAACCCGAATATGGTTGTGATGACCATTATTCTGTTTTTCAGAGGTTTTATCGATATTTTCCTATTCCTTCATTGGAATAAATAAAGTTCGGTGGCGACTCTGTTCGAACATAATTTTTTCCGCGACCATCGCGAGGAATCGTATTTTTCGAGATGCGATAGAACAAACTCCAAATGTACACTTGTTCAGATTCAAGCGGAGTTTGTACTTCCTCAAACGCTGAAAAAGCTTCAACGAGTGCTCTACATGCTCAATTTCCATTCTCGACTTCGCAATCATATCATCAACATACACCTCGATCTCCTTGTGCATCATATCATGAAACAAGGTAGTCATAGCTCGTTGATACGTGGCTCCGGCATTCTTCAAACCGAAGGGCATCACTCGATAACAGAATGTTCCCCAAGGTGTGATGATTGTTGTCTTCTCCATATCCTCGGGTGCCATTTTAATCTGGTTATAGCCGGAAAATCCGTCCATAAATGAGAAGACATTGAATTTAGTTATATTATCTACCAACATATCAATATGTAGTAGAGGGAAATCATCTTTTGGACTAGCTTTATTCAATTTTCTATAGTCCATACACATTCAGACTTTTCCATCTTTCTTCGGCACAGGCACAATATTGGCCACCCATTGAGGATATGTAGAAGTCACCAGAAACCCCGCATCAATTTGCTTCTGAACTTCTTCTTTAATCTTCACTGCCATATCAGGATGAGTTCTTCTGAGCTTTTGCTTCACAGGCACACACTCAGGCTTCAAAGGTAGGAAATGTTGCACAATATCAGTATCTAGACCAGGCATGTCTTCATACGGCCAGGCAAAGACGTCAACATATTCTCGTAGCAACTTAATCAACCCCTTCTTCACAGACTCTTCCAGGAGTGCCCCAATCTTCACCTCACGAACACAATCCCCAAACCCCAAGTTGATTGTTTCCAAATTCTCAAGATGCGGTTGAATGATCTTCTCTTCGTGCTCAAGCAAACGGGTAATCTCATCAGGAGTCTCTTCAACATCATCTTCTTCGGCCTCAAATACAGGGAACTCAAAGTTGGGAGATGGTGTTGGATCATTATGTTCAATGGGTTTGATCAACCTGCATAATGATTTTGAGTATAAAAGAGATTTTAGAATTCAAGCAAAGCAAATCATTATGCAGATAAAAAGATTGATTTTATTCTCTTTTTTAGGGTTTTATGGTGATCACCAATTTCATGCAAAAAGCAAAAAGGAAAAATAATTTGGAAAAACAAACATTTAACATGTAATTTTTAAATGAATATCATTGTATTAATATGTGCCAACAATGTCATCACTTCTCCTTTTGGCATGCGAGAAGGGTTTAAAATAAAATGAACATATTACATGGACTTATGGACAACTGTTGGAATGTCAACAGTGACCCAATTATTGCAGACTCCTCCAGGGATGACAAAGTTGCCCAGCCCTTCCTCTGCATCATCTTCCACTATGGCAGCAACCTCTTGGTCTTCAACAGTGTAGATGAAACCACCACTCTGGAACAGCCCATGCTCGTTGAAAATGCCTGAAGAATACCATATGCCAGCCCAGGATTTATTGTCTTCCATCTTGGTCATTTGTCCTAAACCAGTAGTTGCACCATGCTCAATGGTCAACTTCGCATCATTGTAGGAAGCAAATGAAGAAGGTCATTTCCTCTTAGAGTCTTCAGTTCCTTACGCATTTCAAGGAATTGGTCATTCATAGCGTCCATTTTCTCATAAACATCTAGGCCCTCAGATGGCTCAGAATGATAAATGGTGTCTTCGAATCTCGGTAACGTGTGCACAACGGGAGGTGGCACAACAAGGACCGGGCTAGATGTCGGCAGAGAAGTAAAGGTTGGAGCGAGACCCTCAGGCACAAAATTTGCGGGCATCCCCCAGGGAAACCCGGCTAGCATAGTCGGCGGAGCGAAATGAGCAGTGGCGGCAGGCACAGTAGAGGAAGCTACCTCTGAGATGACCGTCCTCCTGGGAGGAGTTGCAGGTGTTGGAAAAGACTGGCTCTGAGCAGCCAGCACTGACTCCATCATGGCAGTCAGCCTAGCTACTTCCTCTTTCAGCTCTCTGTTTTCTTATTCAAGATGATCCATCAGCTTTGTTAGATTCGCTCTGGTGTTATACCGGTGCGTCAGCTTATCTTCACAACAAATGAAGAACAAAGAGTTAGACCACTGATCAAGAAGCTCTGAACAAAACCTGCTTATGCATATGATGCATACAATGTTTGTGCATATGATTTGTTTTTAATCAAAGGAACTTTATAGAGATCTATTTACAAATATTTAGAAATATTAATCTTTTAGACATATATGGAATATTCATATCAATAATATTTGGAAAATTTTTTACACCAAAGAAGTACAGTCTTGGTAACCATATAAAAAATAAGAGAGAAGGAAAATGAACATCCTATGGAACCCTAGAAACAATCGTCCAAAGCTCTCGAGACCGGAAGATAAGCTGCACGAAGCCTCTTCACCTCTCTCTCATAGGTTGCCTCCATATCTGCCTTCTCCTTTGAGAGTCGATCATACTTCCTCTTCCAAAACTGGGACGACTAAGGAAGAAGAGAAGTAACCATATCATCTGGCTCATCAATAACCTGATGCTCCAGAAGTTCTATCACAGCATCCTTATCTCTGAGTTGTTGAAGTAGCTCCTCTCGCTCACGGACCCAAGCACGCGAGCGGTCTTCACTCTCAACTCCTCCACTCCTTGGTTAGGGAGGGTTGAAGGCCCAACCATAACCATAGGTGTAGGTCTCGGATAGTCGTAGGGTATGAGGTACTCAGAAGCTCTCTTCCTCACCCACGGGGTGTAGGGTTCCAAAGCAATACAATTCTTCGGACCAAGCTCTTTCCTTCCCTTCCTATGGATCTTGCGCCAAGCGCGGACCATCCTGCCTTTCAAGTTTTGGGGATCTTTACCCTCTTGAAAGAACACACCTTCTAACAAAATGTTATTAGGTTTATCCTTTAAGGGGAACCCAAGCTGACGGCGAGCCAAAATAGGGTTGTAGTTAATCCCACCACATGTACCAAGAAGAGGCACATTGGAGAATTCACCACAAGAATCAATAATCTGCATACCATCATACACACTATTGTACCAAAAGATATCATCATTAGTGAGAGACATGAGTCTCGTAGACCACCGTAGACATCCCTTATTCTCCTGGAAGGCGAGCGCCTGTGGCAAGTGTGAAATAAACCACTTGTACAACAGAGGAAAATAGCACACAATGGTACCACCACCCTTTCCATTCCTCATATGCAAAGAGAAATAAGTGTCACCCAACAGAGTAGGAACGGGATTAAGAGTAGAGAAGATCCTAATGGCGTTCACATCCACAAAATTGTCGATGTTGGGGAATAACACTAGCCCATAGATGAGAAGTACAAATATGGCTTCAAAGGCGTCCTCACTCATGGCCTTCCCAAACAAAGTAGCTTGGGCAATGAGGAAATTAGATGGGAGACCTTGAATTTCACCTTTGGTAGTCATATGAGCACCAATATCAGATACATCTATGTGCAACAGATCAGCAATCTCTTGGGAAGAAGGAACTCTCTCCAAGCACTGAACGACAACTGATCTAAGATAGGTATACCTACAAGATAGGTATACTCCTCAAGTGTGGGCAAAAGCTGGAAATCCGGGAAAGTGAAGCAACGGTACAGGGGATCATAGAACTGCACCAACACACTCATCAAATCTTCATCCACCTCAGTAGAAAGAATAGACAGATGCTTCCCATGAAGAGCTTTGAACTCCAAGCGATCTAATACATAGGATGCCAAACTCCTTAACTCTTTCAAGTCGGGTTGTCTGAAACTGTACTTTTTCGTATTCCTTATTTGCTTATTCATGTCTGAAAATTTGCAAATAGACCTCTTAAGTTCCTTGAAAATTTTCTCATTATTGATGATATGGATGCGAATGAATGCATGAATGCATGGATGCAACAATCACACTCAAGGATCAAGCAAGTCACACCACACAAAGGTCACAGGATGGATCAAGTCATCCTTAATATCAATCATCCATTTTTGTGGATTATGGTTTACACCTTATCAACACCCAAGTTCCATTGATATTAAGGATATACGAGAACGGATCAACCGCGAATCAAGGGTTTGTTGCAAGTCACGAGCTTGGAGTCTCGGTTAAGAACCACCCAAAGGGAGTATACTATGGTTAAACCTGACAATCATGTTCTAAAGAGGTTCCCATAGTCATCATCTCATCTTTCGGATATTATCGGATAAACGACTACTCGTATTCCAAAAATATTCTCAAGAGAGACTCTTATGAGTGTAGTATCGCGTAATAATCGTATCAAATCTTACACTTGAACAATCTTCGCACTATGTCCTAAAATAGGCCAAGATGGGCTAGGTAATCTAAGGTCTTTGGCATCTAAGGTATATATTGGAAAGAGTAATGCCTAACCACGACTACTCGTGTGACATTATTGATCCCAACATGACCTCTACCAAGCGAATGGGATTGCAAGTCAACTTGCTAAGAAATAACTCCACACAAGTCAACAAGACTATGCCATTCTCCTATCATAAGTGCACTCGAGTTCAGGTATAGAACTCATCTCACAAGAGACCACCAAGCACACAAGCAATTGATATATCAAGCAATTCATACATCACAAACAATACAGTCATCCCAAATTTGCACAAAAAATATGTCACAAATAAATATAGACATGCAATACAACAAGGCAAAAAGTAGGCTAAACCCACTAGGAAGTAAGAGTCCCCAGCAGAGTCGCCACTTTTCTGTAGCGGGGTATTCGTTACCTTTAGATTTATTGACTAAATCAAAAGTAAATCATACAATTCGAGTCGCCACCGCACTTCTATTTATCCAAAGGAAAGGTTAGAAAGCGAACAAAAACCGAGAAGTTTTATCAAATCAAAAACTAATAAAAATGTCAGAGATCTGGGTAAGGGGGTTGGTTATGCAATGGGGAGGTTTTAAGCACCCAAAACATCCTTAGTACTCTAAGGGAGCCCTTTTTGCAAAGTTGTATGGTAGGTTGGTATTTTGTGAAAATATTTGTGCAAACATGATTGGGGGGATGAGAAAAGAATATGCAATATTTACAATTTTTGTGTTTGAATGGATAAACCCATTGCGTACGTACCATCACAAAAGGTAGGATCAAAACCTCGTAGTTCGGGGTAAAACTCTCAAAATATGTATGAATTGATTTGTCAAAAGCCTTAAGGTCTTTTTTCATCAAAGGGAGAAAACTCAACCTAAACCAACAATCCACCATGTGAGGAGAGCTTCAACATACTAGTGAGGGATCCACCCTATAATAAGTGTGGAAGACTTATAGTCCAATCACTAAGGATAAGGCGAGGTTTACATCAACCACTATGATAACTCAAACCTATGGTTAATGTTTATGAAAAAAGTTTTAATCAAAGGTGGTCATTGGAACCACAAAAATCACTTGAAGTGGGTTGAATTTATAAATTATAAGTATTCACAAAATGAGGTCAAAGTATGAATTAGAGTTCATTTACAATGAGTATTAGTGAAAAGAGTTTGAAAAGTCAAACGCATATGGCCTAGGTTTCTAGTTTTGAAAACAATGTCAATATTTGCACAAAATGAGTTTGGCTTGGGTTAGAGTGGAGAGAAGAAGAGAAAGGCTAGTCCTAAACATGCAAAGATGAGAGAAGAGATAAAACCCTTGGAGTTCCTTTCTTGAGATCATAAAGATGATTCAAGATGCTCCTTTCCTTTGGACTTAGTAAGCAACAAGCAATCAAAACAATTAAACATTCAAGCTCCTAGGATCTCCAATTGGCTTGTCTTTCTCTTAACTTGGTTATTCATGACAATGGTCCTTCTTAATATCTCAAGTTTGGATTCCCTATCACACAACAACAAACAATCAAAAAGTTCAAAATGCAATAAGAGGAATGGACAAAGAGTGAGTTTAGATTAGGGGTTCTTTGAAGTCAACTTCAAGATTAAGCATTCTAAAGGCATGAGGCCTAGTTGCTCTTCAACAAATTTAGCATTCTAAAGGCATGAGGCCTAATTGCTCTTGAAACTCCATTAAGCATAGGTAAGGTCCTAATTCTAAGTCCTTTCTCCTTTTTGCATTGGGTTCACACAAACAAAGACAAAATAAAAACAAGGCAATAATATATATTTACACAATAATAAGCTCAAATGAGCAAAAGGAAAATAGCATAAACATAAACATGAGCTCCAATGAGCAAAGGGAAAAGACAATATGAATAAATGAGCAAGAAATTAAATTGCATTAAGATAAATTGCAAGAGTTAAATGCTTGAATTAAAGTTAGTGTTAGTAGTTAATGTTAGGGTGTCATAAGGCAATTTAGCGCTATGTTAAGCAATCGTAAGTGGACTAATGTAGTAGTCACACCTATCTGAGGCCAGTCAATAAAACTATAGGCAAATAAACACAAGTTAGAGATCATGACTAGTAAGCCAAGCTCCTACAACTTGTCATGCCAAAAGAAAAGAAGAAAGACCTTGTATGGATTTCAGGTTCTTTGCTTGACCAAGAGGCAACCTATCTTGGACACAAAGCAACTCACTTGATCTTTGATCAAGTTGAGTTTGATTTGGATCAAAGAAGGTTAAGCCTATCATATGTCAAGGCTAACCACAAATCATTAACTCATTGGTCAAAAGAAAAAGAAGAAGATGAGAGATGAAGATGGAATGTACAAAATGAAAATTCAAATGACATAACCAAAACACAATGATCAAATGTGAATGAAATCAACATCAATCAATGGTAAACAGAAGTGAAATGAAGATTAGAAGTCAAGAAAGGTCAAACATATTTTTGGTATTTTTTGGAATTAAAATAATACGTAAAATAAAATGAACAAAGTAAGTTCAAACTTCAAATCCAATTCAAATCAACTTGGATAAGTCCAATTGGATCATCATAAGTCTAACATGGTCAAAAATGGTTTGACAAATTTTCTCAATATTTTTTGAAAACAGAAACTATTTTAAAATCAATTAAAAGCATTAAAATATAACAAAAATGAATTAAAATCTCAAATAAATCTCAAATCAATTAAGAAATTGATGAGAATATTTTCATAGACTTATCATGATCCAAATGCGTTAAGAAAATATTTTTGGAATCTTTTAATATCAAAAAGTATTTAAAATGAATTAAAAACTATTAAAAACAAAATAATTCACAAAAAATATTAAGGAATCATAAAAAAAATTAAAAATCAGATTATGAAACTAAACTTTAAAAGAAAATTTTTGCAATTGGTCCCATATTTTTGTGATTCCAAATAAAAGAGTTATGAATTTTTGAAAATAAATGAAATAAAAGAAAAATAAAACAGAAATTAGAAAAAGAGAAAAATCAGCAGCGCTTGGATCCACTTTCATTAATTGACGTGGACAATCCAAGGGATCAAAGGCGCGCGCTCATTGTGATCCTCAGTCAAACGCATCACACGCTGGATTAAAAATAGTAAACACAATGCATGGCCACGATTAGAACGGAGAAGTGAGATCCAAAGGCTAGAACTCATCCACGTGGGGACGGTGGTGGAAACCACCGTCTTCTCCGGTGAGCAAACGGATTCCGGCGACCAGTTGCAGGTTTTGCAACCTCAACTAAAACACACGTGTCTTATACCAAATTAAAGCTAGGGTGATGTACATCACCCCTGTAACCTTGGATTTCTCTCAAGATCTCTATGGAATGAGAAATCTGAGATGGAAAATCCAGGTGTTCAATCTGAAATGCATCAATTCACAAAATTAAACCCACCATTGGCTTGCCTCTCACACGAGGACTTTAGAGAACCAAACAAACACAAGCAAATCACATCATATAAGGAGATTCAGATCAAAACAATTGATATGTAAACCTTTGAAGTGCAGCTTTAATGAGCACGGTCCAATCAAATTCTTGCTTGCAGCTTGATCTTGAGATGATGATGATGCAAGGCTTAGGAATTGGAAACTGAAGATCAACCAAGGAAGTTGAAATTCAAGTTTTAAATTGAGAGAAAAAATTCAGAATTCCTTTGAAGTGAGGTTGGGTATGGATTTCAGCAGAGCTTTAGGCGCCTTCAGGTTGATAATTGAATGAAGCAAGGTTCCTATTTATAGCTTAAATGCAAAGCAAGGTGAGGAGAAACTCGTGTGCATGATCATTGGGTCCTCCATGCATGAGCCTGTACAGGCGCATGTGAGGCCCAAAACCAATTGGAAATGCAAGCTGAAGTCACTTGGAATTGAAATGGACGTGCATTCTGAGCTGCATTGGCTTGTGCATCAAGTTACAAAGTGAAATGCATAATTGATCACAAATGTTATCCTCTTCGAAAGTCCCATATGGAAAATCCAAACATAGGCATGTGAGTAATGGTTGGAAAGGTCTTGACATAAGGAACAAAATCTATGTTGAACAAAAATCCATTTGGAGTTTGGAAAATTGTGAAAACTGGCCATGAAGTTTGATGTACAAAACATGTCTTTGAAAATTTGGCCAAAAGTGACCAACTTCAAGCCCTTCTGTTTCAATGATGCAAGCCTCAAATGAAAACACCTTCAACATCAAATTTGTATATATTTTCAAGATTATCAATTTAAATTTAAATTTTGCATCATTTGGATTTTTTATGAGAAAGTTATGGGCACTTGAAGTTGGACTTTTTCAAGATTCAATGGCTTTGGTCCAAAGTGACCTATAATGTTTTGTATTATCACATGTGTTTCTTTTAGGATTATGAAATTTTGTCCAACATAACAATTTAAGTATATATCTTAATCTTTCCAATTAAATTAGTCTCACCTCAAAATCATAAAAAATGAGTGAGTTAGGTCCTTGGGAAGTTGACCCAAAATTAGGGTTTCAGTCAAAATGACCTATAATGTTTTGAAATGAATGATGACCTTCCAAGTTTCAAATGAATTTTTGATGAACATGAAAGTTATTCATATGGTTCTTAAGAACATTTTTTCTCTTGGGTTCGTCTTCATTTGACAGACACATCAAAAGTTAGGTCCCAGTGGATTTCAATTTAGTTAGATGACTTGACTGGTCAACCTCTCAAGTCCAAACTTCAAATCTTGTTGAATGAATGATTGAGGGGCCTCACATAGGATCATATATTCATAAAATGATGAATGAAATAACTTCCCTTGATTGTATTTGATCATAAGATGAGGTTGCTTCATGAGCAAGGCACGGTCAATGCACAGTTGAATTAGGGTATCCTTGGGAAACAAACCTCAAGCCCTTTGGGTTATCTTGATCAAATTGGAAAATTGAGATACTTGGGAGACATATATGATGATTAGGAGCTTTGGGAACCATTTGCATGCTTGCTTTCATCTTCATCTGGCCATTTCAATAAGCATAGGAGCCTCCTAGGAGCAATGGATCTCATGATTGCTTAAGCTTCAAAACAAAAGAGGTTAGTGACATATTTTTGTGCTTTTGGTTAATAAACAAAATAAAGAAAGCAATAATATACAATTCAAGCATGCTTGGTGGTCTCAAACCAACTCACACAAGTCTCAACCTAAGGGTAAGGAACCAAGATGCTATGATCCTTGAGGTAGTGCAATGTGCAAATGACATGATGCCATGAGGGATCTTAGGGTCAAAATTAGGGTCTTACAATTAGCCCATTTTTCTCACTTATTTAAGTAGAGAGGATCAATTTAGGATTGAGAGAGATAGAGAGAAAATAAGTATTCAAAAATAGAGAAAACAAGAGAGAAACCTATTCTTGTTTTTCTATAACCAACCTCACTAAATCGATGATCCCCAATTTGTTCGAGTTCAAATTCATAGGACAAGTTCGCAACACCTGTATCTAACTTTTGACCGTTCATAATTTTAAAATTGTTGGGGAAGATTTTTCACTAGGGAGCATTGAACATAGTGAGACTTCTTTTTCTAGAGCAACCTCTTTGTGAGAGACACACCACATATTCACCCAAAACCTTAAGGTGATAGGTGAGTGGGTTCTCTCATTTATAAATGCTCAAGTCTCCACATTATCAACCAATGTGGGACCATTATCCACACTACTCACACTTTACACATTCTCAACACTCCCCCTCAAGTGTGAGTCCACAATGCTCCCCCTCAAGTGAAAGCTCTACTTACTTCTCTTGTATCGCACGGAACGTTTCTTATTCACCCTCATGGCGCCGTTGACACTCTTCAACGGAACATTTCTTATTCACCCTCCTGGCGCCGTTGACTTTCGATACAAGTAACCTGGTCCCTTTCTGAAACCAAAGGCTCATGATACCATTTATTGGGGGAGATTTTTCACTAGGGAGCATTGAAAATAGTGGGACTTCCTTTTTTAGAGCAACACCTTTGAGAGACACACCACATATTCACCCAAAATCTTAAGGTGATAGGTGAGTGGGTTCTCTCACTTATAAATGCTCAAGTCTCCACATTATCAACCAATGTGGGACTATTATCCACACTACTCATACTTGACACATTCTCAACAAAAACAAGGTATGAGGTGAGAGATATCTGCTTCATACTGAAGCTTTAGATTTATGAAAATTTTCAGTTTTTTTATTCTTATTTGTAAGTTAGTTTATTTTGTGATTTGTGATTGTTAGCACTAGTTTGTGAATCACTTTAACAGTGTCTTGTACTCTTAATTAATTATAGTGGAGTTATTTTGTTTGGTCTGGACGACTCGTGATTTTTACTCTCATATTGAGGGATTTTCTACGTTAAAATATCAGTGTTCTTTTGTATCTTTATTTATTCGATTTGTCGTCTTATATTTGTTGTTGATCCTCAAAATTTCTAAAATTATAAAAAAAATTATATTTATTACGTATTAATCTATTATTGTGTCTTAATTTTCTATCCTATAAAACATGCATCTCACGAAAACAATTATATTTGTTCAAACATGTATTCTCTCATGTCTACGTTCAAATTAGTTTTTCACTCATAATCTTAAGAATACCCATCTTCCATCGCAGCGAAAACTCACTCGATTGTTTCAGAACTCCATTTCAGTCTATCTATATCAATTTCTGACATACTAGCATCTATATCAATATACCCATATTCATGCAGACTGAATTCGTACACTAAACTTTTTGTGAGACAAGACATTACTACTCACGCTTGACGTACATTTCATATGCGAAATAAATGATGTCATTGATAAAAAAAGGAGTAAATTACATCAAGTTGCAAAAATAAAAGACAAGATAATGATTCTAGAGTTATCTAGCTATAGAAAGGACGCATAATATCTTTGCACAGCTTTTCAATATCGTGCTTAAGGTTTATATTGTTTCCGAATATATATGACTAGCACTGCGAAGTTGGAATTGGTATCTAATGCCCACCGACTCAAGGCTGTAAAATTCTCAAGAATTTCAACTATCTATCGATGGTCATTAATGATTAGTATTGTGTTGTATATACTACGCAACATGAAATAGTGCCCCATATAAATTCATTAAATAGACTCATAATTGATAATATAGTGCAAATTTAGTGTGGTACTTTGTTCCATTCTAGGCATTTCTTTTATTTGGAGGCATTGTCAAGAAAGGGAATAATATCTAAGTATATAACGCTAGATTCGGCTTGTTCTTTGAAAAAATTCAACATTTATATTATATATATATATATATAAATGTTGAATTTTTATACGGGAATAAACTGCAAGCATATAACAACAAGCATCTTTGGGTGATAAAATTAATTCTTCAAAAATTATATATATAGGTTAGGAATATACATCATTTTTATGTGTGATTTTTGAAATTCTTTATAAAAGATTCATTGTTTTTAGAGATAGGAAGTTAAAAGTGTTAAACACAAATGTTATAAAGATATATGGATGATTTGAATATGATTTTTTTGTTAGATCATTTTACTAAACTGGCTTTAAAAATTATTTGTCTTACAATAAAACTAACAATTCTAAATCTTACTAGGAGAAAGGCGAATTAAGGTTACACTATATTTTCCTCTTATCTATTCATACACTGGAATATATGTTAAATTAAGTATGGATCATTTTTCTTGTAGGTCAGCCAAAAAGTTCACAAACATCTTTTTCTTCACATATATTAAAATTCTTGTATGCATATATCAGATGTCCTATGAGATGTCAAGACATTGATATCTGAACAATAACAGGACAACTTACATATAGAGGAACATAAAATAACAGAACACACAAAGTTGTTAACCCAGTTCGGTGTATAACAACACCTACATCTGGGGCTACCAAGTCAGGGAGAAAATTCACTAAATAGTATTAGTTTGTAGGTCTTATGCAAACCATCTCCAATTTAAAGGTGATACCTTAGTCACTACCCGTGCTTAACTTCTACCTAAGACTCTCCTAGGCGTGAGACACTTCTCACCTCCCTATCAATCACAGTAGTGATAATTAAACACTTACACAAAATTCAGAAGTCACACTTCAAGGACACACAATCATTCAATGTTTAAAAGCTTATGAGTACTTGACAATGCTTACAATCAAACAACATAGTCCTACTCATATATCAAGATAATATTTGAGAGGCTCACAAATTACACAAACACTCAAATCCTAATGCAGTCAATTATCTTCTCTTCTGCGTGAGTAATTAGGTTTTGAGACATTCTATTTATAGCCATAGAATGCATTGGATTTGGGCCTTGTATTTCACGAGCATCAGCTGCACAACATTAGGTAATCAATCAAAAGTTTCCTAAAATGTCTTAACATTAAGAAAACATAATTTGTTAACCACAATACGAATCTCTGATTCCTCAATCACGAACGACATAAGGGAAAACATGATATTCCTAGAATAGTCTATAGACAGTTAACCCTACAAACGTTACCAAGGTAAAAACTAGTTTCAGACAAGATGTCACAACCATGTATTAAGACATCTTGTTCAACATGTTGCAGCTAAGTTAGTTTTACCAAAATTACTGTCAATCATAACAACCAGGAATTAACAATCTCCCCCTTTGGCAAATTTTGGCTAAAACACCCAAGTACACCTTGCACACCTGCACCACAGTTCAGGTTAACACCATAGGATTGACCAACAGAACAAAATCAAACACACATATAAATTACATGGGTACTCAGGCAATCACATCAGTCAGAGTCAGTAGTCAGTACTCCCCATGTTTCACATAATTAGGACTCCCCCTCAAGGGAACATCCAACACACTAGTAGAGGCTTAGGCAGCAAAAGAACAATAAGCCTCACAAATAAGAGAAACCAAGGTTCTCCAAAAAAAACTGCAGACAAGATGTTAGAACATTTGGTCTGACATTAGCACAAGCATCAGCAGTAGTAGCAGCATCCACTAAAGCACAAATCAGGCATGACAATTAATCATGCACACATTAGAGGCATATACAGCGGTCAAAACCACTCCCTTAGTTAAGTTGATGTCACCCCACCTTGTTAGATATCACAACACAGCAACCTAGAATGTGGCTAACCTGCAACTCATATCTCCTTAAGCACAGTCAGGCAGTGGTTAGTGGTTAGCACACACAATACTCCCCCTTTTTAGCCATAATCTGATAAAGGTAAGCATCTAACCAGAAACTGAAACAAAACCATATTCATACAGTGCAAGAACCCTCACAAGGGGACACACAAGGGTGCAAAATATCCTGGTCATAGACCAAAAAAACCATAAAAAACAACAAATAGAACACAATAAGACTGCAATCAGATATCTTCCTGACTATTTGAGTCAGTTGTTGCATACTCTTTTCCTTCATCTTCTTTCTCTTCATCAGCATCATCTTCACCAGCATACTCTTCATCATTAGTTACTTCATTAAGCATCACCACTCTGTACAACTTCCTTCTTCTCCTCTTCTATCATAGCCTTCGTCAATGTCTCCAGTTTAATCTTTGTTGATGTGCTAGATCTGATGGAGTCCTCTAGCTCTTTGCATGTTTCCTTCAACTGAGCAATGACACTCTTCTTGGAGGTGCCTGTGAGGATGTCATAATAATGTTTAGGACATGAGTTCCTGCAAAGAGTTTATAGTGGAGTGACAAGGGAGACTCCTTTTTCTTCACACTGCCCATGGGCAGCAAAATACCAGGGTGCTGATTTAGGATGATTCCATAGATGAGGGATGGAAAGCAAATGGACATTTTTACAGCAATAAAGAAGGCTTGTTTCAACACTTATTCAAAGATGTATTTTCCAAAGTCAAATTCTTTTTTTGTACCAACAACATAAATGAATTTTCCCAGACCAATAGAGATTGTTGAGGTATGATTATTGGGCACCCAATTGGCAGTACCAATCCTATGCAGGATGGCATATTTTACACTCAACTTATCAGCAGACAGCTTCCCTTTGTTTGGCCAATGTCTAACCTGTTTAGTCGTGATTTCTTTGCACACCTGATCACTAGTGACTTCCAGTTCAGCCTGAGGTTCATTTGTTCTTCCTAGAAATTTATTGATTGCAGCTGGGGAAAATGTTATAACATTTCCTCTCGCATAAACTTTACCATGGTCAGCACTCTTCGTATCATCACATCCATCAGGGATAGTCACCACAATCTCCTTTACTAAGTTTTCATAGCAAGGTCCAAAGTGTGTGACAGTCTTCATCAGCCCTACAGCTTCTATCAGTTCCATGGCCTCCTTACACTTAAGGGCATCTTTTCCCAATTCCCTTTCTAGGGCTACCCTTCTCTGGATGACATACTTCCACCTTTCTGCATTCTTCACATAATGTGAAGAAGCATTGTCCAGTGGAGATTTGGACCTAGAATCATGAGGTTTCTTATTAGCATATATTTTTATAGGGGTGATGTCCTAGACATCCTGTGCAACATCAAACTATGATTCACTAGAGGAGACATATTTCCTCTTTCTAGTAGGGGTAACAACTTTACTCTAAGACCTAGTGGGTCCAACAGGAGATTTTCCTATGAAGCTTCTACAAGGAGTTCCTTTCAACCCATCAGCTTTTCTCTTCACTTTCCTGGAGGGAGAAACTTCAAAAGCAACAGTCTTTCCTTTACGTCTCTACAGTCTCCTGGCAATACTAGGAGTAACAATGTTTGTAAGGGGTTCTTCATCAGAGGTAAGCTCTTCAACATTGACAACAAGCTAAGCTTTCTTCTTACTTCTTCTCTCACGAGCAGTATGATCAGGAACATTTTCTTCAGCTTTTTCCCTTGACTCATTTTCAGGACTTGGATCTTTTGCCAAAGATGTTTGAACATCTGGCAAAGCATCAGAGTTTACTTCCTTCAAAACAGAAGCAACAAACTTCCTAAGTTCCTTATCAGTTTCACTTCTTTCTAGTGCCATGGGATTTACAGGGTCATCAACATGCATGCTAGGGTTTATAAGTTCAGACCCTTTAAGCCTAGATTCTTCTTCAGCAGTATTCTTGTCTTTATTGGGGATTATGAGTTCAGAAGACTTACCAGAAGTCTTGACATCTTTAGACACAGACGGTGTAGCTGTCTTCTGAAGAGGGGGATGAACCTTGGACATAGGGGCAACGTCCAGAATCAGATATTCCAGGTTGATCATTTGACAAGATGTGTTTTCCCTATATGATGGTGAGGAGGATCCACTGGTTTAATCTGGAACATGCATGTGAGTGGGTGAAGAATATTGAGACATGTTGGTAGACGCTTGAGGCTGATGGAATAGGGAAAGGTTTTTAAGAGAGAGAGAGAGAGAGAGAGAGAGAGAGAGACCAGATGATTGTAGGAGAGTGAGGCGTTTGAGTGGAAAACGTAGTGAGGTTTTTTCCAAACGGGTACACAATGAGGTAAGGGGTTTAGGTAAGCGTGTCCAGTGTAATGACGAGATATATGCTCTTGTATAACACACTTAATTAGTTGTAGTTTCTATAAATTCTCATTAACACGAATCCCAAGTTTCCCTCTTAATTTTTCAAATTGGCTTGTATCCAAGGCTTTAGTAAAAATATTTGCAAGCTGATTCTTCGTACTGACATGCTTAAGTGTTATGACTTTGTCTTCAATAAGTTCTCTGATAAAATGATGCCTGATGTCAATGTGTTAGGTTTTACTGTGCTGAATAGTATTTTTAGAGATATTAATAGCACTCAAGTTGTCACAGAATAATGTCATGACATCTTATGTGACATTTTATTCTGTCAACATTTGTTTCACCCATATCAGTTGAGAGCAGTTATTGCCTCCTGCTATGTACTCAACTTCAGCAATGGATAGGGATACACAATTTTGTTTCTTGCTGAACCATGAAATCAAATTGTTTCCCAAGAAGAAACATCCGCCAGAGGTGTTTTTCCTATCATCCGCACTACCATCCCAATCAGCATCACAATATCCAACTAACATAGAGTTTGAATCAGGATAGTACAGCATTCCATACTCACTTGTGCCATTCACATACTTTAGAATCCTCTTTACTTGATTGATGTGACTAAATTTGGATTCAGCTTTATATCTAGCACACACACCAACAACAAAAGTTATATTTGGTCTACTTGCTGTCAAGTATAGAAGACTTCCAATCATACTTATATATAAGCTTTGGTCAATACTTAAGCCTTTTTAATCTTTAGATAACTTCAAGTGGGTAGGTGCAGGAGTTCTTTTGTGACTAGCATTCTCCAATCCAAATTTCTTCACAATACTCCTAGCATATTTGCTTTGACACAAAAAGATGGATTCTTCCATCTGTTTGACTTGGAGTCCAAGGAAGTATGTCAGTTCTCCTACCAAACTCATTTCAAACTCAGATTGCATTTGTTTAAAAAAATGTTGGACCATTTCATCTGACATCCCTCCAAACACAATGGCATCCACATAAATCTGAGCTATCATAAGTTTTCCATAATTTTCTTTGACAAAAAGGGTTTTATCAATTCCACACTTTCTATACACATGATTGATAAGAAACTTAGTCAGCCTTTCATGCCAAGCTCTTGGGGCTTACTTTAAACATAAATTGTCTTCTTTAATTTGTACACATGATTTGGGAATGTAGGACCAACAAATCCTTTTAGTTGTTCAACATACACATCTTCATTTAAGTAGCCATTGAGGAAGGCACTTTTAACATCTATTTGGAACAATTTGAACTTTAAAAGACATGTCATTCCAAGTAACAATCTGATAGACTCCAAGCGAGCAACTGGAGAAAAGGCTTCATCAAAGTGTACTCCTTCCATTTAGATGTATCCTTGAGCCACAAGTCTGGCTTTGTTTCTAGTGACAACCCTTTGTTCACCATACTTGTTCTTGTACAGCCATCTAGTGCCAATGACATTTGTTCCTATAGGTCTAGGAACCAAATCCCACACCTCATTTCTTTTGAATTGACCAAGTTTATCTTGCATAGCATTAATCCAGAACTCACCAGTCAAAGCTTCCTTGATATTCTTGGGTTTAAATTTAGACATAAAACGGTCATTTGACACAACTTCCATTGATCTGGTAATAATTCATTCATTTATATTTCCTATAATAAGCTCCTTAGGGCGATCTTTCTGAATTCTGATGGAGGTCCCTTTGTTAGTTGAATCATTCTCTATAGGTTCAGTATTAGTATTTGTGTCTACAACATCTTCTGGGACATCATTCAGTGATGTTTCAACATCACCTGTGGCATCAGTTTCGTTAGTTGAGTCCTCCACTACAATGTTTATGGGTTACATCATTACCTTGGTTCTGAAGTTGAAGACTCTGTAAGCTTTGTTGTTTTTAGAATACCCTAGAAAAATCCCCTCATCACTTTTAGGATCCATCTTTCTCCTCTGCTCACGATCTTCCAGAATATAACATTTACTTCCAAATACGTGGAAATATTTCACAGTTGGATTTCTTCCTTTCCATACTTCATACAATATGGCAGAAGTCCCAGATCTGATAGTTACTCTATTAAGAATATAACAGGCAATGTTCATGGCTTCAGCCCAAAAATGATATGGGAGTTTCTTAGCATGAAGCATGACTCTGGAACATTCTTGAATGGTTCTATTTTTACGCTCAACCACACCATTCTGTTGTGGGGCGATGGGTAACAAGAACTCATGACTAATTCCTTTAAAGGTGCAGAATTCCTCAAACTTGATTTTCTCAAATTCCTTCCCATGGTCACTTCTAATCCTGATAATGCCACAATCCTTCTCTCTTTGAATCTTTTGACAGATTTCATTAAACACTTCAAACACTTCTAACTTTCCTTTAATGAAGTTCACCCATGTGAACCTAGAGAAGTCATCAACAACAACATAAGCATACCTCTTTCCTCCTAGACTTTCAACTTGTATAGGTCCCATCAAGTCCATATGAAGTAGCTCCATAATTTTTGAGGTGGTCAGATGTTGAAGCTTCTTGTGGGACATCTTTATTTGTTTCCTAATTTGACACTCACCACAGATTCTTCCTTCATCAATTTTTAGTTTGGGAATTCCTCTGACTGCATTCTTTGATATCACCTTCTTCATACCTTTCAGATGTAAGTGACCAAGCTTTTTATGCCATAGCTTAGTCTATTATTCTTCTGACATCATGCAAGTGGATAGAGAATCGGTTTCTTGAGGAGTCCACAAATAGCAGTTATCTTTTGATCTGGATCGCTTCATGATAGCTTCATCCTTCTCATTTGTTACCATACATTTGAATTTATTGAAGTTTACCTTGAGACCTTGGTCATAGAGTTTGATAATACTTATAAGATTAGCATTCAGTCCTTCAACAAATAGAAGATCATCTAGACTAGGCAATCCTGGATAGTCCAGCTTACCAATCCCCTTTATTTCTCCTTTTGATCCATCTCCAAAGGTGACATAGCTAGTGGAATAAGACTTAATATTCACCAAAAATTTCTTGACACCGACCATGTGTCTAGAGCAGCCACTATCAAAATACCAGTCCTCTCTGGCTAATGCTTTAAGCGGGGTGTGAGCTATGAGACCTGACATACCATTTTTGGGAATCCATCTTTTCTTTGGCTTCACCATGGTTTACTTTCTTCTGAGTTGTGAAGTAGGTTTAGGATAGCCATGCAATTTGTAGCAGTAAGGTTTTATATGACCAAACTTCCCATAATGATGACACTTCCATCTTTGGGTCTTGCTTCCAGAATAAACCTTTTGACACCCTTGTTGATGTTGGGACATTTGATTTGACATATGTTGTTTCAGTTGTCCTTTGGGTGGAACAAAGTTCATTGCATGAACTTTTCCTTTATTCATTCCTCCTTGATAGTCATATCCTAAACCTTGAACATTTCCAGCATTCTTACCAGTTTTAAGAATTTCATCTAGTACATCTGAACTACTATCAACCATTCTCACAGACTTAGTCATATTGTCAATTCTTGAATTGAGTAGTACAACTTCCTTCTTCAGATCAGAGATAATAGAGAGATGCTCCACTTTCTCAGCCTGTAGTTGAGCAATAGTCTTCTTTTGATCTTCTCTCAGTTTACAGACTTCTTCACTTCTCAAGCATAAGTCTTTGTAGGATTCAGCATGTTCTTCAAAGGTTAGATCTTCACAGTCAGAGTCTTCATCTGAGTCACAAGTTCCAGTCAGGGTAGTAACCTATTTGGTAGGTTCCACTTATGGACCACTTTCAGAATCATCTTCTGACCAAGAGACACATAGACCCTTCTTCTGCTTTTTTAGAACTGTGGGGCATTGAGCCCTTATGTGACCAAACCCTTCACATCCATGGCACTGTATTCCTTTTCCTTGGTTGGTTTTTCTTAAGTTTTGGGCCTTCTACCAAACTCCTGATTTTTGGAGATGTCTAATGGCTTGTTCTTGACATTAGCTCTTGTCTTCCAGTCCATCTTCTTCATCACTTTGTTGAATTTTCTCCCAAGTAAGACAATGACATTAGATATCCCTTCATTTGTATTCAGGTTATAATCATCTTCGAGGTCTTCAATGGTAGAAACAAAGGCTATACTTTTCTTCTTTTCTGACTTTTCACTTATTCCTAACTCAAAGGTTTGAAGGGATCCCATTAGTTCATCAACTTTCATGTTGTTGATATCTTGAGCTTCTTCTATGGCAGTAACCTTCATGTCAAATCTCTTTGGAAGAGACCTGAGGATTTTTTTGACCAGCTTGGATTCTGACATCTTCTCCCCTAGAGCACTTGAGGCATGGCTATCTCAATTATATTCATGTGAAAGTCATGAATGCTCTCATCCTCTTTCATTCTTAAGTTCTAAAACTTGGTGGTCAGAATTTGAAGTCTTGACATCTTAACCTTGGAGGTTCCTTCATGAGCAGTTTTCAAGATTTCCCAAGCATCTTTAGCAACAGCGCAGTTGTTTATTAGTCTGAAGATGTTCTTGCCCACTCCATTGAATAGAGCATTCAACGCTTTCGAGTTTCCCTGAGCTAATTTTGTCATCTTCATCATCCAAGTCTTCCTCAGGCTTCATCTCTTCAGTGATCTTGCCATCTTTATCCCTAAGCATGGGTTGATCCCATCCTTTGACCACAGATTTCCAAGCCTTGTTGTCCATGGATTTGATGAAAGCCATTATACGTGTTTTCCAGTAGTCATAGTTAGTTCCATCAAGAATGGGTGGTCTATTCATAAATCCTCCTTCCTTGTCCATTGTACCAGAAAGTATCTTCCCTGAATCTCACCCAAAACTAGAGCAGTATGCCTGCTTTGATACCAATTGAAATTCTGGTATGCAGATATCAGATGTTCTATGAGATATCAAGACACTGATATTTGAACAATAACAGGACAACTTACATATAGAGGAACATAAGATAACATAACACACAAAGTTGTTAACCCAGTTCAGTGTACAACAACACCTACATCTGGGGGCTTCCAAGCCAGAGAGGAAATTCACTAAATAGTATTAGTTTGTAGGTCTTCTGCAAACTATATCCAATTTACAATTGACACCCTAATCACTACCCATGCTTAACTTCTACCTAAGACTCTCCTAGATGTGAGACCCTTCTCACCTCCATATCAATCACAGTAGTGATAATTAAACACTTACACGAAATTCAGAAGTCACACTTCAAGGAAACACAATCACTCAATGCTTAAAAGCTTATGAGTGCTTGACAATGCTTACAATCAAACAACACAGTCTTACTCATATATCAAGATAATATTTGAGAGGCTCACTGTCGCATCCGCGAAAAAACAACCGGCGGGCTGAAATAAAAACACAACACAGAGCCGCCACTGCGCGTTATTTATCCCAAGATAGGGAAAGGAAACGCTCAGAGAAACCTGGAAAGGAAATGGTCTTGCGACCAAAGAGAAAGGGTAAGGGAGTCGGTTACGCAAGGGGAAGGTATTAGCACCCCTCACGTCCGTCGTACTCGACGGGATCCACGCTCTAAGAAAAGAAAAGGTTGCTAAAACACCACAGACACACGCACCGAAGACAACACAGGTGGGGTTAAGGGGGAGAGAGCTCGATAGGACGTCGCATCCTATGCCTACGTATCTCGTCTGGAACGAGAATCAGAGTTGCCGTAGTTCGGCTCACGCACGCCAAACAAGACACACCGGCAAACATGGAGCCTGAATGCCAATCATTGGGCTTACATCAGCATCCGAACCAAAACACGCACAAAACGGCAAACGTGGAGCCCGACTGCCAATCACTGGACTTACATCGGCATCCGAACCAAAACACACGCAAGAAGATAACAAGCAAACACACGCAAAAAGAAAAAAAGTGCCCGGAGAGACCTCGCACGGTCTCCTGCCTACATACCTCGTCTGGAACAAGGATCAGGGCGATGTAGTTCCCCCTAAAGGGAAAGGAAGAACATGCAAACTAGTAGGGAGTCGGGAACTCGAGCCTACAAGTCATCAAGCAAGCCAGAAGAGACGCTGAGACGTCAGAAAAAACGGCACACACAGACTAACAGGGAGTCGGGAACTCGAGCCTGATAGCTGCCAAACAAAACACACGCAAAAAAGAAAAGGGTGCCCGGAGAGACCTCGCGCGGTCTCCTGCCTACATACCTCGTCTGGAACAAGGATCAGGGCGATGTAGTTCCCCCTCAAGGGAAAGAAACTCTAGCCAGAAACCAAGGGAAGACACACTACCAGGGAGCTGGACTCGAGCCTAGTGTTGTCATGCATCATTACCCTATGTTCAGGTTTCTACCTACTTGCACAACTGCAAGCTAATCCTATCCAGGAAAGAAGCAAGCATACAAGCATACAAACAGAACAACCCAAGCATTTCAAACAAATATTCACATAGCACACACTATAACCAATCAAGTGAGGCTCACACAATGGGTTTGACTGCCGAAGCAAGTCATCTGTACATGGGTAGTATTCGCTCTTAACCTTGCCATTACGAGGCTAAGGTGAAGCAGATGAAAGGTGAAGTGAGGATGAGACCTCACAACTCTTATCCCTGGCCAGGGAGAGCCTTTAGACAAAGGAGAGTGGGTCCAGAATGGAGGGACCCTTCTACGCTCAAAGACTCTGACTCGATTGTGCAACAGCACAGGATCTTGGGTTTGTGTCCCAATGCATCAACACACAGCCGTGTGAGCAGAGGGACGACTCACAGAATAGTGGGGGATAGATTGCATATCCCTTTGATCCACCAATTGCCTCATAGAGGTCTTTACCTGCTTGGCACAAATGTAAACAACCACAAACATCGCCTCTTAAGGAGGACTTCAGACAGTTGCCTGGCCAAGTAACAGGCCAGGTCTTCCAGACTACATGAAGAATAGAAGTCCTACCTCAAGTGGTTTAAAAACCAAGCAACAGCAAGCAAGTTCTTAAAGAACTGTAAGCGACTAAATGTACCTGAAATCAATCAAGTATCATCAGTACTCAGACAGACAAACAGTACACAGCAAATGTTAATCAGTTAATCTGTACAAACAAGCAACACAAGTTAATGCACACAAATGCAAGCTATAAGCCCAAGCTCAAGCCTCACAACCTACAACACAAAGTCAAGTTAGTTTATAAACATCAACCAAACTCAATTCAAATTGCCTTGAAGCAATCTCCTTAAGCATTGTGCACTTCATCCTGAAAATCCACACCAAATGTGAGAAACTAGACCACTAGGCCAAGCCTAGGATCCAAAAGGGAGAAAAAATCCTAAACAGAAAGCAATTCTCAACCAAAACCAAATTAACACAAATAGAAAGCAAATGCAATTGATCCCATACTCATATCATTCACCATATTCATTTCATGACCAAAACAAGTCAAACTAGGTCAAATGCAACATCCAATGTCCAAACAGAATGAATTCCATCAAAAGCATACCAAAATAATTCCAAAAATCCTCAAATAATTCACACCTAAACAGGACATATTCAAGGTATAGCATGTCAATTTTCAGCTCAATTGGACAAAAGGAACTAGGTCAATGAAAATCAAGAAATCCAGACACAATTATTCAAGCCAATTCAAGGTATCAACACATGCATTCACTTCAAAAATTCATAACAGAGTGAGAACAATTAAGAAATGAATGGGACCAAAACAGTGATGTCCTACAATGTGTCTATAATCAACATACCAAATTTCACATTCATCCAAAACCATATGAGAATTTCATACAAGATTTACCAACATGTGTCACACAAGCTTGCACAATGAACATACAGAGAAGAAAAATATCAATCAAATTGAAAATGCCATAGAAAAATCCAGAAAAATTCACATAACATCTCAACATATCAATGATCATTCATACAAAATTTCAATCCAATCCAACAATCATAGGTCATGCAAATAAATTCAGAAAGTTGACCTAACTAGGTGTGACACAAATTGTCACACCTAGATTCAAAAAATCATATCTCAATCATCAGGTATCCAAAAATCACAAACTTTATATGGAAATCACCATCAACATGTCCAGAATGAGCACAAAAAATTTCAATCATTTCTTTAAATGTATGAGCATTTCACAAAGGTTATGGCAACATGTATACAATTGTGTCACATTCTACAAACCCTAGCCATTTTATTTTTCCATCCATGCAAAAAATTTCCAAAAATGTCCATTAAATTCTACACAATTTCATGAGTATGGCACAAAAAGTTTCACTCAAATTGGATCAAAAATGAAGGAGTTATTAATTTTTGAAGTTTATGCAATTAAATGGAAAACAAGAAAAAATGAAATAGAATAATTAAATAAATAAATGGCGCCAGTGGCATTTTTGAAAATATCTTGAAGTTCCTCAAAACGACACCGTTTTGAGCTTAGAAACGAAATGTTTCTATTGGCTGCTGGGCGCGGCAAACAAAAATTCAAAAGCAAAAGCCAGAAATGAAGATCAAACGCCCTATTTTTCCAGAAATCATCATCAATTTCCCAGCAATGGCAAGAACATCAAGAACAATGAATCTCAACAAAAATCATCATGCGTATAACCAATGGAAAGGTCTAATCATCAGGAGCACGAATATACAACCTAATCAACCTAAATCTAACTGTATAAACCGGATCGATCGAATTAGGTTTTGGCATCACAACTAAAATTCACGATAACTCGTTCTACAGCTAACCAATTCACAAACCATCACTTGCATGCTGATCTATGATGAACACACTACAAGAAACACATAATAATTGCAGCAATTGAGAATTTCGAAAATGCACCTTGAAGAAATGGCAGATGAAGATCTGGAAGTTTCAAGGCAAAAAAGGCACAAACAGATGATGCTCATGGATCATGAAGTTGAATGGAAAAGCTTGCTCAGCTCCAGCATGCTCCAGGCTCGAAAATTCTCAAAGTTCCATGGATGTGCAATGTGTAAACAGTCGAGATTCTTGATGTTTTTGGTGAAGCTTTCTCAAAACAGTTGAAGAAGGAGATGATTGGAGAATGAAGCAAAAGGAATCACACGAATTGATGAAGAATTGGAAGAGTTTTGTGGAATTTTGCTCTTGAATGTTCTTGAGCTTTTGGAGAATTTGGAGGGAAAAGTTTGTTGAGATTCTTGTGAAATGTGATTCTGATCAAAAGTTGGTTATGATTAAGTACTTATATCCCCAATTAATCCACCTCTAATCATCCAATTAACCAAATGACATGTGATTAGCAAAAATGAGATTTTACTAAGCAAGGGTAAAAATGCCATTTCACAATGGGGCCCATGACAGCTGTATGACAGCTCACACATTCTCTAAATATCAGTTATGATGTGGTGCAACTTGTCCCATGGTCATTGGTTGTGTAATTTTGATTTTCACTATGCCATACCATGAAATGCATTTTTCAAGTGAAGTTCAAAAGTGACTTGGTCAAATATTGCACCTTGGATGTTTATGACAGTTCAAACCATTTTCAAATTGCATTTGTGAGGTGTTGCAAAAATCCCCATGCCAAAATTCCCATTATTTCTCCACTTGGACCATTTTGCCCTTGGATTTTTAATTGTACACTTGAAAATTGACTTTTTGCATTGACCATTTTTGATGAATTCCAACTATGCACCATGAAAGTACATGTCAAATGGAGTTTGCTCATAAAAAGATCACTCAATTTAGACACTCCATGTGGAAGTTATGCCACTTTGATTATGGGTCATTTTTGAAATTGAATGGACCATAACTTGCCAACCATACATGGGAATTTCATGTTCTTGGACTTTTTGGAAAGGTTAGAACAAGATCTACAACTTTCATGTTGAACAAATTTTCATTTGAAGCTTCCTTGGACATGTAATTTTGAGGTCAAAAACTTTCCATTTTGGGAACTTCTATTACAAGTCACTTTCTATTTTTGGCAATTTCTTGTCTGACTTGATTTTCTCCATTCTTAAGCTTTGAAATGTCAAATAACACTTGTTCCAACATGAATGAAGTGGATCCAACTCATTTTCACCTCCAAATCCATTAAATCATGCACAGTTGACCACAGTTGACTTTTCAACTAATAGATGAATTTGGCAATGCATTGATCAATCTGAGCCCCAATTCTCTGATGAAGTGGCTCAAGGATGAAACCCTAGCCTCAATAAGCTCCATAAAATCATATGATGATCCCCATATACATCATAGACCCCATCTCCTAGCCATGCCCTGATTGGCCCAATGCACCTGATTAGGGTTGACCAGTGGTCAAAACCCTAATCTCAAGGAACATGCTTCAACACTTGATGATAACAAGACCATGATGATGATGATGTATCACTCCAACCAAGATGAAGACTAATATCCTTGAGAATCATGAAACCCTAACTTGGACCTCCACATCCTCAGATGATTGCTGACTAGTCCAATAAAACCCTAGCTTGCACTTTGACTTCCTCATCTTCTGACCAAGACTTGAGAGAATGACTTGCACCATGTAACCACATGATATGCAATATGCAATGCCTAATGACCTAAAATGATATGCAATATGTTAAGCTAGTCCCAAGAGAGGAGGGCAAATTTTGAGGTGTTACAGCTGCCCCTATTCAATCCATTGTGAACCTGTCGATATGAATAGCCTCGGCTTTCAGATGATCAGGATGAAGAGTGATTGAATACCAAGAACAGACGAACAATTTGCACTCTGATGGGAAAATAATTAACAACGCCTGTCAGAATCGGCGAAGAAACAATCTAGAAAGAACATTCGTCCGGAACGGAGAAAACTCGGCTTGAACCCCAAAACGGAAACGTCGACCTGGATACCAAAATAAATGGTAACACAGGGATAACCATGGCCTGAACACCACTCATCCGCTCGGGATTATTATTCCTTTCTTTTTATGCTTTTCTTGAACCCCAGAATTTTTCTGATAATCCTTTTTTATTTTCTTGAACCCCGAAATTTTCTTTTGCGCAAATGATCCTCAAATCACTGCATTTGAACCCCGCTCTCCTATTTGCCAAATAATGAACCCCATTCTCCAGTTTGAACCCCAGTCGCCTGACGATAACTCACGATCGCCATTGTGAACCCCGTTCTCCAGAAAATGCCTCAACATTTCCCTTTCTCCATTTGAACCCCATCTCCAGAAAATGCCTCAACATTTCCTTTTCTCCATTTGAACCCCGATCTCCAATTTCTCGTGATGATTCCGCTGGCAACGTCGGAAATAACACCAAACACCACTCTGAGGGCGACATGTCAGAGGGTATACCTTCATAAAGGAAGGTAGCATGTGTATCTCTTCCTCAGAAGACACCTTATAACGACCTCCATCGGCCTCAGCCAGAGTCTTAGGTGACACATGAACAGAAGATAATCCTGCGGACCTCATCCTGGATATAATCTCCAACTCCAATCTCCATTTGAACCCCAAAAAATGCCTCAGCATATACTCTTCTCTGATTGAACCCCGATCTCCAGAAAATGTCGCAACACTTCCCTTTCTTCATTTGAACCCCATCTCCAGAAAATGCCTCAACATCTCCTTTTCTCCATTTGAACCCCGGAATCGCGCTGATCGCGTAACGTCCTTGATTTCACTTCCATCTCCGCCCGACGGAAAAACTCGTCCAGTATCGCGCTACTGGAGAACACTGCCGATCTGACATCTAGATGCTAAACTTCTCAGAATAACCCCTTCAACTAGACACTGACTGATGACTGGGAAGAAACTCGACGTTTACTGGACATCGAACAATGATGTTTACCTGACACCAAAGAAAGCTCGACCAGACACTTACTGATGACTGGGAGAAAACTCGACATTTACTGGACATCGAATCAATGATGTTGACAGACACCAAAGAAAACTCGACCAGACACTTACTGATGACTGGGAGAAAACTCGACGTTTACTGGACATCGAACGATGATGTTTACAGGCATCAAACAAGGATGTTGACAGGACATCAAACAAGGATGTTGACAGGACATCGAACAATGATGTTGACAGGACATCGAACAATGATGTTTACAGGCATCAAACAATGATGTTTATAGGACATCGAACAATGATGTTGACAGGACATCTAATCATGATGTTGACAGGCATCGAACAATGACGTTGACAGGACATCGAACAAGGATCGACCAGACATTAAACAATGACTGGGAAATAACTCGACGTTTACTGGACATCGAATGATGATGTTTACTGACACCAAAGAAAACTCGACCAGACACTTACTGATGACTGGGAAATACTGTTGCTCACAATGCTGAACTCCTCGGAGTATCGTCTTCACTATCCGGCAAACCAAATCCCAAGCGGTAACCACGACTTGAATTGCGCTGATCGCGTAACGTCCTTTGATGTTATTTCCATCTCTGTCCGACGGAAACATTTCCTCCAATATCGCACTACTGGGGAATATTACTGATCTGACATCCTGATGCTAAACCCATCAGAGTAGCATCTTCCAACTTCTGTCGAAACCACCTCTCAAACAATAACCACAGCTTGAGACTAGCCTATGCTTGCAATGATGCATGACTTTTTCTGCGTAATGCTCCATAATTATGGAAATGCTACGCGATTTATTATGCAATATGCTATGCTTATTCTACATGATGAATGCATAAAAAGTATCCCCCTCAAGGGATTCTGCTGAGGAGCACGAGACACTCCGTTGAGGAACTCGTCAATTCTCCGATCTCCACCCCGCTGGGGAATAGTACTGCTGCTGGGAAAAGGTAACCCTTGCTGGGGGATAACCTCCTTTGCACCCAATCCGCTCGAGAAACTGTTGGGGAATAAGAACCACCAACACTCTGTGGGGATACAACAGTCTTTGATTTGCTGAGGATATCAATCCCGACTCTGCTTGGAGACCCCTCACAGATACCTGGTGACTTCACTGGGGAAATGCTCACAGATACTCTACCGGGAAACAGCCACCTTCAGGCCTGGCAACTGGGGAAGCATCGAACTGACACCTGCTGGGGATAACCATCCTGACCCTGCTAGGGAAGCGACTGCTACTCCGCTGGGGAATCCATCCAATCCACACCTAGGATACTCAGCTGGGGATGCAGATATCGGCCTGCTACGGAAACTTATCCGATCCACTGGTAGGATGAACACTGCTGGAGATATATTTCACTGAAACCCGCTCCACTCGGGGAGTAGCAACCTTCAGGCCTGGCTGCTGAGGAAACATCGTTTACCCGCCGAGGATAACCATCCTGACCCGGCTGGGGAATCCACAGACCTCGGATCTGCAGGGGATTTGGTCCTCTAATTCTGCTTGGGGACCTAGCTGGGAAATGAGAAAAGTTGGTACAGAACACCCGTCGACTCGTCGAACCATGGTATCTACCTCCCAATCTCGTATCAGCTTTCCACTTTTGAGAATTCCCAGACTCGTCTGGACCTTTTCTGCTCCATCATCTTGTATTCCCAATCGCTCCGCGCTCGACGGAGAGCGTACTCCTGGGATTTATACAGACTTTTCAATTTTCCGACTTTGAAGAGTCTTCTTGATTAATTCCAAGGGTCGTCGGACGTCTCTACGTCTCTGCACTGTTCTCCCACTTGCCTGTCCCTGATTGGACCCTGCGGGGATTTTTTACAGACTTTCCAATCTTCCGATTTTGAAGAGTCTTCTTGATATCATTCAAGGATCGTCGTACGTCTCAACGTTTTCTCGTCGTCCCTTCATATTCATTCGTCCCAGGTTGGACTCCATAGGGATTTGTTTTGTAACAGCTTCCACATCACAACCTGCAAGTGAGTGAAAAATATCTAATAGTTCCTGCAAAACAGATCGTTAGATAAAACCGTGCCCCAGGCGTGTCAAGATTTCAACACTTGAGTCACTCATCCTTCCGAATAAGATTTCAAGCTTTCAATCTTATAAACATGCATTGGAAGAGACCTGTATGTCTTAAAATGCAAGATTCTTTATCAAAAAATATTGGATGTTTTTGCAATCAAAGTGGTAATGAAAACAAAAAACAAAATCATTTGACTGAATATGCATTTTATTGATTGGAAAAGTGTGGCTCAAATTGAGCAATACAAAGGAAGCAATTCCTGAAAAGAGGTAATTGCGCACAAAAGGAAAAATCTATCCTAATGGCAATGTGAAACCCGTAATCTCATCGAGTTCCAACTCGGTTACACCCCATATGTCCTCAGACTCTCCGTGCTTTCTGCCTTCTGAACAAGACGATTCCGATTGATCCCCACCGGGTATTATCCATGATGCTTTACTGAAGCGCAAACGATCATGCTAGACGCAGTTGTTCGTTTCAATCCCTCTTTTGCCTGGACCGCCCTTTCGGGTTTTCAGTCCACCGGGATACCCATTTTTGCCCAAGTCGCCTTTTCAGGTTTTCGACTTGCCGGGTGTACACTTTTTCACTTTATCCCTAACTTTTGCCCGAACCTTTCTTTCTGTTTTTGGTTCGCCGGGATGCCCATTCTTGCCTGGACTATTTTATTCTTTTCGTCCAGCGGGTCTCTTTATACGAAGTATTTTTTAACTGCGTCCGCATTCACAGGGGATGGAAAATCTTCGCCATCCATGGTCGTCAACAACAAGACTCCGCCAGAGAAAACCTTCTTGACCACGAATGGACCTTCATAATTCGGTGTCCATTTGCCCCTACGATCGTTTTGAGGAGGAAGGATCCTTTTCAGCACCAGATCACCTACGTGATATACCCGAGGTCGCACTTTTCTGTCAAAAGCACGCTTCATCCTTTGCTGGTATAACTGCCCATGACAGATGGCCGCTAGCCTCTTTTCTTCAATCAGGCTTAACTCTTCGTACCGGGTCCTTACCCATTCCGCCTCTTGCAGTTTCACGTCCATCAGGACTCTCAAAGAGGGAATTTGAACCTCAACTGGTAGCACCACTTCTATCCCATACACCAGCTTAGAAAGGCTTTGCCCCAGTAGATGTACGCACCGAAGTTCAATACCCAGGATACAAGCTTCGTACTCAGTCACACCGTCGGTGCCTTCAAACGTTAGCCGGGCGATAAAAGCTCATTCACCTTAACCTCCCCATCAGACATTAGAATCCGTTCGGATTCAGGGTCAGGCCCCTCCTCCGGGATCGGTTACTCTCAATCTTTCGATTAGAGCACCTCAAGATGTCCTCATCAGGGAACTCAAACTTCATCGGTTGATCATCCTCCACGAGTTACTGGGCGATGTAATCAGACAATACACTCCCCTTGATTGTTTTCTGAACGGTGTATCGAATATCGCATTCAATCAAAATCATTGGCCCTTTCGCAACCCGTCCGGTCATTGCTGGCTCTTTCAGAAATCTACCTGATCAGATCCATCTCGAAATCCACAAAGTGGTATGAATCAGCATATACTGTCTCAGTCGGCGAGCCGCCTATGCCAAAGTACATCAAGTTCCCGGAGCAGTGAATGTATTGTTTCACAGTCGGTACACTTTTTGCTAAGGTAAATTGCATGCTCTTTTCGACAAGCCTCGTCATGCTGACCCAATACACCTCGCAGACCCCTCGAAGGCCGTCAAGTACCAGATTAACAATTGCTCCTTCCACGGGAGACATCGGAATCAGAGGCTCCTGCAACTTATTCTTTTACCATTCAATGCCCCTTGGCAATCATTATTTCACCCGACCGTTTGATCTCTTTTTCTTGAATGGGTTCCCACGTGGCTGTTAGGTGAGATGTGAACCATGACATGTAGTTCAATCTTTCTAAGAAACCACGAACCTCTCTTTCCATTCCCGGTTCAGGCATTTTTTTTTTTTTTTTTTGCAGGATCAACCTCGATTCCCCTTTTTTACAATGAATCCCACAGCTTACCGGATCGCACTCTGGTAGTGCACTTACTTGAATTCAACCTCAGTTTGAATTGTCTCAACCAGTCAACCGACTTGCCCCGGTCATCCAGATGCCCCACTTCTGTATGGGACTTTGTTATCATGTCATCAACATAGCATTCAATTTCATGATGAATCATATCATGAAACGAAGTCACCATGGCTCTCTGATACAGGCACTGGCGTTCTGCTTCTCTAGAGGACAATCTTCTCTCCATGGTAGCTTGTGCGCAATGACACCGGTATCCGCCCTGGCATATCCTGACATGACCAGGTGAAGGTATCCACATGCTCCTTCAACAGGACTACCATTCTGCTCTCGACTTGCCTCTGAAGCGGCCCTAATTTCCATTTCCTTCCTGACCTCGGCGGTGCTTGGAATAACAATCTCAACCCGCTCCTCGTGCGGCTGAATCACCTTCTCCTCTTGTTTTGACAACCTGGCTAATTCCAGCAGATCACAATCTTCTTCGCCTTCTTCTTCGGCATGATAGATCGGTTTGTCGAAGTCATATGAGGTGTAACCAAATTGTTATCAACGAGATCCGGAGAATTATTTTTTGAATTCGGAACGAGACAAATCAAAAAAAGAAAAATGAAAACAAACATTGCCATTTTTATTTGTTTTTAAACTGCAAAAATAAATGAAAAACAGGGAACACCGCTTTTTGACTGAAAAACATCCATTTATTAATGATGCAGAAAATGCAAATTTATGAACATGAGGTGGCCCTTACAATGAACCATTACGTGTCGGGCAACACGTATGGCTTTCATGCAAATAAAACTAAAAACAAGAAATATTACTCTTCCGGACGAGTGACAGTGCTGATCCTTTTAAGCCTTCCAGCTCCCTGGTGCGCACGATCTTATCCATTGATCAATCTCCCAGTCATTATTAGTTTCTTCACTCGCCGCACCGGCGTGAACTGGATCTAACATTCCAGCACTGATAAACGTGAACGATGGACGACGTCCTCTATTCTGCTCAGACGAATCTTGACCTGGATGATAACTAATCCCAAACATATCCGACTTTACCACAATGCCTATGATTTTTCCCCAGCCTGGGATCCCTCCATTTCTCAACATTTCCAGTGCCTGTTTGTAAGAAGACACAGACGGTTTTTTCTCTTTTCCAATACCGATGGCATTTTTCACCTTGATGGCTCCAGCTACCAGACTGGGTGTTTCAAATTTTCCATTGTCCATTTCTACCTTCATCTTTCTCTGGACCGATTCCCCAATTACTACACACCCCTTTGTAGCGATGGCCGCACAACAATCATCAACACGAAGGAAAGCTCTATTTTTCATCAGAGGTCTCTGAACCACAGACATCGGAGCTTTTAGCTGATCCCCATTCGTTTCATCTATTTTCCTCTTGTCTTTGGACATCACATTCACCCCCATAGGGCCATGCATCGGCATAGGGTTAGCATTAACATCCGACATCAGCGCAAAATTGATGGCTTTAGAATCCACCAAATCTTGGACCACATGCTTAAAAGCTTTGCAATCCTCAATGTGATGTCCGGGTGCCCCAGCATGGAACTCGCACCTGACATTCTCATCGTAACCGGCAGGCCTCTGATCAGGTTTCAACAGAGTCAACATCCTTGGCCGCACCAATCCAAGATCCATCAACTTTTTGAACAGAGAGGCGTAAGTCACGGGCGGCTTATTGAAATGACGATCTGTCGTCCTCCTTCTCACCTGGCCCACTGCTCTTTGTGCTCTCTGTTGAGGTGGTGGTTGCCGCTGTTGTGCAGATTGATTACTAGTAGGGATTGTTACCGTATCAGCATATGGGTGATAACGATCCTTACCGCGTTCTCTTTTAATCTGCGCACCACCTGATTCAACCTTCTTCTTGGGCTGACCACTGTCAAGGGATTTCTTCACTATAGAGCCAGAGGGATTTGTTACTTCGGATGACGGAGTCTTTCCCTGAACTTTTTCCTTGATCGTCCAGCCCTCAATCCTTTCTAATCTCTCGGCCATGGCTTTCTGCCCCAAGGCAAGCCCTTGCACAACACTGAACAAATCCCTCACCATCTCTTTCAGCTCGAAGATGTCGGCGTTGGGAGAATCCATCAGTTTGGATTTGTTGCCCCTAGCAGGATATCTGAGCAAACGAGCTATGCGCACCGGTTGACACCTACAAAACAGCAAATGGGTTAATATGCATGAATGCAACGTCTATCCATATGAGGAAGCTTCTGTCCTTTGATTCTGGTTTCATCAAGACAGATAACATTTTGACATCCATATTCTGAAATTCAAGATGTCTCTCAACCAGATTCTCAATCAATAATGCCCCCATATGGCTAGACATAGGTTTGGTGCAGATGAATGCAAAATGAGAATGATGCAGATGTATGAATGCAATGCATTGCCACCCTCCAAGTCATCTGATCATCTGTTGCTCTGAAACCTGGTCTCTGAACTGATCATAACCATCTGAGGGAACAAGTAACCACCAATCCATCTTAAGGGTTCCGAAATAAACGGAAGACAGATACATCATCATCATCATCAAACCATCTCTGAACAGATACCAATAACCATCTGAATCGGCCCGGGGAATCCTGAAATAAACGGATCCCCACTGATAAATAACTCGGCCCGGGGAATCCTGAAATAAACGGATCCCCACTGATAAATACCACGGACAGCACTCCGGCGTCTCAGAAATAAACGGCCATAAATCCGACTCATAAATAGAACCCACGGAACAAATAGTCACCATCTGAACATGCATCTGAAAGAATCACCCTCCCCTCACAGGTAAATTCTAAACAGGTCATCCTAAGGCGGATAATAGTCTCGACAATCGGGCAGAGATACTCAATGGGTTTGCCCTTTCGGGTGTGCCATTGTAGCTCTCCTGAGATCGTCTAAACCAAAGATCCGGGAAATGATCGGTCACCAGAGTCAACAGTTCAGATGAAGTAACTCAACCAAAGTGGAATACCCACAGAGGCAAGCACTATCAAATGAACCTCGTCCGGCTTGTGGTACATCATGCTGCCAGGCACATATTGACCTAACATGAAGGAGGCAACATGAGACCACACTAATCCTAGGTGTATACTCGGGCCTAGGTTTTAGCCCCACTCAGAACACCCACCCCCAAACAGAGGAACCACCTGCACAGAGGAAGGCAACATGATAGTATGATGCATGCAAATATTTATGCAAATATATACACTGTTAGAATAATCAATGCAATAAATACAACAAAACAAACAACCTAAACTATCCTAGAACGCTAGGAGAGACTCGCTTAGGGCAGATGGACCAACACAGGTCAACATCTGTACAAGTCCCCAGCAGAGTCCCCAGCTGTCGCATCCGCGAAAAAACAACCGGCGGGCTGAAATAAAAACACAACACAGAGCCGCCACTGCGCGTTATTTATCCCAAGATAGGGAAAGGAAACACTCAGAGAAACCTGGAAAGGAAATGGTCTTGCGACCAAAGAGAAAGGGTAAGGGAGTCGGTTACGCAAGGGGAAGGTATTAGCACCCCTCACGTCCGTCGTACTCGACGGGATCCACGCTCTAAGAAAAGAAAAGGTTGCTAAAACACCACAGACACACGCACCGAAGACAACACAGGTGGGGTTAAGGGGGAGAGAGCTCGATAGGACGTCGCATCCTATGCCTACGTATCTCGTCTGGAACGAGAATCAGAGCTGCCGTAGTTCGGCTCACGCACGCCAAACAAGACACACCGGCAAACATGGAGCCTGAATGCCAATCACTGGGCTTACATCAGCATCCGAACCAAAACACGCACAAAACGGCAAACGTGGAGCCCGACTGCCAATCACTGGACTTACATCGGCATCCGAACCAAAACACACGCAAGAAGATAACAAGCAAACACACGCAAAAAGAAAAAAAGTGCCCGGAGAGACCTCGCACGGTCTCCTGCCTACATACCTCGTCTGGAACAAGGATCAGGGCGATGTAGTTCCCCCTAAAGGGAAAGGAAGAACATGCAAACTAGTAGGGAGTCGGGAACTCGAGCCTACAAGTCATCAAGCAAGCCAGAAGAGACGCTGAGACGTCAGAAAAAACGGCACACACAGACTAACAGGGAGTCGGGAACTCGAGCCTGATAGCTGCCAAACAAAACACACGCAAAAAAGAAAAGGGTGCCCGGAGAGACCTCGCGCGGTCTCCTGCCTACATACCTCGTCTGGAACAAGGATCAGGGCGATGTAGTTCCCCCTCAAGGGAAAGAAACTCTAGCCAGAAACCAAGGGAAGACACACTACCAGGGAGCTGGACTCGAGCCTAGTGTTGTCATGCATCATTACCCTATGTTCAGGTTTCTACCTACTTGCACAACTGCAAGCTAATCCTATCCAGGAAAGAAGCAAGCATACAAGCATACAAACAGAACAACCCAAGCATTTCAAACAAATATTCACATAGCACACACTATAACCAATCAAGTGAGGCTCACACAATGGGTTTGACTGCCGAAGCAAGTCATCTGTACATGGGTAGTATTCGCTCTTAACCTTGCCATTACGAGGCTAAGGTGAAGCAGATGAAAGGTGAAGTGAGGATGAGACCTCACAGCTCTTATCCCTGGCCAGGGAGAGCCTTTAGACAAAGGAGCGTGGGTCCAGAATGGAGGGACCCTTCTACGCTCAAAGACTCTGACTCGATTGTGCAACAGCACAGGATCTTGGGTTTGTGTCCCAATGCATCAACACACAGCCGTGTGAGCAGAGGGACGACTCACAGAATAGTGGGGGATAGATTGCATATCCCTTTGATCCACCAATTGCCTCATAGAGGTCTTTACCTGCTTGGCACAAATGTAAACAACCACAAACATCGCCTCTTAAGGAGGACTTCAGACAGTTGCCTGGCCAAGTAACAGGCCAGGTCTTCCAGACTACATGAAGAATAGAAGTCCTACCTCAAGTGGTTTAAAAACCAAGCAACAGCAAGCAAGTTCTTAAAGAACTGTAAGCGACTAAATGTATCTGAAATCAATCAAGTATCATCAATACTCAGACAGACAAACAGTACACAGCAAATGTTAATCAGTTAATCTGTACAAACAAGCAACACAAGTTAATGCACACAAATGCAAGCTATAAGCCCAAGCTCAAGCCTCATAACCTACAACACAAAGTCAAGTTAGTTTATAAACATCAACCAAACTCAATTCAAATTGCCTTGAAGCAATCTCCTTAAGCATTGTGCACTTCATCCTGAAAATCCACACCAAATGTGAGAAACTAGACCACTAGGCCAAGCCTAGGATCCAAAAGGGAGAAAAAATCCTAAACAGCAAGCAATTCTCAACCAAAACCAAATTAACACAAATAGAAAGCAAATGCAATTGATCCCATACTCATATCATTCACCATATTCATTTCATGACCAAAACAAGTCAAACTAGGTCAAATGCAACATCCAATGTCCAAACAGAATGAATTCCATCAAAAGCATACCAAAATAATTCCAAAAATCCTCAAATAATTCACACCTAAACAGGACATATTCAAGGTATAGCATGTCAATTTTCAGCTCAATTGGACAAAAGGAACTAGGTCAATGAAAATCAAGAAATCCAGACACAATTATTCAAGCCAATTCAAGGTATCAACACATGCATTCACTTCAAAAATTCATAACAGAGTGAGAACAATTAAGAAATGAATGGGACCAAAACAGTGATGTCCTACAATGTGTCTATAATCAACATACCAAATTTCACATTCATCCAAAACCATATGAGAATTTCATACAAGATTTACCAACATGTGTCACACAAGCTTGCACAATGAACATACAGAGAAGAAAAATATCAATCAAATTGAAAATGCCATAGAAAAATCCAGAAAAATTCACATAACATCTCAACATATCAATGATCATTCATACAAAATTTCAATCCAATCCAACAATCATAGGTCATGCAAATAAATTCAGAAAGTTGACCTAACTAGGTGTGACACAAATTGTCACACCTAGATTCAAAAAATCATATCTCAATCATCAGGTATCCAAAAATCACAAACTTTATATGGAAATCACCATCAACATGTCCAGAATGAGCACAAAAAATTTCAATCATTTCTTTAAATGTATGAGCATTTCACAAAGGTTATGGCAACATGTATACAATTGTGTCACATTCTACAAACCCTAGCCATTTTATTTTTCCATCCATGCAAAAAATTTCCAAAAATGTCCATTAAATTCTACACAATTTCATGAGTATGGCACAAAAAGTTTCACTCAAATTGGATCAAAAATGAAGGAGTTATTAATTTTTGAAGTTTATGCAATTAAATGGAAAACAAGAAAAAATGAAATAGAATAATTAAATAAATAAATGGCGCCAGTGGCATTTTTGAAAATATCTTGAAGTTCCTCAAAACGACACCGTTTTGAGCTTAGAAACGAAATGTTTCTATTGGCTGCTGGGCGCGGCAAACAAAAATTCAAAAGCAAAAGCCAGAAATGAAGATCAAACGCCCTATTTTTCCAGAAATCATCATCAATTTCCCAGCAATGGCAAGAACATCAAGAACAATGAATCTCAACAAAAATCATCATGCGTATAACCAATGGAAAGGTCTAATCATCAGGAGCACGAATATACAACCTAATCAACCTAAATCTAACTGTATAAACCGGATCGATCGAATTAGGTTTTGGCATCACAACTAAAATTCACGATAACTCGTTCTACAGCTAACCAATTCACAAACCATCACTTGCATGCTGATCTATGATGAACACACTACAAGAAACACATAATAATTGCAGCAATTGAGAATTTCAAAAATGCACCTTGAAGAAATGGCAGATGAAGATCTGGAAGTTTCAAGGCAAAAAAGGCACAAACAGATGATGCTCATGGATCATGAAGTTGAATGGAAAAGCTTGCTCAGCTCCAGCATGCTCCAGGCTCGAAAATTCTCAAAGTTCCATGGATGTGCAATGTGTAAACAGTCGAGATTCTTGATGTTTTTGGTGAAGCTTTCTCAAAACAGTTGAAGAAGGAGATGATTGGAGAATGAAGCAAAAGGAATCACACGAATTGATGAAGAATTGGAAGAGTTTTGTGGAATTTTGCTCTTGAATGTTCTTGAGCTTTTGGAGAATTTGGAGGGAAAAGTTTGTTGAGATTCTTGTGAAATGTGATTCTGATCAAAAGTTGGTTATGATTAAGTACTTATATCCCCAATTAATCCACCTTTAATCATCCAATTAACCAAATGACATGTGATTAGCAAAAATGAGATTTTACTAAGCAAGGGTAAAAATGCCATTTCACAATGGGGCCCATGACAGCTGTATGACAGCTCACACATTCTCTAAATATCAGTTATGATGTGGTGCAACTTGTCCCATGGTCATTGGTTGTGTAATTTTGATTTTCACTATGCCATACCATGAAATGCATTTTTCAAGTGAAGTTCAAAAGTGACTTGGTCAAATATTGCACCTTGGATGTTTATGACAGTTCAAACCATTTTCAAATTGCATTTGTGAGGTGTTGCAAAAATCCCCATGCCAAAATTCCCATTATTTCTCCACTTGGACCATTTTGCCCTTGGATTTTTAATTGTACACTTGAAAATTGACTTTTTGCATTGACCATTTTTGATGAATTCCAACTATGCACCATGAAAGTACATGTCAAATGGAGTTTTCTCATAAAAAGATCACTCAATTTGGACACTCCATGTGGAAGTTATGCCACTTTGATTATGGGTCATTTTTGAAATTGAATGGACCATAACTTGCCAACCATACATGGGAATTTCATGTTCTTGGACTTTTTGGAAAGGTTAGAACAAGATCTACAACTTTCATGTTGAACAAATTTTCATTTGAAGCTTCCTTGGACATGTAATTTTGAGGTCAAAAACTTTCCATTTTGGGAACTTCTATTACAAGTCACTTTCTATTTTTGGCAATTTCTTGTCTGACTTGATTTTCTCCATTCTTAAGCTTTGAAATGTCAAATAACACTTGTTCCAACATGAATGAAGTGGATCCAACTCATTTTCACCTCCAAATCCATTAAATCATGCACAGTTGACCACAGTTGACTTTTCAACTGATAGATGAATTTGGCAATGCATTGATCAATCTGAGCCCCAATTCTCTGATGAAGTGGCTCAAGGATGAAACCCTAGCCTCAATAAGCTCCATAAAATCATATGATGATCCCCATATACATCATAGACCCCATCTCCTAGCCATGCCCTGATTGGCCCAATGCACCTGATTAGGGTTGACCAGTGGTCAAAACCCTAATCTCAAGGAACATGCTTCAACACTTGATGATAACAAGACCATGATGATGATGATGTATCACTCCAACCAAGATGAAGACTAATATCCTTGAGAATCATGAAACCCTAACTTGGACCTCCACATCCTCAGATGATTGTTGACCAGTCCAATAAAACCCTAGCTTTCACTTTGACTTCCTCATCTTCTGACCAAGACTTGAGAGAATGACTTGCACCATGTAACCACATGATATGCAATATGCAATTCCTAATGACCTAAAATGATATGCAATATGTTAAGCTAGTCCCAAGAGAGGAGGGCAAATTTTGAGGTGTTACACTCACAAATTACACAAACACTCAAACCCTAATGCAATCAATTATCTTCTCTTCTACGTGAGTAATTAGGTTTTGAGACATTCTATTTATAGCCATAAAATGCATTGGATTTGGGCCTTGTATTCCAAGAGCATCAGTTGCACAACATTAGGTAATCAATCAAAAGTTTCCTAAAATGTCTTAACATTAAGAAAACATAATCTGTTAACCACAATACGAATCTCTGATTCCTCAATCACGAACGTCATAAGGGAAAGCATAATATTCCTAGAATATTCTGTAGACATTTAACCCCACAAACATTACCAAGGTAAAAATTTGTTTCAGACAAGATGTCACAACCACATGTTAAGGCATCTTGTTCAACATGTTGCAGCTAAGTTAGTTTTACCAAAAGTTACTGTCAATCAAAACAACCAGGAATTAACATATACTTTTACCCGACTAAATATATAACCTCAAACAAAGTCATGTACTTATTTTGAAGTCAGAAAGCTCCTTATAATGGATTATATGCTCCTTAAATGTATTAATGAACGCCTTATAGTGAACATGACAAAGCTCGTCAATAGAAAATAATAAAATCATGAGGAGATACTTAAGGAATTTTCGTACTTAACTAGTGACATATGATGGTATACCCCATTAATAGGAATAACTAGAAGAAAATCATTAGCATGTTCTTCTTGCAAACCCCAAAACATTATTTTATATCTTGTGATCATATCAAACTTTACTTACATATATTTAATACTTTTACTGAAAAGGGCATTTGCCAAAACATGTTGGAATTTAAGTGAAATTGTGTTCTTGCTAGTAAACTTGCTAATATTAAAATTTGTAATCGTACCTCTAAGATCATTCAAATTTATATCAAAATCAGCGCCCTTACTCTCTCTCTCTCTCTCTCTCTCTCTCTCTCTCTCTCTCTCTCTCTCTCTATATATATATATATATATATATATATATAATATATATATATATATATATATATATATATATATATATATATATATATATATATATATATATATATATATATATATATATATATATATATATATATAATCAAATGACACCAAGATGTCAAACTTAGTAATATGTCATCTTCGATAATTTTTCACCTTATGTCTATATAACAAAATCTATCGTTGGATTGAAAGCTTGTTAATGATGAGAGTAAAGAATTTGCAATGGATTCCGAAATCGAGCGATGATACCATGCAAGAATCATGGTATTGCTACGAATCCATGGCGCATACAAAGGATCTGCTACTAAAGGTTTTGTGAGGGTTCCATCAATGAACTTCTCATTGTTCTTGGAGATTAATGCAATGGAAAAAAGTGGATTACAATATCCACTATATACATTAGTCAATAACTAACAAATAACAAACTTTAACTAACTCTACACATGTCAAGTAATTAATAGCCCAATAATATTAGTGTATTAACAAAATTATTATCATATAATTCACGCCTATAAAGTTTCAAGTCAATAAAAAATTATTTGATATGTTAAAGAGAATGAAAAAAAATTAACGATTTTCATGAAGTTTTGTAAGACATTAATTTTTATGTATCTCGTGGACATGTCAAATGATTTCTGATTGATATTAATTTTTATAGATATGATTTATATGATAATAAATTTCAATTCAACGATAAATTTTATTATACAAATATGCAGTAAAGAGTTATCGGTGGTGTCATTTGATCCTGACCATATATATATATATATATATATATATATATATATATATATATATATATATATATATATATATATATATATATATATATATATAGAGGTCATACTTCAATGAAAGTCCATGAAGAAAGGACTTCCATCAATCAAAATCTCTTCGACTGCCCCCTTACAACTCTTCATCAAACCAAATAGATGTATCCTCAATGTGGATCAGTTTAACATATCTATAGGCCAAAAATAGTTTGGAGATACCCATGTAAGCAAAAGTAGTGTCTGTCAGTCTACCATGTTGAAATAATTCAATAAATCTACTATGAGCATAGCCAACGAACTGTCTTCCTATTGATTGCTCAAAACCATGTTTACATTATGAAATAGGCTCACCACCATGTGATACTTGACCTCGAACTAAAAGTCATTGAAATATTTTGCCATGTCTTCATAGACTTGTTTCATAAAAATCTTGGATACCATACACCTCTAAATAGAACCTACAATAATAAGGTATATCTCGCCATTAGCCTTTAATAACACTATCAAAAGTGCATAAGCTACAAACTATGTCAAACATATCGTACACATTCCTCCTATCCATAAGTTAACTACTCGAGTTATTGCACATAAAATATATCTTGCCAAACCATAACTTTCTCCACATAGTGTGTCTTATATGTGTTGGGCTCGCAAACCATCTATACCACACAATGTCTCTTTGTGGAACGATTTAATGCACTATAGAATCATGGCAACTTCAACCACAAGGGAAGTTTCAAATAACACGGTGGTCATTATGGAGGAATGTGTCATGTACGGGTGTTTAACCTCCAAAACTTTCATTTTATCTCAATTATAAGCGCCCTACACCAGATGACCTTAACACTTTTACATACAACATAAAGTATTCATCTGCAACCTTAGAAAGGCATTGCCTGATGTTATTTCCCATTCTTGTATCTCCCTCTTAGTATAATGTCATCTATGACCCATAACATCTTGTTCAATTCTTACTAACAGACTATCAACTATCTTGGTATATTTGTTTATTTTTCTCCATGTATCTGAGAAACCTAAAATATGATGTTGTTGTAAGGACTTTTGATTCCAAAATTTATGACCCCTCATATTTTGAGGCTTTACCACCTCTATTGTGAATAAGGAAGAAGTAAAAATCAAATTCAAATACATACATATCTTGGGTCAACGACCACCTTATAAAGAGTCTCTTTTAATGCCTAAAAGAAACAAATATGACAATTATGCAGTATACTCTTTACACTTAAGATATGTGATGTGGGGACTCTCTCTAACAACCTTGCATCCAAAATAAGTTTTTTACTATGCACCTAACATTTTGGGATCCTTTGTGGATGATTTTTAAATACCTACAAGATGGCTTTCGTCTTCCTTTATCGCATGAGTAACACGAAATACACCATCATGATGACATGTCTGACTCATGACAAGAACGCTCATGCACTTTCCCTATATCTATTGTTTGACCACTTTCAAAGATTCTTTCAATGCCATAAACAAATCATGATCACTCTCATTGGTTTTCTGGATTGCATTTTTTCGTTTATCACTATAGAATGTGTGGCGTCTTAAGAAGATCCATACGAAAAATGGGTTTGCTCGTATCTCTACCATTTGGACAACAATTAAACCTCCAAAATGAAAAGTATAAGCCCCTATCGGAGTAGAAACCATTGGAGAACACAAGTATGTGCCTTCTCTCTATGTGATACAGATGATGTTTAATTGAAAATTTTCAACAGACAAATTATGGACATAAGTGAAAGAGAATTTCACCATAGTTGTGTTGAGTCTTAGGGGTGTACACGGGTTGGGTTGGACTGAGTTTGATCTAACCTGTTACCCAATTCGTTCAAATTTTAATGGGTTGGGTTCTTCGTCCAACCCGCAATTTCATTGTCAAAACTGACCAAGACCGACCCGTTCATTTATGTGTTGGGTTTGGTTGGGTTTGTGGGTTGTGTTTCAAATATAAAAAAATATTTTTTATGATTCTTTTTGTTGGTTTAAAAAAATGTAACACAATTCAATACAATCATACTCATTTATAACACTCAAATTCGATACAAAAGAAAAAGAAAATAAGACACTCAATGTAACACAACTCAACAATCATACTCATTTATAATACTCATTCATCAACATGACATAACACTTTATAATAATAAAAAATTCAACAAGACACGCTATTTCCATTAGGGGTGTAAACGGATCATAAAAAACCAATTAAATCGACAATCCAAACCAAACCAAACAAAAATAAATCTGTTTCTGGTTCGGTTCTAAAACTGAACTGGACCAATAAAAACCGATGTTGTTTGGTTCGGTTCTCGGTTTTAGTTTTTAGGAACCGCCAAACCGATGAAACGAACCAATGGATATAATTATCCTATACATCTTTTATTTCACCCATCATTAAGCATAAATTTTGTATCGGTCTAACCATTCTCCGTCTTTATTTACACTTCCTTTCTTTTAGCAAAATACACATCTAGAACCAAACTCCTAAACATAGAAATTAAAACCATAAGTTACAAAAGCTTGCTCTCACTGAACTACTGCTCTCGCTGCCCGTCACAAGTGTTTCTCTCTCTACCATCGTTTTGATATGTTATGGTCGTCTTCTTCGTGTTCAACAAAATTCCTTCTAGTCTTGTTACAAAATAGCTTTGATGTGTGCTCTAGATGTGAACACGTGAATTGTTGTGTGTTTTATTATGTTCTATTTGTTAAGCTTTCAAATCCCTTCTCAACCTTCTGATGTCAAGTGTCAACTTTTATATTTGATACTGAACTTATTTCATGATGCAATGAAAATCATGTCACTGTTTCATATGGATTAAGACCAACTTGTAATTTATTTGAAAAAATAGAGCATGAAACAAATTACATGAAATATATTATTTTAAAAAATATTAGCATAAAATACGCCAAAAACACGATAATGGAGAATACACTGATTAATATAATGTTTGAAAAAAATACTATAAACCAATCAACCGAGCCAACCAAATCGAACCAACCAAATCAAACCAAACCAGTTCATTTAACTCAGTTCCAATTTTTAAAAAAAATGTTAAAAACTAAACCAAACCTATATCAGCGGTTTGAACATTTTTGACCAAAAATCGATCCAAACAAACCGATTACACCTCTAATTTCCTTAAAATATATAAGTTGGAAATGATATAAAAGAAAATAAGAAACAATATTTAATCTTAGAATTACTTAACTTTATTGGTCTAATAGTATTATTGGTGGAGAATAAAAAAATTTAGAAAAATTATGGTTATTAGTGTGATATTAATTTTATATTTTTATTTAAAATTATAATAAAAATGATAAGAATTACTAAAGTCACATCAACGGGTTGAGTTAACGGGTCCGCGGGTAGCACAGTTCAAACCTGATACCTGAATCAAAACGATACAGATTGTTATGGGTTGGATATACTTGTAAATGAGTGAATTCGAATAATTTATGGATTAGTTCGATTTAGATCTACTGGTTTATAGATCGATCTGTATCCATGAACACCTCTATTGAGTATTATTTTTTGCATTCGCATATATGTGAAATAGATTGTGTCGTCGTGTGAGAATAAATATGAAGAAAAAATTTGTGAAACGATGAAGTGTGATTTGTGAAAACAATGAAAGACGATGGTTATATTTCCTTTTTATTTTATTTTATTTTTTTAACTTCTTGTGTCTTCTATTTATAATTTATTTTGGCTTCTAAATAAATTTAAAAAAAAAAAAATTAGTATACATTATCAAGTGTAAATTTGTTTAGACGGTGAGTACATCACAACTATTCATAATTATGTACTTTATACTATGATAAAAGTCAAACATGAATGAAAGTTTAAGAGCATCTCCAACCGTGAACTCATTTTTGCGTTCTTTGTGGGACCTATTAAGCCACGTCAGCTTGAAGCAACTCAACTACTTTTTCACTCCAATGGTGCAACTCTGAAGAACTCAGATTGGACCTCACAACTTTATTTTTATATATTAATATTTTATTCATATTAAATTTTATATTAATTAAAATAATAATTTTAGTGTTTTAAATTAAATTTGATATAAAATAAAAAAAATTAAATTAAACTTATAATTTAAAATGATAATTAAAATTAATCTCAAATACATGATATATAATTAAAAACAATAAAAATAAATAACATCACATAATTAATCAAACTTAAATTTCATCATCTTCATGTCCAAAACGTTCCCAAATATATTCGACTAGATCTCCTTGAAGTTTACGATGAACTTGTTTTTCTTGAATACTTGCTCTTCTTTGTAGTCTTGTTGCAAGATTCGGATGAGGACCGCTAAATGTTTCAGTTGTTGAGTTATTGATATCCACATTATCATAAGAGTAATCAAAATTACCTCCATATGTATGTCGTTCGTCTTCCACAATCATGTTGTGCAATATGATGCAGGCATATATGGTATGCTTGAGAGTGTCCATGTGCCAGGCACGCGTTGGGCCACGTATAATTGCAAATCGAGATTGAAGCACTCCAAATGCTCGCTCCACATCTTTTCTAGCCGATTCTTGATGTTGAGCAAATAATTTTTTCTTTTCTCCCTGTGGCATTGAAATAGTCTTGACAAATGTAGCCCACTCGGGATATATACCATCTGCTAAATAATACCCCATATTATATGGTGTCCCATTGATTGTATATTGCACATTGAGAGCACGTCCTTCCAAAATATCGTTAAACACGTTGGATTGGTTTAGCACATTAATGTCATTGTTTGAACCTGCAATACCAAAAAAAGCATGCCAAATCCATAAGTCTTGTGATGCCACTGCTTCAAGCATGATTGTGGACTTACCATGATCACCTCGACAAAATTCTCCTTTCCATGCAACAGGACAATTTTTCCATACCCAATGCATACAATAGATGGAACCCAACATACCTGGAAAGCCACGTGACTCTCCCATTTGTAAAAGATGTTTAACACCAGTGTTGTTAGGCTTTCTCAACTACTCAGCGCCAAATACAACATTGACACCCTTAACAAATCTTTCTAAGCACTCAATTGAAGTGCTTTCATCGATTCGAACATATTCGTCTACAAGGTCAGCAGGAGACCCATACGCCAGCATACGAATAGCAGATGTACATTTCTGCAATGGTGAAAGACCCATTTTACCAGTTGCATCGACCCTCAGTTGGAAATATTCATCATGATTTCCAAGGGCATCTACAATTCGAAGAAATACATGCCTATGCATTCTGAACCTTCTTCGGAATTGAACATCTGTGTATACTAGGTTTTCCGAGAAGTAGTCATTGAATAATCGATAGTGCCCTTCTTCACGACCTCGATCTACCGTTGTTCTTCTCTTTGGCCTAGAGGAACTTCTAGATCGACGTTCATTCTGAAGTTGTTGTTCTTCATCACTGTCGTCCATAAATTCTTCTTCAACCAACTCCCAAAATTCTTGATCGTAATTATCTGAATTGTCTGAATCCATTTAGTGAGTAAAGAATGAGAGAAAAATGAGAAGAATAAGATGAGAATGAGAAAACAATGACATAAGTGGTAGTATATATAATGGTTTGAATAACGGCTAGTTTGAATAACGACTAGTTTGAATAACGACTAGTTTGAATAACGACTAGTTTGAATAACGGCTAGTTTGAATAATGGCTAGTTTGAATAATGGCTAGTTTAAATTAAAGTGGTAGTTTAAATAACGGATAGTTTAAATTAAAGTGGTACTAATGACCATTTTACATAGGTGTTCATAAATTAAAGTGGCACTAATGACCATTTTACATAAGTGATACTAACTACATTCCATATTTTCTTTTCATCTTATTACAATATTTTTCATGAATATCTCGTTGACTATCGTTCATAGTAGAAGTGTCTTTCATCATCATTTGCACTACCCTTAATTCTAGCTCGTCCTCCTTAGCTTGCGCAAGTCTGTCCATTGTTATTGCTCTTTTATTCTTTGCATCTTGCGTTGCATTTGGAATTTCTGATGCCTTACCCTTCCTTTTTGCTACTTTTTGTCCCATTGGACGCTCCATTGGTGATGATGAGTTAAACTCATAACTTGAAGTTGTATCTGGGTTCTCCGATGATGGCCCATTAGCATAAGTCTTTGTTATTTTTGCAGAACTTCCAATCGATTCTTCGACGATGCGCCATTTAGCTTCATCTTTTAACAATCGCCATGCATACTCAAGATTGAATGTTGTACCTTGATCCTGAGCAAAAATAGCATGTGCATCTGCCATGACATCGGTCTCGGATGTCCCACTTTTCTTTCCTTTAAGAGCAATTTTGTAACGCCCAACAAATTTTTAAACCATGCCATTTATTCTATGCCATCGACATTTTAACTGTCCCCCTAACTTTTCCCGCAATTGCCCACAATATTGGTTATAACTAGCGGTAATTCTTAACCAAAAACTCTCAGCCTTTTGATCAACTCCCACAATTAGATCCTTTGAAACATTGAGCCATGATTGGATAAGTAGTATATCCTTTTCCCTTGTAAATTGCTCTCGAGATCTTTTTTTAACGACAACCCTTTCTTCTTTTTCAGTACCAACTTGAGTAGAAAATGATGGGACTTGAGTAGAAAATGGTGGAACTTGAGTAGAGAATTCCATACTATTAGAATTCATTTGAGGTATGGGATATATATTTGGATTGTTTGGTGACGGAAGAAATATGGCGGGGTTTGTTGGCACCGGTGGAATTTGAGAATTTTGAGGATTAAGATTTTGATAATTTTGCATGTAATTGAAAAAAACTTGTTGATAATGAAAATGATTAGGATCCATTTGGCCTAAACAATTGTAATTTGAAGTAAAAAGATGAAATTTTGAGTTAAATATTTTGTAAAAAAAATGCTAATGAGAAAAAATTGTTGAAAAAAAATTAAAAGTATAGGAATAAAATGATGAAATTGTGAGAGAGAAATTTCAAATTGAAGAGAAAATAAAAGTGAGAGAAATTTGTGTTGGTAAATTTTTGGAAACCAAAATCATATTTATAATAAAAAATATGTTAAAAAAATATATAAAAAAATAAGTAGCCGTTCTAAATTAAAAAATAGAAAAAAAGAAAGGTTATCGTTGCATGCTGAAGCAATAGCATTGCCATGTTGGCGAACTCCAACCATTCAACCGTGAAAGAACTGCTCTCATTGTTGTTTCACTCTGGCGAACTGAGTTGAAAAAACTACCGCTGGAGATACTCTAATAGTCATAATTAATGTGTAAAATCTCTTTAGCATACCAATTACCATCAATAAAAAGTGATAAGTTGATTTCATTGGATTTGATATTCACATTTTTTTCTTAAAAACTAAACTAAAATTAAACTAAACATATGAAAAATCAGTTGATTTTATTTTATACGATCAATTTATATTTTTAAAATTTTATGAAATTTATATTAAACATTAAATAATAAAAAATTGCATACGCATTACATTTTTATACCATTAAAATAAGTACATAAAAAAATAGTAGATAATAATTATTTAAAAAATACATTAACATAACATATATCTTTTAAGTTTTAAATAATATAGTGGAAAACAAAATATAATGATGATATCTTGGATGATCAATGTTAAAACTAATTGAGAATAACTCAAGCTAACAAAAATTACTAGTAAGGTAACTTCACTCATAGAATTTGTTTGTTTTTTTCAATAATATTCTACAAATAAATAATAGCCAACTTGACACCCTTCACTTCACTCTCCCTTATATAAGGAACTAAGACCACAATGTCTTAACACAACGTCTCATAATAACAACTCTCATATCACTGTGTTTTCTACTTCAAATCACACTTCTTTGAGCTTGTATTATTATTATATTGAAAAGTTAGATATATAGATACATAGATATAGCAACAATATGGGTTGGACAGGAGAAGAGAACAGACGTTTTGAGGATGCACTTGCTGTATATGGTCCAGAAGATCCAAATCGGTGGCAACATGTGGCTAACGCTGTTGGTGGAAAATCAATACAAGAAGTTCGAAGGCATTATGAAATCCTCAAAGAAGATCTCATTCGAATTGAACGTGATCAAGTTCCGCTACCAACTTATAGGGGAGGAGGTTCTTCTGGTATCAATATCAACAACACCAGAAGACAGTTAATTGCTGATGAACAAAGGTACTAATGATACATTCAATTATTGTTGCCACGATGCACTGAGATTCGGCCTTAATAATACATTCAATTTCACAGCTTAACAATCACTCAAGAAATTAGTATTATTTATACTAAAAAATCCATGCACATTAATATATTTAAGGATCGTGAAATTTGTTACTATATAAAATATTTGTCAGGATTAAACTGCGGTTAAATAAGATTTTTCACACATATATGTTAGAATTCAAACTCTGATGATGACGTTCAACCTAACAAAATCGATTTCTGCTACTATTTGAACTAAGATTTACAGAGACTTCTATTTAGGGTCACATGAAATTCAATCCATCATCAAAGTTATCATGTGCACGTGATTATAGTTAAGATAATGACTCATATATATAATTAATCATCATCAACTCATAGATTAGTTAATAATCACTAGATCATACTTAGACCTATGTAGTTTGTCCCCAGGGTCCTCTTTTTAAATAATATTCATCTGCAATATTTTGATTTAGTTAAGTTTTTTAGCACATGCACTTGTCCATTTATTTATTAATTAACTCTATTAGGTTTCTTAATCAAGTATGAAATCTCCCTATTAATTATTATTATCCTGTCTAATCCCATTTTCAGGAGAATGAGGAATCTTAATATCCGTTGAAGCAAAGACAAAGACTGATACAGCTCTGGAGCAACATGTTTTTCAATTAAATTATATTAATGTGTTGTGTATTTTTAATTTGAGTGTAACAAATGTTGTATTATGTGATGTAATGTAATGTAAAACTATATTAGAAATTATGTCTGGTTTATTTATTTTAGTGAGAAAATAACATTGATGGTATAAAGTAAAACACCACTAATTATTGTCTATATATATAAATGGTTAAGAATTTTTTAGCAAATAATGTTAGCGTAGAACCTTATATTTCGTGAAACTAAAATGTGAGTGGTGGGTATTTAATTAACACATATGTAATAAGAACCAAAAATTAAGGTAACATCACAACTTTCTCAAACGTTAAACATTCCTAAAACAGGTTATTGTGTTGATATAAAAAACATCAAATTCTAGTCAAATAAAGTTGCACTACATTGCCATCCTTTGTTGGATTACAAACAAAAAAATAATTTATAATTGTGATTGTGAAGGTGTTTTTGTTGTAGGGAAATTAATTAAGAAAAGATGGCAAAGATAATATTTGTTTTGGTGTTCGCAATTGCGGTTGCGATGCCGTTGCGTACCGTTATGGGACAGGGAAACTGGCAGGAACTTATGGGACATGGAGATTTGGCTGAGACTATGGATGAGGCTAAGAAGGCTCTTGGTGCTGCTAATACTGCAGCAGCCGGTCAAGCCGCGTTTGACGATTATTTTGGTGGTGGTGGTGGTGGTGACGCTCTAGGTGGAGCCGGTGGAGCCGCTGATACAGTTGATGATGAGGTTCCAGTTGAGGGTGCATCTTTGGCTGATTGGATAGATGAAAAGTAAGATCACAATCATTCTTTTTCTCTCTTTGTACATAAAAATCTAGTAACAAATAAAATGTTACGCGTATGTAGCGCACGTACGCGTAATGTGGTTAATTCAGTTAGGGGTGTGCAAAAATATGGTTAACCAAATTATATGTCTAAACTGAATTGCATTGCACCATAAAATAACCAAACCACTTGAATGGTTAATGATCTGAACCATTTAAATTAACCAATTATAATTCAGTTTAAAACCGGTTCATAACTAGTTTTCTTTTATAAACTGCTTTAGTTATAATTTTTTTAATAAAAAAAAGAAAAATTATTGAGAGTGAAAAAAAATAGAAATTAAAAATATTTATAATTATGAAAAATTAAAATTATTTTATTAAAAATTAAAAATAAAATTATAAAAAAAAATATAGTTTTTTTAGAAAAAAATCTGAAAATAAAATATTTTGGATTCCATAAAATAAAAAATAATTTTTTTCTGAAAATATTTTTTTTATTCATTAAAAAAATATAATTTAATTTGAAATAATTTTTTTTTCAGAAAAATAAAAAATTATTGTTTTCCAAAATAAAAAAATTCTGAAAAAATATTTTTTTTTGAAAAATAAAAATTTCAGAATAAAATTATTTTTATAGTGAAATTTTTTCCCAAATTTTATGAAATATAAAAATAAAATAATTTTTTTTTTATTTTTCCAAAAATAAAATTCGAAAAAAATTTATTCTGAATTTTTTTCCCAGAAAAATTAAAATTAAAATATTTTTTTTGCATGAAATTTTCAAAATATCTATTCAGATTTTTTTTCAAAAAAATAAAAATTTTAAATAATTTTTATAAATAAAAGTTTTTTTAAAAAAATAAATATTTTCATTTTTTTTTTAAATTAATTATTTTTTATGAAATTAAAAAAATTGATTTTAAAACAGTTCAAATTATAAAATTGGTTTATAATTACAAACTGATTATAAACTAGTTTATAAATACAAACCGGTTATAAACTAGTTTTAAACTGAATTGAAACCATTTTAACAATTAACTGCATTTTTTGTAAAATGGTTATTATAAACTGAATTGAACGTGGTTTGGTTCAGTTCAGTTCATGAACCACGAACACCCCTAAATTCAGTTGCGCAGATAAATTCAACTATATTAATTGAACATGTTTTTGTTGTTCCACAAAACAGCGCTACAGAAGCAGCAGTTGCACAACCATTGCCGGTGGATTCACCAATCGGTGCACCAGAAGATTTACCAGCAGAGACACCAGAAGGGTCACAAACATTCGAGGGCCTATCACCAGGCCTATCACCGGGATATGAACTCAAATATTCACCATTCGGATCACCATCGGATGAACCCAAAGTTATACCCGAGGCACCAGAAGACGATAACGACGAAGGCATAGTTGACAAAAGAATAGTGGGGGTTTCTCCAATAGGGTCGCCAACGGATGCACCTGATGGAGCACCATCAGATGACGATGACGACGTGGATTCACCTGATGGTGCACCGTCATTCGCACCTGGAGTATCTGGATTCGATGATGATAATTGAAGCAAAGAATAGTAACTTCAACATCAAGTAATTCTAATATCAATGTTGATTATCAACATACAGTTAAATTCCCTTGAAATGTTAAACCAATTTGAGTATGTAACATAACATAACACCTATCAATTTCCCTCCTTAACAAAAATGTGGCTATTTGTTATTATTATCTTTCTATTGAGAAATCATCGATTTTCTTGCTTGTACTAAGTTTTATATTATTGGATCATTAAAGAAAAAGATCAAAACTTTAAATTAATTTACATTAACATTGTATGTCACTTAATCTCTAAATACATTGTTTGCTTCATGAATGGCAAACAATAGATTAGAAGTCTCAATATTATTGATTTTTATTTATAGAATACACAATCCAAAGATCACTCAGATGAAATAGTAAAAGATTTTTTTTCAGCTAAACCAAATATTCTAGGTTCGAATTCAGTCTTGATCACGCAGCTGGTGCTAAGTTTTCTCATAGATGTGAGATCAATGAGCTGCGAGTTTCTGAACCAAAAACTAAACCATTTATATGATCATCTTTCTTTTCGACTTCCACTCTTTTCGCTACCTCGTGTTTTATCCTCGCAACATCTTTTCCGAACCTCGTCTCCATCAGAATTTCCAGTTTTCCTTCTAGAAGCTTCTCTTTAGCAGCCCATCTTTGCAATTTTCCAGAAGTAGTTTTGGGAACACTTTCACTCTTAACCAAAACCACCCATCCAACTTCAACACACTCTTTCTTCAAAACACTTTCTTTAATTCCTTCACAAACACTCCTTAGAATCCCCTCATCCACATATTTTTCAACTCTTTGCATCTCTGCAACAATTACAACCGTCGCTAAAACTTTAAATGCTGCGACACAACCTCCTCGTAGAAGCTTCGGAAAACTGTTGAAAACAGCGGTCTCTATGTAATGTGGTTGAATCTTTTCACCATTTTGAAGCTTTATAGTATCTTGAATTCTACCAGTAACATAGAGATACCTTTTTTCTCCTTTCACGATTCCTCTGTCGCCCGTTCGAAGAAAACACCTACGAACTTTGTTTCTGATTCTTGCATGAAAAACTTCTCTTGTTAGAGAAGGGTGACCAAGGTAACCAGAACAGTTACTTGGAGATGAAACCCAAATTTCACCTTCAACACCATCTTCAACAGGTTCGAGTGTTTCTTCGTTAACAACCATGATTTCCATGTCTTCTTGTTCCTCGAGCCTCGCAACTGGTAAAAGCTTTTTGTGAGTTGGAAAATGCGAGAAGCTAGAATAGGCTTCTATGTTATGATCCCTCCATGCAGTTGAAACAAAAGTGCAATTCTCTGCTAATCCATAAGAAGGTGAAATGGACGAAGCTCTTAACCCGAATGGCGAAAAAGTATGAATGAATTCAACCACTGAGTCACTATAAATAGGTTCATTGATGAGTATAAGGTTGTTAAGATTTGATAGATTAATAGGTAAAGTTCCTTTGTGAACTCCTCCACGTTTGACTACAAGTGGTAAGGTGAAAGAAGGGACAGGAGTGCATGTAGCATTGAATTTCGACATTAACTCGAGCCAGATTCTCGGCCGTTTGATGAACGATGTTGGAGAAGCGAGAACACACGTCGCACCTGATACAATTGTGAGTAACAGAAACATGAGACCGCAATCATGGTATTGAGGTAGCCAGGAAACGATAGTACTGTTTGGATGAAGATCGTAAGCTTTTCTCGCTGTTCTAACGTTATGAGCAGCTGAACCTGTTGTAACGAGAACCGGTTTTGGTATTCCAGTTGCACCTGAGGTGTACTGAACCAAGTAAACCTCGTCTGGTTTACGACCATTGTACGAATTAGAATTAGAATTTGAATGTATGTTACTGTTTTTGATGTCTTCTGTGGAAATCCAGAGGAGTGTTTGTAACATGTGAGCTAGTTTATTATTGTGACATGAAGTGATGTAGTGGTGAATGGCTGAAATGTAATTGGGGTGAGCTATGGCAGCTTTTGGTTTAGTTTGTGAGATTATTCTTATAAGGTGATGATAGTTTTTTTCGTTTGCGAAAGAAGGATTAGGAGGGACTATAGGAACAGTTAAAAGACCAGCTCTTTGACAGCCGAAAATGACCTTAACAAGGTCGAGTCCGGGAGAGCAAAGAATAAGGACAGTGTCGTCTCTTTGAAGAGTAAAGAGTAGTTGAGTTGAGATTACATCTGTTGAGGTATTGAGTTGTTCGTAGGTGAGGTGGGTAGTGGAAATGGTGTTTGCGTAATCTTCGGCCCAAATGAAAGCTGGTTTGGACATGAAAGATGGTAACCTGGCCCAAAGTGGGAGGTATTGATCAACCACAGGTTGGTCGGGGAAGGAAGGATCATAATTCTCGTACTCATATTGCATTTTTGTTGTTGTTTGTTCTTTTCTGTTGTTGCTGCTTGTGAAAACTGGTCTTAGTCACTTGCTACTTATAGTTAAATGATTTAGATGTAGATAAAGACCAAGTGAAGATTACAAAGACTAGAAAAAGGTATAAAGGAACATTCTGTGAGAATATCCCACTGAGTTTTGTGACCTGATAACACAAACCGTCGCTTTGCTGTTGTTCCATTTGAGTGTTCCATCTCTTCCCTCAATTTATGTTTTTTATATTAATGGTTGGTTGTCTCTCACCTTCATCTGGCAGGCTGCTTGTATTGTTGTGCATAGCATTGTAATGAGTTGTCCCATCACTAGAACTTGTTTCAACTTTGCATCTTCAATGGCTCCGCTTTCACATACAAAAAATGCCTTTTTGTCAAAGATCAAATATACTTCATACTAAAATTCCTATACCATGTTTATCATGGACTTATGACTAATAGAATTAATTTAGAGGATTTCTTAATGCATCCTATATATTTTTTATGCATTATTTAAAAATTCTAAAATGCTTTCCAGATTTTGGAGATGTATTTCCGGATGCACCCCAACACACACACAACACAAATCATTTATGAGTGGTGCCCTATAAGTTGGGTTTATCTTATTCCGGAGATGCATCTCTGAAATATTTCAAGAAATATATTCGTAATTGATCAGTTTAGTAGAAATTCCGAAGCCACACCTCCAGAAGTTTTGGCGGAATTTTGAAATATTTTGTCATCTTTGTGTGTCAGATATTTTCGAAGATGCATTTCCGTGATAATCTGATAAAAGATAAAGTTGCATGATCACACAGCCATTGTTGGCATTGTTGTTTTCCAACACAAACCCTCACCAAAAATCCATTCATTCTCGATCCATTTTTTCACTCCAAATCTTCAATTTTGTGGTTCATCAAATCGAAGGAAGTAAAAGAAGATAGAATTTCAAGTAAAGATCTTTTATTTCACACTGCATTGTCACATTAATCATGCATTTTGTCTGAAAAATGAGCATTGTGTCCGTAAATGTATCTCCGAAACGAGTATGAACTTTTTCGGAGATGCATATCTGGAATTAGTCTATATTCATTTTTCAACTCTGTTTTCAGTGGTGGCGCTTATATATTGTTATGTTGTAATTGTTTTCATTAGATATGGTGCACCCCGATGATTTTTCAAAACAAATTGTTTCTCTGAATGTACAAGGTGTTGTTGTGAAGGCGATAGATATTGACAACCAATTTAAAAACGAGCAAGAGTTTGAATCTCCTGATCAAATGTTTCAATAGATTCGTATGAAGGTCTCTAAACTTGGATTTGGTGTGGTTATTGGAAGGTCCGATAATCGTTCGGATAGAGGATGCGCTTTTGTGACAATGACGTGCGAAAGAAGTGGGAAATATAGAACTCATCTCCGGATTTTTAAAAGAGACGACATCGATTTAAGAAAATGTGGGTGTCCAATTAAGGTACGTGGTTACGTATTGGCAAACAAAAACTAGAGATTTAATGTTATACATGGTTTGCATAACCATGAGTTGTGTAAAAAAATAGCCGACCATCCTAGTGTGTATCGGTTCATGCCGGAAGAGAATGAATGTGTTGCTGACATGACATTGAACTTGGCTCAACTGAAAAATATACTTGCACATTAAACAGAAAAGACTCGAAAATATATCAAATATCAAACAAGTGTATAATATTTGATATCAAACTAACAAGATGCTTAGGTGGGATAGAACGGAAATGCAACAACTCTTGAAACTGTTGGATGATAACAGTTACGTGTCTAGGTATCGAACGTGCGATGATGAATTTACTGTTAGAGATATATTTTGGACTCATCATGATTTCATAAAGTTGTTCAACATGTTTCCTACTGTGTTCATACTTGATTCAACCTACAAGACCAACAAGTATAGACTTCCATTATTGGAGATGGTTGGTGTTACCTTAACTGAGAAGACATCTTGACCAGGTGAAGGAGAAAATTTTTTGTGCATGGACTGATAATGTTAGATACCTTGAAAATACAACAGCTAACAGAGTTAATTCTGCCCATGCTACTTTGGAAAATTTATTGTGAAATAGTAAGGGAGATTTGTATAAAGATTGGAACTCCGTGAACCACATGATTTAAACTCAGCATAATGAGATACATACGTCATTTGGTCGGAGCATCACAGTTTTGGAACACAGATTTAAAGACAACACTCTTTATTCTCAGTTGGTTGGTAATATTTATCGGATGGGTTTGAATTATATTTTTCACGAGGCTAAACGAGTTGATAATGTAAGCTCCGATAGCGCAAAGTGCGGATGCACAATTGTGAAAACATGTAGTCTCACATGTGCTTGTGTTATTGTAAAAAATGTAAAACTTGATAGCCCAATAAGAATGGATGAGGTTTGCACTCATTGGAAGATACTTAGTTTTGATGATGATGGTGTCATGAATGACGATAAATCGAATATCTCTATTTTGACCGAATGGAAAGTGATACAAGAGAGATTTTTGAAAGTCGATGATAACATGAAACTCCACATCAAAGAACAATTAAGGAAGATTGTCTATCCGAAAACCACTGACATGAAATCACCCTCTCAACCAGTAAAAACAAAAGGTGCTTCGAAGAAAATGAATCATACACTGAATGACAATTCGACTACACAGTCTCCTTCGTATTTTGAACATGTTGACAAAGTTTTTCTCGACTCACCAACTCCAAAATCTCAAAAAAAAATGTTGTCAAAGAAGCTCGCATTAGCAAACCACCTCATACGCCTCAACCAAAGTTTTCATTCATTGACGAGATGTCGATTTTTATGCACAAATACATCAAACAGATCGTCAATGTTGTGGAGACGATAATTGCGATTATCGAACAGTTTCGACTTTACTCGATAAATGAGAAGATAATCATACACTTATCCTCCATCAACTTATCCAAGAGTTGATGGCACATAAAGAATCATACACACGGTTGTACGAAAAGAAAGAAAAATTCGATGAAGTTTATGAGTCTCTTGTTCCTTGCCTTAGCGGTTCAGCACTGGAGGCAAAATGGATGTGCTTCCCGGACATGGATCACCTTATAGTATGTGCGTGTGATAAAGTGTGTGTTAATCTTACACGATATAGGTTTTTGGAAACCTTTTCCCACTGTGCACCGCCCCACCTCAAATAAATATTAACTATTATGTCACAAATGTCTCCTTCTGCAGCTCTACACCAAGACGAACATTTAAGCTCAACGACTTCACTTCCGTCGAACATATTAAATACGAAATCCAGCATCTCCTATCTTATGAAGACAATCAAAGGATTGTGAAGCTCGAGTACCGTTATCGTCGATTGACAGTGAAGAAAAGATTAAGTTCAACGAATTTGAACTCAAGCTATTGGAATGCTTATTTCAATTTCTAAATAAAAATTTTGCTCAAGTTGGAAGCGACGGTTTAATGATCGATCGAAGATATTAAAACATCTATCTGAATATTAAAATAATATTACATTTATGTTGAATATGTAATCTTAATTTTATTTAATTAGTTTTAATTTCATTTTAATTACATATTTGAATGTGTTACGAAAATATAACCACACAAACATTTCGAAGATACATCTCCGAAATAAAATAAATATCAAATAATAAGACATCACTCAGAATGATCTATGTTAAATGTGTGTTAGGATACATCCAAAAATACATCATCGAAAATTAAGAATATTTTTGAATTTTTGCTTGTGCCTAAGAATCATATAAAATGCATTAAAAAATCCTCTTAATTTAAATTGAAACCTATATATTATTTATATCACACGAATTCTATTTAATTAACGCAAAGGGGGGCACTAATACAACATGAAATAAGGACTCATACATTAGTTACAAGGTCCGAAGTCCAAACCGCACTACCTACCAAAAACACGACTAGACAACTTGAAATTGGCCTCTGAACATTCATTACATTTGGCAATAAACAAAACAAAATTACGGACTAGCCTTTATTAATCTTGCACAAGTTTTACTAAACACAAGGTAAATCATACACTAATCCTTCGATGCAGTATCCATGTTTCAGTCTAAAATCTACCCTTAAATATGCATAATGGCATAGCTTTGCAAATATGAGTGTCTGCTAGCAAAGCCTGGTAATAACTCTTCCTCAATTTCTTCAGCGATCACTGTCCCCAAGCACAGGCAGCCCTACATGCACCAGCATGAGAAAGCAAGATGAGAGATGTGTCAAAACTACATTATTAAGTTACAAGTTATAATAATTAATTACAAACCTCAAAGAAGACCGCACATAAAGTAAGGAACAAAAGTCATAAACATGTTCTTTTACACAATGAATTCACAGACCCCTCCTCCTTTAGACTAACTGAACTTGGCAGATATAAAACACAGATAAATGAAATCTAATGAAATATTTGGCGCAGTTGACACCATCATAAACCGAGAGTAGTCAATCGAGGATAGCATCGGGGAGCGGCTGACCCCAAAAGTGGAATAGCATAATAGAGTATAGTGGAATGACCACTATTTAATCATTTTTTGGACAATTACATATAATAATTATAAATATATATTTAATGTAAAATTAAACAATTAACTCAAATACCATAAAATATTCATAAATCAAAGCACAATTTAATTATAAAAAAAACACAACCAAGTTATAATCGAAACTCTTAATCAACATCAACAAATCTTTCTCAAAACATTACATCCCAAAATTCAAACTTAAGTGCAGAAGGAAGGAAGGTTAAGGTCGAGTCTCATCTCAAATTTGATTGAAAAACTCAAAATTACCCTTGAATCGTTTTAAATTTAAGGGATAGTTTCAGTTTTTCATAGGGGAAAGGATAGCGGGTCAAATACCGCTCCGCTATCCCGCTATTTACCCTTATAGCAGTGGCTAGTGTTCTGCACCACTAAGGCTCTTCTCATAGCAGCCGGACCACTCCGCTATCCCGCTATAGCACTGCTATTGGCCACTATTGACTACAAAACATACTCCAAAAACAAACAGACAATACAGGAGACTAAAGAATTACAACCTATGTAGGAGACTATAACAAAACAACCAATAGAAGAAAGCACTTCATGTCATTTTATCCATTTTTGTCTACATAATGTCAGAACAATAATGAGTCAGATTAGAAAGCAGTTCATGTCATTTTACTCATTACAGTCTTCAGACAGTGAACCACATTAGATAAACGGTTTCTTTCAACCAAATACATCTAAGTTGAATCAAATTACCAGAGCACCAAACTAAATTATGATCTGACTGAAAAAGAAATTTCTAAAATATGATAATAAGTTACAACATGAACAACAGGGGATATCAGGATGGTTTCGTGGCTGAGATGGAGAGTTGGGTTGTGGAGTGATTAGGGGGTCAAGGGTTAGTTCCCCGTTTAAAAATATAAAAAAAACCCAAATTCACACTACAACTAATTAGGGACAAAATATAGCACCGATATACCAAATAAGAAGGCAAATGATCAAATCATGTTAATTAAATAACAAAGAGAATCAACAAATAGACTTCTTAAAAGGCCACATTGACCAAATAAAGACAAGATATCTAAATATGAGTTGGCTTAGTCCCTTTTCACAACTTCAAATCACCATAGGTGCCTTAAAATAATTTTAGAAAAACAATGTTAACTCAGTCTATTATACCGTGTAACTTCCACAATTAATAAATAGCTACAACACCAAACACACTAGTTTTGCAATGGAAAAACAAGAGACCTCATGAATCTCTTGTGTATCAATTCCTTTGAACTATCAACCACAATTTTTCCCTGTCTTTATTAACAAAAGATTATTCCATTTTAGGCCACATCATAAGAACATGTCTTGACTGAAACTTAACTTGAAGCCTAATTAAAGAAGTATGATTGATAAATAAAAGTTGTCAAGATTTCATTCCTTGTGCAAACATGTAAACTTCATCCTGGTAGCTTTATGACATGAATACATTTATTCATAATTATGTAATAATTGAGCGCATGGTTGTCAAAATCAAGAACCCGCTGAAGATCATTAATACTATGTTTGGATTGATGGATTAGAAGGGAGCGGAGCGAAATGGAACATGATGGAATGGAGTGGAGCAGAATGAAACAGAGATTCAATTCCATTGTTTGTGTATTTTTATAATTTGACGGAACGGAACAGAACAAATTAGTTCATGACATTGCATACACCCCAAATTGGGTGGAACGAAAATTGAAAGGAATAGGATGGAATGGATTCCATCAAGATCCATTCCGGAATCTGATTATATACCACTTTATTTCATTCCATTTCATCACATTCCACAAATCCAAAAATACCCTAAGGTATAGAAAAATCGTAAATCGTAAGATCCTTAAACAGATTTTAAGATCCCACCGTATAGACAAAATTATAGAAATCTAGGAAAAATATCCTTAACATAAAATTTTATTAATTTAATCATAAGTAGCAAACATTTAACAAAAAAATATTATTTCCTCAAACAACAACAAAAAGCAGAATTGTCTCAACATGATCCAAAAAACATCATATAAAAATATCATCTTAACTCAAACATTGTCTAAAAAATAATGGACGTCTAAAAACTAATGGAAAGGCTCTGTTTTGAGGAAGAAAGAGGAACTGCAGTACAGTGTGCAGGGATAATATGGATTGACCAGTTTAGAGATCAGAAGAATTGAGGAAATATCTGCATTTATTGTATTTTATTCATGTTTTAACTGAGCATTTGGAACCTGAAAACTGTACATTGGAAATGTGAGTGCTCAATTAAAACACAAGTAAAATAAAAGACAATAAATGCCAAAAACCTAACCGTTATGGCACGCTTTGTATTCGAAAGAAAACCGGATCAAAATCTGACAGAACGAGTTGAAAACAAGTGTGTAAGTGACAGATCACAAATGGGTGTGAAATGGGCCAATGGTTGGAATCCGGTTGCGTGGATCACAAGATCCCACAATCCAGCGCGTTTCCTCTGCAGTCAATTAAAACACAAGTAAAAGACAATAAATGCCAAAAACCTAACCGTTATGGCACAGCTTCATATTCCAAAGAAAACCGGGTCAAAATCTGGCAGAACGGGTCGAAAACAAGTGTGTAAGTGACAGATCACAAACGGGTACGAAATGGGTCAATGGTTGGAATCGGGTTGGGCGGATCTCAAGATCCCACGATCCAGCGTGCTTTTTCTCTGCGCATCAACCGCACTGCCATCTTCCACTATCTTTGAAACACTCCAACAAGGAGAACAGGCACACGAGATATCGTACGATACAGGAGTTATAGCACAATCCTGTAAAGGTGAATGTCAACTCATCCTTAACATATAAAACCAATCTCGACACTGCCCATGTATTCACTGCTTCATATGTATGTGTATTTTACTCCATTTCCCATCGTACATGTTATATCAACATAAATCTTGGTGGTTCCCCCCTTTTCTTAATCTACATATAGTAATGCAAGAGAATGCCAAAGCACGTGTTTTCTACCCTTATATATCCGGACTATATATAAACAGATAAATTGATTATTCAATGCATCTAAAAAGTGAATTTTTTCTTATAATAAAGACTGAAGGGAGTACTATATATACTCTATGTGGATCAAGATATGTCCCTTGTGGATCCCCCATTCAAACGGAACAAAAAATTATTTCTGATATTTATATTGTTATTTCACTAATCACAAGAACAAAAGATATATGAAACTCTGCATACTAAAATAGGGGATTGTTAAAATTCAGATATGCAACAGTGCTATAGTGCTGTTAAAGGCTATCGCCGTTATAGAATTATAGTCGTTACAGACTTATGGCACTGTTTTGAAAGCATTTTGTAATAAACGGACAATAGACGTTTTAGACTGATAGCCGTTATAGACTTTCGCATATCCTGGACAAAAGCTCTTTGTCCAAATTCTGCTTCACTATAACGGTATAGTGCTGCTATAATGGCTATTTAACAACATTGACAAAACCAGATAACAAGATAATCAAAACAAGAATGCATTGTATCTTGTTATTATCGAAAACCAAAGCTCAAAAGGTAAAGATGTTATTTCCAATGACAGGTATTCCACTTTTTTTTCTCTAGTTCCTAAATTACCTAAAAGGGTGACCAACACATGATGAAATGAAAGCTCTCAATCAACTGAGAAATATTTGATCACTATTGTAAATAGCCATTAGCAGCAATATAAGCAATCTTAAGCAAACAAGTTTGCCACCTTTTCAAATCAATCTATTTCAAATAAACTCACACACACCATCTTACCCGATATTAAACATGCTATTCATGGGATCCATAAGTTGTTGTTGTGAAGGATGCTGCTGCTGTTGCTGCTGTTGGTGGTGATGCTCCATCTGATGCTGCTGCAAGCCAGCCCCAGTGGCAACAGCCACAGCCGTCGAAGGAGTTCCCTTAGCTTCAACAAACCTCCACATATACCACGAAGCAACAGACCGATAAGGCCTCCATTTCTCACACAAGTGCTCCATCTGAGATGGCCGAGGCAAATCATCAAGATTATAAAGAATCTGAACCCCTTTCCGAACACCAAGATCATTAATGGGAAGAACATCAGGTCTATGAAGCGAGAAAATCATAAACATATGAACAGACCAAGACCCAATCCCATTAACCATAGTAAGCATAGTGAAAAGCGACTTATCATCCATATTTACAATGGCGGAATCAGAAAGTATCCCATTCTGATACTTCCTAGCCAAATCATGAAGATAACTAGCCTTCCTCCCAGAAACCCCAATTTGACGAAGCTGTTGAGGATTCAAAGCAAGAACAGTTTCAGGAACAACACCACCTTCACCACCACAGAGAGCAATAAATCGCGTATAAATCGAAGTTCCAGCCTTAAACGCGAGTTGTTGATACAAAATGCTCCGAGTTAGTGCAAGAAACGGAGTATGAAAACTATCAAAGGTAGGTGGTTGATGAATGTCGATGAGAGGAGATAGCAGCGGGTCTGCAGTACGAAGGTAACGAATCGCCATCTCAACCTCACCTTCATACGAAAGTGACCTAGCAACAATCCTCGGAAGCGCTAGGGCTCGCTGTTGTTGTTGAACCGCTTTGTTGTTGTTGTTCCGTCCATTCGATTTACCGCCGGGGAATGAATTAACCGGTTTAGGGATTTCCGTTTGCGATTCGGAAGTCGTCGGGTCCGGAGAGACTTTCCGGATCTTTCGAGGACGGAGGGGGATTTTGGTGGCCGGTGAATTGGTGTGTGGAGGGACATTGCTCAGTTCGGACTCAACGGGGATAATGGCGTCGATGATGTTATCGGAAGAAACCTCCGTTTGCGGCGGAAGCTGCGGCTGAGATTGCGGTTCAATTTGAGTTCCGGTTAGGGATTGTGGTTGAAGTTGTGTTTCTTCGCCCATATGTGAGGGATTCAACTGAAGAATAATTTCACGGTAACCGTTAGGGTAGAGAAGAATGAAGAAGAGAAAAGGGTAACGGTGGTGTTATTATTATTATTATCTAATAGTAATAATAATAATTGAGTTTATCACTAATTAATCGAAGATTCCAGAGACTGTGTTAATATGGAAGGTAAAAATGAAATTAAAAAAAAATAATAAAAATAGGTGAGGGTTTGTTGTGGAGAATAATGTGATTACTATAGGGTAATGAAACGATTCAAGAAGAAACTGGGTGTACGGAATTTCTTCATCTTCAAGACCTTGATTCCTTGTTCTAGATCTCTTTTCTTTGGTCAATCTTTGGTTTTGTTGTTGTGTTGTTTTGTTTCTATTTTCTTGCGTGTAACACGTGAACTAATGCACTCTTGGCCCAAATATTAGAAATACGAGAAGGCCAAGTATATCACTAGCATCGCGTTGGATGAGTTTTTTTTTTAAATTCGTGAATAGTTCTTCCCAACCTTATTTGTGTAAATATTTTTGAAAAATACCTCAACAAAAATCACGACATATTTTAAATTTATGAGATTCACCTTATTTTTTATAAAAATCTCTGTATAATATATGAGTGTATCTGGATATACATTTATTAAGTGTCCCTTGAAGTCCTTAAGTGTCATATTTGTAAGGAAAGAATTATTTCGAAGATGTATCTTCGGAAACTCTTCTGAATGGTTTCAAAACAGCATCATTGTTCAAACATTATAATTTTTTGAGACCATGTTATATTAACATAAAATCTGTTAGACGGTGGGCCTAGATCTAGAGGGGGTGAATAGATCCCGAGTTGAAAACTTGACAAAAAATAGTTTGCAAATTTTATGGTGCGGAAGCAAGTTACAAATATCACGGATCAAAAATCATCTAATTGAACCAGCTATCAAAAGGCTCGGATACGCGTATTAACGACAATGATATGATAATGATTCACAAATTGATCAACAACAACTAATCACAACTAGTTGAATGCAAAGTAATACGAAAAGTCTATCTCCAAAGAAAAATACACACAAAAATTAAGTGAAGCAATTTGTCGAACACTTGGTGTTCGATCAATAATGTTTGGAATTCTATTATGATATTGTTGTTCTAAAAATCCAATCACAATCAATTGTTTGTGATCTACACAACAACATTAATTTCAAAATGTGTTCAAAATTATGATCCAAACAAAATTGATTAAACAATTAATGCAATCGACAATTTGCAAACCGAAAATAAAAGAGGGATAGAGAAAGAGAGAGAGAGAGTACATAAGGATTTGTTAAGTCAGTTCTCTAATTGACCTCGTTATGGGTACGTCTGCCCTCAATTCACATGAGTAAATATCATCAAAACCAGATAAAGTTGGAAAATCAGCTGAAAACAAATCAGAATAAGCTTCATCAACAACTTCAGAAAACAACTCTATCTAAAAAACAGAATTCTCTTCCTTGTTAATCTTCTTATTTTCCAGTACTATTTATGGTAAATGGATTGGTGATACATACTTTTTTTCAACCTCAACAACAATAGAAGGTTCAGGTTTATTTTTAGGTGTTACACTAACAATTTTTTTATTTTTTTCTGGGGATGACTTTGTAACTTTTCTGGATCTCAAGGAAATTGCATTCACATTGAGGCATTTTGGATTCACTACTGTTTGGGCATGTAGTTGGTTTGATCCTTGAGCTTGTTGCATGACACCCATTGAAGTGACAAGTTGTCCAATTTGTGTTTGCAAAGTCTGAATACTATAATTTGTTTGCTGCTGAAATTGGAGACTATTTACAACCATTTGCTTGACAAGTTCCTCTAGTGAAGGTTTAGAAGGTGAAGAGGTGGTTACTTGTGGAGGGTTATATGGTGGTGGTGGTGGAATGGGTAGCATCAATTGTTTCACTAAAGAGGTAAGTTCATCAATTCTGGTTTCTAAAGCTTTGTTGGAAAAAGAAACCTAAATCTCATTCACAGCTTTTGCTTGAACCACAAAATTATCCCTTGTTGTGAACGATTGGGAGTTAAGTGACATGTTCCTAATCAAGGATTTGACAGTAACAGGATATTCAATACATAAAGCATTATAATTAACATCAGGGGAAACAAGCTCTCTCAAAGTTCTTTGGTCAGTCATTTTAAACTCAATAGAAAAAAATCAACAAACAATGAGAAAACACATAACTAATTCAGCAATGCAGCAACAAATAGGAAAACACTGACAATGTCCCTATTAAGAAAAAACAATTGAAATACGAAAAAAAACTATTAAAATAAAAGGAAAAAAATACAAAAACACTAAAATTAATCTAATAAAGTCAACTAAAAATTTTGAGATTTTTTTTGGAATTTTCTGAAACTATCAAAAAAGAAAATAAATCATAAAAAATAGAAAATAAGGAATTTCAGATTGTTAGAATGGCTTCCACTATTTAGCCCCTAAATAGAGGCTTTTGATCCTTGATTTTTTCCTAGTTAATCGACAAAGAATCGGAATAATTTGAGATAATTTTCTTAAAAAACAGATTTTTTTAATCCTAAAACGCAAAAAGACCAAAACTCAAGAAAGTTAGGGCAAAAAAATGCTAAAACACAACACCTAAAACTATAATGATGGTTAAGATCTACAAAAGTCCTCGGCAACGGCGCCAATTTGATCCGCTGTCGCACACGGGTCAAAAACGAATTTAAAAGTGTAGTAAAACGGAAGCGACACTCAAATATCGTATCACAAGGACTCTTGAATGTTATAACCAAACAAATGAAAAGAAAGGGGTTTTTCAAGGTTCAAAACTTAAATCGAAGATGATTAAAGGTAAAAGCAAAATTGATAAATAAGCTAATCTATTGTATCGATTTCCGACTTATCATCGATTCTTATAATTTCAATTCCCTAGCGGATTCAATCCCATTCGATTACAATATCCATTGACAAGCGTAAATTGGTATTATATGATGTATGTTCCTAATTTCCGAATTAAGCAAACAGATTTAAGCAGACGCAAATTAAGCAAACGCGACTTAATCAAACACGATAACGAAAAAGCTACGCTAACGTGATTATAGTTAATGATCATACAAACAATCAAATTTAATCAACTTTATCCTATAAGAAACAATCAAATTAAGCAAACGAAAGTAATCGAATTAAGCAAACGAATTTATAGGAAAAATTGAAATGAAATTCAAATTAAACTGAAATTAATAAAAACCTCAAAGTGGAATTCGAATACAACAGATCAGCTCTTTGGGAATTAGCTCTCCATGGAATTTTCTAAGCAATATTGTCTCATCAAAATTCAGAATTAGCATTACTATAGTAGTCAAAGACCTAATATAATAAAAGGCAAATTCGGGCCCTTATAGGATCCGACCCAAAAATTACAAAAACTGGCCGAAACTAACTATTTTAATTAAGTCTGGAACTTCAATGAATTATTCAACCCATCTTCATTCTGAATCTGATTTTGACTTCAACGTGAAACTTGTATTTCTTTCTCTTAGCTTTCCAACGCATATTAGAACATGTCAATCCGACTCCTATAGCCCAAGTTATGTTATGTATAGTAATAAGGTATCAAATAACTATTTATTCTGAAAATAAAGTACGAAAATAAAATAAAGTCAAAAATAAATTTAAATATTAAAACACAATAAAATATTAAAAATAATATAATAAACTATAGATTTGCCTAAGTACAATAGTAGAAGAAAGTGAATCAAAATGCACTGATCAATGGTGATCAAGCCTAATCGATGATCATACATCAATCTTAATTATTCATAAAGAGAAAGTTTTACACACATCAAAAGATTACCGTAATTATGAAAAATAATATTGTCAATGCAAACGCAAACTCAAAGTCATTACATATATAAATTAGGGACACCCCCTAGCATTGGGGGATCTAGCTACTCATATTGTTCAAAACAGATTCAAGATAAAAATTAGACATTACAAGTAATTCGATGACTTGGATCTTCAATTTCTTCCACTCATGAAAATCGTCCGCTCTCCGAATTCCTTGATCTCTTCAATTCTCGATCGTATGACAATTTTCCATGCTCTATTTTCTCCTCCAAAAAGTTGTCTTTCTTTTCTCGTAGAAACTCTTCTAAAATAGTGAAAATTCCTTAGCATTAGGGAAATCCCCAAAGCGCCCTTGCTGCTCAAGTCTTGATAAAAACACAACAACTGAAATAATTAGCGCATGGGCTAACACGGCCTGTGTCAGCTGACATTGGTGACCGTATCACACCACTGTCTTGGCCATCATCTTCTGCTTCCATATCAGGGGGGCTGACACGGGTGGCCGTTTCATGCCCCTGTCTTCCTTCTCTTGTAGCTTGTTTAACCCTTATCCTGACACAACCCGTGTCAGGCTTCCTGTAACTTAGTAGCTTCCTTCCTCAAACACCAGATTCCTCTACTTTCTTGCACTAAGTCATTTGGGTCTTCTACTTGGACCTGAAGACAATCAAAACAGACAACCAAAGCATAAAATCCAGAAAACACGAAATAAAACTAAAAAAACGATAAAATGCTCAATTAACTTAAATAAATTAAAACTGACTTGAAAGGTAGCATAATACTAACAAAGTACTCCATAATCCTTGGCTTCTTGTCGAATAAGTGATGAAAATATAGTAAAAATGGTGATCGATCACAACCCAAAACTTAGCTCATTGCTTATCCTCAAGTAATGTTCTAAATGATAGAGTGTGTCACTTCCCAAAAATGAAATTCTTACCACAATACTGCCGAGATATTTCGCCACAAGCCCTCACTCTTTCTTCCATAGTCCATGTTTTCCAGAAATGATTTTCCGCCACACTTCCACCTAGACTTACTGCTTCACTTGTCAGCTTATATCACACTCTCACCAATTCTCTCCGGGTTAAAGTGTTTACACTCAAATTTCAGATTATGCAGTATCGACTCATAAATTTGAATAACTTCTCCTTTCGTATCAACTACACACAACACATACTTTTTTAGGTCTTTTGGGTTGTAATTGGGCTTGGGTTACAGTGGGGTAAACACAAACAAAAGGAAAAACAAATGGTTTTGGGTTCAGAGTCAATGTCATTATTCTTTTCAATATGTTTGTTCTAACATATCATTTACATTTCTTTTTCTTTTTCAGTCCCGCTACTCAATTTTTTTTATACCCAACTGAGTGTTTCTCCTTCAGTGAGTGTTTTTCCTTATTCCATCAAATTTCTCTTTGCTTTTGTTTCCTTTTTTTATGGTTGTTTTTCTTAATCATTTTTTTCGCACTCACCGTACTTTCAGATACTTATGAGGCTACCCCAAACTTAGAATTGAACATTGTCATACCCCAAAATTCGCCTTACCATTCACATTGATCATATAGGCCACTAATCCTAATCATTTGCATATCATTAAGCACTCATTTCATTTGCATAAGCATGGTTCAACACAAGGAGACAAGTGATGAATTTGTGGCTTTATGATTGCACCTAGTGGATACTAGGGTTCATCAGCAGTTTAAGGTGAATCAGGTAATCAAACCCTAATCTCTTGGTTTATAAAATTGGTGAACAATTTCACTTACATGATAAATCATATATCTTGAGGCATTTGATCAAGCATGATCATGCCTCGATCATGAGGGTTTGGCATGTATATTATTAACCAGGTATTCATTTGGTTTCTTGTCTCACTGCACCCTTAGATCCACGCTCATTCAAAGACCTGTCAGTGGTTCTTGGTTACATGTTTCCCGATTCACTAGTGCATGATTCATTGATGTGTTTACCCAGGGCCTTACTATCACCTGGACTCATTAATCTACTGCATGTTATTATTCGATTCATATTTTTATCATTGCATCATATCTTTTTACATTGATTTTAGTTTCAAATTGATTTTAATTTCAAATTAATTCGATAAGTTCAAATGGATTTTTTGTTCGAATTAATTTTGGTTCAAATTGATGTTTGAAAGTTCGAATTGATTTTTGAAATTTAAATTAGTTTTAGAAATCATGTCATCATCTTTTATTTCAAATTAATTGTAGAAGTTTCAATTTAATTCAAACCATTTCTGACTAATGGGTCATGCTTGTCAATAGTAGAATTTAAGCACATTCATCCTTTTCTTATTTTAAAAATTCAGCATTGTAGTTGAGCCCATGTGCAGCCCATAACCATCTAAATCCAACCCACATCTAATTACCCATTTAATCCAAATCCAACTGTCATAATCCAAAATTTACCCTACTCTTTCTTTTTTTTTACCTGACTTACAGCTTTATTCATCTACATGCATTTAGGAAGCATTCATTTCATCTACATCTCATCAGTTCATCTTCATTTGAAAAATCAAGTCAAAGGCTCTTTGGTGATGATGTTTTGCTTAAATCAGGAAGTATCTTGAATTTGGAAAATGGAAAGTAAATAAGTGGTTGACTTTTGGTCAACAGGGTCGACACTATTGATCAGACGTTTGACCACTATCATAAGCATTCCTAAACCTATTCATCCATCTTCTTTAATTCATCACATCATGTGCCCTGTGCACGACATATCCATCAATCAAGCACTTCACATTTTTACATAACATGTATTGTAAGTCATTCAATCTAACTTGCATTTTTTTCCCGATACATTTTCAGTTTCTAAGTGATTCACTAAGTCACTTTTCACTTCATGGGTAAATTCCCTAAGCATTCATTGAAATTCATTTCGATACATACACTTTGAGCTATAATTCCCTTTTTATTCATGGTCTTTCAATCCATGCACATAAAGTTCAAAAGTCACTAAATATTATTTCTACGTTTACATGATTTCACTTTGCATAGCTTTATGTCATTACAAACATACTACATAATTTTCGTACACAAGAATAAAAATAATTTCAAGCTCTTCAATAGTTTTCATTCATACTCCATTCTTGACCATGCTTGTTCATGCTTCATTATCATGTACCATGTTACAAGGAAAACAATAAAAATAAGTTAGAAATTACATTCATTTTTAAAAACTCAACACTTACATAACAAAATTCAGCATCATGAGCATTTAGAAAATACACATGAAAAGTCATCTTAAATTCATATCATTCATCTCTAAAATTTAACACATGCACATACATTTACATCACATGCAAGACCATTAAAAATAAGTCAAGTTCAATAAAAATTCTGCATGTTAAGCATATACCATGAATACATTTCATACTATATATCACTTTCATTCCACTTCTATACAACAAGCAAAACCTCATAAATCATGGGCATTAAAATAAAAATTCAGCATGCATGTAATACATCATTTCATCCATGAACATCAATCCAAATGCATATATAATTCATTCATTCATACCATGTAAATGGCCAAGCATGTATTCAAGTGGTGCCATGTAAATTCATCCAATTTCCTTCATATTCACTAAAAATTCAGCATATGCACATGCATGTGAATTCACATACATCCATGTTTTAACCACCCTAACTACCTTAAACTTCCACAAACTAACTTTTAACTACTTTGGGCAATTGCCCATAGTGCCCAAAATAGCCCCAACTAATTTCTAACCAATTTGCAGCCTTTAATCATCCCTCACCTTTTTCTATATAAGCATTCATCATTCACTCACTAAGGAGTTTTTTTTTTCTTCACTTTTTGATTTCACCCACTCTTCACTTTCTCTCAAGTTTTTCACTCTTCATTATCCATTCTTCAACCTTCCCTCACTAGAGCTCAAATATATGGTTGTTGAAGTTTCAATCAACTTGAGCATAAACCTTAATCACACTTCACATCATAGTTTTCCATGATTCAAGCATTGAAAAATAGAAAAAGAATTAACAACAACAACAAGAAAACCAATGGAAGAAAAGATGAAGAGGAATGGAATCAAGTGTGATAGAGTTTGATAAGATGGAGAGAGATTGAGTAAATTGTAAATCTCATATTGTATTCTCTATCTGAAAAAGATACAAGGGACTCTCTATTTATAGAGAGAGTAAGCAATAGTCTAGATCTAACAAACTAACAGAATGCTGTAACAGAATGAATGACAACTCAGCAAGATCTAACTAGCTGCTACTAACAATGACAGCTCAGCAAGACCTAACTAACTGATACTAACTACTCTATTAGCCCCCCTTAGAAGCTGATGGTGATTTGAACAAGTCAGTCTTGTTGAACACCTTCAGTTTTTCCCTGAGAGGAACAAATTTTGTAGCAGAAAGAGGTTTTGTTAGAATGTCTGCCCACTGGTCTTGAGCTGGGACATGAACCACAAACAAACTTTTGATGAGAACTTTTTCACGCACAAAGAAGATATCAAGCTCCATATGTTTAGTTCTATTGTGAAGAACATGATTATGGGCAAGAGTAACAGTGCTTAAGTTGTCACACAGTATTTTAGGCACTTGGAAAGAACAGTGAAGTTCCTTAAGTAAGGACTGTATCCATATTAATTCAGCAGCTAATTGAGTCATACTTCGGTACTCTGCCTCAACACTTGATCTTGCTACAAGTTGCTGCTTCTTGGACCACCAAGAGACAACATTTGGTTAAAGAAAAACACATGCCCCTGAAGTTTACCTTCTGTCATCTGGGTCTGTAGCCCAGTCAACATCACAAAAACCTAGCAACTACATAGGTTGCTGAATAGCAGCAGGTTGCAGAAGCAAACCATGCTGAAGAGTGCCACTCAAATACCGTAATATTCGCTTGACTGCCTTCCAATGTTATTCTAAGGGATTGGACAAAAACTGACACACTTTATTAACAGAGAATGATATTTCAGGCCTGGTCAGTGTGGCATACTGCAAGGCACCAACAACTGATCTAAACTGAGTTGGATCATCAACAGTGTCAGAACCAACCTTTGACAATTTGCTGCTAGACACCATTGGAGTGGGCATACCATTGGCATTTAGCATATTCACCTTTGAGAGCAGATCAGTAAGATATTTGGTTTGAGATAACAACAATGATCCATTAGATAAATGAGACACTTCAATACCCAGAAAATAATCCAGCTCTCCCAACTGTTTAAGTGAAAGCTTGTCATTGATTTGCTTGATCAAGGAGTTAATGAATGAGGCAGAATTCCCTGTGATGATGATATCATCAACATACACAAGAATCATGATCTGAAGTTTTCCTTGATGCAACAGAAACAGGCTGGGATCACATCTACTAGCCTGAAACCCATGCTGAATTAGAGCACTTTTGAGTTTGTCAAACCAGGCCCTAGGAGCCTGTTTTAAGCCATAAATGGCTTTGTTTAACTTGCAAACAAGAGATTTATCAGTTGATTCAAAACCAGGAGGTTGTTGCATAAAGACCTCCTCCTCAAGAGTACCATTTAAAAAAGCATTATTCACATCAATTTGCTGAATTGCCCAATTATTTGTGACAGCAATAGTTAACACAACTCTGACTGTGACAGGCTTGATAACTGGGGAGAATGTCTCCTGAAAATCACTTCCATCCCTTTGATGGAACCCTTTTGCAACTAACCTGGCCTTGTATTTATTTATGGATCCATCAGGATTTTCTTTGGTCCTGAAAACCCATTTACAACCTATAGGCTTTCTAGAATCAGATGCTTTCACCAATGTCCAGGTCTGATTTTTCATTAATGCCTGATATTCATCTTTCATTGCCTGATGCCAATGGGGAGCAGCCAAGGCTTGATTAACTGATGTTGGTTCCAGATGGGTCAAAATAAGTGTGGGATGAAGTCTAGGTTGAATGATACCTCTTTTAGCTCTAGTTTGCATGGAATGCACATTATGAGGATTAACAAAAGGCTGATTTTGATGGGGAGGACTGGGAGAAATTGTTTGAGAGGAAGAAGGAGAAATAGTGATAGCTTCAGCAATATCAGACAGAATTAGGGCAGGAGAACATGGAGGTGAAGTTGAGACTGAAGTAGAAGGTTGGTCATGGGCAGACTGCTCATTTAAAATAGGAGCAGAACCAGAACTTGGAGTAACAGCAGGGGAAGAAGAAGATGCTACAGAAGGAGAAGACATTGTAGCACCACTGGAAATATGATTTGCTGCCTGAATGAAATTGGGATTAGTAGAGGAGGAAGGAGTGTCCACGGGACTGGATGCAAGGGAAAGAGGTAAAGAGGGGGCAGACCAAGAGGGAGTAATGGGAGATGAGGAGGAAGGGCCAAAATTGGAGGATTGAGCAGGAAACAAAGTTGAATAAGGGAAGTGAGATTCACGGAACACAACATCTTTAGAGATGTAAATATGTCCATCTGCAGCAAGGCACTTGTAACCCTTATGAGATGTAGAGTATCCAAGGAAGAGACATTCTTTGGACCTATAAGCTAACTTGTGTGAATTGTAGGGACGAAGAAAGGGATAACAAGAGTAGCCAAAGACTTTAAGAGTAGAGTAATCAGGAGGCTTATTAAGAAGTTTAGAATAAGGGGAACAATTATCAAGCGTGGGACTGGGAAGTCTATTAATCAAGTAGGCTGCTGTGACAAAGGCATGATCCCAAAATTTCAAAGGAAGGGTGGATTGAGCAAGAAGAGTTAGGCCAGTTTCAACAATATGCCTATGTTTGCGTTCAACTAGACCATTTTGATGATGTGTGTGAGGACAAGTAAACCTATGAACAATACCCAATTCTGTAAGATACTTGGTAAATGGCCTGAATTCTCCACCCCCATCACTTTGAACACATTTAATGAGACAATTAAACTGCAGTTCCACTATTTTCTTAAACTGAATAAACTGAGTTAAAGTATCAGGCTTGAGTCTTAGAAGGAAGACCCAAACAAACCTAGAAAAGGCATCTACACAAGTTAAAAAAATATGTGTATCCTCATGTAGACTTCATAGGGGCAGGACCCCAAAGATCACAAACAACAAGTTCAAAGGGATGAGTATACACAGTGGTAGATAAGGTAGAGGGTAACCTATGTGATTTTCCTAGACAGCAAGCATGACACAACTCAGTAGATGGTTTAGGCAGAATAGGGAGATTGCATAGTTTAAAAACCTCTACAAGAGCATGGTGATTAGGATGCCTTAACCTAGTGTGCCATAAAACATATTTATCATTAGCTATAGATGATGAACTATTAGAATGAGAAGAAGTTAACTCAGTGTTGTATGTAGTAGAATTAAGGGAAGGAGAATTGGAAAAACTGCTCATAGTATTATTATTGTATTGATCAAAATTACAAGGAGTAATACATTGAGGGATACAATTTGACAAACAGTTGGAAACATGATTAGTGGGTGCTACAGAAGAACATGAGACATTACAGCTAGCACTATACTTAGTCTTAGAGATAGATTGAGCAGAACTGGAATTTGAACTTGAAGAGAGCTTTGACAGTTAAGTGGCAGGATTTGGAAATTTGTAAAGGCCATCACTTCCAACAGACCCACGCAGTAATACTTCAGATGAAGCCTGGGATTTTACAACACAGGATTTTGGGTGAAATTCAAAGAAAACATTGTTATCCTGAGCAAACTTGCTCACACTCATCAGGTTTTTAGTAATATGAGGAACAAGTAAAAGATGGTTAAGAGTAAGGGATAGGGTAGGATTATTTGGTAAGGGAAAGAACATGGAACCAACAAAATTGATTGACAAACCTTGGCCATTTCCCATGAAGACTTGCTCAGTGCCAGACAATGAAACATAATCAGTCAAATTAGAAGCCTCAGGAGTAACATGATGAGACGCACCTGAATCCGGATACCACCATTGATTACTGAAATTAGCTTCAGTACCTGCATAGAAGGTTTGAGGTGCTGAAGGTCTAGGAGGTACACCTCTGGGAGCAGGATAGCCAAACGGAGATGAATACATGGAGCGAGGTGGCATGAGAAAAGGATTGTACGGAGCCCTCTGAGATGTGTACGCAGCTCCACTAGTGTTAGAGTAGAGATAATAACAAACAGAGGCATCATGTCCAGATTTGTGACAGATCTGACACTGTGTTTTGCCAAAGCGTCCTCCACCACGACCATAACGGCCACCTCCACGACCAAAACAACCTCCACGTGAGCTATAACCATGGTGCTCAGCATACGCAGTAACATGACTCGTTCCTTGAGAAAACGCATCAGTGGTGGTTTGATCAACGGGAACGGACGCAGACGGTGACGCTGGTGACGCTGCATGAGTGAGATTCGCCGTCGTAGGCTCCGTAATCACAGCTTTGCGATGCTTTTCCATTTGCGACTCATGTGCAAGCAAAGACGACTCCAATTCTTCTAACGAACTGACCTCTTCTTTACTGTTAACAACCGCAACAATAGAATCGTACTCTTCAAGAAGAGAATCAAGTACGATCTCAATTAGGTTACAAAGAGGAACAGGATCCCCAATTGATGTCAACGATTCACTAATTTCACGCACAAGAACCATGAGTTCGTTGATCGTGAGTGATCCTTTTGTGAGACGACGAAGATCCGAGCGCAACTCACGCGCTTTGGTGGAGAGAAGAGTGTTGAAGTACCGATGAACCTCCGTCCAAACTTGCCACGAATACGTACAATCCATAAGCTTCGGAAGAAGCGAATCGGAGATGGTGGATAGCAGCCAGGTACAGATGAGTGCGTCTTGTTGTTCCCATTCCAGATACGCTGAATTCGCACTGTAAGATGCTGAATCAGAATCAAACGGTGATCGCTGTGGAATCACCGGAACTGTAACAAATCGCTGCAAGCGATGACTGCGAACAACGTCGTTGATCTGTTGCTTCCATTGCTTGAAGTTTTTATCATCAAGCTTCACAGAGATCAAGTGAGAGAGCTTCACTTGCGAAGACGGAAACAAAGACTCCATGGATCGAAAAAAAAATTAAGCTCTAGATACCATGATAGAGTTTGATAAGATGGAAAGAGATTGAGTAGATTGTAAATCTCATATTGTATTCTCTATCTGAAAAGATACAAGGGACTCTCTATTTATAGAGAGAGTAAGCAATAGTCAAGATCTAACAAACTAACAGAATATTGTAATAGAATGAATGACAGCTCAGCAAGATCTAACTAACTGCTACTAACAATGACAGCTCAGCAAGACCTAACTAATTGATAGTAACTACTCTATTAAAGTGAATACAAAAAATCGCTTACCGTATTGAATTTGCATCGTCATTGAAGAACCATCGGAGGATCTTCAATCGGTAAGCCTCAAACTTTATTTATCACTCCATGAATGCTTGCTTGTTTGTGCCTTCTATGCTTGCTTTCTTGCTTGAGTCATCTTTGTATGCTTGTTTATGTATTTGCCTTGATTTTCGTCTTGTGTGGACGATTACTACGAGAATCCAAGTCTTGACATGAACACAAACCAGAGAAAATTCAGCACCAAAACTTGACTTCCTCCATCATCAATTCCAACCTTCATCGAAAATCCACCATGAACCATAAGAAACCGCCAAGAAAATTGTTACTACACCAAAATCCTATTGAAAAATCATAACCCTGAGGAATTGATTCATAATACAAAGCAATGAGAAATAGAATCCATAACATAGCTAAAACAAGTCAAAGAGAAAAGAGACTTGATTGAAGCAATTCACCGAACACTTAGTATGTGAGTTATGAAACCACATACATGTTAACCAATTCACAAGCCGTAAAACCAAGCATAATTCCAAATTGAAACCAATGATTCACTTAGTATCTTTTTTGATGTCCAACTCGTGATGCATACAAAGCAAGTCATAAGGAACATTACTGGATTAAGTTCTTGAATGATCCTATTAAGGAAAAGTTTATTGAATTTTTCTTCGAGGGATTTTGCTGCTATAGATGGTGACGGTTATTAAAACTTTGTGGTTGCTGACTCATAATAATGTTTTCTTCGAGGAAAATATATTAATTAGTTTAGTAGAAAATGAATATATAAGTTCAGGTTAGGAAACGTACATATGTTAGCCGCAGGTTTTCATGTTCTTGGTTCAGTATATTATCTTTTAATCTGTTAGTTTATATAATTTAGAAAGCATGTGCATTAGTTTTAGGTAGAATAATATACAGTAACTTAATTAAATTAACATTCAGTAGCATTAGCCTAGAAAAATATATGACTACTAGTCCTAGCTTAGAAAATTAACACATAAATCTACTTAGAAAAATATCCATTAGTTTACTTAGCTCAGATTTAAAAATATTAATTTAGTTTAGAAAATATATACATTGGTTACCTAGTTAAAAGTACACATCAAAATGTGTAACTCATATTTGGGTAGATTTTTAGACTTTAGTTAAGTTTAGTCTTATTAGATTTTTCTTTAATTTTATTAATGGCAAATTGGAGATTAGGATTGATGCATATTAATCCTAATTTTTTATGACCTTAGCTTTTTTATTAAATAATACCATGTGCTTAATATATCTTTGCACAATCCTTTAATTTAGGATTTGTACATATCATTTGATTAACCTTTAGATGATTTGTACATAATTAATCATATTTTTAAACTAATTCCGACTCTCGATTCAAGTTGATCAAAAACAATTTTGATCAACTAAACCCTTTTATATTGTATAATCCCATAATCTAATTTGAGTGACCAAAAGATCTTTGATCACTTAACAAGACTTTTTCTGTAAGCTGTGGAACTCGAAGCCTCAAGTCAAAATCCTCAATCAAGACGTCCCCAGTCACATCAAGCAGTGGATTATACCAGATAAATCAAAGGTTAACACTTGGTAAATACAATCCAAATTGTACGATATGAGTCTTAAGTAATAAGGAATGATGAGACGGAGTTTCTCATACCCTTGTCTAGAGTGACTCTGCGTACGGGGCGTAGGCCCCAGCTATTCAGAGTATTCGCCCTTATTCATAAACTTTAGTGTGATACGAATCGAATAAACTACCAAGTCTTCTTCATACAAAAACAACATAAACACAAGGATCAACAATAAAGATTCTTCTCCAACAACTTGTCAGTTATTAGAAGTATCATACGCCATGAGCCTCAAGTAATAAGGAATGATGAGACGGAGTTTCTCCTATCCTTGTCTAGAGCAACTTTGCGTACGGGGCATAGGCCCTATCTATTAAAAGCGTTCGCCCTTATTCGTAGACTTTAGTGTGATTCTCGCCAATCAATTGTCAAGTCTTTCTCTCCTCATCATTGCAAGAAACAATAACAAAGATTCTCCTCCAACAACTTGAAAGTTAGGACGAGGATCATATTGTTGGTGTAAGCCCTAGAGGCCAATACTTTTGGTACTTGTATCGAATTATTTATTAATAATAAAAGGCTTTTTCTTTATTATGTTTGTTTAATAAAGTCCCTAGAATAGTTAGTCTGTTTAATGTATCAAGTATGACTTAATCATGAGATCACATTAAACATAAGGACACTATTCTTAAAGTATCCGTAGTCGAGCTTTATTGTGAAGTGGGATAACATTAAAGCATTAAGACTATTATGTATATAGACTGATGATCACATCTCATGGATCATGGATAAGGAGTTATCAAGTCTTAAACATAGGTATGAATATTAAGAGTAATATTTATACCAGATTGACCCGCTATGAGAATACTATATAGAATGTTATGCAAAGTGTCATAAGTTATTCTCATGGTGATAATGGTGTATACCACTCTTCGACCTGAAACCACTATGGACCCTAGATGTAGAGTCGAGTGCTTTATTGTTGATCAAACGTTATTCGTAACTGGATAACCATAAAGACAGTTGATGGGTACTCCACGAAGCATGCTGAGGGACATGAGTGACCTAGATGGAATTTGCCCATCCTGCATAACAGGATAAATGTCTATGGGCCCAATATTGAACTGGACAAGGATGACACGGTCTATGTCTTGTGTTCAATATAGACATAAGGGCAAAAGGGTAATTATGCACATAAGTATTATCACAGAAGGAATTGTCAGATCACATGACATTTTCGTGTCTTGGGTAGCAGTGATGTGTTGCTAGATACCGCTCACTATTTATTATGTTAAATACGTGATTTAATATAATTGTCAATGCCGCGAAAACCTACAGGGTCACACACAAAGGACGGATTGATGAGAGATAGAGTAACTAACCGTAAGGTACGGTGCACTTAAGTGAGTTGTAGAACATCGTAAGGTACGGTGTACTTAAGTAGAATACGAAATATGGTAAGGTACAATGGACTTAAGTGATTTTGGGCATATTATAAGATATGGGCCAAAATACACTTAAATAGGCTTTTTAGCTTGAAGCCTACACAAGTGGTTCTATAAATAGAACCCTTATGCAGAAGCATTCATTGCGGTTGCATTATTTTTGTTTTCTCTCTCTCTCTCTCTCTCTCTCTCTCTCTCTCTCTCTCTCTCTCACTCACTCACTCAAAGCCTTCATTCGTACCAGCTAGCACTGAGATTGAAGGAATCTGTTCGTGTGGACTGAGTAGAGACGTTGTCATCGTTCAACGTTCGTGATCGCTCCGTGGATCTGCATCAAAGGTTTCAATCATCACAAGAGGTAAATATTCTATCACTGATCATGATCATTCGTAAGGATCTCTAAAGGAGAAAATTTTAATTTCCACTGCGTTTTGGATCGCAATTCTCCTTCAGTGGTATCAGAGCCACTTACGAAACCATGACTCGGATAACTGTTTATTTTCTGTATTAATATGGTTAAAAGACAGAATGAATCAATTAATTAAACGGGTAATTAAATTTGGCATCATGAGTGTACGAGTTGGATGATTGATGTTGACTATGCTTCGGAACCGACATTAGTATGGTGAAGCAGCGATACATCGATCGTCCATAGGTTACGCAATTGAGACCGATCAACTTATATATGATATAAGTAATCCTAATGCAAAGTACGGTATATATGATATACTGTTTATGTTTCGTTCATTCAAACACTGAATGGTTCTTTTTCTTTGAGCGATCAATGGTCATTTGCTTCGGAATCCGACATTAGTATGGTGAAGCAATGATCTGTTGATCAATCATACTGAATCAACAATCGAGGTATGTTTGACGGTCTGAAATTGGTGCATTAGGGTTAGTGATGGCGCAAGGGTTGTTCCGTCAAGGAGTTGTGAATTGAGGGCTTGTTGGAACACGTCTACTGACTGTTTCAAAGCGTTGGCTTTTGGCCGCGTGACGATCGTCATGGACCTGCGACGATCGTAACAAGCTTGTGACGGTCGTCATATTCACAGAGTCAGAATTCTCGGGGTTTTCCGTTTTGTGACTGCACAAGAGTTGTGTTGATGCAAAATGACGTCGATTTCAAATGAATTGTTCATTAAAAATTTCGGACATGGGCGTTGTCCGGGCAGCGGACCCCCGGCTAACTCTGCTTAGTGTGATCGGTTGCCGAAATTTAATTTGGTTTTAATTAATTAAAAGAATTAAAATTAATAATAATAATGTGTTCGTTATTATTGTCTTGTGGTGATCAGTTATGGCCTTAGTCTTCCTTTATTTTGTTTTGGGTTTTTTAAATACGACTTGCGTGTTGTGCCTCTCCTTTTAATCTCTTAATGTAACTTCTTTTCTCATCTCAATCCCTCGTATGTAAAACGAGTTTCTTCTGTAATGTAATACTATGAAGAAAGAGAAGAAGACAATGTTATGAAGAAAGAGAAGATTTCAATATCAAAGGAGGACAACCTTGAAGATCTTGCTTGGAGAAGCTTAGATCGTTATTAGGTTAGCTTAGGTTCTCTCATTGGCTTGGGAGAACAATTGCGCTAGGGGCCATAACTGTTTCATTATGTATGTTGATGCATGTGTATGTATGTTGATGCATGTGAATGTATGTTGATGCATGTGAGAGACGATTTATATGATAAATAAGCCGGTGAGATCAGAATAATTGCAATTCCCTCAAAACTAAATATTAAGTTTATGCTTTCCAAGTTTTAGCACTCATCAAGACTAGTATCGGATAATGTAGATTTCGCCTACGCGAGGTGCATATTCTATATTAGTAAGGTGCGATGGGATAATTGTAATATCCAAATGCTAGAACAATGGGTCAAACTTAACTAAACAAATTATAATAAGATTATATATATTTAGAAGCAAGAGTTGGGAATGATCCATATGATGGATTGGAATAAGGAGTTATTCACCCAACTGAAATTTTTGAAAGTTGTATGAGATACAATTGGAAGGAGTTCCTACCTAAATAACCTAGTTTTGTGTAATCCGCCTACGCGGACTTAGAACGAAGTGAAATATGGATCTCGACCCACTAGAAAATCTTCCAACGGGATTTTCCGAATCAAATGATGAGGGTCATCTGTTTTGAGTAAAATAGTGGGAGCATATTTAATTAAAGGCCTAATTAAATATGTTAATGATACTTATATTTTCATTAATTCTCATGTAGATTACCATGACAACAAACACCTCTAACAACATTTTGCGATCAATCCTTGACAAGGAAAAATTGTCTGGGACAAATTTTCTGGATTGGCACCGAAACCTGAGGATTGTCCTCAAACATGATAAAAAACTGTATGTCTTGGAGAAACCTGTTCCTGAAGAGGAACCTCCTAGTTCTGCACCTAAGGCAGAAAGAGATGCTTATAAGAAGCATGTCGATGATGCCAATGAAACTGCTTGTCTCATGCTAGCAACCATGAACTCAGAATTGCAAAAGCAACATGAGAACATGGCAGCGTTCGATATGATCGGACACCTGAAGATGCTCTATCAAGAGCAAGCAAGGCATGAGAGGTTTGAAGTTTCAAAAGCCCTTTTTCAAGGCAAGTTAGTTGAGGGAGCCCCTGTAAGTCCCCATGTGCTCAAGATGATTGGGTATGTGGAAAACCTTGAAAGGTTGGGTTTTCCCCTCGGAAAGGAACTTGCGACTGATGTGATCTTGCAATCGTTGCCAGATGGATTCAGTCAATTTGTCCTAAATTTCAATATGAATGACATGGACAAATCGCTTCCTGAACTGCTAGGCATGTTAAGAACTGCTGAGCAAAATCTGAAGACAAAAGGGAAGTCCATTCTGATGATCGGAAATGGAAAGAGACAGAACAAAAGGCCCACCAAGCATGATGATAAAGGGAAAGGCAATGAAGTTGCCAAACCCAGACCCATTGTTGTTGCTTTGAAGCCTAGTGGAGGCATAGCAAAGGCAGGCACCTGCTTCCATTGCGGTAAGACCGGACACTGGAAGAGAAACTGCCCAAAGTACCTGGAAGATACGAAGAATGGAGTAGAGACTTCAACTTCAGGTATTTTTGTTATTGAAATAAATTTATCTACTTCTGCATCATGGGTATTAGATACTGGATGTGGTTCTCACATTTGTACAAATGTGCAGGGGCTAAAAAGAAGTAGAGATTTGGCAAAAGGTGAAGTTGACCTACGAGTTGGCAATGGAGCAAAGGTTGCTGCTTTAGCCGTAGGAACTTATGTATTGACTTTACCTAGTGGTTTAATAATTTAGTTAGAGAACTGTTATTATGTACCTGCAATTAGCAGGAATATTATTTCCATTTCTTGTTTGGACAAGTTTGGTTTTTCATTTATAATAAAGAACAATTGTTGCTCAATTTATTTGAATGATATATTCTATGCGACTGCACAAATGAGAAATGGACTATATGTCCTTGATCTCGAAATGCCTATTTATAACATTAATACTAAAAGGATGAAACCTAACGAGTTAAATCCAACTTACCTTTGGCATTGTCGATTAGGCCACATAAATGAAAAACACATTTCCAAACTCCACAAAGATGGACTGTTGGACTCTTTTGATTATGAATCATATGAGACATGCAGATCTTGTTTAATTGGAAAGATGACAAAGTCTCCATTCACAGGAAATGTGAAAGAGCTAATGATCATTTGGCCCTCATACATACTGATGTATGTGGACCACTGAACATACCAGCCAGAGGAGGTTTTCAGTACTTCATCACATTTACTGATGATTTCAGTAGATATGGTTATGTGTATTTAATGAAACACAAATCGGAGTCCTTTGAAAAGTTCAAGGAATTCAAGAATGAAGTACAAAACCAACTAGGTAAGAATATTAAAACTCTTCGATCAGATAGAGGTGGTGAGTATTTAAGCCTAGAGTTTGATGACCATCTGAAAGAGTGTGGGATCCTATCCCAACTTACTCCTCCTGGAACACCCCAATGGAATGGTGTATCTGAGAGAAGAAATCGAACCCTGTTAGACATGGTCCGATCCATGATGAGTCACGCCGATCTTCCAAACTCCTTTTGGGGACATGCACTATTGACAGCAGCTTACACACTTAACCGTGTTCCATCCAAAAAGGTTGAGAAGACACCATATGAAATATGGAGTGGTAAGAAACAACATATGTCTTACATGAAGATTTGGGGTTGCGAAGTTTATGTGAAACGACAAATTTCAACTAAGCTTAAGCCCAAATCTGACAAATGCTTATTTGTAGGGTATCCTAAAGAAACAAGAGGGTATTATTTCTACAATCCTTCTGAGGGCAAAGTGTTTGTCGCTCGAACTAGAGTTTTCCTAGAAAAGGATTTTATTTCCAAAGGAACCAGTGGGAGGAAAGTAGAGCTTGAAGAAATTTAAGAATGACAAAACATAGATACACATATGGAGGAATTATAGCAGGAAACACAAGTAGTTGTGGAAGAGCAACCTGCTCAAGTAGAACAAGACCAGCGTAGGTCAAGCAGGATACGTCAACTACCTGAGAGATATAGATATCTCATAACTGATCAAGGTGATGTATTACTCATGGATCAAGATGAGCCTGTGACCTACGAAGAGGCCATAACTGGTCCCGAGTCTGAGAAATGGCTAGAAGCCATGAAATCTGAAATGAATTCCATGTACACAAACCAGGTTTAGACCTTGGTAGAGCCTCCTGTAGGAGTTAACCCTATAGGATGCAAGTGGGTCTTCAAAAAGAAGACTGACATGGAGGGTAAGGTATATACCTATAAGGCAAGACTGGTTGCAAAAGGATATAAACAAATTCATGGGATTGACTATGATGAAACCTTTTCACCAGTTGTAATGCTTAAATCTGTTCGGATTTTACTTGCTATCGCTGCATATCATGATTATGAAATATGGCAGATGGATGTCAAAACTGCTTTCCTTAATGGGAATCTTCTTGAGGATGTGTACATGACACAGCCTGAAGGATTTGACATACCAGAAGAAGCCCAAAAGATATGTAAGTTACAAAGATCAATCTATGGATTGAAGCAAGCTTCCAGAAGCTGGAATCTTCATTTTGATGAAACAGTAAAACAATATGGATTCATCAAGAACGAAGATGAGCCTTGTGTCTACAAGAAGGTTAGTGGGAGCATGATCGTTTTCCTGGTATTATATGTAGATGACATATTACTCATTGGAAACGATATCCCTACCATACAACAAGTAAAGTCTTGGTTGGGGAAATTCTTTTCTATGAAGGACCTAGGTGAAGCAGCCTATATATTAGGAATCATAATCTATAGAGATAGATCACAAAAACTGCTTGGCCTAAGTCAGAGTGCATACATAGACAAAGTGCTGAGACGCTTTAATATGCATGATTCCAAGAAAGGATTCATACTTATGCAACATGACATGTGTCTATCAAAAACATAATCCCCTTCAACTAAGGAAGAAAGGGATCGCATGAATAAGATTCCATATGCATCTGCAATAGGATCTATCATGTATGCCATGTTATGTACTCGACCAGATGTCTCGTATGCTTTAAGTGCAATGAGTAGGTACCAATCTGATCCTGGTGATGCTCACTGGGTAGCTGTCAAGAATATCCTTAAGTATTTAAGAAGGACTAAGGACTCATTCTTGATATATGGAGGTCAGGAAGAGTTGGCTGTAATTGGATATACCGATGCTAGCTTCTAGACAGATAAGGATGACTTTAGATCGCAATCTGGTTATGTGTTTTGCTTAAACGGTGGAGTTGTGAGCTGGAAAAGTTCAAAGCAAGATACAATTGCTGATTTTACAACCGAGGCCGAGTATATTACTGCGTCAAGTGCAACAAAGGAAGCTGTTTGGATCAAAAAGTTCATTAGTGAACTTGGCATAGTTCCTAGCATTGTGGATCCCATTGGTCTCTACTATGATAACAATGGTGCTATCGCACAAGCCAAGAAGCCTAGATCTCACCAACGATCCAAACACATACTTAGGCGTTATCACCTCATTCGAGAGATAATAGATATAGGAGATGTGAAAATATGCAGAGTACCTACACTTGACAATATTGCTGACCCACTGACAAAGCCTCTTGCGCAGTAGAAGCATGATGGCGATACTAGATCTATGGGCATTAGGGGTATGCCTGATTGGCTCTAGTGCTAGTGGGAGATTGTTGGTGTAAGCCCTAGAAGCCAATACTTTTGGTACTTGTATCGAATTATTTATTAATAATAAAAGGCTTTTTCTTTATTATGTTTGTTTAATAAAGTCCATAGAATAACTAGTCTGTTTAATGTATCAAGTACGACTTAATCATGAGATCACATTAAACATAAGGACACTATTCTTAAAGTATCCGTAGTCGAGCTTTATTGTGAAGTGGGATAACATTAAAGCATTAAGACTATTATGTATATAGACTGATGATCACATCTCATGGATCATGGATAAGGATTATCAAGTCTTAAACATAGGTATGAATATTAAGAGTAATATTTATACCGGATTGACCCGCTATGAGAATACTATATAGAATGTTATGCAAAGTGTCATAAGTTATTCTCATGGTGATAATGGTGTATACAACTCTTCGACCTGAAACCACTATGGACCCTAGATGTAGAGTCGAGTGCTTTATTGCTGATCAAACGTTATTCGTAACTGGATAACCATAAAGGCAGTTGATGAGTACTCCACGAAGCATGCTGAGGGACATGAGTGACCTAGATGGAATTTGCCCATCCTGCATAACAGGATAAATGTCTATGGGCCTAATATTGAACTGGACAAGGATGACACGGTCTATGCCTTGTGTTCAATATAGACATAAGGGCAAAAGGGTAATTATGCACATAAGTATTATCACAGAAGGAATTGTCAGATCACATGACATTTTTGTGTCTTGGGTAGTAGTGATGTGTTGCTAGATACCGATCACTGTTTATTATGTTAAATACGTGATTTAATATAATTGCCAATGCCGCGAAAACCTACAGGGTCACACACAAAGGATGGATTGATGAGAGATAGAGTAACTAAGGAACACCGTAAGGTACGGTGCACTTAAGTGAGTTGTAGAACATCGTAAGGTACGGTGTACTTAAGTAGAATACGAAATATGGTAAGGTACCATGGGCTTAAGTGATTTTGGGCATATTATAAGATATGGGCCAAAATACACTTAAATGGGATTTTTAGCTTGAAGCCCACACAAGTGGTTCTATAAATAGAACCCTTGTGCAGAAGCATTCATTGCGGTTGCATTATTTTCATTTTCTCTCTCTCTCTCTCTCTCTCTCTCTCTCTCTCTCTTTCTCTCTCTCACTCAAAGCCTTCATTCGTACCAGCTAGCACTGAGATTGAAGGAATCCGTTCGTGTGGAATGAGTAGAGACGTTGTCATCGTTCAACGTTCATGATCGCTCCGTGGATCTGCATCAAAGGTTTCAATCGTCACAAGAGGTAAATATTCTATCACTGATCATGACCATTCGTAAGGATCTCTAAAGGAGAAAATTTTAATATCCGCTGCGTTTTGGATCGCAATTCTCCTTCACATATGCCACGAGCCTTAAGTGGTAAATAAGGAATGATATTGGAGCTTTCCTACACTCATTCTGGATATCGTTGGGTGCGGGACGTTTGGCCCATCGCTTATCGTATCTGCCTTTACTCATAGACTTTAGTGTGGTTCTTATCAAGTAAATATCAAGTCTATGCTCCTCTTTCATTTAATCATTATATCATCTCTTCTTGCCTCCCTAATCATCTTATTTTTAGCTCTAGTGGGCTGAACTATGAAAGCTCTAATTTCCTTATTGCACTATAAGGATACGTAGGCAGGAGAACCCAGTTTCTTCACGAGCTACCCTATTTATTCAATCCTTCTTCATTCATTCAATCAATACCATCTTTTTGAGATCAACTATACTTCTCCTTGGACTCGTTGTACATCCTTTTAGGACAAATTAGCGGCAGTCCACCTCATCAATCGAGAGTTGTTTGGTTGGCACCCAAACATTTAATTCAGTCTTTGTTTTTTGCTTTACCCTATAGCGGCAACCTTGCTAGCCCACGTACTGATAAATGCCTACCTTGCTCTTCGATTCAGAGTCTATCTCCTTCTTGGATCCAAGATACTATCCTTCTTTGACCTCGAATTGTTTGTTCCCCATCCAGTGATATATTGTTCCTTGTACACAATAATACTTTCTCTTGGGCCCCGCCTATACCCTTTTAGGACGATATAGCGGCAGTCCGTCTTGCGAATCAATAGATGTTTGGGACTGTGCCCAAAAACTTAATTCAACCTTTATTTTGGCTTTACCATAGCGGCAACCTTGCTAGCCCGCATACTGGTAAGTTCATGTTTACTCTTTGATTCCAAGTTCCATCCATTTGTGGGTTTCCTTGATATCATTCTGTTGGTACAAGTCATACTTTTCATCACTCTTATCTCTCTCTCTCTATTTTCGTGGTTCCACGAACTACGATTGCTATGACTTTCTCATTACAAAATGAGAATACGTAGGCACGAGGATGCAAATCCTTTGCGAGCATACTTCTAATTATTCCTCCTTCTGCCTTAGGGAACCATTCATATCTTTCATGATCCATTATCTACCTTCGATCATTGAACCGTTCACCTAGTGACATACTATTTCTGTGACACCGAAACACAACTTTCCTTGGAATTCCATATATACCCTTTTAGGACGATATAGCGGCAGTCCGCATTTGTCCCTAGAGTTGTTTGTCTCATACCCAAACATTTAATTCCTTCTATTTTGGCTAAATATCAGATAGTGGCAACCATGTTATTCCATATATCGTTTAACGATGTTTCCCTCTACGGTACAAATCTCATTTCTCTTATAGATTCTAATATACCTTAACCTTCGGTTTCAAATTATACTTATTCAGTCGTCTGTTACCAAATACTCAATTGTATGACTTTGGTCACTTCATTCCGTTCATCTCCATAATGCCTTCATATTCTACCTTCATTTACTCCACGTGATATATCAGTAATCTTTGAGCCAAATACACAACCTCTTTGTGCTCCTTCTTGCGTCCCCTTATGAACCAGGAGATGTTTGAGACTATGCCCAAACACCTATTTCTTTGTCTTTTCGGCATTACCCTATAGCTGCATCCATGCTAGCCCACGTACTGGAAATAACCACCTTACTATTGGGTTCATGTTTTCACCCTTGTTGGAGTTTAAAACACAATCCATTGGTTCAGACCATACTTGTTATCACACTTCTTTTCATCTCCCGCCACTAGTTCTTTGAACTACGGAGTTCTGAATTCCTCATTGCACTATGAGGATACGTAGGCATGAGGGTCCAAATCCTCACCGAGCATTTTATATATTTCTTTTCCATTTCCCTCATTCTTTTACGAGTAATCTCATATATCACACATATTCAAGCGAGAACAATCAAAATGGTTCCCATGGAGTACCATGGATGTTTGGGGTGCTAATACCTCCCCCTTGCATAATCGACTTCCTTACCTAACATATCTCTTCCCCCCGGATTTTATCGATGTTTTCCCTTTCCTTCGAGAATAAATAAAGTTCGATGGCGACTGTTGTATGTTCGAGCATGCGATACGTTCGAATATATTTCCGCTAGCTTCAGCTGGCGACTCTACTGAGGATACTTCGTTGCTCGGAGTACTTCGTAGTCGCTAAAAGGAGTCGGGCCTGGTTTAGGTTGTTCCCTCGCTAGTTTTAGGTATTTATCTTTATACCTTACTCGCTTTATCATTATATTCATTTGCTTTATATTATGGATATTATCTGTTATACTCTCTGTTGGGTTGGGGATAGATTACATGAGAGAGAAGCTTTATACTCGAGATTGAGTACATACACATGATAGTAATGTAACTAGAGTCGTGTTTAACCTCCGTGGATTTATTCCACGATCATGGTTGACGCGAGACGTCACACCTAGAGTAGATCCTTTTTGGGAGCATCATTGTCCGATGAGTCATTCATCTAAGGCAATGGTATCTCGAAATGGATCGTTGACTCTAGGAACCTTTTTAGGTTGCCTTTGAAGACTAGAACCTACATGGGAGGGGGATATGGGTTTTTTCTGTAGGAAACCATAGACTCTACATACCTCTATTCTCATGGACGTCGTACCTTTGATCCTGCATCAGGCAGTACACACAGATTATCCGGATTATTGGTGTTGTTAACCTATTGTTATTGCTGTCGCATCCGCGAAAAACAACCGGCGGGCTAAAACAAAACAACACAAAGCCGCCACTGTGCGTTATTTATCCCAAAGGAGGGAAAGGAAACGCTCAGAGTAAACCTGGAAAAAGCATGGTCTCGCGACCAAAGAGAAAGGGTACGGGAGTCGGTTACGCAAGGGGAAGGTATTAGCACCCCTCACGTCCGTCGTACTCGACGGGATCCACGCTCTAAAAGAAAGAAAAGGTTGCTAAAACAAACACATCACACACACACACACACCGAAAACACCACAGGTGGGGTAAGAGGAAGAGGGCTCGCTAGGACATCGCGTCCTATGCCTACGTATCTCGTCTGGAACGAGAATCAGAGCTGCCGTAGTTCGGCTCACGCACGCCAAACAAGACACAACACACACAAAGGCAAACATGGAACCCGAACGCCAATAGCTGGACTTACATCGGCTTCCGAACCAAACAAACACACTCAGGATACGGACAACCAATCGCTGGGCTTACATCCATATCCTGACACACAAGAAGAAACCAACAACAAGTCGCTAAGGAGTCAGGCACTCGAGCCTAGCAACTGTCAAACAAACCCACACACAAACAAAAAAAGTGCCCGGAGAGACCTCGCACGGTCTCCTGCCTACGTACCTCATCTGGTATGAGGATCAGGGCGACGTAGTTCCCCCTGACAGGGGAGAAAGACTAACCAGAAACAAAGGGGAGACGTACTACTAGGGAGCTGGACTCGAGCCTAGGTGTTATCATGCATCATTGCCCTATGTTAAGGTTCACTATCTACTTGCACCACAGCAAGCTAATCCTATCCAGGAAAAACAGGCATGCAAGCATAAACAAAACAAATCAAACATTTCAGATAGCACACACTATATCCAGTCAAGTGAGGCTCAAACAATGGGTCAGACTGCCAAGGCAAGTCATCTGTACAAGGGTAGTGTTAGCTCTTAACCCTGACATTGAGAGTCAGGGTGAAGCCAGATGAAAGGTGAGTGAAGATTAGACTTCACAGCTCTTATCCCTGACCAGGGAGAGCTTCAGACAAAGGAGTGTGGGTTCAGAAAGGGGGAACCCTTCTACACTCAAGACACTGACACAACTGTACAACTGTACAAGATCTTGGGGTTTGTGTCCCAATGCATCAACACAGTGGTGTGAGCAGAGGGACGACTCAACAAGAATAGTAGGGGATGGATTGCACATCCCTTGGGTTCTGCCAATTGCCTTAATCAAGGTCTTTACCTGCTTGGGGACAAAGTTAAACAATCACAAACATCGCCTCTTAAGGGGGACTTCAGACAGTTGCCTGGCCAAGTAACAGGCCAGGTCTTCCAGACTACATGGAGACAAGAGAGTCTACCTCAATTGGTTTATATAACCAAGCAACAGCAAGCAAGTTCAAAAATAACTGTTAGCAACTAATGTACCTGAAATCAATCAAATATCATCAGTATACCAGACAAACCAACCTTAAACAGCAAAAGTCAATCTGTACAGTCAAACACAAGTTAATGCACACAAGTGCAAGCCATGAGCTCAAACTTAAGCATCAAACCCTACAACACAAAGTCAAGGTTAGTCCTAAACAATTCACAAGTCAACTTAATTAACTTGCATTTTCCTCCTTAAGGCATTTGCATCTCAACCTGAAAATCCAAACCAAACATGAGAAACAAGACCACTAGGCCAAGCCTAGGGTCCAAGGGAGATGAAAAAATCAAAATAGCAAGTGAAAATTATCCAAAATCACATTCCAACAAATTAGAAACAAATGCAATTGGTCCCATGCTCATATCATTCACCATCATCATTTCATGCACAAAATAGCATCAAACATGCAATTTGCAACCTCAAATGACTAAACAGAAAGATCTCAAGCAAATCCATACCAAAACAATTCAATTAATTCCACAAAAATTCAAGTCTAAACAGAACATATCCAATGAATAGCATATCAAATTTCAGCTCATTTGGATTAAGGGAAGTAGGTCAATGAAAATCAAAAAGTTCAGTCAATTTCAAACAAGCCAACACAAGGCATCAACACAAGCATCAACATCCAAAAATCATAAAACAGTGACAATACATGATAAATGAATGGGATCAAAACCACAATGACCTATAATGTGTCTAGAATCCACATGTCAAATTTCACATCCATCCAATTAACCATGAGAATTTCACAAATCAAATGCCAACATGTGTCACAAAAAATCACAAAATGATCCAACAGAAGAGAAAATCTCAATCAATTAGGAAATGCAAGCAAAAAATCCAGAAAAAATCACATGTGATCTCAACATACATAGGCTCATTCATGCAAAAATTTGGCTCAATTCAACATCCCTAAGCAAGGCAAATAAAATCATGAAGTTCATCAAGCTTGGTGTGACACAAATTGTCACACCTCTAATCAAAAATTCATATCTCCTCATCCAGGTAACCAAAAATTACAAACTACATACCAAAATCACCATCAAAGAGTCCAGAATAAGCACAAAAAATTTCATCAATTTCTTTGGAAGCATCATCATTTCATAAGTGATATGGCATGACATGTACAAAATGAACACATTCAACCAAACCCTAGGCATTTTTATTTTCCACATGTGCACAAAAATCATAAAAATCATCATTAAAATCTACACATCATAAGGAGAGTATTGCAAAAAGTCTCACTAATTTTGGACAAAAAATGAATTAGATATGAATTTCTAAAGATCATGGATGAAAATGAAAATAGAAATGAAAAAGAAATGAAATGAATTAGAATTAATATGTGAAAATGGCAAAGTCGGTAATTATGAAGAACCAGACCAAAACGCGGTCGTATTACTTAATGTGATGGCGCGTTCCTATTGGCCTTTGGGAGCGGGAAACAGGTTTTGAAAACAAGGCCAAGGTTTTGAGGATCAAACGCGCATTTCATCTTGTTCTTCATCAAGAACAAGTTCAGAACTTCCAGAAAATGATGATGAACATTTTTCATCCAAAATTGACACGCCATACATCAAAATCACCAGTGAATCACGTACATCATGGATATGCCATCGGTTCTACCTAATTCTTCCTATGCTAGGCGAATCGAACGAAAAAAGAAATGCACATCAAACTTTAGATCCAGATATCTCATCCAATATTCAACCAAATCAAAAACCACAAGTTACATGAGGATCTACATTGAAAGATCTACACAAACCACCTAACAATTTGATCAATGAAGGAATTCGAATTCTAACCTCTTGACGACGGCAGTGCTTGATTCGTGCTCTTCCAAGTGTAAAAGGTCAAAACAGATGCAACTTATTGATGTGGAAGGTGATTGCAATGAATGCCTTAGCTCAGAACCACGCCAGATGCAAGAATCTTCACAACTCCATGGAAGTGCAAGCTTATGACAGTTGGAATTCAACAAGCTTCTGTCCTTGATTTTGCAAAACAGTCGTGTGCCAAGGCTTAGGGAGTGTAGATCAATAAATAATGATCAAAAATGATGAAGAATTCATGGAGAATTGGTGAAAAATGTGTGGAAGAAGTTTGGAGAATTTGAGAGAATTTGGAGGGAAAAGTTGTTACAATCTTGGAGAATGGAATGTCATTAGCAATTTCTGTTACAGTTAAGGCTTTATACCACTGCTTAATCAACTTCTTAATCCAAATTAGCAAAACCAAAGTGAATTTAGCAAAATGAGTTTTTAAGTGTTATGTCCAAAAAGTCCTTTTCCAAATTTGGCCAATGCAACAGTACATGACAGTTCCCACAAGTTCTATTTGGCATTTGGAATGTGTTAGAATTGGTCTTGTATGCAAAATCCTTGTATTTCACAAAGTCACTTATTTTCCCACCAATTTTCAAAGTGATCACTTGAAAAATGACTTTTTGCCATGCTTATTTTTGATGAATTTTGACCACACATCATGAAAGTACATGTGAAATGGGGTTTGCTCAAAGAAAGATCACCCAAATTGGTCATTCCATGTGAAAGTTATGCCACTTTGATTTTAGGCATTTTTGGAAAATGATTGGATCATATCTTGCCAACCATTCATGAGAAATTCAAGTTCTTGGACTTTTTGGAAAGGTGAGAGCAAGATCTACAACTTTCATGTTGAACAAAATTTCATTTGAAGCATTTTTGGACATGTAATTTTGAGGTGAAAAACTTTCCATTTTTGGAAACTTTCATTACAAGTCACTTTCCATTTTTGGAAAGTTTTCTCCTGACTTTATTTTCTTCATTCTTGATGTTTGAAATATCAAATGAAACTTGTTTAGACATGAATGAAGTATATCCAACCCTCTCCCACCTCCAAATCCATCATTTCTGGCACAGTTGACTTTTCTGATTGATAGATGAATTTGGCCAGGCATTGATCAAGTTGAGCCTCAAACTCCTGATGAAATGGCTCAATGATGAAACCCTAGCTTCCATAAGCTCAGTACAATCATGAAATGATCCCCATATCCATTGTAGACCCCATCTCCTTCACAAGCCCTGATTGGCCCAATGCAGATGATTAGGGTTGACCAGTGGTCAAAACCCTAATCCCAAGGCATCTGATCAATCTCTTGAACCTCTTGGATGATAACAAGACCATGATGATGATGACGTATCACTTGCACCAAGATGAAGACCAATCTCCTTGAGAAATCCTGAAACCCTAACTTAAACCCCACATCCTCAGATGATTAATGATCAGTCCATTCCATCAATGAAACCATCAGCTTGCATATATCCACCTCTTTATCTTCTGATCAAGACTTGGAAGATGACTTGCACAATGTAACCACATGATATGCAATGCAATGTCTAATGACCTAAAAATGCAATGCAATATGTTAAGCTAGTCCCAAGAGAGGAGGGCAAATTTTGAGGTGTTACAGCTGCCCCTATTCAATCCACTGTGAACCTGTCGATATGAACAGCCTCGGCTTTCAGATGATCAGGATGAAGAGTGATTGAATACCAAGAACAGACGAACAATTTGCACTCTGATGGGAAATAATTAACAATGCCTGTCAGGATCGGCAAAGAAACAATCTTCAAACAAAAATCCGTCTGGAACGGAGAAAGTCGGCCTGATTACCGAAACAGAAACGTCGACCTGGGTACCAAAATAAATGGTAACGCAGGGATAACCATGGCCTGAACACCACATCCCGTCAGTCTGAATACTGAACACCGGAATATGAGAATATTGATGTTGGTCTGAACACCGGAAAATTGGCCTGAATGCCATAAGTACTTCGACCTGATCATCGGAAACTTCTTCGATCTGAAAATCAGAAACTGGCCTGAACACCATTTCGGTCTGGATACCGCCTCGGTCTGAACACCGGAAAATTGGCCTGAATGCCATAAGTACTTCGACCTGATCGTCGGAAACTTCTTCGATCTGAAAATCGGAAACTGGCCTGAACGCCACTTCGGTCTGGATACCGCCTCGGTCTGAATACCGGAAAATTGGCCTGAATGCCATAAGTACTTCGACCTGATCGTCGGAAACTTCTTCGATCTGAAAATCGGAAACTGGCCTGAACGCCACTTCGGTCTGGATACCGCCTCGGTCTGAATACCGGAAAATTGGCCTGAATGCCATAAGTACTTCGACCTGATCGTCGGAAACTTCTTCGATCTGAAAATCGGAAACTGGCCTGAACGCCACTTCGGTCTGGATACTGCCTCGGTCTGGATACCGGAAAATTGTTCATGCCTGTCAGCATCGGCAGAAATAACAAAACGGTGATAAGTGATTCGGCACGCCTGCCAACGACTCATGCTAGGGATAACAAACCACAAACTGGCTATTCTTTCTGTTCAACCCTAGCCAACGAACACTTTGCGTCTAGCTGGGGATTATTCTTTCTTGTTTTTTCTTTTTTTTTTTGGACCCCGAAAATTTCTTGATTAACATTCCCATCTCTGCTCGACAGAAACCCTTCCTCCAGTATCGCACTACTAGGGAATACCTTTGATTCAAATTCATGATGCCAGACTTCTCGGAGTAACACCTTCCTCCGCGGGCACAACCACCTCTCAAACGATAACCACGGCTTGAGACTAGCTTTATGCTTGCAATAATGATGCATGATCTTTTTCTGCGTAATGCTCCATAATTATGGAAATGCTACGCGATTCACTTTTTTTTTATGCAATATGCTATGCTCATTCTACATGATGAATGCATAAAAAGGCATCCCCCTCAAGGGACTCTTCTGAGGAGCTCGAGACACTCTGCTGAGGAACTCGTCAACACTACAATCTTCACCCTGCTGGGGGAATAGCGCTGCTGCTGGGAAAAGGCAACCCTTACTAGGGAACAACTATCCTTTGCACCTAATCCGCCCGGGAAACTGCTGGGGATAACCACCAACACTCCGTGGGGATACAACAGTCTTTGACTTGCCGGGGATATCAATCCCGACTCTGCTTTGGGGGAACCCTCACAGATACCTCCGCTGGGAAACAGCCACCTTCAGACCTGGCGACTGGGGAAACATCGATCTGACACCCGCTGGGGATAACCATCCAGACCCTACTGGGGAAGCCACAGACCTTGGATCTGCTGGGGGGTTGGTCCTCACGACTCTGCTTGGAGATACACATCCCAACTCGTCTGGACCTTTTCTGCTCCATCATCTTGTATTCCAAGTCGCGCCGCACTCGACGGAGAGCGAACTCCTGGGATTTATACAAACTTTTCAATTTTCAGACTTTGAAGAGTCTTCTTGATTAATTCCAAGGATCGTCGTACGTCCTTTCGCCGTCTTTCATCGTTTCCCTTCATCCGTCCCTGATTGGACTCCATGGGGATTTGTTTTGTCAATAGCTTCCACATCACAACCTGCAAGTGAGTGAAAAGATCTAACAGCTCCTGCAAAACAGATCGTTAGATAAAACCGTGCCCCAGGCGTGTCAAGATTTCAACACTTGGGTCACCCAACCTTCCGAATAAGATTTCAAGTTTCAATCTTATAAGCATGCACTGGAAGGGACTTGTATGTCTTAAAATGCAAGATTCTTTGTCAAAAATAATCAGATGTTTTCGCAATCAAAGCGGTAATGAAAAACAAAAACAAAATTATTTGACTGAATATGCATTTTATTGATTGAAAAGTGTGTGGCTCAAATTGAGTAATACAAAGGAAGCAATTCCTGAAAAGAGGTAATTGCGCATAAAAGGAAAATCTATCCTAATGGCAATGTGAAACCCGTGATCTCATCGAGTTCCAACTCGGTTACACCCCATATGTCCTCAGACTCTCCGTGCTTTCTGCCTTCTAAACAAGACGCTTCTGATTGATCCCTACCGGGTATTATCCATGATGCTTTAACCAAAGCGCAAACGATCATGCCAGACGCAGTTGTTCGTTTCAATCCCTCTTTTGCCTGGACCGCCCTTTCGGGTTTTCAGTCCACCGGGATACCCTTTTTTGCCCAAGTCGCCTTTTCAGGTTTTCGACTTGCTGGGTGTACAATTTTCATTTTTATCCCTAATTTTTGCCCGAACCTTTCTTTCTGTTTTTTTTGGTTCGCCGGGATGCCCTTTTTTGCGTGGACTATTTTATTCTTTTCGTCCAGCGGGTCTCTTATACGAAGTATTTTTTAACTGCGTCCGCATTCACAGGGGATGGAAAATCCTCGCCATCCATGGTCGTTAACAACAAGGCTCCGCCAGAGAAAACCTTCTTGACCACGAATGGACCTTCATAATTAGGTGTCCATTTGCCCCTACGATCGTTTTGAGGAGGAAGGATCCTTTTCAGCACCATATCACCCACGTGATATACCCGAGGTCGTACCTTTCTGTCAAAAGCACGCTTCATCCGCTGTTGGTATAACTGCCCATGACAGATGGCTGCCAGCCTCTTTTCCTCAATTAGGCTCAACTCTTCGTACCGGGTCCTTACCCATTCCGCCTCTTGCAATTTCACGTCTATCAGGACTCTCAAAGAGGGAATTTGCACCTCAACCGGTAGCACAGCTTCCATCCCATACACAGCCAGAAAGGCTTTGCCCTAGTAGATGTGCGCACCGACGTTCGGTACCCAAGATACCAGCTTCCTACTCAATCACCCTTGCTGGTGCATTCAAACGTTATCCGGGCAACAAAAGGAATGTGGGATCCTTTCAGTGTAACCAAAGCAGTACTAACTCCTTCTTCACATTAACCCCGTCAGACATCAGAATCCGTTCGGATTTGGGGTCAGGCCCCTCCTCCGGGATCGGTTACTCTCAATCTTTCGATTAGAGCACCTCGAGATGTCCTCATCAGGGAACTCAAACCTCATCGGTTGATAATCCTCCACGGGTTGCTGGGCGATGTAGTCAGATAATACACCCCTTGATTGCTTTCTGGGAATATCCCAAATCAGTCAACCTTCTTTTGCACTCTCACAACCCGTCCGGTCAATGCTGGCTTCTTCAAAAATCTACCTGATCAGATCCATCTCGAAATCCACAAAGTGGTATGAACCAACATATACTGTCTCGGTCGGCGAGCAGCCTATGCCAAAGTACAACAAGTTTTCTCGAACAGTGAATGTATTGTTTCACAGTCGATAAACTTTTTGCTAAGGTAAATTGCATACTCTTTTCGACAAGACTCGTCATGCTGACCCAATACACCTCGTAGACCCCTCGAAGGCCGTCAAGTACCAGATTAACAATTGCTCCTTCCACAGGAGACATCGGAATCAGAGGTTCCTGCAACTTTTCTTTTATCTTTTCGATGCCCCTTGGCAATCATTATTCCACCTGACCGTTTGATCTTTTCTTTTCAACATCTTGAATGTGGGTTCACACGTAGCTGTTAGATGAGATGTGAACCATGACATGTAGTTCAATCTATCTAATAGACCACGAACCTCTTTCTATTCTCGGTTCAGGCACTTCTTGTTTTTTTTTTAGCAGGATCAACCTCGATTCCTCTTTTACAATGAACCCCAGCGGCTTACCGGACCGCACTCTGATAGTGCACTTATCTGAATTCAACCTCGGTTTGAATTGTCTCAACCGGTCTACTCAGCTTGGCCAGATCTGCCAGATGTCCCTCTTCTGTTTTAGGACTTTGCTATCATGTCATCAACATAGCATTCGATTTCATGATGAATCATATCATGAAACAAAGTCACTCTGATACGCGGCACTGACATTCTGCCCCTCTAGAGGACAGTCTTCTCTCCATGGTAGCTTGTGCACAACGACATCAGTATCCGACCCTGGCATATCCTGACACGACCAGGTGAAGGTATCCACATGCTCTTTCAACAAGGCTACCGTTCTGCTCTCGACTCGCCTCTGAAGCGGCCCCAATTTCACTTCCCTTCTGACCTCGGCGGTATACCGGTTAACAAGCTCAACTCGCCCTTCGTGCAGCTGAATCACCTTCTCCTCTTGTTTCGACAACCTGGCTAATCTTCCAGCAGATCACAATCTTCTTCATCTTCTTCTTCGGCATGATAGATCGGATTGTCGAAGTCATATGAGGTGTAACCAAATCGTTATCAATGAGATCTGGAGAATTACTTTTCGAAGTCGGAACGAGACCAATCAAAAAGAAAGGGAAAAATGAAAACAAACATTGCCATTTTTATTTGTTTTAAAACTGCAAAAATAAATGAAAAACAGGGAACACCGCTTTTAATTGAAAAACATCCATTTATTTATGATGCGAAATGTTGCAAAATGAAACATGAGGTGGCCCTTACAATGGACCATTACGCTTCGGGCAAAACGTATGGCTTTCATGCAGATAAAATCAAAACAGAAATCATTACTCTTCCGGATGAATGACAGTGATGATCTTTTTTAGGCCTTCCAGTTCTGGACTTCCATCCCTGGTACGCACGGTTTTATCCAACCATCAAACTGGCAGTCACTGTCAGTCTCTTCACCTACCGCGACGGCGTAATCCGAATCTTCAGCAATTGCACTTACCATCGCCTGACCATGCGCCGGCATGGGATTGGCATTAACATTCGGAGATGGTGCAAAATTGATGGCCTTGGAGTCTACCAAGTCTTGGACGACATGCTTAAAAGCTCTACAACCCTCAATGTTATGCCCCGGTGTTCCAGAATGGAATTCACACTGGGCGTTCTCATCATAGTTAGGAGGCCTCTGATCCGATCTTAACGGAACCATCGTCCTTGGCTGAACCAACCCAAGATCCATCAACTTCTTAAACAGAACAGCATATGTCACGGGTGGCCTATCAAAATGGCGATCAATCCCTTTTCCTCTCACTTGGTAGCCATCTCTCTGTGCTCTCTGTTGAGGTGGTTGCTGTTGCTGTTGTACAGATCGATTACCAGTAGGGGTGGTTACTGCAGCAGTGTGCTGGTAGTAACGATCCCTACCGTGTCCCCTCTGGGCATACACAGCGCTTGATTCACCCTCATTCTTCCTTTGGCCATTTCCGAAGGGCTTCTTCGATCCTGATGACGAAGCATTACCACCCTGGATCTTCCCCATTCTTAGTCAACTTTCAATTCTTTCTCCGGCCACCACAATGTCTGCAAATTTGGTCACCGGGCATCCAACCATTCTCTCGGCAAAAACCCCTTGCAGGGTGCCCATAAAGAGATCAGACATCTCTCTGTCCACCAGTGGAGGTTGCACTCTGGCCGCCAACTCCCTCCACCTTTGAGCGTATTCTTTGAACCCCTCGCTTGGCTTCTGAGACATACCCTGCAGCTGGGTACGACTAGGAGCCATGTCAGCGTTGAATTGGTATTGTTTAAAGAATGCATCACCAAGATCCTGCCAGCTTTTAACATCAGAAGATTTCAACTTGGTGTACCACTCCAGGGATCCTCCAGACAGACTGTCTTGGAAGAAGTACATCCAAAGCTTTTGATCCATAGTGTATGCAGAGATCTTGCGGACGAAGGCTTGAAGATGAGTTTCTGGGCATGAACTTCCATTATATTTGTCAAATGAGGGCGCCTTGAACTTCTGTGGGATCACAATCCCCTCGACTAACCCCATATTTGACATGTTGACAACCCCAGGAGTGGCATAGCTTTCAAGAGCTCTGATCTTTTCTGCCAGCAGTTGGATCTCCTTGTTCTGTGGTTGGACGCCATATTGACCAAATGGCTCGTTGTGCATCGAGAACTGATCAGCCTCTCTGTCTTCCTCTCTGTCGTCCTCAACCCTGAAGAATGGAGGAAACAAACTGTCCTTCATATTCTGACCAGGTTGACCACCAGCAGTACCGAAACCACCAACATTGTTTACCACACCCACAGTCGTTCTCTTTCCGCCATCTCTGGAACCACCCAGCCCTTGGTTGGAGACACCATCCAAGTTAACACCACTGTTAGCAGCGGAAGCCCGCTCGAGCTTCTCGACTTTGTCAGCCAGAGCTTTCTGACCAACTGCAAAACCCTGCATGATGTTGATCAGCTCATTCATTTTCTCTTTCAGCTCGAGGACATCTGTGTTCGGAAGATCCATCAGTCTGAGAGTGTTGCGCCGAGTGAAGTATCTGTGAGGACGGGTTGAGTGCAAAGGTACAACTCTACGAGCACGAGCAATGATTCCTGAAACAATCAAGCATGTTAGAACTGATACCTGCAAAACAGCAAACGTGTTAATATGCATGAATGCAACGCCTATCCATACGAGGAAGCTTCTGTCTTTTGATCCTGGTTTCATCGAGACAGATAATATTTCGACAATAACATTCTGACATCAGGATATCTCTCAACCGGAATCTCAATCGAGAATGTACCCTGAGTATGGATAGACGTGAGTTAGATGCCGATGAATGCAAAATGTGGATGATGCTGATGCGTGAATGCAATGCACTGTGCCATCCTCCAAGTCATCTGAACATTTACTGCACTGAGGCCTGATCTCTGAACTGATCACCACCATCTAAAGGAATATGTAACCACAAATCCAACTCAAGGGTTCCGAAATAAACGGAAGATACATCACCATCACCATCACCAAACAATCTCTGAGCAGATCACTATAACCATCTGAATCGGCCCAGGGAATCCTGAAATAAACGGATCCCCACTGATAAATACCACGGACAACACTCCGGCGTCTCGGAAATAAACGGCCATAAATCCGACTTATAAATAGGACTCTGATCAACTGAACCAATAGTCACCATCAAAGTCACCATCTGAACATGCATCTGTAAGAATCACCCTCCCCTCACAGGTAAATTCTAATCAGGTCACCCTAAGGCGGATAATAGTCTCGACAATCGGGCAGAGATACTCAATGGGTTTGCCCTTTCGGGTGTGCCATTGTAGCTCTCCTGAGATCGTCTAAACCAAAGATCCGGGAAATGATCGGTCACCAGAGTCAATAGTTCAGATGAAGTGACTCAACCAGAGTGGAGTACCCCACAAAGGAAAGCACTATCAAATGAACCTCGTCCGGCTTGTGGTACATCACATTGCCAAGCACATGTTGACCTAACATGAAAGAGGCAACATAAGACCACACTAATCCTAGGTGTATACTCGGGCCTGGGTTTTAGCCCCACTCAGAACACCCACCCCAAACAGAGGAACCACCTGCACAGAGGACGGCAACATGATAGTATGATGCATGCAAGTATTTATGCAAATATATACACAGTCAGAATAATAAATGCAATAAATACAGCGGCACAAGCAACCTAAACTATCCTAGAACGCTAGGAGAGACTCGCTTAGGGAAAATGGACCAGCACAGGTCAACATCTTGTACGTCCCCAGCAGAGTCGCCAGCTGTCGCATCCGCGAAAAACAACCGGCGGGCTAAAACAAAACAACACAGAGCCGCCACTGTGCGTTATTTATCCCAAAGGAGGGAAAGGAAACGCTCAGAGTAAACCTGGAAAAAGCATGGTCTCGCGACCAAAGAGAAAGGGTACGGGAGTCGGTTACGCAAGGGGAAGGTATTAGCACCCCTCACGTCCGTCGTACTCGACGGGATCAACGCTCTAAAAGAAAGAAAAGGTTGCTAAAACAAACATATCACACACACACACACACCGAAAACACCACAGGTGGGGTAAGAGGAAGAGGGCTCGCTAGGACATCGCGTCATATGCCTACGTATCTCGTCTGGAACGAGAATCAGAGCTGCCGTAGTTCGGCTCACGCACGCCAAACAAGACACAACGCACACAAAGGCAAACATGGAACCCGAACGCCAATAGCTGGACTTACATCGGCTTCCGAACCAAACAAACACACTCAGGATACGGACAGCCAATCGCTGGGCTTACATCCATATCCTGACACACAAGAAGAAACCAACAACAAGTCGCTAAGGAGTCAGGCACTCGAGCCTAACAACTGTCAAACAAACCCACACACAAACAAAAAAAGTGCCCGGAGAGACCTCGCACGGTCTCCTGCCTACGTACCTCATCTGGTATGAGGATCAGGGCGACGTAGTTCCCCCTGACAGGGGAGAAAGACTAACCAGAAACAAAGGGGAGACGCACTACTAGGGAGCTGGACTCGAGCCTAGGTGTTATCATGCATCATTGCCCTATGTTAAGGTTCACTATCTACTTGCACCACAGCAAGCTAATCCTATCCAGGAAAAACAGGCATGCAAGCATAAACAAAACAAATCAAACATTTCAGATAGCACACACTATATCCAGTCAAGTGAGGCTCAAACAATGGGTCAGACTGCCAAGGCAAGTCATCTGTACAAGGGTAGTGTTAGCTCTTAACCCTGACATTGAGAGTCAGGGTGAAGCCAGATGAAAGGTGAGTGAAGATTAGACTTCACAGCTCTTATCCCTGACCAGGGAGAGCTTCAGACAAAGGAGTGTGGGTTCAGAAAGGGGGAACCCTTCTACACTCAAGACACTGACACAACTGTACAACTGTACAAGATCTTGGGGTTTGTGTCCCAATGCATCAACACAGTGGTGTGAGCAGAGGGACGACTCAACAAGAATAGCAGGGGATGGATTGCACATCCCTTGGGTTCTGCCAATTGCCTTAATCAAGGTCTTTACCTGCTTGGGGACAAAGTTAAACAATCACAAACATCGCCTCTTAAGGGGGACTTCAGACAGTTGCATGGCCAAGTAACAGGCCAGGTCTTCCAGACTACATGGAGACAAGAGAGTCTACCTCAATTGGTTTATACAACCAAGCAACAGCAAGCAAGTTCAAAAAGAACTGTTAGCAACTAATGTACCTGAAATCAATCAAATATCATCAGTATACCAGACAAACCAACCTTAAACAGCAAAAGTCAATCTGTACAGTCAAACACAAGTTAATGCACACAAGTGCAAGCCATGAGCTCAAACTTAAGCATCAAACCCTACAACACAAAGTCAAGGTTAGTCCTAAACAATTCACAAGTCAACTTAATTAACTTGCATTTTCCTCCTTAAGGCATTTGCATCTCAACCTGAAAATCCAAACCAAACATGAGAAACAAGACCACTAGGCCAAGCCTAGGGTCCAAGGGAGATGAAAAAATCAAAATAGCAAGTGAAAATTATCCAAAATCACATTCCAACAAATTAGAAACAAATGCAATTGGTCCCATGCTCATATCATTCACCATCATCATTTCATGCACAAAATAGCATCAAACATGCAATTTGCAACCTCAAATGACTAAACAGAAAGATCTCAAGCAAATCCATACCAAAACAATTCAATTAATTCCACAAAAATTCAAGTCTAAACAGAACATATCCAATGAATAGCATATCAAATTTCAGCTCATTTGGATTAAGGGAAGTAGGTCAATGAAAATCAAAAAGTTCAGTCAATTTCAAACAAGCCAACACAAGGCATCAACACAAGCATCAACATCCAAAAATCATAAAACAGTGACAATACATGATAAATGAATGGGATCAAAACCACAATGACCTATAATGTGTCTAGAATCCACATGTCAAATTTCACATCCATCCAATTAACCATGAGAATTTCACAAATCAAATGCCAACATGTGTCACAAAAAATCACAAAATGATCCAACAGAAGAGAAAATCTCAATCAATTAGGAAATGCAAGCAAAAAATCCAGAAAAAATCACATGTGATCTCAACATACATAGGCTCATTCATGCAAAAATTTGGCTCAATTCAACATCCCTAAGCAAGGCAAATAAAATCATGAAGTTCATCAAGCTTGGTGTGACACAAATTGTCACACCTCTAATCAAAAATTCATATCTCCTCATCCAGGTAACCAAAAATTACAAACTACATACCAAAATCACCATCAAAGAGTCCAGAATAAGCACAAAAAATTTCATCAATTTCTTTGGAAGCATCATCATTTCATAAGTGATATGGCATGACATGTACAAAATGAACACATTCAACCAAACCCTAGGCATTTTTATTTTCCACATGTGCACAAAAATCATAAAAATCATCATTAAAATCTACACATCATAAGGAGAGTATTGCAAAAAGTCTCACTAATTTTGGACAAAAAATGAATTAGATATGAATTTCTAAAGATCATGGATGAAAATGAAAATAGAAATGAAAAAGAAATGAAATGAATTAGAATTAATATGTGAAAATGGCAAAGTCGGTAATTATGAAGAACCAGACCAAAACGCGGTCGTATTACTTAATGTGATGGCGCGTTCCTATTGGCCTTTGGGAGCGGGAAACAGGTTTTGAAAACAAGGCCAAGGTTTTGAGGATCAAACGCGCATTTCATCTTGTTCTTCATCAAGAACAAGTTCAGAACTTCCAGAAAATGATGATGAACATTTTTCATCCAAAATTGACACGCCATACATCAAAATCACCAGTGAATCACGTACATCATGGATATGCCATCGGTTCTACCTAATTCTTCCTATGCTAGGCGAATCGAACGAAAAAAGAAATGCACATCAAACTTTAGATCCAGATATCTCATCCAATATTCAACCAAATCAAAAACCACAAGTTACATGAGGATCTACATTGAAAGATCTACACAAACCACCTAACAATTTGATCAATGAAGGAATTCAAATTCTAACCTCTTGACGACGGCAGTGCTTGATTCGTGCTCTTCCAAGTGTAAAAGGTCAAAACAGATGCAACTTATTGATGTGGAAGGTGATTGCAATGAATGCCTTAGCTCAGAACCACGCCAGATGCAAGAATCTTCACAACTCCATGGAAGTGCAAGCTTATGACAGTTGGAATTCAACAAGCTTCTGTCCTTGATTTTGCAAAACAGTCGTGTGCCAAGGCTTAGGGAGTGTAGATCAATAAATAATGATCAAAAATGATGAAGAATTCATGGAGAATTGGTGAAAAATGTGTGGAAGAAGTTTGGAGAATTTGAGAGAATTTGGAGGGAAAAGTTGTTACAATCTTGGAGAATGGAATGTCATTAGCAATTTCTGTTACAGTTAAGGCTTTATACCACTGCTTAATCAACTTCTTAATCCAAATTAGCAAAACCAAAGTGAATTTAGCAAAATGAGTTTTTAAGTGTTATGTCCAAAAAGTCCTTTTCCAAATTTGGCCAATGCAACAGTACATGACAGTTCCCACAAGTTCTATTTGGCATTTGGAATGTGTTAGAATTGGTCTTGTATGCAAAATCCTTGTATTTCACAAAGTCACTTATTTTCCCACCAATTTTCAAAGTGATCACTTGAAAAATGACTTTTTGCCATGCTTATTTTTGATGAATTTTGACCACACATCATGAAAGTACATGTGAAATGGGGTTTGCTCAAAGAAAGATCACCCAAATTGGCCATTCCATGTGAAAGTTATGCCACTTTGATTTTAGGCATTTTTGGAAAATGATTGGATCATATCTTGCCAACCATTCATGAGAAATTCAAGTTCTTGGACTTTTTGGAAAGGTGAGAGCAAGATCTACAACTTTCATGTTGAACAAAATTTCATTTGAAGCATTTTTGGACATGTAATTTTGAGGTGAAAAACTTTCCATTTTTGGAAACTTTCATTACAAGTCACTTTCCATTTTTGGAAAGTTTTCTCCTGACTTTATTTTCTTCATTCTTGATGTTTGAAATATCAAATGAAACTTGTTTAGACATGAATGAAGTATATCCAACCCTCTCCCACCTCCAAATCCATCATTTCTGGCACAATTGACTTTTCTGATTGATAGATGAATTTGGCCAGGCATTGATCAAGTTGAGCCTCAAACTCCTGATGAAATGGCTCAATGATGAAACCCTAGCTTCCATAAGCTCAGTACAATCATGAAATGATCCCCATATCCATTGTAGACCCCATCTCCTTCACAAGCCCTGATTGGCCCAATGCAGATGATTAGGGTTGACCAGTGGTCAAAACCCTAATCCCAAGGCATCTGATCAATCTCTTGAACCTCTTGGATGATAACAAGACCATGATGATGATGACGTATCACTTGCACCAAGATTAAGAACAATGTTTACTACCACATAAGAGGCCTGCTCAAAGCAACCAGAAATTGAAGCAGAAGCAAATCAGTCAGAAGAACAAAGATCGGGAAGGGAGACGACATCACAATGATCCAATTCCTATAAGTTATGCATATCTGCTACCTATACTGGTTAATGTTGGGGAAATTGTGCCTAAATAGACTGAACCTGCTAGGTTTCCCTACAATCGTAAGCATGACCCTCATGCCATATGTGGATATCATGTCGGATATGTAGGGAATTCTATAGAGAATTGTTACTCTTTCAAGACCAAAGTTCAAGAGTCATCGATCAGAAGTTGTTGAGCTTTACACCTGTGATTGTTGAAACGCATGTGGAGAAGAGGTTTGAATACAAGGGTCATTCGATTTGTGTGCAAGTTCATCCACCGGTGGTCCAGCCTGTTATGCAGTATCTGAATCAAGGATACCACCCTGGAATGTTGGTGGCCTATCCAGGGGCATAATCTCCTGATGTTACTACGCCTCAGTACACATATACTTGGGCACCCTATATCCCTTTTGGAGTCCATTATGGTCAGACTTCTCATCAAATAGTCAGTCCTGGCTTGGTGCACTATACTTAAATGTTCCAACAAATGGTTATCCCTTACATTCATTCTCAATCACAGATACCTTTGATGCCTATGTCATACTACTTATCCCCACATGGTGTTACGTCCCAGTATCGGCAGCCTCCTCAGGATCAAGCTCTACAAAGAAAAGAAATTGTGCCACATAACCATCAAGTCCAAAGGCAGACCAGATGGTTTGATAGAAAGCATCTTCAACGTGATCAGATCCATATGACATATGCTTAGCTCCTACCTTACCTTGTCCAACAAGGACTCATTAAGACAAAGGAAATCCCACCTAACACTTTCCCATATCATGAAAAGCACAATCCTAATGCCTCATGTGCTTATCATGATGGGCATAAGGGACATTCTATTGAGGATTGCTGGTTTTTCAAAGCTAGGGTACAAGAACTTATAGATCAGAAGATTCTGACTTTCACCAAAGAAGGGCCTAATGTCAAGACCGAAAAGGGTGAGTGCAGTCATTGATGAAGAATGCTTAAGACTTGAGGTTGTATCTGCAGAAGAATAATGAGGCCAATTATGCCAGAGATCATGTTACTTTTAAATCTTTTCATTTGTAATATTATCTTGTATGTCAATGTACTGTTCAATTATGAACTTGTTTGTTTTTGAATAATGGTCATAATGAAATAAACGTGCATGTTTTGCTTAAATCCATTCGTGTTCACTCATATTTTATTTATCAGTATCAAACTGTTTTTCAAAATAAAATCAAAAGAGAATGATGCAAATAAAATGCGCAAGATCATTGTCTGTATGCTTTTGAATGAGATCGTGTTGTTGATGTAAGGCATTGTTAAATCCCTAAACACCAAAGATATAAGGAAGTTAATACCTAGTCAACCCCTTTGGGCCTTGTAGTAGGAGTTTCCTTCTTTACATATAAAACCCTCATGTTAAATCAAGAGCAGGGTAATCTTCAGTTAGTTTAGACTTGCAGTCAAATTTCAGAAAGGAGAATATCTTGTCAAGTGATCAATCATATCATATCACTCTCAAGAGGATAGAATCACAAATTTAAATGGTTACCCCTTACCAACAAAAGAAGTGAGATAATCACGACCCGTGCAATAAATCAAGAAAGTAGTGTCACCGGATTTGCTCCCAAAGAATAAATGAAATAAAATGAAAAAAATCATAAGCAAATGAAAAGACCGCTAAGTCAAAATCTTGAAAACAAGATTGACTTAGGCAAAAGTTAGGGCATCCCGGTGGGTTGCAGACCCAAAGGATCAGCCCAAGCAAAAATAAGGGTAAACAAAACAAAATAATTAGAGGATCAATATCAAAATCCTCAGCAAGAGCAAATCTCTGTGACTGCAAACAAAAGCAGAAGGCGAGTGACTATCGCTTTAAATTCCCATGGGTTCCATATCCATCATTGCTAGTACTCCAAATCCTTTTCTGGAAGATGAACGCTTGTTTTAAGCTAATTGAAAGTAGGAATAGAGAACATCACGGAGAATGGGCGGGTTAGAATTATGTTTTGAGCCTTATGTCCTTTCCTTATAAAATCGTGAACCAGACCACGTTACAACCCTCAAAAGTCCTAATTGAAGCAAGGTTTATTCCGAAAGCATACTATGGTAAGATCGCGTTAAGTTGACTCCTAAAGATTTGCTTGTCATCTGTATTGATACTGATATGGCATTTTAAATAGTGATTCGTTCACTATATGCCATAATCTTAGTGAACACACTTGAGTTTTCAAAACTTGCATGAGCATGACATTATAATTGAGATTTTCAAAATGAGCATTTTGCACGCGAACAGTCGTTTGACATCAAGGAAGATTACATATTGGGAAGATTGAACAAATTCCTGATATCCCATAACTCAGATCTCTTCAAGAGTCATTAAATCTAGGGCAACCACGTCGAGATTATATAAATATTTATGAATCAGTCGGATAAGGGCAAATATTACTTCAAGGCTCATATTGGGGCATGCCACCCCAAGAGCACGAGAAGTCAATAATTCCCAGGAGGGCTAATCAAGATAATACAATTTCAAGACGCTGGGGTAAGTCAATTTGAGATCTTCAGATGACGAGACTACTTCGTAATTTGTAACTGGGCCAGTTGGTGCAGATATCCAGTATATGGGGCAGGGGCAGGCTACGCGAGTACAAGGTCTCTCCATGCTTCAGATATAATCCAGAGATGTGACAAAAGCTATTCAGCTTGAAGTAGGTGTCGAAGAATCACGTATGGACGATCCTGGTCCCACCTCCCTTTATATGAGTGTCTGGCTTAAACATGGCATAAATCATTGCCACGCATAAATCATTACCACGCATAAATCACACCGTTTCACTCACATAGGGTAACATGAAATCTTACGAACAAAAAAAATAAAAAATCCAGTTTTATTGACTAGCTTGGCTCTCATCATATTACATCTATTCTCAACGGGTAAATTTTTGGTTACTTCGGTATTTAATCTACTTATACCTTGAATATCTGAAAATCTCTTGCAATTCGACCATTCAGGTTTACAATTATCATTTTTAAAATGAACATTTTACATACGAATAATCATTTGACGATAAGGAAGCTTACATAATGGGAAAGTTGATCGAATTCTTGATATCCCATAGCTCAGATCTCTTCAAAGGTCAGTCAATCTAGGGCAACCACGTCGAGATTCTACAAATCTCTATGAATCAGCCGGATAGGGGCAAAATTACTTCAAAGTTCATATTGGGGCAGGCCACCTCAAGAGTGCGAGGAGTCAACCACTCCCAAGATGGTTAATCAAGAGGATATTATTTCGAGACGCTGGGGAAAACCAGTTCGAAACACTCAGATGATGAGGCTACTCCATAATTTGTGACTGGGGCAGTTGATGCAGATATCCGATATATTGGGGCAGAAGCAGGCTACACAGGTACATGCTCTCTCCAGGTCTCAGACTAAGTCCATAGGTGCTACTACAACTATCAGCTTGAAGTGGGTGCCGGAGAATCACGTTTGGATGACCTTATCCTAGCCCTAAATTCCCACCGCACTCTATATGAGCATCCAGCTTAACCGTTGCATAAATCATCATCATATATTAATCATGTTGCTTCACTCATTCATATCATTCATCTAGCATAGCATGAAGCCATGTGTGTGAATCAGAGAAATCAAAGCCCAATAATTTATTGGCATCTTCCAAATTTTCCTGGTACCTTTTAAAACCAACTAGTTTGACGATTCTTCCAAAATCCAACTTGCTTGGCATCTTTTAAAGCCCAGTTTGCTTGGTATCTTTTTCCAACCTATAGGGCTGATGATCCTCTTTTCCAACCTTCAGGGTTGAAGAACCTTTTTTCAACCTTCAGGATTGATAACCTTTTTCCAATCTTCAGGGTTGATGATCTTTGTTTCCAACCTTCATGGCTGTTGAATCTTTTCCCACCATTAGGGTGATAATAGACTTCGTTTAGAGTTAATGAATCTTTTTCCAATCTTCGTGGTTGATGAACTTTCTGATTGACAAACTTTTGCCCAACCTGTAAGGTTGATGACCCTTATTTTTTAAACCTCCGTGTTTGACTTTGTTTCCAGTCTTGGAACTGATGATTCATTCTCGAAATCCCTTGTTTGGAAGGATATTTTGAAACTTTTATGGGCTTTCTGATCAGCATACATGGCCTCAAGTGTCATAAAATGATGAAACATATAACATGCATATTATGACTTGCATTTTCCATTAATACCCCCATAATACATACAAAATTTCCAACAAATAAACCTGTAAAAGCCAAGCTTCCATCCCTATATCTCATACAACTGTCCCCAATGGGAAAATTTTCGGATACTTCGATATTCAATCCACTCATACCTTGAATACCCGAAAAGCTCTCGCAATTCGACCACTCAGGTTTAAGTTGATTAAATAGGGGCAACTGTCGTACCTTAAAATTTGCCCTCCCGTTTTCATCTTTTCGTTTAACCTTGGACTTGAGATTCATCTGTACACAGTCATATTTCATTCATGCATATCCATTCATGTTGACACTTGTCACTCTATAGATTCGAAGCTCAGTGGTTAACAACCCTAATTTCCTTGTTCTTAAGACTGTGGTGTGGTACTCATGGGACTTGTGATGAACTTTATGAGCTTATGTTTGACCACCAAACCCTAATCAGGGATGCTTAATACTGGTGGACTATGATTGGCTTGACCATGGGTGTGGTGACCGACTGACACCCTAATTCACTGAAGGTTGAGTCTGGATCATTATATCTTCATCATCAGTCATCAAATTTGCTTTTGTTGGAAGTCACTCAGCAGGATTGACCATGTGGTCTACATTGTTTACATGGCTAAGGATCCTTTGATCAAAAGCTATCATTCATGTCATGTGCATTCTATTTCTATACCTATGATATATTCTAAATGCATTGGTTTATGAGACTTTAGTCCATTGATCTATTGGATCCAGTATGCTTTTTAAGTCCATTAATTTAAGTCTTTTGCTGCGTCCACTGGACCTTGCTCATAATGTATTGATTTTTGTTTTCTAGGCTATTTTTCCCGGTTCATAGTCAACCTATTTCAAGTCCATTAGTTCATATTATTATCATGGATTCTAAGTCCTTATGATTGAAGTATATCAAGGGCCACATATAATTTCAAGATTGATTCTTTAATGCCTTAATTCAATGCACTTTCTAATGATCATATCCATTCAATTTCCAACTTGTCCAAAACCATTTCAAATTTAACTTTCAAAAACCTTTTAAGTTCATTGACTTTATTAACATCCAATAACTTTCAACTAGAATTTTTATTAACACATTCATGACATATTCAAATCTCAATCCACACTCCATACAATTATCATGCCATAAAGTCATTCTAACAAATTCTTTTTTTCACTCAATAACATTCACAACATTCTTTCAAAGTATTCCATAAACTCAAGATAAACTCCAAAATTACAATAAATTCCCATTCAAGTCCCACACCTACACTTGCGTTACAACACACCAAATTTACAAAATTTCTACTGCATTTCAAAGAAAGCCAGCTTCACCATGAATGCATCTGAACCGAAAAAACTTTCTGCAGAATTGCCAACTCCATTTTCTCAATCAACTCCCTTCCTAGCATATAACTATAAACCTGCAAAGACATTAATAAATTCTCAATCTGAATTCGGTTACAAGTCAACATAAACCATACGTTCGGCCATGCTAAGCACCTAACCGATCCTGCAAACCGGCTAACAGCATAAGAATTTAGTAAAAAACTTCATTTTCATTCCAATTGTTAATAATTACATCTCTAACTAACCTACCACAATCACAAACTAAATTTTGTATTTTCTAACAGAAAGTTCATCAAATGTCATGACAGAGTCCCATTTCAAACCTTTCAAACCAATACAATAATAATTATTTTCACATAAAACAACACCTACCGCGTACATACATGACTAACAGACTAGCATAACTGGGAATGACCAACTGAAACTTAACAGAAAAAACCGAAAATAGAAATCAACATATAGTAAACTTTTCCCCTAACCGTTTCCAACAGAAGAGTTCACAGCAAAACTAACTTCTAACCTTTTTGTCAGGCCCAACCACATTTTTCTGTGCAACACATTACTGAACATGGGCCTGCACCCCCATCTCCCTTAAGAGCCCATTTTCCAGTTTTTGTTGTTATTTCCTTTTCATTTTTTGTTATTAATTAGTGTTAATTAGAATTTATTTAAGTGTTATTAGAAATCTTAGGTTAATTTGATTAGGTTCCAAGATTAGATTGGATATTTTAGATATTAATTTAATTTTGGAAATTTATTTGTTTGATTATAAAATTTTAATGTTCAAAGAATTAGTTTAATAGGATCTCTTAGAGATATTAATTCATTTGTTAATTAAATTGGAATTAATTAGATTTAATTGATTTTTATTAGGATTTCATTCAATATTAATGATTTTATGAAAAAACTATTTTGCCTTTAGGGCTTATGAGTCCTAATTTTTGGCATGATTAAATACAATTAGGATTTAGTTTTGATTATAGTTTATTGTCCTATTTTGTTCTTGTGTACATAATGACTATTTTGCCCTTAAGGCTTGAAATAATGGCTTTTGTATGTCCCCTTAGCTTAGGTTTTAATCAGAATTGTTCGATTTCACTGATTTGATTAATTCAATAGTATTTATTACTCGACTATTATTTTAATCCCACCAATTGGTGTTGACCAAAGGTCACTTTGGTCAACCAAATCCTTTGTAATCGTGTTGTAAGCCCCTAGACTATTTCAAGTGATCAAAAGACCCTTGATCACTAGATATGGAAAATTCATTGTGCTCAATCTATTATGGATATGTTGAATCTCTGAAGCTCAATACCTCAAGGCTCAAATGCAAAATCAAGACTTCCAATCAACGCCAATCAAGCATAGCTAGCAAAGTGGACTACATTCTCAAGTACAACAAAGTTGTCAACACTTGACAAGTGCGATTCGAATTGTAAGCTATAAGTCTTAAGTAGTGAGGAATGATGAGACAGGGTTTCTCCCGTCCTTGTCTAGAATGACTTTGCGTACGAGACGTAGACCCCAGTTATGCAAAGCATCCGCCCTCATTCATAGACTTTAGCACAATTCGTATCAAACAATTGTCAAGGCTCTCAAATATAACAAACAATCAAGATCAAGATCAATAACCAGAATCCTCTAACATCACTTGTCAATCATGATGAAAGTTACACGCTAATTAGGAATAATGAGACAGAGTTTCTCCTATCCTTGTCTAGAGTGGCTTTGTGTACGGGGCGTGAGCCCTAGCTATTCAAAGCACTCGCCATTGTTCATAGACTTTAGTGCAACTTGAATCATGCAATTGACAAGTCTTCTTCTTCAAGAAATCCTCAATCATTCAACACTTCTTCCTTAGTGGATCATTAATCATACTCTCTTTGAGATTCAGATATCCCTTGGATCAATTCTCCTTATAATCAAGTCTTTGAATCATAATCACTCCACTCAATCATTTTTTGCCTCGTCGGTCCTCTTGTGCTTTGGTAAACCCCTATTCATTGTGAGCCTTATCAGTCTTCTTGTGCTTAGGCCTACTCCAGTCAATCATTGTTTGCCTTATCAGTCCTCTTGTGCTTTGGCAAACCCTCTAATCATTTGTTCATCTTATAAGACCTCTCATACTTAGACGAATCTCTTGCCTTGTAAATCCTCTCATGTGTAGGCCAATCATTTCCTAATCATTATTCGTCTTATAAGACCTCTCGTGCTTAGACAAAGCTCTCTTGCCTTATAAATCCTCTTGTGTGTAGGCCAATCATTTCATAATCATTGCTCGTCTTATAAGACCTCTCGCGCTTAGACGAAGCTCTTGCCTTGTAAATCCTCTCGTGTATAGGCCAATCATTTCATGATCATTGCTCGTCTTATAATATCTCTTGTGATTAGACAAATCTCTTGCCTTGTAAATCCTCTCGTGTATAGGTCAAGCATATCTCACCTGTCTTTGTGGTATATCACCATTATTGAGTTAGTACCACACTCTTGCTTGTTAAGCAATTTATCTTGCCTCTTAACTATCAATCTCGTTCCTTTGTTTTCAGTCATAGTAGGTTGAGCTACGATTGCTCTGATTTTCTCATTACACGATGAGAATACGTAGGCATGAGGATTCAAATCCTCCGCGAACATACTTATTTATTATTCTTGCCTTAGGGCATTCTTTCATACATCTCCATGATGCACTCATATTAGTGGATATGAAAAATGCTCTAATACAATCTCATGAAATGAAATTTTAGAAAAGAGAAAAAAAATCTAAACTCTTGGTTATTAATTAAAGAAGAAGTTGTACAATCGACGAATTTTTTATCCAAATAATCCAAAATTTCAAAAAAATCCCAAAATAACCCACTTTTTAGATTATTTCCTAAAATACCCCACTTTGAAGAGGTGGCGTCATACCAATTGGCGTCTGCTCTTAAACTTATAGAGGTGGCATCAATTGGATTGGCTAGTGCACCTAGTGCTGCCAATCCAATTGGCGCATATGTGTTAATTTATAAAGGAGGCGCCAATTGGTTTGGCGCCTGTGTGTGTTTCGTTATTTTTTTTGAAATTTTTTGTACAATTTAGATTAAAGTTGAAATCAGACCAATTGATATTAATATTAATATTAATACGCGTTTACACAAAAGGCTAATATCGTTGATCAGGATGACCTAACCGACCTTCGGTCCCACATCCCCTAGCTACCCGAACGCGTGTCCCTAACCCACGTTGATGATTCATCCCAGGTGTTTGAGTATCTAAGGGCCCAGGAACATCACCACCAACTACATGAGATTGCATAAGATATTCAGACAACTTCGTGTAGTCTTATGTATGCATTGAAGCGCTACCGCCATAGCTGAGTTCATGACCCATGCCGGAGTAGTTGGATTGTGTTTGAGTTATCGGAGGGCGACCAGGACGATTGGAGGGAGACATTAGTGTGAATGATGCATCGAGGAAATGTTGAAATAATTTTTGTGGTGTTTGGTAGCCATATGGTTGTTGCATGTTTTGGTTTTGTGATGTTTGGGCTTCTTGGCTATAGTATGAGGAGGGACGGTTGGTGTTAAATGATCGTTGGGTGTTTTGGCTAAGGAGGCTATGGTAGGGTGATGTGTTGGGTGCATAGTGATGTTGGGTGTCTTGATGAGGATCTACTTGTTGGTGGTGGTATGGGGTATGCTTTTGGTATTGTGGTTGGGTGTTTGGCATGTTATGGTCGTAGGTTTGTGTGTTTGTGGTTTAGAAATTTTGATGGATATGGGGTTGTGAGTAACCGGTCTGACAATGTTGTTGGGGGTTAGATATTGAACCTTCTTGTGTGTAAGTTGCCTGGCGTGGGTCGTATACGTACATATCCTCGACGATGAACTCAAATCCAACTGATCTTTACCAAGTCATATAATTACGACTTGGTTTTTCTTCGGTTGGCATCACAACGTCAGTTAAGACATGGTCTTGGCGGTGCTTCCATTTTTGACACTCAGATCTAGCGAAGCTTTGCCAAGGGTTAAAGTTCCATTGGTCGTTAAATTTTTGTATATGTCATTCTCCGAGGGTTTGTCGGGGGATCTGGGATGTGTTGAAGCATACCGAACTGCAATTTAACACGATCATTATTCCGCATCTCCACAATGGTGAATCTTATGATCGGTGTGCATGCAGTCTAAACGGTTGCGTTTTGTTCGTTGATTTCATGGTCATGATCCAAGTTTAGATATGGACGTCAAATGAACTAAAATGTGAACATACATTAGATTATAAATTTGTTAGAAGAAATTAACAAATGATTACGAATTAATTAGGTTAATGGCAATACATCTGTTGGTCGAAGGTGATCCAAGAGATTGCGATACTGGGTAATACAGTGTCTAGGACATCTGTTGTAACTCATATCACGTGCTGAACATATGCACCATAAAATAAAAATGTTATTTAGAGTTAATAATCGGTAAAGTAAGTAAATATAGTCCATTTTTAAGAACTTACTTTTGTGTGTACGAGAATGTGAGCGGGTTGTGGTTGATGGACGCTAGGGACGGTAGTCTGGACCAACCCCATGCTTGGAGAAAAATACCATATCCAAAAAATGTAGATGTATCTTTGTGTGCATTTTTACAAAAAGAGCTATAAAGACAAGTCAAACAAGCGAACCCCCAATTGTAACTTCTTATTCTATCTACATGTCTTTGTAAAGGTAAATACATAACATGCATATTAGAACCACTACCTCCGGGAAATAAAAATAAACCAATTAAAAGCATAATATAACGCCTAGTTTTTATTATTCGAGCGTCTTCGGTAGAATTTTCATCTAACTGTAAGCTGTTGTAATATGCCTTAAGGCGTGAAAGGAGTACACCTTGACCTCTCGAGTTATCATCTAACAAGTCAGCATCTAAGAGGTTCATACAAATTGAATTCGCATAGTTGGTTTTACTGTAAGACCCTAATTTTGACCCTAAGATCCCTCATGGCATCATATCATTGCACATTGCATTTGCCTCAAGGATCATATCATCTTGGCTCCTTAACCCTAGGGTTGGGACTTGTGTGAGTTGGTTTGAGACCACCAAGCACGCTTGAATTGTATATTACTGCTTTTCTTATTTTTTTTACTAACCAAAAGCACAAAAATATGTCACTAACTTTGTTTGTTTTGTAGCTTGAGCAATCATGTGATCCAAGGCTCCTAGGAGGCCCCTATACTCATTAATATGGCTAGATGAAGATGAGAAAAAGCATGAAATGGTTCATAAATCTCTCAATCAACATATATGCCTCCCAAGTATCTCAATTTTCCAATTTGATCAAGATAAGCCAAAGGGCTTGAGGATTGTTTCTCAAGGAAACCCTAATTCATCTGTGCATTGACTGTGCCTTGCTCATGAAGCAACCTTAACCCATGATCAAATACAATCAAGTGAAGTTCTTTAATTCATCATTTTATGCATATATGAGCTTATGTGAGTATCCTCAATCATTAATTCATTAAGATTTGAAGTTTGGACTTGAGAAGTTGATCAGTCAATTCATCTAACTATTTTGAAATCCACTGATATCTAACTTTTAATGTGTTTGTCAAATGAAGATGACCCCAAGAGAAAACATGTTCTTAAGAACCATATGAACAAATTTCATGTTCATCAAAAATTCATTTGAAACTTAGAAGGTCCTCATCCATTTCAAAACATTATAGGTCATTTTGACCGAAACCCTAATTTTGGGTCAACTTCCCAAGGACCTAACTAACTCATTTTTCATGATTTTGAGATGGGATCAAGTGAATTAGAAATTTTAAGATGTCTACTTAATTTGTTATGTTGGACAAAGTTTCATAATCCTGAAAGAAACACATGTGATAATACAAAACATTATAGGTCACTTTGGACCAAAGCCATTGAAATGTGAAAAAGTCCAACTTCAAGTGCCCATAACTTTCTCATAAAAAATCAAAACGATGCAGAATTTAAGTCCAAATTTACTTTATTGGAAAGATATACAACTTTTATGTTGAAGGTTTTGTCATTTGACACTTGCATCATTGAAACAGAAGGGCTTGAAGTTGGTCCATTTTGGAAAAATTTCCATGTACATGTTTTGTACCTTGAACTTCATGGCCTGTTTTCAATAATTTCCCAACTCCAAATGGATTTTTGTTCAATATAACATTTGTTCCTCATGTCAAGACCTTTCCAACCATTACCCACATGGCTATGTTTCAATTTGGCAAAGGGCATTTTCGAAGAGGAGAAGTTTTGGTTCCAGTTATGCATAACATGATTAAATTGCTTACACACCACATTGCCTTGCCATGTACACGTCCAAATTCATTTGTTTCATCATCAGCATGCAAAACCAACTGAGATTGGGCCTCACATGCGCCTGTACAGGCCCATGCATGGAGGACCCAAGCTCATGCACACACGGATTTTTCATTGCTTGCATCATGCTTGGCTATAAATAGAAGCTCCATTCCTCTTCAAAATCCGACCTCAAGGCGCTTGAACTGCTGCACAATTGAATCCCTAACCTTCACTCAAAGGAATTTTGATTTTTGTCTCAAATTTTCAAGCTCAGATTTCAACTTCATTGGTTGATCTCTGAACTTAAATTCCTTAGCCTGGCTTCTTTGTTACCTCAAGAACACACTACATCAAAGAATTGGAGTGGATCAAGTCTTGTAAAGCTGCACTTCAAAGGTTGTTGTTCAAACTTTTTTGATTCGAAACTCCTTGGATACTGATCATTTCTTGTGTTTGTTGGTACCTCTGAAGTCCTCATGTGAGAGGCAATTGATCTGTGCATTTAATTTCATGAATTGAGCAAACTCAGATTGAACACCACAAATTTCCATCTCAGATTTCTCTCTCCATAGAGATCTTGAGTGGAAACCAAGGTCACAGGGGTGATGTACATCACCCTAGCTTTCTAAAGATATATAGATCGTGCATTTTAATGAAGGTTTGAAAACCTGCAATTTCTGGCCGGAACAGTGAGTCTCGTCGGAGAAGACGGTGGTTTCCACCACCGTCCCCACGTGGACAAGTTCATGGCCGGATGCTTTGCTTTTGATCTAATCTGGACGCTTGGTTGTTATGACTTTCATTTAATCAGCATGTTTCTCTTTTGACCAATGCCTACCATGAGCGCGCGCTTATCAGCCATGTGATGATCCACGTCATTTAATGAGACAAGATCAGACGCTCCATGATTTTTCTAATTTCTGATTATTTCATTTTATTTTCTTTAATTTCATTTTATTTCAAAAATTCATAACTTCTTCATTTTTAATCATAAAAATATGGGACCAATTGCAATATTTCCCTTTTAAATTCTAGTTTCTGAAAATGATTTGTAATATTTTTTATGATCCCATTTGATATTTTTTGTGAATTTTCTCTTTTCTGGTTATTTTTAATTCATTTAAAATACTTTCCAATATTCAAAAATGCCAAAAATATTTTCTTAACATCTTTGAATGATGACGAATCTATGAAAAGTATTCTCATCAATTTCTTAATTGATTTGAGATTTATTTGAGATTTTAGTTCAATTATGTTATTTTTCTTCATTTTGAATTGTTTAAAATTAGTTTCTGTTTTCAAAAAATGATGAAATTTTTTGGCAAACCTTGTTTGACCATATTGAACTTATGATGATCCAATTGGACTTTTCCAAGTTGATTTGAGTTGGATTTGAAGTTTGACCTTTATTTGTTTATTTTAATTCAAGTATTAGTTTAATTCCAAAAAATACCAAAAATATTTTTATTGTTTCTTGACTTCTAAGCTTCATCTCACTTATGTTTACCATTGATTGATATTGATTCCATTCATGTTTGATCAATGTGTGTTGGTTATGTCATTTGAATTTCAATTATGTACGTTCCATTCCTTCTTCTTCTTCTTCTTTTTTCTTTTTAACCAATGAGTTAAAGATTGGTGGTTAGCCTTGACATATGAGAGGCTTAACCTTCCTTGATTTAAATCAAATTCATCTTGATCAAAGATCAAGTGAATTGGTTTGCATTAAGGATAGGTTGCTTCTTGGTCAAGCAAAAGACCTAAATCAATACAAGGTCATTCTTCTTTTCTTTTTGGCATGGCAAGTTGTAGGAGCTTGGCTTACTAGTCATGGTCTCTAACTTGTGTTTGTTGCCTATTGTTTTATTGACCGGCCTCAGATAGGTGTGACTACTACATTAGTCCACTTACGATTACTTAACATAGCGCTAAATTGCCTTATGGCACACTAACACTAACTACTAATCATTAACTTTTAATTCAAGCATTTAATTCTTGCAATTTACTTTAATGCAATTTAATTTCTTGCTCATTAATTCATTTGTCTTTGTCCTTTGCTCACTTGAGCTCATGTTTATGTTAATGCTATTTGCCCATTGCTCACTTGAGCATATTATTGTGTATATACTATTGTATTTGTTTTGTTTTGTTTGTGTGAACCCAATGCAAATGGAGAAAGGACTTAGATTTAGGACCTTACCTATGCTAATGGAGTTTGAAGAGCAACTAGGCCTCATGCCTTTAGAATGCTAAAAAAATTGTTGAAGATCAACTAGGCCTCATGCCTTTAGAATGCTTAATCTTGAAGATAACATTAAAAGGACCCCTAATTCTAAACTCACTCTTGTCCATTCTTTATTTGTATTATGGAACTTTTTGATTTGTGTGTTCTTGTGTGCTAGGGATCCTAAACTTGAGCCAATTAGAAGAACCATTGTCATGGACATCCAAGATAAGAGATACAAAAAGCCAATTGGAAGATTCCGAGGAGCTTGATTGATTATTTGCTTGATTGCTTGAGTTATTTGCTTATTGCTTGCTAAGTCCAAAGGAATGGAGCAACTTGGATCATCTTTATGATCTCAAGAGGGGAACTCCAAGTAGTTTTATTTCTCTTCCCTCATCTTTGCATGTTTAGGACCTAGCCCTTCTCTTCTTCTCTCCACTCTAACCCAAGCCAAACTTTTGTGCAAACATCCACATTGTTTTCAAATATTAGAAACCTAGGCACTATGCCTTTGATTTTTCAAACTCTTTTCATAACACTTATTTTGAATTGAATCTTAAGTCAACTTTGACCTTATTTTGTGAATACTTTTCATTTGTAAATACAACTCACTCAATTGTTTTTATGGTTCCAATGACCATTTGTGTTAAAGCTTTTCATAAACATTAGCTATTAGGTTTGAGTTATCCTAGAGGTTGATATAATACTCACCTGTATCCTTAGTGATGGACTATAAGTCTTCCATGCTTATTATAGGGTTAACCCCTCACTAGCATGTTAAAGCTCTCCTCACATGGTGGATTTGTGGTTTTAGGTTGAGTTTTCTCCCTTTGATAACAAAAGACCTTAAGGCTTTTGACCAATCAATTCACCAACTTCTTTTGAGATTTTTAACCCGAACTACGAGGTTTTGATCCTAATCTTTTTTAAGATGGTACGTAGGCAATGGGTTTATCCATTCAAACACAAAATTGTAAATAACTTGTATATTCTTTTCTCATCTCCCCAATCATGTTTGCATAAATAATTTTCACAAATACCAACCTACCTTACAACATTTGTAAAAAGGGCTCCCTTAGAGTACTAAGGATGTTTTGGGTGCTTAAAACCTTCCCATTGCATAACCAACCCCCTTACCCAAATCTCTGACATTTTTATTAGTTTTTGATTTGATAAAACTTCTCGATTTTTGTTTGCTTTCTAACCTTTCCTTTGGATAAATAGAAGTGCGGTGGCGACTCGAATTGTATGATTTACTTTAAATATAAAGGTAACGAATACCCCGCTACAGAAAAGTGGCGACTCTGCTGGGGAAACATTTGCCTAGTGGGTTTTGCCTACTTTTTACCTTTTGTTGTATTGTATGTTTATATTTATTTGTGACATGTTTTTATGCAAATTTGGGATGACTGTATTGTTTGTAATGTATGAATTGCTTGATATATCAATTGCTTGTATGCTTGGTGGTCTCCTGTGAGATGAGTTCTATACTCGAACTCGAGTGCACTTATGATAGGAGAATGGCATAGTCTTGTTGACTTGTGTGGAGTTATTCCTTAGCAAGTTGACTTGCAAGCCCATTCACTTGGTGGAGGTTATGTTGGGATCAATAATGTCACACGAGTAGTCGTGGTTAGGCATTACTCTTTCCAATATATGCCTTAGAAGCCAAGGACCTTATATTACCTAGCCAATCTTGGCCTATTTTTAGGACGTAGTGAGAAGGTCGTTCAAGTGTAAGATTTGATACGATTGTTACGCGATACTACACTCATAAGAGTCTCTCTTGAGAATATTTTTGGAATACGAGTAGTCGTTTATCCGATAATATCCGAAAGATGGGATGATGACTATGGGAACCTCTTGTAGAACATGATTGTCAGGTTTAACCGTAGTACACTCCCTTTGGGTGGTTCTTAACCGAGACTCCATGCTCGTGACTTGTAACAAACCCTTGATCCGCGGTTGATCCATTATCGTATATCCTTAATATCAATGGAACTTGGGTGTTGATAAGGTGTAAACCATAATCCACCAAAATGGATGATTGATATTAAGGATGATTTGATCCATCCTGTAAGACCCCAATTTTGTCCCTAAGATCCCTCATGGCATCATAACATTGCACTTGCATTGCCTCAAGGATTATTAGCATCTTGGTTCCCCTTGCCTTTGGGTGAGACTCCTTGTGAGTGGTTTGAGATCACCAAGCATGCTTGAATTGTATATCATTGATTTTCTCATTTTATTTACTAACCAAAAGCACAAAAATATGTCACTAACATCTTTTGTTTGTAGCTTGAGCAATCACAAGGTCCAAAGCTTCTAGGAGATCATTGGTACAAAGACATGGTCAAGAGGAGATCATAGCAAGCATGGTAATGGTTCCCAAAGCTCTCATCCATCAAATATGCCTCCATAGTACCTCAATTCATCATTTTGATCAAAGCAAGTCAAAGGGCTTGAGGTCTTGTTCTTCAAGAAAATCCTAATTCATTTGTGCACCATAATGCCTTGCTCATGAAGCAACCTCAGCCCATGGTCAAATACAATCAAGGGAAGTTCTTTAACTCTTCATTTCATGCATATTTGAACTTATTTGAGTGTCCTCAATCATCAATTCATCAAGATATGGGTTGTGGACTTGAGAAGTTGATCAATCAATTCATCTGACTATTTTGAAATGCACTGAGACCTAACTTTTGATGTGTTGGTCAAATGGAGATGATTCCAAAATAAAAAGTGTTCTTAAGGACAATATGAACAACTTTCATGTTAATCAAAATTTAATTTCAAGCTTGGAAAGTCATCATCCATTCCAAAACATTATAGGTCATTTTGACTGAAACCCTAATTTTGGGTCAACTTCCCAAGGACGCAACGCATTCATTGTTTATGATTTTGAGGTGGGATCAAATGCATTGGAAAGCTTAGGATGTCTACTTCAAATGTTATGTTGAACAAAATTTCAAAATCTCAAAGGAAATACATGTGATAATGCAAGACATTATAGGTCCTTTTTGACCAAATGCATTGAAAGTCAAAAAAGTCCAACTTCAAGTGCCCATAACTCTTTCATAAAAAATCCAAATGATTCAAAATTGAAGTCCATTTTGATTGTCTTGAAAATATATACAACTTTGATGTTGGAGGTTTTCCTATTTGAGGCTTGCATCATCAAAACTGAGGGGCTTGAAAATTAGCCAATTTTAGAAACCTTGCCTTGACATGTCATGCACCTTGCACTTTAAACTCAAATTTCATAAATTTCCACACTTCAAATGGATTTTTGCCCAACATAAGAATTGTTCCTTACATCAAGACCTTTCCAACCATTACTCACATGATCATGTTTGGATTTTTTCATTGGTACTTTCGAAGAGATGAATGTTTAGGTACAAATGAGGAATTCACTTGAAATCTTGGTACATAAGCAATTGCCTTGCAAGTCACACGTCTAATTTCATTTGGCTGATGCTCAGAATTCATTTGGCATTGTTTTTGGGCCTTGTGCATGATCATGCAAGCCCATGCAATGAAGCTTCACATGCCATGCACACGGATTGATCACATTCTCCTTGCCACTTCCTCTATAAATAGAGACCTCATTCCATTCATTTTACACACCTGATTCAACCTGAAATGCTGCAGAATTCTCTCCATAGCCATCACTAAAGAAGCAATTTCATTTTCCTCAAATTTTTCAGATCTAAAATTCAACTTCATCTGGTTGAATTCTTAGATCTAATGCTTCTAAACCTTCATCATTCATCTCATTAAACTTCTGTTTTGGTAAAGCAAGCAAAGAATCAAGTCCAATTCTCCAGAAATCAAGCTTACTCTTCAAATGGTATTTTCTTCGAATCTCTCATTTCTGTGATCTATTTGCTTGGCCAAAATGTTTTCTGAAGTCCTCACTTGAGAGGCAAGCTAGTGGTAGCTTCAATTTTGCTTTTCCTTGATCTGCATTTTGCATACCTGAATCTTCCACCTCAGATTTCACCATTTATAGAAATCTTGAGTGTGATTCAAGGTTATAGGGGTGATGTACATCACCCCAGCTTCATTTTGGTATAAGGATCGTGCATTTTCATTAAGGTTTGAAAACCTGCAAAATTGACCGGAATCTGGAGGCTCACCGGAGAAGAAGGTGGCTCCGGTGGCCGCCTGTTGCCAGTTTGAATTCTGGCCATTGGATGTGTTTCCCAGATCGAATCCTGACCATTGCTTATTATGACTTTTCTTTGGTTTCCATGTGATTGCATTGACCGTGGATTACCATGAGCGCGCGCCTCTGGATCCTTGGATCTGCCAGCTCAATTAATGAGCTCAGATCCAAGGGCTCTCATTTTTTCCAATTTCTAATTTCTGTTTTTATTTTCTTAAATTCCATTTTATTTCAAAAATCAATATCTCTTTCATTTTTAATCCAAAAATTATGGGACCAATTGCATTATTTCCCAAATAATTTCTAGTTTCTATTTCTGATTTTTAATATTTTTTATTTTGTCATTTGATATTTTTTGTGAATTTTCTCTTTTCTGGTTATTTTTAATTCATTTTAAATAGTTTTTGATATTCAAAAAATACAAAAATATTTTCCTAACCTGTTTGAATGATGATGGATCTATGAAAAATATTCTCATCAATTTTTAAATTGATTTGAGATTTATTTGAGATTTTAGTTCAATTAGGTTATTTTTATTCATTTTTAATTGATTAAAAATAGTTTCTGACTTTTAAAAATGCTGAAATTTTTTGTCAAACTTTGTTTGACCTTGTTGAACTTAGGATAAATTACTTGGACCTTTCAAGGTTGATTTGAAGTGATTTTGAAGTTTGACCTTTCCTTTATTTTTAATTCAAGTTTAATTTTAAATATTAAAAAATGCCAAGAATAGTTTATTCATTTCTTGACTCCCAATCTTCATCTCACTTCTGTTTTTGATTGTTTGACCTTGACTTTCAAAGTTATTGGTCAACATATGAGGATTGGTACATTGTATTTCATTTAATGCACTTTAATTTTGCCATTTCCATTTCTCTTATCCATCTTCTCCTTCTTCTTCTTCTACTTCTTTTCTTCTTGATCAATGAGTTGAAGGTTGATAAGTTAACATTGGTTATGGAGATTTAATCTTCCTTGATTCAAATCTAATTCATCTTGATCAATTGATCAAGTGAATGGCTTTGCATTAAGGATAGGTTGTCTTCTAAATCATGCAAAAGGCTTAAACCAATACAAGATCAATTCTCACTTTCTTTTTGGCATGGCAAGTTGTTGGAACTTGGTTCTCTAATCAAGACTTCTAACTTGTGTTGTTGCCTACATTATTATTGACCGGCCTCAGATAGTTGTGACTTCTACATAAGTCCAATTACGATTGCTTAACATAGCGCTAAATTTGCCTTATGACACACTAACTACTAACACTAACTATTGACAATTAACATTTACTTTATGCAATTTACTTTTATGAAATTTACTATTCTTGCACATATTATCCATTTGCTTTTCTCTTTGCTCACTTGAGCACATGTTTATGTTAATGCCATTTTCCTTTTGCTCACTTGAGCACATAATTGTGTATATATTATTGTGCTTGTGTTCTTGTTTTGATTGTTGTGGACCAAATGCAAAGAAATGGACTTAGTTTCTAGGACTTTCCCTATGAAAAGAAATGGAGAATTGGACTTAGATTCTAGGACCTTCCTTATGCAAAATTGGAGTAAAAGGATCTTAATGATGAAGATGGATTGGAAGGACCAAATCTCTAAACTCACTCTTGTCCATTCTTGTTTTACTTCATGAAACTTTTGATGTGTGTGCTTTTGTGCTAGGAGTTTCCATTTGAGCTTAATTGGAGAACCATTGCCATGTTCATCCAAGTGGAAGATACAAGATACATTGAGGATCTTTTAAGAGACTTGTTTGATTGCTTATGCTTTGTGGTTGCTTATTCCAAAGGATGGGAGCTACTTGGATCATCAATATGATCTCAAGAGAGGGACTCCATTGTGGCTTTGATTCTTCATCCCTTCTCTTTTTGTTTTACTTAAGACTTAGCCCTTCTTCTTCTTCTCCCACTCTAACCCAAACCAAAACTTTTTGTGCAAACATTTAACCATTGTTTTCAAACATTAGAAACCTAAGCCTTATGCTTTTGATTTTCAAACTTTCTTTTCATAACACTTATTTTGAATTGAACCTTTAAGTCAACTTTAACCATTTTTGTACATACTCCTAATTGGTAAATATAACCCATTCAAATGCCTTTTGTGGTTCCAATGATCACTTTCTTAATCAAAAATCTTTCATAACCTTTAGCTATTAGGTTTGAGTTATCCTTGTGGTAGATGTAATACTCACCTATATCCTTAGTGATGGACAATAAGTCTTCCATGCTTATTATAGGGTTAACCCCTCACTAGCATGTTGAAGCTATTCTCACATGGTGGATTTGTGGTTTGGTTGAGTTTTCTCCCTTTGATAACAAAAGACCTTAAGGCTTTTGGACCAATCAATTCACCCATTTGTTTTGAGATTTTTTTACCCCGAACTACGAGGTTTTGATCCTAATCTTTTTATAAGATGGTACGTAGGCAATGGGTTTATCCATCCAAACACAAAATGTAAATAACTTGTATATTCTCCTCTCACCTCTTCAATCATGTTTGCACAAACAAAATTTCTCACAAAAACAACAACCTTTGCAACAAGTGTGAAAAGGGCTCCCTAGGAGTACCTAGGATGTTTTGGGTGCCTAACACCTTCCCATTGCATAACCAACCCCCTTACCCAAATCTCTGTTCTCTTTTACTAGTTTTTGTTAAAACTTTTAGGTTTTTGTTCGCTTTCTAACCATTCCTTTGGATAAATAGAAGTGCGGTGGCGACTCGACTTGTATGATTTACCTTGGATTTAGTCAATATCTCTAATGGTAACGAATACCCCGCTACAGAAAAGTGGCGACTCTGCTGGGGATAGAATTTGTCTAGTGGGTTTTGCCAACTTTTCATGCTTGTTGTATTGTATTTGTTTTGTGACATATTTTTGTGCAATTTGGGATTACTGTATTGTATGTAATGATTGATTTGCTTGATATTAATTCCTTGTATGCTTGGTGATCTTTGAGAGATGAGTTCTATACCCGGACTCGAGTGCACTTAGGATAGGAGAATGGCGTAGTCTTGTCGACTTGTGTGGAGTTATTCCTTAGCAAGTTAACTTGCAAGTCCATTCACTTGGTGGAGGTTTTATTGGGATCAATAATGTCACACAAGTAAGTTGTGGTTAGACATTACTCTTTCCAATATAGACCTTAGAAGCCAAGGACCTTAGTTTACCAAGCCCATCTTGGCCTATTTTTAGGATGTAGTGCGAAAGTCGTTCAAGTGTAATATTTGATACGATTGTTACGCGATACTACACTCATAAGAGTCTCTCTTGAGAATATTTTTGGAATACGAGTAGTCGTTTCTCCGATAATATCCGAAAGATGGGGTGATGATTATGGGAACCTCTTGTAGAACATGTCTGGCAGGTAAACCCTAGTACACTCCCTTTGGGGTGGTTCTTAACCTAAACCCCATGCTCGTGACTTGCAACAAACCCTTGATTCATGGTTGATCCGTTCATGTATCCTTAATATCAATGGAACTTGGGTGTAGATAAGGTGTAAACCATAATCCACCAAAATGGATGATTGATATTAAGGATAACATGATTCATCCCATGACCTTTGTTTGGTGTGCTTTGCTTGATCCTTGAGTGTGATTGTTGCATTCATGCACTCATTTGCATCCATATCATCAATAATGAAGAAAATTTTCAAGGAACTTAAGGGGTTTATTTGCAAAATTTCCAGACATGGAAAGACAAAGAAGGAATACAAAGAAGTACAGCTTCAGACAACCCGATTTGAAAAAGTTAAGGAATCTGACGTCCTATGTATTAGATCCTTTGGGTTTCAAAGCTCGTTTTAGGAAGCTTCTTCCTCTTCTGACTACTCAGGTGGATGAAGGGTTGATGAGTGTATTGGTGCAGTTTTATGATCCCTTGTACCGTTGCTTCACGTTTCCGGATTTCCAGCTTTTACCTACGCTTGAGGAGTATGCCTATCTAGTGGGTATACCTAATCTAGACCAGTTGCCGTTCAGTGGCTTGGTGAGTATTCCTACTTCTCAAGAGATAGCTGACATGTTGCACATAGATGAATCTCTGGTTGGTGCTCATATGACTACCAAAGGTGGAATTCAAGGTCTCCCTTCTGAGTTCCTCATTGCTCAAGCTACTATCTATGGGAAGGCCATGAGTGAGGATGCCTTTGAAGCCATATTTGTACTTCTCATCTATGGATTGGTACTGTTCCCCAACATCGACAAGTTTGTGGATGTGAACGCTATTAAGATCTTTTCTACTCTTAATCCCGTTTCGACTCTGTTGGGTGATACCTATTTCTCTTTGCATATGAGGAATGCAAAGGGTGGTGGCGCCATTGTGTGTTGTTTGCCTCTGTTATATAAGTGGTTTATTTCTCACTTACCGCAGACGGTCGCCTTCAAGGAGAACAAGGGATGTCTACGGTGGTCCACGAGACTTATGTCTCTCACTAATGATGATATCTCTTGGTACAACCGTGTGTATGATGGTGTGCAGATTATCGACTCTTGTGGTGAATTCTCCAATGTACCTCTTCTTGGTACATGTAGTGGGATTAACTACAACCCTGTTTTAGCACGTCGTCAGCTTGGGTTCCCCCTAAAGGATAAACCTAATAACATTCTGTTAGAGGGTGTGTTCTTCCAGAAGGGTAAAGATCCCCAAGGCTTGAAGGGCAGAATGGTCCGCGCTTGGCGCAAGATTCATAGGAAAGGAAGGAAAGAGTTGGGTCCTAAGAACTGTGTCGCTTTGGAGCCTTATACTGCTTGGGTTAGGAAGAGAGCTTCTGAGTATCTCATGCCTTACGAGTATCCGAGACCTACACCTTTGGTTATGGTTGGGTCTTCAACCCTCCCTAACCAAGGAGTAGAGGAGTTGAGAGACGAAGACCGTTCACGTGGTTGGATCCGTGAACGCGAAGAGTTGCTTCAGCAAATTAAGGTGAAGGATGCTTTGATAGAGTTCCTCGAACATCAGGTTATTGATGATCCTGATGATGCATGGACTTCTCTACTTCCTCAGTCTTCCAAGTTTTGGAAGAGGAAGTATGATCGACTCGCCAAAGAAAAGGCGGATATGGAGGCAGCCTACGAGAGGGAGGTGAAGAGACTTCGCGCATCCTATCTTCCTGTGTCCCGAGCTTTAGATGATTGTTTCTAGGGATCCATAGGATGATTATTTTCCTTTTCTCTTGTATATGATTGACAATGCTGTACTTCTTTTCCCTGATATTATTTTATGAGATATTTCCATATGTGATAAATGTTTAATACTTCCGAACTTTGCAAATAGAACCCTAAAGTTCCTTTGAAATAAAAAGAAAAAACAAATCATATGCACAAGCATTGCATGCATCATGTGCATAAGCAGGTTTTGTTCCCGGCTTCTTGTCCTGTGGTCTAACTTTGTGTTCTTCATTTATTTTGAAGACAAGCTGACTCACCGGTACTACACTAGAGCCAACATTTCAAGACTGATGGATCATCTGGAGCAAGAGAACCGTGAGCTGAAAGAGGAAGTGGCCAAACTGAGTGCCTTGATGGAATCATTCTTGGCTGCCCAGAGTCAGTCTTCTCCGACACCTTCAACTCCTCCCCAGAGGACAGTCATCTCTGAGATTGTCTCCTCGACTATGCCCGCAACCAGTGCACACTTTGCTCCAACGGCCATGCCAGCCAGATTCCCGTGGGGGATGCCTCCCAATTTCATGCCTGAGGGTCCTGCTCCTACCTTTGCTTCTATGCCGACATCTAGCCCGGTCCTTGCTGTTCCTCCTCCTGTCGTGCATACTATGCCCAGGGTAGACGACACCATCTATCATTCTGAGCCGTCTGAAGCCTTTGTCAAGCAGTACAAGTACAATGTGGATATGGCTCCCGATAGGGATCAATTGAGGGCCATGTCCCAGAAGGACAAGGAAACATTTAAAGAATACGCCCAGAGGTGGCGAGAGTTAGCGGCACAGATTGTGCCCCCGCTAGAAGAGAAGGAAATGACCAAGATCTTTCTAAAGACCTTGAGTTCATTATATTATGAGAGGATGATCGCTAGCGCTCCTTCTGACTTCACCGAGATGGTGAATATGGGGATGCGTTTAGAAGAAGGGGTTAGAGAAGGGCGTCTAACCAAAGAAGAAGGCTCTTCTGCCAAACGTTATGGGGCATTTGCGAAGAAGAAAGATGGAGAGGCACATGCTGTGACCTCTCATATGAAACCAAGAAGACCCTCGGTGAGGAGGAAGACCGTGCGTCCCGCCGGTAACCAGCACCAGGTGGCTCATATAGCACCTGTTTTTAGAGACAATCAACAGTATCAGCAACAACAGCACCGACCGCAGCAGCAGGCCTATCAGCCTCGAAACAGTAATCAAACCAGCACGAGTTACGAGAGGAAAAGGGTCACCTTTGATCCTATTCCAATGACGTATGCAGAATTACATCCCTCTTTGATAGAGAGGAAGTTGATTACTCCGAGAGACCCACCGGCTATACCTGTTAACCCCCAGTGGTGGTATAAACCTGAATTACATTGTGTTTATCATTCTGGTGCTCCCGGCCACGACGTGGAGAATTGTTACCCTTTGAAGACCAAGGTTCAAGACCTTGTGAGGTGTGACATTCTGTGTTTTGAGGACGTAGGTCCTAACGTGAAGAAGAACCCATTGCCCGAGCATGGGAAATCTGTCAATATGGTCCAGGGCTGCCCTGGCAAGTACAAAGTCAAATATGTCAGTCATATTCGACAGTCTCTTGTCGAAATGCATCGTTTGCTATGTGATTACAGTCATTATGAGCACGACCATGATAGATGCTGAGTATGCTCTGTTAACCGATTGGGTTGTCGCCAGGAACTACGCCAAATAAGGGAAAAGAGGGCGCTTATTTTGGCCTATAACAGCGCTTTTAAGCGCCCTCTAAAGTGGCGCTGGCATAGGTAAAGACAGCGCTTTGTTTTCCTGGAGAAAGCGCTGTCTAAAGTGGCCCTTTAAGGGCCACATTATAGTGCGCTTTCAGAAAAAAGCGCCCTCTGGAGTAGTCCATAAAGGGACACCTTAGAGGGCGCTTTCTGGAAAAAGCGCCCTCTAAAGTTGTCAATGTAAAGTGTTTAGAGGGCGCTTTCTGGACAAAGCGCCCTCTAAAGTTGTCAATGTAAAATGTTTAGAGGGCGCTTCCTACAGAAAGCGCCCTCTAAAGTGTTAGTTATTTTAAAAAAAATTGTTTGAAAAACAGTGGATATTTAATTGGTAACCTGTTCGCATGCTGCAAAAGTGTAAAATTCATATTGATTTCATCCTTTAATCCAATGTTATACACCATTAATCCATTGATATATACAACATGAATCCATTTATATACAACATTAATCCTCCATATATACAACATTAATATATGATTCTTTGATCAACAATATACAACAACATATTCATGATTTAGTAAAAGTACAACAACAATATACAACATATATACAACAACAGCATACAACAACAACATTCCATACATATATGTACAACAATATACAACCTAGCTATATGATTCTTTGATCAACAATGAATTGACACAATTCATCCTTCATTTCATCCAAATGAGCTCTTGAGTAAGATTTGTATTCCTCAAAGTACTACAATTAAGAGAATAAAACATATTCATGATTTAGTAACAAATTAGATGAAATATCCGATAATATTAAAATAAACCCTAAGTTATTATTCCATACCATTTTTGGGATGTCTATACGATTCAACGCAATGATATCTCTCATAAATCTCAATACAAAAAATCCGCAATCGACCGAATTGTTTTGCTGAGGACACTACACAGAAAAACAAACAATATATATAGTTAATTTCTTACAAACACTATTATAAGCAAAAAAACAAACACTATTATAAGCAAAAATAAGATACTTAATATATACCTGAACTCTGACCCAAGTAATGTCCTCCCTATTACGGTAATTCTTTTTCGATCTAAATTTTAGTATTGCCCTAACAAAATAAAAACGTATATTGAGATCAATCTGACAGACATAATTAAATATACAAATACACACGAATATTTAGGGGAATTTCACTTACGCGTCAACCGTCTTCTTCATACTCGGATATTTACTCCAATCACCCGATAACGAATCGAGATAATACACCATTAGTCTCGAAAGATCCATAGCAACCAACACCCAGTGACCACTGTAAAATAAAACAAAAATTTAGATGCATGAAAATTTTCTACGTAAAAGATATACATAGATTAGAATGAAATTATTAGAAAGAAAATCTAACCCGTTGCCAGAATTAAACGATAAAAAATACAAACTGGGTGTAGTATTATCGCCGACCGCCATGAATCTATCGACTAGTTCATTCTTTACGGATGTTGGATTTTTCGTTATTAACATTGTGTTGATACGGGAAGCAGCAATAAAATTGAATCGGTTACACAATTCAGTTCCTCGCATCAATGTTACATACATATACCTTAAATAGAAACATAATAAACATTAGACTACTCATTGAAATGTGTAAATAAATTGTTCAACTAAGTAAATAATAGATTGATCGGAGTACCATATGTATGTATGAATGACAGCGATGCCCAATTCTTCGTGTTCAAAAAGTTGTTGCATGTCCTCCTTTGCAATTATTTCGGAATGAGCAATTCCGAAAACACCTTCATCAAAATCTACAATACGGATGGCGCCGTGCATAATATCGGACTCTTCCACCATTTTCTCAAGACGCATCATAATTTGAGATTTTGTCCCGGACGTCGTTGGAATATCGTTACCAGCTTTTTTCAACTTTCGACCGGGAACCTAAAAATTCATATAAATTAAATCATGACTTTTTGTGATGCAACAGAACCGTTGCGTATATAATTCAATGGGTATATATATTTATACCTCTTTTTGAGATGCAACCGACTCGATGCGTCTTGAAATCCCTTTACCAGCTTTATGTGTGGGTCTTGTAGGAGTCTAACATTACCATGTAATAAGGATTGATTAAATATCATAATTGTAGCTGAATTGAAATGTGAATACTAAATATTCATAATCATCTAGAACATATATACCTCGGCATCTGGGAAAATTAGATCTGACGGCCATCCAACAAAGGATCCGACTGCATCTCGCATCAACGTTGTCTCTGAAACAACGTCAGGTAATGGTAGAAGCGTGTCGGTATCTAATACAAGGTCAACCGAAACTTTCATATATCCCACCGGGAGGGGATTATGGTGAAGTAATTCACCCGAAGTGTTGTGCACTTTTCCCTTGCCAACCATGCGATAAGTTGGTGACGATAGATACAGCTGACAAGGTGTAATGCCCTAAACCAATAATAAATGTTATTGTTAACGTGTATATGTGTCAAGTAAAAAAGTGCTATTTTAATTTCATAATAACATATATAATTACCTCGGAAAATTTCGGTTGACAATTGATACTATCTCGGTCACTAGTATCTTTTGCCTCGGAAGCGCACCTTTCCTCTCTATACCTTGCATTCTCCTTTTGCAGTTCGAGTACTTGTGCCCTTAACTCCGCCAAGGTCTCCATGACCTCTTTGTTGGTAGGATTTTTTGTTTTTGGTTTTTTATAAAATGACGACGGAGTCACACCAAAACCATTACCCCTCACACGACCGGAATACTCAGGAACATTTAGTACTCGACTAAGTACGCTCCTGCAATCCTGGACCTCGGTTGAAGGTAAGGTTTGGGATAAAGTCTCCTGAAATATTATTAGAGGAGATTAAAAATGAATTATATGTCTAACAAAATTTTCGATATAATTAAAGAAATAATGTTACATATACTTACACATTCGTCATAAACATTTTGGACCGCTTCAACGACAGCCCCATCCTTCCCAACCCGAGCAGCCTTCCACAATACGTGCTCCGGAAGAGATGTTGCGTCACTTTTCTCCTCGGCTAGCTACAAATTGAATCAGATTATAAGATCATCAATTATAACATATTGTGACAATGTATAAGCTCATAGCATTTGAATATACTCACAATTCTTTGTTGTAACCGTACATATCCCGTACGCCCTTTTTTGTACGGATACGCGGGTTTTGATGCCCTTTTCCGATTTTTGTCGCTTACTTCCTGGATAAAAAAGTTTAAGGCATATTAGAACCAAGTAACTTAACAATTGTATAATACCATAATTAATAGACATTACATGGAATTTTTTGTTTCTTCGTTTGGCGACAAAGTTATCCCATTCTTCGGCTGAAATAATCTCGGCATACTTCATTGGCCGTTCTGCTTCAACAAAGTTTCCTTCCTCATCCTTGAGAAATTTGTTGGACAAAAAGGATCGAAATCCTCGGAGTCTTTTTCCGGCCAATTGAATACAATATTTTTGCCGGCTTTCATCGATGTGAAAGGATCTCTAAAAAACATACAAATGGAGTGTGTTATTATAAGTAATATTATAACAATATATGGTCAACAAATAGTCAACAAAAAAAACATATAATAATATATGGTAAGTACCTGTATCTCGGACCATATTTTTTCTTTGCCAACCTTCAATTCCGGACTTCTCCAATTATCACATGTAATCGGAATATGTTGTCGAACAAGGGAACCAATGTAACTTGCCAACATTGAACCGTTAGGCTCAATTAGTTGGTCTTCAGCACTCCAATGTACTTCGAATTTTTCACCCTTGTCTCTTGCACGAATGATTGACTTCATAACAGTCAATCCTCGTTTGATTTCTTTTTCAACATTGTTACGTGATCCACTCGCGTCATGGGTATCGTCTTGGTTAGCCATTTTATCTGTAATATAGAAATGATTCAATAAGACCCAAGTAAGACAATGACCATATTCGTGAAGCTACACAAAAAACACATTCATATACCTTCCATTTCTCTCATGTTACAACAATCTAAACTCTCTCTTTTTTTCATCATTATTGAATACAAACTCACACACACCTACTGCATAAAAAAGACCAATGCAAACTTCTGGTGTTTGGAACATGAACAAACTTGCATCCATAATCATCAAACTTCCAAGCACAAGCTCAAACACACTCCAAATGACATCAGTTTTCAATCAAAAATAAAAAACCTTACAACAAGGTGCTCATGAACACCATATAGTGCTCGTTTGCCCTAAACAACATTAATCAAGATAATACACAAAATGTAAAACTCAGTTTAGAAAATGCCCTAATCAAACACCTGAAGAAAGTGAACGGTAACGATGGAGAAGAGAAATACCTTCAAGGTGACGGTAACGATGGAGAAGAAAGTGAACAGCGACGGTGGACGCAGATAACTCAGTGAACGTGAACGCAGCAGCAGAAAAAGGCGACGGCGACGACGACGGTGAGGGAGGGAGAACGAACGGATGACGAGAGTAATCGCAGTAGAGAGTAATCGCAGTAGAGAGAAAACCCAGTTACATAAACGAAATAGCATATAGAGAGGGAAAATAAAGAGACATGCAGTATATATGTTATAATTTTAATGTTTAATAAAGGACCTTAGAGGGCGCTTGTGTAAAAAAAGCGCCCTCTAAAGGGGGCCTAAGAGGGCGCTTCTAAAAGCGCTCTCTAAGGCTTTCCAAAAGCGCCTTATAAACTGGAAATGTACATGGACTTAGAGAGCGCTTTTTTAAAAGCGCCCTCTAAGGGTACCCTTAGAGGGCGCTTTCATAAACGCGCCCTCTATTGGTGTCCCTCCATTTCCTCATTATTTTTTCGCTTCACTTTAGAGGGCGCTTTGTTACAAAAGCGCCCTCTAAAGTGCGCTGTCTATTCCTCCTTATTTTTCTCTTCACTTTAGAGTGCGCTTCTTTAAGAAAGCGCCCTCTAAGGTGCGCTGTCTATTCCAGTTTTTGGCGTAGTGAGGTGCGCAAGGATATTCAGGAAATGCTGGATGAAGGAGTCATTGAGATTCTTCAGAATAGGAATGTTGACGAAGATGAGCCTGAGGTCAACGTAATTTCCCCAGTATTCCGGATGCCCGAGCCTGTTATCATCAAGTATGATGGAAGCAAGCAGAAGGCTTCTCCTGTTCTTATCATTAAGCCCGCCGATCCAGTACCGTACTCTTCCGAAAAAGCAATTCCTTTTCGTTATAATGTTGTTGCTGTAGAAGATGGGAAAGAAGTGTCCTTACCATCTTCCTCTTTTGTTAATATCGCGGATGTTAGTGGTTTGACCCGCAGCGGTCGTGTGTTTTCAGCACCTCCCAAGCCCCAGACTAATGCTGATTTTGTTGAATGCCCGATTGGGAATGCTGTGAGCACCCCGAATCTGGCACTTGTTGTTAAGCCCTTCTCTACATTGATAACTCCTACTTATGTTGGCTCGAGTGGCAATATGAAAGAAGACTGTGATGAGATGTTGAGGCTCATCAAGAGAAGTGAGTACAATGTTGTAGACCAGCTTCTAAAAACGCCATCCAAAATATCGGTGTTATCATTGCTTTTGAATTCAGAACCACACCGAGAGGCTCTGCAAAAGGTTTTGGATATGGCATATGTAGATCATGATGTCACGATAGAACAATTCGATAGCATTGTTGCAAACATTACTGCTTGTAACAATTTGAGTTTCTGTGACTCTGATCTCCCTGAGGAGGGAATAGGCCATAACTTGGCTTTACACATATCTATGAATTGCAAAGACGACGCCATGTCCAATGTGCTGGTGGACACTAGGTCATCACTGAATGTATTGCCAAAAACCACTCTCTCGAAGCTGTCATATCAAGGGCCTCCCATAAGGCAGAGTCGAATAGTTGTGAAGGCTTTCGATGGGTCTCGCAAAACTGTGATTGGGGAAGTTGATCTCCCAATCAAAATTGGACCAAGTGATTTCTAGATTACCTTCCAGGTTATGGATATTCACCCATTGTATAGCTGTCTCTTAGGCAGACCATGGATTCACGAGGCAGGCGCCGTGACATCCACCTTACACCAGAAACTGAAATTTGTGAAAAATAAGAAGCTGGTAGTGGTAGGGGGAGAAAAGGCTCTCCTGGTCAGCCACTTGTCTTCCTTCTCATATATAGATGCTGAGGATGAAGTTGGAACTCCTTTCCAAGCTTTATCTATAGCTGGGCTTATTGAGAAGAGAACTCCTTAATTTGCTTCCTACAAAGATGCAAAGTTGGCCATTGAGTGTGGTGCAATTGCTGGTTTAGGAAAAATGATTGAGCTAGAAGACAATAAGTCGCGGGCTGGCATAGGCTTTTCTTCTGGGGTTTTCAACACTAGAGGATTGTTCAAGAGTGGAGGTTTCATCCACACCGGTCAGGATGAAGAAGCTGCTGCTGTCTTGGAAGAAGATACAGAGGATTCTGGCAATTTCATCATCCCTGGAGGGGTCTGCAATAATTGGGTCGCTGTGGATATTCCTACAGTTATCCATAAGTCAACGTAATGATCATTTTGTTTAAAAAACCCTTCTCCCATGCCAAAAGGAGGAGTGATGACATTGTTGGCACATAAATACAATGATATTTTCATTCAATAAATTCATGTTAAATGTTTGTTTTTCCAATTATTTTCCCTTTTCGTTTTTTGCATGAAATTGGTGATCACATAAAAACCTAAAAACCAAAATAAAATCAGTCTTTTCATCTGCATAATGATTTGCCTTGTTTGATTTCTAAAAGCTTTTCATATCCAAAATCATTATGCAGGTTGATCAAACCCATTGAACATAATGATCCAACACCATCTCATGTAAGACCCCAATTTTGTCCCTAAGATCCCTCATGACATCATATCATTTAATTTCATTGCCTCAAGGATCATTGTGCACCTTGCCTCCTCCCCTGTGGGTTGGTTACCTTTTTGAGAGTGGTTCTTGATCACCAAGCATGTTTTGCATTTGTATATCATTTGCTTTTCATTTTATCACTAACCAAAAGTACAAAAATATGTCATCTAACCTTTGTCTTGCAGATGAAGCAATCAACAGTCAAGACAGTCAAAGGTAGTCATTGAGCAATAGGTGGTGGCCATTCTTGAGAATTTGGACCCCACAATCATTATCAAGAGTTCATATGAACCATGATATCATTTTGAATCAAAATCCCAAGTGGTAGAGGTTTGAATTTCATCAGAACATTTGTCAGGTCAACTGAAAGCCTAGAAAGTCAACTGCCAGGTCAACTGTGGATTTGGAGGTGGGAAGAGCCTATAAATACTTCATTCATGTTCAAACAAGTCTCATTTGACATTTCAAACATCAACATTGAAGAAAATAAAGTCAGGTCAAAACTTTCCAAAAATAGAAAGTGACCTATAATTCAAAATTGCCAAAAATGGAAAGGTTTTCACCTAACTTCAACTTCAAAATACATCATCAAAAACGCTTCAAATGAAATTTTGTTGAACATGAAAGTTGTAGATCTTTCTCTCCCATTTCCAGAAAGTCCAAGATCGTCAATTTCTCATGTGTGGTTAAGGAGGTATGATCAAAACATGGCAAAGTGTACTTGAAGCTTCAAATGGCCATAACTTCTCAACCAAAACTCCAATTCAAGTGGCTCTTTTTGCATTATTCTCATTTTGACCTCTAGTTTCCAAAACATACATTGCATTGCACAAATTATCATCACATAATCATTTGCAAATTCTTGGATTTTTTGGAGGGAAATTTCAATATTCAAATTTGGTGAACTATTTGAACATTTTGCTTTCACCAATGATTTTAAAAGGGCACTTTAAGTGAAATTCAATCAAATTCGTGTACTGTTCATTCATGATTTTCATGCATAAGGGTGGAAAACTCAATTTGCCAAAACACCTTGAAACTTAATCCATTCCATTAGCAATTGGTTTAAGCATAATTAAACATGATTAGGGAGAGGTATATATATACCAAAACCTAACTGTTTTTCAAGGGAGGATTCATTATTTTCAGATCTAGATCCAATTCTTCAAACTTTTTCTCTCAATTTTTCTTTCAAATTCTTCAAACACAATCCACTTTTCTTGATCAATTCATCATCTGGAAGCATCTTTGAGCAAGTTTGAAGGAAGAATCAAGGGAATCCATGCCTGTTTGTTCATGCTTGAAGCTTTGAAGCAACAATGGTGAATTGAAATTCTGGAGGATTCGTGCACAATTGAACTTCCAGCTCTCATCCAATCAACTTCATAAGCATTGTAGAAGAACTGTTGAGCATCACAAGGCCTGAATTCAGCCAATTCCAGTTCTGTTTTCTTCAAGAGGTCATTGAATCGAATCTCTCATTTCTCAAAATTATCATGATGTTATTATAGATCTTGCAATGCTGGTTAATTTGAGCTTTGAACCACAAGATTCCATGCAAAATTGAGTTAGATATGCTAGATTAAAGTTTCATGGTTGATTATTCATTTGCTCGATTCTATGAATATATGATGATCCATGCCATTTCCATGCTTGATTCATGATCCTTGATGAAAGATCTACATGACGATATGTTTAATTGTGATTTCTGAGAAAATTGTTCTTGATGCCTTGCACTATTCATGATGAACACGTTGAAGATGATGAAGTTCATCTCCAGGCCATGTTTTGATCTTTCGAAATACTTTTCCTGCGTTTTGCATGTGTTTGTCTCGTTCTCAACATGTACTGGTCCACGTATCTGCTTGCATGGCGTTTTGATTCGTTCACATTCATTTGACCTTGCACCATCAGCTTTGACTTGCCATGTAGATTAATGAAACGGCAGCGTTTCATTCAGTTGAACGCGCCACATTCAAATTGCATCTCGGTTCGATTCCCAGCGAAGGGAACAATTCAAATGCCTTGCCATATTTTCCAACTTCCCTCCATTTGTTCCATGCTTGCTCTTCATACATTTTTTTATTTTTTCATCATCTTTAAAAATTCATATATAATTGAAAATTGCTCCAAAAAATATGTGGTTTTTTGCATTGTGTTGCATATCCTGCCTAGTATTTTATGATCATTTTTCCATAAATTGTGCTTGGCTGGAAAATATTTTGTGCTAGGGTTTGTAAACATGTATGCACTTTGTACCTTGCCTTGCCATATCATTTGTGAAATGCTGAGCTTTTATCCAATGAGTCTGAAATTTACATGATGAAACTAGACTCTTTGCTTGACATTTTGGTGTTGATTTGGTATTTTTACCATTTATCATTTCTGTTTTATGATCATGTGAAGTTGGTGTGACAATTTGTGTCACACCTTTGCTTGTTCAACTTATGTGATGTGTTTGCCATGCCAAATGATCTCCAATTGTCCTGATTTTTTGTGTGATGCTTGATATGGATGTTGTGAATGCTCATGAATTTTCTTGGAATTTTTTGAATCATTTCTGATTTAATTGAGATTTTTCATTCTGGTTGGTCACATTTGAGCTTTAAATTTGCCTTGAACTTCAATTGATCATGAAATACTTTTGGTATATGATATTGATGTGAGACCTTTTAGATTGTTTCAAGATGTGTTTGAAGTTGATTCATATTAATTTTCAGCTTCTGTTTTGAATTTTTTCCCCATCTTTGACCCTAGGCTTTGACCTAGTGGTTTGCCTCTCACATTTGAGCTTTGATTTCAGGTTGAACATCCAAGTTCCCTAGTTGTTGATGGTCCATCATTTGAGCATTGATGTTTGCCTTTGATTACTAATCTTTGTGTGTTTTATAGGTTGATGTTGACTCATTTGAGTTTGACCTTTGGCTTGCACATTGTGAACCTTGTCTGTTTGTCTGATATTAATTGTTGGTTGTTTGTCTGTATAGTTGTACTGATTTGTTTGATGTTTCCACAGGTACATTAGCTGCTTTAAGTTCATTTTGAACTTGCTTTTGCTCGGTTGCTTAACCACTTAGGTATAACCTTTCTTCTTCATGTAGTCTGGAAGACCTGTCCTGTTATGTAGGCAGGCACCTGTCTGAAGTCCTCCTTAAGAGGCAATACTTGTGTTTGTTTATCTTTTGTGCCAAGCAGGAAAAGTCCTCTTATGAGGCAATTGGCAGATAAAAGAGATGTGTAATCCATCTCCTGCTACTCAGTGTGTCATTCCTTTGCTCACATAACATGTTGATGCATTGTGAATAATAACCCAAGATCTTATAGAGTCCATTTGTGGAGAAGAGTTCCAATTTTCTGAACTCCCACACTTTCTATTATTCAAAGCTCTCCCAAGCCAGGGATAAGAGCTATGAGGCACACCCCTCATCTCCATTTCATCTGCTTCACCCTAACTCTTAATGTTAGGGTTAAGAGCTCATATTACCCCATTCCAGTTGACTTTAAAGTCTAACCTTGCTTGAGCCTAATTGCTTGTGTATAGTGTGTGCTAATTGACTTGTTTGTCTGATTACTTGATTCATCTGTGCATATTTGCTTGTGTGTGCTCTATGCATTTATCATCATTAATTGTACATCATTGCATGATCATTGCTCATACCTTTGTGACATCTTTGTTTGTCCATTGAGGAATCAATTGTAAGTCCATTTATTGGCCATTGTTTTCTATGATCTGGAAGGAGTTGGGACTAAGACCATTTATTGGCATCCTATTTTCTTGGAGTCGAGTGTAAGACCATTTATTGGCAACTTGTTTCCTCTTGCTTATTGTTTTGTTTTGTTTGTTGTATGTGAGAAGTCAATTGTAAGTCCATTTATTGGCAGTTGTTTCCCATGATCATTCTTTGGAGATTGGTATAAGTCCATATATTGGCATCTGGTATCCATGTTTTATTTTGCCTTTGGAGATTGGTATAAGTCCATTGATTGGCATCTGGTATCCATGTTTTATTTTGCCTTTGGAGATTGGTATAAGTCCATTGATTGGCATCTGATATCCATGTTTGTTTTGGGAGATTGGTGTAAATCCATTGATTGGTATCCGGTATCCAGTTTGTTTTGTGAGATTGGTGTAAGTCCATTGATTCGCATCCGGTATCCATTTGTTTTGCTTACTTGCTTATTCCTCATTGCCTATTCCAAAGGAATCACTTGAATCATCTATATATGATCTCAAGAGGTGAACATCTAAGAAGTTTTACATCCTCACCCTCCCACCTTTTGTTTCTTTAAACCTCCATTTGCATGTTAACCCAAACTTGAAAAATATTGTGCAAACATTTTCATTTCTTTTCAAATTAGAAACCTAGGCCCTAAGCCTTTGATTTTCAAACTTCTTTTTCATAATGCTTCTTTTGAATTGAACCTTAATCATACTTTGACCATCTTTTGTGAATAAATTATAATTGGTTAATCCAATTCATTCAATTGTTTTGTGGCTTTGTCCATTCTTGATAAGTTTTCATACATTAGCCATAGATCTCAATTATCTTAGTGGTTGATGTTAATCTCACCTTTTGTCCTTAGTGATTGAATTGTAAGACTTCCTTGCTTATTATAGGGTTAACCCCTCACTAGCAAGTTGAAGCTATTCTCACATGGTGGACTTGTTGCTTGTATAAGGTTGAGTTTTCTCCCATGGATAATGAAAGACCTTAGGGCTTTTGTTTAAAATGAACCCACTCATATTTTTGGAAATCTTTTAGCTGAACTATGAGGTTTTGATCCTGTAAAGGTACGTAGGCAATGGTTATCCATCCAAACACAAAAATAATAACTTGTATATTCTTTTCTCATCTCTTCCATCCATGTTTGCACAATAAATATTTCATAAAAAAATAACATTTCATTCAACAAGTGTGAAAAGGGCTCCCTAGGAGTACCTATGACGTTTTGGGTGCCTAACACCTTCCCATTGCGTAATTTACCCGTTACCCCGATCTCTGATCTTTTCATTAGTTTTCTATGTGTAAAACTTCTTAGGCTTTTGTTCGCTTTTTAGCCATTCCTTTGGATAAATAAAAGTGCGATGGCGACTCTATCTTTGTATGCTTTGCTTTTGGTTTAATCAATAAATCATAAAGTGACGAATACACCGCTACAGAAAAGTGGCGACTCTGCTGGGGAAATCCACAACTTGGTGGTTTTGCCTACTTTTCACCCTTGTTGTGTGATATTGTTATTTGTTATGTGACATATTTTTGTACAATTTGGGATGACTGTATTGATTGTAATGTTTGAATTGCTTGATATACAATTGCTGTTTGCTTGGTGATCTCTGTGAGATGAGTTCTATACCCGAACTCGAGTGCACCTTAGGATAGGAGAATGGCATAGTCTTGTCGACTTGTGTGGAGTATTCCTTAACAAGTTGACTTGCGAGTCCATTCACTTGGTGGAGGTCATGTTGGATTAATAATGTCACACAAGTTATTTGTGGTTAGGCATTATTCTTTCAATCATGTGCCTTAGAAGCCAAGGACCTTAGTTTACCAAGCCCATCTTGGCCTATTTTTCGGACGTAGTGCGGAGGTCGTTCAGATGTCAGATCTGAGGCGATTGTTACGCGATACTACACTCATAAGAGTCTCTCTTGAGAATATTTTTGGAATACGAGTATTCGTTCCTCCGATAATATCCGAAAGATGGGATGATGACTATGGGAACCTCTGGTAGAACATGTTCGGCAGGTTTAAACCCTAGTACACTCCCTTTGGGTGGTTCTTAACCGAGACTCCATGCTCGTGACTCTCAGCAAACCCGTGATTCATGGTCGAGTCGTTCAGATATCCTTAATATCAATGGAACTTGGGTGTCGATAAGGTGAAAACCATAATCCACCAAAACGGATGATTGATATTAAGGATGATTGAGCCGGTTCATGTATTGTTAATATCAATCGAACTTGGGTGTTGATAAGGTGAAAACCATAATCCACCAAAATGGATGATTGATATTAAGGATACTATGAGCTTTCCCATGACCTTTGTCTGGTGTGCTTTGCTTGATCCTTGAGTGTGATTGCTGCATTCATACATTCATGCATTCATCTGCATTCATGTCATCAGAAAAATGAGAAAATTTTCAAGGAACTTAAAGGGTTTATTTGCAAAATTTTCAGACATGGAAAGGCCAAAAAGGCATACAAAGAAGTACAACTTTAGACAGCTCGATGTGAAAGAGTTAAGGAATCTGACATCCTATGTACTAGATCCCTTGGGTTTCAAAGCTTGTTATGGGAAGCTTCTGCCTCTGTTGACTACTCAGGTTGACGAAGGGTTGATGAGTACTTTGGCGCAGTTTTATGATCCTCTGTATCACTGCTTCTCTTTTCCGGACTTTCAGCTGTTGCCTACGCTGAAGGAGTATGCTCATCTTGTGGGTATTCCTATTCTGGATCAGGTGCCGTTCAGTGGCTTAGAGAGTATTCCGACTTCTCGAGAGATTGCAGACTTGTTGCACATAGATGAATCCCTGATTAAGGCTAATATGACTACCAAAGGTGGAATTCAGGGTCTTCCTTCTGAGTTCCTCATTGCTCAAGCTATCGTTTATGGGAAGGCCAGAAGTGAGGATGCCTTTGAGGCTTTATTTGTGCTGCTCATCTATGGTTTGATATTGTTCCCCAACATCGACAAATTTGTTGATGTGAATGCCATTAGGATCTTCTCTGTTCTTAATCCCGTTCCGACTCTGTTGGGTGATGCCTATTTCTCTTTGCATCTGAGGAATGCAAAGGGTGGAGGAGTTATTGTGTGCTGTTTGCCTCTGTTGTATAAGTGGTTTATTTCTCACTTGCCGCAGACGGTTGCTTTCAAGGAGAACAAGGGATATCTACGGTGGTCTCAGAGACTTATGTCTCTCACTAATGATGATATCTCTTGGTATGATCGCGTGTATGATACCGTTCAGATCATTGATTATTGTGGTGAATTCCCTAATGTGCCTCTTCTTGGTACATGTGGTGGGATCAACTACAATCCTATCTTAGCACGTCGTCAGCTTGGGTTCCCCCTAAAGGATAAGCCTCATAACATTCTGTTAGAAGGTGTGTTCTTTCAGGAGGGTAAAGATCCCCAAGGCCTGAAAGCCAGGATGGTCCGCGCTTGGCGCAAGATTCACAAGAAGGGTAGGAACGAGTTGGGTCCAAAGAATTGCATTACTTTGGAACCATATACTTCTTGGGTCAGACAGAGAGCTTCTGAGTATCTGATGCCGTATGATTATCCGAGACCTACACCATTGGTTATGGCTGGGCCTTCAACCCTCCCCAACCAAGATGTAGAGGAGTTGAGAGACGAAGACCTTTCACGTGCCTAGATCCGTGAAAGAGAAGAGTTGCTTCAGCAAATCAAGGATAAGGATGCTCTGATTGAGTTTCTCGAACATCAGGTGATCGATGATCCGAATGATACCTGGACTTCTCTGCTTCCTCAGTCTTCCAAGTTCTGGAAGAGGAAGTATGATCGACTTGCTAAGGAGAAAGCGGATATGGAAGCAGCATATGAGAGAGAGATCAAGAAGCTTTGTGTATCTCGTTTTCCAGCATCTCGAGCTTCTAGGGATCCATAGGATGTTTATTTTCCTTTTCCCTTGTAATAATCAAATGATGTACTTCTTTGTCTCGAATATATTTGATGAGATATTTTCCATATGCGATTAAATGCTAAATATTCAAAAAAAAATTGCAAATAGAACCCTAAAAGGTCCTTGAAATAAAAACAAAGCATATGCACAAGCATTACATGCATCATTTTGCATAAGCAGGTGTTGTTCTGGTCTTCTTGTCTGTGGCCTAACTCTGTGCTCTTCATTTATTTTGAAGGCAAGCTGACTCACCGGTACTATACCAGAGCCAATTCTGCTAGAGTGATGGATCAGTTAGAACAAGAGAATAGAGAGCTGAAGGAAGAAGTTGCCAGATTGGGTGCTCTGATGGAGCAATTGTTGGTTGCTCAACATCAACCTTCTCCACCTCCTGCAACTCCTCCCCAGAGGACTGTTATATCTGAAGTGGTTTCTTCAACTGTGCCAGCTGCTAGTGCTCACTTTGTGCCGAATGCCATGCCAGCCGGGTTTCCGTGGGGTATGCCTCCTGGTTTCATGCCAGATATTCCAGCTCCTACTTTTGCTTCCATGCCGGCATCTAGCCCGGTCCTCGCAATGCCTCCTCCTGTCGTGCATACCACTCCCAGGGTAGACGACACCATCTATCATTCTGAGCCGTCTGAGGGCCCAGATGTTAATGAGAAGATGAAAGCTATGAATGACCAATTCCTTGAGCTCCGCAAGGAATTGAAGACCCTCCGAGGGAAAGATCTGTTTGGCAAGTCTGCTGCTGAACTTTGCCTGGTTCCCGGTGTGAAGATTCCGGTCAAGTTCAAAGTCCCTGACTTTGAGAAATATAAGGGGAATACCTGCCCTCTCGCTCACCTGGTCATGTACGCCAGGAAAATGTCGACTCAGACTGATAATGATCAGCTTCTGATTCATTACTTTCAGGATAGTTTGTCCGGTGCGGCTCTACGTTGGTATATGAGCCTTGATAGTGCAAACATCCGATGCTTCAACGATCTTGGCGAAGCCTTCGTCAAGCAGTACAAGTATAATATTGATATGGCGCCTGACCGTGATCAACTCAGGGCCATGTCTCAGAAGGATAAAGAGACATTCAAGGAATACGCCCAGAGGTGGCGAGAGCTGGCAGCTTAGATCACTTCTCCGCTGGAAGAGAAGAAGATGACTAAGATCTTTTTGAAGACTCTTAGTTCATTTTATTATGAGCGGATGGTCGCTAGTGCTCCATCTGATTTCACCGAGATGGTGAACATGGGGATGCGTCTGGAGGAAGGTGTCCGTGAAGGACGGTTGGCTAAAGATGAGAGCTCTTCTAAACGGTATGGGGCGTTTAAGAAGAAAGATGGGGAGGCACATGCTGTGCAATCCCATGCCAAACCTAGAAGACCCTCTGTTAAGAGGAAGCCAGTGCGTCATCAGCACCAGGTGGCTCATATAGCACCTGTGTTCAGAGATGACTCTCAGCAGTATCAACAACATTCTCAGCATCAGCAACAACCTCAGTATCAACAGCAACATCGTCCACATCAACAGGCTTACCAGCCTCGTGGCAGCACCAGTAATCAGGCCAATCTGAATTATGATAGGAAAAAGATCAGTTTCGATCCCATTCCTATGTCATATGCTGAATTATATCCTTCCTTGTTGGAGAGGAAACTGGTTACTCCCAGGGAGCCTCCGGCTGTGCCTGCTAACCCGCAGTGGTGGTACAAGCCAGATCAACATTGTGTTTATCATTCCGGTGCTCCGGGTCACAATATTGAAAATTGCTATCCATTGAAGACTAAGGTTCAAGACCTTATGTGATGCGGCATCTTGAGCTTTGAGGACTCAGGCCCGAATGTTACGAAGAACCCATTGCCCGAGCATGGGAAATCAGTGAACATGGTCCAGGGTTGCCCTGGCAAATATAAAGTCAAATATGTGAGCCATATTCGACAGTCATTGGTCGAGTTGCATCGTTTGCTGTGTCAGTACAGTCATATGGAGCATGACCATGACATATGCCGTATCTGCTCCGTCAATAGATTGGGTTGTCGCCAAGTGCGAAGAGAATTGCAAGAGCTATTGGATGAGGGTACCATTGAGATTCTGAAGAATCGGAATGTTGATGAAGATGAACCAGAAGTAAATGTTATTTCTCCTGTGTTCAAGCTGCCCGAGCCTGTTGTCATCCGTTATGATGGTAGCAAGCCGAAGGTCTCTCCTTCTCTTGTAATCAAGCCGGCAGGCCCTGTGCCTTATTCTTCGGATAGAGCTATTCCTTTCCGGTATAATCCCGTTGCTGTGGAAGATGGTAAAGAAGTGTCGTTGCCTTCAACCTCTGTGGTTAATATTGCTGATGTGAGCGGATTGACCCGAAGTGGTCGCGTATTTTCAGCACCTAAGCCTCAGGCTAGAGCTGTTGCTTCTGATTCTGCTGAGCGTCCGGTTGGGATTGCTGTGAATGTTCCGAATCCGGCACTTGCTATTGCCAAACCCTCATCTGTACATAAGACTCCTGCTTCTTCTGTTGGCCCGAGTGGCACTGTGAATGAAGAATGTGATGAGATGCTGAGGCTCATCAAGAAGAGTGAGTACAACGTTGTAGATCAGCTTCTACAAACGCCGTCCAAGATCTCCGTGCTATCTTTGCTTCTGAATTCAGAACCCCATAGGGAGGCTCTGCAGAAAGTTTTGGACCTGGCCTATGTCGATCATGATGTCACTATAGAACAGTTTGACAGTATAGTTGCAAATATCACTGCTTGCAATACTTTGAGTTTCTGTGACGCTGATCTCCCTGAGGAGGGAAGAGACCACAACATGGCTCTACATATTTCTATGAACTGCAAGACTGATGCCATGTCCAACGTGCTGGTGGACACTGGGTCATCTTTGAATGTATTGCCAAAGACCACTCTTTCGAGATTGTCATATCAGGGGCCTCCCATGAGGCAGAGTGGTGTTGTTGTGAAGGCTTTTGATGGGTCGCGTAAGACCGTGATTGGGGAAGTTGATCTCCCAATCAAGATTGGACCAAGTGATTTCCAAGTTACCTTCCAGGTTATGGATATCCACCCATCTTATAGCTGTCTCCTTGGTAGACCATGGATTCACGAGGCTGGTACCGTGACATCCACCCTACACCAGAAGCTGAAGTTCGTTAAGAATAAGAAACTGGTTGTGGTAGGGGGAGAAAAGGCTCTCCTGGTTAGCCATTTGTCTTCTTTCTCATATATTGATGCTGAGGATGAAGTTGGAACGCCTTTCCAACCTTTATCTATTGCTGAGCCAATTGAGAAGAAGTCTCCGTCATTTGCTTCCTACCGTGATGTGAAACTGGCCATCGAATGTGGTGCAGTTGCTGGTTTAGGGAAAATGATCGAGCTTGAAGACAATAAGTCCCGGGCTGGCATTGGCTATTCTTCTGGGGCATTCAATGAGCAAGGGCTGTTCAAGAGCGGAGGTTTCATCCATGCTGATCAAGCTGAAGAAGCTGCTGCTATCTTGGAAGAGGATATAGAGGATTTGAGCAACTTCATCATACCTGGTGGTGTCTGCCACAATTGGGTCGCTGTAGATGTTCCTACAGTCATTCATAGATCAGAGTAATGGTTCACTTTGTTCAAAACCCTTCTCCCATGCCAAAAGGAGAAGTGATGACATTGTTGGCAGCATTTATACAATGATATTTTCATTCAATTAATGCATTGTTAAACATTTGTTTTTCCATTTGTTTTCACTTTTTGCTTTTTGCATGAAATCAGTGATCATAAAAAACCCTAAAAACAAGAATAAAAGCAACCTTTTCATCTGCATAATGATTTGTTTGTTTAAATTCTAAGGCTTTTTCTTAACCAAAATCATTATGCAGGTTAATTCTAAAACCCATTGAACATAATGATCCAACGCCATCTCCCAATTTTGAATTCCCTGTATTTGAGGCAGAGGAAGATGATGTTGAAGGGATTCCTGATGAGATTACCCGTCTCCTTGAGCACGAGAAGAAGATCATTCAGCCGCATCTCGAAGATTTGGAAACAGTCAACTTGGGGTCTGAAGATTGTGTTTGTATGGTGAAGATTGGGGCACTTCTTGAAGAGTCTGTCAAGAAGGGGTTGATCAGTTTGCTACGAGAATACTCCGATATCTTTGCTTGGTCGTACGAAGACATGCCGAGTCTAGATAAAGATATTGTGCAACATTTCCTGCCTCTGAAGCCTGAGTGCGTGCCTGTGAAGCAGAAGCTCAGAAGAACTCATCCAGATATGGTAGTGAATATCAAAGAGGAAGTTCAGAAGCAAATTGATGCGGGGTTTCTGGTGACTTCTACATATCCTCAATGGGTGGCCAATATTGTGCCTGTGCCTAAGAAGGACGGAAAAGTCCGTATGTGTGTTGATTACAGAGATTTGAATAAGGCTAGTCCGAAAGATGATTTCCCTCTGCCACACATTGATATGTTGGTAGACAATACAACTAAATTCAAAGTCTTTTCCTTTATGGACGGATTTTCCGGTTATAATCAAATCAAGATGGCACCCGAAGATATGGAGAAGACAACATTCATCACACCTTGGGGAACATTCTGTTATCGAGTGATGCCCTTCGGTTTGAAGAACGCCAGAGCCACGTATCAACGTGCTATGACCACCTTGTTTCATGATATGATGCACAAGGAGATAGAGGTCTATGTTGACGATATGATTGCTAAGTCCCGAACGGAAGTTGAACATGTTGAGCATTTGTTGAAGCTGTTTCAGCGTCTGAGGAAGTTTAGACTTCGTCTGAATCCGAACAAATGTACATTTGGAGTCCGTTCCGGCAAGTTGTTGGGTTTTGTTGTCAGTGAGAGAGGTATTGAAGTTGATCCTGTAAAGGTCAAAGCAATACAAGAGATGCCTGCACCCAAAACTGAGAAGCAAGTCCGAAGTTTTGTTGGCCGCTTGAATTATATTTCCAGATTTATATCCCACATGACTGCCACATGTGCGCCGATATTCAAGCTCCTCCGGAAAGATCAATCTCATGATTAGACCGAGGATTGCCAGAAAGCTTTCGACAGCATCAAAGAATATCTGTCTGAACCTCCGATCTTGTCTCCGCCTGTGGAAGGAAGACCTCTGATCATGTATTTGACTGTTCTTGAAGACTTGATGGGTTGTGTACTCGGTCAACAAGATGAGTCGGGGAAGAAAGAATCTGCTATCTACTACCTCAGTAAGAAATTTACTGACTGTGAGTCTCGATACTCTATGCTTGAGAAGACGTGTTGTGCTTTGGCTTGGGCTGCTAAGCGTTTGCGCCAGTACATGATAAATCATACAACTTGGTTGATATCCATAATGGATCCAATTAAGTATATTTTTGAGAAGCCTGCTGTAACTGGGAGGATTGCCCGTTGGCAGATGTTGTTGTCTGAGTATGATATTGAGTATCGAGCTCAGAAAGCTATCAAAGGTAGTATCTTGGCTGACCATTTAGCGCACCAGCCGATTGAAGATCATCAGTCTGTTCAGTACGACTTCCCAGATGAGGAGATTCTGTATTTGAAAATGAAAGATTGTGATGAGCCTACACTTGATGAAGGTCTGGAACCTGGTTCCAGATGGACGATGGTGTTTGATGGCGCTGTGAATCAATATGGAAATGGAATTGGGGCAGTAATCATTACTCCTCATGGCACGCATACTCCGTTTACAGCAAGGCTAACTTTCAAATGCACGAATAATATGGCTGAGTATGAGGCCTGTATTATGGGATTAGAAGAATGTATTGATTTGAGAATCAAACATCTTGATGTGTATGGTGATTCGGCCCTAGTTGTTAATCAGATCAAGGGTGAATGGGAGACGAATCAACCTGGTCTCATTCCGTACAAAGATTATGCGAGGAGGATTTCAACGTTCTTTACAGAAGTTGACTTTCATCATATTCCTCGAGAGGATAATCGGATGGCAGATGCTCTTGCTACGCTTGCTTCCATGATTGTGGTCAAGTATTGGAATGAAGTTCCCAACATTGCCGTGATGCGCTTGGATAGACCAGCTCACGTGTTTGCAGTTAAAGAAGTGAATGATGACAAGCCTTGGTATTTTGATATCAAGAATTTCCTCCAGAACCAGGTCTACCCGCCTGGGGCATTTGTGAAAGATAGGAAAACTTTGAGAAGGTTGTCAAGCAGTTTCTACCTCAGTGGTGAAATGCTGTATAAAAGAAATTTCGACATGGTTTTGCTCAGATGCGTGGATAGACACGAAGCAAACCTGTTGATGACTGAGGTCCATGAGGGTTCATTTGGTACTCATTCCAATGGACATGCCATGGCTAGAAAGATGCTGAGAGCAGGCTACTATTGGCTGACAATGGAGTCTGAATGCTGCAAATACGTGAAGAAATGCCACAAGTGTCAGATTTATGCGGATAAGATTCATATTCCTCCGACACATCTGAATGTGATTTCATCACCATGGCCTTTCTCTATGTGGGGAATCGACATGATCGGCATGATTGAGCCGAAAGCGTCCAATGGGCACAGGTTTATTCTCGTAGCAATTGATTACTTCACCAAATGGGTTGAAGCCGCTTCGTATGCGAATGTGACCAGGCAGGTGGTTGTGAAGTTTATCAAGAACCAACTGATTTGCCGTTATGGTGTGCCAGATAAGATCATTACTGATAATGGTTCTAATCTGAATAATAAGATGATGGAAGATTTGTGTGCTGAATTCAAGATTGCACACCATAATTCCTCTCCTTACAGACCCAAGATGAATGGGGTTGTTGAAGCTGCTAATAAGAATATCAAGAAGATTATCCAGAAGATGACAGTTACATACAAAGATTGGCATGAGATGCTGCCATTTGCTTTGCATGGTTAACGTACATCTGTCCGCACTTCAACAGGGGCAACCCCTTTCTCTCTTGTGTACGGCATGGAGGCTGTTCTCCCAGTAGAGGTGGAGATCCCATCAATGAGAGTCTTGATGGAAGCCAAGTTGACTGATGCTGAATGGATTCAGAGTCGTTATGACCAGCTGAATTTGATTGAAGAGAAGCGATTGACTGCCATGTGCCATGGTCAGTTATATCAGCAGAGAATGAAGAAAGCATTCGATAAGAAGGTCAAGCCTCGTGTGTTCCGAGAAGGTGACCTCGTGCTCAAGAAAGTCTTGTCTTTCGCGCCCGATTCCAGGGGCAAGTGGAGTTCAAACTATGAAGGTCCATATGTTGTTAAGAGAGCCTTTTCAGGCGGAGCTTTGATGCTTACAACAATGGATGGGGAGGATTTCACTCGTCCTGTGAATTCAGATGCAGTCAAGAAATACTTTGCCTAAAAAAAATATGCAAAAGAAAAACAGAATAGCTCGCTAAGTTGAAAACCCGAAAGGGCGGCTTAGGCAAAAATGAGCGTCTCGGTGGAGAACTCGTAAGAGCGATCCAGGAAAAAATTAGAGACTTGAAAAAAAAGAATATTTGCATCCCGCTAGATTGAGTACCTCACCCTGGGGCAATCTAGGCAAAAATTAGGGATATGGCAAGTAACTGCATCCTGACAAGACTTTCTGTTCTGCAACTGTCTTTTCGTCAGAGATTCTCGATTTGTCGTCAACTGAAGCTTCGAATACATTGAGATTCAAATTGGTAGAGAAAGGATCATTATGTTCAATGTAGCCCTCTTCCAATATATATCACTGGTTTCAAATTTGTACAGATCTATGGAGTCTTGCCCTTTGCAGGCTACCATTCCATCAAATAAATTTGAGCTTTTATCCAATTATTTGCACTCTTATTTGTTTCAATTCAACAAAAGTTTTGCATGTTTTAATTGATAAAATGTCATTGTTTAAACAAATAAAATTTTTCAAATTGTTATTTTAAACAAAGTGAACATTCACAATGACGAAAGGATACTTAAGAACTTCTCAGTGCTCTCTCGAGGGTGGCATGATTTCCAACAGGTAAGACATTTGTTCATACTCCTGGCATGGTTGTATCCTTTTTCTCCAGATTTTTTGTTGGGGTTGTTCCCCAAGCAGAGCTTTTGTTGGGGTTGTTCCCTAAGCAGAGTGTTTGTTATTGACTTCATAGTCATCTCCAACAGTGTTCTCTCCCCAGCATGGGTGTTTCCTTTTGGAAGATTCAGTGGTTGGTGGGTTGACATCCCGGTACTTCATCACTTTCCTCAGCACAGTCGCTGGCAGAATTGTTGATATGATATATTGCATTTATGCTATTTCTCCCCATCAGGGTGCTTGTTGAGGTTTTCACCTCTTATCCTTCAGCGGAACAGTGATTATTTCCTCTTCAGTTGTTGGGTTTCTTGGAAGGTTCAGCATTTGGTGGGTGATCCCCAGCTCTCCTCCTCATCCTCGGTGGATTCCCCAGTGAAGACGCCAGTAGATTTGTGGTATGGTGGATTATATCTGAGAAGTTTCCTGCAGAAGTTTTGTGCTTTCCCTGCAGAATCCTCAATAGAGTTGGTATCACCAATAGAGTCAGGATCCCCGCCAAGAGTTGGTATTCTCAATAGAGTTGTTTTTGTGGCGGTTTCTGCCTGTTGAAATCTCTGTTCCCCCAGTAGGATTGGTTGGTGATCTATCATCCTTGGATTGGTTGATTCCCTGATGCTTTTGATCCCTAGTAGAGTGGCTTGTTGCAGAATCTACTTTTGTGATCTATTTTCCCTCAGTGGGTTTATCCCCGATGGAGTGGCTGGCAGTATTTCCAGTTGATACTGAGGATCCCCTGCATATATTTTGGGATTTCTCCCATTCCCCAACAGATTTGTCTTTGTGGCTGTTTTTGCCTGTTATGGCTTTCTGTTCCCCAGTTGGGTTGATTGTTGATCCATCACTCAGAGATTTTGTGATTTCTTTGATATCTCTGACCTCTTTTGCCTCCCCGCAGATCTTTGCTTTTTAGCATGTGGATCTCCAGCAGATTGGCTTTCCAGTTGGTTTTTCCTCTGGAAGTGTAGTACCGGGCGTTTGATTCCTGGACCTGTTTGTGTTAGATATGTCTGTTTTGTCAGCATTAATCAAACATAAATTATGCATATTCAAGCATAATCATAAACATTCAGATATTCATGTTGCATTTTTTGCCATATATCCTTTGTTTGTTGTTCCTGCTAATGGGTTTTATAGATCTCTCCAATAGATCTCCCCAAGCAGATGTCGGGTGTTTAAATCTCTCCATATAGAGTCAGCCCCATAAGCAGAAAGTGTCTGTCTTTCCTTCTGCAGTTCCCCACTGAGATATACCCTCGTGGATGACGGTTTCTTCCGTTTCCTCCCAACACATATATTGGGATGGATCTTCCTATTGAGTTATATCCTCATTAGGACGAGTCTTGATTCAGTCTATCTGTTTGGGTTGATCCCGAATCGACTATTTGTCAACTGTTTCTTGTGCTTCCCTGTGGAATAAATGAATGAATCGCCCAGTAACCGACGATAATTCTTTTTATCCCCAGCGGAGTTTTGGGCCTCTACCCTTATACCGGTAGTTGTAAGTCCTATGTTCCTTGCTTCTTGGCGCAATTTGTGGTTATATACCTTTTATTCCTCAGCAAGAGACGTTTGTTGTCTACCCAGTAGTCGGTAGTCGTAAATCCTAATTTTTGCTTGCTCCTCAGCAGTTGGTGGTTTGTTATAAACCCTATTTTGTTTCCCGTGCGGAATTGTGATTCTTTCATTCCCCATGCGGAGTTGCTGGTCTTCTATCCCGTATTCGATAGATGTGAACCCTATCTTTTTATCCTCATCAGAGTTGTTGGCTACTACCCAGTATTCGGTAGTTGTAAGCCCTATCTCTTTTCCCCTAGCAGAGGTAACCTTTGTGGTTCATTCTGGATGATGATGGATTTTGTGGTTTTCTACCCCGTATTCGGTAGTTGTAAATCCTATGTTGTTGTGATTTTATTCCCAACGGAGTCTACGCCTCTTTGTGGAATAAGTTGAATAATTGCTCAGTATTCGGCAATCGTTCACCCTATCCTCAGCCAGAATTTGGTATTCTACCCCGTATTCGGTAGTTGTAAACCCTAATTTCTCCCCTTTGCAGAGTTAACCTTGTTGTTCATCCTAACCGATGATGGTTACTCTTTGTGGTTATCTTCATTCAATATTCGATGTTGATATTCCCTCCTTGCTTCTGGGTAATTGCCGTTTGCTAGCAATTGTGTCCCCAGCAAGTCCTTGTGGATAATTGCTGTTTATGCAATTCATCCCCAGCGGGTCGTCTTTCATTTACCCTGTGTGGATTCGAATGTCCATCCTGTAAGTCGATTTGCTTTTTCAAGCCCTCCTTTCGGATGATGAGTGTTTTGGCATATATACCAATTCACGCTTTGGTCGGTCACCTATTATACACCCAGTAACCGGTATCCCTGGTGTTCCTTCCTTTCTGCTCCCTATTATGACCTTGGTCCTCTGTGGAGTCAGATCTTCCTGAGTCGATGTACCTTTTTCAGGTCTTTCTCAGATGTTTGGTTGATTGATATCTCTCACCCTTATACCGGTCTTAGATATTCACTCTTCCTGAGCTTGTTACCCTTATACCGGTAACACCTCATTCTTTGTTGCTTCCCCAGGAGAGTCTTTTTGTTAGACCTTCTCTAGTGGAATTTCTTGTGGTGATTTTACCCTGTTGCTGTATTGGCGTTTTCCCCAATATATGCAGGTTTCCCCGACAGGGAGGTTCTGTGTGAATCTTTTCCCTAGTCCGAGTCCGGATTTTTATCCGAAGTATCCTTTGTGGATAATTTGAGTCAGCTTGTGTCTTTCCAATGGATGTGTCTTCCTTTGGAATTCTTCTTTTCCAGTTTGAGTCCTTCACTTCCCAGTGAGGTCTCCAGTTCAGTCGTGCTTTGTTCACGCAGTGTCAGTTTGTTCCCTAATTCAGAGTCGTGTCCTGCTCACGCATTCTTTTCTTTTTCTTATCCCCATGAGAGTCTTGTTAGAGTCTCTGTTCCTGGTGAGTGTATTGCTCCGACGAATCGTCTTTTCTTCTTTGTGGACCATATTCCCCACAGAGGTTGTTTCTTTTGCATGCATACATTTGCATCATGAGGTCTCTTAGGGACCAAAATTTGTATCATTACTGTTATTTAAGCCCATTCTACCGCGTCGAGATGAAGATTTCTAAACTTCACTTCTCCGGCTAGAATGACCTTAAATAGGGGCATCTGTAAGACCCCAATTTTGTCCCTAAGATCCCTCATGGCATCATATCATTTCATTTCATTGCCTCAAGGATCATTGTGCACCTTGCCTCCTCCCCTGTGGGTTGGTTACCTTTTTGAGAGTGGTTCTTGATCACCAAGCATGTTTTGCATTTGTATATCATTGCTTTTCATTTTATCACTAACCAAAAGTACAAAAATATGTCATCTAACCTTTGTCTTGCAGATGAAGCAATCAACAGTCAAGACAGTCAAAGGTAGTCATTGAGCAATAGGTGGTGGCCATTCTTGAGAATTTGGACCCCATAATCATTATCAAGAGTTCATATGAACCATGATATCATTTTGAATCAAAATCCCAAGTGGTAGAGGTTTGAATTTCATCAGAACATTTGCCAGGTCAACTGAAAGCCTAGAAAGTCAACTGCTAGGTCAGCTGTGGATTTGGAGGTGGGAAGAGCCTAGAAATACTTCATTCATGTTCAAACAAGTCTCATTTGACATTTCAAACATCAACATTGAAGAAAATAAAGTCAGGTCAAAACTTTCCAAGAATAGAAAGTGACCTATAATTCAAAATTGCCAAAAATGGAAAGGTTTTCACCTAACTTCAACTTCAAAATACATCATCAAAAAAGCTTCAAATGAAATTTTGTTGAACATTAAAGTTGTAGATCTTTCTCTTCCATTTCCAAAAAGTCCAAGATCATCAATTTCTCATGTGTGGTTAAGGAGATATGTTCAAAACATGGCAAAGTGTACTTGAAGCTTCAAATGGCCATAACTTCTCAACCAAAACTCCAATTCAAGTGGCTCTTTTTGCATTATTCTCATTTTGACCTCTAGTTTCCAAAACATACATTGCATTGCACAAATTATCATCACATAATCATTTGCAAATTCTTAGATTTTTTGGAGGGAAATTTCAATATTCAAATTTGGTGAACTATTTGAACATTTTGCTTTCACCAATGATTTTAAAAGGGCATTTTAAGTGAAATTCAATCAAATTCGTGTACTGATCATTCATGATTTTCATGCATAAGGGTGGAAAACTCAATTTGCCAAAACACCTTGAAACTTAATCCATTCCATTAGCAATTGGTTTAAGCATAATTAAACATGATTAGGGAGAGGTATATATACCAAAACCTAACTGTTTTTCAAGGGAGGATTCATTATTTTCAGATCTAGATCCAATTCTTCAAACTTTTTCTCTCAAATTTTCTTTCAAATTCTTCAAACACAATCCATTTTTCTTGATCAATTCATCATCTGGAAGCATCTTTGAGCAAGTTTGAAGGAAGAATCAAGGGAATCCGTGCCTGTTTGTTCATGCTTGAAGCTTTGAAGCAACAATGGTGAATTGAAATTCTGGAGGATTCGTGCACAATTGAACGTCCAGCTCTCATCCAATCAACTTCACAAGCATTGTAGAAGAACTGTTGAGCATCACAAGGCCTGAATTCAGCCAATTCCAGTTCTGTTTTCTTCAAGAGGTCATTGAATCGAATCTCTCATTTCTCAAAATTATCATGATGTTATTATAGATCTTACAATGCTGGTTAATTTGAGCTTTGAACCACAAGATTCCATGCAAAATTGAGTTAGATATGCTAGATTAAAGTTTCATGGTTGATTATTCATTTGCTCGATTCTATGAATATATGATGATCCATGCCATTTCCATGCTTGATTCATGATCCTTGATGAAAGATCTACATGATGATATGTTTAATTGTGATTTCTGAGAAAATTGTTCTTGATGCCTTGCACTGTTCATGATGAACACGTTGAAGATGATGAAGTTCATCTCCAGGCCATGTTTTGATCTTTCGAAATACTTTTCATGCGTTTTGCATGTGTTTGTCTCGTTCTCAACATGTACTGGTCCACGTATCTGCTTGCATGGCGTTTTGATTCGTTCACATTCATTTGACCTTGCACCATCAACTTTGACTTGCCATGTAGATTAATGAAACGGCAGCGTTTCATTCAGTTGAACGCGCCACATTCAAATTGCATCTCGGTTCGATTCCCAGCGAAGGGAACAATTCAAATGCCTTGCCATATTTTCCAACTTCCCTCCATTTGTTCCATGCTTTCTCTTCATACATTTTTTATTTTTTCATCATCTTTAAAAATTCATATATAATTGAAAATTGCTCCAAAAAATATGTGGTTTTTTGCATTGTGTTGCATATCCTGTCTAGTATTTTATGATCATTTTTCCATAAATTGTGCTTGGCTGGAAAATATTTTGTGCTAGGGTTTGTAAACATGTATGCATTTTATACCTTGCCTTGCCATATCATTTGTGAAATGCTGAGCTTTTATCCAATGAATCTGAAATTTACATGATGAAACTAGACTCTTTGCTTGACATTTTAGTGTTGATTTGGTATTTTTACCATTTATCATTTCTGTTTTATGATCATGTGAAGTTGGTGTGACAATTTGTGTCACACCTTTGCTTGTTCAACTTATGTGATGTGTTTGCCATGCCAAATGATCTCCAATTGTCATGATTGTTTGTGTGATGCTTGATATGGATGTTGTGAATGCTCATGAATTTTCTTGGAATTGTTTGAATCATTTCTGATTTAATTGAGATTTTTCATTCTGGTTGGTCACTGTCGCAACCTGAAAAATACAGTGCGAAAAAAAACAACCGGCGAAAGAAAAAGACAGAAGAGTCGCCACCGTGCGTTATTCATCCCAAAGGGGGGAAAGGAAACGCTCGAAGTAAACCTGAAAAAGGAAAGGAAAAGACAAGGGTCTCGCAACCAAATCTTGGGTTCGGGAGTCGGTTATGCGAAGGGAAGGTATTAGCACCCCTACGCATCCGTAGTACTCTACGGGATCCACTTTTGTAGTTCTTGTCTAAAGGGTGTGGGTTTATCTTGTGCTGTTTGCCAAAAAAGAAGGTTAAATGAAAATGACTCGCGCGGATGTCGCATCCACTGCATACGTATCTCATCTGAATATGAGAATCAGAGTCTTCGTAGCTCGGCTGACCTATGGGTTGGGGGATTTGTGCTCGCTAAGACATCGCTTCTTATGCCTACGTATCTCATTTGGCCTGAGAATTAGAGCAAAACGTAGTTCGGCTAACTACGGGGTTATGGAGTGGGTTTTGGATGAACGACGTTACTACGCAATCTACCGGATGCTCGACCTTTGGAGACTTACTCGCCTGTAGTAGAAGGAGTTAACGTGTTGCTTTGGGTTTTAGGGTTTGAGATGCTTAAGGGCAAAAAGGCAGTCCTTGATGAAGGAACCGCGCTACCTGCAGGGATATGAATACAAAACACAAAACATGTATCTCAAAGTAAAATGCCACCAAGGGGCTCAAACGTTGCCTCCTATCGAGGTCTTCCAGCTAAGAAAGCAGTAAAATACGAAAAAAGGGAAAAAATTACCACACAGATAAAGATCCGAAGCTATAGCAGTTAAAGGAGAAAGAAACCCTGAAATCTCTCCAGCTGGACCGTCAAAGGAAATCAGTCAACACGAATAATCAGAATAAAACTTCAGGGGGTATCCCACAAATAAAGTGGGAAACCACGCGAGTGTCTCTGCAAAAGCCATGTGAGCCCTCAAAAAACTCGACAAAGGGTTAGAGCAGCAGGATGAAATCGAGAGAAAACAATGCCATGGAAACACAAAAACGGGTTAGAACAAAACAGAACAAAAAGCAGATACTGTCACGTTCGCGACTGCTTCGCTTAGCGAAGGCTTAGCGAAGCTTCGCTACAGGCTCGCCTAGCGAAGGCCTGCGGGTTTTGGATTCCTCCTTGATAACAGTTCGATCTCTATGATCCGAAACCCTGTGGTATCCATCTCATAAACGAAAGTGATTAAAACATTCAAGGCATTGTTACACATATTCATACATAAACATAAACCCGTGGGCAAAACCAGATGTTACCTCATACATTCATAATATTCAAATTCAAGGCATTGTTACACATATTCATACATAAACATAAACCCGTGGGCAAAACCAGATGTTACCTCATACATTCATAATATTCAAATTCAAGGCATTATTACACATATTCATACATAAACATAAACCCGTGGGCAAAACGAGATGTTACCTCATACATTCATAATATTCAAATTCAAGGCATAGAGTAGTAGGAACAAAGGCATACCTGATGAGAGAGATCGATCGAACGGCGCGGCTGGATTTGCAAAGTAGTATTAGGGTTCGTGTGAGGCGGAGTGAACTTCTCAGAGCTGCCTGAAGGTTGCTGCAGAGTAGTTCCTAGGTTTCTTTCTCCAGTCTCTGGTCTTTTCTGTTCAGCCAGTGTTCACCCCCTTTTCTTTTCATTGACCACTCTGGTATTTATAGGCCAAATTTCGCAGCTTGTGGGCTTTGAATGAGGACAGCTCAAGCCCAAAACTTTTCTGATATTTCTGAAATGCGCGTCCTTCGCCTAGCGAAGGATCTGCTCGCCTAGCGAGCATGACAGTACTCTTCGCTAGGCGAAGCATCTGATCGCCTAGCGAGCATGACAGCTCAGCAGCAGATTCTTGCTTCTTTCATCTTGGCGATTTGTACGGTGAATGGGCCCCATTTGAACCTGTTTCTCATTGACATGCTGAGATGCAATATGAAATGCTAAATGACCTAACAAATGAATGCATAAATGAGGAGGGCAAATTTTGGGGTGTTACAGCTGCCCCTATTCAAACATCAGCTAACCCGAGTAGGATGAAAGCGAACAGCTTATCAGACAAACGGGGTGAGCTGTGATTGAATACCAAAGATAGACCGAAAATTTGCGCTCCGAGAACACCGCGCTGTTTATTTTTCTTCCGATCCTCTGGCTGGATCTGAATCAGTCTTCTGGCTTAACCTGGAGTGTCGACCCTCTGGCTGAACCTATACTCAATTTAGTCCTCTGGTTGGATATTAATTTTGATCCTCGGGCTGGATACGATTTTGATCTTCTGGCTAGATCTTCGTTTCGATTCTCTGGCTGAATCTATTTCCTTTGATTCTCTGGCTGAATCTACTTCGATCTTCTGGCTAGATCTGAATTGCTTCGATTCTCTGGCTGAATCTATTTCCTTTGATTCTCTGGCTGAATCCATTTTCGGTCTTCGGGCTAGACCTGACTTTGATCTTCTGGCTAGATCTGAAGTGTCGATCCTCTGGCTGAATCTGAACTTAATTTGATTCTCTGGCTGAATCTACCTCGATCTTCTGGCTAGATCTGAATTGTTTCGATTCTCTGGCTGAATCTATTTCTGGTCTTCGGGCTAGACCTGACTTCAATCTTCTGGCTAGATCTGGATTGTTTTGATGATAAATTCCCATCATTAGGATCCCGCATCTGAGGCATGCGCTGGTTGACCCTCTTTTGAAATCTACACCCAACCTTCATATTAGATATGCAGCTTCGAGCATATTCCACTTTTGGGCTTCGTACATATTCTTCGGGCTAGAACATGTTGTAACGACTCCTTAATTAGACTTGCTGGGGAAATAAAGCTTGTAGGCGACTTCACTGGGGAATCTTCAAATTGAGCCTCAGGCTGACTCTTGGGAAAACGATTCTCAGGCTAAATCTTCGAAAATGACCCTCATGCTGGATCTTGGGAAAACGATTCTCATGCTGAATCTTCAAAGCGACCCTCAGGCTGGATCACTGGGAAACGATTCTCAGGCTGAATCTTCAAAACGACCCTCAAGCTGGATCACTGGAAAACGATTCTCAGGCTGAATCTTCAAAATGACCCTCATGCTGGATCACGGGAAAACGATTCTCAGGCTGAATCTTCAAAATGACCCTCATGCTGGATCACGGGAAAACGATTCTCAGGCTGAATCTTCAAAATGACCCTCATGCTGGATCACGGGAAAACGATTCTCAGGCTGAATCTTCAAAAATGATCCTCAGGCTGGATCTCTCATGCTTGATCCTCTGGCTGGATCTCATGACCTTGGTTGTAAAGTAATTCTTCAGTCTGTTTGGAAGAACCTGTTTATCAGCTTATGTGTATGCTTGATATGATATGCATGCAAATGCAAATGTTATGCATGGTGTAAAAAAGAAATCTGCTTGGGGAAGCAAACTCCGGTAGGGAACAGATCGCTGTATCAATCCTTGAATGCTCTGTGGGGAATGATCCGTCTGCCGGGACCAATGAGCCACCAAAAATAAATTGGCTGCTTGAAAAGTTGACCTTGCGGGGGGGGGGGGGGTATCAACTATGGAAACTTTTCTCGGCGAGGCTCTGTGAGGAGAGTCTGTGGGGAAAACACTTCCTGGGGAAGTGTCGTAGGAAACGACCTTTGTTGGGGATATGAACTTGCTAATCGTCCTCAAGCTGGGGATTAGAACAAATCTGTTAAAAATAATCTGCTGGGGAATGAGATGAACACTGGGAACGCCACCCTCTTGTCCGTTGGGTATGCAACCACTCCGCTGTTGCTAGGAAGATACAGTCTGACACTGTCAACTCCGCTGGGGATAGACAGTCTGGATACTGTCAACTCTGTTGGGGAACATGCTCTGCTGAGGAGACTTTGTCAACCGCTTGGGGATGAGGATTCATGACTTGGCATCCGGTTCCTGTGACCTGCAACCAAAAATACACGTATGCCTCGGGGGAATTACTCGGTTTGAATTCACCGTCCGGGGTTAAGCACATTCAAAGCAATTTTAAATGTTTTCCTATGCAAATCATCTGTAAAAGCCACCATTATGTTCATATGCAATATGTTTTATCAAAAATTCGGACATTTTTGCAAACAAACTGATAAATGAAAAATAAAGAGGCTCTTTAACTGAATTATTCGACTCTTAATGGGGAGAAAATTTATGCCAGGAATAGGCGAGGGTATCAGGAAGCTGATCCCTGAAAAGAGGTGATCGCTATAAAAAGAGAACTATCCTAATGACAATGTGGAAACGGGGTCCCACTGAGTTTCGACTCTGCTATGGCTCGTATGTCCTCAAGACGCTCTGCTCATCTTGCTTTCTGAAGTGGATGATTAGTCGATCTTTAACCTTCGAAGATTGTCGGATTGAATGATACGGTGATATAACACTGATGAACTCATATCACAGTCATTCGCTTATTCCCTAACTTTTGCCTAGATCGCCCCCTTTTTCGGGTTTTCAATCCACCGGGATACCCATTTTTTCCTGAGCCGCCCTTTTGGGTTTTCGACTCACCGGGTGTACTCTTTTTTTTTTATATATCCCTAATTTTTGCCCGAACCTCTTTATTCTTTTTTTTTTGTTCGTCGGGATGCCCCTTTTTTGCCTGGACTATTCTTTTTACTGTCCAGCAGGTCTATTTTATGCGAAGTATTTTTTAACCGCGTCTGAGTTAATAGGGGACGGGAATCCTTCGCCCTCCATGGTTGTTAGCGTCAAAGCTCCGCCATAGAAAGTCCTTTTAACCACGTACGGACCCTCATAGTTCGGTGTCCATTTGCCCCTGTGATCTGTGTTGGGAGGAAGAAATCTTTTGAGTACCAATTCAACGACTTGGTACCCCCGAGGGCGCACTTTCTGACCAAATGCTTTCTTCATTCGTCTCTGACCGAGATACGTCAATTCTGGGTACGTAGTTCCAGCATAGCACCATTTCCCGTTGGTTTGATTGATGACCAAAGCTGAATCCCCATATACATCCAGGGTTTTAATCTGTATATTGACGGCTTCCTCAAGTCTTAGGATACAAGTTTCATATTCGGCTTCATTGTTGGTGCAGAGAAAAGTTATTCTGGCACCAAATGGCATATGAACCCCCTTCCGGTGTGATCAACACTATACCAACTCCGCGACCATTGACGTGGACCGCCCCATCAAACATCATAACCCATTTGGATTCAGGGTCAGGCCCCTCCTCCGGGAGTGGTTCCTCTCAATCTTTCGATTTGAGAAACATGATGTCCTCATCAGGAAAGTCAAACCTCATAGGTTGGTAATCATCAATCGGTTGCTTTGCAAGATAGTCTGACAAGACACTTCCCTTGATGGCTTTTTGTGAAGTGTATTGGATGTCATTATCATTTGTCACCTAGTAACCTTTCCGGTAAGTGCTGGCTTTTCAAAAATATACTTGACTGGATCCATTTTTGATATCAATAGAGTCGTGTGAGTCAACATATACTGTCTTAGTCGGCGAGCAGCCCATGCCAAAGCGCGGCAAGTTTTCTCGAGCAATGAGTATCTTTGTTCACAGTCGGTAAACTTTTGCTAAGGTAGTATATTGCATGCTCTTTTCGACCTGACTCGTCATGCTGACCGAGCACACAACCCATTGACCTTTCTAACACAGTCAAGTACATGATCAACGGTCTTTCCTCTCGGCCTGTAGACTGGCCCCGATCTTGATCTCTTTCTTGTCGTCTGCGGTACCGATGTTGACGGTCTCAATCACCTTCTGATAAGGTGTAATAGCTCGGTCCTCCTGTTTCAATAATCTGGCTAACCCGTTAGGCAATTCACAATCTTCCTCAGCCCCTTCTTCGGCTTGATAGATAGGATTGTCGAAGTCATACTTGGCCATAGCAGGGTCGTTAGCAGTGAGATCCGAGTGGTCGGCTCTGCATGATGGAGGATCATGCTTTACCTTAGAATGAGAGATTTTTTTTTTTTTGAAAGAAAGGAAAAACGAAAAAAGAAACATGAAAAAGAAAAATTGCCGTTTTTGTAAAAGTAAAAAAAAAATTGAAAGAAAGAGAACACAAAATTGTTTGCAAAAGCCGTCCTTTATTGATGATAAAAATAATTGCGAAACGTAACTAAATGGATGGCCCTACAAATGAGCCATTACACCTTGGGCAAAGTGTAAGACTTTATTATGCATGTAATAAAAGGAAAACGATAAAAATCACTCTTTCAGTAGAGTGACCCAAACGGTTTTTTCAAACGACCAATTGTCGAGCTTTTCACCCGAGACACACGGGCGAATCCAGCTATCTAAGTCACAGTCGCTGTCAGCCTTGTCTTCATCTGCAGCATTGACGATGTGGGGAGAAACCAAACCCCGCTAGAGAGAGTACCGGTTTCATTCTTTTGAGATCCCGGAGCATACCCCAATCCAAACTTGTCTTCTTTGATGACTGGCTCCACAAATTTGCCCCAGCCTTGGGCATTACCAGCTTTAACCACTTCAACAACATTGATCTCCTGCCCGCCGTGGGCTGGCATCGGGTTCTGGATAATATTAGGCACCGGAGCAAAATTGATAGCCTGGGCATCTCTCAAATCTTGTACCTTTAACTGGAGAGCCTTGTAATTATCTGTAGTATGGCCAGGTGCGTTGGAGTGAAAAGCACATCGGGCGTTGACATCATAACCTCTAGGAAAATTATTGGGATCAATTGGTGGGGCCAGAGTTCTCAGCGTAACCAGATTCATGTCAATCAGCTTGGGAAGTAATACTGAATAAGGCATTGGGATTGGCTCGATGACCCGGTCCGCCTGCCTTGGACGTTATTGATAGTGTCTCTGCTGACCCGGATTACCTCCTTGTTGTTGATTGTTGTACCTGGGTTGTTGTTGCGGATGATATTACGGTTGAGGAACAGGTGTTGGAATAGTGACTGCGGCCACTTGATCTTGATAGTAATTAGGGCGTCCTCTACCCCTGCCTTTGCCGGCATACACAACGCTTGTCTCGCCTTCTTTTCTTCGCTGACCGTTACCAGCAAACGGTCTCTTGGGACCTGATGAGTTGGAAGCACTATTGTCTTGAATTCGGCCCATCTTCAACAGACTCTCGATTCTTTCTCCAGCAATTACTATCTCTGCAAAGCTGATTGATGGGCAAGCAGCCAATCTCTCAATATAATTTCCTTGAAGAGTGTTCATGAACATGTCCGCCATCTCCCTTTCAGACATAGGGGGTTGGACGGATGCAGCAATTTGTCTCCAACGCTGAGCATACTCTCTAAAGGTTTCCTTGGCAGTCTGAGACATACCTTGCAACAAGGTCCGATTTGGAGCCATGTCCAAGTTGTATTGATATTGCTTGACAAAAGCCTCTGCCAAGTCTTTCCAGCTCTTGATGGTAGTACGAGACAAATGAGAATACCATTCACGAGAAGCTCCAGTTAGACTGTCTTCAAAATAGTACATCCACAACTTTTCATCTTTCGTGTGAGCTCCCAACCTTCCCAGATAAGATTGGAGATGAGTGCGTGGGCAAGAAGCCCCGTTGTATTTCTCAAAAGTAGGGGGTTTGAACTTGTGAGGAATCCTTACTCCCTGAACCAGACCAAGATTTGTGACATCAAAGCCTAAGGAATTTTGAGACTCCAAAGATTTGAGCTTCTCAGCAAGCTCATCCATACGGCGAGTGGTCTCGAGGGCCTCGTCGTGCAAAGAAAATTGATCACACTGATAATCTTCAGTAACGGGGTGCCCGTTAATCCGAATTCCTTGATTCATATTGTACCTTCCGCCAATACCATTTCCAACATTCCCTGTGTTGCCAACATTACCCGGGTTTCCATCAGCATTTGCGTTACCCGCGTTACCAGTGTTCACAGGGTTATCAGGGTTTCCCTCAGCATTTGATATCTCCAAATCTGGATTGGGCCTCGGTTGCTCAACCAATTCCCTCAGCTTTTCTTGGCCTGCTGCCATACCAGTCATCAATGTCATGAACTGATCCATCCTTTCACGCATATCAGCCAGCTCTTTCTGTACTTGGTCCATCGCTTGTCGTGGACGGTTTTCCTTTGTCGGGTATCTGTGAACTTGCTTGGGACCAATAACTGCCTGATACAGGGAACAAACATTAGACACTGCGGTGACACCTGCAAAACAGACAAGGGTTAATATGCATGGTATGCGATGCACTGCTTGTTCAGTTTTAAGGCACCCCCATTTTGAAAGGGAATACCCTGCAAATGAATAAGCATGAGATGTTGGATGCAAATATGCAGATGATGTTATGCAATGCAAAGGCATGTCAATCAGAATTGATGTATCTGCTTGAACATCTGTCAGGTTGCACTGTCTGGAGAGAAATTAAGAGCACACCAAACAAAGGTCATGGGATGGATCATGTTATCCTTAATATCAACCACCCATTTTGGTGGTTTATGGTTTACACCTTATCAACACCCGAGTTTCATTGATATTAAGGATACCTGATCGGATTAACCATGAATCAAGGGTTTGTTGCAAGTCACGAGCATGGAGTTTAGGTTAAGAACCACCCAAAAGGAGTGTACTAAGGTTTAAACCTGCCAAACATGTTCTACAAAAGGTTCCCATAGTCATAATCCCATCTTTCGGATATTATCAGAGGAACGACTACTCGTATTCCAACAATATTCTCAAGAGAGACTCTTATGAGTGTAGTATCGCGTAACAATCGTATTAAATCTCACATTTGAACGACTTTCGCACTACGTCCTACGAATAGGCCAAGATGGGTTTGGTAAACTAAGGTCCTTGGCTTCTTAGGTCTATATTGGAACAAGTAATCTCTAACCACAACTTACTTATGTGACATTATTGATCTCAACATGACCTCCACCAAGTGAATGGGCTTGCAAGTCAACTCGCTAAGGAATACTCCACACAAGTTGACAGGACTATGCCATTCTCCTATCTTAAGTGCACTCGAGTTCGGGTATAGAACTCATCTCACAAAGATCACCAAGCAGCCATAGCCAGCCAACAGAAACAACAATGATATATACACAATGCAATAAGGTAAAACGGGTAAATAAATAACTGTACAAAAGCATGAACACCCAATAAACAAATAAACTACAAAAGCTAGGAGGGACTCGCTTAGGGAAGATGGACCAGCAAGAGGTCAACTTCTTAAGTCCCCAGCAGAGTCGCCAGCTGACGCAACCTGAAAAATACAGTGCGAAAAAAAACAACCGGCGAAAGAAAAAGACAGAAGAGTCGCCACCGTGCGTTATTCATCCCAAAGGGGGGAAAGGAAACGCTCGAAGTAACCCTGAAAAAGGAAAGGAAAAGACAAGGGTCTCGCAACCAAATCTTGGGTTCGGGAGTCGGTTATGCGAAGGGAAGGTATTAGCACCCCTACGCATCCGTAGTACTCTACGGGATCCACTTTTGTAGTTCTTGTCTAAAGGGTGTGGGTTTATCTTGTGCTGTTTGCCAAAAAAAAAAGGGTTAAATGAAAATGACTCGCGCGGATGTCGCATCCACTGCATACGTATCTCATCTGAATATGAGAATCAGAGTCTTCGTAGCTCGGCTGACCTATGGGTTGGGGGATGTGTGCTCGCTAAGACATCGCGTCTTATGCCTACGTATCTCATCTGGCCTGAGAATCAGAGCAAAACGTAGTTCGGCTAACTACGGGGTTATGGAGTGGGTTTTGGATGAACGACGTTACTACGCAATCTACCAGATGCTCGACCTTTGGAGACGTACTCGCCTGTAGTTGAAGGAGTTAACGTGTTGCTTTGGGTTTTAGGGTTTGGGATGCTTAAGGGCAAAAAGGCAGTCCTTGATGAAGGAACCGCGCTACCTGCAGGGATATGAATACAAAACACAAAACATGTATCTCAAAGTAAAATGCCACCAAGGGGCTCAAACTTTGCCTCCTATCGAGGTCTTCCAGCTAAGAAAGCAGTAAAATACGAAAAAAGGGAAAAAATTACCACACGGATAAAGATCCGAAGCTATAGCAGTTAAAGGAGAAAGAAACCCTGAAATCTCTCCAGCTGGACCGTCAAAGGAAATCAGTCAACACGAATAATCAGAATAAAACTTCAGGGGGTATCCCACAAATAAAGTGGGAAACCACGCGAGTGTCTCTGCAAAAGCCATGTGAGCCCTCACAAAACTCGACAAAGGGTTAAAGCAGCAGGATGAAATCGAGAGAAAACAATGCCATGGAAACACAAAAACGGGTTAGAACAAAACAGAACAAAAAGCAGATACTGTCACGTTCGCGACTGCTTCGCTTAGCGAAGGCTTAGCGAAGCTTCGCTACAGGCTCGCCTAGCGAAGGCCTGCGGGTTTTGGATTCCTCCTTGATAACAGTTCGATCTCTATAATCCGAAACCCTGTGGTATCCATCTCATAAACGAAAGTGATTAAAACATTCAAGGCATTGTTACACATATTCATACATAAACATAAACCCGTGGGCAAAACCAGATGTTACCTCATACATTCATAATATTCAAATTCAAGGCATTGTTACACATATTCATACATAAACATAAATCCGTGGGCAAAACCAGATGTTACCTCATACATTCATAATATTCAAATTCAAGGCATTATTACACATATTCATACATAAACATAAACCCGTGGGCAAAACCAGATGTTACCTCATACATTCATAATATTCAAATTCAAGGCATAGAGTAGTAGGAACAAAGGCATACCTGATGAGAGAGATCGATCGAACGGCGCGGCTGGATTTGCAAAGTAGTATTAGGGTTCGTGTGAGGCGGAGTGAACTTCTCAGAGCTTCCTGAAGGTTGTTGCAGAGTAGTTCCTAGGTTTCTTTCTCCAGTCTCTGGTCTTTTCTGTTCAGCCAGTGTTCACCCCCTTTTCTTTTCATTGACCACTCTGGTATTTATAGGCCAAATTTCGCAGCTTGTGGGCTTTGAATGAGGACAGCTCAAGCCCAAAACTTTTCTGATATTTCTGAAATGCGCGTCCTTCGCCTAGCGAAGGATCTGCTCGCCTAGCGAGCATGACAGTACTCTTCGCTAGGCGAAGCATCTGCTCGCCTAGCGAGCATGACAGCTCAACAGCAGATTCTTGCTTCTTTCATCTTGGCGATTTGTACGGTGAATGGGCCCCATTTGAACCTGTTTCTCATTGACATGCTGAGATGCAATATGAAATGCTAAATGACCTAAGAAATGAATGCATGAATGAGGAGGGCAAATTTTGGGGTGTTACAGTCACATTTGAGCTTTAAAATTGCCTTGAACTTCAATTGATCATGAAATACTTTTGGTATATGATATTGATGTGAGACCTTTTGGATTGTTTCAAGATGTGTTTGAAGTTGATTCATGTTAATTTTCAGCTTCTGTTTTGAATTTTTTCCCCATCTTTGACCCTAGGCTTTGACCTAGTGGTTTGCCTCTCACATTTGAGCTTTGATTTCAGGTTGAACATCCAAGTTCCATAGTTGTTGATGCTCCATCATTTGAGCATTGATGTTTTCCTTTGATTACTAATCTTTGTGTGTTTTGTAGGTTGATGTTGACTCATTTGAGTTTGACCTTTGGCTTGCACATTGTGAACCTTGTCTGTTTGTCTGATATTAACTGTTGGTTGTTTGTCTGTATAGTTGTACTGATTTATTTGATGTTTCCACAGGTACATTAGTTGCTTTAAGTTCATTTTGAACTTGATTTTGCTTGGTTGCTTAACCACTTAGGTATAACCTTTCTTCTTCATGTAGTCTGGAAGACCTGTCCTGTTATGTAGGCAGGCACCTGTCTGAAGTCCTCCTTAAGAGGCAATGCTTGTGTTTGTTTATCTTTTGTGCCAAGCAGGAAAAGTCCTCTTATGAGGCAATTGGCAGATAAAAGAGATGTGTAATCCATCTCCTGCTACTCAGTGTGTCATTCCTTTGCTCACATAACATGTTGATGCATTGTGAATAATAACCCAAGATCTTATAGAGTCCATTTGTGGAGAAGAGTTCCAATTTTCTGAACTCCCACACTTTCTATTATTCAAAGCTCTCCCAGGCCAGGGATAAGAGCTATGAGGCACACCCCTCATCTCCATTTCATCTGCTTCACCCTAACTCTCAATGTTAGGGTTAAGAGCTCATATTACCCCATTCCTGTTGACTTTAAAGTCTAACCTTGCTTGAGCCTAATTGCTTGTGTATAGTGTGTGCTAATTGACTTGTTTGTCTGATTACTTGATTCATCTGTGCATATTTGCTTGTGTGTGCTCTGTGCATTTATCATCATTAATTGTACATCATTGCATGATCATTGCTCATACCTTTGTGACATCTTTGTTTGTCCATTGAGGAATCAATTGTAAGTCCATTTATTGGCCATTGTTTTCTATGATCTGGAAGGAGTTGGGACTAAGACCATTTATTGGCATCCTATTTTCTTGGAGTCGAGTGTAAGACCATTTATTGGCAACTTGTTTCCTCTTGCTTATTGTTTTGCTTTGTTTGTTGTATGTGAGAAGTCAATTGTAAGTCCATTTAATGGCAGTTGTTTCCCATGATCATTCTTTGGAGATTGGTATAAGTCCATATATTGGCATCTGGTATCCATGTTTTATTTTGCCTTTGGAGATTGGTATAAGTCCATTGATTGGCATCTGGTATCCATGTTTTATTTTGCCTTTGGAGATTGGTATAAGTCCATTGATTGGCATCTGATATCCATGTTTGTTTTGGGAGATTGGTGTAAATCCATTGATTGGTATCCGGTATCCAGTTTGTTTTGTGAGATTGGTGTAAGTCCATTGATTGGCATCCGGTATCCATTTGTTTTGCTTACTTGCTTATTGCTCATTGCCTATTCCAAAGGAATCACTTGAATCATCTATATATGATCTCAAGAGGTGAACATCTAAAAAGTTTTACATCCTCACCCTCCCACCTTTTGTTTCTTTAAACCTCCATTTGCATGTTAACCCAAACTTGAAAAATATTGTGCAAACATTTTCATTTCTTTTCAAATTAGAAACCTAGGCCCTAAGCCTTTGATTTTCAAACTTCTTTTTCATAATGCTTCTTTTGAATTGAACCTTAATCATACTTTGACCATCTTTTGTGAATAAATTCTAATTGGTTAATCCAACTCATTCAATTGTTTTGTGGCTTTGTCCATTCTTGATAAGTTTTCATACATTAGCCATAGATCTCAATTATCTTAGTGGTTGATGTTAATCTCACCTTTTGTCCTTAGTGATTGAATTGTAAGACTTCCTTGCTTATTATAGGGTTAACCCCTCACTAGCAAGTTGAAGCTATTCTCACATGGTGGACTTGTTGCTTGTATAAGGTTGAGTTTTCTCCCATGGATAATGAAAGACCTTAGGGCTTTTGTTTAAAATGAACCCACTCATATTTTTGGAAATCTTTTAGCCGAACTACGAGGTTTTGATCCTGTAAAGGTACGTAGGCAATGGTTATCCATCCAAACACAAAAATAATAACTTGTATATTCTTTTCTCATCTCTTCCATCCATGTTTGCACAATAAATATTTCATAAACAAATAACATTTCATTCAACAAGTGTGAAAAGGGCTCCCTAGGAGTACCTAGGACGTTTTGGGTGCCTAACACCTTCCCATTGCGTAATTTACCCCTTACCCCGATCTCTGATCTTTTCATTAGTTTTCTATGTGTAAAACTTCTAAGGCTTTTGTTCGCTTTTTAGCCATTCCTTTGGATAAATAAAAGTGCGGTGGCGACTCTATCTTTGTATGCTTTGCTTTTGGTTTAATCAATAAATCATAAAGTGACGAATACACCGCTACATCTCCCAATTTTGAATTCCCTGTATTTGAGGCGGAAGAAGATGATGTTGAAGAGATTCCTGACGAGATTACCCGTCTACTTGAGCATGAAGAGAAGATCATCCAGCCGCATCTCGAGAATCTAGAAACAGTCAACTTGGGGTCTGAGGATTGTGTTCGTGAAGTGAAGATTGGGGCCCTCCTTGAAGAAGCTGTTAAGAAAAGGTTGATTGAATTGCTACGAGAATATGTTGACGTCTTCGCTTGGTCGTATGAAGACATGTCAGGTCTAGATACAGATATTGTGCAACATTTCTTACCTTTAAAGCCTGAGTACGTGCCTGTGAAGCAGAAGCTCAGAAGAACTCATCCTGATATGGCAGTGAAGATCCAAGAGGAAGTTCAAAAGCAAATTGATGCAGGGTTTCTGGTGACTTCTACATATCCTCAATGGGTGGCCAATATTATGCTCGTACCTAAGAAAGATGGAAAAGTCCGGATGTGTGTGGACTATAGAGACTTGAATAAAGCTAGTCCGAAAGATGATTTTCCTCTACCACACATTGATATGTTGGTAGACAATACAGCTAAATTCAATGTCTTCTCATTTATGGATGGATTTTCCGAATATAACCAGATCAAGATGGCACCCGAGGATATGGAGAAGACAACATTCACCACACCTTGGGGAACATTCTGTTATCGAGTGATGCCCTTCGGTTTGAAGAACGCCGGAGCCACGTATCAACGAGCTATGACCACCTTGTTTCATGATATGATGCACAAGGAGATTGAGGTATATGTTGACGATATGATTGCTAAGTCAAGGACAGAAGTTGAACATGTAGAGCACTTGGTGAAGCTTTTTCAGCGTTTGAGGAAGTACAAGCTTCGTCTGAATCCCAACAAGTGTACATTTGGAGTCCGTCTTGGCAAGTTATTGGGCTTCATTGTTAGTGAAAGAGGTATTGGGGTTGATCCTGCAGAGGTCAAAGCAATACAAGAGATGCCTGCGCCTAAAACTGAGAAGCAAGTCCGAGGTTTTCTTGGCCGCTTGAATTATATTTCAAGATTCATATCCCACATGAATGCCACATGTGTGCCGATATTCAAGCTCCTCCGGAAAGATCAGTCCCATGATTGGACCGAGGATTGCCAGAAAGCCTTCGACAGTATTAAAGAGTATCTGTCTGAACCGCCGATCCTGTCTCCGCCCGTGGAAGGAAGACCTTTGATCATGTATCTAACTGTTCTTGAAGACTCAATGGGTTGTGTCCTTGGTCAGCAAGACGAATCAGCGAAGAAGGAGTATGCTATTTACTACCTGAGCAAGAAGTTCACTGATTGTGAGTCTCGATACTCAATGCTTGAGAAGACATGTTGTGCTTTGGCTTGGGTTGCTAAGCGCTTACGCCAGTATATGATAAATCATACGACTTGGTTGATATCCAGAATGGATCCAATCAAGTACATCTTCGAGAAACCTGCTTTAACAGGAAGAATTGCCCGTTGGAAGATGCTGTTATCTGAGTATGATATTCAATATCGAGCTCAAAAGGCTATTAAAGGTAGTATCTTGGCTGACCACTTGGCACATCAGCCGATCGAGGATTATCAATCAGTTCAATATGACTTCCCAGATGAGGAGATTCTGTATCTGAAAATGAAAGATTGCGATGAGCCTACACTCGATGAAGGGCCAGAGCCTGGTTCCAAATGGAGTATGGTGTTTGATGACGCTGTAAATCAGTATGGAAATGGTATTGGGGCAGTGATTATTACTCCTCAAGGTACACATATTCCTTTTACAGCAATGCTAACTTTTAAATGCACGAATAATATGGCTGAGTATGAGGCCTGTATTATGGGATTGCAGGAATGTATTGATCTAAGGATCAAGCATCTTGATGTATATGGTGATTCGACCCTAGTTGTTAATCAGATTAAGGGTGAATGGGAAACAAATCAGCCTGGTCTCATTCCATATAGAGATTATGCGAGGAGGATTTCAACGTTCTTTACTGAGGTTGACTTCCATCATATTCCTCGAGATGAGAATCGGATGGCAGATGCTCTTGCTACGTTAGCTTCGATGATTGTGGTAAAACTTTGGAATGAAGTCCCCAATATCACTGTGATGCGCTTGGACAGACCAACTCATGTATTTGCAGTAGAAGAAGCGAAAGATGATAAGCCATGGTATTATGACATCAAGTGTTTCCTTCAGAACCAGGTTTACCCACCTGGGGCATCTGTGAAAGATAGGAAGACTTTGAGGAGATTGTCAGGCAGTTTCTACCTCAATGGCGAAGTGCTGTATAAGAGAAATTTTGACATGGTTCTGCTCAGATGCGTGGATAGACATGAAGCAGGCCTGTTAATGACTGAGGTCCATGAAGGTTCATTTGGTACTCATTCCAATGGACATTCCATGGTTAGAAAGATGTTGAGAGCAGGCTACTATTGGCTGACAATGGAGTCTGACTGCTGCAAATACGTGAAGAAATGCCATAAGTGTCAGATTTGCACGGATAAGATTCATATTCCTCCGACACTTCTGAATGTGATTTCATCACCTTGGCCTTTCTCCATGTGGGGAATTGATATGATTGGCATGATAGAGCCCAAAGCGTCTAACGGACACAAATTTATTCTCATAGCAATTGATTACTTCACCAAGTGGGTTGAGGCGGCATCGTATGCAAATGTGACCAGGTAGGTGGTCGTGAAGTTTATCAAGAATCAACTCATATGCCGCTATGGTGTGCCAGATAAGATCATTACTGATAATGGATCTAACTTGAACAACAAAATGATGAAAGAGTTGTGTAGTGAGTTCGAGATCGCGCATCATAATTCTTTGCCTTATAGACCCAAGATGAATGGGGCTGTTGAAGCTGCTAATAAGAATATCAAGAAGATTATCCAGAAGATGGTTGTCACGTATAAGGATTGGCATGAGATGTTGTCGTTTGCTTTACATGGATATCGTACGTCTGTCCGCACTTCAACAAGGGCAACCCCTTTCTCTCTTGTTTATGGCATGGAGGCTGTACTCCCAGTAGAGGTGGAGATCCCATCAATGAGAGTCTTGATGGAAGCCAAGTTGACTGATGCTGAATGGGTTCAGAGTCGTTATGACCAACTGAATTTGATAGAAGAGAAGAGATTGACTGCCATGTGCCACAGTCAGTTATATCAGCAGAGAATGAAGAAAGCTTTTGATAAGAAGGTCAAGCCTCGTGTGTTCCGAGAAGGTGACCTTGTGCTCAAGAAAGTCTTATCTTTCGCGCCCGATTCCAGGGGCAAGTGGACTCCAAACTATGAAGGTCCATATGTTGTTAAGAGAGCCTTTTCAGGAAGTGCTTTGATACTTACAACTATGGATGGGGAGGATTTCACTCGTCCTGTGAATTCAGATGCAGTCAAGAAATACTTCGCCTAAAAATAAAAACAGAATAGCTCGCTAAGTTGAAAACCCGAAAGGGCGGGTTAGGCAAAAATGAGCGTCTCGGTGGATTGAAAACCCGAAAGGGCGGTCCAGGAAAAAGTTAGAGACATAAAAAATGATGAATATTTGTATCCCGCTAGATTGAGTACCCCATGTAACACCCTTCTAAATACCCCAAAATATTAATTTAAAATAATAACATATAATAATCAGAGTAATTATGCCCCGAAGGGTGTCACACGATCATCAAACAATGACCATCAAATATGTCCTGTCATGCTCATTTATTTAATTCAAAACATAAAGTATCTGCATAATACGCAGCGGATAGACATCAATTCAATTATTCCAAACATGTAACATATTACATGCAAAATGGTTCACAACCAATCAATAAGATATTCAAACGCCCCATCCTGATGTTACATCTATCAGAGCATGACCCACTTAGGAGACTACACTAGACTCCAAGCATTTGCTTCTACTCAACTCACTGCTCGTTTCCTGAAAAATAGTTGTAAGGGTGAGTTCCTCAATCAATATAATAAGCATTATACAACATTATGTAATGTTAAGTAAATAACGCATCAAATCACCCTAACCAGACTACACACTCCATAACGGCAGTATCAACGCAAACATTATACTCAACAATAATATATATCATATGTATAGTCTCAAACCATATTCAACACCAACAACACAACACAACGATTTACTCACTAATTCCTCACAATGGGAATTAGCTACAGCCCCACAGGCTATGCCATGCATTCATTATGCAATGAGACTCCATGAAATGCGGTACCAACTCTTCTTGAACATATAGTCCAAGCTCACCGATCCCTCCGGATACGGCTACTAAGCTCACTAGTCCCACTCATTGAGATCTAATGACTCACTCACTAATTCCTCACCATGGGAATTAGCTACAGCCCCAAAGGCTAGACTATGCAAGCTAATCATCTAGCATGCAAACATCAACAACAATTCACAACAATTTACTCACTAATCCCTCACAATGGGAATTAGCTACATCCTCACAGGCTATGCCATGCATGCTAATCATCTAGCAATGCAGCATCGACAACAATTCAAGAATAGACAATATGCTCACACTATAAGTCATACAACAGTCTATTCACAATGCATACATAACTGATACATTTACAGCATAATGCACACCATCACATATCATCAACACAATTATCACGAAAGCATATCATATCATGCCACACAATCAATCATAGTATTAGCACACCCTACTAATACCTATGCCTCTCAAAATAACGGGAAATGATCCCTAATACATCGGTCCTCAGCTAAATCACATCACTCAGCCTAAACAGCCAAAACTGCACCACCGCAGCACAAAATTCACAATTTAATATCCACTTCTGCCCAGCACAGTTCGCGCCGCGCAGGAGGGTTCGCGCCGCGAACGGTGCGTCACAGAACCCTTCTGGATTTGACAGTTCGCGCCGCGAACGGGGCTTCGCGCCGCGAATCGCGCGCGAACAGAACCTTCTGCTACCGAAAATAGATTTCAGGTCTACAATGGTTTTCCCTATTACGAAACCTATACGACCCAACCTTCCACAGTCCAATTTACATCAATTAATCGTCCTCATTGTCAACATAATTCATATCTTATTTGATTACCCCAAACCTAACACGTTTACATCAAATTCCTACGAATTCCCTCTCAATTCTTCCCCAATTTCATTCATCCCAAAAGTTCACAATTTCATCCTAATCATCCAATTCAGAGGTAATTCAAAGGTCTATCACTACCCATGACACATTATCATATAATACCCGTTAAATCAACGATAAACCCCCCTTACCTGAGTTAATCCGGCAAATTCTGCAGCTTCAAGCTCTTCCTCTTCTCTTGTTCTGCCTTTTGCCCTTTTTCTCTTTCAGCCGCTTCTCTTTTCCTTTTCACGTGAAAACCCTTGTTCCAAAATTGGGACTTTTTATTCCAACTTATATATTCCAATAAATAATTACTCCAATAATTATTATTCCAAAATAATAGTAATAATAATCCAAATCTCTAATTATTCAATTAAATTAATAAATAAAATGTTAATTTAAATTAAATAATGGTCTTATTTTAATTGGGGTGTTACAACTCTCCCCCACTAAAAGAGTTTTCGTCCTCGAAAACATACCTCAAGCGAACAACTCTGGGTAAGACTCCTTCATCTGACTCTCCAGTTCCCAAGTCACATTGCCACCTGCTGGTCCTCCCCAAGCTACCTTCACTAAGGCAATCTCTTTACCCCGTAACTGCTTCAACTCTCGATCCTCAATCCTCATAGGTGATGTTTCAACAGTCAGGTTATCTCTCACCTGTACATCATCTAATTGGACAACATGCGACGGATCATGAATGTATCTCCTCAACTGAGACATCATGAAAAACATCAATGTATCTCATAACTTCACTCATTCACTTGTTTTGGCTTTGTCCATTAATCTTTTCATACATGAGCTATAGGTTTGATTTATCTTAGTGGTTGATGTTAATCTCATTGGTTAAATCATAAGCTATGAGATACATTGGTTAAATCTCGTCGCTATATGATCTATTGGTTAAATCATAAGCTATGAGATACATTGAAATTTTCGAGTCGCCACCGCACTTTTATTTATCCAAAGGACTGGCTAAAAAGCGAACAAAAGCCTAAGAAGTTTTACACGTAGAAAACTAATAAAAAGATCAGAGAGTCTGGGTAAGGGGTAAATTACGCAATGGGAAGGTGTTAGGCACCCACTACGTCCTAGGTACTCCTAGGGAGCCCTTTTCACACTTGTTATGCAAAAATTATTATTTGTTATGACATAAAGATTGTGCAAACATGATTGGGATGATGAGAAAAGAATATACATTTTTATTATTATTGGGTTCGAACGGATGAACCCGTTGCCTACGTACCTTCCATCAAAGGTAAGGATCAGAACGCCGTAGTTCGGCTAAAAGATTTCCAAAAGTGGGTTAGGTTCAATTTTAAACACAAACCCTAGGTCTTACGTTATCCACGGGAGAAAACTCAACCTTATACAGACAACAACGTCCACCATGTGAGAACAGCTTCAACTGGCCAGAGAGGGGTTAACCCTATAATAGGCGAGGAAGACTTACAATTCAATCACTAAAGACAGAAGGTGAGATTAACATCAACCACTAAGATAAATCAAACCTATAGCTCATGTATGAAAAGATTAATGGACAAAGCCAAAACAAGTGAATGAGTGAAGTTACTGATTATGATTATGAAAATGGAGTCAAAGTATGATTAAGATCAATTCAAATAAGTATTATGAAATGGAGTTTAGAAAAAAAGTCAAGGACTGGAGTCCAGGTTTTTAGTTAGAAAACATGAAGATGTTTGCACAACACTTATGCCAAGTTTGAAAGATAAAGTGTGAAAAAGTCTAGGACATAATGAATGATGAATGGATGGAGATGGGAAGTAAAACTTCTTAGAAGGTTCACTTCTTGAGATCATATGGGAGATGATTCAAGTGTGTCCTTTGGAATAGCAATGGATAATAATAAACAAACAAAGCAAAGGCGGATATCGGATGCCAATCAATGGTCTTATACCAATCTCCTAAAATAAAACTGGATGTCAGAAGCCACTCAATGGTCTTACACTAATCTCCACAGGCAAAGAAATAAAAGCGGATACCGGATACCAATAGATGGATTTACACCAGTCTCCTAAAACAGAAATGGATATCGGATGCCACTCCATGGACTTACACCAATCTCCTCAAAAGAAAAACAAGACTGAAACATGGAAGTTAACTGCCAATCTATCTGGACTTAGGTTAACTCCACAGTATGCTCCTAGGAAATCCAATGCCACGTTACAGGGACTTACAGTGGATCCTCACATACAAGCACAAAAGCAACAATATGATCACAGGAATGCAAATGCCAACTTACAGGGACTTATAATTGCAACCTCTCATACAAACAGATGAACAATCTATGATCACAGGAAAGCAGATGCCAACTTACAGGGACTTATAACTGCAACCTCACATACAGAATTAAACAGATCACATTATGATCACAGGACAACAGATGCCAACTTACAGGGACTTATAACTGTATCCTCACATACAACAAACAGATCAAATTATGATCACAGGATAACAGATGCCAACTTACAGGGACTTATAACTGTATCCTCACATACACACAGATAGACAGAAGATATGAGTGACCAAAGAGGTCTTACACTCTATCCTTCCATATCACAGGATCAAATGCCAAAGCAATGGGCTTACAATTGTCCTCAATGGGCAAACAACAATAATAACATCACAAAACAAATGAGATGATCATGCACTAATGGCAATTGATGATGATGATAAATGCATAGCATACAGGCAAACAAGTGCATATGAAGCAATCAGTCAATCAATGAATATCAAACAGCACACTCTATAGCCAAACAATGGGGGCTCACACAAGAGGGTTTGACTTTAAAAGTCCACTGTAATGGGTAAAGGTCGCTCTTAACCTGGCCATTGAGGGGCTCAGGTGAAGCAGATGAAAAGGAGATGAGGGGGGTGTGCCTCATTGCTTCTATCTCATATCAGAGAGAGCATCAAAGAAAGTGTGGGAGTTCAGAAAGTAGGAACTCTCTCCACATTATTGACTCGATTAGATCTTGGGTATTTATCTCATTGCTTCAACCAGATACTGGGAGCAAAGAGAGGACACACTGAATAGTGGGGGATAGATTACTTATCCCTACCTTCCACCAATTGCCTCAAATGAGGACTTTTCCTGCTTAGGACAAATTTAAACAATCACAGGCATTGCCTCTTAAGGAGGACTTCAGACAGTTTGCCCGGTCAGATAACAGACCGGGTCTCCAGACTACATGAAGAAGAAGTAATTATACCTCAAAGCAAATGCTAAAAAGCAAAGCAAGCAAACAAGTTCAGAGAACTTAAGCAACTAAAGTACCTGAAAAAGTCAGACTCATTAGTAAACAAGTCAACAGTCAAAATCAAAGGAAATAAACCAAAAGTCAACCACAGAGGGACCAATTGTGCAAGGCACAAAGACTCAAGCATATGAGTCACCTACAAAACAAATGTTAGCACATGATAAACAAATCAACTCAATCAAAATTGAAAGGTCTTTGGGCATTGTTGCTCAACCTGAAACAGATGAACTCAACATAAGCTTAGAAGACCACTAGGACTAGCCTAGGGTCAAAGATGAAAGAAAAAGGTCAAGGCAGCAAGCAATATTCAATCAAAGTCAAACTCAATCATGTAGGAATCAAACACAATTGGATTCAAACTTATATCATGCATCAAGGTCATTTCATAAGCAAAAGGATGCAAAGCATGGCAAGAGAAGCATACAAAAGTCAACAGCAAAGACTTCATTCAAAAGTCAACTCAAACATTTTCAAAAATCATGAAATAAATCACACTCAATCCTAACATCTAACATGGTAAACATGCAAAATTTCATGGCATTTGGATGAGAGGAAGGCAGTCAAGTAAAATCATGAAGTCAAGCCAAATTCAAGTAAGCATGGTGAAAGTCAACAAACATGGGTCAACTTCAAAAAATCATATCAATTTGAAAACAGAAGAGAAATGAATGAGATTAACACCAATGCAAAGCTTGAGGTGTCTAGTTATCACATATGAAATTTCATGATAATACAATAAGATTTGAGAATTTCACAAAGGATTTGGCAAGGCATAGCACAAAAAGTCAACAAATGACCAAGTATGGAAGAAAATTCTCAATCAAATGGAAAACAGCAAGATTAATTCCAAGAAAAATTCATACATCAATTAGACATACAAGGGATCATTCATGCAAAATTTGGAGTCATTTGGATGTAGGGAAGTGTGTGAACAAAAATTGGGAAGATACATGATCATGGTATAGCACCAAATGCAACACATAACTTCAAAAATTCATAACTCTCAATCCACAAATGATAAATGCACAAACTTTATATGGAAACAAAGGTCAAGGTGTCTAGTTTTACCACAAAAAAAATTTCAAAGGCATTGGATATAGCATAAGTATTTCACAAAGAGAATGGCACAAGGTATCAATTATGCACACATGTGAAGAAAACAATTATCATTAAAAATCCAGCCACTGAAAAAATAATTAAAATTCATAATAAAATTCTAGACACATTCATGAGTATGAGGAAAAAATTTCAAGATTTTTGGATGAAATATGAAAGAGAAAGTAATTTGCAAAGTTAAGTGAAATAATTGATGAAACATGAAACAATAGGCATGGCAAATGGTCAAATAAAGTCAACCGGTGGCAATTGTGTAATTCTGCAGTCACTTATTGAAGTGCTGCGTTTTGACCCTACAAAACGAAATGTTTTGATTGGCTCTCAGCCAATAAAACAGTAACTTTGGCCAATGGAAGAATTTCTGAGTTTTGGCATAAACCCTAGGGTTTTCTAACAGCATGTGCAAAGGCATTCTCAAACTCATGTTCAGTCCACATCCAAACAGAATCAATCAACAGCAACACAATCAGCATAGCATTCAAGCATCATCTCCAAGCTCAATATCGATTGAAATCCGAACAAACCAACAACTGACATGGCAAGGGTGATCAACAGCAACACAAAAACTTGACTAGCATACAACAGCATTCATCATCATTTATCATTTAAATCGACAGCACGTGAACACAGCAACATTCAATAATCAAACCAACAAAATTATGAGAAAAATTCTGGACATGGTAAGTTTCGAAACAGCCAGCATTGACATATTCATCATCATCATGTTCATCAAAACAATAGCAAGCAACAGCATATAGCACCATCAAATGGATTTTTCATGGCGAGTTCAAGACATCAACAGGATTGTAGCAGCATGGCTTGGCATTGCTCAATGTTCATAAACAAAACAACAGCACATGACAGTATATAAACAGCATGGATTTCTGGGCCAAGTTCAAAACAGCAATAGCAGCATCATTTTCATGTTTATGGTTCATCAACATCAAAACAAAAAAATCGACCATCACCCAACAGCATATCATTTAGCAGGACATTGGTACAGGAGCATCAATCAATACTAACCAAAACACAACGTTCAAATTTCTGGAAATTAAACAGGTGAAGCTCATGAACAGCAGGGTTTTATGGTTTTAGAAACAACAGCACATAGCAGCAAGCATTTGGCATATGTAGCAGGGCATAACAGCATGGTTACATGTATTCATCACTAATGATCATTCAAAAATAAACAGCAGCATACAACATGTTTCAACACTGCAGCAGGGTATCATGAACATCAACATCATCATCATACCAAATTCGAGTAACAATACACAATGACATGGTGATAACTTCATCATGCAGCATTAAGGTTTTGGCAATGTTCTAGCAAGCATTTAACAAGCATACAACACAGTCACATTGGTTTTTTCTGAACATGTTCATGAGATTCAAAACAGCATGGCAAGCTCCATCATTCAACAATGTTCATCAAAAAACAACAGCATATAGCAGCATAGATATTTGGCAATGTGTAGCAACACAAAAATCGACCAGCCACAACAGCATTCAACATTCAAATTCATTTTTCATTAACAGCATGCCAAATTCAAACAACATGGTAGACAAATGGCCACAGCAATGATTCATGTAATTACCAACAGTAACAGCCATCAACACACATGCATATAGGAACTGGATTTCTAGAAATATACTAGGTTCTCATGACAGCAACATTCATCACTTCACTTCCAAGCAACATCATCCATGGACATGAACAAAAACATATCCAGCATATGGCAATGAAAAGCAGCATAATCATGGGAATTTTTTCTGGACAAGTTTTATGGTTTGATAGCAGTAAGCAGCATCATCCAGCAACAAACAGACATGAGCATGAAATTCTGGACAGGATGGTTTGAACAACAGCATAAATTCATCACCAGTTTACAGCATGGACAATCAGCATAGCAGCAAGTACAAACAACAATATTCAACACAAATCACATGTTTTCATGGCTATGGCATTCATGCATCTTCATGTTATCAATTAAAACATCACCAGGTAACAGCAACATGTAAAATGATGATCATGCAGCAATCAAGTGGCCACATTCAAACACAACAAACAAATAAATCACATGAATTTCTGGACAGTTGCAAGGTTTAAAAACAAACTGCAACAGGGCATTTCATCATCATGTTTCATCATCATTAAATCCAGCAAAACAAAAATTAACATGGCAATGATAATGTTCATACTGCAACTCAAATAACAGCATACAACAGCAGTCATCGATTCAAGCAAAGTCATCATTAAACAAGATACAAACCTCATGGCAAGCAAACAAGGCAATGACACAGTATGCTCATACACATCTAAACAGCAACACACCAATACAACATTCAAGCAAAAGTTTGAGCAGGACAGGTAGTTTAACAGTAGCATGTTAACATTCATCATCATGCAGTATTAACCAACAACAATAAAACATTAACCATGGAAAATCTGGGCATGTTAGGATAGCAAAACAGCAGTAGGGTTTAACAGCATCATGTAATCAAACATGAACAACAGCAAGCAAACAGCATGTAACACAGCAATCATGCAATAATCAAGCATGGTAATGAACAATTATCATTAAGCAACATCCAAATAACAAACAAAACCAAACACAACAAGTGGAATGCTGGAAACAGTATGAGGGTTCCAAAACGACAGCATGCCCTCATCAATAATATGCAGAATCAACAAGAATCAACATGCCTAGAAATCAACCATACACCTATCAATAGCTTCATCAAACTAAGTACAAACATCATATAGCAATGGTTTTCAAGAAATCACAACCACATGAGCAAATCGATGGATAGTGCATTTGTACACAAAAATGAAACTCAAGATTTCTTGGCCAAACCACAACCAAATCAAGCATGCTTTAGTTCATTAGAAACAGCTCAAAAAGATCTTTCAAAAGTACATCATGGCATGGCAAAAGAAGGGGTTCGAAAACTTACTTAGTTTTGAAGCAACTCAAGATGCAGTGAGGTATTGATGGTATCGTGTTGAAACAGATGGTCCTTGAGCTTTGTAGTGCTGGATAATGATGCTTTTCTAGCTCGAGAATACTTGGAACCCTTCAAATCTCAAGTTGCCATTTCATGTACATGAGGAAAACAGAGTGAGAAGATGGCTGTGATGGTGATGAGTAATGCTTGAATGAGCTTCCCAATACTGTCTAGGTCATGGAACAATGAAGGTTGTTCAGGATTTTTTTTTGGTGGTTTGTGCAGGAATCTCGAAAATGCCAAAATGCAAGAAGGAATGAAGTCAGGAATTTCTGTGTGTAGGCTCTGAAAACTAGGGTTGCAAATGACAGCAAACATGCTTTATATTTGCTGTTTAAGTTTGGCTAATGATGTACTAACAAGGATTAGCTCAAATGGAAGCAATTGCAATTTTACTAATTTGGAAATAAGTGAGTAGGGAGGTGTAGTGGCTGCACGATTTGGGCTCTAAACAGGCTGTCAAGGACCACCCAAATGCTGTTTTTGGTTGTACAGAAAATGCTGTACTGGTTTTACTTATGTGAAGCTTCTTGCCAATTTTGTCAATTTTGCATTTTGTCCAAAAATGATGGCATAAGGGTGAAATGAACATGGTTTTGGAATTGGAACAAGTCACAAATATAATTTAGAACATTTCCCAATTGGCAAAATCAAGAAAAAGTCAAAGGAACAAAAAGTCAAAGTTTGGTCAAACTTTGATTTTAAATGCAAAAGGTCCAAAAATGCCATTTTGAATGGTAAGGTTTTAGGTCATGAAATTTATATTTTTGGAAAGAGGATGAAAAATGTGGTTTGTAGGAAAAAACCCCACCAAATTTGGCCTTATGGTTTGAGAGATATGGCTTGTTGAAGTTCAAAAATTGGTGAAAATGATTTGATCATATCTTGACAACCACACATGGGATTTGGGTGTTCTTGGACTTTTTGAAAATGGGAGAACAAGATCTTCAACTTTCATGTTGGGCAAAAATTCATTTGGAGCTTGTATCATGATGTAAGTTAAAGATCAAGAAGTTTCCATTTTTGGCAGTTGAAGATACAGGTCCACTTTCTATTTCTGGAAAATTTTCTGATTGGCTTGATTTTCTTCCATGATGAGGTTGAACATGATAGATGAGGCTTATACAAGCATGAATGAACTCCTTCAAATCAATTCTATCCATCAAATCTCTGATTAAATCAACAGTTGACCAAGTTTGACTTTTCTAGGGTTTTGGATGATTGAAGCACTTCTGATGAATTCCAAACCCTAATTCCTTGAGAACTTGTTTTCAAATGATGTCTCAAATTGTATGAACCTTTGATTATTGATCATGGTGCCCAAATTCTGCAAGAATGGCCACCATCCATTGCTTTGACTGATCAATGACTGACTTTGACCTAATTGCTGATGATTGCTTCCACTGCAAGCAACAAGGTTAGACTGACAATATTTTTGTACTTTTTGAATGATAAACATATGAAAGCAAAGATATACAAATGCAAAGTATGCTTGGTGATCAAGAAACAACCCACAAGGCAATCTACCCACTAAGAGGAAAACAAAGGCATGCAATGATCCTTGAGGTTATGATATGATATGATATGGGCCATGAGGGATCTTAGGGCCCAAAATTGGGGTCTTACAGATGCCCCTATTTAAGGTCATTCTAGCCGGAGAAGTGAAGTTTAGAAATCTTCATCTCGACGCGGTAGAATGGACTTAAATAACAGTAATGAGACAAATTTTGGTCCCTAAGAGACCTCATGATGCAGATGTATGCATGCAAAAGACACAAATTCTGTGGGGAATATGATTCACACAGAAGAAAAGACGATCCATCGGAGTAGTACACTCACCAGGAACAGAGACTCTAACAAGACTCTATGGGGATAAGAAAAGAAAAAGAAATGTGTGAACAATACACGACTCCAAACTGGGGAAGATAAACTGACATAACGTGATCAAAACACGACTCTGATTAAGGAAAACAGAAAAACAGACTGGAGAACTCACTGGGGAGTGAAGGACTCACACTGGGAAAAGAATTCCAAAGGAAAATAAATCCATTGGAGAGGTACAAGCTGACTCCTGAGGAGAAGCAACAAGAAGTTCCACTGGGGGAAGTAACAAAGCACATGAGATGTTACCGAGCATAAGGGTAACAAACTCAGGAAAATCTGACTCCACAGGGGGACCGAAGTCATAATAGGGAGCAGAAAGGAGGGAACACCAAGGATACCGGTTACTGGGTATATAATAGGTGACCGACCAAAGCGTGAATTGGATTTCACTTCCAAAACACTCATCATCCTGAAGAGAGCTAGAAAAGCAAACTTGTTTATAGGATGGACATTCAATTCCACAAGGAAAATGAATCTTACTCTGAGGGGAAAACAATCAAAAGATTGACTCAAGAGCGCACGAGATATAATATCCATTACCGTCAGAACGTGGATAGAATACTCAGATGAGACATATTATTCATTACCGGCAGACCGTGAATAATATACTCGAAAGGAAAATTATCCTGAACCGGTTACTGGGTTGTTTATAGGATAAAATCCGAAGACGTGAATTGGTTTTCACTTCCAAAACACTCATCATCCGAAAGGAGGGCTTGAAAAAGCAAATCGACTTAAAGGATGGACATTCGAATCCACAACGGGAAAACGAATCTTACTCAACTGGGGACACAAACCCAAAGAGTGCATGAGATATGATATCCATTACCGGCAGACCGTGGATAAGAATACTCGCATGAGATATATTATCTATTACCGTCAGAACGTAGATAATAAACTCGCATGGTAAGAAACACCAGAGATACCGGTTACTGGGCATATAATAGGTGATCTACCGAAAACGTGAATTGGTTTTCACTTCCAAAACACTCATCATCCAAAACACAAACTGGTTAAAGGATGGCTATTCGATTCTACAAAGAATACGAATCTTGCTCAGTTGGGGAAAATCAACAAAGGATTCCAACTAAAGAGCGCATGAGATATATTATTCATTACCGGCAGACCGTGAATAATATACTTGCAAGGAAAAGACACCAGAGATACCGGTTACTGGGTATATAATAGGTGACTAACCAAAAAAAGAGAGACGATCGATACCAAGCATACGGGTAAACGAAAGACAACTCAAAGGATAAATTGCAAGCATCCGGCAATTATCCGACAACAAAGAAATATTCGACTCCGCAAAGGGAAATAACGAATCTTACTCGACTGGGGAAACACAACAGGCTTCGACTGAAGAGTGCATGAGATATACTATTCATTACCGGCAGACCGTGAATAATATACTTGCAAGGAAAAGACACCAGAGATACCGGTTACTGGGTATATAATAGGTGACTAACCAAAAAAAGAGAGACGATCGATACCAAGCATACGGGTAAACGAAAGACAACTCAAAGGATAAATTGCAAGCATCCGGCAATTATCCGACAACAAAGAAATATTCGACTCCGCAAAGGGAAATAACGAATCTTACTCGACTGGGGAAACACAACAGGCTTCGACTGAAGAGTGCATGAGATATACTATTCATTACCGGCAGACCGTGAATAATATACTCGCATGGAAGATTATCCACAACCGGTTACTGGGTTAACAAAGGATAAATCAACCGAACAGAAAGGCATCGGGATACCAAATCAGGTATATAATGATAACCAATCAAAAGAAGCAACAGACATTACCAACAAAAGGGTAAATGAAAGGCGAACTGCTGAGGATAAATTGCAAGCATCCGGCAATTATCGACAGAAGACTAGCTGGGGATGCACTGGTAAACAACCAATGATCCGGGGAACAAATCACTAGCATACGGTGAAAAGACCCACTGGGGATAAAATTGCTAGCATACGGCAATTATCCACAAAAAACTTGCTGGGATATAAGTGCTGATCTGAGCAACTTATACAAGCAAAAGGAAAATCATCATCAAATATTGAATGAAGATAACCACAAAATTAGGGTTTACATCTACCGAATACGGGGTAGAAGACCAACAACTTCGCGTGGGGATAGAACAAATCACAAATCCGCACGGGAAACCAAAATAGGGTTTATAACAAACCACAAACTGCTGAAGAGCAGGGAAATAGGATTTACAACTACCGGGTATGAGGTAGAAGACCAAAAACTCTGGCTGGAGAATAAAAAGGTGTATAACCACAAATTCTGTTAAGAAAGCCAGGAAAAGTAGGACTTACAACTACCGGTTACTGGGTAGAGGCCCAAAGCACATTCCGCTGGGGAACAACCCGCTGGGAAGCACAAGATATTTGACAAATAGCCAATTCGGGAATGATCCGAAAAGACAGACTGAATAAAGACACGTCCTAATGAGGATGTAACTCAAATAGGAAAATCCATCCCAATATATGTGTTGGGAGGAAACGGAAGAAACCGTCATCCACGAGGATAAATCTCAGTGGGGAACTGCAGAAGGAAAGACAACATTTTCTGCTTATAGGGTTGACTCTATATGGAGAGATTTTAAACACCCAACATCTGCTTGGGGAGATCTGTAAAGAGATCTATATCACCATAGCAGGAGACACGACAAACAAAAGATATATGGCGAAAAATGCAACATGAATATCTGAATGTTTTATGAATATGCATGAATATGCGTGATTTATGTTTGATGAATGCTGACAAAACAGACAATTCTAACACAAACAGGTTCAGGAACCAAACGTCCGGTATTATACTTCCAGGGGAAAAACCAACTGGAGAGCCAATCTGCGGAGATCTATATGCTGTAAAGCAAAGATCTGCAGGTACTGCTGAAGAAGCAGAGAATCATAGATATCAGGAAACAACCCGATCGGGGTACAGAAAGTCACAACGGGCAAAACAGCCACCAAGACGAATCTGTAAGGGAACAAGAGAAGTCCCAAAGTATCTGCAAGGGATCCCAGTGTCAACTGAGAAACAAAAAGGTGCATAAGCACGAACTGCTGTAGAAGCAAATCCACATAACTCCGCTGGGGAACAACCCGCTGAGGGAGAATGATATCATCCAAATAGAATCTGATTGCATAAGCAACTCTATTGGGGAAAACTGTCGGCTACTCTCTTGGGAACAAACCACTGAGGGAGGACAGATCAAACAAATAGGTTCTGCAACGAACCGCTCCACTTGGGGAGAATATACAACAAATTGATCACAACAAGTAGATTCTGCAATACAAGCCACTCTACTGGGGATCACAAACAGTCAGGAAATCGATCCGTTCACTGGAGGCAAAAGCCATCATCCGACCATATCGGGATTGAAGGAGTATCCAACAGGCAAAACTGCCACAACAAACACTCTGCAGACTAAGCTGAGGAAAAGATGGTTTCAAATACTGGGATGTCAACCCAATCAACCACTGAGTAGGAAAATAAATCCTGCTCTGCTGGAGAGAAAAACTCTGATGGAGAGATAGCAACAATTCCGCAGACGACTTCGCTGGGGAAAGGGTAAAGTATTGGGTATCAAACCACTGACTTACCAAGTCTTCAAAAAGAAAAGCGATCACACTGAGGAAACAGACAGTTCCTGCTGGCAACACTGCATGGGGAAAAGCGGTAACAACTCCACTTGCAACCCTGGTGGGGATATCAATAACAGCTCTACTCGCGACTCCGAGGGGAGTATCAATCAATCAGTTATACTCATGACTGCGCTGAGGAGACAAATAGAGTCTGGGGATACAACCCACTGGAGAAAGTGACGGGGCACCAGGATGACAAACCATCAACCACCGAAACTTCACAAGAAAACACCCATGCTGGGGGAACTGCTGCTGGAGAAAACCAAGTCTTCAACAACAAATCACTTGCGACTATACTGGGGAACAGCCCCAACAACAAACTCTGCTTGAGGAACAACCCCAACAAAGGTCTGCAGAAAGAAGATACAACCAAACCAGGAATGTGAACAAATGTCTTACCTGTTGGAAATCATGCAACCCTTGGGAAAGCACTGAGATATTCTTGAGTATCTTTTCAATCATGTGAATGTTCACTTTGTTTAAAACAAAAATTTTGAAAAATTTGATTTGTTTAAAACAATGACATTTTTATCAATTTTAAACATGCAAAACATTTGTTGAATTGAAACAAATAAGAGTGCAAATAATTGGATAAAAAGCTCAAATTGATTTGATAGAATGGTAGCCTGCAAATGGCAAGACTCCATAGATCTGTACAAATTTGAAATCAGTGATATATATTGGAAGAGGGCTACATTGAACATAATGATCCTTTCTCTACCAATTTGAGTCTCGATGTATCCGAAGCTTCAGTTGACGACGAATCGAGAATCTTCTGACGAAATGACGACTGATGAACCAGAAAGTCTTGTCAGGATGCAGTTACTTGCCAAATCCCTAATTTTTGCCTAGATTGCCCCAGAGTGAGGTACTCAATCTAGCGGGATGCAAATATATTTTTTTTTTTTTTTTTTTTTTTTTTTTTTTTTTTTCAAGTCTCTAATTTTTGCCTGGATTACCCTTGCGGATTCTCCACCGAGACGCTCATTTTTGCCTAAGCCGCCCTTTCGGGTTTTCAACTTAGCGAGCTATTATGTTTTTTTTCATTCTTTTTTCATTTGCATATACTTTTTTTTTTAGGCAAAGTATCTCTTAACTGCATCTGAATTCACAGGACGAGTGAAATCCTCCCCATCCATTGTTGTAAGCATCAAAGCACCGCCTGAAAAGGCTCTCTTAACAACATATGGACCCTCGTAGTTTGGAGTCCACTTGCCCCTGGAATCGGGCGCGAAAGACAAAACTTTCTTGAGCACAAGGTCACCTTCTCGGAACACACGAGGCTTGACCTTCTTGTCGAATGCTTTCTTCATTCTCTGCTGATACAACTGACCATGGCACATGGCAGTTAATCTCTTCTCTTCAATCAAATTCAGTTGGTCGTAACGACTCTGAATCCATTCAGCATCAGTCAACTTGGCTTCCATCAAGACCCGCATTGATGGGATCTCCACCTCTACTGGGAGAACGGCTTCCATGCCATAAACAAGAGAGAAAGGGGTTGCCCCTGTTGAAGTGCGTACAGACGTACGATACCCATGCAAAGCAAATGGCAGCATCTCATGCCAATCTTTGTAGGTGACAGTCATCTTCTGGATAATCCTCTTGATATTCTTGTTAGCAGCTTCAACAGCCCCATTCATCTTAGGTCTGTAAGGAGAGGAGTTATGGTGTGCAATCTTGAATTCAGCGCACAACTCATCCATCATCTTGTTATTCAGATTGGATCCATTATCAGTAATGATCCTTTCTGGCACACCATAACGGCAAATCAGCTGATTCTTGATAAACTTCACAACCACCTGCATGGTTACATTCGCGTACGAAGCGGCTTCAACCCATTTGGTGAAGTAATCAATGGCTACGAGAATAAAACGATGTCCGTTGGACGCTTTCGGCTCAATCATACCGATCATGTCGATTCCCCACATAGAGAAAGGCCATGGTGATGAAATCACATTCAGAAGTGTCGGAGGAATATGAATCTTATCCGCATAAATTTGACACTTGTGACATTTCTTCACATACTTGCAACAGTCAGACTCCATTGTCAGCCAATAGTAGCCTGCTCTCAACATTCTCTTAGCCATGGCATGTCCATTGGAATGAGTACCAAATGAACCCTCATGGACCTCAGTCATCAATAGGTTTGCTTCGTGTCTATCCACGCATCTGAGCAAAACCATATCAAAATTTCTCTTATACAGCACTTCACCACTGAGGTAGAAACTGCCTGACAACCTTCTCAAAGTTTTCCTGTCTTTCACAGATGCCCCAGGCGGGTAGACCTGGTTCTGGAGGAAATTCTTGATATCAAAATACCAAGGCTTGTCATCTTTCACGTCTTCGATTGCAAATATGTGAGCGGGTCTGTCCAAGCGCATCACAGTAATGTTGGGAACATCATTCCACCATCTGACAACAATCATGGAAGCAAGTGTAGCAAGGGCATCTGCCATCCGATTATCCTCTCGAGGAATATGATAAAATTCAACTTCTGTGAAGAAAGTTGAAATTCTCCTTGCATAATCTCTGTATGGGATGAGACCTGGTTGATTTGTCTCCCATTCACCCTTGATCTGATTGACGACCAAAGCTGAATCACCATAGACATCAAGATACTTGATTCTTAAGTCAATGCATTCTTCAAGTCCCATAATACAGGCTTCATACTCCGCCATATTATTCGTGCATTTGAAGGTTAGCCTTGCTGTAAATGGAATGTGCGATCCCTGGGGATTAACAATCACTGCCCCAATTCCATTTCCATATTGATTAACAGCGCCATCAAACACCATCGTCCATCTGGAACCAGGTTCTGGACCTTCATCAAGTGTAGGCTCATCACAATCTTTCATCTTCAAATACAGAATTTCCTCGTCAGGGAAGTCGTACTGAACAGACTGATGATCTTCAATTGGCTGGTGCGCTAAGTGGTCAGCCAAGATACTACCTTTGATAGCTTTCTGAGCTCGATACTCAATATCATACTCAGACAACAGCATCTGCCAACGGGCAATCCTCCCAGTTAAAGCAGGCTTCTCGAATATATACTTAATTGGATCCATTCTGGATATCAACCAAGTTGTATGATTAATCATGTACTGGCGCAAACGCTTAGCTGCCCAAGCCAAAGCACAGCACGTCTTCTCAAGCATAGAGTACCGAGACTCACAATCAGTAAACTTCTTACTGAGGTAGTAGATAGCAAACTCTTTCTTCCCTGATTCATCTTGTTGACCGAGTACACAACCCATCGAGTCTTCAAGAACTGTTAAGTACATAATCAGAGGTCTTCCTTCCACTGGCGGAGACAAAATCGGAGGTTCGGACAGATAATCTTTGATACTGTCGAAAGCTTTCTGGCAATCCTCGGTCCAATCATGAGACTGATCTTTCCGGAGGAGCTTGAATATCGGCGCACATGTGGCAGTCATGTGGGATATAAATCTGGAAATGTAGTTCAAGCGGCCAAGAAAACCTCGGACTTGCTTCTCAGTTTTGGGTGCGGGCATCTCTTGTATTGCTTTGACCTTTGCAGGATCAACCTCAATACCTCTTTCACTTACCACAAAACCCAACAACTTTCCGGAACGGACTCCAAAAGTACATTTGTTCGGATTCAGACGAAGCTGGAATTTCCTCAAACGCTGAAAAAGCTTCAACAAATGCTCAATATGCTCAACTTCCGTTCGGGACTTAGCAATCATATCATCAACATAGACTTCTATCTCCTTGTGCATCATATCATGAAACAAGGTAGTCATAGCTCGTTGATACGTGGCTCCGGCGTTCTTCAAACCGAAGGGCATCACTCGATAACAGAATGTTCCCCAAGGTGTGATGAATGTTGTCTTCTCCATATCCTCTGGTGCCATCTTGATTTGATTATATCCGGAAAATCCGTCCATAAAGGAAAAGACTTTGAATTTAGCTGTATTGTCTACCAACATGTCAATGTGTGGTAGAGGAAAATCATCTTTTGGACTAGCTTTATTCAAATCTCTGTAATCAACGCACATACGGACTTTTCCGTCCTTCTTAGGAACAGGCACAATATTGGCCACCCATTGAGGATATGTCGAAGTCACCAGAAACCCCGCATCAATTTGCTTCTGAACTTCCTCTTTGATCTTCACTGCCATATCTGGATGAGTTCTTCTGAGCTTCTGCTTCACAGGCACGCACTCAGGCTTCAAAGGCAGGAAATGTTGCACAATATCTGTATCTAAACCCGGCATGTCTTCATAGGACCAAGCAAAGATATCTGAATATTCTCGTAGCAAGCTGATTAAATCCTCCTTGACAGACTCTTCAAGAAGTGCCCCAATCTTCACCAGGCGCTCACAATCTTCAGATCCCAAGTTGACTGTTTCCAAGTCTTCGAGATGCGGCTGAATGATCTTCTCTTCGTGCTCAAGGAGACGGGTGATCTCATCAGGGATCTCTTCAACATCATCTTCCTCTGCCTCAAATACAGGGAATTCAAAATTGGGAGACGGCGTTGGATCATTATGTTCAATGGGTTTTAGGATCAACCTGCATAATGATTTTGGTTAAGAAAAACTTCAGAATTTAAACAAGCAAATCATTATGCAGATGAAAGAATGTTGCTTTTACAGCTTTTATTTTTGTTTTTATGGTTTTTTGTGATCACTGATTTCATAAAGAAAAGCAAAAAGTGAAAACAAAGGAAAAACAAATGTTTTGACAATGCAAAAATTGAATGAAAATATCATTGTATATATGCTTTGCCAACAATGTCATCACTTCTCCTTTTGGCATGGGAGAAGGGTTTTAAACAAAATGAACAATTACTCTGATCTATGGATAACTGTAGGAACATCCACAGCGACCCAATTGTGGCAGACACCACCAGGAATAACAAAATTGTTCAGATCTTCTGCATCTTCTTCTTCAATGATAGCAGCAGCTTCCTCTTCTGCAGGTTGATCAGCATGGATGAATCCTCCACTTGTGAACAGACCTTGCTCGTTGCATGCCCCAGAACCAAAGCCAATGCCAGCCCGGGATCGATTATCTTCAAGTTCAAGCACTTTCCCTAATCCAGCGACTGCACCACATTCAATGGCCAGCTTCGCATCTCGGTAGGAAGTGAATGAAGGAGACTTCTTCTCGATTGGTTTATCAATAGATAAAGCTTGGAACTGAGTTCCAACTTCATCCTCAGCATCAATGTACGAGAAAGAAGACAGATTACTGACCAGGAGAGCCTTTTCTCCCCCTACTACAACCAATTTCTTGTTTTTGACAAACTTCAGCTTTTGGTGTAGGGTGGATGTCACGGCGCCAGCCTCGTGAATCCATGGTCTGCCCAAGAGACAGCTGTATGATGGGTGAATATCCATTACTTGAAAAGTGATTTGGAAATCACTTGGTCCAATCTTGATCGGGAGATCAACTTCCCCAATCACGGTCTTGCGCGACCCATCAAAAGCTTTAACAACAACCCCACTCTGCCTCATAGGAGGACCTTGATATGACAGACGAGAGAGTGTGGATTTTGGCAATACATTAAGGGACGATCCAGTGTCCACCAATACATTGGACATTGCATCAGATTTGCAATTCATCGATATGTGTAAAGCCATGTTGTGGTCTCTTCCCTCCTCAGGGAGATCAGCGTCACAAAAGCTCAGAGTGTTGCAAGCGGTAATGTTTGCAACAATGCTATCAAATTGTTCCAAGGTGACGTCGTGATCGACATATGCCAGGTCCAAGACTTTCTGCAGAGACTCCCTATGAGGCTCTGAATTCAACAACAAAGAAAGAATGGAAATCTTGGAAGGCGTGTGTAGAAGCTGGTCTACAATGTTGTACTCACTCTTTCTGATGAGCCTTAGCATCTCATCAGATTCTTCATCAACAATGCCACTTGGGCCAACAGAAGAAACAGGAGTCTTTTGTACAGAGGAGGAAGGCTGGGCAACAGCAAGTGCCGGATTCTGAACATTCACAGCATTCCCTACAGGGTGCACAACAGTATCAGAAGGAACAGCCTTAGCAGGCGCAGAAAACACACGACCGCTTCGGGTCAACCCACTAACATCAGCAATAGTGGTTACAGAAGTAGAAGGCAAAGGTACCTCGACCCCATCCTGGACAGCAACAGGATTGTACCGGAAAGGTACGGCTTTGTCGGATGAATACGGCACAGGGCCGGCTGGCTTAATAATCAAGGAAGGTGAAGCCTTAGGCTTGTTGCTATTATAACGAATAACAACGGGCTCTGGAAGCTTGAACACCGGGGAGATAACACTCACTTCGGGCTCAACTGTATCCACATTGCGATTCTGGAGAATCTCAATGGTACCTTCATTCAACATCATTTGCAATTCTCGGCGAACCTGGTCACAACCCAAGCGGTTAACAGAACAGACACGGCACTTATCGTGGTTATGCTCCAAATAGCTGTGCTGACACAGCATCTTATGTAAATCAACCAACGATTGCCGGATATGGCTGACATACTTCACCTTGTACTTCCCAAGGTCTTCCTGGATCATATTGACAGACTTCCCATGCGAAGGCAATGGGTTCCGGGTGACATTCGGATTGGAGTCTTCAAAACTCAGAATTCCGCTTCTCATGAGGTCTTGAACCTTATTCTTCAGCGGGAAACAGTTCTCAACGTTGTGGCCCGGAGCACCGGAATGGTAGACACAATGCTGGTCTGGTTTGTACCACCATTGCGGATTGGCGGGAATAGCAGGAGGATCCCTGGGAGAAACCAATTTCCTCTCCAACAAGGAGGGATAAAGCTCTGTATATGTCATCGGAATCGGGTCGAAGCTGACCTTCTTCCTATCATAGTTCACATTTGCTTGATTGGTTGTACTTCCACGAGGCTGGTAGGCCTGTTGCTGTGGACGCTGCTGTTGCTGTTGATATTGCGGTTGTGGATATTGCTGCTGATGCTGATACTGTTGAGCATTATCCTTGAATACAGGCGCTACATGAGCCACCTGGTGCTGATGTTTGGCACGATGTGCAGGCTTCCTCTGAACAGAGGGTCTTCGATGCTTTGGCTGAGACTGCACAGCATGCGTTTCACCTTCTTTCCTCTTAAACGCTCCATACCGTTTAGAGGAAGAACCATCATCTTTTGTTAATCGTCCTTCTCGGACACCTTCTTCAAGACGCATCCCCATGTTCACCATCTCGGTGAAATCAGAGGGAGCGCTGGCCACCATTCTCTCATAGTAAAATGACCCAAGAGTCTTCAAAAAGATCTTGGTCATCTCTTTCTCTTCTAATGGTGGAGTGATTTGAGCTGCCAGCTCACGCCATCTCTGGGCGTACTCCTTGAACGACTCCTTGTCCTTTTGTGACATAGACCTGAGTTGATCTCTGTCAGGCGCCATGTCAACGTTGTATTTGTATTGCTTGACGAAAGCTTCGCCAAGGTCGTTGAAAGAGCGGATGTTGACGCTGTCCAGGCTCATGTACCAACGGAGAGCAGCACCAGACAAACTGTCTTGGAAGTAGTGGATCAAGAGTTGATCGTTGTCTGTCTGCGTGGACATCTTTCTGGCATACATGACTAAGTGTGCCAAAGGACAAGTGTTCCCTTTATACTTCTCAAAGTCTGGGACCTTGAATTTGACTGGTATCTTCACACCGGGAACTAGACAAAGTTCGGCTGCTGACTTGCCGAAGAGATCTTTGCCTCTAAGAGTTCTCAATTCCTTTCTCAGCTCAAGGAATTGATCGTTCATCGCATCCATCTTCTCGTGAACATCTGAGCCTTCAGACGCTTCAGAGTGATAAATGGTGTCGTCTACCCTCGGCATGGTATGCACGACAGGAGGAACAGGTATAGGGACCGGGCTAGATGCCGGCATTTGAGCAAATGTAGGAGCTGGCAGATCAGGCATGAAGCCGGGAGGCATCCCCCAAGGAAAACCGGGAGGCATGGCATTTGGCTGATGGGCACTGACAGGCACCGATGAAGCAGCTATCTCAGAAATAACCGTCCGCTGAACCGGAGTTGCTGGCTGAGGAGCAGGCTGATTCTGGGCAGCAAGAAGTTGCTCCATCAGTGCGCCAAGTCTGGCAACTTCATCCCTCAAACTCTGGTTCTCTTGTTCCAATTGCTCCATGATCCTTGCAGAGTTGACTCGCGTATAATACCGGTGAGTCAGCTTGTCTTCAAAATAAATGAAGAGCAGATGTTAGAACCGGAAGACCGGAAAAAGGTACCTGTTTATGCAAGAATGATGCATGAAATGCTTGTGCAAATGCTTTATTTTCAAGGAACCCTCAGGGTATTCATTTGCAATATTTCGAATATTAAACATTTTGATTGCTCATGGAAAATATTTCTTTCAAAATATATCAAAACAAAGAAATACAGCATTCTTTTAAATATTACAAAGAGAAAAGGTAAATAACATCCTATGGATCCCTATTTGCTCGGGATGCTGGAAGACGAGAAGTGTACAACTTCTTGATCTCTCTCTCATAGGCAGCCTCCATATCAGCCTTCTCCTTTGCAAGTTGATCATATTTCCTTTTCCAGAATTGGGATGACTGAGGAAGCAGAGAAGTCCAAGTGTCGTTCGGATCGTCGATCACTCGGTGCTCGAGAAATTCAATCATATCATCCTTCTCTTTGAGCTGCTGCAGCAATTCCTCTCTCTCGCGGATCCAGGCACGCGAAAGGTCTTCTTCTCTCAACTCCTCTACACGTTGGGTAGGGAGGGTTGAAGGCCCAGCCACATCCAACAGTGTAGGTCTCGGATGATCGTACGGCATCAGGTAGGTAGCAGCCCTCTGTCTGACCCAAGAGGTATAGGGCTCCAAAGCAATGCAATTCTTTGGATCCAATTCATTCCTACTCTTTATGCGAATATTGCGCCAAGCGCGGACAAATCTGGCTTTCAGGCCTTGGGGATCTTTACCCTCCTGAAAGAACACACCTTCTAACAGAATGTTATGGGGTTTATCCTTTAGGGGGAACCCAAGCTGACGACGTGCAAGCGTAGGGTTGTAGGTAATCCCACCACATGTACCAAGAAGAGGCACATTAGGGAATTCACCACAAGAGTTGATGATCTGGACGGTATCATACACGCGATCATACCAGGTGATATCATCATTGGTGAGAGACATGAGTCTCTGAGACCACCGTAGACATCCCTTGTTCTCCTTGAAAGCAACTGTCTGCGGCAAGTGCGAAATAAACCACTTGTACAGCAGGGGTAAACAGCAGACAATGACTCCTCCATTCTTCATATTCCTCAGATGCATGGAGACATATGCATCACCCAACAAGGTCGGAACTGGATTAAGAACTGAAAAGATCCTAATGGCATTCATGTCGACGAACTTGTCGAAGTTGGGAAACAGCACCAATCCATAGATAAGCAATACGAATAGAGCCTCAAAGGCATCCTCACTCATGGCCTTCCCATAGAAAATGGCTTGAGCAATAAGGAACTCGGAAGGAAAACCCTGAATTCCGCCTTTGATAGTCAGATTAGCTCTAATCAGATCTTCATCTATATGCAACAGGCTGGAAATCTCTCGAGCAGATAGAATACTCTCTAAGCCACTGAACGGCACTTGATCCAGAATCGGAATCCCAATAAGGTGAGAGTATTCTTCCAAAGTCGGCAACAACTGGAAGTCCGGAAATAAGAAGCAATGATAGAGCGGATCATAGAACTGAGCGAGAGTGCTCATCAATCCCTCATCCACCTGAGTAGTCAGCAACGGCAGAAGCTTCCCATAGCGAGCCTTGAAACCCAAGGGATCTAATACATATGATGTCAGATTCCTTAATTCTTTTACATCAGGCTGCTTAAAGCTGTACTTCTTTGTATGCCTTTTTGGTCTTTCCATGTCTGAAAATTTTGCAAATAACCCTTTAAGTTCCTTGAAAATTTTCTTTTTTTTCTGATGATATGGATGCGGATGAATGCATGAATGTATGAATGCAACAAACACACTCAAGGATCAAGCAAAGCACACCAAACAAAGGTCGTGGGAAAGTTCTATGTATCCCTAATATCAATCATCCATTTTGGTGGATTTAGGTTTTCACCTTATCGACACCCAAGTTCCATTGATATTAACGGTACATGAACCGGTTCCAACATTCTTAATATCAACCAGCCGCTTTGGTGGATTTTAGGTTTTACACCTGATCCGGGATCCATTGATATTAACAATGCTTTGAACGACTCAACCACGAATCAAGGGTTTGTTGAGAATCACGAGCATGGAGTCTCGGTTAAGAACCACCCAAAGGGAGTGTACTAGGGTTTAAACCTGCCAGACATGTTCTATCAGAGGTTCCCATAATCATCGTTCCATCTTTCGAATATTATCGGAGGAACGAATACTCGTATTCCAAGAATATTCTCAAGAGAAACTCTTATGAGTGTAGTATCGCGTAACAATCGTATCAGAACTGACATCTGAACGACCTCCGCACTACGGTCCTAAAAATAGGCCAAGATGGGTTTGGTAAACTAAGGTCCTTGGCTTCTGCGGAACATGATTGAAAGAATAATGCCTAACCACAAATAACTTGTGTGACATTATTAGTTCAACATGACCTCCACCAAGTGAATGGACTCGCAAGTCAACTGGCTAAGGACTACTCCACACCAGTCGACAAGACTATGCCATTCTCCTATCCTAGAGAGCACTCGAGTTCGGGTATAGAACTCATCTCACAGATCACCAAAGCAAACAGCAAATGTATATCAAGCAATTCACACATTACAATCAATACATTCATCCCAAATTGTACAAAAATATGTCAGATAAAGAATAACAATATAGCACAACAAGGGTGAAAAGTAGGCAATACAACCAGAGACTCTGGGTTCGTTCCCCAGCAGAGTCGCCACTTTTCTGTAGCGGTGTATTCGTCGCTATATGATCTATTGGTTAAATCATAAGCTATGAGATACATTGAAATTTTCGAGTCGCCACCGCACTTTTATTTATCCAAAGGACTGGCTAAAAAGCGAACAAAAGCCTAAGAAGTTTTACACGTAGAAAACTAATAAAAAGATCAGAGAGTCTGGGTAAGGGGTAAATTACGCAATGGGAAGGTGTTAGGCACCCACTACGTCCTAGGTACTCCTAGGGAGCCCTTTTCACACTTGTTATGCAAAAATTATTATTTGTTATGACATAAAGATTGTGCAAACATGATTGGGATGATGAGAAAAGAATATACATTTTTATTATTATTGGGTTCGAACGGATGAACCCGTTGCCTACGTACCTTCCATCAAAGGTAAGGATCAGAACGCCGTAGTTCGGCTAAAAGATTTCCAAAAGTGGGTTAGGTTCAATTTTAAACACAAACCCTAGGTCTTACGTTATCCACGGGAGAAAACTCAACCTTATACAGACAACAACGTCCACCATGTGAGAACAGCTTCAACTGGCCAGAGAGGGGTTAACCCTATAATAGGCGAGGAAGACTTACAATTCAATCACTAAAGACAGAAGGTGAGATTAACATCAACCACTAAGATAAATCAAACCTATAGCTCATGTATGAAAAGATTAATGGACAAAGCCAAAACAAGTGAATGAGTGAAGTTACTGATTATGATTATGAAAATGGAGTCAAAGTATGATTAAGATCAATTCAAATAAGTATTATGAAATGGAGTTTAGAAAAAAAGTCAAGGACTGGAGTCCAGGTTTTTAGTTAGAAAACATGAAGATGTTTGCACAACACTTATGCCAAGTTTGAAAGATAAAGTGTGAAAAAGTCTAGGACATAATGAATGATGAATGGATGGAGATGGGAAGTAAAACTTCTTAGAAGGTTCACTTCTTGAGATCATATGGGAGATGATTCAAGTGTGTCCTTTGGAATAGCAATGGATAATAATAAACAAACAAAGCAAAGGCGGATATCGGATGCCAATCAATGGTCTTATACCAATCTCCTAAAATAAAACTGGATGTCAGAAGCCACTCAATGGTCTTACACTAATCTCCACAGGCAAAGAAATAAAAGCGGATACCGGATACCAATAGATGGATTTACACCAGTCTCCTAAAACAGAAATGGATATCGGATGCCACTCCATGGACTTACACCAATCTCCTCAAAAGAAAAACAAGACTGAAACATGGAAGTTAACTGCCAATCTATCTGGACTTAGGTTAACTCCACAGTATGCTCCTAGGAAATCCAATGCCACGTTACAGGGACTTACAGTGGATCCTCACATACAAGCACAAAAGCAACAATATGATCACAGGAATGCAAATGCCAACTTACAGGGACTTATAATTGCAACCTCTCATACAAACAGATGAACAATCTATGATCACAGGAAAGCAGATGCCAACTTACAGGGACTTATAACTGCAACCTCACATACAGAATTAAACAGATCACATTATGATCACAGGACAACAGATGCCAACTTACAGGGACTTATAACTGTATCCTCACATACAACAAACAGATCAAATTATGATCACAGGATAACAGATGCCAACTTACAGGGACTTATAACTGTATCCTCACATACACACAGATAGACAGAAGATATGAGTGACCAAGAGGTCTTACACTCTATCCTTCCATATCACAGGATCAAATGCCAAAGCAATGGGCTTACAATTGTCCTCAATGGGCAAACAACAATAATAACATCACAAAACAAATGAGATGATCATGCACTAATGGCAATTGATGATGATGATAAATGCATAGCATACAGGCAAACAAGTGCATATGAAGCAATCAGTCAATCAATGAATATCAAACAGCACACTCTATAGCCAAACAATGGGGGCTCACACAAGAGGGTTTGACTTTAAAAGTCCACTGTAATGGGTAAAGGTCGCTCTTAACCTGGCCATTGAGGGGCTCAGGTGAAGCAGATGAAAAGGAGATGAGGGGGGTGTGCCTCATTGCTTCTATCTCATATCAGAGAGAGCATCAAAGAAAGTGTGGGAGTTCAGAAAGTAGGAACTCTCTCCACATTATTGACTCGATTAGATCTTGGGTATTTATCTCATTGCTTCAACCAGATACTGGGAGCAAAGAGAGGACACACTGAATAGTGGGGGATAGATTACTTATCCCTACCTTCCACCAATTGCCTCAAATGAGGACTTTTCCTGCTTAGGACAAATTTAAACAATCACAGGCATTGCCTCTTAAGGAGGACTTCAGACAGTTTGCCCGGTCAGATAACAGACCGGGTCTCCAGACTACATGAAGAAGAAGTAATTATACCTCAAAGCAAATGCTAAAAAGCAAAGCAAGCAAACAAGTTCAGAGAACTTAAGCAACTAAAGTACCTGAAAAAGTCAGACTCATTAGTAAACAAGTCAACAGTCAAAATCAAAGGAAATAAACCAAAAGTCAACCACAGAGGGACCAATTGTGCAAGGCACAAAGACTCAAGCATATGAGTCACCTACAAAACAAATGTTAGCACATGATAAACAAATCAACTCAATCAAAATTGAAAGGTCTTTGGGCATTGTTGCTCAACCTGAAACAGATGAACTCAACATAAGCTTAGAAGACCACTAGGACTAGCCTAGGGTCAAAGATGAAAGAAAAAGGTCAAGGCAGCAAGCAATATTCAATCAAAGTCAAACTCAATCATGTAGGAATCAAACACAATTGGATTCAAACTTATATCATGCATCAAGGTCATTTCATAAGCAAAAGGATGCAAAGCATGGCAAGAGAAGCATACAAAAGTCAACAGCAAAGACTTCATTCAAAAGTCAACTCAAACATTTTCAAAAATCATGAAATAAATCACACTCAATCCTAACATCTAACATGGTAAACATGCAAAATTTCATGGCATTTGGATGAGAGGAAGGCAGTCAAGTAAAATCATGAAGTCAAGCCAAATTCAAGTAAGCATGGTGAAAGTCAACAAACATGGGTCAACTTCAAAAAATCATATCAATTTGAAAACAGAAGAGAAATGAATGAGATTAACACCAATGCAAAGCTTGAGGTGTCTAGTTATCACATATGAAATTTCATGATAATACAATAAGATTTGAGAATTTCACAAAGGATTTGGCAAGGCATAGCACAAAAAGTCAACAAATGACCAAGTATGGAAGAAAATTCTCAATCAAATGGAAAACAACAAGATTAATTCCAAGAAAAATTCATACATCAATTAGACATACAAGGGATCATTCATGCAAAATTTGGAGTCATTTGGATGTAGGGAAGTGTGTGAACAAAAATTGGGAAGATACATGATCATGGTATAGCACCAAATGCAACACATAACTTCAAAAATTCATAACTCTCAATCCACAAATGATAAATGCACAAACTTTATATGGAAACAAAGGTCAAGGTGTCTAGTTTTACCACAAAAAAAATTTCAAAGGCATTGGATATAGCATAAGTATTTCACAAAGAGAATGGCACAAGGTATCAATTATGCACACATGTGAAGAAAACAATTATCATTAAAAATCCAGCCACTGAAAAAATAATTAAAATTCATAATAAAATTCTAGACACATTCATGAGTATGAGGAAAAAATTTCAAGATTTTTGGATGAAATATGAAAGAGAAAGTAATTTGCAAAGTTAAGTGAAATAATTGATGAAACATGAAACAATAGGCATGGCAAATGGTCAAATAAAGTCAACCGGTGGCAATTGTGTAATTCTGCAGTCACTTATTGAAGTGCTGCGTTTTGACCCTACAAAACGAAATGTTTTGATTGGCTCTCAGCCAATAAAACAGTAACTTTGGCCAATGGAAGAATTTCTGAGTTTTGGCATAAACCCTAGGGTTTTCTAACAGCATGTGCAAAGGCATTCTCAAACTCATGTTCAGTCCACATCCAAACAGAATCAATCAACAGCAACACAATCAGCATAGCATTCAAGCATCATCTCCAAGCTCAATATCGATTGAAATCCGAACAAACCAACAACTGACATGGCAAGGGTGATCAACAGCAACACAAAAACTTGACTAGCATACAACAGCATTCATCATCATTTATCATTTAAATCGACAGCACGTGAACACAGCAACATTCAATAATCAAACCAACAAAATTATGAGAAAAATTCTGGACATGGTAAGTTTCGAAACAGCCAGCATTGACATATTCATCATCATCATGTTCATCAAAACAATAGCAAGCAACAGCATATAGCACCATCAAATGGATTTTTCATGGCGAGTTCAAGACATCAACAGGATTGTAGCAGCATGGCTTGGCATTGCTCAATGTTCATAAACAAAACAACAGCACATGACAGTATATAAACAGCATGGATTTCTGGGCCAAGTTCAAAACAGCAATAGCAGCATCATTTTCATGTTTATGGTTCATCAACATCAAAACAAAAAAATCGACCATCACCCAACAGCATATCATTTAGCAGGACATTGGTACAGGAGCATCAATCAATACTAACCAAAACACAACGTTCAAATTTCTGGAAATTAAACAGGTGAAGCTCATGAACAGCAGGGTTTTATGGTTTTAGAAACAACAGCACATAGCAGCAAGCATTTGGCATATGTAGCAGGGCATAACAGCATGGTTACATGTATTCATCACTAATGATCATTCAAAAATAAACAGCAGCATACAACATGTTTCAACACTGCAGCAGGGTATCATGAACATCAACATCATCATCATACCAAATTCGAGTAACAATACACAATGACATGGTGATAACTTCATCATGCAGCATTAAGGTTTTGGCAATGTTCTAGCAAGCATTTAACAAGCATACAACACAGTCACATTGGTTTTTTCTGAACATGTTCATGAGATTCAAAACAGCATGGCAAGCTCCATCATTCAACAATGTTCATCAAAAAACAACAGCATATAGCAGCATAGATATTTGGCAATGTGTAGCAACACAAAAATCGACCAGCCACAACAGCATTCAACATTCAAATTCATTTTTCATTAACAGCATGCCAAATTCAAACAACATGGTAGACAAATGGCCACAGCAATGATTCATGTAATTACCAACAGTAACAGCCATCAACACACATGCATATAGGAACTGGATTTCTAGAAATATACTAGGTTCTCATGACAGCAACATTCATCACTTCACTTCCAAGCAACATCATCCATGGACATGAACAAAAACATATCCAGCATATGGCAATGAAAAGCAGCATAATCATGGGAATTTTTTCTGGACAAGTTTTATGGTTTGATAGCAGTAAGCAGCATCATCCAGCAACAAACAGACATGAGCATGAAATTCTGGACAGGATGGTTTGAACAACAGCATAAATTCATCACCAGTTTACAGCATGGACAATCAGCATAGCAGCAAGTACAAACAACAATATTCAACACAAATCACATGTTTTCATGGCTATGGCATTCATGCATCTTCATGTTATCAATTAAAACATCACCAGGTAACAGCAACATGTAAAATGATGATCATGCAGCAATCAAGTGGCCACATTCAAACACAACAAACAAATAAATCACATGAATTTCTGGACAGTTGCAAGGTTTAAAAACAAACTGCAACAGGGCATTTCATCATCATGTTTCATCATCATTAAATCCAGCAAAACAAAAATTAACATGGCAATGATAATGTTCATACTGCAACTCAAATAACAGCATACAACAGCAGTCATCGATTCAAGCAAAGTCATCATTAAACAAGATACAAACCTCATGGCAAGCAAACAAGGCAATGACACAGTATGCTCATACACATCTAAACAGCAACACACCAATACAACATTCAAGCAAAAGTTTGAGCAGGACAGGTAGTTTAACAGTAGCATGTTAACATTCATCATCATGCAGTATTAACCAACAACAATAAAACATTAACCATGGAAAATCTGGGCATGTTAGGATAGCAAAACAGCAGTAGGGTTTAACAGCATCATGTAATCAAACATGAACAACAGCAAGCAAACAGCATGTAACACAGCAATCATGCAATAATCAAGCATGGTAATGAACAATTATCATTAAGCAACATCCAAATAACAAACAAAACCAAACACAACAAGTGGAATGCTGGAAACAGTATGAGGGTTCCAAAACGACAGCATGCCCTCATCAATAATATGCAGAATCAACAAGAATCAACATGCCTAGAAATCAACCATACACCTATCAATAGCTTCATCAAACTAAGTACAAACATCATATAGCAATGGTTTTCAAGAAATCACAACCACATGAGCAAATCGATGGATAGTGCATTTGTACACAAAAATGAAACTCAAGATTTCTTGGCCAAACCACAACCAAATCAAGCATGCTTTAGTTCATTAGAAACAGCTCAAAAAGATCTTTCAAAAGTACATCATGGCATGGCAAAAGAAGGGGTTCGAAAACTTACTTAGTTTTGAAGCAACTCAAGATGCAGTGAGGTATTGATGGTATCGTGTTGAAACAGATGGTCCTTGAGCTTTGTAGTGCTGGATAATGATGCTTTTCTAGCTCGAGAATACTTGGAACCCTTCAAATCTCAAGTTGCCATTTCATGTACATGAGGAAAACAGAGTGAGAAGATGGCTGTGATGGTGATGAGTAATGCTTGAATGAGCTTCCCAATACTGTCTAGGTCATGGAACAATGAAGGTTGTTCAGGATTTTTTTTTGGTGGTTTGTGCAGGAATCTCGAAAATGCCAAAATGCAAGAAGGAATGAAGTCAGGAATTTCTGTGTGTAGGCTCTGAAAACTAGGGTTGCAAATGACAGCAAACATGCTTTATATTTGCTGTTTAAGTTTGGCTAATGATGTACTAACAAGGATTAGCTCAAATGGAAGCAATTGCAATTTTACTAATTTGGAAATAAGTGAGTAGGGAGGTGTAGTGGCTGCACGATTTGGGCTCTAAACAGGCTGTCAAGGACCACCCAAATGCTGTTTTTGGTTGTACAGAAAATGCTGTACTGGTTTTACTTATGTGAAGCTTCTTGCCAATTTTGTCAATTTTGCATTTTGTCCAAAAATGATGGCATAAGGGTGAAATGAACATGGTTTTGGAATTGGAACAAGTCACAAATATAATTTAGAACATTTCCCAATTGGCAAAATCAAGAAAAAGTCAAAGGAACAAAAAGTCAAAGTTTGGTCAAACTTTGATTTTAAATGCAAAAGGTCCAAAAATGCCATTTTGAATGGTAAGTTTTAGGTCATGAAATTTATATTTTTGGAAAGAGGATGAAAAATGTGGTTTGTAGGAAAAAACCCCACCAAATTTGGCCTTATGGTTTGAGAGATATGGCTTGTTGAAGTTCAAAAATTGGTGAAAATGATTTGATCATATCTTGACAACCACACATGGGATTTGGGTGTTCTTGGACTTTTTGAAAATGGGAGGACAAGATCTTCAACTTTCATGTTGGGCAAAAATTCATTTGGAGCTTGTATCATGATGTAAGTTAAAGATCAAGAAGTTTCCATTTTTGGCAGTTGAAGATACAGGTCCACTTTCTATTTCTGGAAAATTTTCTGATTGGCTTGATTTTCTTCCATGATGAGGTTGAACATGATAGATGAGGCTTATACAAGCATGAATGAACTCCTTCAAATCAATTCTATCCATCAAATCTCTGATTAAATCAACAGTTGACCAAGTTTGACTTTTCTAGGGTTTTGGATGATTGAAGCACTTCTGATGAATTCCAAACCCTAATTCCTTGAGAACTTGTTTTCAAATGATGTCTCAAATTGTATGAACCTTTGATTATTGATCATGGTGCCCAAATTCTGCAAGAATGGCCACCATCCATTGCTTTGACTGATCAATGACTGACTTTGACCTAATTGCTGATGATTGCTTCCACTGCAAGCAACAAGGTTAGACTGACAATATTTTTGTACTTTTTGAATGATAAACATATGAAAGCAAAGATATACAAATGCAAAGTATGCTTGGTGATCAAGAAACAACCCACAAGGCAATCTACCCACTAAGAGGAAAACAAAGGCATGCAATGATCCTTGAGGTTATGATATGATATGATATGGGCCATGAGGGATCTTAGGGCCCAAAATTGGGGTCTTACACCATGCACACGGATTGATCACATTCTCCTCGCCACTTCCTCTATAAATAGAGACCTTATTCCATTCATTTTACACACCTGATTCAACCTGAAATGCTGCACAATTCTCTCCATGGCCATCACTAAAGAAGCAATTTCATTTTCCTCAAATTTTTCAGATCTAAAATTCAACTTCATCTGGTTGAATTCTTAGATCTAATGCTTCTAAACCTTCATCATTCATCTCATTGAACTTCTGTTTTGGTAAAGCAAGCAAAGAATCAAGTCCAATTCTCCAAAAATCAAGCTTACTCTTCAACTGATATTTTCTTCGAATCTCTCATTTCTGTGATATATTTGCTTGGCCAAAATGTTTTCTAAAGTCCTCACTTGAGAGGCAAGCTAGTGGTAGCTTCAATTTTGCTTTTCCTTGATCTGCATTTTGCATACCTGAATCTTCCACCTCAGATTTCTCCATTTATAGGAATCTTGAGTGTGATTCAAGGTTACAGGGGTGATGTACATCACCCCAGCTTCATTTTGGTATAAGGATCGTGCATTTTCATTAAGGTTTGAAAACCTGCAAAATTGACCGGAATCTGGAGGCTCACCGGAGAAGAAGATGGCTCCGATGGCCGCCTGTTGCCAGTTTGAATTCTGGCCATTGGATGTGTTTCCCAGATCGAATCCTGACCATTGCTTATTATGACTTTTCTTTGGTTTCCATGTGATTGCATTGACCGTGGATTACCATGAGTGCGCGCCTCTGGATCCTTGGATCTGCCAGCTCAATTAATGAATCAGATCCAAGGGCTCTCGTTTTTTCCAATTTCTAATTTCTGTTTTTATTTTCTTAAATTCCATTTTATTTCAAAAATCAATATCTCTTTCATTTTTAATCCAAAAATTATGGGACCAATTGCATTATTTCCCAAATAATTTCTAGCTTCTATTTTTGATTTTTAATATTTTTTATTTTGTCATTTGATATTTTTTGTGAATTTTCTCTTTTCTGGTTATTTTTAATTCATTTTAAATAGTTTTTGATATTCAAAAAATACAAAAATATTTTCCTAACCTATTTGAATGATGATGGATCTATGAAAAATATTCTCATCAATTTTTAAATTGATTTGAGATTTATTTGAGATTTTAGTTCAATTAGGTTATTTTTATTCATTTTTAATTGATTAAAAATAGTTTCTGACTTTTAAAAATGCTGAAATTTTTTGTCAAACTTTGTTTGACCTTGTTGAACTTAGAATAAACTACTTGGACCTTTCAAGGTTGATTTGAAGTGATTTTGAAGTTTGACCTTTCCTTTATTTTTAATTCAAGTTTAATTTTAAATATTAAAAAATGCCAAAAATAGTTTATTCATTTCTTGACTCCCAATCTTCATCTCACTTCTGTTTTTGATTGTTTGACCTTGACTTTCAATGTTATTGGTCAACATATGAGGATTGGTACATTGTATTTCATTTAATGCACTTTAATTTTGCCATTTCCATTTCTCTTATCCATCTTCTCCTTCTTCTTCTTCAACTTCTTTTCTTCTTGATCAATGAGTTGAAGGTTGATAAGTTAGCATTGGTTAGGGAGATTTAATCTTCCTTGATTCAAATCTAATTCATCTTGATCAATTGATCAAGTGAATGGCTTTGCATTAAGGATAGGTTGTCTTCTAAATCATGCAAAAGGCTTAAACCAATACAAGATCAATTCTCACTTTCTTTTTGGCATGACAAGTTGTTGGAACTTGGTTCTCTAATCAAGACTTCTAACTTGTGTTGTTGCCTACATTATTATTGACCGACCTCAGATAGTTGTGACTTCTACATAAGTCCAATTACGATTGCTTAACATAGCGCTAAATTTGCCTTATGGCACACTAACTACTAACACTAACTATTGACAATTAACATTTACTTTATGCAATTTACTTTTATGTAATTTACTATTCTTGCACATATTATCCATTTGCTTTTCTCTTTGCTCACTTGAGCACATGTTTATGTTAATACCATTTGCCTTTTGCTCACTTGAGCATATAATTGTGTATATATTATTGTGTTTGTGTTCTTGTTTTGATTGTTGTGGACCAAATGCAAAGAAATGGACTTAGTTTCTAGGACTTTCCCTATGCAAAGAAATGGAGAATTGGACTTAGATTCTAGGACCTTCCTTATGCAAAATTGGAGTAAAAAGGATCTTAATGATGAAGATGGATTGGAAGGACCAAATCTCTAAACTCACTCTTGTCCATTCTTGTTTTACTTCATGAAACTTTTGATGTGTGTGCTTTTGTGCTAGGAGTTTCCATTTGAGCTTAATTGGAGAACCATTGCCATGTTCATCCAAGTGGAAGATACAAGATACATTGAGGATCTTTTAAGAGACTTGTTTGATTGCTTATGCTTTGTGGTTGCTTATTCCAAAGGATGGGAGCTACTTGGATCATCAATATGATCTCAAGAGAGGGACTCCATTGTGGTTTTGATTCTTCATCCCTTCTCTTTTTGTTTTACTTAAGACTTAGCCCTTCTTCTTCTTCTCCCACTCTAACCCAAGCCAAAACTTTTTGTGCAAACATTTAACCATTATTTTCAAACATTAGAAATCTTTCAACTTTAACCATTTTTGTACATACTCCTAATTGGTAAATATAACCCATTCAAATGCCTTTTGTGGTTCCAATGATCACTTTCTTAATCAAAAATCTTTCATAACCTTTAGCTCTTAGGTTTGAGTTATCCTTGTGATAGATGTAATACTCACCTATATCCTTAGTGATGGACAATAAGTCTTCCATGCTTATTATAGGGTTAACCCCTCACTAGCATGTTGAAGCTATTCTCACATGGTGGATTTGTGGTTTGGTTGAGTTTTCTCCCTTTGATAACAAAAGACCTTAAGGCTTTTGGACCAATCAATTCACCCATTTGTTTTGAGATTTTTTTACCCCGAACTACGAGGTTTTGATCCTAATCTTTTTATAAGATGGTACGTAGGCAATGGGTTTATCCATCCAAACACAAAATGTAAATAACTTGTATATTCTCCTCAAACCTCTTCAATCATGTTTGCACAAACAAAATTTCTCACAAAAACAACAACCTTTGCAACAAGTGTGAAAAGGGCTCCCTAGGAGTACCTAGGATGTTTTGGGTGCCTAACACCTTCCCATTGCATAACCAACCCCCTTACCCAGATCTCTGTTCTGTTTTACTAGTTTTTGTTAAAACTTTTAGGTTTTTGTTCGCTTTCTAACCATTCCTTTGGATAAATAGAAGTGCGGTGGCGACTCGACTTGTATGATTTACCTTGGATTTAGTCAATATCTCTAATGGTAACGAATACCCCGCTACACATCCCGTGACCTTTGTGTGGTGTGTTTTGCTTGATCCTTGAGTGTGATTGTTGCATCCATGCGTTCATGCATTCATACACATCCATATCATCAACAATGAGAAAATTTTTAAGGAACTTAAGAGGTCTATTTGCAAATTTTCAGACATGGACAAACAAAGAAGGAATACAAAGAAGTACAGTTTCAGACAACCCGACTTGAAAGAGTTAAGGAGTTTGACATCCTATGTATTAGATTCCTTTGAGTTCAAGGCTCGTCATGGGAAGCTTCTGTCTATTCTTGCTACTCAAGTGGATGAAGGTCTGATGAGTGTGTTGGTGCAGTTTTATGATCCCTTGTACCGTTGCTTCACATTTCCGGATTTCCAGCTTTTGCCTACGCTTGAGGAGTATGCCTATCTTGTGGATATACCTATCTTAGATCAGTTGCCGTTCAGTGGCTTGGAGAGGGTTCCTTCTTCTCAAGAGATTGCTGATCTGTTGCATATAGATGAATCTATTGTTGGTGCTCATATGACTACCAAAGGTGGAATTCAAGGTCTCCCATCTGATTTCCTCATTGCTCAAGCTACTTTGTATGGGAAGGCCATGAGTGAGGACGCCTTTGAGGCCATATTTGTACTTCTCATCTATGGGCTAGTGTTATTCCCCAACATCGACAATTTTGTGGATGTGAACGCTATTAGGATTTTCTCTACTCTTAATCCCGTTCAGACTCTGTTGGGTGACACTTATTTCTCTTTGCATATGAGGAATGCAAAGGGTGGTGGTACCATTGTGTGCTGTTTGCCTCTGTTGTACAAGTGGTTTATTTCGTACTTGCCACAGACGCTCGCCTTCAAGGAGAACAAAGGATGTCTACGATGGTCCACGAGACTTATGTCTCTCACTAATGATGATATCTTTTGGTATAACCGTGTATATGATGGTGTGCAGATTATTGACTCTTGTGGTGAATTCTCCAATGTGCCTCTTCTTGGTACATGTGGTGGGATTAACTACAACCCTGTTTTGGCACGTCGTCAACTTGGGTTCCCCTTAAAGGATAAACCTAATAACATTTTGTTAGAGGGTGTGTTCTTTCAAGAGGGTAAAGATCCCTAAAACTTGAAGGGCAGGATGGCCCGCGCTTGGCGTAAGATTCATAGGAAGGGAAGGAAAGAGCTTGGTCCGAAGAATTGTATTGCTTTGGAACCCTATACCTTGTGGGTTAGGAGGAGAGCTTTTGAGTACCGCATACCCTATGACTATCCGAGACCTACACCTATGGCTATGGTTGAGCCATCAACCCTCCCTAACCAAGGAGTAGAGGAGTTGAGAGATGAAGACCGTTCGCGTGCTTGGGTCCGTGAGCGAGAGGAGCTACTTCAGTAGCTTAGAGATAATGATGCATTGATAGAGTTTCTAGAGCATCAGGTTATCGACGAGCCTAATGATGTGGTTACTTCTCTTCTTCCTCAGTCTTCCAGGTTTTGGAAGAGGAAGTACGAACGACTCGCCAAGGAGAAGGCAGATATGGAGGCAGCCTATGAGAGAGAGGTGAAAAGGCTTCGTGCAGCTTATCTTCCAGTCTCGAGAGCTTTGGACGATTGTTTCTAGGGTTCCATAGGATGTTCATTTTCCTTCTCTCTTGTATTGTATTTGGTTACCAAGATTGTACTTCTTTGGTGTAAATTTTTTTCCAGATATTATTGATATGATTATTCCATATATGTCTAAATGATTAATGTTTTCCAAATATTTGCAAATAGAACTCTAAAAGTTCCTCTGATTAAAAATAAAATCATATGCACAAGCATTGCATGCATCATGTGCATAAGCAGGTTTTGTTCCAGGGCTTCTTGTTCAGTGGTCTAACTCTGTGTTCTTCATTTATTTTGAAGACAAGTTGACGCACCGGTACTACACCAGAGCCAACTCATAAAAGTTAATGGATCACCTCGAGAAAGAAAACAGAGAACTGAAGGAGGAAGTGGCAAGATTGACTGCCATGATGGAGTCATTCTTGGCCGCCTAAAGCCAGTCTTCTCCAACACCTTCAACTCCTCCCCAAAGGACGGTTATTTCAGAGGTTGCTTCCTCTACCGTGCCTGCTGCCAATGCTCACTTTGCTCCGTCTCGCCCCTACATTTGCTTCTTTGCCGGCATCTAGCCCGATTCTTGCTGTGCCACCTCCAGTCGTGCATACTTTGCCGAGAGTAGATAACACCATTTACCACTCTGAGCCATCTGAGGGCCCAAATGTCTACGAGAAAATGGACGCTATGAATGATCAATTCCTTGAGATGCACAAGGAACTTAAAACTCTCAGAGGGAAGGACCTCTTTGGCAAGTCTGCTGCTGAGCTATGCCTAGTGCCTAATGTCAAGATTCCAGTCAAATTCAAAGTGCCTGACTTTGAAAAGTACAAAGGAAACACTTGCCCGCTCAGTCATCTTATGATGTATGCACACAAGATGTTGACTCAGATCGACAACGATCAACTCCTGATCCACTACTTCCAGGACAGCCTGTCCGGTGCCGCTTTGAGATGGTACATGGGCCTGGATAGTGCGAACATCCGCTCCTTCAATGACCTTGGCGAAGCTTTTGTCAAACAGTACAAGTACAATGTTGATATGGCTCCCGATAGGGGCCAATTGAGGGCCATGTCCCAGAAGGAGAAAGAAACTTTCAAGGAGTACGCCCAGAGGTGGCGTGAATTGGCTGCACAGATTGTGCCCCCGCTCGAAGAGAAAGAAATGACGAAGATCTTTCTCAAGACTTTAAGCTTTTTCTACTACGAGAGGATGATTGCTAGCGCTCCTTCTGACTTCACCGAGATGGTGAACATGGGGATGCGTCTAGAAGAAGGAGTCAGGGAAGGGCGCCTAACTAGAGAAGAAGGCTCTTCTGCCAAACATTATGGGGCGTTTACGAAGAAGAAAAATGGAGAGGCGCATGCTGTGACCTCCCATGTTAAATCAAGAAGACCCTCTGTGAAGAGGAAGACTGTGCGTCCCGCCAGTAACCAGCACCAGATGACTCATATAGCACCTGTATTAAGAGAAAATCAACATTATCAGCATCAGAACCAGCAACAGCAACATCAATAGTATCAGCAACAGCAACATCGTCCTCAATAGTAGGCCTACCAGCCTCGAAACAACAATCAAACCAACACTAGCTATGATAGGAAGAGGGTCACTTTTGATCCTATTCCAATGACCTATGCCGAGCTATATCCTTCATTGATTGAAAGGAAGCTGATTACTCCACGTGACCCACCTGCTATACCGACCAACCCTCAGTGGTGGTATAAGCCCGAGCTTCATTGTGTTTATCATTCCGATGCTCCCGGACATGATGTGGAGAACTGTTACCCTCTCAAGACCAAGGTTCAAGACCTTGTTAGAAGCGGTATTCTGTTTTTCGAGGATGTAGGTCCTAATGTGAAGAAGAACCCATTGCCTGAGCATGGGAAATCTGCTGTTAATATGGTTCAGGGTTGCCCTGGCAAGTACAAGGTCCAATATGTCAGCCATATCCGACAATCTTTGGTCGAGATGCACAGACTGTTATGTGGATACAGTCATTACGAGCATGGCCACGACAGTTGCCGTGTTTGCACTGTCAATGAAAGAGGATGTCGTCAAGTCAGGAAAGGCATCCAAGAAATGCTGGATCAGGGTGTGATCGAGATACTTCAGAATCGTGATGAGGATGAAGTTAATGTTATATCCCCCGTATTCAGATTACCTGAGCCTGTTGTTGTCAGATATGATGGCAGCAAGCAGAAGGCTTCTCCCTCTCTGATCATTAAGCCAGCTGGCCCTGTGCCCTACTCTTCCGACAAGGCTGTTCCCTATCGTTATAATGCGGTTGCATTAGAAGATGGGAAGGAGGTGCCTTTACCCTCCACTTCTGTTGTGAATATTGTTGATGTTAGTGGTTTGACCTGCAGTGGTCATGTTTTTTCGGCGCCGTCGAAACCCCAGGCTGACACCAGAAGAGCTGATGTTGCTGATAGTGCCGCCCGTCCTGTGGGGAATTCTTCTTCTTCTCCGAATCCGACACTTGCTATTGATAGACCTGCCGCTGTTAGAGGCATGATGAAAGAGGATTGTGATGAGATGTCGAGGCTCATCAAGAGGAGTGAATATAATGTTGTAGATCAGCTGCTACAAACACCTTCAAAGATATTTGTGCTGTCTTTGTTGATGAACTCTGAGCCACACCGCGAAGCTTTGCAGAGGGTGTTGGACGTGGCGTACGTGGATCACGACGTCACCATAGAACAGTTTGATAGCATTGTTGCAAACATTACTGCTTGTAACAACCTGAGCTTCTGTGATACTGATCTTCTTGAGGAGGGAAAAGACCATAATTTGGCACTTCACATCTCAATGAACTACAAGGATGATGCCTTGTCTAATGTGCTGGTAGACACAGGATCATCGCTTAATGTGTTGCCAAAATCCATTCTGGCCAAACTTTCATACCAGGGGCCTCCCATGAGGCAGAGTGGAGTGGTTGTGAAAGCTTTTGATGGATCACGTAAGACTGTGATTGGTGAGGTTGAACTCCCGATAAAGATTGGACCTAGTGATTTCCTGATGACTTTTCAGGTTATGGATATTCACCCATCATATAACAGTTTGTTGGGCAGACCATAGATTCACGAGGCAGGCGCCGTGACATCCACCCTACACCAAAAGTTGAAGTTCGTCAAGAACAAAAAGTTGGTGGTGGTAGGGGGAGAGAAGGCTCTCTTGGTAAGACATTTGTCTTCCTTTTCTTACATTGATGCTGAGGACGAGGTTGGGACTCTGTTCCAAGCCTTTTCTATTGCCGAGCCTTCTACGAAAGGAACTTCTTCATTTGCATCCTACAATGATGCGAAGTTGGCCATTGAGCATGGCACAACTACTGGTTTAGGACAAATGATTAAGCTGGAAGACAATAAATCCCAGGCTGGCATAGGGTACTCTTCAGGCACTTTCAACAAGCATGGGCTGTTTCAGAGTTGTGGTTTCATCCACACGGTCGAAGACCAAGAGGCTGCCGCTGTAGTGGAAAATGATGTAGAGGAAGATTCTGACAACTTTGTCATCCCTGGAGGAGTCTGCAATAATTGGGTCACTGTTGATGTTCCAACAGTTGTCCATAAGTCCATGTAATGTTCAGTTTTGTTTAAAAACCCTTCTCCCATGCCAAAAGGAGAAGTGATGACATTGTTGGCACATAAATACAATGATATTCATTCAATAATTCATGTTAAATGTTTATTTTTCCAAATTATTTTCACTTTTTGCTTTTTGCATGAAATTGGTGATCACATAAAACCCTAAAAATAGAATAAAATCAATATTTTCATCTGCATAATGATTTTCCTTGTTTGAATTGTAAAATCTCTTTTATATCCAAAATCATTATGCAGGTTGATCAAACCCATTGAACATAATGATCCAACACCATCTCCCAACTTTGAGTTCCCTGTATTTGAGGCCGAAGAAGATGATGTTGAAGAGATTCCTGATGAGATTACCTGTTTGCTTGAGCATGAAGAGAAGATCATTCAGCCACATCTTGAGAATCTGGAAACAGTCAACTTGGGGTCTGAGGATTGTGTTCGTGAGGTAAAGATTGGGGCACTCCTGGAAGAATTTGTGAAAAAGGGGTTGATTGGATTGCTACGAGAATACGTCGACGTCTTTGCCTGGTCATATGAAGACATGCCTGGTCTAGCTACTGATATCGTGCAACATTTCCTGCCTTTGAAGCCTGAGTGCGTGCCTGTGAAGCAGAAGCTCAGAAGAACTCATCCTGATATGGCAGTGAAAATTAAAGAAGAAGTTCAGAAGCAAATTGATGCGGGGTTTCTGGTGACTTCTACATATCCTCAATGGGTGGCCAATATTGTGCCCGTGCCTAAGAAAGATGGAAAAGTCCGAATGTGTGTGGACTATAGAGACTTGAATAAAGCTAGTCCGAAAGATGATTTTCCTTTACCACATATTGATATGTTGGTAGATAATACAACTAAATTCAATGTCTTCTCATTTATGGACAGATTTTCCGACTATAACCAGATTTAAATGGAACCCGAGGATATGGAGAAGACAATATTCATCACACCTTGGGGAACATTTTGTTATCGAGTGATGCCCTTCGGTTTGAAGAACGCCGGAGCCACGTATCAACGAGCTATGACTACCTTGTTTCATGATATGATGCACAAGGAGATCGAGGTATATGTTGATGATATGATTGTAAAGTCGAGAAAGGAAGTTGAACATGTAGAGCGCTTATTGAAGCTTTTTCAACGTTTGAGGAAGTACAAACTCCGCCTGAATCCGAACAAGTGTACATTTGAAGTCCGTTCTGGCAAGTTATTGGGCTTTATTGTCAGTGAAAGAGGTATTGAAGTTGATCCTGCCAAGGTCAAAGCAATACAAGAGATGCCTGCGCCCAAAACTGAAAAGCAAGTCCGAGGTTTTCTTGGCCGTTTGAATTATATTTCCAGATTTATATCTCACATGAATGCCACATGTGCGCCAAAATATTCAAGCTCCCCCGGAAAGATCAGCGTCATGATTGGACCGAGGATTGCCAAAAAGCCTTTGACAGTATTAAAGAGTATCTGTCCGAGCCTCCGATTCTGTCTCCGCCTGTGGAAGGGAGACCCTTGATTATGTATCTGACTGTTCTTGAAGACTCTATGGGTTGTGTATTGGGCCAGCAAGATGAATCAGGGAAGAAGGAGTATGCTATCTACTATCTGAGTAAGAAATTCACTGATTGTGAGTCTCGATACTCAATGCTTGAGAAAACATGTTGTGCTTTGGCTTGGGCTGCTAAGCGCTTACGCCAGTATATGTTAAATCATACGACTTGGTTGATATCCAAAATGGATCCAATCAAGTATATCTTTGAGAAGCCTGCTCTAATTGGGAGGATTTCCTAATGGCAGATGCTGTTGTCTGAGTATGATATTGAGTATCGAGCTCAGAAAGCTATTAAAGGTAGTATCTTGGTTGACCATTTGGCACATCAACCAATTGAGGATTATCAGTCTGTTCAGTATGACTTCCCTGATGAGGAGATTCTGTATTTGAAGATGAAAGATTGCGATGAGCCTACGCTCGATGAAGGGCCAGAGCCTGGTTCTCGGTGGAGCATGGTGTTTGATGGTGCTGTAAATCAATATGGAAATGGTATTGGGGTAGTGATTATTACTCCTCATGGCACACATTTTCCTTTTACAGCAAGGCTAACTTTCAAATGCACGAATAATATGGCGGAGTATGAGGCATGTATTATGGGTTTGGAAGAATGTATTGATCTTAGGATCAAGCATCTTGATGTTTATGGTGATTTGGCCTTTGTTGTTAATCAGATTAAGGGTGAATGGGAGATGAATCAGCCTGGCATCATCCCATACAGAGATTATGCAAGGAGGATTTCAACTTTCTTTACTGAGGTTGACTTCCATCATATTCCTCGAGATGAAAATCGGATGGCGGATGCGCTTGCTACACTTGCTTCGATGATTGTGGTGAAATTCTGGAATGAAGTCCCCAATATCATTATGATGCGTTTGGATAGACCAACTCATGTATTTGTAGTTGAAGAAGTAAAAGATGATAAGCCATGGTATTATGATATCAAATGTTTTCTTCAGAGTCAGATTTACCCGCCTGGGGCATCTGTTAAAGATAGAAAGATGTTGAGGAGATTATCTGGAAGTTTCTACCTCAATGGCGATGTGCTTTATAAGAAGAACTTTGACATGGTTCTGCTCAGATGCGGGAATAGACACAAAGCAGACCTGTTGATGACTGAAGTCCATGAGGGTTCATTTGGTACCCCTTCCAATGGACATGCTATGGCAAAGAAGATGTTGAGAGCAAGCTACTATTGGCTGACAATGGAGTCTGACTGCTGCAAATATGTGAAGAAATGCCACAACTGTCAGATTTATGTGGATAAGATTCATATTCCCCCGACACTTCTGAATGTTATTTCCTCACCATGGCCTTTCTCTATATGGGGAATTGACATGATTGGCATGATAGAGCCAAAGGCGTCCAACGGTCACAGATTTGTTCTCATAGCAATTGATTACTTCACCAAGTGGGTTGAAGCGGCATCGTATGCAAAGGTGACCAGGCAGGTGGTTGTGAAGTTCATCAAGAATCAACTCATATGCCGTTATGGTGTGCTAGATAAGATCATTACTGATAATAGATATAACTTGAACAACACGATGATGAAAGAGCTGTGTAGCGAGTTCAAGATTGCACATCATAATTCTTCTCCTTATAGACCCAAGATGAATGGGGCTGTTGAAGTTGCTAATAAGAATATCAAGAAGATTATCAAGAAGATGGTTGTTACGTACAAAGATTGGCATGAGATGCTGCCGTTTGCTTTGCATGGTTATCGTACATCTGTCCGCACTTCAACAGGGGCAACCCCTTTCTCTATTGTATATGGCATGGAGGCTGTGCTCCCCGTGGAGGTTGAGATCCCATTAATGAGAGTCTTGATGGAAGCCAAGTTGACTGAGGCTGAATGGGTTCAGAGTCGTTATGACCAGCTGAATTTGATTGAAGAGAAGAGATTGACTGCCATGTGCCATGGTAAGTTGTATCAGCAAAGGATTAAGAAAGCCTTTGATAAGAAGGTCAAGCCTCGTGTGTTCCGAGAAGGTGACCTTGTGCTCAAGAAAGTCTTGTCTTTCGCGCCCGATTCCAGGGGCAAGTGGACTCCAAACTATGAAGGTCCATATGTTGTTAGGAGAGCCTTTTCAGGCGGTGCTTTGATACTTACAACTATGGATGGGGAGGATTTCACTCGTCCTGTGAATTCAGATGCAGTCAAGAAATACTTCACCTAAAATAAAAACAGAATAGCTCGCTAAGAACCCGAAAGGGCGCCTTAGGCAAAAATGAGCGTCTCTGTGGATTGAAAACCCGAAAGGGCGATCTAGGAAAAAGTTAGAGACATAAAAAATGAATATATATATCCCGCTAGATTGAATACCTCACCCTGGGGCAATCTAGGCAAAAATTAGGGATTTTGGCAAGTAACTGCATCTTGACAAGACTTTGTTCTACAAACCGTCTTCTGTCAAAGATTCTCGCTCAGTCATCGTCAACTGAAACTTAAAGTTCATTAGATTCAGAGTTGGTGGAGAAATGGTCATTATGTTCAATGTAGCCTTTTTCCAATATATATCACCAATTTCAAATTTGTAAAGATCCATGGAGTCTTGCCATTTGCAGACTACCATTCCATCAAATAAATTTGAGCCTTTATCCAATTCTTTGCACTCTTATTTGTTTCTGTTCAACAAATATTTGCATGTTTTAATTGATAAAAATCATTGTTTTAAACAAATAAAGTTTTTATAAACAGTTTTTAAACAAAGTGAACATTCACAAAGAATGGAAAGGATAATTGGGACGTCCTCAGTGCTCTCCCAAGGATAGTATGATCTCCAAAAGGGTAAGGCATTGGTTCATATTCCTAGCATATTCTTGTATCCTCTTCATCATCTTTCAGGTTTGTCTCCTCAGTGAGCACAAGAGGTAATGCACCACCAGATCCCCTGAGAGTCTGAATTTTGGTCTCAGTCTTCTAGCTCCCCAGTGAGTATGGATCTAGCATTTGTGTTATCAATTATATGGTTGTCATCCCTTGGGTGGATTGACCTAGAATCCCTTATAGATTGATAAATTGATATGCTATCTCTTTTCGAGGAAGTTGGTCTTCCCTCATTCAGATTGGAATTGTCCCGCAGAGTGGGAAGGAAATCCCAGCATAAAAGGATCTTCAACAAATTGATTTGCAACTTATCCCCTTTGCGGATTCACATACATTAATCTCCAATAGGTTTGCCTCCTGTTCATCCTCAGCAGGGTTGTTCACATTAGACTCCCCCAGTTTGATCACCAGCAAGTTCTCTCCAGCTGATCGCCTACAGGTTATTCCCGGTTCAGTCATCAGCAGTTGTTTCCCTAGTGGAGTTGCCTGATCGGAGCCTGATTGTCGTTACTTCCTCCTTCTCGGATAGTTTTCCTCCTAGCAGAGCGGGTGATGAAAATGTTTATTTTCTATCCCCAGTGGAGCGTTGTTTCTCTTTTCCTCGGCAGAGTTTGTTTCTCCAGCACTATGAGGATATATGATGGTTTTTGAAACTTCTGTTTGGTGGTTGTTCCCCATAGAGTTTCATATCTTGTCCCGATAAATTCCCCAGTAGAGTTTCTTCTACGATGGAATATTATCCGTGTAGTTCCCCCAGCTAAGGCTCTGTCTGATCCTAATTTGGCGTTGGAACTTCTAAGGAGGATGTGTTGTCTTCTTCCCCAGCGGAGTGACTGGTTCTCCTTCTCCGCAGCAGAGATATTCATTCCGTGTTTAGAGGTGAATGTTTGCTTGGATGTGCTTCTGTTTGGTGGTGGTTCCCCACAGAATTCCACATCACCCCCTGATAAGATCTCCAGTAGAGTTCGTCTCTGACTAATCTTATCTTTGTCTCTGCGCATTGTTGGAAGATCCCCAACTTTGGTGGTTGTGACCCTTTGCATATTCCCAACAGCGGTCTCTGATCCCGATGATCCTGCTTATTCCCCTAGCAGTGATCTTTGTCCCTGGCAGCGGCTTCGCTCGGTTTCTCAGCATTGGTCTTTCTCCCCTGCAGATATTGTTGTTTCCTGGTATTTGTTGCCCCCACCAGATTGGGTGTTTCCCTGTGGGCTTGGCTTTCTCTTTTGAGATGTAGTACCGGATCTCTGTCCATTGATTCTTGGACCTGGTTGTGTTAGATATGTCTATTTGTCAGCATTCATCATACATAAACCACGCATATACATGCATAATTATAACATTCAGATATTCATGATGCATTCTTTACCATATATCTTTGTTTGTTATCTCCTGCTATTTGGTGATACATATTTCCCCAAGCAGATGTTTGTATCTGATCTCTCCATATAGAGTCAGCCCCATAGGCAGAAAGTGTCTATCCTTTCTTCCATATTCTCCACTGAGTCATGTCCTCGTGGATGATTATTTCAGTTTCCTCCCAAAACATGTAATGGGATGGAATTACTCCCCTGAGTTTGTATCCTCATTGGGTTGAGTCTTGTTTCATCGTGTCTCTCTAGTTTGTTCCTAGATTGACTCCTCTTGTTATTTCCCCTGCAGTTCCCTGTGGTTCAGGTGATCAATTGCTCAGTAAACAGTAGTTGTTCATTCTTTCCCCAGCGGATGTTATGGCCTTCTACCCAGTAACCGGTAGTTGTAAGTCCTATTTCTTTGGTTTTCTACCCAGTAACCGGTAGTCGTAAACCCCATTTTGTCCCCTTGCAGAGTTAACCCTTGATTTTGTTCATCCTAACCGATGACGGTTACTCTCTTCTTTGGTTTTCTACCCAGTAACCGATAGATGTAATCCCCTCTTTGTTGGTTATCTTTATCCAATATTCGGTATTGATATTCCTTCATTTTTTAGTATACCACCCAGTAACCAGTGATATATCTCCCGGATCATTGCTTTTGACAATGTATCCCCAGCGAGTCATCTTTCATTTACCCTTGTTTGGTAATGATTGCTGCTCCCCTTTGATTGGTCATCATTTTATACCCAGTAGCCGGTATCTCGATGTCCTTTCTTTCCGGTCGATTTATCCTTTATTAACCCAGTAACCGGTTGTGGATAATCTTCCATGCGAGTATGTTATCTATGTTGTGACGGTAATAGATAATATATTTCATGCACTCTTCAGTCAAAGTCTTTTTCTTCCCCAGTAGAGTAAGATTCGTATTTCCTTATGGAATCGAATGTCCATCCTGTAATCGAGTTTGCTTTTTCAGCCCTCCTCTCGGATGATGAGTGTTTTGGAAATATTCCTCAATTCACGCTTGGTTGGTCACCTATTATATGCCCAGTAACCGGTATCTCTGGTGTTCCTTCCTTCTTCTCCCTATTATGACTTTTGTCCCCCGTGGAGTCAGATTTTCCTGAGTTGAAATATACCTTTTTAGGTCTTCCTCAGATGTTTGGATGATTGATATCTCTCACCCTTATACCGGTCTTAGATATTCATTCTCCCCGAGCATGTTGTTCTCTCACCCTTATACCGGTGTCTTGATCACATGTCTCTTTGAGCTTATTACCCAGTAATCGGTAATACCTCATTTGTTGTTTCCTCAGCTGAGTCCCTTCGTGGACATCCCCATCTGGGTCCGGATTTTTATCCGAGGTATCCTTTGTGGATAGTTTTTGTATTGGCATATTCCCCAATACATGCATCTTTGCGTCAGCTCGAGTCTTTCCATTGATTTATTTTCATGGAATCCCTTCGTGTCTTTCAGCAAGTTTTAAGTCGTGACCTGCTCATGCATTTTTATCCCCTTTATTCCCCAGTAAAATCCCCAGAGTCTCTGTCCCATTTATGAGTGTATTACTCATATGGATTTTCAGTTTCTCCTGATTTCTTTTTCCTTTGTGGACATATATCCCCACAGAGCATTAACTTTTGCATACATACATTTGCATCACGAGGTCTCTTAGGGACCAAAATTCGTCTCTTTGTTATTATTTAAGTCCATTCTACCACATCGAGACGAAGATTTTAACCTTCATATCTCTGACTAGAATGACCTTAAATAGGGGCATCTGTAAGACCCTAATTTTGACCCTAAGATCCCTCATGGCATCATATCATTGCACATTGCATTTGCCTCAAGGATCATAACATCTTGGCTCCTTAACCCTGGGTTGGGACTTGTGTGAGTTTGTTTGAGACCACCAAGCATGATTGAATTGTATACTATTGCTTTTCTTATTTTGTTTACTAACCAAAAGCATAAAAATATGTCACTAACTTTGTTTGTTTTGTAGCTTGAGCAATCATGTGATCCAAGGCTCCTATGAGGCCCCTATAGTCATTGATATGGCTAGATGAAGATGAGAAAAAGCATGAAAATGGTTCACAAAGCTCTCAATCATCATATATGCCTCCCAAGTATCTCAATTTTCCAATTTGATCAAGATAAGCCAAAAGGCTAGAGGATTGTTTCTCAAGGAAACCCTAATTCATCTATGCATTGACTGTGCCTTGCTCATGAAGCAACCTCAACCCATGATCAAATAAAATCAAGGGAAGTTATTTCATTCATCATTTTATGCATATATGAGCTTATGTGAGTATCCTCAATCATCAATTCATTAAGATTTGAAGTTTGGACTTGAGAAGTTGATCAGTCAATTCATCTGACTATTTTGAAATCCACTGAGACCTAACTTTTAATGTGTTTGTCAAATGAAGATGACCCAAAGAGAAAACATGTTCTTAAGAACCATATGAACAACTTTCATGTTCATCAAAAATTCATTTGAAACTTGGAAGGTCATCATCCATTTCAAAACATTATAGGTCATTTTGACTGAAACCCTAATTTTGGGTCAACTTCCCAAGGATCTAACTCACTAATTTTTCATGATTTTGAGGTGGGACAAAGTGCATTGGAAAGTTTAAGATGTCTACTTCATTTTTTATGTTGGACAAAATTTCATAATCCTAAAATAAACACATGTGATAATACAAAACATTATAGGCCATTTTGGACCAAAGCCATTGAAATGTGAAAAAGTCCAACTTCAAGTGCCCATAACTTTCTCATCAAAAATCCAAATGATGCAAAATTTAAGTCCAAATTTATTGTCATTTGATACTTGCATCATTGAAACAGAAGGGCTTGAAGTTGGTCCATTTTGGCAAAATTTCCATGTACATATTTTGTACCTTGAACTTCATGGCCTGTTTTCAATAATTTACCAACTCCAAATGGATTTTTGTTCAACATAACATTTGTTCCTCATGTCAAGACCTTTCCAACCATTACCCACATGGCTATGTTTCAATTTGGCAAATGGCATTTTCGAAGAGGAGAAGTTTTGGTTCCAATTATGCATAACATGATTAAATTGCTTACACACCATATTGCCTTGCCATGCACACGTCCAAATTCATTTGTTTCATCAACAACATGCAAAACCAACTGAGATTGGGCCTCACATGCGCCTGTACAGGCCCATGCACGGAAGACCCAAGCTCATGCACACACGAATTTTTCATTGCTTGCATCATGCTTGGCTATAAATAGAAGCTCCATTCCTCTTCAAAATCCAACCTCAAGGCGCCTGAACTAATGCACAATTGAATCCCTAACCTTCACTCAAAGGAATTTTGATTTTTCTCTCAAATTTTAAAGCTCAGATTTCAACTTCATTGGTTGATCTCTGAACTTCAATTCCTTAGCCTAGCTTCTTTGTTACCTCAAGAACACACTGCATCAAAGAATTGGAGTGGATCAAGTCTTGTAAAGCTGCACTTCAAAGGTTGTTGTTCAAACTTTTTTGATTCGAAACTCCTTGGATACTGATCATTTCTTGTGTTTGTTGGTACCTCTGAAGTCCTCATGTGAAAGGCAATTGATTTGTGCATTTAATTTCATGAATTGAGCAAACTCAGATTGAACACCACAAATTTCCATCTCAGATTTCTCTCTCCATAGAGATCTTGAGTGGAAACCAAGGTCACAGGGGTGATGTACATCACCCCAGCTTTCTAAAAATATATAGATCCTGCATTTTAATGAAGGTTTGAAAACCTGCAATTTCTGGTCGGGACAGTGAGTCTCGCCAGAGAAGACGGTGGTTTCCACCACCGTCCCCACGTGGACGAGTTCATGGTCGTTGGATGCTTTGCTTTTGATCTAATCTGGACGCTTGATTGTTATGACTTTCATTTAATCAGCATGTTTCTCTTTTGACCAATGCCTACCATGAGCGCGCGCTTATCAACCATGTGATGATCCACGTCATTTAATGAGACAAGATCAGACGTTCCATGATTTTTCTAATTTCTGATTATTTCATTTTATTTTCTTTAATTTCATTTTATTTCAAAAATTCATAACTTCTTCATTTTTAATCATAAAAATATGGGACCAATTGCAATATTTCCCTTTTAAATTCTAGTTTCTGAAAATGATTTGTAATATTTTTTATGATTCCATTTGATATTTTTTGTGAATTTTCTCTTTTCTGGTTATTTTTAATTCATTTAAAATACTTTCCAATATTCAAAAATGCCAAAAATATTTTATTAACATCTTTGAATGATGATGAATCTATGAAAAGTATTCTCATCAATTTCTTAATTGATTTGAATTTATTTGAGATTTTAGTTCAATTATGTTATTTTTCTTCATTTTTAATTGTTTAAAATTAGTTTCTGTTTTCAAAAAATGATGAAAATTTTTGGCAAACCTTGTTTGACCATGTTGAACTTATGATGATCCAATTGGACTTTTCCAAGTTGATTTGAGTTGGATTTGAAGTTTGACCTTTATTTGTTTATTTTAATTCAAGTATTATTTTAATTCCAAAAAATACCAAAAATATTTTTATTGTTTCTTGACTTCTAAGCTTCATCTCACCTATGTTTACCATTGATTGATATTGATTTCATTCATGTTTGATCAATGTGTGTTGGTTATGTCATTTGAATTTCAATTATGTACATTCCATTCCTTCTTCTTCTTCTTCTTTTTTCTTTTTGACCAATGAGTTAAAGATTGGTGGTTAGCCTTGACATATGAGAGGCTTAATCTTCCTTGATTCAAATCAAATTCATCTTGATCAAAGATCAAGTGAATTGCTTTGCATTAAGGATAGGTTGCTTCTTGGTCAAGCAAAAGACCTAAATCAATACAAGGTCATTCTTCTTTTCTTTTTGGCATGGCAAGTTGTAGGAGCTTGGCTTACTAGTTATGGTCTCTAACTTGTGTTTGTTTCCTATAGTTTTATTGACCGGCCTCGGATAGGTGTGACTACTATATTAGTCCACTTACGATTACTTAACATAGCGCTAAATTGCCTTATGGCACACTAACACTAACTACTAATCATTAACTTTTAATTTAAGCATTTAATTCTTGCAATTTACTTTAATGCAATTTAATTTCTTGCTCATTAATTCATTTGTCTTTGCCCTTTGCTCACTTGAGCTCAGATTTATGTTAATGCTATTTGCCCTTTGCTCACTTGAGCACATTATTGTGTATATACTATTGTGTTTGTTTTGTTTTGTTTGTGTGAACCCAATGCAAATGGAGAAAGGACTTAGATTTAAGACCTTACTTATGCTAATGAAGTTTGAAGAGAAACTAGGCTCATGCCTTTAGAGTGCTAAAAAAATTGTTGAAGAGCAACTAGGCCTCATGCCTTTAGAATGCTTAATCTTGAAGATAACATTGAAAGGACCCCTAATTCTAAACTCACTCTTGTCGATTCTTTATTTGTATTGTGGAACTTTTTGATTTGTGTGTTCTTGTGTGCTAGGGATCCTAAACTTGAGCCAATTAGAAGAACCATTGTCATGGACATCCAAGATAAGAGATACAAAAAGCCAATTGGAAGATTCCTAGGAGCTTGATTGATTGTTTGCTTGATTGCTTGAGTTATTTGCTTATTGCTTGCTAAGTCCAAAGGAGTGGAGCAACTTGGATCATCTTTATGATCTCAAGAGGGGAACTCTAAGTGGTTTTATTTCTCTTCCCTCATCTTTGCATGTTTAGGACCTAGCTCTTCTCTTCTTCTCTCCACTCTAACCCAAGCCAAACTTTTGTGCAAACATCAACATTGTTTTCAAATATTAGAAACCTAGGCATTATGCCTTTGATTTTTCAAACTCTTTTCATAACACTTATTTTGAATTGAATCTTAAGTCAACTTTGACCTTATTTTGTGAATTCTTTTCATTTGTAAATACAACTCACTCAATTATTTTTATGGTTCCAATGACCATTTGTGTTAAAGCTTTTCATAAACATTAGCTATTAGGTTTGAGTTATCCTAGAGGTTGATATAATACTCACCTGTATCCTTAGTGATGGACTATAAGTCTTCCATGCTTATTATAGGGTTAACCCCTCACTAGCATGTTAAAGCTCTCCTCACATGGTGGATTTGTGGTTTTAGGTTGAGTTTTCTCCCTTTGATAACAAAAGACCTTAAGGCTTTTGACCAATCAATTCACCAACTTCTTTTGAGATTTTGTACCCTGAACTACGAGGTTTTGATCCTAATCTTTTTTAAGATGGTACGTAGGCAATGGGTTTATCCATTCAAACACAAAATTGTAAATAACTTGTATATTCTTTTCTCATCTCCCCAATCATGCTTGCACAAATATTTTTCACAAATACCAACCTACCTTACAACATTTGTAGGGCTCCCTTAGAGTACTAAGGATGTTTTGGGTGCTTAAAACCTTCCCATTGCATAACCAACCCCGTTACCCAGATCTCTGACATTTTTATTAGTTTTTGATTTGATAAAACTTCTCGGTTTTTATTCGCTTTGTAACCTTTCCTTTGGATAAATAGAAGTGCGGTGGCGACTCGAATTGTATGATTTACTTTTGATTTAGTCAATAAATCTAAAGGTAACGAATACCCCGCTACATTTACCATTTACCGTCCTACCTTCGATAGGCAGTCCCAATAACATGTAGACATCTTCTAACATCACGGTACATTCACCGGTTGGAAACCAGAATGTGTGTGTCTCGGGACTCCATCTTTCACATAATGCAAGAATAAATTTTGTATCAACCGACCAAGACATTATTTTGCTTACATGTCAAAAACCGGCGAGTTCGACATAAGATTCAACCATCGCATCCGTGTGAACAAATTCGTGGACAAGAGTTCGAAACCTAGAAACATCCTAACAAATAAATAACAAAATGAGTTACTTTATAAAAAATTGTGTTAGAAAAATAATACAAGAAGTAAACGCTTACATAAGTTGCTATGTTTGCAACCGTGCCTCTATGCGATTCACCCATAGTTAGCAGAGACATCGTGTCATAATGTTGCAGATGAAAGAATGGTTGTTGCAGATGAAATAGTGGTTGCTACAGATGGAAGAGTAGTTATTATAGGTGTAGAAGTGATTGATGCTGATGAAGAAGTGATTATTGCATGACTATTTATAACGAGAGACGTGCAAAAGTTTGCATGCATGAAAAAATGGGCATGCAAGCTAGCGCAAATTGGTTTGGCGTGCACATGCAAATGTTAAAAGCTAGCGCCATATGGAATGACGCCTCCTAGGTCGTGGCAGGTTGCATGGATGGTCTTATCCCTAGTCTGCATGGCTATTTGCAGGGTATGCTCTAACTCAGCCGTCATTTCAATATTACCGTGACGAAATTAGATTGTCTAAACAAACAACACAAACAACAAATATCGAATACAGATGAAAATACTTAACCACAATATTTAAAAACAACATTTCTACCTGATTACAACAATCAAGCTGATGTCATCTGGTCAAAACATCATTTCCCTAGCATCCTTATCAGTTTTTGCTCGCATCCAACAAAATATACTATCGAGTCTCTCAATACTTCTAATTTTTTCCCTTCTGGTATTTTTACATCTAACCAACGAACCAACTCCCTCTTTAGTTGATCGAAACGACAAATGTTCTAGAAGAGCATCACCATCAGAGGCTTGTTTCTCGAATAAATCACTTTTCCATAGCGGCGACGAACACCAAACATGTTTGCAATATGATGAAAAAAGATGTGGGAAAACGAATCACACAACACCTCTATTTATACAAAAAAAATGCACATTACACTGAGGCGTCAGACCAATTGGCGTCTCCTCTCATTCAATGTACATGGGCGCCAATTGGATTGGCAGCACCATGTGCTGTCGCCAATCCAATTGGCACCCCCTCTTAAAAGTTAAGGGCAGACGCCAATTGGTTTGGCGCTTATGCCTTACTATTATTATTTTTTTAAACTGGGATAGATTGAGAATTAATTTGAAAACTGAATTAATTTAAAAACTGAATTATTTTGATTTTTTTTTTTGAAAATATGAAATATTTGAGTAAAAAATTCACAATTGACTATCTCGAACTTATTTATCAGCTATCCGAACAAATTTTGATCTATAAATATTATAAATAAGAAGAAGTTGTACAATTGACTATCCCAAACCTTTTCTAGATACTAATTAACTAATAACAAACATAATTAACTAATTAATCTATTGAACCCGTTTGTTTTGATTTTAAAAAAATGATTTTTAGAATATTATATATTTTTGTGGTAAACTTTTTGATTTTGTTATAATTTATTTTGATATCAAAATTTTATAAAATTAATTAAATTTAAAACTATTTTAAATAGTTTTTCATAAAAAAGATTTTAAATTTTTTTATTTTAAAAATCATAATTTTAATTATGTTTTAATTTTCAATAATTTGTATTTATGTTTTAAAATGTCAAAATTAATCTTTTAAGAAAAAATAAATTAAAAATTCTAATATTTTTAAAAAAAGTTATATATTTTTTTATTAAAACATAAAAAAAATCTTTTTTTTATGCTAAAAGAATCTGGTCAATCTTCAATACATATTCAACTAAGTTGCTCTTATTAAGAATAAACTCATCTAATACCTTACAAACAAATCAAATATTAACTTTTATGATTAAAAAAATAATCCTGATAAGAAAATTGGTAAGGTTCTTTATCTTTTTTATTAAGTTTTATAAGATGTTAGCTGTGCCACCCCGACACATGTTGAGGTCTAAGACAAATATAAAAGAGTAATATTAATAAATATTTAAATAAAAATATTAAATTTAAATTTAATATTTTTTATTGAAATTTAGTAATTGTATTATAACTGAGTTTATTTTAAATTTTTTTTAACCTATAATAAAATTATTAATCATTTTAATTTTTGTTGAAATTTTATATTTCTAAAATCTTTAACTATTGTTTCTTAAATTTTTAAAATTTTCAAACTTCTAATTTAAATTTGAAGTAAATGTTACTCTAAAACTAAAATAAATGTGCCACAAAATAGAGAAAAATAAAATAAACACTATAAATTAAGAAAAAATGAAAAATATTTGAACAATAAAACTTAATCATTAATGGATTATTTGTATAAACTTTGTTAAAATGTTGTTCGTCTCCTTCCACTATAATGAAATTGTTGTTAATTGCAATTAAATTAATAAAATAAAAAATATATTTTTAAGAAAAAATGTAACTACTCACTAAAAACAAATTGTATAACTTTATCTTTGCATATATAGTAAATGCATTATTTTTTTACAATTGTATAGGGAAGTACAGGAAATACAGAGAAAAAAAATGGCAAATGTAATATTTTATTGAACTATTCCTTCATAATAACACTTACTGGAGACTTAGAGCCTTCATCCTGCATCATGCATGATAAATACAATCAGACTGTGGCCATAAATAACAACAAAAATCAAATAGTATTGAAATACTACTAAGAAGTAATTAAGAACCTTTTATCTTGTTGATCCATCATGTAACTGCAACCATTATTTGTGTATTTGGGCAGTGGAACATGTCCTTCCTCAATCAGCTTCACATCTTCAACAAGCTTCTCATAATGTCTTTTCACTTCTTCTACTGTCTTTCCTCCCACAGCTCTAGCCACCTTCTGCCAACGATCTGGAGTGTCCTTCTCCAACATTGCTAGTGCATTCTCAAATCTTTTGTTTTGTTTTGCTGTCCAATTTGAGCTTGAAGCCATTGAAGTGTACAAACCAACAACACTGCTAAGTATATCTAAGGTTTAAGGAGACTGTTATTGCTAGCTACCCTTTATATAGCTGTGGATGACCTGATTTACATATCTACCGACACTTCTGATTAAAGACATGTTACGAGATGCATGTATAATTAGTTTAGTGGAATTTTGGGGTAAATAGTTTATCAGAAAGAGATGGTTATATAAGATAAATGTGTAAGGTCTTCATGGAATCTAATGATAAGTTCCTTCTTCACCCCACCCTATAACAAGTTGAGATCGACATAAAAAAGGATCTTCTAATCTCAATATGAAAAGTATTCTATATTTGTATGGTGAAGCATGTTCCATCAATTAACCCAAAAAACCAAAGAATGTTTTTATTTTTATTTTTTATATGCAAATGTTAAATGTTACTTAATTGCTCACTACAAAATGAAATAGGAAAAAATAATATTTCAAAAAATTGATGTATACATTAATTTTTAAATATTATTATTACTTTTATTTCATTTTAAATATAATACTCTATATATAGCTTGGTCAAAAATGTTTTTTTAGAGAAAATACTAGGATAGTTATTGGACCCAAAAGGAAAACGATCAGGGATAGAAATATGGATGATGGATTCTTGAAAGAAGCAGGTCCTTCAAAGCATACAAAGCAAAGTGGTTTCCCGAGAAGCGTTGTAGGACACCCAGTTGGGCTTAAACCCAAAACCCATAATCCCTTTCATGTAATACATGTGGGCCATGAGATCCCTTGTACATGGACACTATCTATAAATGGCACCACGAATCTAAAGGGAAGTGGCAATGGTATAGTAATGAAAGGTCCAGACGATCTCCTTTGAGACAAATATCTCATATTAAAGTTCAAACCCAATAATAATCAAGCTAAGTATAAGGCCCTTATCGTTGGTATGAACCTTGCTATAGAATGGGCACTTCAAGTCTCATAGCTAGGAGATACTCACAATTGATCGCAAACCAAGTTATCGGAGAATAATAGGCGAAATAAGCCCAATTGATCAAATATCTCGCAAATATACAAGAGTTATCTAATTATTTTACATTATTTGAAGTGATATATCTTCCCAAGAATAAATCTCTTGACTGAATCTCCAGTAAAAGATCATTAGCACCAAGAAACCCGATCATAATAGGATGGTCATTCAAGAGACTTTGATTGCCCCCCAGTATTGAAGCGGGAGAAGTAAACTTCATTAGAGTCGCTCAACCCTCAAGTTGGATGACACCCGTAATATGGTATCAGACCACAGACGAGCTACCTTTTGAGGAGTTGGAAGTGAAGAAGATTCAAAAGCCATTAACATAATAAACCCTAGTGTCCGAGAAGCTTTATAAAATGGGAAGATAATCCCCCATTCTAAGATTCCTGGGGGAGAATTAGACTACCCTAGTCCTTGGAGAAGTATACCTAAGAACATGAGACAATCACATCGACAAATGATCCCTCACTCAAAAACTATTGAGAGCAAACTATTATTGGCCTACCCTAATGAAAATGGTGCAAATTTAATTAAGAAGTTTGAAAAATTCCATAGGCTTTCCAATTTAAATCATGCGACAATTGAGTCTCTTTATTTCTTCCATCATCCTGGCCATTCTATCAATAGGGCATGAACATCCTATGTTATTTTCCTTTGGTGCCAAAGCTGAAATCCCTAATTGTTAGAGTAGACTATTTCACAAAGTGGATAGAGAAATAGGTCGTCTACAAGATCACAATAGAGAAGGTTCAATATTTATATTGGGAACATATTGTAAGCAGGTTTGGCCTACCTAAAGTCATCATATCTTATAACAACAATCACTTTGGTAGCTTGATTGTCATATATTTTTTTTCCACAAATTGAGGATATATAAGAAGTTCATCTCAGTCGTCTACCTGCAGGATAACAAACAAGTAGAGTCAGCAAATAAAGTAATAATGCGGTATAAAGAAAAAGCTAGACAGTGCCACGTGCATATGGGTCAAACAACTGCACGAGGTCTTGTGGTCATATAACACTACTCCCATTCCACCATTAATGAGATGCCATTTACTATGGTATATGGCGCTAAAAACATGCTTCCGATCGAAATCGACATCCCACTTGGAGGCGCACAAAGTTTAATGAGGATGAAAACGAGACAAAACTTAGGTGTGTAGCTGACCTGATTGACAAGAATAGAGAGATAGCCCATATCAGGGAGTTCATTCCCCCAAACAGAGGGGCCCCAAACAGAGGGCCACCGAATGATATAATTTAAAGGTAGTCCCAATGGAGATGCAATAAGGCCACTTAGTACTCACGCAAGTGGTCACACCTACCAAGTTAGGAAAGTTGTTTCCTAACTGGGAAGATCTTTATCAAATATACCAGGATCTACCACATGGCGCCTATAAATTTGAAGAATTGGATGTAAGATTAATCTCTATAATATGTTACTCGATTAATCTTAGATATTATTACAACTAACAATTTATATGCTTTTTTTGCTAAATACGACGTAAGATTTGACCCTCTAGTGTATTTCCTTAAATGATTTTGGTAAAGTAATTAAAGTTATGGTCACTCTCTTTTCCTTATAGGGTGGAGTTTTTGATGAGGAACCATACCCTCTTGACAATTTCATATGTACAAGTGAGAGCTCTACGTTGGATTTCTATTGAAGGATCCTTGCCGCCCTGTGCGACAATATACGATGGACCTTCACTAAAGGATCCTTGCCAACCTATGAGGTAATATACTTCAAACCTTCACTGAAAGATCCTTTATGAACTATGAGGCAATATATATTGGACCTTAATTGAAGGATCCTTGTCATCATGTGAGTCAATATACATTGGAACTTCACTGAAATATCATTGTCGCCCTATGAGGAAATATACATTGGACCTTCACCGAAGGATCATTGCGACCCAAAGAGGAAATATGCGTTGTATGTTTCTTGAAAGATCCTTGTCATCCTATGAGAAAATATATGTTGACCTTCATTGAAGGTTTAACGCTAAGAAACTCTCCACTTAAGGTACTCGCCTCAAGCAAAAGCCTGTCACAACAAAGGAAGTATAAAACTTTGATAAAAACTATGACAAATCCAAGCATCATGAAATTAATTGTTGTAAATTCTTTAAAACTCGAAGAACATGATTTCCAAAACGGGGTATGCGTCCAAGAAATTCCCGAGGAAGTCGCCTTCTATAGTATTGTGTTGTGCTATTTATATGTGTAAGTATACACTGTCCAATAGTAGCTAGTGATGTAAAAGTAAGAGTATCGATCCCATAAAGATTATATTAACTTAATTTGATTCTCATTGTAAAACTTTGTGAATAGTCATAAGCATAGGATAATAATAATGGTTTGTTGTCACGAACTCAGATTGAGCATTAATGAATAAGAGTAAAAAATTTAAATCAATAGTGAGAGACATGTTAAGCAATGATCCATTTAACGAGTTTCATATTTTGTTTCTGAATGATGAGATTTGTCGTGAGAGGTGAGGCAGAAAGTGATCTAGTGGTCTATGTCTACAAAGTTAAAACATATGCATTAAGTTAGGGGGACAAATATCTAAGTCTCGCAATAACATTAAAGAACGTCTTATATAACTTATGATTTCCCATATGGTTGTAGTTCTTTATGTCTAAAGTGACTAGTCTAGTGAATATTTCTATCCTACTATTTTCAACCACATTTACCAAGAGTTCTACTTGTTAAACGACCTCTCAACATTAACAAGGTCTTACCTATTTCAAGGATGATAAGACAAAGAAACAAATATATAACAATATTTCACATGATAAAATGCATCATTAAAATCACAACATCTAACAAAAAATACTATTTTTCATTAAACTTCACATTGCTCAACATAAAGAGTTTAACTCACAATGAGAAAAAGAAACACATCAACACAAGTTCTTAAATTTAACATTCCTAAAAACTAATGAAAAGGAAGTGAAAACCTAAGTGTAATAATTCTACTTGTTGCTATCATTAATCAGCAAGAGGAAAGTTCTGTCACGCCTGGTAGCTCAACACTTCTTCAAGAAAGGAAAGATGAAAGGTTTTCTTCACTTCTGATTCAAACTTATTCTTGTCTAAATGAGATATATTTTTCTAAGTTATTTCTCAAGTTTCTCAACTTTTGAACATCCTTTCATTTCTCCAATGTGGTCCTTTATCCTAGTTTTTAGGGTTTCTTTGAGTAATTGGATAATGGCCCTTGTGATTATCCATTGATTTGGCTCATGAAAAATATCACATTCCTTCTTATTATCCTCTCGTACCAGTACTAGGTATAATACATAATGTTGCAAGGGATAAAGCATCATGTGACAGACCTACCGCCCAAAGGTACAAGCCGCACATTCATTTCATCTCTAGGAAGCTTCTGTAGGGTTTTATCTTGTAGTGTCCATCCTTACCCATCTACTTTTCCCGCTCAGACAGTGCTTCCATCTTCAAGCTCATGCCACGTTTTCCCTAATTTTGATATGATTCACTCCTTATAGCATCTTCTGGCTCTAAGGTCTGTTGGAAAGTGAGTTTACATGAAGGTTGCATTCTTGGCATGACATAACTTGTAACTAGAGTACTCCTAAAAAGGCAAAAAAAACATAAAACTCACAAAAGAGAGCATCTAGTGTGCTTCATGCTATCAAATCTAAAAACAACAAAACCTACTTAATTCATCCTTATTATGCTTCTTAAAACAAAATAAAATCACTTAATAAAGGATTAACTATCTCACAAATAATGAGTTATCATATTCTCTGAGGGACTCGCCCCTAATTTTGCCTGCGAGACTCTCCTTGAATATCTTTTGGGGAACCACAAAGTTTTTAAGAAAATAATATGTTTGAGTAAAATAGCTTCACCATTTTCAAGACCTCATTTTTTAGGGACTACAGACTTGAATAGTTTATCGAGCCTAAAAGGAAAATGATATGGGATGGAAATTGGAAAGGCGAGTGTCTGAAAGAAGCAGGTTGCCTAAAGCATACAAAGTAGGGCGACTGCCTGAAAAGCGTTGCAGGACGCCCAATTGAGCTTAAGCCCCAAACCCACGATTTGTCTCATATAATACATGTGGTTTATGAAGTGTCTTAGGAGAAGCTGTCGGGGAACGTGAGAGACGGGAAAACCGTTCATCCCACGACTAAGGAATGACATGGTTTCCTCCGATCCATGTTTCTTGGGAAGAGTGAAGGAAAACCGTCTCATGGTTTTCTCTCCCAGGTCCAAATAATCCTCTATAAATGACTCAATCCTGAAATAGAGAAGAGGGTCACGAATTTTGAACACACACATGTTAAGAAGGAGTCTCTTACAATTCATGCATGTGTAGACTTTTCATAACATCACTCACCCTAAGCACACCAAAATGAGTTGAAGGTGAGGTGGTCACCTTTATTACACTCTAACAAACACATGAATCATCGGTCATCCTTAGAAGTCACACAGCAGAGTCTCTTGTATCCTGCACGAGAGAGTTCTCACTCTCTATTATACTTTTAGCAAGTACGAATATTCAAATTATTATCATATCAATATTTTCTAATCTTTCATAATTTAAAAATTGATCATTTAACTCTTGTCACTTACCAATTGAAAATTTGCTTTTTTTTTTCTATGTAGACGAAGTGACATTACATTTACTACTAAAAAGTCACACAACTATGAAGTTTAATGTTTGAACTCTCATGTTTGACATCCAATCCATCACTATCAACTCTATCAACTTTTGTCATTGATCTAATATTTGTGGACTGAAAATTTACATTGTAACTCCTTGAATTCATAGTTAAGAAATACTCCTAGTGCTTTAATTAGAATTTTTCACGTTACCTAGAGTTGTATGGATCATACAGAAAACGCACAAAAGTGCTCTTATTATAATTTTTTAGCCGTTTCTTTTGTTTCCCTTCTGGTCATGTTGCAAAACAATATTTTTACCTTTTAAGATCACTTAAAGTTATTTAGATACGTGTGTCATTCAAGCTAAGAAATATAATAGGAAAACACAAAGAAGTAGTAGAGACTTAAGCATGTAAATACAAAAGAAAAACCACTTTAACTTCAATAAATAAGATTTTATATGCAAGTTAATCTTTTTGGTCGTATTTCGCTAATTAATTTGTGACTTTGTACTCAAAAGAAGTTAATAATAAAACTCGACCTCAGTCACCATTTCTACTTGATTCCATGGCAATGGATAAGGTGATGCTGATATATTCCGAATCCTTATCATCCACGCAAAGCTTAGCATTGCTTTCTATTTCGTAAGCTTTATGATCACTCCACTACCAACAAGTTGCTATAATTTGGGGCCATAATTTGCTCATCGGATTGGTCTCATAGTCGATGCTTAGATTCCATAATAGAACCTATTACTATCAAGAAAAGATTCCAGATCCTGTATGCTTTGAAAGCATTCCTACATCATCACTCTTATATATCTAACCTTTAATTTGTTCATAGGTGAAAGATTGACCACCCACCCATAAACTTAACAATTTTTTAAAAATGTATCTTCCACATTCTATAATTAACCATGTAAATACATGACATTAGAGTGGTATTAGAGCCTAGGATTTTATATATAGATGACTGTGTTGGGTTTGATAAGCCTAAAGCTAGTGTAAATTAAAGGTTCCACAAATCCAATAAATTTGACTTTTTCGAGCAGAAACAATAAAATTGAACACCAATATTTAACGTCAAAAACCCTTTAATAGTGAGGGAAAAACCACGCGACAAACTCCAAAAAAAATATTAAAATATATTAAAGAATATTACAACATTCTCTTCGCTTGCTCTTACACAAAAGATATATAATATAGTGTTTTTTTCGTGAGACTCCCTCTTATTTTGATACTCATATTATTTTTAGTATTAAGTGAAGGTTACGGAAATAAATGGGGAACTTAGAATAGAAATAATGAACACAAATATTTTTATTTTGGTTTTTTGTTAACGAAGCTACCTCCAGTACACCCGTTAAGGTGATTTCTCATTATCACAAGGATTTAATCCAATATAATCAAACTTGATTACAACCACAAAAACAAACTATCAATGTATTCCTGAGAAATTCAAACTATACCCTAATCTCTCAAGGAAATACAACTCAAAAGTTGAGAAACAAAGTGTGTTACAAAGATACTTCTATGAAAGCAGATTACTCAAATGTATTACAAAGATTTACATACAAAAATGTTTTCTATGAAAGTGTATCAACAAAACTTCTTTGTGTGTATTACAATGTTCACATAGTAGTTGTTGTTCACTTTTCCATTCTTCCAAAAGACTCCTTTATATAAGCAATAGAAAGATCCATTGGAGGGAAAAAATAGAATTCCTCAAGTAGTTGTGTCCATGCATAACGGTTTGTAAAAATGGGAGACAAAATGGTACAATAGTACAATCTTTTTTCCACAAAATTAGTATAGTGGAAAGAATATTGATCTTGTACTGTGTACTATTTTCTTCACGTAAATATTTTTGATCTTATCTTCTAATATTTAGAGACTTCAGAAAGAGAGTTGATGAAGCATGCATAGAAGTAACAAAGTATGTATGAGAGAGTCTTCAGAGTATTGATCCAGAGTCTGGTGACACAACTCATCAGAGTTGTTGAGCACAAGACTTCAGAGCTTGATAACGTCATAGGCTTCTCTTATCAAGGTCATATACCGAAGCTTTCTGGATGAGCGATAATCAGAAGCGTTAAGCAGAGTAATCCATAACTTGATTATCTTTGTAGAACACACATTATTTTACTTATTTGAATCAGAGTGCACTAGGTTCAACGTCTGATGATGTCACACGTGACTTTCTTAGAGTCAGAACTTGTTTCTAGTAGCTGCATACTTAACAAAACTATTATGGCACAAAATTGTCCTTTAAGAACCTGTGTCGTGTTATCATCAAATCTTAAAGCCAGATGCATAATCAAATATTATTCTTACACTAAGGAGTAATAGAGATGATACCCACCCTGATGTATCTTCAACTTATGTTTTTTCTAAGGCATTTCTCCATATGCCAAGGCCTCTATTTACATATGAAATAAGGCAATGTGAATACAGTGAAACTTTGTCTAAAGATTCTACAACATGATATGTGAAAATCTAATATTTCCAAAATATCACCACCATAAGTTATGCCTTTGCATGTAATCTACAACATAACCTAACTATTTGAAGAAAAAATGAATCCTTACATTAAATGCACATAAGACTGTGCCTTCATGCAAGCTTCTTTTGGATGGGCAATACCCATATGTGTTGGGACCAATAATCTCCCCTTCAACCTAAGGGAGATATTTATATCATTCACTTGTGATCCATGCTAATCAACTCGACACAAAGTTTAAGCTTTTCACGTGTTGTAACTTATGTTAACATATCTGTGAGATTTTTATCAATGTGAATCTTTTCCATCATAAATTGTTATTCTTCTGCTGCTTGACGCAACCAATGATATCTGACATCAATATGCTTTTTACGAGAATGATACATCACATTCTTACTTAAATCAAAAGCGCTTTGACTATCACAATGGATAACATACCTTTCTTGCTTTATTCCCAATTTGTGAAGAAACCTTTTTAGCCAAAACACTTCCTTCTCTACTTCAACCATGGCAATGTATTCTTCCTCGATAGTTGACAGCGCAACACATTTTTGCAATTCAGATTGCCAAGATATAACTCCTCCAATAAAAGTAAACAAAACTCCTGAAGTAGACTTTCTACCTTTCAAGTTACAAGCCATATTGGTATCTGTGTAGCCTTCAATCGGTTATGATCCTCCAAAAGATATCCACTTATTAGAGATTCCTTTCAGATACCTAAATATCCATTTCATAGCTTTCCAATGTTCTTTACCATGATTGAAAAAAATCGTCCAACAACTTTGACGAAACAAGTAATATATGGCCTAGTGGAAACCATTGCATACATCAAACTCCCAACTGTTGAGGAGTAAGGTATAACATTCATAATTTAATTTTTATCATGTCTAGTAGGAAAACTTATTTTACTGAGTTTAAAATGATTGGCCAATGGTGTGCTAACTGGATTAGCATCCTTCATGTTGAATCTTTCTAGAATTCGTTCTACATACTGTTGTTGTGATAACCATATCTTATTATCTTTTTCGGTCTCGCGAAATTCACATAGCCAAGAATTTCTTTGTAGGACCTATATTTTTCATATCAAAGAATTTTGACAACTCCCTATTAAAGTCACCATTCATCCTTGTGTCTTGTCCAACTATCAACATATCACCTACATATATAACAGAAGAATTATGAACTTGTCACCTAGAAATGTTTTGACATATACATAATTATCAGCATTTGTCTTGGCATATTCATGAATCGTCATGAATGAGTCAAATTTTTTATACCATTGTCTTGGAGCTTGCTTCAATCCGTACAGGCTCTTATTCAATCTGCAAACCATGTTCTCCTTTCGAGTCTTTTGAAATCGTTCTGGTTGAACCACGTAGATCTCTTCATTTAAATCTCCATGAAGAAATGCAGTTTTTACATCCATCTGTTTAAGATCTAAATATTAGCTAGGTACCAATCCGATTATGACTCGAATATAACTCATTTTAACAACAGGAGAGAAGATTTCATCAAAATATATTCCTCGTTTTTTTACCAAATCCTTTTACGCCTTAGAGAGATTTGTACTTCACTAACTTGTCACAGTATTTCTTGAGCTTGAACACTCATTTATTTTTAAAGGCTCTTCAGCCTTCAACAAGTTTCAAAAGTTCATAAGAATCATTTTTCTGCAAGGAATCCATATCTTATTGCATTGCTTTTATCCATTGGATTTTGTCCTTATGAGTTTGAACCTCTTCAAAAATCTATGGTTCCCCGTCGTCGGTAATGAGAATATACTTAAAAATAAGGTATTTGGTAGATGGGTGATGCTCTTTATTCGAGCTCCTAAGTTTATATGTATGGGATATCTCTTCATCTTCAACATATTGATCATCACCATATTCTATTACTAGCTCACCATCAACCCTAGGATCATCATCAAGATCTCCCCCTATGTGGAAATTATTATAAGAGGATTGTTTAGTGTAAGATCAACTTACCACTGTATTTAGGTGTTTTCTAAAATAGTAAAATATCACATATTTTCTTGCTCATGAAACACTACGACTCTACTTCTGATAATTCTTCTCTTTTTTGGATCACATAACCTGTAGCCAAATTCCTCATCTCCATAGCTCACAAAAATACCAGGAATGATTTTATCATCAATATTTTGTCTAGGCTCCTTACTTACATGACCAAAAGCTTTGCATCCAAAAACCTTTAAATGAGAGTAACTAATATCATCTCTAGACCATGCTCTCTCAGGAATGTCAAAGCCCAAAGTAACAGATGGATATCTATTGATCAAGTAGCACGTGGTTTGAACAACTTTATCCCAAAATGGCTTAGGTAGTTTAGCCATTTTTAGCATATATCTAACTTTCTCCATAATGGTTTTGTTAATTCGTTTAATAACACCATTATGATGTGGGGTTCCAGGTATCGTCTTCTCATGTCTGATGTTCGAACAATAATTTTTAAATTCATGGGAGGTATATTCACCCCCATTATCTGAACGAATACAGTTCAAAGGTTTACCAATAACTCTCTCCACCATCGTATGAAACCTTTTGAAGTAATGAAAAACCCGATCCTTACTTTTTAAGAAATCCACCCACATCTTTCGTGAATCATCATCAATAAACGTCACAAAATATCTACTCCCACCAAGAGTATCCCTTTCCATAGACCCACACATGTCAGAATACACCATATCCAATATATCATCTTTCAGTTTCTAAGTTCTACTAAAAGATACTCTATGATGCTTGCCAAACAAACAATAATTACAAGGATTCAATTTAGTACCATTGTCAATTAGAATGAGGGACTTCACAAAATTTTTAATCCTTTTTCACTTAAATGAGCCAGTATTTTATGCCACACATGTCCTTTCTTCACCAAAACATCTTGTGCATTCCATGTTGTTTTGCATATGTAGCCAATAAGAAAGAACAACAATCTCCCCCTTTGGCAATTTTTTTCAAAAATAAATCTTGTAAAACTTACAAGATTTGTGTGGTTAAGTCTTCAAAAAATATCACAAACTAAGCATCATAAGCACACCACAAACAGAACAATCAGACCACACAACATCAGCAAAAATAACACATAACTATAGTGGTTGCTACACACTCAAAGCAGAATTACAATGCTCCCATAGTCAGACACACAATCAATCATACATGCACACAACAGTCAGTCATGTCACCCATAACACACACATAGAGATTAACTTCACAAATGCATACAAAAATACATGCTCACATAGTATAAGTCCAAGAGCTAGGCAAGATGCTCCAACATGTGAGGACATAAGCTCATCACATAAGAGCATAAGCAAAAAGTAACCAGAGCGCACACCTATCATACATGATGTATGCATATAACATATTTCTCCCATTTTTTTCCATAATTTGGTAAAGTCATGAAAAGAAGAAAAACTAGAGAAATAATACCAAACATATTTCTAGTCCCAAATGTTCCAACATATGGTCCAACATGTTTTTCCATCTTGGTTTCATTCTTCTCCAGATCAGCCTTCTTTAACTTTGGAGCCCTAGCCTTGTTCCCAACATTTTGACCTCCTTAGATTTAGCTTTTCCAGATGATTGAATCATTTTTGAAAAGAATGGAAAAACTTGAGAGAAGGGAGAGTGAACAATTTTATGAGACCAATAGAGAAATAGAAGAAGATTATTCTTGCTTGTAATGATGGACTAGTTATAAAGAAAATTTGAATTGGGAATAATCATCCTTAGTTCACGTGCAACATTGGTCTTAAGAGAGAAAAAAAAACTTTATATTCTTGCACGCCTCCCATGTATTGATTACTACAAATTCTCACATATGCAAATACCAAGAGAACTCCTTAGTTTTCAAAGTGAGTTGCATCAAAAGCCTTAGTGAACATTGTACATCCCAGAAAATTAGTTGAACAACCGATGTATGAGATCGACGAAGCCTACTTGAGCATATGATCTCTTTGAGGTCGAGTTGGAAAGATAACCGAGTATGCTAGGGTTAATAGGTCGGATAGTTGGGCATCCACTGATCAGAATCCGACCATGGCATCAAACCTCTTACTCGAAAGTTAGTTAGGATATTCGGGTGAGCAAGGTAAATCTGACTTCTCATAAGCTAAGAATATTCCAATTATAATAAGTTGTATCCGATGATAAGGCCATAATGTTGTTTGAAAGGTCACAAGAGACAGTTACAATATGATGCATTATGGATGAGAGTTATAATTATTGAAGAGGCGGTTGTTTAAAAGGTAACTATAAGGGGCGGTGGGCGTTATTGATATGGGTATTTATAAAGGATATGGAGAGTTAGAAAAGGGGAGATGGAGGCCTATAAATAGAAGGATGTTTGGAGGGTAAAGGACAAGAAAAAAAGAGACAAAAACACAAATAACAAAAACCTCAACCATTCATTTTAGGCTCTCCTTGACTTAGAACAAGGAAGTAAATCTTTTAGTGTTTTTTACCAAGAACATTTTGCGCCTACCGTAGGGCCTCGGTAAAACTTTCCCAGGCCACCCAAAACCATCATCAAAGCATTAATACTTTAGGCGAATGATGTCAGGATCGTCTCCCAGTCGAAGTGACCCACCTCTGCCGCTAGATATAAGTTAATTGCTCGCGGTGGTAGAAGCAATTCGCCAGTAGTATGAAGCCTTGCAAGATAGTGTCAAAGTCTTGCAAACATAAAGTATTTAGAAGGGGATATAGAGGAGGAGCCTCTAGACTCTCAGTCTTTATTTGAATCTATATGGGATGATCAGGTCCCGAAGAACTTCAAACCACCATCGTTAGTGTCTTTCAATGGTAAGATTGATCCACAAGAGCATATTATTGCCATTAATAATCATATTGCCATAGTAGAGGCTTCCGATTCACTCAAATGTAAGATCATGGTCGAGACCTTTAAGGAGGGTGCTTTAAGGTGGTAGAGTCTACCCCGGTTCTCGATCATCATCTACCAAGACTTAACCAAGAAGATGGTGCAACACTTTTCGGCAAGTAAGCATATGAAAGTGTTGACTACCGGTCTATTTAACGTCGGAGCAGAGTCTATTTGAGAGTATATGAAAAGATTAAATGAAGAAAGAATTAAGGTATCTCACCTGAATCAAGAAATGTTTGTCAGAGCATTTCAGCACGGCCTTAAAGCCAGACAGTTTAACAAATCTTTAGCACACAAATCGACATCTAACATGGATAAGGTTATCAGCAGAGTGGAATATTACATCAAAGGAGAAGAAAGTAACATGGAAAAAAGATCCCAAGATGAAAAGGATAAAGTGCGGACCAAGGAGGAAGGAGATGGACATAGGACGGAATACTTTAAGTCGGGACCCGGAGATCGACCAATCACAAGACCATCCTGACTACTGTTCGAAAAAGAGCATGAGTACACACCAATAAATGCTAGGCGCAAAGATATCTTAAAGAAGGTATATCACCTAAAGTTGCTCCCGAGGCCCATAGTCCCAAAAGGCGTGCATATTATGATGGGAAAAGACGGAAGTGCATGGTGTACATACCACAGACTTCGAGGACACCACACAGAAAATTGTCATCAACTGAAGAAAGAAATTGAGATATTAATTCAGAGAGTTCGACTATTGTCGTATGTTAAAGACATGGGAGGTCAACCCGGAAAAAGAAGTCCTCCTCAAGAGGACCCAAATTCATAAAATCCTCCACATAAGAAAGGAAAGAGTACATAAGAAGTATGCAAGGCCAGGATAACCTATCATACGCTAAATACAATAGCAGGAGGATTCACGGGAGGAGGTACTAGCTCGGCTAGGAAAAGGTATGCTCGGTTAGTAATGCACATTGAAAAAAGTCGTAGTCAGAGGGGAAAGAAGATTCAGTTGTGGTCAGTTTCCCCAGAAAGGACTCAGAAGGAGTGTTGGCTCAGTACAATGATCCCATGGTGATTAAAGTACAGATCCTTAATTGAAGCATAAAAAGAGTCTTGATATATCCTGGAAGCTCAACAAATGTCTTATACTGGGATGCATTAAAAGGGATGAATTTTGATACCACCGAGTTACTCCCGTTCAAAGGTACTTTGGTAGGATTCTCTAGAGAGCATGTACAGGTGCTAGAACATCTGCCCATAATGACCACCTTTGGCAGTAGAGATCATGTGAAGAGTATCCAGGTAAGATATCTGATTGTCAATGATGCGTCCCCATATAAAATTATTATTGGCAGACCCTAACTCAATGCTCTTAAAGCGGTGTTGTCCATCTTGTATCTTACGTTAAAATATCCCTTAGAGGACGATCAAGTTAGAATAGTGAAAGGTGACCAAGAAATAGCCAGGAAATGTTATAAAGATAGACTAAGATTGAAAAGAAGGAGTTATGCTGACGAACCAAAAAAGGGTGATCAATTAAAAGTAAACTTAATCAATATCAATCCGATAGAAGAGTTACCGAAAAACCAGCTAACAAACAACAGAAGTACAAGAAGGATACATAGCAATGTCCGATCAGCTCACCTAACTCGAATTGGAGCTAGTCAAATATCGAAAAATGAAGATGGACATATTGGAATCAACTTAAACATAAGGCACCACTCTCTCGTGCATGACCTCTTATGTGCACCATAGAGGTTTTACAAATAGATAACAAATATTCTGAGCTCATTGCTCATGGAGGCCGGAAAAATGAAGTTCCTAGTAGGGGTTATCGATCACTCCACCAGATGGGAAGCGTCAAAGTAAACAAGCAAGATCATATTGTCCAGAGTAAGTAGGGAGCAAGGTAGGATCATAAAGATATGGATCGGGAACATAATACCGATTTGGGGACCGCATATTCCGAATAAAGAAATCGACTTGGTAGGCCTAGATAACAATACAGTCACACAAAGAATTACCAGGAAACTTGAGATAAAGGTCTGGTAAAGAGGATGTCACAAAGCAAGTCTGATGATAACAAAGATGATGGGCTTCAGGAAAAAAGTGAGATGACCCCGGATGAGGAAGGGTCCTTTAGTGTCAATCAGAGGATGAATAATGGGGATTACATGTTGGAAGATTTAGAAGATATTAAAATATTCGGGACTATTTTCTAAATAAGTTGATCCAAATATCTCCCTCACGTTCTATGGATTACTGAACCACCCATCATTCATCCTCTAGTGAAACCCCTTTTTCACCCACTTTTTAGTTTGAATTTGGAATCTTGTTCTAAATAAGCGAGCTAAGTTTGAGGACATTGAATTATCTCCAAGGTAGGAGAATGAAGAAAGGTGTAAGGAAGAGTTAGATCTTATTTAAGAATGCTACAATTTTTCCATGGGAGAAGCCATAATCAATGAAAGGATGACATCAAAGTACAATAAGAGGGTAGTCACACGAGAGTTAAATCCTAGAACTTAGTCATATAAAAGGCCAATGTAGGAAATAATAACTTCGTGTAACACCCTTCTAAAATACCCCAAAAATTACTTAAAATAATAAACATATAATCAGAGTAATAGTGCACCAAGGGTGTCACACAAACATTCCACACCATTTAAACAATATAACAGTCATGCTCTTTTATTTAATTTAAATATAAAGTATTTGCACAATTACGCAGCGGATAGAGATCAACTCAATCATGCAAAACATGTAACATCACATGTAATTTAGTTCAACAACAACAACAATAATAATCAAAGTGTTCCCGCCCGATGTTACATCTATCAGAGCATGACCCACTAGGGAGACTACACTAGACTCCAAGCATTTGCTTCTACTCAACTCATTTCTCGTTACCTGAAAAATAGTTGTAAGGGTGAGTTCCTCAATCAATATAATAAGCATTATAAAACAACATGTAATGCCAAGTAATTAACACATCAATCACCCTAATTGCAATACACATTCGGTAATAGCTCATCGGCTCAACATCAACTCAGCACCAACATACAACACAAGTATAATCTCAAATCATACTTAGCAACAACACAACACACGTATAATATTGGAATACATCCATTCATATTATACGCCATACATATATTTATGCAATGAGACTCTACACATGCGGTACCGACTATTCTTGAACATATAGTTCAAGCTCACCGATCCCTCCAGATACGGCTACTAAGCTCACTAGTCCCACTCATTTGAGACCTAGTGACTCACTCACTAATTCCTCACCATGGGAATTAGCTACAGCCCCGAAGGCTAGACTATGCACACTAATCATCTAGTATGCAAACATCAACAACAAACCCACAATGGTTCACTCACTAATTCCTCACCATGGGAATTAGCTACAGCCCCAAAGGCTATGCTATGCACGCTAATCATCTAGCAATGCAGCATCAACAAAATTCACAATGGACATATGCTCACACTCTAAGCCATACAACAGTCCATTCACAAATACATGCATAATATATACATTCACAACATTATGCATATCATCATACATCATCAACACAGGTATCGACACATCATTATCATGTAATTCAATTAAACACAGTATTAGCACACTCTACTAATACCTATACTGCTCAAAACAGCGGGAAATAATCCCTATTACATCGTACGCCAACATAGGCCAACTCTCAATTACGTACACAACATTTAAAAACAATAATTTTTCACTCTGCAACAGTGTTAACCGGTTAACGCCCTGGGTTAACCGGTTAACGCAGGCAAAACTCACTTTCTGGCAAAACGCAACAGCGTTAACCGGTTAACGCCCTGGGTTAACCGGTTAACGCAGGCAAAACTCAATATTTTCACATTTCAATACAGTGTTAACCGGTTAACACCCTGGGTTAACCGGTTAACGCAGACCAAACAACAATTCCTGCGCTAACACACGGCAGAATGCAGAATTCCGCCGTTGGAGGACTTCCAGACCTCCGATTCCGATTCCGTAAAAAGCTATACGATCGGGAAAACATTACTCACACAGATACCGATTTAATTTCAACTTTCAGCACAGTTCATCCAACAACATTTCAACATTTACAAATCCCAATTAGGGTCAAATTAACGGCTTATCACTACCCATGACATATTATCCCAAAATACCCATTAATCGACGATAAACCCCCCTTACCTGATTGATCCGGCGAATCTCAAGCTTCAAGCTCTTTCTCTCTTCACCCTTCAGCCCTTGCTCTGCCTCTTGCCCTTTTCCACGTTCTGTCTCCTTTTTCCTTTTCACGTGAAAAACCTTTTTCCAAAAATTGGGACTTTCCATTATTCCAACTTATATATTCCAATAAATAATTATCCCAATAATTATTATTCCAAAATAATAATAATAATAATAATAATCCAATAATAATAATAATAAAATTTCCAATTATTTAATTAAATTAATAAATAAATTATTAACTCAATTTAAATAATTATTTTATTATTATCGGGGTGTTACAACTCTCCCCCACTAAAAGAGTTTTCGTCCTCGAAAACATACCTCAAGCGAACAACTCTGGGTAAGATTCCTTCATCTTACTCTCCAGTTCCCAAGTCACGTTGCCACCTGCTGGTCCTCCCCAAGCTACCTTCACCAAGGCAATCTCTTTACCCCGCAACTGCTTCAACTCTCGATCCTCGATCCTCATAGGTGATGTTTCAACAGTCAGGTTATCTCTCACCTGTACATCATCTACTTGGACAACATGCGACGGATCATGAATGTACCTCCTCAACTGAGACACATGAAAAACTTCATGCAAATTCGCAAGCGACGGCGGTAAAGCGATACGATAGGCTACCTCCCCTATCCTCTCCAAAATCTGATAAGGACCAATAAATCGAGGTGTCAACTTCTTCGACTTCAAAGCTCGACCAACACCAGTTATCGGAGTAACACGAAGAAACACATGATCTCCCTCTTGGAACTCAAGTGACTTCCTCCTCTTATCATGATAACTCTTCTGACGACTCTGAGCAATTCTCATCTTATCCTGAATCATCTTAATCTTTTCTGTAGTTTGTTGAACAATCTCCGGTCCAACTACAGCACTCTCACCGGACTCATACCAACATAAAGGTGTCCGACATCTCCTACCATACAAAGCTTCAAACGGTGCCATACCAATGCTCGAATGAAAACTATTGTTGTAGGTGAACTCAATCAAAGGCAAATAACAATCCCAAACACCTCCTTTTTCTAAAACACAAGCTCTCAAAAGATCCTCCAGTGACTGAATCGTCCTCTCAGTCTGACCATCAGTCTGCGGATGATATGCAGAACTCAATCTCAGCTTAGTTCCCAACGCTCTCTGCAAACCTTCCCAGAACTTCGATGTAAATCTAGGATCTCTGTCCGAAACAATACTCGACGGAATACCATGCAAACTTACAATCTTCTCAATATACAACTCGGCTAATCTCTCTAACGGATAATCCATTCTGATCGGAATGAAATGAGCCGACTTTGTCAATCTGTCAACAATCACCCAAATGGCTTCAAAATTCTTACTCGTCCTCGGTAACCCAGAAACAAAATCCATACTGATACTATCCCACTTCCACTCTGGAATAGTCAACGGTTGCATTAGCCCAGACGACTTCTGATGCTCAATCTTCGACTTCTGACAAGTCAAACAGGAATACACAAAACTTGCAATTTCTCTTTTCATTCCCGGCCACCAAAATAATCTTTTCAAATCATGATACATCTTCGTAGCTCCAGGATGAATACTCAAGCCACTACGATGTCCTTCCTCCAAAATACTCTTCTTAAGTCCCGTAACATCCGGAATACACACCCGACTACCAAATCTCAAAACACCATTCTCATCAACTCTGAATTCACCACCTTGACTTTGATTCACTAAAGTCAACTTATCAACCAAAAGCATATCGGATTTCTGACCCTCTCTGATCTCATCCAGAATACCACTCGTTAACTTCAACATTCCCAATTTAACACTATTGTGAGTACTCTCACACACCAAACTCAAGTCTCTAAACTGCTCAATTAAATCCAATTCCCTAACCATTAACATAGACATATGTAATGATTTCCGACTCAATGCATCAGCCACTACGTTTGCTTTACCCGGATGGTAATTCAAACCAAAGTCATAATCCTTCAGAAATTCTAACCATCTCCTCTGTCTCATATTCAGCTCTTTCTGGTCAGACAAATACTTTAAACTTTTATGGTCACTGAAAACCTCAAATCTTGACCCGTACAAGTAATGCCTCCATAACTTCAGAACAAATACCACAGCTGCCAACTCTAAATCATGTGTCGGATAGTTCCTCTCATGAACCCTTAGCTGTCTCGAAGCATAAGCTATAACCTGCTTATTCTGCATCAACACACCACCTAAACCCAACAATGAAGCATCACAATAAACCTCAAATAATTCCGACGAACTCGGTAATATCAGAATAGGAGCAGTAGTCAACCTTCTCTTTAACTCTTGGAAACCTCCTTCACATTTCGAATCCCAAACAAACGCTTGCCCCTTTCTCGTCAACATCGTCAGCGGTAACGCCAACTTAGAAAATCCCTCAATAAATTTCCTATAGTAACCTGCAAGTCCAAGAAAACTCCTTATCTCAGAAACTGACTTCGGAGCTTCCCACTTAGATACCGCTTCTATCTTAGAAGGATCAACAGCAACACCACCTCTTGAAATCACATGACCAAGAAAACTTACTTCTTCTAACCAAAATTCACACTTTGACAGTTTAGCAAATAACTTCTTTTCTCGTAGCACTTCCAAAACCACTCTCAAATGCTCGGCATGCTCTTCTTCAGATTTCGAATACACCAAAATGTCATCAATAAACACCACAACAAACTGATCCAAGTACGGATGGAAAATCCTATTCATGTACTCCATAAATACTCCAGGCGCATTAGTCACACCAAAAGGCATTACAGAATACTCGTAATGTCCATACCTTGTTCTGAAAGCAGTCTTCTGAATATCCTCAGTTTTCACACGTATCTGATGATACCCAGATCTCAAATCTATTTTGCTGAACACACTCGCACCAACCAACTGATCCATCAAATAATCAATCCTCGGCAAAGGATACCGATTCTTGATCGTCACTTTATTCAGTTGCCTGTAGTCCACACACAACCTCATAGTACCTTCCTTCTTCTTAACCAACAACACTGGTGCACCCCACGGTGACACACTTGGACGAATAAACTTCTTATCCAACAAATCTTCCAACTGATTTTTCAATTCAGCTAACTCAACAGCAGACATACGGTACGGAGCCATCGATATCGGTCTAGTACCAGGTACCAATTCAATCAAGAACTCAACTTCACGCTCTGGTGGCAATTCATTCACTTCTTCCGGAAACACATCAGGAAAATCACACACCACTGCTAGATCACCAATCACCAGTTTATCTTTAGCCTCCAAAGTCGCTAACAGCATAAACAACTCTGCCCCATCTGCTACTTCCTCATTCACCTGCCTTGCTGATAGAAACAAATCCTTCCCTTCCTCAATCTCAGGAAAAATCACAGTCTTATCAAAACAATTGATAGAAACTCGGTTAAACACCAACCAGTTCATTCCCAAGATAACATCAATCTGCACTAGTGGAAGACACACAAGGTCTATCCCAAAGTCTCTACCAAAAATACTCAAAGAACAATTCAAACAAACCGACGTAGTAGTTACTGAACCCTTCGCAGGAGTATCAATCACCATACTACCAAGCATCTCAGATATCTCTAACTTAAGTTTCACAGCACAATCCAAAGATATAAAGGAATGAGTAGCACCGGTGTCAATAATAGCTACAAGAGGAAAGCCATTAATATAACACGTACCTCGGATCAACCGATCATCTGCAAAAGTCTCAGAACCTGATAAAGCAAAAACCTTGCCTCCTGACTGATTCTCTTTCTTTGGCTTAGGACACTGCGGACTGATATGACCCACTTCTCCACAGTTGAAGCAAGTCACAGTCTTCAACCGGCAATCTGCAGCCAAATGACCACCTTTGCCACACTTAAAACACTTCTTCTCATTACTGGTACACTCATGGATACGATGCCCAGCCTGACCACATCTGTAACACTTAGCAGGGGCACTGGAGTCTCCCCCACTAGGCCTCTTCATCCCACTCTGTCTCTGGAAACCTTTGCCAGCTGCATACGGTTTTCCACGTTCAATCTGATTCTTGCCTTTCCTATCAACCCTCTGCTGATAGCTCTCAGCTCTGGCCTTGGAATCCTGTTCAAAAATTCTGCAACAGTCAACCAAGTCAGAAAACACCCTGATCCGCTGATATCCAATAGCCTGTTTGATCTCGGGACGCAACCCGTTCTCAAACTTCACACATTTCGAAAATTCTCCAGCAGCCTCATTATAGGGAGTATAGTACTTTGACAGCTCGGTGAACTTCGCAGCATACTCAGTAACCGACCTGTTACCCTGCTTCAATTCCAAAAACTCTATCTCTTTCTTTCCTCTGACATCTTCTGGAAAATACTTTCTCAGGAACCTTTCCCTGAACACAGCCCAAGTGATCTCAGTATTCCCAGCAGATTCCAACTCAGTGCGGGTAGCAACCCACCAATCATCAGCTTCCTCTGACAGCATATGTGTACCGAACCTGACCTTCTGGTTATCAGCACACTCAGTTACTCTGAAGATCCTCTCGATCTCCTTCAACCACTTCTGAGCACCATCTGGATCGTATGCTCCCTTGAACATTGGAGGATTGTTCTTCTGGAACTCACTCAGTTGACGAGCAGCTCCCGTTCCCATAACATTCTGATTTCCTCCAAGCACTCCAGCTAGCATACCCAGAGCCTCAGCAATTGCAGCATCATCTCTACCTCTTCCAGCCATCTCTATTCTGAGTTAATCCAACAAACCAAAACAATAAGTACTGATAGGGTTAAACAACACCTATCCCGTACAGGGGAAACAGAATAATTACGACTCGACTCGACCGACTATGCTCTGATACCACTAATGTAACACCCTTCTAAAATACCCCAAAAATTACTTAAAATAATAAACATATAATCAGAGTAATAGTGCACCAAGGGTGTCACACAAACATTCCACACCATTTAAACAATATAACAGTCATGCTCTTTTATTTAATTTAAATATAAAGTATTTGCACAATTACGCAGCGGATAGAGATCAACTCAATCATGCAAAACATGTAACATCACATGTAATTTAGTTCAACAACAACAACAATAATAATCAAAGTGTTCCCGCCCGATGTTACATCTATCAGAGCATGACCCACTAGGGAGACTACACTAGACTCCAAGCATTTGCTTCTACTCAACTCATTTCTCGTTACCTGAAAAATAGTTGTAAGGGTGAGTTCCTCAATCAATATAATAAGCATTATAAAACAACATGTAATGCCAAGTAATTAACACATCAATCACCCTAATTGCAATACACATTCGGTAATAGCTCATCGGCTCAACATCAACTCAGCACCAACATACAACACAAGTATAATCTCAAATCATACTTAGCAACAACACAACACACGTATAATATTGGAATACATCCATTCATATTATACGCCATACATATATTTATGCAATGAGACTCTACACATGCGGTACCGACTATTCTTGAACATATAGTTCAAGCTCACCGATCCCTCCAGATACGGCTACTAAGCTCACTAGTCCCACTCATTTGAGACCTAGTGACTCACTCACTAATTCCTCACCATGGGAATTAGCTACAGCCCCGAAGGCTAGACTATGCACACTAATCATCTAGTATGCAAACATCAACAACAAACCCACAATGGTTCACTCACTAATTCCTCACCATGGGAATTAGCTACAGCCCCAAAGGCTATGCTATGCACGCTAATCATCTAGCAATGCAGCATCAACAAAATTCACAATGGACATATGCTCACACTCTAAGCCATACAACAGTCCATTCACAAATACATGCATAATATATACATTCACAACATTATGCATATCATCATACATCATCAACACAGGTATCGACACATCATTATCATGTAATTCAATTAAACACAGTATTAGCACACTCTACTAATACCTATACTGCTCAAAACAGCGGGAAATAATCCCTATTACATCGTACGCCAACATAGGCCAACTCTCAATTACGTACACAACATTTAAAAACAATAATTTTTCACTCTGCAACAGTGTTAACCGGTTAACGCCCTGGGTTAACCGGTTAACGCAGGCAAAACTCACTTTCTGGCAAAACGCAACAGCGTTAACCGGTTAACGCCCTGGGTTAACCGGTTAACGCAGGCAAAACTCAATATTTTCACATTTCAATACAGTGTTAACCGGTTAACACCCTGGGTTAACCGGTTAACGCAGACCAAACAACAATTCCTGCGCTAACACACGGCAGAATGCAGAATTCCGCCGTTGGAGGACTTCCAGACCTCCGATTCCGATTCCGTAAAAAGCTATACGATCGGGAAAACATTACTCACACAGATACCGATTTAATTTCAACTTTCAGCACAGTTCATCCAACAACATTTCAACATTTACAAATCCCAATTAGGGTCAAATTAACGGCTTATCACTACCCATGACATATTATCCCAAAATACCCATTAATCGACGATAAACCCCCCTTACCTGATTGATCCGGCGAATCTCAAGCTTCAAGCTCTTTCTCTCTTCACCCTTCAGCCCTTGCTCTGCCTCTTGCCCTTTTCCACGTTCTGTCTCCTTTTTCCTTTTCACGTGAAAAACCTTTTTCCAAAAATTGGGACTTTCCATTATTCCAACTTATATATTCCAATAAATAATTATCCCAATAATTATTATTCCAAAATAATAATAATAATAATAATAATCCAATAATAATAATAATAAAATTTCCAATTATTTAATTAAATTAATAAATAAATTATTAACTCAATTTAAATAATTATTTTATTATTATCGGGGTGTTACACTTCGCATCCAAAATCTTTCCCATAACAAGGAGGGGTTGTACAAAATCATCACCAACATTGAGTAAGGGGAGTTCGTTGTTATCTAAGATCTAGCACTTGTAACACCTCAAAATTTGCCCTCCTCTCTTGGGACTAGCTTAGCATATTGCATCTCATTTTTAGGACATTAGGCATTACATATTGCATATCATGAGAGAATAAGCAAGTCATCCTCCTAGGTCTTTCTCAGAAGATGGAGAGGTTAAGAGGTGCAAGCCTGAGGGTCTCATAAATTGATCACTAATCATCTGAGGTTTGTGCTTCAATTAGGGTTTCTTGGTTCCTCAAGGAGGTTGAGTATTATCTTGGTTAAAATGGTACACCATCATCACCATGGTTCATTATTCCTGATCAGATTCCTTGGGATTAGGGTTTTGACCTCTGGTCAACCCTAATCGGTGGCATTCTACCAGTCAGGGTTTTTTAAGGAGATGAGATATTAATTGAGATGGAGATCATCATATGATTTTATTGAGCTTGTATAAGCTAGGGTTTCATGGTGGAGCCATTTCATCAAGTGTTGAAGGCTCAGAATCATCAGTGTATGTGCAAGTCAACTGCAAGTCAACTGCAAAGTCAACTGTGGATTTGGAGGTGGGAAGTGGTTAGAGATGCCTCATTCATGTCCAAACAAGTCTCATTTGACATTTCAAACATCAACATTGAAGAATTTGAGGTCAGATCAAGACTTTCCAAAAATAGCAGGTGACCTGTAATTTGAAATTTCCAAAAATGGAAAGGTTTTGGACCAACTTCAACTCAAGATTAAATCATCAAGAAAGCTTCAAATGAAATTTTGTCCAACGTGAAAGTTGAAGATCTTTCTCTCCCATTTCCAAAAAGTCCAAGATCATCAATTTCTCATGTGTGGTTAAGGAGATATGATCAAATCATGGCAAACTATGCATGGAACTTCAAATGGACATAACTTTTCAACCAAAGCTCCAAAATGAGTGGTTCTTTTTGCAATATTCTCCTCTTGACCTCTAATTTCCAAATCATGCATCACATTACATGAATTGTCATCACATGGTCACTTGTTAATTCATTGGTTTTTTGGAGGGAAATCTTAAAATTCAAATTTGGTGCATTATTTGAACATTTTGCTATTGCCATTGGTTCCAAAATTGGATTTTAAGTGAAAATAAAGAAAATTCGTGCACTGTTCACACATGCATTCCATGCATAAGGTGAAAAATCATTTTGGAACATACACCTCATTTTGGTTAATTCCACTTAGCAATTGGCTTAAGCATGATTAGAACAGGATTAGCATGGCATATATAAAGAAAACCCTAACTGTTTTCAGCATTAACATGAAAATTCAGATCTAGATCCAAAAATTCTTGAAACTTTTCTCTCAAACTTTCTTCAAAATTCTTCACATCCAAGCCATTTCTACTGGTTGATTCTTGATCCTGAAGAGTTCTTGAGCAAGTTTGGACGTGGAACCAAAGCAAACCGTGCCTGTTTTGTTCATACTCAAAGCTTGGAACATTAATGGTGATTTCAAATTCTGTTGGATTCGTGTGCAATTGAACCTCATTCCTTCCAATAATCATCCATACAAGCATCATAGAAGAGCTTTGGAGCATCACAAGGCCTGGATAACACGATTCAACGGATCTGCACTTTAAGAGGTCATGAATCGATCTCTCTAATTCTCAAATTTATTATGATATTGTTGTAGATCTAGGTTTGCTGGTAACTCTGAGCTTTGAATCATGAAATTCCATGCACTTTTGAGTTAGTTAGGGTTGATTAAAGTTCCATGGATGAATGTTCTTGTGCTCGATTCTCTCTAAACATGTGGAATTAGGTTTAGTTGTTTATTGATTCGTGATCTACATTGAATATGCTGCATGATGATGTATTCATTTGTGATTTCTGGAGAAAATGTTCTTGAGTGCATGAACAGGTTCACTGTTCATCTTCTTCGCGAGGAAGAAGATGAAGTGCAGCTTTGGCCACGGTTTTTAATCTCATAGGCAACAGAAATCCGTTGCTTGCATGTTTTTCCTAGGGCTCATTTCTGATTGGTCAGCGCCGTGCCATGCTAGCCATTTCATTGGTTCCCGCTGCTTTGACTTGCTTTGACCTGGCCACGTATTAAATGAAACGACCGCGTTTCGTTCATTCACCGCGCGCCATATTCAAATTAGTCCCTGATTTCGATTCCCAGCCGTGGCAAATATTCAAATGCCTTCACATTTTATCCACTTTCCCTCCATACATCCCATGCTATGCTTCTCATGTTTTTTTAAATTTTTCTCATCTTTAAAAAATCATATCAATTTGAATATTGATCCAAAAATTACCAGGTTTTTTGAATTATGATCCTTATTCTCTCTAGTTTTTTATCATCATGATTTTACAAGTTGTGCTTGGCTGGATAACTTTTTGTGCTAGAATGTTTGAACATGTATGCTTATTTGACCTTGCCATGCTTATACCTTTGTGAAATGCTGGTCTTTGATCCAATGATTCTGAAATTTTGCATGATGAAACTAGACACATTGCTTGACATTTTGGTTTTGATTTGGTGTTTTTATCAATTACCAATTTTGTTTTATGATTATTCTAAATTGGTGTGACAATTTGTGTCACACCTTTTGATGTTCAACTTGTATGATGTGTTTGCCATGCTAAATGATCTCCAATTCCCCTGATTTTTTGTGTGATGCATATTATGAATGTCTTGATTGATCATGAATTTTGTTAGAATTATTTGAATCATTTCTGATTTAATTAAGATTTTTCATTCTGGTTGATCATATTTGAACTTTAAAATTGCCTTGAACTTCAATTGATCATGAAATGCATTTGGTTAATGATATTGATATGAGACTTTTTGGAATGTGTCAAGATGTGATTGAAGTTGATTCATGTTAAATTTCAGCTTCTGTTTCAAATTTTTTCTCCATCTTTGGCCCTAGGCTTTGACCTAGTGGTTTGTGGCTTACATTTGAGCTTTGATTTCAGGTTGAACATCCAGGTTCCATAGTTGATGATGCTCCATCATTTGAGTGTTGATGTTTGCCTTTGATTACTAACATTCGTGTGTTTTGTAGGTTGATGTTGACTCATTTGAGTTTGACTTTTGGCTTACACATTTTTGTACATTGGGATTGTTTGTTGCTTATTGATTGTTGTCTGTTTGCCTGAGTATTGTACTGATTTGTTTAGTGTTTCCACAGGTACCTAAGTTGCTTAGAGTTCTTTTGAACTTACTTTGCTAGCTTGGTTGCTTAACCACTGAGGTATGGTTCTTCTGACTTCATGTAGTCTGGAAGACCTGTCCTGTTATGTGGGCAGGCACCTGTCTGAAGCCCTCCTTAAGAGGCAATGCTTGTGAATGTTTAATTTTGTGCCAAGCAGGTAAAGACCTCTTTAGAGGCAATTGGCAGATAAAAGAGATGTGTAATCCATCTCCTGCTACTCAGTGTGTCATTCACTTTGCTCACACACCTTGTGTTGATGCATTGTGGATAATAACCCAAGATCATGTTGTGTCAGTCACTTGTGGAGAAGAGTTCCTACATTCTGAACTCCCACATTTTCTATTTTGAGTCAAGCTCTCCCAGGCCAGGGATAAGAGCTGTGAGGTCTTACCCTCACTTCCCATTTCATCTGCTTCACCCTAACTCTCAATGTTAGGGTTAAGAGCTAACAACACCCTTTTCCAGTTGGTTTGTTTGTCAAGGTCGATATGACCCCTTGACTAAAACCTAACCTTGATTGAGCCAATTGATTGCATGTAGTGTGTGCTATTTGTGTTTGTGTTTGATCAGTTGCTGTTTAGGCTAGCTTGCTTCCTGTGCAAGTTAGGATAGAAACCTTAACCTAGGACCATGGTGGATTTACATGATAACTATTAGGCTCGAGTCAGGCTCCCTTTTAGTTTGTCATTTCCCAGTCTCTGGTTAGGACAAAAGTTCTTTCCCTGTTTAGGGGAACTACGTCGCCCTGATCCTCATACCAGATAAGGTACGTAGGCAGGAGATGAACTGATCTCTCCGGGCGCCATTTTTCTTTTTCAACCCCTTTGTGTGTGTTTGGAGTCTGACGTAAGTCCAACAATTGGCAGTTGGTTTCCTGTGTCTTGTTAGCTTGTTGGAGTATGACGTAAGTCCAGCGATTGGCAGTCGGTTTCCTGTGTGTGTGTTTGTTGGTTCGGAGTCTGATGTAAGTCCAGCGATTGGCATTCGGATTCCATGTTTGCCTGTTTGTGAGGAGTCTGACGTAAGTCCAGCGATTGGCAGTCGGTTTCCTGTGTGGGTTTTGTTTGGCGTGCGTTAGCCGAACTACGGCAGCTCTGATTCTCATTCCAGATGAGATACATAGGCATAGGATGCGATATCCTAGCGAGCCCGTTCCCCTCTTCTTCCATCTGTGTTTCCTTCCAGTGTGTGTGTGTGCAGTTTGTGAGCAGTGTTTAGCAACCTTTCTTCTATTCTTTTGTGCGTGGATCTCGTCGAGTACGACGGATGCGTAGGGGTGCTAATACCTTCCCTTCGCATAACCGACTCCCGATCCCATCTCTCTCTGGTCGCGAGACCATGTCTTTCTCCAGGTTTACTTCGAGCGTTTCCTTTCCCTCTTTTGGGATAAATAACGCACGGTGGCGGCTCTGTTGTTTCGATTTCCCGCCGGTTTTTTCGCGTAATGCGACAACACTCATGAAGACTAATATCATTAAGATATTTCTGCAACGTGAAGTATATTTTCTATAATAATAAGATGTAATGAGATAAAAATGATATTTGACTGTTGTCTTTTGGGTCAAACTTAATTGAACTAAAGTCAATAAGATTTAAAGGTTTAGAAACATAAGTTTAGAATAATTCAAATGATGGATTTAAATAAAGAGTTATTCACACAATTATCATGAGAGTTTTATGAAATATAATTTGAATGAGTTCTTACATAAATAATGGAGTTTTGGGTTAGCCAACACAGACTTAAAACAAATTATGATATGGATCTTAACCTACTAGAAAATCTTTCAATGAAATTTTCTGATTAAATGTTGCGTTTCATTTGGTTTGATTAAAATAGTGAGAACTTCCATAACACCAAATTAATACTCTATCATAATTGTCTGGCATGATGTTGAGAAAAGTTAAACAAAACATTATCAAAGGACAAAAATGCCATATTGATGGTTAATGAAGGAAAATTCAATAAGAATAACAAGCAGCTCAACAAGTATATAGATAAAGGAAAGATCAAAGAAGTCTTTTAGTCTAAGCATGCTTATATGCTTTGAAGACTCAAGGTGGTGAGGACAAAAAAGGGAATTTCTTCCACTACGGTAAGATTGGGAACTAGAATAGGATTTTTCCCTAATAATTGAAATAAAAGAAAAAGGGAAATGAGACTTTCATGTCATGTATTTTTGGTATTGTAATTAATTTTTCTACTTCTATATCGTAGGTATTACATAGTGAATATGGTTATCACATTCGTACTAATGTGTAGGAGTTTAAAACGAGTAGGAAATCAGTGAAAGGTGAAGTCGATCTTATAGTTGAAAATGGAGTAAAAGTTGTTGCTTTAGCTCTAGGAATTTATGAATTGAAATTGAAATTAAAATAAAGCATTGTTATTTTGTATGTGCAATTAGCATGAATATTATTTTAGTTTTTTATTTAGCCAAGTTTGTGAGTTTCAAAACAAAACCACATTGGCTTTAGTTACTGATTGGTCACCATTTTCACTATGTTTTCATTACTTATCCGACAAGAAACCAAGGATTCTGGAACACTTTGTGCGCATTATGGTACCTTTTAAGTTAGTTTTCATTTCCGTAAGTTATTTAAGCACTTTATCGATTTTTAGTTTTATTTTGTATTTTTGGGATTTTATGCTTTGGTTGTCTGCGTTTATGCCCTCCAGGCCCACATAGAAGATCCAACAGACTCAATGCAAGAAAGTGAAAAGTTATGGTGTTCGAGGAAAGAAGATTTCTCCACACAGGGTGCCTGACACGGCCACTCGTGTCACCTGACACGGCCACCCGTGTCACCTGACACGAGCCGTGTCAGGATGAAGACAAAACAAATACCAGGAATGGACAAGACAGAGGCCTGACACGGCCGCCCGTGTCAGTTGGCACGACCCGTATCAGGTCACCTGGGGCGTATCAGGAAGGAAGTGGCAAGGCAGAGAGCTGACACGGGCCATGTCAGCCCAAGCGCAGATTCTTCCAATTTTTGGGTTTTTTACCCGGGCTTGAGCTGCAAGGACGTTTTGGAGATTTCCAACCTTTGCCAAGGGATTTTTTTTTACTATTTTAGGAGAGTTTCTACAAGAGAATAAGACACTTTGGAAGAGGAGAACACAGATAATTGTCAAATGATCGAGAATTACATAGTTCAAGGAATTTCGGAGAGCGGAAGATTTTCATGAGCGGAAGCGATTGAAGATCCAAGTCACCCAATTACTTGTAATGTGTATTTTTTTATCTTGAATCTGTTTTGAACAATATGAGTAGCTAAATCCCCCAAGGCTAGAGAGGTGTCCTTGATTTAGATCTGTAATGATTGTGAGTTTATGATTGCTTATAATATTGTTTTTACGGTAATCTTTTGATGTGTTTAATGCTTTCTCTTTCTAACCAATCGAGATTGTTGTATGGTATCAATTAGGCTGGACCGCCATTGGTAAGGTTTTCATAAGATTACTCTATAGTAGATATCACCTAGGACTAGGGATACCATATATGAATCAAAGCATTCTTGATATAATAAGTCTTAATTTTACCGATAATTTCCTATGGATATAGAAATTAGGGCAGAATGATTAAAGGTTTATTCAGCAAGGACTTGGGAGAAAATACCCTTGAGAACTGGTAGTAATTGATATATGATGATGCAATAGTGACTCAGAGTTATTACAGGGATAAATTATACACCTTCCCTGGCTCAACAAATTTCTCAATAGCCAACGGTATTAAAAAGATAATTGAAGAGATAGTTGTGAATGAGCATCTAGAATTATACGACAGGTGTACAAGCAAGCCTGAGGAGTCACTGATTTGAAACTGGAAGCTAATAAAATCCTTCTGGAAGACACAATCACTGCTGAAGTAAACAAGAAATTAAAGGCTATGAATATAGGTACTCAACAGGTAGTTCAAGTTCAACCGGCTCAGACCATCACTTGTGAAATCTGTAATGGACCTCACCACACGGTGTATTGCTTTGCAACTCCTTAACAAATTGAAGAGATAAAGTTCTTGGAGCAGAATAATCCCTACTCCAACACTTACAATCCAGGTTGGAAGAATCCTCCAAACTTCTCCTGGAAAGATCAAAGAGGGAATGTTCCGCAATAGGGTCAAGGACAATATTAGACCCAATATCAACAACAACAGCAACAACAAGCTCCTAAGAAGGCAGACTGGGAGATTGCCATTGAAAAATTAGACGCTCACAATATTCAGTGCCAAGAGGAGAATCAAAACAATCAAAATAACACCACTGCCTCAATAAAAAATTATGAAGTTCAGATGGGTTAGATAGCACAATAGTTAGCTTCAAATTCTCAAACTCCAGGTACCTTGCCAAGTGGTACAATGACAAATCCGCATGAGTATAATAATGTTAATGCTGTAGTGACCAGAAATGGTAAGTCAACTGAAGAACCAGAATAAAATAGTGTATAGGAAGATGGGTTGTTAGAGGTTGATCGCTCTATTCGCAAGTGCACGAATCGCGTCAGAGTAATATAAAAGAATATCGATCCCACAGAGACCAAATCGTCAATCTATCGATTACTATCGTTACGATGTTTATCTAAGGCGGTATAAAAGAGATACTGATGTTGCAAAATAATAGTAAATAAAGAAAATAATAAATACAGTGCAAATAAAGACAGGTTTGAATGTATTTCACGTCAGTTAAACGATGTTTCGATTGTCTAAATAGAACTACTTATGGGGCAATATTTTCTACTCTTGAAAAGAATCCATTTAACAGGAACTGTCGCTTTCGCGTATTCAGAACCGAGTTTACCCTTAAATTAAGGCCTTTTATTGTCACTTATAAAAGGTGCGCAGAACGCTAAAGTAGTAAACTTATTTTTAAGAAATAAGACTCGTAAACTTAGTTGAAAAGTGATTATGATTTGGAAAGTTTACCCAAGGAGTTTCCTGATTTTAAATCTATCAACGCGTCCGCAAACAGTTTCATAAATCGTTTTTCCTTAAAGTGATAAAAATTCCTAGTTAACTAAGCCAGGGTGCTTTCGCAGTCCTTGAGTAGTTAAAACTAACCAAGTTTGTTTCATAAAACTCGAGTTAAAAATCAAAACAGCCTTTAAAGCATTTCTACAGATTCAATATGTGAAACATCTCTTTAACCACGATCCTTACATTCTAACCTTTGAAAGATTTAGCCAGACATGGTAATACAAACAAACACAACGATATTGATCATGATGCAAAGTTGTTTTAGATTGTAAGACGTAAAGAACAAGTAAAGCGTGTAAAATAGTTAAAACGAGCAATAAAGATAATGGCGAGAAATTTAAATAAAGTAAATACAATGACAGGAATTAAATAAAGTAACGCATGACAAGAAATTAAATAAAGTAAAGCGTGGCAAGAAATTAAATAAAGTAAAGCATGACAAGTAAAATAAATAAAAGCGATTAAATTAGAACCTTCTCCAAACGGAGGCTTTAAATCTGGTATAAGGAAAATAAACCTTTGACTCTGAAGATAAAGACGACAACAAAATCAATGTGCTCCAACTCAATCTCACTAAGGTGCGATAACCCCTTGATGTGACGGATTACCGCTTTTACAGATGATAATATAGTCTTAGTGTTGTAAACTAAGTTGGATGATTTGGAAACGAACTAGAACGACCTATTTATAGAGGAATTCAGCAGCATGCAAAGACCATGATGCCCTTCAACTTCTCCTTAGTGGGAACGTGAAATACAAAGGTGGCGCCCGCCACCCCTTCATGGCGCCCACCATGTGTGTGAGTGGGAAAGTTCATGGGATCGTGGCGGTTACCTCCTGGTTGAGGGCTGATGTGCCATGGCTTCTCCTATAGCGGCCACCATGCATAACGCCATGTGTACAATATTTGTCGAAAAACCCTAATTTTTGGTCTTTTTGCTTCGTTCCTTCTAAAAAGGTCCCGAAAGAGCTAAATACCTTAAAACAACATTAAAGAGAGCATAACACAAGCAAAATAATAATAAAGACCTAATAAACATGTGAAATCCGAGTCAAAAACACGGTGTGATTCAGTGTGATCAAATTCTCCCACACTTAAACCTTTGCCTGTCCTCAAGCAAAACTCTTTATAGCTCATGCAAGAAAAATAGTATCAACTGGAGTTAATTCAAGGCAAAAAGGCTTATCAGTTCATTCAAGGAATGTATCGATAGGTACTAAAGAATCGAACTAAGGATATTGCAGTGACACTTCCCGCAAACGCGGTCATAGGCTTCGTTCCTATACAAATCAATCCACATCACCCCACCGTACCTAGGCCTTCTTTTCATCTTCTTCAAGTCCTTTTCATTCAGGTGCAATCACATTAAGCCCGTTATCCGTACAAACTCGTAGTAAGGTGACCGGTTAGTGATTATGATCTTAAGCACGGGGCTCTGGTACATAAGTTGGTGTAACCCCTTTATTTAACCCAATTTGTAGTTGAGGGGGATTGAATCGTAATCCACCCTATCAAGTTTAGCACCAGATACCTCTGAACCAACCAACAATAGGCATATTATTATATATATGTTTTCTTTATTTTTCTTCTGCATGTTTCGCAAATGTCTTTATTTTGCTGGGTTAAATGACCGTGTGAGAGTCACCTAGCCCGGATTTTCATACAACTAGAGAACAAAGCAGGAATTTTTGTGATCATTCACTTATTTTCATCGGTCCCCTATGTAGAGCATGCTTAAGCCGGAGTTGACTACAAGGATAAACTACTTAAGGACTTATTTGGAACAAAAATTAGGGCCACAACACATGGGGTATCGGGATCGACTCTTATAATCATGAAGCCTACGGTGTTAAGACAATATCGATTTTTAGAAAAAGTTTTCCCAAGTCTTTTACATCCCGTCATAAACCTGTCTTATAGCCTGAATATTCAAGATGCACTGTTGTATTTGCTCACAATTTTTTTTGTAAGGTTAAAGAAATGGGAGAAATACGGATACACTACACAGATGACTCGTCAAACACATGTTATTTTATTGAAAAGAAAAGGCAAACAACTAAAATGCACAAAACATACTAAAAATAAAGGAAAGCGATAAAAAGCGATAAAAATCTCCTCCCACACTTAAACCGAACATTGTCCTCAATTTTTCGATATGAGATAGGGTAGGAGTAACCTAGAAGAGAGAGAGAGAGAGAACTATGGGTGATCACCGGTACCGTCACCGTCACCGCCCTGGTCAAGATGCCTTGGTCGACGACGCCTGCTACGAGTACTAAGTCCTTCCTGTAGCTGCCTAGAGCGACCTAAGAGAGACCCTTGGTTGGCCTCGATAAGTGCGAAGTGATGCTCAGTAGCCTGTCGCTGGCGATGCTACTCATTAGTGATCGCAAGTAAGGACTCAGTGATAGTCCGATGTGCTTGCTCACTACGTTTCTGGGAAGCTACCATAAAACTCATATTATCTGTCAATTGTTGGTTTATGATGTTCAGAAGGGTGTCACGCCTTTCCTCTCGAGCCAGGTGCTCGCGCCACATCTCCTCAGTGATGTAAAAACCGGGAGTGGTACCTGCAAAATGGTCAGAAGAAGAAGGTGCAGTGTGTGCAGGTGATGCAGTAGGAATATCATGAGCAGGTGACTGGTCGCGCTGGTCATATTCATCATCGGTCCCTTGCTCATCGTCCATAGGAACATTAGGTGGCAAAGGACCGATAAAAGGTGGAGCATCGAGATCATATGTCCAGTTCCTTGCATGTCGCACATCTGTACACTGAGAGTAAGGTAAAACAACACTGGGTATAGCTACACCATGGATCATGAGGTTATAACCACCTGCTCTCCGCACCTTGCCTAATTTCATATCCTTCAAAAAATTTAAATTAATGGTGCGGTGAGGGAGTGGTTCTAAGGTGGCTAACTCAGCGTTGAGATTTAACGCTCTAGCAATAGAAGTAATTAAACCGCCAAAAGAAATGGTTCCTCCCTTTTTAAGAATGAAGGACATATGTGCAAGCATAAAAGGAACATGATTGATCCTTCGATTAGTGAGGCAACCCTATAAAAATAGAAACTCGCGAGCATTTACTTTATTAGAATTCTCTCGACCGAAAATAGCACATGCTAAAAGATATCGAAAAATACGGATGTCCGGGTTATGAATAATAGAAGCTAAAATTCCTTCAAAGGAAGTGACAACCACATTTAATAATCTATTCCAAAAAGTAAATGCTTCGAGTGCCCATTCAGCATTTAAGGGTGTCTCACAGATGGCACCCTCTTCGTAAGGCATTCCTAACAAACCTGCTAAGGCATCGGTAGTGTACTCGTATTCCATATTAAACATTCTAAAACAAACGGTACCAATCGTGCTAGCAGTGCCAGGGTAAACAGTGTAAATTAGGGAACTAAAAAATTCCCTAGTCAACGTATCATAGGTGGGTGCTTTATTAGCAAAAACATCATGTAATCCTAAAGTATCAAGCATATGAAAAACACTATGGTATGTCCCTAAAGTATACAAACAATCTTCTTCTACATACCTGGTAGCGAGAATTTCCCGTGATTGTAATTTTTGTAAAATCTTGTTTTGTCACTCTCCGGGTTTTCCTCCGCGAAGAATGATGTTGTTGAACTCCATTCCGGCCATCGATGGTGAGTGAAGAGAAAAATGGGTGTTTATCGAAAGGAAGTGAAAATGGAGTTTTTGTGGGTTATTGGTGGAGAAATGGATAAGTGAAGTTTGGAAATGGTAATGGCTTGGAGTTAAAATGAGGAAGTTGAGATTTTATCGTGGAGTTGGGAGGAGGAGAAAATGGGTTTTGAGAGGTTGAAGAAGGTGAAAATGGTGAAATTGGGGATTCTGTCCCGTTTAAATGTTCAGACCTCATGGCGCCCGTCATGGCTTCGGAATTGGTTGGGCCGAATTTGTTCATTGCTTCTTGGGCCACAACTTTTTGTCTTCATTTTTGCAAGAAGGGGGGGGGGGGGGGGGGTGCACATAGGTTTCTATGGTATGCTGTTTTTTTTTTATTAAGCTTGACAAAATAAAATAAAATAGTAAAGTGAGATAAAATAAAATAAAATAAAACGGACATAAAAATATAATGATAACAATGCATATATATATATATATATATATATATATATATGTATATATATATAGATATATATATATATATATATATATTATATATATATATATTATAATATATATATCTATAATATATATATATATATATATAATATATATATATATATGTGAAGAGTTAGTAATAAGTCACAGGTCGAGAGATCCTAGGAAAGAAAAAGCAAGCATAAAGTCAAAAGGAACAATAAAAACAAGCATAAATAATAAACAATGGGAAATAGGTAAATCAAACGGCATCTCTCGGTCGGTGATAAAATCAATGCTCGGGGAACAATATATATATATATAATATATATATATATATATATATATATATATATATATATTATATATATATATATATATATTAATATATATATTATATTATATAATATATATATATATATATATATATAGTATATATATAATATATAATATATATATATATATCTATATATATAATATTATATATATATATATATATATATTATATATATATAATATATATCTATATATATTATAATATATATATTATATTATAATATATATTATATATATATATATATATAGATATATATATATATTATATATATAATATATAATATATATATATATATATATATATATATATATAGATATATATTATATATATATATATATTATATGTGTTGTGTGTGTGAAGAGTTAGTAATAAGTCACGGGTTGAGAGATCCTAGGAAAGAAAAAGCAAGCATAAAGTCAAAAGGGACAATAAAAACAAGCATAAATAATAAACAATGGGAAATAGGTAAATCAAACGGCATCTCTCGGTCGGTGATAGAATCAATGCTCAGGGAACAATGGAGTCTCCTCGACTTCGTATCCTCGGAGCTCTGCGATCTGGTGTCGGAGGTCGGCGATCTCATTGTTCAGTATATCGGCTTCAATGGGATGTGTGGTATCTGATACTTCGACCTGCAAAGCAACGTTAGCAAGCTCCTGGCGGATCTGGGCTATCTCCATACGGAGCTTAACTAGCTCAGAATGCATGCGTGGACTCTAAAGATTTGGATTATTGGTGAGGACTTTGATTCTGGTAGGTGCGATTCTCTGATCATTTACTGTCTCGCCTTGGCCTTCTATGGCATAGGCCCAGTTGGCCTGATCATAAACACAAGTTACCTGAGGGTCCGGTAAAGTAAAGTAGTGAATAGTCTCACCCTCGATCAAGAGCATGTATTGATCCGGTTGGAAGGAAGATCTCCTCATGAGGCCACGGTCTAGACAGAAGTCAATATCCATCAAAGTATAGTTGCAGTAAGACGTCAGGTGAAATAGTCTTCTATCAAGTCCTAGGGAGGAGGCTATATGAGTCACCGTGCTTCCAACGTGTAAATGGCTCACAGCGGAGCGAGCATTAAGATATAGACTCTCGATCAGAAAAGCTCCGCAATCTACTCGGCATGACTGAGTGGTACAGTACATGAAGAAAATCTCTTCAGCACTTACATGTGTATCAGGGTCACTCTTCCCCAAGAAGGTGCGGGCAATAATCATCTGAAAGTATTTGAAAGCAGGATTATGGATCTTGTTAGAGATTTGGGTGGAAGGGTCAGTGCTACCTCCACATGTAATGTCACTCCAGAACTTCTCAACGTCTCTACTCAGGAAATAGCTCATGGGGAGCTCAGATGAGGCATCATAAGCTGTCTGAAATCCAAGTAAGTCACTGAAACGCTTGTGGTTGAAAGTGTATCCAGTCCCAAACAACCTGAAATTAATGTAGCCACCATCACTAGCGTGACCAACATAGGGCTCGTAGTTCAGCAAGCTCAAGAACTCCAAAGTGAGGTTCCTGTAAGTCACATGCATCGCATCAATATACTCATCCCATTGCAACTGGCTGCACAAATGCCTGACACTAGGCTCAATGCCTAATGCCTCCATGCAGCTTAAATCGGGATATCTGGTGGGCAGCATTGGACGCTGGGAAAGCATGGGGTAGCGCTGCTCCTGAACTGGGTCACGAAAGATCACTGGCATAGTGTCACAATTTTCCATCCTGAAAAGTTAGATTAAAAATAGAGGACACCTGAAATCGCAAATATTGTAAATGTTAGTCTAAACATAGATACATATATATATAAAACAAATGAAAATGTAAACTGAAATAGTAAAAGTAAAGCAAAGGAAAAGAAATCATGGGTTGTCTCCCATGAAGCGCTTTGTTTCACGTCATTAGCTTGACGATTCGAACTTTATATATCAGAGGTAGGAACCGGAGGGTCGATCAGAGTATGGCCAGGGAATTCTGTGGGGATGTCACCTCCTTGATATTGCTTCAGTCTTTATCCATTTACCACAAACGGATTACAGGAATTGTTCCGGATTTCAACTGCTCCAGATTTTAGGATTTTGGAAACCTTAAAGGGGCCTGTCCATCTCGAACGCAGCTTACCTAGAAAAAGTCGTAATCTCGAATTGAAAAGGAGAACAGAGTCGCCTATATTAAAGTCCTTTTTCACAATCCTTTTGTCATGCCATGCTTTGGTTCTTTCTTTGTATATAATGGCATTCTCGTAAGCGTTCTGGCGGAGTTCCTCCAATTTGTGGATATCGAGGATTCGCTTCTCGCCAGATGCCAGGTAATCCAAATTCATGGTCTTGATGTCCCAATATGCCTTGTGCTTGAGTTCAAAAGGTAAGTGGCATGACTTCCCGTAGACTAACTGGTATGGTGTAGTTCCAATAGGGGTTTTGTAAGCAGTTCTGTAAGCCCACAATGCTTCTGTTAGCTTTTCAAACCAATCTTTTCTGGATATTGAAACAGTTTTTTCCAAGATTTGCTTAATCTCTCTGTTAGATACTTCCACTTGACCATTAGTCTGGGGATGATATGGTGTTGCTACTCTGTGTTTTACTCCATACTTTCTTAAGAGTTTATCAAATATCCTGGATATAAAATGTGATCCACAATCACTTATGACAAGTCGTGGTACTCCAAATCTGGGAAAAATATTATTTTTAAACATCTTGATGACTACTCTTGTGTCGTTAGTGGGTGAGGCTATAACTTCTATCCATTTGGACACATAGTCAACGGCTACCAAAATATACTTGTTTCCCATCGAAGATGGAAAAGGTCCCATGAAATCAATACCCCAAACGTCAAATAATTCCACTCCTTATGGCACACTAACTACTAACATTAACCATTAACCATTAACATTTAACTTTTTGCTCTTTACATTTATGCAATTTACTATTCTTGTACATATTATTTATTTTCTTTTTTTTCCTTTGCTCATTTGAGCACATGTTTATGTTAATGCAATTTGCCTTTTGCTCACTTGAGCACATAATTGTGTATATATCATTGTGCTTGTGTTTTGTTTTGATTGTTGTGGACCAAATGCAAAGTGAACAAATGGACTTAGACTTTAGGACTCTCCCTATGCAAAATTGGAGTCAAAGAGCAACTAGGCATTGAGCCTTTAGAATGCTATAAAAGTCAAAGAGCAACTAGGCATTGGGCCTTTAGAATGCTATAAATGCTAAAGAGAACTTTGACGAGACCACTTTCTAAACTCCTTCTTGTTCATTCTTGGTTTGTTTGATAGACCTTTTTAATGTGTGTGTTCTTGTTCTAGGGATTCCAACATTGAGCCTAAGTGAGGAACCATTGCCATGAGCTTCTAAGAGAGAAAGATACAAGAGGCATTGGGGATCTTCTAAGAAGCTTGTTTGATTATGTTGATTGCTTGAGCTTCTACCTATTTTGCTTGCATATTCCAAAGGTTAGGACTTTAGCCATTCTTCTTCTTCCCTCCACTCTAACCCAAGCCAAAACTTTTTGTGCAAACATTAACACTTCTTTTAAACATTAGAAACCTAAGCATTATGCTTTTGATTTTCAAATTTTCTTTTCATAACACTTATTTTGAATTGAATCTTTAAGTCAACTTTGACCATACTTTGTCAATACTTTTCATTGGTAAATATAACCCATTCAAATACTTTTTGTGGTTTCAATGGCCACTTCTTAATCAAAACTTTTTTCATAACCTTTAGCTATTAGGTTTGAGTTATCCTTGAGGTAGATATAATACTCACCTATATCCTTAGTGATGGACAATGAGCCTTCCATGCTTATTATAGGGTTAACCCCTCACTAGCACGTTGAAGCTATCCTCACATGGTGGATTTGTGGTTTTAGGTTGAGTTTTCTCCCTTGGATAACAAAAGACCTTAAAGCTTTTGGACCAATCAATTCACCAATTTTTGAGATTTTTACCCCGAACTACGAGGTTTTGATCCTAATCTTTTTAAGATGGTACGTAGGCAATGGGTTTATCCATCCAAACACAAAATGTAAATTACTTGTATATTCTCTTCTCATCTCTTCAATCATGTTTGCACACAAAATTTTTCACAAAATACCAACCTTACAACAAATATGAAAAGGGCTCCCTAGGAGTACCTAGGATGTTTTGGGTGCTTAAAACCTTCCCATTGCATAACCAACCCCCTTACCCCGATCTCTGACATTTTTACTAGTTTTTGATTCGATAAAACTTTTAGGTTTTTGTTCGCTTTCTAACCATTCCTTTGGATAAATAGAAGTGCGGTGGCGACTTGAATTGTATGATTTACCTTAGATTTAGTCAATATCTCTAATGGTAACGAATACCCTGCTACAGAAAAGTGGCGACTCTGCTGGGGAGATTTGCCTAGTGGGTTTTGCCTACTTTTCATTTTTGTTGTATTGTATTGTATATTATTTTGTGACATATTTTTTGTGCAATTTGGGATTATTGTATTGTATGTAATTATTGTATTGTGATCTTTGTGAGATGAGTTCTATACCCGAACTCGAGAGCACTTAGGATAGGAGAATGACATAGTCTTGTTGACTTGTGTGGAGTTATTCCTTAGCAAGTTGACTTGCAAGCCCATTCACTTGGTGGAGGTCATGTTGGGATCAATAATGTCACACAAGTAGTTGTGGTTAGACATTACTCTTTCCAATATAGACCTTAGAAGCCAAGGACCTTAGTTTACCAAGCCCATCTTGGCCTATTCTTAGGATGTAGTGCGAAAGTCGTTCAAGTGTAAGATTTGATACGATTGTTACGCGATACTACACTCATAAGAGTATCTCTTGAGTATATTTTTGGAATACGAGTAGTCGTTTCTCCGATAATATCCGAAAGATGGGATGATGACTATGGGAACCTCTTGTAGAACATGTTTGGCAGGTTTAAACCCTAGTACACTCCCTTTGGGTGGTTCTTAACCAAGACCCCATGCTCGTGACTTGCAACAAACCTTTGATTCATGGTTGATCCGTTCTTGTATCCTTAATATCAATGGAACTTGGGTGTTGATAAGGTATAAACCATAATCCACCAAAATGGATGATTGATATTAAGGATGACATGATCCATCCCATGACCTTTTTTTGGTGTGCTTTGTTTGATCCTTGAGTGTGTTTGTTGCATCCATGCATTCATGCACCCATTTGCATCCATATCATCAAATAATGAGAAAATTTTCAAGGAACTTAAGAGGTCTATTTGCAAATTTTCAGACATGGAAAGACAAATAAGGAATACACAGAAGTACAGTTTCAGACAACCCGACCTGAAAGAGCTAAGGAACTTGACATTCTATGTATTAGATCCCTTGGGTTTCAAGGCTCGTTTTGGGAAGCTTCTATCTGTTCTGACTACTCAAGTGGACGAAGGATTGATGAGTGTATTGGTGCAGTTCTATGATCCCTTGTACCGTTGCTTCACATTTCCGGATTTTTAGCTTTTGCCTACGCTTGAGGAGTATGCCTACCTTGTGGGTATACCTATTCTAGACCAGTTGTCGTTCAGTGGCTTAGAGAGTGTTCCTACTTCTCAAGAGGTGGCTGATATGTTACATATAGATGAATCTCTGGTTGGTGCTCATATGACTACCAAAGGTGGAATTCAAGGTCTCCCTTCTGAGTTCCTCATTGCTCAAGCTACTATGTATGGGAAGGCCATGAGTGAGGACGCCTTTGAGGACATATTTGTACTTCTCATCTATGGGCTAGTGTTATTCCCCAACATCGATAAGTTTGTGGATGTGAACGCTATTAGGATTTTCTCTACTCTTAATCCCGTTCCGACTCTGTTGGGTGATATTTATTTTTCTTTGCATATGAGGAATGCAAAGGGTGGAGGTACCATTGTGTGTTGTTTGCCTCTGTTGTACAAGTGGTTTATTTCGCACTTGCCACAGACGGTCGCCTTCAAGGAGAACAAAGGATGTCTACGGTTGTCTACGAGACTTATGTCTCTCACTAATGATGATATCTTTTGGTACAACCGTGTATATGATGATGTGCAGATTATTGACTCTTGTGGTGAATTCTCCAATGTGCCTCTTCTTGGTACATGTGGTGGGATTAATTACAACCCTGTTTTGGCACGTCGTCAGCTTGGGTTCCCCCTAAAGGATAAACCCAAAACATTCTGTTAGAGGGTGTGTTCTTTCAGGAGGGTAAAGATCCCCAAGGTTTGAAGGGCAGGATGGTCCGCGCTTGGCGCAAGATCCATAGGAAAGGAAGGAAGGAGCTAGGTCCGAAGAATTGTATCGCTTTGGAACCCTATACCTCTTGGGTTAGGAGGAGAGCTTCCGAGTACCTCATGCCTTACGAGTATCCGAGACCTACACCTTTGGTTGTGGTTGGGCCTTCAACCTTCCCTGACCAAGGAGTAGAGGAGTCGAGAGATGAAGATCGTTCGCGTGCTTGGATCCGTGAACGAGAGGAGTTGCTTCAGCAGATCAGAGAGAAGGATGCTTTGATAGAGTTCCTTGAGCACCAGGTTATAGATGATCCTGATGATGCATGGACTTCTCTACTTCCTCAGTCTTCCAAGTTTTGGAAGAGGAAGTACGATCGACTCGCCAAAGAGAAGGCAGACATAGAGGCAGCCTACGAAAGAGAGGTGAAGAGGCTTCGTGCATCTTATCTTCCAGTCTCCAGAGCTTTAGATGATTGCTTCTAGGGTTCCATAGGATGATCATTTTCCTTCTCTCTTGTATTGTATTTGGTTACCAATACTGTACTTCTTTGGTGTAAAAATATTTCCAAATGTTATTGATATAATATTTCCATATGTGATAAATGTTCCAATATTTGCAAATAGAACTCTAAAGTTCCTCTGATAAATAAAAAACAAATCATATGCACAAGCATTGCATGCATCATGTGCATAAGTAGGTTTTGGTCCAGGCTTCTTGGTCTATGGTCTAACTCTGTGTTCTTCGTTTATTTTGAAGACAAGCTGACTCACCGGTACTACACCCGAGCCAACACATCAAGACTAATGGATCATTTGGAACAAGAGAACCGTGAGCTTAAGGAGGAAGTAGCCAGATTGACTGCCCTGATGGAGTCATTCATGGCTGCCCAAAGCCAATCGTCTCCGACACCTTCAACTCCTCCCCAGAGGACAGTCATCTCTGAGATTGTCTCTTCAACTGTGCCTGCGGCTAGCGCCCACTTTGCACCAACAGCCATGCCAGCCGGGTTTTCGTGGGGGATGCCTCCCAACTTCATGCCTGAGGGTCCTGCACCAACTTTTGCTTCTCTGCCGGCATCTATACCCGGTCCTAGCCGTTCCTCCTCCTGTCGTGCATACTATGCCCAGAGTAGACGACACCATCTATCATTCTGAGCCGTCTGAGGGCCCAGATGTCTATGAAAAGATGGATGTTATGAACGATCAGTTTCTTGAGCTCCGCAAGGAACTGAAAACTCTTCGAGGAAAAGACCTTTTCGGCAAGTCTGCTGCTGAACTCTGTTTGGTCCCTAATGTCAAGATCCCTATAAAGTTCAAGGTACCTGACTTTAAAAAGTACAAGGGAAATACTTGCCCTCTCAGCCACCTGGTCATGTATGCCAGGAAAATGTCGACTCAGATCGACAATGACCAACTTCTCATCCACTATTTCCAAGACAGTTTGTCCGGTGCTGCCCTAAGATGGTACATGGGCTTGGACAGTGCGAACATCCGATCCTTCAACGACCTTGGCGAGGCCTTCGTCAAGCAATACAAGTACAACGTGGATATGGCTCCCGATAGGGATCAATTGAGAGCCATGTCCCAGAAGGACAAGGAAACTTTCAAAGAATACGCCCAGAGGTGGCGAGAGCTAGCAGCACAGATCGTGCCCCCGCTGGAGGAGAAAGAAATGACCAAGATCTTTCTGAAGACCTTGAGTTCTTTTTATTACGAGCGGATAATTGCCAGCGCTCCTTCTGACTTCACCGAGATGGTGAACATGGGGATGCGACTGGAAGAGGGAGTTAGGGAAGGGCGTCTGACCAGAGAAGAAGGCTCTTCTACCAAACAGTATGGGATGTTTAGAAAGAAGAAAGATGGCGAGGCACATGCTGTGACCTCCCATGTTAAACCAAGAAGACCCTCAGTGAGGAGGAAGACCGTGCGTCCTGCCGGTAATCAGCATCAGGTGGCTCACATAGCACCTGTTTTCAGAGATAATCAACAGTATCAGCATCACAACAATAATCAACAACAGCAACATCTGCAATATCAACAACAACAACACCGTCCTCAACAGCAGGCCTACCAGCCTCGAAACAGTAATCAAGCCAGTACAAGCTACGAGAGAGAGAGGGTCACCTTCGATCCTATTCCTATGACATATGCAGAATTATATCCCTCTTTGATAGAGAGGAAATTGATTACTCCACGAGACCCACCGGCTATACCTACCAACCCTTAGTGGTGGTATAAGCCCGAATTATAATGTGTTTATCATTCCGGTGCTCCCAGACATGACGTGGAAAATTTCTACCCACTAAAGACCAAGGTTCAAGACCTTGTGAGATGTGGTATTTTGTGTTTCGAGGACGTAGGTCCTAATGTAAAGAAGAACCCATTGCCCGAGCATGGGAAATCTATCAACATGGTCCAGGGCTGCCCTGGTAAATACAAAGTCAAGTATGTCAACCGTATTCGACAATCTCTGGTCGAGATGCATAGACTGTTGTGTGAGTACAGTCATTACGAGCACGACCACGATAGATGCCGAGTTTGCACTGTCAATCGAAGAGGATGTCGCCAAGTCCGCAAAGATGTTCAAGAAATGCTGGATGAAGGAGTCATTGAGATACTTCAAAATAGAAATGTTGATGAAGACGCTGATGAAGTCAATGTAATTTCTCCGGTATTTCGGATCCCCGAGCCTGTTATTACCAAATACGATGGTAGCAAGCAAAAGGCTTCTCCTTCTTTGATCATCAAGCCAGCTGGCCCCGTGCCATATTCTTTTGAGAAGGCGGTTCCCTATCGCTACAATGCTCTAGCATTAGAGGATGGGAAAGAGGTTCCCTTACCCTCTTCATCTGTTGTTAATATTGCCGACATCAGTGGCCTGACCCGTAGCGGTCGTGTCTTCTCGGCTCCGCCGAAACCCCAAGCTGATGTTCGAAGAGCTGATGCTGCTGATTATGCTGAATGCCCGGTTGGGATTGCTATTAACGCTCCGAATCCGGCACTTGTTGCCAAACCTACCTTCGTTGTAAGAGCTCCTGTCTCTACTGGCCAGAGTGGCAATGTGAAAGAAAACTGTGATGAGATACTGAGGCTCATCAAAAGAAGTGAGTACAACGTGGTAGATCGGTTTCTACAGACGCCATCAAAGATCTCTGTACTATCATTGCTGATGAATTCAGAACCACACCGAGAAGCTTTGCAGAAGGTGTTGGATGTGGCGTATGTGGATCATGACGTCACAATAGAACAATTTGACAGTATTGTTGCAAACATCACCGCTTGTAACAATTTGAGTTTTTGTGATGCTGATCTCCCCGAGGAGGGAAGAGACCACAACTTGGCATTACACACATCTATGAGCTGCAAAGATGATGCCATGTCCAATGTGCTGGTGGACACTGGGTCATCATTAAATGTGTTGCCAAAGTCCACTCTTGCAAAATTGTCATATCAGGGGCCTCCCATGAGGCAGAGTGGAGTGGTGGTTAAAGCTTTCGATGGGTCTCGTAAAACTGTGATTGGAGAGTTGGAACTCCCGGTCAAAATTGGACCAAGTGATTTCCTGATCACCTTCCAGGTCATGGACATTCACCTTCCAGGTCATGGACATTCACCCATCGTATAGCTGTCTTTTGGGCAGACAATGGATTCACGAGGCCGGCACCGTGACATCCACCCTACACCAGAAACTGAAGTTTGTTAAAAACAAGAAGCTGGTGGTGGTAGGGGGAGAAAAGGCTCTCCTGGTTAGCCATTTGTCTTCCTTCTCTTATATAGACGCTGAGGATGAAGTTGGAACCCTGTTCCAAGCTTTATCTATTGCTGAGCCTATTATGAAAGGAACTTCTTCATTTGCGTCCTATAAAGATGCTAAGTTGGCCATTGAGCATGGTGCAACTGCTGGATTGGGGCAAATGATTAAGCTGGAAGACAACAAATCCCGGGCTGGCATAGGGTATTCTTCTGGTGCCTTCAACAAGCAAGGTTTGTTCAAGAGTGGTGGATTCATCCACACCGGTCGAGATGAGGAAGCTGCTGCTATTTTGGAAGAGGATGCAGAGGATTCTGGCAACTTCGTCATCCCTGGAGGGGTCTGCAATAATTGGGTCGCTGTTGATGTTCCGACAGTTATCCACAAGTCAAAGTAATGTTCATTGTGTTTAAAAAACCCTTCTCCCATGCCAAAAGGAGAAGTGATGACATTGTTGGCGCATAAATACAATGATATTTTCATTCAATAAATTCATGTTAAATGTTTGTTTTTCCAATTATTTTTCCTTTTTGCTTTTGCATGAAATTGGTGGTCACATAAAACCCTAAAAAATAAAAAGAATAAAAACCAATCTTTTCATCTGCATAATGATTTGCCTTGATTGAATTCTAAAATCTCTTTTATATCCAAAATCATTATGCAGGTTGATCAAACCCATTGAACATAATGATCCAACACCATCTCCCAACTTTGAATTCCTTGTATTTGAGGCGGAAGAAGATGATGTTGAAGAGATTCCTGATGAGATTACCCGTCTACTTGAGCATGAAGAGAAGATCATTCAGCCACATCTTGAGAATCTGGAAACCGTCAACTTGGGGTCTGAAGATTGTGTCAAAGAAGTGAAGATTGGGGCGCTTCTAGAAGAATCTGTTAAGAAGGGGTTGATTGAGTTGCTACGAGAATACGTCGACATCTTTGCCTGGTCGTATGAAGATATGCCTGGTCTAGATACAGATATCATGCAACATTTCCTGCCTTTGAAGCCTGAGTGCGTACCGGTGAAGCAAAAACTCAGAAGAGCTCATCCTGATATGGCAGTGAAGATCAAAGAAGAAGTTCAGAAGCAAATTGATGCAGGGTTTCTGGTGACTTCTACATATCCTCAATGGGTGGCCAATATTGTGCCCGTGCCTAAGAAAGATGGAAAAGTCCGAATGTGTGTGGACTATAGAGACTTGAATAAAGCCAGTCCAAAAGATGATTTCCCTCTACCACATATTGATATGTTGGTAGATAATACAGCTAAATTCAATGTCTTCTCGTTTATGGACGAATTTTCCGGATATAATCAGATTAAAATGGCACCCGAGGATATGGAGAAGACAACATTCATCACACCTTGGGGAACATTCTGTTATCGAGTGATGCCCTTCGGTTTGAAGAACGCCGGAGCCACGTATTAACGAGCTATGACTACCTTGTTTCATGATATGATGCACAAGGAGATTGAGGTATATGTTGATGATATGATTGCGAAGTCAAGAACAGAAGTTGAGCATGTAGAGCACTTGTTGAAGCTTTTTCAGCGTCTGAGGAAGTATAAGCTTCGCCTGAATCCGAACAAGTGTACATTTGGAGTCCATTCCGGCAAGTTATTGGGCTTTATTGTCAGCAAGAGAGGTATTGAGGTTGATCCTGCAAAGGTCAAAGCAATACAAGAGATGCCTACGCCCAAAACTGAGAAGCAAGTCCGAGGTTTTCTTGGCCGCTTGAATTATATTTCTAGATTCATATCCCACATGACTGCCACATGTGCACCAATATTCAAGCTCCTCCAGAAAGATCAGTATCATGATTGGACCGAAGATTGCCAAAAGGCCTTTGACAGTATTAAAGAGTATTTATCCAAGCCTCCGATTCTGTCCCCACCTATGGAAGGGAGACCATTGATTATGTATCTGACAGTTCTTGAAGACTCAATGGATTGTGTCCTTGGTCAGCAAGACGAATCAGGGAAGAAAGAATATGCAATATACTACTTGAGTAAGAAGTTTACTGATTGTGAGTCTCGGTACTCAATGCTTGAGAAGACATGTTGTGCTTTGGCTTGGGCTGCTAAGCGCTTACGCCAGTATATGTTGAATCATACAACTTGGTTGATATCCAAAATGGATCCAATCAAGTATATCTTTGAGAAGCCTGCTTTAACCGGGAGGATAGCCCATTGGCAGATGTTGCTGTCTGAGTATGATATTGAGTATCGAGCTCAGAAGGCTATTAAAGGTAGTATCTTGGCTGACCACTTGGAACATCAACCAATTGAGGATTATCAGTCAGTTCAGTATGACTTCCCGGATGAGGAGATTCTGTATTTGAAAATGAAAGATTGTGATGAGCCTACGCTCGATGAAGGGCCAGAACCTGGTTCCCGATGGAGCATGGTGTTTGATGCGCTATAAATCAATATGGAAATGGTATTGGGGCAGTGATTATTACTCCTCAGGGCACACATTTTCCTTTTACAGCAAGGCTAACTTTCAAATGCACGAATAATATGGCTGAGTATGAGGCTTGTATTATGGGATTGGAAGAATGTATTGATCTTAGGATCAAACATCTTGATGTTTATGGTGATTCAGCCCTTGTTGTTAATCAGATTAAGGGTGAATGGGAGACGAATCAGCCTGGCCTCATCCCATTTAGAGATTATGCGAGGAGGATTTCCACATTCTTTACTGAGGTTGACTTCCACCATATTCCTCGAGATGAGAATCAGATGGCAGATGCTCTTGCTACACTTGATTCAATGATTGTGGTTAGACTTTGGAATGAAGTTCCCAATATCACTGTGATGCGCTTGGACAGAACAACTCATGTATTTGCAGTAGAGGAGGTGCAAGATGATAAGCCATGGTATTATGATATCAAGTGTTTTCTTCAAAGCCAGATTTACCCGCCTGGGGCATCTGTGAAAGATAGAAAGACTTTGAGAAGATTATCTGGCAGTTTCTACCTCAATGGCGATGTGCTTTATAAAAGGAATTTCGACATGGTTCTGCTCAGATGCGTGGATAGACACGAAGCAGACCTGTTAATGACCGAGGTCCATGAGGGTTTGTTTGGTACTTACTCCAATGGACATGCTATGGCTAGAAAGATGTTGAGAGCAGGCTACTATTGGCTGACAATGGAGTCCGACTGCTGCAAATATGTGAAGAAATGCCATAAGTGTCAGATTTATGCGGATAAGATTCATATTCCCCCGAAACTTCTGAATGTGATTTCATCACCATGGCCTTTCTCCATGTGGGGAATTGACATGATTGGCATGATAGAGCCAAAAGCGTCTAATGGTCACAGATTTATTCTCGTAGCAATTGATTACTTCACTAAGTGGGTTGAAGCGGCGTCATATGCAAATGTGACCAGGCAGGTTGTCGTGAAGTTTATCAAGAATCAACTCATATGTCGTTATGGTGTGCCGGATAAGATCATTACTGACAATGGATCTAACTTGAACAACAAGATGATGAAAGAGTTGTGTAGCGAGTTCAAGATAACACATCATAATTCTTCCCCTTACAGACCCAAGATGAATGGGGCTGTTGAAGCTGCTAATAAGAATATCAAGAAGATTATCCAGAAGATGCTTGTTACGTACAAAGATTGGCATGAGATGCTGCCATTTGCTTTGCATGGATATCGTACATCTGTCCGCACTTCAACAGGGGCAACCCCTTTCTCTCATTTTTACGGCATGGAGGCTGTGCTCCCAGTAGAGGTGGAGATCCCATCAATGAGAGTTTTGATGGAAGCCAAGTTGACTGATGCTGAATGGGTTCAGAGTCGCTATGACCAGCTGAATTTGATAGAAGAGAAGAGATTAACTGCCATGTGTCATGGTCAGTTATATCAGCAAAGGATGAAGAAAGCCTTTGATAAGAAGGTCAAGCCTCGTGTGTTCCGAGAAGGTGACCTTGTGCTCAAGAAAGTTTTGTCTTTCGCGCCCGATTCCAGGGGCAAGTGGACTCCAAACTATGAAGGTCCATATGTTGTTAAGGGAGCCTTTTCAGGCGGTGCTTTGATACTTACAACCATGGATGGGGAGGATTTCACTCGTCATGTGAACTCAGATGCAGTCAAGAAATACTTCGCCTAAAATAAAAACAGAATAGCTCGCTAAGTTGAAAACCCGAAAGGGCGGCTTAGGCAAAAAATGAGCGTCTCGGTGGATTGAAAACCCGAAAGGGCGATCCAGGCAAAAGTTAGAGACATAAAAAATGAATATGTATCCCGCTAGATTGAGTACCTCACCTTGGGGAAATCTAGGCAAAAATTAGGGATTTGGCAAGTAACTGCACCCTGACAAGACTTTGTTCTACAAATTGTCATCTGTCAGAGATTCTCGCTCAGTCATCGTCAACTGAAGCTTCAAATACATCGGATTCAGAGTTGGTGGAGAAATGGTCATTATGTTCAATGTAGCCCTTTTCCAATATATATCACCAATTTCAAATTTGTAAAGATCTATGGAGTCTCGCCATTTGCAGACTACCATTCCATCAAATAAATTTGAGCCTTTATCCAATTATTTTGAACTCTTATTTGCTTCTATTCAACAAATGTTTTGCATGTTTTAATGGAGAAATATCATTGTTTTAAACAAATAAATCTTTCATAATGTGTTTTAAACAAAGTGAACATTCACAATGATGAAAGGATACTTGGGATGTCTTCAGTGCTTTCCCAAAGATGGTATGATTCCCAACAGAGTAAGACATTGGGTCCTATTGCCAACATGCTTGTATCCTCTTTTATCGGAGCCTGTTTGCGTTCTTTTCTCCCAAGCAAAGTGGTTGGTAAAAGTTTGCATCTTTCTTTCCTTCAGCGGAGTGATGATTCCTTCCTCCTCGACAGATGTGATTTCGTCAGTAGTACGATACAGTGGTGACCCTGGAGACTTCTGATTGGTGGTTGTTCCCCACAGAGTTCCATTATCCCCTCTGATAATTTCGCCAGTAGAGTGCTTCTGCGGCGGATTTTATCTGTATGTTGATCTTGTCCCCGGCTGGGATGACTGATGCTCATTCCCCTGCAGAGATCTTTGTTTCCTGGTATCTCTGGTCCCCACCAGATAGGATGTTCCCTAGTGGACCTGGCTTTCTCTCTTGAGATGTAATACCGGAGGTTTGTCCATCGATCTTTGGACCTATTTGTGTTAGATATGTCTGTTTTGTCAGCATTCATCATACATAAACCATGCATATATGCATATAATTTCAACATTCAAATATTCATGTCGCATTATTTGCCATAAATACCTTTGTTTTGTTGTCCCCTGCTATTCGGTGATACAGTTTTTACCAAGCAGCCGTTGGTGTCTGATCTCCCCATGTAGAGTCAGCCCCATAAGCAGAAAGCGTTTATCCTTTCTTCTGTATTCCCCACTGAGTTATGTCCTCGTGGATGATTGTTGTTTTTGTTTCCTCCCAACACATATATTGGGATGGAGTTTCCCCTGAGTTATACCCTCATAGGGATGAAGTTTTGTTTCATTGTGCCTATCTAGTTTGTTCCTAGATTGGTTTCTTGAGATTTTCCCTGCGCTTCCCCGTAGTTTAGATGAATGATTGCTCAGTAACCAGTAATTGTCCATCTTTTCCTCGACGAAGTCTGTGGTTTTCTACCTGCATACCGGTAGCTGTAAACCCTATTTCTATCCCCTTGCAGAGTTAACCTTATTTTTGTTTATCCTAACCGATGACGGTTACTCTTCCGTGGTTTTCTACCCAGTATTCGGTAGATGTAATCCCCTCTTCGACGGTTATCTTTATCCAATATTCGGTATTGATAGCCCTTCCCCTTTTTGAGTATGTCTCCCAGTAACCAATAACGTATCTCCCAGATCATTGCCTTTGTCAGTGTATCCCCCGGCGAGTCATCTTTCATTTGCCGATTATCGATAATGATTGTTTCTCCCTTTGATTTGGTCATCATTTTTATACCTAGTATTTGGTATCCCGATGCCCTTTTTCTTTCGGTCGATTTATCCTTCATTAACCCAGTAACCGGTTGTGGATAATCTTCCATGCGAGTATATTATCTATGTTCTGACGGTAATAGATAATATATCTCATGCGCTCTTTGGTCGAAGTCTTCTGTTCTTCCCCAGTCGAGTAAGGTTCGTATTCCCTTTTGCGGAGTCGAATGCCCATCCTGTAACGGAGTTCGCTTTTTAGCCCTCTTTTGGATGATGAGTGTCTTGGGAATATTCCCCAATTCACGCTTGGTCGGTCACCTATTATATGCCCAGTAACCGGTATCCTTGGTGTACCTTCCCTTCTGCTCCCTATTATGACTTTTTGTCCTTTGTGGAGTTAGATTTCCTGAGTCGAGACATACCTTTTTAGGTCCTCCTCAGATGATTGTGGATGTTTGATATCTCTCACCCTTATATCGGTCTTAGATACTCATTCTCCCTAAGCATATTGTTCTCTCACCCTTATACCGGTGTTTCGATCATATGTCTCCTTGAGCTTATTACCCAGTAACCGGTAATACCTCATCTTGTTGTTTCCCCAGTGAAGTTCCTCGTTGGATTTTCCCCATCTGAGTCCGGATTTTCATCCGAAGTATCCTCTGTGGATAGTTTTGCTGTATTGGCATATTCCCCAATACATGCATCCTTGAGTCAGCTCGAGTCTTTCCATTGATTTATTCTCTTGGAATTCCTCTCGTGTCTCATCAAGTTTTAAGTTGTGACTTGCTCACGCAATTTATTCCCTTTCTTATTCCCATTAGAATCCCCAGAGTCTCTGTCCCATTGAGCGTATTACTCATATGGACTGTCAGTTTCTCCTGATTTCTTTTCTCTTTGTGGACATATATCTTCACAGAGTATTACCTTTTGCGTACATACATTTGCATCATGAGGTCTCTTAGGGACCAAAATTCGTCTCTTTGTTATTATTTAAGCCCATTCTACCTCGTCGAGACGAAGATTTTAACCTTCACTTCTCCGACTAGAATGACCTTAAATAGGGGCATCTGTAAGACCCTAATTTTGACCCTAAGATCCCTCATGACATCATAACATTGTATTTACATTGCCTTAAGGATCATAAGCATCTTGGCTCCTTACCTTTGGGGTGGGGTCTCTTGTGAATTGGTTTGAGATCACCAAGCATGATTGAATTATATATTATTGTTTTTCTCATTTTTATTTACTAACCAAAAGCACAAAAATATGTCACTAACATCTCTTGTTTGTAGCTTGAGCAGTCACAAGGTCAAAAGCTTCTAGGAGATCCTATATGCATTGATATGGACAAGAGAAGATGAAAGCAAGCATGGCTATGGTTCTCAAAGCTCTCATCCATCAAATATGCCTCCCAAGTATCTTAATTCATCATTTTGATCAAAGCAAATCAAAGGGTTTGAGGTTTGTTTCCCAAGGAAACCCTAATTCATCTGTTCATCAACTGTGCCTTGCTCATGAAGCAACCTCAACCCATGGTCAAATGCAATCAAGGGAAGTTCTTTAATTCATCATTTCAGGAATTTTTGAACTTATTTTAGTGTCCTCAATCATCCATTCATCAAGATATGAGTTTTGGACTTGAGAAGTTGATCAGTCAATTCATCTGACTATTTTGAAATACACTGAGACCTAACTTTTTATGTGTTGGTCAAATGGAGATGATCCCAAGAGAAACAATGTTATTAAGGACCATATGAACAACTTTCATGTTCATCAAAATTTTATTTGAAGCTTGGAAGGTCATCACCCATTCCAAGACATTATAGGTCATTTTGACTGAAACCCTAATTTTTGGTCAACTTCCCAAGGACATAACTCCTTCATTTTTCATGATTTTGAGGTGAAACTTAATGCATTGAAAAGATTAATGTGTCTACTTCAAATGTTATTTTGAGAAAAATTTCAAAATCTCAAAAGAAATACATGTGATAATGCAAAACATTATAGGTCACTTTGGACCAAATGCATTGAAATGTGAAAAAGTCCAACTTCAAGTGCCCATAACTTCTTCATCAAAAATCCAAATGATAAAAAATTCAAGTCCAAATTGATTCTCTTGAATATTTTATCATGTTGAATATTTTATCATTTGGAGCTTGCATCATTGAGACAGAAGGGCTTGAACTTTGGCCAATTTTGAAAATTCCACATATGCATGTTTTGCACCCTACACTTCAAGTTCAATTTTCATTAATTTCCAAGGCCCAAATGGAGTTTTGATCAACATGACATTTGTTCCTTATGCAACAAGCTTTCCAACCATTACTCATAAGGTTGCATTTTAATTTTGGACATGGCATTTTCGAAGACTTCAATGTAATAGTGCATTTTGTGAAAATCATTTCAATTGCCATGCATGATCCAAATACACATCACCTGCATGTCCAAAACATATTTGGTGATGTTTAGCTTGCCATTCCAATCAGAATTGGGCCCTCCATGCGCCTGTACAGGCCCATGCATGGAGGCCCTCTTCACCCATGCACACACTTTGCTCATGCTTGCAGCTCCCTTCATCTATAAATACAAGGCCTTGGCTTCATAATTTCTCAACCTAAAGGCGCCCCAAATGCTGCACAACTGATCCCTCAACCTCACTCCAAAGGAACTCACCAATTTTCTCTTAATTTTTTCAGATCTTGAATTCAATTTCATTGATTGTTTTCTAGATCTAAAGTTCCTTAGCCTTCTTCCCTTTGATCCAAAGAACAAACTGCAAGCATCCATAACAAGGAATTATGCTCTCAATCTCTGCAAATCAGAGGTTTACTTCTGATTTTAATTTCTTCGAATCAACTCATATGGTGCTTGTTTCTTGCTATTGTTGTGTGATCTGAAGTCCTCTGCATAGAGGCAACATTTTAGAGCTTTGAATTTTCAAAATCCATTAAGTTCCTTTGAACACCACAAAATTCCATCTCTGATTTCTCTTAATGTCGAAACCTAGAGTGGATTTGGTTGGTACAGGGGTGATGTACATCACCCTAGCTTTCGATTGGTACCTGGATCGTGGCATTTGGTTAACATTTTTTTCTCTGCAAATTTTGAGCCTCGCCGGAGCTGGCCGGAGAAGACGGTGGCGCTGGTCACCGTCTGGTCTCCAGATTGAATCTGAGCCATCCATTTGTGTTTCCAGATTCAATCCAGGCTATTCAATGTTATGACTTGTTTTAAGGCACTATGTGATTCAGTTGACTAGGGTGTATGGTGAGCGTGCGCTTCCTGGCCACGTGATGATCCATGTCAATTAATGAAAGTGCATTAGACGCTCCACGTTTTTTTCAATTATTTTAATTTCTGATTATATTTTCTTTTATTTCTTTTAATTCCATTTTATTTTTAAAATTCATATGTCTATCATTATTGGTCCAAAAATTATGGGACCAATTGCATTATTTCTCTTTTAATTTCTACTTTCTAAAAATGATTTTTAATATTTTTTATTTTATCATTTTCTATTTTTTAGTAATTTTCTCTTTTCTTCTTATTTTTAATTCATTTAAAATAGTTTTTGATATCCAAAAAATACAAAAATATTTTTCCAACCTCTTTGAATGATGATAGATCTATGAAAAATATTCTCATCAATTTATTAATTGATTTGAGATTTATTTGAGATTTTAGTTCAATTAGGTTATTTTTATGCATTTTTAATTGATTTAAAATAGTTTCTGACTTCTAAAAATGCTTAATTTTTTTGTCAAACTTTGTTTGACCTTGTTGAACTTGGGATAATTCACTTGGACTTTTCAAAGTTGATTTGAAGTTTGACCTTTCTTTATTATTTTAATTCAAGTTTTATTTTAAATATTAAAAATGCCAAAAATATTTTATTTGTTTCTTGACTTCTAATTCTCATTTTGCTTCTGTTTTCTATTGTTTGACCTTGATCTTCTCTATCTTTGGTCAACACTTGTTGATTAATACATACCATTTCCATTAATGCACTTTAATTCTTCATCTTCTTCTTCTTCTTCTTCTTTTCTTTTTTTGATCAATGAGTTAAAGGTTGATGGTTAGCATTGATACATGGATGTTTAATCTTCCTTGATTCAAATCTAATTCATCTTGATCATGGATCAAGTGAATGGCTTTGCATTAAGGATATATTATTTCCTAAATCATGCAAAGAACCTAAATCAATACAAGATCATTTCTCATCCTCTTTTTGGCATGGCAAGTTGTTGGAGTTTGATTCACTAATCAAGACCTCTAACTTGTGTTGTTACCTACATTATTATTGACCGACCTCAGATAGTTGTGACTTCTACATAAGTCCAATTACGATTGCTTAACATAGCGCTAAATTTGCCTTATAACACACTAACTACTAACATTAACCATTAACCATTAACATTTAACTTTTTGCTTTTTACATTTATGCAATTTACTATTCTTGTACATATTATTCATTTTCTTTTTTTCCTTTGCTCATTTGAGCACATGTTTATGTTAATGCAATTTGCCTTTTGCTCACTTGAGCACATAATTGTGTATATATCATTGTGCTTGTGTTTTATTTTGATTGTTGTGGACCAAATGCAAAGTGAACAAATGGACTTAGACTTTAGGACTTTCCCTATACAAAATTGGAGTCAAAGAGCAACTAGGCATTGAGCCTTTAGAGTGCTATATAAGTCAAAGAGCAACTAGACATTGGGCCTTTAGAATGCTATAAATGCTAAAGAGAACTTTGAAGAGACTACTTACTAAACTCCTTCTTGTTCATTCTTGGTTTGTTTGATAAAACTTTTTAATGTGTGTGTTCTTGTGCTAGGGATTCCAATATTGAGCCTAAGTGAGGAACCATTGCCATGAGCTTCTAAGAGAGAAAGATACAAGAGGCATTGGGGATCTTCTAAGAAGCTTGTTTGATTATGTTGATTGCTTGAGCTTCTACCTATTTTGCTTGCATATTCCAAAGGATGGAAGCTACTTGGATCATCAATATGATCTCAAGAGAGGAACTCCATTTGTGGTCTTGTTTCTTATCCCTTATCTCTTGTATGATTAGGACTTTAGCCATTCTTCTTCTTCCCTCCACTCTAACCCAAGCCAAAACTTTTTGTGCAAACATTAACACTTCTTTTAAACATTAGAAACCTAAGCATTATGCTTTTGATTTTCAAATTTTCTTTTCATAACACTTATTTTGAATTGAATCTTTAAGTCAACTTTGACCATACTTTGTCAATACTTTTCATTGGTAAATATAACCCATTCAAATACTTTTTATGGTTTCAATGGCCACTTCTTAATCAAAACTTTTTTCATAACCTTTAGCTATTAGGTTTGAGTTATCCTTAAGGTAGATATAATACTCACTTATATCCTTAGTGATGGACAATGAGCCTTCCATGCTTATTATAGGGTTAACCCCTCACTAGCATGTTGAAGTTATCCTCACATGGTGGATTTGTGGTTTTAGGTTGAGTTTTCTCCCTTGGATAACAAAAGACCTTAAGGCTTTTGGACCAATCAATTCACCAATTTTTGAGATTTTTACCCCGAACTACGAGGTTTTGATCCTAATCTTTTTAAGATGGTACGTAGGCAATGGGTTTATCCATCCAAACACAAAATGTAAATTACTTGTATATTCTCTTCTCATCTCTTCAATCATGTTTGCACACAATTTTTTTCACAAAATACCAACCTTACAACAAATATGAAAAGGGCTCCCTAGGAGTACCTAGGATGTTTTGGGTGCTTAAAACCTTCCCATTGCATAACCAACCCCCTTACCCCGATCTCTGACATTTTTACTAGTTTTTGATTCGATAAAACTTTTAGGTTTTTGTTCGCTTTCTAACCATTCCTTTGGATAAATAGAAGTGCGGTGGCGACTTGACTTGTATGATTTACCTTAGATTTAGTCAATATCTCTAATGGTAACGAATACCCCGCTACACCTAAAAGGATAGGGATATCGTCGTCTTCCTTGATATCCATGACCACAAAGTCTGTTGGGATATAAAGTTGACCGATCCTAACTGGGATGTCTTCTAAAATGCCTACAAGATACTTAACAGACCTATCGGCTAATTGGAGGGACATCTTAATTGGTTGTAATTCTCCTAAGTTTAACCTTTTACACACAGCTAAGGGCATTAAACTCACATTAGCGCCTAAGTCTAGGAAAGCTTTGTCGATCACATGACTCCCTAGAATGCAAGGTATAGAAAAACTACCAGGGTCTTTCTCCTTCTTAGCAAGTTTATTCTCGGGAATAAAGTTGCATTCCAAGGGTTTGGGATCCTTAAGCCTACGCTTGTTGGTTAAGATGTCTTTGTGGAATTTGGCGTAAGATGGAATTTGGGTGATGGCTTCGTGTGAAAGGAATCTCTACATGAAGCTTCTCTATTACTTTTATAAACTTTTGGTATTGGTTATTGATTTTGCAGATAAGGGATTGGTGGTTTGTACGGGGGGGGGGGGGGGGGGGGGGTGGTTTGTAAGTTTTATCCTTGGCTTCTCCTTCTTGGTCGGTTTGTTTTTAGGGTTCCATCGGTTCCTCTTCTTGGTTGGTAGGTATATTTTCCTTAGAAGCTTTGGACTCGCTCATTGCTGGGTTACTAGACCCTTCGTAAGCGGTCCCACTTCGTAATGAGATGGCGTTAGCTTGCCCTCGAAGGTTGAATTGAGGTTGTCTAGGGAATTGTCCTCCAGGTGTAGTTTGTGGGGCTTGGTTTTGTGCTACCTGTGAGATCTGGGTTTCAAGCATCTTGTTGTGAGTGATTATCTGATCAACCTTGGTCCCTAATTGCGTTATCAGTTCGTTTACGTGAATGTTCTGGTTTAGGAATTCTTTATTTTGCTGAGTCTGGCCTGATATAAAGCTTTCCATGATCTTCTCAAGGTTAGGCTTCTGAGGCACAACTTGCATAGGTTGATTTGGTTTTTGGGCTTGATAACCTTGTGGTCTTTGAGGTGCATAATTTTGGATAGGGTTCTGGTTTTTATAGGAAAAATTCGGGTGATTTTTCCATCCAGGGTTGTAAGTATTAGAAAATGGGTTACCTTGGGCGTAATTCACTTGGTCGGTGTTCAGGTCGTTCAAAAGGTTACATTCCTCTGATTCGTGTCCTTTAGATCCACAAAGTTCATACTCTGTATGGACTATCGCTGTGGTGTTAGTGTTTGTAGAAATATGTTCGACCTTAAGGGCTAAAGCGTCCATTTTCGCCTGTATCATGTCCATAGAGATTATCTCATGTATTCCACCTTGGGTCTCCTTTTTCTCTATTGACGCTCGTTCAGTTCCCCATTTGTAATGGTTTTGGGCCATATCCTTAATTAGGTCACAAGCTTCAGGGTAAGGTTTGTTCATCAGCGCGCCACCAGCGGCAACGTCGATGCTCATCTTTGTGTTATAATGGAGTCCATTGTAGAAGGTATGAACGATCAACCATTGTTCTAGGCCATGGTGTGGACAGACTCTTAACAACTCTTTATATCTCTCCCAAGCTTCAAAAAGTGATTCTCCTTGGTTTTGAGTAAATATAGTTATTTAGTTTCGAAGAACAACAGTCTTACTGGGGGGAAAATATCTAGCAAGGAATACTCTCCTAAGGTCTTCCCAGGTAGTTATTGAATTAGCTGGAAGTGAATCCAACCATGAACGTGCTCTATCCTTGAGGGATAAAGGAAATAATCTTAAACGAATCGCATCAGGTGAAGCACCGTTGGATTTAAAGGTGTCGACCAATTGGATAAAGACTTTTAAATATTGATTTGGGTTCTCAGTAGCGAGACCCGCGAATTGGTTCTGTTGCACTAATTGCAATAAAGATGGTTTTAGTTCGAAATTGTTGGCAGGAATGAGGGGGTTTACTATACTAGAACTAGGTTCCTCGTCAGAGGGTTGGGCAAATTCCTTAAGAGGTCTCCGGTCGCGATTCTCAGCCATAGCTTTCTTAATTCGGATGAGTAAGAGGCGTGTACGAGTGTAACATTCAGGTTCCGCTAAAGGATCTACTAAATTTCCGGTACTACAGGTTCTTCGCATTCACCGGCTAATAATTCCTTAGTCTAGGTGGTGTAACAACAAGGTACGAAGTTTGACGAAGTTGGTCCCCGACAACGGCGCCAAAAACTTGATCGCTCTATTCGTAAGTGCACGAATCGCGTTAGAGTAATATAAAAGAATATCGATCCCACAGAGACCAAATTGTCAATTTATCGATTACTATCATTACGATGTTTATCTAAGGCGGTATAAAAGAGATATTGATGTTGCAAAATAACAGTAAATAAAGAAAATAATAAATATAGTGCAGATAAAGACAGGTTTGAATGTATTTCACGTCAGTTAAACGATGTTTCGATTGTCTAAATAGAACTACTTATGAGGCAATATTTTCTACTCTGGAAAAGAATCCATTTAACAAGAACTGTCGCTTTCGCGTATTCAGAACCGAGTTTACCCTTAAATTAAGGCCTTTTATTGTCACTTATAAAAGGTGTGCAGAATGCTAAAGTAGTAAACTTATTTTTAAGAAATAAGACTCGTAAACTTAGTTGAAAAGTGATTTTGATTTGGAAAGTTTACCCAAGGAGTTTCCTGATTTTAAATCTATCAACGCGTCCGCAAACAGTTTCATAAATCGTTTTTCCTTAAAGTGATAAAATTCCTAGTTAACTAAGCTAGGGTGCTTTCGCACTCCTTGTGTAGTTAAAACTAACCAAGTTTGTTTCATAAAACTCGAATTAAAAATCAAAACAGCCTTTAAAGCATTTCTACAGATTCAATATGTGAAACATCTCTTTAACCGCGATCCTTACATTCTAACCTTTGAAAGATTTAGCCAGACATGGTAATATAAACAAATACAACGATATTGATCATGATGAAAAGTTGTTTTAGAATGTAAGGCGTAAAGAACAAGTAAAGCGTGTAAAATAATTAAAACGAGCAATAAAGATAATGGCGAGAAATTTAAATAAAGTAAAGACAATGACAGGAATTAAATAAAGTAACGCATGACAAGAAATTAAATAAAGTAAAGCGTGGCAAGAAATTAAATAAAGTAAAACATGACAAGTAAAATAAATAAAAGCGATTAAATTAGCACCTGCTCCAAACGGAGGCTTTAAATCTGGTACAAGGAAAATAAACCTTTGACTCTGAAGATAAAGACGACAGTAAAATCAAAGTGCTCCAACTCAATCTCACTAAGGTGCGATAACCCCTCGATGTGATGAATTACCGCTTTTACAGATGATAATATAGTCTTAGTGTTGTAAACTAAGTTGGATGATTTGGAAATGAACTAGAACGACCTATTTATAGAGGAATTCAGCAGCATGCAAACACCATGATGCCCTTCAACTTCTCCTTAGTGGGAACGTGAAATACAAAGGTGGCGTCTGCCACCCCTTCATGGCACCTGCCATGTGTGTGAGTGGGAAAGTTCATGGGATCGTGGCGGTTACCTCCTGGTTGAGGGCTGATGCGTCATGACTTCTCCTATAGCGGCTGCCATGCATAACGCCATGTGTACAATATTTGCCGAAAAACCCTAGTTTTTGGTCTTTTTGCTTCGTTTCTTCTAAAAAGGTCCCGAAAGAGCTAAATACCTGAAAACAACATAAAAGAGAGCATAACACAAGCAAAATGATAATAAAGACCTAATAAACATGTGAAATCCTAGTCAAAAACGCGGTGTGATTCAGTGTGATCAGAGGTCGATTTAGAAATCAAAGAAATCCAGAAAATAAAGGAGGAAGTTGTGATAATGCCTGTAAAGGAGAAAGAAAAAGCTTCTAAGCCAATCATCAAACTCCCTTACCCTCCGAGACAAAAGAAGAAAGATTAACACGAAAAGAATTTTGAGAAGTTTTTGGAAATGTTTAAGAAACTTGAAATAAACATTTCATTTTCTGAAGCTCTAGAACAAATGCCAATATATGCCAAATTCATGAAAGACATCCTCTCTAAAAAGCGCTCCGCAAATTTAGACCTGATCATCCTCACTGAAACGTGAAGTGCTATTCTCTAAGGTATGGAAATTCCTATGAAAAAGAAAGATAGGGGTTCAGTTACTATTCTTTGTGCTATTGGTGATAGAAAATTAAAGAAGGCTCTGATTGATTTGGGAGCTAGTGTGAGTTTGATGCCGCTGTCCATTTATAAAAAATTGGGCCTTGGTAACGTTCAATACACTAGGATGACGCTTCAATTGCTGATCGCTCAGTTAGGCGACCTTATGGAATTATGGAAGATGTTCTGGTAAATATAGATAAATTTGTATTTCTGGTTGACTTTGTCATTCTTGAGATGCCTGAAGATGAGGAGATCCCTCTTATATTGGGCAGACCATTTTTAGAGACAGGGCGGTGTATGATAAACATAGAGGAAGGAACAATGACTCTTAAAGTCTATGATGAAGAATTGAAAATTGATGTTCGAAACACTATGCAATACGAAGATGATGTTGGCACGAGTCACACTATAGAGGTAATAGATCAAGTGATTGCTCAAGAAATTGAAACGAAAGTACCCCAGTTACCGTCAGAACATGTTTTGAGCTTATCAATTTTTGAAAGTGATGAAGAAGAGAGAGAGAGCCAGAAGTGCTAGCCATGATGGAGGAACAACCTCAGTGGATTAGATCTAAACCACACCGGTGGGAAGATTTAAGACCACCCCCACCATCAGAAGATACTCAAGAGCCCAAAAATGGGGCAGATCTGAAACAATTACCTACGAATCTGAAATATGTGTTTCTTGATGCTGAAAAGAAGTGCCCGACTATCATCAATTCCAGTTTAAAAAGTGTCCAAGAAGAAGAACTCATCCAAGTACTAAAAAAATACAAGAGTGCTATTGGATGGGAGATTGAGGATTTGAAAGGTATTAGCCCGAGAGTTTGCATGCACAAGAATTTGATGGAAGATTATAATAACCCGGTAGTTCAACCACAATGAAGACTTAATCCAGCTATGAAAGAAGTAGTTCACAAAGAGGTTGTAAGGTTGTTGGATGTGGGGCTGATTTACCCCATATCCGACAGCTCATGGGTTAGTCCAGTGCACGTGGTACCCAAAAAAGGGGAAACTATTTTGATAAAAAATGAGAAAAATGAGTTAATCCCAACTAGAACTGTTACAGATTAGAGAGTGTGCATTGATTATCGAAGGCTGAATATTGCAACAAGAAAGGACCACTCCCCTTTGCCATTCATTGATCAAATGTTGAAAAGGTTAGCCGACCATGATTACTACTATTTCCTTGATGGGTACTCTGGGTACAATCAGATTTTTGTGGCCCCTAAATATCAAGAGAAGACCTCCTTCACATGTCCTTATGGTATTTTCGCATACAGGAGAATGCCATTTGGGTTGTGCAACGCACCTACCACATTTTAGAGGTATATGGCATCCATATTCGTGGACATGCTTGAAAAGCATATGGAAGTGTTTATGGATGACTTTTCTGTTTTCGGTTCTTCTTTGGATAAATGTTTGACTAACTTGTCTCTTGTGCTAGAAAGATGCCAGCAAACAAATTTGATCCTAAATTGGGAGAAGTTCCATTTTATGGTACGTGAAGGGATCATGTTGGGACACAAAACTTCCAACTGAGGCATAGAAGTAGACAAATCAAAAGTGGAGGTGATAATTAATTTACCACCACCAGTAAATGAAAAAGGCATCAGAAGCTTCTTGGGACATGTAGGGTTTTACCGCAGGTTCATCAGGGACTTTTCTAAGATCACCAAACCATTGACAAGCTTACTGGTGAAAGACACACCTTTTCTTTTTGACAAAAAAGTGCATCAAAGCTTTTGAGATCCTGAAAAGGGAGTTGTTATCTGCTCCTATAATAATTGCCCCTGATTGGTCTCTTCCTTTTGAGATCATGTGTGATGCAAGTGATAATGCAGTGGGGGAAGTGCTAGGACAACGGAAGGCGAAGCTCTTGCATGTGATTTATTATGCAAGTCACGTGTTGAACCTCGCCCAAATGAATTATGCAACCACTGAAAAAGAGTTGCTCGCGGTTGTATATGCTTTTGATAAATTCAGAACTTACTTGTTAGGATCGATGCTAATTGTTTATACTGTCCATGTAGCTTTGAAATATCTTTTTGCTAAACAGGAATCTAAATCAAGGTTGCTGAGATGGATTCTACTTCTGCAAGAGTTTGATCTGAAAATCAGAGAAAAGAAGGATTATGAAAATATTGTTGCTGATGTTCCTTGGTTTGCAGATTATGCGAATCGTTTGGTGGGTGGACTAATACTTGATGATTTTGATTCTAACAAAAAGAAAACATTTTTGCATGATTGCAGGTTTTATTTGTGGGATGATCCGTTCTTATACAAAAAAGGAATAAATGGGTTGGTTCAAAGGTGTGTTCCAGAGGAAGAACAAAGGGACATCCTCAGAGCTTGTCATGACTTAGAATATGGAGGACACTTTAATGGCGATAGAACAACAGCAAAAGTCCTCCAGTCTGGGTTGTATTGGCCTACACTGTTCAAAGATGCTCAAAGTATAGTAAAATAATATGACAAATGTCAGAGTACGGGTAATATTTTAAGGAGAAATCAGATGCCTCAAAATGCCATGTTGGAGGTAGAATTGTTCGATGTATGGGGCATAGACTTCATGGGCCTTTTCTACCGTCATTTGGAAAGCAGTATATTTTGGTCTCTATTGATTATGTGTCAAAGTGGGTGAAAGCTGTAGCATTACCCACAAATGATGATAAAGTGGTGGTCAATTTCCTAAAAAACTACATTTTTTCTAGGTTTGGGGTATCAAGAGCACTAATCATTGATGAAGGTACTCATTTTCTAAACAAGTTAATGGAGAATCTGTTAAGGAAATACAATGTCAAGCATAAAATTGCCACACCGTATCACCGTCATACAAGTGGACAGATTGAAGTATCGAACTGACAAATAAAATAGATTCTAGAAAAGAATGTCAGTGCTTCTCGGAAGGATTGGTCGATCAAGTTGGAGGATGCACTGTGGGCATACAAAACAATGTTCAAAACCCCAATAGCTATGTCCCCTTATAAATTGGTTTACGATAAAGTGTGTCATTTACTGCTCGAACTAGAGCACAAGGCATTTTGGGCCTCCAAATTCCTGAATTGTTACCTTTCAAAAGCTAGGGAATCTCGGATTCTTCAACTACATAAGCTAGAAGAGTTTAGAAACCAGGCTTATGAAAATGCAAAAATATACAAAGAGCAAACGAAAAAATAGCATGACCAAAGAATTCAGAAGAAAGAATTTTGGGAAGGACAGTTGGTGTTGTTATTCAATTCTAGGTTGAATTTGTTCCCTGGAAAGATGAGGTCGAGATGGTCGGAACCTTTCGTGATTCACAAAGTATTCCTGCATGGAGCAAATGAGCTCGAAAATCCAGCAAACGGGGACACTTTTAAAGTGAATGGGCAGAGAGTAAAGCCATACCACCAAGGACAAAAGAGTTGTCTGGTAGATAAGGTACGTCTTACCTGATAAGATGGACGACCGCCGAGCCATGCGATGTTAAACAAAGCGCTTCGTGGGAGGCAACCCACACGTTTTTACTTTTAATTATTGTTTGTGTTTGTTTGTTATTTTAGGTTTGCACAGTGCCTTGCATAACATGGAGAAGATACTCACATAAATACGGAAGTCGTACCGGTGGAAATGACCATAGAAAAAGTTTGAAAAATAAGCATAACAGTAGCCTGACACGGCCGCATCTGTCAGCTGACACGACCCATGTCAGGAGCACTAAAGACATGAGAAAATTGCACCTGACAGAAGCCTGACACAGCCGCCCGTGTCAGGAGCACTAAAGACATGAAGAAATTATATCTTGGCAGAAGCTTGACATGGCCCATGTGAAGAATACTGAACACCACATCCATGAAAGTGAAGAGGCAGTGGCCTGATATGGCCCGTGTCAAGCCTGCGGATTTGAATTTTTTTTGAAAAATTTGGATTTCGTGTGGGCCCTGTAGCACCTCAAATTTGCACCTCCCATTTGTACATACATTTCATTTTTTAGGTCATTAACATCACATTAACATTGCATTGTCATTGCATTAGTCCATTGCATCTCATCAGACAGACTAGTCAGGAGATTCAGTTGTGCAAGCAAGCAAGTGCATTTTATATGGAATCAAAGTACTAGGGTTGGTTCAATGAGTTCATGTGACCCAAGGATCATTTTGAAGTGGTTTGGCAAAGCATTGGAGGCTCAAAGCTCATCAGTCAAAGGGCAATTCATCTGAAACCCTAGAAAGTCAACAAAAGTCAACTGTCAGTTCAACCATGGATTTGGAGGTGGGAGATGGTTAGAGATGCCTCATTCATGTCCAAACAAGTCTCATTTGGCATTTCAAACATCAACATTGAAGAATTTGAGGTCAGATCAAAACTTTCCAAAAATAGTAAGTGACCTGTAATTTGAAATTGCCAAAAATGGAAAGGTCTTCTCCTCAAGATTACATCATCAAGAAAGCTTCAAATGAAATTTTGTCCAACATGAAAGTTGAAGATCTTTCTCTCCCATTTCCAAAAAGTCCAAGATCATGAATTTCGCATGTTTGGTTGAGGAGATATGGATCAATCTTGGCCAAGTGTGACTTGAACTTCAAATGTGCATAACTTTCAAACCATAAGTCCAAATGGAGTGGTTCTTTTTGCATTTTTCATGTCTTGACATATACTATCCAAAACATACATCACATGCCATGCATTCTCATCACATAATTTTTTGGAAAATCACTTGATTTTGGAGGGAAAAATTCAAGTTTGAATTTGGTTCATTATTTGATCATTCCAACACTTGCATTGGTTCCCAAATGACATTTTGAGTGAATCCAAGCCCTAACTCGTGTACTGTTCCATTCAAATTCCATGCATAAGGGTGAATTATCAAATTTGCATTTACACCTCCATTTCCCTAATTCCAATTACCATTTGGCTAAGTGTGATTAACATCATGATTAGGAGGGAGTATAAAGCCTAAAGCATAACTGTTTCTGCAAAATCAGAATCACTTTTTCAGATCTAGATCCAATTTTCACAAATTTTTCTCTCACTTTTTTCTTTCAAATTCTTCAAACACCTTGCATTTTTCTTGATCCATTCATCATCTGGAAGAGTTCTTGAGTAGGTTTGCAGGAAGAATCGAAGGAAACAGTGCACTATTGCTCATGCTCGAAGCTTGCATACATCAATGGCAGATTCAATTTCTGGAAGAATCGTGCACATCTGAACCTCAAGTCTTCATCCATTCATTCATAAAAGTGCTCTAGAGGATCTGTTTGAGCATTGCAAGGCCTAAAGTCATCAATTCCAGTTCTGCATCTTCAGCAAGGTTCCAAACCGACCTCTTTAATTCTTAAAATTATTATGTGATTGTTGTAGATCTTGCATTGCTGAGTAAACTGAGCTTCGAATCATTAATTTTCATGAAGGATTGAGTTAGTTATGCTGATTTGAAGATTCACATGTGAAACTTGTTTGCTTCGATTTGCTCTTGATAGGTAGAATTAGGTTAAACTATGCATTGATCCTTGCTCTATGTTGAAAGATCTATCCATTGATGTGTTTGGTTTTAATTTCTGAAAACAAATGTTCTTGAGCCATGTACTGTACACGATGAACATGATGAAGATGATAGAAATTTTTCCAGAAATGTGTTTTGATCTTCCAATTCGTGTTTTCAACGCCTTGCATGTGTTTGTGAATATATCAACATGTATTGGTCCACCTCAGCATCTGCATGGCAAGATGATTGGCCATAAGCGCTTGACCGTGCCACTTAGGATTAGTGAAACGGTGCGTTTCACTACTAGCGCGCCTCCATTCAAATTTCACCTCACTTCGATTCTGGCTCACAGCATCTATCCAAATGACATTTCATTTTATTTGTTTTCCCTCCACATGTTCATACATACCTCTCATGCTTTTTTTTTATTTTTTTTCTCACTTCATAAATTCATAAATAATTGATAAATGCTCCAAAAAATATGAGGATTTTTGCATTGCCTTCCTTATTGTGTCTAGTTTTTTTTGGTTATTTTTCCATAAATTGTGCTCGGCTGGAAAATTATTTTGCCCAGGGTTTGTGTACACATGTCCATTTTGAACCTTGCCCTGATCATATATTTGTGAAATGCTCAATTTTAATCCAATGCTCATGAAATTCTGCATGCTTAAACTAGACTCTTGGCTGGACATTTTGGCGTTGAGTTTGAATTTTTATCAATTGCCCTTGCTGTTTTATGGTCATGTGAATGTAGGTATGACAATGTGTGTCACACCTTTGCTTGTTCAACTTGATTGATGAATTTGCCATGCCAAATGAATTCCAAATGTCCTGATTTTTTATATGATGCTTGATATGAATGTTGTGAATACTCATGATTTTTGGTGAAATTTTTGGATTGATTTCTGATTTGATTGAGATTTTTCATGCTGGATGGTCATGTTTGAGCTTTTGAATGGCATTGATTTTCATTTGTTTGTGAAATGCTTATGGTTTATCCTATGAATGTGAAATTTTGCACACTCTTTCTAGACATATTAAAGGTTGTTTTGGCTTTGGTTTGAGGTCTTTATCAATTACCATTTCTGTTTTAGGCTTGTGCTAAGTTGGTGTAACATTTGGTGTCATATTTGAGCTTGTTTTGATTGCCTTGCCTTATACAATTTGATTACCATGCCTATTGTGGTCCAATTGCCCTAATTTTTTGTGTGATGATCATGTTGTATGTTCTGTTTACCCATGAATTTTATTGAGATTAATTGAATCATTTTTGAATTAATGTGCATTTGTTCATTCTGTTGTCACAATGTGCTTTCAACTTGCATACCTTGCCTTATTTGGTTCATGAAATGAATTTGGTGAATGATAATGATATGAGACCTTTTGGATTGTGTTCTTAATTGATTGAAGTTGATTCATGTTGAATTTCATGTTCTGTTTTGGATTATTTCTCCATCTTTGACCCTAGGCCTTGACCTAGTGGTTTGTAACTCACAGTTGAGTTTAGATTTCAGGTTAAGAAGCACATTGCTATGATGGGATTGATTCACTCTCTTGAGTTGATTAAGTGGTTGATGTTGAATAACCTTGATTTGTTTTGTAGGTTGATGTTAGCTCATTTGAGTTTGAGCTTGTGCATTGCACATTGTTGCATTGCTTGTTTGACTGTGTACTGTTGACTGTTGGTTGTCTGTTTGATTGTTTGACTTGTATACTGATTGAGTTAGATTTTTTTCAGGTACATAAGTTGCTTAAGTTATTTTGAACTTGCTTTTGCTTTTGCTTGGTTGCTTAAGCATTGAGGTATAATTCTCAGACTTCATGTAGTCTGGAAGACCTGTCCTGTTACTTGGGCAGGCACCTGTCTGAAGCCCTCCTTAAGAGGCAATGCTTGTGTTTGTTTATTTTTGTGCCCTGTACATTCAAAGACCTCCTAAGTGAAGAGGCATTGGCAGATACAAGAGATGTGTAATCCATCTCCTGCTACTCAGTGTGTCATCCACCTTGCTCACACACCTTGTGTTGATGCATTGTGGATATTAACCCAAGATCCATGTAGTGTCAGTCATCTGTGGAGAAGAGTTCCTACTTTCTGAACTCCCACACTTTCATTTGTCTGAAGCTCTCCCAGGCCAGGGATAAGAGCTGTGAGGTCTCACCCTCACTTCCCATTTCATCTGCTTCACCCTAACTCTCAATGTTAGGGTTAAGAGCCAACATCACACTGTTACAGTGGCTTGTTTGTCGAGGTTGACATGACCCCTTGACTAAAGCCTAACCCTGTGTGAGCCCACTTTGTTTGTATATAGTGTGTGCTAATTGTGTGTATGCTTGCTCTTGTGTTTGCCTGTACTGTTTAGGATAGCTTGCTCCCTGTGCAAGTTAGATAGAAACCTTAACCTAGGACCATGGTGAATTTACATGATAACTATTAGGCTCGAGTCAGGCTCCCTTCTAGTTTGTCATTTCCCAGCCTCTGGTTAGGTTAGAAGTTCTTTCCCTGCGTAGGGGAACTACGTCGCCCTGATCCTCATACCAGATGAGGTACGTAGGCAGGAGATGAGCTGATCTCTCTGGGCAACCTTTTGCTTTTTCAACCCCTTTGTGTGTGTTAGGAGTCTGACGTAAGTCCAGCGATTGGCAGTTGGTTTCCGGTGTCTTGTTTGCTTGTTGGAGTCTGACATAAGTCCAGCGATTGGCAGTTGGTTTCCTGTGTGTGTTTGTTGGTTCGGAGTCTGATGTAAGTCCAGCGATTGGCATTCGGTCTCCAGGTTTGCCTGTTTGGGTGGAGTCTGACATATGTCCAGCGATTGGCAGTCGGTTTCCTGTGTGGGTTTTGTTTGGCGTGCGTTAGCCGAGCTACGAGTGCTCTGATTCTTACGTATGCATAGGATGCGACATCCTAGCGAGCACGTTTCCCCCGTCCGAACTACATCGACTCTGATGTCTGTGTCTGACAGACTATGTAGGCCCAGGATGCGATATCCTGCCGAGTCCAGTTTCTTTTGTCTTTCCGTGTTTCCTTCCAGCCTTGTGTGATGTTTGATCAGTTTTTAGCAACCTTATCCTTCCTTTTGTGCGTGGATCTCGTCGAGTACGACGGATGCGTAGGGGTGCTAATACCTTCCCTTCGCATAACCGACTCCCGATCCCATCTCTCTCTGGTCGCAAGACCATGTCTTTTCTAGGTTTACTTCGAGCGTTTCCTTTCCCTCCTTTGGGATAAATAACGCACGGTGGCGGCTCTGTTGTTTTCGTTTCCCGCCGGTTTTTCGCGTAATGCGACAGGCCCCACCCCTCATTAACACCCACTAACCACTCATTACACCCACTTTATCCTTCCCAAAATTCTGATTTCCTTACTATCCATTCATTATCTCTCGCAATTTCATCTTCTCCACCTTCTCTCTCTCTCTCTCTCACTCTCTCTAAAAAACCCCTTATCCTCCATCAAAACTCCACCAAAAAGCTTCCTCCTTTACCACCACAACAAACCAAAATCACAAACTCCCTTCACGAATCCTTCTCCACTTTTCGCCCTCATCACACCCACGGTGTCCATTTTCTCTAATTCCACTTTTGAATTTCTCTCCTTTTTTTGCTGTTACGAAAATGCCCCCAAGAAGGATTGTGAAAGGGAAGCAACAAATGGGCGAGACCTCGAGGCCATGAGAAAGGAACAATCAGAATTCAAACCCGCACAATATCGTCTTCGACAATCCGGAGCAGGAGCAACGATATTCAGTTCAAAGAAAGCGGAAGCTCACCCTCACCAGGTATATGTGTGAACATGCCCTTAATAATTTAGGCTTAAAAATTGAAGTTGACAAGATGTTCCATGTGCTAGGGATGTGGAATTCATGAGCCTCGAAGCGTCAACCTATGAGTGCGTCATGCTCGAATTCTTGAGCACACTCGAATTCCAAGTGGAGAAGCGGTGGATTAACATGACGAGGTACTACTATGGAACTCTCCGATTCTGCCTTTTTAATAATTATCATGAGCTTTCTGTTGAGGAGTTGGTAGGTATTCTCCGACTCCCATTGTACGGACCGGGTGTGGTATTTGATGGGTTTTCTCCAAAAGATTTATGGACTGCCATTATTGGGAGGACTGATTATACCTCAAAAGGTGCAAAAGCCTCCGACATCTAGAACCCGTGCTTCTGCTATGCCCAAAAAGGTCTGGCGTACACCCTATTTGGATGGGGTGATAGCACGGGCGTGGCAACTCAGCAGGAGTTGTTCTTCATGTACTCGATGGCACAAAATTAGGCCATAAATGTTGCTTCCTTTGCAGTTGATTACTTGGAGAGAGTTAGCCAGGCAGATTCCAAAGATATTTTCGTTGGGGGTATGATTACCCAGATTGCTGAACATTTCGGGTCTCATGCGGTTTTGCTTGAAGACACCTCGGTGGCAGGTAAGAAAAAAATAGATATGGCAGCTCTTATCCATTAAGGTATGATTTTTGTTGCACATGACTACTACTTTGTTATGATTCATAAAAGATTTATCATTGCACTTCCTAATCCTGAGAAATTAAGTATTGTTGATTGTGCTAATTGGTTGTATGTGAGTGTTGACCCTGATACAGAGGAAGGCTACGATGCTGAAAATATGGTTGCAGGTGAACAGGCTACAGGTGAGCACATGAATGAAGACGAGCAGCAGAAGGAGCCATTTGTACCCCCGCCCCAAGAGCCATTCCATTAGGGCACTGGGTCATCATCCATGAGTCACGACCAGTGGGCATGGGTGCAAATCGAGCTCGGTGACCTTCAGACCGAGCAATCAAGATAAGGCATCGAGCAGGCTCGACAAGGAGCGGTGTTGGATGAGATGAACCTGATGATGCGATAGTTGATGTTGCACTTTCTGCCCCAGCCTCCTCATTAGGGCACTGTGAGTCACCCTCCTTCTATCTTCTCTAAAACATTGAGGCCAATGTTCGGTTCAAGTGTGGGGGAGGTTTTACTATGCTTTTTGCTTTTATTTTCGTTTTGTTTTATGCTTTATTTAATTATTTCCCAATTTTTACTGCTTTACATTTTCTTTATTTTTACTATTGGATATCATTTGTTGCATATATTTCAGGTTCTTGGTGTATTGCTGGATTATGTGATGACCATTAGTGGTAGTGGATGAAAGGGTCACTCCATTTACGGTTGCTTGTTGTGAATGAGCTTCCCAAAAGGTTGATACTGCTAAAAAAAAGATCAGACATAACTTATAAAGCTCGACTAACGTAGGTTCCCTGTGCATTCCAAGTTGAGTAAGAAGTCGCACCATACTAGAAGTATTGTGGATGCTGTCAAGCTTTACCTAACATGGTGAGTGCAGAAAAAGCCAAACACATTTGTCATCATGAGTGATATTCAAGTATGTCTTTATCACTCTGACTTTACATAGGCTCTATGGGAATATCACTGCATATATGCACACACTGAGGCATGTTGTTTGAATAATAGCCACGAGCCTTTCTAGCCATCCCTTTAATATTATCCCTTGTTAACCCCATTGAGCCTATACCCTTTGTTTGTTTATATAACCACATGAATGTAAACCACGGACCAAACACTTCCTTACCCTGTTTAGAGTCAATGTTATGTCTTTAAGTTGTGTTACATTCTAAGTTTGGGGTAACCCCATAAGTATCTGAAAGTAAGGTGAGTGCGGAAAAAAATTAAGAAAAACGACCATCGAAGAAAAAAAGGAGAAAATAAAAGAATTTTTTTCGATGGTACGAGAAAGCACTCACCAAATGAGAAACACTCAGTTGAAAAAAAAGAGAGAAGAGAAAATCAAAGGAAAAAAGAGAACTGAGCAATACAAACTGAAAAAGAAAAGAATTGAAAATGAGATGTAGAACCAGCACAATGAAAAGAAAAATAACATTGGCTCTGAATGCAAACCACTTGTTTTCCCTTTTGTTTGTATTTACCACACTGTAACCCAAGCCCCGTTACAATCCAAAAGACCTCAAAAAGTGTGTTGTATGTAGTTGATACGAAAGGAGAAACAATCAAACTTATGAGTTAATATTGCATATTCTAAAATGTGAGTGTAAACACTTTAACCCGGAGAGACTTGGTGAGAGTGTGATATAAGATGACAGGTGAAGCGGTACGTCAATGTGGAAGTGAGGCGGAAAACTCATTAGGAAAAACAGGGACTATGAAAGGGAGAATGAAGGCGTTGGCGAAAGATCTCAGCAGTATTGTGGTAAGAATTCAATTTTGGGAAGTGACACACTTTATCGTGTAGAACATCACTTGAGGACAAGCAATGAGGTAAGTTTGGGGTTGTGATCGATCACCATTTTCACTATGTTTTTATTACTTATCTGACAAGAAACCAAGGATTCTAGAACACTTTGTGCGCATTATGGTACCTTTTAAGTTAGTTTTCATTTCCTTAAGTTATTTAAGCATTTTATCGATTTTTAGTTTTATTTTGTATTTTTGGGATTTTATGCTTTTATTTTCTGTGTTTATGCCCTCTATGTCCACGTAGAAGATCCAACGGACTCAATGCGAGAAAGTGGAAAGTTTCGACGTTTGAGGAAAGAAGATTTCTCCATACAGGGGGCCTGACACGGGCTGTGTCAGGATGAAGACAAAACAAATACCAGGAATGGCCAAGACAAGGGCCTGACACGGCTTCCCGTGTCAGGTCACCTGGGGCATGTCAGGAAGGAAGTGGCAAGGCAGAGAGCTGACACGGGCCGTGTCATCCCAGACGCAGATTCTTCCAATTTTTGGGCTTTTTACCCGGGCTTAAGTTGCAAGGACGTTTTGGAGATTTCCACCCCTTGCCAAGGGATTTTTCACTATTTTAGGAGAGTTTCTACAAGAGAATAAGACACTTTGGAAGAGGAGAACACAGAGAATTGTCCGACGTCGAGAATTATAGAGATCAAGGAATTCAGAGAGCGAAAGATTTTCATGAGCGTAAGCGATTGAAGATCCAAGCCATCCAATTACTTGTAATGTGTATTTTTTTTTTATCTTGAATCTGTTTTGAAAAATATGAGTAACTAAATCCCCCAAGGCTAGGATGTCCCTAATTTAGATCTGTAATAAATGTGAGTTTAAGATTGCATTTATAATATTGTTTTTACGGTAATCTTTTGATGTGTTTAATGCTTTCTTTTTCCGACCAATCAAGATTGTTGTATGGTTATCAATCAGGTTGGACCGCCATTGGTAAGGTTTTCATAAAATTACTCTGCAGTAGATATCACCTAGGACTAGGGATACCCTGTATGAATCAGAGCATTCTTGATATAATAAGGCTTAATTTCACCGATAATTTCCTATGGGTCTAGAAATTAGGGTAGAATGATTAAAGGATTTCTCACCAAGGAATTGGGAGAAAATACCCTTGACAACTGGTAGTAATTGATACTTGTTGATGCAATAGTGACTCATAGTTGTTACAGGGACAAATTATACACCTTCTCTGACAAATTATACACCTTCTCTAACATTGTCCTCTTCCCTTGCAAACCCTTATTTCACAGTATTAATTTCTTTTGCCTTTATTTTTATAAATCTGAATCTAAGACCCCTAACCATAATTTTTGTTTAATTGAACGATGATATGAATTCGATATTAACTTGCAGTCTTAGTGATCGACATTCGGAGAATTTCCCCTTTATTACTAAAATAGACAAAATAATACACTTGTTATTTTTCCGATCAATTACTATTAGGTTATATTATCATCACACTAGACCCTTTTATTTAAAAAACCGACATATTACTTACAAGAGCTGTCACACCCCGATTTTGACCCTGAATCACCAATTTAACACATTCGTCATAGTCGTTGCATCTTTACATATCATAACATGCATTCCATACCGCAGAGTGCCTAGAATATCAGTCGAAATAATTTTTTCGGATCTACAGACAAACCAGTTGAACTAATCGATGGATGTGCGTCAAATTAGTGAAATGAATTTTTTAAAATCAAGCTTCCAGATATCAGCTTTATTAATCTACGTTTCTCGTAGTTTAATTTGTTATGCTCGATTTATTTTTCAGCTAATTTTTTGGCCACTTTTTAATCAGCTCGAGCCTGTTTAACCGGTCAAAATTTATTTCAAAACTAAAAGAAACGTTGTATTTTTCCAATAAGTTTATTTCGCACTGATCATTTTGGTGCATTCATTTTAATTTTTTCGAGCACTTTTTCGCCCGACTTTTATTCATTATGAGTCCGTTTATTTTTATCTTTTTGTTGAAATGTTCGAAATAATTAAATAAAATTAGTTGTAATCTCACTTTAATTTTATTCTCGTTATTTTGAAATGTTTGATTTTGTTTTATTTTAATTTGTTTTAAGTCATCTTTGTCACATAAATAAAACTTAAGGGGCATTATGGGAAATTGAAGTAACATTTAGAACCCTAATGCATTGTATATAAATAACAGCATTGAGAAAAGAGAAAGGGGGAGCGGCGCTACTTTAGATCCAAGATCCCTTTTTTATTATTTGGAAAACTAAGAAAATGTTTGGGGTGGATCTTCATGCACACAGTATCCAACATTCACCCTTATGTTCCCTTTTTCATACTACAACATTCATCCAATAATCCTAATCTATTCCACTCATTTCTCCCATAGAAACCTCATTACAATAGCATACCAAGTAGCTACATTTTTCATGAAAACCTCACAACACGTTTCAACCCTCTTCACTAAACCTCTTCCCACACCATATCATCTTAATTTCTGCGCATAACATCTCACAACTTCATGAAAATAAATAAACCATTTCTATTCACACTAACAATATACATACATACATTCTGATTTTTTATTTATTTATAATTTTATAATATATATACTTGCAGATTTTTTATTTTATTTATAGTTTTATAACATATATATATATATATATATATATATATATATATATATATATATATATATATATATATATATATATATATATATATATATATATATTTGCAGATATTTTTTTTTATTTATAGTTTTATAATATATATACTTGCAGATTTTTTATTTATTTATAGGTTTATAATATATACATACTTGCAAATTTTTTATTTATTTATAGGTTTATAATATAATTTTATAATATATATATTTTTTCCAGTTTGAATCTAAATATATATATATATATAATATATATATATATATATATATATATATATATATATATATATATATTACTTTCTGTTTTTTTATTTTTATTTTATATATTATTACTTTACGTGGGTTTTATATATTATATATATACTGTTCTTTTTTAGTTTTATATGTATATACGGATTTTTTACTAATATAACCCAACTTTTTAAATTATTTCCCAAAATAACCCAAGTTTCAAAAAATTTCCCAATCTACCCCACCTTTAATAGGGAGGCGCCAATTGGATTGGCGCCCCCTCTTAAAAATTACAAGGAGGCGCCAATTGGATTGGCTAGGGCAGGTGCCCTAGCCAATCCAATTGGCGCCTGTGTGTATTTTTTAAGAGGGGGCGCCAATCCAATTGGCGACTCCCTTAAAAAAGCCTCAAATGAAAAAACTTCCAACATGAAAGTTGTAGATCTTTTCAAAACAATGAATTTGGATATAAATTTTGCAACATTTGGATTTTTTTTGAGAAAGTTATGGACAGTTGAAGTTGGACTTCTGAGTTTTTCAACTGTTATCTGACCTATAATGTTTTGTATTATTGCATGTGTTTCTTTTAGGAATATGAATTTTTGTCCAACATAACATTTGAAGTAGACATCTTAAATTTTGCAATGCACTTGGTCCCACCTCAAAATAATTAAAAATGAGTGAGTTATGTCCCTGCGAACTTGACCCAAAATTAGGGTTTCTGTCAAAACAAGTGTATGTGAACTTTGCCAAAAGGGACCAACTTCAAGCCCTTTAGTATGAATGATAAAAGCCTCAAATGACAAAACCTTTAACATAAAAGTTGTATATCTTTTCAAGATAATGAATTTGGACTAAAGGTTTGCATCATTTGCAGCTTTTATGAGAAAGGTATGGGCACCTGAACTTGGACTCTTTGACATTATAACTGTTATCTGAGTCATAATGTTTTGTATTATTGCATGTGTTTCTTTTAGGAATATGAATTTTTGTCCAACATAACATTTGAAGTAGACATCTTAAATTTTGCAATGCACTTGGTCCCACCTCAAAATAATTAAAAATGAGTGAGTTATGTCCCTGCGAACTTGACCCAAAATTAGGGTTTCTGTCAAAACAAGTGTATGTGAACTTTGCCAAAAGGGACCAACTTCAAGCCCTTCAACATAACAATAACAAGTCCTTGAATTAGGGTTTTTGACTTATAAATTTTTGTTTTATGATATGTGTTTATTTAAGAATTATGAAAGAAACTTAATGTTTGGAGAATACACAAAGATAAATTTGACATAATACGAATTGATATTAATAAAATTTGGATTTTACACAATGAATCCTAATGGTGATGACCGGGATCACCTAACCGACCTCCGGTCCCACATCCCCTAGCTATCCTAACCCTTGGCCCTAACCCACGTTGACGATTCTGAACCGGTGTTTGTTCATCTGATGGTCCAGGAGCGTCATTACCGCCTACAGGAGAAGATCCGTTGAGGTATTCAGCCAACTCAGCATAGTCTTCAGTATTCAATGATGGTGTACCGGCGTAGCTGAGCTCATGACCCATGCCAGAGAAGTTAGGGTGTGGTTGACTCATGGATGGGCGACCAGGACGGTTGAAGGGGGACATGGGTGACAATGATGGGTCTAGGAAAGGTTGGAAAGGTTGTTGGGGTGTTTGGAAGAGATATGGTTGTGGGATGTTTTGGTATTGTGATGTTTGGGGTTCTTGGCTACGGTAGGTGATGGGGCGGTTAGTGTTTTGGGTAAGGCGACTTTGGTAGGGTGATGGTGTGGGTGCGAAGCGATGTTCGGTCGAAGGTTGATGGTCCATTTGTTGGTGGTGGTATGGGGGATGTTCTTGGTTTTGGGGTTGGGTGAATGGCATGTTTTGGTTGTATGTTTGTGTATTTGTGGAACGGAAAGTTTGTCGGATAGGTGGTTGTGAGTAATTGGGCTGAGAATGTTGTTGGGGGTTAGATGTTGAGGCTTCTTGTGTGTAAGTTGTCTGGCGTGGGTCGTAGAGGTACATATCATCGGCGATGAATTGAAATCCAACTGATCTATACCAAGCCATATAAGTACGACTTGGTTTTACCTCATTTGGCATGACTGCGTCAGTTAAGACATGGTCATGACGGTGCTTCCACTTGCGACACTCTGATCTTGCGAATTGTTGCCAAGGGTTGAAGTTCCATTGGTCGTTCACTTTACGCATATGCCATTCTCCTAGGCTAGCTGGGGGATCTGGGATATTCTGGACCATACCAAACTGCAGCTTCACACGATCGGTGTTGTGCAGCTCCACTGTTGTGAACCGTATTATTGGTGTGCATGTTGTCCATACGGCTGCGTCTTCAGGGTTGATCTGATGCTCATGATCCATATTAAGGTATGGACGCCAAATGAACTGAAATGTTAAAGACAATAGGATTTAAATGAATGTAGAAAAAGTGAATATAATATGAAGAAATAATGTAATTATTTTGCTTACGTCTGCCGGTCGAAGGTGATCCAACAGGTTGCGATATTGAGTAATACAGTGTCTCGGACATCTGCTGTAATTCATACCGCGTGCCGACCATCTACACCAAAAAGTTAAAATAAATTAGTTATGGGTAATAAACTGTAAGGAAGGAAGTAAAGATATAGCAATTTAAACAACTTACTTTTTTGCATATGGAAAAGTGAAGGGGTTGCTATTGACCGGTGCTAGAGACGGTAGTCTTGACCATCCCCATGCTTGTAGCAAAACAGCACATCCAGAAAATGTAGAAGTATCTTTGTGGCAGTTTTTGCACAAAGAACTATAGAGATAGGCTAGACATGCGGATCCCCAACTATAACTACCTATTCTATCTATTTGTCTAAGTAAAGGTAAGTACATAATATGCATGCTAGAACCACTACCTTCGGGAAATAAAAAGGATCCTAGTAACAACATAATGTAACACCTAGTTTTAATGATTCGAGCTTCTTCGGTAGAATGCTCATCTAAATAAAAACTATTATAATATGACTTTAGGCGTGAAAGTAGTATACCTTGTCCCCTAGCATTATCATCTAACAAATCAACGTTTAAAAGCTCCATGCAAATTGAATTTGGAAAGTTGGTCTTACCATTAACAGCTTTGCCTTCAATTCGTAGTCCTAAAAGCATGTAGACGTCTTCTAACGTCACGGTACACTCACCGGTTGGAAACCAAAATGTGTGTGTCTCTGGCCTCCATCTTTCGCATAAGGCGAGAATGAATTTGTTATCTATAGACCAAGACATAATTTTGCTAAGGTGACCAAAACCGGCAAGTTCAACATAAGGTTGAATCAACGGGTCCATGTGGACAAATTCGTGAACTCGAGTGCGAAACCTTGAGACATCCTATAATAGAAATAATGTAACATTTGACTAAGTCGGTATTTCAAAATAAAATGGGGTTGGTGGAGATGAAACATAAAAAAGAAGTATAAGAAAATACTTACGTATGTCGCGATGTTTGCAACTGTTCCTCTGTGTGCTTCGCCCATTGTGAGTAAAGACATATTGTTGGGGAGTTGGTGTAGATGAAAATGGAAGATTTTGTAGAAGATGAAATTGTAACAGAAGTAATGTAGATGAAGTAGTGAGAAATGTAGATGAAGTAGTGAGAATGTTGGTGTGGAAGAATTGGTGAAGGAGTGGATCAATTTATAGGCAAATGGATGAGTGCATGAAAAATTGTGTTTGCATGGTGTCTCCACCTCATTTGGCGACCATGTACATTATTTAGGAGGGGGCGCCATTCAAATTGGCGACACCCTAGGGCACATGCATGCAAGCCTAGTTCTGAATGCTTGGTTTCAAGGACTGACTAAGGGGGGCGCCATTCAAACTGGCGACCATGTGCAAGTCCTAAAGGTAGGCGCCAATCCAATTGGCGCCACCCTTTGCATGCTCAACACGTGGCATTGCTGTCTCCTGCATGCTGAACAATTCACTTATGGATGGCTTGCATGATTGACACATCATCTCTGACCATCTTAGGTGTCCGACACGTGTCTGTCTTGTCTCCTGTATGCTGATGACTACCTTCTTGATAGCTTGCCTGGCTGACACATCAACTCACACTGTCTTGCAGGATTGACACATCATCTCTGACCGTCTTAGGTGTCCGACACGTGTCTGTCTTGTCTCCTGTATGCTGATGACTACCTTCTTGATAGCTTGCCTGGCTGACACATCAACTCACACTGTCTTGCAGGATTGACACATCATCTCTGACCGTCTTAGGTGTCCGACACGTGTCTGTCTTGTCTCCTGTATGCTGATGACTACCTTCTTACTAGCTAGCATGCTTGACACATCAAGTCACACTGTCTTGCAGGATTGACACCTCATCTCTGACCGTCTTAGGTGTCCGACACGTGTCTGTCTTGTCTCCTGTATGTTGATGACTACCTACTTGATAACTTGCATGACAGACACATCAACTCTTGACTACCTATCATGCTTGACACATCAACTCACACTGTCTTGCATGACAGACACCTCATCTCTGAACTAGCTAGCATGCTTGACACATCAAGTCACACTGTCTTGCATGACAGACACATCATCTCTGAAATTACTTGCATGCTTGACACGGTATCTCAGACTAGCTTCAATGTGAGACATTAATACCATCTATTTAAGTGTCTTACTATCACATTCATCTGCACTTGCAAAATACTTTTCATCTCCAAAATACTTTTCATCTTCACTCACTTTCATCTGCACTTGCAAAATACTTTTCATCTCCAAAATGTCATCTTCATCATTATACAGTATCAACGTTCACTGCAACGGTGAAACTTTTGAGTCTGAGCTTCATGGTTTTTGTTTTAGAAACACTGATACCATTAGAGTTTCGATGAAGAGAAATGCAACCTTTTTGCATTTCAAAAAAAGAATACAATCCTTTATACAGGGAGGTATTGTGTCAAGGATGACATATCAGAATCCTATATTTTTTGAGAATGGTCAATGCAAGTTTTTCCCCCTAAAGATACGAGACGATGAAGATGTGCAAAGCATGTTTCTTAGTCATGAACATTCAGGCATGGATTCTATCGAGTTGTACATTACTCTACAACCATGTATACCGTCTCAACAGTCTCAAGTAACATATCAGGATCCAGCTGGTGGAGATGATGCAGATGATGCACAATGCTCAGATGAACTCAACCCAGAAGCAGAAGTAGAGGTCGACGTTGTTGATGAAGAAGAAGAGGAGACTGAGATACAGGTTGATCACATCCTGAATAACGACGATGAAGATGAGGCTCAACCACCACCAATACCTCCTACTCATGTCTATATTCCTCCTCAACATATGACAAATATGGATCTTCACGATGATGAAATGTCCGACAGTGTCTTCTACAATCCGTATCCGAGACCAGTAGGAGAATTAAAGGTGGGAGACATGTTTCGTACCAAAGAGGAATGTGTCTTGGCAATCAAAAAATATCACATGAACAACTTTGTTGACTTTACGGTTAAACGCACTGATTCAAGAAGGTATGTTATTGAATGTTGTAACATGCTATGTAAGTTTCGTTTGGCTGCATCTTACAAGAAGAGAAATGACTCTTGGGAGATCGCTTCAATAGACCCACCACACAGTTGCGTCGCAACAACCGTTGCACAAGATCACCGTCAACTGAGCACAACATTGATTTGTCGAGACATTCTGCCATTGGTAAACAAAGACCCATCAGTGAAGGTGAGTATAATTATATCACATATCCGAACAACATATAATTATACTCCATCTTACAAGAAAGCATGGATTGCGAGGACAAAGGCTGTTGAGCAGGTTTTCGGCAACTGGGAGGACTCATTCAAAGAATTACCACGATTTTTATGGGCACTAAAAACTTATGTCCCAGGAACCGTGGCAATTCTGGAGACAGTGCCAGCAATGATGCCAGACGGAACCTGTGCTACAGGTAATAGAATATTCCACCGTCTCTTTTGGGCATTTGACCCTTGCATCAAAGGTTTCGCATTCTGCAAACCTCTCCTGCAAATTGATGGCACTTGGTTATACGGAAAATACAAGGGTACGTTGCTCATGGCAGTTGCACAAGACGGTAACAACAATGTATTTCCCGTTGCCTTTGCTCTTGTTGAAGGTGAAACAGCTGCTGGATGGGATTTCTTTCTTCGACATCTCAGAACGCATGTCGCACCACAAGCCAATCTATGTCTGATTTCTGATAGACATGCTGCCATCGAAAGTGCCTACAACAACCATGAAAACGGATGGCATGATCCTCCTTCTACACATGTCTACTGTATCAGACACATAGCACAAAACTTCATGCGTGCTATAAAAGATAAGAATCTTCGCAAGAAGGTGGTGAATGCTGGGTATGCTTTAACTCAACCGTCTTTTCAATATTATCGTGATGAGATTCGACTGTCTAATGAAGATGCGGGGAGATGGATAAATAACATCCCAGTAGAGCAGTGGACAAGAGCATTTGACGGTGGTTGTCGATGGGGCCACATGACAACAAACATTGTGGAATGCATGAACGGGGTTTTCAAAGGAATTCGAAACCTGCCGATAACCGCCTTGGTAAGATCAACCTATTATAGGTTGGCTTCTATGTTCGCAACCAGAGGCGAAAGATGGAGTGCAGTGTTAATGTCTGGACAAGTATTCAGTGAATGTTGCATGAAGGTCATGAAAGAGGAGAGCATCAAAGCTACGACACACGCTGTAACAGTGTTTGACCGTCATAGACAAAATTTCAGCGTCCAGGAAACAATGGGCAACAGCGAGGGGAGACCAAATTTAGCCTACGCTGTTAGACTAAACACAAGTTGGTGCGATTGTGGAAAATTTCAGGCCTTCCGCATACCTTGCTCCCATGTCATTGCAGCATGCGCTTATACTCGTCAAGACGCTAACACCTATTTATCTGATGTGTACAAGGCCAACACCATCATGAATGTATATAGTCGAGGCTTTTCAGTACTACCAATGGAGGATTACTGGCCTCCATATGAAGGAGATATTGTTTGGCACAATGAAGAGATGCGTAGAAAGAAGAAAGGAAGACCAAACAGCACACGTATAAGAACAGAGATAGATTCCACAGATAAAATGATAAGATTATGTAGTATCTGTCGTCAACCAGGACACAACAAAAACAACTGTCCCAATCTAGGAGCATCATCTAGATCTTAAGCTTATTGTAATATGATATCTAGATCTTAAGCTATTTGTAACATTGTATCTACATCTTATGCTTTTTGTAACATTGTATTTCTGTAACAATCAATCATTATATATCATTAAGTTCTTGTTACAACGAGTTTCATAACCAACATCAGTATAAAATATCTGAAAACATAAATAATTCTAACTGATTACAACAATCAAATTAATGTCGTCTCGACCGAACATCATTTCCCTAGCATCCTTATCAGTCCTCATTCGCACCCAACCAAAGATACTGTCAAGTCTCTCAATACTTCTGATTTTTTCCCTTCTGGTATCTTCCCGTCTAACCATCGAACCAGCTCCCTCTTCAGTTGATCTAACGTGGTGATGTTCCAAAACAGCATCACCAATTGAGGTTTGTCTCTCGCATAAATCACCTTACCGTATCGGCGACGAACACCAAACATGATAGCCAAATGATTATTTGAGTTGTGGAACAATAGGTCACACAACGCATCTATTTATAATACAAAAAAGGCATTTTATGATGGACTCGGCAATTGAGTTGGCGCCTCCTTTTAAAACATACACATAGGCGCCAATTTGATTGGCTAGGGCACCTACCCTAAGCTAGGGCACCTGCCCTAGCCAATCCAATTGGCGCCCCCATTCAAGTTTTAACAAAAGTCGCCATATGAACAACTTTCATGTTCATCAAAAATCCATTTGAAACTTGGAAGCTCATCATTAATTTCAGAACATTATAGGTCATTCTGACAGAAACCCTAATTTTGGGTCAAGTTCGCAGATACCTAACTCACTCATTTTTAATTATTTTGAGGTGGGACCAAGTGCATTGCAAAATTTAAGATGTCTACTTCAAATGTTATGTTGGACAAAAATTCATATTCGTAAAAGAAACACATGCAATAATATAAAACATTATGGGTCAGATAACAGTTGAAAAACTCAGAAGTCCAACTTCAACTGCCCATAACTTTCTCAAAAAAAATCCAAATGTTGCAAAATTTATATCCAAATTCATTGTTTTGAAAAGATCTACAACTTTCATGTTGGAAGTTTTTTCATTTGAGGCTTTTTTAAGGGAGGCGCCAATTGGATTGGCGCCCCCTCTTAAAAAATACACACAGGCGCCAATTGGATTGGCTAGGGCACCTGCCCTAGCCAATCCAATTGGCGCCTCCTTGTAATTTTTAAGAGGGGGCGCCAATCCAATTGGCGCCTCCCTATTAAAGGTGGGGTAGATTGGGAAATTTTTTGAAACCTGGGTTATTTTGGGAAATAATTTAAAAAGTTGGGTTATATTAGTAAAAAATCCTGTATATACAGTTAGGATACTTCTGTGTTTTATATATAGATATATATAATTTTAGTTAAAGTTTTTTTATATATATATAATTATGTTTTAGTTTTGTGAAGTTTATATATTTTGTAATATATATATATATATATATATATATATAATATATATATATATATATATATATATATATTATATATATATATATATATATATATATATATATATATATATATATATATATATATATATATATATTATATATATATATATATATATATATTTTGTAGTGTGTTAATATTATTTTATGTTTTATTTTATTGCTAGTTTTATGTCGATTTTGTAATAATATGGATTCATTGTGAATAACATGTGTGTGTCGTGTTAAATTTGTATTTTTTTGATTATTTTGAGTTGATGTAAAAACTGTAAAAGTTATATAATGATAATAAATATATTTGATTTGTTGTTTGATTTTTCATTGTGTTGCGATTCGGGAGTTAAAATCCAATTTGCCTTTCGAAAATTGTTTGGACGCATAGATTCATTTGGCTCAAATTCTTATAGAGTGGTTCTTACATGATCCACTCTAAGTTATCTTAGAGCTAAATCCAGTTGCTTTCAATTTCGGTTGGTTTTCGGTCACATGGCTTACTCTTGGGCCTTCTAACAATGAGCTCTTTTCCTTTTGCATGCTCGCATTTACTTGTCTTTATTTGAATTACCCTCAAATAATTTCAAATCATTTTCATAAGTGAATATGAAGAAAAAGATTACCTGGATGAAATATCCAATCGTATTCCCGAATATTAGGCCGAAGTTGTAAGAGCTTGTAAGGCCTATGTATTTGTCTTCTCTTCAAAACACCAATATTCAAATCATTTTCATAAGTAAGTTGGAAGAAAAAGATTACCTGGATGAGATATCCAGTCGTAATCCTGAATGTTAGGCCCAAGTTGTAAGAGCTTGTAAGCCATAAGTGTTCGTCTTCCCTCCAAAACATTTGTAAATATTCAAACCATTTTCTTAATAAAATTGGAAGAAAAAGATTACCTGGGTGAAATATCCAGACGTAGTCCCGAGTATTAGACTCAAGTTGTAAGAGCTTGCAAGTCATAAATACTTGTCTTTCAAGCTCAAAAATACATCAAACCAATCAAACTCTTTTTTTCGCCGCCGTGCGATTAATTAGAAAAACCTTTTCATAAACGAAAGACATCTTGTATTAAGGTGATGTAAAGCAATGCTTTGGCCACAATTGTTGAGTTGAGATAAGTGACTTTTTTCCGAATGTTGATTTGTAAATCCATTCGATGTGTGGTATATGCCCGCTCCTCATCAGTTTTTGGTAAAACAATGGTTTTCGTCGATTAATACAATATAACTTTCGCTAAAATTGACCAACAAACAAACATTTTTCTACCCAGAACTACGTAAGCATTGATTTCTCTGTTGAGATACGTAGGAGCAGGATATGTAAATCTTGTCAGGCCCACTAATAAAAAACTTAGGTTTAGTCCTTCGTCAAAAATCCAAAAATATTCTCTCATCCATTCTTTCTTTCCCACCTAATAACTTGAAAAGCCTAACATTTCAAACTAACACTAACGCACACAACTAACCTAACGGTTCCCGTTGAGTACAACGGACGTGAGGGGTGCCAATACCTTCTCCTCGCATAATCGACTCCCGAAACCTGATTTGGTTGCGACGACCATAATCATTGTCGTTCTTTCTTGGGTTTTATCAATATTTCCCCTTTCCTTTTTAGGAATAAATAAAGTTCGGTGACGACTCTGTTCAGTCCATCACGCGAGCGTGTGATTGTACTTCGCTAAGTCGTGTTCTCATTTTTTGAGGTGCGACAGATGGCGACTCTGCTGGGGACTAACTCCCTAAGTGAGTCAAGCCTAGTTAGGTCGTTTGTGTGCCTTTGTTTGTTTACTTGTGTGGATTTTCTTTCTTGATTTTGCTATCTTTATTGTCATATTGATATAAATTTGTTGTATTGGTTCCATTATGCTTTGGTACTTGGATACTCTGATTGCAAACCTTGTGGGAAAGACTTTTTACCCGAGTCTCGAGTAAAAAGATAAGATAGGCCGAGGTTGAGTAGTGCGGGTCCGCGAGATGAATTTCTCGTTGGGTCAGTGCGAGAACCTTACTTAAGAGTAGATCTTTGGGAGGATGTTGTCGCCTGGTAAGTAAGTTGCCGTAAGCTTCGATATTTTCTTTAGGATCCATGACTCTGAGGACCATTTGTAGAACCTTAATCCTTTGGCCAACTAGGAAAGATGGTTGCGTAGTGTGGGTATGCGAGATGGATTTCTCGTTGGATCGATGCGAGAACCTCACTTAGAGTAGATTCTTTAGATGGAGTTGATGCCCGACAAGTAAGTTGCCACAGGCAGCAAACAGTCTAATGGATCCATGACTCTAGGAACTTTTTTGAAACCCTAGATCATACCCGGTGAGAACCTATTCTTGGAAAGCAATCAGATTCATCAGTACCTCAGACTTTTGAACCCGTGTATTGAAAAAAAAAACAAATATGCATGGCTTGCATTGTATTCATTCACATTCCATTGCATCTTCATCTCATCATAATGCATGTCATTTTCCAGACAAAATACAAAAAAAACTCATCCATCCTTTATCCATGATCAACAAAGTGATTCCTGACATGCGTTTATAACAAAGAACCATGTCTCAAGAGATGATGTCCGAGCTAAGGAAAAGTCAACAAGAATTGAAAGAGGAACTCAATCTTTTGAAGAGCCGAATGGGATGAGTCGTGGAAACCCTGCAAGCCTTATTGAGAAAAGAGGGTCATCCCATACCCATTGCTGCAACGGAGGGAGCTACTGCTCCACATCCATCCGGTGTTACCCCAAGTCAGGGGAAATTCTATGTGACAACTCCTTATCTACCGGCATATGACCCTCCCTCAGGATGTCATCATCAACATCATCCGGCTATTCCTTATCAAAATCATCGAAGTCAGGTTCAAAGCAAAAATCAGAATCAAAACAAAGGGAACAAAAATCACAACGACCCGATTCCGGTGCCATATAGCAAGCTCTACCTACAGCTGATCCAGAATGCTTTGGTGACCCCTCGAGCTCTCACACCTATGTCACCATACCTGCCATGGTACAATCCAAATGCAACATGTGAATTCCATAAAGGAGCATTGGGACATGACCTGGATTCTTGCTTAGCGCTGAAAGCCTTGGTACGAGAACTGATTAACAAAAAGAGCTTAGTCTTTGAAGAAGATCACCCGAAGGTCAAGTGCGGATACCATACTGGAACAATAGGGCACTCCATCGAGGAATGCAAGAGTTTTAAGTTCAAGCTGCAAAGATTGATTGACATAAGGTCACCAACACTCAAGGAGGAAAGCTCAGGTACATACATCTTGATTTTTGGGCCAAGTAGTGAGAAAGGCAAAGGACCCCAGAAACCCCTCAAGGTTTTGTACCACAAGGAATAAGTCAGGGATGTGGCTAACGAGATATCATCATTTCCTGATAAGAGCATTGAGATATCGCCTTGGATTTCCAATGTCACGACCCATACCAACGAAAGAAAAAGAGAAGCGAGTAGTGGATCCAAGAGGGCTGCGTTCAACGATGAGATTGAAGGAAAAGAATTTGAAGATCATCGTGCCAATGTCAAAAAGCTTGTTGATCCTAACCTTCAAATGGCTAATAATTAGCAGTTAGCAATGCCCAAAGGGCCATACCAGCAAACAATACCTTTTGGTCTTCATTACAAACAATCCTGGTTTGCTCCTCATCCAAATCAACAAGCCCAAGGCCCGAGATATCGAGATTATTGTCAAAATCAGCTTAGGCCCCAAACTAACTTGGAAAGAAGAAATCCTCCTCGTCATCCAATCGTCATGACATATAGCCAACTTCTACAGCCTCTAATTCAAAACTCATTGGTGGTTCCCAAGTCTCTTAAGCCGGTTCCACAACCTTACCCACCCTGATATGACCCAAATGTGCAATGTGGATATCATGCCGGATCAGAAGGGCATTCAACCGAAGACTGCAATGCTTTCAAAGCCAAAGTACAACAGCTGATTGAGAACGGGTACATAGCCTTTCAAGAAGGAAGCTTGGTGGTGAACGTCAACCTATCACCCAGATAAGTACGAAGATCTCAAGGGGTGTCCCCTGAAGTTAATGGATCAAGTTTGAAGAAGTCATTTCCCTAAAGCTGACAATCATTTGGTTGTTTCAGCATTTCTTTTGTAATTTCCTTGCATGTTGATTGCTAGTTGCTTTTAAGCATTATTGTTTTCTTTGAATTGGTAAGGTTAATGAAATGTTTATGCATCTTTTGAATTAATCCATTCGTATTTACTCGTTTTTCATTTATGTTAAAAACAAAAAATACTCCTCTTATTCACTTTTGTTTATCAAACCGCTGTGTTAACAAAGATTGGAAGAAGGATGATGAAAACGAAACACTTGAAATTGTTGTGGTATGCTTTTGAATAAAACCTTGTCGATGATGTAAGGCATTGTTTCAAATCCCCAAACACTGAAGAGATAAGGAGTTAATCCCTAGTCAACCACTTTAAGCCCAGAAGTTGGTATTTATTTTGGATCTAAAACCCTTAATCTTAACCTGGGGCATGGTAGTTGTATTCAGATAGTTTGACCGTGCATTCGATCTTTCAAAAAAAATCGTCCATATGTACACCCTCCAAATAGGTTCAACCACATGTTATCCTTCACGCCCATGTTGAAGTGTCAAAGAAGATGAGAAAAGCTAAAATTAGTGTTGGTTGATCTTTATCCACCAATAATGTGGCAGTCAACACCTTTAAAAAGATTTAAAAAGCTCGCTAAGTCAAATACCACAAAATGACTTAGGCAAAAGTTAGGGCATCCCGATGGACCGAAGCTTCAAATAAGCAGTCCAGGAAAAATTAGGGATAAAATAAATAAATCAAAATAGTTCATTAAATCCTCAACAAAAACAAAATAAGGTGACTGCCATTTCAAGAAAATCTCATCTTGAATCCTCATTTTCACTTTCGCATATTCGAAGTCGAATGCGTGTATTGAATTAACTGAACATAGGAACTGGAGATCATCAAGAAGAATGGGTGGGTAAAAAATAAATTTTGAGCCTTATATCCTTTTGTTTCAAAAAACCATGAACCAGACCACGTTACAATCCTTAAAAGACCTAATTGAGGCAGAGTCTATTTTGAAAGCATATAACAACAAGGTTGCGTTAACCTGACTCCAAACGATCTTTGTTAATCATTTGATCACATCATCTTGCACACTGTGAGTGACTAGATCATCATTGTGTTCTTATCATTGACCCGCTCACTATATTTCACCCATTCATATCAATAAATTTTGATTTCAAATTTTTGCATAAGCACTGCATTAAAATTACCATTTTTTGAATGAACAATCTTATTTGCAAGTCAACACTTAGCATCAAAGAAATTCCAACAATATACAGTTGAGGAAATTGATAAAGTGAAAGAAATCCAGTCAGGGGAAATCACTTTGAGTATCATTCGATCCGAGCCAATCACCCGAAGGTTCATTTAGTTAAGAGTAATTTGCTTCAAGACTCAGACTGGGGCAAGCCACCTCAGAAGCTCATTGAGTTCAACTATCTAAGGACATACAATCAGAAGTCTACCATTCCAGGTCTTGGTTAGTCAGGGTTAGATCATTGCAGTATTCAAACATTGTGGCAAGCCATCTTGATATCGTCTCATGTCAAGCTATCTTAAACTCACTTTCAAGGTGAACATTTTCAAAGACCCAACAGATTGGAGTAAGATGAGCCACAGAGGGGCAGAACCTCTTTCTTCATGCTTTCAAACTACTCAAACAAATTATGCCACGCGTCAATAACTATTGAGTTTAAGATGAGTGCCCGAAAATTATGCTAGCATGGTTCATTAATCCTCTAAAAGGATCTCATTGGCTAAGTTATGGCTGTCAAGCTTGGTGGAATTCTCCTTTGACAACATCTATCACAAAATATTTGGTTGAGTTCTCGGTGTTGAGGAATCATGACCTCTATAAAAAGCCTTTACAAACTCTTAGTCCACTCAAGTGTCAGCATTTTCATATCATGATCATTCATATATCATGCATAAAAACAAACTCAAATCATGCATAGCCGAAATATACTTTGTGCTCATTTTGCATTAACTCAGGTCTTGTTGTTGATCCTATATCCTTTGACCTCTAATTCCAGTTTGTCTTTGGTTCCCCTAAACCATCATCTGATTTTCGCAGTCATTTTCAAGTCTAACTCAGTTGGCAAAATTTGTCCATGAGGTTCAATTCCTTTTTGGATTATCCGATGAATTTATGGATTACTCCTTTATTTATTGATGTGTTTCCATAACTTGTCTGATGTATTTCCAGATATTTCTCCACCTATCTGATGTATTCTCGAATATCTTTGTCTTGTATTCTGATGTATTTCCAGAATTTCCTCAACGTATTACTGAATGTGTCTGTATTCTGATGTATTTCCAGAATATCACTTGTAATTCTGATGCATTTCCATAATTCGTTTCTTTTACTCTCCGATGAATTCCAGAACATGTCATTTTTATTTTGACGCACTTCCCGAACTTCTATGCCATTCCTTGGCATTATTTCAAGACTCATTGATGTCTCTTAAAATTCAGTTGTTACTAGGAATTATTCTAAGCTCAATCGTTACTAGAACTCATTTTAAACCCAATTATCGATGGCATCACTGTCACTCTGTTTATAAATACAATTTTAATTGGTATCTAAAGTTTGGTTGTCGCCAACACCATTTCAAGTCCAGTTGTTGCTGGCAAACTCCATTGTAGTCGGTAACTATTTTACTAATTTCTTTGGTCAAGTCCAATTGTTGTTGGCAAAATCCATTAAAAGTTGGTTGTAATCCATTGCTTATGATCAAAGTCCAATTGTTGTTGGCAAAACCCGTTAAAAACTGGTTGTAATCCATTGCTTACGGTCAAAGTCCAATTGTTGTTGGCAAAATCTGTTAAAAGCTGGTTGTAATCCATTGCTTACGGTGAAAGTCCAATTGTTGTTGGCATCCATCCATTAAAAGCTGGTTGTAATCCATTGCTTACGGTGAAAGTCCAATTGTTATGGCATCTATCCGTTAAAATCTGGTTGTAATCCATTGCTTACGGTCAAAGCCCAATTGTTGTTGGCACGTATAGAGATTTTGAATACCCTGCCTTTCCTGATGGTTCCGTGAAAGTCATGTATGACTCATCATCTTAAGGAATTCCCAGAAGCTTGGAGGTTTTTCGTGTTAGAAAACTCCAATGATGTTGACTTTATTTGATTTCTTTGTAAAGAATCATCGCAACCTTTTGCGTGGATGATCTACTTATAAGAAGACTCCCGTTTATCTTTGTTTTACATAAATTCCCTGTTAGGAATCTCCAAAATCTTTGATCGGATGAATTTCTTTTGAGAAATCTCCAGAACTGTCATATGTATTCTAAAGTGTCAAGTCATGTATGAACCTGTTGATGAAACTTGATTTGTTTGCTTTCCAATATTGTTAGGTCATGTATGAACCTGTTGTTGAAGTTTTTTTTGGGGTTTTCTAGCATTTTTTAGGTCACGTATGAACCTGTTGTTAGAATCTCTGTGAAACCTCCAGAATTGCCAGGTCATGCATGAACCTATGAATATACTTTCTTTGAATTTTCCAGTGTCGTCAGGTCATGCATGAACCTGTTGATAAAACTCCCTTTGATATTTCCAAGTATTATTAGGTCATGTCTGAACCTGTGAGTGAAACTTTCTTTAAATATCCTAATGTTGGGGTCATGTATGAACATATTGATTAAATTTTCCTTGATTTTCTAGCATTGTCAAGTCATGTCTGAACCTGTTGTTGAAACACTTTGAATTTTCCAATGTTGTCAGGTCATGTATGAGCCTGTTGATGGAACTTCCTTTGTATGTTTTCCAGTATTGTCAGGTTATGTTTGAACCTGTTAATTGAGTGCTCTTTCAATATTTAAGCATTGTCGAGTCATGTCTGAACCTGTTGTTGAAACACTTTGAATTTTCCAATGTTGTCAGGTCATGTATGAGCCTGTTGATGGAACTACCTTTGTATGTTTTCCAGTATTGTCAGGTTATGTTTGAACCTGTTAATTGAGCACTCTTTCAATATTTAAGTGTTGTCAAGTCATGTTTGAACCTATTGTTGACATTTTTTTTATATTCCAGTGTTGTCAGGTCATGTATTAACATGTTGTTAAAATCTTTGTGCATATTCCCCAATTATCTTTCCTCTAGTAGGATTGTTATCCCTAGTGAATTTCTACCCTCATTTTTTATTTTTTGTGGGCCACCTTTATCATATGTCTACATCATTCCCCACATATATTTGTTTCATTCTACATCCATCATAAAACATCATGTTAGGGTTTATCTTATGTCTAAACATATCCCTAGCAGATCAAAATAAAAAAAGAGAGAGTCATTCATACATTCATAACATAACATATCATATTATGCCATGTGCATGCATGGTCAAAATCTGGGTATTCTTAGTATTTAATTATCTTCCACTATGATCATATGAAGAGTTTCCTGCTTCATATTCTCTAGTTGAAGATACTTAAATAAGGGCAACTGTCACACCCCGATTTTGACCCTGAATCACCAATTTAACACATTCGTCATAGTCGTTGCATCTTTACATATCATAAAATGCATTCCATACCGCATAGTGCCTAGAATATCAGTCGAAATAATTTTTTCGGATCTACAGACAAACCAGTTGAACTAATCGATGGATGTGCGTCAAATCAGTGAACGGAATTTTTTAAAATCAAGCTTCCAGACATCAGCTTTATTAATCTACGTTTCTCATAGTTTAATCTGGTATGCTCGATTTATTTTTCAGCTAATTTTTTGGCCACTTTTTAATCAGCTCGGGCCTGTTTAACCGGTCAAAATTTATTTCAAAATTAAAAGAAACGTTGTATTTTTCTAATAAGTTTATTTCACACTGATCATTTTGGTGCATTCATTTTAATTTTTTCGAGCACTTTTTCGCCCGATTTTTATTCATTATGAGTCCGTTTATTTTTATCTTTTTGTTGAAATGTTCGAAATAATTAAATAAAATTAGTTGTAATCTCACTTTAATTTTATTCTGGTTATTTTTAAATGTTAGATTTTGTTTTATTTTAATTTGTTTTAAGTCATCTTTGTCACATAAATAAAACTTAAGGGGCATTATGGGAAATTGTAGTAACATTTAGAATCCTAATGCATTGTATATAAATAACAGCATTGAGAAAAGAGAAAAGGGGAACGGCGCTACTTTAGATCCAAGATCCCTTTTTTATTATTTGGAAAACAAAGAAAATGTTTGGGGTGGATCTTCACGCAAACAGTATCCAACATTCACCCTTATGTTCCCCTTTTCATACTACAACATTCATCCAATAATCCTTATCTATTCCACTCATTTTCCCATAGAAACCTCATTACAATAGCATACCAAGTACCTACATTTTTCATGAAAACCTCACAACACGTTTCAACCCTCTTCACTAAACCTCTTCCCACACCCTATCATCTTAATTTCTACACATAACATCTCACAACTTCATGAAAATAAATAAACCATTTCTATTCACACTAACAATATACATACATACATTCTGATTTTTTATTTATTTATAATTTTATAATATATATACTTGCAGATTTTTTATTTTATTTATAGATTTATTATATATATATATATATATATATATATATATATATATATATATATATATATATATATATATATATATATATATATATATATATATATATATATATATATATCTATGTATATATATATATATATATATATATTTGCAGATATTTTTTATTTATTTATAGTTTTATAATATATATTGTTAATACCTTAGGATTGACATTAATTTTGTAAAACAAATAATGTAATCATCTCTGTTGTTTTAATATGTTGGGTTGAAGAAGTTCAACATCTGGACCAACATGTCATATACGATGTCACGACATCATGCCTGTGACATCGTACATGTGTAGAAAACTGAATTAATTAATTCAGTATATATTCTGGGATTAGTGATGATATTTGGTGAATATCCTAACTCCCTTGTGGAGGTCTTAAAGACTCAATCAGAATATGTAGGCTCTAAATATGGAGATATATATGGAGAGATTTTAGGAGCTAAAAGATTGAAGACCTTATTTGTAGCAGAAATTTTCTGCTAACTTTATAACAGCAAAGAAGAAGTTTGCTGCAATTTCTGAAGGCCCAAATCCAGTTGGGTGATTAGGTTATAAATAGCATATTGTAACCTAGTATTTGTAAGCCTCATAGAATGAAAAATTAGGGGTGTGTGTGAGGTAAACCTCCCAACCTGTGGGAAGGTTACCATGTGTTTCTCAGTGTTCAAAAACTGAGAGTATTTGTGACTCAAAGCCTGTAGGCAAGAGTTGTTATGATCTTGAATGAAGCTGTGAAGCAAGTTCAAGTCGTTTAACATTACATTGGAGTTGTAGTGATAGGAATGGAAACTGGAGGTTTCTATCTAGGAGTTCCTAGGTATAGATTGCATTGGGTAGAGATTAAGTGAAGAGTTGTAAACGGGGGAGTTTAACTCTGAATTAATACTGCTGATAGTGGATCTTCTTCCTGGCTTGGTATGCCCCCAGAGTAGGTGATGTTGCACCGAACTGGGTTAACAATTTCCTGTGTTTGTTTCCCTTCTGCATGTTATAATCCTGTATGCCATGACTTAGCTTGTATCTCAGTCTGCTTATCAAGATAATAACAGACCTGGTACACAGCCTTCTGTTTGAATGTCAATCAGAATGTTTTGACATTCATCATTAACAGCATATACTGAATAATAGGCAGGTTGGCTTTTCTGCTTCAGTTCAGTATTTATTTCAGTCTGGTCTTCAAGAGGATAACAGACCTGGCCAAAGGATCATTGTGAAACTGTCGAACTGGATGCCTTGTCAGTTAGTCATGTATGTTGATACTGAAGTAGAGACTGGTTAGTCTTTTACTGTACAGCAAATTTAGCACAGTCTGTTTTCAGGAACATAACTGAATCAGCATGAGGTATATGTTCTGGCTGTCAAACTGAATGTTGTGACATTCATTCCTGACAGCATGTGCTGAATTGTAGGGTGATTAGTTTTTATGTTTCAGTAATTTTCTCAGGCTATTCTTCAGGAATCCAACAGCTGAGCTAAAATCCAGGAAACTAAGAACTGAACTACATTTAATGAACCTAACAAATAGCCTATTTGTTAGCACCCTAATAAGTGGAAATTAGATTAACTTGTTCAACCTTTATTTTAGGAAATACAAGTACAAGGCGAGCAATCTGGAATAATGTAACAGATGATGTTCAAATCACTATTGAGACATCTTGCTGATAACTGTGTAGGAAAATAACAGAAGTTAGTGCTATGGTTGATCTCTGCTGAGTATTTCTACCAGATGCACAGAACTAGGTGTTCCTTCATTCTAGGGTGATATAGAAGCAGATGTCGTGACATCTGTGAACGTGTGCATATTAGTACAGGGTTTAATTTGTATAACTGTCTTGCTGTATTAGTTACAATGTTGGATCAGATGTCATGACTTGGAGTAGAACATCTGAATTCTGACTACGCCAGAATTTCAAATGGTATCAGAGCAGGCATCCTGTTCTGCTTCTGGATGAGATCCATGGGTGATACTTTCTGGTATCTTGCAAGGAGTTATGTTAAGTACTGATGTTGGAACCTGTGGAAGGTTCTGTGATTTCCATGAATGGTCCCTTGAAGTAGGTGGATGGTCTATTCATGACAGGAATTGTGTGCACCTGACTCTAGAGATTGGGAATTGGCCTTTGTGTGGGACAACTGTGCTAGTATTGAATCATATTCAAACTTGGTATGTTCTTGGAGGCTGAGCTAGTAAAGTGTGTGTTCATAGGTTGAGTTGTATTATGATTTCCGCTGCATAATACCCGACAAAACTCAAACTCTGATGTAATTTCCCCTCATGTGGATGAAAGGCTGCTGTATTCAAGATTTCATCATAATCTACTGAAGATTTCAAAGATACTTGAGTCTCCTCAAGTCCACTCATCATGGTAAGAATCACCTGATCACTGATTCTTTTACTCTCTTGGGTAGTGCATCTGAAGACCTTGAAGACCTTCAAGGAGGGTTTGTTCCAAGGAGGTGGAACTAATGATCTATGTGATGTTAGAACATGCTGTTCAACAAGTATGCACCTACTGGTTGAAGAGCAGATGTTTTTAGGTGTCAAACAAAGGGATACTTTTGTTTGGAATCTACTCCTGACCTGGAAGAGGAGACATTTGTGTGTGCTAAGTTGACAAGGGTAGAGTCAACTGTGTGTATGCTCAAGAAGGTCACTTTTAGAAGTCTGATATCTGGAAGTGGAGCTGGTTGAGATGTGACATTGTGCAATTCCTGTTGTTTGTCTTATTCCTGTAGATTGATCAGGGTTGGATAGTTGTTCCCTGAAGTACTATGTTGTGTTGGAAGACAAGTCCCCTGGATGTTAGAAGTCAATAATGGGGTAACCTGACTGCTATTTCATTTAAGAGGATTGGGACCATGAATCTTGTTATTCAAACACCACGCTCAGAAGTGGCAGTTCGTTCAAGGAGTGAGAATATGAAGATTCAGAGGTTGGTTATGGTAGTATGCTCTGGCAATGCATATCTACTATTGACTGGTGTTGTTTTGCTTTCACTAGTACTTATGGTCAGCTGGAGTCTGATTGGTGTGATTGGAGTATGTATAGGTATAACTCATAGAGTTAGTTGCCACTGGTAGGGATGGTGTATGTCATGTTGAGACATTTGTGTACAATACATGGAGATTGGTATGGAGTTCCATGATTGTTAAATTGAGGGGGGGTTTTGGTTAACCTCCTCACGTTTGGTCAGCCTAGGGTCTGGTTGGCTGTTGACCTGTGTCACATGGGTTCTGGTTGTTGTGTGACACATTTGCAAGGAAGGATTCATCTCTCTCATTCCTAAGGGTGAATCTAATCTGGAAAGATTCTCAAAACTGTTGAGATGCTTGCAAGCAGAAGATGCTGACACAAGAAGAGTATGTTCAAAGTATTCTTATGGTGGAAGTATCTGAAAGGATAATTGGGAAAGGATTTAAGATCAATGTCTACTTGTGCCAAGTACAAGTATTTAACTGATTATCCTTGGAGCTCAAGATAACTGATGTTCTTAAAGATGTTGGAACATCTCTTCTTCAAGACCCTGTGCAGAATCACAGGAAGGATAGTACATTGGTTTATGATCTATCTCTTTGGTGGCAGCAAAAGCATATGATCTCTGAAAAGGTTTCCTGGCAAGAAACATGTTCAGCCTTGGTGTGTACAAGAAGAAGAAGACATCACAGTCTTGATGGTGGTTACTTGGACCAGTTTATTTCTGATCTAGGTAAGGAAGTGCATTGGCTAATGCACACTGTGGAGTTAAGAACAAGTGGCAGCATTCTTGACATCATGGAAACAACCTTGGTATAGCTGAAGGGTTAGTCTCTAACTAGTCCTTCTCAAGACTCATGCATCAGAGTGTCTGATGTCTTTGGAGAAGAAGCAGGGATTCATCAAGGTGTGAGCTTGAATGACTTAACTGCAAACCTGCAGGATGGAGGTTGTTTACTCAAACTTGGTTCCACAATCAAGTCTATGAGAGCATTGAACTCTTGTTCTGTGTAGGGAGGAAGTTCTTTCAAGTGGCAGAAGATGGAGCTGAATTCAACAGCTAGATGTCAAAACACAATGTTGTGACATTTGGTTCAACATCAGGGTCTTAGTTGGTGAAGTGGCACATCAATTTAAGATAGAAGGGTCTACAGAGTTGTAGATTGGGTACTTCAAAAAGATCGTTCTCATTGCAGTTCTTTGGAGTTGCTGGATGGAGAAGATGCTACATGTTCATGTCTTAGAGAATCTAAGTTTAGTTTAACATGTAGCTTGAAGTTCAAGTCTCACTTGGAAGGTCAGAATATCTTTGGGAGAAGTCTGATAAACGTGGAGAGGTCAAAAAGTGGCATTTGACTTTTTCATATGAGGATTCATGAAGGAGGTAATCAACCAGTGGCATTTGGTCTATCTCAGAAGTGAGTTCGAAGAATCAAGATAATCAACATATGGCAGCTGATTATTCTTGAGGAAAGTCTGAGACAAATTACTTTAGAGAAGAAAAGTAGTAAGTTGAAGACAAAAGGAGGTGTTTTCTATTCATCTCTTGGAGCTTGTGGTAGGAGTTCTGAGCTATCTATGGAAGATTATCTCTTGTAATGGGGTGAGAATGTATATGTCCCAATTTGTGTCTGGTTTCTTTTGGATCAAGCTGGTGACTCAGTGATATCGGAAGATTATCAGATGGTGTTCTTTGTTATGTTGTGAAGGATGTCCTAACTAATGTTAGAACATTTTGTGAAGTGGTTTTCTGTTCTAGTTAGAAGAGAGATTGACACAGAGTGTGGATGTGTTCAGCCAAGAGGGTTGAACAGAGGGTGTGCTCTTGAAGACATGAAGATGCGTCTTATGTTTTCCATTCATCAAGTGGTCTGGGTTCTCTTTGAATCAGGAAGTATGTGAAGGTCCAACTTTGGGGAGTTGGATATGTTCATGTGTGATCTCCAAGTTTCAAGAGGAGAATTGGTTGTTCATGACAGGGGGAGTTCTGTCGTTGCGCTGCAAGTAGTCATCAAGCTTGTGGTATATGAGTTCTCAGATAACAAGGTATGACACCCTGTTAGTTATTGGGATGATATGGTGTGTATCAAGGCTGAGTTAGCAGAAGCATGTCTGACCGGATGTCATGACATTGCCTTGGACAATCTTGCTATTTCCTTCTGAAACTTACAGTCATGAGGAAATATGGATGTGATGTGTCTAATCATGATATATCAGGATAAGCCTGAGAGTTACAGTTGTGTGGTACAGGGGGAGTAACCATCTACTGTTGTTTATGATTTTGGATGTAGTGGTGCCAGATGTCAAGCTACTACTGGAGGTACGAAAGTGGTCTTAGGAAATGATGATAGGAAGAATACAGGCAAAAGCCGCATTGAATGTTAAGACATCGCGTGCAACGTGTCTGACTGCATATATGGAATAGTCTCCATGCACTGGGACTGTTATTTCGGAAAAGAAACAGTCAAGAGCTATAAAAGGCATTCAAAGATAGTCTGAGATTTTGTTGATGATTCTCTGACTGTTTCTTAGCAAATATTAATGAATCTTGAGCAAGCATTTATTTCTACCGTGAATTCCTAAGCACGGGCTGGACTATTTAAAGGATGTAACAGCACTCCTCTTCTCACAAGAGAAACACTCCATTCCCTCTAAACCATGGGGTACGTTAAGGTCTGGGCAAACTGCGCCTAGATCTGGTTTTGTGAGGGGTTCATTTACAAATGTTTAGCTAAAAAGGGGGAGAGAAATATAGTCCTAAGAATGTACCAGAAGCAAGTAAAATGTGGTAGCAAGCAGAAGTTGTTGGCTTCAGGCGGCACAGAAGTCACTAACTGGGCATATCACTTGTGTCTTGTGATCTGAGTTAAGAGGACAGTTGTGTCTTGTGATCTGAGTTACATTATCTATGTACTCAGCATTACATATTCTTCAGGAAGCTCTACCGTTGAGGGGAAGGGTTCTGATGCAACTGATACTTGTACCTCTACTTCCTCATGTACACCAACTTTGGTGTTTGTGGTGATGGAGATAATGACAGAGGCTTATTTGTTTTAGCTAAAATTTGCCAAAGGGGGAGATTGTTAATACCCTAGGATTGACATTAATTTTGTAAAACAAATAATGTAATCATCTCTGTTGTTTTAATATGTTGGGTTGAAGAAGTTCAACATCTGGACCAACATGTCATATACGATGTCACGACATCATGCATGTGACATCGTACATGTGTAGAAAACTGAATTAATTAATTCAGTATATATTCTGGGATTAGTGATGATATTTGGTGAATATCCTAACTCCCTTGTGGAGGTCTTAAAGACTCAATCAGAATATGTAGGCTCTAAATATGGAGATATATATGGAGAGATTTTAGGAGCTAAAAGATTGAAGACCTTATTTGTAGCAGAAATTTTCTGCTAACTTTGTAACAGCAAAGAAGAAGTTTGCTGCGATTTCTGAAGGCCCAAATCCAGTTGGGTGATTAGGTTATAAATAACATATTGTAACCTAGTATTTGTAAGCCTCATAGAATGAAAAATTAGGGGTGTGTGTGAGGTAAACCTCCCAACCTGTGGGAAGGTTACCATGTGTTTCTCAGTGTTCCAAAACTGAGAGTATTTGTGACTCAAAGCATGTAGGCAAGAGTTGTTATGATCTTGAATGAAGCTGTGAAGCAAGTTCAAGTTGTTTAACATTACATTGGAGTTGTAGTGATAGGAATGGAAACTGGAGGTTTCTATCTAGGAGTTCCTAGGTATAGATTGCATTGGGTAGGGATTAAGTGAAGAGTTGTAAACGAGGGAGTTTAACTCTGAATTAATACTGCTGATAATGGATCTTCTTCCTGACTTGGTATGCCCCCAGAGTAGGTGATGTTGCACCGAACTGGGTTAACAATTTCCTGTGTTTGTTTCCCTTCTGCATGTTATAATCCTGTATGCCATGACTTAGCTTGTATCTCAGTCTGCTTATCAAGATAATAACAGACCTGGTACACAGCCTTCTGTTTGAATGTCAATCAGAATGTTTTGACATTCATCATTAATGACATATACTGAATAATAGGCAGGTTGGCTTTATTGTTTCAGTTCAGTATTTATTTCAGTTTGGTCTTCAAGAGGATAACAGACCTGGCCAAAGGATCATTGTGAAACTGTCAAACTGGATGCCTTGTCAGTTAGTCATGTATGCTGATACTGAAGTAGAGACTGGTTAGTCTTTTACTGTACAACAAATTTAGCACAGTCTGTTTTCAGGAACATAACTGAATCAGCATGAGGTATATGTTCTGGCTGTCACACTGAATGTTGTGACATTCATTCCTGACAGCATGTGCTGAATTGTAGGGTGATTAGTTTTTATGTTTCAGTAATTTTCTCAGGCTATTCTTCAGGAATCCAACAGCTGAGCTAAAATCCAGGAAACTAAGAACTGAACTACATTTAATGAACCTAACAAATAGCCTATTTGTTAGCACCCTAATAAGTGGAAATTAGATTAACTTGTTCAACCTTTATTTTAGGAAATACAAGTACAAGGCGAGCAATCTGGAATAATGTAACAGATGATGTTCAAATCACTATTGAGACATCTTGCTGATAACTGTGTAGGAAAATAACAGAAGTTAGTGCTATGGTTGATCTCTGCTGAGTATTTCTACCAGATGCACAGAACTAGGTGTTCCTTCATTCTAGGGTGATATAGAAGCAGATGTCGTGACATCTGTGAACGTGTGCATATTAGTACAGGGTTTAATTTGTATAACTCTCTTGCTGTATTAGTTACAATGTTGGATCAGATGTCATGACTTGGAGTAGAACATCTGAATTCTGACTACGCCAAAATTTCATATATACTTGCAGATTTTTTATTTATTTATAGGTTTATAATATATACATACTTGCAAAATTTTTATTTATTTATAGGTTTATAATTTAATTTTATAATATATATATATTTTCCAGTTTGAATCTAAATATATAGATATGTATATATTACTTTCTGTTTTTTTATTTTATTTTATATATTTTCTCTTTACGTGGGTTTTATATATTATATATATACTGTTCTATTTTAGTTTTATATGTATATATAGTTAGGATACTTCTGTGTCTTATATATAGATATATATAATTTTAGTTAAAAGTTTTATATATATATATATATATATATATATATATATATATATATATATATATATATATATATATATATATATATATATATATATATATATATATAATTATGTTTTAGTTTTGTGAAGTTTATATATTTTGTAATGTTTTTTCATATATATATATATATATATATATATATATATATATATATATATATATATATATATATATATATATATATATTTTGTAGTGTGTTAATATTGTTTTTATATTTTATTTTATTGTTAGTTTTATGTCGATTTTGTAATAATATGGATTCATTGTGAATAGCATGTGTGTGTCGTGTTAAATTTTGTATTTTTTTGATTATTTTGAGTTGATGTAAAAACTGTAAAAGTTGTATAATGATAATAAATATATTTGATTTGTTGTTTGATTTTTCATTGTGTTGCGATTCGGGAGTTAAAATCCAATTTGGCTTTCGAAAATTGTTTGGACGCATAGATTCAGTTGGCTCAAATTCTTATAGAATGGTTCTTACATGATCCACTCTAAGTTATCTTAGAGCTAAATTCAGTTGCTTTCAATTTCGGTTGGTTTTCGGTCTCATGGCTTACTCTTGGGCCTTCTTACAGTGAGCTCTTTTCTTTTTGCATGCTCGCATTTACTTGTCTTTATTTGAATTACCCTCAAATAATTTCAAATCATTTTCATAAGTGAATATGAAGAAAAAGATTACCTGGATGAAATATCCAATCGTATTCCTGAATATATGGCCCAAATTGTAAGAACTTGTAAGCCCTATGTATTCGTCTTCTCTTCAAAACACTCCAATATTCAATTCATTTTCATAAGTAAGTTGGAAGAAAAAGATCACCTGGATGAGATATCCAGTTGTAATCCCGAATGCTAGGCCCAAGTTGTAAGAGCTTGTAAGCCATAAGTGTTCGTCTTCCCTCCAAAACACTTGTAAATATTCAAACCATTTTCTTAATAAAATTGGAAGAAAAAGATTACCTGGGTGAAATATCCAGACATAGTCCCGAGTATTAGACCCAAGTTGTAAGAGCTTGCAAGTCATAAATACTCGTCTTTCAAGCTCAAAAATACATCCAACCAATCAAACTCTTTTTTTCGCCGCCGTGCGATTGATTAGAAAAACCTTTTCATAAACGAAAGACATCTTGTATTAAGGTGATGTAAAGCAATGCTTCGGCCACAATTGTTGAGTTGAGATAAGTGGCTTTTTTCCGAATGTTGATTTGTAAATCCATTCGATGTGTGGTATACGCCCGCTCCTCATCTGTTTTGGGTAAAACAATGGTTTTCGTCGATTAATACAATATAGCTTTCGCTAAAATTGACCAACAAACAAACATTTTTCTACCCAGAACTACGTAAGCCTTGATTTCTCTGTTGAGATACGTAGGAGCAGGATTTGTAAATCTTGTCAGGTCCACTAATAAAAAACTTAGGTTTAGTCTTTCGTCAAAAATCCAAAAATATTCTCTCATCCATTCTTTCTTTCCCACCTAATAACTTGAAAAGCCTAACATTTCAAACTAACACTGACGCGCACAACTAACCTAACGGTTCCCGTTGAGTACAACGGACGTGAGGGGTGTTAATACCTTCCCCTCGCGTAATAGACTCCCGAACCTTGATTTGGTTGCGACAACCATAATCATTGTCGTTCTTTCTTGGGTTTTATCGATATTTTCCCTTTCCTTTTTAGGAATAAATAAAGTTCGGTGGCGACTCTGTTCAGTCCATCACGCGAGCGTGCGATTGCGCTTCGCTAAGTCGTGTTCTCATTTTTTGAGGTGCGACAAAAGCCATGTTAATAGATTATTAATAAAATAATCTAAAAAACTCCAACTTGATTCATATGACTAATTGATATCAACTCAATATTCCAACGGTTAAACAAATTCCTAGTCGAATATATGTTTGTTATACATCAAACTGTCGACTAATGATACATAATAAATATACTCCATTTTATTTCATTCCAAATCATGTTTAGAAAATTTCATTCGACTAAAGTTGTTCCTTTTGTAATAGGAATTAATCATAGAGAGTGTTTCCTTTTATGAATCTCTCTACTACTTCATTTATATATCATTTCTGAGACAACTCCAAAAATCTTTGTGATCTATTAAATAATAATTTTATTCTTAACACATAGGATGTCTCACCCACAAGTTTCATTTTAAATTTAATAGAGAGAAACTTTTACACATTGTTCAATAAAAAAACATTAACTAAAATATCATCCTCACATAAGACCAAATTTACAAATTCCCTCATTAGTCTTCATATCGCTACATCAATCCATAACGTTCTCTATAAAAGTATATTACAAAATGATATTTTTTTAAATTTAAGATATCATTGTCTAGAAATCCATTTCAATTCATATATTGACTTCTTCAATTTATACACTATACTTTTCTTTCCTATAGAAACTACTCCTTCCGATCGAATTGTATATAATTCTTCCTAAAGCCACCTCTTAGAAAGGTAGTATTTACATCCATTTGGTGAAGTACTGAGTTATAATGAGTCATCAAATCTAAAAAAAAATCATTAAACAATTCTTCTTTTAAATTGGAGTGAATATCACCCTTTTGAGTGAAATATTTTGCGGCAAGTCTAGCTTTATACCTTTTGATATTTCCCTTCGAGTCACATTTATTCTTAAAATCCCATTTACAACTAACTCATTTTTAATCTTTAGGAAACTCAATTAGATCTCATGTGCTATTATCATCTAATGATTTCAAATCTTCGTTCATAGCATTGAGTCATTTTCCAAAAGTATCAATTTCCATGGTTTGGGTGAACGAGACCGGATCTTCATCACTGCTCAAGTCACATTCATGCTAAAGTGAATAAATAATATACTCTTTCGAAATAACTTATCTTTTTTATTTTTTAGACCTCCTCATAACTATTTTCGTGTGTCTCTTCTATCATTTGTTTAAGTTCATTTGTGACTTGCATGTTGTCAGCTGGTTCACAATTGTATGCTCATCTTGTGGGTTATAAATATTGTTTATTGTCTCTTTGGGTTTGGATGACCCCAATTTGGACCCTAAGATCCCTCATGTTATCTCATCATATGCATTAGCATTGGGATCACAACTTGGCATCCTCCTTACCCCTCATTCATTGGGTTTGCATTGGCAGAGATCATCAAGCACCATTTCATTGTATCATACTTCATTTTTATTTATTTACTAACCAAAATACCAAAAATATGTCATTGTATAGCTTAACTCTTTTGTAGGTAGTGCACATGCTCATCTATGCTCTATCAAGATCACATCTAGGGTTTAAGACGCTCATTTCATGAAGCTCAATCAAGAATTGGTTTAATATGACTCTAAGTATCATATATGAATCTCCATGATCTTCACATGTTATTTTGATCAAGAAATCATCAAGAGTTTGGAGTTTGTTTGCCTTGGAAACCCTAATTCATCTAGGTATCTTGTGTGACTTCTTCAATAAGTTTCTTCAACAATTGAGAAAATATTTCAAGGTATACTCCACCTTACATCATCTTATGCATATGTAATCCTCCATGAGTCTCAAAAGTCAAGAGAATGTTGAGCTAGCAAGTTGGTTCATGGTGGTTGACCAGAGAGAGTCAACTAGTCAAAATTGGGGTTCCCTAGACCCTATCTCCTACAATTTTTGTCATATGAAAATGATTCCAATATAAAGGTTACTCTAAATGACATTCCAAACAGCTTTCATGTTGAAGTCAAGAGCTAGTTTTTCTTGGAAAGTCATTTTTTATGGTGAAAGATAATAGGTCATTTTGTCTAAACCCAAATTTGGAGGTCAACTTACGAAGACCATAACTTGCTCAATTTTTATGAGATGAAATCTATTCAAGTTTCATGATCAAATTCAAGATGTATACTTCAACTTTGATGTTTTGAGGAAGTGCAAATCCAACTTTTAAATGCATGTGATATGAGGAAACATTATAGGTCATTTTTGGGCCAATACCAATGAACAAGTGATTTTCCTCAAATTCTAAAATGCATAACTCCTTCATGTTAAATCCAAATAAAGTCAAATTTATGACCAATTATAAGTACTTTGAGAGATCTACAACTTTAATGAAGGTACATTTCTCATTTGAAGTCCATATAAAAAGTTACTCAAGGTGGAAGAAGTGAACATATGGCTTGGTACTTAGATTTTTTTTTGATATGTTTGATTTTCCAAACTTCTACCTCAAAATTCATCATGATCCAAGCTTAAAATGAAAAAGTGTTCAACATGAAAGTTGTTCCTCTTGATCTAACCTTTCCAAAAAGTCCAAATTCATCCCATTTTGAAAAAGAATGAAAGACTTACGTATGGCTTAAAGTTGAAGGACCATTTGGAAGATTTGAAGTTCCACTTTCCATACACGAATGCATGGCCTTTCCACATGACTTCAGCATTGCTTACACTCATTTTTGGACCTAAATGCATCATTACATGGGCCTATCACATGCCCATGCATCCATGCAAAGGATATTTCTATTTTTGGAATTTTGAAAAAAGTGTGCAATTATCAATCACTTGGCCTATAAATAGAGCCCCTCTTGCTCAGAATTATGGACCCGGGCACGTAAGCTTTGAATCAGTAACCCTAAACCCTCACATTCAAAGGATAAGCTTGGTGGTTTTCATTGAAAATCGAGTTTGAATCTCTCAACTGTTTTGAGATTGAAACTCCAAGAGTCCATCACTTTTCTTGATCCATTTCCACTCCATCAAGCATTTGAAGCAAGGCCAAGCACAATTGAGAGCAAGATCGTGTCCATCTGAACCTACATTGAAGGTGATTTTCAGAATTTTTCATCTCTTCAATTCTCACTCAATTCTCCATTATTCTTGTTGATTTTTGATTGTCTAAAGTACTACCAATGTAGGCAACAAGATTGAGTTGCTTAGAGGTCAAATTGAAGCAACTGAGATCATGATCCTCAAATTTTAACTCCTTGTATCTTTCAATATACTTGGAGTTAGGTAAAATTGAGGTCAGATTCGAGCTCCTAAGCAGTTTTACTTTAAATTCATGTCCTCCTTTTTTATTTTGGTGATGGTTAAAGGTGGACCAGTCCGGTGAGGTCCACCAAAGAAGAAGACAGGAGCTCTAGCTCCAGTGGTGTGTTGACACGCTTCTGAACCACATGATCCTTCTATTTTGTTTTAATCTGGGGCATCCAAAGTGATTACCACGCGTGTGGAACATTTGACTTGGAGTATGGTGGAACGCGCGCTCAGATCCACTTGATCTGCCACCTCAATTAATGAGGGAGGCCAAGTGGTCCACATTTTTTTGTAATTTCTGATTTTCATTTTAATTGACTTATTTTCATTAATTCATATTAATTTTAATATTGATCCAAAAAATTTCAAATATTTTTCTCTTTCATTTTATGAATTAAAATTATTTTTTGGATCAACATTAATATTTTGCATGATTTAATTGTTTTTGTGCATATTTTTAATTGTTTAAAAATACTTTTAAGTTTCCAAAAGTAATGAAAATTTTTCCCCAAGGTCCTTTGACCTTATTTGACCTATGATAAATCTCTTGGCCATTTATTTGGTGTTTTGAAGAGGTTTTAGGATTTTGATCAACCATATTTTAATTTAATGCATTTTTAATTGATTTTTTAATTGTTTAATTGTAAATAAATTGTGTTGAGCTATTTTTGTTGACTTGTTGAGTTTGACTATTGCTGTTGGGCCTTGGTCAAGGTTGATTTGACTTTGTTGGATTAAAATCATTGGATTTAGGGGATTGATTAAATGTACATTTCATCTTCCAAAATGAATGAATGGTTTTAATTTGATAAAAGTCCTCCCATGACCAATTTGAGTTTATTTCATTTCCCCTCCCTCTTCATCTTAAATCCCTTTCTATCTCATCCATTCTATTGATCTATGATATCTCTATATCCTAAGGCTAATTGGTTCATAAACCAATATAAGTATGGATGAGATTAGGTTCACCCTTTTGCCATTGTCTTTTAAGTGTGGTATGTTTTAGGAGTATAGTTCATAATACCATATCTCTAACATGCATTAACACTAAAATTTCTATTTCCCGACCTCAAATAGTTGTGACTTCTACATAAGTCCAATTACGATTGCTTAACATAACGCTAAATTTTGACCCAAAAAGCATAGCATTCTAGTAAGTGAGATTGTAAGTCTCCCCCTTTTCATGGTATTGTGTGGAAACTTGACCTTTTTTCCTTCCTTTGGAAGATGTCTTGGTTCAAGGATCCATGCTTGTGGATAGAGGGTTGAGTGTTCTTCAAATAATGACTTAAACAATTGAAAAGCAAAAGCAAATACTAACTTCTAATCAACTAAAATTTGACTAACTTTAATTTCAAGTCATTTACTTTATGCACTTTAATTTCAAGTCTTTATCATTTGCCATTATTCATACCATTTAACTTGTTTACTTTAATGCCATTTTCACTTTGCTCATTTGAGCCATATCTTGTGATTATATTGTGATTGTATATACTTGTTTGTGCATTTTGCTTGTGTTTGTGGTCTTTTTTACCTTAATATACATAATAACAACAAAAACCCTAAAAAAGATTTGTATAGACTGTTGGATTTGATCCGAGACATTGGACTTACAATTAGGCAATATTCCCTATGCAAAAAGGACTTGACCAATGCCAACTTTTCTGAAGCTAGTCATTGTGAATTGAACCTTCATCTGAAGCAAGTATTGAGATCCCTTTTGAGTTCATCTGCTACATGATCTTGATGTAAATGTTACTTTGAACTTGTGTCTAATGCCTATTTCTGAGCCATTTAAGGAGTATGTCATCTGATGCATGGAAGCTTAAGAAGAAGACTATGAAGTTGCTAGCTTAGATGTGACTATCTTTATTTGATGCCTTGCTCTTCACCTTGCTATTTGTGTATTGATATTGCTTGATTCTAAAGTTCAAGGGAAAATTGGGTTTCTATATGACATTCTTATCTATTGGATTGCATCCCATTGGTTAGATCTTTTCAACTCTTAACTTTTAAATTTTTGCTTAGGATAGCCTCTTCATCTTCTCCCACTTCTTAAATTTTAAAATCTCTCCCCCTTTTCAAAAACTTTCTTTGCTTGTGATTTCAAACTTAGACATTATTGCAAATTAGAAACTTTGGCCTTATGCCATTGCATTTTCAAACTTCTTTTTCTTAATCAAACTTGCAAACGAACTTAACTATACTTGACTTAAATTTTCAAAAGACAAAAAAAGAACTAACACTCATTCAAACTCTTTTGGGCCTTTTGTGCCTCTCTCAAACTTAAAATTTTGTTAAAAGCAACTCATTCACTTTGAAATTGTTACCACAAACTACGAGGTTTTGATCCCTCATTTTATGTTGGTACGTAGGCTCAAGTCCGAAGGACTTGTCAAACACAAAAATATAATAAATGAATTCTTTTCTCATCCCCACACTCTATTTATTGCAAACATCATTTCATACCAAAACACATGTACACCCAAAAAAGGGCTCCCTAGGAGTACCTAGGACACTTTGGGTGTTAACACCTTCCCTCTGTGTAACCAACCTCCTTACCTGTAATCTCTGACATTTTATTAGTTTTGATTTGAAAACTTCTTATTTTTGGGTTTTGTTTGTACTTTTGCCTTTTCCCTTGGAAACAACAAAAGCACGGTGGCGACTCTGGTTTTATTGACGTTAAGTTTATCCATAGCTTAATGGTCATGAATTTACCATTACAATGTTCCATGATGATAACACAATAAGAGAGACAACAACTTGATAATATTCTTTAGGTGAAGAAGATTCATCCAAAACTCTATAAAATATCCACCTTATGTGATTTTTTACTTCCACATAACTACTCATTCTCAATAAATTGAGCAATATCTTACTCAATTACTCAAGTTGTCACATGAGGAAAGTAAGGGATTATTAGATTATTTTAATATTACTATATTAGTAATGCTAATGACGGTAGAATTTTCATAATTTAATTTTATAGTTTTAGGTCAATTTTGAAGTTCAGATATAGTTTTAGGTTTTTTTTACTACATCTCATGCCGAATTGGTTTTTCAAGTAAAAAACAAGAGACATATACATATTGAAGTAAAAAATCAAACAAATGGAAAGCTTAAGATGAATTGCTAGAAGTTTGGAGTAAAACAGAGTCGTAAAAGTTATAAAAAAAATAGTAAGGTTCAAAGAGAAATATGACTGAGACGTGTTAGAAAACACATGCATGTCATTGGGCGCATAAAAATACAAAGAACTTAAAAATCAGAGCAAAAACAAACATTCCATAATATAACATGGCCAACCGGGGTTGCACTGCAAGATTGACATCATATGTTTCATATTTTTCTTATCCAAGTACACTACTATGAAAAAAACCTATCACAACGGTTGGAAAAGAGATACCACTATGCTGGATCAACCGTTGTGAGGTAAGGTGTGATTGTATGTAGGATGCTTTTCACCACGATCGTGCGATCATGATTATAAGTCAAGTAGCACACTACCTACCACAACAGTTATTTTAAACAACTGTTGTTTAAATAACTGTTGTTGTATGTCCAAACCTATCACAACAATTACTTTAAACAACTGTTGTTGTGTGTCTTTTAATAAAATAAAATAAAACAATAGTAGAACAACAACAAGAACAACAAGAACAAAAATAAGAACAACAAGAACAAAAATAAGAACATGAACAACAACAAAAAAATTGCAACAATAACAACAACAAGAAGAACAACAAGAAGAACAACAAGAACAAAAACAACAACAACAACAAAAATAAGAACAACAAGAATAACAACAACAATAACAACAAAAACAAAAACAAGAGGTGATGAAGTTCTGATTTATTAATGAAAGAAATGATGTTTTAGAGTTTTGTTTATGGAAGAAATGATGTTTTTGAGTTTGGTTTAGTGGAGAAATAGAGTATCGTAAATGAAAGAAGATATTTAGAGGTGAAAGATGAAGTTCGTCTAAGTTGAAAATTCATCTAAGTTTTAGGTTTCACGCAGACCACTAATGGTTATGTCTTGAGCGTTGATACTCACTAAATGAACGATAGATATTTGTTTAAGAACGGTGAAGAAACTCAATAAACACGCTTATATAAAGTGGCTTAAAAATAAATAAAAACAAAATTGTATGTTTCAACCTATCATAACGGATACTTTGAACAACTATTGTTGTATGTCTCAACCTATCACGACGGTTACTTTAAACAACAATTGTTGTATATCTTTAATAAATAAATAAAAACAAAAATGTAGGTGCTACAATTCGAACTCATGACCAGATGCTATTTTTCACCATAATTGGAAGTTTCAACCATGGTGAAAATCATGCGTCACTTTTCACCATAGTTGATACCTATAACCGTTGTGAAATGTCTTTTAGTAAATATCAAAAAACAAAGAGCATTAAAAAAAAATTATTACCAAAATTAACGAGAAGACCATTGTAAAATGGATGTTAAAAAAAAAAATCTATTTTATAGTAGTAATACCTCCAACGTTGCCCAATTATTTTGAAAATAAAAAGAGTAATAACTTAATTCTAGTTTTTATTTGTATATAACTAAATACAATGGTTATAAATTGTGGTTTTCAATCGCCATTGTGGTTGAAAATTTGGTAATACGGAAACTTCTGCAACTATATCTAACCACAATTGCGATGAGATTAAAAGTCATGTAAAGGGTCGTATTAGAAACTGCATGAGGCAATTCATTAGTTTTTGTTTAGTTATTTTTATTAAAAATTAAAATTTTAGAATTCAAAACTTAAATTTATTTATGATGTATTGAAAAATCTTAACTTTAAACATCTTTCAAATATGCATTTCAAATATCTCCATATTAAACCTCAAGTCGCAACGGCTGTTGCAAAATGCAATGATTGCAGTGACAACACTCATTATAGCAACCGCTTTTACGACCGCAGTCGCATATTAAAAGCATGTTTTACTCTAATTATTTTGGCAAAAGAAAAGGTTGACTTTAACTATAAGCATTCGTGTGAGAAAAATAAGTGGTCCATATTGGAATTTTTTTCTTTAAAATTTAAAAAATTGATGTCTCCTATTGTTGATTTATATTCTTCCAAAAACTTTGTGAATACCAAAAGTAGTGATTGAAACTTGTATGGAGTAACATTGTGGGCGTGTACATGTCTATCTATATAAAATTAGAGACCAAACCATCCACAAATAGAATAGATTTGTTCAACTTGTGAGGACATTGGTGATTGGTTAATTCATAGTGGAACATAAACATATTCTATATGATAAAGATTCTAAATTTGTCAAACATGAATTCAATAAAGTAAACAACAATTCATCAGAAAAAATAACATAATATCTCTACTTTTTTATTATACATTAAAAGACGTTTTTATAATATTAATAAATTATTAATGTTAATTTTTTATTATACTCTTATATATTTACTATCATTGTTTTTTCTATTTCTTTACTTTAATTTTCTCATATTATTAATAAAATATAATTTTATAATATAATTTTTAATTTTTATACAAAATTAATTACATTTCTTAATATCGTTGCCAGATCTAAGAAGAAGAAAGGTAGTAAAAACAGAAGAACTCATACAACCAGGTCAAGATCGGGTATACAAAATCTTTTCTTATGAAGTGTTAAGCAACACGAATCCGAGCTTATTGCACGCTCGAAGATACAACATAATTGTCATCGAACTTTATTTATTCCCGAAAAAAAGGGAAAACATCGATAAAATACAAGGGAAGAGAAAAAGGGTAAGAACGTCGATTATGCAAGGGGAAAGTATTAACACCTCTCACATCTGTTGTATTCAACGAGAACCATTTTTATTGTTCTTCACCATAACGGATGTTACTATCTAAAGATTACTCGCGAAAGGGATAAAGGGGAAAAAAGAATAATAAATAAATGTGCTCACGGAGGATTCGAATCCTCGTACTTATGTAACCTTATAGTGCAATAAGGAAATATGAGCTTCGTAGTTCGTGGTAGAAAACGGAGTGTGTGTTGATTGTTTTTAATGAACAGTGTAACGTTCAAGTTCTACAATCAACTTGCTTGTATGCTCGAGCACGGGAGACTTAAGAATTTGTTTGTTTGCATTGGAATGGATGTGTTTGGATCACACTCTAGTAGTTAAACGTACTTGTATGCTCGCACATGGAGGCTTAAGCTTCGTTCATGATAGAACGGAAGTAACACGTCCTTTCTGAAAAGGTTTTGAACAAGAAAATGATGCCCAAAGGCGAAAATGAGTTTGATGAGTTGAGTTTGCTTTTATTCTGAAAAGAAAGTCTTGATTAGAACTATACTAAAGTCTATGAACGAAGTGGATACTTTGAGCAGCTAGTGTAACATCCCGATAAAATATGATAATTATTTAATTTAAGTTTAATAGTATATTATGATGATAATATGAATGAGAGGGTATTATTTTTCAAAATAAAAGATAAACCATTCATATATATTATTATTAGTATATTTATTAATTTAATTAAATAATTGGAATATTATTGGATTATTATTATTGGAATAATAAAGTTGGAATTTGAACGATTTTTGGAATCAGTAAAAAGTCCCATTTAGTAAAAAGGTTTTTACACGTGAAAACAGAGAAGCGACTAAAAAGTGGAAAAAGGGCAAAAAGGAAGAGCAAGAGAAAAAGGATTGAAGAAGGGAAAAGCTTGAAGTTAAAGGATTTGCCGGATTAACTCAGGTAAGGGGGGGAAATCCTTATTATTATGGGTTAGTATGATTGGGTCAATGGGTAGGAACATGTTTTAGGTTGAAATCCTTAATTGGCTTGAATTGGAATTATTAGGTTTTGATAAATACCCTTGAATTGTGATGAATAAATTACGTTAAAACTGTGAATGAATCTATATTTGGATGAGTCGTAAATTTCTGGACGTGTAGCTTTTTACGGAATCGAAATCGGAGGTCCGGAAGTCCTCCAACGGCGAAAAATGCGGGTAATTCTGCATTCTGTTCGTTGTTAGCGCAGGAACAGCTTTCTGTCTTGCGTTAACCGGTTAACCCAGGGCGTTAACCGGTTAACACTGTTATGATAATTAAAAAAATTAATTTCTGTCTTGCGTTAACAGGTTAACCCAGGGCGTTAACCGGTTAACACTGTTGAAATACTGTTAGAATTGCATTCTGTCTTGCGTTAACAGGTTAACCAATTGCGTTAACAGGTTAACACTGTTTGAAAAGTGAAAAATTGATATTTAAATATTGTGTACGTTTTGGAATTCAATTATGTGTACATATTGTATGGGCAGAAGTTTGATTTTTCTGAGCTGTTGTTGTGCAGTTTTGGTCGTTTCAGCTGAGTGATGTAATTTAGCTGATGTATGATATAGTAGGGATCATTTCCCGTTGTTTTGAGCAGTATAGGTATTAGTAGAGTGTGCTAATACTGTGATTTATTATTTGGCATGACATGATATGATTCTGTGATAAATATGCTGATGATGTATGATGGTATGCATAATGCTGTGAATATATCTATTATGTATGCAATTGTGGATGGACTGTTTATGGCTTAGAGTGTGAGCATATGTCCATTGTGGATTGTTGTTGATGTTTGCATGCTAGGTGATTTAGCGTGCATAGCATAGCCTTTATGGTGGTAGCTAATTCCCATGGTGAGGAATTAGTGAGGGAGTCACTAGGTCTCAAATGAGTGGGACTAGTGAGCTTGGTAGCCGTATCTGGGTTTGATCGGTGAGGTTGAACTATGTGTTCACGAATAGTCGGTACCGCATGCATGGAGTCTCATTTCATAATGTATGTATGGCGTATAATATGAATGGATGTATTCCAATATTATACGTGTGTTTTGTGTTTGTGTTGAGTATGATTATGAGTTGATGTTGCCGTTGCTGAATGTGTGATATGATTAGGGTGATGAATGTGTTAAGTTACGTAGCATTACATGATATTTTATAATGCTTATTATATCGATTGAGCAACTCACCCTTACAACTATGTTTCAGGTAACGAGCAGTGATTGAGTAGAAGCTAGTGCTTGGAGTCTAGTGTAGTTCCTTAGTGGGTCATGCTCTGGTATATGTAACATCGGGACGGGATGTTTTACTTTGTTTTCATTTTTGGTTGTTGAACAATTTTACATGAAATGTGTTACATGGTTTGCATGTTGTTAGATTTCTATCCGCTGCGAATTGTGCAATGTTTTATTTTGATTAATAAATGAGCATGACAAGTTATTTTGGTGAATGGTGTGAAGTGTCAAGTGTGACACCCTGAAATTGCATATCTACTCTGATTCATATTTTGTTGTTTTAATTAATTATTGGGGTATTTTAGAAGGGTGTTACATTAGTGGTATCAGAGCATAGTCGGTCGAGTCGAGTCGTAATTATTCTGTTTCCCTGTATGTGATAGGTGTTGTGTAACCCTATCAGTACTTATTGTTTTAGCTTGTTGGATTAACTCAGAATAAAGATGGCTGGAAGAGGTAGAGACGATGCTGCGATTTCTGAGGCTCTGGGTATGCTAGCTGGAGTACTTGGAGGGAATCCGAATGTTGTGGGATTGGGAGCTGCTCGTCAATTGAGTGAGTTCCAGAAGAACAATCCTCCAATGTTCAAGGGAGCATACGACCCAGATGGTGCTCAGAAGTGGTTGAAGGAGATCGAGAGGATCTTCCGAGTGACTGAGTGTGCCGATAACCAGAAGGTCAGGTTCGGTACGCATATGCTGTCAGAGGAAGCAGATGATTGGTGGGTTGCTGCCCGCACTGAGTTGGAAGCTGCTGGGAGTGCTGAGATCACTTGGGCGGTGTTCAGAGAGAGATTCCTGAGGAAGTACTTTCCAGAGGATGTCAGAGGAAAGAAAGAGATAGAGTTCTTAGAATTGAAGCAGGGCAACCGGTCTGTTACTGAAGCAGGACCTCGTGTGTCTTCCACTAGTGCAGATTGATGTTATCCTGGGTATGAACTGGTTGGTGTTTAACCGAGTTTATATCAACTGTTTTGATAAGACTGTGATCTTTCCTGAGATTGAGGAAGGAAAGAGTTTGCTTCTATCAGCAAGGCAGGTGAATGAGGCAGTAGCAGATGGGGCAGAGTTGTTTATGCTGTTAGCGACTTTGGAGGCTAAAGATAAACTGGCGATTTGCGATCTAGCCGTGGTGTGTGATTTTCCTGATGTGTTTCCTGAAGAAGTGAATGAATTACCGCCAGAGCGTGAAGTTGAGTTCTCGATTGATTTGGTACCTGGTACTAGGCCGATATCGATGGCTCCGCACCGTATGTCTGCTGTTGAGTTAACTGAATTGAAGAGTAAGCTGGAAGATCTGTTGGATAAGAAATTTATTCGTCCGAGTGTGTCACCGTGGGGCGCACCAGTGTTATTGGTTAAGAAGAAAGAAGGTACGATGAGGTTGTGTGTGGACTACATGCAACTGAATAAAGTGACGATCAAGAATCGGTATCCTTTGCCGAGGATTGATGATTTGATGGATCAGTTGGTTGGTGCGAGTGTGTTCAGCAAAATAGATTTGAGATCGGGGTATCATCAGATACGTGTGAAAACTGAGGATATTCAGAAGACTGCTTTCAGAACAAGGTATGGACATTATGAGTATTCTGTAATGCCTTTTGGTGTGACTAATGCGCCTGGGGTATTTATGGAGTATATGAATAGGATTTTCCATCCGTACCTAGACAAGTTTGTTGTGGTGTTTATTGACGATATTTTGGTGTATTCGAAATCTGAAGAAGAGCATGCTGAACATTTGAGAGTGGTTTTAGGAGTTCTACGAGAAAAGAAGTTATTTGCTAAACTGTCCAAGTGTGAATTTTGGTTAGAAGAGGTTAGTTTTCTTGGTCATGTGGTTTCAAGAGGTGGTGTTGATGTTGATCCTTCTAAGATAGAAGCGGTATCTAAGTGGGAAGCTCCGAAGTCAGTTTCTGAGATAAGGAGTTTTCTTGGACTTGCAGGTTATTATAGGAAATTCATTGAGGGATTTTCTAAGTTGGCGTTACCGTTGACGATGTTGACTAGAAAGGGGCAAGCGTTTGTTTGGGACTCAAAATGTGAAGAAGGTTTCCAAGAGTTAAAGAGAAGGTTAACTACTGCTCCTATTCTGATATTACCAAGTCCGTCGGAACCATTTGAGGTTTACTGCGATGCTTCATTGTTGGGTTTGGGTGGTGTTTTGATGCAGAATAAGCAGGTTGTAGCTTATGCTTCGAGACAACTGAATGTTCATGAGAGGAACTATCCGACACACGATTTAGAGTTGGCAGCTGTGGTATTTGTTCTGAAGTTATGGAGGCATTACTTGTACGGGTCAAGATTTGAGGTTTTCAGTGACCATAAAAGTTTAAAGTATTTGTTTGATCAGAAAGAGCTGAATATGAGACAGAGGAGATGGTTAGAGTTTCTGAAGGATTATGACTTTGGTTTGAATTACCATCCGGGTAAAGCAAACGTAGTGGCTGATGCATTGAGTCGGAAATCATTGCATATGTCTATGTTAATGGTTAAGGAATTGGATTTAATTGAGCAGTTTAGAGACTTGAGTTTGGTGTGTGAGAGTACTCACAATAGTGTTAAATTGGGAATGTTGAAGTTAACGAGTGGTATTCTGGATGAGATTAGAGAGGGTCAGAAATCCGATGTGCTTTTGGTTGATAAGTTGACTCTAGTGAATCAAGGTCAAGGTGGTGAATTCAGAGTTGATGAGAATGGTGTTTTGAAATTTGGTAATCGGGTGTGTATTCCGGATGTTACCGAACTTAAGAAGAGTATTCTTGAGGAAGGACATCGTAGTGGCCTGAGTATTCATCCTGGGGCTACGAAGATGTATCATGATTTGAAAAAGTTATTTTGGTGGCCGGGAATGAAAAGAGAAATTGCGAGTTTTGTTTATTCTTGTTTGACTTGTCAGAAGTCAAAGATTGAGCATCAGAAGCCGTCTGGGCTAATGCAACCGTTGGCTATTCCAGAGTGGAAGTGGGATAGTATCAGTATGGATTTTGTTTCTGGTTTACCGAGGACAATTAAGAATTTTGAAGCTATTTGGGTGATTGTTGACAGATTGACAAAATCGGCTCATTTCATTCCGATCAGAATGGATTATCCGTTAGAGAGATTAGCTGAGTTGTATATTGAGAAAATTGTAAGTTTGCATGGTATTCCGTCGAGTATTGTTTCGGACAGAGATCCTAGATTTACATCGAAGTTCTGGGAAGGTTTGCAGAGGGCTTTGGGAACTAAGCTGAGATTGAGTTCTGCATATCATCCGCAGACTGATGGTCAGACTGAGAGGACGATTCAGTCACTGGAGGATCTTTTGAGGGCTTGTGTTTTGGAAAAGGGAGGTGCTTGGGATTGTTATTTACCTTTGATTGAGTTTACCTACAACAATAGTTTTCATTCGAGCATTGGTATGGCACCGTTTGAAGCTTTGTATGGTAGGAGATGTCGGACACCTTTATGTTGGTATGAGTCCGGTGAGAGTGCTGTGGTTGGACCGGAGATTGTTCAACAAACTACGGAAAAGATTAAGATGATTCAGGAGAAGATGAGGATTGCTCAGAGTCGTCAGAAGAGTTATCACGACAAGAGGAGGAAGTCACTTGAGTTTCAAGAGGGAGATCATGTGTTTCTTCGTGTTACTCCGATAACTGGGGTTGGTCGAGCTTTGAAGTCGAAGAAGTTGACACCTCGATTTATTCGTCCTTATCAGATTTTGGAGAGGATAGGGGAGGTAGCCTATCGTATCGCTTTACCGCCGTCACTTGCGAATTTGCATGAGGTTTTTCATGTGTCTCAGTTGAGGAGGTACATTCCTGATCCGTCGCATGTGGTCCAAGTAGATGATGTACAGGTGAGAGATAACCTGACTGTTGAAACATCACCTATGAGGATCGAGGATCGAGAGTTGAAGCAGTTGCGGGGTAAAGAGATTGCTTTGGTAAAGGTAGCTTGGGAAGGACCAGCAGGTGGCAATGTGACTTGGGAACTTGAGAGTCAGATGAAGGAGTCTTATCCAGAGTTATTCGCTTGAGGTATGTTTTCGAGGACGAAAACTCTTTTAGTGGGGGAGAGTTGTAACACCCCGATAAAATATGATAATTATTTAATTTAAGTTTAATAGTATATTATGATGATAATATGAATGAGAGGGTATTATTTTTCAAAATAAAAGATAAACCATTCATATATATTATTATTAGTATATTTATTAATTTAATTAAATAATTGGAATATTATTGGATTATTATTATTGGAATAATAAAGTTGGAATTGGAACGATTTTTGGAATCAGTAAAGAGTCCCATTTAGTAGAAAGGTTTTTACACGTGAAAACAGAGAAGCGACTAAAAAGTGGAAAAAGGGCAAAAAGGAGGAGCAAGAGAAAAAGGGTTGAAGAAGGGAAAAGCTTGAAGTTAAAGGATTTGCCGGATTAACTCAGGTAAGGGGGGGAAATCCTTATTATTATGGGTTAGTATGATTGGGTCAATGGGTAGGAACATGTTTTAGGTTGAAATCCTTAATTGGCTTGAATTGGAATTATTAGGTTTTGATAAATACCCTTGAATTGTGATGAATAAATTACATTAAAACTGTGAATGAATCTATATTTGGATGAGTCGTAAATTTCTGGACGTGTAGCTTTTTACGGAATCGAAATCGGAGGTCCGGAAGTCCTCCAACGGCGAAAAATGCGGGTAATTCTGCATTCTGTTCGTTGTTAGCGCAGGAACAACTTTCTGTCTTGCGTTAACCAGTTAACCCAGGGCGTTAACTGGTTAACACTGTTATGATAATTAAAAAAATTAATTTCTGTCTTGCGTTAACAGGTTAACCCAGGGCGTTAACCGGTTAACACTGTTGAAATACTGTTAGAATTGCATTCTGTCTTGCGTTAACAGGTTAACCAATTGCGTTAACAGGTTAACACTGTTTGAAAAGTGAAAAATTGATATTTAAATATTGTGTACGTTTTGGAATTGAATTATGTGTACATATTGTATGGGCAGAAGTTTGATTTTTCTGAGCTGTTGTTGTGCAGTTTTGGTCGTTTCAGCTGAGTGATGTAATTTAGCTGATGTATGATATAGTAGGGATCATTTCCCGTTGTTTTGAGCAGTATAGGTATTAGTAGAGTGTGTTAATACTGTGATTTATTATTTGGCATGACATGATATGATTCTGTGATAAATATGCTGATGATGTATGATGGTTTGCATAATGCTGTGAATATATCTATTATGTATGCAATTGTGGATGGACTGTTTATGGCTTAAAGTGTGAGCATATGTCCATTGTGGATTGTTGTTGATGTTTGCATGCTAGGTGATTTAGCGTGCATAGCATAGCCTTTATGGTGGTAGCTAATTCCCATGGTGAGGAATTAGTGAGGGAGTCACTAGGTCTCAAATGAGTGGGACTAGTGAGCTTGGTAGCCGTATCTGGGTTTGATCGGTGAGGTTGAACTATGTGTTCACGAATAGTCGGTACCGCATGCATGGAGTCTCATTTCATAATGTATGTATGGCGTATAATATGAATGGATGTATTCCAATATTATACGTGTGTTTTGTGTTTGTGTTGAGTATGATTATGAGTTGATGTTGCCGTTGCTGAATGTGTGATATGATTAGGGTGATGAATGTGTTAAGTTACGTAGCATTACATGATATTTTATAATGCTTATTATATCGATTGAGGAACTCACCCTTACAACTATGTTTCAGGTAACGAGCAATGATTGAGTAGAAGCTAGTGCTTGGAGTCTAGTGTAGTTCCTTAGTGGGTCATGCTCTGGTATATGTAACATCGGGACGAGATGTTTTACTTTGTTTTCATTTTTGGTTGTTGAACAATTTTACATGAAATGTGTTACATGGTTTGCATGTTGTTAGATTTCTATCCGCTGCGAATTGTGCAATGTTTTATTTTGATTAATAAATGAGCATGACAAGTTATTTTGGTGAATGGTGTGAAGTATCAAGTGTGACACCCTGAAATTGCATATCTACTCTGATTCATATTTTGTTGTTTTAATTAATTATTGGGGTATTTTAGAAGGGTGTTACAGCTAGGGCCTACGCCCCGTACTCAAAGGTACTCTAGACAAGGATATGAATGATCCCTCTCATCATTCTTCATTGCTTAAGGTTCGTGGAGCACAATTCTAACCGTTTTTTTAAGTGTTTTTTGAGTTTATTCACAAAATGATTTTAGTCTTACTAAAACAAATAAAAGAAAGGGGAAAAAACCCTAGAAGGTTGAGAGATTGATCTTTAGTCTGCATCCCACATCTGTGTAGAAAGACTTGTTAATTATCCTATTTAAACTGCATTAAAGTCCATGAGTAGAGGTGAATACGATGAGCAACTATGTCATTCGTCCCGTATCCAAAGATATTCAGAATGAGGATATGAATGATCCCTCTCATCCCTTCTATACTACTTAAGGCTCATGACATGCAATTTGCATCATAACCGACGAGTGTTGAAGTTGAACCTTTGTAGTGCTTGAACAATAATCCAGTTTATCTACAATGTGAATGCCTTGTACTGATTTGAAGTCTTGGACTTGAATTTGAGTCTTGTCTTGATCTTCGGAGATCCAGTACCTTTGACACAAGGAATTTGTCATATCAAGTTATCAAGAGTCTTTTGATCACTTGAACAGGCTCGGGGAATTAAGCACAATGTAAAGGATTTGATTTATCAAAGCAAACTTTGATTAACACAATGAATGGGAATGAAACAAAGATCAATTGAATCATGCACAACATACCTAAGGGATTAATCATTCAATTTACAATCAGATGATTCTTTACAAGCCCTAAACTAGGGGAGCATGTATATCAATATATTTCTAAACCCTAGGGGTAACAAGGTCAATGCACACAAATTGGTCAATTAGGAAATACTTTCTAAAATCCAAAATTTTATTAAAACTAATTAAATCTAATTATATCCTAATTAAACCTAATTATATCACATGATAAAAAATATCAAACTAACCTAATTCTAACAAATTGATAAATTGATTTATGCACACAAAATGTAGAAAAAATCAGGAACAAAAATTAATCCAAAATCTAGTTAAGATTAATTAAATTAAAATGGGATTAAGGTGAAAATAAACTGAAGGAATAGTGTGAGCAACAATATGGAGAGTGTGAATGAAAAATGCTTGAGCCTCAGACCCAAGCTCCAAACCCGGGTCTAAGTCCAATACACATCCAGGTCAAAAGATCCAAGCCAACACATTCCCAATGCTTCTTCCTTCTCATTTTGAACTCTTCTTCACTTCTCATTTTAAACAGTTCAATCGAAAAATTAAGAGGAAAAAAATGAATCCGGACCAAAATCCTCCAAATTGAATTCAACATTTGCTACTTGTAAACAACTTGCGTATTCCTTTGTTCATGATTTACACATCCCACTGGAGTTTCATCGTCATTAAATCCATCGGTTCAAATGATATCTCATGCACGAATAACCGTGTTTCCAATTTCGAAAGGAACTTGAAGCCACATCGAAGCTCAGGCACGACGGAGTTCATGGTTGAATGTGTTTGAATCACAACATTCTGAAGTAAATCAATAAGTTAAGGACATACCAGAATCTGACACAGTGGCTCTTCGGAGTTGACGTCGACTTCATAAGTAGAGCTTATTCCTTCTTCTTTCTCGATTTTCTTCTATCTCTCCTCAAATTTTCTGCTACTATGTGCGTTGATGATAACACTGAAACACACTGCATATTTGGCTCAGATTGCACATGATTATTATAGTTTTATTGTTACTTTCTTGCGTTATGCTTGTCTTTTATCTTGTTTTCCGGTACATTTCCTAAATAAAGCCTTTCACGGAAAAAGAAGCAAAAAAAGCAAGAATCAGAGATTTTCAGTGGAAAATACACATATTGCGTTCCACATGGCGTTGGCCATGGGGGTAGCCATGATGTGTAAGCACTTACCCACGTTCCAACGGTTACAAGACCATGTCTTACAACCCTTGTACACATGGACGATTGTAGAAAGTGGCCATGACCAGAGACATTTCCTCCACATGAATTTTGAAGATGCTACGTAACTTCCAAGGCATGGTTACTCTATAAATAGGACTTAGATCTTTAGTTGTAGGCATCCAAGTCTAGTTCAAGCATAGGCCATAAAATCACATTGTTAAAGCAATAATTCTTCACATTGGAGGATTATTGCACCATTGTTGTAATCGGGTTTGGAGAACCGTAGAGTAGAAGTTAATCTTGCCGTCATTTTACTTTCAAGTCAGATTTATTTCAAGTTTGTACCAGATTCAAGTCTCCAATTTGGAGCAGGTTTTTAATACAATTCATATTATTATTATTATTATTATTATTATTTATTTCTCGCTTCGCTTTTAAATTGTTTATTTCATCACACTGCCTTTAATTCATTTACTTCATTTCTATGATTTATCTTGTTTATTTTCCTTGCACGGTTACTTGTCAGATTTATTTTATCATCGCAAAAGATTCATTTTCAAACCATACTTTGAATGTATCATTCTTGTTGTTAACTTTTAAAACCATTTGCACACTTAACACTTTATTTCCCTAAATGACTTATTCCATGAATCAGTTATATGCTATGTTGTTTAATGTAACCATGTTCAGCTAAATCCTTAGTGTTGGAATGTGAGGACCGTGGTTTCGAAGGTACTCTGTATGTTGTATCTATAGGAATACTTTAGGGGCTGTTTGGATTTTAATACAAGTTTTCTATATTTAATTTGATCGGTTACTACGAAAATAGATCCAAGATTAAGTCGGGTAAGATCGAAAGTCGTCCGACATTTAAGATAACACTTGGTTAGTTTTTAATTGATAAAAACAGCGAAGACGCTTTGTTAAATTAATTAGGAGATTTTAATATTATTAGTAAGTGATTTTAAAATTATTTTTGAACGCGTTTATAGGTTTAGGATCCGGTTGGCCGAGTATATGCCAGAAACCCTTTTATGTTAAAAGTTTCCAATCAAAAGCTCTTTTCAACTAAGCCTTAGAGGTAATTATATAAAAAAGGATTTTTAACTTTAACGCAATACACGACCGGTGTAGCGTGAGCGGTTGGTATAGATTAGAGGTTAGATCCGGTTCCGATTACGCTAACGCGACGATTCCTTTTTTAATTAACTCTTTTTCAAGGAAGAACATATTGTCCCATAAGTAATTCTATTTAGAAACAATAGGAGTATTTCTTAATCAATGTGAATTACATTCAAGTATCATTTTCTCTGAATTTATCTTCATTATTTTTAATTCCTTTGCACTCCATACACCTGTTTGATTAGCCTTAGATAAACACCGTAACGATAGTAATCGATAGATTGACATTGTCTCTGTGGGATCGATAATCTTTTATATTACTCTGACGTATTCGATATACTTGCCAAAAGCACACATCAAGTTTTTGGCGCCGTTGTCGAGGACCAATTACGTCAAATTTCATACCCTGCTGTTACACTGTCTAGATTAAGGCACCCCTTTTTGCCCGTTAATGCGAAGAACTTGCAGTACCAGAAATTTAGTATATCCAATAGAAAAACCTAAAATATACGCTCACGCTCGTCTTTTGCTCCAAAATATTAGAAGAGCAATGACCGAAGAACAAAACCAAAGACCTCTTAAAGACTTCGCCCTGCCTTCTAACGAAGAACCACATTCTAGTATTGTAAACCCCACTATTCCAGCTAATAACTTTGAATTAAAACCCCCTTTGTTGCAAATAGTGCAACAAAACCAATTCGCTGGTCTCCCTACTAAGAACCTGAACCAACATTTAAAAGTTTTCATCCAATTAGCTTATACCTTAAAAACCAATGGTGCTTCTCCTAAGGCGATACGTCCAAGACTATTTCCCTTTTCCCTCAGAGATAGAGCATGGTCATGGTTAGATTCCCTTCCAGAAAATTCAATAACCACTTGGAATGACCTAAAGAAAGCATTCCTTGCTAGATACTTTCCACCGAGTAAAACCGCTGTCCTATGAAACCAAATAACTAGATTCACTCAAGAAGATGGCAAATCACTTTTCGACACTTGTGAGAGATATAAAGAACTATTAAGAGCTTATCCACACCATGGTTTATAACAATGGCTTATTGTTCATACCTTTTATAATAGACTTATCTATAATACAAAGATGACCATCGACACTGTCGTCGATGGTGCACTGATGAACAAACCATATTGCGCTCTCATTAAAGATATGGCACAAAACCATTACCAATGGGGAACAAAATGAGCATCAGTAGAAAAGAAAGAAACCAAAGGAGGTATTTACGAAGTTAGTTGCCTAGACCATATGAATGCCAAAATGGATGCCATAACCCAAAAAGTCGAAAGTTTATCTGTTAACCCTACAACTGCCATAGTTGCAGTTCAACCCGGATGCGAAATATGTGAACCCAAGGACACATCATAGGTAAATGCAATCTTTTAGCTGAATCAAACCCAAATTAGGTCAGTTATGCCCAAGGAAACCCTTATTCAAATACTTATAACCCTGGATGGAGGAATCACCCCAACTTTTCCTATAAGAATAACAACCCTACTCAGAGCTCTACACCTCAAAGACCACAAGGTTTCCAAGCCCAAAGACCGAACCAGCCTATGCAAGCTGCTCCTCAGAAATCAAATCTTGAGAAAATCATGGAGAGCTTCATTACAACCTAAACTCAGCAAAACAAAGAATTCATGAACCAGAACATTCATATAAATTAACTGATTACACAATTAGGCACCAAGGTCGATTATGTGATTACCCATAATAAGATGCTTGAAACCTAAATCTTCAAGTGGCACAACAACAAGCTTCTCAAGCTACACCAGGAGGACAATTTCCTGGACAACCTCAACCCAGCCCTAAGGGGCACGCTAATGCTATTGCCCATTGGAGTGGAACCATTTACGATGAATCTGTAAACCTTAGGTTGAATAAACCAGAACCCCCAAAGAAAAATGTTGTGACTTCACCTAAGAAACAAGTAGAGGAACCAATAGAGCCTGAGAAACAAAAACATGAAGAAGTTGAAGATAAGGAAGGAGTGAAGGATAACAAAGTATATGTACCACCCCCTCCTTATAAACCACCAATTCTGTATCTACAAAGACTAAAACAAACAAAATTAGATAACCAATACAAAAAGTTCTTGAAAGTGATCGAGAAAATCCACGTTGAGATTCCATTCACTAAAGCTATTACCCAAATACTATCTTATTCTAAATTCCTTAAAGACATCTTAACCAACAAACGTAGACTTGATGATCCTAAACCCTTAGAATGAAACTCTTTTGCTGAAAACAAACTTGCGAAAAAGAAGAAAGACCCCAAAAGTTTTTTTATACTTTGTGTTTTAGGAAATCATGTTATCGATAAAGAACTTCTGGACTTAGGAGCTAGTGTAAGCTTAATGCCCTTAGCCGTTTGTATTAGGTTAAACCTAGGAGAAGTACAACCAACTAGGATGTCCCTTCAATTAGTCGATAGATCTGTTAAATATCCAATAGGCACATTAAAAGACATTCCACTTAGGATTGTGTAGCGGTAAATTCATGATCATCAAGCTATGGATAAGCTAGAGATCAAATAACAAGAGTTACCACCGCGCTTTTATTGTTTCCAAGGGAAAAGGGAAAAAGTACGAACAAAACCCAATAGTAATAAATTTTCAAATCAAAACTAATAAAATGTCAGAGATTACAGGTAATGGGGTTGGTTATACAGAGGGAAGGTGTTAGCACCCAAAGTGTCCTAGGTATTCCTAGGGAGCCCTTTTTGCGTGCATATGTATTTGGTACAAAATGATGTTTACAAACAAATAGAATAGGGGGATGAGAAAAGAATTTATTAATTATATTTTTGTGTTTGGCAAGACCTTCGGCCTTGTGCCTACGTACCAACATAAAAATGAGGGATAAAAACCTCGTAGTTCGTGATACAAATTTCAAAGTGGATGTATTGCTTTTAACAAAAAATTAAGTTTGAAAGGCACAAAGGCCTAAAAATGGTTTGAATGAGTTAGTTCTTTTTGGCTTTTTGGAAGTTTAAGTCAAGTATAGTTAAGTTCATTTAAAAATTTGATTTAAGAAAAGAAGTTTGAAAAGGCAATGGCATAAGGCCAAAGTTTCTATCTTTTGCAAAGTGGTCAAAGTTTAGAACAAAATAAGTTCAATCAAAGAAGATTTTGAAAAAAAAGAGGGAGAGATTTTGAAATTAAAGAAATGGGGAGAAATTGAAAAGACTAATCCTATGCACAAAATTAAAAGTTAAGAGTTGAAAAGATCTGACCAAATGGGTAGCAATCCAATAGACAAGAATGTCAATAGAAACCCAGAATTCCCTTGGACATTTAGAATCAAGCAACACACAAATGCACAATTATATTCTCTTGAAGAGCAAATGCATCAAATAAAGATAGCCACATCCAAGCTTTAGCCCTTCCATGATCTTCTCCAAATTAGCCCATGTCGCAGATGAATTCCACAAGTCATAGGTTCAAAATAACAGCTTCATAATGATCATGTTGCAGATGAACTCAGAGGGATCTTGAATGATGTATCAGATGAAGTTTCAAATTGCAAGCACTTGGTTTTTTAATAAGTTGGCATTGGCCAAGTCCTTTAGCATAGGAATGTTGCCTAAGTTCTAAGTCCATTTGTCCAAGATCAAGCCAACAGTCAACACAAAAGTTTTTTTATGGTTTTTGTTATTATTATGTACATTAATGGTCAAAGACCATACAAACAAGCAAAGTATATACAAACAAGAAATATCACACAATATGGTCCAAGTTGACAAAGTGAAAATCGCATTAACATAAACAATTAGAATGATATGAACAATGGCAAATGAATAAAGGCAAGAATTAAATGACATTAAAGTAAATGACTTGAAATTAAAAGTTAGTTGTTAATGAGTTAAAAGTTAGTATTGTTTTGCTTTTGCTTTTTATTTTAAGACATTGTTTGGAGAACACTCAACCCACTTATCACAAGCATGGATCCTTGAGCCAAGACATCTTTCAAAGGAAGGAAAAAAGGCCAAGTTTCCATACAATACCATGAAAGAGGGGAGACTTACAATCTCACTAACTAGAATGTTATGCCTTTTGTGTCACAAATTTAGCGCTATGTTAAGAAATCGTAATTGGGATTATGTAGAAGTCACAACTATTTGAGGTTGGGCAATATAATTTTGGTGTTAATGCATGTTAGACACATAGTATAATGGACTATGCTCATGAAACATACCATACACAAAAAGAAATATGCAAAAGAAGTGGCCTAATCTCATCCATACTCATGTTAATTTTTCAATCAACTAGCTTTAGGACTTTGAGATGTCATAGACCAAATGAGATAAATGCATAAAGAAAGGGAATGAGATGAAGAGGTAGGGGAATGGATCAAAACTCAAATTTGTCAAAGGAGGACTTTTACCAAATTAATATCATCCATTCATTTTGGGAGATGGAATGTACATTCCATCAATCCCCTAAATCCAATGATATTAACTTGACAAAGTCAAATCAACCTTGACCAAGGCCCAACAACAAGTGTCAAACTCAAACAAGTCATCACAATTGGTCAACAAAACTATTTGGCATTTATTCAAATTAAAAATACTAAAATAATACATTTAAATTAAATATGGTTTATCAAAATCCTAAAACCTCATCAAAACACCAAATAAATGGCCATGAGATTTATCATAGGTCAAACAAGGTCAAAGGATCTTGGAGAAAAAATTTCAGAATTTTTGAAGACTTAAAAGTATTTTTAAACAATTAAAAACAAGTGCAAAATTAGTTAAATCATGAAAAATATTAATAATGATCCAAAAAAATAATTTTAATTCAGAATATGAAGGAGGAAATTATTTGAATTTTTTTTGGTGAAACTCTCATATTTTTTGTATCAATATTAAAATTAATATGAATTAATGAAAATAAAGTAATTAAAATGAAATTCAAATTAACAGAAAAAACGTGGACCACTTGATCTCCCTCATTAATTGAGGTGGCAGATCAAGTGGCCACCAGCGCGCGTTCCATGGTGGACTTGAGTCAACGCGGCATATGCTTGGTATTTAAGAACAACGCACAAGATTAAAACAATTTGAAAAGGATTAATGGCTCTGAACCATGCCAACACATCACCGACGTCCAAGGGCCGATCATCTTCTCTGGTGACCCTAGCCGGACTGGTTCATTCATCACCATCAAGAAAATGAAAAATAGAGGACATGATCTGAAAGAAAAAATGGCGTAGAGCACGAATCTGACCTCCATTTTAACTAACTCCACATATATAGAAAGATATGAGGAGTTGAATTTTGAGGTGTGTCAACTGAGTTGCTTCGATTTGACCTCTAAGCAACTCAATCTTCTTGCCTACATTGGTAGGACTTCAGACAACCAAGGATCCCAGAGAATTGAGTGGAATTAAGAGAGAATCGAAGGGTTAGGGGTTTAGGATCAAAGCTGGCACGAATGTCTGTTGAATTCTAAGCATATGGAGCTCTATTTATAGCTGGATCATGTGATATTTGCACCTTCCAAATGACTTTCCAAAATTGGCAATGAGTGATGCATGGTGCATGGGCGTGTACAGGCCCATGAGATCATTCCATTTGATCCACAATTGAGCGTAAAAGAGTCTGAAATCAACTTGGAATGCAAGGCAATTGTACACAGCTGTTTGAAGTTTGATCTTTGCCAAATGATAATGCAATGGTCATGCCATGCGCAACCCTAGCAATTCTTGTCCAAAATGGATGAAATTGGACTTTTTGGAAAGTTTAGATTAAGAGGAACAACTTTCATGTTCAACACTTTTTCATTTGGAGCTTGGAACATGATGTATTTTGAGGTGGAAGTTTGGAAATTTCAACATATTAAATTTTTTTCTAAGTGTCAAGCCATATATCTCAATATTCCACCTTGCTTAACTTTTTATGTGAGCTTCAAATGAGAAAAATGTCTTCATCAAACTTATATCTATTTCAAATACCTTCAAAATGGTCCCCAATTTAATATCATTTGGATTTTAAATGATAGAGTTATGCATCTTTGAAGTTTGGAAAAATCACTTGTTCAATGGTATAGGTCAAAAGTGACCTATAATGTAACCTCATAACACATGCTCAAAAACGTTGAATTAGCTCTCACTCCTAACATAAAAGTTTAATTAAACATCTTGAATTTTATTATGCAACTTGGAAATATTTCATCTCATAAATATTGAGCAAGTTATGGCCTTGGGAAGTTGACTTTCAAATTAGGGTTTAGACAAAATGACCTATAATGTTTCAACATAGAAAATGATTTTCCAAGAAAAACTAGCTCTAGGTCTCAACATGAAAGTTGTATGGAATGTTATTTAGAGTAACGTTTCTCTTTGAATCATTTTCATATGGTGAAAAGTGTAGGAGATAGGGTCTAGGGAGATCCAGTTTTGATCAGATGAATTTATCTGGTCAACCACCCTCAACCAACTTGCTAACTTGCAATTCTCTTGACGTTCTTGGCTCATGGTAGATCATATATGCATAAGATGATGAATTTTGAAGTGTCCCTTGAGAAATTTGATCAATTGGTGAGATAGCTTGTTGGAGAAGTTACTCAAGATACCCAGTCAAACTAGGGTTTCCTACGCAAATCACCCTCAAACTCTTGAAGAAAACTTGATCAATATAACATGTAGGAATCAATGGAACTCATATGATTCTCATAACCACTCTTAGATCAATTCATGGTTGTGCTCTTTGTCATGAGGGTCTTAAACCCTAGATATGAACTTGATAGATCAATGGAGACCATGCCCTACCTACAAAAGATTTAGGCAAATGCAAAGACATATTTTTGTATTTTGGTTAGTAAAATTATAATATACAAGTATGATACAATCACATAGTGCTTGGTTATCTCTCCCAAAACAAACCCAGTGAAGGAGGGGTAAAGAGGATGCCAAGGTATGATCCCTATGCTAATGCTTATGATGAAATTGCATGAGGGACCTTAGGGTCAAAATTGGGGTCTTACAACTGCCCCTATTTCAGGACATTCTAACTAAGGAGGCGAAGGTTAAAATGTTCATGTCGACTCAGTAGAATGAGCTTAAATAACAACACATAGAAACAAATTTTGGTCCCTAATAGACCTCATGATGCATATGATATGAATGCAAAAGTTAATGCTTTGTGGGGAAATATTGCCACAAAAGAAAGGAAATCAGAGAGACCGAAGGTCCGCAGGAGTATAATGCATTCCATAAGGAAAACTCACTGGGGAGACGGAAACTCTGGGGGAAAAAGGATTTATGTGCAGGCCAGGCTACGACTTAAAATTGTTGGGGGACTCGAGGAATTCCATACAAAATCGAAAAGACTCAGCCGGGGAACAAAAACATCTGCAGGGGATACGAGTAAGTCAGGATAAAACTAAAGTACTTGAATCACGCAGGAAAAGCGATTTCACTAAGGAAATACGCACTCAACTCAACTGGGGAAGAAGTAAACTTCAACGCAGGAGGAGCAGAAATCTATTATCTACTACCTGTTACTGGGTGAGGAGATAATAAAGATATGATAGAAAGAACATCCGTCATCGATTAGGATGAACATATCAAGGATGACTCGTTGGGAACCAACAGAAGGGAATATTCATTACCGGTTACTGGGTAAGAATAACCTTGCTGGGGAAAACTGCAGAAAATAGGATTTACAACTGCTAGTTACTGGGCAGAACACCAAGGATGATAATATTCGTCATTGGTTAGGATGAACATATCAAGGACAAACTCAACAGGGAAGAAAATTCGTCATCGGTTAAGATGAACATATCAAGGATAAACTTGCCTCGGAAATGTCAAGGAGGATATCCGTCATCGATTAAGATGAACATATCAAGGATAAACCAACTGAACACCAAGGTGGGAATTATATCTATCAAATGTTGGATAGAAGACCATCAAAGAGAAAATCTATCACCGGTTAGGATGAACATATCAAGGATAGACTCTGAGAGGGGAGAAAATAGGAATTACATCTATCGGTTACTGGATAGAATACCAAGAGAGAGAATCTGTCACTGGTTAAAGTGAACATATCAAGGATAAACTCTGCGGAGGGTCAAAAGCATGATTTACAACTACCGGTTACTGGGTAGAAGGCCGCAAATAGAAGGAAACCCGTCATCGGTTAGGATGAACATATCAAGGATTAACTCTCTGGGGAATAAAATAGGGATTACAACTACCTTTTTACTAGGTAGAATACCAAAGATGGGAGTATCCGTCATCGGTTAGGATGAACATATCAAGGATAAACTCAGGCAGGGGAGAGAAAGATATTTGTCATCGGTTAGGATGAACATATCAAGGATACACTTTCTGGGGAATAGATCCACTGGGGACTCTCTTGCTGGGAAAACTGGGATACTTTTGTCGGATATTGGGCAAGAAGTAATAAATTGCAAACTAAGAAGAATATTACCAGTTACTGGGTAATAGACTCTTAGGAGACTCAAAACATCTATCTAGGCATGATCTAGAAAGAAACAATCAATCAAGACTTAACCCAATGAGGACATAACTCACGGGGAGTGGTTCCATCCAGATAAACAATTGGGGAGGAAACTGAAGTAATAATCATCCACGAGGAAACAACTCAGTGGGGAAGAGGAGAAAGGTTAAATTATTTCTGCCTAAGGGGCCGACGCTCTACGATTGAGGGAGGACAGACACCTAAATTCATATGGGGATAAAGTACCGCCATACAAAGAATGAGAATCTCAAATCGACAGATCAAACAAATATGATGATGCCAATATGCAATTATGAAGTTATATGAATGTATATATATATATATATATATATATATATATATATATATATATATATATATATATATATATATATATATATATATATATATATATATATATATATATATATATATTATATGATGATTATGCTGACAAAATGATCACAAAGGATACAAAGGTGTCGCAAAGAAGTTGAATCATTGGTATAATCCCCGGTCAATCCACAAAAAGGAGGGAGACAACTGATGGAGAACAGAGAAATCACAAACCAAAGGCTCAAAACCTAGCCGAGGAAAGAGATCTGCTTAGGAGAGGAGAAGTTATCGAGTCTGCAGGGAATTTTAGGTCAATACCATATTAAATGGGAGACAACCATACAGAGGATAAACACAAATAGCTGCTCAGAAACCAGGAGGAAACTCTAACTAGGAGCGAGTCGGATGGCGACTGGTGGGAAAACTGATATAATCTACTGAGGAAAAGATCTTACTATGCTGAAGATCAACCTTGCTGAAGAAACGCGATCTCCGTTGGGGAACACAGAAACACTGCCGGGGAAAAACACGCTGCAAGGTACTGAATTAACCAACTCAGCCGGGGAAAGGAATCAGTACTCTGCTAGGGAACAAACACTCCGCAGAGGAACTGGATCAACACAAACAATTAGGGATACCCAAAGGGTTAACTGTTTGGGGAACCTCTGATGCTTAGCACTTAAGGACTTGCTGCTCCTTGAAGTGTTGTTGATACTTCCTTTTAATTGCTTTGAAAAATTCTTGCTTTTAAATAGTTTTAAGAAAAAGAGATTTCGATTAAAAAATTTAATTTTTTTCAAAAATGATCATAAGAAAATTTAAACTACTGGCTGAAGTAAATAAGAGTAAAAACAATTGGATAAAAGTTCAAATTTATTTAATGGGATTGGTAGTCCGTAAATGACAAGACTCCATATATTTTTACAAAGTTGAAAATGGTAATTTACATGGAAAAGGGCTACATTGAATACAAATGATCCTTAATCTTTCTACCAACTTTTGATATCCACTGTGCTCTTGACCGTTGTTGGGATGATGAATTGACGTCAACCCTTGTGCTCAAAGTTCTCCAAAATTTGAAGATCAGCAGAATGCAGTTACTTGCCATAATCCCTAATTTTTACATAAGTTTCCCCAAGGTGGGGTACTCAACTTATCAGGAATTTTTTTTCTATTTTTATGTCTCTAATTTTTGCCTGGATCTCCCTTTCGGGTTTTCAATCCACCGAGACGCTCATTTTTGCCTAAGCCTCCCTTTCGGGTTTTCAACTTAGCAAGCTGTTTTTTTCTTTTTAGGTTAAGTATTTTTTGACTGCATCTGCGTTCACAGGACGAGTGAAATCTTCACCATCCATAGTTGTAAGAATCAAAGCATCGCCTGAAAAGGCTCTCTTAACAACATATGGGCCTTCATAATTAGGAGTCCATTTTCTCCTAGAATCTGGTTTGAAAGATAAAATCTTCTTGAGCACAAGGTCACCTTCTCTGAACACACGAGGTCTGACCTTCTTATCAAAAGCTTTCTTCATCCTTTGCTGATATAACTGACCATGACACATGGTAGTCAATCTCTTCTCTTCAATCAAATTCAGCTGATCAAACCTGGTCTAACACCATTCAGCCTCAGTCAACTTGGCTTCCATGAGCACACGCATTGAAGGAATATCAACCTCTACGGGGAGCACTGCCTCCATACCATACACAAGAGAGAAAGGGGTTGCCCCTGTCGAAGTGCGGACGAATGCACGATACCCATGCAAAGCGAACGGGAGCATCTCATGCCAATCCTTATACGTGACAACCATCTTCTGAATAATCTTCTTAATGTTCTTGTTCGCAGCTTCAACAACCCCATTCATCTTAGGTATGTAGGGAGAAGAATTATGATGTGCAATCTTGAAGTCTTTACAAAAAGCTTCCACCATATTATTATTCAAGTTTGATCCATTATCAGTAATGATCTTACTTGGCACACCATAACGGCATATGATATGATTCTTGATAAACCTCACAACAACTTGCTTGGTTACATTTGCATACGATACCGCTTCAACCCATTTTGTGAAGTAGTCAATTGCCACCAAAATGAAACGATGTCCATTCGAAGCTTTGGGTTCAATCATCCCAATCATATCAATTCCCCACATGGAGAAGGGCCATGGGGAAGAGCTAACATTCAATAGTGTCGGAGGAACATGAATCTTATCAGCATAAATTTGACACTTGTGGCATTTCTTCACAAATTTGCAACAGTCAGATTCCATTGTTAGCCAATAGTAACCTGCTCGCAACATCTTCTTCGCCATTACATGTCCATTGGAATGAGTACCAAAGGAACCTTCATGCATTTCAGTCATCAATAAGTCTTCTTCGTGTCTATCCACGCATCTGAGCAAAACCATGTCGAAGTTTCTCTTGTATAGTATATCACCATTCAAGTAGAAATTACCGGCTAATCTTCTCAAAGTCTTCTTATCTTTCAAAGATGCCCCATGCGGGTAGATCTGACTTTGGAGGAAACATTTGATGTCGTAATACCACAGTTTCTCGTCTTTAACTTCTTCAACAGCAAACACATGAGCTGGCCTATCAAGATGCATCACAGACAAATTGGGGACTTTATTCCAATACTTTACCATAATCATCTTCGCCATCCAGTTTTCATCTCGAGGGATATGATGAAACTCAACCTTTGTAAAGAAAGTTGAAATCCTCCTCGGATAATCTCTATATGGTATTAAACCGGGTTGATTTGTCTCCCATTCACCTTTGATCTGATTCACAACCAAAGCTGAATCTCCAAAGACATCCAAATACTTGATTATGAGATTCATGGCCTCTTCAAGCCCCATAATGCAAGCTTCATATTCTGCCATGTTGTTTGTACACTTGAAAGTCAATCTAGCTGTAAATGGTAGATGCATGCCTTGAGGAGTAATGATCACTGCCCCAATGCCATTACCATATTGATTAACAACTCCATCAAATACCATGCCCCAATGGGAACGAGGTTCTGGCCCTTCTTCAAGCCATGGTTCATCACAATCTTTCATTTTCAAGACAAAATCTCTTCATCAGGAAAATCATACTGCACTGACTGGTAATCTTCAATTGGTTGGTGAGCCAAATGGTCAGCCAAGATACTACCTTTGATCGCTTTCTGAGGTCGGTATTCGATATCATGCTCTGATAATAACATCTGCCAACGGACAATCCTCCCGGTTAAAGCAGGCTTCTCAAATATATACTTGATCAGATCCATTTTGGATATCAACCAAGTGGTATGATTCAACATATAATGACGCAGACGCTTAGCAGCCCAAGCCAATGCGCAACAAGTCTTCTCAAGCATAAATACCGAGTCTCACAGTCATCGAATTTCTTATTGAGGTAGTAAATCACGAATTCTTTCTTTCCAGTCTCATCTTGCTGACGAAGAACACAACCCATACTATCTTTGAGCACAGTCAAATACATGATCAACGGTCTTCCTTCAATAGGTGGAGATAAAATTGGAGGCTCAAACAGGTATTCCTTGATACTATCAAATGCTTTCTATCAGTCTTCGGTCCAATCACAAGACTGATCTTTCTGAAGAAGCTTGAATATAGGCGCACATGTGGCAGTCATGTGGGAAATGAATCTGGAAATATAATTCAAGCGACCGAGAAAACCTCTGACTTGCTTCTTAGTTTTGGGCGCATGCATCTCTTGTATTGCTTTGACCTTGGCAGGATCAACTCCAATACCCTTCTCGCTGACAATAAAGCCCAACAACTTACCAGAATGAACACCAAAAGTACACTTATTGGGATTCAAGCGGAGTTTGTACTTCCTCAAATGCTGGAATAACTTGAACAAATGCTCAACATGTTCCTCTTCATCAACCGATTTAGCAATCATGACATCGACATATACTTCAATCTCTTTATGCATCATATGATGAAAAAGAGTAGTCATTGCTCTCTGGTAAGTCGCACCAGCATTTTTTAGACCGAAAGGCATCACTCTATAACAGAATGTTCCCCAAGGTGTAATAAATATGGTCTTCTCCATATCTTCGGGTGCCATCTTGATTTGATTATATCCGGAAAAACCATCCATAAACGAAAAGACTTTGAATTTAGCAGTATTGTCTACCAACATATCAATGTGTGGCAGAGGGAAATCATCTTTCGGACTGGCTTTATTCAAATCTCTATCGTCGACACACATGCGGACTTTTCCATCTTTCTTCGGCACAAGCACAATATTGGCCACCCATTGCGGATACTCAGCGGTTACAAGGAAACCAGCATCAATCTGCTTTTGCACTTCCTCTTTGATCTTCACAGCCATATCAGGATGCGTTCTTCTCAACTTCTGCTTGACTGACGGGCATTCTGGCTTCAACGGCAATCTATGCTCCACAATCTCAGAATCCAAACCAGGCATATCTTGATAGGACCAAGCAAACACATCTGAATACTATCAAATAAGATCAATCATCCCTTCTTGACATTTGGGTACAGTCGAGACCCAATGTTGACTTCCTTCAAATCATCCTCAGAACCCAAGTTGACTAGCTCAATCTGTTCTTCGAACGACTGAATGGTCTTTTCATCTTGTTCAAGAAGACGAGACAATTCATCACTCACTTCTATATCACTTTCCTCCTCGACTTCAAACACAGGGAATTCAAAATTTGGAGAAGGATAAGGATCATTGTATTCAATGGGGTTAGGAACCAACCTGCATAATGATTTAATTTTAGAGAAGGGAATTTCTGACCAAATATTATGCAAACGAACAATTATATTGTTTATTTTATGTTTTTTGTGATTACCATTTTCAGAATAAAGCAAAAAGTAAAGACAAACATCATAAATGTGGATGAATAGAATTAATTTTATTAATGATCAATTTGAAAATGCCCAAACAATGTTCACTTCTCCCTTAGACATATGAGAAGGATTTTAAAACATATAAAAAAAATTACTTAGATCGATGCAAAATAATAGGAATATCAACAGCAGTCCAATTTTTGCAAGCCTTTCCATGCGTCACAAAATTGGTGCAGTCTTCCTCTTCGTCATCCTCTATCACATCAGCTAAGTGTTGTTCATTGCCATGAATGAGCCATCCGCTACGGAAGCTAAGTTGCATATCTTCAGACCTTGCAGTTGATGAACCTTTCTGGAACTCCAAACCGGTTCTGCCTTTGTTGTCGGAGACCTCTACCATGCACCCCCACTGATCAACATCGCCTTCTTCCACAATCTTCTTAGCATCTTTCAATGAGGACATAGGTGCCCCAACTCTCTTTTCAGCAGCAATAGATAAGGCTTAGAACGGAGTTCTAACCTCATCCTCAGCTTCCACGTAAGAGAAAGATGACAAGTGGCTAACCAACAGTGCTTTCTCTCCACCAATAATTACGAGCTTTCCATTCTTTACAAATTTGAGTTTCTGGTGCAAAGTGGAAGTAACAACTCCTGCCTCATGGATCCATGGCCTTCCCAACAAGCAACTGTAGGCCGGGTGGATATCCATTACTTGAAAGGTAATTTGAAAATCACTCGGACCTATCTTAACTGGAAGGTACACTTCACCAATAACTGTCTTGCGCGAACCATCAAAAGCTTTGACAATTATGCCATTATATCTCATAGGCACTCCTTGGTAAGATAACTTTGATAGAGTTAACTTTGGAAGCACATTCAGTGACGACTCGGTATCAACAAGCACATTTGACAAAGCATCTTCTTTGTAATTCATAGAAATGTGCAAAGCCAGATTATGATTTCTGCCCTCCTCAGGGAGTTCTTCATCACAGAAGCTAAGATTATTGCAAGAAGTGATGTTCGCCACGATATGATCGAATTGGTCCACTGTAACATCATGTTCTACAAAAGCTTGTTCCAGAACTCTCTGTAGTGCTTCTCTGTGTGCTTCTGAATTCATGAGCAGAGACAACACTGAGATCTTTGAAGGGGTTTGGAGAAACTGCTCCACCATATTGAACTCACTTCATTTAATCAATCGAAGTACCTCATCATCATCGTTGGCCTTCACATTGCTGGATTTACCAGACTTACCCTAACAACTGATTCCTCTTTATCCTTTGGGAACACCGGCCCAAACACTCAACCACTACGGGTCACCTTGGTAACATCAGCAATGCTCACCACTGAGCTAGTCATAGGCAACATAACCTATTGACCACCTTCTATCATTGTAGCATTATACTGATACGGTATAGCTCTATCAGATGAATACAGGACTGGGTCCGCTAACCGTATTACCAACGGCGATACTGATCTATTGCTGACACTGTTACTGTTACTGCTGTCGTACTGGATTACCAACCTCTCTGGCTGCTTGAAAACGGGCACTATGACATTTACATCATCATCTACATGACGAGATTGAACAATTTGGATCATGCCTTCATCCATCAATCGTTGGATGTCCGTTTTCACGACTTCACAACCCCTCGGGTTAACACTACAAACAACACAACCATCATGGTCGTGCTCACAATCGCTTACCAAACAAACATCCTGATGCATCTGCACCAAGGATCTTCGGATAAACCGCACATCAAAAACTTTAAATTCCCTAGGACAACCATCCACCATATTCACAGAAGAGTTCCCATGAGCGCGCAAAGGATTTGCTTTCACATTCGGCGCACGGTCCTCGAAGGACACCAATCCATTCTTCATCAGCTTTTGAACCTCGTACTTGAGTGGGTAGCAATTTTCGATATCATGTACGGGTGCTCCTTGATGAAAAGCACAACGGAGCTCCAGCTTATACCACCAAGGAAGTGGTTCTGGAATCTGTGGCGGGTTTCTTGGTTGAATTAGGTTCTTGAGAACCAAGGATGGATATAATTCTGCGTAAGACATAGGAATCGGGTCAAAAGAGACCTTCTTCCTCTCAAAGTTTTGTTGATGATTGTTGTTGGTACTATTGTTATTGTAGGTGTTTGTTCGTTGTTGCGACTGTTGTTGTTGACGTTGTTGTTGTTGTTGAACTGGTGTTGATTGTTGATTAGAAAATACCAGGATAACGGAAGATACTTGATGATGAGGGTGTTGACGGGATGTTGGATTCCTTCTGATTTGAGGCCTCCTCTGCCTCCCACTGCTTATTGCATTCGCTTCATTGTCCTTCTTCTTGCTGAAACTACTGCCATACCTCTTACTCGTCGATGCCTCATCTTTCGACTAACGTCCTTCTCGGACTCCTTCCTCAAGTATTATCCCCATGTTTACCATTTCGGTAAAGTCACTGGGGGCACTAGCAATCATTCGTTCATAATAAAATGAACTCAGGGTCTTTAGAAAGATCTTTGTCATCTCTTTTTCCTCCAAAGGAGGAGTGATCTGGGCAGCCAATTCCCTCCATCTATGCACATACTCTTTAAATGTCTCCTTATCTTTCTGAGATATAGACCTCAGCTGGTCTCTATCAGGCGCTATGTCCACGTTGTACTCATACTTTTTGAAAAAAGCCTCTTCCAGGTCATTGAAGGTACAAACGCTTGCACTATCCAACCCCATATACCAACGGATCGCAGCACCGGTCAAACTGTCTTGGAAATAATGAATCAACAGTTGATCATTATCGGTCTGAGTAGACATCTTGTGAGCATACATCACTAGATGACCGAGTGGACAAGTATTCCCCATATACTTTTCAAAGTCAGGTACTTTGAACTTCACCGGGATCTTGACGTTGGGCACTAAACACAACTCAACAGCACTCTTTCCAAACAAGTCCTTACCTCTTAGTGTCTTCAATTCCTTGCGCAGCTCAAGAAGCTGATCTTTCATTTCATCCATTTTCTCGTAGACATTCGGACCCTCAGACGACTCAGAGTGATAAATGGTGTCCTCTACACGAGGTAAGGTGTGCACAACGGGAGGTGGCACGGACATGACCGGGCTGGATGCCGGCATGGAAGCAAAAGTAGGCGCAAAGCCTTCAGGCATAAAGTTGGATGGTATTCCCCAGGGGAATCCGGCAGGCATAGTAGGCGCAAAATGAGCGGTAGCAGTAGGCATGGTAGAGGTAGCCACCTCTGAAATAACCGTCCTCGCAGGAGGAGTTGCAGGTGTTGGAGAAGATTGACTCTGAGCAACAAGAATTGACTCCATCATGGTAGTCAGACGGGCGATCTCGTCCTTCAACTCTCTATTATCTTGCTCTAGATGCTCTATAATTCTGAGATGATTGGCGCGGGTGTTGTACCAATGAGTCAGCTTGGCTAAAGCACAAAAGAAACACCAATGAAACATCTTGCGAAAGAGAAACCTGCTTATGCAAATGATGCATGAGATGCAATGCTTTTTTTATTTTTATTTTCAAGGAACTTATTATATCCTTTGCAAATATATATCAACAATTGTAATAATTTTTATATGACCAAAAATCTCTTTTTCATTAATATAGTTGGAAGGATTACACTGAGTATGATTTCAGAAACCAAATGAAAAATACAAGGGAAAAGGAGACTAGTCATCCTAAGGATCCCTAACAACGTCAGAAGATCTGGATGAAGGCGCATACTTCCTTCGAATGCGACGGATCTCGGTCTCAAAAGAAGCCTTCATCTGGGTCTTCTCGAGGACAAGCTGATCAACAATCTTCCAAGCAACGGAAGGCTGAGGCATGCTAGAAGATGAAACCTCTGGCTCTCTCTATCTCTTCGTCACTCGGTCTTCAAGTAGCTCAATAAGTGCATCTTTGTCCTTAGACTCCAACTGCAACTCTTCGTGCTTCTTGCTCAAAGCACGAAAACGCTCTTCCCACATGTCCTTCTCTTGCTTCATCTTAGGGAGAGTTAATGGCGCAACCACAACCATATACATAGGTCTTTCACAAGGATAAGGTATCTTCAACTCCAAAGGTCTTTTCTTCACCCAAAGAGTGTAAGCTTCCAAAGCTACACAATTGCACGGACCAAGCTCAGATCTTCCTTTCCTATGTACATTATGCCAAGCATGCACAATCTTCTGCTTCAAATGTTGGGGATCTTTACCCTCTTGATAGAAAAGACCTTCTAACAAAGTGTTATTAAGGTTGTCTCTCAAGGGGAACCCAAGTTGACGATGAGCCAAAGCAGGGTTGTAGTTAATTCCTCCTTGTGTACCAATGAGAGGCACATTAGAGAATTCACCACAACTATCAATAATCTCCAAACTGCTCAAAGACGGATCATACCAAACTATATCATCATTAGTGACAGACATAAGTCTCTAAGAGCACCTTAGACATTGTTGGTTTTCCACAAAAGCAAGTGTCTGAGGCAAGTGCGAAATAAACCACTTGTACAAAAGAGGAATGCAACAGACAATAGTTCCTCCACCCTTAGAATTCCTTAGGTGCAAAGAGAAATACATATCACCCAACAAAGTAGGCATAGGATTCCCAATCAAGAAAAGTCTAATGGCATTAACATCAACAAAGTCGTCAATATTAGGGAACAAAGCTAATCCATAGGTGAGCAACACAAAGATAGCTTCAAAAGCGTCCACACTACTAGCTTGAGCAAAAGCAGTAGCTTCCTTGATGAGGAAATCAGATGGCAACCCAAACAATCCTTCTTTCTTCACCCAATGAGCCTCTATCTCATACTTCTTCAAGTGAAGAGCTTCAACAATAATACTAGATCGGGGAATCTCTTCCAATCCACTAAAAGGTACTCTACTAGAAACAAGTATCCCCAAAAGATGAGAATACTCCTCCAAGGTAGGCACAAGCTGAAAATCTGGGAAAGTGAAACAACGGTAGAGAGGATCATAGAACTGCACCAATACACTCAAGATTCCTTCAACCACATCAGCAGATAAGATAGACAATAGCTTCCCATGGAATTGTTTGAAATCCAAGGGATCTAATACAAAAGATGCTAGCTTCCTTAACTCTTTCCAGTCGGGACATCTGAAATTGTACTTCTTAGTGTTCCTTCGTCCATAATCCATGGTCTGAAAATATTTGCAAATAATACCTCAGTTCCTTGAAATTTTCGTGTGATGAATGTTATGATGCGCATGAATGCATGAATGCAACAATCACAAATAAGGGATCACACGCAAGGCAAACAAAGGTCAAGGGATGGATCAAGTCATTGTCAAGATCAATCATCCATTTTGGTGGATTATGGTTTACACCTTATCAACACCCAAGTTCCATTGATATTGACAAGACTTGATTGGATCAACCTAGAATCAAGGGTTTGTTGCAAGTCACGAGCATGGAGTCTGGGTAAGAACCATCCCAAAGGAGTGAACTAAGGATAAATAACTTGTATATCATGTTCTAAAAAGTTCCCAGAGTCTTAATTCCATCTATCAGATATTACAGGTTAAGACGACTAACTCATCGCCCCATAATATTCTCAAGAGAAACTCGTCTGAGTGTAGTATCGCATAACAACTGTTATCAAGTCTACACTTGAACAGTTTCTGCATTACGTCCTAAATAGGCCAAGAGGGGGTAAATGTTCTACGGTCCTCAGCTTCTCAGACCAAAATTAGAGATAGTAATACCTAACCACAAATACTTGTGTGACATTTCCAAATCCAAAAGAGTCTCCATTGAGCAGATGAATCTCAAGCCAACTTGTTAAGGACTACTCCACACAAGTCAAACATGACTATACCATCCTCCTATCTTAATTGCACTCAAGTTCGGGTTAGAACATATCTCACCACTCAGAGATCACCAAGCACAACAAGCAGATTATATCACACATACATATATACAAACATCACATATATACAAATATATACACACAAAAGTAGGCTAAACCCACTGGAGACTACTCCCCAACAGAGTCGCCACTTAATTTCTGTAGCGGTAAATTCATGATCATCAAGCTATGGATAAGCTAGAGATCAAATAACAAGAGTCACCACCGCGGTTTCTTGGTTTCCAAGGGAAAAGGGAAAAAATATGAAAAAAACCCAATAGTAAGAAGTTTTCAAATCAAAATTAATAAAATGTCAGAGATTACAGGTAAGGGGGTTGGTTACACAGAGGGAAGATGTTAGCACCCAAAGTGTCCTAGGGAGTCCTTCTTGTGTGAATATGTATTTGGTATAAAATGATGTTTACAAACAAATAGAATGGGGGGATGAGAAAAGAATTCATTAATTATATTTTTGTGTTTGGCAAGACCTTCGGTCTTGTGCCTACGTACTAACATAAAAATAAGGGATCAAAACCTCGTAGTTCGTGATACAAATTTTAAAGTGGATGCATTGCTTTTTAACAAAAAATTAAGTTTGAAAGGCACAAAGGCCTAAAAATGGTTTGAATGAGTTAGTTCTTTTTGGCTTTTTGGATGTTTAAGTCAAGTATAGTTAAGTTCATTTACAAATTTGATTTAAGAAAAGAAGTTTGAAAAGGAAATGGCATAAGGCCAAAGTTTCTATCTTTTGCAAAGTGGTCAAAGTTTAGAACAAAATATGTTCAATCAAAGAAGATTTTGAAAAAAAAGAGGGAGATATTTTGAAATTAAAGAAATGGGTAGAAGATGAAGAGACTAATCCTATGCACAAAATTAAAAGTTAAGAGTTGAAAAGATCTGACCAAATGGATAGCAATCCAATAGACAAGAATGTCAATAGAAACCTAGAATTCCCTTGGACATTTAGAATCAAGAAACACACAAATGCACAATTATATTATCTTGAAGAGAAAAGGCATCAAATAAAGATATCCACATCCAAGCTTTAGCCATTCCATGATCTTCTTCAAATTATCCCATGTAGCATATGAATTCCATAAGCCACAGGTTCAAAATAACAGCTTCACAACGATCATGTTGCAGATGAACTCAGAGGGATCTTGGATGATGTATCAGATGATGTTTCAAATTGAAAGCACTTGGTTTCTCAATAAGTTGGCACTGGCCAAGTCCTTTAGCATAGGAATGTTGCCTAAGTTCTAAGTCCATTTGTCCAATATCAAGCCAACAGTCCACACAAAAGTTTTTAGGGTTTTTGTTGCTATTATGTACATTAATGGTCAAAGACCACACAAACAAGCAAAGTATATACAAACAAGAAATATCACACAATATGGTCCAAGTAGACAAAGTGAAAATTGCATTAACATAAACAATTAGAATGATATGAACAATGTCAAATGAATAAAGGTAAGAATTAAATAACATTAAAGTAAATGGCTTGAAATTAAAAGTTAGTTGTTAATGAGTTAGAAGTTAGTATTGTTTTGCTTTTGCTTTTCATTTTAAGACATTCTTTGGAGAACACTCAACCCACTTATCACAACCATGGATCCTTGAGCCAAGACATCTTCCAAAGGAAGGAAAAAAGGCCAAGTTTCCATATAATACCATGAAAGAGGGGAGACTTACAATCTCACTAACTAGAATGATATGCCTTTTGTGTCACAAATTTAGCGCTATGTTAAGCAATCGTAACTGGACTTATGTAGAAGTGACAACTATTTGAGGCCGGGTAATAGAATTTTGGTGTTAATGCATGTTAGAGACATAGTATAATGGACTATGCTCATGAAACATACCACACACAAAAAAAAATACAAAAGAAGTGACCTAATCTCATCCATACTCATGTTAATTTTTCAATCAACTAGCTTTAGGACTTTGAGATATCATAGGCCAAATGAGATGAATGCATAAAGAAAGGGAATGAGATGAAGAGGGAGGGGAATGGATCAAAACTCAAATTGGTCAAAGGAGGACTTTTACCAAATTAATATCATCCATTCATTTTGGGAGATGGAATGTACATTCCATCAATCCCCTAAATCAAATGATATTAACTTGACAAAGTCAAATCAACATTGACCAAGGCCCAACAACAAGAGTCAAACTCAAACAAGTCATCACAATTGGTCAACAAAATTATTTATCATTTATTCAAATTAAAAATACTAAAGTAATACATTTAAATTAAATATGGTTTATCAAATTCCTAAAACCTCATCAAAACACCAAATAAATGGCCATGAGATTTATCATAGGTCAAACAAGGTCAAAGGACCTTGGAGATTTTTTTAAAGAATTTTTAAAGATTTAAAATTAGTTTTAAACAATTAAAAACAAGTGCAAAATCAATTAAATCATGAAAAATATTAATAAGGATCCAAAAAATAATTTTAATTCAGAATATGAAAGAGGAAATTATTTGAATTTTTTTGGTGAAACTCTCATATTTTTTGGATCAATATTAAAATTAATATGAATTAATGAAAATAAAGCAATTAAAGTGAAATTCAAATAATCAGAAAAAATGTGGACCACTTGATCTCCCTCATTAATTGAGGTGGCAGATCAAGTGGCCACCAACGCGCGTTCCATGGTAGACTTGAGTCAACGCGGAATAGCCTTGGTATTTAAAAACAACGCACGAGATTAAAACAATTTGAAAAGGATCAATGGCTCTGAACCATGTCAACACATCACCGGCGTCCAAGGGCCGGTCATCTTCTTCGGTGACCCTGGCCGGACTGGTTCACCCATCACCATCAAGAAAATGAAAAAAAGAGGACATGATCTGAAAGAAAAAATGGCGTAGAGCACGTATCTGACCTCGATTTTAACTAACTCCACATATATAGAAAGATATGAGGAGTTTAATTTTAAGGTGTGTCAACTGGGTTGCTTCGATTTGACCTCTAAGCAACTCAATCTTCTTGCCTACATTGGTAGGACTTCAGACAACCAAGGATCCAATAGAATTGAGTGGAATTAAGAGAGAATCGAAGAGATAAAATTTTATGGAAAATACATTCAATGTAGGTCTGGATTCAACTGTTCTTGCCTTGGCTTGTGCTTGATCTAGCTCAGGATGCTTGCAGGAGTAGATTAGAATGCACAAAAGGTCTTGGATCCCTGGAGTTTTGAATCTCAAAACAGTGAGAATTCAACTCAATTACCAATGGAAATTCTCAGGATTATCCTCTCAAATGGAAGGGTTAGGGGTTTAGGATCAAAGCTGGCGCAAATGTCTGTTGAATTCTGAGCATATGGAGCTCTATTTATAGCTGGATCATGTGATATTTGCACCTTCCAAATGACTTTTCAAAATTGGCAATGAGTGATGCATGGGTGCATGGGCGTGTACAGGCCCATGAGATCATTCCATTTGATCCACAGTTGAGTGTAAGAGAGTCTGAAATCAACTTGGAATGCAAGGTAATTGTACACGGCTGTTTGAAGTTTGATCTTTGCCAAATGATAATGCAATGTTCATGCCATGCGCAGCCCTAACAATTCTTGTCCAAAATGGATGAAATTAGACTTTTTGGAAAGGTTAGATCAATAGGAACAACTTTCTTGTTCAACACTTTTTCATTTGGAGATTGGAACATGATGAATTTTAAGGTGGAAGTTTGGAAATTTCAACATATTGAAAAAATTTCTAAGTGTTAAGCCATATATCTCAATAATCCACCTTGCTTAACTTTTTATGTGAGATTCAAATGAGAAACGTGTCTTCATCAAACTTGTATCTATTTCAAAGACCTTCAAAATGGTCACCAATTTCATATCATTTGGATTTGAAATGATAGAGTTATGCATTTTTGAAGTTTGGAAAAATCACTTGTTCAATGGTATAGGTCAAAAGTGACCTATAATGTAACCTCATATCACATGCTCATAAACGTTGAATTAGCTCTCAATCCAATCATAAAAGTTTAAGTAGACATCCTAAACTTTATTGTGAAACTTGTAAATCTTTGATCTCATGAAAATTGAGCAAGTCATGGCCTTGGGAAGTTGACTTTCAAATTTGGGTTTAGACAAAATGACCTACAATGTTTCAACATAGAAAATGATTTTACAAGCAAAACTAGATCTAGGTCTCAACATGAAAGTTGTTTGGAATGTTATTTAGAGTAACTTTGTTCTTGTAATAATTTTCATATGGTGAAAATTGTAGGAGATAGGGTCTAGGGAGACCCAATTTTGATCAAATGAATTCATCTGGTCAACCACCCTCAACCAACTTGCTAACTTGCAATTCTCTTGACTTTCTTGGCTCATGGTAGATCATATATGCATAAGATGATGAACTTTGAAGTGTCCCTTGATAAATTTGATCAATTTGTGAGATAGCTTGTTGGAGAAGTTACTCAAGATACCCAGTCAAACTAGGGTTTCCAAGGCAAATCACCCTCAAACTCTTGAAGAAAACTTGATCAATATAACATGTAGGAATCAATGGAACTCATATATGATGCTCATAACCACTCTTGGGTCAATTCATGGTTGTTCTCTTTGTCATGCGGGTCTTAAACCCTAGATATGAATTTGATAGATCAATGGAGATCATGCCCTACCTACAAAAGATTTAGGCAAATGCAAAGACATATTTTTGTATTTTGGTTAGTAAAATGATAATATACAAGTATGATACAATCACATAGTGCTTGATGATCTCTCCCGAAACAAACCCAGTGAAGGAGGGGTAAGGAGGATGCCAAGGTATGATCCCTATGCTAATGCTTATGATGAAATTGCATGAGGGACCTTAGGGTCAAAATTGGGGTCATACAGATTGGCCAACTCTATATTCCAACAGATTTTGTTATCACGAACATTAAAGAAGATGAAGAAATACCAATCCTTATAGGTAGACCATTCTTATCAACAACTAGAGCCATAATAGATGTCAAGAGAGGAAAATGACTTTTGAAGTAGGTGATGAAAAAGTAGAATTTATACTATCCAAATTCCTAATGGCCAGCCATAGATGACTCATGTTATGCCATCGAAATCATTGATGAGTGCATAAGAGAGTTAGACCAAGAAGAACCCACTGAAACGATTAAATTACCCTCGACACCCATAATGGAAGACGATAGATTTAAAATATTAATGGAACCCTATATAGATGACAGTCTTTATGAATGCTTAGCACTCACCCCAGACCATATGCCATGTCCTAAGAAACCATCAAAAGAGCTTTAGGAAGTACCTAAGAATCTGAGATACGAGTTTTTGGACTAAGAACTAAATTGTCCAGTCATAGTTAGCGCTACCTTAAATGGTGATGAGACCAATCAACTCTTAGATGTCTTGAGAAAGTATCTTACAACTCTAGGTTATAACATTTTAGATCTCAAAGGGATAAGTCCACCCGTGTGCATGCACCGAATAATCCTGGAGGAAGATTCTAAACCCTCTAGAGAACATCAAAGAAGGATAAACCCTACAATGAGTGATGTGATAAAAAGAGAAGTGTTGAAATTACTAGAGGCTTGAATAATTTATCAAATTTCTGGTAGTAAGTGGGTAAGCCATATACATGTGGTACCTAAAAAGGGAGGTGTCACAGTCATGCAAAACGAGAGAGGAGAACAAGTTGCTAAACGTATAGAAAACGGTTGGCGTATGTGCATCAATTATAGAAAACAAAGTAATTAGGAAAGAACATTTACCTCTTCTAGTTATTGACCAAATGCTTGAACGTCTAGCTAGACATTCTTACTTTTTTTATTTAGATGGATACTCTGGATTTTTCCAAATTCCTATTCACCCCGATGATCAAGGGAAAATAACCTTTACATATGCCCTTATGGAACGTTTGCCTATAGACGAATTCCATTCGGACTTTGTAATGCCCCGACTACCTTTCAACGATGTATGATTTCGATCTTCACAAATTTCCTTGATGAGATCATGGAAGTATCCATGAATGATTTCTCGGTATGCGGATCCAGTTTTAAAAAATTCCTAACTAACCTTGAAAGAATTCTAGAACGATGTGTGGAAGTGAACCTCATTCTAGACTAGGAGAAATGTCATTTTATGGTGACCGAAGGTATAATGTTAAGACACATAGTATATGAAATAGGAAATGAGGTTGACAAAGCCAAGATAGAGGTTATAGAAAACCTTCAACCACCTAAGACAATTAGGGAAGTCCGAAGCTTTCTTGGACATGTCGGTTTCTACCGACGCTTTATCAAGGACTTATCTAAGATAACCAAACCTTTAACTGGACTTCTAATGAAATACGTTGAATTTATTTCCGACGATAAATGTCTCGAAGCATTCAAACACTTAAAATAGGCACTAATCTCTGCACCTATTATGAAACCTCCCGATTGGAACCAACCTTTTGAAATTATGTGCGATGCAAGCGATTACATTGTTGGTGTTGTTTTAGGGCAACGAAAGGACAAGAGATTACATGTAATTTATTACGCAAATAGAACCTTAGACGCCTCCCAGATTAATTATGCCACAACCGAAAAGGAATTGCTCGCCGTTGTTTTCGCTATTGACAAATTCCGATCTTATTTAGTCGGAGCCAAAATTATAGTTTACACAAATCACACAACCATTTGATATCTGTTAAGCAAAAAGGACGCTAAGCCTAGATTACTTCGTCGGATACTTTTGCTACAAGAATTCGACTTGGAGATCTGTGATAAGAAAGGAATCAAAAACGTGGTTGCTGACCACCTTTTGAGGCTAGAATGTTCAAAACCAGACCTAGTACCCATAAACGATGACTTTACCTATGATAGACTAATACCAGTAGTTAGAACTAATCATAGTGATGACCCCCGACCTTTATTTAGAATTAAACATTGAAAATTCTCTAGTAGTAACGAACGTACCTTGGTACGCCGATTTTGTAAATTACCTAGTTGTCGATAGCATACCCCCTGACCTTAACTATCAACAGAAGAAGAAGTTCTTTCACAATGTGAACCACTTTTATTGGGATGGATCCCTTTTATTCAAGAGAGGTGCAGACGACATATTTCATCATTGTGTGCCTGAAGAGGAGGTAGAAAATATAATCAAACATTTTCACTCTACACCGTATGATGGACATGCATTCACATCTAAGACCTGCGCTAAAATACTTCGAGGCCTTTTTTGGCCAACATTGTGGCGCGATGTCCATACCTACATTGTCAGATGTGACCGGTGTCAACGCACTAGGAATGTCTCGAGACATGATGAAATGCCCTTGAGAAATATCCAAGAAGTGGAACTCTTTGATGTTTGGGGAATAGATTTCATGGGACCGTTTCCATCATCAATGGGAAACAAATACATCTTAGTAGTTGTTGACTACGTGTCTAAATGGATTGAAGTTGTAGCCTCGCCTACCAACGACAATCACGTGGTCATAAAATTATTCAAAAACAACATATTTCCTAGATTTGGAGTACATTGCCTCGTTATAAGCGACGACGGATCGCACTTCATATCAAGAATCTTTAATAACCTTCTAAATAAGTCAGAAGTTAAGCACAAAGTAGCAACACCCTACCATCCACAAACTAGTGGGCAAGTAGAGGTGTCGAATAGGGAGATTAAACAAATCCTAGAAAAAACTGTTTCAATATCCAAAAAAGATTGGTCCCTGAGACTACAAGAAGCATTATGGGCTTATATGACCGCTTACAAAACCCCTATAGGAATAACTCCATACAAGTTGATTTATGGAAAATCTTGTCACTTACCCTTTGAGCTAGAGCATAAAGCCTATTGAGTCATCAAAGCCCTTAATATGGATTACTTATCAGCCGATGACAAGCGCATTCTCGACATTCATAGGTTAGAAGAACTACGTCGCGATACTTATGAAAATTCCATTATTTATAAAGAAAGAACTAAAGCATGGCATGAAAAGAGAATTGTTAAAAAATAATTTAACATAGGTAACCCTGTACTTATCTTTAATTCTAGATTGCGGCTTTTCCTTGTTAAGTCACGCTCAAAATAGACTGGCCCTTACGAGGTCACTAAATTCCTAAAGTATGGGGTAGTAGAAATCTGAAACCATTCATGTCGTCCTTTCATAGTAAACAGACAAAGGTTGAAACACTATAACATAGGTGACATCCCTACCTATTACTCTGGCCATACTCTGATCGAACCACCAATTGCTACTTCCGCGATATGAGTTCTATAATCGTCGAGCTAACGATGTTTAACAAGTGATGCGTGGGAGGAAACACACGGCCATTTTATATTTATTACTTTATTATTTTTGTCTTATTTTCCATTATTTTCAGAAGGTGAATTATTTAATTTATTATTTGCTTAACAAGATTGACTTGTGTGATGCCTATGTTTCAGGTTTCAGATCCATCCCTCTAAATAGCACATTCTCCACTAACCATATCTTTTAGGATGCAGAGCTTCTACGATATGAATGTTGTGTTCAGAGATGATACTCAGAGGAAATGATATGTGGTCCTTTTTGAGCGACCATTATTGCCAACCAAATATCCTGACCTTAACTGTATAGAAGCCTTAAGTATTGAATCAAGTGTGAGGTACCTTTGCCACCAACTTCAATGGGAGGAATATTATAATGCCATCAATGTTACCTACAGACACCTCACCCTAGAATTTATTAGCTCACTCACCTATGAACCTTACATTGGTAGAGGATTGAAAAGAGACCATATTAACTTCAGACTATTTGGAATTGAGTACACCTTTAATCATAAGGATTTTGCTAACCTGCTAGGATTTCAGGGTGGCCTTGATGCTATGCCTAAACTCCCTGTTGGTGATTTCATGCAAGATGAGCTTGATAAGTTTCAAAGTGATATCACAGGTGGGGGAGGCCCTGACCCATCCACCCATCTTTCAAACCGCATCCATAACCCAACTTTTAGATACTTCTAGATGATCTTAGCCTAGACCTTCTTTGGGAAGAGTGAGACCGATTACCATGTTAGTGTTAAGGAGATCTTTATGCTATTTTGTACCACCCAATCTCGTCTTGTAGCCTCCGAAAATTTCATAATTGATAACCTTAACCTTTTTGCCAGATCATCCAAGGGACCTATACATCTAGGAGGAACAGTGACCCACATAGCTTATGCCTTAGGTCTCATTAGCAAACTATCTCACCTGACCTCCTATTGTGGTTATACCATAATTGACCTGAACCATTGCTTGGACCATGGCCTAGTGAGGAGAGTCTTTTTCAATCTTGTCCCTTATAAGCTCCTGATAGACAATGAAATTATCCACTACTTTGGTTTACCACACCCAACAAGAACAAATGTCCATAACAAAGAAAATTGGTCATATGCCTTAGAAGCCCAGGACGAGACACCTGATAGACCCAAGACCCCTCCTGTTCCTGAATACTACCCTACATCTCTCCCGAAAATGACCATAGTTTATTCCTCTAATCTTAATTTGCAGCGGCACGATGTTGACTATGAGCTCAACACTATATGGTTTCCCTACGAGACGATCTTACTGAACTGGCTTTACAAATGCAGGTCTCAGATGCTACACATGCCACAAAGATAGATTGCCTTTATCAGGAAATCTATATTCACCAACACAAACTACCAGAGGCATAAGGTGCCAGATGCAAATCACTTTAGAGGAGTTACTGGAAGCATTGAGGACATTGCTCACATTACATGTGGGGGAGATTTACCGTTTTATTATTATTATATGATTCACCATTATTAGACATATTTCCATTATTATGATTAGATTTATTTCTGCAAATTAGATTTAATTTCTTGCATTCAATATTAGATACACCTATTCATGCAGTTATCTCGGTACTTTGCATGTAATACACTTATTATACAATTATATAAGTATTATGCATTTACCGGTGAAAATTCAAAAAAAATGCGTCATTATTTATATTAAATATCATTTTTATTATGTCAAAATGTCATTGATGTTTCATGCATGTACCAATACAAAGAAAAACTTCAGAAGATGCTACATACACCCCCGGATAAGAAACCAAACCAAGCCAAAGCCCAAAATCTATAAGAAAAATATGGCCCAATAAGCATTTTGTGAATATGGCGCACGCCATCTACCTCTTAGCGAACACCATGGGGTCTGGAGCCTAAAATCGTGGCAGATTTTAAAAACATCATTTTTTCCCCAATTCCTTTCATCTTCAACCTCTCAAAACCCCATTTCCTCCATCATTGACCAACTTCAAAACCCACTCAACCTCATTAACACTCATTTACTCACTAACCCATTACCATTTCCACTACCCCACACACTTTCCATCCATAAAAACCTCACATTTCACCCAAAATCCACAAAAAACCCATTTCACCATCTCTCACTAAAACTTCCATTTTTCTTCAACAAACATCAACAATGGCAGAAATGGGAGACGAAGAAGTTATTTTTCGCCAGGGAAAAGCTGGGAATAGGCAGAGGGGATAGTTTGAAGAGTTGTAGACATGCAAAATTTTCACTACAAGGTATATTGATGAAAATTGTCAGTATAGCTTAGGTATTTACCATAGTGTCTTCTACATGCTTGATAACTTAGGATTGCATGATATTTTTGAGCGTAAAGAACCTACCTATGAGAGGTTGACCCGAGAATTCTTGAGTTCCCTGATTTATAATATTAGTCCTAACACTACTAGTACTGTCGGTACGGTGAAATTTAGAATGTTTAATATGGAATTTGAGTACACTTCCGACTACCTTGCAGGTCTGTTAGGATTCCCTCATGGGGAAAGTGTTGTTTGTGAGGCACCCATAGATTCCAATTGGTCAACTGAGGCATTCCAACTATGGTGAAATCTGACAGGCCAAAACATTGTTTCCTTTGAAGGAAACTTGGCCTCAGATATCCATAACCCAATGATGCATGCTTTTCGCAAGTATACGAACGCGTCAGAGTAATATAAAAGATTGTCGAATCCACAGAGACCAAGTGTCAAGCTATCGTTATCTGTTGTTATGGTGTTTATCAAAGGCAATCAAAATAGGTGTTTTTGTAGTGTGCAATTGAAAAGTAAAGTTTGAAATAAATTTAATTAATAAAGACAGGGTCGAATGTAATTCACGTAATTAATTGATAATCCAAGTACTTGCTAATAGAACTACTTATGGGCAGTGTTTCCTACTTTGAAAAGAACTAATTTAACAGGAACTGTCGCTTTCGCGTATTCAGAACCGAGTTGTACTCCCTAATCAAACCCTCTTATTGTCACTTATAAAAAGGCGCGCATTGCGTTAGAGTAGTAAACCTATTTTTAAGAAATATAGTATCTTGACTAAGTTGAAAAGTATTATAACCTGGATTTCTTAACCAAAAGAGGTTCTCACGAACCGGACTTTAAACTTATAAACGCGTCCGAAAATAGTTTTAAAATCTCTTTTCTTCTTGATGTTAAAAACTCCTAATGAACTAGACAAAGCGCTTTCGCTGTTTTTGAAATAGTTAAAAACAATTAAGTTTATAAAGACGTTGGACGGTTTTCGATCTTACCCAACATAATTGAAGTGCGGGAAAACTTAATTTGAAAGTTAAAATAGCCCTTAAGTGTTTCTACGAACAGTTGTACGGATTACTGGTTTAATTACGGTCCTTACATTCTAGCCTTATAAATTTAGCTAGACATGGTAAAGTAAAAGTGCATTAAAATAAATAAAAGTAGTGCGAGTGCGGAAAGTAAATAAAAGTAGTGCGAGTGCGGAAAGTAAATAATTTAAAGCGAGTGCGAGGAAATAAATAAAGTAAAAGCGAGTGCGGGAAATAAATAAAGTAAAGCGAGTGCGAGGAAATAAATAAAAGTAAAAGCGAGTGCGGGAAATAAATAAAGTAAAAGCGAGTGCGGGAAATAAATAAAGTAAAGGCGAGTGCGGGAAATAAATAAAGTAAAGGCGAGTAATAAAAACCTGCTCCAATCGGAGGGCTGAGTAAATTGCAATGCGGAAAAGAAAATGGCGGCAGGATTAACTTCCTTCCAAAGTGCTCCAAACTCGATTACAGACTCTATCACAGACTTGATTACACAATTGTGGTAACACTCCAATGCGAAGCGATTACCACTATAAAATACTGAATATATGCCTAAGTGAAACAAAGTTGCTTCTGAGTTTGCCTCTATTCTAAGTTTGGATGGTTGTAAAAGTGAATTCGTGTTTCTATTTATAGGCAAGTAAAAAGATGGAAATGACTTGGATGCCCTTCACTTGAATATAGGAGGGAACCGTTTTTCCTCTTGTGGCGCCCGCCACAAGGCCATGGCGCCCGCCACAAGCACAATATGGGGCGCCTTAGTGGAAGTAGTGGGAAAACGTGGGAGTTGATGGAAGTTGAATTTGACACGTCATGGCTTGGTCTGTGGCGCCCGCCATTGGGTAGGCCATAAGAGCAAAAAGCTGAATTTTAGGGTTTTTGGCTCTTTTTCGCTCCTTTTCTCGATCGGGGCTCCGATTAAAGTAAAAACCTGAAAACAAAGGAAAACACAGTAATAACACAACAAAATGACAATAAAACAACTAGAATGCATGTGAAATCGGAGTCGAAAATACATAAATTTTAGTGTGATCAAACTCTCCCACACTTAAACCTTTGCTTGTCCTCAAGCGAAACAATGAAAAGCTCATAAAAGAAAGTTTGTGTAAACGAGTGCTTCAGGTAAAATTTCCAGGTTCAAGTCGGGATGTAGTGATAGGTACTAACTGAGTGAACTAAGGGTATCATGATGACACTAATCCGCAGATACGGACATAAACTTCATTCCTATATTAACCAACCCATATTATCCCACAATACCTAGGCCTGCCTCTTCATCTCTTTTTATATCCTTTTCATTCAGGCGCAATCATATTAAGCCCGTTATCCGTACATGCTTTATAGTAGAGTGGCCTGTTAGTGATTATGATCAGAGCTTGGGGTTTCTGGCACATAAACATGTGTAAACCCTTTTATTGGACCCAACTGTAGTTGTGGGGGATCGGATCGTAATCCGCCCTACCGAGTTCAGTGCCAGATACCTCTGAACCAACTAGCAGTGAGTACTGCTTTTCTTTTTCTTTTTCTTTTTCTTTTTGCAGCAATTTTTTACAATTCTTTGGTTTAAATGACTTTGTGAGGGTCACCTATACCGGAGTTGCCTTTTTGCTTTCTTTTTATTTTTTTTATTTTTTTTATTTTTTATTTCTGGAATATTCACTTATTTGCATCGGTCCCCTACGTAGAGGATGCGTAGGCCGGAGCTGACTGCTGAGATAAACTACTAAGGACTTATACGAAAATGATGATTAAGGCCATGGTATATGGGGTTTCGGGAATGATTCCTATATTTACGAAGCTTATGGTGCTAAAACGGATACTGATGTTTCGCAAAGTTCTCCCAAGTCACCGCATCCTTACTCAAAACATGTCCTTAAAACCTGAAAACTTACGAAATAACACTATTTTCTTTTGCAAAAATTTTTTTGGTGGGGCTAAAGGTATGGGGAGATAGGATTGTCCTAAGGATCTACTATATTTGGTGACTCGTCAGACTCATGCATTATACTAAAAAGCAAAATAAACAACTAAAAGGGAAATTAAACAATCTAAAAACAGCAAATAAAAATGATAAAGGAAAAGCGAGAAAAACAATAAAGAAAAGACGATAGAGTCTCCTCCCACACTTAAATCGAACATTGTCCCCAATGTTTCAAAATAAGATAAGGAAGAGTTACCTGGCAACCTATTGCTGACCACTGGTGCCCTCGCCATCCTGAGGTGGACGACGGGATCGGGTACGACGACGGTCTCTCTGATCCATCCTCGCCATCAGGGCATCCTGAGCGGTCCTCACTTCTCGAAGGTGACCTAAAATGGTACCCTGAGTGTTTTCTATGAGAGCAATATGCTGACGGTGGTGGTGTTGCTGACGGGCTTGTGTATCTGCGATTGTCTGCAGGGATTGGAGAACAGTGTTATAGGACCTGTCTGTCCTCCGCTGCGATTCTTGCATGAAGTTCATATTATCCGTCATTTGTTGCTGGAGGGTAGAGAATAGGTCGTCATGCCTTTGCTCTCTAGCCAGGTGGTCACGCCACATCTCCTCTGTAATATAGAAGCCAGGAGTGGTACCTGCAGAAGAAGAAGATGGTGCGGTGTGTGGTGGTGAAGGATGATGGGGGGACACATGTGGTACGGGAGATCTCTCTCTCCGATCATATTCATCATCAGTGTCTGGTCTCGCCTCATCAGGAATGTTAGGAGGAAGAGGACCCAAAACAGGTGGAGCATCTAAATCGTAGGTCCAATTCCTCTCATCACATATATCTGTACGTCTAGTGCAAGGTAGAATAACAGATGGGATGGCTACACCATGAATCATAAGTGTATAACCTCCTTCTCTCCTTGAGCGACACAATTTCATGTCTCTCAGAAATTTTAAGTTAATTGTGCGAGGAGGTAAGGGGTCTAGGGTAGCCAGCTCATTGTTCAGGTTAAGTGCCCGAGCAATAGACGTAATCAATCCACCAAAAGAAATCGGTCCCGCCTTATTCAGAGTTAAAATCATATGGGCGAGCATAAACGGAACCGAATTAATTCTCCTATTTGTGAGGCTTCCTTGCAAATATAGAAGCTCTCTGGCATTAACCTTATTTGGATTCTCCTAGTTTCTTTGACTTGCATAATTTTATAAAAGTAAAAACGAAAACAAAAAGTTAAACTGAAACAAAAACAAAAATTAAATATAAATAAATAAATAACTGAAAAATTAAAATGCAAATAAAATATAAAACATATATAGATAAAAATAGAAATACTAATGTATAGTAGTAGTTTTTATAATATTCAAATGCGATAATAATGAGTAATGCAAATACGATAAATAGATAAAAGAGAAATAAAATGAAATGGTGAGATCAGGTATTAGGGGTGTCGTCTACCTGAGTGGATCCACGGAGCACGGCTATCTCCTGCCTGAGCTCTGCGATCTCCTGATATAGACAACCGGCTTCAGTAGCATGGGTGAGATCAGACACTCCCATCTGTAAAGTTAGGTCCGCCACTTCCTGTCTAAGCTCTGCAATCTCTCTACGGCACTCAGCAATCTGGGTGCGTATGTCGGGTGAACTCAGGAACTCCAAAGTCAGGTTCCTATATGTGTTGCTCAAGTCATCAGCAAATCCGTCCCAGTGGAGCTGGTGGCTAAGGAATCAGATACTAGGCTCGATACCCAGTGCCTCCATCAAATGCTGATCAGGGTAACGTGTGGGTGCCATAGGGCGCTGGTATAAAGCAATGTAGCGCTCCCTCTGAGCATTGTCTCTATAGGCAACATGCATGTCATCAAAACTCTGCATCCTGTAAAAGTTAGGAAAGTGATCCTGAAAATGCAAACCATTCAAATCTTAGTCTCAATGCAAAATAAGATAAAATAAAATAAAATAAAAATAAATGTAAATAAATGCGAAAAAAGTAAAATGAAAAGAAAAACCATGGGTTGCCTCCCACGCAGCGCTTGTTTAACGTCATTAGCTTGACGATCAGAATTTATACACCTGTAGTAGTAGGAATCGGTGGATCAATCAGGGTGTGGCTTGAGTAGTATGTTGGAATGTCTCTTCCTTCGTAGAGCTTCAGTCTTTGTCCATTTACAATAATGGGATACAGGTTTGGTTCTTGATTTCTACGGCTCCGGATCTCAGAATCTTGGATACTTCGAAAGGACCAGTCCATCTTGAACGTAGCTTTCAAGGGAAGAGTCGTAACCTAGTGTTGAAAAGGAGAACATAATCGCCTACATTGAAGTTTTTCTTTACTATTCTTTTGTCATGATAGGCTTTTGTCCTCTCTTTATATATTTTTGCATTCTCGTAGGCAGATTGCCTAAGTTCTTCTAGTTTATGAATGTCTAGGATACGCTTCTCTCCAGCGGCTAGGTAGTCTAAATTCAAAGTTTTAATGGCCCAATAGGCTTTATGCTCTAACTCGAATGGTAAGTGACATGATTTTCCATAAACTAGTTGATAAGGAGTAGTTCCTATAGGGGTTTTGAAAGCGGTTCTATAGGCCCATAATTCTTCTTGAAGCTTCTGAGACCAGTCTCTCCTAGAAATAGAAACAGTTTTCTCTAGGATTTGTTTTATCTCCCTATTAGATACTTCTACTTGGCCACTAGTTTGTGGGTGGTACGGTGTTGCTACTCTATGCCTAACTCCATATTTTCTTAAAAGTTTGTCAAATATTCTCGATATAAAGTGTGATCCTCCATCGCTTATGACTAAACGTGGTGTTCCAAATCTAGGGAATATATAGTTTTTAAATAGTTTGATTACTACCCTAGTGTCGTTTGTGGGTGCAGCTATAGCTTCAATCCACTTAGACACATAGTCTACGGCTACTAAGATATACCTGTTTCCTAAGGATGGTGGAAAAGGTCCCATGAAATCTATACCCCATACGTCGAAGAGTTCTACTTCCTGAGTGTTTCTTAAGGGCATTTCATCACGTCTTGAAATGTTTCCAGTGCGTTGGCATCTATCACATTTGACAATGTAAGCATAGACATCACGCCATATGGTAGGCCAGAATAGGCCAGCTTGAAGAATCTTGGCGTATGTCTTAGAGGTGCTCGCATGTCCACCATAAGGTGCAGAATGACAATGCTCGATAATACTATTTACCTCTTCTTCTGGAACGCAACGGCGAAAGATGCCATCTTTACCCCTTTTGAAAAGGAGCGATTCGTCCCAATAGAAGTTTCTCACATCGTGGAAGAATTTCTTCTTGCGGTGGTAGTCAAGATCAGAGGGTACTATATCAGCAGCTAGGTAATTAACGAAATCTGTGTACCAGGGTACGTTACTTATTGCTAAGGAATTTTGGGGGTGCTCAAAAGGATCTAGGTTATTATCTTCAATGGTTTCTACTCTAGCGATCAGTCTATCATAGGCGAAATCATCATTTATGGGTACTAGTTCAGGTTTTAGATGTTCTAGCCTAGAAAGGTGATCGGCTACTACATTTTCAGTGCCTTTTTTATCTCTTATATCTAAATCAAACTCTTGTAGTAATAGAATCCATCGGAGTAACCTAGGCTTGGCATCTTTTTTACTTAATAGGTAACGAATGGCAGCATGATCGGTGTAAACAATAATTTTTGCTCCTACTAGATAAGATCTAAATTTGTCTATAGCGAAAACTACAGCGAGTAATTCTTTTTCAGTTGTTGCGTAGTTAAGCTGGGCAACATCTAGGGTTCTACTGGCATAATAAATGGCATGTAATTTTTTATCTTTCCTTTGTCCTAGAACGGCTCCAACTGTATAATCACTAGCATCGCACATTATCTCGAAAGGTTCCGACCAATCGGGCGGTTTCATAATGGGTGCAGATACTAATGCTTGTTTTAAAAGATTAAATGCGTCATTACATTTTTCGTCGAAAATGAATTCAGCATCTTTCATTAAAAGTCCGGTTAACGGTTTGGTTATCTTGGAGAAGTCCTTAATAAAACGCCGGTAGAATCCAGCGTGTCCAAGAAAGCTTCGGACTTCTCTGATGGTTTTTGGGGGTTTTAGGTTTTCTATAACTTCTATTTTAGCTTTATCTACCTCTATACCTTTTTTGGAAACTATATGTCCTAAAACTATTCCTTCGGTCACCATGAAATGACATTTTTCCCAATTTAGCACGAGGTTCACCTCCACGCATCTCTCCAGGATTTTCTCAAGGTTAGCAAGACAATTGTGGAAATCGAATCCGCAAACCGAGAAATCATCCATAAACACTTCCATGATACCATCTAGGTAATCTGCGAAGATTGACATCATGCAGCGTTGGAAAGTAGCTGGAGCATTACAGAGGCCGAACGACATTCGTCTGTAGGCAAAGGTTCCATAAGGGCATGTAAAGGTAGTTTTTTCTTGATCTTCGGGGTGAATAGGTATTTGGAAGAATCCAGAGTATCCATCTAGATAACAGAAGTAAGAGTGTCTGGCTAGACACTCCAACATCTGGTCTATAAATGGTAAAGGGAAATGATCCTTCCTAGTTGCTTTATTTAATTTTCTATAATCTATACACATCCGCCATCCTCCTTCTAAACGTTTTGCTACATGTTCGCCTTTATCGTTTTGAACGACTATGATGCCTCCCTTTTTAGGTACTACATGCACAGGGCTCACCCACTTACTATCAGAGATCTGGTAGATTATACCTGCCTCAAGCAACTTAAGAACTTCCTTCTTAACAACATCACTCGTTATAGGGTTTATTCTTCTTTGATGCTCCCTAGAGGGTTTTGAATCTTCTTCTAACGAAATCCGATGCATGCATACGGATGGGCTTATACCTTTCAGGTCAGAGATATTATATCCTAAGGCTGAGGGATGTCTTCGTAAAACGTCTAAAAGTTGGTTCGTTTCCTCTTGGCTCAAGGTAGCACTGACTATAACTGGACGGTTCATCTTTTCATCGAGGAACTCATATCTCAGGTTCTTAGGCAGTTCCTTAAGTTCTAAGGTTGGTTTCTTAGGGCATGGCATAGGATCAGGAGTAAGGGATAAACATTCGTAAAGGTTATCATCGATGTAAGGTTCTTTAAAGTCATCATCTTCCTTTATGGGGGTTGATGGTAACTTAATAATTTCTTTTTGTTCTAATTCTCTAACACATTCATCAATGATATCTAAGGCATAACACAAGTCTCCCATCACAGGTGCCATAAGAAATTTCGAAAGTATAAATCCTATTTTCTCGTCACCTATCTCAAATGTCAACTTTCCGTTCTTGACATCTATTATGGCTCCTGCAGTCGATAAGAATGGTCTACCCAGAAGAATTGGTATATCATTGTCCTCTTTGATGTCCATGACGACAAAATCGGTAGGGATAAATAGTTGACCTATCCTAACAGGGACATCTTCTAAAATGCCTATCGGATATTTAACAGATCTATCGGCTAACTGAAGTGACATCTTAGTGGGTTGTAATTCTCCTAAGTTTAATCTCTCACAAACTGCTAGAGGCATTAAACTCACACTAGCTCCTAAGTCTAGAAAAGCTTTTTCGATGACATGATTACCCAAAAGGCAAGGAATGGAGAAATTTCCAGGATCTTTATCTTTCTTTGCTAATTTGTCCTCGGAAATAGCATTACATTCCAAAGGCTTCGGATCGTCAAGTCTACGTTTGTTGGTAAGGATGTCTTTCAGAAACTTTGCATAAGAAGGTATTTGGGTAATGGCTTCTGTGAAAGGGATTTCTACATGAAGTTTTTCTATAACTTTAATAAATTTTTGATACTGTTTATTGATCTGGGTTTGTTTGAGTCTTTGGGGATATGGTATAGGTGGTTTATATGGCGGGGGTGGTACGTAAATTTTATCTTTAGGTTCTTCTCCTTTATCTCGACCTTCCCGGTCTTCAGATTCCTCTGGATCCTTTACTTTGTCCGGGGGTTTTGTACATTCCTTAGAAGTTTCGGGTTCACTTAATCTAGGATTTGGTGGCTCATCATAAGCGTTCCCACTTTGTAGGGTAATGGCATTGGCTTGTCCTCTCGGATTTTGTTGAGGTTGTCCAGGGAATTGTCCTCCAGGTGTAGTCTGAGGGGCTTGGTTTAAAGCTACCTGAGAGATCTGGGTTTCAAGCATCTTGGTATGAGTAACTATTTGATCAACCTTGGTTCCTAACTGAGTAATCAATTCGTTAACATGAATGTTTTGGTTCATGAACTCCTTGTTTTATTGGGTTTGAGCGGTGATAAAATTTTCCATAATTTTCTCAAGGCTTGGCTTTGGTGGTACAGGTTGCATAGGTTGATTTGATCTAGGGGCTTGATAACTAGGTCTCGAAGGTGTATTATTTTGGATAGGGTTATTGTTTTTATAGGAGAAGTTCGGGTGATTCCTCCATCCAGGATTATAGGTATTCGAGTATGGGTTCCCTTGGGTGTAGTTCACTTGCTCATAGTGGGTTTCGTTTAATAGACTGCATTCTGCAGATTGGTGTCCTTGGGTTCCATATATCTCACAATCCGATGAAACTGCGGCTACAATATTCGGGTTTATGCACATATGCTCGACCTTGAGGGCTAATGCGTCCATTTTAGCTTGCATCATGTCTATAGAGCTTAGTTCATGCACTCCTCCTTGGGCTTCCTTCTTCTCAACTGTCGCTCGTTCGACTCCCCATGATTGATGGTTTTGAGCCATATCTTCGATGAGGGCACTAGCTTCAGGATAAGGTTTGTTCATCAGAGCACCGCCTGCGGCAGCGTCGATGGTCATCTTTGTGTTGTAATGAAGTCCATTATAGAAGGTTTGAATGATTAACCAAATTTCTAAACCATGACGTGGGCATGCTCGTAACAACTCTTTATATCTCTCCCAAGCTTCGAACAGCGATTCTCCATGGTTTTGGGTAAATCTAGTTATATGGTTTCGAAGAACGGCGGTCTTACTCGGGGGAAAATATCTAGCAAGAAAAACTCTTCTAAGGTTATCCCAAGTCGTAATGGAATTGGGTGGAAGGAAATCTAACCATGATAGGGCTTTATCTCTGAGGGAAAAAGGAAATAATCTTAAACGTATTGCCTCAGGAGAAGCTCCATTGGTTTTAAAAGTATCTGCTAATTGAAGAAATAATTTTAAATGTTGGTTAGGGTTCTCGGTAGCGAGACCCGCGAATTGTCTCTATTGCACTAGTTGTAACAGGGATGGTTTAAATTCAAAATTATTGGCTGGGATGATTGGGTTTACTATACTAGAACTAGGTTCTTCATTAGATGGTTGAGCGAAGTCCTTAAGAGGTCTTTGGTTTTGATCTTCGGCCATAGCTCTCTTAATTCTATGAAAGAATAAACGTGTGCGAGCATAACGTTCAGGTTCCGCCAGAGGGTATACTAAGCTCAAACTTCCGGTACTGCGAGTTCTTCGCATCGACCGGCGGGAAATAGCCTAAGTCTAAACGATATAACAACAGGAAAAATGAAATTTGACGAAATTGGTCCCCGGCAACGGCGCCAAAAACTTGATGCGTGCTTTTCGCAAGTATACGAACGCGTCAGAGTAATATAAAGATTGTCGAATCCACAGAGTCCAAGTGTCAAGCTATCGTTATCTATTGTTATGGTGTTTATCAAAGGCAATCAAAATAGGTGTTTTTGTAGTGTGCAATTGAAAAGTAAAGTTTGAAATAAATTTAATTAATAAAGACAGGGTCGAATGTAATTCATGTAATTAATTGATAATCCAAGTACTTGCTAATAGAACTACTTATGGGCAGTGTTTCCTACTTTGAAAAGAACAAATTTAACAGGAACTGTCGCTTTCGCGTATTCAGAACCGAGTTGTACTCCCTAATCAAACCCTCTTATTGTCACTTATAAAAAGGTGCGCATTGCGTTAGAGTAGTAAACCTATTTTTAAGAAATATAGTATCTTGACTAAGTTGAAAAGTATTATAACCTGGATTTCTTAACCAAAAGAGGTTCTCACGAACCGGACTTTAAACTTATAAACGCGTCCGAAAATAGTTTTAAAATCTCTTTTCTTCTTGATGTTAAAAACTCCTAATGAACTAGACAAAGCGCTTTCGCTGTTTTTGAAATAGTTAAAAACAATTAAGTTTATAAAGACGTTGGACGGCTTTCGATCTTACCCAACGGAATTGAAGTGCGGGAAAACTTAATTTGAAAGTTAAAATAGCCTTTAAGTGTTTCTACGAACAGTTGTACGGATTACTGGTTTAATTACGGTCCTTACATTCTAGCCTTATAAATTTAGCTAGACATGGTAAAATAAAGTGCATTAAAATAAATAAAAGTAGTGCGAGTGCGGAAAGTAAATAAAAGTAGTGCGAGTGCGGAAAGTAAATATTTTAAAGCGAGTGCGAGGAAATAAATAAAGTAAAAGCGAGTGCGGGAAATAAATAAAGTAAAGCGAGTGCGAGGAAATAAATAAAAGTAAAAGCGAGTGCGGGAAATAAATAAAGTAAAAGCGAGTGCGGGAAATAAATAAAGTAAAGGCGAGTGCGGGAAATAAATAAAGTAAAGGCGAGTAATAAAAACCTGCTCCAATCGGAGGGCTGAGTAAATTGCAATGCGGAAAAGAAAATGGCGGTAGGATTAACTTCCTTCCAAAGTGCTCCAAACTCGATTACAGACTCTATCACAGACTTGATTACACAATTGTGGTAACACTCCAATGCGAAGCGATTACCACTATAAAATACTGAATATATGCCTAAGTGAAACAAAGTTGCTTCTGAGTTTGCCTCTGTTCTAAGTTTGGATGGTTGTAAAAGTGAATTCGCGTTTCTATTTATAGGCAAGTAAAAAGATGGAAATGACTTGGATGCCCTTCACTTGAAAATAGGAGGGAACCGTTTTTCCTCTTGTGGCGCCCGCCACAAGGCCATGGCGCCCGCCACAAGCACTATATGGGGCGCCTTAGTGGAAGTAGTGGGAAAACGTGGGAGTTGATGGAAGTTGAATTTGACACGTCATGGCTTGGTCTGTGGCGCCCGCCATTGGGTAGGCCATAAGAGCAAAAAGCTGAATTTTAGGGTTTTTAGCTCTTTTTCGCTCCTTTTCTCGATCGGGGCTCCGATTAAAGTAAAAACCTGAAAACAAAGGAAAACACAGTAATAACACAATAAAATGACAATAAAACAACTAGAATGCATGTGAAATCGGAGTCGAAAATACGTAAATTTTAGTGTGATCACCCGACCATACGTGTTTTTCGACTTTTGTTAGCATGCACTATTTTCGGCTGGGAGAATTCAAATAAATTAAATGCCAAAGAATTTCTCTTTTTATAGGATGCCCTCACACAGAGAAGGTTGAATTCAGTCTCTTTTATGATAACACACATGTGTAGTGTTGTGAAAAAGAAGGGGACCATATCATTTGGAGGATTGATTACCTCCATTGCACGAGATTTAGATCTAGACACTAAGCTAGCTACATTAGAACCATTAACGCACATGTGATACGGTGAACTGACTTTGTGTTTTTTCTTTGAAAAGCAATGTTGCGGATAGCAAGAGTCGCCACCGACTTTTCTTTTATCCAATAAGGAAAGGCGGAAAAGAACAGGAAAGACCTTGATTAGATTTTGAGTTCGGGAGGTACATTATACAAAGGGAAGGTGTTAGCACCCTTTGTATCCATGGTTATCCATGGGCTCTTAATTGCTTAACTCACTTATGTTTTTCTTGTTTGAGAAAGTGTTTGAGAAACGTGGTGTGTTTAGAAAATATTTTGAAAGGAGAGTTTAACTTTGTAATGATTCTTGTACGAATGTATACAAAGTGTTTATCTCGTTTGATTTTGAAAGATGTTTAGAAAAATATAACTCGGCGATGATTCTGGTGCGAATGTATACCAAGTGGTGATTTTCTAAAAGATGTTTTGAAAAGCATGAGGTGTGAAAAGTATTTTAAGCTGTGAGCAAGCATTTAAGAGTTATACCTAATCAAGGTCTTTATAGGTATTTCCTATCCTTGGGAGGGTAAAACTGTCCTTACTATTGAGAAGTAAGTAGTCTTATCCTTTGGATGTAAAGGGACATCGTGGGGTCGTCGATTGGTCATTGAAGGCAACATTTGTAAGGATACCTTAGCATTCGAAGGGACGATCATCATTTAATCGTAGGCTACAACGACGGGTCATCGAGGGACAAAGTCATATATTCGAAGGCAACGTTCGAGGGACAAGGTCATATATTCGAAGGCAACGTTCGAGGGACTATGATTTATCTTGTAGGGACATTGACCTTTTGATCGAAGGGACGATGACTTATTTGTTTAGGGATGATGATGATTTAATCAAAAGGGTCTTTGCTAAGGGTATCCCCACATTCGCGGGACATGACCGTAATATCGTAAGGCAACAAAGAGAGAGATAAGATCACGTATTCGAAGGCAATGTACTTAGCCAAGTAATCAGGATAAATCTCCACGATGATATCCCGCAAATAAAGTGTAACGCCAAGCTATCTCTTCAAGAGTCATAGGAGCCCTTACAAAAACTCAGCAAACATGTTAGAATAACGGGATAGGGTGCAATCAAGGGTTGCACCGAATAAAAGAATCATAGCAATAATAGTGTCAGGCAAACAGCGTGCAAATGCAATAGAAAACATGTCACACAAATACAGAACAGATCAGAATGCAAACAGAAAAACTTCGATTACTGTCATGTTCGCTACTGCCTCGCCTAGCGAAGGCCTGGCGAACCCTCGCTACATGTTCGCTTAACGAGGTGCTAGCGAACGACTGCGGGTTCTGGGTTCTTCTTTGATACTGGTACGATTTCGGAAACCCCAAACCCTATGGCATCCATACAAAAATTACGTGATAGAATATTCAAAGTATTGTTTTACACATTTATGCACATATAAACCCACATGCAAAACTTAACGATATTCGCCTTTCCAAATTCAACCATAATGCTTCATACATTTAGAAATTTCAAATTGGGAGCATAAAGTATTGGGAATAGGGCAAACCTGATTGGAGGGATCGAACGAAGTTGAGTGGAACCGTTGGGTTTGCAGAGCAATCTTAGGGTTTATGCCTGATAGGGTTGGTGGAGGTAACCTTTGTGCAGATGAGTTCTCTGAATTAGCTTCTAGGGTTTTCTCCGTTGTTTTTTTGATCTCCAGTTGTCTCCTCTTTTTCAAATGAAGTTCTGGAATTTATAGCTGATTTTTTGTCTTGGTGGGCTCAGACTGAAGGCAATTCAGGTCCAGAATTTTTGTATATCCGCAAGCTTCGATAGGCGAGTGAGCTAGCGAAGGGTTCGCTAGGCGAACATTCACCAAGTGTTCCAGCGAATGCTCCCAGACTTGGATAAAAGCATAGCTAGTACTTACTCGCTAGGTGAGCATCTAGCGAGTAGGTAGCGAGCATTCCAGTAGCTAAATCGACAAGGTTCGCTGGAGCGAAGGATGAAGAGGTTTTGCTCGCCTAGCGAGCATGACAGTCCAGGTCATCTTCTGGATTTGGTAACCTGTGCGCTGGATCTTTGTTCCTTTGAAAAATGAATAGACCTCTATTGAAAGTATAAAAATTAACAGGCGAATTTTGGGGTATGACAGCTGCCCCTGTTCAATATTCTTAAACCGAGAGAATTAGAATGGGATGTACGCCATTCGTGATCTGGAGGTGGAAGATTATTGAACACTTAGGATGCCCCGAAAATTTGCACTTGTTAATTAAAGGATAGTCTTGAGGAGATAGACTTAAAGATGCCATCCAGAAAGTCTGATGATGAGAGCTTCAGAGTGCGTCGTGTACTAGACCATATCTGGAGACATGGGTGTCACACTGAGTCGTACGCTAGACTGTATAATGAGTCATCCATTAGGTGATATTAGGGTGACCTGAACCTGATGAGGCAAGGGTCAGAATGGCTCAAACGTTGGACCGTATCTGAGTTGCAGAATGAGTCGTCCATTAGGCTGGTGACTTCACTGGGGATGAAAGATCAGAATGAATCATACGCTAGATGTATCTGAGTTGCAGAATGAGCCGTCCGTTAGGCTGTATCTAGAGAAATAAAGATCAGAATGAATCATACGCTAGATCGTATCTAAATAGCAGAATGAGCCGTCCATTAGGCTGTATCTGAGATAAAAAGTAGTCGTACGCTAGACTACATTTCAGAATGTACCGTACGCTAGGTGGTATCTGAGTTAGCAGAAAGAGCCGTCCGTTAGGCTGTATCTGGAGAACTAAAGATCAGAATGGATCGTACGCTAGATCGTATCTGAATAGCAGAATGAGCCGTCCATTAGGCTGTATCTGAGATAAAAAGTAGTCGTATGCTAGACTACACTTCAAAATGTACCATACGCTAGGTAGTATCTGAGTTAGCAGAATGAGCCGTCCGTTAGGCTGTATCTGGAGAAATAAGGATCAGAATGGATCGTATGCTAGATCGTATCTGAATAGCAAAATGAGCCGTCCATTAGGCTGTATCTGAGATAAAAAGTAGCCGTACGCTAGACTACACTTCAGAATGTACCGTACGCTAGGTAGTATCTGAGTTAGCAGAATGAGTCGTCCGTTAGGCTGTATTTGGAGAAATAAAGATCAGAATGGATCGTACGCTAGATCGTATCTGAATAGCAGAATGAACCGTCCGTTAGGCTGTATCTGAGATAAAAAGTAGTCATACGCTAGACTACACTTCAGAATGTACCGTATGCTAGGTAGTATCTGAGGGGATAAGTATCCAAATGGGTCGTACGCTAGACCGTATTGGAACAATTGAAGGAGCCATACGTTAGGCTAAATCAGAATGAGCCGTACATTAGGCTATATCTGATAATATTTGTATATGTTGTATTTGCAATAAATGTCTGGGATGGGCTTAAAGATGCCATAATTAGGAGGATATCAGAATGCTTGTCAGAATGAATATTCATATGGATTATATCTGAAAGATGTATCTGAATCTTGAATGTAATTGATAAAGATCCGTCTGAATGAATCTTTATTGTGACTGTATCAGGAGGATAATTAACCTACAAAAAGTTAGCCTTATGCCATGTTATGATGCATGAGATGTTTTATGCTCTTGAAAATAAATGCGAACATTGCATGCATGCATATGCTGTGAAATGATGTATGAATGAATCATGCGTCTGAAAAAAAAATTGCCATGGGAAAATAAATCCCGATATTCTGGTTGGAGACCTTTGTATTGATGACCCTCCCTTAGCTGGGGATACTCGGTTTCTGTCTAATGGCAGAAATATTCAACAGAACCTGACTGGGGATAAAAGAGATGACCAGTCTGTCTAGTAGTGCCAATTTCTTTTGGGAATGACTGGTTTTGCTGGGGATAGGGATTTGCAACCGGATTTGTTGGGAAGCGTGGTTAGACCTTATCCTCGATCCTAAAGTCTTTTAGTAATTGCTATTCCTATTTTATGCATGTATGTTCGATAAACATCAATCATATTCACATGCATATATTAATTCGAATTAAATCAATGGACGTTTATGCAAACAAAACGGAGAAAGTAAAACAAAAGTATCTTTGTGGAAATAAAATTGTATTGATTTTGAAAGAGGGCCTATAAACAAGAAATTTTAATACAAGGAGACAGAAATCCTAGTAAGAGGAAATTGTCAAGAAAGCAAAGAAAAAACAGCTATGAAAAAAATGCTATTGATTTAAATTCTGCTACTGCTATTATGCCTTCAAGCATCTCATCCCTTACTGTCGAATGGAAGTGATTGGCTTGCTCAGTCCCTTTGACTTTGGTGAGGCTGATCGAGAACGGGACATAGTCATACACTTTAATCCCTAATTTTTGCCTGGACCCCCTTTTCAAGTTTTCAGTCCACCAGGATACCCTTTTTTGCCCAAGCCTCCTTTTCAGGTTTTCGACTTGTCGGGTGTACATTTTTATATGTTTATCCCTAATTTTTGCCCGAACCCTTTTGGTTCGCCGGGATGCCCTTACTTTTGCCTAGATATGTCAACCTAGCGGGTCACTTTTATGCGTAGTATTTTTTAACTATGTTCGCGTTCACGGGATGCGGGAAATCTTCGCCATCCATTGTAGTAAGCATCATGGCTCCACTAGAGAATACCTTCTTAACTACAAATGGCCCTTCGTATGTGGGAGTCCATTTGCCTCTAGGATCACCTTGTGGTAGAATGATACGCTTTATCACCAAGTCGCCAATTTGATACACTTGTCTCTTGACTTTTTTATTAAATGCCTGGGTCATGCGCTTCTGATATATCTGCCCATGACAAACAGCCGCAAGTCTCTTTTCATCAATCAAATTTATCTGATCGAGTCGAGTCTGAGTCCATTCATCTTCATCTAAGCCTGCATCTTTCATAATTCTCAGAGAGGGAATCTGAATTTCCACTGGTAAAACGACTTCCATTCCGTAGACTAAAGAGAAAGGAGTTGCCCCTGTCGAAGTGCGTACTGAAGTGCGATAACCATGAAGAGCAAATGGTAACATCTCATGCCAGTCTTTGTATGCTACTGTCATCTTTTGTATAATCTTCTTAATATTCTTATTAGCAGCTTCTACGGCGCCATTCATCTTTGGCCGGTACGGAGAAGAGTTATAGTGTTTTATTTTGAACTGCATACAGAGTTCAGTAATCATCTTGTTGTTCAAATTAGTACCATTATCAGTGATAACTCTTTCAGGGATGCCATACCGACAAATAAGACTATTCTTGATGAATCGTGCCACCACATTCTTGGTGACAGAAGCAAATGAGGCTGCCTCTACCCACTTCATAAAGTAATCAATAGCAACAAGAATGAAACGATGTCCATTAGAAGCAGTAGGTTTAATCTCTCCAATCATATCAATGACCCACATTGCAAAGGGCCAAGGGGCTGTCAACACGTTCAATGGAGCAGGAGGTACATGTACTTTGTCCGCATAGATCTGGCACTTGTGACAAGTTCTAGAGTGATGGTGGCAATCAGCTTCCATGGTAGACCAATAATACCCTGATCTCAGAATCTTCTTGGCCATCGTATGTCCACTAGAATGAGTCCCAAAAATACCGTCATGCATGTCTTCCATAATCTTTTCTGCTTCCTTTTTATCCACACAGCGAAGCAAAGTCGAATCATGGTTACGTTTGTATAATACTCCATTACTCAAAAAGAATTTAGCGGAGAACTTCCTCAGAAATTTTCTGTCATTGATGGATGCCCCTTCAGGGTATTCCTGAGTTTCTAAATATCTTTTTACTTCGTGGAACCAAGGTTTCTCTTCTACTTCATCATTATTAAGTTCATAACAATATGCTGGTTCATCTAATCGTTCAATGGTGATCATGGGAGCTTCATTGTCCCATCTGACTCTGAACATAGATGACATGGTAGCCAATGCGTCTGCCAACTGATTCTCTTCTCGTGGAATATGTTCGAATGTAATCTCTTCAAAGTATGGGATTAATGTCAACACCCACTCTCGATAAGGGATGAGATTCGGATGTTTAGTGTCCCATTCTCCTTTGATCTGACTGATTACTAAGGCTGAGTCTCCGCACACACTCAAAAACTTGATTCTCAGGTCTATAGCAGCTCTGAGTCCCAAAATACATGCTTCATACTCAGCCATATTATTGGTACAATCAAAACATAGTCTAGCAGTGAAAGGCGTATGGCAACCCTTGGGAGAAATAATTACAACACCAACACCATTGCCCAATGCATTAGAAGATCCATCAAAAACCATAGTCCATCGGGATCCCAGTTCGGGTCCTTCATCCGGTCCAGGTTCTTCATAATCAGTAACAAGCATAACATCCTCATCAGGGAACTCAAAATTCATAGATTGGTAATCATCAACTGCTTGATGAGCCAAATGATCAGCTAACATGCTTCCTTTGATTGCTTTCTGGGTAGTATACTGGATATCATACTCTGTTAAAATCACTTGCCATCTTGCTATTCTTCCGGAGAGAGCAGGTTTCTCAAATATATATTTGATAGGATCCATCTTAGAAATCAATAAAGTGGTATGATTCAACATATACTGTCTTAGTCGGCGAGCAGCCCAAGCCAAAGCACAACAAGTTTTCTCAAGCAGTGAGTATCTTGTTTCACAGTCGGTAAACTTTTTGCTAAGGTAGTATATTGCATGCTCTTTTCGACCAGACTCGTCATGTTGCCCCAGCACACATCCCATTGAATTTTCTAACACGGTCAAATACATGATTAGATGTCTTCCTTCAACTGGTGGCATCAGAATTGGAGGTTCTTGGAGATACTTCTTGATTTTGTCAAAAGCTTCTTGACATTCATCATTCCATATTATCTCTTGATTTTTCCTCAGTAATTTGAAGATGGGTTTGCAAGTAGCAGTCAAATGGGAGATAAATCGGGCAATGTAATTCAAGCGTCCCAAGAAACCTCTGACTTCTTTATCTGTACGGGGAACTGGCATTTCTTGAATAGCTCTCACCTTAGCCGGGACAATCTCAATTCCTTTACCATTGACAATAAAGCCCAAGAGTTTACCGGATCTTACTCCAAAGGTGCATTTGTTCGGGTTCAACCTCAACTTGTATTTCTTCAACCTCTCAAACAGTTTGTATAAATGATCGAGATGTTCTTCTTCAGTATAAGATCTGGCTATCATGTCATCCACATATACCTCTATTTCATGATGGATCATATCATGGAACAAAACCACCATAGCACGCTGGTATGTTGCCCCTGCATTCTTTAAACCGAATGGCATTACTTTGTAATAGAAAGTGCCCCATTGCGTCACAAACGTAGTTTTCTCCATGTCTTCAGGTGCTATCTTAATCTGGTTATAACCTGAGAATCCATCCATGAATGAGAATACCTTGTGTTGAGCGGTGTTATCTACCAGAACATCAATGTGCGGAAGTGGAAAGTCATCTTTGGGACTCGCTTTATTCAAATATCTGTAATCTACACACATTCGCACCTTACCATCCTTCTTTGGCACTGGTACCACATTATCAACCCATTGAGGATAAGAAGTAACAGCTAGAAAACCTGCATTAAATTGTTTCATAACCCCGACTTTGATTTTCTCAAACATTTCAGGACGCATGCGACGAACCTTTTGCTTAACAGGATGACAATCTTCCTTCATCGGCAAACGATGTACTACTATATCAGTATCCATTCCTGGCATGTCTTCATAAGACCAAGCAAAAATCTCTACATAGTCATGTAACATCTGAATCAATCTTTCTTTGACACTGTTTTCCAAGTCTGCTCCTATTTTGGCTTCTTTCTTGTCTACTTCAGTACCCAGATTTACAATTTCAATTGATTCCTCATGCGGCTGTATAGTCTTTTCTTCTTGCAGTAACAGTCTGGCAAGCTCTCCAGGCACTTTGCAATCTTCCTCACTTCCATCCTCGACTTGGTAGATCGGATTTTTAAAGCCATAATTAACAGTAGCAGAATTATTATCAACAGGATCCAGAGTGGATATGGATCTGCAATTTGTTATGTGAGTGTGTGTAAGAAAACATAGCTTATTTGAAAGATGACAGGAAAGATAAAGAGCACAATATTTGAATGCAAAAAGTCCATTGATTTATTGAATGTGAATATGCTTATGAAAATGACAAAACCCTTAACAAATTAGCTATTGTGCCCCAGGTATGGACACGATGCTCTAAAAAAAATTACAAAATTTGAAACACTAAAATAGAAATAAAAATTACTCCTGACTAAAGGAAATCGGGATAGGGTCTTCAGCCTTCCAATTATTGAGTCTGTCACCAATTGTTGGGAAAATCCAACTATCCAAGTCGCAATCGCTATCAGCATCTTCTACAGCATTAACAGTCTTGTCATGATTAGGCATAGGAGCAGTGATGACATTAGGAGTCTCCGGAGGATCAAATTCAATTTCTCCAGCGTCGATCATATCTTGAATCTTATTCTTCAACAACCAACAATCGTTTGTATCATGCCCGGGGCTATCGGAGTGATATGCACACCTGGCATTGGGATTATAACGAGGAGACGTGGTGTTGGGATTTGCAGGAGGACCTCTGAGGGTAATTAAATTTGCTTTTAGCATACCCTGCAGTGCTTGTGCTAAAGTCATATTGATCTTGGTAAACTGCCTTCTTGGCTTGTCTTGTGTGTGTTGGAAGTTTTGAGATGGCGATGCTGCAATCGTAACTGCTCCAACAGTATGGTCACGATTTTTCTTGTTATGACCCCTTTGACCGTACACAGCATTTGATTCATTCTTCCCCTGATAGGACTTTTTGGTGCTTGCAGAGGTAGCCGCCTGTATCTTTCCACTTCGAATGCCGCTTTCAACACGTTCACCCGTCAATATAAGTTCAGTGAAACCCGATGAGGAACTTCCCAATAGATGGCTGTAGAATGGGCCAGTCAGTGTACCCATGAACGTGTCCACTAATTCTCGATCAGTCATAGGGGGTTTAAATCTGCCAGCCAAGTCTCTCCATTTTTGAGCATATTCTTTGAAGCTTTCTTTAGAGCCCATAGTCATATTCTGCAGCTGTAGCCGAGTAGGCGCTAATTCAGAATTATACTGGTAGTGCTTGTAGAAAGCTGTCGCTAAATCAGTCCAGGTGCGGATGTTAGAGCTCTCGAGCTGATAATACCACTCTAACTGTGTGCCAGACAGACTCTCTTGGAAGAAATGGATCCATAGCTTCCTATCAGTGGTATACGGCTGGATCTTTCTCACATAAGCTCTCAGATGCATCTGAGGACAAGACGCACCATCATACTTAGTGAAAGCGGGTACCTTGAATTTGCGAGGAATGACCACGTCAGAGACCAGACCTAAGCTTTCGAAATCCAGACCAGGCGCCTTCTGACCCTCCATAGCTAGCATACGTTCTTCCAGCAACTTATACTTATCATCTTTCGGAGAGTACTGTTCATTTTCATAATTCTCATAGTCGTCCTCAGGGTTGAAGGGATCAACATTCTCGTCTTCCGAATCATTTTCTGACTCATCTTCTTTGTCCTTCGGAATTCCAATCTTGACTCCTGGAGCCTGTCCTTTAAACCTTCTTCCCGGGTTAATGCAACTCACAGGCTTCTTGTCTTTCTTCTTCTCAAGCAATAGAGCCTTCAGTTCCTCCTGCCCCTTGGATAAGTTCAAGATCATCTCCTGGAATTGAGCATTCTGAGCCTGGAGATCCTTGACAGTTTGTTCGAGAGCCATTTTCCTGATTGGAGGAAAACCGTGAGAACATTGATCCTTTAGAGTACCTGTTATGCAATGTTATGTTATGCTATGCAATGTATGAAATGTTTTCAAGGACTTTTGGAATTTAACTTTGCGTAAACCACCAAAAAGGGGAACTTTTATTAATAATTTCTTTAATCAATGTTCATTACAAGAAAAAATGAAAGCTCAAGTCTCCCAGGGACGGCTTCTTTTTGGGCGGAGATATGCATTGAGACTTCGTTCCTCATTAAGCTGGCTGGTGAGCTCTAATACTTTCTTCCTTTCAGCACATAACTGAGCTTCAAAAGTATCCCTTTCCTCTCTCAACTGGATCCAAGATTTCTTCAACTCTTCAACATTGGTAGGCATATTTGGATAAGGAATGATCTGAGGGGTACCTCCTTCAACTTTTGGTTCAACAATCAGAGGTCCGTTTGCAAGATATGGCATGATAAGCTCACGAGCTCTGACGCGTACCCATCTGAGATAAGGTTCCATAGGAATAGAGTTTTTCTGTCCTAAAGTACTTCTTTTCACCATGCCCCAAGCTCGTACAAACCTTTGACGGAGACCTTGAGAATCGTTGTCATAGTCAAACACAGTGCCTTGGATAATTATTTCATGTGGACCATCTCTTCGAGCATAACCAAACTGACGTAGGGCTAAAGCGAGATTATAAGTAATACCTCCTCTTATCCCCAGGAGTGGTACGTTAGAGAATTCTCCACAATGGTCAATGATGATAACATTTTCTTTGGGTTGGGGACACCAATGGATGTCTGAATGGGAGAGCGACATTATCCTTTGAGACCATTTCAAATTTTGCTCATTCTTCAAGACTGATTGAGGAAGGTGCGAAATAAACCACCTAGATAATAAAGGTACACAACACATGAGAGTCCCTTGCCTTTTCATAGTACGAGTGTGAAGGGAATGCAAAATGTCTCTAAGCAAGGTGGGCACAGGGTTATGAGTGAGAAATATCTTAATAGCATTCATGTCTATGAATTGATCCGGATTAGGAAATAGCACCAAACCATAGATTAGTAAGGCTAGAACATCTTCGAAAGCATGGACATTCCTAGCTTTTAGGAATTCTCGGGCCTTATTCATCAGAAATTTGGCAAGTAGACCCTTAACTTCACTTCTTGTTACCCAATTAGTTTCAATGTCGGACTTTGTCATGTGTAAAGCCGCGGCAACCTCTTCAGACCTCGGAATCTTTTCTAAACCACTGAAAGGTGTTTGATCAAGGATAGGTATCCCAAGAAACCTGGAAAATTCTTCTAATGTGGGTACCAACTGATAATCTGGGAAGGTGAAGCAATGATGTTTAGGATTGAAGAACTGGAATAGAACTCTCATCATATCTTCCTTGAAACCGGTGGTAACTAAATTGAGGAGATAACCATGTTTCTTGATGAACTGAGCATGATCGGGAAGTTCTGACACTAAATCCTTGAGTTGAGGAGAGGTCGCTACAAAATTGATCCGGATGGTCTTCCTGGAAGCCATAGCCCGATAAATAGAGCAAAGTTAAATCCCTAAGTCCTCGAAACGGTTAGTACAATGCCATGATGTCATGATGTTATGATATTAAGTAAGTAACAAACACAAACAAGCCACACCGCAATTATTCCTAGGTTTTAAGGCTTGCATGAGTTCCATAGGTAAGTACCCTCCCCACTGAAGTTTGGTTGGTTCAACCTGTCCTAGAATAGTAACCGGGTTCTAGAAGGATCTCAAATCATCGACCTTTCCTTAAGTCCACTTCAGTGCAACACCAAGCAGTTGACCAGAGTTTCCCTAAAGTCCAATCTCAAAGAGTGTAGTATCGAGTATCAACCAACCCCAGTCGGAACCGAAGTCAATTATCTCACTACTTTCTAATGGCTAGGATGAGTCAATTAGGGTTCTAAAGGTCTGGTTAATGCTTTGATGACACCACGCAGACGCCAAATTTTTCCTCAAGTAAACATGAGGAACATCAGGACATCCAAAGTGTCACATTAACCGTAGCCATCATTTTAACCATTCCAGTATACGCCGGACAGTCGCGATGATCTCTTTACTTACCTAAGGTACACTAGATCCGGGTGTAGGATCTTTCACTAAAGCATAGAATACCCAAACAATCCCTTAAAAGTAAACCAGACAAAGAAACAATTCGAAAACATAAGTGATCTTATCTTTAAGGTAACCTCTCTTTTTAAGAGTCCCCAGCAGAGTCGCCAGTTCTGTGATACAGTGAACTGACTTTGTGTTTTTGCTTTGAAAAGCAATGTTGCGGATAGCAAGAGTCACCACCGACTTTTCTTTTATCCAATAAGGAAAGGTGGAAAAGAACAGGAAAGACCTTGATTAGATTTTGAGTTCGGGAGGTACATTATACAAAGGGAAGGTGTTAGCACCCTTTGTATCCATGGTTATCCATGGGCTCTTAATTACTTAACTCACTTATGTTTTTCTTGTTTGAGAAAGTGTTTGAGAAACGTGGTGTGTTTAGAAAATATTTTGAAATGAGAGTTTAACTTTGTAATGATTCTTGTACGAATGTATACAAAGTGTTTATCTCGTTTGATTTTGAAAGATGTTTAGAAAAATATAACTCGGCGATGATTCTGGTGCGAATGTATACCAAGTGGTGATTTTCTAAAAGATGTTTTGAAAAGCGTGAGGTGTGAAAAGTATTTTAAGCTGTGAGCAAGCATTTAAGAGTTGTACCTAACCAAGGTCTTTATAGGTATTTCCTATCCTTGGGAGGGTAAAACTGTCCTTACTATTGAGAAGTAAGTAGTCTTATCCTTTGGATGTAAAGGGACATCGTGGGGTCATCGATTGGTCATTGAAGGCAACATTTGTAAGGATACCTTAGCATTCGAAGGGACGATCATCATTTAATCGTAGGCTACAATGAAGGGTCATCGAGGGACAAAGTCATATATTCGAAGGCAACGTTCGAGGGACAAGGTCATATATTCGAAGGCAACGTTCGAGGGACTATGATTTATCTTGTGGGGACATTGACCTTTTGATCGAAGGGACGATGACTTATTTGTTTAGGGATGATGATGATTTAATCGAAAGGGTCTTTGCTAAGGGTATCCCCACATTCGCGGGACATGACCGTAATATCGTAAGGCAACAAAGAGAGAGATAAGATCACATATTCGAAGGCAATGTACTTAGCCAAGTAATCAGGATAAATCTCCACGATGATATCCCACAAATAAAGTGGAACGCCAAGCTATCTCTTCAAGAGTCATAGGAGCCCTTACAAAAACTCAGCAAACATGTTAGAATAACGGGATAGGGTGCAATCAAGGGTTGCACCGAATAAAAGAATCATAGCAATAATAGTGTCAGGCAAACAGCGTGCAAATGCAATAGAAAACATGTCACACAAATACAGAACAGATCAGAATGCAAACAGAAAAACTTCGATTACTGTCATGTTCGCTACTGCCTCGCCTAGCGAAGGCCTGGCGAACCCTCGCTACATGTTCGCTTAGCGAGGTGCTAGCGAACGACTGCGGGTTCTGGGTTCTTCTTTGATACTGGTACGATTTCGGAAACCCCAAACCCTATGGCATCCATACAGAAATTACGTGATCGAATATTCAAAGTATTGTTTTACACATTTATGCACATATAAACCCACATGCAAAACTTAACGATATTCGCCTTTCCAAATTCAACCATAATGCTTCATACATTTAGAAATTTCAAATTGGGAGCATAAAGTAGTGGGAATAGGGCAAACCTGATTGGAGGGATCGAACGAAGTTGAGTGGCACCGTTGGGTTTGCAGAGCAATCTTAGGGTTTATGCCTGATAGGGTTGGTGGAGGTAACCTTTGTGCAGATGAGTTCTCTGAATTAGCTTCTAGGGTTTTCTCCGTTGTTTTTCTGATCTCCCGTTGTCTCCTCTTTTTCAAATGAAGTTCTGAAATTTATAGCTGATTTTTTGTCTTGGTGGGCTTAGACTGAAGGCAATTCAGGCCCAGAATTTTTGTATATCAGCAAGCTTCGCTAGGCGAGTGAGCTAGCGAAGGGTTCGCTAGGCGAACACTCAGCGAGTGTTCCAGCGAATGCTCCCAAACTTGGATAAAAGCATAGCTAGTACTTACTCGCTAGGCGAGCATCTAGCGAGTAGGTAGCGAGCATTCCAGTAGCTAAATCGACAAGGTTCGCTGGAGCGAAGGATGAAGCGTGGGCTTCGCCTAGCGAAGGTTTTGCTCGCCTAGCGAGCATGACAGTCCAGGTCATCTTCTGGATTTGGTAACCTGTGCGCTGGATCTTTGTTCCTTTGAAAAATGAATAGACCTCTATTGAAAGTATAAAAATTAACAGGAGAATTTTGGGGTATGACAGCTGCCCCTGTTCAATATTCTTAAACCGAGAGAATTAGAATGGGATGTACGCCATTCGTGATCTGGAGGTGGAAGATTATTGAACACTTAGGATGCCCCGAAAATTTGCACTTGTTAATTAAAGGATAGTCTTGAGGAGATAGACTTAAAGATGCCATCCAGAAAGTCTGATGATGAGAGCTTCAGAGTGCGTCGTGTATTAGACCATATCTGGAGACATGGGTGTCACACTGAGTCGTACGCTAGACTGTATAATGAGTCATCCATTAGGTGATATTAGGGTGACCTGAACCTGATGAGGCAAGGGTCAGAATGGCTCAAACGCTGGATCGTATCTGAGTTGCAGAATGAGTCGTCCATTAGGCTGGCGACTTTATTGGGGATGAAAGATCAGAATGAATCATACGCTAGATGTATCTGAGTTGCAGAATGAGTCGTCCGTTAGGCTGTATCTGGAGAAATATAGATCAGAATGAATCATACGCTAGATCGTATCTGAATAGCAGAATGAGCCGTCCATTAGGCTGTATCTAAGATAAAAAGTAGTCGTACGCTAGACTACATTTCAGAATGTACCGTATGCTAGGTGGTATCTGAGTTAGCAGAATGAGCCGTCCGTTAGGCTGTATCTGGAGAACTAAAGATCAGAATGGATCATACGCTAGATCGTATCTGAATAGCAGAATGAGCCGTACATTAGGCTGTATCCGAGATAAAAAGTAGTCGTACGCTAGACTACACTTCAGAATGTACCTGGACTTATAACCTACATGCTCCACCCTTTGTTGGTCAGTTACCACCAAACTTCCCAGAGGACGAAGGTGATGGAACTGAAGATGAATATGAACGGAGGAACCAGTCTCCCATTCATAATGTACCTCCACCTCATGCATCACCTACACACACACCACCTTCTACTCACCCTTTTGCAGGTACATCCATTGGTCACTACTTTACTGAAGAAATGTTGAGAGAGCAAAGAGCTCGTGAAGAAGAACACGATGTTCTGTTGTATGCCATACATGAGCATCAACAGAATGCGATGGACTTCATGTGAGAGTCTCATAGATAGACTGAGAGATCTATACAGACCATCCTAGAATCTCAGCACACCATTTCTTCTCAACAGCAGTGCCAACAAGCTTACATGACCAGTCACTTCAACCTTGTGGAGATGAATCAAGCTTCTATACTGGGAAACATCAGAAGACTTCAAGAGTCGAACACTACACTAACAACACGGGTTGAGCAACTCAAGATTTCACAAAGTTCCCATCATCGCAGTAGGATCCTTCATCCTCGACGTTCAGATCAGGGAGGAGAGGGTACTAGTGGTTAGCAGTAGCGTTGTCCAGGTTTTACCTATCGCTTTTCACCTTTTATCAAAATATTAGGGACAATGTTCGGTTTAAGTGTGAGAGGAGATATTTACTGTTTTTATTTTTATTTATGTTTTCTAATTTTATTGCTTTCTAGTTAATTTTAATTATGCTTCTACTTTATTTTTAATAATTATATGTGCTTGACGAGTCGTATATGTAGTTTGTCTATTTCCCCTCATTTCTTGAGCCATAACAAAAAAAATTGAATAAGAAAACAACAGTTATTTTGAAATTTTGGGATGTTAGACAAGTTTAGGATAGGTTGTAGAGACTTGGGAAAATTTTTGAAAAATCGATATCGTTCTGACACCATAAGTTTCTTAATTATAGGAACCGATCCAAATACTTATTATGTTGTGGCCTTGAAATCTCACCCTTGAATTGATCCTTAAGTAGTTTATTTTAGCATTCAACACCATCTTAGTTACCATTAAGTGAATGAGCCGATGCAAATAGGTGAATGATCCCATAAAAAGAAAGACAAAGAAAAAAATACATGTAGAAAAAGCTAAGAATTTGAAAAAGGATTTGCCCTCTAAGTTAGGTAACCCTCTCCCTGTTACTTAACCCAACGGTAGAGAAACTTCTGAAACTTATGCTTATATGTCTGTGCTAAATAGAAAAATTATTGAATGTTGACACAAATTTGGATCATGATCACCAACAGGTTCGTTCACCATGTGAGTACAAGATAACTGGCTTAATGTGATTGCGCCTGAATGAAAAAGGGATGAGTTAGTTAGGCCTAGGTATAATAACATGATGTGGATTGATTTGTATAGGAAGGAAACTTATGACCGCAAACCGCATAAAGTGTTACTACGATATCCTTAGTGTAGCGGTAAATTCATGATCATCAAGCTATGGATAAGCTAGACATCAAATAACAAGAGTCGCCACCGCGCTTTTATTGTTTCCAAGGAAAAAGGGAAAAAGTACGAACAAAACCCAAAAGTAAGAAGTTTTCAAATCAAAACTAATAAAATGTCAGAGATTACATGTAAGGGGGTTGGTTACACAGAGGGAAGGTGTTAGCACCCAAAGTGTCCTAGGTACTCTTAGGGAGCCCTTTTTGTGTGCATGTGTATTTGGTACAAGATGATGTTTACAAACAAATAAAGTGAGAGGATGAGAAAAGAATTCATTAATTATATTTTTGTGTTTGACAAGACCTTCGTTCTTGTGCCTACGTACCAACATAAAAATGAGGGATCAAAACCTCATAGTTCGAGATACAAATTTCAAAGTCGATGCATTGCTTTTAACAAAAGTTAAGTTTGAAAGGCACATAGGCCCAAAAATGGTTTGAATAAGTTAGTTCTTTTTGGCTTTTTGAAGATTTAAGTCAAGTACAATTAAGTCTATTTACAAGTTTGATTAAGAAAAGGAAGTTTGAAAATTCAATGGCATAAGGCCAAAGTTTCTATCTTTTTTGCAAAGTGGTCAATGTTTAGAAAAAAACTAGTTCAAACAAAGAAAATTTTAAAACATGAGGGAGAGATTTTGAAATTAAAGAAATGGGGAGGAGATGAAGAGACTAATCCTATGTACAAAATTAAAAGTTAAGAGTTGAAAAGATCTGACCGATGGGTAGCAATCCAATAGGCAAGAATGCCATATAGAAACCCCAAATTCCCTTGGACATTTAGAATCAAGCAACACACAAATGCACAATTATATCAATCTTGAAGAGCAAGGCATCAAATAAAGATAGCCACATACAAGCTTAGCCACTCCATGATCTTCTTCAAGATAACTCATGTAACAGATGAATTCACAAGTCACAGGTTATAAATAACAGCTTCACCATGATCATGTTGCAAACGAACTCAAATGGATCTTAAATGATGTATCAGATGAAGTTTCAAATCACAAGCACTTGGTTACATGAAAGTTGGCATTGGCCAAGTCCTTTAGGATAGGAATGCTGCCTAAATTCTAAGTCCATTTGTCAAAGATCAAGTCAACAGTCCACACAACAGTTTTTTTAGGATTTTTGTTGTTATTATGTACATTAATGGTCAAAGACCACACAAACAAACAAAATATACACAAAATGGAATATATCACACAATATAGTCCAAGTGGACAAAGTGAAAATTGCATTAACATAAACAATTAGATTGGTATGAATAATGGTATATGAATAAAGACTAAAATTAAATGACATTAAAGTAAATGGCTTGAAATTAAAAGTTAGTTGTTAATGAGTTAGAAGTTAGTATTGTTTTTCTTTTTCTTTTTATTTTTAAGTCATTATTTGGAGAACACTCAACCCACTTATCACAAGCATGGTGTAAGAACAAAAATTGTTCTACAACAGATTCCTTGATTTTGATGATAACAAAGGATGAAACCAAAAATGGCACCCTAACGAAAAGTTTCTAAGTGTGCAGGGTTCTAAAGAAAGAAGAAATAAATCTGATGATGTCATCAGATGCAATACAAGATCAGATGCAAAATCTCAAGTATCAGAAGCATCTAAAGAGGAATCTCATTCAAGAAGCTCTGACTCTGGACAAAACTACAAAGTATCAGAAGCATCTGAACATGAAGTAAAGTCTAGAAGCTCTGACTCTGAACAAATGCCTTCTATAAATTCTGAAGTTATCAGCGCCATCTGAACTTTCAAGAAATAACATCAGAAGCAAGATTCTCCAGATACACAAAGACTCTAATCAGAATTGTTAATCATGATGAAGTAACGTTTAAGCCAAGTTAAAGTTCTGCAAATGGATTTCCTCAATTAGAAAGAGACGTTAATCTCCACTTCCAAGAGAGAAGATACTAATTGTGGTAAGTAGTCACTTCTAAGAGAAAAAGTCTACTGCAGAAGCTATTAATGGAATGGCGTAACTACATCTCAATATCCAACAGATTCAACGCTACTTCAACTCTACTTCAACTCCTATAAATAGAGAAGAAATCAACATTCAGTAAAAAAAACAAGAAATCACTAGCCAAAACTATACTGAAATTATATCACGCTCAAGAAAAACATCTTTGTTCTTCAAAGATTTTCACTAAGCTTTTGCTTATCAAGTGAAAAATTTGTTCTTAAGTTTGTAATATTTGCTTTCTTAGAAGCACTCTAGATTACACATCTTGTATCTAAATTTTATTTGATTTCCTCAAGTGACTCTTTGTAGTCTGTAGACTTGAGAGGACTAAGAGATTTTCTTCTCTCTTAGGGGTTGTTTGTAATCTTTCAAGATTAGTGGATTAAGTCCTTGTTGAAGGCGAAATCACCTTGGCCGGGTGGACTGGAGTAGCTTTGTGTTATAAGCGAACCAGTATAAAATCATTGTGTGATTTCATTTTGCAAAAGCGCTTATTTTTCAAACAATTCAAACCCCCCTTTCTTGTTTTTCTCACCTTCAATTGGTATCAGAGCTCCGGCTCTGTTATTGATTTTCAAATCAAACACTTAACCGTGTAGAGAGATCCAGTGCGAGAAAAACAAATGGCCCACTCAAATGAGAAAGATTCTTACAATGCCAAGCCTCCTGTTTTTGATGGAGAAAAGTTTGATTACTGGAAAGATAGAATCGAAAGTTTCTTTCTGGGTTATGATGCTGACCTCTGGGACATTGTCACAGATGGATACAAACCTCCAACCTTAAATGGAGCTGAAGTTCCCAGAAGCAAAATGTCAGAAGATCAGAAACGTGTTTTCAAGAATCACCACAAGGCCAGAACAATACTTCTAAATGCTATATCATACAACGAATACGAAAAGATCACCAACAGAGAGACGGCTAAAGATATACTTGACTCTCTGAGGATGACCCATGAAGGAAACTCCCAAGTCAAGGAGACGAAGGCTCTGGCGTTGATCCAGAAATATGAAGCCTTCAAGATGGAAGATGACGAAGCTATAGAAGCTATGTTTTCCAGATTCCAAACTCTTATTGCAGGTCTTAAAGTGCTAGACAAGGGATACACGACTGCAGATCATGTTAAGAAGATTGTCAGAAGTCTGCCAAAGAAATGGAGACCTATGGTTACTGCTCTGAAGTTATCAAAGGATCTGAACAGTATCAGCCTTGAAGAACTTGTTAGTTCTCTCAGAAGCCATGAGATAGAACTAGAGGAGGATGAGCCTCAGAAAAGGAACAAGTCAGTGGCGCTGAAGTCCAGACCTGAAAGACGGAAGTCAGACAGAACCAAAGCTCTCCAGGCAGAAACTGCAGATACTGACGACTCTGAACCTGAAGACTCTGATGATGAAGAAGAACTGTCCTTACTAACCAGAAGAGTTAAGCAACTCTGGAAAAGAAGGAACAACAACAACTTCAGAAGATCAAGACCCAGAGGGGATAGATCAGAGTCAACTTCAAAAGGTAAACCTAATAAAGATATTACCTGTTTTGAATGTAAAGAAACAGGTCATTATAGAAATGAATGCCCCAAGCTGAAGAAAGATAACTCTAAGAAAGAAAGCTTCAAGAAAAATGCCTTCAGAACAAAGAAGGGATTAATGGCCACCTGGGACGATAGTGAATCCGAATCATCAGAATCTGACTCTGATGAACAGGCCAACGTAGCTTTTATGGCTACCACATCCAGCAGCTCAGATGAAGAATCTGAAGAGGTATTTTCTGAACTTTCTAGATCTGACTTAGAATCATGTTTATCAGAAACTCTTACCTCTCTTCAGAAATTAAAACAAAAAGTTAAAAACATCAAAGGCCTTCTTAAAGCAAAATCTGAAGAGTGTAGTAAACTTGAGACAACAATTCTAGCAAGAGATGATACAATCATATCTTTAACGTTAGAAAGAGATGAAGCTAAAACGAAAAGCTTAGAATTAGAAGAAGTGTTGTCTCAAGCACCACAAACTTCAAATGAAATTATTTATAAATATGAAGAAGCCTTTCAGAAGTTTCTGAAGAGTGGAATAGATAGGAGTATTATGGCATCCATGATTTATGGAGTAAGTCAGAATAATAAAAGGGGAATTGGGTATGATTCTGATTCTGATAAAACTTCTACCAGTAACCAGCTTAAATCTCCTTTTTCATATCATTACACACACACACAAGAACAAAAATTTAAGAATGCTAGAAGACCCAAAGTTATAAAAAACTCTGAGAAGACTAATCTAAAAGGACCCAAGAGATTCTGGGTACCGAAAGATAAGATTATCTATGTTGCAGATATCCTATGCAGCAAAGTTCAGACACCAGTCATGGTACCTGGACTCTGGATGCTCGCGACATATGACGGGAAGAAAGTCTATGTTCCAAAGCCTGGAACTTAAAGACGCTGGATTTGTAGGCTTCGGAGGAGATCAGAAAGGAAGGATCAGAGGCTCCGGAACTATTGGTAATGGTACTCTTCCCTCTATATCTGATGTTCTTTATGTAGAAGGATTAATGCATAACTTGTTATCCATAAGTCAATTAAGTGATAACGGTTATGATGTAATCTTTAATCAAAAAACGTGTAAAGCCATTAGTCAGAACGATGGCTCTGTCCTTTTCACAGGCAAGAGGAAAAACAACATTTACAAAATAAATCTTTCTGATTTAAAAGATCAAAATGTTAAATGTTTAATGTCAGTTCACGAAGAGCAATGGGTATGGCATAGACGCTTAGGCCACATTAGCATGAGAAAACTTTCTCAGCTAACTAAACTTGAGTTAGTCAGAGGCTTACCTAAACTGAAGTTTTCTTCAGATGCTCTGTGTGAAGCTTGTCAGAAAGGAAAGTTTTCAAAAACATCTTTTAAAAAGAAAAATGTTGTTTCTACCTCCAAGCCTCTGGAGCTTCTTCACATTGACTTATTTGGTCCTGTGAAAACAGCATCAGTCAATGGAAAGAAGTATGGACTTGTAATCGTTGATGATTACAGCCGCTGGACATGGGTAAAATTCCTAAAGCACAAGAGTGAGTCTCACTCTGTATTCACCAGTTTCTGTTCTAAAGTGCAAAAAGAATTTGACTCTAAAATTGTTAGAGTCAGAAGTGATCATGGTGGAGAATTTGAAAATAAAGATTTTGAAGAATTATTTGATTCTAATGGAATATCCCATGATTTCTCCTGCCCTAGAACTCCACAACAAAATGGAGTTGTAGAGAGGAAGAATAGGACACTCCAAGAAATGGCCAGAACCATGATCAATGAAACAAATGTAGCAAAGCACTTTTGGGCAGAAGCTGTAAATACAGCGTGTTACATTCAGAATAGAATCTCTATTAGACCTATTCTGGATAAGACTCCCTATGAACTGTGTAAGGGAAGAAAACCCAACATTTCATATTTTCATCCTTTTGGATGCATTTGCTTTATATTAAATACTAAAGAACATCTGAACAAGTTTGATTCCAAAGCACAGAAAGGTATTATGTTAGGATACTCAGAACGCTCTAAAGGCTACAGAGTATACAACACAGAAACCAAAATTGTGGAGGAATCAATTCATGTTAGATTTGATGATAAGCTTGACCCTGAAAAGTCAAAGCTAGTTGAAAAGTTTGCAGATTTAGAGATCACTCTGGTAGAATCTGAGAAAACTCCAGAAGCAACTGTCACTCCAGACTCTGAAGAAATTAAATCTCCAGAAATTCCAAGGAAAGTCAAGAGTCGTAGCAACGTATCTGAAGATTTGATTTTGGGAAACAAAGATGAACCTGTTAGAACCAGATCTACCTTCAGAACTTCTGAAGATATTCCTCTGGGACTAGTGTCTCTGATTGAGCCTACGTCCTGTGCTGAAGCTCTTCAAGATAATGATTGGGTGGCAGCTATGCAAGAAGAGTTAGATCAATTCTCCAAGAATGATGTCTGGGATCTCGTTCCAAAACCCAGAGGCACTCATGTCATTGGAACCAGATGGGTTTTCAGAAACAAACTGAACGAAAAAGGAGAAGTTGTCAGAAACAAAGCACGACTGGTAGCTCAAGGTTATAGTCAACAAGAAGGTATTGATTATAATGAAACTTTTACTCCAGTCGCAAGGTTAGAGTCTATTCGTCTTCTTGTATCATTTGCTATTAATCACTCTATAAAATTATACCAAATGGATGTCAAGAGTGCATTTCTTAATGGTTATATCTCAGAAGAAGTGTATGTCAATCAACCTCCTGGTTTTGAAAATTCAAACTTTCCAGAACATGTTTTCAAACTTAAGAAATCCTTGTATGGACTTAAACAAGCTCCCAGAGCTTGGTATGAACGCTTAAGTAATTTTCTTCTGGAACAAAATTTTATCAGAGGGAAAGTTGATTCTACACTCTTCTGTAAAAACCTTAATAATGATCTCATGATATGCCAGATTTATGTTGATGACATTATTTTTGGTTCTGCTAATATCTCTGTTTGCCAAGAATTTTCTAAGTTAATGCAGGCAGAATTTGAAATGAGTTTAATGCAAGAATTAAAGTTCTTTCTGGGAATTCAAATTAATCAAACTCCAGAAGTCACATACATTCATCAAAGCAAGTACATTAAAGACGTTCTGAAGAAGTTTGATATGTCTGAATGCAACTCTGCAAAAACTCCTATGCACCCAACTTGCATTCTGGAAAAGGAAGAGGTAAGCAACAAGGTTTGTCAGAAGCTCTATCGAGGTATGATAGGCTCTCTTCTCTATCTGACTGCTACTCGTCCTGATATTCTCTTTAGCGTTTGTCTTTGCGCCAGATTCCAATCAGATCCTAGAGAATCTCATTTAACAGCTGTTAAGAGAATTCTTAAGTATCTGAAAGGAACTCCTAACCTGGGCCTGATGTATGAGAAAACATCAGAGTATAGGCTTTCTGGTTATTGTGATGCAGATTATGCAGGAGATAGAATAGAACGAAAAAGCACATCTGGAAATTGCCAGCTTCTGGGAAACAATCTGATCTCCTGGGCTAGCAAAAGACAGTCAACTATCGCTCTATCAACTGCAGAAGCAGAATATATCTCAGCATCACTGTGCACAACTCAGATGCTCTGGATGAAACATCAGCTAGAAGATCTTCAGATATTTGAGAGTAACATTCCTATCCTTTGTGATAATACTGCTGCTATTTGTTTGAGTAAGAATCCTATTTTACATTCCAGAGCCAAACACATAGAAATTAAACATCATTTTATTAGAGATTATGTTCAGAAAGGAATAGTAACGCTGAAGTTCATTGATACAGAACATCAATGGGCAGATATCTTTACTAAGCCTCTAGCTGAAGATAGATTTCTTTTTATCTTAGAAAATCTGAACATTAAAAATTGCCCTGAGTAAAATTTGGCTCTGAACATGTAAAATGAGACTCTGATAAAAACAAATACACTTCTGCCTCTGACTCTGATACTTCTACCAAGTTAAGAAGATATCTGAGTTAGAAATCTTCAGAAATCCTTTGGTATTCCTGAAGATCAGATACATCAACACGTGGGGAACATGCGTCTAACCCTAGAACTTCTAGACAGCTGTCAAAAGAAATCAAAGGTCAGAACGCTTGAAATCTCCTCGAGCAGTGTGCTTACTGTTGGGATTAGACATTCATTAATGAGCTGTAATCATTTTTCCCCCAAACGTGCTATTTTGGTTTTTGTGCTAACGCTGGTATGTGTGTCGTTTTGCATGTGTTTTTACCCTTAGTATATAAACACTTTCTCTCACTTTTCACACTTATCACTCTTCACTCACTCTTAAACCCTAAACCCTCTCTCGAAGTTTTCTCTGCAACTCCTTCAGTTCTTCATCTTCTTCATCAATTTTCTTCATGAATCCTCAAGAGCAAGAAGTTTTTAACTTCTCCCAACAAATGGAAGCCAGTTCTAATCCCCAAACCTCAAACACTCAAACACCCATGGTTATAGACGTTACCACGACCCCAGTCTATCAAGAACCTCACATTTTGGAACGTGAACAACACATAAACCTTTCAACTCCCTTTGAAGGTTTAGATGTACTGTGTGAATCGCTGGTAGATTTTGAGAATTTAAGAAGAAATGGCGTTGATCTCACTAGGGAACTTCGTCAGCAAGGTTGGGAAACCTACTTCGACAGGCTTTATGGTCCAATCTATCCTCTTCTGGTGAAGGAATTCTGGAGATGTGCAGATGCTGATGACCAGTTCATTGTTTCTTTTGTTCTGGGTGTGAAGATTGTCATCACTGAAGCATCAATTGCTTCCTTGCTAAACATGGAGAAAGCTGGAGGTAAAAGGATTTACAACATTCCTCCAAGGTCCAAGCGCATCACAGAAGTCATTAACCCTACAATCTTCAAAGCAAATGTTGAAGGAAACCCCTCTAAGAACAAGGAGCTTCATCAGAACCTCCGAGTTTGGCTGAAGATTATTCTGGGAACAATCCATCATCGTCCAGCCTCCAACTCTTCAGATTACATAAATGCTGATCAGAAATGCATCCTTTACTGTATTCAGAAGGGTATCCCGATCAACCTCCCTGTTCTCCTCTTCAGATATCTGAGGGATTCAGTCAGAGAAACCAGGAATAACATGAAGCCCAGATCCTACATTCCTCTGGGTAGATTGCTCTCTGACATCTTCATTGAGCATGGGCTGGTAGATGCTCTGGAGAAGACCAGATGTATGGATGATCTGGCAATTGATGTGGGAAAGCCTCTGAATGCCAAAAATCTGAGGAGTATGGGAATCATCAAAGACATCAGAGTCAAGCCCACTATGGATGTGACCTGGGAAGCTCTGAAGGATCAGAGGAAGATGCCTCATGGCCTTGAAAGGTTCTTCAAGAATGAACCCAGAGATGCCATTGCTATCTACCTTCAGGATCGTCTGGATGAAGGCATTGATATTTCTGATTTCCGCCTTGAAGACTGTCTGGACTCTGTAGAAGATTTGGTCAGATACAAAAGAGGTCTTTCTGAGAAGAAGATAGCTGAGGAAGCAAGGAAGGCAAAGAAACCCAGACTTGGAGAATCTTCTGGAACCAAATCTCCTCTGAAAATCTCTTCTTCTGGTAAGTCTATTCCTCCTGTTACTTCTGTAATACCTATGATGGCCTCTTCTACTCCTCTCCCAACACCTCCCATATTTACAACCTCTGAAATCTCTCCTTCAACCATCAGAACCTCTCAACCTCCACGTGTTCTAAAAATTGCTCGTAATTTCACAACAACCTCTGACCCTAATCAACTATATCACCACAGCTCTTCCTCATCCTCTGAATATGAATCACCCCCTTACCTTTCCCCTTCTTCTGACCAAGAGTTCTCTGAACAAGAGTCCTCTGACCAAGAACACTCTGACCCAAACTCCCCAACAATAGCTGAAATTTATGCTAAAAATTTCGCTCCACAACCCTCAACACAATCTGAAGTAACCTCACCCCTCCAAACTTCACTTCCACCACAACAAACAACAACCTTACCCTCTGAAACTCAACCATCTGATCCCTTCACCTCTAATATCACTCCACCATTTATTCCCGCTGTACCTGGACCAGACTCTGACCCTTTAGACCTAAATCCACTATATGCTTCATCCCCTAGTCTTCAACCAGACGCAGATTCTGAACTTCAAGCAGAATCTGAACCTCAACAAACTGAACCTCAACCTCTAAATCTCAGCCCTCAAAACTCTCCACCTCATTCACCTGAACCTGAACCTGAACTTACCATACCTACCCTTGAGGAGGCCATTATACAGGTTGCAGAAGCTTCAGTCCAGAAGATCAAGTCTCTGGCTAAAAACTCTGAAGTAAGTGATGATCCTAAGTCTGTTAGGACACACTGGAACAGAGTCATTAGTTGGATGACCTCTGAGTCTTATAGGCTGAAGAGTATCTCTGAACAAGTCAGAAATGGCTACATCAGAGACTCTGAGGAAAGACTCCAAGAGAGATTGACTAGAGAAGCTGAGGCTAAGAGATTAGAGGAAGAAAGGTTGGCCAGGGAAGCTGAAGAAGCAAAGAGGTTGGAAGAAGAACGCCTGGCAAAGGAAGCAGAACTTCTAAGGATTCAGGAAGCTGAAGCCAAGGCTCAGGCAGATGCAGAAGCCCAAGCTGCTGCTGAAGCTGAAGCTCAGCAAGCTCTGATTCAGGGGGAGTCTTCCTCTGCGATCCCTCTGATTCTTAACACTCTGAAAGAGATAAAGCAAGATCAGCAAGAGATCAAGAAAGATCAGAATGAGCTTCGTGCCAGGATGGACAAGCAAGATGCTCTGAATGAAAACATCCAGAACATGTTTGCCATGTTGCTTCAGAGACTTCCTCAACCTCCAAACCCTTAGGCACTTAGGATTTATTTTGGTTTGCCTAGTGTTTTTGCTTCTGTCTTTTTTTTAGCTCTGATATTCTCTTGAATCTGATGTTTTGACTGCTGTTTGCCTTTGTGCGTTTTTAAATGAAGTGTTTTTCTCTTTATTATTCTTTTTATTCTTATGCCTTTTTGATTATGCCAAAAAGGGGGAGAAATTATTAAATAGCTCTGATGAAAATTATGTCTAAAACCTTAAGCATTCTGCAACAATTATAGAAATAGTTCTGATATAAATAGCTCTGATTAAATAATAGCTCTGATTAAATAACTCTAACATTAAAATTAAGAAATTGCAGAAAGTTTTCAGAAATCTCATTGCTTGGAAAGCTCTGGTAAGAACTTCTGAACTCCCTAGTGCTAACTCAGGGGGAGCTTTTGTCTATCTGATCTAATATTTTTCAAGTTTCATCTGATAATTTTATTTGTTTTGTCATCATCAAAAAGGGGGAGATTGTAAGAACAAAAATTGTTCTACAACAGATTCCTTGATTTTGATGATAACAAAGGATGAAACCAAAAATGGCACCCTAACGAAAAGTTTCTAAGTGTGCAGGGTTCTAAAGAAAGAAGAAATAAATCTGATGATGTCATCAGATGCAATACAAGATCAGATGCAAAATCTCAAGTATCAGAAGCATCTAAAGAGGAATCTCATTCAAGAAGCTCTGACTCTGGACAAAACTACAAAGTATCAGAAGCATCTGAACATGAAGTAAAGTCTAGAAGCTCTGACTCTGAACAAATGCCTTCTATAAATTCTGAAGTTATCAGCGCCATCTGAACTTTCAAGAAATAACATCAGAAGCAAGATTCTCCAGATACACAAAGACTCTAATCAGAATTGTTAATCATGATGAAGTAACGTTTAAGCCAAGTTAAAGTTCTGCAAATGGATTTCCTCAATTAGAAAGAGACGTTAATCTCCACTTCCAAGAGAGAAGATACTAATTGTGGTAAGTAGTCACTTCTAAGAGAAAAAGTCTACTGCAGAAGCTATTAATGGAATGGCGTAACTACATCTCAATATCCAACAGATTCAACGCTACTTCAACTCTACTTCAACTCCTATAAATAGAGAAGAAATCAACATTCAGTAAAAAAAACAAGAAATCACTAGCCAAAACTATACTGAAATTATATCACGCTCAAGAAAAACATCTTTGTTCTTCAAAGATTTTCACTAAGCTTTTGCTTATCAAGTGAAAAATTTGTTCTTAAGTTTGTAATATTTGCTTTCTTAGAAGCACTCTAGATTACACATCTTGTATCTAAATTTTATTTGATTTCCTCAAGTGACTCTTTGTAGTCTGTAGACTTGAGAGGACTAAGAGATTTTCTTCTCTCTTAGGGGTTGTTTGTAATCTTTCAAGATTAGTGGATTAAGTCCTTGTTGAAGGCGAAATCACCTTGGCCGGGTGGACTGGAGTAGCTTTGTGTTATAAGCGAACCAGTATAAAATCATTGTGTGATTTCATTTTGCAAAAGCGCTTATTTTTCAAACAATTCAAACCCCCCCTTTCTTGTTTTTCTCACCTTCACATGGATCCTTGAACCAAGACATCTTCCAAAAGGAAGGAAAAAAGGCCAAGTTTCCACACAATACCATGAAAGAGGGGAGACTTACAATCTCACTAACTAGAATGCTATGCCTTTTTGTGTCACAAATTTAGCGCTATGTTAAGCAATCGTAATTGGACTTATGTAGAAGTCACAACTATTTGAGGCCGGGCAATAGAATTTTGGTGTTAATGCATGTTAGAGACATAGTATAATGGACTATGCTCATGAAACATACCACACATTAAAAGAATATGCAAAAGAGGTGGCATAATCTCATCCATACTTATGTTGATTTTTCAATCAACTAGCCTTAGGACTTTGAGATATCATAGGCCAAATGAGATGAATGCATAAAGAATGGGAATGAGATGAAGAGGGAGGGGAATGGATCAAAACTCAAATTGGTCAAAGGAGTACTTTTACCAAATTAATATCATCCGTTAATTTTGGGAGATGAAATGTACATTCCATCAATCCCCTAAATCCAATGATATTAACTTGACAAAGTCAAATCAACCTTGACCAAGGCCCAACAACAAGAGTCAAATTCAAATAAGTCATCACAATTGGTCAACACAATTAATTGGTATTTATTCAAATTAAAAAGACTAAAATAATACATTTAAATTAAATATGGTTTGCCAAATTCCTAAAACCTCATCAAAATCCCAAAGAAATGGCCATGAGATTTATCATAGGTCAAACAAGGTCGAAGGACCTTGAAGAAAAAATTTCAGAATTTTTAAAGACTTAAAAGTATTTTTAAACAATTTAAAACAAACACAAAATCAATTAAATCATGAAAAATATTAATAATGATCCAAAAAATAATTTTAATTCAAAATATGAAAGAGGAGATTATTTGAAATTTTTTGGTGAAACTCTCATATTTTTTGGATCAATATTAAAATTAATATGAATTAATGAAAATAAAAGGAATAAAAGAAAATAAGAAAATATAAAAAAAAGCGTGAACCACTTGATCTCCCTCATTAATTGAGGTGGCAGATCAAGTGGGCTGAAACGCGCATTCCACCAAACACACGAGTCAGCGCGCTGCAGGGATGGTAATCACAATGAGCGCTCAGGATTAAAACAAATTGGATGGATCCTATGGCTGAGAGACGTGTCAATGCACCGCCGGAGCTGTAACTCCGGTATTCTTCTCTGGTGGACCTCATCGGACTGGTCCACCCTTAACCATCACCAAAATAAAAAATGAGGACATGATCTGAAAGGAAAAATGACGTAGAGCACGAATCTGAGCTCAATTTCGACTAACTCCAAATATATAAAAAGATATGAGGAGTTGAATTTTGAGGTGTGTCAATTGAGTTGCTTTGATTTGACCTCTAAGCAACTCAATCTTCTGGCCTACATTGGTAGGACTTCAGATAATCAAAGATCCAAGAGAATTAAGTAGAATTGAGTGAGAATCGAAGAGATGAAGTTTTCTGAAAATTACCTTCAATGCTATGCAGAACTTGATGTTGCTTGCTTCAAACACGATCTGATCACACTTGAGAAGTTAGCAGGAAGTGATTGGAGAGGTTGCAAGGTTGTGGATCCTGGAGTTCTTGAATCTCCAACAGTTGAGATTCAAACTCAAATTTTGAATTGGAATTTATTAGGTTTTCCTTTAGAATGAGAGAGTTTGAATTGGGGGGAAAAGTTGGCGCGCAAGGTATGATTCAAATGAGCTCATAAGTCTTCTATTTATAGCCAAAGGGAATGATATTTGCACACTTCAAAATCTGTCCAAAATTGGCAATATGGATGGCACAAGTGAATGGGCATGTACATGCCCATGATGTAATGCTTTAAGGTCCAAAATGATTCATGTTGAAGTTTGAATGAAGCTTGAATGGCAAGGCAATGTGAACTGAAGTTTGTACATTTGATTTCCTCCAAAGATGCAGCTCTGTTAAAGCCATGCACAGCCCTAGCAATCTTCATCCAAAATGCATATTTAGAAAGCTTGGATCAAGGGGAACAAGTTTGATGTTCAACATTTTTTCATTTGGAGCTTGGAACATGGAGAATTTTTAGGTGGAAGTTTGTAAATTTCAACATGTTGAAAAATTTACCAAGTGTCAAGCTATATACTTCAATATTCCACATTGCTTAACTTTTTATGTGAGCTTCAAATGAGAAAAGTGTCTTCATCAAAGTTGTAGCTATTTCAAAGACCTTAAAAATGGTCACTAATGTCATGTCATTTGGATTTAGAATGACAGAGTTATGCATTTCTGAAGTTTGGAAAAATCAGTTATTCAATGGTATAGGTCAAAAATGATCTATAATGTATCCTCATATCACATGCTCATAACAGTTGAATTTGCTTTCACTATAAACATCAAAGTTGAATTAGACATCTTGAATTTGATTGTGAAACTTGGAAATATTTCATATCATAAAAATTAAGCAAGTTATGACCTTAGGAAGCTGACTTTCAAATTAGGGTTTAGACAAAATGACCTATAATGTTTCAACATAGAAAATTATTTTCCAAGCAAAACTAGCTCTAGGCCTCAACATGAAAGTTGTTTGGAATGTCATATAGAGTAACTTTACGCTTGGAATCATTTTCATATGGTGAAAATTGTAGGATATAGGGTCTAGGGAGACCCAATTTTGATCAGATGAATTCATCTGGCCAACCACCATCAACCAACTTGCTAACCTTCAATTATATTGACTTTCTTGGCTCATGGTAGATCATATATGCATAAGATGATGAAATTTGAAGTGTCCCTTGAGAAATTTGATCAATTCGTGAGATAGCTTGTTGGAGAAGTTACTCAAGATACCCAGTCAAACTAGGGTTTCCAAGGCAAATCACTTCCAAACTCTTGAAGAACACTTGATCAATATGTCATATAGGAATTAGTGGAACTCATATATGATGCTCATAACCATTCTTGGATCAATTCATGGTTGTGTTCTTTGTCATGAGGGTCTCAAACCCTAGATATGAACTTGATAAATCAATGGGATCATGCCTTACCTACAAAAGAGTTAGGCAAATGCAAAGACATATTTTTGGTATTTTGGTTAGTAAAATGATAATATGCAAGTATGATACAATCACATAGTGCTTGGTGATCTTTCCCAAAACAACCCCAATGAAAGATGGGTAAGGAGCATGCCAAGGTATGATTTCAATGCTAATGCTTATGATGAAATTGCATGAGGGATCTTAGGGTCAAAATTGGGGTCTTACACTTAGTTCACGAGTTAGTACCTATCTACGCAACCTTGATCGAACTAAAAGTCTTTAGCATGAATTTGATACTTTTGTGTTGTTGTTTTTTCTTTTGTGCTCATAAGAGTTTGTTTGAGGACAAGCAAAGTTTTAAGTGTGGGAGAATTTTATAACACTGAAACACGATGCGTATTTGTCTAGGATTGCACATGATTATTATAGTTTTATTGTTATTTTCTTGTGTTATGCTTGTCTTTTGTCTTATTTTTAGGTGCAATGCCTAAATAAAGCCTTTCACGGAAAAAGGAAGCGAAAAGAGCACGAATAAGAGATTTTCAGTGGAAAATACACATATGGCGTTCCACATGGTGTTGGCCTTAGGGGTAGCCATGATGTCTAAGCACTTACCCACGTTTCAACGGTCATAAAACCATGTCTTCCACCTCTTCTACACATGGCAGATGCCATGCCTAGATGGCAGGCAACATCTTCCCATTTCACGTTTAGCCAAGGACGGTTGTAGAAAGTGGCCATGACCAGAGACATTTCCTTCACACGAACTTTGAAGATGCTACGTAACTTCCAAGGCATTGTTACACTATAAATAGGACTTAGATCTTTAGTTGTAGGCATACAAGTCTAGTTGTAGGATAGGTCATAGAATCACACTGTTAAAGCAATAATTCTTCATATCAGAGGATTATTACACCATTGTTGTAATCGGGTTTGGAGCACCGTAGAGTAGAAGTTAATATTGTCGTCATTTTACTTTCAAATCTTATTTATTTCAAGTTTATACCAGATTCAAGTCTCCGATTTGGAGCAGATATTTAATTTAATTTGCATTATTATTATTTATTTCTCGCTTCGCTTTTAAATTGTTTATTTCCTCGCACTGCCTTTAATTTGTTTATTTCATTGCTCTAATTTATGTTGTTTATTTTCCTTGCACGATTACTTGTCAGTTTTATTTTATCATCGCGAAAGATTCATTTTTAAACCATACTTTGAACGTATCATTCCCATTGTTCACTTTTAAAACCATTTGCACACTTAGTACTTTATTTCCCTAAATGACTTATTTCATGAATCAATTATATGCTATGTTGTTTAACGTAACCACGTCCAGCTAAATCCTTAGTGCTGGAATATGATGTTGTATCTGTAGGAATACTTTAGGGGTTGTTTTTATTTTAATACAAGTTTTTTGTGCTTAATTTGATCAGTTACTACGAAAGTAGATCCGTGATTAAGTCGGGTAAGATCGAAAGTCGTCTGACATTTAGGATAAAACTTGGTTAGTTTTTAATTGATAAAAACAACGAAAGCGCTTTGTTAAATTAATTAAGAGATTTTAATATTATTAGAAAGTGATTTTAAAACTATTTCGGACGCGTGTATAAGTTTAGAATCCGGTTGGCCAAGCATATGCCGGAAACCCTTTTATGTTAAAAGCTTCCAATCAAGAGCACTTTTCAACTGAGCCTTATATGTAATTATATAAAAAAGGATTTTTCACTTTAACACAATACGCGACCAGTGCAACGTGAGTGACTGGTATAGATTAGAGGTTATGTCTGGTTCCGATTACGCTAACGCGACGATTCCTTTTTAATGAACTCTTTTTCAAGGAAGAAAATATTTCCCCATAAGTAATTCTATTTAGAAACAATAGGAGTACTTTTTAATTGATGTGAATTACATTCCAATATCATTTTATCTGAATTTATCTTCACTATTTTTAATTCATGTGCACTCTATACTCCTGTTTCATTAGCCTTAGATAAACATTGTAACGATAGTAATCGGCAGATTGAGATTGGTCTCTATGGGGTAGATAATCTTTTATATTACTCTGACGTATTCCGTATACTTGCGGAAAACATGCACCCGTTGTTATTGCTCAATTTGTGATGAATTGTTGTGTGAGATTGAGATGATAGAGTTTTGGAAGAATGAAAGTGAGAATTGAGGGGAACACATTTGAGAAATTTGATGAGTGAATTATGAGAATTTTTTGAATAATGAATCATTTTCTGAAAGTTGCAGGGGAGCTATTTATAAGATTAGATCCGTTAATTCTTTTAGCTCTGTTAACTCCTTCATGTGCAAATTTGTTGAACGTGAGTTAACTGTGTTAAAAGTTGGTTAAATGATAGTTAGGGGTTGTTAAATGTTTGTTAGAGTGATTCAATTAATTGAGATTAGAGTGAAGTTGTGATGGTTTCTGTTAGAAAAATATGCAGGTGGAACTCATTCTACTGATTTTCTGTTATGCCTTTGCAGTTTGGATCATATTGTTCTGTTGAAAAAAATGAAAGTGAATTATAGTGCTTTGTTATGAAAATTATGCAGGTGGATCTTATTTACTTTGTTATGAAAATTCTCAGGTTGAATTTTCTTGTGTTTTGTTATGTATTCACATTCACTGCTTGGACTTGGTGTTGATGTGAGTTGTTAGAAACATTGCATCATGCTGACTTGTGAGTTTTACTGATCTGCATTCACCTTAAGTAGCTTGGCATGTGTTATGATTAGGTTGTTTCTAGGAATCATAAGGGATGCATGGAATCTTGTAGGAATTGGGATTGGGTTATGGAAATTTGAAATTGCGTATTAAATGGAATGTATTTTAATTGTTGAATTAGTATGCAATGGTATTATGGAAATTGAATGCTAGGAATACCATGTTTTTAATGCTTGGTTTAATGTAAATTGTTACATGTTGCTATGTTAAAAACCAAATGGAAAATGTTATGGCACTGGGCAAATTGAATGAGTAATTGTTTAGGTTCATTAAGAAAGTTAGTAATGTGATGGAAAATAAATGGCTTGCTTTGGCTTGATTTTTGCATTAAACAAAATTGTGCTTAGCGTTTTTACAGGTTTTAGCATGACATGTATATGTGGTCAAGGGTGTGCTTTAAGATCATGAAGACATGGTGGTGATTAGGTCTTAAAGATAAATGGTTGACTTTGGTCAACTAGTTGACCAAAAAGTCAATTGTAGGTTAGACTATGGTTTTTCCTTGATGTATTGGATATGGACTTGTAAAAATGACTTGTAATGTGGAGAGGTTCTTGATATGAATAAACTTGGTTAACTAAAACATGACATTATGGCGTTGTTCAAATACCTTTCCTTAATCAACAAATGATTGAAACCTGGTTTTGACTCTTACACAAAGGTCTTGAATTGGTATGTGGGATAAAACAATAAAACCTTGACATGAATGGAAACTTGACCTAAAATTTGGACACTAATCTTGAATGAACTACACAATGCATAACTGAATCTAAACCAAGGAGATTGGACTAATGCAATGACTAAAGACATGGATCTAACCCAAAAAGAATGGGCTAATGCAATGACCAAAGACATGAAAAGAGGCTGACTAGTCAGAAATCAACTTCATAGTTAACCATTAACACTTACAATCCTTGATCAAAATCTAATACCAAGATATAATCCACAATGATCCATTAGGCGCCAACGTCCAAGAATTAGGGTTTTGGTTATTCAAAAGGTCACAAGTCAAACATATGGCACTCAAGCACCAACTATCCCTAATTATGGTTTCATGATGCACACCTTCTAATCAGGGTCTTCACACCAAGCATAGAGCTCCAAAAACTCCTCCTAACACAACACATCACAACACATGGGCCCACAATTAGGGTTTCATGACCCAGTTAAACTCATGAGGTCAAACATAAGCTCCCATAGTAACAAAGCCATAAATTAGGGTTTGAATGCACATATAAATATCATGTTGTGTTCTTCATGAATCAAGGTCCCAAAGATCAAGAAATTAGGGTTCCCCCCCACATGATGAGCAATACTCAAATCCTCAAGCAAAACCCTGGTTCTTATTATTATAAACCTTGAATCTATGATGCTTGTTAGAAAGTATTAATCATGAATGAATGATGCACAGGAATGAGGCATGAATGAGTACAGATGAATCTCAAGTCATAGGTCAGATGAAAAGTGAAAAAGGGAGGGAAAATTTTGGGGTATAACAGCTGCCCCTATTTAATCTTCTCAAACCTGAAGGTATGAATAGAAATGGCTTTCAAACATTCCAGGTAGGAGAGGATTAAATAACAAAATAACCAAGAAATTTACTCACGGGGAATGAATGAAACGAACAAAATGTGAGGTAAGCGTATTAATGGGAAATTGCTTAATGAGTGGTGTATAGGCTTTTTTGTATATGGTTATATATTAGGGATTAGCTGAGATGTCTGAAGGGAGAATGCATTAACTTTAAAAGAATCTTAGACATGCATGAGGTGTGCAATATGTCATGTATGCAGTGTATGCTTAATTTTTCTTTATTTTTGTCTCTACTAACAAGTTTTAGCAGGTATAGGTGAGAAGTGAAAAGATTTTCCGCTAGGGAATATATCATGTAAGATTTTGAATATGGTTTTCCAGGCGTGGCCTGGGCTTTGGAGTGACAGATGACTTCGCTGGGAAAGGCACTGTGGGAATTAAAAATAATAGTATGGCGCCAAATCTGAGGTTGGAGATAGAAACATGACCAACACTGACTGCTGAGGATATAAATGTATTTTCCATCAATACTCCGAATGGGGTAAACCTGGACATTCTCAACTCTACGGTTGGAGACAAAGTAAGGTCAAAATAAGTTCTGGGACCGGGAATAATGCCATGATCAAGATCAATTCAGTGATTGAAAGTAGGAATGGTAGACATCAGTTTTGTGAATGGGATACAAATGATCACCAACAATTCTATGGTTGGGGTAAGATGATTGAAAACAACTTCGTGGTCGGGAGTAATGTTTACCAACAACTCTGAGGCTGGGATAAAAGATAGACAATAACTATAAGGCTAGGGTCAAAAACTATATATCAACTTAGAAGTCAGAGATAAAAGGATAGACAACAACTCTGAGGCTGAAAATAAGATGGAACTTATAAGTATCAACTCTGAGGTTAGGGATAATAAAGATTAACATTCATTCTGAGGTTGGGATAAAATGATAAACATCAATTCTAAGGCTGGAAGCAACAAAGACGGACATCAACTCTGAGGTTGGGAATAAAACTGATTACCAGCAACTCTAAGGTTGGGGATGCAGAGAGACAAACATTAACTCTGAGGACGGGGTAGAAAAAGTAGACATCAACTATGAGGTTAGGGGATACAAGGATATATATCAACTGTGAGGTTGGGTATAACAGGATAAACGTCACCTCTGAGGTCGGTGTAACACCTCAAATTTGCCCCCCCCCCCTCATTCATGCATTCATTTTAGGTCATTTAACATTTCATATTGCATTTCAACATGTTCAAATGAGGCATATTCATCATTTAACACATTACTCTTGAAGGAACAAAGGTCCAGTGCACAGATTACAAATTTGGCAAGATGACTTGAACTGTCATGCTCGCTAAGCGAGCAGAGTAGGTCGCCTAGCGAGGCTCAACTGTCATGCTCGCTAGGTGAGCAGATCCTTCGCTAGGCGAAGCCTACGCGTTTTTGAAAATATAACAGAAAAATCTTGGACTTGGACCTCTCTCCTTTGAGCCCACAAAGCAACGAAAATCAGTATAAATTCTAAAAAGATTCAGTGGAAAAAGGAGATACGAGGAGGAGGAGAATTGGTGAAAGCTGAAAACACTCTGAAGTTTCCTTGGAACTGTAGCGGTGTATTCGTCGCTATATGATTTATTGATTAAACCATAAGCAAAGCATACAAAGAATTCGAGTCGCCACCGCACTTTTATTTATCCAAAGGACTGGCTAAAAAGCGAACAAAAGCCTAAGAAGTTTTACGCGTAGAAAACTAATGAAAAGATCAGAGAGTCTGGGTAAGGGGTAAATTACGCAATGGGAAGGTGTTAGGCACCCACTACGTCCTAGGTACTCCTAGGGAGCCCTTTTCACACTTGTTGTATAAAATTGTTATTTGTTATGAAATATTTATTGTGCAAACATGATTGGGATGATGAGAGAAGAATATACAATTTTTACTGTTTATGTGTTCGAACGGATGAACCCGTTGCCTACGTACCTTCCATCAAAGGTAAGGATCAAAACGCCGTAGTTCGGCTAAAAGATTTCCAAAAGGTTTGTGAGTTCAATTTTAAACAATAGCACTTGAGGCTTTTCATTATCAATGGGAGAAAACTCGACCAAGACCAACATCCACCACGCGAGGATAGCTTCGACGTACTATAGGGGTTAACCCTGTTTTCAGTACGGAAGTCTTATAGTCGACTCACTAAGGATAGGGTGAGGTTTACATCAACCACAATGATAATTGAAACCTATGGCTAATGTGTGAAAACTTAGCAAGAATGGACAAAGCCACAAAACAATTGAATGGGTGAAGTTAATTGATTATGAGTATTCATGAAAGTAGGGTCAAAGTATGATTAAGATTGATTCAAAAGAAGTATTATGAAATGGAGTTTGAAAAAAGTCAAGGACTTGGGGTCCAGGTTTTTAATTTGAAAACATGAAGATGTTTGCACAATATTTATCTCAAATTTTGAAAGCAATGTGTGAAAAGGTTTAGGACAAAGAGGGATGAATGGATGAAGAGGGAGTGTAAAACTTCCTAGAAGGTTCACCTCTTGAAATCATATAGAAGATGACTCAAGTGCGTCCTTTGGAATAGGCAATGAACAATAACAAAATAAGCAAACAAATGATACCGAATGCCACTCAATGGTCTTACTCCAATCTCACAAACAAAGCGGATACCGGATACCAATAGATGGGTTTACACCAATCTCCTAAACAAAGAAAACAAGGATATCGGAAGCCAATAGATGGACTTATTCCAATCTCCTAAAACAAAATGAAACCTGGATACCGGATGCCGATCTGTCTGGGCTTATACCAATATCCAACATATGATCATAGGAAAGCAAATGCCAACTTGCAGGGACTTACAATTGCATCCTCACATACAACAAACAAATGCATCAAGCAAAGAGAAGATGAGTGGCCAATGAAATGGTCTTATACTCACTTCCATATCATAGGAACAATGGCCAATGGATGGTCTTACAATTGTCCTCAATGGGCAACCAACAAAGATATGTCACAGAGACAAATGAAATGATCATGCACTAATGAGCAATTAATGATGATAAATGCATAGAGCATACAAGAAAACATGTGCATATGAAGTAAGTAATCAATCAATCAAAGGCATTCAGCACACACTATAACCAAACAATTAGGCTCATGCAAAGGGTTAGGCATTGAAGCCAACTGGAATAGGGTTAATGGTGCTCTTAACCTTGCCATTGAGGGGCTAAGGTGAAGCAGATGAAAGGATATGAGGGGTGTGCCTCATTGCTCTTATCCCTGGTCAGGGAGAGCATTTGAATATCAGAAGGTGTGGGAGTTCAGAAAGTAGGAACTCTCTCCACAAGTTAGACTCTATAGATCTTGGGTATTTACTCAACATGCATCAAACACAAGTAATGTGAGCAATGTGAGTGACTCACAGAATAGTAGGAGATAGGTTGCATATCTCTTGGGTTCTACCAATTGCCTTATTTAAAGGACTTTTTCTGCTTGGGACAAATGTAAACAAGCAAAAACATTGCCTCTTAAGGAGGACTTCAGACAGTTGCCTGGCCAAGTAACAGGCCAGGTCTTCCAGACTACATGAAGATAAGGAATTATACCTCAATGCAAATTGCTATTAAAGCAAAGCAAAGCAAGTTCTTAAAGAACTAAGCAACTAAGGGTACTTGAAACCAGCCAAACAGAATCAGTACACAACTCAAAGTCAAACCAAAATAAGATAGGGATCAACAGTCAACACAATCAGTTAAATGTGCAATGCACAAAGCTCAAAGCATGTGAGCCAAGCAACCTACAAAAACAACCAAGTTAGTCATGATAATCAATCAAGCTCAATCAACTTGTAATGATCTCTTTGAAACATTTGTTGCTTAACCTGAAACAACAAACTTAAACATGAGCAACATGACCACTAGGACAAGCCTAGGGTCAAAAAGAGATAAGAAAGTCAAAACAGCAAGTGACAAGTGTCCAAAATCAAGTTCAAACAATCAAGAAACAAACTCAATTGGTTTCATGTTCATATCAATCATCATCATCATTTCATAAGCAAATTAGGTCAAAGCATGGCATATAGAAGCTCATAGAAGTCAACAGAATGATTCAACTCAAAACCAATCATAAACATTTCAATAAATTCTCAAATAATTCATGATCAAACATCATCCATAACATGATAAGCATATCAAATTTCAGCTCATTTGGATAAAGGGAAGTTGGTCAATAAAAATCAGAAAGTCAAAGCAAGTTCAAGCAAGCTCAAAGAAGTCAACCAAACATACACCAACTTCAATAAATCATAAATCAGTGACAACATATGAGAAATAAATGGGACTAAAACCATGACAAACCTTAAGATGTCTACAAATCACTTGTCAAATTTAAAGTCCATCCAATTAAGCATGAGAATTTCACAAATCATATAGCATCATGTGTCATAAAAGTCAACAATTTGGTCAAACAGGGGAGAAATTCCAAATCAAATAGGAAATGCCATCAATAATTCCAGAAAGAAAAAACATGTAAACTAGACATCCATAAGTACATTCATGCAAAAATTCAAACCAATTTGAGTTCAAGAAGCATGGTAATTAAAATCATGAAGTTGGACATCAATGGTGTGACACAAATTGTCACACCCCTATTCAAAAAATCATAACTCCACAACCAGCAATGATAAATTCACAAACTCTACACCAAAATCACCATGAACATGTCTAGTTTAAGCACAAAAAATTTGGGAGTCATTGGATAAAGTATCACCATTTCACAATCAATTTGGCAAGACATACATAAAATGGACAACATGAACAAACCTTAGCACATTTTAAAATCCATACATGCAAAAAATCTGGAAAAATCACCATAAAAAACTAGAGGTCATGAGGAGAAATCCACAAAAAATCCCATGAAATTTGGATGAAAATTGAAGCACTTATGATTTTTCTAAGTTGGTCATGTAAAAATGAAATAAAAAATTAAGAAATAAAATGATTTAATAAAATAATAAGCGGACAATGGCAAAACGGTAAATATGGGGCTCACTAAGTGAAACGCCGCGTTTCACTTAGTGAGGTGGCGTGCGGCAAGTGGTCACATGGCGATGTAACAGTGTAAACATGGAGAGAAAACAAACCAGCAACCAAAACACGTTTTTCTGGGTTTGAAATTAGGGTTTACTGTATGTTCATCATCGTGTTCTTCTTTCCAAAATCCAGCAAGAACAAAGTGTAACCAAAATCCACAAATGACATATCAACATGTTCATCTAATCATGTACATCATCAAATCAACAATCATTTTCATCAACTCATGTTATTATGGAAGAATCGAGCAGAGTAACATCTAAGCATCAAATTTCATTTCAACATAACTTCCACAATACTCGACCATTTTCAATGATTTAAAGTTCAATGTAATCAGCATGAAGAGATCTTCCTAAAGCACAGCATGATTTTGGAAATGGTGTGATTCGAAAACTTACCAAATTTGGAGGACAGTGTTGATGCAGTGGTTGTTTGGTCGTGTATTGTTGAAACAGATGCACCAATATGTTCCAGAAGGTGAATGGAAGAAGGATTTTAGCTCAGCAACCTTGATTCTAGCTCCAATCAAAATCTGCCATGGAAGGAATCTTGAAGCAACAGTGTGGTTTCTTGCTTACAGTCGTGGAATGATGCTTCCAAATGCTCCAACAATGATGGTATGTGATGGCACCAAGGATAGCAGCACGAGTTCTTTGAAGTTTTTCAGCAGAAAATTCAAAATGAAGAAAAAAGGTTTTGAGAGCAAATGAGTTTTTTGATCTGTTTTGTGTATTGTGTGCTAGGGCTTTTCAGCAGAAAATGAAACATATATAGTCTGTTTAATGTTACTAAGTTTGGTTAATGGAAGTGTTAATCACAATTTGGTTAAATGAGTGTTTTTGCCAATTTTGCTAAAACCAACTCAAGTTGCATGGGGTGTATGAGACTGCACGAAATTGGGCCTTGAGCAACCTCTAAATGTGTTTTCAGAACAATTGCAATTAGTAGCAAGCATTGGAAAGGCTTAATTTGAAAACTCAATTTTCACCTCACTCATTTTTAATTCATGTACTTTGAAAAAAGGCCATTTTGATTGGTTGAGTTTTGGTGAATTGTGATGAAGGATTTGGATAGAGCACATCAAATATGACTTGTAGCAAAAAACCTCACTCAATTTGGCCAAATGGTTTGGAAGATATGCCACTTTGAAGTTCAAAAATTTTTGAGAATGATTTGATCATAACTTGCCAACCACACATGAGAAATGAGTGTTCTTGGACTTTTTGGAAATGGGAGAACAAGATCTTCAACTTTCATGTTGGGAAAAAATTCATTTGAAGCTTTTATGATGATGTAATTTTGAGGAGCAAGACTTTCCATTTTTGGCAAAATCCAATTACAGGTCAACTTTCTATTTTTGGAAATTTTTTGTCTGACTTCAAATTCTTCACTGTGGATGTTTGACATGTTATATGAGGCTTATATGGACATGAATGAGACTTCTCAGACCAATTCCCATCATCAAATCACTGATTAAATGCACAGTTGACCACAGTTGACTTCAGTTGACTTTGCTAGGGTTTTGGCTGACTGAACCATGTTCTGATGAATTCCAAGCCCCTACCACTTGATATCTTGATTCAAAATGATGTCATAACCCAAATGAACTCTTGATGAATGATCATGGTGCCCAAATTCTTCAAGAATGGCCACCATCCACTGCTTAATGGCTGATTTGACTGATTTGACCTAGCTGGCTTCATCTGCAAGTAACATGGTTAGATGACAATATTTTTGTACCTTTGGTTAGTAAAAAAATGAAAAGCAATGATATACAAATGCAAAAACATGCTTGGTGATCAAGAACCACACTCACAAGGTACCCACCCACTAGGAGGGAAGCTAGGGCATGCAATGATCCTTGAGGCCATGATATGATATGATATGGGCCATGAGGGATCTTGGGGACAAAATTGGGGTCTTACAGATGCCCCTATTTAAGGTCATTCTAGCCGGAGAAGTGAAGTTTAGAAATCTTCATCTTGACGCGGTAGAATGGGCTTAAATAACAGTAATGAGACAAATTTTGGTCCCTAAGAGACCTCATGATGCAAAATGTATGCATGCAAAAGACACAAACTCTGCGGGGAATATGATTCACACAGAAGAAAAGACGATCCGTCGGAGTAATACACTCACCAGGAACAGAGACTCTAACAAGACTCTTATTGGGGGTAGTAAAAGAAAAAGAATGCGTGAGCAGGACACGACTTCAAGTTGGAGAAAAACAAAACTGACACAGCGTGAACAAGACACGACTCTGATTAGGGAATAACAGAAATCAGACTGGAGACCTCACTGGGGAGTGAAGGACTCACACTGGGGAAAAGAAAAATTCCAAAGGAAAAACATCCATTGGAAAGACACAAGCTGACTCCTGGGGGGAAGCAACAGGAAACTTCACTGAGGAAGCACCAAAGAAAAGAGGTGTTACCGGTATAAGGGTAACAAACTCAGGAAGAATGAATATCTAAGACCGGTATAAGGGTGAGAGATATCAATCAACCAACCATCTGAGAAAGACCTGGAAAAGGTACATAAACTCAGGAAAATCTGACTCCATAAGGGACCGAGGTCATAATAGGGAGCAGAAAGGAAGGAACACCAAGGATACCGGGTTGTAGGCATGTAACAGGTGACCGACCCAAGACGCGAATTGGTGTGTGTTCCAAAACACTCATCATCCTGAAGAGAGCGAAAGCAGACTTGTTTGTAGGATGGACATTCGATTCCACAAGGAATACGAATCTTACTCTGCGGAGAAAAACAATCAAAAGATTGACCCAAGAGTGAACGAGATATAATATCCATTACCGTCAGAACGTGGATAGTATACTCACAGAGGAAGATTATCCTGAACCGGGTTGTAGGTTGTTTATAGGATAAGATCCGAAATCGTGAATTGGTTTGTGTTCCAAGACACTCATCATCCGAAAGGAGGGCTTGAAAAAGCAAATCGACTTACAGGATGGACATTCGAATCCACAACGGGAAAACGAACCTTACTCAACTGGGGACACAAACCCAAAGAGTGCATGAGATATAATATCCATTACCGGCAGACCGTGGATAAGAAAACTCGCATGAGATATATTATCTATTACCGTCAGAACGTAGATAATAAACTCGCATGAGATATATTATCTATTACCGTCAGAACGTAGATAATAAACTCGCATGAGATATATTATCTATTACCGTCAGAACGTAGATAATAAACTCGCATGGTAAGAAACACCAGAGATACCGAAGCATATAATAGGTGATCTACCGAAAACGTGGATTGGTATATATGCCAAAACACTCATCATCCAAAACACAAACTGGTTAAAGGATGGATATTCGATTCTACAAAGAATACGAATCTTGCTCAGCTGGGGAAAATCAACAAAGGATTCCAACTAAAGAGCGCATGAGACATATTATTCATTACCGGCAGACCGTGAATAATATACTCGAAAGGAAAAGACACCAGAGATACCGAAGCATATAATAGGTGACTAACCAAAAAGAGAGACAATCGATACCAAGCATCCGGGTAAACGAAAGACAACTCAAAGGGATAAATTGCGAGCATCCGACAATTATCCAACAACAGAGAATATTCGATTCCGCAAAGGGAAACAACGAAACTTACTCGACCAGGGAAACACAAAAGGCTTCGACTGAAGAGTGCATGAGATATTTTATTCATTACCGGCAGACCGTGAATAACATACTCGCATGGAAGATTATCCACAACCGGTATAAGGGTTAATAAAGGATAAATCGACCGAAAAGAAAGGTATCGGGATACCAAACTAGGTATATAATGATGACCAATCAAAAGGAGCAACAGACATTACCAACAAGAGGGTAAATGAAAGGCGATCTGCTGAGGATTCACTGGTGAGAATCAATGATCCGGGGATGAATTGCATAAACAGCAATTATCCACAACGACAAGCTGGGGATATATTGATAACAATCAACTATCCGGGGAACGCAATCACTGACAAACGGTGAAGGGACCCGCTGGGGATAAATTGCAAGCATCCGACAATTATCCAATTGTACCACAAGGCACAAACTCCGCTGGGGAGAAACATCAACACTTGGGATTTACAACTACCGAATATGGGGTAGAAGACCACAAACTCAACTGGGGATAGAAATCACCACAGGGAGACACCAACTCTGTTAGGGATAAAACCACAACAACAGAAATCCACTTACAATCAGGACGAACCACAAAGGTTACCTCTGTTAGGGGAAAAGAGATAGGACTTACAATTACCGAATACGGGGTAATAGCCATACTCTGGTGGGGATAATCACGAATTAGGGTTTACATCTACCGAATACGGGGTAGAAAACCAACAAATCCGCGTGGGGATAGAGCAAATCACAAATCCGCACGGGAAACCAAAATTAAGGTTTATAACAAACCACAAACTGCTGGAGAGCAGGAAAAAAAAAGGATTTACAACTACCGGCTGCTAGGTAGAGGCCCGAGAAGACTCCGCTGGGGAACAACCCACTGAGAAGCACAAGACATTTGACAAATAGCCAATTCGGGAATAATCCGAAAAGACAGACTGAATCAAGACATGTCCTAATGAGGATGTAACTCAAATAGGAAAATCCGTCCCAATATATGTGTTGGGAGGAAACGGAAGAAACCGTCATCCACGAGGATATATCTCAGTGGGGAACTGCAGAAGGGAAGACAACAGACACTTTCTGCTTATGGGGCTGACTCTATATGGAGAGATTTTAAACACCCGACATCTGCTTTGGGAAGATCTATAGAGAAGATCTGTATCACCCGTTGCAGGGAACAACAAACAAAGGATATATGGCAAGAAATGCAACATGAGTATCTGAATGTTTATGAATATGCATGAATATGCGTGATTTATGTTTGATGAATGCTGACAAAACAGACAATTCTAACACAACAAGTCCAGGAATCACACGCCCGGTATTATACTTCCAGGGGAAAAACCAACTGGAGAGCCAATCTGCGGAGATCTATATGCTATAAAGCATAGATCTGCTGGTACTGCTGGAAAACAGAGGATCAAAGATATCAGGAAACGCCAAATCTCTGGGTGACAGATCAGCAAACAACCCAACTAGGGGTACAGAAAGTCACAACGGGCAAAATAGCCACCAAGACGAATCTGTTGGAGAACAAGAGAAAAAATCTCGAAGATCCCGCAGGGGATCTCAGCACCAACTGAGAAACAAAAAATGCGCTGCATAGGCACGAACTGCTGTAGAAGCAAATCCACATAACTCCGCTGGGGGAACAACCCACTGAGGGAGAATGTGTCACACAAGTAGATGTTGCAACAAGCCACTCTGCTTGGGGAGAACACACATAGCAAACTGATCGCAACAAGTAGATTCTGCAATATAAGCCACTCTACTGGGGATCACAAACAGTCAGGAAATCAATCCATTCTCTGGATGCTAGAGCCATCATCCGACCATACTGGGGATTGAAGGAGTATTCAACAAGCAAAACTGCCTCAACAACCACTCTGCAGACTACGCTGGGAAAGAATGGATGAAAATACTGGGATATCAACCCAAATCGACCACTGAGTAGGAAAATAAATCCTGCTCTACTGAAGAGAATAAGCACTCTGATAGAGAGAAAGCAACAACTCTACAGACGACTTCGCCGGGGAAAAGGTAAAGTACCGGGTATCAAACCACTGACTTACCGAGTCTTCCAAAAGGAAAACGATCGTGCTGAGGAAACAGATAACTCTGCTGGCAACTGCACTGGGGAGAGTGACAACAACTCTGCTCGCGAATGTGCTGAGAAGACAAATAAAGTCTGGGGATGTCGGCCCACTGGAGAAAGTGACGGGGCACCAAGATGACAAACTATCAACCGTCGAAACTTCCATGGGAAAATCACCCATGCTGGGGAAAACTGCTGCTGGAGAGAACGAAGTCTTCAACAACACTCTGCTTGCGACTATACTGGGGAACAACCCCACCAACAACTCTGTTTGAGGAACAACCCCAACAAAGATCTGAAGAAAGAAGATACAACCAAACCAGGAATATGAGCAAATGTCTTACCTGTTGGAGATCATGCTACCCTTGGGAGAGCGTTGAGATATTCTTGAGTATCTTTTCAATCTTGTGAAGGTCCACTTTGTTTAAAACAACAATTTTTGAAAAGTTATTTGTTAAAAAACAATGACATTTTATCAATTTAAAACATGCAAAACATTTGTTGAATTGAAACAAATAAGAGTGCAAATAATTGGATAAAAAGCTCAAATTGATTTGATGGAATGGTAGCCTGCAAATGGCAAGACTCCAAAGATCTGTACAAATTTGAAATCAGTGATATATATTGGAAGAGGGCTACATTGAACATAATGATCCTTTCTCTACCAATTTGAATCTCGATGTATCCGAAGCTTCAGTTGACGACGAATCGAGAATCTTCTGACGAAATGACGACTGTGGAACAGAAAGTCTTTCCAGGATGCAGTTACTTGCCAAATCCCTAATTTTTGCCTAGATTGCCCCAGAGTGAGGTACTCAATCTAGCGGGATGCAAATATTCTTCTTCTTTTTCAAGTCTCTAATTTTTGCCTGGATTACCCTTGCAGGTTCTCCACCGAGACGCTCATTTTTGCCTAAGCCGCCCTTTCGGGTTTTCAACTTAGCGAGCTATTCTGTTTTTTCATTTGCATATACTTTTTTTTTCTAGGCAAAGTATTTCTTGACTGCATCTGAATTCACAGGACGAGTGAAATCCTCCCCATCCATTGTTGTAAGCATCAAAGCTCCGCCTGAAAAGGCTCTCTTAACAACATATGGACCCTCGTAGTTTGGAGTCCACTTGCCCCTGGAATCGGGCGCGAAAGACAAGACTTTCTTGAGCACGAGGTCACCTTCTCGGAACACGCGAGGCTTGACCTTCTTATCGAATGCTTTCTTCATTCTCTGCTGATATAACTGACCATGACACATGGCAGTTAACCGCTTCTCTTCAATCAAATTCAACTGGTCATAACGACTCTGCATCCTTCAGCATCAGTCAACTTGGCTTCCATCAAGACTCGCATTGATGGGATCTCCACCTCTACTGGGAGAACAGCTTCCATGCCGTAAACAAGAGAGAAAGGGGTTGCCCCTGTTGAAGTGCGTACAGACGTACGATATCCATGCAAAGCAAATGGCAGCATCTCATGCCAATCTTTGTATGTGACAGTCATCTTCTGGATAATTTTCTTGATATTCTTATTAGCAGCTTCAACAGCCCCATTCATCTTAGGTCTGTAGGGAGAGGAATTATGGTGTGCAATCTTGAATTCAGCGCACAACTCATCCATCATCTTATTATTCAGATTGGATCCATTATCAGTAATGATCCTCTCTGGCACACCATAACGGCAAATCAACTGATTCTTGATAAACTTCACAACCACCTGCCTGGTTACATTCGCATACGATGCGGCTTCAACCCATTTGGTGAAGTAATCAATTGCTACGAGAATAAACCGGTGTCCGTTGGACGCTTTCGGTTCAATCATGCCGATCATGTCGATTCCCCACATAGAGAAAGGCCATGGTGACGAAATCACATTCAGAAGTGTCGGAGGAATATGAATCTTATCCGCATAAATTTGACACTTGTGACATTTCTTTACATACTTGCAACAGTCAGACTCCATTGTCAGCCAATAGTAGCCTGCTCTCAACATCTTCTTAGCCATGGCATGTCCATTAGAATGAGTACCAAATGAACCCTCATGGACCTCAGTCATCAATAGGTTTGCTTCGTGTCTATCCACGCATCTGAGCAAAACCATATCAAAATTTCTCTTATACAACACTTCACCACTGAGGTAGAAACTGCCTGACAACCTTCTCAAAGTTTTCCTATCTTTCACAGATGCCCCAGGCGGGTAGACCTGGTTCTGGAGGAAATTCTTGATATCAAAATACCAAGGCTTGTCATCTTTCACTTCTTCAATTGCAAATATGTGAGCTGGTCTGTCCAAGCGCATCATAGTAATATTGGGGACATCATTCCACCATCTAACCACAATCATGGAAGCAAGCGTAGCGAGAGCATCTGCCATCCGATTATCCTCTCGAGGAATATGATAAAATTCAACTTCTGTGAAGAATGTTGAAATTCTCCTTGCATAATCTCTGTATGGGATGAGACCTGGCTGATTCGTCTCCCATTCACCCTTGATCTGACTGACAACCAGGGCCGAATCACCATAGACATCAAGATACTTGATTCTCAAATCAATGCATTCTTCAAGTCCCATAATACAGGCTTCATATTCCGCCATATTATTCGTGCATTTGAAAGTTAGCCTTGCTGTAAACGGAATGTGTGAACCTTGAGGAGTAATGATCACTGCCCCAATTCCATTCCCATATTGGTTAACAGTGTCATCAAACACCATCGTCCATCTGGAACCAGGTTCCGGACCTTCATCAAGTGTAGGCTCATCGCAATCTTTCATCTTCAAATACAAAATTTCCTCATCAGGGAAGTCATACTGAACAGACTGATGATCTTCAATCGGCTGGTGCGCTAGATGGTCAGCCAAGATACTACCTTTGATAGCTTTCTGAGCTCGATACTCAATATCATACTCAGACAATAACATCTGCCAACGGGAAATCCTCCCAGTTAAAGCAGGCTTCTCGAAGATATACTTAATTGGATCCATTCTGGATATCAACCAAGTTGTATGATTTATCATGTACTGGCGCAAACGCTTAGCAGCCCAAGCTAAAGCACAGCACGTCTTCTCAAGCATAGAGTACCGAGACTCACAATCAGTAAACTTCTTACTGAGGTAGTAGATAGCAAATTCCTTCTTCCCTGATTCATCTTGTTGACCGAGTACACAACCCATCGAGTCTTCAAGAACTGTCAAATACATGATCAGAGGTCTTCCTTCCACAGGCGGAGACAAGATCGGAGGTTCAGACAGATATTCTTTGATACTGTCGAAAGCTTTCTGGCAATCCTCGGTCCAATCATGGGACTGATCTTTCCGGAGGAGCTTGAATATCGGCGCACATGTGGCAGTCATGTGGGATATAAATCTGGAAATGTAGTTCAAGCGGCCAAGAAAACCTCGGACTTGCTTCTCAGTTTTGGGTGCAGGCATCTCTTGTATTGCTTTGACCTTTGCAGGATCAACCTCAATACCTCTTTCACTTACCACAAAACCCAACAACTTGCCGGAACGGACTCCAAATGTACATTTGTTCGGATTCAGGCGAAGTTTGTACTTCCTCAAACGCTGAAAAAGTTTCAACAAATGCTCAACATGTTCAACTTCCGTTCGGGACTTAGCAATCATATCATCAACATAGACCTCTATCTCCTTGTGCATCATATCATGAAACAAGGTAGTCATAGCTCGTTGATACGTGGCTCCGGCGTTCTTCAAACCGAAGGGCATCACTCGATAACAGAATGTTCCCCAAGGTGTGATGAATGTTGTCTTCTCCATATCCTCTGGTGCCATCTTGATTTGATTATATCCGGAAAATCCGTCCATAAAGGAAAAGACTTTGAATTTGGCTGTATTGTCTACCAACATATCAATGTGTGGTAGAGGAAAATCATCTTTTGGACTAGCCTTATTCAAATCTCTATAATCAACGCACATACGGACTTTTCCGTCCTTCTTAGGAACAGGCACAATATTGGCCACCCATTGAGGATATGTAGAAGTCACCAGAAACCCCGCATCAATTTGCTTCTGAACTTCCTCTTTGATCTTCACTGCCATATCTGGATGAGTTCTTCTGAGCTTCTGCTTCACAGGCACGCACTCAGGCTTCAAAGGCAGGAAATGTTGCACAATATCTGTATCTAAACCCGGCATGTCTTCATAGGACCAAGCAAAGATATCTGAATATTCTCGTAGCAAACTGATCAAATCTTCCTTGACAGACCCTTCAAGAAGTGCCCCAATCTTCACCAGGCGAACACAATCCTTAGACCCCAAGTTGACTGTTTCCAAGTCTTCGAGATGCGGCTGAATGATCTTCTCTTCGTGCTCAAGGAGACGGGTAATCTCATCAGGAATCCCCTCAACGTCATCTTCTTCGGCCTCAAATACAGGGAATTCAAAATTGGGAGATGGCGTTGGATCATTATGTTCAATGGGTTTTAGGATCAACCTGCATAATGATTTTGGTTAAGGAAAAAACTTTAGAATTTAAACAAGCAAACCATTATGCAGATGAAAAAGATTGCTTTTATTTTTGTTTTTATGGTTTTTTGTGATCACTGATTTCATGCAAAAGAGCAAAAAGTGAAAACAAACGGAAAAACAAATGTTTAACAATGCATTAATTGAATGAAAACATCATTGTATATATGCTTTGCCAACAATGTCATCACTTCTCCTTTTGGCATGGGAGAAGGGTTTCAAACAAAGTGAACAATTACTCTGATCTATGGATGACTGTAGGAACATCTACAGCAACCCAATTGTGGCAGACACCACCAGGAATAACGAAGTTGTTCACATCTTCTGCATCCTCTTCCAAGATAGCAGCAGCCTCTTCTTCAGGTTGATCGTCATGGATGAATCCTCCACTTGTGAACAATCCTTGCTCATTACATGCCCCAGAACAGTAGCCAATGCCAGCCCGGGATCTATTGTCTTCAAGTTCAATCACCTTCCCCAATCCAGCAACTGCACCACATTCAATGGCCAGCTTTGCATCACGGTAGGAAGTGAATGAAGGAGACTTCTTCTCGATTGGTTCATCAATAGATAAATCTTGGAACTGAGTTCCAACTTCATCCTCAGCGTCAATGTACGAGAAAGAAGACAGATGGCTAACCAGGAGAGCCTTTTCTCCCCCTACTACAACCAGCTTCTTATTTTTCACAAATTTCAGCTTCTGGTGTAGGGTGGATGTCACGGCGCCAGCCTCGTGAATCCATGGTCTGCCTAAGAGACAGCTATAAGATGGGTGGATATCCATTACTTGGAAAGTAACTTGGAAATCACTTGGTCCAATTTTGATAGGGAGATCAACTTCCCCAATCACGGTCTTGCGCGACCCATCAAATGCTTTCACAACAACCCCACTCTGCCTCATAGGAGGACCTTGATATGACAATCTGGAGAGTGTGGTTTTTGGCAATACATTTAGAGAAGATCCAGTGTCCACCAGCACATTGGACATTGCATCAGATTTGCGATTCATGGAGATATGTAAAGCCATGTTGTGGTCTCTTCCCTCCTCAGGGAGATCAGCGTCACAAAAGCTCAAAGTGTTGCAAGCGGTAATGTTTGCAACAATACTATCAAACTGCTCAATGGTGACGTCGTGATCAACGTATGCCAGATCCAAGACTTTTTGCAGAGACTCCCTATGGGGTTCTGAATTCAACAGCAAAGAAAGAATGGAAATCTTGGATGGTGTTTGTAGAAGCTGGTCTACAACGTTGTACTCACTCTTTCTGATGAGCCTCAGCATCTCATCAGATTCTTCATCTGCAATGCCACTCGGGCCAACTGAAGAAACAGGAGTCTTTTGTACGGAGGAGGAGGGTTTGGCAACATCAAGTGCCGGATTCTGAACACTCACAGCGGTCCCAACCGGACGCTCAGCGGATTCGGAAGCAACAGCCTTAGGAGGCGCAGAAAATACACGACCACTTCGGGTCAACCCACTTACATCAGCGACAGTGGTTACGGAAGTGGAAGGTAAAGGTACTTTGACCCCATCTTGCACAGCAACAGGGTTGTATCTGAATGGCACAGCTCGGTCAGAGGAATAAGGCACAGGGCCGGCAGGTTTAATGACCAAAGAAGGGGAAGCCTTCGGCTTGTTGCTATTGTAGCGAATAACAACAGGCTCAGGCAACTTGAATACTGGTGAAATCACATTAACTTCAGGCTCGACTTTATCAACACTGCGATTCTAAAGAATCTCAATGGTACCTTCATCCAACAACTTTTGAAGCTCTCGGCGTACTTGATCGCAACCCAAGCGATTAACCGAGCAGACGCGGCACTTGTCGTGGTTATGCTCCAAGTAGCTGTACTGACACAGCATCCGATGTAATTCAACCAACGACTGCCTAATGTGGCTCACATATCTGACCTTGTACTTCCCAAGGCATTCCTGAATCATATTGACTGATTTCCCATGCGCAGGCAATGGGTTCTTGGTGACATTCGGGCCTGAATCTTCAAAGCTCAGAATCCCACATCTCATAAGGTCTTGCACCTTGGTCTTGAGTGGGTAGCAATTCTCTATGTTGTGGCCCGGAGCACCGGAATGGTAAACACAATGTTGATCTGGTTTATACCACCATTGTGGATTTGCAGGAATGGCAGGAGGATCCCTGGGAGAAACCAATTTCCTTTCCAACAAGGAAGGATAAAGCTCTGCATATGTCATAGGAATTGGATCGAAACTGATCTTCTTCCTATCATAATTCACGTTAGCTTGATTGGTTGTACTGCCACGAGGCTGATAAGCCTGTTGCTGTGGACGATGTTGTTGCTGATACTGAGGTTGTTGATATTGTTGCTGATGCTGATATTGCTGATGTTGCTGAGCATTGTCTTTGAAGACAGGTGCTATATGAGCCACCTGGTGCTGATGACCGGCACGACGTGCAGGCTTCCTCTGAACAGAGGGTCTTCTATGCTTGGGCTGGGATTGCACAGCATGTGCTTCCCCTTCCTTCCTCTTAAACGCCCCATATCGTTTAGAGGAAGAGCTCTCATCCTTCGCCAACCGTCCTTCACGGACACCTTCTTCGAGACGCATCCCCATGTTCACCATCTCGGTGAAATCAGAGGGAGCGCTTGCTACCATCCGCTCATAATAGAATGAGCCAAGGGTCTTCAAAAAGATCTTGGTCATTTCCTTCCCCTCAAGCGGTGGAGTGATTTGAGCTGCCAGCTCTCGCCATCTCTGGGCGTACTCCTTGAACGTTTCCTTATCCTTTTGCGACATGGACCTGAGTTGATCTCGGTCAGGCGCCATATCGACGTTATACTTATACTGCTTGACGAAAGCTTCGCCAAGGTCGTTGAAGGATCTGATATTGGCACTGTCCAAGCTCATGTACCATCTGAGCGCAGCACCGGACAGACTGTCTTGGAAATAATGAATCAGAAGTTGATCATTATCAGTCTGGGTAGACATCTTCCTGGCGTACATGACCAGGTGAGCGAGTGGACAGGTGTTCCCTTTATACTTTTCAAAGTCAGGTACTTTGAATTTAATCGGTATTTTCACACCGGGAACAAGGCACAACTCGGCAGCAGACTTGCCGAACAGGTCTTTACCTCGAAGAGTTCTCAATTCCTTTCTCAGCTCAAGGAACTGGTCGTTCATGGCGTCCATCTTTTCATGAACATCCGAGCCCTCAGATGGTTCGGAGTGATAGATGGTGTCGTCTACCCTTGGCATGGTATGCACGACAGGAGGAGCGGGAACAGGGACCGGGCTAGATGCCGGCATGTGAGCAAAAGTTGGCGCAGGCAGATCAGGCATAAAATCTGGAGGCATTCCCCAAGGAAACCCGGGTGGCATAGCATTGGGCACTTGAGCACTGGCTGGCACAGTCGAAGTGGAGACTTCGGAAATGACCGTCCTCTGGACAGGAGTTGCAGGCTGTTGAGCAGGTTGATTTTGAGCAGCGAGGAGTTGCTCCATCAAAGCGCCAAGTCTGGCGACCTCTTCCTTCAATTCTCTGTTCTCTTGTTCTAGTTGCTCCATGACTCTCGCAGAATTGACTCGCGTATAATACCGGTGAGTCAGCTTGTCTTCAAAATAAATGAAGAACACAAGCTTAGGACAAGAAGACCAGAAACAAAGGGTACCTGCTTATGCAAAAATGATGCATGAAATGCTTGTGCAGATGCTTTGTTTATTTTCAAGGAACCCTTAGGGCATTATTTGCAATATTTGAATAGTTAAAGCATTTTAATTTCTCATGGAAAATATTTCATTCAATATATCGAAACAAAGAAGTACAACATTTTTGATTATTACAAAGAGAAAAGGTAAATAACATCCTATGGATCCCTAGAAGCTCGGGATGCTGGAAGACGAGAAGTACACAACTTCTTGATCTCTCTCTCATAGGCCGCTTCCATGTCTGCTTTCTCCTTTGCAAGTCGATCATACTTCCTTTTCCAGAATTTGGAAGACTGAGGAAGCAGAGAAGTCCAAGCGTCGTTCGGATCGTCGATCACTCGATGCTCGAGGAACTCAATCATAGCGTCCTTCTCCTTAAGCTGCTGAAGCAATTCTTCTCTTTCACGGATCCAAGCACGCGAAAGGTCTTCCTCTCTCAACTCCTCTACACGTTGGGTAGGGAGGGTTGAAGGCCCAGCCACATCCAACGGTGTAGGTCTCGGATGATCGTACGGCATCAAGTAGTCGGCAGCTCTTTGTCTGACCCAAGAGGTGTATGGCTCCAAAGCAATGCAGTTCTTTGGACCCAACTCGTTCCTACTCTTCTTGTGAATACTGCGCCAAGCACGGACAAATCTGGCTTTCAGGCCTTGGGGATCTTTACCCTCCTAAAAGAATACACCTTCTAACAGAATGTTATTAGGTTTATCCTTCAGGGGGAACCCAAGCTGACGTCGTGCGAGAATAGGATTGTAGCTGATCCCACCACATGTGCCAAGAAGAGGCACATTAGGGAATTCACCACAATAGTCGATGATCTGGACGGTATCATACACGCGATCATACCAAGCGATATCATCATTGGTGAGAGACATAAGTCTCTGAGACCACCGTAGACATCCCTTGTTCTCCTTGAAAGCAACTGTCTGCGGCAAGTGCGAAATAAACCACTTGTACAGCAGGGGTAGACAGCAGACAATAACTCCTCCGCCCTTTGCATTCCTCAGATGCAAAGAGACATAGGCATCGCCCAACAAAGTCGGAAAGAGATTAAGAACTGAGAAGATCCTAATGGCATTCATGTCCACGAACTTGTCGAAGTTGGGAAATAACACTAATCCATAGATGAGCAGCACAAACAGAGCCTCAAAGGCATCCTCACTCATGGCCTTCCCATAAAAGGTAGCTTGAGCAATGAGGAACTCGGAAGGAAAACCCTGAATTCCGCCTTTGGTAGTTAGATTAGCTCTAATCAGATCTTCATCTATGTGCAACAAGCTAGCAAGCTCTCGAGCAGTCGGAATACTCTCTAGGCCACTGAACGGCACTTGATCCAGAATCGGAATCCCAATGAGATGAGAATACTCCTCCAAGGTTGGCAACAGCTGGAAGTCCGGAAATAAGAAGCAGTGATACAACGGATCATAAAACTGAGCCAGAGTACTCATCAACCCTTCGTCAACCTGAGTAGTCAGCAGAGGTAGAAGCTTCCCATAGCGAGCTTTGAAACCCAAGGGATCTAATACATAAGATGCCAGATTCCTTAACTCTTTTACATCGGGCTGTTTAAAGCTGTACTTCTTTGTATGCCTTTTCGGTCTTTCCATGTCTGAAAATTTTGCAAATAAACCCTTTAAGTTCCTTGAAAATTTTCTTCTCTGATGACATGAAGTGCAGATGAATGCATGAATGCATGAATGCAACAATCACACTCAAGGATCAAACAAGTCACACCAAACAAAGGTCATGGGAAAGCTCATTGTATCCCTAATATCAATCATCCATTTTGGTGGATTTAGGTTTTCACCTTATCGACACCCAAGTTCCATTGATATTAACGGTACATGAACCGGCTCGAACATCCTTAATATCAACCATCCTTTTTGGGGGATTTAGGTTTTATACCTGATCAACACCCAGGTTCCATTGATATTAAGGTTGTCTGAACGACTCAACCACGAATCACGGGTTTGTTGAGAGTCACGAGCATGGAGTCTCGGTTAAGAACCACCCAAAGGGAGTGTACTAGGGTTTAAACCTGCCAGACATGTTCTACCAGAGGTTCCCATAATCATCGTTCCATCTTTCGAATATTATCGGAGGAACGAATACTCGTATTCCAAAAATATTCTCAAGAGAAACTCTTATGAGTGTAGCATCGCGTAACAATCGTATCAGAACTTACATCTGAACGACCTCCGCACTACGTTCCTAAAAATAGGCCAAGATGGGTTTGGTAAACTAAGGTCCTTGGCTTGTAAGGCACATGATTGGAAGAATAATGCCTATCCACAAATGACTTGTGTGACATTATTAATCCAACATGACCTCCACCAAGTGAATGGACTCGCAAGTCAACTGGCTAAGGAATACTCCACACCAGTCAACAAGACTATGCCATTCTCCTATCCTAGAGTGCACTCGAGTTCGGGTATAGAACTCATCTCACAGATCACCAAAGCAAACAGCAATTGTATATCAAGCAATTCAAACATTACAATCAATACAGTCATCCCAAATGGTACAAAAATATGTCATATAACAAATAACAATATATCACAACAAGGGTGAAAAGTAGGCAATACCACCAAGGATTTGCGTCCCCAGCAGAGTCGCCACTTTTCTGTAGCGGTGTATTCGTCGCTATATGACTTATTGATTAAACCATAAGCAAAGCATACAAAGAATTCGAGTCGCCACCGCACTTTTATTTATCCAAAGGACTGGCTAAAAAGCGAACAAAAGCCTAAGAAGTTTTACGCGTAGAAAACTAATGAAAAGATCAGAGAGTCTGGGTAAGGGGTAAATTACGCAATGGGAAGGTGTTAGGCACCCACTACGTCCTAGGTACTCCTAGGGAGCCCTTTTCACACTTGTTGTATAAAATTGTTATTTGTTATGAAATATTTATTGTGCAAACATGATTGGGATGATGAGAGAAGAATATACAATTTTTACTGTTTTTGTGTTCGAACGGATGAACCCGTTGCCTACGTACCTTCCATCAAAGGTAAGGATCAAAACGCCATAGTTCGGCTAAAAGATTTCCAAAAGGTTTGTGAGTTCAATTTTAAACAATAGCACTTGAGGCTTTTCATTATCAATGGGAGAAAACTCGACCAAGACCAACATCCACCACGCGAGGATAGCTTCGACGTACTAGAGGGGTTAACCCTGTTTTCAGTACGGAAGTCTTATAGTCGACTCACTAAGGATAGGGTGAGGTTTACATCAACCACAATGATAATTGAAACCTATGGCTAATGTGTGAAAACTTAGCAAGAATGGACAAAGCCACAAAACAATTGAATGGGTGAAGTTAATTGATTATGAGTATTCATGAAAGTAGGGTCAAAGTATGATTAAGATTGATTCAAAAGAAGTATTATGAAATGGAGTTTGAAAAAAGTCAAGGACTTGGGGTCCAGGTTTTTAATTTGAAAACATGAAGATGTTTGCACAATATTTATCTCAAGTTTTGAAAGCAATGTGTGAAAAGGTTTAGGACAAAGAGGGATGAATGGATGAAGAGGGAGTGTAAAACTTCCTAGAAGGTTCACCTCTTGAAATCATATAGAAGATGACTCAAGTGCGTCCTTTGGAATAGGCAATGAACAATAACAAAATAAGCAAACAAATGATACCAAATGCCACTCAATGGTCTTACTCCAATCTCACAAACAAAGCGGATACCGGATACCAATAGATGGGTTTACACCAATCTCCTAAAAAAAGAAAACAAGGATATCGGAAGCCAATAGATGGACTTATTCCAATCTCCTAAAACAAAATGAAACCTGGATACCGGATGCCGATCTGTCTGGGCTTATACCAATATCCAACATATGATCATAGGAAAGCAAATGCCAACTTGCAGGGACTTACAATTGCATCCTCACATACAACAAACAAATGCATCAAGCAAAGAGAAGATGAGTGGCCAATGAAATGGTCTTATACTCACTTCCATATCATAGGAACAATGGCCAATGGATGGTCTTACAATTGTCCTCAATGGGCAACCAACAAAGATATGTCACAGAGACAAATGAAATGATCATGCACTAATGAGCAATTAATGATGATAAATGCATAGAGCATACAAGCAAACATGTGCATATGAAGTAAGTAATCAATCAATCAAAGGCATTCAGCACACACTATAACCAAACAATTAGGCTCATGCAAAGGGTTAGGCATTGAAGCCAACTGGAATAGGGTTAATGGTGCTCTTAACCTTGCCATTGAGGGGCTAAGGTGAAGCAGATGAAAGGATATGAGGGGTGTGCCTCATTGCTCTTATCCCTGGTCAGGGAGAGCATTTGAATATCAGAAGGTGTGGGAGTTCAGAAAGTAGGAACTCTCTCCACAAGTTAGACTCTATAGATCTTGGGTATTTACTCAACATGCATCAAACACAAGTAGTGTGAGCAATGTGAGTGACTCACAGAATAGTAGGAGATAGGTTGCATATCTCTTGGGTTCTACCAATTGCCTTATTTAAAGGACTTTTCCTGCTTGGGACAAATGTAAACAAGCAAAAACATTGCCTCTTAAGGAGGACTTCAGACAGTTGCCTGGCCAAGTAACAGGCCAGGTCTTCCAGACTACATGAAGATAAGGAATTATACCTCAATGCAAATTGCTATTAAAGCAAAGCAAAGCAAGTTCTTAAAGAACTAAGCAACTAAGGGTACCTGAAACCAGTCAAACAGAATCAGTACACAACTCAAAGTCAAACCAAAATAAGATAGGGATCAACAGTCAACACAATCAGTTAAATGTGCAATGCACAAAGCTCAAAGCATGTGAGCCAAGCAACCTACAAAAACAACCAAGTTAGTCATGATAATCAATCAAGCTCAATCAACTTGTAATGATCTCTTTGAAACATTTGTTGCTTAACCTGAAACAACAAACTTAAACATGAGCAACATGACCACTAGGACAAGCCTAGGGTCAAAAAGAGATAAGAAAGTCAAAACAGCAAGTGACAAGTGTCCAAAATCAAGTTCAAACAATCAAGAAACAAACTCAATTGGTTTCATGTTCATATCAATCATCATCATCATTTCATAAGCAAATTAGGTCAAAGCATGGCATATAGAAGCTCATAGAAGTCAACAGAATGATTCAACTCAAAACCAATCATAAACATTTCAATAAATTCTTAAATAATTCATGATCAAACATCATCCATAACATGATAAGCATATCAAGTTTCAGCTCATTTGGATAAAGGGAAGTTGGTCAATAAAAATCAGAAAGTCAAAGCAAGTTCAAGCAAGCTCAAAGAAGTCAACCAAACATACACCAACTTCAATAAATCATAAATCAGTGACAACATATGAGAAATAAATGGGACTAAAACCATGACAAACCTTAAGATGTCTACAAATCACATGTCAAATTTCAAGTCCATCCAATTAAGCATGAGAATTTCACAAATCATATAGCATCATGTGTCATAAAAGTCAACAATTTGGTCAAACAGGGGAGAAATTCCAAATCAAATAGGAAATGCCATCAATAATTCCAGAAAAAAAAAACATGTAAACTAGACATCCATAAGTACATTCATGCAAAAATTTAAACCAATTTGAGTTCAAGAAGCATGGTAATTAAAATCATGAAGTTGGACATCAATGGTGTGACACAAATTGTCACGCCCCTATTCAAAAAATCATAACTCCACAACCAGCAATGATAAATTCACAAACTCTACACCAAAATCACCATGAACATGTCTAGTTTAAGCACAAAAAATTTGGGAGTCATTGGATAAAGTATCACCATTTCACAATTAATTTGGCAAGACATACATAAAATGGACAACATGAACAAACCTTAGCACATTTTAAAATCCATACATGCAAAAAATCTGGAAAAATCACCATAAAAAACTAGAGGTCATGAGGAGCAATCCACAAAAAATCCCATTAAAATTTGGATGAAAATTGAAGCACTTATGATTTTTCTAAGTTGGTCATGTAAAAATGAAATAAAAAATTAAGAAATAAAATGATTTAATAAAATAATAAGCGGACAATGGCAAAACGGTAAGTATGGGGCTAACTAAATGAAATGCCGCGTTTCACTTAGTGAGGTGGCGTGCGGCAAGTGGTCACATGGCGATGTAACAGTGTAAACATGCAGAGAAAACAAACCAGCAACCAAAACACGTTTTTCTGGGTTTGAAATTAGGGTTTACTGTATGTTCATCATCGTGTTCTTCTTTCCAAAATCCAGCAAGAACAAAGTGTAACCAAAATCCACAAATGACATATCAACATGTTCATCTAATCATGTACATCATCAAATCAACAATCATTTTCATCAACTCATGTTATTATGGAAGAATCGAGCAGAGTAACATCTAAGCATCAAATTTCATTTCAACATAACTTCCACAATACTCGACCATTTTCAATGATTTAAAGTTCAATGTAATCAGCATGAAGAGATCTTCCTAAAGCACAGCATGATTTTGGAAATGGTGTGATTCGAAAACTTACCAAATTTGGAGGACAGTGTTGATGCAGTGGTTGTTTGGTCGTGTATTGTTGAAACAGATGCACCAATATGTTCCAGAAGGTGAATGGAAGAAGGATTTTAGCTCAGCAACCTTGATTCTAGCTCCAATCAAAATCTGCCATGGAAGGAAGCTTGAAGCAACAGTGTGGTTTCTTGCTTACAGTCGTGGAATGATGCTTCCAAATGCTCCAACAATGATGGTATGTGATGGCACCAAGGATAGCAGCACGAGTTCTTTGAAGTTTTTCAGCAGAAAATTCAAAATGAAGAAAAAAGGTTTTGAGAGAAAATGAGTTTTTTGATCTGTTTTGTGTATTGTGTGCTAGGGCTTTTCAGCAGAAAATGAAACATATATAGTCTGTTTAATGTTACTAAGTTTGGTTAATGGAAGTGTTAATCACAATTTGGTTAAATGAGTGTTTTTGCCAATTTTGCTAAAACCAACTCAAGTTGCATGGGGTGTATGAGACTGCACGAAATTGGGCCTTGAGCAACCTCTAAATGTGTTTTCAGAACAATTGCAATTGGTAGCAAGCATTGGAAAGGCTTAATTTGAAAACTCAATTTTCACCTCACTCATTTTTAATTCATGTACTTTGAAAAAAGGCCATTTTGATTGGTTGAGTTTTGGTGAATTGTGATGAAGGATTTGGATAGAGCACATCAAATATGACTTGTAGCAAAAAAACCTCACTCAATTTGGCCAAATGGTTTGGAAGATATGCCACTTTGAAGTTCAAAAATTTTTGAGAATGATTTGATCATAACTTGCCAACCACACATGAGAAATGAGTGTTCTTGGACTTTTTGGAAATGGGAGAACAAGATCTTCAACTTTCATGTTGGGCAAAAATTCATTTGAAGCTTGTATGATGATGTAATTTTGAGGAGCAAGACTTTCCATTTTTGGCAAAATCCAATTACAGGTCAACTTTCTATTTTTGGAAATTTTTTGTCTGACTTCAAATTCTTCACTGTGGATGTTTGACATGTTATATGAGGCTTATATGGACATGAATGAGACTTCTCAGACCAATTCCCATCATCAAATCACTGATTAAATGCACAGTTGACCACAGTTGACTTCAGTTGACTTTGCTAGGGTTTTGGCTGACTCAACCATGTTCTGATGAATTCCAAGCCCCTACCACTTGATATCTTGATTCAAAATGATGTCATAACCCAAATGAACTCTTGATGAATGATCATGGTGCCCAAATTCTTCAAGAATGGCCACCATCCACTGCTTAATGGCTGATTTGACTGATTTGACCTAGCTGGCTTCATCTGCAAGTAACATGGTTAGATGACAATATTTTTGTACCTTTGGTTAGTAAACAAATGAAAAGCAATGATATACAAATGCAAAAGCATGCTTGGTGATCAAGAACCACACTCACAAGGTACCCACCCACTAGGAGGGAAGCTAGGGCATGCAATGATCCTTGAGGCCATGATATGATATGATATGGGCCATGAGGGATCTTGGGGACAAAATTGGGGTCTTACAGGAACAAAACCCTAGAGAAGAGCTAACAGAATTCAGAGCAACCCCCAGAGACTGAAGGGAGCTCATCTACAAAGAATCAATCCCATCCCATAGAAACCCTAAGATTGTTTTGCAAACGGCTCCGGGCAATTCAATTTCATCCGATCTCCCCAATCAGGTTTGCCCTATTCCCATTACTTTACGCCTTCATTTTGAAATTTCTAAATATGTGAGGCATTTGGGCTTAGATGCGCATAAATGTGTAAAATAATGCCTTGAACGTTTAATCACTTCGTTTCTGAGATGGATACCATAGGGTTTGGGATTATGGAAATCGGACTGTTATCAAGAAAGAATCCAAAACCCACAGGTACTCGCTAGCACCTCGCTAGGCGAGCATGTAACGAAGCTTCGCTAGCACCTCGCCAAGCGAAGCAGTAGCGAGTGTGACAGTAATTGATGTTTTTTTCTGTTTGCTCTCCAATCTGTCGTGTGTTTGTTACGACATGCTTCTAATCGCATCCAGGCACTTGTTTTGGTATGTATGTTATGTCTTGATGTGTGGATCCTTGCCCCCGGGCTTTGAGTTTTGATCCCCTTTTGATGCATTTGTTTGACAAGAGGTCTAGGCCTCCTATCCTTGGTTGCTTTTTGTGAGCTTTTTGCGAACTCTAATGGCATGATTCATGTGGTTACATTTTGATTCTCCTGTTTGGTGCAACTCTTTATTGCACCTCAACTTGTTTCTCTAACCTGTTTGTTGAGTTTTTGTAAGGGCTCACCTGACTCCTGAAGAGATAGTTTGCTTAGTATTCCATTTTATTTGTGGGACACCATTTGGAGATTTATTTCGATCACCTGTGTTGACTTGCTTTCTTTGATGGTGCTAGCTTGAGAGATCTCTGGGTTTCTTGTTTTCTTTATTTGTTGTTACTTCGGATCTTTATCCATGTGGTAGATCTCTTGAGCCCTTTTACATCTTTTCAGCATTTTACCGCTTTCTTAGCTGGAAGACCTCAATAGGAGGCAATGTTTTCGCGTGTTTACTTTTGTGCCCGAAGACCTCCAAAAGGAGGCACCAGTGCTAAAGACCTCCATGAAGAGGCAATTGACGGATAAAAGGGATTAGTAGTCAATCCCCCGTTATTCAGTGTGTCGTTCTTTATGCTCGCACTACGTGTCGACGCTTCAGAACAAAAGCCCAAGATCTTTTGTCCGGTCAGTCAGTGGAGAGGGTTCCACCTTTCTGAATCCCCACTTTTTGTCATTAGCTCACCCTGTCCAGGGTTAAGAGCTATGAGGTCGTATCCTCATTACCCTTTTGATCTGCTCACCCTGACGTTCAATGTCAGTGGTTAAGAGCCCAATTGATTACCTTTCCATGGCTTGTTTGTCGAGGTTGATATGACCCCTCTTGACTAAAGCCCTACCCACGTATGTTTGAGCCCCCTTGTTGGCGTGTTTACTTTATGCATGTTTGTTTTGTATGGTGTGATCGTCTCCCCATAGAATTTCTAGGCTTCGTATAGTCTCTCGTTGGCATGTCAATTAAGGTAGCACGGTTCCTTCGTCTAGTACTTCGTTTTTGCATGAGCATTCCTAAAACACAAGCAAACTCATTGATTTTTCTTCTTCTAAGAACACGTTAACTCCTTCTACTACAGGTGAGTAAGTCTCCAAAGGTCGAGCATCCGGTAGATTGCGTAGTAACGTCGTTCACCTAAAAAACACAAAACAAACAAAAATAGGTTAGCCGAGTTACAGTGCTCTGATTCTCAATCCTTCTTGAGATACGTATGCAGCAGGGTAGGGCCTGTGCGAGCAATAACTCTTTCTTTTCCCTACTTTGATTTTCTCTCTTTCGCATCGCATATAGGACTTTTTATACACACACTTTATACATAAATAGCAAGCGTGGATCCTGTGGAGTACCACAGACGTGAAGGGGTGCGATAACCTTCCCTTCACGTAACCGGCCCCCTTACTCAGTTTTCTCTGGGTCGAGACTTTGTTTTATCCGTTCCCTCTTGGTTATGCAGTACTACCTTTCCCTCCTTATGGGATAAAAGTACATAGCTGGCGACTCTACACTCTTTTTCCGCGCCACTCTTTTTCGCGTTTGTACTTGGATTCGGGAACTCCGGGGAGCGACAACTGGCGACTCTGCTGGGGACTTATTTTCCCTAGTGGGCCTTTCCTAGCATTTGTTTGTTTATTGTCTATTGTGTGTTATTTATTTATTGCTTTGCATACTTATCTGCTTGCGATGCATCCTATGTGCGCTTTACTGTTTCATGCATACTGTGTTGGTTGTGTATCTGTTTCGCTGTTGGGTGGGAGTCACAAGAGGTAAAAGGCCCAATACACAGGCTATGAGTGAACTTTAGGACACCTAGGAATAGAGTGATTCATGGGAAGCGGGTGGTATGACGCCACTTAGCGGAACATGGTATCACAAGCAGTTCAGATTCTGATGGGGTATTATCGTTGCATACACATGGTGTGCATATGGTGATATTCTTGAAAGGATTGTTTATCCTGCGTTTCTCTTGACCTTACCCTGGCCTAGATTATACCCGTGAGTGGGGCAGGAATGAATCATTTACAGGTACTGATGGTGACTTGTTCTGATGGTGACCGTGTCCTGTTGGTGACTTTTGTTTGGTTCTTGTTGGTGACCGTTGGTTCTGAAGTTTGGGTTCTAAGTTGATGACCATGTTCTATGGTTCCCGATTCCGAATTCATGCTGGAGTTCTGATCCTGTGCCTTGTGATACACCGCCGATCAGCCATTGTTTCATCATTTTTCATCATAGCATGTTTATTTTCAAAAAAAATGCATAAAAAAGAAAAAAGTTAACCCGCATGTGCATATCATTTTTCAGGTTTATTCATGATAAAACATAGCATACACATCATATGCATCATACACATATCATTCTTGCATTATTACAGGTGTTCTTGAAGAGCAGTTCTCATTCTCGTTCCCGTTTCAGGCAGAATTGTTGAGCATCGTCCGCACCGTTACGCAACAAGGCAGAACCAACAAAAGATCATGGATCAATTTCAAGCAGATCTAGTAGAGATGAGGACCAACATGGCCCAGTTCATGAGTATGATGCAAGGGGTAGTGCAAGGGCAAGAGGAACTCCGAGCCTTGGCCCAGAGACAAGAAACTGTGATTCCCCCTGTCGGTCAGAATCCGCCAGAAGGAGCCTCTGTCAATGACATCGCTGCTGCTACCGGCCCTGTCAACAACTATGCTACTGGTGACGAGTTGCGTGGTATTAGAATCGATGGACAACCCATCATTACAGAGGCTGCTAATGTTCGAGCGGCACGTGCTCCAGTTCACCATCCTTCTCATTTGGTTGACAAGCAAGAAGATATGTTCACTATTCCCAGTGATGATGATGAATTTGGAAAGGCGGAATAGAGAGATAGAAAGGTCGACGCCCTTGCTGAAAATATTCCCTCCAAGGAGTGCCAGAATTCTTTGGGTTTTGATGTTTCTAATATGGGTTTAGTTGATGGGTTGAGGATCCCGTACAAGTTCAAAGCGCCATCTTTCGACAAGTACAATGGCACTTCTTGTCCCCGAACTCATGTGCAAGCTTACTACCGGAAGATATCCGCTTATACTGATGATAAAAAGATGTGGATGTACTTTTTCCAACACAGCTTGTCTGGAGCCTCTTTGGATTGGTACATGGACTTGAGAAAAGAATCTGTCAGAAGCTGGAGAGAGTTAGGTGAAGCTTTTCTGAGGCAGTACAAGCATAACATGGACATGGCTCCGAGCAGAACCCAGTTGCAGAGTTTGTTTCAAAAGACTGGTGAGAGTTTCAAGGAATACGCCCAGAGGTGGCACGAACTAGCTGCGAGAGTACAACCTCCGATGTTGGAGAGAGAATTGACTGATATGTTCATTGGAACCCTGCAAGGTGTATTCATGGATCGTATGGGAAGTTGCCCATTTGGTAGTTTTTCGGATGTTGTGATTTGCGGAGAAAGAACTAAAAGTCTTATCAAAGAGGGAAAAATCCAAGACCTTGGTTCTTCAAATTCTTCAAGTGCTAAGAAACCATTTTCAGGGGCACCCAGAAGGAGAGAGGGTGAGACAAATGCTATATGTAATCAGAGAAATGGAAACAGAGGACAACAATACCGTCAAGTTGCTGTTGTGACTATTCCAGCAACCCAACCTCAACAACAACAGAGAGGACAACCACAACAACAACAACAACGCCAATTCCAACCAAGACAAAGAATGCCAGATCGTCACTTTGATCCGTTACAAATGACTTATGCTGAATTACTCCCTGAACTGCTCAGGTTAAAGTTTGTTGAACTTCGCACTATGGCTCCATTAACAAGGATTCCCGCTGGTTATGATGCCAATGTCCGTTGTGATTTTCATTCTAGCGCGCCACGGCACCACATCGAGAATTGTCGGGCTTTTCACCATAAAGTTCATGATTTGATTGATGCCCAGACGATTAACTTCTCTCCTACTCCAAACGTGATGAATAATCCTATGCCTCAGCATGGAGGGCCCAGAGTAAACAGTGTGGAAGATGGGGAAAATTTGAACTTGATGAATCACGGGGATGTCTTTGCAACTGACAAAGAAGATGGTGACAGTGATTGTGATATGGATAATTGGGTGCGCCCGTGTGCTCCAAGGGAGAAGATCAGCAACTGGACTGCTGAAGAAATAGTCCAAGTTACTCTTCAGACAGAGTAATTTTCTTCTGTTTTTCATTTTGCATGAAAGCCCTACGCTCTGCCCAAGGCGTAGTGGTTCATTGTAGGGCCACATCATGTTTTAAATTTTTAATGATTATCATCAATAAAGGACGTTTTGCAATCAAATTTGTGCTCACTGTCTTTCTGTTTTTATTACTTTCATTTTCAAAACAATAAAAATGGCAATGTTTTTTTTTGTTTTTTGTGACTTTCTTGAACTCTTTTCTAAAATAAAGCATGAAACATCGTTCGTGCAGAATTGATCTTGCGGATTCCATTAAAAACAGTTCTGTTATGGCTCAGTATGACTTCGATAATCCCATTTACCAAGCCGAAGAGGAGAGTGAAGAAGCTTGTGAACTCCCCAAAGAATTGGCCAGACTATTGAAACAGGAGGAAAGGGTCATTCAACCTCATCAGGAAGAGTTGGAAGTCATTAACCTTGGTACTGAGGACGCAAAGAAAGAGATCAAGATAGGGGCTGCTTTAGAGGAAAAGGTCAAGAGAGGGCTGATTGAAATGCTGCGAGAATACGTCGATGTCTTTGCATGGTCGTATCAAGATATGCCTGGTTTGGATACAGATATTGTGGTGCACAGGCTACCTCTAGGAGAAGATTGTCCTTCGGTAAAGCAGAAGCTTCGCAGAACTAGTCCTGATATGGCTGTCAAGATCAAAGAGGAGGTTCAGAAACAGTTGGATGCAGGTTTTCTAGCAGTTACCAATTATCCCCCTTGGGTGGCCAACATCGTACTCGTGCCGAAGAAGGATGGTAAAGTCAGGATGTGTGTCGATTACCGAGATTTAAACCGAGCCAGTCCGAAAGATGACTTCCCATTACCTCACATTGATGTATTGGTCGATAACACTGCTCAGTCCTCGGTTTTCTCTTTCATGGATGGATTTTCTGGCTATAATCAGATCGAGATGGCGCCAGAAGACATGGAGAAGACGACATTCATTACACCTTGGGGAACGTTCTGTTATAAGGTAATGCCATTTGGATTGAAGAACGCCGGTGCTACCTACCAAAGAGCTATGACGACTCTCTTTCATGACATGATGCACAAAGAAATTGAAGTGTACGTGGATGATATGATTGCGAAGTCTCAGACAGAAGAGGAACACTTGGTAAACTTGCAAAAGTTGTTTGAAAGATTGAGAAAGTTCAAACTGAGGCTGAATCCAAACAAGTGTACGTTTGGAGTGAGATCTGGAAAGCTGTTAGGTTTCATTGTCAGTAAGAAAGGGATTGAGGTTGATCCAGCGAAAGTAAAAGCTATTCAAGAAATGCCTGAACCAAGAATGGAAAAGCAGGTTCGTGGGTTTTTAGGGAGGCTGAACTACATTGCACGGTTCATATCTCACCTAACAGCTACGTGCGGACCGATATTTAAATTACTAAGAAAAGATCACGCAATCAGGTGGAACAATGATTGTCAAAAAGCTTTTGATAAGATAAAAGAATATTTGCAGAAACCTCCAATTCTTATACCTCCAGTTCCTGGGAGGCCTCTGATAATGTACCTTTCAGTAATAGAGAATTCGATGGGGTGTGTATTGGGACAGCATGACGAGTCTGGTCGAAAAGAGCATGCAATATACTACCTTAGCAAAAAGTTTACCGACTGTGAAACAAGATATTCGCTGCTCGAGAAAACTTGCTGCGCTTTGGCATGGGCTGCTCGTCGACTAAGACAGTATATGTTGAACCATACTACCTTGTTAATTTCTAAGATGGACCCAGTGAAGTATATCTTTGAAAAGCCGGCTCTTACCAGATGAGTGGCTCGTTGGCAGATGATTTTGACAGAGTATGATATCCAGTACACGTCGCAAAAGGCCATCAAGGATAGTATTCTGTCTGATTACCTTGCCGAGCAACCAATTGATGACTATCAGCCGATGATGTTTGAATTCCCCGATGAAGATATCATGTACTTAAAGATGAAAGATTGTGAAGAGCCTCTTGTCGAGGAAGGACCGGATCCCGATGACAAGTGGACACTGATGTTTGATGGGGCAGTAAATGTGAATGGAAATGGTGTTGGGGCAGTACTCATTAATCCTAAAGGTGCACACATACCTTTTTCCGCCAGATTGACTTTTGAAGTAACCAACAACGAAGCTGAGTACGAGGCCTGTATCATGGGGATTGAGGAAGCCATCGATCTAAGGATCAAAACTATAGACATTTATGGAGATTCTGCTCTAGTGATTAACCAAGTCAATGGAGACTGGAATACTCATCAGCCGCATTTGATTCCTTATAGAGATTACACCAGAAGGATCTTGACTTTCTTCAAGACAGTAAAGTTGTATCATGTACCCCGAGATGAAAATCAAATGGCTGATGCCTTAGCCACATTGTCTTCCATGATTAAAGTCCATTGGCAGAATCATGTGCCACACGTCGCTGTGAATCGACTCGAGAGGCCTGCGTATGTGTTTGCAGCCGAGTTTGTTATTGATGAGAAGCCGTGGTTTTATGATATTAAGAATTTCCTCAAAAGCCAAGAGTATCCTGAAGGAGCGTCAAAGAATGACAAGAAGACACTGAGAAGGCTAGCTGGAAACTTTTACTTAAACAAGGATGATGTATTATACAAGAGGAACTTTGACATGGTTCTGCTCAGATGCGTGGTTAGACACGAAGCAGACATGTTAATGCAGGAAGTACACGAGGGATCTTTCGGTACCCATGCTGGTGGTCATGCAATGGCCAAGAAGTTGTTAAGAGCTGGTTATTACTGGATAACCATGGAATCTGATTGTTTTAAATACGCTCGGAAGTGCCACAAATGTCAGATCTATGCAGATAAAGTGCATGTACCACCAAACCCTCTGAATATTATGAATTCTCCTTGGCCATTCGCGATGTGGGGCATCGATATGATTGGAAAGATTGAACCTACTGCTTCTAATGGACATCGCTTCATCCTAGTCGCGATTGACTACTTTACCAAGTGGGTGGAAGCAGCTTTCTATGCCAATGTTACCAGACAAGTGGTTGCTCGATTCATTAAGAAAGAAATTATCTGTCGTTATGGGGTTCCTGAGAGAATCATCACTGATAATGGTTCGAATCTCAATAACAAGATGATGAAAGAGCTTTGCAAAGACTTTAAGATCGAACACCACAATTCTTCTCCTTACAGACCAAAGATGAATGGTGCTGTAGAGGCGGAAAATAAGAACATTAAGAAGATTGTGCAAAAGATGGTTGTGACGTACAAGGATTGGCATGAGATGTTGCCTTTCGCTTTGCATGGGTATCGTACCTCAGTGCGTACGTCAACCGGGGAAACTCCATTTTCACTTGTGTATGGCATGGAGGCAGTTTTGCCAATAGAAGTTGAAATCCCTTCTTTGAGGGTGATGATGGATGTAAAACTTGACGAGGCTGAGTGGCTTCAAGCCAGGTTTGATGAGTTAAATTTAATTGAGGAAAAGCGACTAGCAGCTGTGTGCCATGGAAAACTATATCAGAGAAGGATGAAGAAGGCCTTTGATCAGAAAGTGCGTCCTCGAAGCTATTAGATAGGTGACTTAGTTTTGAAGAGGATCCTTCCTCCCGGTACAGATAACATGGGCAAGTGGACTCCGAATTATGAAGGTTCATATGTTGTTAAGAAGGTCTTTTCTGGTGGAGCCTTGATGCTTACAACTATGGATGGTGAAGATTTTCCCGTCTCCTGTGAATTCAGATGTAGTAAAAAAATACTCCGCATAAATTGACCCGCTGGAAAAAAAAAAGAGAAAGTCCAGGCGAAAAGGGGCATCCCGGCGAACCAAGATAAAAAGAAAAGAAAAAGGTTCGGGCAAAAGTTAGGGATAAAAAATAAAAATAATATGTACACCCGGTAAGTCGAAAACCTGCAAAGGCGGCTTAGGCAAAAATGGGTATCCCGGTGGATTGAAAACCTGAAAAGGCGGTCCAGGCAAAAGAGGGATTAAAGCGAAGACTACAGTCTGAGTTATCTGTACTTCATCGCGTTTCAGTGTCTACCATCTTGAAGGATATGATCGGTCTAATCATTCTTCTCAGAAAGCAAAGATTTTGGGGGAAATTGAAGATCTATGAGTCATAACAGAATTGGAAAATAGTGGAATGCCGTGTTCACATTGCCAATAGAATAGTTTATTTTCTCTTTTGGCGCAATTACCTCTTCCTAGGAATTGCTTCCTGATGTATTTGCCTTTATAGGCCATTTTCAATCAATAAAAGTCATTATTCAGTCAAATTGCTCTCTCATTTTTTATTTCTGTTTTTGTTTGCAAAAAACGTCAGAAGTTTTGATAAGCATTGCATCTAAAAACATGAAGGCTAGACAATGACGTGCGGAAAGATAAAACATCTGAAAATCATTTTGAATGTTGAGTACACTTGAGTATATTTTGCCCATGCGATCCCCTGGGGCATGTATGTCTTGCCGTTTTGCAGGTTACTATCTTTAATTGATGGCTAAAGCAGATGAGCCAAAGTTTGTTCGAAGGAAGACCCTGTTGTTTCAACACTGTCCAGTCGTGTAAGAAGTTGGGTCGTCTAAGTCGAGTTCAGAATTTGTTTCCCTAGCATGGTCGGGAGGTTAGTGTTTTCCCAACAAGTGACTCCCCAGTTGAGTTGGTTTCTCTGCCATTCCGAGAATGTCAAATCAGTAAGTATCCTCAGCAGAATTGTTGTATGTCCCCACAAAGTTGGAAGATCAAATCAGAAATTGTATGCTCAGTAAAGTGATCATTTGTTTTCCCAGCAGGAGTTTTCCTCCTTTTGCATCTTGCATGTAGTAATCATCATTTGCATTCGCATTCTTAAATCACGTAGCATTTCCATTCAGTATGGAGCATTACGCCATGGAAAACTCAAACATACGCATACATGTATTAAACCAGACTTGATCTTATCCCCATAAGAGACAGATCATTTTTCAACATCAGTGTAGCACATTTGCAGCACTTGCTCTTGGCAACGTTCGGAATCGATGATCCCAGTGAGATTTATTTTCTCATCGATCCGTGAAAGGAAAGCTTGATTCCCTTCAGATTTAGTCCCCGACGAGTGTCGGCCTTATTTTGACATATGTAAATATCATCCTTGCGATACCGGTAAGTGTCGTGTTGATCCCCGTAAATGTTTGTGCTTTTCTTTGGTGTCGGCAAACATCATCTTTCGATGTCAGTAAACGTCGAATCCCAATCGTTGGCCATCAGTAAATGGCATGCCTCTCATGGTGTCTACAAAAAAATCGTTCTGTCAACACCCGTGTGTGTCCTTTCTGTAGCGGTGTATTCGTCGCTATATGATTTATCGATTAAACCATAAGTAAAGCATACAAAGAAATCGAGTCGCCACCGCACTTTTATTTATCCAAAGGATTGGATAAAAAGCGAACAAAAACCTAAGAAGTTTTACACATAGAAAACTAATGAAAAGATCAGAGAATCTGGGTAAGGGGTAAATTACGCAATGGGAAGGTGTTAGGCACCCATCACGTCCTAGGTACTCCTAGGGAGCCCTTTTCACACTTGTTGTATAAAAAGTTTATTTGTTTATGACATATTGTGCAAACATGAATGGGAAGATGAGAAAAAGAATGTACATTTTTATTATTTTTGTGTTTGAACGGATGAACCCGTTGCCTACGTACCTTCCATCAAAGGTAAGGATCAAAACGCCGTAGTTCGGCTAAAAGATTTCCAAAATATGAGTGGGTTCAACTTTAAAACAAGAGCACTAAGGCTTTTCATTCTCAACGGGAGAAAACTCAACCAATACCAACAATCCACCATGCGAGGATGGCTTCAACATACTAGTGAGGGGTTAACCCTATAATAAGTATGGAAGACTTACAATCAACTCACTAAGGATGTGGTGAGATTTACATCAACCACTATGAGAATTGAAACCTATGGCTAATGTATGAAAACATATTAACAATGGACAAAGCCAAAATAATTGAATGGGTGAAGTTAATTGATTATGAGTATTTACAAAATATGGTCAAAATATGATTAAGATTCGATTCGAAGAAGTGTTATCAAAAGTGAAGTTGGAAAAGTCAAGGACTTAGGGTCCAGGTTTCTAATTTGAAAAGACATGAAAATGTTTGCACAACATGCATTTACAAGTTTAAAAGTCAACAAGTGAAAAGGGATTTTGAAACAAAAAGGGTGTGGATGAAGGAGTGTAAAACTTCCTAGAGGTTCACCTCTTGAAATCATATAGAAGATGATTCAAGTGTGTCCTTTGGAATGAGCAACAAAACAAGTAAGCGAATAAAAGCAAGATGATACCGGATGCCATCAATGGACTTATACCAATCTCACTAACAAAAGCGGATACCGGATACCAATAAATGGATTTACACCAATCTCCTAAAACAAAACAATGATACCGGAAGCCAATAAATGGACTTACTCCAATCTCACAAAGTAAAATAAAACAGAAGGGTGGATACCGGATGCCAATCTATCTGGGCTTACTCTAATCTCCAAAGAATGATCATAGGAGTACAAGTGCCAACAACATGGACTTATAATTGCATCCTCACATACAACAATCAAACACAAGCATTAAGCAAAGAGGACATGAGTGGCCAATGAAATGGTCTTACACTTAATCCCTTCCAAATCATAGGAACAGAGGCCAAAGTATGGACTTATAGCTGATTCCTCAATGGGCAAACTCAAATAAGTCCCAAAGATATGAAATGATGATCATGCAATACTGAACCATTAATGATGATAAATGCACAAAGGCAAACAATCAAACATGTACAGATGAAGCAATCAAGCAAACAAAGTCATTTAGCACCCACTATATACAAGCAATTTGGCTCAAGCAAGGGTTGGACTATAAAGTCAACTGGAATGGGGTAAGTGGTGCTCTTAACCTTAACATTGAGAGTTAAGGTGAAGCAGATGAAGGATATGAGGGGTGTGCCTCATTGCTCTTATCCCTGGTCAGGGAGAGCATTGAATATCAGAATGTGTGGGAGTTCAGAAAGTTGGAACTCTCTCCACAAGTTAAGGACTCTATAGATCTTGGGCTTTTACTCACTATGCATCAACACATGTGGTGTGAGCAAGGTGAGTGACACACAGAATAGTAGGAGATGGATTACACATCTCTTTTGTCTACCAATTGCCTTATTAAAAGGACTTTTCCTGCTTGGGGACAAAGATAAACAATCACAAACATTGCCTCTTAAGGAGGACTTCAGACAGGTGCCTGGCTAAGTAACAAGCCAGGTCTTCCAGACTACATGGAGACAAGAGATTCTACCTCAATGCTTAAGCTATCAAGCAAAGCAATAGCAAGTTCACAATGGAACTATAGCAACTAATGTACCTTAAATCAATCAAATATAATCAGTATACCAATCACAAAGTCAAAACAGACAAGATAAGAGCAACAGTCAACACAATCAATCACATGTGCAAAGCACAAACTCAAATCAAATGAGCTAGAGGCATCCTGCAAAACAAACCAAGTTAGTCCATAACAATCAAATAAACCAAGCTCAATCAACTTGAATTAATCTCCTTAAAGCAATTTGCTTCTTCAACCTGAAAATCAAACTCAAACATGAGAAATAAACCCTTAGGCCAAAGCCTAGGGTCAAAGGAGGAGAAATAGACCAAAACAGAACATGAAAAATGACCAAAATGAAGATTAATCAAATAAGAACAAAGTCCCATTGGTCTCATATCAAAACTATTCACCAAATTCATTTCACAAACAAATCATGTCAAACTAGGCAAATTGAGAACTCAATGATATAAACAGAATGAACACAAGCATATCAATACCAAAATGGCTCAATAAATTCCAAGAAAAATCATGCTTAAACAGCACACATTCAATGAGTAACATACCAAAAATCATGGCATTTGGATAAAGGGAAGCAAGTCAATTAAAATCCCTAAGTCAAAGCATATTCAAACAAGCTCATACAAGGCACCAAATCAAGCATCAACTTCAAGCAAGCATAAAACAGAAACCAAACATGATAAATGAATGAAACCAAAGCCATGGCAAACTTCAAGATGTCTATAATACACATGTCAAATTTCAGGTCCATCCAATAAACACCAAGAATTTCACAGATCATATGATATCATGACTCACAAAAGGTTCACAATTGGTCAAACAGGGGAGAAATTCTCAAACAAATTGAAAATGCATTCCAAAATTCTACAAACAATCATGCTCAAACTAGACATCCAGAAGTATCATCATGCAAAATTTCAGAGCAATTGGCAATCAAATGGCATGGTAAATAAAATCAACAAGATAGACAAGAAATGGTGTGACACACATTGTCACACCTCCAATAATCACATCATATCTCACAATCCAGGAAGGCAAAAATCACAAACCATATACCAAAATGTTCATCAAAGTGTCTAGATTACACATGTAAAATTTCAAGAATTTTGGATCAACCATCATGATTTCACAAATGAAATGGCAAGCTAGGTACATGAATGCATAAGCAAGAACAAACCCTAGGCAATTTTTTTTTCCAACCGTGGAAAAATTCATTAAAAATCATCAAAAAATAGAAGACATCATAAGGATCATAGCACAAAAAATCTCATGTTGATTGGATTATTATTGAGAGAATTATGATTTTTTCCATGTGGAAGAAAATTAAAAAAATGTGAAAGGAAGCATGTTAACATGGAAGCATAATTGAAAAAGAAATACAAAAGCCAAAAGAGAAAAGTCCTTGGTCCGGACTCGAACACGCGCGCTATTCAAATGAAGCGCTACTTAAGTGAAACGCTGCGTTTCACTTAAGTACGTGGCATGGCGTAATTGGTCACATGGTTCACAAACACCAAATTCATGCAAAAGCACGGGCAACTGGATCAAAGAAGTTCTGGAAAACAGAGACCTAATGTTCATCATCACCTTCATCCTGTTCATAATCACCAAGAACAAAACCTCACAGAAATTCAAGAAACTTATATCAATCGAACCAGCCTTCATCATACATCACTAATCTAGCATTTATTTGTCCTAATTTTACGCATATCAAATGGATCGATCAAATTAAGTTCTAACAACTAAACTTCGAATCAAGATAACTTTCTCAAAACCTAATGAAAATGCACGATTCAAAGTTCATCATACTCAGCAACAAAAGATCTATCAGATGCACATGACAATTGGAAGAATTAGAGCAATCGAATTTCACCTTGATGAAGATGCAGAAACTTGATTTGCTTGTTTCAAGGCTCCAATTGTGAAAACAGATGCTCAATGATGAAGAGGAAGATGAATGAATGATGTACTTTAGCTCAACAATGCTCAGATTCGAAGAAATCTCCAAATGCCATGTGAATGCTCAAGTTTCAATAGCTGCAATTCTTCAAGAATTCTCCAATATTTGCTTCAACAGATCTTCAATACTTCCTGCAGATGATGATTAGCACAAGAACAAGCAAAAGGAATGATGAAATTCGATGGAAAAAAGTTGAAGAAATTTGAGAGAATTTGAGAGAATTTGAGTTTGGATCTGAAATTGTGATGTTGTTAATCAATTTTCTGTTATGATTAGTGCTTTATACCAACTGTTAATCCAGCTTGCTAAACATGATTAGGCAAAATGCAATGGATTAGTGAATTGAGCATATTATGCAATTTGGCCAAAATGCCCTCATGCTTATGTGACCAATGGAACAGTGCAAATTCACTTGCAGCAAGTTGCAATTTCTGTTTTAAGGCCAATGCAATTGGTTTGGAATGAAAATTATGCATACTTTTCAAAATCACTTTTTCCCACCAAAATTCAAAATGAATTCACTTGAAAAATGCACTTTTTGTGTGATGATTTTTGATGAAATGCAATGAATGATTGTGATAGAGCAAGTCAAATGGAGATTGTAGCAAAAAACCCCACTCAATTTGGCCAAATGGTGTGAAAGTTATCCAAGCTTGAAGTTCAAAATTTCTTGACAATGATTTGGTCATAACTTGCCAACCACACATGAGAAATGGATGTTCTTGGACTTTTTGGAAAGGTAAGAGCAAGATCTTCAACTCTCATGTTGGACAAAATTTTATTTGAAGCTTTCTTGATGATGTAAAGTTGAGGAGAAGACCTTTCCATTTTTGGCAGCTTGAAATTACAGGTCACTTACTATTTTTGGAAACTTTTCGTCTGACCTCCAATTCCTCAATGAGGATGTTTGACATGTTATATGAGGCTTGTATGGACATGAATAAGGTCTCTCAAACCATCTCCCACCTTCAAATCCTTGATTAAATGCACAGTTGACCACAGTTGACTTTGCTAGGGTTTTGGTTGACTGAACAATGCTTTGATGAATTTCAAGCCTCTACCACTTGAGATCTTGATTCAAAATGATATCACAACTCATATGAACTCTTGTGAATGATGAATGGTGCCCAAATTCTTCAGAATGGCCACCATCTATGGCTTAATGAATGCCTTTGACTGGCTTGACCTAATGTTGCTTCATCTGCAAGTAACAAGGTTAGATGACAATATTTTTGTACTTTTGGATTAGTAAACAAATGAAAAGCAATGATATACAAATGCTAAACATGCTTGGTGATCAAGAACCACTCTCAAAAGATAACCCACCCACAAGGAAGGAGGCAAAGTGCACAATGATCCTTGAGGCAATGATATGATAGGATATGATGCCATGAGGGATCTTAGGGAAAAAATTGGGGTCTTACAGATGCCCCTATTTAAGGTCATTCTTGCCGGAGAAGTGAAGTTTAGAAATCTTCATCTCGACGCGGTAGAATGGGCTTAAATAACAGTAATGAGACAAATTTTGGTCCCTAAGAGACCTCATGATGCAGATGTATGCATGTAAAAGACACAAACCCTGTGGGGATATGGTTCGCACAGAAGAAGAGACGATCCATCGGAGTAATGCACTCACCAGGAACAGAGACTCTAACAGGACTTTTATTGGGGATAAAAAGGAAAGAATGCGTGAGCAGGACACGACTTTGATTTGGGGAAAGACAGAAAACAGACTGGAGACTTTACTGGGGAAGTAAAGGACTCACACTAGGGATCAGAAGGGTTCCAAAGGAAGACACATCCATTGGAAAGACACAAGCTGACTCAAACTATCCACGAAGGATACTTCGGATAAAAAAAATCCGGACTTGGACCAAGGAACGATTCACAAAGAACCTCCCTGCCGGGGAAAATTGCACATATTGGGGAAAACGCCAATACAGCAAAGGGTAAACATCACCACAGGAAATTCCACTGGAGAAATGTCTAACAAAGAGACTCTCACGGGGAAAAGCAACAAGGAAATGAGGTGTTACCGGTATAAGGGCAACAAACTCAGGAAGAATGAATATCTAAGACCGGTATAAGGGTGAGAGATATCAATCAACCAAACATCTGAGAAGGACCTAAAAAAGGTACATCAACTCAGGAAAATCTGACTCCACAGGGGACCAAAGTCATAATAGGGAGCAGAAGGGAAGGAACACTAGGGATACCGAGGTATATAATAGGTGACCGACCGAAGCGTGAATTGGTTTATATGCCAAAACACTCATCATCCGAAAGGAGGGCTTGAAAAAGCAAATCGACTTACAGGATGGACATTCGAATCCACAAAGGGAAGACGAATCTTACTCAACTGGGGACACAAACCCAAAGAGTGCATGAGATATAATATCCATTACCGTCAGAACATGGATAGAATACTCGCATGAGATATATTATCTGTTACCGTCAGAACGTAGATAATACACTCGCATGGTAAGAAACACCAAGGATACCGGTTACTGGGTATATAAAAGGTGATCTACCGAAAACGTGGATTGGTTTTTACTGCCAAAACACTCATCATCCAAAACACAAACTGGTTAAAGGATGGATATTCGATTCTACAAAGAATACGAATCTTACTCAACTTGGGGAAGATCAACAAATGATTCCAACCAAAGAGTGAATGAGACATATTATTCATTACCGGCAGACCGTGAATAATATACTCGAAAAGGAAAAGACACCAGAGATACCGGTTAGGGCATATAATAGGTGACTAACCAAAAAAGAGAGACAATCGATACCAAGCATCCGGGTAAACGAAAGACAACTCAAAGGGATAAATTGCAAGCATCCGGCAATTATCCGAAACAACAAATATTCGATTCCACAAAGGGAAATAACGAATCTTACTCGACCGGGGAAACACAAAAGGCTTCGACTGAAGAGTGCATGAGATATACTATCCGTTACCGTCAGAACGTGGATAACATACTCGCATGGAAGATTATCCACAACCGGTTACTGGGTTAATAAAGGATAAATCGATCGAAAAAGAAAGGCATCGGGATACCAAAACTAGGTATATAAAGATGACCGATCAAAGGGAGCAACAATCATTACCAAGCAAACGGGTAAATGAGAGAAGACTCACTGGGGATGAATTGCAAGCATACGGCAATTACCCACAAGGACTAGCTGGGGATGCATTGATAACCAATCAATGATCCGGGGAACAAATCACTAGCAAACGGTGAAAGGACCCACTGGCGACTTCAAAAGGATACAACATTGCAAGCATACGGCAATGATCCAGAAGACAACTTGCTGGGGATACAATTGCTAGCATACGACAATTGTCCACAAGCAGAGGGAGGAATATCAACATCAAATATTGAATGAAGATAACCACAAAGAGTAACCATCATCGGTTAGGATGAACAACAGGGTTAACTCTGCAAAGAGGAGCAATTAGGGTTTACAACTACCGAATACGGGGTAGAATACCAAAACTCTGGCTGAGGAAACAAGAGGTTTAACACTACCGACTACTGGGTAGACAACCAAAGACTCAGCTGGGATAAAATTGCTAGCAACCGGCAATCATCCACTCGTACCATAAGGCACAAACTCCACTGGGGGAGAAAAACACAACATGGGATTTACAACTACCGAATACGGGGTAGAAGACCACCACTCTACTGGGGGTAAGGTGAACGGAGCCAAATACTGAGCGATTATTCAACTTATTCCACAGGGAGACACAAATCTCGTTGGGGACAGAACCACAACAGCACAAAATCCACCATCAACCAGAACGAACCACAAAGGTTACCTCTGCTAGGGGAAAAGAGATAGGACTTACAACTACCGAATACGGGGTAGTAGCCATACTCTGGTGGGGATAAAAGATTTAGGGTTTACATCTACCGAATACTGGGTAGAAAACCACAACTCCGCGTGGGGAGGAAAGAATCACAAATCCACACGGGAACAAAAATAGGGTTTATAACAAACCACAAACTGCTGGAGAGCAGGAAAATAGGATTTACGACTACCGAAAAAATTGGGTAGAAAACTGAATCAACTCTTGCTGAGGAATAAAAGGTATATAACCACAAATTCCATCAAGAAGAAGGAACATAGGACTTACAACTACCGGTTACTGGGTAGAGGCCCAAAAAGATTCCGCTGGGGACAAATGAATTGATGCCGGTTACTGGGCAATTTATTCACTCGTTCCACAGGGAAGCATAAGAAACGGTTGACAAATGCCAATTCGGGATTGATCCGAAAAGACAAACAGAATCAAGACTCATCCTATGAGGATATAACTCAATAGGAAAATCCATCCCAATATATGTGTTGGGAGGAAACGGAAAAAACCGTCATCCACGAGGATAATCTCAGTGGGGAACCGCAGAAGGAAAGACAGACACTTTCTGCTTATAGGGCTGACTCTACATGGAGAGATTTAAACACCCGACATCTGCTTGGGAAGATCTATAAAGATCTATACCACCCATAGCAGGAGAACAACAAACAAAAGATATATGGCAAAAAATGCAACATGCATATCTGAATGTTTATGATTATGCATGAATATGCGTGATTTATGTTTGGATGAATGCTGACAAAACAGACATATCTAACACAAACAGGTCCAAGAATCAAACGCCCGGTACTATACTTCCAGGGGAAAAACCAACTGGAAAGCCAATCTGCTGGAGATCTACATGCTGAAAAGAAAAGATCTGCGGGAAGGCAACAGATCAGAGATACCAAAGAAACACCAGATCTCTGAGTAATGGATCAACAATCAACCCAACTAGCACAGAAAGTCACAACAGGCAACGACGGCCACAAAGACAAATCTGTTGGGGAAACAGGAGAAATCCCGAGATATCTGCAGGGGAATCTTCAGTATCAACTGAGAACTGCACAAAGCGAGAACTGCCATGAAAGCAACTCCACACAACTCCACTGGGGAACAACCCACTAAGGGAGAACATATCATCCACGTAGAATCTTCTACACCAGCAACTCTACCTAGGGATCAAAGCAATCGGGAAATCAACCCAAACTCAGGATGCTAGACCACCAACCCAACCTACTGGGGAACAGAGATTTCACCGAGCATAAACTGCTACAAAATCAACTCTGTCAAGGATACCAGCTCTGGCGGAGACTCTGAGGGAATACCACAGATGCAATCCTGACTCTGACGGGGATTCTGGTTTTGTTGGAGATACCAACTCCTTTTGGGGATTTTGCACAAATACAATCCACCAAACCACGAATCTACTGGCAGATCTACTGGGGAAATCCACTGAGGATATGGAAGAGAGCTAGGGAATCAACCACCAAATGCTAACCCTTCTGAGGAGAACACCCACAACTGCTGAGGAGGAACACAATCACTGCCCTGCTGCCGGGATAAACACACTGATGGGGAGATAGCAACTCCGCTGGCGACTTGGCCGGGGAATAGAGTACTGCTGGAACAAACGAAGTCTTCCACAAGCGCTCTGTTCCGGGGATATATCACAGATTCTGCTAGCGACTGTGCTGAGGAAAGACAGCAACAACCCTGCTTGCGATAATGTTGGGGGAAAGCGGTAGAGTACCAGGATATCAATCCATCAACCACTGAATCTTCAAAAAGAAAGCCCTCATGCTGAGGAGAGAAACAACAACTCCGCTAGCGAGTGCACTGGGGAGACTACTGCTGGAGAAGAAAACGAAGTCTTCAACAACATCTCTGCTTGGGGAACAACCCTAACAAAAACTCTGCTTGGGGAACAACCCCAACAATCAAGCAGGAGAAAGAGGATACAACCAAATCAGGAATATGAACAAATTGTCTTACCTGTTGGAAATCATGTCACCCTTGGGAGAGCACTGAGAAAATCTTGAGTATCCTTCTATCATTGTGAATGTTCACTTTGTTTAAAACAACAAATTTTGAAAAATTTTATTTGTTTAAAACAATGACATTTTATCAATTAAAACATGCAAAACATTTGTTGAATTGAAACAAATAAGAATGCAAATAATTGGATAAAAGCTCAAATTGATTTGATGGAATGGTAGCCTGCAAATGGCAAGACTCCATAGATCTGTACAAATTTGAATCTCGATGTATGCGAAGCTTCAGTCGACGACGAATCGAGAACCTCTGACGAAAAGACAGTTGTGGAACAGAAAGTCTTGTAGGGATGCAGTTACTTGCTAAATCCCTAATTTTTGCCTAGATTGCCCCAGGGTGAGGTACTCAATCTAGCGGGATGCAAATATTCTCTTTTTTTCAAGTCTCTAACTTTTGCCTGGATCACCCTTGCGGGTTCTCCACCGAGACGCTCATTTTTGCCTAAGCCGCCCTTTCGGGTTTTCAACTTAGCGAGCTATTCTGTTCTTCATTTGCATATACTTTTTTTTAGGCAAAGTATCTCTTGACTGCATCTGAATTCACAGGACGAGTGAAATCCTCCCCATCCATTGTTGTAAGCATCAAAGCTCCGCCTGAAAAGGCTCTCTTAACAACATATGGACCCTCGTAGTTTGGAGTCCACTTGCCTTTGGAATCGGGCACGAAAGACAAGACTTTCTTGAGCATGAGGTCACCTTCTCGGAACACACGAGGCTTGACCTTCTTATCAAATGCTTTCTTCATTCTCTGCTGATATAACTGACCATGGCACATGGCAGTCAATCGCTTCTCTTCAATCAGATTCAACTGGTCATAACGACTCTGAATCCACTCAGCATCAGTCAACTTGGCTTCCATCAAGACTCTCATTGATGGGATCTCCACCTCTACTGGGAGAACAACCTCCATGCCGTAAACAAGAGAGAAAGGGGATGCCCCTGTCGAAGTGCGGACAGATGTGCGATATCCATGCAAAGCAAATGGCAGCATCTCATGCCAATCTTTGTACGTCACTGTTATCTTCTGGATAATCTTCTTGATATTCTTATTAGCAGCTTCGACAGCCCCATTCATCTTGGGTCTGTAGGGAGAGGAATTATGGTGTGCAATCTTGAATTCAGCGCACAACTCTTCCATCATCTTATTATTCAGATTAGATCCATTATCAGTAATGATCTTATCTGGCACACTATAACGGCAAATCAGCTGGTTCTTGATAAACTTCACAACCACCTACCTGGTCACATTCGCATACGACGCGGCTTCAACCCATTTGGTGAAGTAATCAATTGCTACGAGAATAAACCTGTGTCCATTGGACGCCTTCGGTTCAATCATGCCGATCATGTTGATTCCCCACATAGAGAAAGGCCATGGTGATGAAATCACATTCAGAAGTGTCGGAGGAATATGAATCTTATCCGCATAAATCTGACACTTGTGGCATTTCTTCACATATTTGCAGCAGTCAGACTCCATTGTCAGCCAATAGTAGCCTGCTCTCAACATCTTTCTAGCCATGGCATGTCCATTGGAATGAGTACCAAATGAACCCTCATGGACCTCAGTCATCAACAGGTTTGCTTCGTGTCTATCCACGCATCTGAGCAAAACCATGTCAAAGTTTCTCTTATACAGCACTTCACCACTGAGGTAGAAACTGCCTGACAACCTTCTCAAAGTTTTCCTATCTTTCACAGATGCCTCAGGCGGGTAGACCTGGTTCTGGAGGAAATTCTTGATATCGAAATACCAAGGCTTGTCATCATTCACTTCTTCCACTGCAAATACGTGAGCTGGTCTATCCAAGCGCATCACAGCAATATTGGGAACCTCATTCCAATACTTGACCATAATCATTGAGGCAAGTGTAGCAAGCGCATCTGCCATCCGATTATCCTCTCGAGGAATATGATGAAAGTCAACTTCTGTAAAGAACGTTGAAATCCTTCTCGCATAATCTCTATACGGAATGAGACCAGGCTGATTCGTCTCCCATTCACCCTTGATCTGATTGACAACCAGGGCCGAATCACCATACACATCAAGATGTTTCATTCTCAAATCAATACATTCTTCAAGTCCCATAATACAGGCCTCATACTCAGCCATATTATTCGTGCATTTGAAAGTTAGCCTTGCTGTAAGCGGAATGTGAGTGCCATGAGGAGTAATGATTACTGCCCCAATACCATTTCCGTACTGATTTACAGCGCCATCAAACACCATCTTCCATCTGGAACCAGGTTCCGGACCTTCATCAAGTGTAGGCTCATCACAATCTTTCATTTTCAAATACAGAATCTCCTCATCAGGGAAGTCATACTGAACTGACTGATGATCTTCAATCGGCTGGTGCGCTAGATGGTCAGCCAAGATACTACCTTTGATAGCTTTCTGAGCTCGATACTCAATATCATACTCAGACAATAACATCTGCCAACGGGCAATCCTCCCGGTTAAAGCAGGCTTCTCGAAAATATACTTGATTGGATCCATTCGGGATATCAACCAAGTTGTATGATTTATCATGTACTGGCGCAAACGTTTAGCAGCCCAAGCCAAAGCACAACACGTCTTCTCAAGCATAGAGTACCGAGACTCACAATCAGTAAACTTCTTACTGAGGTAGTAGATAGCAGATTCCTTCTTCCCTGATTCATCTTGTTGACCGAGTACACAACCCATCGAGTCTTCAAGCACAGTCAAATACATAATCAGAGGTCTTCCTTCCACAGGAGGAGACAAGATCGGAGGTTCCGACAGATACTCTTTGATACTGTCGAAAGCTTTCTGGCAATCCTCGGTCCAATCATGAGACTGATCTTTCCGGAGGAGCTTGAATATAGGCGCACATGTGGCAGTCATGTGGGATATAAATCTGGAAATATAGTTTAAGCGGCCAAGAAAACCTCGGACTTGCTTCTCAGTTTTGGGTGCAGGCATCTCTTGTATTTCTTTGACCTTTGCAGGATCAACCTCAATACCTCTCTCGCTGACAACGAAACCCAACAACTTGCCGGAACGGACTCCAAATGTACATTTGTTCTGATTCAGGCGAAGTCTAAACTTCCTCAAACGCTGAAAAAGCTTCAACAAATGCTCAACATGTTCAACTTCCGTTCGGGACTTGGCAATCATATCATCGACATAGACCTCTATCTCCTTGTGCATCATATCATGAAACAAGGTAGTCATAGCTCGTTGATACGTGGCTCCGGCGTTCTTCAAACCGAAGGGCATCACTCGATAACAGAATGTTCCCCAAGGTGTGATGAATGTTGTCTTCTCCATATCTTCGGGTGCCATTTTGATTTGGTTATAACCGGAAAATCCGTCCATAAACGAAAAGACTTTGAATTTAGCTGTATTGTCTACCAACATATCAATGTGTGGTAGAGGAAAATCATCTTTCGGACTAGCTTTATTCAAATCTCTGTAATCAACACACATACGGACTTTTCCGTCCTTCTTAGGCACAGGCACAATATTGTCCACCCATTGAGGATATGTAGAAGTCACCAGAAACCCCGCATCAATTTGCTTCTGAACTTCCTCTTTGATCTTCACTGCCATATCTGGATGAGTTCTTCTAAGCTTTTGCTTCACAGGCACGCACTCAGGCTTCAAAGGCAGGAAGTGTTGCACAATATCTGTATCTAGACCCGGCATGTCTTCATACGACCAAGCGAAGATATCTGAATATTCTCGTAGCCATTCGATCAATCTCTTCTTGATAGACTCTTCAAGAAGTGCCCCAATCTTCACCAGACGAACACAATCCTCAGACCCCAAGTTGACTGTTTCCAGATTTTCAAGGTGTGGTTGAATGATCTTCCTCTCGTGCTCAAGGAGACGGGTAATCTCATCAGGAATCCCTTCAACATCATCTTCCTCTGCCTCGAATACAGGGAATTCAAAATTGGGAGATGGCGTTGGATCGTTATGTTCAATGGGTTTCAGAATCAACCTGCATAATGATTTTGGTTAATGAAAACTTTAGAATTTAAACAAGCAAATCATTATGCAGATGAAAAATGTTTTTATTCTTGTTTTTATGGGTTTTTTGTGATCACTGATTTCATGCAAAAGCAAAAAGTGAAAACAAATGGAAAAACAAATGTTTAACAATGCATTAATTGAATGAAATATCATTGTATAAATGCTGCCAACAATGTCATCACTTCTCCTTTTGGCATGGGAGAAGGGTTTTAAACAAAGTGAACAATTACTCTGATCTATGGATGACTGTAGGAACATCTACAGCGACCCAATTGTGGCAGACACCGCCAGGGATAACAAAGTTGCACAGGTCCTCCGTATCCTCTTCTAAGATAGCAGCAGCCTCTTCAGATTGATCAGCGTGGATGAATCCTGCACTCTTGAACAAACCCAGCTCATTGAATGCCCCAGAGGAATAGCCAATGCCAGCCCGGGATCTATTGTCTTCAAGCTCGATCATCTTCCCCAAACCAGCAACTGCACCACATTCAATGGCCAGCTTCGCATCTTTGTAGGAAGCAAATGAAGGAGACTTCTTCTCAATTGGTTCATCAATAGATAAAGCTTGGAAAGGAGTTCCAACTTCATCCTCAGCGTCAATATATGAGAAAGAAGACAAATGGCTAACCAGGAGAGCCTTTTCTCCCCCTACCACGACCAGTTTCTTGTTCTTCACGAACTTCAGCTTCTGGTGTAGGGTGGATGTCACGGCGCCAGCCTCGTGAATCCATGGTCTACCAAGGAGACAGCTATATGATAGGTGGATATCCATTACCTGGAAGGTAACCTGGAAATCACTTGGTCCAATCTTGATTGGGAGATCAACTTCCCCAATTACAGTCTTACGCGACCCATCAAATGCTTTCACAACAACACCACTCTGCCTCATAGGAGGACCTTGATATGACAAATTCGAGAGAGTGGATTTTGGCAATACATTCAGAGATGATCCAGTGTCCACCAGCACGTTGGACATAGCATCAGACTTGCAATTCATAGAAATATGTAAAGCCATGTTGTGGTCTCTTCCCTCCTCAGGGAGATCAGCGTCACAGAAACTCAACGTGTTGCAAGCAGTAATGTTTGCAACAATACCATCAAACTGTTCTACAGTGACGTCATGATCAACGTACGCCAGGTCCAAAACCTTCTGCAGAGCCTCCCTATGGGGTTCTGAATTCAGCAGCAGAGATAAAACGGAAATTTTGGATGGCGTTTGTAGAAGCTGATCTACAACATTGTACTCACTCTTTTTGATGAGCCTCAGCATCTCATCACATTCTTCATTCACAATGCCACTAGGGCCAACTGAAGAAACAGGAGCCTTTTGTACAGAGGAGGAGGGTTGTCTGGCAACAGCAAGTGCCGGATTCTGAATATTCACAGCAGTCCCAACCGGACGCTCAGCAGAATCAGAAGCAACAGTCCTAGCCTGAGGCTTAGGCGCAGAGAATACTCGACCACTCCGGGTCAACCCACTTACATCAGCAATGTTGGTTACAGACGTAGAAGGCAACGACACTTCTCTCCCATCTTCAACAACAACGGGGTTATATCTGAACGGAACAGCTCGGTCAGAAGAATAAGGCACAGGGCCCGCAGGTTTGATGACTAATGAAGGAGAGACCTTCGGCTTGCTGCTATCATAACGAATAACAACAGGCTCGGGCAATTTGAACACAGGGGATATAACATTGACCTCTGGTTCATCTTCATCAACATTGCGATTCTGAAGAATCTCAATGGTACCCTCATCCAATAACTCTAGAAGTTCTCTGCGTACCTGGTTACACCCCAAGCGATTAACTGAACAGATGCGGCATCTATCATGGTCATGCTCCATGTGGCTGTATTGACACAGCAAACGATGTAATTCGACCAATGATTGTCTAATATGACTTACATATTTGACCTTATACTTGCCAGGACATCCTTGGACCATATTAACCGATTTCCCATGCGCGGGCAATGGGTTCTTGGTAACATTCGGGCCTGAATCTTCAAAGCTCAGTATTCCACATCTCATAAGGTCTTGAACCTTAGTCTTCAGTGGGTAGCAATTTTCAATGTTATGACCCGGAGCACCGGAATGATAGACACAGTGTTGGTCCGGTTTGTACCACCATTGCGGATTCGCAGGCACAACTGGAGGATCCCTTGGAGTAACCAGCTTTCTCTCAAACAAGGAGGGATACAATTCTGCATATGACATAGGAATCGGATCGAAGCTGATCTTCTTCCTATCATAACTCAAATTAGCCTGGTTGGTAGTACGGCCACGAGGCTGGTAAGCCTGTTGCTGTGGACGCTGCTGTTGCTGATACTGAGGCTGTTGATATTGCTGAGAATTGTCTTTGAAGACAGGTGCTATATGAGCCACCTGGTGCTGATTATTGTTACGCCGTGCTGGCTTCCTCTGAACAGAGGGTCTTCTAGGCTTAGCATGGGATTGCACAGCGTGTGCCTCCCCATCCTTCTTCTTAAACGCCCCATATCGTTTAGAAGAAGAGCTATCATCCTTTGCCAATCGTCCTTCACGGACTCCTTCCTCAAGTCGCATCCCCATGTTCACCATCTCGGCGAAATCAGAGGGAGCACTTGCTACCATCGGCTCATAATAAAAAGAACTAAGAGTCTTCAAAAAGATCTTAGTCATCTCTTTCTCTTCCAGCGGTGGAGTAATCTGAGCAGCCAGCTCTCGCCACCTCTAGGCATACTCCTTAAACGTTTCCTTATCCTTCTGGGACATGGCCCTGAGCTGATCACGGTCAGGAGCCATATCAACGTTGTACTTGTACTGCTTGACGAAGGCTTCGCCAAGATCGTTGAAGGATCGGATATTAGCACTGTCCAAACTCATGTACCATCTGAGTGCAGCACCGGACAGACTGTCTTGAAAATAATGGATCAGAAGCTGATCATTATCAGTTTGCGTAGACATCTTTCTGGCGTACATGACCAGATGAGCCAGAGGGCAGGTGTTCCCCTTATATTTTTCAAAGTCAGGCACTTTGAATTTGATCGGTATCTTGACACCGGGAACAAGGCACAACTCGGCAGCAGACTTGCCGAACAAATCCTTCCCTCTGAGGGTCTTCAATTCCTTTCTCAGCTCAAGGAATTGGTCATTCATAGCGTCCATCTTCTCATTAACGTCCGGGCCCTCAGACGGCTCGGAATGATAGATGGTGTCGTCTACCCTAGGAATGGTATGCACGACAGGTGGAGCAGCAACAGGGACCGGGCTAGATGCCGGCATATGAGCAAAAGTTGGTGCAGGAATATCAGGCATGAAACCCGGAGGCATTCCCAAGGAAATCCGGCTGGCATGGCATGAGGCGCAAAGTGGGCGCTGGCAGCAGGCACTGTCGAAGCAACGACCTCTGAGATAACAGTCCTCTGGACAGGAGTTGCAGGAGGTTGAGCAGGTTGATTCTGAGCAGCAAGGAGTTGCTCCATCAAAGCGCCAAGTCTGGCGACCTCTTCTTTCAATTCGCGGTTCTCTTGTTCTAGCTGATCCATAACTCTTGCAGAATTGGCTCGAGTATAATACCGGTGAGTCAGCTTGTCTTCAAAATAAATGAAGAGCACAGAGTTAGGACAAGAAGACCAGAAACAAGGTACCTGCTTATGCAAAATGATGCATGAAATGCTTGTGCATATGCTTTATTTTATTTTCAAGGAACCCTTAGGGTATTATTTGCAATTTTTGAATTTTTAAGCATTTTAATTTCATATGGAAAATATCTCATTCAATATAATCGAGACAAAGAAGTACATCATTTTTGATTATTACAGAGAGAAAAGGAAAATAAACATCCTATGGATCCCTAGAAGCTCGGGATGCTGGAAGACGAGATACACACAACTTCTTGATCTCTCTCTCATAGGCTGCTTCCATATCTGCTTTCTCCTTTGCAAGTCGATCATACTTCCTCTTCCAGAATTTGGAAGACTGAGGAAGCAGAGAAGTCCAAGTATCATTGGGATCATCGATCACCTGATGCTCGAGAAACTCAATCAGAGCGTCCTTCTCCTTCAGCTGATGAAGCAACTCTTCTCTTTCACGGATCCAAGCACGTGAAAGGTCTTCTTCTCTCAACTCCTCTACATTTTGGTTGGGGAGGGTTGAAGGCCCAGCCACAACCAACGGTGTAGGTCTCGGATGATCATACGGCATGAGGTATACGGCAGCTCTCTGTCTGACCCAAGAAGTATAAGGCTCCAAAGCAATGCAGTTCTTCGGACCCAACTCATTCCTAGACTTCTTGCAGATCTTGCGCCAAGCGCGGACAAATCTGGCTTTCAGGCCTTGGGGATCTTTACCCTCCTGAAAGAATACACCTTCTAACAGAATGTTATGAGGTTTATCCTTTAGGGGGAACCCAAGCTGACGACGTGCTAAGATGGGATTGTAGCTGATCCCACCACATGTACCAAGAAGAGGCACATTAGGGAATTCACCACAATAATCAATAATCTGCACAGTATCATACACACGATCATACCAAGAGATATCATCATTAGTGAGAGACATAAGTCTTTGAGACCACCGTAGACATCCCTTGTTCTCCTTAAAAGCAAGTGTCTGCGGCAAGTGCGAAATAAACCACTTATACAGCAGAGGCAGACAGCACACAATAACTCCTCCACCCTTTGCATTCCTCAGATGCAAAGAGACATAGGCATCACCCAACAGAGTCGGAACGGGATTAAGAACTGAGAAGATCCTAATGGCGTTCACATCCACAAATCTGTCGATGTTGGGGAATAATACCAACCCATAGATGAGCAACACAAATAAAGCCTCAAAGGCATCCTCACTCATGGACTTCCCATAAACGGTAGGTTGAGCGATGAGGAAATCAGAAGGAAGACCCTGAATTCCACCTTTGGTAGTCAGATTAGCTTTAATCAACGCTTCATCTATGTGCAACAAGTCTGCAATCTCTCGGGCAGTCGGAATACTCTCTAAGCCACTGAACGGCACCTGATCCAGAATCGGGATCCCAATAAGATGAGAATACTCCTCCAAAGTAGGCAGCAACTGAAAGTCCGGAAATGAGAAGCAGTGGTACAGAGGATCATAAAACTGCGCCAGAGTACTCATCAGTCCCTCATCAACCTGAGTAGTCAACAGAGGCAGAAGCTTCCCATAACGAGCTTTGAAACCCAAGGGATCTAATACATAGGATGTCAGATTCCTTAACTCTTTTACATCAGGCTGTCTAAAGCTGTACTTCTTTGTATGCCGTTTTGGTCTTTCCATGTCTGAAAATTTTGCAAATAAACCCTTTAAGTTCCTTGAATTTTTTTTTTTGATGACATGAATGCAGATGAATGCATGAATGCATGAATGCAACAATCACACTCAAGGATCAAGCAAATCACACCAGACAAAGGTCATGGGAAAGCTCATTGTATCCCTAATATCAATCATCCATTTTGGTGGATTTAGGTTTGCACCTTATCGACACCCAAGTTCCATTGATATTAATGGTACATGAACCGGCTCAATCATCCTTAATATCAATCATCCATTTTGGCGGATTTAGGTTTTCACCTGATCAACACCCAAGTTCCACTGATATTAAGGATATTTGAACGACTCAACCACGAATCACGGGTTTGCTGAGAGTCACGAGCATGGAGTCCTGGTTAAGAACCACCCAAAGGGAGTGTACTAGGGTTTAAACCTGCCGAACATGTTCTACCAGAGGTTCCCATAATCATCGCATAACAATCGTATCAGATCTGACATCTGAGCGACCTCCGCACTACGTCCTAAAAATAGGCCAAGATGGGCTTGGTAAACTACGGTCCTTGGCTTCTAAGGCACATGATTGAAAGAATAATGCCTAACCACAAATAACTTGTGTGACATTATTAATCCAACATGACCTCCACCAAGTGAATGGACTCGCAAGTCAACTGGCTAAGGAATACTCCACACCAGTCAACAAGACTATGCCATTCTCCTATCCTAGAGTGCACTCGAGTTCGGGTATAGAACTCATCTCACAGAGATCACCAAAGCAAACAGCAATTGTATATCAAGCAATTCAAACATTACAATCAATACAGTTATCCCAAATTGTACAAAAATATGTCAAATAACACATAAACAATATCATACAACAAGGGTGAAAAGTAGGCAATACCACCAGGGAAGGTCTAATGTTTCCCCAGTGGAGTCGCCACTTTTCTGTAGCGGTGTATTCGTCGCTATATGATTTATCGATTAAACCATAAGCAAAGCATACAAAGAAATCGAGTCGCCACCGCACTTTTATTTATCCAAAGGATTGGCTAAAAAGCGAACAAAAACCTAAGAAGTTTTACACATAGAAAACTAATGAAAAGATCAGAGAATTTGGGTAAGGGGTAAATTACGCAATGGGAAGGTGTTAGGCACCCATCACGTCCTAGGTACTCCTAGGGAGCCCTTTTCACACTTGTTGTATAAAAAGTTTATTTGTTTATGACATATTGTGCAAACATGAATGGGAAGATGAGAAAAAGAATGTACATTTTTATTATTTTTGTGTTTGAACGGATGAACCCGTTGCCTACGTACCTTCCATCAAAGGTAAGGATCAAAACGCCGTAGTTCGGCTAAAAGATTTCCAAAATATGAGTGGGTTCAACTTTAAAACAAGAGCACTAAGGCTTTTCATTCTCAACGGGAGAAAACTCAACCAATACCAACAATCCACCATGCGAGGATGGCTTCAACATACTAGTGAGGGGTTAACCCTATAATAAGTATGGAAGACTTACAATCAACTCACTAAGGATGTGGTGAGATTTACATCAACCACTATGAGAATTGAAACCTATGGCTAATGTATGAAAACATATTAACAATGGACAAAGCCAAAACAATTGAATGGGTGAAGTTAATTGATTATGAGTATTTACAAAATATGGTCAAAATATGATTAAGATTCGATTCGAAGAAGTGTTATCAAAAGTGAAGTTGGAAAAGTCAAGGACTTAGGGTCCAGGTTTCTAATTTGAAAAGACATGAAAATGTTTGCACAACATGCATTTACAAGTTTAAAAGTCAACAAGTGAAAAGGAATTTTGAAACAAAAAGGGTGTGGATGAAGGAGTGTAAAACTTCCTAGAGGTTCACCTCTTGAAATCATATAGAAGATGATTCAAGTGTGTCCTTTGGAATGAGCAACAAAACAAGTAAGCGAATAAAAGCAAGATGATACCGGATGCCATCAATGGACTTATACCAATCTCACTAACAAAAGCGGATACCGGATACCAATAAATGGATTTACACCAATCTCCTAAAACAAAACAATGATACCGGAAGCCAATAAATGGACTTACTCCAATCTCACAAAGTAAAATAAAACATAAGGGTGGATACCGGATGCCAATCTATCTGGGCTTACTCTAATCTCCAAAGAATGATCATAGGAGTACAAGTGCCAACAACATGGACTTATAATTGCATCCTCACATACAACAATCAAACACAAGCATTAAGCAAAGAGGACATGAGTGGCCAATGAAATGGTCTTACACTTAATCCCTTCCAAATCATAGGAACAGAGGCCAAAGTATGGACTTATAGCTGATTCCTCAATGGGCAAACTCAAATAAGTCCCAAAGATATGAAATGATGATCATGCAATACTGAACCATTAATGATGATAAATGCACAAAGGCAAACAATCAAACATGTACAGATGAAGCAATCAAGCAAACAAAGTCATTTAGCACCCACTATATACAAGCAATTTGGCTCAAGCAAGGGTTGGACTATAAAGTCAACTGGAATGGGGTAAGTGGTGCTCTTAACCTTAACATTGAGAGTTAAGGTGAAGCAGATGAAGGATATGAGGGGTGTGCCTCATTGCTCTTATCCCTGGTCAGGGAGAGCATTGAATATCAGAATGTGTGGGAGTTCAGAAAGTTGGAACTCTCTCCACAAGTTAAGGACTCTATAGATCTTGGGCTTTTACTCACTATGCATCAACACATGTGGTGTGAGCAAGGTGAGTGACACACAGAATAGTAGAAGATGTATTACACATCTCTTTTGTCTACCAATTGCCTTATTAAAAGGACTTTTCCTGCTTGGGGACAAAGATAAACAATCACAAACATTGCCTCTTAAGGAGGACTTCAGACAGGTGCCTGGCTAAGTAACAAGCCAGGTCTTCCAGACTACATGGAGACAAGAGATTCTACCTCAATGCTTAAGCTATCAAGCAAAGCAATAGCAAGTTCACAATGGAACTATAGCAACTAATGTACCTGAAATCAATCAAATATAATCAGTATACCAATCACAAAGTCAAAACAGACAAGATAAGAGCCAACAGTCAACACAATCAATCACATGTGCAAAGCACAAACTCAAATCAAATGAGCTAGAGGCATCCTGCAAAACAAACCAAGTTAGTCCATAACAATCAAATAAACCAAGCTCAATCAACTTGAATTAATCTCCTTAAAGCAATTTGCTTCTTCAACCTGAAAATCAAACTCAAACATGAGAAATAAACCCTTAGGACAAAGCCTAGGGTCAAAGGAGGAGAAATAGACCAAAACAGAACATGAAAATTAACCAAAATGAAGATTAATCAAATAAGAACAAAGTCCTATTGGTCTCATATCAAAACTATTCACCAAATTCATTTCACAAACAAATCATGTCAAACTAGGCAAATTGAGAACTCAATGATATAAACAGAATGAACACAAGCATATCAATACCAAAATTGCTCAATAAATTCCAATAAAAATCATGCTTAAACAGCACACATTCAATGAGCAACATACCAAAAATCATGGCATTTGGATAAAGGGAAGCAAGTCAATTAAAATCCCTAAGTCAAAGCATATTCAAACAAGCTCATACAAGGCACCAAATCAAGCATCAACTTCAAGCAAGCATAAAACAGAAACCAAACATGATAAATGAATGAAACCAAAGCCATGGCAAACTTCAAGATGTCTATAATACACATGCCAAATTTCAGGTCCATCCAATAAACACCAAGAATTTCACAGATCATATGATATCATGACTCACAAAAGGTTCACAATTGGTCAAACAGGGGAGAAATTCTCAAACAAATTGAAAATGCATTCCAAAATTCTACAAAACATCATGCTCAAACTAGACATCCAGAAGTATCATCATGCAAAAATTCAGATAAATTGGCAATCAAATGGCATGGCAAATAAAATCAACAAAATAGACAAGAAATGGTGTGACACACATTGTCACACCTCTAATAATCACATCATATCTCACAATCCAGGAAGGAAAAAATCACAAACCATATACCAAAATGTTCATCAAAGTGTCTAGATTACACATATAAAATTTCAAGAATTTTGGATCAACCATCATGATTTCACAAATGAAATGGCAAGCTAGGTACATGAATGCATAAGCAAGAACAAACCCTAGGCAATTATTTTTTCCAACCGTGCACAAATTCATTAAAAATCATCAAAAAATAGAAGACATCATAAGGATCATAGCACAAAAAATCTCATGTTGATTGGATTATTATTGAGAGAATTATGATTTTTTCCATGTGGAAGAAAATTAAAAAAATGTGAAAGGAAGCATGTTAACATGGAAGCATAATTGAAAAAGAAATACAAAAGCCAAAAGAGAAAAGTCCTTGGTCCAGACTCGAACACGCGCGCTATTCAAATGAAGCGCTACTTAAGTGAAACGCTGCGTTACACTTAAGTACGTGGCATAGCGTAATTGGTCACATGGTTCACAAACACCAAATTCATGCAAAAGCACGGGCAACTGGATCAAAGAAGTTCTGGAAAACAGAGACCTAATGTTCATCATCACCTTCATCCTGTTCATAATCACCAAGAACAAAACCTCACAGAAATTCAAGAAACTTATATCAATCGAACCAGCCTTCATCATACATCACTAATCTAGCATTTATTCGTCCTAATTTTACGCATATCAAATGGATCGATCAAATTAAGTTCTAATAACCAAACTTCGAATCAAGATAACTTTCTCAAAACCTAATGAAAATGCACGATTCAAAGTTCATCATACTCAGCAACAAAAGATCTATCAGATGCACATGACAATTGGAAGAATTAGAGCAATCGAATTTCACCTTGATGAAGATGCAGAAACTTGATTTGCTTGTTTCAAGGCTCCAATTGTGAAAACAGATGCTCAATGATGAAGAGGAAGATGATGAATGATGTACTTTAGCTCAACAATGCTCAGATTCGAAGAAATCTCCAAATGCCATGTGAATGCTCAAGTTTCAACAGCTGCAATTCTTCAAGAATTCTCCAATATTTGCTTCAACAGATCTTCAATACTTCCTGCAGATGATGATTAACACAAGAACAAGCAAAAGGAATGATGAAATTCGATGGAAAAAAGTTGAAGAAATTTGAGAGAATTTGAGAGAATTTGAGTTTGGATCTGAAATTGTGATGTTGTTAATCAATTTTCTGTTATGATTAGTGCTTTATACCAACTGTTAATCCAGCTTGCTAAACATGATTAGGCAAAATGCAATGGATTAGTGAATTGAGCATATTATGCAATTTGGCCAAAATGACCTCATGCTTATGTGACCAATGGAACAGTGCAAATTCACTTGCAGCAAGTTGCAATTTCTGTTTTAAGGCCAATGCAATTGGTTTGGAATGAAAATTATGCATACTTTTCAAAATCACTTTTTCCCACCAAAATTCAAAATGAATTCACTTGAAAAATGCACTTTTTGTGTGATGATTTTTGATGAAATGAAATGAATGATTGTGATAGAGCAAGTCAAATGGAGATTGTAGCAAAAAACCCCACTCAATTTGGCCAAATGGTGTGAAAGTTATCCAAGCTTGAAGTTCAAAATTTCTTGACAATAATTTGGTCATAACTTGCCAACCACACATGAGAAATGGATGTTCTTGGACTTTTTGGAAAGGTAAGAGCAAGATCTTCAACTTTCATGTTGGACAAAATTTGATTTGAAGCTTTCTTGATGATGTAAAGTTGAGGAGAAGACCTTTCCATTTTTGGCAGCTTGAAATTATAGGTCACTTACTATTTTTGGAAACTTTTCGTCTGACCTCCAATTCCTCAATGAGGATGTTTGACATGTTATATGAGGCTTGTATGGACATGAATAAGGTCTCTCAAACCATCTCCCACCTTCAAATCCTTGATTAAATGCACAGTTGACCATAGTTGACTTTGCTAGGGTTTTGGTTGACTGAACAATGCTTTGATGAATTTCAAGCCTCTACCACTTGAGATCTTGATTCAAAATGATATCACAACTCATATGAACTCTTGTGAATGATGAATGGTGCCCAAATTCTTCAGAATGGCCACCATCTATGGCTTAATGAATGCCTTTGACTGGCTTGACCTAATGTTGCTTCATCTGCAAGTAACAAGGTTAGATGACAATATTTTTGTACTTTTGGATTAGTAAACAAATGAAAAGCAATGATATACAAATGCTAAACATGCTTGGTGATCAAGAACCACTCTCAAAAGATAACCCACCCACAAGGAAGGAGGCAATGATATGATAGGATATGATGCCATGAGGGATCTTAGGGACAAAATTGGGGTCTTACACTTTCCTTTTTGGTGTCGGTAAACATCATTGATTCGATGTCGGTAAACATCAGTCGCTTGTTAACCATCGGTAAATGGTTTTGTCGTTTAAGATTTCCCAGCAGATTCGCTATCCATAAATATCGAGTATTTCATTTTCGCCATCGGTAAATGGTTTCGTTTCATAAATGTATCCCTTCTCTGGTGTCGGTAAACATCATTGTTCGATGTCGGTAAACATCGAGTTCCTTCCCAGTCATCGGTAAATGTCTGGTCTCGTTTCACTTATAAACATCTTTGTTCGATGTCGGTAGACATCGAGTTTCTTCCTAGTCATCGGTAAATGTCTGGTCTTGTTCCAATTGTAAACATCTTTTTCCTCCCCAGTGAAGCCGCCATCGGTAAATGGCCTCGCTTTCTTTGATATCGGTAAATATCAAATCTGTTTTGAAGCCGCCATCGGTAAATGGCCTCGCTTTCTTTGATATCGGTAAATATCAAATCTGTTTTGAAGCCACCATCGGTAAATGGCCTCGCTTCCTTTGATATCGGTAAATATCAAATCTGTTCTGAAGCCGCCATCGGTAAATGGCCTCACTTTCTTTGATATCGGTAAATATCAGATCTGTTTTGAAGCCGCCATCGGTAAATGGCCTCGCTTTCTTTGATATCGGTAAATATCAAATCTATTCTGAAGCCGCCATCGGTAAATGGCCTCGCTTTCTTTGATATCGGTAAATATCAAATCAGTTTTGAAGCCGCCATCGGTAAATGGCCCCGCCCTATTTACCTTGAAAGTCTGATAGCCGCTGCTTTCATCCGTTCAGGTTCACAGTTGATTGAATAGGGGCAGCTGTAGCACCTCAAATTTGCCCCCCTCATTCATGCATTCATTTTAGGTCATTTAACATTTCATATTGCATTTCAACATGTTCAAATGAGGCCTATTCATCATTTAACACATTACCCTTGAAGGAACAAAGGTCCAGTGCACAAATTACAAATTTGGCAAGATGACTTGAACTGTCATGCTCGCTAAGCGAGCATAGTAGCTCGCCTAGCGAGGCTCAACTGTCATGCTCGCTAGGCGAAGCCTACGTGTTTTTGAAAATATAACAGAAAAATCTTGGACTTGGACCTCTCTCCTTTGAGCCCACAAAGCCACGAAAGTCAGTATAAATTCTAAAAAGATTCAGTGGAAAAAGGAGATACGAGGAGGAGGAGAATTGGTGAAAGCTGAAAACACTCTGAAGTTTCCTTGGAACAAAACCCTAGAGAAGAGCTAACAAAATTTAGAGCAACCCCCAGAGACTGAAGGGAGCTCATCTGCAAAGAATGAATCCCATCCCATAGAAACCCTAAGATTGTTTTGCAAACGGCTTCGGGCAATTCGATTTCATCCGATCTCCCCAATCAGGTTTGCCCTATTCCCATTACTTTACACTTTCAATTTGAAATTTCTAAATGTGTGAGGCATTTGGGCTTAGATGCGCATAAATGTGTAAAATAATGCCTTGAACGTTTAATCACTTCGTTTCTGAGATGGATACCATAGGGTTTGGGATTATGGAAATCGGACTGTTATCAAGGAAGAATCCAAAACCCGCAGGTACTCGCTAGCACCTCGCTAGGCGAGCATGTAGCGAAGCTTCGCTAGCACCTCACCAAGCGAAGCAGTAGCGAGCGTGACAGTAATTGATGTTTTTTTTCTGTTTGCTCTCCAATTTGTCTTGTGTTTGTTACGACATGCTTCTAATCGCATCCGGGCACTTGTTTTGGTATGTATGTTATGTCTTGATGTGTGGATCCTTACCCCCGGGCTTTGAGTTTTGATACCCTTTTGATGCATTTGTTTGACAAGAGGTCTAGGCCTCCTATCCTTGGTTGCTTTTTGTGAGCTTTTTGCGAACTCTAATGACATGATTCATGTGGTTACATTTTGATTCTCCTGTTTGGTGCAACTCTTGATTGAACCTCATCTTGTTTCTCTAACCTGTTTGTTGAGTTTTTGTGAGGGCTCACCTGACTCCTGAAGAGATAGTTTGCTTAGTATTCCACTTTATTTGTGGGATACCATTTGGAGATTTATTCCGATCACCTGTACTGACTTGCTTTCTTTGATGGTGCTAGCTTGAGAGATCTCTGGGTTTCTTGTTTTCTTTATTTGCTGTTACTTCGGATCTTTATCCGTGTGGTATATCTCTTGAGCCCTTTTACATCTTTTCAGCATTTTACCACTTTCTTAGCTGGAGGACCTCGATAGGAGGCAATGTTTTGGCGTGTTTACTTTTGTGCCCGAAGACCTCCAAAAGGAGGCACCAGTGCTAAAGACCTCCATGAAGAGGCAATTGACGGATAAAAGGGATTAGTAGTCAATCCCCCGTTATTCAATGTGTCATTCTTTATGCTCGCACTACGTGTCGATGCTTCAGAACAAAAGCCCAAGATCTTTTGTCCGGTCAGTCAGTGGAGAGGGTTCCACCTTTCTGAATCCCCACTTTTTGTCATGAGTTCACCCTGTCCAGGGTTAAGAGCTATGAGGTCGTATCCTCATTACCCTTTTGATCTGCTCACCCTGACGTTCAATGTCAGTGGTTAAGAGCCCATTTGATTACCTTTCCATGGCTTGTTTGTCGAGGTTGATATGACCCCTCTTGACTAAAGCCCTACCCACGTATGTTTGAGCCCCCTTGTTGGCGTGTTTACTTTATGCATGTTTGTTTTGTATGGTGTGATCGTCTCCCCATAGGATTGCTAGGCTTCGTATAGTCTCTCGTTGGCATGTCAATTAAGGTAGCACGGTTCCTTCGTCTAGGACTTCCTTTTTGCATGAGCATTCCTAAAACACAAGCAAACTCATTGATTTTTCTTCTCCTAAGAACATGTTAACTCCTTCTACTACAGGTGAGTAAGTCTCCGAAGGTAGAGCATCCGGTAGATTGCGTAGTAACGTCGTTCACCTAAAAAACACAAAACAAACAAAAATAGGTTAGCCGAGCTACGATGCTCTGATTCTCAATCCTTCTTGAGATACGTATGCAGCAGGGTAGGGCCTGTGCGAGCAATAACTCTTTCTTTTCCCTACTTTGATTTTCTCTCTTTCGTATCGCATATAGGACTTTTTATACACACACTTTAGACATAAATAGCAAACGTGGATCCTGTGGAGTACCACATACGTGAACGGGTGCGATAACCTTCCCTTCACGTAACCGGCCCCCTTACTCAGTTTTCTCTGGTTCGAGACTTTGTTTTATCCGTTCCCTCTTGGTTATGCAGTACTACCTTTCCCTCCTCTTGGGATAAAAGTACATAGTTGGCGACTCTACACTATTTTTCCACGCCACTCTTTTTCGCGTTTGTACTTGGATTCGGGAACTCCGGGGAGCGACAGTCGGTAACAAAATGGTAGGCGTCAACTCTGCGGTTGGATTTAAGGAAGATAGACATCAACTCTGGGGTTGGGGGATAGGAAAAGATACATCAACTCCGAAGTTGGAAAAAAGATAGACAACAACTCTGAGGATGAACGTCAACTTCGAGGTTGGAAGAAAGATAGACACCCAACTCTGAGGTTGGACGTCAACTCTGAGGTTGGAAGTAAAACGCTAAATGTCAACTCTTAGGTTGGATATGAGAAAATAGACATCAACTCCGAAGATGGAAAAAAGATAGACAGTCAACTCTGAGACTGAACGTAAAATCTAAGGTTGAAAGTAAAACAGTAAACCCAACTCTGAAGTTGGGTATGAGAAGGGTATATGTCAACTTTGAGGTTGGAAATAAGAAATATATAACAACTCTGAGGCTGGAAATAAGAAAGGAACAATAAATCTGAGGTTGGGGATGGGAGAGATTGACATCAACTCTAGGGTTGGTAATCAATATAGGCGAGTATCGAAAAAAACACAGACGAGATATCAATACAACGTGTATTGAAAAAAGTGATACACTAACGAGAAGACGAGTATTGAAAAAATGGATATCAATACAGACGAGTATTGAAAAAAGTGATAGACACTAACGAGATATCAATACAAACGAGTATTGGAAAAAGTGATAGATATTGACCAGATATCAATACAGACGAGTATTGAAAAAAGTGATAGACACTGAAGAGTGAATGGATATCAATACAAACAAGTATTTAAAAAAGTGGTGGACAGTGACGAGTGAATGGATACCAATACAGAAAGGCATAAACTCTAAAGAGTGAATGTATATTTAAATAAGAAATATACAACAACTCTGAGGCTGGAAATAAGAAAGGAACAATAAATCTGAGGCTGGGGATGGGAGAGATTGACATCAACTCTAGGGTTGGTAATCAATATAGGCGAGTATCGAAAAAAACACAGACGAGATATCAATACAACGAGTATTGAAAAAAGTGATACACTGACGAGAAGACGAGTATTGAAAAAAGGGATATCAATACAGACAGGTATTGAAAAAAAATGGTACACACTGACGAGATATCAATACAGACGAGTATTGAAAAAAGTGTTAGACATTGACGAGATGTTGATACAAATGAGTATTGAAAAGAGTGATAGAAATTGATGAGATATCAATATAGACGAGTATTGAAAAAAATGGTAGAAACTGATAAGTGTCTAATAGGCTTCCTGAATTTGAGGGATGCCAAGTGAGTTGGGCTTTAGAAACGGGCCAATAAGGATTGGGCTTTGACTTGATAGAGAGATATTTCATGCTATGCTAAATAAAGGATATGCATCACACGATTAGTGCATGATGAGTTATGCAGTTGTGTTAAGGGTCCACAGATTCTCCTGAGGTAGGTATTGGTATGGCGGGCAACGGGAGATATTTTGCTTGGTTATAAGGCTTCTGGTTAACATGTCATGGGATATGTCTAGCATGACTTCTCGGTATCCTATCTTTTTCATATTGTTGGAGAGTTATGGGCCTGGTCCGGGTCTTCTAATGCCCTAGGCTTGACTTGACAAGCTTTGAAAACATGGAGAGGAACTTCCTCTATTTGGTCAGCTTTTCCCCCAATTTGTTGGGTATCTGTACGAATTGCCCCAGTCACAAGCTATGAAGAAACTTTGTCATAGAACGATCTCAATCTGACATGCCCCAGGGTCTCAGAATTGTATTCTTCTGATTAACCATCTTTTGGAGTAATTGACCTCTTAGGCTCTTGGAGTGGCATGCCGTAGTACGAGCCTTGAACTTTTCCCCTAGTTGTCTGATCTTAGAGGGAATTCCCCTGAATAATTGATCTACAGAGAGATCTATCGAATCTCGACGTGACTACCTCAGATAGACTGGATCTTGTAGAGATTTCTTCACGTGATTGCCCCATATTGACTAAATCTTGTAGAGATTTCTCGACGTGATTTCCCCAGATTGACTGAATACTGAAGTGGCTTGTCTTTTTGCTCAACGGAGTCTTAAGACATTCTCCCCCTGGTATTATCAAGCTCCTTAATTCATGTTCATTATGGAAACTTTCCTATGTCAAATGCTTACTCCCGAATAAAACATGTTCATTTTGGAAATGATAAATGCAATGTTATGTTTATATCAGTTTTGAAATCCAAGCATGTCCGCTGGAAAGATGACATATAGTTAATAGATCACTAATGATAATTTCCTATCAATACCAACACAAATGATAAGCAAATCATTAGGAGTCAATTTTAACATGATCTTACTGACTGTAGTATGCTTTAAAAAAACTCTACTTCAATTAGGTATTTTTTTAGGGTTGTAATATGGTATGGTTCACGGTTTTAGAAAGAAAGGATTTATGGCTCGAAACCTATTCTAACCCACACATTCTCCTTTATGTCCTCCAGTTCTACGCTTAACTATTTAGACACAAGCGCTCATCTTTGGAAAGGGATTTTGAATGGTGAAGGTAACGGTTAACGAACCAACGAGGTTTTCAGAGTGATAGTCACCCATCTTTTGTATGGTTTGTGGCCACACGAATTTGTTCTTGATGAGGATTTTCTTTTAATTCCTTTTTTCCTTTTTATTTATTTATTTATTTCCCTAATTTTGCTAGATTGATTCAAATTTGCAATCCACAGGGATGCCCTAATTTTTGCCTAAGTCACTCGTTTTCGAGTTTTCAACTTAGTTGGATTTATTTCTTTTTCTTTTGAATTTTGATTTCTTGTTTCTTTTTATTTTGTTGGAACAAATCGTGTGACATTTGTTCATTTTATTTGAAGGGGTTATGGCTGCCTCATTCTTGTTGGTGAGGGACAATCATTACGGATTTGTGGTTTTTGACCTCTCGTGAGGGATAAGATGTGATTGATCCTCATATAAGACATTCCCTTTTTTTCTTTTGAAATCTGAACACATGGTCAAATTAGTTGAAGACTACCATGCCCCAATTTAAGATTGAGGGTTTTATATATAGAAAGAAAAACTCATACTCCTTGGCTTGAAGGGGTTGACTATGGATTATTTTCCTTAAACCTTCGGTGTTTAGGGATTCGAAACAATGCCTTACATCGCCAGCAGGGTTTTATTCAAAAGCATACGTGTAGTGACTTCATGTTTTTTCAATTTCATCATTCTCCTTTTGATTTTGCTTAAACAAAACTTAGATATTGATAAATAAAGTATGAGTGAACACAGATGGATTGATTCAAAACATGCATATTTACTTCATTGTCATTATCAATTGAAAACAAGCGAGTTTTTACAAATGAGTATTATGAATGACAAACAAGAAAATTACACATGAGCACGATTGAACAAACTAATGATTGTTGGCATGACTAGCCTTGTTCCTCCCACAGGTTAGGGTCATTATGCTTGCATAAATTGGTGGGACAGTCTCACAGATGCAACTCCTTCAAATTTACCACTGATTTCAGTTTTACTAGTTAACACTATAGATGTGCTTGCCTGTGAAGGCATATGATTGTTACACACGTTCGGTCCATTTTGTGTGAATGAGATATCCTTTGAGTCAATTAAGTATTGTACTTTATGCTTGAATATATTACAATTCTCGATCGTGTGTGATGACACTAAATTTCACAGTATTTTCGACTCCGATTTCGCATGCATTTTAGTGGTTTTATTATTATTTTGCTATGTTATTACTATGTTTCTCTTTGTTTTCAGGTTTTCAGTCTAATCAGAGCCCCGATCGAGAAAAGGAGTGAAAATGAGCTAAAAAGACTAAAATTCAGCATTTTACACTTGTGGCTGGCGCCATAGGTCCAGCCATGACGTGTCATAGCTCAACTACCACGTTTCCCACTATCTCAACTTGGGCGCCATAATTTACCCTTATGGAGGGCGCCATGGTGTTGTGGTGGGCGCCACAAGAAGAAAACTTTTCCCTCCCAATTTCAAACTAAAGGGCATCCTTGCCTTTTCCATTATTTTACTTGCATATAAATAGAGATTCGATTTCATTTGTTTAACCATCCAAACTTAGAGCAAACTTAGTTGTAAATTAGGCATATATTCAGTATTATTAAAGTGGTAATCACTTCGCATTGGGGTGTTGCCACAATTGTGTGATCGAGTATGTAATCGAGTTTGGAGCACTTTGGAAGGAAGTTAATCCTGCCGCCATTTGCATTTCCGTTTCGCATTTTATTCAACCCTCCGATTAGAGCAGGTTTTTATTGCTTCGCCTTTATCTATTTTATTTTCCCGCACTGTCTTTACTTTATTTATTTCTCGCACTCGCACTACTTTCATTTATTTCTCGCACTAGCACTACTTTCATTTATTTCTCGCACTCGCACTACTTCCATTTATTTCTCGCACTGTCTTTACTTTCATTTATTTCTCGCACTCGCACTACTTTCATTTATTTCTCGCACTCACACTACTTTCATTTATTTCCGCACTCGCACTACTTTTATTTAAATTAAAATGCACCTTTACTTTACCATGTCTAACTAAATCTATAAAGGTTAGAATGTAAGGACCGTAATTAAACCGATAATCCGTACAATTGTTCGTAGAAACACTTAAGGGCTATTTTGACTTTCAACTTAAGTTTTCCCGCACTTAATTTCTGTTGGGTAAGATCGAAAGTCGTCCAACGTCTTTTTAAACTTAGTTGTTTTTAACTATTTTAAATACAGCGAAAGCGCTTTGTTTAGTTCATTAGGAGTTTTCGACTTAAAAAGAAAAGTGATTTTAAAACTATTTTCGGACGCGTTTATAAGTTTAGAGTCTGGTTCGTGAGAACCTCTTTTGGTTTACTACTCTAACGCAATGTGCGCCTTTTTATAAGTGACAATAAGAGGGTTTGATTAGGGAGTACAACTCATTTCTGAATACGCGAAAGTGACAGTTCCTGTTAAATTGGTTCTTTTCAAAGTAGGAAACACTGCCCATAAGTAGTTCTGTTAGCAAGTACTTGGATTATTAGTTGATTATGTGAATTACATTCGAACCTGTCTTTATTAATTGAACTTAATTTAATACTTTACTTTTCATTGCACACTCTAGAAACCGCTATTTTGATTACCTTAGATAAACACCGTAACAATAGATAACGATAGATTGACACTTGGTCTTTGTGGATTCGACAATCTTTTATATTACTCTGACGCGTTCGTATACCTGCGAAAAGCACGCATCAAGTTTTTGGCGCCGTTGTCGGGGACCAATTTCGTCAAATTTTGTACCATGTTGTTATATCATTTAGACTTAGGTTATTACCCGCCGGTCAATGCGAAGAACTCGCAGCACCAGAAGCTTAGTATACCCTCTGGCGGAACCTGAACGTTACGCTCGCGCACGTTTATTCTTTCATAGAATTAGGAGAGCTATGGCCGAAGATCAAAACCAAAGACCTCTTAAGGATTTCGCCCAACCATCCTACGAAGAACCTAGTTCTAGTATAGTAAACCCAACCATCCTAGCTAATAATTTCGAACTTAAACCCTCCCTATTGCAACTAGTGCAACAGAGACAATTCGCAGGTCTCACTATTGAGAACCCAAACCAAGATTTAAAAATCTTTCTCCAATTAGCAGACACTTTTAAAACCAATGGAGCTTCTCCTGAGGCAATCCGTTTAAGATTATTCTCTTTTTCCCTCAGAGATAAAGCCCTATCATGGTTAGATTCCCTTCCACCCAATTCCATTACGACTTGGGATAACCTTAGAAGAGTATTCCTTGCTAGATACTTTCCTCCAAGTAAGACCGCCGTTCTTCGAAACCATATAACTAGATTTACCCAGAACCAAGGAGAATCGCTGTTCGAAGCTTGGGAGAGATATAAAGAGCTATTAAGAGCATGCCCACATCATGGTTTAGAAAATTGGTTAATCATTCAGACCTTCTATAATGGACTTCACTATAACACTAAGATGACCATCGACGTTGCCGCAGGCGGTGCGCTGATGAACAAACCTTATCCTGAAGCTAGTGCCCGCATCCAAGATATGGCTCAAAACCATCAATCATAGGGAGTCGAACGAGCGATAATTGAGAAGAAGGAAGCCCAAGGAGGAGTGCATGAATTAAGCTCTATAGACATGATGCAAGCTAAAATGGATGCATTAGCCCTTAAGGTCGAGCATGTGTGCGTAAACCCGAATATTGCAGCCGCAGTTTCATCGAATTGTGAGATATGTGGAACCAAAGGACACCAATCTGCAGAATGCAGTCTATTAAACGAAACCCACTATGAGCAAGTGAACTACACCCAAGGGAACCCATACTCGAATACTTATAACCCTGGATGGAGGAATCACCCAAACTTCTCCTATAAGAACAATAACCATATCCAAAATAATGCATCTCCGAGACAAACAGGTTACCAAGCCCCAAGACCAAATCAACCTATGCAACCTGTACCACCAAAGCCGAGCCTAGAGAAAATTATGGAAAATTTTATCACTGCTCAAACCCAACAAAACAAAGAGTTCATGAACCAAAGCATTCACGTTAACGAACTGATTACCCAGTTAGGAACCAAGGTTGACCAAATAGTTACTCACACCATGATGCTTGAAACCCAGATCTCTCAGGTAGCTTTAAACCAAGCCCCTCAGACTACACCTAGAGGACAGTTCCCTGGACAACCTCAACAAAATCCGAGAGGACAAGCCAATGCCATTACCCTACAAAGTGGGAACGCTTATGATGAGCCACCAAACCCAAGATTGAGCGAACCCAAAACTTCTAAGGAATATACCGAACCCACGGACGAAGTAAAGGAACCAGAGGAATCTGAAAAACAGGAAGGTCAAGGAAAAGGAGAAGAACCTAAAGACAAAACTTACGTACCACCCCCGCCATATAAACCACCGATACCATATCCGCAAAGACTCAAACAAACCCAGATCAATAACCAGTATCATAAATTTATTAAGGTTATAGAAAAACTGCACGTAGAAATCCCTTTCACAGAAGCCATCACCCAAATACCTTCTTATGCCAAGTTTCTCAAAGACATCCTTACCAACAAACGTAGACTTGACGATCCGAAGCCCTTGGAATGTAATTCCATTTCCGAGAATAAATTAGCCAAAAAGGATAAAGATCCTGGAAATTTCTCCATTCCTAGTCTTTTGGGAAGTCATGTCATTGAAAAAGCTTTTCTAGACTTAGGAGCTAGTGTGAGCTTAATGCCTTTAGCAGTTTGTGAGAGGTTAAACTTAGGAGAATTACAGCCCACTAAGATGTCACTTCAGTTAGCCGATAGATCTGTTAAGTATTCGATAGGCATTTTAGAAGATGTCCCTGTTAGGATAGGTCAGTTATTTATCCCTACTGATTATTTCATCATGGACATCAAAGAGGACAATGATATACCAATCCTTCTAGGTAGACCATTCTTATCAACTGCATGAGCCATAATAGATTTCAAGAGAGGAAAGTTGACCTTTGAGGTAGGTGACGAGAAAATAGAATTTATACTTTCGAAATTTCTTATGGCACCTATGATGGGAGACGCATGTTATGCCATAGATATCATTGATGAATGCGTTAGGGAATTAGAACAAGAAGAAATCATAAAAACAATTAAGTTACCATCAACTCTCATAATGGAAGATGATGACTTTAGGAAACCCTACATCGATGATAATCTTTACGAATGTTTATCCCTTACCCTAGATCCTATGCCATGCCCTAAGAAACCAACCTTAGAACTTAAGGAGCTGCCTAAGAACCTGAGATATGAGTTCCTCGACGAAGAGATGAACCGTCCAGTTATAGTCAGTGGTACCTTGAGCCAAGAGGAAACAGACCAACGTTTAGGTGTTTTACGAAGATATCCCTCAGCCTTAGGATATAATATCTTTGACCTGAAAGGTATAAGCCCATCCGTATGCATGCATCAGATTTCGCTCGAAGAAGATTCAAAACCCTCCAGAGAACATCAGAGAAGAATAAACCCTATAATGAGTGATGTTGTTAAAAAGGAAGTTCTTAAGTTACTTGAGGCAGGTATAATCTACCAGATCTCGGATAGTAAGTGGGTGAGCCCGGTCCATGTAGTACCTAAAAAGGGAGGCATCACAGTCATGCAAAACGATAAAGGCGAACATGTAGCAAAACGGATGGAAGGAGGATGGCGGATGTGCATAGACTATAGAAAATTAAATAAAGCAACCAGGAAGGATCATTTCCCTTTACCATTTATAGACCAGATGTTGGAGCGTCTAGCCAGACACTCTTACTTCTGCTATCTAGATGGATACTCTGGATTCTTCCAAATACCTATCCACCCCGAAGATCAAGAAAAAAACTACCTTTACATGCCCTTATGGAACTTTTGCCTACAGACGAATGCCATTCGGCCTCTGTAATGCCCCAACTACTTTCCAACGCTGCATGATGTCAATCTTTGCAGATTACCTAGATGGTATCATGGAAGTATTTATGTATGATTTCTCGGTTTGCGGATTAGATTTCCACAATTGTCTTGCTAACCTTGAGAAAATCCTGGAGAGATGCGTGGAGGTGAACCTTGTACTAAATTGGGAAAAGTGACATTTCATGGTGACCGAAGGAATTGTTTTAGGATATATACTTTCCGAAAAAGGTATAGAGGTAGATAGAGCTAAGATAGAAGTTATAGAGAACCTAAAACCACCCAAAACTATCAGAGAAGTCCGAAGTTTTCTTGGACATGCTGGATTCTACTGGCGTTTTATCAAGGACTTCTCCAAAATAACTAAACCTTTAATTGGCCTTTTAATGAAAGATGTTGAATTCATTTTCAATGAAAAATGTAATGAAGCATTTAATCTTTTAAAGCAAGCATTAATGTCAGCACCTATTATGAAACCCCCTGATTGGTCAGAACCTTTTGAGATAATGTGCGACGCTAGTGATTATGCCGTTGGAGTCGTTCTAGGACAAAGGAAAGATAAAAAATTACATGCAATTTATTATGCCAGTAGGACCCTAGACGTTGCCCAACTTAACTACGCAAGAACTGAAAAGGAATTACTCGTTGTAGTTTTCGCTATAGACAAATTTAGAGCTTATCTAGTAGGAGCCAAAGTTATAGTTTACACCGATCATGCTGCCATTCGTTACCTATTAAGTAAAAAAGATGCCAAGCCCAAGTTACTCCGATGAATTCTATTACTACAAGAGTTTGATTTAGATATAAGAGATAAAAAAGGCACTGAAAATGTAGTAGCCGATCACCTTTCTAGGCTAGAACACCTAAAACCAGACTTAGTACCCATAAATGATGATTTTGCCTATGATAGACTGATAGCTAGACTAGAAACCATTGAAGACGATAGCCTAGGCCCTCATGAGCACTTCCAAAAATCCTTAGCAGTAAGTAACATACCATGGTATGCAGACTTTGTTAATTACCTAGCTGCTGATATTATACCCCCTGATCTTGACTACCACCGCAAGAAGAAGTTCTTCAACGATGTGAGAAACTTTTATTGGGACGAACCGCTCCTTTTCAAAAGGGGTAAAGATGGCATTTTTCGCCGTTGCGTTCCAGAAGAGGAGGTAAAAAGTATAATTGAGCACTGTCACTCTGCACCCTATGGTGGACATGCGAGCACCTCTAAGACATACGCCAAGATTCTTCAAGCTGGCCTATTCTGGCCTACCATGTGGCACGATGTCCATGCTTGCATTGTCAAATGTGATAGATGCCAACGCACTGGAAATATTTCAAGGCGTGACGAAATGCTTCTAAGAAACATTCAGGAAGTAGAGCTCTTCGACATTTGGGGTATAGATTTCATGGGACCTTTCCCGCCATCCTTAGGATACAAGTATATCTTAATAGCTGTGGACTACGCGTCTAAGTGGATTGAAGCTTTAGCTGCACCCATAAACGATACTAGGGTGGTGATAAAGTTATTCAAAAACTATATATTCCCTAGATTTGGAACACCCCGTTTAGTCATAAGCGATGGAGGATCGCACTTCATATCGAGAATATTTGATAAACTTTTAAGAAAATATGGAGTTAGGCATAGAGTAGCAACACCATACCACCCACAGACTAGTGGCCAAGTAGAAGTATCCAATAGGGAGATAAAACAAATCCTAGAAAAAATCGTTTCTATCTCTAGAAGAGACTAGTCTCAGAAGCTTCAAGAAGCATTATGGGCCTACCGAACCGCTTTCAAAACCCCTATAGGAACAACTTCCTACCAACTAGTCTATGGAAAATCCTGTCACTTACCTTTCGAATTAGAGCATAAGGCCTATTGGGCCATTAAAACTTTGAATTTAGATTACCTGACCGCTGGTGAAAAGCGTATCCTTGACATTCACAAACTAGAAGAACTCAGGCAATCCGCCTACGAGAACGCCAAAATATACAAAGAGAGAACAAAAGCCTGGCATGACAAAAGAATAGTGAAGAAAGATTTCAATCTAGGCGACCCTGTTCTCCTGTTCAACTCTAGGTTACGACTTTTCCCTGGGAAGCTGCGCTCAAGATGGACCGGCCCTTTCAAAGTATCCAAGATTCTGAGATCCGGAGCTGTAGAAATCAAGAACGAAACCTGTAGTCCATTCTTTGTAAATGGACAAAGACTGAAGCTCTACAAAGGAGGAGACATTCCAATAGACTACTAAAGCCACACTCTGATAGATCCACCGGTTCCTACTACAGGTGTATAAATTCCGATCGTCAAGCTAATGACGTTAAACAAGCGCTGCTTGGGAGGCAACCCATGGTTTTCTTATCTTGTTTTACCTTTTTGCATTTATTTATTTTATTTTATTTTATCTTTAATCATATTTTCACCAGGACTAAATATTTGCAATGTTTGTGTTTTCAGGATCGCTTTTCCTAACTTTTACAGGACGCAGGACTTCGACGATATGCACGTAGCCTATAAAGATGATGGCCAGAGAGAGCGCTACATAGCTCTTTACCAGCTCCCTATGGCCCCCACACGCTACCCAGACCAGCATTGCATGGAAGCCATGTGCATTGAGCCGAGCATCCTATTTCTGAGCCACCAACTCCATTGGGACGAGTTCGCTGACGACCTGCGCAACACCTACAGGAACTTGACATTGGAGTTCCTCAGTTCATTTGATTATGACCCTTACTCTGGACCGAATGGGTATGCTGCTTTCAGGCTCTTTGGGATTGAGTACTCTTTCATCCAGAAGGAGTTCGGTGACCTATTAGGCTTCCAAACCACCCCCGACGCTATCCCTGAGACGCCGATGAGATACTTTCTGGGTAAGGAAGTGGAAAAGTTCTGGAGCGATATCACCGGTGGAGGGAGTCAGGACCGCTCTACTCAGTTGTCCCAGGCTATACATAACCTTGCTTTTAGGTATTTCCATATGATACTGGCACACTCCTTCCTAGGAAGACCAGATGCTGAGACGTTACTAAGTGAGGAGGAGATATTCCTACTATTTTGTGCATCCCAGTCTCGCCCTGTGGCATGTGGGAACTTTCTGTTGTGTGGCCTCAATGGTGTTTCCAGATCGTCCGAAGGAGTCATTCATGTAGGAGGGATCATCACACAGATTGCCATCGCCTTAGGTCTATCCCGCAAGCTGCTACATCTCAGGACCTTCTATGGGTACACTACTATGGATATTGATTTTTGCTTGACTAGAGGGTTGATGAGGAGATCCTCCTTCAACCCAAGACAGTTCAGATTGCTGATCGATAGCGAGGCGATACATTATTTTACACTGCCTGATCCTATGATGACCAGTGCTCATGACCTAGCTAATTGGAGTTATGCTTTGGAGGGTCAGGGAGAGACTATCGAGGAGCCTAGATCCCCACCTATTGCTGAGTATACCCCTACACCGCCTTCACCCAGTATCATTGTACTCTCTAACAATTTATCATTGCAGACCCCAGACATCCGCACCCAGATTGCAGAGTGTCGTAGAGAGATTGCCGAGCTTAGGCAGGAGGTGGCTGACCTTACCTTATAGATGGGAGTATCCGACCTTACACATGCTACCGAGGCTGATTGTTTATACCAGGAGATCGCAGAGCTCCGCCAGGAGATAGCATGCTTCGTGGATCTAGTCAGGCAGACGAACCCCCTACTATTTGATTTTACCATCTCGTTTTATTTTGTCTCATTTATGCTTATATTTTTCGCATTTACCTAACTTATTTTATATCATTGCATTTGAGATATTTTCTTAACCATGTCAGCACATTAATATTTCCACATCTATATATCTATATTTTATGTGTGTTTATTATATTTATATTTTTTATAGTCTAATTATATTAATTATTTATTTATTTATTAGTCTAATGTTTAAATTTTACTTTTATAAAATTATGCAAGCCTTATGTCACTAGGAAAATACAATGTAAACGCTATCCGGACCCCCCAACCGAAAAGAGAACGAGAAGCCCATGCCAAATGACCAAAATCCGGCCCAGCCGAATTTAGCCTTGTGGCGCCCGCCATGGATGTTGTGGCGCCCGCCACAGCGTCTGTATAAGCTCGGGGCAGACTCACATTCTTCACCATTTTCATACCTTTAAACCTCCAAAACCCATTTTTTCACCTTCCGAAAAAGCCCTTGAACCCCACAAAAGCTCCCACATTTCTCATCTTCACACCATACAAACCAATTTCCCAACTTTTGTTTTCATTTTCATCTCTCAATATTCATAAAAATCCTACCTTTATACAAACCCATCTTCATCTTCTTCATCACATTGCAAGAGCTAAATAATGGAGTTCAATGGATTTCTCCTTCGTGAAGGGAAACCGGGAGATAGGCAGAGGAAGATTATCCAAAGGTTGCAAAATCGGGAAATCCTCTCGACAAGGTATGTAAATGATAATTGTCTTTACACTTTGGTTATCTACCATAGCATTTTTTATTTATTAGATAATTTAGGTTTGCACACTATCTTTTCAAACAAAGAACCTACCTTTGAGCGATTGACAATCGAATTTTTAAGTTCTTTAATCTATATTGTCAATCCTAATACTATTAGTATAGTTGGTACTGTTCGATTTAGAATGTTTGCTGTTGAGTATGAATTCAGTGTCGACGCACTAGCAGGCCTGTTAGGAATTCCTCATGGGGAAGGTGCTATTTGTGAGGCCCCTTTGGATTTAGATTGGTCGGTCGATGTGTTTTCCTTCTGGCAGAGATTGTCTAACACTTCAATAAATTCTTTTGAAGGAATTCTTGCCTCGACCATCCATAACCCGGCCATCAGAGTTTTTAGATATCTGTTGGCATGTACTATTTTTGGCCTGGAGAATCCAAACAAGGTCAATGCTCGAGAGCTTCTATTTTTGCAAGGAAGCCTCACAAATAGAAGAATTAATTCGGTCTCGTTTATGATTGCTCATATGGCTTTAACTCTTAATAAAGCAGGACCTATTGTTTTCAGAGGACTCATTACGTCTATTGCTCGGGTGCTTAACCTGAACAATGAGATAGCTACCCTAGATCCCTTAGCTCCTCGCGCAATCAACCTAAAATTTCTGAGATATGAAATTGTGTCGATTAAGGAGAGAGGGAGGTTATTTGCTTATGATTCATGGTATAACTATCCCATCTGTTGTCTTACCGTGCACTAGACGTACTGATGTACGTAATGAAAGGAATTGGACCTATGTTTTAGATGCTCCACCTGTTTTGGGTCCACTTCCTCCTAATGTTCCTGATGAGGAGGGACACGACACTGATGAAGAGTTTGATCGGAGAGAGCGATCTCCCGTACCTCATGTGTCCCCCCATCACCCTTCACCACCTGTCGCTCCCCGGATTTCCCGAATCCAAGTACAAACGCGAAAAGAGTGCCGAGGAAAAAAGAGTAGAGTCGCCAGCTATGTACTTTTATCCCAAGAGGAGGGAAAGGTAGTACTGCATAACCAAGAGGGAACGGATAAAACAAAGTCTCGAACCAAAGAAAACTGAGTAAGGGGGGCGGTTACGTGAAGGGAAGGTTTCGCACCCCTTCACGTCTGTGGTACTCCACAGGATCCACGTTTGCTATTTATGTCTAAAGTATGTGTATAAAAAGTCCTATATGCGATGCGAAAGAGAGAAAATCAAAGTAGGGAAAAGAAAGAGTTATTGCTCGCACAGGCCCTACCCTGCTGCATACGTATCTCAAGAAGGATTGAGAATCAGAGCACCGTAGCTCGGCTAACCTATTTTTGTTTGTTTTGTGTTTTTTAGATGAACGACGTTACTACGCAATCTACCGAATGCTCGACCTTTGGAGACTTACTCACCTGTAGTAGAAGGAGTTAATGTGTTCTTAGGAGAAGAAAAATCAATGAGTTTGTTTGTGTTTTTTAGGTGAACAACATTACTACGCAATCTACCGGATGCTCGACTTTTGGAGACTTACTCACCTGTAGTACAAGGAGTTAACGTGTTCTTAGGAGAAGAAAAATCAATGAGTTTGCTTGTGTTTTAGGAATGCTCATGCAAAAAGAAAGTCCTAGACGAAGGAACCGTGCTACCTTAATTGACATGCAAATGAGAGACTATACGAAGCCTAGCAATCCTATGGGGAGACGATCACACCATACAAAACAAACATGCATAAAGTAAACACGCCAACAAGGGGGCTCAAACATACATGGGTAGGGCTTTAGTCAAGAGGGGTCATATCAACCTCGACAAACAAGCCATGGAAAGGTAATCAAACGGGGCTCTTAACCACTAACATTGAACGTCAGGGTGAGCAGATCAAACGGGTAATGAGGATAAGACCTCATAGCTCTTAACCCTGGACAGGGTGAACTCATGACAAAAAGTGGGGATTCAGAAAGGTGGAACCCTCTCCACTGGCTGACCGGACAAAAGATCTTGGGTTTTTGTTCTAAAGCATCGACACGTGGTGCGAGCATAAAGAACGACACATTGAATAACGGGGGATTGACTACTAGTCCCTTTTATCCGTCAATTGCCTCTTCATGGAGGTCTTTAGCACTGGTGCCTCCTTTTGGAGGTCTTTGAGCACAAAAGTAAACAAACAAAAGAAAACATTGCCTCCTATTGAGGTCTTCCAGCTAAGAAAACGATAGAATGCGGGAAAGATAAAGGGATCAAGAGATCTACCACACGGATAAAGATCCGAAGTAACAGCAACTAAGGAAATAAGAAACCCGGAGATCCCTCAAGCTAGCACCATCAAAGAAAGCAAGTCAGCAAAGCAATCAGAATAAATCTCCAAATGGCATCCCACAAATAAAGTGGAATACCAAGCAAGCCATCTCTTCAAGAGTCATGTGAGCCCTCACAAAAACTCAACAAACAGGTTAGAGTAACAGGATGGAATCGGGAGAAAACAGGCCATGACAGACACAAAACAGATTAGAGCAAACAGAAAAAAACAAATACTGTCACGCTCGCTACTGCTTCGCTTAGCGAGGTGCTAGCGAAGCTTCGCTACATGCTCGCCTAGCGAGGTGCTAGCGAGTGCCTGCGGGTTTTGGATTCTTCCTTGATAACAGTCTGATTTCCATAATCCCAAACCCTATGGTATCCATCTCAGAAACGAAGTGATTAAACGTTCAAGGCATTATTTTACACATTTATGCGCACCTAAGTCCAAATGCCTCACACATTTAGAAATTTCAAATTGAAGGCGTAAAGTAATGGGAATAGGGCAAACCTGATTGGAGAGATCGGATGAAATCGAATTGCCCGGAGCCGTTTGCAAAGCGATCTTAGGGTTTCTCTGGGATGGGATTGATTCTTTGCAGATGAGCTCCCTTCAGGCTCTGGAGGTTGCTCTGAATTCTGTTAGCTCTTCTCTAGGGTTTTGTTCCAAGGAATCTTTAGAGTGTTTTCAGCTTTCACCAATTCTCCTCCTTTTTCTTTACTGAAATCTCAGAATTTATAACTGATTTTCGTGGCTTTGTGGGCTCAAATGAGAGAGGTCGAAGTCCAAGATTTTTCTGATATATATTTTTTATTTTCAAAACGCGTAGGCTTCGCCTAGCGAGCATGACAGTTGAGCCTCGCTAGGCGATCCACTCGGCTCGCCTAGCGAGCATGACAGTTCAAGTCATCTTGCCAAATTTGTAATCTGTGCATTGGACCTTTGTTCCTTCAAGAGTAATGTGTTAAATGATGAATAGGCCTCATTTGAACATGTTGAAATGCAATATGACCTAAAATGAATGCATGAATGAGGGGGGGGGGCAAATTTGAGGTGCTACAGCTGCCCCTATTCAATCGACTGTGAACCTGAATGGATGAAAGCAGCGGCTATCAGACTTTCAAGGTAAATAGGGATTGAATACCAAAGGAACCAGAGAATTTGCACTCTGCAGGTGACTAATCAAGGAAAGCGAGGCCATTTAGTGATGGCGGCTTCAAAATAAATTTGATATTTACCGATATCAAAGAAACCGAGGCCATTTACCGATGGCGGCTTCAAAACAAATTTGATATTTATCGATATCAAAGAAAGCGAGGCCATTTACCGATGGCGGCTTCAAAACAAATTTGATATTTACCGATATCAAGGAAAGTGAGGCCATTTACCGATGGCGGCTTCAAAACAAATTTGATATTTACCGATATCAAAGAAAGCGAGGCCATTTACCGATGGCGGCTTCAAAACAGATTTGATATTTACCGATATCAAAGAAAGCGAGGCCATTTACCGATGGCGGCTTCAAAACAAATTTGATATTTACTGATATCAAGGAAAGCGAGGCCATTTACCGATGGAGGCTTCAAAATAAATTTGATATTTACCGATATCAAAGAAAGCGAGGCCATTTACCGATGGCGGCTTCAAAACAGATTTGATATTTACCGATATCAAAAAAAGCGAGGCCATTTACCGATGGCGGCTTCAAAACAGATTTGATATTTACCGATATCAAAGAAAGCGAGGCCATTTACCGATGGCGGCTTCACGGGGGAGGAACAAGCGAAACAAGACCAGGCATTTACCGATGACTGGGAAGAAACTCGATGTTTACCGACATCGAACAATGATGTTTATAAGTGAAACGAGACCAGACATTTACCGATGACTGGGAAGAAACTCGATGTTTACCGACATCGAACAATGATGTTTATAAGCGAAACAAGACCAGACATTTACCAATGATTGGGAAGCGCTACGCGACCAGAAATTTACCGATGACAGGGAAGGAACTCGATGTTTACCGACATCGAACAATGATGTTTACCGACACCAAAGAAAGGATACATTTATGAAACGGAACCATTTATCGATGGCGAAAATGAAATACTCGATATTTACGGATAGCGAATCTGCTGGGGAGTCTTAAACGACAAAACCATTTACCGATGGTTGACGAGCGGCTGATGTTTACCGATATCGAACAATGATGTTTACCGACACCAAAAAGGGACGGACACACTCGGGTGTTGACAGAACGACCTTTTGTAGACACCATGAGAGGCATGCCATTTACTGATGGGCAACGATTGGGATTCGACGTTTACCGACATCGAAAGATGATGTTTACCGACATCAAAGAAAAGCACAGACATTTACGGGGATCAACACGACACTTACCGGTATCGTAAGGATGATATTTACATATGTCAAAATAAGGCAGACACTCGTCGGGGACTAAATCGGAAGGGAATCAAGCTTTCCTTTCACGGATCGATGAGAAAATAAATCTCACCGGGATCATCGGTTCCGAACGTTGCCAAGAGCAACTGCTGCAAATGTGTTACACTGATGTTGAAAAATGATCTGTCTCTTCTGGGGATAAGATCAAGTCTGGTTTAATACATGTATGCGTATGTTTGAGTTTTCCATGGCGTAATGCTCTATACTAAATGGAAATGCTACGTGATTTGAGAATGCGAATGCAAATGATGATTACTACATGCAAGATGCAAAGGGAGGAAAACTCCTGCTGGGAAAGCAAATGATCACTTTAATGAGCACACAACTTCTAATTCGATCTTCCAACTCTGTGGGGACATACAACAATTCTGCTGAGGATACTTACTGATCTGACATTCTCGGAACGGTAGAGAAACCAACTCAACTGGGGGGTCACTTGTTGGGAAAACACCAACCTCTCGACCATGCTGGGGAAACAAATTCTGAACTCGACTTAGACGACCCAACTTCTTACACAACTGGATAGTGTTGAAACAACGGGGTCTTCCTTCGAACAAACTTTGGCTCATCTGCTTTAGCCATCAATTAAAGATAGTAACCTGCAAAATGGCAAGACATACATGCCCCAGGGGATCGTATGGACAAAATATACTCAAGTGTACTCAACGTTCAAAATGATTTTTAGATGTTTTATCTTTCCGCACGTCATTGTCTAGCCTTCATGTTTTTTGATGCAATGTTTATAAAAAATTCGGACGTTTTTTTGCAAACAAAACAGTAGAATAAAAAGAAACAAGAGAGCAATTTGACTGGATAACGACTTTTATTGATTGAAAATGGCCTATAAAGGCAAATACATCAGGAAGCAATTCCTAGGAAGAGGTAATTGCCCCAAAAGAGAAATTAAACTATCCTATTGGCAATGTGAACACGGCATTCCACTATTTTCCAATTCTGTTATGGCTCATAGATCTTCAATTTCCCCCAAATTCTTCGCTTTCTGAGAAGAGTGATTGGACCGATCATATCCTTCTAGATGGTAGACACTGAAACGTGATGAAGTACAGATAACTCAGACTGTAGTCTTCGCTTTAATCCCTCTTTTGCTTGGACCGCCTTTTCAGGTTTTCAATCCACCGGGATACCCATTTTTGCCTAAGCCGCCTTTGCAGGTTTTCGACTTACCGGGTGTACATATTATTTTTATTCTTTATCCCTAACTTTTGCCCGAACCTTTTTCTTTTCTTTTTCTCTTGGTTCGCCGGGATGCCCTTTTTTGCCTGGACTTTCTTTCTTTGTCCAGCGGGTCAGTTTATGCGAAGTATTTTTTGACTACATCTGAATTCACAGGGGACGGAAAATCTTCACCATCCATAGTTATAAGCATCAAGGCTCCACCAGAAAAGACCTTTTTAACAACATATGGACCTTCATAATTTGGAGTCCACTTGCCCCTGTTATCTGTACCGGGAAGAAGGATCCTCTTCAAATCTAAGTCACCTATCTGATAGCTTCGGGGACGCACTTTCTGATCAAAGGCCTTCTTCATCCTTCTCTGATATAGTTGTCCATGGCACACAACTGCTAATCGCTTTTCCTCAATTAAATTTAACTCATCAAACCTGGCTTGAACCCACTCAGCCTCGTCAAGTTTTACATCCATCATCACCCTCAAAGAAGGGATTTCAACTTCTACTGGCAAGACTGCCTCCATGCCATACACAAGTGAAAACGGAGTTGCCCCGGTTGACGTACGCACTGAGGTACGATACCCATGCAAAGCGAAAGGCAACATCTCATGCCAATCCTTTTACGTCACAACCATCTTTTGCACAATCTTCTTAATGTTCTTGTTTTCCGCCTCTACAGCACCATTCATCTTTGGTCTATAAGGAGAAGAATTATGGTGTTCAATCTTAAAGTCTTTGCAAAGCTCTTTCATCATCTTGTTATTGAGATTCGAACCATTATCAGTGATGATTCTCTCAGGAACCCCATAACGACAGATAATTTCTTTCTTAATGAATCGAGCAACCACTTGTCTGGTAACATTGGCGTAGGAAGCTGCTTCCACCCACTTGGTAAAGTAGTCAATCGCGACTAGGATGAAGCGATGTCCATTAGAAGCAGTAGGTTCAATCTTTCCAATCATATCGATGCCCCACATCGCGAATGGCCAAGGAGAATTCATAATATTCAGAGGGTTTGGTGGTACATGCACTTTATCTGCATAGATCTGACATTTGTGGCACTTCCGAGCGTATTTGAAACAATCAGATTCCATGGTTATCTAGTAATAACCAGCTCTTAACAACTTCTTGGCCATTGCATGACCACCAACATGGGTACCGAAAGATCCCTCGTGTACTTCCTGCATTAACATGTCTGCTTCGTGTCTAACCACGCATCTGAGCAGAACCATGTCAAAGTTCCTCTTGTACAACACATCATCCTTGTTTAAGTAAAAGTTTCCAGCTAGCCTTCTCAGTGTCTTCTTGTCATTCTTTGACTCTCCTTCAGGATACTCATGGCTTTTGAGGAAATTCTTAATATCACAAAACCATGGCTTCTCATCAATAACAGACTCGGCTGCAAACACATACGCAAGCCTCTCGAGTCGATTCACAGCAACGTGTGGCACATGATTCTACCAATGAACTTTGATCATGGAAGACAATGTGGCTAAGGCGTCAGCCATTTGATTTTCGTCTCGGGGTACATGATACAACTTTACTGTCTTGAAGAAAGTCAGGATCCTTCTGGTGTAATCTCTATAAGGAATCAAATGCGGCTGATGAGTATTCCAGTCTCCATTGACTTCGTTAATCACTAGAGCAGAATCTCCATAAATGTCCATAGTTTTGATCCTTAGATCGATGGCTTCCTCAATCCCCATGATACAGGCCTCGTATTCAGCTTCGTTGTTGGTTACTTCAAAAGTCAATATGGCGGAAAAAGGTATGTGTGCACCTTTAGGATTAATAAGTACTGCCCCAACACCATTTCCATTCACATTTACCGCCCCATCAAACATCAGTGTCCACTTGTCATTGGGATCCGGTCCTTCCTCGACAAGAGGCTCCTCACAATCTTTCATCTTTAAGTACATGATATCTTCATCGGGGAATTCAAACATCATCGGCTGATAGTCATCAATTGGTTGCTCGGCAAGGTAATCAGACAGAATACTACCCTTGATGGCCTTTTGCGACGTGTACTGGATATCATACTCCGTCAAAATCATCTGCCAACGAGTCACTCGTCCGGTAAGAGCCGGCTTTTCAAAGATATACTTTACTGGGTCCATCTTAGAAATCAACAAGGTAGTATGGTTCAACATATACTGTCTTAGTCGGCGAGCAGCCCATGCCAAAGCGCAGCAAGTTTTCTCGAGCATCGAATATCTTGTTTCACAGTCGGTAAACTTTTTGCTAAGGTAGTATATCGCATGCTCTTTTCGACCAGACTCGTCATGCTATCTCAATACACACCCCATCGAATTCTCTGTCACTGAAAGGTACATTATCAGAGGCCTCCCAGGAACTGGAGGTATAAGAATTGGAGGTTTCTGCAAATATTCTTTTATTTTATCAAAAGCTTTTTGACAATCATTGTTCCACCTGATTGCCTGATCTTTTCTTAGCAATTTAAATATCGGTTCGCACGTAGCAGTTAGGTGAGATATGAACCGTGCAATGTAGTTCAGCCTCCCTAAAAACCCACGAACCTGCTTTTCCGTTCTTGGTTCAGGAATTTCTTGAATAGCTTTTACTTTCGCTGGATCAACCTCAATCCCTTTCTCACTGACAATGAAACCTAACAGCTTTCCAGATCTCACTCCAAACGTACACTTGTTTGGATTCAGCCTCAATTTGAACTTTCTCAATCTTTCAAACAACTTTTGCAAGTTTACCAAGTGCTCCTCTTCTGTCTGAGACTTCGCAATCATATCATCCACGTACACTTCAATTTCTTTGTGCATCATGTCATGAAAGAGAGTCGTCATAGCTCTTTGGTAGGTAGAACCGGCGTTCTTCAACCCAAATGGCATTACCTTATAACAGAACATGCCCCAAGGTGTAATGAATGTCGTCTGCTCCATGTCTTCTGGCGCCATCTTGATCTGATTATAGCTAGAAAATCCATCCATAAAAGAGAAAACCGAGGACTGAGCAGTGTTATCGACCAATACATCAATGTGAGGTAATGGGAAGTCATCTTTCGGACTGGCTCTGTTTAAATCTCGGTAATCGACACACATCCTGACTTTACCATCCTTCTTCGGCACGGGTACGATGTTGGCCACCCAAGGGGGATAATTGGTAACTGCTAGAAAACCTGTATCCAACTGTTTCTGAACCTCCTCTTTGATCTTGACAGCCATATCAGGACTAGTTCTGCGAAGCTTCTGCTTTACCGAAGGACAATCTTCTCTGAGAGGTAGCATGTGCACCATAATATCTGTATCCAAACCAGGCATATCTTGATACAACCATGCGAATACATCCACATATTCTTGCAGCATTTCAATCAGCCCTCTCTTGACCTTTTCCTCTAAAGCAGCCCCTATCTTGATCTCTTTTTTTGCGTCCTCAGTACCAAGGTTAATGACTTCTAACTCTTCCTGATGAGGTTGAATGACCCTTTCCTCCTGTTTCAATAGTCTGGCCAATTCTTTGGGGAGTTCACAATCTTCTTCACTCTCCTCTTCGGCTTGGTAAATGGGATTATCGAAGTCATACTGAGCCATAACATAACTGTTTTTAATGGAATCCGCAAGATCAATTCTGCACGAACGATGTTTCATGCTTTATTTTAGAAAAGAGTTCAAGAAAGTCACAAAAAACAAAAAACATTGCCATTTTTATTGTTTTAAAAACAGAAAGACAGTGAGCACAAATTTGATTGCAAAACGTCCTTTATTGATGATAATCATTGAAAATTCAAAACATGATGTAGCCCTACAATGAACCACTACGCCCTGGGCAGAGCGTAGGGCTTTCATGCAAAATGAAAAAACAAAAGAAAATTACTCTGTCTGAAGAGTAACTTGGACTATTTCTTCGGCAATCCAGTTGTTGATCTTCTCCCCCGGAGCACACGGGCGCACCCAATTATCCATATCACAATCAATGTCACCGTCTTCATTGTCTGTTGCAAAGACATCTTCGTGATTCATCAATCCAGCACTAGTGAAAGTGCACGGCCCTTTCTGGTTCTGGACATCCTGCTCTGATGATTGAAAAGGTTGATAACCGATGCCAAACAGGTCTTCTTTTACGGGTACATCAATCACCTTGCCCCAGCCTTCTGCGTTACCTGAATGAATGACCTCCAGAGCTTGTTTATAGGACGCAATCGAGGTACCTGGTTTCTTCTGTTCAACAAAAGCCACCTTCTCAATACTGACAGTCTCAAAAGCTTGACATAGAGTTTCATGAATTTCGCCATCCATCTCCACATATTTGAAGGAGGATAAATGGCTCACAAAGATGTCCTCTTCGCCATACACGGTCACAACCTGACCATCCCGCACATATTTTAGCTTTTGGTGGAGAGTCGAAGAAACTGCTCCGGCTCCATGTATCCAGGGACGCCCCAGCAGACAACTATATGCTGGTTGAATATCCATCACATAGAAGACAATATTAAACACTTCGGGGCCGATCTTCGCAGGAAACGTGACTTCACCATAAACCGATCGCTTGGATCCATCAAAAGCACGGACAACAAGGTCACTTGGTGTGAGAACAACCCCTTCGACATCAAGCTTACTCAGAGCCTTTTTGGGAAGCACATTCAAAGAAGAACCGATATCAACCAAAATGATGCAAGAACACCTGTAATGATGCAAGAATGATATGTGTATGATGCGTATGCTATGTTTTATCATGAAAAATGATATGCATATGCGGGTTAAATTTTTTTTCTTTTTTATGCATTACTTTTTTGAAAATAAACATGCTATGATGCAAAATGATGAAACAATGGCTGGTTGGTTGTGTATCTCAAGGCACAGGATCAGAACTTCGGCATGAATTCGGAACCGGGAACCATAGAACACAGTCATCAACTTAGAACCCATACGTCAGAACCAACGGTCACCAACAAGAACCAAACAAAAGTCACCATCAGAACAAGTCACCATTAGAACAAGTCACCATCAGTACCTGTAAATGATTCATTCCCGCCCCACTCACGGGTGTAATCTAGGCCAGGGTAAGGTCAAGAGAAACGCAGGATAAACAATCCTTTCAAGAACATCATCATATGCACACCAGGTGTATGCAACGATAATACCCCATCAGAATCTGAACTGCTCGTGATACCATGTTCCGCTAAGTGGCGCCATACCACCCGCTTCCTATGAATCACTCTATTCCTAGGTGTCCTAAAGTTCACTCATAGCCTGTGTATTGGGCCTTTTACCTCTTGTGACTCCCACCCAAGAGCAAAACAGATACACAGCCAGCGCAGTATGCATGAAACAATAAAGCGCACATAGGATGCAATGCAAGCAGATAAGTATGCAAAGCAATAAATAAATAACACACAATAGACAATAAACAAACAAACGCTAGGAAAGGCCCACTAGGGAAAATAAGTCCCCAGCAGAGCCGCCAGCTGTCGCTCCCCGGATTTCCCGAATCCAAGTACAAACGCGAAAAGAATGGCGAAGGAAAAAAGAGTAGAGTCGCCAGCTATGTACTTTTATCCCAAGAGGAGGGATAGGTAGTAATGCATAACCAAGAGGGAACGGATAAAACAAAGTCTCGAACCAAAGAAAACTGAGTAAGGGGGCCGGTTACGTGAAGGGAAGGTTATCGCACCCGTTCACGTCTGTGGTACTCCACAGGATCCACGTTTGCTATTTATGTCTAAAGTATGTGTATAAAAAGTCCTATATGCGATGCGAAAGAGAGAAAATCAAAGTAGGGAAAAGAAAGAGTTATTGCTCGCACAGGCCCTACCCTGCTGCATACGTATCTCAAGAAGGATTGAGAATCAGAGCACCGTAGCTCGGCTAACCTATTTTTGTTTGTTTTGTGTTTTTTAGATGAACGACGTTACTACGCAATCTACCGGATGCTCGACCTTTGGAGACTTACTCACTTGTAGTAGAAGGAGTTAACGTGTTCTTAGGAGAAGAAAAATCAATGAGTTTGTTTGTGTTTTTTAGGTGAATGACATTACTACGCAATCTACCGGATGCTCGACCTTTGGAGACTTACTCACCTGTAGTAGAAGGAGTTAACGTGTTCTTAGGAGAAGAAAAATCAATGAGTTTGCTTGTGTTTTAGGAATGCTCATGCAAAAACGAAGTCCTAGACGAAGGAACCGTGCTACCTTAATTGACATGCAAACGAGAGACTATACGAAGCCTAGCAATCCTATGGGGAGACGATCACACCATACAAAACAAACATGCATAAAGTAAACACGCCAACAAGGGGGCTCAAACATACATGGGTAGGGCTTTAGTCAAGAGGGGTCATATCAACCTCGACAAACAAACCATGGAAAGGTAATCAAACGGGGCTCTTAACCACTGACATTGAACGTCAGGGTGAGCAGATCAAATGGGTAATAAGGATAAGACCTCAGAGCTCTTAACCCTGGACAGGGTGAAGTCATGACAAAAAGTGGGGATTCAGAAAGGCGGAACCCTCTCCACTGGCTGACCGGACAAAAGATCTTGGGTTTTTGTTCTAAAGCATCGACACGTGGTGCGAGCATAAAGAACGACACACTGAATAACGGGGGATTGACTACTAGTCCCTTTTATCCGTCAATTGCCTCTTCATGGAGGTCTTTAGCACTGGTGCCTCCTTTTGGAGGTCTTTGAGCACAAAAGTAAACAAATAAAAGAAAACATTGCCTCCTATTGAGGTCTTCCAGCTAAGAAAGCGATAGAATGCGGGAAAGATAAAGGGATCAAGAGATCTACCACACGGATAAAGATCCGAAGTAACAACAACTAAGGAAATAAGAAACCCGGAGATCCCTCAAGCTAGCACCATCAAAGAAAGCAAGTCAGCAAAGCAATCAGAATAAATCTCCAAATGGTATCCCACAAATAAAGTGGAATACCAAGCAAGCCATCTCTTCAAGAGTCATGTGAGCCCTCACAAAAACTCAACAAACAGGTTAGAGTAACAGGATGGAATCGGGAGAAAACAGGCCATGACAGACACAAAACAGATTAGAGCAAACAGAAAAAAACAAATACTGTCACGCTCGCTATTGCTTCGCTTAGCGAGGTGCTAGCGAAGCTTCGCTACATGCTCGCCTAGCGAGGTGCTAGCGAGTGCCTGCGGGTTTTGGATTCTTCCTTGATAACAGTCCGATTTCCATAATCCCAAACCCTATGGTATCCATCTCAGAAACGAAGTGATTAAACTTTCAAGGCATTATTTTACGCATTTATGCGCATCTAAGTCCAAATGCCTCACACATTTAGAAATTTCAAATTGAAGGCGTAAAGTAATGGGAATAGGGCAAACCTGATTGGAGAGATCGGATGAAATCGAATTGCCCGGAGCCGTTTGCAAAGCAATCTTAGGGTTTCTATGGGATGGGGTTGATTCTTTGCAGATGATCTCCCTTCAGGCTCTGGAGGTTGCTCTGAATTCTGTTAGCTCTTCTCTAGGGTTTTGTTCCAAGGAAACTTCAGAGTGTTTTCAGCTTTCACCAATTCTCCTCCTTTTTCTTTACTGAAATCTCAGAATTTATAACTGATTTTCGTGGCTTTGTGGGATCAAATGAGGGAGGTCCAAGTCCAAGATTTTTCTGATATATATTTTTTATTTTCAAAACGCGTAGGCTTCTCCTAGCGAAGGATCTGCTCGCCTAGCGAGCATGACAATTAAGCCTCGCTAGGCGACCCACTCGGCTCGCCTAGCGAGCATGACAGTTCAAGTCATCTTGCCAAATTTGTAATTTGTGCACTGGACCTTTGTTCCTTCAAGAGTAATGTGTTAAATGATGAATAGGCCTCATTTGAACATGTTGAAATGCAATATGACCTAAAATGAATGCATGAATGAGGGTGGGCAAATTTGAGGTGCTACACCACCACACACCGCACCATCTTCTTCTTTTGCAGGTTCTGCTCCTGGATTTTACATTACAGAGGAGATGTGGTACGACCACATGGCTAGAGAGAAGAGGCGTGATGACCTACTCTCTACCATTCAGCAACAACTGGCGGACAACATGAGCTTCATGCAAGAATCGCATCGGAGGACAGATAGATCCTATGAGACTGTTGTACAGTCCCTGCTTACGATCACAAACGAGCAAGCCCGTCAGCAGAACTACCACCGTCAACATTCTGCGCTTATAGAAGCCACTCAGGGTTCCATCTTGGGTAACCTTCGAGAGGTGAGGACTACTCAGGCTGCTTTGCAGGCCAGGATGGATCAGAGAGACCGTCATCGCAGCCGATCCCGTCGTCCACCTCAGGATGGCGAAGGTACCAGTGGTCAGCAGTAGGATGTCAGATTACTCTCCCCTTATCTTATTTTGAAACATTGGGGACAATGTTCAATTTAAGTGTGGGAGGAGATTTTATCACTTTCTATTTTTCTTTGCTACTTTCAGTTAGATTGTTTATTTTTATTGCTTTTTTAGTTGTTTACTTTATTTCATTTTGCTTTTAGTTTGAGTGTTTTAGATAATGCATGAGTCTGACGAGTCACCAGTATAGTGTATCTTTAGTACAGTCTAAACTCCCCATTCCTTCAGCCCTACCAAAAAAAATTTGCAAAAGAAAATGGTGTTATTCTGAAAGTTTTTGGGCTTTAAGACAGGTTTGAGTTGGGATGTGGTGACTTGGGAGAACTTCTTGAAACATCAGTATCATTTTAGCACCATAGACTTCATGAATATAGGAATCACTCCCGAAACCCCATATACCATGGCCTTAATCATCATTTCAGTATAGTCCTCAGTAGTTTATTCCAGCAGTCAGCTCCTGCCGAAGCAGCCTCTAGGTAGGGGACCGATGAACATAAGTGAATGATCTAGTGAAATAAATAAAAGAAAAGAAAAAGGAAAATCCGGTATAGGTGACCCTCACAAAGTCATTTAAACCAAAAAGTTGTAAAAATTTGCTACAAAAAGAAAAAGAAAAAGAAAAACTCACCCGCTGTTAGTTGGTTCAGAGGTATCTGGCGCTGAACTCGGTAGGGCGTATTAGGATCTGATCCCCCACAACTGCAGTTGGGTCAAATAAAAGGGTTTACACAAATTTATGTGCCAGGAACCCCATGTTTGGATCATAATCACTAACAGGTCACTCTGCTATGAAGCATGTACAGATAACGGGCTTAATGTGGTTGCGCCTGAATGAAAAGGACCCAAAAAGAGATGAAGAGGTAGGCCTAGGTATTGTGGGATAATATGGGTTGGTTAATATAGTAATGGAGTTTATGTTCGTGTTTGCGGGTAAGTGTCATCACGATACCCTTAGTTCACTCAGTTAGTACCTATCACTGCATCCCGACTTGAACTTAGAAGCATTTCTAGCCTGAATCACTCGTTGACACCAGTTTTTCTTCTATGAGCTTTTTAGTGTTTTGCTTGAGGACAAGCAAGGGTTTAAGTGTGGGAGAATTTGATGACACTAAATTTCACCGTACTTTCGACTCCGATTTCGCATGCATTTTAGTGGTTTTATTATTATTTTGCTATGTTATTACTATGTTTCTCTTTGTTTTCAGGTTTTCAGTCTAATCAGAGCCCCGATCGAGAAAAGGAGTGAAAATGAGCTAAAAAGAATAAAATTCAGCATTTTACACTTGTGGCTCCCACTTTGGCTGGCGCCATAGGTCCAGCCATGACGTGTCACAGCTCAACTTCTCTCAACTGCCACGTTTCCCACTATCTCAACTTGGGCGCCACAAGAAGAAAACTTTTCCCTCCCAATTTCAAACTGAAGGGCATCCTTGTCTTTTCCATTATTTTACTTGCCAATAAATAGAGACTCAATTTCATTTGTTTAATCATCCAAACTTAGAGCAAACTTAGTTGCAAATTAGGCATATATTCAGTATTGTTAAAGTGGTAATCACTTCGCATTGGGGTGTTGCCACAATTGTGTGATCGAGTCTGTAATCGAGTTTGGAGCACTTTGGAAGGAAGTTAACTCTGCCGCCATTTTCATTTTCGTTTCGCATTTTATTCAACCCTCCGATTGGAGCAGGTTTTTATTGCTTCGCCTTTATCTATTTTATTTTCCCGCACTGATTTTACTTTATTTATTTCTCGCACTCGCACTACTTTCATTTATTTCTCGCACTCGCACTACTTTCATTTATTTCTCGCACTCACACTACTTCCATTTATTTCTCGCATTGTCTTTACTTTCATTTATTTCTCGCACTCGCACTACTTTCATTTATTTCTCGCACTCACACTACTTTCATTTATTTCTCGCACTCACACTACTTTCATTTATTTCTCGCACTCACACTACTTTTATTTACTTCCCGCACTCGCACTACTTTTATTTAAATTAAAATGCACCTTTACTTTACCATGTCTAACTAAATCTATAAAGGTTAGAATGTAAGGACCGTAATTGAACCGATAATCCGTACAATTGTTCGTAGAAACACTTAAGGGCTATTTTGACTTTCAACTTATGTTTTCCCGCACTTAATTTCCGTTGGGTAAGATCGAAAGTCGTCCAACGTCTTTTTAAACTTAGTTGTTTTTAACTATTTCAAATACAGCAAAAGCGCTTTGTTTAGTTCATTAGGAGTTTTCAACTTAAAAAGAAAAGTGATTTTAAAACTATTTTTGCACGCGTTTATAAGTTTAGAGTCTGGTTCGTGAGAACCTCTTTTGGTTAAGAAATCCAGGTTAAAATACTTTTCAACTTAGTCAAGATACTATATTTCTTAAAAATAGGTTTACTACTCTAACGCAATGCACGCCTTTTTATAAGTGACAATAAGAGGGTTTGATTAGGGAGTACAACTCGGTTCTGAATACGTGAATGCGACAGTTCCTGTTAAATTGGTTCTTTTCAAAGTAGGAAACACTGCCCATAAGTAGTTCTGTTAGCAAGTACTTTGATTATTAATTGATTATGTGAATTACATTCGAACCTATCTTTATTAATTGAACTTAATTTAATACTTTACTTTTCATTACACACTCTAAAAAACCCTATTTTGATTACCTTAGATAAACACCGTAACAATAGATAACGATAGATTGACACTTGGTCTCTGTGGATTCGACAATCTTTTATATTACTCTGACGCGTTCGTATACTTGCGAAAAGCACGCATCAGTGTGCCCCAGCGTCCCGGAGTGGTACTCACAATTGACATTCATATCATACCCTGGAGGAAGAGGTGTTGAAGGAGCCTTAGCTGAACCAACGAGTGTAAGAACCCAATTTTAGTATTTAATTAGTATATTATTATTATTATGTTTTATTTTATTTTATTTATTTGGAGTATTAATTAATTAATTGGTTGTTAGGTGGTATAATAATTGATTATATTAATTAAATTGGTGTGTTAATTGATTATTGAGTTGATATGAGATATAATTGAATAATGGAATTAATTAGCTTGGTGTGCATATTGAATTAGTTTAATTTAATTGAATTAAATAGAGATATTTAAATATTAGGTCTTATTTGGCCTATTAATTAAATTAGAGTTATTATGCATTAAGCCCAAATAGAATACTAGTATATAAGAGGAGGAGAGTGAGAATTAGGATTCACTTGATCATTTGACAACAATAGAGAAAAAGAAGAGGAAAAGTGAGGAGAAGAAGGGAAGAACAAGAGAGGAGCTAGGGTTTCCAGAAAATTGAAGAGGTAAGGGGGGAATCCTTATTATTATGGGTTAGTATGATCGGCTCAATGGGTAGATATGTTTAGGTTAAAATCCCTAATTTTGTATGGTTGTTTGGAATTGTTAGGTTTTGATGAGTATGCTTGATTGTGGTGATTGATTGTGTTAAAACTGCAAATTAACATTATATATTTAGAGTATTGTGTGAGTTATAATTTTCTGAATGTGTGGTTTTTTACGGAATCGAAATCGGAGGTCCGAAAGTCCTCCAACGATGAAAACCGCAGAAAATTCTGCATTTTGTCCGTCGCAATCGCGGGCCCTTTTTATGTTTTTCGGTCGGAATCGTTTTGGTCATAACTTTTGATCCATAAGTCCAAATCGAGTGTCGTTTGAAGCGTTGGATATCTGAAACAAAAGGCTATAACTTTGTTTCAGGAATAAAATAATTTTGGAGATTATTCCATGGACGTTTTTGGGGTTGAAGAAGATGAAAATTATGTTGGAAAATTTAGAAAACAACAACTTTTTAGTAACGCCTTCGTGCACGGTTTTATTCATAACCTTCAACTCGTGAATCATTTTGGGTTGGGGTTTAAAGCATTAGAAAGGTGACTCTAATAGATATTATGTGAATGGTGTATTTGTTATGAATGTTAAGATGGTAGAGATGATCTTAATTGCATATTATGTGAATGGTGTATTTGTTATGAATGTTAAGATGGTAGAGATGATCTTAATTGCATATTATGTGAATGATGTATTTGTTATGAATGTGTATATGTACCATTGGTGGATAATTCATAGAGTTGAATTATGGTGATATGTGGAATGTTAAGATGGTAGAGATGATCTTAATTGCATATGTTGTTGGTATTTATACATTCATTCTAGGCATGGTCGGCTTCATGGTGGAAGCGGTGAAACTGTGGGTTCACATGGTAGCACACGTTGATCCTAAATTGGAAATAGTCGTAGTAGATGTAGCACACGTTGATCTTTAATTGGAAATAGGCGTGGTAGATGTAGCACACGTTGATCCTTAATTGGAAATAGGCGTGGTAGATGTAGCACACGTTGATCCTTAATTGGAAATAGGCATGGTAGTGGCTTTGATCTTATCCGGATCGGAAGCGTGGCTTGGAGTCTAGATATTGAATCGGAAAGCGGTGAAACGTTGGGTTCACATTGAGGTACCGCATGCATAGAGTCACATGTCTTGCATTGAGTCACATTAGAGTTATGTGATCATCGAGTGTATGCATTGTTGTGATTGTGATGTGTGTATGAGATATGGTAATTGAGTTTGGTGATGTTGGATACATAATTTGGCAAAATATGTGATTATGTGATAATTGTAGCTATGTGTATTTTTGGGAATATAGTATTGGATTTTAATATTGTACTCCTTGAGTTTTGATGGATGTTTGAAACATGTGAAATAAATGTTGATTAATATTATTCACATGGTTCTACGAAGTGTGATGAATTCCTTTAATTGTTGATTTAATCATTGTGCTTGATTATACTTCTTCATAATGATTTGAATTCTCACCCTTTCTGTTTGAATGTTACCTTTACATGGGTATCGTGCAGATACTCAAGAGTAGTATTGCTGAAGCAAGAGGACGGTAGCTCGCTCGAGACTAGGTAATGAGTCAATGCTCTGGTCATGTAACACTGGGTAGAGTAGTAGTATTGAACTCGTATCCTATTTGGATAAGTATTATATTATTACTTGTGAACGTGCTTATTTGCAATTGCTATTGAGAGACCATAGTGCCAAATATTCTAATTATGGTTTTAGTTTATTTTGAAGAGATTATTGAGAGATGATCATGGTATGGGACATGGATCATTTGATGAAATGCATGAGTATTCATTATTTTCCACTGCGAACGCATATTCTTGAATATTCATGATAATTGAAATGTGTTATTTTTAATGACCAGGTGTATTGTATATTTATGATGAATGATGTTGGTTTTTGAAAGCTTTTAATTTTTGAAAACGTCGATGTGACGCCCTTTTGGTTATATGCGTGCTTATTTACTCTGATTATATGTTAAGTATTTTGGGTAGAAAAAGTGGTGTTACAACGAGCCCTTAAGAAAATGAGCAAGCAGTTGACCATACGACATGGGAATCAGGTCAAACTTTCTTTGAGGCCTTCTTGGTCCTTGTCTACCATGCTTAGAGTAATTCTGTTATTGAGGAGCGTATGGTTGCTGAGGGGAGTATGGATGTTGATATTGCATCGGTGGAGGACTAGTAGGAATATCATACATTTGCTGTTGATATAGATTAGGTGCTATTGTTCCCACCTGATAGTATGGCATTTGGTAGGCTGTATGTCCCCTTTTGGCTGGCATGGCAAAATTGGTCTCCCCTTCCTTCTTCTTTGGGAATCTAGACTGAGATTTCTTTGCTCCACTAGCGACAACTGATGTATCCTGGATTTTATCGATCTTCAAGAAGTTCTCGATTTGATCACCTGCAATGACTAGGTCTGAGAAACCTATGTAGGCGCTTCCAACCATCCTGTCAAGATAAGGCCCCTTAAGGGTCCTCATGAACATGTCTACAAGCTCCCTTTCCAAAATAGGAGGTTGAACCCCGGGAAACCAAGTCTCTCCATTGTTGGCCATATTCCTTGAATGATTCATCTGATTTCTGAACGGGGCTTTGGAGCTGAGTTCAATTAGGAGCCATGTCTGAATTATATTGATAATGCTTCAAGAAAGCTTCAGCTAGTTCCCCCCCAAGTTCATATATATGTGCGTCCCAGATGCATATACCATTCAAGCGAGCCCCCACTGAGGTTGTCTTAGAAAAAAGTGCATTAACAATTTCTCATCATCAGAATGAGCAACCATCTTTCTGCAAAAGGACCGGGTGTGAGTCTTTGGACAGTTAACTGCTGAAAGTGTTTTTGGGTGAGTATTTGTTTTATTGTCTCCATAGGGATTGGTGCGATATTACCACCGTTATATAGTTTATAATGTCTTAAGTGATGGTTTCAAATGGTTTTGGTTTGGTGAAAGTAAAATTCATAAGAATTTGTAGCAATGATAAAACTTTAGAAAGATTAACGTTTTAAAAGACATATCAAGACTAGATTTCATCAACCTATTTTATATGTATTTGATTAATCAAGCATGTGAACTTCATTTATAATCAACATAACCATATATCACTCATCTATACCGCTTATGTCTAAAACGGTATTGCGAGTTTTACCGTATTCTTTAATCGACGACGTCTCAACCTATTAAACAATACAAATAACATTAATGATCTGATACAAAGTGAATATCAAATTCCACTTCCATGTCTAAACTTGGTCTTTGATAGATGATAAAATTAGGTCAAGACTTAAAAGATCTTTCTCAATAATGATTTAAACCACAAATATTCATTAAAAACAAAGGTTATCATCTACATTGATTATCAAGTTTTTCACATATAAAAGATCAAAAGAAATACATACAAGTTAAGATTGATTACATCTAATCTTGATATAAGAGGGTTTATATACCCATAGCTGTCGCATTACGCGAAAAACCGGCGGGAAAACAAGAACAACAGAGCCGCCACCGTGCGTTATTTATCCCAAAAGAGGGAAAGGAAACGCTCGAAGTAAACCTGGAAAAAGCATGGTCTTGCGACCAAAGAGAATGGGATCGGGAGTCGGTTATGCGAAGGGAAGGTATTAGCACCCCTACGCATCCGTCGTACTCGACGGGATCCACGCACAAAAGGAAGGAAAATGGTTGCTAAAACACTGCTCATAAACAAATAAACACTGGCTGAAAGAGACACAAGAAAACAAAAGAAACTGACTCGGCAGGATATTGCATCATGGGCCTACTTAGTCTATCAAGCCTAGACATCAGAGTCGAAGTAGTTCGGACTAGGGGAAAACATGCTCGCTAGGATGTCGCATCCTATGCATACGTATCTTCTCGGACAAAGAAGAATCAGAGCATCCGTAGCTCGGCTCACGCACACCGAACACAACAGACACAGGCAAACGTGGAATCCGAATGTCAATCGCTGGACTTACATCAGATTCCGAACCAAAACACACCCACACTGGAAACCAGATGCCACTTGATGGACTTATACCGGACTCCAAGCACACAACAAGAGGATACGGAATGCCAATCGCTGGGCTTACATCCATCTCCTGACACACACAAGACAAAACAAAAACGGGCGCCCGGAGAGATCTGCTCATCTCCTGCCTACGTACCTCATCTGGTATGAGGATCAGGGCGACGTAGTTCCCCTACGAAGGGACACAAGACTAGCCTAACCAGATAACAGAGGGAGACACAACTAGGGAGACTAACTCGAGCCTAGATGTTATCATGCATAATCATCCCTAAGTCAAGGTTGCTATCTAACTTGCACAGGAAGCAAGCTAAACCTAAAGCACAGGCAATAGCAAAGCAAACAATTACAGATAGCACACACTATATACACACCAAGTGGGGCTCAAACAAAAGGTTAGGCTGCAAGAGCAAGACAACTGGAAGGGTAATGTTAGCTCTTAACCTTGACATTGAGAGTCAAGGTGAAGCCAGATGAAAGGTGAGTGAAGATTAGACTTCACAACTCTTATCCCTGGTCAGGGAGAGCTTAAGACAAGAATGTGTGGGTTCAGAAAGTGGGAACCCTTCTACACTTATGACACTGACTCAACTGATCTTGGGTTAATGTCCACAAGGCATCAACATGTGATGTGAGCCAAGGGACGACTCAACAGAATAGCAGGAGGTGGACTACATACCTCTTGTGTCTGCCAATTGCCTTAACAAAGGTCTTTTCCTGCTTGGGGACAAAAATAAACAAGCACAAACATTGCCTCTTAAGGAGGACTTCAGACAGGTGCCTGGCCAAGTAACAGGCCAGGTCTTCCAGACTACATGGAGAAGAGATCATTATACCTCAGTGCTCAAGATAGCAAGCAAAGCAAACACAAGTTCACAAGGGAACTATAGCAACTAAGGTACCTGAAATCAATCCAACATAATCAGTACTCAGCACAAACAAAAACAAACAGACAATGGTCAACAGTTAACTATACAGTCAAACAACAGTCAATGCACAAAGGTGCAAGCCACATGGCACAAACTCAAGTCTCAATGCCTACAAAATAAACTCAAAGTTAGTCATAAACAAGCTACAAGCCAACTCCAATTGAGTGCACATCATCAAGCATAAGCAATTGTGCTCTTAACCTGAAACAAATCTCAAATGTGAGAGCACAAGACCACTAGTACAAGACTAGGGTCAAAATGAGAACAAAAAGTCAAAACAGAACATGAAACTTATCAAAAATCAAGATCAATCAAATAAGAAACAAATCCAAGTGGTTTCACATTCATATCATCAACCATTATCATTTCATAAGGCAAAGAGTGCAAAACATGCAATTTAGAACCTCAAATAACCAAACAGAAAGATTCAACTCAAATCAATTCACAAACATTTCAATAAATCCCCAAAAAATTCATGGTCAAACAGAATTCATAACATGTCAATCACACCAAATTTCAAGTTATTTGGACCAAGGAAAGTAAGTCAATTAAATTCATAAATTCAAGCCAAGTTCAAACAAGCTCATACAAGGCATCAAAACCTGCATCCAATTCAAGCAATCATAAAACAGAGACTAAGCATGATAAATGAATGAAATCAAATCCATGGCAAGCTTCAAGATGTCTATAATACACATGCCAAATTTCAAGTCCATCCAATTAACCACCAGAATTTCCCAAATCAAATAAAATCATGACTCACAGAAAGTCAACAATTGGTCAAACAGGGGAGAAATTACCAATCAAATAGGAAATGCATTCAAAAATTCCATAAAAATTCACATGCATTCTCAACACTCATAAGTATCCTCATGCAAAAATCTAGCTCAATTCATGTTCATATAGCATGGTAACAAAAATCAATAAGATGCACAAGACATGGTATGACACAAATTGTCACACCTCCAAAGATCATAGCATATCCCTCAATCCAAGAACTCAAAAATCACAAACCACATATCAAAATGCTCCTTAAGGTGTCTAGAACACACATGTAAAATTTCAATAATTTCCCATTAGGCATCAAGATTTCATGAAAGAAAGAGTGAGCAAGGTGCAAGAAATGGTACACTAGAACAAACCCTAGGCATTTTAAAAATCTAACCGTGCACAAATTTATTAAAAATGTCCATAAAATAATAGACATGATGATGAACAAATCAAAAAAAGAATCATGAATTTTGGATGTGTATTTTTTGAGTTATCAATTTTTGAATGTGGAAAAGAAATTAAAAAAAATGCAAGAACAAGTAATACATGAACATACAAGGCATAGCACAAAAAGAATTCAAAGCAAATGGACTTGGCTTGGACGGGAATCGAACCCCTGCGCATATCACATGGGCACGTTTCAGCATGAAACGCCCCGTTTCATTAAAGACGTGGCACCACGTGATTCGCTTCATGGCGCGCAAACAAGCAAACGCATGCAAAGGCAAGGCAAACAGATCAAAATGAAATCTGGAACGAAAATCAAACAATCTTCATCATGTTCTTCAGTGTTCATCCTCATCAAGAACAATTATATGGATCAACTCAGCATTCAACGTACATCAACGATCTAATCATGATTTATCCTAATTCCATGCATATCAAAAGATTCGATCAAAATAAGTTTTGTCATCAAGATTTCAAATTAGCATAACTTGCTCAAAACCTAATGGATTCGCACGATTCAAGTTGCAGAATGATCTATGCACTAAGACCTACCAAAACCATATCATAATTGCAAGAATTGGAAGCATCGAATTCCTACCTCTTGAAGATGCAGCTCTTGATTTCGTGTTCTTCAGGACTTGGAGGTTGAAAACAGATAGCCTACGATGATGAGGAAGATGAATGGAAGTGGAATTTTAGCTCAACACAACTTGAATCAGCATAGCTCTCCAACTGCCATGTTCATGTGCAATTCCTCAACAGTGGTGATTTAGCAAGATTCTTCACGATTTCTTCTTCAACAGATGTTCTATTGTGCCTGCAAATGATGATCAATACAAGAACAAGCGAAAAGAGTGATGAATTTTGATGAACAAAAGTGAAAAAAGTTGGAGAGAATTTGAGAGAATTTGGTGATTTTTCTGTTTGGATCTGAAATGGTGATTGTGTTAATGTGATTTCTGTTACAATTAAGAATATATATGATGTGTTAATCAACTTGGTTAAACATGATTAGGCAAAGTGAATGAGATTAGTGCAAATGAACATGTTATGCAATTTGGCAAAAATGCCCTTTTTCAAATAGAACCAATGGAACAGTAAAAATGCATTTGAGGCAAATCCAAATTTCTGTTTAGAAGCTGTTGGAAGTGGTTTGGAGTGAAAATTGCATTTAGTTTTCAAATTCACTATTTTTCCCACCAAAATGCAAATTGATCACTTGAAAAATGGACTTTTGATGTGATGATTTTTGATGAAATGTGATGATGGATTATGATAGTACATGTCAAATGTGACTTGCTCAAAAAAGAATCACTCAATTTGGCCAAATGGTTCAAGAGTTATGCCTCCTTGAAGTTCAACTTTTCTTGACAATTATTTGATCATAACTTGCCAACCACACATGAGAAGTGAGTGTTCTTGGACTTTTTGGAAAGGTGAGAGCAAGATCTTCAACTTTCATGTTGGACAAAATTCCATTTGAAGCTTGTATGATGATGTAAATTTGAGGAGAAGACCTTTCCATTTTTGGCAGCTTGAAATTACAGGTCACTTACTATTTTTGGAAACTTTTCATCTGACCTCAAATTCTTCAATCTTGATCTTTGAAATGTCAAATGAGACTTGTATGGACATGAATGAAGCCTTTCAAACCAACTCCCACCTTCAAATCCTTGAATTCTGGCACAGTTGACCATAGTTGACTTTCTAGGGTTTTAGATGAAATCCAGCTTGACTGTTGAGCTTTGATCATCCAATCCTTGGTCAAACCACTTCAAAATGATCCCTAAATCATGTGAACTTGTTGAATCAACCATAGGGCTTTGTTTCCTTGAGAAATACACTTGCTTGCTTGATTGACTGATTCTCCTGATCATCTTGACCTAATCTTGTCTGATGAACTTGCACTTGGGCAAAGGGCAATGCAATGTTATGCAATGGACTATGTTATGTTAATGACCTAATATGAAAATGAATGTACAAAATGGGAGGTGCAAATTTGAGGTGCTACAGCTGCCCCTATTCAATCAACTGGGAACCCGAATGGATGAGAGCAACGGCTGTCAGACTTTCAAGGTAAACAGGGATTGAATACCAAGAACCGTAGAAATTTGCACTATGCGGGGGATCCACCAACAGAAACGTCCACTGGGATCTGATATTTATTACTGAGAATTTTGATTTTTTCTGATTTTTTCTCAAAGGTACTGCCACCTCCAGACATCTCAAGACGATGAATGGGAACAGACATCACAACTAGACGCCAACGGACGACTAGGAAACACTCGACGTTTATCGAAACCAACAGAGAGGTAACCAGACATTAATGAATGACTGGAAGAAATACCACCACATGTCAGCGGACATAGTGGGAAAAACTCAACGTTTACCAAAACCAACGGAGAGGTAATCTCTACTGGGGACGACCAGGAAAAACTCGACGTATACCGAAACCAACGGAGAGGTAACCAGACATCAACGGACGATGGATGAACTGGGAAGACTCGACCAGACGTCATCGGATGAAAGGGAGAAGCTCGACGTTTATCGACACCAACGGAGAAGGAGACCAGACATCAACGGACGACGGATGAACTAGGAAGACTCGACCAGACGTCATCGGACGAACGGGAGAAGCTCGACGTTTATCGACACCAACGGAGAAGGAGAAATACCGGGGAAAATACAACTAGATATCAACGGATAACTAGGAAAAACTCGACGTTTATCGACACCAACGGAGAGGAGAATCTGAGGTGAAAGGGATACAACTAGTTATCAACGGATAACTAGGAAAAACTCGACGTTTATCGACACCAACGGAGAGGAGAAGCCACTTCACTAAGGAAGGGGTATAACAACCGGAAACTGAATAGGACGTCCACCGACGACTCTACTGGGGATTCTTGCTGGGAAGCAACCAGACATTAACGAATGACTGGAGAATAGGATACACAATCAGACGTCAACGGACGAATGAGAAAAACTCAACGTTTACCGGGACCAACGGAGAGGTAACTCTGCATGGGGAAATATATCACCAACAACCGTCAACAGGCGATCGGGAAAAACTCGACGTTTATCGAAACCAACGGAGAGGTAACTCTGGGGGGAATCAACAGCCATTAACTAATGATCTGTGGGGAATAAGCAACTATACGTCATCGGACGCATAGGAAAAACTCGACGTTTATCGACACCAACGGAGAGGAGGACACTTCTGGGGATAATGAACACAACCAAATCATCAACGGATGATTGGGAAAAACTCGACGTTTATCGACACCAACGGAGAGGAGGAATACCGGGAAAGAAAAAGGGTATTACGAACATCGAAAGATGATGTTTACCGACATCAAAAGAAGACCAGACATTAACGAATGACTGGGAAATCACCGAAAGATGGTGTTTACCGACACCAAGGAAGACCAGACACTTACGAATGACTGGGAAATCACCGAAAGATGGTGTTTACCGACACCAAAGGAAGAACACACGCGGGTGCTGATAGGATAATGATATCTACATATGTCAGGGCAAGGCTAAACACTCGCTGGGGATCTCACTGGGGAGAAACAGGCTTTCCTTTTCGCCAACGAATGAGGAAATAAACCTCTCTGGGATATCAATCCTGAAAACTGTCAGGAGCAACTGTAGCAAACGTGCCGTACAGATGTTGATCAAAGATCCGCCTCTGCCGGGGATACGGTCTGAATGGTTTCGAACACATGAATGCATATGTTTGAATTTTTCTATGGCGTAATGCTCCATATCGAATGGAAATGCTACGCGATTTTGAGGATGCAATGATTACTATATGCAAAATGCAAGTGATGAAAACCGGCTGGGGGAGCCAAAATGATCAGATACTCCGACTCTGCGGGGAGACTCTGCTTGAGGAAACTCTGCGGGGAGAGCACCGACTTCTCACTCATGCTGGAGAAATAACACTGTTGCTGGGGAAAGGATAGACTCCACTGGAAATATCCTTCACAGGACCCAATCCACTCAGGGACTCCGCTTGGGGAACAACCAAAGCAACTTTGCTGAGGATTACCCAACGACGACTATGCTGAAGATCAGCCGAAGCAATTGCACTGAGGAACCATCAATATTCCACTGGGGGAATAATAACGCAACTTTGCTAGGGATAACCAGGCGACTTCACTGGGGAGAACCAACCAATCCACAAATAGGATAAACTCTGCTATGGGGAATAAACGCTACTCCGCCGGGGACAACCCATCTAATCCATAAGTAGGAAAGACTCAGCTGGGGGATGCAGATACCATTCCACTACGGAAAACTCATCCAATCCACAGGTAGGATAGCTGCTGGAGATAAATTTCAATGAACCCGCTCCACTCGGGGAACTAGCTGGGGAAAAGCAATCAACACAAATCTCTGCTCAGGAGATCTGCTAGGGAAAGCAACTCTGTCGGGAATAACACACCAACTCTGCTGAGGAAGAGCCTAACTCTGGTGGAGAAAGCAAATATACCAGACTCTGTGCTGGGGAGAGACATACACAACCCTGCTGGGGAACAAACGCTCACGACACGCTGGGAATAACAATATTACAAACCCGACTGCTGGGGAACAACACTCCACTGACAACTCCGCTGGGGATACAACATCCTTCCAACTCAGTGGGGAACTCTCCTGGGGAAATATTCGCTGGGGAATAAACCCACTTCCAGGCCTGCTGGGGATAAGCAATCCTTAGATCTGCTGGGGAAAGAAGGCACCATCCACGGACAACTCTGCAGGGGAACATAGCTCTGACAGCTTCCAAACTCACTTGGAGAAGTATCTGCTGGGGAACGTCTCTACAGATAACGACCTGCAAAACAGCACAACAAAATGCCCCCAGGGGTTATATGGACAAGATATGCTCAAGTGTTCTCAATATTCAAAATGATTTTCAAATGTTTTATCTTTCTGCAAGTTATCGTTTAGCCTTCATGTTTTTATATGCAATGTTTATCAAAAATTCGGACGTTTTTGCAAACAAAACAGTAAAATAAAAACAGGAGCTTTTTATCTGAATAACGACTTTTATTGATTGAAAATGTGCCCGAAATAGGCGAATACATCGGGAAGCAATTCCTAGAAAGAGGTAATTGCGCACAAAAGGAAAAATCTATCCTAATGGCAATGTGAACACGGCATCCACTATTTCCCAATTCTGTTATAACTCACAGATCATCAGTTTTCTCCCAACTCCTTGCTTTCTGAGACGAATGACTGGACCGATCACATCTTTGGAGATGGCAGATGACGAAGCGATGAAGTACAGATAACTCAGACTGTAGTCTTTTCTCTAATCCCTCTTTTGGCTGGATCGCCCTTTCGGGTTTTCAATCCACCGGGATACCCATTTTTGCCTAAGCCACCCTTGCGGGTTTTCGACTTACCGGGTGTACAAATTCTTTTCATTTTATCCCTAATTTTTGCCCGAACCTTTTCTTTCTGTTTTTTGGTTCGCCGGGATGCCCTTTTTTGCCTGGACTCTTTTATTCTTTTTGTCCAGCGGGTCAATTTATGCGAAGTATTTTTTGACTACATCTGAGTTAACAGGGGACGGGAAATCTTCACCATCCATAGTTGTAAGCATCAAGGCTCCACCGGAGAAGACCTTCTTCACAACATATGAACCTTCGTAATTAGGAGTCCACTTGCCCCTGTTATCTGTACCAGGAGGAAGGATCCTCTTCAAAACTAGATCACCGATCTGATAGCTCCGAGGATGCACTTTCTGATCAAAGGCTCGCTTCATCCTTCTCTGATACAACTGCCCATGGCACACAGCTGCTAGCCGTCTTTCTTCGATAAGGCTTAACTTATTAAACCTTGTTCGAATCCACTCGACTTCATCCAGCTTCATATCTAACAAAACTCTCAGAGAAGGGATCTCCACTTCAACAGGTAGGACAGCTTCCATACCATACACAAGGGAGTACAGGGTTGCCCCGGTCGACGTACGTACTGAGGTACGATACCCATGCAAAGCGAAAGGCAGCATCTCATGCCAATCCTTGTACGTAACGACCATCTTCTGCACAATCTTCTTGATATTCTTGTTAGCCGCCTCTACAACACCATTCATCTTTGGTCTGTAAGGAGAAAAATTGTGATGTTCAATCTTGAAATCTTTACAAAGCTCTTTCATCATCTTGTTATTGAGATTCGAACCATTGTCAGTGATGATTCTCTCAGGAACCCCATAAAGACAGATGATTTCTTTCTTGATGAACCGGGCAACCACTTGTTTGGTAACGTTAGCATAGGAAGCTGCTTCCACCCACTTGGTGAAGTAGTCAATCGCAACCAGGATGAAGCGATGTCCATTCGAAGCAGTAGGCTCAATCTTCCCAATCATATCAATGCCCCACATGGCAAGCGGCCAAGGCGAGTTCATGACATTCAACGGGCTTGGTGGTACATGCACCTTATTAGCATAAATTTGACATTTATGGCACTTCCGAGCATACTTAAAGCAATCGGATTCCATAGTCATCCAGTAATAACCGGCTCACAACAGTTTCTTTGACATTGCATGACCCACCAGCATGGGTACCAAACGAACCCTCATGCACTTCCTGCATCAACATGTCTGCTTCGTGTCTATCCACGCCTCTGAGCAAGACCATGTCAAAATTCCTCTTATACAACACATCATCCTGATTCAAATAAAAGCTTCCAGCTAGCCTTCTCAGTGTTTTCTTATCATTCTTTGACGCACCATCAGGATACTCCTGGCTCTTGAGGAAGTTCTTGATGTCATAATACCACGGTTTCTCATCAATCACAACAGACTCGGCTGCAAACACATACGCAGGCCTCTCGAGTCGATTCACCGCAACATGTGGCACATGATTCCACCAATGAACTTTTATCATGGAAGATAAAGTAGCCAAAGAATCAGCCATCTGATTCTCATCCCGGGGGACATGATACAATTTCACCTTCTTGAAGAACGTCAGTATTCTTCTGGTGTAATCTCTATACGGAATCAAATGCGGCTGGTTCGTATTCCAATCTCCATTGACCTGATTGATCACTAGAGCGGAATCTCCAAAAATGTCAAGCGTCTTGATCCTCAAATCAATGGCTTCTTCTATCCCCATGATACAAGCCTCATACTCAGCTTCATTGTTGGTGACATCAAACGTCAATCTGGCAGAGAAAGGTATATGAGCACCTTTTGGATTGATAAGCACTGCACCAACACCATTACCGTTTACATTCACAGCCCCATCAAACATCAATGTCCACTTGTCATCAGGATCCGGTCCTTCCTCGACAAGAGGTTCTTCGCAATCTTTCATCTTAAGATACATGATGTCTTCATCTGGGAATTCAAACATCATCGGCTGATAGTCATCAATCGGTTGTTCGGCGAGATAGTCTGACAAAACACTACCTTTGATAGCCTTCTGCGACGTGTACTGAATATCATACTCTGTTAAAATCATCTGCCAACGGGCAACACGTCCAGTGAGAGCCGGCTTCTCAAAGATGTACTTTACTGGATCCATCTTAGAAATCAACAAGGTAGTATGGTTCAACATATACTGCCTCAGTCGGCGAGCAGCCCAGGCCAAAGCACAACAAGTTTTCTCGAGCTGCGAATATTTGATTTCACAGTCAGTAAACTTTTTGCTAAGGTAGTATATGGCATGCTCTTTTCGACCAGACTCGTCATGCTGACCCAATACACACCCCATTGAGTTCTCAGTCACTGACAGGTACATTATCAATGGTCTCCCTGGAACTGGAGGAATCAGGATTGGAGGTTTCTGTAAATACTCTTTTATCTTGTCAAAAGCTTTCTGACAGTCATCATTCCACCTGATTGCTTGATTCTTTCTAAGCAATTTAAATATCGGTTCACACGTGGCAGTTAGGTGAGATACAAACCTTGCAATGTAGTTCAATCTCCCTAAAAACCCACGAACCTGCTTCTCTGTTTTCGGTTCAGGCATTTCTTGAATAGCTTTGACTTTTGCTGGATCAACCTCAATCCCTTTCTCACTGACAATGAAACCTAACAGCTTCCCGGATCGCACACCAAACGTACACTTGTTTGGATTCAGCCTCAGTTTGAACTTGACCAATCTGTCAAACAACTTCTGCAAATTAACCAGGTGCTCCTCTTTTGTCTGTGACTTCGCAATCATATCATCCACGTACACCTCAATCTCTTTGTGCATCATGTCATGAAAGAGAGTCGTCATTGCCCTCTGATAGGTAGCACCGGCATTCTTCAGCCCAAATGGCATCACCTTATAGCAAAACGTGCCCCAAGGTGTAATGAATGTCGTCTTTTCCATGTCCTCTGGCGCCATCTTGATCTGATTATAGCCCGAGAAACCATCCATGAAAGAGAATACCGAGGATTGAGCCGTATTATCAACCAATACATCAATGTGAGGTAATGGGAAATCATCTTTCGGACTCGCCCTGTTCAAATCCCGGTAATCGACACACATTCTGACTTTGCCATCCTTCTTCGGCACGGGAACGATGTTGGCTACCCACGGTGGGTAAGTTGTCACTGACAAGAAACCAGCATCAAACTGCTTCTGGACCTCTTCCTTGATCTTCACAACCATATCAGGACTCGTTCTACGAAGCTTCTGCTTGACCAAAGGACAATCATCTCTGAGAGGCAGTCTATGAACCACAATATCAGTATTCAACCCAGGCATATCTTGATAAGACCAGGCGAATATCTCCACATACTCTCTCAGCATCTCAATCAACCTGCTCTTGACCTCTGGCTTCAAAGCAGCCCCGATCTTAATATCTTTTCTGGCGTCCTCAGTACCAAGATTCACAATCTCCAACTCCTCCTGATGAGGTTGGATGACCCTTTCCTCCTGCTTCAACAATCTAGCCAATTCTTTCGGGAGTTCACTGTCTTCCTCACTCTCCTCTTCAGCTTGGTAGATGGGATTGTCGAAATCATACTGAGCCATAACAGAACTGTGCATAGTGGATTCCGTGATATCACTTCTGCATGTTTAATGCTTTGTTTTAGAAAAAGAGTTCAATAAAGTCACAAAAACAAAAACATTGCCATTTTTATTTTTTGGAAAATGTGAAAACAAAAATAGAAAGACAGGGATCACAAAATTGTTTGCAAAACGTCCTTTATTAATGATAAAAATTGTAAAACATGATGTGGCCCTACAATGAACCACTACGTCTTGGGCAGAACGTAGGGTTTTGTGCAGAATGAAAAACAAAAGAAAATTACTCTGTTTGAAGAGTAACTTGGACTACATCCTCTGCTGTCCAATTGTTGATCACTTCCCCTGGTGCACACGGGCGAACCCAGCAGTCGAGATCACAATCACTGTCCCCATCTTCAACATCAGCTGCGAAGACGTCACCGTGATTCATCAGCCCAGCGCTGGTAAAGGTACTCGGACCTGCTGATACACCCTGCTCTGCTTGGAGAGGCTCATAACCAATGCCAAATTTGTCTTCTTTAACCGGCAAGTCCACCATCTTGCCCCAGCCTTCAGCCTTGCCGGAGTCAACAACCTCTTTGGCCTGCTTGTACGAAGCAATCGAAGCACCTGGCCTCCTCTGTTCAGCACACGCCACCTCCTCAAGAGCAACAGTCTCAAACGCCTGGCACAAAGTTTCATGGATCTCGCCATCCACCTCGACATACTTGAACGAGGACAGGTGACTCACCAAGATATCCTCTTCACCACACACGGTCACAATCTGACCGTTCCAGACATACTTGAGCTTCTGATGGAGAGTCGACGAGACTGCCCCTGCTGCATGAATCCACGGACGTCCTAACAAACAACTGTAGGCAGGCTGAATGTCCATGACATAGAAGATGATATCGAACACCTCAGGACCTATCTTCACAGGCAAGGTGACTTCACCAAAGACAGAACGCTTAGATCCGTCAAATGCCCTCACAATCAGGTCGCTAGGAGTAAGCACAACCCCTTCAACAGATATCTTCTTCAGGATTTGCTTCGGCAGCACATTCAGAGAAGAACCAGTGTTGACCAGCACATGAGATAATACAGCCCCCTTGCACTCCATAGTGATATGCAAGGCCTTGTTATGGTTTCGCCCCTCAGGCGTCAAATCAAGATCAGTGAATCCCAAACCATGTCTGGTGCTCACGTTGGCGATCACGCCCTCCAATTGGTTGACGGAAATCTCCTGAGGTACATACGCCATATTCAACATTTTCAGCAAGGCGTTGCGATGTGCCTCAGAACACAACAGCAAAGAAAGAATAGAGATTTTGGACGGAGTTTGGTTGAGTTGATCCACAATCTTGTAGTCACTCTTCTTAATGATTCGCATAAATTCCTCCACATCCTTTTCAAACGAGCCACCAGGCACATTCGTTTGAGCAGGCTCCTCATCAACCACGGCCTGTTTGCCCTTAGATCTAGCAGATGCCTCAGCATTGGCATCCCTCAACGGTTGAGGCGCAAACAGCCGTCCACTTCTAGTAAATCCTCCCGGTCCCCCAACATTGTCCACAACTGGACTCACAACCGCGGGAGTTCTACTAACCGGTGCAACAATAGTCACTGGAGCTTGATTAGACGGCCTGACCCGATTCTCAGCCCTTCTATTATTGCGGTAGGCACTGTCGTATTTCCAAGGTACGGCCCTGCTATCCATAGCCCTTCTGACCGGAGCGACAATCGTTGTCGGGTTACTGGTAGAAACTGGTGCAGAGATGGTAACTGGATTACCACTTGTTGTAGGCGCACTACCAACAGCCCTCGGCCCACGTCCTTCAGACGGTTTGAAAAATATCGTGACAGTAGACACTGCCCCACGATCTCTATTATCAGCCCGGCCAAACTGGACACAGCCCTCATCAATCAGCTTTTGAATACCAGCCCTTAACTGACCACAACCATTATCATACTCTGCACAGCCCAAACAAGCTTCATCACAGCCCGGGTGCACACCCCTACTCAACAAATGGCCCTTGACCACCAGCAGTGAAGTCTGAATCTCATCAACACTGACAACAAGATCTTCAGCTTCTTCCTCTTCAATACAGTTCACCCTATGCCCACCATGCTGAGGCATAGGATTGTTAACAACATTCGGCACTGGAGCGAAGTTGATTGACTTGGCATCAATCAGATCTTGGACTTTATGCTGGAAAGCCCGACACTTCTCAGTATGATGTCCTGGTGCCCCAGAATGAAAATCACACCGGACATTAGCATCGTACCCAGGCGGCAATACTGTTGGCGGAGCCATAGTTCTCAACTCAACAAATCCTAATCTGAGCAACTCAGGCAGTAGCTCAGCGTAGGTCATTGGCAGGGGACCAAAACGCCTTTCGGGCATCCGTTGCCTTGGCTGATACAGACGCTGCTGCTGTTGTTGTTGTTGCTGCCTCGGTTGTTGCGGAGGTTGACGTTGTTGAGGTGCAGGAATAGTCACTACAGCAACCTGACGGTAATGATTCTGATTTCTGTTCTGAACCCGACGGTGTTGAACAGCATTAGTCTCACCCTCTCTTCGGCGAGGTGCCCCAGAGAAAGGTTTCTTGGAAGACGAGGAACTAGCATCATTGATCTTACCAGCCTTGATCAAACTCTCAGTCCCCTCCCCGCATATGACAACATCAGAAAAGCTTCCAAATGGGCAACTCCCCATTCGGTCCATGAAAACCCCCTGAAGTGTGCCAATAAACATGTCAGTCAACTCCCTTTCCAGCATAGGGGGTTGAACTCTCGCAGCAAGCTCACGCCATCTTTGGGCGTACTCCTTGAAGCTTTCAGTGGATTTCTGGCATAGACTCTGCAGCTGAGTCCGGCTAGGCGCCATATCCATGTTATGCTTATATTGCCTCAAGAAGGCCTCACCCAGATCCCTCCAGCATCGGATCGAATCTCTCTTCAATTCCATGTACCAATCCAAAGATGCCCCAGATAGACTATCTTGGAAAAAGTACATCCACATCTTTTCGTCATCTGTATATGCAGAGATCTTCCGGTAATATGCCTGCACGTGGGTGCGAGGGCAAGAAGTGCCGTTGTACTTGTCAAAAGTCGGCGCTTTGAATTTATATGGGATCCTCAACCCCTCACCTAACCCCATATTGGTGACGTCAAAACCAAGAGAATTTTGACATTCCATCGCACGAATCTTTTCAGCCAGGGCATCAACTTTCCGATCCCTATCCTCAACTCTTCCCACATCCCCATCATCTTCACTCAGCAATGTGAACATGTCCTCTTGTCTGTCGACAATCGGAGCTGGTTGACGAACAGGAGCACGAGTGGCTCTGGCATTGACATTCTCTGCAGCAAGAGGTTGTCCGTTAATCCTTATCCCTCTGAGTTCATCTCCCACAGCATAGTCATGAACGGGAGCAGCAGCAACATTCTCTGTCACAGGAATACCAGCAGGTGAACCACGGTTAGACGCCTGAATAACCGTCTCTTATCTCTGAACCAGGGCTCGGAGCTCCTCTTGACCCTGAGCAACCCCTTGCATCATAGTCATGAACTGGGCCATGTTCGCCCTCATCTCAGCCAACTCATTCTGAACCTGATCCATACTTCTTCGTTGATTGAGTCTGGTTGAATAACGATGCGGTCTCCGATCAGCTATCCTGCCTGACACAGGAACCAGAGTGAGAAGTCGTGCGCAAGAACTCTTGTTATGCAATATGTTATGAGTATGATGCTAATGCATATGATGCACATGAAATGATCATTTCTCAGGCATTCAAAGAACCTGATTCATCCTCAAAAGATGGCAACCTGCAGCAAGAACAACACAGGGAGCAAAAACAACCTACAAAAGAGCAATGAGTACAGAGTGAAACAACAATCTCATCTATAAATGAGCAACAGGATCATACGACAATGTTAACAAAGATCCAGGAAAGTACAACAAATGAGTCCCACCCAACAGGCCTGAGGGTGATTCTCAACATAAACATCAGAAAATACAATCTACGACAAATGACTTCCAGGAATGAGCGTCTTCAAGTAGTGACACTGGTCTATCAACAGTTCACACTCTGAACATTCTGGCAAGGGAGTGATCTTCTCCTTCAACTGTCTTCTAAGCTCGACAACTTCTGACCCACGTTGGTTCTCTGATGCAAGTCTCTGGTCGACTTCCTTCTTCAACTGGATATCTTTGTCTCTGAGTTGCTTCTCCAAGTCTCTGATCTTCTTCAGATAACTGTCCTCAGCTCTCTGCAATCTCAAACACTCTCTGTGCTCTGCATCCAACAAGTTCTCCATCTCTGCATAAGATCTCTTCTTGCTCCTCCCTCCACCAACATCTGCACTCTGGGCATCTCTGAGTTGATGAGTTAGGTTCAACTTATCAGCTTTGGCTTGATACAACTCCATCTGGGCATCTTGCTCTTTCTCCTTCAAACGGCGATTCTCCATCAGGGCTTGCTTGTACTGCTCCGCAGGTACACTCTCAGCAAGAATCAGAGGCGGTTGCACTTGCAACGGATTCATCCTATCATAGGGCAACAACAAAGTTTCCACTCTCTTCTTGACCCAATCAGTGTAATCAGGCATAGCAATGGCAAACTTTTTCCCTAAGACAGCTCCATTCTGGACACCAATAGACTTCCAAGCTCTTCCTATCTGCTCCAATCTAGCAGGGTCGCTTCGCTTCTCAAAATACACACTCTCAGCTATCTCAGCTTCAAGCGGTCTTCCACTCATTACAAACCCTAACTGGCGTAGAGAAAGAACTGGGTTGTAATTGATGCAACCCTTAGTCCCCACTAGTGGCACGTTCCGGAATTCTCCACAACTCATAATGACATCCCGCACATCCATCCGGTATGACTGCCATCTGACATCATATGAAGTAAGAGACATAACCCTCTGAGTCCACCTATAAGTGCTCTGAGCATCCACAAACGGCCCACTGACTGGCATGAGAGACATGAACCATCTGAGCAACAGTGGGAGACAACATCTGATAGCCCCACCCTTACCATGCCTACTGTGGATAGCATAGTAAGTGTCAGCTAACAGAGTAGGAATCGAGTTCCCTCCAATGAAGATACAGACTGCAGCATAGTCAACAAAGTTGGGCATACTTGGAAACAGGACGATCCCATAGATCATTACAGCAAGCTGGGCGTGAAAAGCTTCCCAATTCCCCTTCTCTGCTTCTCCTCTAGCAACCCTCAGCAGAAACTTCAAAGGCAAACCAGCCACATCCCCACTGGACCTCCAACTATCACTGACTTCCTTGATGCCCAAACGGAGAGCTCTAGCAACAACTCTGAAATCAACTTCCTTAGGCACGTCCAAGAAAGGAACCTGATGCTGAATCGGGACATTCAACAGAATGGAGTACTCCTCGAGAGTAGGCGCCAACTGATAGTCCTGAAAGGTGAAGCATCGAAGCTCTGGGTCATAGAACTGAAGAAGAGTCTGCAACGGCACTGGGTCGACTACCATCTTCAACAGTGTCAGAATATCCCCATACTGATCCACGAAGCCCCTCAGATGATCACTAGTCACAAGGTTGCCCAACTCTATCAGAGGCGTCAAAGGCTCACGGTGAAAGCTGTAGGAACAAGTCTTCCGCTTCGGCTCTGGGACTGTTGCCATCTCTATCAGTGAACAAGCTCTGGAATGTACCTGAGAAATGATATGCATGCAGGGATTAGTTTTTTTCTTTTTCTTTTTTTTCTCAATTTCTTTTATTGTGTTTCTTTTTGAAAATAAACATGCTATGATGCAGACAAGACTGGCAGGCTGTGCATCTCAGAACACAGGATCGAAGCTTCGGCTCGAACTCTGAACCACAATTCATCTGAAACCCAAAGTCAACTGTCATCTGAACCCAATCTGGAGAACTGAGTCACCAACAGGACCACAAGTCACCAACTAGTCACCGACAAGTCACCAACTGTACCTGTTATAATGATCATTCCCTCCCCACTCACGGGTGTCATCTAGGCCAGGGTAAGGTCGAGAGAAACGCAGCATAAATAACCTTTCGCAGAATATCATCATATACACACCCGAAGTATGTAACGATAATATCCCACCAGGGTCTGAACTGCTCGTGATATCAATGTTCCGCTAAGTGGCGCATACCACCCGCTTCCCATGAATCACTCTATTCCTAGGTTTCCTAGATTTCACTCATAGCCTGGGTATTGGGCCTTTTACCTCGAGTAACTCCCACCCCAAACAGAGAGAACACAGCACAACCAGCAGATGAATATGAATGAATGCAAACATTAATGCAAACAATAAATGCAAACAACAAACAATGAATGCAATAAATAACAGCAAATAGCAACCAAAACCCTAACCTAGAGAGCGCTAGGAGAGACTCGCTTAGGGAAGATGGACCAGCAAGAGGTCAACTTCTCCGTATCCCCAGCAGAGTCGCAAGCTGTCGCATTACGCGAAAAACCGGCGGGAAAACAAGAACAACAGAGCCGCCACCGTGCGTTATTTATCCCAAAAGAGGGAAAGGAAACGCTCGAAGTAAACCTGGAAAAAGCATGGTCTCGCGACCAAAGAGAATGGGATCGGGAGTCGGTTATGCGAAGGGAAGGTATTAGCACCCCTACGCATCCGTCGTACTCGACGGGATCCACGCACAAAAGGAAGGAAAATGGTTGCTAAAACACTGCTCATAAACAAATAAACACTGGCTGAAAGAGACACAAGAAAACAAAAGAAACTGACTCGGCAGGATATTGCATCATGGGCCTACTTAGTCTATCAAGCCTAGACATCAGAGTCGAAGTAGTTCGGACTAGGGGAAAACATGCTCGCTAGGATGTCGCATCCTATGCATACGTATCTTCTCGGACAAAGAAGAATCAGAGCATCCGTAGCTCGGCTCACGCACACCGAACACAACAGACACAGGCAAACATGGAATCCGAATGCCAATCGCTGGACTTACATCAGATTCCGAACCAAAACACACCCACACTGGAAACCAGATGCCACTTGATGGACTTATACCGGACTCCAAGCACACAATAAGAGGATACGGAATGCCAATCGTTGGGCTTACATCCATCTCCTGACACACACAAGACAAAACAAAAACGGGCGCCCGGAGAGATCTGCTCATCTCCTGCCTACGTACCTCATCTGGTATGAGGATCAGGGCGACGTAGTTCCCCTACGAAGGGACACAAGACTAGCCTAACCAGATAACAGAGGGAGACACAACTAGGGAGACTAACTCGAGCCTAGATGTTATCATGCATAATCATCCCTAAGTCAAGGTTGCTATCTAACTTGCACAGGAAGCAAGCTAAACCTAAAGCACAGGCAATAGCAAAGCAAACAATTACAGATAGCACACACTATATACACACCAAGTGGGGCTCAAACAAAAGGTTAGGCTGCAAGAGCAAGCCAACTGGAAGGGTAATGTTAGCTCTTAACCTTGACATTGAGAGTCAAGGTGAAGCCAGATGAAAGGTGAGTGAAGATTAGACTTCACAGCTCTTATCCTTGGTCAGGGAGAGCTTAAGACAAGAATGTGTGGGTTCAGAAAGTGGGAACCCTTCTACACTTATGACACTGACTCAACTGATCTTGGGTTAATGTCCACAAGGCATCAACATGTGATGTGAGCCAAGGGACGACTCAACAGAATAGCAGGAGGTGGACTACACACCTCTTGTGTCTGCCAATTGCCTTAACAAAGGTCTTTTCCTGCTTGGGGACAAAAATAAACAAGCACAAACATTGCCTCTTAAGGAGGACTTCAGACAGGTGCCTGGCCAAGTAACAGGCCAGGTCTTCCAGACTACATGGAGAAGAGATCATTATACCTCAGTGCTCAAGCTAGCAAGCAAAGCAAACACAAGTTCACAAGGGAACTATAGCAACTAAGGTACCTGAAATCAATCCAACATAATCAGTACTCAGCACAAACAAAAACAAACAGACAATGGTCAACAGTTAACTATACAGTCAAACAACAGTCAATGCACAAAGGTGCAAGCCACATGGCACAAACTCAAGTCTCAATGCCTACAAAATAAACTCAAAGTTAGTCATAAACAAGCTACAAGCCAACTCCAATTGAGTGCACATCATCAAGCATAAGCAATTGTGCTCTTAACCTGAAACAAATCTCAAATGTGAGAGCACAAGACCACTAGTACAAGACTAGGGTCAAAATGAGAACAAAAAGTCAAAACAGAACATGAAACTTATCAAAAATCAAGATCAATCAAATAAGAAACAAATCCAAGTGGTTTCACATTCATATCATCAACCATTATCATTTCATAAGGCAAAAAGTGCAAAACATGCAATTTAGAACCTCAAAGAACCAAACAGAAAGATTCAACTCAAATCAATTCACAAACATTTCAATAAATCCCCAAAAGATTCATGGTCAAACAGCATTCATAACATGTCAATCACACCAAATTTCAAGTTATTTGGACCAAGGGAAGCAAGTCAATTAAATTCATAAAGTCAAGCCAAGTTCAAACAAGCTCATACAAGGCATCAAAACATGCATCCACTTCAAGCAATCATAAAACAGAGACTAAGCATGATAAATGAATGAAATCTAAGCCATGGCAAACTTCAAGATGTCTATAATACACATGCCAAATTTCAAGTCCATCCAATTAACCACCAGAATTTCCCAAATCAAATAAAATCATGACTCACAGAAAGTCAACAATTGGTCAAACAGGGGAGAAATTATCAATCAAATAGGAAATGCATTCAAAAATTCCAGAAAAATTCACATGCATTCTCAACACTCATAAGTATCCTCATGCAAAAATACAGCTCAATTCATGTTCATATAGCATGGTAACAAAAATCAAGAAGATGCACAAGACATGGTATGACACAAATTGTCACACCTCCAAAGATCATAGCATATCCCTCAATCCAGGAACTCAAAAATCATAAACCACATATCAAAATGCTCCTTAAGGTGTCTAGAACACACATGTAAAATTTCAAGAATTTCCCATTAGGCATCAAGATTTCATGAAAGAAAGAGTGAGCAAGGTGCAAGAAATGGTACACTAGAACAAACCCTAGGCATTTTAAAAATCTAACCGTGCACAAATTTTTTAAAAATGTCCATAAAATAATAGACATGATGATGAACAAATCAAAAAAAGAATCATGAATTTTGGATGTGTATTTTTTGAGTTATCAATTTTTGAATGTGGAAAAGAAATTAAAAAAAATGCAAGAACAAGTAATACATGAACATACAAGGCATAGCACAAAAAGAATTCAAAGCAAATGGACTTGGCTTGGACGGGAATCGAACCCCTGCGCATATCACATGGGCGCGTTTCAGCATGAAACGCCCTGTTTCATTAAAGACGTGGCACCACGTGATTCGCTTCATGGCGCGCAAACAAGCAAACGCATGCAAAGGCAAGGCAAACAGATCAAAATGAAATCTGGAACGAAAATCATGTGAAGGCAAGCCTCTAAATGGTTTTGATGAAGACAACATTATTCATTCAAGATGTTATGCATGCTCAAAAAGGAAATGGATCAAGACATTGAAGCGAGAACAAGATTTCATATTATTTAAAGTCTTGAAGATTTATCTTGGATTAATCAAAGAGAAGAGCTTCAAAGATATTTCAAGCATCAAAGTGATCAAGCCACATACGCATGAGGAACCATTTGATCAAGCTTCATTTTTCAAGTCAACCGTTTGCAAGATTGTTGATTCACTTCTTAGGTATATCTAACTCACTCTTAGATTAGTATACAAGTGTTCAACAATCATGATATGCATTTGCATCTTTTAACATAACCATTTGTTAACACATTGAAATGCAAAACACAATTTTTCTTAAAGTATTTTTCTGCATTTCAACAGTGTTAACCGGTTAACCATATGGGTTAACCGGTTAACAGTCCAGTTTTTTGAAATCCTGTGTTAACGTTAATATGCGTTAACCCGTTAACCTATTTGGTTAACCTGTTAACACTGCGTTAACCCGTTAACCTATTTGGTTAACCCGTTAACACTGTTCGTTACAGTAAAAATGTTTTTGAAAAATTATATCTTTTCATCAAAGTTCATGAGAGAAATGATACCTCTTTGAAAAGGTATTTTGGCAATATAAATTATTAAATTTTCAAAATGAATTTTCACCTCCAAGAATTTTCATACAAACTTCAAATAATCACTCTCTCATATTCTTTTCTTAAATAATTTTTGAAAGTGTTCATAATAAAAATTGTCATCTCATTCTATTGTTGAACACTTGCATATTATCTTTTGAGTGACTTATTTGTCTAAGGAGAAGATCAATCAAGAGAAGATTGATACTATTACATCTTTGTTAAAATCATTCATAGAAATTATTTCTGTTTGACTTGTGATCCAGGATTGTTGGACACAAGGGTTGGTGTTGAAGAGGATTGTTCTTCATACACTTGTTTGTCTATAGGTTAGATAGTAGGCATCACCATTTGTGTGAATAGGCTGTACCATTTCTAACTATAGTGAAATCTCTTTCGTGTGAAAGGGGAGTGGATGTACCTTCAGATTGTGAAGGGAACCACTATAATTTCCGGTGTCTTTTACTTTCCGCATTTTATTTTTCCGCACTTAAACACAAATAACCAAAAACCGGAAACTAGATCGAAGAATTTTTTATCACCTAATTCACCCCCCCCCCCTCTTAGGCGCATTTACAACTTACATTTGGCATCAGAGCAAGTTATAGGTAACTTGTTCCTAGAGATCCAGCATGGCTTCCGCAAGCATAAATCCGGTTTTCAAAGACGGTGGAAGTAGCAACAAGCCCCCACTCTTCTCCGGAGAATATTTCGATTTCTGGAAAATCAGAATGAAGGCACATCTTGAAGCCCAAGGGGAAGGTATATGGGAAGCAGTTGAAGAAGGTCCACACAAACCGGTGAATATGGTGAATGGAGTTGGTACCGCAAAGTTGAAAAACACTTATGACGAAGATGATAGGAAAAAGATTCTGAATGAGAAAAAGGCAATCAACATACTCCAAAGCGCTCTCAGTATGGACGAGTTCTTCCGTATATCTCAATGTAAATCGGCAAAGGAGATTTGGGACACCTTGGTTGAAACACATGAAGGAACCACCGAAGTGAAGAGATCGAGGCTAAACACCCTAAGTCAAGAATATGAGATGTTCCGCATGCAGCCCGGTGAATCTATAGTTGCCTTACAAAAGAGATTTGTCCATCTAACAAATCACTTGATTGCTCTCGGTAAAACTTTCACCAATGATGATCTCAACCTAAAAGTCCTAAGATCTTTGACAAGAGAATGGCAACCGAAAGTGACCGCTATTTCGGAAAAGAAAAGTCTCTCAACGATGACATCCGCGTCTCTATTTGGCAAACTTCAAGAACACGAATTGGAACTTGGAAGGCTCGAGAAGCACGAAGGTCTAGAAAAGAAATTCAAGAGCATTGCCTTGAAAGTTGATTCAAGAAATGACAAAAACGATGAGACGTCCGAAGATGAGAACTTTAGGCTTCTTGTGAAGAAGCTTGGTAAGTTTTTTAATAAAAAAAAAATTCCTCTTATCCTAAAAAGAATAAACATTTCAGGAAAAAGGAAGCATCCACATCAATGCAAGACGTCACGTGTTATGAATGTGGACAGCAAGGTCACATAAAGCCGGATTGCCCAAAACTTGCAAAGAAAGGAGGAATTAAAGGAAACAAGGAATTCAAAAACAAAAAGGCTTACGTCGCTTGGGACGATAATGAGATCAGTTCATCCTCGGAATCGGAAAGCGATGATTGTGCGAACATGGCTCTTATGGCTTCACATCACTCCGATAAAGAAATCGATGAGGTTAGTAGCAATTTTTCAGTTTATGACAATGACACACAAGATGTTATAGATGAACTCTTAAAAGAATGCAAGACCTTGTATAAAAGTATTTCATCCCAAAGGAAACAAATTTCATCCTTAGAAGAAAAAAATATTGCTTTGGAAAAATATATTGAAAGTGGAAAACAAAAATTGATGGATGAAAAACAAAGTCTTGTATGTAAGAATTGTGAATCTTTATCTTTTCAAATTGTTCAACTTAAAAGAGTTTTAGAAAGATATGAAAAAGGTCAAATTGGCTTGGAGGAAATTCTTAAGCATCAAAGATATTCTAATGATAAAAGTGGATTAGGATATTCTAAGTTTTCGAAACCCAGCACAAATAAGACCATTTTTGTTAAAGCAAGTGAACAAGTTGATAAAGAAAAAGGAAACAATTCTAAAAGTGTGCATCAAAGTCATAAAAAGAAAATGATTGTTAAGAAGAAGAATTATGTTTCTAGATATAGAAGTGATTTTCAACCTACCTGTTTTTACTGTGGAATCAAAGGCCACACACCTAATGCTTGTTATGTGAGAAACTTTAGCATTCCAAAAGGGCATTATGTGTGGGTTAAAAAGGGTACTAACTACCAAGGACCCAAAGCAATTTGGGTACCAAATAAAACTTAATTGTTTTGTAGGTTTACTTGGAGACCACTTCAAAATCTCTGCTTTATTGATAAAGTGGTTGTTCTAAGTTTTTGATGAGAGGAAATAAACTAACTTTCAAATCTAGTTCCAAAGTCCAAGGGTTATTTCACATATGGGGAATACCTTAAAGGAAGAATTCTTGGCATTGGCAAAGTTGAAGCACTAATATTCACTAAACCACTGGCTAAAGAGCAATTCTTTAAGATTCGGCGAGAACTTGGTATTTTCAATGAAGGTGACATCTAACCTTTCTTCAAATTGCTTGTTATGAGGTATAGTATCTTAAAATATGTTGATTTTCAATTTTTATGTTATGCAATGCTAGCACTTCTGTTTCGCCGTTTTTAGTTTTTCTTACTTTCGCATATCCAAAAATTATCCGTTTTAAAATATTTTTTGATCGAAAGTTGCGTATTGATAAGTGCTAATACTCTGTGAAATTTTTTTTGTAAAAATCTTTTCCCATTGTTTCAAACAGAGCTGCTGTTTTTTAATTATTTTTTGAAAATTTTAGCCCGTTAACAGGTTAACGGAATCGGTTAACAGGTTAACGCCTCCAAAACAGCACTTCTGCATTAGCTTTAAAAATCCAGAATTTTTAATATTTTTGGTATATGTGTTTATGGTTAGTGCATGTGCTTGAATGCTTATCTAATGATCACATAATGTGTGTATGCTTGTCTGCTTTTCTTTTTTTTTTGATTCTTCCTTTTTGCTAATGACAAAGGGGGAGAAGAAATATGTGTTTGTGTGTTTGTTTTTCTCTAACAAAATGCAGCTAGAAAAGACTCTCTAAAAAATCATGAATTTAGGGGGAGCGTTGATCAAGGGGGAGCCTTTTGTGTTAGAGAAACAAAAGTAGAGCAAACTTTCAATATTGGGTTGTCATCATCAAAAGGGGGAGAATGTGAAGGCAAGCCTCTAAATGGTTTTGATGAAGACAACATTATTCATTCAAGATGTTATGCATGCTCAAAAAGGAAATGGATCAAGACATTGAAGCGAGAACAAGATTTCATATTATTTAAAGTCTTGAAGATTTATCTTGGATTAATCAAAGAGAAGAGCTTCAAAGATATTTCAAGCATCAAAGTGATCAAGCCACATACGCATGAGGAACCATTTGATCAAGCTTCATTTTTCAAGTCAACCGTTTGCAAGATTGTTGATTCACTTCTTAGGTATATCTAACTCACTCTTAAATTAGTATACAAGTGTTCAACAATCATGATATGCATTTGCATCTTTTAACATAACCATTTGTTAACACATTGAAATGCAAAACACAATTTTTCTTAAAGTATTTTTCTGCATTTCAACAGTGTTAACCGGTTAACCATATGGGTTAACCGGTTAACAGTCCAGTTTTTTGAAATCCTGTGTTAACGTTAATATGCGTTAACCCGTTAACCTATTTGGTTAACCTGTTAACACTGCGTTAACCCGTTAACCTATTTGGTTAACCCGTTAACACTGTTCGTTACAGTAAAAATGTTTTTGAAAAATTATATCTTTTCATCAAAGTTCATGAGAGAAATGATACCTCTTTGAAAAGGTATTTTGGCAATATAAATTATTAAATTTTCAAAATGAATTTTCACCTCCAAGAATTTTCATACAAACTTCAAATAATCACTCTCTCATATTCTTTTCTTAAATAATTTTTGAAAGTGTTCATAATAAAAATTGTCATCTCATTCTATTGTTGAACACTTGCATATTATCTTTTGAGTGACTTATTTGTCTAAGGAGAAGATCAATCAAGAGAAGATTGATACTATTACATCTTTGTTAAAATCATTCATAGAAATTATTTCTGTTTGACTTGTGATCCAGGATTGTTGGACACAAGGGTTGGTGTTGAAGAGGATTGTTCTTCATACACTTGTTTGTCTATAGGTTAGATAGTAGGCATCACCATTTGTGTGAATAGGCTGTACCATTTCTAACTATAGTGAAATCTCTTTCGTGTGAAAGGGGAGTGGATGTACCTTCGGATTGTGAAGGGAACCACTATAATTTCCGGTGTCTTTTACTTTCCGCATTTTATTTTTCCGCACTTAAACACAAATAACCAAAAACCGGAAACTAGATCGAAGAATTTTTTATCACCTAATTCACCCCCCCCCCCTCTTAGGCGCATTTACAACTTACATTTGGCATCAGAGCAAGTTATAGGTAACTTGTTCCTAGAGATCCAGCATGGCTTCCGCAAGCATAAATCCGGTTTTCAAAGACGGTGGAAGTAGCAACAAGCCCCCACTCTTCTCCGGAGAATATTTCGATTTCTGGAAAATCAGAATGAAGGCACATCTTGAAGCCCAAGGGGAAGGTATATGGGAAGCAGTTGAAGAAGGTCCACACAAACCGGTGAATATGGTGAATGGAGTTGGTACCGCAAAGTTGAAAAACACTTATGACGAAGATGATAGGAAAAAGATTCTGAATGAGAAAAAGGCAATCAACATACTCCAAAGCGCTCTCAGTATGGACGAGTTCTTCCGTATATCTCAATGTAAATCGGCAAAGGAGATTTGGGACACCTTGGTTGAAACACATGAAGGAACCACCGAAGTGAAGAGATCGAGGCTAAACACCCTAAGTCAAGAATATGAGATGTTCCGCATGCAGCCCGGTGAATCTATAGTTGCCTTACAAAAGAGATTTGTCCATCTAACAAATCACTTGATTGCTCTCGGTAAAACTTTCACCAATGATGATCTCAACCTAAAAGTCCTAAGATCTTTGACAAGAGAATGGCAACCGAAAGTGACCGCTATTTCGGAAAAGAAAAGTCTCTCAACGATGACATCCGCGTCTCTATTTGGCAAACTTCAAGAACACGAATTGGAACTTGGAAGGCTCGAGAAGCACGAAGGTCTAGAAAAGAAATTCAAGAGCATTGCCTTGAAAGTTGATTCAAGAAATGACAAAAACGATGAGACGTCCGAAGATGAGAACTTTAGGCTTCTTGTGAAGAAGCTTGGTAAGTTTTTTAATAAAAATAAAAATTCCTCTTATCCTAAAAAGAATAAACATTTCAGGAAAAAGGAAGCATCCACATCAATGCAAGACGTCACGTGTTATGAATGTGGACAGCAAGGTCACATAAAGCCGGATTGCCCAAAACTTGTAAAGAAAGGAGGAATCAAAAGAAACAAGGAATTCAAAAACAAAAAGGCTTACGTCGCTTGGGACGATAATGAGATCAGTTCATCCTCGGAATCGGAAAGCGATGATTGTGCGAACATGGCTCTTATGGCTTCACATCACTCCGATAAAGAAATCGATGAGGTTAGTAGCAATTTTTCAGTTTATGACAATGACACACAAGATGTTATAGATGAACTCTTAAAAGAATGCAAGACCTTGTATAAAAGTATTTCATCCCAAAGGAAACAAATTTCATCCTTAGAAGAAAAAAATATTGCTTTGGAAAAATATATTGAAAGTGGAAAACAAAAATTGATGGATGAAAAACAAAGTCTTGTATGTAAGAATTGTGAATCTTTATCTTTTCAAATTGTTCAACTTAAAAGAGTTTTAGAAAGATATGAAAAAGGTCAAATTGGCTTGGAGGAAATTCTTAAGCATCAAAGATATTCTAATGATAAAAGTGGATTAGGATATTCTAAGTTTTCGAAACCCAGCACAAATAAGACCATTTTTGTTAAAGCAAGTGAACAAGTTGATAAAGAAAAAGGAAACAATTCTAAAAGTGTGCATCAAAGTCATAAAAAGAAAATGATTGTTAAGAAGAAGAATTATGTTTCTAGATATAGAAGTGATTTTCAACCTACCTGTTTTTACTGTGGAATCAAAGGCCACACACCTAATGCTTGTTATGTGAGAAACTTTAGCATTCCAAAAGGGCATTATGTGTGGGTTAAAAAGGGTACTAACTACCAAGGACCCAAAGCAATTTGGGTACCAAATAAAACTTAATTGTTTTGTAGGTTTACTTGGAGACCACTTCAAAATCTCTGCTTTATTGATAAAGTGGTTGTTCTAAGTTTTTGATGAGAGGAAATAAACTAACTTTCAAATCTAGTTCCAAAGTCCAAGGGTTATTTCACATATGGGGAATACCTTAAAGGAAGAATTCTTGGCATTGGCAAAGTTGAAGCACTAATATTCACTAAACCACTGGCTAAAGAGCAATTCTTCAAGATTCGGCGAGAACTTGGTATTTTCAATGAAGGTGACATCTAACCTTTCTTCAAATTGCTTGTTATGAGGTATAGTATCTTAAAATATGTTGATTTTCAATTTTTATGTTATGCAATGCTAGCACTTCTGTTTCGCCGTTTTTAGTTTTTCTTACTTTCGCATATCCAAAAATTATCCGTTTTAAAATATTTTTGATCGAAAGTTGCGTATTGATAAGTGCTAATACTCTGTGAAATTTTTTTGTAAAAATCTTTTCCCATTGTTTCAAACAGAGCTGCTGTTTTTTAATTATTTTTTGAAAATTTTAGCCCGTTAACAGGTTAACGGAATCGGTTAACAGGTTAACGCCTCCAAAACAGCACTTCTGCATTAGCTTTAAAAATCCAGAATTTTTAATATTTTTGGTATATGTGTTTATGGTTAGTGCATGTGCTTGAATGCTTATCTAATGATCACATAATGTGTGTATGCTTGTCTGCTTTTCTTTTTTTTTTTTCTTCCTTTTTGCTAATGACAAAGGGGGAGAAGAAATATGTGTTTGTGTGTTTGTTTTTCTCTAACAAAATGCAGCTAGAAAAGACTCTCTAAAAAATCATGAATTTAGGGGGAGCGTTGATCAAGGGGGAGCCTTTTGTGTTAGAGAAACAAAAGTAGAGCAAACTTTCAATATTGGGTTGTCATCATCAAAAAGGGGGAGAATGTGAAGGCAAGCCTCTAAATGGTTTTGATGAAGACAACATTATTCATTCAAGATGTTATGCATGCTCAAAAAGGAAATGGATCAAGACATTGAAGCGAGAACAAGATTTCATATTATTTAAAGTCTTGAAGATTTATCTTGGATTAATCAAAGAGAAGAGCTTCAAAGATATTTCAAGCATCAAAGTGATCAAGCCACATACGCATGAGGAACCATTTGATCAAGCTTCATTTTTCAAGTCAACCGTTTGCAAGATTGTTGATTCACTTCTTAGGTATATCTAACTCACTCTTAGATTAGTATACAAGTGTTCAACAATCATGATATGCATTTGCATCTTTTAACATAACCATTTGTTAACACATTGAAATGCAAAACACAATTTTCTTAAAGTATTTTTCTGCATTTCAACAGTGTTAACCGGTTAACCATATGGGTTAACCGGTTAACAGTCCAGTTTTTTGAAATCCTGTGTTAACGTTAATATGCGTTAACCCGTTAACCTATTTGGTTAACCTGTTAACACTGTTTTACCCGTTAACCTATTTGGTTAACCCGTTAACACTGTTCGTTACAGTAAAAAGTTTTTGAAAAATTATATCTTTTCATCAAAGTTCATGAGAGAAATGATACCTCTTTGAAAAGGTATTTTGGCAATATAAATTATTAAATTTTCAAAATGAATTTTCACCTCCAAGAATTTTCATACAAACTTCAAATAATCACTCTCTCATATTCTTTTCTTAAATATTTTTGAAAGTGTTCATAATAAAAATTGTCATCTCATTCTATTGTTGAACACTTGCATATTATCTTTTGAGTGACTTATTTGTCTAAGGAGAAGATCAATCAAGAGAAGATTGATACTATTACATCTTTGTTAAAATCATTCATAGAAATTATTTCTGTTTGACTTGTGATCCAGGATTGTTGGACACAAGGGTTGGTGTTGAAGAGGATTGTTCTTCATACACTTGTTTGTCTATAGGTTAGATAGTAGGCATCACCATTTGTGTGAATAGGCTGTACCATTTCTAACTATAGTGAAATCTCTTTCGTGTGAAAGGGGAGTGGATGTACCTTCGGATTGTGAAGGGAACCACTATAATTTCCGGTGTCTTTTACTTTCCGCATTTTATTTTTCCGCACTTAAACAAAAATAACCAAAACCGGAAACTAGATCGAAGAATTTTTTATCACCTAATTCACCCCCCCCCTCTTAGGCGCATTTACAACTTACATTTGGCATCAGAGCAAGTTATAGGTAACTTGTTCCTAGAGATCCAGCATGGCTTCCGCAAGCATAAATCCGGTTTTCAAAGACGGTGGAAGTAGCAACAAGCCCCCACTCTTCTCCGGAGAATATTTCGATTTCTGGAAAATCAGAATGAAGGCACATCTTGAAGCCCAAGGGGAAGGTATATGGGAAGCAGTTGAAGAAGGTCCACACAAACCGGTGAATGTGGTGAATGGAGTTGGTACCGCAAAGTTGAAAAACACTTATGACGAAGATGATAGGAAAAAGATTCTGAATGAGAAAAAGGCAATCAACATACTCCAAAGCGCTCTCAGTATGGACGAGTTCTTCCGTATATCTCAATGTAAATCGGCAAAGGAGATTTGGGACACCTTGGTTGAAACACATGAAGGAACCACCGAAGTGAAGAGATCGAGGCTAAACACCCTAAGTCAAGAATATGAGATGTTCCGCATGCAGCCCGGTGAATCTATAGTTGCCTTACAAAAGAGATTTGTCCATCTAACAAATCACTTGATTGCTCTCGGTAAAACTTTCACCAATGATGATCTCAACCTAAAAGTCCTAAGATCTTTGACAAGAGAATGGCAACCGAAAGTGACCGCTATTTCGGAAAAGAAAAGTCTCTCAACGATGACATCCGCGTCTCTATTTGGCAAACTTCAAGAACACGAATTGGAACTTGGAAGGCTCGAGAAGCACGAAGGTCTAGAAAAGAAATTCAAGAGCATTGCCTTGAAAGTTGATTCAAGAAATGACAAAACGATGAGACGTCCGAAGATGAGAACTTTAGGCTTCTTGTGAAGAAGCTTGGTAAGTTTTTTAATAAAAATAAAATTCCTCTTATCCTAAAAAGAATAAACATTTCAGGAAAAAGGAAGCATCCACATCAATGCAAGACGTCACGTGTTATGAATGTGGACAGCAAGGTCACATAAAGCCGGATTGCCCAAAACTTGCAAAGAAAGGAGGACTCAAAGGAAACAAGGAATTCAAAAACAAAAAGGCTTACGTCGCTTGGGACGATAATGAGATCAGTTCATCCTCGGAATCGGAAAGCGATGATTGTGCGAACATGGCTCTTATGGCTTCACATCACTCCGATAAAGAAATCGATGAGGTTAGTAGCAATTTTTCAGTTTATGACAATGACACACAAGATGTTATAGATGAACTCTTAAAAGAATGCAAGACCTTGTATAAAAGTATTTCATCCCAAAGGAAACAAATTTCATCCTTAGAAGAAAAAAATATTGCTTTGGAAAAATATATTGAAAGTGGAAAACAAAAATTGATGGATGAAAAACAAAGTCTTGTATGTAAGAATTGTGAATCTTTATCTTTTCAAATTGTTCAACTTAAAAGAGTTTTAGAAAGATATGAAAAAGGTCAAATTGGCTTGGAGGAAATTCTTAAGCATCAAAGATATTCTAATGATAAAAGTGGATTAGGATATTCTAAGTTTTCGAAACCCAGCACAAATAAGACCATTTTTGTTAAAGCAAGTGAACAAGTTGATAAAGAAAAAGGAAACAATTCTAAAAGTGTGCATCAAAGTCATAAAAAGAAAATGATTGTTAAGAAGAAGAATTATGTTTCTAGATATAGAAGTGATTTTCAACCTACCTGTTTTTACTGTGGAATCAAAGGCCACACACCTAATGCTTGTTATGTGAGAAACTTTAGCATTCCAAAAGGGCATTATGTGTGGGTTAAAAAGGGTACTAACTACCAAGGACCCAAAGCAATTTGGGTACCAAATAAAACTTAATTGTTTTGTAGGTTTACTTGGAGACCACTTCAAAATCTCTGCTTTATTGATAAAGTGGTTGTTCTAAGTTTTTGATGAGAGGAAATAAACTAACTTTCAAATCTAGTTCCAAAGTCCAAGGGTTATTTCACATATGGGGAATACCTTAAAGGAAGAATTCTTGGCATTGGCAAAGTTGAAGCACTAATATTCACTAAACCACTGGCTAAAGAGCAATTCTTCAAGATTCGGCGAGAACTTGGTATTTTCAATGAAGGTGACATCTAACCTTTCTTCAAATTGCTTGTTATGAGGTATAGTATCTTAAAATATGTTGATTTTCAATTTTTATGTTATGCAATGCTAGCACTTCTGTTTCGCCGTTTTTAGTTTTTCTTACTTTCGCATATCCAAAAATTATCCGTTTTAAAATATTTTTTGATCGAAAGTTGCGTATTGATAAGTGCTAATACTCTGTGAAAATTTTTTTGTAAAAATCTTTTCCCATTGTTTCAAACAGAGCTGCTGTTTTTTAATTATTTTTTGAAAATTTTAGCCCGTTAACAGGTTAACGGAATCGGTTAACAGGTTAACGCCTCCAAAACAGCACTTCTGCATTAGCTTTAAAAATCCAGAATTTTTAATATTTTTGGTATATGTGTTTATGGTTAGTGCATGTGCTTGAATGCTTATCTAATGATCACATAATGTGTGTATGCTTGTCTGCTTTTCTTTTTTTTTTTATTCTTCCTTTTTGCTAATGACAAAGGGGGAGAAGAAATATGTGTTTGTGTGTTTGTTTTTCTCTAACAAAATGCAGCTAGAAAAGACTCTCTAAAAAATCATGAATTTAGGGGGAGCGTTGATCAAGGGGGAGCCTTTTGTGTTAGAGAAACAAAAGTAGAGCAAACTTTCAATATTGGGTTGTCATCATCAAAAAGGGGGAGAATGTGAAGGCAAGCCTCTAAATGGTTTTGATGAAGACAACATTATTCATTCAAGATGTTATGCATGCTCAAAAAGGAAATGGATCAAGACATTGAAGCGAGAACAAGATTTCATATTATTTAAAGTCTTGAAGATTTATCTTGGATTAATCAAAGAGAAGAGCTTCAAAGATATTTCAAGCATCAAAGTGATCAAGCCACATACGCATGAGGAACCATTTGATCAAGCTTCATTTTTCAAGTCAACCGTTTGCAAGATTGTTGATTCACTTCTTAGGTATATCTAACTCACTCTTAGATTAGTATACAAGTGTTCAACAATCATGATATGCATTTGCATCTTTTAACATAACCATTTGTTAACACATTGAAATGCAAAACACAATTTTTCTTAAAGTATTTTTCTGCATTTCAACAGTGTTAACCGGTTAACCATATGGGTTAACCGGTTAACAGTCCGTTTAAACGGTTTTTTTAAATCCTGTGTTAACGTTAATTAACCTTAACCCGTTAACTTATTTGTTAACCTGTTAACACTGTGTTAACCCGTTAACCTATTTGGTTAACCCGTTAACACTGTTCGTTACAGTAAAAATGTTTTTGAAAAATTATATCTTTTCATCAAAGTTCATGAGAGAAATGATACCTCTTTGAAAAGGTATTTTGGCAATATAAATTATTAAATTTTCAAAATGAATTTTCACCTCCAAGAATTTTCATACAAACTTCAAATAATCACTCTCTCATATTCTTTTCTTAAATAATTTTTGAAAGTGTTCATAATAAAAATTGTCATCTCATTCTATTGTTGAACACTTGCATATTATCTTTTGAGTGACTTATTTGTCTAAGGAGAAGATCAATCAAGAGAAGATTGATACTATTACATCTTTGTTAAAATCATTCATAGAAATTATTTCTGTTTGACTTGTGATCCAGGATTGTTGGACACAAGGGTTGGTGTTGAAGAGGATTGTTCTTCATACACTTGTTTGTCTATAGGTTAGATAGTAGGCATCACCATTTGTGTGAATAGGCTGTACCATTTCTAACTATAGTGAAATCTCTTTCGTGTGAAAGGGGAGTGGATGTACCTTCGGATTGTGAAGGGAACCACTATAATTTCCGGTGTCTTTTACTTTCCGCATTTTATTTTTCCGCACTTAAACACAAATAACCAAAAACCGGAAACTAGATCGAAGAATTTTTTATCACCTAATTCACCCCCCCCCTCTTAGGCGCATTTACAACTTACATTTGGCATCAGAGCAAGTTATAGGTAACTTGTTCCTAGAGATCCAGCAAGGCTTCCGCAAGCATAAATCCGGTTTTCAAAGACGGTGGAAGTAGCAACAAGCCCCCACTCTTCTCCGGAGAATATTTCGATTTCTGGAAAATCAGAATGAAGGCACATCTTGAAGCCCAAGGGGAAGGTATATGGGAAGCAGTTGAAGAAGGTCCACACAAACCGGTGAATATGGTGAATGGAGTTGGTACCGCAAAGTTGAAAAACACTTATGACGAAGATGATAGGAAAAAGATTCTGAATGAGAAAAAGGCAATCAACATACTCCAAAGCGCTCTCAGTATGGACGAGTTCTTCCGTATATCTCAATGTAAATCGGCAAAGGAGATTTGGGACACCTTGGTTGAAACACATGAAGGAACCACCGAAGTGAAGAGATCGAGGCTAAACACCCTAAGTCAAGAATATGAGATGTTCCGCATGCAGCCCGGTGAATCTATAGTTGCCTTACAAAAGAGATTTGTCCATCTAACAAATCACTTGATTGCTCTCGGTAAAACTTTCACCAATGATGATCTCAACCTAAAAGTCCTAAGATCTTTGACAAGAGAATGGCAACCGAAAGTGACCGCTATTTCGGAAAAGAAAAGTCTCTCAACGATGACATCCGCGTCTCTATTTGGCAAACTTCAAGAACACGAATTGGAACTTGGAAGGCTCGAGAAGCACGAAGGTCTAGAAAAGAAATTCAAGAGCATTGCCTTGAAAGTTGATTCAAGAAATGACAAAAACGATGAGACGTCCGAAGATGAGAACTTTAGGCTTCTTGTGAAGAAGCTTGGTAAGTTTTTTAATAAAAATAAAAATTCCTCTTATCCTAAAAAGAATAAACATTTCAGGAAAAAGGAAGCATCCACATCAATGCAAGACGTCACGTGTTATGAATGTGGACAGCAAGGTCACATAAAGCCGGATTGCCCAAAACTTGCAAAGAAAGGAGGAATTAAAGGAAACAAGGAATTCAAAAACAAAAAGGCTTACGTCGCTTGGGACGATAATGAGATCAGTTCATCCTCGGAATCGGAAAGCGATGATTGTGCGAACATGGCTCTTATGGCTTCACATCACTCCGATAAAGAAATCGATGAGGTTAGTAGCAATTTTTCAGTTTATGACAATGACACACAAGATGTTATAGATGAACTCTTAAAAGAATGCAAGACCTTGTATAAAAGTATTTCATCCCAAAGGAAACAAATTTCATCCTTAGAAGAAAAAAATATTGCTTTGGAAAAATATATTGAAAGTGGAAAACAAAAATTGATGGATGAAAAACAAAGTCTTGTATGTAAGAATTGTGAATCTTTATCTTTTCAAATTGTTCAACTTAAAAGAGTTTTAGAAAGATATGAAAAAGGTCAAATTGGCTTGGAGGAAATTCTTAAGCATCAAAGATATTCTAATGATAAAAGTGGATTAGGATATTCTAAGTTTTCGAAACCCAGCACAAATAAGACCATTTTTGTTAAAGCAAGTGAACAAGTTGATAAAGAAAAAGGAAACAATTCTAAAAGTGTGCATCAAAGTCATAAAAAGAAAATGATTGTTAAGAAGAAGAATTATGTTTCTAGATATAGAAGTGATTTTCAACCTACCTGTTTTTACTGTGGAATCAAAGGCCACACACCTAATGCTTGTTATGTGAGAAACTTTAGCATTCCAAAAGGCATTATGTGTGGGTTAAAAAGGGTACTAACTACCAAGGACCCAAAGCAATTTGGGTACCAAATAAAACTTAATTGTTTTGTAGGTTTACTTGGAGACCACTTCAAAATCTCTGCTTTATTGATAAAGTGGTTGTTCTAAGTTTTTGATGAGAGGAAATAAACTAACTTTCAAATCTAGTTCCAAAGTCCAAGGGTTATTTCACATATGGGGAATACCTTAAAGGAAGAATTCTTGGCATTGGCAAAGTTGAAGCACTAATATTCACTAAACCATTGGCTAAAGAGCAATTCTTCAAGATTCGGCGAGAACTTGGTATTTTCAATGAAGGTGACATCTAACCTTTCTTCAAATTGCTTGTTATGATGTATAGTATCTTAAAATATGTTGATTTTCAATTTTTATGTTATGCAATGCTAGCACTTCTGTTTCGCCGTTTTTAGTTTTTCTTACTTTCGCATATCCAAAAATTATCCGTTTTAAAATATTTTTTGATCGAAAGTTGCGTATTGATAAGTGCTAATACTCTGTGAAAATTTTTTGTAAAAATCTTTTCCCATTGTTTCAAACAGAGCTGCTGTTTTTTAATTATTTTTTGAAAATTTTAGCCCGTTAACAGGTTAACGGAATCGGTTAACAGGTTAACGCCTCCAAAACAGCACTTCTGCATTAGCTTTAAAAATCCAGAATTTTTAATATTTTTGGTATATGTGTTTATGGTTAGTGCATGTGCTTGAATGCTTATCTAATGATCACATAATGTGTGTATGCTTGTCTGCTTTTCTTTTTTTTTGATTCTTCCTTTTTGCTAATGACAAAGGGGGAGAAGAAATATGTGTTTGTGTGTTTGTTTTTCTCTAACAAAATGCAGCTAGAAAAGACTCTCTAAAAAATCATGAATTTAGGGGGAGCGTTGATCAAGGGGGAGCCTTTTGTGTTAGAGAAACAAAAGTAGAGCAAACTTTCAATATTGGGTTGTCATCATCAAAAAGGGGGAGAATGTGAAGGCAAGCCTCTAAATGGTTTTGATGAAGACAACATTATTCATTCAAGATGTTATGCATGCTCAAAAAGGAAATGGATCAAGACATTGAAGCGAGAACAAGATTTCATATTATTTAAAGTCTTGAAGATTTATCTTGGATTAATCAAAGAGAAGAGCTTCAAAGATATTTCAAGCATCAAAGTGATCAAGCCACATACGCATGAGGAACCATTTGATCAAGCTTCATTTTTCAAGTCAACCGTTTGCAAGATTGTTGATTCACTTCTTAGGTATATCTAACTCACTCTTAGATTAGTATACAAGTGTTCAACAATCATGATATGCATTTGCATCTTTTAACATAACCATTTGTTAACACATTGAAATGCAAAACACAATTTTTCTTAAAGTATTTTTCTGCATTTCAACAGTGTTAACCGGTTAACCATATGGGTTAACCGGTTAACAGTCCAGTTTTTTGAAATCCTGTGTTAACGTTAATATGCGTTAACCCGTTAACCTATTTGGTTAACCTGTTAACACACTGGTTACCCGTTAACCTATTTGGTTAACCCGTTAACACTGTTCGTTACAGTAAAAATGTTTTTGAAAAATTATATCTTTTCATCAAAGTTCATGAGAGAATGATACCTCTTTGAAAAGGTATTTTGGCAATATAAATTATTAAATTTTCAAAATGAATTTTCACCTCCAAGAATTTTCATACAAACTTCAAATAATCACTCTCTCATATTCTTTTCTTAAATAATTTTTGAAAGTGTTCATAATAAAAATTGTCATCTCATTCTATTGTTGAACACTTGCATATTATCTTTTGAGTGACTTATTTGTCTAAGGAGAAGATCAATCAAGAGAAGATTGATACTATTACATCTTTGTTAAAATCATTCATAGAAATTATTTCTGTTTGACTTGTGATCCAGGATTGTTGGACACAAGGGTTGGTGTTGAAGAGGATTGTTCTTCATACACTTGTTTGTCTATAGGTTAGATAGTAGGCATCACCATTTGTGTGAATAGGCTGTACCATTTCTAACTATAGTGAAATCTCTTTCGTGTGAAAGGGGAGTGGATGTACCTTCGGATTGTGAAGGGAACCACTATAATTTCCGGTGTCTTTTACTTTCCGCATTTTATTTTTCCGCACTTAAACACAAATAACCAAAAACCGGAAACTAGATCGAAGAATTTTTATCACCTAATTCACACCCCCCCCCCTCTTAGGCGCATTTACAACTTACATTTGGCATCAGAGCAAGTTGAAGCACTAATATTCACTAAACCACTGGCTAAAGAGCAATTCTTCAAGATTCGGCGAGAACTTGGTATTTTCAATGAAGGTGACATCTAACCTTTCTTCAAATTGCTTGTTATGAGGTATAGTATCTTAAAATATGTTGATTTTCAATTTTTATGTTATGCAATGCTAGCACTTCTGTTTCGCCGTTTTTAGTTTTTCTTACTTTCGCATATCCAAAAATTATTCGTTTTAAAATATTTTTTGATCGAAAGTTGCGTATTGATAAGTGCTAATACTCTGTGAAAATTTTTTTGTAAAAATCTTTTCCCATTGTTTCAAACAGAGCTGCTGTTTTTTAATTATTTTTTGAAAATTTTAGCCCGTTAACAGGTTAACGGAATCGGTTAACAGGTTAACGCCTCCAAAACAGCACTTCTGCATTAGCTTTAAAAATCCAGAATTTTTAATATTTTTGGTATATGTGTTTATGGTTAGTGCATGTGCTTGAATGCTTATCTAATGATCACATAATGTGTGTATGCTTGTCTGCTTTTCTTTTTTTTTTGATTCTTCCTTTTTGCTAATGACAAAGGGGGAGAAGAAATATGTGTTTGTGTGTTTGTTTTTCTCTAACAAAATGCAGCTAGAAAAGACTCTCTAAAAAATCATGAATTTAGGGGGAGCGTTGATCAAGGGGGAGCCTTTTGTGTTAGAGAAACAAAAGTAGAGCAAACTTTCAATATTGGGTTGTCATCATCAAAAAGGGGGAGAATGTGAAGGCAAGCCTCTAAATGGTTTTGATGAAGACAACATTATTCATTCAAGATGTTATGCATGCCCAAAAAGGAAATGGATCAAGACATTGAAGCGAGAACAAGATTTCATATTATTTAAAGTCTTGAAGATTTATCTTGGATTAATCAAAGAGAAGAGCTTCAAAGATATTTCAAGCATCAAAGTGATCAAGCCACATACGCATGAGGAACCATTTGATCAAGCTTCATTTTTCAAGTCAACCGTTTGCAAGATTGTTGATTCACTTCTTAGGTATATCTAACTCACTCTTAGATTAGTATACAAGTGTTCAACAATCATGATATGCATTTGCATCTTTTAACATAACCATTTGTTAACACATTGAAATGCAAAACACAATTTTTCTTAAAGTATTTTTCTGCATTTCAACAGTGTTAACCGGTTAACCATATGGGTTAACCGGTTAACAGTCCAGTTTTTTGAAATCCTGTGTTAACGTTAATATGCGTTAACCCGTTAACCTATTTGGTTAACCTGTTAACACTGTGTTAACCCGTTAACCTATTTGGTTAACCCGTTAACACTGTTCGTTACAGTAAAAATGTTTTTGAAAAATTATATCTTTTCATCAAAGTTCATGAGAGAAATGATACCTCTTTGAAAAGGTATTTTGGCAATATAAATTATTAAATTTTCAAAATGAATTTTCACCTCCAAGAATTTTCATACAAACTTCAAATAATCACTCTCTCATATTCTTTTCTTAAATAATTTTTGAAAGTGTTCATAATAAAAATTGTCATCTCATTCTATTGTTGAACACTTGCATATTATCTTTTGAGTGACTTATTTGTCTAAGGAGAAGATCAATCAAGAGAAGATTGATACTATTACATCTTTGTTAAAATCATTCATAGAAATTATTTCTGTTTGACTTGTGATCCAGGATTGTTGGACACAAGGGTTGGTGTTGAAGAGGATTGTTCTTCATACACTTGTTTGTCTATAGGTTAGATAGTAGGCATCACCATTTGTGTGAATAGGCTGTACCATTTCTAACTATAGTGAAATCTCTTTCGTGTGAAAGGGGAGTGGATGTACCTTCGGATTGTGAAGGGAACCACTATAATTTCCGGTGTCTTTTACTTTCCGCATTTTATTTTTCCGCACTTAAACACAAATAACCAAAAACCGGAAACTAGATCGAAGAATTTTTTATCACCTAATTCACCCCCCCCCCCCTCTTAGGCGCATTTACAACTTACAAATCAAACAATCTTCATCATGTTCTTCAGTGTTCATCCTCATCAAGAACAAATGTCACAGAAATCAACAACAATTATATGGATCAACTCAGCATTCAACGTACATCAACGATCTAATCATGATTTATCCTAATTCCATGCATATCAAAAGATTCGATCAAAATAAGTTTTGTCATCAAGATTTCAAATTAGCATAATTTGCTCAAAACCTAATGGATTCGCACGATTCAAGTTGCAGAATGATCTATGCACTAAGACCTACCAAAACCATATCATAATTGCAAGAATTGGAAGCATCGAATTCCTACCTCTTGAAGATGCAGCTCTTGATTTCGTGTTCTTCAGGACTTGGAGGTTGAAAACAAATAGCCTACGATGATGAGGAAGATGAATGGAAGTGGAATTTTAGCTCAACACAACTTGAATCAGCATAGATCTCCAACTGCCATGTTCATGTGCAATTCCTCAACAGTGGTGATTTAGCAAGATTCTTCACGATTTCTTCTTCAACAGATGTTCTATTGTGCCTGCAAATGATGATCAATACAAGAACAAGCGAAAAGAGTGATGAATTTTGATGAACAAAAGTGAAAAAAGTTGGAGAGAATTTGAGAGAATTTGGTGATTTTTCTGTTTGGATCTGAAATGGTGATTGTGTTAATGTGATTTATGTTACAATTAAGAATATATATGATGTGTTAATCAACTTGGTTAAACATGATTAGGCAAAGTGAATGAGATTAGTGCAAATGAACATGTTATGCAATTTGGCAAAAATGCCCTTTTTCAAATAGAACCAATGGAACAGTAAAAATGCATTTGAGGCAAATCCAAATTTCTGTTTAGAAGCTGTTGGAAGTGGTTTGGAGTGAAAATTGCATTTAGTTTTCAAATTCACTATTTTTCCCACCAAAATGCAAATTGATCACTTGAAAAATGGACTTTTTATGTGATGATTTTTGATGAAATGTGATGATGGATTATGATAGTACATGTCAAATGTGACTTGCTCAAAAAAGAATCACTCAATTTGGCCAAATGGTTCAAGAGTTATGCCTCCTTGAAGTTCAACTTTTCTTGACAATGATTTGATCATAACTTGCCAACCACACATGAGAAGTGAGTGTTCTTAGACTTTTTGGAAAGGTGAGAGCAAGATCTTCAACTTTCATGTTGGACAAAATTCCATTTGAAGCTTGTATGATGATGTAAATTTGAGGAGAAGACCTTTCCATTTTTGGCAGCTTGAAATTACAGGTCACTTACTATTTTTGGAAACTTTTCATCTGACCTCAAATTCTTCAATCTTGATCTTTGAAATGTCAAATGAGACTTGTATGGACATGAATGAAGCCTTTCAAACCAACTCCCACCTTCAAATCCTTGAATTCTGGCACAGTTGACCATAGTTGACTTTCTAGGGTTTCAGATGAAATCCAGCTTGACTGTTGAGCTTTGATCATCCAATCCTTGGTCAAACCACTTCAAAATGATCCCTAAATCATGTGAACTTGTTGAATCAACCATAGGGCTTTGTTTCCTTGAGAAATACACTTGCTTGCTTGATTGACTGATTCTCCTGATCATCTTGACCTAATCTTGTCTGATGAACTTGCACTTGGGCAAAGGGCAATGCAATGTTATGCAATGGACTATGTTATGTTAATGACCTAATATGAAAATGAATGTACAAAATGGGAGGTGCAAATTTGAGGTGCTACAATAACCATGTTAGCTTCTTCAACAAGTAACAAGAAGAGATTCACAAGCATCAACATCGAAAAACTTGAAGATTGATGCTTCAAAATCTTGATTCTGAGTTCTTGATGATTTTTGATCTGAAAATGCCTTTGGAATCAAGTTGGAGTGAAGTGTGACTCAAAATATCTAGCCAAAAGCATATATAGAATGGGCTAAAAAGTGAAATCGCGCTAATCCCCATCAGAGCCTGCTTTGCATGATCAATGAAAATAAGTTAAACCGCCTTGATTTACGCTAAGCGCGCTCCTAGCGCACTCCTAGTGCAAAATTCCCAATTTTCTCTTACACCTCTTTCTCTAAGCGTGCTAGAACCGTGCTTAGCCTACTTTGGAAAACTTGGAATCTTCACAAATGTAAATTTGGGTCTTGCTTGGTGCCTTTAGGTTTCTAATGCTTCCAGTTGGTTCTAAGTGTTGGCAGCAATTTTGGTAAAACCTAGAGTGTTCACAAGTTGTCACATGTGATGTCTTAACATAAGATATCTTGTACCTGCTGGATGTTTAAAATGTAGTTATGCAGGATTGTTCCAGGATGTCAAACCCGATGTTATGACATCTGTATACAGAACATTCAGTCTGAATGTTATGTATTATGTGATTGTGTTTTTAATGCCAATCTATGTATGATTGAAGATATGATTAAACACGCTATCAATCAGTAATTACAACGAGATTAACTTATTTTCCAAAGAGATCTAATCAACTATCATGAGAAGATATGACTGGAAAATAGTTTTAGGGTTTTATGATATCCAAGCCCAGCAAATGCTTCTATAAAAAGGACATGGAAAACCTGATTTGATACACAAGAAATAAGGAACGAAATATTGAGAGAGAATAAGGGTTTAAGTCTTGTTTGGTCGTGTGAATTGTAAGCCATTCAATTCATCCATAGATGATTGAATTGGTCTGATTTTTGAGTTGTAATTTGTCACTCAAAGCTTTTAAGCATGAGTGTGTGTCTACTTGATTGAAGCTGTTAAGTAAGATCAAGTGTGTGTCTTTGAAGAGTGTCTTCTTTTCATTGTAATTCTTGTTTATATCACTGGTGTGATTGAGGGGGAGTGAGTGGGATCTCATATCTAAGAGTTCTTAGGTAGAAGTCACACGGGTAGAGATTAGGTGAAAAAGACTGTAACTTGTGTTGTTTACTGAGAGTCTTTGAACTGATTCTATTTTAGTGGATTTCCTTCCTGGCTTGGTAGCCCCCAGACGTAGGTGAGTTTGCACCGAACTGGGTTAACAATTGGTTGTGTCTCTTTCATTACTGTTCTTTATCTTTTATCCTGTTTGTATTGTTCAGATATTAGTGTTGTGACATTACCTTCGACATCTTATATCTGATACTAGAATATCAATTGGTATCAGAGCAGGCATCTTGCTCTGGTTCTGGGTGAGATCTAAGGACGTTACTTTCTGGTACTATGGAGAGAGACGGAGGATCTGTTCACAGACCACCTATTCTGGATGGATCCAACTATGACTACTGGAAACCTCGAATGGTAGCCTTCCTAAAATCTCTGGATAATAAGGCTTCGAAGGTTGTTTTAATAGGCTGGGAACATCCAGTTATTACTAAGGATGGAGAAGCTACTTCTGATAAGAAGGCTGAAGAACAATGGTCGAAGGAGGAGGATGAGTTAGCCCTTGGGAACTCTAAAGCATTGAATGCTATATTCAATGGAGTAGACAATAATATCTTCAGATTGGTAAACAACTGTGAAGTGGCCAAAGATGCTTAGGACATTCTCAAAACCACTCATGAAGGCACCTCTAGAGTGGAGATGTCTAGACTGCAGCTGCTCACTACCAAGTTTGAAAATTTAAGGATGAAAGAAGATGAAAATATTCACAAATTTCATATGAATATCCTTGAAATTGCTAATGCCTCAGGAGCCCTGGGTGAGAAGATGTCAGATGAAAAATTAGTGAGGAAAATACTCAGGTCACTCCCTAAGAGATTTGCCATGAAAGTGACAGCCATAGAAAAGTCTCAATACATTTCCAATATGAGAGTTGATGAGCTAATTGGTTCCCTCCAAACATTTGAGATGGGAATGTGTGATGGATCTGAAAAGAAAGCCAAAAGCATAGCCTTCATGTCAAACACTGAGGAGGAAGAGGAGGAAAGTGGTTAAGATGTTGATGAAGATCTGGAAAATGATGTAGCAATGCTGGGAAGATAGTTCAACATACTTCTGAAAAAGATGGATGTAAGATCTAAGGCAAATGTCAAGAACATCTCATATGACATCAGTAAATCCAACAATGTTGGAAGAAGAACAAGGTCAGATGAAAAGTCCAAAGAAGGAAAAAGGAGTTCAGTGCCATGAATGTGATGGGTATGGACACATTAGAACTGAATGTGGAACCTACCTCAAGAAACAAAAGAGGAGTCTTGTTGCCACTTGGTCTGATGAAAGTGAAACAGAAGAGTCTGCAAATCTGGTGACTGCCTTGACTGGAAGATGGGGTTCTGATGAAGACTCAAGTGATGATGAAGTAACCTTTGAAGAGTTGGCCACTACCTACAGAAAGTTGTGTCACAGTAGTGCAGAAGTGTGTCAACAAGTTGAAAGCCAGAAGAAGGTGATAACTCAACTGGAGAATGAGAAGGTAGAATACTTGGAAACCATCTCTAAATTAAAAATTGAAGCAGCGTTTGTGAATGCCAAACTAGATGAGAGTCAACAAGTTGAAAGCCAGAAGAAGGTGATAACTCAACTGGAGAATGAGAAGGTAGAACACTTGGAAACCACCTCTAAATTAAAAACTGAAGTAGTGTTTCTGAATGCAAAACTAGATTAGATGACTAAGTATGTCAAGATTCTAAACAATGGATCTGACACCTTAGACAAAATTCTCCAGACTGGACAAATGACAGGAGACAAATCTGGCATTGGGTTCAAAGAATCTAAACCTGAGTGCAGTCACACTGGTGGCAAACCTAAATCCAAACCTAAGTGCAGCCATACTGGTAGCAAACCAGAGATGTCACATCAGATGTCACAACATCATAAAGGAAGACAGCAGAAAGGGAAACACCAAAGATGGAGATGTCATTACTGTGGAAAATTTGGCCACATAAAACCCTTCTACTATAAGTTGTATGGCTATCCTAGTCCCGCTCATCATCAACCTAGACCTAAACATCACAGACCTGTCAACAAAACTCAATGGGTTCCTAGGACTAATGTTACAAGTCTGATAGCTCACACTTCCTTTAGAGTTTCAGCCAAAGAAGATTGGTATTTTGATAGTGGGTGCTCCAGACACATGACTTGAAACAAAAACTTGCTAACTGGCCTTCATCCTCATGCCACCAGCTATGTAACCTTTGGTGATGGAGCAAAGGGTGAAATCAAGGGGATTGGTAAGCTTGATTGCCCTGGAGTTCCTGATCTTGACAATGTCCTACTTGTTAAGGGCTTGACTGCAAATCTAATAAGCATCAGTCAACTATGTGACCAAGGTCTAAATGTAAACTTCACTAAAACTGAATGTCTTATTACTAACAAAGAAAATGAAGTGATCATGAAAGGAGTCAGGTCTAAAGACAATTGTTACATGTGGAGTTCTCAAGAAACTGGTTATTCTTCAATGTGTACTTTAGCCAAAGAAGAAGAAGTGAAGATATGGCATCAAAGATTGGGCCATCTGCATCTTAAAGGTATGAAGAGGATCATATATGTTAGAGGAATTCCCAACTTGAAGATTGATGAAGGAAAAGTCTGTGGGGAATGTCAGATTGGAAAACAGACAAGGATGTCACACCCGAAGCTCAGACATGACACCAATTCCAAAGTACTGGAAATCCTCCATATGGGTTTGATGGGACCCATGCAGGTGGAAAGCCTTGGTGGGAAGAAGTATGCATATGTAGTGGTGGATGACCTCTCCAGATACACCTCGATCAATTTTATAAGAGAAAATCTGATGTTTTTGAAGTCTTCAAAGATCTTTGTCTAAAACTTCAAAGAGAAAAGGAAAGTCAAGTTATCAAAATTAGAAGTGATCATGGGAAGGAATTTGAGAATAGCAAATTTGTTGAATTCTGCTCTTCAGAAGGAATTCATCGTGAGTTCTCATCTCCCATTACTCCCCAGCAAAATGGTGTGGTGGAAAGGAAAACTCTTCAAGAATCAACCAGACCTATGATTCATGCTAAGAAATTGCCTTACCACTTGCAGGCTGAAGCTATGAACACAGCCTGCTATGTTCACAACAGAGTAACCTTGAAGAAAGGGACTCCTACTACCTTATATGAAGTATGGAAAGGGAAAAGACCTACAGTCAAATACTTCCATGTGTTTGGTAGTAAAAGTTATATCTTGACTGATCGTGAGCAAAAAAGGAAGATGGATCCCAAAAGTGATGAAGGAATATTTCTGGGCTACTCAACAAACAGCAGAGCATAAGAGCCTTTAACTCCAGAACAAAAGTAATGATGGAATCTATCAATGTTGTGGTTGATGATCAACAGACTGATGTCACAGACGATGTTAAGACATCTCCAAATGACCCCCCAGCTGATTTCTCAGACAAAAATAATAAGAGTGAACCTCCTCAAGCTGAACCTTGAGATGACAAAATCAACAAGGGAGGTATTGACAAAACCCTATTTGTTAAGAATGAAGGAGGAAAACTCATGGTGGCTCAAATATTTGTGGATGATATTGTGTTTGGTGGGATGTCAGATCAGATGGTCGAACATTTTGTTAGACAAATGCAATCTGAGTTTGAGATGAGCCTTGTTGGAGAGCTGACCTACTTTCTTGGGCTACAAGTCAAGCAGATGGAAGATTATATCTTTCTATCTCAAAGAAAATATGCCAAGAACATTATTAAGAAGTTTTGCATGTAGAATGCAAGTCATAAAAGGACACATGCTCTTACACATTTGAAAGTCTCCAAAGATGAAAATGGTGTTAGTATAGATCAAAGTCTATACAGAAGCATGATAGGAAGTCTGCTATATCTCACAGCAAGCAGACCTGACATTGCATTTGCTGTAGGTGTTTGTGCTAGATATCAAGCTGAACCAAAAGTCAGTCACATAAACCAAGTGAAGAGAATACTGAAATATATCAATGGCACCAGTGACTATGGGATGTTATATACTCATGGATCTGGATCTATGCTGACTGGTTATTGTGATCCTGACTGGGTTGGAAGTGCTGATGATAGGAAAAGCACATCAGGAGGATGTTTCTTCTTGGAGAACAATTTGATATCATGGTTTAGCAAGAAACAAAATTGTGTGTCCCTATCCACTACTGAAGCTGAATACATAGCAGTTGGGAGTAGTTGCTCTCAACTGGTTTGGATGAAACAAATGTTGACTGAATATAATGTCACACAAGATGTCATGACATTGTACTGTGACAACCTGAGTGCAATAAATATTTCCAAGAATCCTATTCAGCACAGCAGGACAAAGCACATTGATATTCGTCATCACTTCCTTAGAGAACTTCTGGAAGAGAAAATCATAGCACTGAAGCATGTTACTACTGAAATGCAATTAGCTGACATATTTACAAAGGCTTTGGATGCTAATCAGTTTGAATGTTTAAGAGGGAAATTGGGGATTTGTATTCATGAGAATTTATAGCAATTAAAGTGGAGTGGAAAAGGTAATAAAAATGTTGTCTGCCCACTTAAAAGAAAGTGCCCCATTTATGGTAAATCATTACCTAGTATTGGAACTACCATCTATACCATTTTCACACGCTAACTCAACACAACCACTTCCATCTTCATCAAACTGTATCGTTCATCTCTGCTAGGGCAACAAAAATATTTTCACAAGTTCAACAAAATGTCACAACATCCGTCTTCTTCTAGTTCAAAACCCACTCATAAAGCAAGAACTCCCTCCATGGATTTTCTGGATGAAGATGTTTTGGAAGTTATTCCTCTTTCAGTAATCCCAGGCGACGCTCCTGGCCCTTCTTCCACTACAGGAAACACTCAAGGTAACTTTTCTGATAACCCTCCTCCTAAGGATGACATGCATTATACAGATCGTGTCATTAGGAATCTGGTCACAAGGATCCTAAATGAAGGACACTCAGTCAAGGGAGTTTCGACTCCTCTGTCTAGAAGGGACCCCTCTCCTGAGGTGGAACCTCAAATTGAGAAAGATGATGATTCATCTAGGTCAGAGAAGGATATTGCTGCAGAAGGATTGTGTTCTTTAGGGAAAACCATGCCTAGCAAGAAACCTATAGATGCTTCTTAATCTAAGAAGCATGACACTACTGAAAAGGTGATTGATTTGGAGGAAGAAAGCTCAGATGAGGAAGATGACACCTTGGTTCATCACTTGAAACCGAGTGTTGCAAAGAGAATGAAGACCAGGAAAGGGAGGTCTGTGGCTGAGATGATGACAGCCAGAACTAGTAAGAAGGTTGCGGTTGTAGGTCCTTCTAAATCATGGAGTAAAGTAGAGGTCAAGAAGAGAAAGGTCAAAGAAAGTTCTGACTCTGAAGATGATGTCGAAGACGATGTCCCAGACATCTCTCCTATTAAAAAGAAAACTGCTAGAAAATCTCCAGCTAAGGTTATTGTTGTGCATCTGGATAATATTTCCTTTCATTTGGAAGATGGTGCAGCCAAGTGGAAATTTGTTATACAGAGGAGAGTTGCTGTGAAAAGGGAGCTAGGGAAGGAGGCTGTGGAAGTGAAGGAGGTTATGGAATTGATCAAGTCTGCTGGTTTGATGAAAACAGTTAGTGCATTGCCCCAATGTTTTGAAGGTATGGTGAAGGAGTTTATGGTGAACATCCCAGAGGATATTTCTGACAAGAATAACAAAGAATTTTGCAAGGTGTTTGTGAGAGGAAGGTGTGTAAGGTTCTCCCCAAGTGTAATCAATAAGTTCCTAGGGAGAGGAACAGAATGAGCTGTTGAATTAGAGGCCACAGACAATGAAGTCTGTAGGACAATCACTGTTGGTCAAGTCAAGGAGTGGCCAAGCAAAAAGCATCTATCAGCTGGCAAATTAACTATAAAATATGCTATCTTGCATAAGATAGGTTCAGCCAACTGGGTGCCAACAAACCATATCTCAACTATCTCTAATGTTCTTGGAAGGATAATCTATGCTATTGGAACCAGGCTCAACTTTGATTATGGAAGGTTCATGTTTGAGCAAATTGTTAGACATGCCTCCACTAATGCAGTAAAGCTGCCAATTGCCTTTCCCTCAATCATTTGTGGAATAATTTTAAGCCAGCAACCTGGTATTCTAAACACAAGTGATATCCCCAGTAGAAGGAAGCCTCCATTGTCCATTCATTACAAGTTATTTGAAGGCAGTCATGTCAATGACATTGTCATGACATCTGCAATGAAGAAGCCAGCCTCTCAAGGTGGCCTGATTGCTCAATTGAAAGAAACCTGTAAGGAGTTGGAAACTGGGATTAGGGTGGCTAAGGCTAGGAAAGAGGCTTTAGTGGTTCTCATTAGTAGCTTGGAGCAAGAAGAGATGGATAAGGTTGGTGAAGCCAAGGAGACAGATGCCCACACCTCAAGTGAGAGGTCTAATTCTCAAGATCAATCTAGTGGCAGTTTTGGATCTGAAGGTGAAGAAGATGCTACCTCCTCAGACTAAGTTGTTGTGATGATGGTCCCCCTGGTGTAATGTTGTGTGTTCTGGATGCTTGGATGTTCAGGATGCTTGGATGCTTTGATGTTTTGATGTTTTTCTGTTTGATGTTTGTAGTTTTTTTGGGCAGTCCTTTTTGATGCCATGATGTAATTTTTGGGCTCTTTATGAGTTCCCTGGATTTCTGATTATCTCAGCTATTGCAGCTGTGTATAATTGTGGTTTGTACCACCTGACATTTATGTTTAACATTTTATATGTTATAACATCCTTTGTGACATTCTATGTTGGACTGATTGACATTTATTTTGTCTAATTGGTCACTTTGGTCTATTTTGACTAAAAAGGGGGAGAAGTTATTATGTGGAGAGCTGCAGTTAATGTGTGGAGATGTGGAGAGCTGCTGCAATTAATGTGTGGAGATGTGGAGAGCTGCAGTTATTATGTGCCGATGTAGCTAGCTAGGCTAAACAGATGACAGCTGATGATGTTGAACAGAATGATGTTCTGTGATGTTGAAGGAGATGTCTTATCAGAATAATGTTCTGTGTTGCACAGGTGATGTTGAATGAGATGTCAGAGGGTGACTCTGAATGTTACAGGTGCTGTTGTTGTTGAAGGAGATGTGTGTGTTGAACAGACTTAGGGGGAGAAGAAGTACCCATGTGTTTAATGTGTGTATTACTAGTTGCTACTATAGATAGTAATTGTGTGTTTATTGCTTCTGCTGCTGCTTAACTGCTGATATGTGTGTACTCTTGTGAACAAATGGACTGATATATGTTTTAGCCAAAATTTGCCAAAGGGGGAGTTTGTTGGTTCTAAGTGTTGGCGGAAATTTTGGTAAAACCTAGAGTGTTCACAAGTTGTCACATGTGATGTCTTAACATAAGATATCTTGTACCTGCTGGATGTTTAAAATGTAATTATGTAGGATTGTTCCAGGATGTCAGACCCGATGTCATGACATCTGTATACAAAACATTCAGTCTGAATGTTATGTATTATGTGATTGCGTTTTTAATGCCAATCTATGTATGAATGAAGATATGATTAAACACGCTATCTGTAAGACCCTAATTTTGACCCTAAGATCCCTCATGGCATCATAACATTGCTCATTTGCACTTCTCTCAAGGATCATAGCATCTTGGCCCCTTAATCCTTGGGTTGGGACTTGTGTGAGTTGGTTTGAGACCACCAAGCATGCTTGAATTGTATATTATTGCTTTTCTTATTTTGTTTACTAACCAAAAGCACAAAAATATGTCACTAACTTGTTTTGTTTTGAAGCTTGAGAAATCATGTGATCCAAGGCTCCCAAGAGGCCCTTATGCCCATTGAAGTGGCTAGTTGAAGTTGAAAGCAAGCATGACAATGGTTCAAAAAGCTCTCAATAATCATATATGCCTCCCAAGTATCTCAATCTTCCAATTTGATCAAGATAAACCAAAGGGCTTGAGGATTGTTTCCAAAGGAAACCCTAATTCAACTGTGCATTGACTGTGCCTTGCTCATGAAGCAACCTCAACCCATGATCAAATACAATCAAGGGAAGTTCTTTAATTCATCATTTTATGCATATATGATCTTATGTGAGTGTCCTCAATCATCAATTCATTAAGATTTGAAGTTTGGACTTGAGAAGTTGATCAGTAAATTCATCTAACTATTTTGAAATCCACTGAGACCTAACTTTTGATGTGTTTGTCAAATGAAGATGAACTAAAGATAAAAATGTTCTTAAGAACCATATGAACAACTTTCATGTTCATCAAAAATCCATTTGAAACTTGTAAGGTCATCATTCATTTCAAAACATTATAGGTCATTTTGACTGAAACCCTAATTTTGGGTCAACTTCCCAAGGCCCTAACTCCTTCATTTTTTATGATTTTGAGGTGGGACCAAGTTCATTGGAAATTCTAAGATGTCTAATTCAATTGTTATGTTGGACAAAATTTCATAATCCTAAAATAAACACATGTGATAATACAAAACAGTATAGGTCACTTTGGACCAAAGTCATTGAAATGTGAAAAAGTCCAACTTCAAGTGCCCATAACTTTCTAATAAAAAATCTAAATGATGCAAAATTTAATTCCAAATTTATGGTCTTGAAAATATATACAACTTTGATGTTTAAGGTTTTGTCATTTGAGGCTTTCTTATTTGAAATAGAAGGGCTTGAAGTTGGTCCATTTTGGCAAAATTTCCATATACATGTTTTGTACCTTGAACTTCATGGTCTGTTTTCAATAATTTCCCAACTTCAAATGGATTTTTGTTCAACATAACATTTGTTCCTCATGTCAAGACCTTTCCAACCATTACCCACATGCCTATGTTTCAATTTGGAAAATGGTATTTTCGAAGAGGAGAAGTTTTGGTTCCAATTATGCATAACATGATTAATCTTCTTGCACACTTCATTGCATGGCTATCTGCACGTCCAAACCTGATCCATGTGACTTCAGCATGCAAAACCAGTTGCTTTTGGGCCTCCCATACGCCTGTACAGGCCCATGCATGGAGGACCCAACTTCACATGCACACGGATTCTCCATGTAATGCAGCACCCTTGGCTATAAATAGAAGCTTCATTTCACTTCATTTGGCAACCTAAAGGCGCCTGAAGTTCTGCACAAGTGAAATCCCAACCTCCGTTAAAAGGAATTCTGAGTTTTCTCTTTCAATTTTCAAGTTCAATTTTCAACTTCATTGGTTGATCTTTGAACTTCAATTCCTAAACCTTGCTTCCTTGCTACCTCAAGAACAAGCTGCATCAAAGAGTTGGATCAGATCATGCCATTGAAAGTTGCACTTCAAAGGTTGTTGTTCAAACTGTTTTCATTCGAAACTCCTTGTATATTGATCATTTCTTGCATTGCTTGGTACCTCTGAAGTCCTCATGTGAGAGGCAATTGATTTGAGCTTTTAATTTCATGAATTGAGTAAGTTCAGTTTGAACACCACAAATTTCCATCTCAGATTTCTCTCTCTATAGAGATCTTGAGTGGAAACCAAGGGTACAGGGGTGATGTACATCACCCCAGCTTTCTAATGATGTATGGATCGTGCAAAATGATGAAGGTTTGAAAACCTGCAATTCTGGCAGGAACGGTGAGTCTCACCGGAGAAGACGGTGGTTTCCACCACCGTCCCCACGTGGATGAGTTCATGGCCATTGGATCTGTTGCTTCTAATCTAATCTGGACCTTTGATTGTTATGACTTTCATTTAATCTTTGTGTTACGCGTTTGACCAAGCCTCACCATGCGCGCGTGTCTCCCAGCCTTGTGATCAGCCACGTCAATTAATGAGTGTTGATCCAAGCGCTGAGGATTTTTCTGATTTTTAATTTCTGTTTTAATTTTCTTTTATTTCAATTATTTTCAAAAATTCATAACTTCTTTATTTGGAATCACAAAAATATGGGACCAATTGAAAAAAAATTCTCTTAAATTCTAGTTTCTAAAAATGATTTTTAATTATTTTTGTGATTCCATTTAATATTTTTTGTGAATTTTCTCTTTTCTAGTTATTTTTAATTCATTTAAAATACTTTTCAATATTCAAAAATGCCAAAAATATTTTCTTAACATCTTTGAATGATGATGAATCTATGAAAAATATTCTCATCAATTTCTTAATTGATTTGAGATTTATTTAAGATTTTAATTCAATTATGCTATTTTTTTCATTTTTAATTGTTTAAAATTAGTTTCTTGTTTCAAAAAATGATGAAATTTTTTGTCAAACCTTGTTTGACCATGTTGAACTTATGATGATCCAATTGGACTTTTCCAAGTTGATTTGAATTGGATTTGAAGTTTGACCTTTATTTGTTTATTTTAATTCAAGTATTATTTTAATTCCAAAAAATACCAAAAATATTTTTATTGTTTCTTGACTTCTAAGCTTCATCTCACTTCTGTTTACCATTGATTGATATTGATTCCATTCATGTTTGGTCAATGTGTTTTGGTTATGTTATTTGAACTTCAATTATGTACATTCCATTTCTTCTTCTTCTTCTTCTTCTTCTTCTTCTTCTTCTTTTTTCTTTTTGATCAATGAGTTAATGATTGGTGGTTAGCCTTGACATATGAGGGGCTTAACCTTCTTTGATCCAAATCAAATTCATCTTGATCAAAGATCAAGTGAATTGCTTTGCATTAGAGATAGGTTGCTTCTTGGTCAAGCAAAAAACCTAAATCCATCCAAGATCATTCTTTCTTTTCTTTTGGCATGGCAAGTTGTAGGAGCTTGGCTTACTATTCATGATCTCTAACTTGTGTTTGTTGCCTATAGTTTTATTGACCTGCCTCAGATAGGTGTGACTACTACATTAGTCCACTTACGATTGCTTAACATAGCGTTAAATTGCCTTATGGCACACTAACACTAGCTACTAATTACTAACTTTTAATTCAAGCATTTAATTCTTGCAATTTACTTTAATGCAATTTAATTTCTTGCACATTAATTCATTTGCCTTTTCCCTTTGCTCACTTGAGCTCATGTTTATGTTAATGCAATTTTCCTTTTGCTCACTTGAGCACACTATTGTGTATATACTATTGTGTTTGTTTTGTTTTCTTTGTGTGAACCCAATGCAAATGGAGAAAGGACTTAGATTTAGGACCTTACCTATGCTAATGGAGTTTGAAGAGCAACTAGGCCTCATGCCTTTAGAATGCTAAAATTGTCAAAGAGAAACTAGGCCTCATGCCTTTAGAATACTTAGAAGAACCATTGTCATGGACATCCAAGATAAGAGATACAAAAGCCAATTGGAAGATTCCTAGGAGCTTGCTTGATTACTTGAGTTAATTGCTTATTTCTTGCTAAGTCCAAAGGAATAGAGCAACTTGGATCATCTTTATGATCTCAAGAAGGGAACTCCAAGTGGTTTTATTTCTTTTCCCTCATCTTTTGCATGTTTAGGACCTAGCCATTCTTTTCTTCTCTCCACTCTAACCTAAGCCAAACTTTTGCACAAACACTGACATTGCTTTGAAAATTAGAAACCTAGGCACTATGCCTTTGATTTTTTTCAAACTCTTTTCATAACACTTATTTTGAATTGAATCCTAAGTCAACTTTGACCTTACTTTGTGAATACTTTTAATTTGTAAATACAACTCACTCAATTGTCTTGTGGTTCCAATGACCATTTGTGTTAAAGATTTTCATAAACATTAGCTATTAGGTTTAAGTTATCCTAGAGGTTGATATAATACTCACTTGTATCCTTAGTGATGGACTATAAGTCTTCCATGCTTATTATAGGGTTAATCCCTCACTAGCATGTTGAAGCTCTCCTCACATGGTGGATTTGTGGTTGTAGGTTGAGTTTTCTCCCTTTGATAACAAAAGACCTTAAGGCTTTTGACCAATTAATTCACCAACTTCTTTTGAGATTTTTACCCCGAACTACGAGGTTTTGATCCTACCTTTTTAAGATGGTACGTAGGCAATGGGTTTATCCATTCAAACACAAAATTGTAAATAACTTGTATATTCTTTTCTCATCTCCCCAATCATGTTTGCACAAATATTTTCACAAATACCAACCTACCTTACAACGTTTGTAAAAAGGGCTCCCTTAGAGTACTAAGGATGTTTTGGGTGCTGAAAACCTTCCCATTGCATAACCAACCCCCTTACCCAGATCTCTGACATTTTTATTAGTTTTTGATTTGATAAAACTTCTCGTTTTTGTTCGCTTTCTAACCTTTCCTTTGGATAAATAGAAGTACGGTGGCGACTCGAGTTGTATGATTTACTTTTGATTTAGTCAATAAATCTAAAGGTGACGGATACCCTGCTACACTATCAATCAGTAATTACAACGAGATTAACTTATTTTCCAAAGAGATCTAATCAACTGTCATGAGAAGATATGAATGGAAAATAGTTTTAGGGTTTTATGATGTCCAAGCCCAGCAAATGCTTCTATAAAAAGGACATGGAAAACCTGATTTGATACACAAGAAATAAGGAACGAAATATTGAGAGAGAATAAGGGTTTAAGTCTTGTGTGGTCATGTGAATTGTAAGCCATTCAATTCATCCATAGATGATTGAATTGGTCTGATTTTTGAGTTGTAATTTGTCACTCAAAGCTTTTAAGCACGAGTGTGTGTCTACTTGATTGAAGCTGTTAAGTAAGATCAAGTGTGTGTCTTTGAAGAGTGTCTTCTTTTCATTGTAATTCTTGTTTATATCACTGGTGTGATTGAGGGGGAGTGAGTGGGATCTCATATCTAAGAGTTCTTAGGTAGAAGTCACACGGGTAGAGATTAGGTGAAAAAGACTATAACTTGTGTTGTTTACTGAGAGTCTTTGAACTAATTTTATTTTAGTGGATTTCCTTCCTGGCTTGGTAGCCCCCAGACGTAGGTGAGTTTGCACCGAACTGGGTTAACAATTGGTTGTGTCTCTTGCATTACTGTTCTTTATCTTTTATCATGTTTGTATTATTCAGATATTAGTGTTGTGACATTACCTTCGACATCTTATATCTGATACCAGAATATCACTTCCAATAGGCTTTGAAACCTACAAATTTTTACCAAAATGATTAAACAAAAGTTATTCACATGATAATGTTAAAAACTACATATTTACACTTAATTTAGGATGCTCATACGATAATAGAAGCAAGTCACCCCGATGGTTAGGGTCGAGTTTTAGAAGTACCAACAAACAAAGACAGGCCAGGTCTTGGATATTGGTCATGGCAGGTGACTTAGTAGAAGGTACCCTCAACAGGAGATAAGCAGGTTCTCCCACTTCCATAAATGTTTGTTAGTGTCGAACATCTCTTTTAAGGACAAATTGCTATGGTTAATTAAGAAATCAACATTCCCGAAGCCGGGTGTTTTGTATACCAGAAGGCACCAGGCCAGGTGCTCAACAATTGGACTGCCATGGACTTAACTGAAGTTACCTTTTGTCAAACTTAATTTTCCTGATTTTTAATTTCAGATCCTTATGCCCTTGCCCAAGGCATAGAGAATGCTTGTAGGTCCCCCATGTTTTCGAGTATTATTTATCATGAATAAAAAGAACGTTTCGCATTCAATTATGTTCCTTGTCTTTCTTGTTTTGTTTTTTCAAAAAAAAATGGCAGTGTTTCATATTTTGTTTTCTTGTTCAATCATTCTAAAATAAAGCATGAACCATCATCCATGCAGATCCCACTCGGATTCCATTGACAACAGTACTTCTATGACCCATTATTGCTTCGAAAGTCCAATTTACCACACCGATGAGGGTTGTGATGAAGATTGTGAGATCCCAGAGGAGTTGGCCAGATTACTACATCAGGAATAAAAAGTCATTCAATTGTATCAGGAATTGTTGGAGATTGTCAACCTTAGGTCTGAGGACTGTAAAAAAGAGATCAGGATAGGCGTTGCCCTAGATGCTGATTTCAAGAAGGGGTTGATATAGTTGTTGCGTGAATAAGTTTATGTGTTTGCTTGGTTGTACCAAGACATGACTAGTTTGGACACAGATATTGTGATGCACCATTTTCCACTTAAAGAAGAGTGCCCTTCCCTAAAGAAAAATCTGAGAAGAACTTGGCTTGATGTGGCTATCAAAATCAAGGAAGAGGTCCAGAAGGATCTTGATGAGGGATTTCTGGAAGTATCCAACTACCCTAGTGGGTTTCTAACATTGTGCCCGTGCCTAAGAAAGATGGAAAGGTGTGAATATGAGTAGACTACCTAGATTTAAACAAGGCGAGCCTGAAAGACGATATAACACTACCTCACATCGACATGTTAGTGAATAATACGACTCAATTCTCTGTATTCTCCTTCATGGTCGGTTTTTGAAGATACAACCAGATTAAAAGGGCTCCATAAGATATGGAGAAGACAACATTTATCAACCCATGGGTGTAGCACCTCAAATTTGCCCTCCTCATTCATGCATTCATTTTTTAGGTCATTTAACATTTCATATTGCATTTTATCATGTCAATCAGAATTAGCTCCAAGAGGATGTCATCCAAGTCACTTTGTGGGTTCTATCTAAAGGATCAAGCTTAATGGGCTCAGTACAGTTCAAAATTCAACTATGAAGCCAAAAGTCAACTGTTGGTCAACTGAAGGTGAAATGGTCAGGGAATGACTTGAGTTACTTCCAACATGTTCAAATAGGGTCTATTCATTATTCAAAATGTTAATCTTGAAGGAGTAAAAGTTTTTTCATGAGCTGTCATGCTCGCTAGGCGAGCAGAATGGGTCGCCTAGCGAGTCCCAAGAAAAGCCACCAGAATCACCTGCGCTCAGAGGAATTTCCTGAACTGTCATGCTCGCTAGGCGAAGCCCACGCGTTTTAAAAAAAAAATTAAAAAAATACGAAAATAAAAAATTAAAAAGAAACGAACAAAAAAAAATAATAAACAAAAAAAATATATATATATATAACAGAAAAATCTTGGACTTGGACCTCTCTCATTTGAGCCCACAAAGCCACGAAAATCAGGTTATAAATTCTAAAAAAAATTTAGAGGAAAAACCCTAGAGAGATTCTAACTAATTCAGAGCAACCTCCAGAGACTGAAGGGAACTCATCTGCAAAGAACCAATTCCCTCTCATATAAACCCTAAGATTGTTCTGCAAAGTCAACGGTGCAATTCAATTTCAATCGATCTCTCCAATCAGTAGGTATGTCATGTCTTGATGTGTGGATCTGTAGCGGTGTATTCGTCACTTTATGATTTATCGATTAAATCAAAAGCAAAGCATACAAAGATAGAGTCGCCACCGCACTTTTATTTATCCAAAGGATTGGCTAAAAAGCGAACAAAAGCCTAAGAAGTTTTACACATAGAAAACTAATGAAAAGGTCAGAGATCTGGGTAAGGGGTTAATTACGCAATGGGAAGGTGTTAGGCACCCATCACGTCCTAGGTACTCCTAGGGAACCTCTTTTCACACTTGTTGTATAAAACAGTTTATTTGTTTATGACATATATTGTGCAAACAATGATTGAAGGGATGAGAAAAGAATATACAATTTTTATTGTTTTTTTGTTTGAACGGATGAACCCGTTTCCTACGTACCTTCCATGAAAGGTAAGGATCAAAACGCCGTAGTTCGGCTAAAAGATTTCCAAAATATGAGTGGGTTCATTTTAAACAAAAGCCCTAAGGTCTTTTGTTATCCACGGGAGAAAACTCAACCTTATACAAACAACAAGTCCACCATGTGAGAAAAAGCTTCGACGTACTAGAGGGGTTAACCCTGTTTTTAGTACGGAAGTCTTACAGTTCGATCACTAAGGACAAAAGGTGAGATTAACATCAACCAACTAGGATAAATCAAACTTATGGCTAATGCATGAAAACATGAGTGAAAAGTGGGCTTGGGGCCACAAAAGCAATTGAGTGAGTGAGATTAATTGATTTGAGAATTAATGAAAAGTATGGTCAAAGTATGATTAGAATTGATTCAAAAGAAGTATTGAGAAAATGAAGTTTGAAAAGTCAAAGGCTTAAAGCCTAGGTTTCTAATTTGAAAAGAGATGTCAAAATGTTTGCACAATAGATGTCAAAGTTTTTGAATTAACATGTGAAAAGAGGGTTTCGAAAACACACACAAACATGGAGGGGTGAGGAAGTAAAACTTCTTAGATGTTCACTTCTTGAAATCATATGGAAGATGATTCAAGTGTGTCCTTTGGAATAGGCAACAATGCAAATAACAGATAAACAAAGTATCAGGCAAGGTTAACAAAAGCGGATACCGGATGCCAATTACTGGACTTATACCAATCTCCTAAAACAAGGAGGGATACCAGATGCCACTCAATGGACTTATACTAGTCTCCTAAAGCAAAACAAAACATGGATATCAGATGCCAATCTATCTGGACTTACACTAATCTCACAAAACAAACTGGATATCGGATACCAATAAATGGATTTACACCAATCTCCTAAGACAAACAAACATGGATATCAGATGCCAATCTATCTGGGCTTACTCTAATCTCCAACAGATGATCATGGGAAAACAAATGCCAACAACATGGACTTACAGTTGCATCCTCACATACAACAAACAAAAGCACTAAGCAAAGAGGACATAAGTGGCCAATGAAATGGTCTTACACTCAATCCCTTCCAAATCATAGGAACAATGGCCAATGAATGGACTTATAGTTGATTCCTCAATGGACAAACAAAGATGTGTCACAAAGATATGAAATGATGATCATGCAATAATGAACAATTAATGATGATAAATGCACAAAGGCAAACAAGCAAACATGTACAGATGAACCAATAAGCAATCAATGATTCAGTTAGCACACACTATATACAAGCAATTAGGCTCAAGCAAGGGTTAGACTGTAAAGTCAACTGGAATGGGGTAAGTGGTGCTCTTAACCTTAACATTGAGAGTTAAGGTGAAGCAGATGAAAAGGAGATGAGGGGTGTGCCTCATAGCTTCTATCTCTGGTCAGAGAGAGCATTGAATAATAGAAGATGTGGGAGTTCAGAAAGTAGGAACTCTTCTCCACAAGTTATAGACTCTATAGATCTTGGGCTTTTACTCACTATGCATCAACACATGTGGTGTGAGCAAGGTGAGTGACACACTGAGTAGCAGGAGATGGATTACACATCTCTTTTGTCTGCCAATTGCCTTATCAAAGGACTTTCCCTGCTTAGTACAAAGATAAACACACAAAGACATTGCCTCTTAAGGAGGACTTCAGACAGGTGCCTGGCCACATAACAAGCCAGGTCTTCCAGACTACATGAAGAAGAGAGGTTATACCTAATTGGTTAAGCAACCAAGCAAAAGCAAGTTCAAAATGAACTTAAGCAACTAAATGTACCTGTGGAAACATCACACAAATCAGTACACCGTTTAAACAAACCAACAACAATTAATATCAATAGTCAAACCCAATAAGCAAAGGCATAAGCCACAAGTTAAGCTCAAATGAGTTAACAGCCCTACAAAACACACAAAGTTAGTAGACAATGGTAAACATCAAGTGCTCAAATGATGGAGCATCAACAACTATTTAGCTTGGATGTTCAACCTGAAAACAAAGCTCAAAGATGAGAAGCAAACCCTTAGGCCAAAGCCTAGGGTCAAAGATGAGGAAAAAATTTAAAACAGAACATGAAAATTGACATAAATCAAATTCAATCAAATGAGAACACAATCCAAAAGGTCTCATGTCAATAGCATCAACCAAATTCATTTCACAAGTCAAATAAGGCAAAGCATGCAAATTGAAAGCTCATTGAAGCAACAGAATGAACAAATGCATATTAATTCAAAAGTGATTCAATAAATCTCAAGAAAAATCATGGCTAAACAGAACAAATCAAATGATCAGCATACCAAAAATCAAGGCATTTGGACAAGTATAAGCAAGTCAATTAAATTCATCAAGTCAAGGTAAGCATTAACAAGCTCAAAGGAAGCACAAATTGATACATCAACTTAAGGCAATCCTAAAACAGAAATGACAAGTGATAAATGACTCAAACCAAAGCCACAATAAACTTCAAAGTGTCTAGAATCAATGCACAAAATTTCAAGTTCATATGATACACAACTAGCATTTCACAAATCATTAAAGTTCAACACTCATCAAACGTTCAACAACGGTCAACCAGCAAAGAAAATCTCAAACAAATCAAAAATGGATCCAACAAATCCACAAAAATTCATGAGTAATCCTAACATCCAGAAGAAACATCATGCAAAAAATCACATCAATTAGCATTTATTTGGCATGGCAAAGAAAATCAACAAATCAAGCAAGCCAAGGTGTGACACACATTGTCACACCTATATTAATCAGATCATATCTCAACAACCAGAAATGAGAAAAATACAAACTCAACATCAAAAGATCAATTAAGATGTCTAGTTTAAGCATGTCAATTTTCACATTCATTGGATCAACCATCATTATTTCACAAAGGAAATGGCAAGCAAGGTTCAAGATAGCATATGCATACACAAACCCTAGGCAAATTTAAATTCTAACCGAGCACAAATTCTGGAAAAATAGCCAAAACATAGTAGACATCATGAGGAAAACAATGCAAAAATTCCCATGCCATTTGGATCATCCATTATTTATTTATGAATTTTTTAAGTGAATGAAAAAATAAAAAAAATCATGTTGAAGCAATAGTGTGAATGGCATATGGATGAATGAAATAAAATGAAAGGCAATTTGAAAACGTGCATCAGCCAGAATCGAAGGGAGTATCATTTTGAAAAGCCAAGCGCGCCACATAAAACGACATAGTTTTGGCGTAAACCCTAAACATGCACAGCCATAATCCGCAGGAAACACATATGAACATGCAGGTAAATTCGCAGCAAAGCTTATGAAGGTTGTGGTAAAATCCGCAGGAAATTTCCAGCGGCTGAAGAACACGATGAAGATCTTCATGATCTTCATCAACAATTTCCAGAAAAAATTCAAACTCTCCAGAAACACGAATTGAGCATAGCATTCTATAGATCTAACATCAAGCATCAATAATCAACAATTATTTCAACAAAAACACATCACATGCGCATGAATCGAGCAAAACAAAAATCAACAACCAAACTTTAAACATTCAGTTCTCACTCATTTCAGCACGGTTTAACACGATTCAAAGCTCAATCAACTCAGCAATCAAGGATCTATAACATTAGCACAATAAAAAGCAAGATTATGAAAATTAATTTGTGACCTTTTGTAGCAACAGAAGCGGATTTAGCTGGAATTAGGCCTTGTGATGCTTGGAGAATCTTCTACAATGCTTATGAAGATGTTTAGAAGGAAGATCGAAGCTCAGCTATGCACGATTCCATAGTTGCAAGACTTCACCATTGTTAATGTTCTTGCTTTGAGGAGCTTTAATTTGCACGAATTTCAGTTGAATCTTGCTTGAACAATAATCAGTGATGATGCTAGATGATGAACTGAACAAGGATTATGCAAATGCTTTGAAGAAAATGAGAGAAAAATTAAGAAAAGTTTGAGAGAAATTTGAGAGAAAAATTCTAGATCTGAGTTTGTGAAGTGTTGTTATGATTTTCTGTTATGATTTTCTGTTAGGATTAGCTATATATACCATCTGTTAATGAAGCTGCTAATCACAATTAAGCCAAATGCAAATGGATTAGTGAAATTCAAGTGTTGATGCAAAATGGCAAAATCACCCTTACATGTGCATGGCAATGCTACAGTGCACGATTTTCACTTGGAATGAGTTTCAAATGCTGTTTGGAGGCAAATGCAATTGGTAAAAGGTGAATGCAATGCATAATTTTCAAATTTGGAAATTTCCCTCCAAAATTCAAATGAAATTCAAATGAAAATGTCAAAAATTTTGTGATGGAAATTGATGAAATGTAATGCATGATTATGAAATTATAGGTCAAAACAAGATTAATGCAAAAAGAGCCACATGATTTGGAGCTTTGGTTGAGAAGTTATGCCCCTTTGAAGTTCAATCCACACTTGGCCATCTTTTGATCATATCTCTCCAACCACAAATGAGAAATTGATGTTCTTGGACATTTTGGAAATGGGAGAGAAAGATCTACAACTTTCATTTTCAACAAAATTTCATTTGAAGCATTTTTGGTCATGTAATTTGAAGTTGAAGTTGGATGAAAACCTTTCCATTTTTGGAAAGTTCAAATTATAGGTCACTTTCTATTTTTGGCAAATTTTGACTGGACCTCAAATCCTTCAAAGAGAGTGTTTGAAATGTCAAATGAGACTTGTTTGAACATGAATGAAGTATTTCCCATCACTTCCCATATCCAAATCCACAGTTGACTTTGCAGTTGACTGGCTAGGGCTTCAGTTGACTGAAGAATGTTCTGATGAGATTCAAGCCTCTACCTCTTGAGATTTTGATTCAAAATGATTTCACAACTCATATGAACTCTTGATTAATGATCATGGGGCCCAAATTCTTCAGAATGGCCACCATCTATTGCTCAATGAATGCATTGACTGCCTTGACCTGTAATTGCTTCATCTGTAAGTAACAAGGTTAGATGGCATATTTTTGTACTTTTGGTTAGTAAACAAATGAAAAGCAATGATATACAAATGCAAAACATGCTTGGTGATCAAGAAACCACTCAAAAGATAATCCACCCACAAGGAAGGAGGCAAGGTGCACAAGGATCCTTGAGGCAATGATATGATATGATATGATGCCATGAGGGATCTTAGGGACAAAATTGGGGTCCTACAGGATCCTTACCCCTGACTTTGAGTTCTGATACCCTTTTGATGCATTTGTTTGACAAGAGGTTTAGGCCTCCTATCCTTGGTTGCTTTTTGTGAGCTTTTTGTGAACTTTAATGGCATGATTCATGTGGTTACATTTTGATTCTCTTATTCGGTGCAACTCTTGATTGCACCCCACCTTGTTATTCTAACCTGTTTGTCGAGTTTTTTTTTGTGAGGGCTCACATGAACCTTGAAGAGATAGCTTGCTTGGTATTCCCCTTTATTTGTGGGATACCATTTGGAGATTTATTCTGATTGCTTTGCTGACTTGTTTTCTTTGATGGTGCTAGCCTGAGAGATCTCTGGGTTTCTTATTTCTTTAGTTACTGTTACTTCGGACCTTTGTCCGTGTGGTAGATCTCTTGATCCCTTTTACATATTTTCCCGTATTTTACCGCTTTCAATAGGAGGCAATGTTTTCTTTTGTTTGTTTACTTTTGTGCCCAAAGACCTCCAAAAGGAGGCACCAGTTCTAAAGACCTCCATGAAGAGGCAATTGACGGATAAAAGGGATTAGTAGTCAATCCCCCGTTATTCAGTGTGTCGTTCTTTATGCTCGCACTACGTGTCGATGCTTCAGAACAAAAGCCCAAGATCTTTTGTCCGGTCAGTCAGTGGAGAGGGTTCCACCTTTCTTTTGTACGGGAAAATATGTAAAAGGGATCAAGAGATCTACCACACGGACAAAGGTCCGAAGTAACAGTAACTAAAGAAATAAGAAACCCAGAGATCTCTCAGGCTAGCACCATCAAAGAAAACAAGTCAGCAAAGCAATCAGAATAAATCTCCAAATGGTATCCCACAAATAAAGGGGAATACCAAGCAAGCTATCTCTTCAAGGTTCATGTGAGCCCTCACAAAAAAAACTCGACAAACAGGTTAGAATAACAAGGTGGGGTGCAATCAAGAGTTGCACCGAATAAGAGAATCAAAATGTAACCACATGAATCATGCCATTAAAGTTCACAAAAAGCTCACAAAAAGCAACCAAGGATAGGAGGCCTAAACCTCTTGTCAAACAAATGTATCAAAAGGGTATCAGAACTCAAAGTCAGGGGTAAGGATCCACACATCAAGACATGACATACCTACTGATTGGAGAGATCGATTGAAATTGAATTGCACTGTTGGCTTTGCAGAACAATCTTAGGGTTTATATGAGAGGGAATTGGTTCTTTGCAGATGAGTTTCCTTCAGTCTCTGGAGGTTGCTCTGAATTAGTTAGAATCTCTCTAGGGTTTTGTTCCAAGGAAACTTCAGAGTGTTTTCAGCTTTCACCAATTCTCCTTCTCCTTTTTCCTTTACTGAAATTTCAGGATTTATAACTTGATTTTCGTGGCTTTGTGGGCTCAAAATGAGGTCCAAGTCCAAGATTTGTCTGTTATATATATATATATTATATATATATATATATATATATATATATATATATATATATATATAATATATATATATATATATATTATATATTATATATATATATATATATATATATATAGATATATATATATATATATATATATATATATTATATATAATATATATATATATATATATCTATATATATATATATATCTATATATATATATATATATATATATATATATATATTTGTTTATTTATTTATTTATTTTTTTTCGTTTTTTTCTTTTTTTTTTTCGTTTCTTTTTTCTTTTTTTTTGTTTTTTAAACGCGTGGGCTTCGCCTAGCGAGCATGACAGTTCATGAAATTCCTCTGAGTGCAGGTGATTCTGGTGGCTTTTCTTGGGACTCGCTAGGCGACCCATTCTGTTCGCCTAGGGAGCATGACAGCTCATGAATAAACTTTTGCTCCTTCAAGATTAACGTTTTGAATGATGAATAGACCCTATTTGAACATGTTGGAAGTAACTCAAGTCATTCCCTGGCCATTTCACCTTCAGTTGACCAACAGTTGACTTTTGGCTTCATAGTTGAATTTTGAACTGTACTGAGCCCATTAAGCTTGATCCTTCAGATAGAACCCACAAAGTGACTTGGATGACATCCTCTTGTAGCTAATTCTGATTGACATGATGAAATGCAATATGAAATGTTAAATGACCTAAAAAATGGGGATGTCTTCGCAACAGACAATGAAGATGGTGACAGTGATTATGATATGGATAATTGGGTGCGCCCGTGTGCTCCAGGGGAGAAGATCAACAACTGGACTGCTGAAGAAATAGTCCAAGTTACTCCTCAGACAAAGTAATTTTCTTTTGTTTTGCATTTTGCATGAAAGCCCTACGCTCTGCCCGGGGCGTAGTGGTTCATTGTAGGGCCACATCATGTTTTGAATTTTCAATGATTATCATCAATAAAGGACGTTTTGCAATCAAATTTTGTGCTCACTGTCTTTCTGTTTTTATTACCTTCATTTTCAAAACAATAAAAATGGCAATGTTTTTTTTGTTTTTTGTAACTTCCTTGAAATCTTTTCTAAAATAAAGCATGAAACATCGTTCGTGCAGAATTGATCTTGCGGATTCCATTAAAAACAGTTCTGTTATGGCTCAGTATGACTTTGATAATCCCATTTACCGAGCCGAAGAGGAGAGTGAAGAATATTGTAAACTCCCCAAAGAATTGGCCAGACTATTGAAACAGGAGGAAAGGGTCATTCAACCTCATCAGGAAGAGTTGGAAGTCATTAACCTTGGTACTGAGGACGCAAAGAAAGAGATCAAGATAGGGGTTGCTTTAGAGGAAAAGGTCAAGAGAGGGCTGATTGAAATGCTGCAAGAATATGTGGACGTATTTGCATGGTCGTATCAAGATATGCCTGGTTTGGATACAGATATTGTGGTGCACAGGCTACCTCTCAGAGAAGATTGTCCTTCAGTAAAGCAGAAGCTTCGCATAACTAGTCCTGATATGGCTGTCAAGATCAAATAGGAGGTTCAGAAACAGTTGGATGCAGGTTTTCTAGCAGTTACCAATTATCCCCCTTGGGTGGCCAACATCGTACTCGTGCCGAAAAAGGATGGTAAAGTCAGGATGTGTGTCGATTACCGAGATTTAAACAGAGCCAGTCCGAAAGATGACTTCCCATTACCTCACATTGATGTATTGGTCGATAACACTGCTCAGTCCTCGGTTTTCTCTTTCATGGATGGATTTTCTGGCTATAATCAGATCAAGATGGCGCCAGAAGACATGGAGAAGACGACATTCATTACACCTTGGGGCACGTTCTGTTATAAGGTAATGCCATTTGGGTTGAAGAACGCCGGTGCTACCTACCAAAGAGCTATGACGACTCTCTTTCATGCAGAAGAGGAGCACTTGGTAAACTTGCAAAAGTTGTTCGAAAGATTGAGAAAGTTCAAACTGAGGCTGAATCCAAACAAGTGTACATTTGGAGTGAGATCTGGAAAGCTGTTAGGTTTCATTGTCAGTGAGAAGGGGATTGAGGTTGATCCAGCGAAAGTAAAAGCTATTCAAGAAATGCCTGAACCAAGAACAGAAAAGCAGGTTCGTGGGTTTTTAGGGAGGCTGAACTACATTGCACGGTTCATATCTCACCTAACAGCTACGTGCGAACCGATATTTAAATTGCCAAGAAAAGATCAAGCAATCAGGTGGAACGATGATTGTCAAAAAGCTTTTGATAAGATAAAAGATTATTTGCAGAAACCTCTAATTCTCATACCTCCAGTTCCTGGGAGGCCTCTGATAATGTACCTTTCAGTAACAGAGAATTCGATGGGGTGTGTATTGGGACAGCATGACGAGTCTGGTCGAAAAGAGCATGCAATATACTACCTTAGCAAAAAGTTTACCGACTGTGAAACAAGATATTCGCTGCTCGAGAAAACTTGTTGCGCTTTGGCATAGGCTGCTCGCCGACTAAGACAGTATATGTTGAACCATACTACCTTGTTGATTTCTAAGATGGACCCAGTAAAGTATATCTTTGAAAAGCCGGCTCTTACCGGACGAGTGGCTCGGTGGCAGATGATTTTGACATAGTATGATATCCAGTACACGTCGCAAAAGGCCATCAAGGGTAGTATTTTGTCTGATTACCTTGCCGAGCAACCAATTGATGACTATCAGCCGATGATGTTTGAATTCCCCGATGAAGATATCATGTACTTAAAGATGAAAGATTATGAAGAGACTCTTGTCGAGGAAGGACCGGATCCCGATGACAAGTGGACACTGATGTTTGATGGGGCGGTAAATGTGAATGGAAATGGTGTTGGGGCAGTACTCATTAATCCTAAAGGTGCACACATACCTTTTTCCGCCAGATTGACTTTTGAAGTAATCGACAACGAAGCTGAGTACGAGGCCTGTATCATGGGGATTGAGGAAGCCATCGATCTAAGGATCAAAACTATGGACATTTATGGAGATTCTTCTCTAGTGATTAACCAAGTCAATGGAGACTGGAATACTCATCAACCGCATTTGATTCCTTATAGAGATTACACCAGAAGGATCCTGACTTTCTTCAAGACAGTAAAGTTGTATCATGTACCCCGAGATGAAAATCAAATGGCTGATGCCTTAGCCACATTGTCTTCCATGATTAAAGTTCATTGGCAGAATCATGTGCCACACGTCGTTGTGAATCGACTCGAGAGGCCTGCGTATGTGTTTGCAGCCGAGTCTGTTATTGATGAGAAGCCGTGGTTTTATGATATTAAGAATTTCCTCAAAAGCCAAGAGTATCCTGAAGGAGCGTCAAAGAATGACAAGAAGACACTGAGACGGCTAGCTGGAAGCTTTTACTTGAACAAGGATGATGTGTTGTACAAGAGGAACTTTGACATGGTTCTGCTCAGATGCGTGGTTAGACACGAAGCAGACATGTTAATGCAGGAAGTACACGAGGGATCTTTTGGTACCCATGCTGGTGGTCATGCAATGGCCAAGAAGTTGTTAAGAGCCGGTTATTACTGGATAACCATGGAATCTGATTGTTTCAAATACGCTCGGAAGGGCCACAAATGTCAGATTTATGCAGATAAAGTGCATGTACCACCAAACCCTCTGAATACTATGAATTCTCCTTGGCCATTCGCGATGTGGGGCATCGATATGATTGGAAAGATTGAACCTACTGCTTCTAATGGACATCGCTTCATCCTAGTCGCGATTGATTACTTTACCAAGTGGGTGGAAGCAGCTTCCTATGCCAATGTTACCAGACAAGTGGTCGCTCGATTCATTAAGAAAGAAATTATCTGTCGTTATGGGGTTCCTGAGAGAATCATCACTGATAATGGTTCGAATCTCAATAACAAGATGATGAAAGAGCTTTGCAAAGACTTTAAGATCGAACACCACAATTCTTCTCCTTACAGACCAAAGATGAATGGTGCTGTAGAGGCGGCAAACAAGAACATTAAGAAGATTGTGCAAAAGATGGTTGTGACGTATAAGGATTGGCATGAGATGTTGCCTTTCGCTTTGCATGGGTATCGTACCTCAGTGCGTACGCCAACCGGGGCAACTCCGTTTTCACTTGTGTATGGCATGGAGGCAGTCTTGCCAGTAGAAGTTGAAATCCCTTCTTTGAGGGTGATGATGGATGTAAAACTTGACGAGGCTGAGTGGGTTCAAGCCAGGTTTGATGAGTTAAATTTAATTGAGGAAAAGCGATTAGCAGCTGTGTGCCATGGACAACTATATCAGAGAAGGATGAAGAAGGCCTTTGATCAGAAAGTGCGTCCTCGAAGCTATCAGATAGGTGACTTGGTTTTGAAGAGGATCCTTCCTCCCGGTACAGATAACAGGGGCAAGTGGACTCCGAATTATGAAGGTCCATATGTTGTTAAGAAGGTCTTTTCTGGTGGAGCCTTAATGCTTACAACTATGGATGGTGAAGATTTTTCGTCTCCTGTGAATTCAGATGTAGTCAAAAAATACTTCGCATAAACTGACCCGCTGGACAAAATAAAAAGAGAAAGTCCAGGCAAAAAGGGGCATCCCGGCGAACCAAGAGAAAAAGAAAAGAAAAAGGTTCGGGCAAAAGTTAGGGATAAAAAATAAAAATAATATGTACACCCGGTAAGTCGAAAACCTGCAAAGGCGGCTTAGGCAAAAATGGGTATCCCGGTGGATTGAAAACCTGAAAAGGCGGTCCAGGCAAAAGAGGGATTAAAGCGAAGACTACAGTCTGAGTTATCTGTACTTCATCGCGTTTCAGTGTCTACCATCTTGAAGGATATGATCGGTCCAATCACTCTTCTCAGAAAGCAAAGAATTTGGGGGAAATTGAAGATCTATGAGTCATAACAGAATTGGAAAATAGTGGAATGCCGTGTTCACATTGCCAATAGGATAGTTTATTTTCTCTTTTGGCGCAATTACCTCTTCCTAGGAATTGCTTCCTGATGTATTTGCCTTTATAGGCCATTTTCAATCAATAAAAGTCGTTATTCATTCAAATTGTTGTCTTGTTTTTTTATTCTACTGTTTTGTTTGCAAAAAACGTCCGAATTTTTGATAAACATTGCATCTAAAAACATGAAGGCTAGACAATGACGCGCGAAAAGATAAAACATCTGAAAATCATTTTGAATATTGAGTACACTTGAGTATATTTTGTCCATACGAATCCCCTGGGGCATGTATGGCTTGCTGTTTTGCAGGTTACTATCTTTGATTGATGGCTAAAGCAGATGAGCCAAAGTTTGTTCGAAGGAAGACCCCGTTGTTTCAACACTGTCCAGTCGTGTAAGAAGTTGGGTCGTCTAAGTCGAGTTCAGAATTTGTTTCCCCAGCATGGTCGAGAGGTTGGTGTTTTCCCAACAAGTGACCCCCCAGTTGAGTTGGTTTCTCTACCGTTCCGAGAATGTCAGATTAGTAAGTATCCCCAACATAATTGTTGTATGTCCCCACGGAGTTGGAAGATCGAATCAGAAATTGTGTGCTCAGTAAAGTGATCATTTGCTTTCCCAGCAGGAGTTTTCCTCCCTTTGCATCTTGCATATAGTAATCATCATTTGCATTCGCATTCTCAAATCGCGTAGCTTTTCCATTCAGTGTGGAGCATTACGCCATAGAAAACTCAAACATATGCATACATGTACTAAACCTGATTGGATCATATCTCCGGAAGAGGGATCATTTTTCAACATCAGTGTAGCACATTTGCAGCAGTTGCTCTTGGCAACATTCAGAATCGATAATCCCCGTGAGATTTATTTTCTCATCAGTCTGTGAAAGGAAAGCTTGATTCCCTTCCGATTTAGTCATATGTAAATATCATCCTTGCGATACCGGTAAGTGTCGTATTGATCCCCGTAAATGTCTGTGCTTTTCTTTGATGTCGGTAAACATCATCTTTCGATGTCGGTAAACGTCGAATTCCAATCGTTGTCCATCAATAAATGGCATGTCTCTCATGGTGTCTACAAAAAATCATTTTGTCAACACCCGTGTGTGTCCTTTCCTTTCTTTGGTGTCGGTAAACATAATTGTTCGATGTCGGTAAACATCGGCCGCTTGTTAACCATCGGTAAATGGTTTTGTCGTTTAAGACTCCCCAGCAGATTCGCTATCCGTAAATATCGAGTGTTTCATTTTCGCCATCGGTAAATGGTTTCGTTTCATAAGTGTATTCTTTCTTTGGTGTCGGTAAACATCATTGTTCGGTGTCGGTAAACATCATTGTTCGATGTCGGTAAACATCGAGTTCCTTCCCAGTCATCGGTAAATGTCTGGCCTTGTCTCACTTATAAACATCATTGTTCGATGTCGGTAAACATCGAGTTCCTTCCGAGTCATCGGTAAATGTCTGGTCTTGTCTCACTTATAAACATCATTGTTCGATGTCGGTAAACATCGAGTTCCTTCCCAGTCATCGGTAAATGTCTGGTCTTGTTTCACTTGTAAACATCTTGTTCCTCCCCAGTGAAGTCGCCGTCGGTAAATGGCCTCGCTTTCCTTGATATCGGTAAATATTAATTCGGTTTTGAAGTCGCCACCGGTAAATGGCCTCGCTTTCCTTGATATCGGTAAATATCAAATTTGTTTTGAAGCCACCATCGGTAAATGGCCTCGCTTTCCTCGCTTTCCTTCATATCGGTAAATATCAATTTGCTTTTGAAGCCGCCATCGGTAAATGGCCTCGCTTTCTTTGATATCGGTAAACATCAAATTTGTTTTGAAGCCGCCATCGGTAAATGGCCTCGCTTTCCTCGCTTTCCTTGATATCGGTAAATATCAAATCGGTTTTGAAGCCGCCATCGGTAAATGGCCTCGCTTTCCTTGATTCGTCACCTATAGAGTGCAAATTCTCCGGTTCTTTTGGTATTCAATCCCTGTTTACCTTGAAAGTCTGATAGTCGCTGCTTTCATCCGTTCAGGTTCACAATTGATTGAATAGGGGCAGCTGTAGCACCTCAAATTTGCCTTCCTCATTCATGCATTCATTTTTTAGGTCATTTAACATTTCATATTGCATTTCATCATGTCAATCAGAATTAGCTCCAAGAGGATGTCATCCAAGTCACTTTGTGGGTTCTATCTGAAGGATCAAGCTTAATGGGCTCAGTACAGTTCAAAATTCAACTATGAAGCCAAAAGTCAATTGTTGGTCAACTAAAGGTGAAATGGCCAGGGAATGACTTGAGTTACTTCCAACATGTTCAAATAGAGTCTATTCATCATTCAAAATGTTAATCTTGAAGGAGCAAAAGTTTTTTCATGAGTTGTCATGCTCGCTAGGCGAACAGAATGGGTCGCCTAGCGAGTCCCAAGAAAAGCCACCAGAATCACCTGCGTTCAGAGGAATTTCCTGAACTGTCATGCTCGTTAGGCGAAGCCCACGCGTTTTAAAATAAATAAATAAATAAATAAAACGAAAAACAAAAAACGAAAAAAAAAAACGAAAAAAAAAAAAGAAAAAAATATATAACAGAAAAATCTTGGACTTGGACCTCTCTCATTTGAGCCCACAAAGCCACGAAAATCAGGTTATAAATTCTAAAAAAAATTTAGAGGAAAAACCCTAGAGAGATTCTAACTAATTCAGAGCAACCTCCAGAGACTGAAGGGAACTCATCTGCAAAGAACCAATTCCCTCTCATATAAACCCTAAGATTGTTCTGCAAAGCCAACGGTGCAATTCAATTTCAATTGATCTCTCCAATCAGTAGGTATGTCATGTCTTGATGTGTGGATCCTTACCCCTGACTTTGAGTTCTGATACCCTTTTGATGCATTTGTTTGTCAAGAGGTTTAGGCCTCCTATCATTGGTTGCTTTTTGTGATCTTTTTGTGAACTTTAATGGCATGATTCATGTGGTTACATTTTGATTCTCTTATTCGGTGCAACTCTTGATTGCACCCCACCTTGTTATTCTAACCTATTTGTCGAGTTTTTTTTGTGAGGGCTCACATGAACCTTGAAGAGATAGCTTGCTTGGTATTCCCCTTTATTTGTGGGATACCATTTGGAGATTTATTCTGATTGCTTTGCTGACTTGTTTTCTTTGATGGTGCTAGCCTGAGAGATCTCTGGGTTTCTTATTTCTTTAGTTACTGTTACTTCGGACCTTTGTCCGTGTGGTAGATCTCTTGATCCCTTTTACATATTTTCCCGTATTTTACCGCTTTCTTAGCTGGAAGACCTCGATAGGAGGCAATGTTTTTATGTGTTTACTTTTGTACCCAAAGACCTCCAAGAAGAGGCACCTATGCTAAAGACCTCCATGAAGAGGCAATTGACGGATAAAAGGGATTAGTAGTCAATCTCCCGTTATTCAGTGTGTCGTTCTTTATGCTCGCACTACGTGTCGATGCTTCAGAACAAAAGCCCAAGATCTTTTGTCCGGTCAGTCAGTGGAGAGGGTTCCACCTTTCTGAATCCCCACTTTTTGTCGTGAGCTCACCCTGTCCAGGGTTAAGAGCTATGAGTTCTTATCCTCATTACCCGCTTGATCTGCTCACCCTGACGTTCAATGTTAGTGGTTAAGAGCCCATTTGATTACCTTTCCATGGCTTGTTTGTCGAGGTTGATATGACCCCTCTTGACTAAAGCCCTACTCACGTATGTTTGAGCCCCCTTGTTGGCGTGTTTATTATATGCATGTTTGTTTTGTATGGTGTGATCGTCTCCCCATAGGATTGCTAGGCTTCGTATAGTCTCTCGTTTGCATGTCAATTAAGGTAGCACGATTCCTCCGTCTAGGATTCCTTTTTGCATGAGCATTCCTAAAACAAACAAACTCATTAATTTTTCTTCTCCTAAGAACACGTTAACTCCTTCTACTACAGGTGAGTAAGTCTCCAAAGGTCGAGCATCCGGTAGATTGTGTAGTAACGTCATTCATCACAAAAAACAAACAAAAATAGGTTAGCCGAGCTACGGTGCTCTGATTCTCAATCCTTCTTGAGATATGTATGCAGCAGGGTAGGGCCTGTGCGAGCAATAACTCTTTCTTTCCCCTACTTTGATTTTCTCTCTTTCTCATCGCATATAGGACTTTTTATACACACACTTTAGGCATAAATAGCAATCGTGGATCCTGTAGAGTACCACAGACGTGAAGGGGTGCGATAACCTTCCCTTCACGTAACCGGCCCCCTTACTCAGTTTTCTTTGGTTCGAGACTTTGTTTTATCCGTTCCCTCTTGGTTATGCAGTACTACCTTTCCCTCCTCTTGGGATAAAAGTACATAGCTGGCGACTCTAATCTTTTTTCCTCGCCACTCTTTTTCGCGTTTGTACTTGGATTCGGGAAATCCGGGGAGCGACAATGGGGAACCTCCTGCTACAGGGTTATGCCTTTTGGTCTGAAGAACGTCGGGGAAACATATTAAAGAGCGATGGTCACTCTCTTTCATAATATGATTCATAAAGAGATTGGAGTATACATTGATGATATGACTGCTAAGTCTCAAACTGAAGAAGATCATCTCATTCATTTACAAAAGTTGTTTGTAATTCAAATTAAGACTTAATCCCAATAAGTGTACCTTTGGGGTAAGATCTGGAAAGTTGATAGGTTTTATTGTGAGCCAATGTCGCATCGAGGTCGATTCATACAAAGTCAAAGGTATACAAAGTATGTCAGCATCGAGAGCTGAAAAGGAGGTTCGTGGTTTCTAGGACGATTGAACTATATAGCTAGGTTCATATTTCACCTTACAGCCACATGCGAACCTATCTTTAAGCTCCTCTAAAAGGATCAAGCTATTGAGTGGAATGATAATTGTCAATGAGCCTTTTAAAGGATAAAACAATACCTACAAGAACCAGCCATTTTGATACCTCTGATGCCAGGGAGACCTCTTATCATGTACTTAACTGTTCTGGAAGACTCCATGGGATGTGTACTTGGTCAGCACGACGAATCAGGTAGGAAAGAACATGCCATCTACTAAGTAAGAAAGAAGTTTACCAACTATGAAATGAGGTACTCATTTCTAGAGAAGACTTGATTTGCCCTTGCCTGGGATGCCAAACGACTGAGGCAGTACATGTTGACTCATACCACACTGTTAATATCCAAAATGGATCCGATCAAGTACATCATTAAGAAGCCGACTCTCACTGGAAGAGTTTCCCATTGGCAGATGGTTTTGATGGAATATGACATTCAATATGTCACGCAGAAAGCCATCAAGGGCAGTGTCTTATTTGACTATTTGGCACATCAACCAGTGGAATATTACCAACCTATGAAGTTTGATTTTCCCGATGAAGATATCATATTTATAAGAGAATGCAATATTCCTAGCCTAGAGGAAGGACCGAACTAGGATAACGATGGATGTTTGTATTTGGCAGTGCTTCCAACGCATAAGGTCACAGAGTAGGCGCAATAATCACTTAATCAATAGGTTTTCATCTTTCGTTTACCGTAAGATTGTGTTTCAACTGGACTAATAATATGGAAGAGTATGAAGCGTGCATCTTAGGTATAGAAGAAGATATTAATTTGAGGATCAAAATCTTTGAGGTATACTGAGACTCAACTCTCATCATTAGTCAAGTCCGAGGAGACTGAGAAACCTGTGATCACAAGATGATTCCTTACAGAGAACACGTCGTGAAATGAATTCCCTACTTTGATGAAATCACTTTTCATCATATCCCGAGGGAGGAGAATCAATTAGCAGACGCTCTTTCTACTTTAGCCTCTATGTTCAAGGTCAAATGGAAGAACCAAGCTCCCTCTATCCACATTGAGTACTTGGATGAGCCTACATACTGCATGGCAATCGAGGAAGAGTCATATGGCAAACCTTGGTTCCATGATATCAAGACGTATCTTGAAAAATAGGTGTATCCTGAAAATGCATCTATCACAGACAAGAAGGCTCTGAGAAAATTCTCTGCCAAGTTATTCTTAAGTCGAGTTATGCTTTACAAGAGGAGTTATGATCAGGTCTTGCTCAAATGCATGGATAGACACGAAGATGACAGGATTATAACAGATGTGCATGAAGGTTCCTTTAGAACGCATTCCAGTGGGTGCACGATGTCTAGGAAAATCCTCAAAGCAGGATACTATTGGCTGACAATGGAAGTTCACTATTTCCGTCATATGAAGACGTGCCACAAGTGCCCAATCTACACAGACAAAATACATGTGCCTCTAGCGCCTTTGAATGTCATATAATCTCCTTGGTCTTTTGCCACGTGGGGGATCAACGTGATCGGTTGTATTGAACCAATTGTTTAGAACGACAATTGGTTCATCCTGGTAGCTATCGACTACTTTACAAAGTAGATAGAAGTTGCATCATACATAAACGTCACTAAATAAATGGTGGCTCGCTTCCTGAAAAGAGACATCATCTGCCATTATGGGATTCGCAACAAAATCATTACTGACAGTGGTGCAAATATTAATAACAAGATGATGAATAAGTTGTGTAAAAGTTTCAAGGTTGAACATTGTAACACCCCGATAAAATATGATAATTATTTAATTTAAGTTTAATAGTATATTATGATGATAATATGAATGAGAGGGTATTATTTTTCAAAATAAAAGATAAACCATTCATATATATTATTATTAGTATATTTATTAATTTAATTAAATAATTGGAATATTATTGGATTATTATTATTGGAATAATAAAGTTGGAATTGGAACGATTGTTGGAATCGGAAAAGAGTCCCATTTAGTAAAAAGGGTTTTTACACGTGAAAGCAGAGAACACGTATAATTGGGAGAAAAGAGAAGAAACTGAGAAAGGGAGAAGAAGAGGCTAGGGCTCAAGAGGAGAATTCACGATTGTTGAAGGTCAAAGAATCCATTGCCGGATTAACTCAGGTAAAGGGGGTTTATCGTCGTTTAATGGGCATTATGGGTTAACATGTAATGGGTAGTAATAAGCCATTGAATTGACTCTAATCAGGATGATGAATGCTGTAAATTGTGATGAATAAATTACGTTAAAACCGTGAATGAATCTATATTTGGATGAGTCGTAATTTTCTAGACGTGTAGCTTTTTACGGAATCGAAATCGGAGGTCCGGAAGTCCTCCAACGGCGAAAAATGCGGGGAAATCTGCATTCTGTTTCGTGTTAGCGCAGGAACAGCTTTCTGTCTTGCGTTAACCGGTTAACCCAGGGTGTTAACCGGTTAACACTGTTATGATAATTAAAAATTAATTTCTGTCTTGCGTTAACCGGTTAACCCAGGGCGTTAACTGGTTAACACTGTTATAAATTGCCAAGAAGCGCATTCTGTTTTGCGTTAACCGATTAACCCAGGGCGTTAACCGGTTAACACTGTTTGAAAAGTGAAAAATTGATATTTAAATATTGTGTACGTTTTGGGAATGGAATTATGCGTATGGGCATGAGGCATACGTGTATGGGCAGAAGTTTGATTTTTCTGAGCTATTGTTGTGCAGTTTTGGTCGTTTCAGCTGAGTGATGTAATTTAGCTGATGTATGATATAGTAGGGATCATTTCCCGTTGTTTTGAGCAGTATAGGTATTAGTAGAGTGTGCTAATACTGTGATTTATTATTTGGCATGACATGATATTATTCTGTGATAAATATGCTGATGATGTATGATGGTATGCATAATGCTGTGAATGTATCTATTATGTATGCAATTGTGGATGGACTGTTTATGGCTTAGAGTGTGAGCATATGTCCATGGTGGATTGTTGTTGATGTTTGCATGCTAGGTGATTTAGCGTGCATAACATGGCCTTTATGGTGGTAGCTAATTCCCATGGTGAGGAATTAGTGAGTTGTTTATGGCTTAGAGTGTGAGCATATGTCCATTGTGGATTGTTGTTGATGTTTGCATGCTAGGTGATTTAGCGTGCATAGCATGGCCTTTATGGTGGTAGCTAATTCCCATGGTGAGGAATTAGTGAGTGAGTCACTAGGTCTCAAATGAGTGGGACTAGTGAGCTTGGTAGCCGTATCTGGGTTTGATCGGTGAGGTTGAACTATGTGTTCACGAATAGTCGGTACCGCATGCATGGAGTCTCATTTCATAATGTATGTATGGCGTATAATATGAATGGATGTATTCCAATATTATACGTGTGTTTTGTGTTTGTGTTTGTGTTGAGTATGATTATGAGTTGATGTTGTCGTTGCTGAATGTGTGATATGATTAGGGTGATGAATGTGTTAATTTACTTAACATTACATGATATTTTATAATGCTTATTATATCGATTGAGGAACTCACCCTTACAACTATGTTTCAGGTAACGAGCAGTGATTGAGTAGAAGCTAGTGCTTGGAGTCTAGTGTAGTTCCTTAGTGAGTCATGCTCTGGTATATGTAACATCGGGACGGGATGTTTTACTTTGTTTTCATTGTTGGTTGTTGAACAATTTTACATGTAAGGTGTTACATGGTTCGAATGTTGTTAGATTTCTATCCGCTGCGAATTGTGCAATGTTTTATTTTGATTAATAAATGAGCATGACAAGTTATTTGGTGATTGGTGTGAAGTGTCAAGTGTGACACCCTGAAATTGCATATCTACTCTGATTCATAATTTGTTGTTTTAATTAATTATTGGGGTATTTTAGAAGGGTGTTACATTAGTGGTATCAGAGCATAGTCGGTCGAGTCGAGTCGAGTTTATTCTGTTTCCCTGTATGTGATAGGTGTTGTGTAACCCTATCAGTACTTATTGTTTTAGCTTGTTGGGTTCTCAGAATAGAGATGGCTGGAAGAGGTAGAGACGATGCTGCGATTGCTGAGGCTCTGGGTATGCTAGCTGGAGTACTTGGAGGGAATCCGAATGTTGTGGGATTGGGAGCTGCTCGTCAACTGAGTGAGTTCCAGAAGAACAATCCTCCAATGTTCAAGGGAGCATACGATCCAGATGGTGCTCAGAAGTGGTTGAAGGAGATCGAGAGGATCTTCCGAGTGACTGAGTGTGCCGATAACCAGAAGGTCAGGTTCGGTACGCATATGCTGTCAGAGGAAGCAGATGATTGGTGGGTTGCTGCCCGCACTGAGTTGGAAGCTGCTGGGGGTGCTGAGATCACTTGGGCGGTGTTCAGAGAGAGATTCCTGAGGAAGTACTTTCCAGAGGATGTCAGAGGAAAGAAAGAGATAGAGTTCTTAGAATTAAAGCAGGGCAACCGGTCTGTTACTGAGTATGCTGCTAAGTTCACAGAGCTGTCGAAGTATTACACTCCCTATGATGAGGCAGTAGCAGATGGGGCAGAGTTGTTTATGCTGTTAGCGACTTTGGAGGCTAAAGATAAACTGGTGATTTGCGATCTAGCCGTGGTGTGTGATTTTCCTGATGTGTTTCCTGAAGAAGTGAATGAATTACCGCCAGAGCGTGAAGTTGAGTTCTCGATTGATTTGGTACCTGGTACTAGACCGATATCGATGGCTCTGTACCGTATGTCTGCTGTTGAGTTAACTGAATTGAAGAGTCAGCTGGAAGATCTGTTGGATAAGAAATTTATTCGTCCGAGTTTGTCACCGTGGGGCGCACCAGTGTTATTGGTTAAGAAGAAAGAAGGTACGATGAGGTTGTGTGTGGACTACAGGCAACTGAATAAAGTGACGATCAAGAATCGGTATCCTTTGCCGAGGATTGATGATTTGATGGATCAGTTGGTTGGTGCGAGTGTGTTCAGCAAAATAGATTTGAGATCGGGGTATCATCAGATACGTGTGAAAACTGAGGATATTCAGAAGACTGCTTTCAGAACAAGGTATGGACATTATGAGTATTCTGTAATGCCTTTTGGTGTGACTAATGCGCCTGGGGTATTTATGGAGTATATGAATAGGATTTTCCATCCGTACCTAGACAAGTTTGTTGTGGTGTTTATTGACGATATTTTGGTGTATTCGAAATCTGAAGAAGAGCATGCTGAACATTTGAGAGTGGTTTTAGGAGTTCTACGAGAAAAGAAGTTATTTGCTAAACTGTCCAAGTGTGAATTTTGGTTAGAAGAGGTTAGTTTTCTTGGTCATGTGGTTTCAAGAGGTGGTATTGCTGTTGATCCTTCTAAGATAGAAGCGGTATCTAAGTGGGAAGCTCCGAAGTCAGTTTCTGAGATAAGGAGTTTTCTTGGACTTGCAGGTTATTATAGGAAATTCATTGAGGGATTTTCTAAGTTGGCGTTACCGTTGACGATGTTGACTAGAAAGGGGCAAGCGTTTGTTTGGGACTCAAAATGTGAAGAAGGTTTCCAAGAGTTAAAGAGAAGGTTAACTACTGCTCCTATTCTGATATTACCCAGTCCGTCGGAACCATTTGAGGTTTACTATGATGCTTCATTGTTGGGTTTGGGTGGTGTTTTGATGCAGAATAAGCAGGTTGTAGCTTATGCTTCGAGACAACTGAAGGTTCATGAGAGGAACTATCCGACACACGATTTGGAGTTGGCAGCTGTGGTATTTGTTCTGAAGTTATGGAGGCATTACTTGTACGGGTCAAGATTTGAGGTTTTCAGTGACCATAAAAGTTTAAAGTATTTGTTTGATCAGAAAGAGCTGAATATGAGACAGAGGAGATGGTTAGAGTTTCTGAAGGATTATGATTTTGGTTTGAATTACCATCCGGGTAAAGCAAACGTAGTGGCTGATGCATTGAGTCGGAAATCATTGCATATGTCTATGTTAATGGTTAAGGAATTGGATTTAATTGAGCAGTTTAGAGACTTGAGTTTGGTGTGTGAGAGTACTCACAATAGTGTTAAATTGGGAATGTTGAAGTTAACGAGTGGTATTCTGGATGAGATTAGAGAGGGTCAGAAATCCGATGTGCTTTTGGTTGATAAGTTGACTCTAGTGAATCAAGGTCAAGGTGGTGAATTCAGAGTTGATGAGAATGGTGTTTTGAAATTTGGTAATCGGGTGTGTATTCCGGATGTTACCGAACTTAAGAAGAGTATTCTTGAGGAAGGACATCGTAGTGGCCTGAGTATTCATCCTGGGGCTACGAAGATGTATCATGATTTGAAAAAGTTATTTTGGTGGCCGGGAATGAAAAGAGAAATTGTGAGTTTTGTTTATTCTTGTTTGACTTGTCAGAAGTCAAAGATTGAGCATCAGAAGCCGTCTGGGCTAATGCAACCGTTGGCTATTCCAGAGTGGAAGTGGGATAGTATCAGTATGGATTTTGTTTCTGGTTTACCGAGGACAATTAAGAATTTTGAAGCTATTTGGGTGATTGTTGACAGATTGACAAAATCGGCTCATTTCATTCCGATCAGAATGGATTATCCGTTAGAGAGATTAGCTGAGTTGTATATTGAGAAAATTGTAAGTTTGCATGGTATTCCGTCGAGTATTGTTTCGGACAGAGATCCTAGATTTACATCGAAGTTCTGGGAAGGTTTGCAGAAGGCTTTGGGAACTAAGCTGAGATTGAGTTCTGCATATCATCCGCAGACTGATGGTCAGACTGAGAGGACGATTCAGTCACTGGAGGATCTTTTGAGGGCTTGTGTTTTGGAAAAGGGAGGTGCTTGGGATTGTTATTTACCTTTGATTGAGTTTACCTACAACAATAGTTTTCATTCGAGCATTGGTATGGCACCGTTTGAAGCTTTGTATGGTAGGAGATGTCGGACACCTTTATGTTGGTATGAGTCCGGTGAGAGTGTTGTGGTTGGACCGGAGATTGTTCAACAAACTACGGAAAAGATTAAGATGATTCAGGAGAAGATGAGGATTGCTCAGAGTCGTCAGAAGAGTTATCACGACAAGAGGAGGAAGTCACTTGAGTTTCAAGAGGGAGATCATGTGTTTCTTCGTGTTACTCCGATAACTGGGGTTGGTCGAGCTTTGAAGTCGAAGAAGTTGACACCTCGATTTATTGGTCCTTATCAGATTTTGGAGAGGATAGGGGAGGTAGCCTATCGTATCGCTTTACCGCCGTCACTTGCGAATTTGCATGAGGTTTTTCATGTGTCTCAGTTGAGGAGGTACATTCCTGATCCATCGCATGTGGTCCAAGTAGATGATGTACAGGTGAGAGATAACCTGACTGTTGAAACATCACCTATGAGGATCGAGGATCGAGAGTTGAAGCAGTTGCGGGGTAAAGAGATTGCTTTGGTAAAGGTAGCTTGGGGAGGACCAGCAGGTGGCAATGTGACTTGGGAACTTGAGAGTCAGATGAAGGAGTCTTATCCAGAGTTATTCGCTTGAGGTATGTTTTCGAGGACGAAAACTCTTTTAGTGGGGGAGAGTTGTAACACCCCGATAAAATATGATAATTATTTAATTTAAGTTTAATAGTATATTATGATGATAATATGAATGAGAGGGTATTATTTTTCAAAATAAAAGATAAACCATTCATATATATTATTATTAGTATATTTATTAATTTAATTAAATAATTGGAATATTATTGGATTATTATTATTGGAATAATAAAGTTGGAATTGGAACGATTGTTGGAATCGGAAAAGAGTCCCATTTAGTAAAAAGGGTTTTTACACGTGAAAGCAGAGAACACGTATAATTGGGAGAAAAGAGAAGAAACTGAGAAAGGGAGAAGAAGAGGCTAGGGCTCAAGAGGAGAATTCACGATTGTTGAAGGTCAAAGAATCCATTGCCGGATTAACTCAGGTAAAGGGGGTTTATCGTCGTTTAATGGGCATTATGGGTTAACATGTAATGGGTAGTAATAAGCCATTGAATTGACTCTAATCAGAATGATGAATGCTGTAAATTGTGATGAATAAATTACTTTAAAACCGTGAATGAATCTATATTTGGATGAGTCGTAATTTTCTGGACGTGTAGCTTTTTACGGAATCGAAATCGGAGGTCCGGAAGTCCTCCAACGGCGAAAAATGCGGGGAAATCTGCATTCTGTTTCGTGTTAGCGCAGGAACAGCTTTCTGTCTTGCGTTAACCGGTTAACCCAGGGTGTTAACCGGTTAACACTGTTATGATAATTAAAAATTAATTTCTGTCTTGCGTTAACCGGTTAACCCAGGGCGTTAACCGGTTAACACTGTTATAAATTGCCAAGAAGCGCATTCTGTTTTGCGTTAATCGATTAACCCAGGGCGTTAACCGGTTAACACTGTTTGAAAAGTGAAAAATTGATATTTAAATATTGTGTACGTTTTGGGAATGGAATTATGCGTATGGGCATGAGGCATACGTGTATGGGCAGAAGTTTGATTTTTCTGAGCTATTGTTGTGCAGTTTTGGTCGTTTCAGCTGAGTGATGTAATTTAGCTGATGTATGATATAGTAGGGATCATTTCCCGTTGTTTTGAGCAGTATAGGTATTAGTAGAGTGTGCTAATACTGTGATTTATTATTTGGCATGACATGATATGATTCTGTGATAAATATGCTGATGATGTATGATGGTATGCATAATGCTGTGAATGTATCTATTATGTATGCAATTGTGGATGGACTGTTTATGGCTTAGAGTGTGAGCATATGTCCATGGTGGATTGTTGTTGATGTTTGCATGCTAGGTGATTTAGCGTGCATAACATGACCTTTATGGTGGTAGCTAATTCCCATGGTGAGGAATTACTGAGTTGTTTATGGCTTAGAGTGTGAGCATATGTCCATTGTGGATTGTTGTTGATGTTTGCATGCTAGGTGATTTAGCGTGCATAGCATGGCCTTTATGGTGGTAGCTAATTCCCATGGTGAGGAATTAGTGAGTGAGTCACTAGGTCTCAAATGAGTGGGACTAGTGAGCTTGGTAGCCGTATCTGGGTTTGATCGGTGAGGTTGAACTATGTGTTCACGAATAGTCGGTACCGCATGCATGGAGTCTCATTTCATAATGTATGTATGGCGTATAATATGAATGGATGTATTCCAATATTATACGTGTGTTTTGTGTTTGTGTTTGTGTTGAGTATGATTATGAGTTGATGTTGCCGTTGCTGAATGTGTGATATGATTAGGGTGATGAATGTGTTAATTTACTTAACATTACATGATATTTTATAATGCTTATTATATCGATTGAGGAACTCACCCTTACAACTATGTTTCAGGTAACGAGCAGTGATTGAGTAGAAGCTAGTGCTTGGAGTCTAGTGTAGTTCCTTAGTGAGTCATACTCTGGTATATGTAACATCGGGACGGGATGTTTTACTTTGTTTTCATTGTTGGTTGTTGAACAATTTTACATGTAAGGTGTTACATGGTTCGAATGTTGTTAGATTTCTATCCACTGCGAATTGTGCAATGTTTTATTTTGATTAATAAATGAGCATGACAAGTTATTTGGTGATTGGTGTGAAGTGTCAAGTGTGACACCCTGAAATTGCATATCTACTCTGATTCATAATTTGTTGTTTTAATTAATTATTGGGGTATTTTAGAAGGGTGTTACAAACATCACAACTCATCGCCATATCGTCCAAAGATGAATGGTAATGTGGAAGTAGCCAACAAGAGCATAAAGAAAATTATTCAGAAAATGGTGTATGATATGGAAACCTCTTCTCTTTGCACAGCTATCGTACTTAGGTACGAACCTCGACTGGGGAAATCCTTTTCTCTCTGGTGTATGATATGGAAGCAATGCTCCCTATCGAAGTAGAGATTCCCTCCTTGAGGATTTTGACTGATGTCAAACTGGATAAAGCCGAGTGGACTCAAGCGAGGCTCAGTCAGTTGAAACTTATTAAAGAGAAATGCATGATAACTTTATGCCACAACCAACTTTATCATAAGTGATTAAAAAGGGCCTTTGACAAAAATTTATCAATGACGTACTTACCGATAATGCATGGAATCAAGAAACTCTCTAGATCTTTTAGCTTCAGTGGCATTTCGTTTTGGATAATGGTGATACACTACTTAGCGATTACTATAATACCATCGCCATCGATCTTTCTTTTGTTCTTCAGAATTTCCTTTAAAAAAATTAGAGAGTTATTGCTTCTGTAAAAGGGATACTAATATGGAGTGTCTTTAAAAGCTTAACAAATTTTCTAAACTTCCCATCCTTTTTCTCTTTCGCGAGTATTTGAGGGTATGGGATCAGAGGCTTGTAAGGAAGAGAGGATACATATGGTTTTTCTTTATCCTTTTCAGCCATCTCTTTAGCCTTCGATGTTTGTTCGTTCTCTTTTTCAACTGTTATTGGTTCCTTTTTTGTGTTGTTTCCTACATCATTTGCCTTACCTTTCTTATCAACAGGGCCTCTAACTCTATTCTGCTTTGTAACATTATAGTGTTAGCATGCCCCTTTGGGTTTGATTGTGGTTGTCCTGGAAATATTCTGGTTGGGGAAGTAGTAGTTACTTGTTGTTTGGCCACTTGAGAGAGTTGTGTCTCTAACATCTTATTATGGGTGGTCATACCATCAACTTTATTAGCCAACTGCTTTATCATCTCATTAGTATGAACGTTCTGGTTTAAGAACTCCTTATTTCCTGACTTTGGGACATGACAAAGTTCTCCATCATCAGCATGGGCTCCTTTTTGACCTTAGAAACCTGGTGGAGTAACATGTGTAGGACTGGGTGCGAAAGTAGGATTTTTGTTTTTGTAGGAGAAATTGGGATGTGCTAGAGTATGGGTTACCTTGCATGTAGTTTACCTGGTCTGAGGTGGCTTTAGCTAACAGCTGACACTCAACAATAATAAGTACGGGGACTCCACAAATCTCACAACTAGGAGTCACAGCAGCTACGGTAGTTACTAGAGTGATGCTCAGGTTGTCAATTTTCTGGGTAATAGCATCGTCTTTTGAATTCATATAATCGAAGTTATTGACTTTGCACATCCATTCTCTCGGTTTCGACTTTTCTATGCGAGTGCTTTCACTCTCCACTAGTAATAATTTTGATCCATGTTTTCGATAAGTGTGTAACCATCATTGAAAGGCTTATTCATTAGAGCTCCTTCAGTAGAGGCATCAATGGTTATTCTTGTGTTATAATGAATATCGTTGTAAAAAGTATGAGTTATTAGTCACTTCTCTAACCCGTGATGTGGGAAAGCTCTCATCAGCTCCTTGTATCACTCTCACGCTTCAAATAGTGGTTCACCATCCATCTGTCTAAAGTAGGTAATTTAGTTCCGTAACTGTGTCATTTTGCTCGTCGAGAAGTACCTAGCAAGGAACACTTTCTTTAATTCATTCCATGTCGTTATGGAATTTGATGGTAGGGACTATAGCCACGCTCTGGATATGTCCCATAGGGAGAACGGAAATGAACGTAATCTAATGGCTCGGGGTCGACACCATTTATTTTTAGTATATCAGTGAACTGCACGAAGACGAAGAGGTGCAGGTTCAGATCCTTCATTGGGTTATCGGAAAATTGATTCTGTTGCACTATCTACATCTAAGAGGGTGTTAACTTGAAGTCATTAGCCTGGGTCATAAGATTAACAATACCTTAATGAGGTTTGTCCTCGGAGGGGACGGTGAAAACCTTGAGGGAATGGTTGTTGTTTTAAGCCATCTCTAATAGAATTTACTGTAATATGCATCTAATATGCGTCTAATATGAAGGAAATGCTCGATTTCGCCTATCAGTTGGGCTAGTTCCCTGGAGTTGCGGGTTTTTTGCATACAACTGAAAGTAGGAAAAGTAAAATAAAAGCAAAAATTGCCTTAGTCTATACTGTGTAATAACAGAGTTACGATATTGACGAAATCAATCCCCGACAACGACGCCAAAAACTTGATAAGCCCCAATTGCACGGATTTATCGGTTTTAGTATGAAATATCTTATCGGTCCCACAGAGACCAACCATCAATTACAATTATCTATTACTACGGTGTTTATCTAAGACTACGCGATTTGTTTGTTTGTGAAAAATTAGAAAGTATAGGTTTAATTCAAATTTAATAACGAGAGGCCAAAACATGATTTCCATATACCATTGTTACTCTTATAAATTGCAACACTTTATTGTAACGAGAAAAATAATTTTAGCATAAAAACTATGTTAAAGGTACTGTCTACTTTCGTGTGTCCCTTATCGGATTTTAAACTCGTAAAAACCCGTTTCCGTGTAATACATACAAGTTTAAAATCCCCTTTGAAAATTAGTGATTTCTTATTTAATTTTGAAAATACTTTCACTATTTTAAAATTTTAAAATATGAGTTTTCCTTAGTCAAATACCATTTTTCGCTATTTCGAACCTAAACCGCTATTTCGGTATTTCTACTTTTGTAGATAACTTTAACTTTAAAAGTAGAATTTTTGGAACTAAATAATATTCTCATTAAAATTTTATTATGCATGTAATTTACGGAGTCTTTCAACAAACAAAGACTTCTAAATGATAAGTACTTTAAATATATATCAGAAAACCAGCATAACACTGTAAAAGTGCACACATTTACCCTAAAACAAATACTAATCGGGCTAAATAGGTGGTGAGGTTTACATGTTATCAGCTAACACCGAGATGCATGCTTTTTGTAGATGATATAATCCTACTTTAAGAGTTGAAGAAATATTTAAATGAGAGGTTGGAGACTTGGAGACAAGCTTTAGAAACACATGATTTTTGCCTAAGCAGTAGTAAACAAAATATTTGAAATGTAAGTTCAATAAAATAAGAAGCCTTTCTAATTTAGATGTGAAAGTTAGAGACCATATCATCCCTCAAGTCGCAAAATTTAAATATCTTGGGTTTGTAATAAAAAATGATGTAGAAATAGAAGGGGGTGTAAACCATCGAATTCAAGCTGGGTAGCTAAGATGCATGGGGTTTCAGGGATTTATTGACGTGAAAATTTTATCAGACTGCAGTAAGACATGTGATGTTGTACGGGACAAAATGTTAGGCATTTAAGAATCAACACGAGAATAAAAGTAAGTGTAGCAGAGATGAAGGTGTTGTGTTGGATGTGTGGTAAGACTATAAAGGATAGGATTATAAATGGAAGGACAAAATGTTGGGCACTTAAGAATCAACACGAGAATAAAAGTAAGTGTAGAAGAGATGAAGGTGTTGCGTTGGATGTGTGGTAAGACTATAAAGGATAGGATTATAAATGGAAATATTAGAGAGAGAGAGAGAGAGAGAGTTGAGGTAACACATATAATAGAGAAAATGATAGAAAATATACTTAAGTGGTTTGAGCATGTAGAGAGAAGATCCATAAATTATGTGGTGAGGAAAATTGATCAGATATAGAGTATTAGAACATAAAATATTTATTGTATCAATTATTAGCATCTCCTATATTGATTAGGCATTGATGTATATTGATTAGCAAATCATCTTGGTAGTCAACCAAAACTCAATATGATTGTATATATACTCATTACTCTATAATGAAAGATCATACACCAAAACTCTCTCTCTCTCTCTCTCTCTCTCTCTCTCTCTCTCTCTCTCTCTCTCTCTCTCTCTCTCTCTCTCTCTCTCTCTCTCTCTCTCTCTCTCTCTCTCTCTCTCTCTCTCTCTCTCTCTCTCTCTCTCTCTCTCTCTCTCTCTCTCGCTCTCTCTCTCTCTCTCTCTCTCTCTCTCTCTCTCTCTCTCTCTCTCTCTCTCTCTCTCTCTCTCTCTCTCCTCTCTCTCTCTCTCTCTCTCTCTCTCTCTCTCTCTCTCTCTCTCTCTCTCTCTCTCTCTCTCTCTCTCTCTCTCTCTCTCTCTCTCTCTCTCTCTCTCTATCTATATATATATATATATATATATATATATATATATATATATATATATATAAATTTATTCGAGAGTACGGCTAAATAATCATTAAAAAGGTAATGTCTAAAAAAGTGCAGTATAACTAACAAAGAAAGTCTAAGAATATGTTTTCACTAGCAAACTTGAGAACAAGTGAAATAAGCATAAAAAGGTAAAATACTTCCTGTTCTTTTTAACATAAGATAATGGAGAATATTTTAGGACCTTTGAATTTAGTTGAATATCAAGACCTTCAATCAATAAAATATTACAAGTTAATGCCACATAACATTATATTTTTATTTTATTTTAAAAGAAATTATATTTTAAAAATAATTTACACTAAAAGAATCGATACTCAGTTTAAATTCTTGAATATCAAAAAATTTATCAAAAATAAAACACTTTGTTAGCTTTCTTTTTACAATTGCACTTTGTTAAACATAGTCAATATGTTTCAAGAAAATATTTCGAATATCGATCTATCCACAAAAAATCATAAACTTTTTTATAAAATAGGAAGAATGTTGTCATCCCAACTTTCATTCTTATCTTTATGCCTCGTGAATTTTATTGATTAATTAAGGGTATCTTCTTTAGAGTAGAACATGTGGCTTATTCCCTTTGTTTAATTTTGGTAAAGCAACTAAACTTTGCCACCTTCTTTTTCTTCTTATTTTTTGCTAAAAAAAAGGTTCTCAATACACAACAGGTTACATATATCATTATCAACCAAATGGGCTCAAATTCTGCCAGGCTACTGTATTTGGGTTTGACCTGACAATTTGAGAGTGACACTAAAAAGTTGCATGAAAGATTCAATTCCATAAGATGAGATGAATTTTATCATTCTAGCACATATTTTAATGGATGCTCTTTTTATTTATATTCCTTTCAAATGACATGAATGGCATAACTACCTTCATTTTTGTTCCTTCTAGTTATGGTTACATTGAACTTGGTACATTTGGTTTGAAGATAACGGAATATTCAAATAAAGGAGAGGTATCTCTTTTTTAATGAGCAAACTCCAATCCACATTAGAGTTTTATAGATGTGTTCTTTAAAGTCATTAGACAAATTGTATTTGAGACAGATGTCCCTAAAAAAGATTGTAGACTCAATTATATGTTATTCTTAAAACTTTAAACATTACAATTACGTTATATTGACTTGATCGTCTAAGTATCTAGAGAGACACCCCTTACCGTTAGCAATAATATACAATGATTATTGTCTAGTTATTCACCTCTATTCAAATCATCAAGATCCTTTTGGGTCATCTGGTGTTGTTTACAAAATTTTAAATAGGTTGGTCTTGATGAAGTTGTTATTTTGAACCTGTGTTTAATGTCTATCTCTAAGTCATTCAAGGGGTATGTCATCTGATACATGGGAGTTTATGAAGAAGATCATGGACTTGCTAAGCTTGGATGTGGCTATCTTTATTTGATGTCTTGTTCTTCACCTTGCTATTGTGTGTATTGATATTGCTTGATTCTAAAGTCCAAGGGAAATTTGGTTTCTATATGACATTCTTGTCTATTGGATTACATCTCATTGGTCAGATCTTTTCAACTCTTAATTTTTTTTTTGCTTAGGATTAGTGTAACACCCTTCTAAATACCCCAAATTATTTAATTAAAATAACCATATATTCATCAGAGTAATTATGCCCCGAAGGGTGTCACACAATCAATTCACTACATTCATCAACAAAATCCTGTCATGCTCATTTATTTAATCAAAATAAAATTCTTTGCATAAATCGCAGCGGAACAATTTCAACATCAACGTAAAACATGTAACACAATACATGTAAATCATTCAACAATCCATATCAAATTAGTTAAAACATCCCCTCCCGATGTTACATCTATCAGAGCATGACCCATAAGAAACTACTCTAGACTCCAAGCATTAGCTTCTACTCAACTCACTGCTTGTTACCTGAAAAAGAGTTGTAAGGGTGAGTTCCTCAATCAATATAACGAGCCTTATACAACATTATGTAATGTTAAGTAAATAACGCATCAAATCACCCTAACCAGACCACGTACTCAATAACAACAGTATCCACTCAAACATCATACTTAACAATAACATATAGCATACGTATAATCTCAAACCATACTCAATGACCACACAACAATACCAACACAAACACACGTGTAATATTGGAATACATCCATTCATATTACACGCCATACATATATTATGCAATGAGACTCCATGCATGCGGTACCGACTATTTGTGAACATATAGTTCAACCTCACCGTCCAAACCCAGGCACGGCTACCAAGCTCACTAGTCCCACTCATTTGAGACATAGTGACTCACTCACTAATTCCTCACCATGGGAATTAGCTACCACCCCAAATGGGCCATGAGATGCACGCTAATCACCTAGCATGCAAACAATCAACAACAGTCCAATAATGACTAACTCACTAATTCCTCACCATGGGAATTAGCTACCACCCCAAATGGGCCACAATGTGCAAGCTAATCACCTAGCAAATGCAACATCAACAACAATTCAAGAATAGACACATGTCCACACTCTAAGCAATAAAACAGTCTATTCACAATGCCTACATAACTGATACATTCACAGCATCATGTATAGCATCACACATCATTAACACATTGTATCACAACAGCATATCATGTCATGCCACAAAATCAAAACACAGTATTAGCACCCTCTACTAATACCTATACTACTCAAAACAACGGGAAATGATCCCTGCTACATCATACATCAGCTAAGTCACATCACTCAGTCTAAACAGTCAAAAACTGCACAACAACAACACAGAAAAATCTCCATTCTGCCCATACGCGTATTGCCCATGCCATACGCGTATTGCCCACACCTGACCAAAGTCCATACGCGTAACGCCCATGCCCATACGCGTATGCTACGCGTATCACATTCCCATACGCGTACCACCAGAGACCAAAACACGTTCAAAACCTCATCTCTTTCACTCATACGCGTATGACATACACCATACGCGTACCACATCCAGGGATACGCGTATCACACGCGTATGGCGCGTACCAGCGCCAAAACTCCCCCTCCCAAGCCATTCCATACGCGTATTGCCTAGTGCCATACGCGTACCAGCCCATCTCATACGCGTATTGCCTAGTGCCATACGCGTATGACCAGAGACCACAATTCCAGGTCTGTCATGGTTTCTCTGCTACGAATTCTCAGATCTACACTTCCACAATCCAATTTTTCATACACTTTCGTTCGTTTTATCAATTACAACTCAGATACATTCAACTTCTCAAATCGCTAACCTTACTACATCTAATTCCTACGAATTTCATCGATTATCATTCAATTTTTCGTTCATCTCAAAAGTTCACAAATTCAACATATATCATCCAATCAGGGGTAAAACAATGGTCTATTACTACCCAGTACATATCATCATATAATACCCTTTAACCGATGATAAACCCCCCTTACCTGAGTTAATCCGGCAGCTTCCGAGCTCTAAGCTTCTCCTTCCTTTAACCTTCGTTCTCTGGCTTTTTGCCCTTTCTGTTTCTTTTCCCTTTTCACGTGAAATTCACCTTTTTACCAAAAATGGGATTTTTCTAAATTCCAACTTATATATTATTCCAATAAATAATTATCCCAATAATTATTATTCCAAAATAATAATAAAATAAAAATAATCCAAACATCCAATTATTCAATTAAATTAATAAATAAAATATTAATTTAAATCAAATAATTAGCTTAGTTTAATTGGGGTGTTACAATTAGTCTCTCCATCTCCTCCCACTTCTTTAATTTCGAATCTCTCTCTCCTTTTAAAACCTTCTTTGCTTGTGTTTTCTAAACTATGACTTAATTGTAAATTAGAATCTTTGGCCTTATGCCATTATATTTTCAAACTCTTTTCTTAATCCAATTTGTAAATGAACTTAACTATATTTGACTTAAAATTTCAAAAGACAAAAAGAACTAACACTCATTCAAACCTTTTTAGGCCTTTTGTGTCTTTGCTAAACTTAAACTTTTGTTAAAAACAACTCATTCACTTTGAAATTGTTACCATGAACTACGAGGTTTTAATCCCTCATTTTATGTTGGTACGTAGGCACAAGTCCGAAGGTCTTGTCAAACACAAAAATATAATTAATGGATTCTTTTCTCATCCTCACACTCTATTTATTGCAAACATCTTTTATACCAAAACACATGTACACATAAAAAAGGGTTCCCTAGGAGTACCTAGACCACTTTTGGTGCTAACACCTTCCCTCTGTGTAACCAACCCCCTTACCTGTAATCTCTGGCATTTTAATAGTTTTGATTTGAAAACTTCTTATCTTTGGGTTTTGTTCGTACTTTTCCCTTTTCCCTTGAAAACAATAAAAGAGCGGTGACGACTCTGGTTTTATTGACGTTAAGTTTATCCATAACTTAATCGTCATGAATTTACCGCTACAGAAATTAAGTGGCGACTCTGCTGGGGAGTAGTCTCCAGTGGGTTTAGCCTACTTTTTTGTGTGTATATAATTGTATATTTGATGTATGTATATTTGTTTGTATGATATAATCTGCTTGTTGTGTTCGGTGATCTCTGAGTGGTGAGATAAGTTCTAACCCGAACTTGAGTGCAATTAAGATAGGAGGATGGTATAGTCATGTTCGACTTGTGAGAAGTAGTCCTTAACAAGTTGGCTTGAGACCCATCTACTCAGTGGAGATCCTTTTGGAGTCATTGATGTCACACAAGTTATTTGTGGTTAGGCATTACTTTCTCTGATTTGGGGTCCGAGAAGCTGAGGACCACAGAACATTTAACCCATCTTGGCCTATTTAGAACGTAGTGCGGAGACTGTTCAGGTGTAGACTTGATAACAGTTATTACACGATACTACACTCAGACGAGTTTCTTTTGAGAATATTATGGGTTGATGAGTCACTCATCCTAACCTGTAATATCCGATAGATGAAATTAAGACTCTGGGAACTTTTTAGAACATGATCTACAAGTTTTATCCTTAGTACACTCCTTTGGGATGGTTCTTAACCTGACCTCATGCTCGTGACTCACAACAAACCCTTGATTCTTGGTTGATCCAATCAAGTCTCGTCAATATCAATGGAACTTGGGTGTTGATAAGGTGAAAATCATAATCCACCAAAATGGATGATTGGTCTTGACAATGACTTGATTCATCCCTTGACCTTTGTTTGTTTGCCTTGTGCGTGAATCCTTATTTGTGATTGTTGCATTCATGCATTCATGCGCATCATGACATTCATCACATGAAAAAATAACTTCAAGGAACTGAGGTTTTATTTGCAAATATTTTCAAACCATGGATAATGGACGAAGGAACACTAAGAAGTACAGTTTCAGATGCCCCGACTTGACAGAGCTAAGGAAGCTATCATCCTTTGTATTAGATCCCTTGGACTTCAAACAACGTCATGAGAAACTTTTATTTGTGTTATCTGCTGATGTGGTTGAAGGACTCTTGAGTGTGTTGGTTCAGTTTTATGACCCTCTCTACCGTTGCTTCACTTTTCCCGATTATCAGCTTGTGCCTACGTTGGAGGAGTATGCCCATCTCTAGGGAATACCTGTTTCTGACAAAGTGCCTTTTAGTGGATTGGAAGAGATTCCCATATCTCATATTATAGCTGAAGCTCTTCATCTGAAGAAGTCTGAGATTGAGGCTCATTGGGTGAACAAAGGAGGAATGTTTGGGTTGACTTCTGAGTTCCTCATCAAGGAAGCTACTGCATTTGCTCAAGCCGGTAGTGTGGATTATTTTGAAGCTATCTTTGTGTTTCTCATCTATGGGTTGGCTTTGTTCCCTAAAATTGATGGTTTCATTGATCTTAACGCCATTAGAATCTTCTTGATTGGAAATCATGTGCCTACTCTATTAGGTGATATGTATTTCTCTTTGCATCTAAGGAATTCTAAAGGTGGTGGAACGATTGTATGATGTGTTCCTCTTCTGTACAAGTGGTTTATTTTGCACTTGCCTCAAACGCCTATTTTTGTGGAGAACAAACAATGTCTAAGGTGGTCTCAGAGACTTATGTCTCTCACTAATGATGATATAGTTTGGCATGATTCGGCATTGAGTAGCATGGATATTATTGATTGTTGTGGTGAATTCTCTAATGTGCCCCTTATTGATACACAAGAAGGAATTAACTACAACCCTGCTTTGGCTCGTTGTCAACTTGGGTTCCCCTTGAGAGACAAACCTAATAACACTCAGTTAGAAGGTATTTTCTGTCAAGAGGGTAAAGATCCCCAACTTTTGAAGTAGAAGATGATTCACGCCTGGCATAATGTGCATAGGAAAGGAAGATCCGAGCTTGGTCTGTGCAACTGTGTAGCTTTGAAAGCTTACACTCTTTGGGTGAAGAAGAGAGCTTTGGAGTTGAAGATGCCTTATGCTTGTGAGAGACCTATGTCTATGGTTGTGGTTGAGCCATTAACTATCCCTAACCAGGATATAGAGGAGTTAGAAGACACACTCGCCAAGATGAAGCAAGAGAAGGATATGTGGGAAGAGCGATTCCATGCTTTGAGCAGAAAGCATGAGGAGTTGCAGCTTGAGTCTAAGGACAAAGATACACTTATTGAGCTTCTTAAAGACCGAGTAATGAAGAGACAGAGAGAGCCAGAGGTTTTATCTTCCTCAGATATGCCTCAGCCTTCCTTCGCTTGGAAGAAGATTGTTGACCAACTTGTCCTCGAGAAGGTTCAGATGAAGACTTCTTTTGAGTCTGAGCTTCGACGCATCCGAAGGAAGTATGCGCCTGCAGCCAGATCGTCTGATACCATTGTTAGGGGATCCTTATGATGACTAGTTTCCTTTTCTCTTATATTTTTTGTATTTTTGGTTTCTGAAATTGTACACAGTGTAATCCTTCCAATTTTATAAATAAAAGAGATTTTTATGGACACTCAAATTGTTATTATTATATTTGCAAATAAAATAGTATGTTCCTTGAAAATAAAAACAAACAAAGCATTGCATTTCATGCATCATTTGCATAGCAGGTTTTTTCTTCTGCCAGATGTCTCATTGGTTATTCTTTTGTGCTTTAGTCAAGCTGACTCATTGATACAATACATGCGCCAATCATCTGAGAATCATGGAGCACTTAGAGCAAGAGAACCTAGAATTGAAGGACGAGATCGCCCGCTTGACTGCCATGATGGAGTCAGTTCTAGATGCTCAAAGTCAATCTTCTCCAACACCTGCAACTCCTCTTCCTCAAAGGACTGTCATATCAGAGGTTGCTACTTCAACCGTGCCTGCCACTCAGTTCACTCCTGCAATGCCTGTTGGATTCCCGTGGGGAATGCCGCCCAAATTTGTGCCTGAAGGTTTTGCGCCTACTTTTGCTTCCATGCCGGCATCTAGCCCGGTCATGTTTGTTCCGCCTCCGATTATTCACACGCTGCCTTGTGTTGAAGACACCATCTACCATTCCGAGCTGTCTGAGGGTCCGGATGTTTATGAGAAGATGGACGAAATGAAAGACCAATTCTTTAAGCTGCGAAAGGAGTTGAAGACCTTGAGGGGAAAGGATTTTTTTGGTAAGAGTGTTGCGGAACTTTGCTTGGTTCCCAATGTTAAGATCCTGATGAAGTTCAAAGTCCATGGCTTTGAAAGGTATAAGGGGAATACTTACCCGCTTAGCCATCTCGTCATGTATGCCAGGAAGATGTCGACGCAAACTAAAAATGATCAGTTACCGATTCATTATTTCCAGGATAGTCTGACTGGTGTCGCTCTGAGGTGGTACACGGGTTTGGATAGTGCGAGCGACTGCATGTTCAACGATTTGGGTGAGGCTTTTGTGAAGTAGTATAAGTATAATATGGATATGGCGCCAGATAGAGACCATTTGAGGTCTATGTCTCAAAAGTACAAGGAGACATTCAAATAGTATGCCTAGGGATGGAGGGAGCTAGCTACTCAGATTACCTCTCCTTTGGAAGAAAAGGAGATGACGAAGATCTTTCTCAAAACCCTGAGCTCATTTCACTATGAGCGAATGATTGCTAGTGCCCCCAATGACTTTACCGAAATTGTAAATATGGGGATGAGATCAGAAGAAGTTGTCTGCGAGGGACGATTGTCTAAAGAAGAAGCATCATCAAGCAAGAGGTATGGTAACAGTTTCGCTAAGAAGAAGGAAGCTAAAACCAATGCAGTATTAGTTGGGAGGCAGAGGAGGCCTCACGTCAGAAGAAGTCTGCAACCCCGTCAACTCCATCATCAAGTATCATCTGTTATTCCAGTATTTTCTAACAATCAATCTATGTCAGTTCAACAACAACGTCAACAACAGACACATCAAAGAGCAAACAACTAAAACAACAACAACAATAATCAACAACAACAACAACAAAACTTTGAGAGCAAGAAGGTCTCTCTCGACCCTATTCATATGACCTATGTTGAATTGTACCCATATATGATTCTCAAGAACCTTCTCCAACCGAGAAATCCGCCACAAATTCCAGAGCCACTTCCATAGTGGTATAAGCCAGAGCTTCACTGTGCCTTTCACCAATGGGCTCCTGACCATGATATCGAGAATTACTACCCATTAAAGTATGAAGTCCAAAAGTTGATAAAGAGTGGGATAGTGTCCTTTGAGGACCGTGCGCCTAATGTGAAAGCTAACCTATTGCCTGCTCATGGTAATTCCGTTGTTAACATGGTAGATGGTTGTCTAGGGAGTTTCTGGGTGTTTGATGTACGACGAATTCGTCGATCGTTGGTTGAGATGCATAAAACCCTGTGTACTATTAGTGATTGTGAGCATGATCACACCAGTTGTGCAATTTGCGGTATGAGCCCCTGTGGGTGTTCAGTTGTCAAGAGAGATATCCAAAGGTTGATGGATGAGAAAGTAATCTAGATTCAACAGTCTAGGGATATAGACGATGTCAACGTAATAGTGCCAATGTTCAAGACACCAGAGAGGGTGGTAATCCAGTTTGATAGTAGCAGCAGTAACAGTGTCAGCAATAGATCGATATCACCGTTGGTAATACGGTTAGCGGGTCCAGTCCCATATGCATCCAATAGAGTTGTTCCGTATCAGTATAATGCTACTATGTTAGAGAATGGTCAAGAGGTTTCGTTGCCTACGACCAGCTCTATTGTGAGCATTGTTGATGTGACGAAGGTAACTTGTAGTGGTCGTGTTTTTGGGTCGGTGTTCCTGAAGAATGTAGAAGATGTATCTGTCAGTAAGAAGGTTGATGTGCCTGTGGTGAATCTAGTTAGTGCTCCAAGATGTCAGTCTGGTAAATCCAGTAATTTGAAGCCTAATGATGATGATTAGGTACTCTGTTTAATCAAGAAGAGCGAGTTTAATATGGTGGAGCAGCTGCTCCAAACTCCTTCCAAGATTTCAGTGTTGTCTCTACTCATGAACTCTGAAGCGCACAGAGAAGCATTGTAAAAGGTATTGGAGCAAGCTTAGGTCGAGCATGACGTAACAGTAGACCAGTTCGATCATATTGTGGCTAACATCACTTCCTGCAACAATTTGAGCTTTTGTGACGAAGAACTTCTCGAGGAAGGCAGAAATCACAACTTAGCGTTGCATATATCAAGGAATTTCAAGGAGGATGCGTTGTCAAATGTATTGGTTGATACCGGTTCTTCTCTGAATGTACTCCCAAAGTCAACTCTTTCCAAATTGTCGTATCAAGGAGCTCCGATGAGATATAGTGGCGGGATCGTCAAAGCTTTTTGTAAGACCCCAATTTTTACAATAAGATCCCTCATGTTATCTCATCATATACATTGGCATTTAGATCACTTCTTGGCATCCTCTTCACCCTTCATTCATTGGGTTTGTATTGGGAGAGATCACCAAGCACATTTGATTGTATCATACTTTGTATTTTATCCTTTACTAACCAAAATACCAAAAATATGTCTGATCACGCTGAATCACACCGTGTTTTTGACTCGGATTTCACATGTTTATTAGGTCTTTATTATCATTTTGCTTGTGTTATGCTCTCTTTTAGAAGAAACGAAGCAAAAAGACCAAAAATTAGAGTTTTTCGGCAAATATTGTACACATGGCGTTATGCATGGCGGTCGCTATAGGAGAAGCCATGACTCATCATCCCTCAACCAGGAGGTAACCGCCACGATCCCATGAACTTACCCATTTCCACACATGGCAGGTGCCATGAAGGGGTGGCGGGCGCCACCTTTGTATTTCACGTTCCCACTAAGGAGAAGTTGAAGGGCACCATGGTCTTTGCAAGCTTCTGAATTCCTCTATAAATAGGTCGGTCTAGTTTATTTCTAAATCATCCAACTTAGTTTACAACACTAAGACTATATTATCATCTGTAAAGCGGTAATCCGTCACATCGAGGGGTTATCGCACCTTAGTGAGATTGAGTTGGAGCACTTCGATTTTGCTGTCGTCTTTATCTTCAGAGTCGAAGGTTTATTTTCCTTGTACCAGATTTAAAGCCTTTGTATGGAGCAGGTTCTAATTTAATCGCTTTTATTTATTTTACTTGTCGTGTTTTACTTTATTTAATTTCTTGTCATGCTTTACTTTATTTAATTTCCTGTTATGCTTTACTTTATTCAATTTCCTGCCACGCTTTACTTTATTTAATTCATGTCATTGTCTTTACTTTAATTAAATTTCTCACCATTATCTTTATTGCTCGTTTTAATTATTTTACACGCTTTACTTGTTCTCTACGCCTTACATTCTAAAACAACTTTTCATCATGATCAATATCGTTGTGTTTGTTTATATTACCATGTCTGGCTAAATCTTTCAAAGGTTAGAATGTAAGGATCACGGTTAAAGAGATGTTTCACATATTGAATCTGTAGAAATGCTTTAAAGGCTGTTTTGATTTTTAACTCGAGTTTTCTGAAACAAACTTGGTTAGTTTTAACTATTCAAGGAGTGCGAAAGCACCCTGGCTTAGTTAACTAGGAATTTTTATCACTTTAAGGAAAAACGATTTTTGAAACTGTTTTCAGACGTGTTGATAGATTTAAAATCAGGAAACTCCTTGGGTAAACTTTCCAAATCAAAATCACTTTTCAACTAAGTTTACGAGTCTTATTTCTTAAAACTAAGTTTACTACTTTAGCGTTCTGCGCACCTTTTATAAGTGACAATAAAAGGCCTTAAATTAAGGGTAAACTAGGTTCTGAATACGCAAAAGCGACAATTCCTGGTAAATGGACTCTTTTCAAGAGTAGAAAATATTTCCCCATAAGTAGTTCTATTTAGACAATCGAAACATCGTTTAACTGACGTGAAATACATTCAAACCTGTCTTTACATGCACTGTATTTATTTTCTTTATTTACTGTTATTTGGCAACATCAATATCTCTTTTATACCGCCTTAGATAAACATCGTAATGATAGTAACCGATAGATTGACGATTTGGTCTTTGTGGGATCGATATTCTTTTATATTACTCTGACGCGATTCGTGCACTTGCGAACACAACGATCAAGTTTTTGGCGCCGTTGTCGGGGACCAACTTCGTCAAATTTCGTACCCTGTTGTTACACCGTCTAGACTAAGGCATTATCAGCCGGTAAATGCGAAGAACTCGTAGTACCGGAAATTTAGTAGATCCTTTAGCGGAACCCGAACGTTACACACGTACACGCCTCTTACTCATCCGAATTAAGAAAGCTATGGCGGAGAATCGCGACCGGAGACCTCTTAAGGAATTTCCCAACCCTATGACGAGGAACCTAGTTCTAGTATAGTAAACCCCCTCATTCTTGCCAACAATTTCGAACTAAAACCATCTTTACTGCAATTAGTGCAACAGAACCAATTCGCGGGTCTCGCTATCGAGAACCCAAATCAACATTTAAAAGTCTTTATCCAACTGGCCGACACCTTTAAATCCAACGGTGCTTCACCTGATGCGATTCGTTTAAGATTATTTCCTTTCTCCCTCAGGGATAGAGCACGTTCATGGTTGGAATCACTTCCAGCTAACTCAATAACTACCTGGGAAGACCTTAGAAGAGTATTCCTTGCTAGATATTTTCCCCTCAGTAAGATTGTTGTTCTTCGAAACCAAATAACTAGATTTACTCAAAACTAAGGAGAATCACTTTTTGAAGCTTGGGAGAGATATAAAGAGCTATTAAGAGTCTGTCTGCACCATGGCCTAGAATAATGGTTGATCATTCATACCTTATACAATTGACTCCATTATAACATAAAGATGAGCATCGACGCTGCCGCTGGTGGCGCGCTGATGAGCAAACCTTACCCTGAAGCTTGTGACCTAATTAAGGATATGGCCCAAAACCATTACCAATGGGGAACTGAACGAGCATCAATAGAGAAAAAGGAGACCCAAGGTGGAATACATGAGATAAGCTCTGTGGACATGATACAGGCGAAAATGGACGCTTTAGCCCTTAAGGTCGTACATATGTATACAAACACTAACACCGCAACGGTAGTCCACATAGAGTGTGAACTCTGTGGATCTAAAGGACACGAATCGGCGGAGTGTAACCTTTTGAACGACCTGAACACCGACCAAGTGAATTATGCCCAAGGTAACCCATTTTCAAACACCTACAACCCTGGACGGAAGAATCACCCGAATTTTTCCTATAAAAACCAGAACCCTATCCAAAATTATGCACCTCAGAGACCACATGGTTATCAAGCCCAAAAACCAAATCAACATATGCAAGTTGTGCCCCAAAAGCCTAACCTTGAGAAGATCATGGAGAGCTTTATATCAGGCCAAACTCAGCAAAATAAAGAATTCCTAAACCAGAACATTCACGTAAACGAACTGATAACGCAATTAGGAACTAAGGTTGATCAGATAATCACTCACAACAAGATGCTTGAAACCCAGATCTCACAGGTAGCACAAAACCAAGCCCCACAAACTACACCTGGAGGATAATTCCCTGGACAACCTCAACTCAACCCTCAAGGGCAAGCTAACGCTATCTCATTACGAAGTGGGACCGCTTACGAAGGGCCTCATAACCCAGCAATGAGTGAGTCCAAAGCTTCTAAAGAAAATATACCTACCAACCAAGAAGAGGAACCGATGGAACCCGAAAAACAAACCGACCAAGAAGGAGAAGCCAAGGATAAAACTTGCAAACCACCACCCCCGTACAAACCACCAATCCCATATCCGCAAAGACTTAAACAAACCAAAGTCAATAACCAATACCAAAAGTTTATAAAAGCAATAGAGAAGCTTCATGTAGAGATTCCTTTTACCGAAGCCATCACCCAAATTCCATCTTACGCCAAATTTCTCAAAGACATCTTAACCAACAAGCGTAGGCTTGACGATCCCAAACCCTTGTGTCGCATCCGCGAAAAACAACCGGCGGGAAAACACAAAACAAACAGAGCCGCCACCGTGCGTTATTTATCCCAAAAGAGGGAAAGGAAACGCTCGAAGTAAACCTGGAAAAGACATGGTCTCGCGACCAAAGAGAGATGGGATCGGGAGTCGGTTATGCGAAGGGAAGGTATTAGCACCCCTACGCATCCGTCGTACTCGACGGGATCCACGCTCAAAAAGATAAAAGAAAGGTTGCTAAACACTCCTCAAAAGAATGCACACTCACACTAGAATAAAACACAGATGGAAGAAGAGGGGAAATGGCTCGCTAGGATATCGCATCCTATGCCTACGTATCTCATCTGGAATGAGAATCAGAGCTACCGTAGTTCGGCTCACGCACGCCGAAACAAAACACACACAGGAAACCGACTGCCAATCGCTGGACTTATGTCGGACTCCAAACACACACAAAAGGAGTTAACATGACGCTGAGTCGTCAAAAAGCAACAACAAAGCTGAACAAACAAGCTAACAGGGAGTCTGGTACTCGAGCCTGCTAATTGTCAAGCAAACTCACATAAAAAAGGAAAAGGGTGCCCGGAGAGATCTCGTACGATCTCCTGCCTACGTACCTCATCTGGTATGAGGATCAGGGCGACGTAGTTCCCCTTAACAAGGAAAGAACTTCTAACCTAACCAGAGACTGGGAAATGATAAACTAGAAGGGAGCCTGACTCGAGCCTAATAGTTATCATGCAATCCGCAATGGTCCTAGGTTGAGGTTTCTATCTAACTTGCACAGGCAGCAAGCTATCCTAAACAGCACAGTCAAACACAAGAGCAAGCATACACACAGTTAGCACACACTATATACAAACAAAGTGGGCTCACACAGGGTTAGGCTTTAGTCAAGGGGTCATGTCAACCTCGACAAACAAGCCACTGTAACAGGGTGATGTTAGCTCTTAACCCTAACATTGAGAGTTAGGGTGAAGCTGATGAAATGGGAAGTGAGGGTAAGACCTCACAGCTCTTATCCCTGGCCTGGGAGAGCTTCAGACAAATGAAAGTGCGGGAGTTCAGAAAGTTGGAACTCTTCTCCGCATATAACTGACACAACATGGATCTTGGGTTAATATCCACAATGCATCAACACAAGGTGTGTGAGCAAAATGGATGACACACTGAGTAGCAGGAGATGGATTGCACATCTCTTTTATCTGCCAATTGCCTTATCAAAGGACTTTTCCTGCTTGGCACAAAGATAAACATTCACAAGCATTGCCTCTTAAGGAGGGCTTCAGACAGGTGACTGCCCAAGTAACAGGACAGGTCTTCCAGACTACATGATGTCAGAGGGTTATACCTATGTGGTTAAGCAACCAAGCAAAAACAAGTTCAAATTGAACTTAAGCAACTTATGTACCTGTTGAAACATCACACAAGTCAGTTCAACTATACATACAAACAGACAATCATGAATATCAAATAGTCAAACCCAATGAGCAAAGGCATAAGCCAACAAGTCAAACTCAAATGAGTTAACAACCCTACAAAACACACAAGGTTAGTAGTCAAAATTAAACATCAAAGGCTCAAGTGATAGAGCATCAACAACTTAGGAACTTGAATGCTCAACCTGAAATCAAAGCTCAAACATGAGAGGCAAACCACTAGGTCAAGGCCTAGGGTCAAAGATGGAGAAAAAATCCAAAACAGAACATGAAATTTCACATGAATCAACCTCAATCAATCAAGAACATCATCCAAAAGGTCTCATATCAATATCATTCACCAAATTCATTTCATAAACCAAACATGGCAAGGTATGCAAGTTGAAAGCACATTGTGACAATAGAATGAACAAATGCACATTAATTCAAAAATGATTCAAATAATCTCAAGAAAATTCATGAGTAAACAGAACATACAACATGATCAACACACAAAAAATTAGGGCAATTGGACCACAATAGGCATGGTAATCAAATTGTATAAGGCAAGGCAATCAAAACAAGCTCACATATGACACCAAATGTTACACCAACTTAGCACAAGCCTAAAACAGAAATGAATCAAGTTAAAAACCTCAAATCAAAGCCAAAACAACCTTCAATATGTCTAGAAACAATGTGCAAAGTTTCACATCCATAGGATAAAGAACAAGCATTTCACAAACAAATGAAAATCAAGGCAATTCAAAAGCTCACACATGGTAGTCCAGAAAGAAAAATCTCAATCAAATCAGAAATCAATCCAAAAATTCCACAAAATATCATGAGCATTCACAACATCCACAAGAAGCATCATACAAAAAATCACATCAATTGGAATTCATTTGGCATGGCAAACAATTTAATCAAGTTGAACATCACAAGGTGTGACACAAATTGTCACACCTAACTTAGAAAAATCATAAATCAGCAATGGCAATTGATAAAAATGCAAACTCAACACCAAAATGTCCATCAAGATGTCTAGTTTCTACATGTAAAATTTCATGAGCATTGGATTAAAATTGAGCATTTCACAAATGAAGAAGCAAGGCAATGTCAAGAATGGACATGTATACACAAACCCTAGCACAAAAAATTATACAGCCATGCACAATTTGCAAAATAATATTCATAAAAAACTAGACAAAAAATGTGACATAATGCAAAAAACCACACAATTTTTGGATGATTATTTAATTTGTTTTGATTTTTTAAAGTTGAAGAAAAAATAAAAAAATCATGAAGCAACATGTACATGAACACATGGAGGGAAAAGAAAAATATGTGAAGGCTTTTGAAATTGTGGAACCGCCTGGAATCGAACCAGGCGCGTTTTTGAATTTGGTTTTGGCGCCCAAGCCAAAACGACGATGTTTTGGCGCCCAAACCCTAGGCGCTGCATGGCATGGATTTCGTAGCTAATCCAGAAACTTCCTAGCTAATTTCCTAGCAGATTCGTAGCAAATACTGGACAGCAAGGTTGAAGATGAAGATCATCTTCCAAATTTCCAGATTTTCAAAACATCACCAAAACTCAAAATCAAGCACAGCATCATGCATTATTTTTCACGTACATCATAAATCCATGAATCAATTACACAAAAACATCATCAAATGCATGGATCGAATGAAATAAAGTTTATCATCAAAACTTCAAATGACCATATCTCACTCGTTTCAACACCAAATCACTCCATTCAAAGCTCATTTTCATCACCATTAAAAGATCTACATGATAGGCCTAATGAATTGAAGAATTAAAGTGGTCGAAAAACCTACCTCTTGATGAGCAGTCCCTTGATTCACGCGTTTCCAAGGTTCTTGATGCTTTAGATCTTCTCCAATATACTCCTTAAGATGAATGATGATGAATATGAGGCTCAAATGCTCTTGAATCAACCAGAATTGGATTTCACCATTGTTGCTTAACCTTGATGTATGCTTCAACCTTGCCACGATTTCCTTTGAATCTTCCTTCAATCTTGCTCACAAATGCTACCAGATGATGAATTGATCAAGAAAAATGGAGTGTGTTTGAAGAATTTCAAAGAAAAAAGTGAGAGAAAATTTTCATGAACTTTGTGATTCTAGATCTAGAATTGGGAATTGTGAAAAACAGTTAGAGATTAGGGCTTTATATGCAATGCTAATCATGATTAATTATGCCTAAACCAAATGCTAATGAAATGGATTAAGTTTGGAGGTGTTTTGCAAATTTGGAATTTCACCCTATGCATGAAAATGCATGGATGAACAGTACGAATTTGGTCTTAATTTTACTCAAAAACCTGTTTTGGAGCCAATGGTGATGGTCACATGTGCAAATGATGTACAAAATTTAAATTCCATTTTTCCCCCCAAAAATCAAGTGAATTTCCAAATATTTATGTGAATGCAATGCATGCCATGTAATGCCAAATTTGGAAACTAGAGGTTAAGACAAGAACAATTCAAAAAGAGCCACTTGATTTGGAGTTTTGATGAAGAAGTTATGCCCATTTGAAGTTCCATGTTCACTTGGCCAAGTTTTGATCATATCTCCTTAACCACGCATGATAAATTGGTGATCTTGGACTTTTTGGAAATGGGAGAGAAAGATCTACAACTTTCATGTTCAACAAAATTTCATTTGAAGCTTTCTTGATAATGTAATCTTGAGTTGAAAACCTTTCCATTTTTGGCAAATTTGAATTACAAGTCACTTTCTATTTTTGGAAAGTTTTGTCCTGACTTTATTTTCTTCAATTTTGATGTTTGAAATGTCAAATGAGACTTGTTTGAACATGAATGAAGTATTTCTAATCACTTCCCACCTCCAAATCCAACAGTTGACTTGTGGTTGACTTTTGCAGTTGATAGATGACCTGGCCATGCACTGATGATTTTGAGCCTCAACCTCTTGATGAAATGGCTCCAAAATGAAACCCTAGCTTATACAAGCTCAACAAAACCATATGATGATCTCCATCTCAATAAAGACCCCATCTCCTTGCAGAACCCTGATTGGCATAATTCAACTGATTAGGGTTGACTAGAGGTCAAAACCCTAATCCCAAGGAATCTGATCAGAAATAATGAACCATGATGATGATGGTGTACCATTTCAACCAAGATAATACTCAACCTCCTTGAGGAACCAAGAAACCCTAATTGAAACACAAACCCTCAGATGGCTAGTGATCAATTCAATAAGACCCTCAGGCTTGAATCCTTTAACCTCTTTATCTTCTGAGCAAGACCTAGGAGGATGACTTGCTCAATGTTTCCACATGATATGCAATATGAAATGACTAATGTCCTACAACATGAAATGCAATATGCTAAGCTAGTCCCAAGAGAGGAGGGAAAATTTTGAGGTGTTACAGCTGCCCCTATTCAATCCACTGTGAACCTGTCGATATGAACAGCCTCAGCTTTCAGATGATCAGGGTGAAGAGTGATTGAATACCAAGAACAGACGAACAATTTGCACTCTGATGGGAAAATAATTAACAATGCCTAACATAATCGGCAAAGAAGTGATCTCAAAAAGAAGAATCCGTCTGGCACGGAGAACGTCGGCCTGAACACCGAAACGGGACGTTGACCTGGATACCAAAATAAATGGTAACACAGGAACCACCATGGCCTGAACGCCGCTCATCAGTCTAAATACTGAGCATCGGAACATGTGAGTATTAATGTCGGTCTGAATACCGGGAGATTGGCCTGAATGCCCAACAACTGGCCTGAATGCCGTATCGGTCTGAATACCGGAAAGCTGGCCTGAGTGCCGCAAGCTGCATCGATCTGAACTTCGGAAGCTTCTTCGATCTGAAAATCGAAAACTGGTCTGAATACCCACCTCGGCCTGAATACCGGAACGCTGGCCTGAATGCCACAAGTGCTTCAACCTGATCGTCGGAAACTTCTTCGATCTGAAAATCAGAAACTGGTCTGAATACCCACCTCGGCCTGAATACCGAAAAACTGGCCTGAATGCCACAAGTGCTTCAACCTAATCGTCGGAAACTTCTTCGATTTGAAAATCGGAAACTGGTCTGAATACCCACCTCGGCCTGAACACTGGAAAACTGGCCTGAATGCCGCAAGTACTTCAACCTAATCGTCGGAAACTTCTTCGATCTGAAAATCGAAAACTGGTCTGAATACCACAAGTGCTTCGACCTGATCGTCGGAAACTTCTTTGATCTGAAAATCGGAAACTGGCCTGAGAGCCACAAGTTCTTCGACCTGAACGTCGGAAACCTCTTCGATCTGAAAATCGGACACTGGCCTGAGAGCCACAAGTTCTTCGACCTGAACGTCGGAAACTTCTTCGATCTGAAAATCGGAAACTGGTCTGAATACCCACCTCGGCCTGAATACCGGAAAACTCGTCATGCCTGTCAGCATCGGCAGAAATAATGAATAGTGATAAATGAGGCGGCCCGTGTGCCAATGACCCAAGCTGGGGATAACAAGCCATGAGCATGCTGTCCTTTATTCAACCCTAGCAGACGAACAATTTGCGCTCAGCTAGGGATTATTCTCTTCTTACTTTTTCTCTTTTTTTCTCTTTTTTTTTTTTTGCTTTTCTTGAACCCCAAAACTTCTCTTGATGTGTATTTCCATCTCCGCCCGACAGAAACTCTTCCTCCAATATCGCACTACTGGGGAATACTGTTGATTTCAAAATCACGATGCTAAACTCCTAAGAGTAACATCCTCACCATCCGGCGAAACCGATTCTCAGGCGGTAACCATGGCTCGAGTAACTGATGCTTGCAATGCTGATGTTGATCTTCCAACTAGCGAAACCACTCCTCAAATGGTAACCACGGCTTGGGAAGCATCTTCACCAACTGGCGAAACCAAATCTCAAACGGTAACCACGGCTTGAGACTAGCTGATGCTTGCAATGATGATGCATGATTTTTTTTCAGTGTAATGCTCCATAACTATGGAAATGCTACGCAATTAAGTATGCAATATGCCATGATCTCTTAAATGATGCATGCATAAAAAGTATCCCCCTCAAGGGACTCTTCTGGGGAGCTCGAGGCACCCTGCTGAGGAACTCGCCAACACTCCGATCTCCACCCTGCTGGGGAATAACACTACTGCTGGGAAATAGGCCACCCTTACCAGGAATAACCTCCTCTGCACCCGATCCGCTTAGGGACTTCGCTGGGGAAAGAACCACCAACGCACTCTGTGGGGAAACCAACAATCTCTGACTTGCTGGGGATACAACAATCCTGACTCTGCTTGGAGAAACTAATACCAATAGATACCTCCACTGGGAAATAGCAACCTTCAGGCCTGGCTGCTGAGGAAACACCGATCTCAAACCCGCTGGGGGAGATAACCATCCCGACCCTGCTAGGGAAGACACAAACCTTGAATCTACTGAGGATGTAACAATCCCAACTCTGCTTGGGGAAACCAGGAAATTCTGGCACAGAACACCCGTCGACTCGTCGAACCATGGCATTCACCGTCTAAATCCACTGTCAGCTTTCCACTTTTGAGCTCCCAGACTCGTCTGGACTTTTCTGATTCATCACCTTGTATTCCCGACTTCTCCGTACACCACGGAGATCGAATTCCCTGGATTCATACAGACTTTCCATTCCTCCGACTTTGAAGAGTCTTCTTGATTAATATCCAGGATCGTCGTCGTCCCTTGCCGTTTTTTCACCATTCTTCAATTCATTGTCCCTGATTGGACTCCACGAGGATCCTTTTGTCAAAAGCTTCACATCACAACCTGCAAGTGAGTGAAAATATCTAACAGCACCTGCAAAAGAGATCGTTAGGTAAAAACGTGCCCCAATCGTGCCAAGATTTCAACACCTGGGTCACTCAACCTTCCAAATAAGATTTCAAGTTCTCAATCTTATAAACATGCATTGGAAGGGACCTGTATGTCTTAAAATGCAAAGATTCTTTATCACAATAAGCGGATGTTTTTGCAATCAAAGCGGTAATGAAAACAAAAACAAAATTATTTGACTGAATATGTATTTTATTGATTGAAAAGGTGTGGCTCAAAATTGAGCAATACAAAGGAAGCAATTCCTGAAAAGAGGTAATTGCGCACAAAAGGAAAAATCTATCCTAATGGCAATGCGAAACCGTGATCTCATCGAGTTCCAACTCGGTTACACCCCATATGGCCTCAGACTCTCCATGCTTTCTGCCTTCTGAATAAGACGATTCCGACCGATCCCTGTCGGGGATTATCCATGTCATATCCAAAGCACAAACGATCATGCTAGACGCAGTTGTTCGTTTCAATCCCTCTTTTTCCTGGACCGCCCTTTCGGGTTTTCAGTCCACCGGGATACCCTTTTTTGCCCAAGCCGCCTTCTCAGGTTTTCGACTCGCCGGGTGTACAGTTTTTTCCTTTTTATCCCTAATTTTTGCCCGAACCTTTTCGGTTCGCCGGGATGCCCATTTTTGCCTGGACTATTTTGTTCTTTTCGTCCAGCGGGTCTTTTTTTTTTTCCGAAGTATCTTTTAACTGCGTCCGCATTCACAAGGGATGGAAAATCCTCGCCATCCATGGTCGTTAACAACAAGGCTCCGCCAGAGAAAACCTTCTTGACCACGAATGGACCTTCATAATTGGGTGTCCACTTGCCCCTACGATCGTTTTGAGGAGGAAGGATCCTTTTCAACACCAGATCTCCTACGTGATACACACGAGGTCGCACCTTTCGTTCAAAAGCACGCTTCATTCACTGCTGGTACAACTGCCCATGGAAAATGGCCGCCAGCCTCTTTTCCTCAATCAGGCTTAACTCTTCATACCGAGTCCTTACCCATTCAGCCTCTTGCAACTTCACGTCCATCAGGACTCTCAAAGAGGGAATCTGAACCTCAACCGGTAGCACCGCTTCCATTCCATACACGAGTGAGAAAGGCTTTGCCCCAGTAGATGCACCGAGGTACAATACCCAGGATACAAGCTTCGTACTTGCCGCATTGTCGGCGCCTTCAAATGTTAGCCTAGCAGCACAAGGAATGTGGGGTCCTTTCGGCGCAATCAAAACGGCACTAACTCATCCACATTAACCTTCCCCCATCAGACATCAGAATCCGTTCGGATTCAGGGTCAGGCCCCTCCTCCAGGATCGGTTCCTCACAATCTTTCGATTTGAGTACCTCGAGATGTCCTCATCAGGGAACTCAAACTTCATCGGTTGATAATCCTCAATGGATTGCAGGGCGATGTAATCGGACCATACACTCCCCTCGATCGCTTTCTAGGAGGTATACTGAATATCATATTCAATCAAAATCATTTGCCCTCTTGCAACCCGTCCGGTCACTGCTGGCTTCTCAGATATGTACTTGATCAGATCCATCTTGAAATCCATAAAGTGGTATGAACCAGCATATACTGTCTCAGTCGGCGAACAGCCTATGCCAAAGTACAACAAGTTTTCTCGAGCAGTGAATGTATTGTTTCACAGTCGGTAAACTTTTTGCTAAGGTAAATTGCATGCTCTTTTCGACCAGACCCGTCATGCTGATCCAGTACACACCTCATAGACTCCTCGAAGACTGTCAAGTACAGGATTTATGGTCTCCCTCCACAGAGAGGCATCAGAATCGGAGGCTCCTGCAACTTATTCTTTTATTTCTCAATGCCCCTTGGCAATCATTATTTCACCTGACCGTTTGATCTTTTCTTTTCTTCTTTTTTCAACTTGAATGGGCTCACACGTGGCTGTTAGATGAGATGTGAACCATGAAATGTAGTTCAATCTACCTAAGAAACCACGAACCTCTTTTTCTGTTTTCGGTTCAGGCACTTCTTGTATTACTTTTTCCTTCCCTTTTTTTTTAGTAGGATCAACCTCGATTCCTCTTTTACTTACAATGAACCCCAGCAGCTTACCGGACCGCACTCTGATAGTGCACTTATTCGGATTCAACCTCAGTTTGAACTGTCTCAACTGGTCCACTCAGCTTGGCCAGATCTACTAGATGCCCTCCCCTGTTTGGGACTTTGCTATCATGTCATCAACATAGCATTTGATTCCACGATGAATCACATCATGAAACAAAGTCACTCTGATACGTGGCACCGACGTTTTGCTTCACTAGAGGACAGTCTTCTCTCAATGGTAGCTTGGGCACAATGACATCAGTATCCGACCCTGGCATATCCTGATACGACCAGGCGAAGGTATCCACATGCTCTTTTAACAGTGCTGCCATTCTGCTCTTTATATTAGCCCCTGAAGCGGCCCTAACTTGCACTTTTTGACCTCCTCGGTGCCTGGATTGACAATCTCTGCTCGCTCCTCACGCGGTTGAATCACCTTCTCCTCTTGTTTCAATAATCTGGCTAATTCCAGCAGATCACAATCTTCTTCGCCTTCTTCTTCGGCATGATAGATCGGATTTTCGAAGTCATACAAAGGTGTAACCGAATTGTTATCAATGAGATCCGGAGAATTATTTTTCGAAGTCGGAACGAAGCCAATCAAAAGGAAGAAAAAATGAAAATAAACATTGCCATTTTTATTTTTTGTTTTTAAACTGCAAAAATAAATGAAAAACAGGGAACACCGTTTTTAATTGAAAAACATCCATTTATTACTGATGCAAAATGTTGCAAAATGAAACACATGAGGTGGCCCTTACAATGGACCAATACATTTCGGGCAAAACGTGTGGCTTTCATGCAAACAGAATTGAAAAACAGAAACATTACTCTTCAGGATGAGTGACAGTGATGATCTTTTCGGCCTTCCAGTTCTGGACTTCCATCCCTGGTACGCACGGTTTTATCTACGAGTCAAGCTCACAATCACTGTCAGTCTCTTCACCCACCGCACAGACGTGACCTGAATCTTCAGCAATTACACCCACCATCCCCTGACCATGCGCCGGCAAGGGATTAGCATCAACATTCAGTGACAGTGTAAAATTGAGGGCCTTGGAATCCACCAGGTCTTGGACGGCATGCTTAAAGGCTCTACAACCTTCAATGTTATGTCCAGATGCACCAGAATGGAATTCACACTTGGCGTTCTCATCATAATTAGGAGGCCTCTGATCTGATCTCAATGGAGCTAATGTCCTCAATTGTACCATTCCGAGATCTTTCAACTTCTTCAACAGAAGAGCATACGTCATGGGTGGCCTATCAAACTGACGATCAGTCCCCTTTCCTCTCAACTGGTACCCAGCTCTCTGTGTTCTCTGTTGAGGGAACTGATGCTGCCGTGGTACAGATTGATTACCAGCAGGAATCGTTACCACAGCAGTGTGCTGGTAGTAATGATCCCCACCGTATCCTCTCTGGGCATACACAGCACTCGCGCCATCCTCCTTCTTATGCTGACCATTACCAAAGGGTTTCTTCGATCCGGACGACGAAGCATTTCCTAGTATTCCCCCCTTCTTCAGCCAGCTTTCAATCCTCCCCACCTTCTCGGCAGTTGCTTTCTGCTCCAAGGCGAACCCTTGCATGATGTTAATCAGCTCTCCCATCTTCTCTTTCAGCTCGAGAATGTCAGCGTTGGACGAATCCATCAGTCTGGGTTTGTTGCTTCTGGTAGGGTATCTGCGCGTGCAAGGAATAATTCTGTGTGAGCGAGCAACGATTCCTGAAACAATCAATCATATTAGAAACCGACACCTGCAAAATAGAAGGCAAGTTATTATGATTATGCATGAATGCAATGTCTATCCATATGAGGACCACTCTGTCTTTTGATCCTGGTTTCATCGAGACAGATAATAATTTGACAGCAACATTCTGACATCAATCGTCTGGTTTTGCCATACAGATTAGAGATAGATGATTTAGCAAAGATATCACCCAACCATGTGTGTGCTGTGTGAGTGAAGCATGACAAAGCAAATAAAGCCTGAAGACCACTCACTGAATGAAAACGACCATGGCATATCAAAAGTGCCCAACAAGAGCGAGAGTCATACATCGAGTCTGATACAAATCAAATACAATTTTCCAGAATCAGAAAGAAAATTCAAACAAGTGAATTCCGTCAACAGGCCTGACGGTAATCCACCACAAATGATAACAAGAGGCTACACTGGAGAAGACCCCACAGAAGGCTCCGCATCATCTACCATCTTGGTAAACTTCACGGCAAACCTGAGCTCAGTGTTCTCCTGCTGCAATATCCCTATCTCCTTCTGGTGAATCTTCATCTGTCTGAAGTAATGATCTCTCTCAGCAAGGTAGTGATCTCTCACAGCAATGATCTTCGCTTTCTCAGTTTCCCATTCTGTAGCAAGGACTTTAGCTCTGACATCTCTCTGATTCTTCACAAGGATTTGTCTCCTCTTCTCATCCTCAATGACCTTCGAAGTCCTAGCCAACTTCTCCTTGGTAAGGTCATGCTCCTTTGTAGACGACTCCAACGCTTGGCTGATCTTGCGGTAATAGGCAGTATCTATCTCGAAGCGCTTCACCTCCATGGCATGTCTCTTATCTTGGTCTTCTATTTTCCCTTTGATTTCCCGATTAGCCGTTTGAATCCTAGCAACACTCATCTCCAATTCAACCTTCTCTGCTCGCAACTGATCTCTCTCCTTCTTCATCTCAAGGAACTCCTCCATGCTGACAGAAGGACGTGGCCCCTCAATCAATGGACACCAAGGATCACCACCAGGAAATGGTAGATGCGTGAGCTCAATCCTCTTCCTAAGCCAATCGTCAAATGGAGGAAGAGACCTGCTATTAATCTTGCCAAAAGGAACCTTGCCCTTTCTCTGAATGTTACGCCATGCCCCAGACACTTGCCTCAACCGTGTCAGATTACCCTCAGCCGAGAAATAGAAAGACTCCTGAATCTCACACACGAGAGGAGGAACCTCCATAGCGAACCCCATCTGTCTCCTCAGAAGCGTCGGGTTATAATTAATGCAACCCTGAACTCCTATGAGAGGCACATTGGGAAAACTCCCACAACTATAAATGAAGTTCCGTCCCGCCATACCATTGTGAGTCCAAGCTATGTCCTTGGCCCGCAAACCCATCAACTTGGTCGCCCAATTGACAGTAGGATCAAGAAAGACAAAGGCACCTCTGGAAGGCAGATACCCCATAAACCATTTGTGCAACAGCTGAGCACAACACCGGATCAATCCCCCACGCCTCTTCTCGTTCCGATTATGGACCGAGTAATGAACATCCCCAACCAAGGTAGGAATAGGATTCCTCTGCATAAACACCCGGATGGCATTAATGTCCACAAAGTTCTTCTGATTAGGAAATAGGATGATCCCATAGATGCTCACAGCAATCAAAGCACAAACGGTCCTCCAATTACCCACAACAGCATGCTCCTTGGCTTTAGCCTCCAAGAAACTCAGATGAAAACCGGGTAACTTTCCTTTCTCCTTCAAACCCCCCTTGGTCACCTCTGGGCCCAAATAAAGAGCACGAGAGATCTCCGCAACATTAGGCTCCTCCTTAGTGACGTAGAAAGGAATCTGATCTCTGATCTGAATACCCAGGATGCTGGCATAATCCTCCATCAAAGGCCCCAACAAGTAATCCGGGAAAACGAAGCATCTCAAACCCGGGTCATAAAACTGGAGAAGAGTATGAACGACGCTCCTATCACTGTCTGTGAGCCTGAAAACCAACTTCAGAATACCACCATAAGCCTCACGAAACATCCCCACACGGTCAGGTGTAATCAATGCTATCATATCCCTCAACACATCAATCTCTGGATTGAAGAAACTGTAGACAACATCGTCTTTCAGACCGGTCCTCATGTCTGGATCACAGAAGTCTCTCAACCAGGATCTCGATCAAGAATGTCCCCTGCATATGGATAAACATGTGTTAGATGCAGATAAATGCAAAATGTGAATGATGCTGATGTATGAACGCAATGCACTGTGCCATCCTCCAAGTCATCTGAACATCCACTGCACTGAGTTACAGTCTCTTAACTGATCACAACCATCTGAGGTACTGAGCAACCATAAATCCAACTCAGGTTTCCGAAATAAACGGAACGGAGGATACATCACCATCATCACCAGAAAGTCCTTTGAACAGATAACCACAAGACCCTTTGAACCAGCCCAGGGAATCCTGAAATAAACGGATCCCCACCGATAAATACCACGGACAGAACTCCGGCGTCTCGGAAATAAATCCATAAATCCGACTTATAAATAGAACTCTGATCAATAACTGAACCATTATTCACCATCAAAGTCACCATCAGAACATGCATCTATAAGAATCAACCCTCCCCTCACAGGTGAATTCTAATCAGGTCATCCTAAGGCGGATAATGGTCTCGACAATCGGGCAAAGATACTCAACGGGTTTGCCCTTTCGGGTGTGCCGTTGCAGCTCTCTTAAGATCGTCTAAACCAAAGATCCGGGAAAGAACGGTCACCAAAGTCAACAGCTCTAAAGAGATAACCCAACCAAAGTGGAATACCCCACTAAGGAAGAGCTCACTCAGAAGAACCTCGTCCGGCTTGTGGTATGTCACGTCGCAACAACATGCTGATAAAGCAAGTGAGGAAACGTGAGACCACACTAATCCTAGGTGTATACTCGGGCCTGGGTTTTAGCCCCACTCAGAACACCCACCCCAAATCAGAGGAACAACCTGTACAGAAGACAACACAATGATAGTATGATGCATGCAAACATTTATGCAAATATATACACAACATAATAATCATAAATGCAATAAATAGAGCAACACAAGCAACCTAAACTATCCTAGAGAACGCTAGGAGAGACCCGCTTAGGGAAGATGGACCAGCAAGAGGTCAACTTCTATAGTCCCCAGCAGAGTCGCCAGCTGTCGCATCCGCGAAAAACAACCGGCGGGAAAAAACAAAACAAACAGAGCCGCCACCGTGCGTTATTTATCCCAAAAGAGGGAAAGGAAACGCTCGAAGTAAACCTGGAAAAGACATGGTCTCGCGACCAAAGAGAGATGGGATCGGGAGTCGGTTATGCGAAGGGAAGGTATTAGCACCCCTACGCATCCGTCGTACTCGACGGGATCCACGCTCAAAAAGATAGAAGAAAGGTTGCTAAACACTGCTCAAAAGAATGCACACTCACACTAGAATAAAACACAGATGGAATAAGAGGGGAAAGGGCTCGCTAGGATATCGCATCCTATGCCTACGTATCTCATCTGGAATGAGAATCAGAGCTACCGTAGTTCGGCTCACGCACGCCGAAACAAAACACATACAGGAAACCGACTGCCAATCGCTGGACTTACGTCAGACTCCACACAAACAGGCAAACATGGAAACCGAATGCCAATTGCTGGACTTACATCAGACTCCGAACCAACGAACACACAGAAAACCAACTGCCAATCGCTGGACTTATGTCGGACTCCAAACACACACAAAAGGAGTTAACATGACGCTGAGTCGTCAAAAAGCAACAACAAAGCTGAACAAACAAGCTAACAGGGAGTCTGGTACTCGAGCCTGCTAATTCTCAAGCAAACACACACAAAAAAGGAAAAGGGTGCCCGGAGAGATCTCGTACGATCTCCTGCCTACGTACCTCATCTGGAATGAGGATCAGGGCGACGTAGTTCCCCTTAACAGGGAAATGACAAACTAGAAGGGAGCCTGACTCGAGCCTAATAGTTATCATGCAATCCGCAATGGTCCTAGGTTGAGGTTTCTATCTAACTTGCACAGGCAGCAAGCTATCCTAAACAGCACAGTCAAACACAAGAGCAAGCATACACACAGTTAGCACACACTATATACAAACAAAGTAGGCTCACACAGGGTTAGGCTTTAGTCAAGGGGTCATGTCAACCTCGACAAACAAGCCACTGTAACAGGGTGATGTTAGCTCTTAACCCTAAAATTGAGAGTTAGGGTGAAGCTGATGAAATGGGAAGTGAGGGTAAGACCTCACAGCTCTTATCCCTGGCCTGGGAGAGCTTCAGACAAATGAAAGTGCGGGAGTTCAGAAAGTTGGAACTCTTCTCCGCATATAACTGACACAACATGGATCTTGGGTTAATATCCACAATGTATCAACACAAGGTGTGTGAGCAAAGTGGATGACACACTGAGTAGTAGGAGATGGATTGCACATCTTTTTTATCTGCCAATTGCCTTATCAAAGGACTTTTCCTGCTTGGCACAAAGATAAACATTCACAAGCATTGCCTCTTAAGGAGGGCTTCAGACAGGTGCCTGCCCAAGTAACAGGACAGGTCTTCCAGACTACATGAAGTCAGAGGGTTATACCTATGTGGTTAAGCAACCAAGCAAAAGCAAGTTCAAATTGAACTTAAGCAACTTATGTACCTGTTGAAACATCACACAAGTCAGTTCAACTATACAGACAAACAGACAATCATGAATATCAAACAGTCAAACCCAATGAGCAAAGGCATAAGCCAACAAGTCAAACTCAAATGAGTTAACAACCTTACAAAACACACAAGGTTAGTAGTCAAAAGTAAACATCAAAGGCTCAAGTGATAGAGCATCAACAACTTAGGAACTTGAATGCTCAACCTGAAATCAAAGCTCAAACATGAGACGCAAACCACTAGGTCAAGGCCTAGGGTCAAAGATGGAGAAAAAATCCAAAACAGAACATGAAATTTCACATGAATCAACCTCAATCAATCAAGAACATCATCCAAAAGGTCTCATATCAATATCATTCACCAAATTCAAATCATAAACCAAACATGGCAAGGTATGCAAGTTGAAAGCACATTGTGACAACAGAATGAACAAATGCACATTAATTCAAAAATGATTCAAATAATCTCAAGAAAATTCATGAGCAAACAGAACATACAACATGATCAACACACAAAAAATTAGGGCAATTGGACCACAATAGGCATGGTAATCAAATTGTATAAGGCAAGGCAATCAAAACAAGCTCACATATGACACCAAATGTTACACCAACTTAGCACAAGCCTAAAACAGAAATGAATCAAGTTAAAAACCTCAAATCAAAGCCAAAACAACCTTCAATATGTCTAGAAACAATGTGCAAAGTTTCACATCCATAGGATAAAGAACAAGCATTTCACAAACAAATGAAAATCAAGGCAATTCAAAAGCTCACACATGGTAGTCCAGAAAGAAAAATCTCAATCAAATCAGAAATCAATCCAAAAATTCCACAAAATATCATGAGCATTCACAACATCCACAAGAAGCATCATACAAAAAATCACATCAATTGGAATTCATTTGGCATGGCAAACAATTTAATCAAGTTGAACATCACAAGGTGTGACACAAATTGTCACACCTAACTTAGAAAAATCATACATCAGCAATGGCAATTGATAAAAATGCAAACTCAACACCAAAATGTCCCGCAAGATGTGTAGTTTCTACATGTAAAATTTCATGAGCATTGGATTAAAATTGAGCATTTCACAAATGAAGAAGCAAGGCAATGTCAAGAATGGACATGTATACACAAACCCTAGCACAAAAAATTATACAGCCATGCACAATTTGCAAAATAATATTCATAAAAAACTAGACAAAAAATGTGACATAATGCAAAAAACCACACAATTTTTGGATGATTATTTAATTTGTTTTGATTTTTTAAAGTTGAAGAAAAAATAAAAAAATCATGAAGCAACATGTACATGAACACATGGAGGGAAAAGAAAAATATGTGAAGGCTTTTGAAATTGTGGAACCGCCTGGAATCGAACCAGGCGCGTTTTTGAATTTGGTTTTGGCGCCCAAGCCAAAACGACGACGTTTTGGCGCCCAAACCCTAGGCGCTGCATGGCATGGATTTCGTAGCTAATCCAGAAACTTCCTAGCTAATTTCCTAGCAGATTCGTAGCAAATACTGGACAACAAGGTTGAAGATGAAGATCATCTTCCAAATTTCCAGATTTTCAAAACATCACCAAAACTCAAAATCAAGCACAGCATCATGCATTATTTTTCACGTACATCATAAATCCATGAATCAATTACACAAAAACATCATCAAATGCATGGATCGAATGAAATAAAGTTTATCATCAAAACTTCAAATGACCATATCTCACTCGTTTCAACACCAAATCACTCCATTCAAAGCTCAGTTTCATCACCATTAAAAGATCTACATGATAGGCCTAATGAATTGAAGAATTAAAGAGGTTGAAAAACCTACCTCTTGATGAGCAGTCCCTTGATTCACGCGTTTCCAAGGTTCTTGATGCTTTAGATCTTCTCCAATATACTCCTTAAGATGAATGATGATGAATATGAGGCTCAAATGCTCTTGAATCAACCAGAATTGGATTTCACCATTGTTGCTTAACCTTGATGTATGCTTTAACCTTGCCACGATTTCCTTTGAATCTTCCTTCAATCTTGCTCACAAATGCTACCAGATGATGAATTGATCAAGAAAAATGGAGTGTGTTTGAAGAATTTCAAAGAAAAAAGTGAGAGAAAATTTTCATGAACTTTGTGATTCTAGATCTAGAATTGGGAATTGTGAAAAACAGTTAGAGATTAGGGCTTTATATGCAATGCTAATCATGATTAATTATGCCTAAACCAAATGCTAATGAAATGGATTAAGTTTGGAGGTGTTTTGCAAATTTGGAATTTCACCCTATGCATGAAAATGCATGGATGAACAGTACGAATTTGGTCTTAATTTTACTCAAAAACCTGTTTTGGAGCCAATGGTGATGATCACATGTGCAAATGATGTACAAAATTTAAATTCCATTTTTCCCCCCAAAAATCAAGTGAATTTCCAAATATTTATGTGAATGCAATGCATGCCATGTAATGCCAAATTTGGAAACTAGAGGTTAAGACAAGAACAATGCAAAAAGAGCCACTTGATTTGGAGTTTTGATGAAGAAGTTATGCCCATTTGAAGTTCCATGTTCACTTGGCCAAGTTTTGATCATATCTCCTTAACCACACATGATAAATTGATGATCTTGGACTTTTTGGAAATGGGAGAGAAAGATCTACAACTTTCATGTTCAACAAAATTTCATTTGAAGCTTTCTTGATGATGTAATATTGAGTTGAAAACCTTTCCATTTTTGGCAAATTTGAATTACAAGTCACTTTCTATTTTTGGAAAGTTTTGTCCTGACTTTATTTTCTTCAATGTTGATGTTTAAAATGTCAAATGAGACATGTTTGAACATGAATGAAGTATTTCTAATCACTTCCCACCTCTAAATCCAACAGTTGACTTGTGGTTGACTTTTGCAGTTGATAGATGACCTGGCCATGCACTGATGATTTTGAGCCTCAACCTCTTGATGAAATGGCTCCAAAATGAAACCCTAGCTTATACAATCTCAACAAAACCATATGATGATCTCCATCTCAATAAATACCCCATCTCCTTGTAGAACCCTGATTGGCATAATTCAACTGATTAGGGTTGACCAGAGGTCAAAACCCTAATCCCAAGGAATCTGATCAGAAATAATGAACCATGATGATGATGGTGTACCATTTCAACCAAGATAATACTCAACCTCCTTGAGGAACCAAGAAACCCTAATTGAAACACAAACCCTCAGATGGCTAGTGATCAATTCAATAAGACCCTCAGGCTTGAATCCTTTAACCTCTTTATCTTCTGAGCAAGACCTAGGAGGATGACTTGCTCAATGTTTCCACATGATATGCAATATGAAATGAATAATGTCCTACAACATGAAATGCAATATGCTAAGCTAGTCCCAAGAGAGGAGGGCAAATTTTGAGGTGTTACACCTTGGAATGCAACTTTATTTCCGAGAATAAACTTGCTAAGAAGGAGAAAGACCCTGGTAGTTTTTCTATACCTTGCATTTTAGGGAGTCATGTGATCGACAAAGCTTTCCTAGACTTAGGCGCTAGTGTGAGTTTAATGCCCTTAGCTGTGTGTAAAAGGTTAAACTTAGGAGAATTACAACCAACTAAGATGTCCCTCCAATTAGCCGATAGGTCTGTTAAGTATCCTGTGGGCATTTTAGAAGACATCCCAGTTAAGATCGGTCAACTTTATATCCCAACAGACTTTGTGGTCATGGATATCAAGGAAGATGACGATATCCCTATCCTTTTAGTTAGACCATTCTTGTCAACAGTCGGAGCTATAATAGATGTTAAAAGAGGAATTTAACTTTCAAAGTAGGGGTGAAAAGATAGAGTTTATTCTTTCAAAGTTCCTGATGGCACCAATCATAGGAGACGCATGTTACGCGATTGATATCATAGATGAACGCATAAGGGATTTTGATCAAGAAGAACCTGTGATCGAACCATTATCAAACCTGAATGAAAAGGATGACGAGCTGAAGGAAACGGAACCTCACACTAACGAATGTTTGGATCTTACCCCAGACCTTTCACCAAATTTTCAAAAACCAGCTCAAGAACTTAAGGAATTGCCCAAGAGCCTAAGATATGAGTTTTTTGATAAAGAAATGAACTGCCCAGTAATAGTTAGTGTCGCCTTAAACCAAGACGAGACAAACCAACTCTTGAATGTTTTACAAAGATACCCCTCTGCCTTAGGATACAAAATCTATGATTTAAAAGGTATAAGCCCATCTGTGTGTATGCACAGGATCTCGCTAGAGGAAGATTCAAAACCTTCCAGAGAACATCAGAGAAGAATCAACCCTGTAATGAGCGAGGTGGTAAAAAAGGAAGTCCTTAAACTGCTAGAAGTCGGTATAATCTATCAGATCTCCAATAGTAAATGGGTTAAGTCCTGTACATGTGGTACCCAAAAAGGGAGGCATCTCAGTCATGCAGAACGAGATGTGAGAGCATGTAGCTAAACGTATAGAAGGCGGATGGCGTATGTGCATAGATTATAGGAAGCTCAATAAGGCTACTAAGAAAGACCATTTCCCCCTTCCATTCATAGATCAAATGCTTGAGCATCTTGCCAGACACTCTTACTTTTGTTATCTGGATGGATATTCTGTATTTTTCCAAATACCCATACACCCCGAGGATCAAGAGAAAACAACCTTCACCTGTCCTTACAGAACGTTTGCTTACAGACGGATGCCATTTGGACTCTGTAATGCGCCAGCTGCTTTCCAACGTTGTATGATGTCAATCTTCGTAGATTATCTCGACGGAATTATGGAAGTATTTATGGACGATTTCTCGGTATGTGGGTTCGACTTTGAGAATTGCCTCATTAATCTTGAGAAAATCCTAGAGAGATGCGTAGAAGTTAACCTTGTGTTAAACTGGGAGAAGTGCCACTTTATGGTTAAAGAAGGCATAGTGTTAGGAGATATAATATCTGAAAGAGGCATTGAGGTCGACAAAGCAAAGATAGAAGTTATAGAAAACCTTGACCCTCTTAAGTCAGTTAGAGAAGTCAGTAGTTTTCTTGGACACGCCGGTTTCTACCGATGCTTCATCAAAGATTTCTCTAAAATAACAAAACCCCTGACTGGCCTTCTGATGAAAGATGTTGAATTCATTTTCAATGAAAAATGTATCGAAGCCTTTAATCGTTTAAAACAAGCACTAATTTCAGCACCCATTTTACAAACTCCGGATTGGACTCAACCCTTTGAAATAATGTGTGATGCTAGCGATTTCGCTATAGGAGCTGTTTTAGGGCAAAGAAAAGATAAGAAATTACATGTAATGTATTACGCTAGTAGAACCCTAGATGTCGCTCAACTAAATTATACAACAACATAGAAGGAACTCCTAGATGTGGTTTTTGCAATTGATAAATTTAGGTCTTATCGTGTCGGATCTAAGATTATAGTCTATACAGACCATGCAACTATCCGTTACCTTCTAAGAAAAAAGGATGCGAAACCTAGATTACTCAGATGGATCCTTTTGCTACAAGAGTTCGACTTAGATATTCGAGACAAAAAAGGAACAAAAAACGTAGTTGCTGACCATCTTTCCAGACTAGAGCATTTGAAGTCAGACCATTTACCTATAAATGATGATTTCGCCTATGATAGATTGATAGCTAAGTTAGATACCGTTCCCCTTGAACCTGATAGAGACAACCTTGGGACAGTTTCAGAAATTAGCAGAGTACCATGGTACGCTGATTTTGTGAATTATCTAGCCGCTGATATCATACCACCTGGCCTTAATTATCAACAAAAGAAGAAGTTCTTTAAAGACGTAAGACATTTCTATTGGGATGAACCACTCTTTTTTAAAAGAGGAACAAATAACATCTTTCGACATTGCGTCTCGGAAGAAGAAGTTAGAAATATCATAGAGCATTGTCACTCTTCGCCATATGGTGGATATTCAAGCACATCCAAGACATACGCTAAGATCCTTCAAGCTGGTCTTTATTGGCCAACACTATGGCGTGATGTCCATACTTATATTGTCCAATGTGACCGGTGCCAGCGCGCTGGAAACATCTCAAGACGCAACGAAATTCCTTTGAAGAACATCCAAGAAGTGGAATTATTTGACGTTTGGGGTACTGATTTCATGGGACCTTTTCCATCTTCGATGGGAAACAAGTACATTTTGGTAGCCGTTGACTATCTGTCCAAATGGATAGAAGTTATAGCCTCACCTACTAACGACACAAGAGTAGTCATCAAGATGTTTAAAAATAATATTTTTCCTAGATTTGGAGTACCACGACTTGTCATAAGTTATGGTGGATCACATTTCATATCCAGGATATTTGATAAACTCCTAAGAAAGTATGGAGTAAAACACAGAGTAGCAACACCATATCATCCCCAGACTAATGGTCAAGTGGAAGTATCTAATAGAGAGATTAAGCAAATCTTGGAAAAAACTGTTTCAATATCTAGAAAAGATTGGTCTGAAAAGCTAACAAAAGTATTGTGGGCTTACAGAACTGCTTACAAAACCCCTATTGGAACTACACCATACAAGTTAGTCTATGGGAAGTCATGCCACTTACCTTTTGAACTCAAGCAAAACGCATATTGGGCCATCAAGACCTTGAATTTGGATTACCTAGCATCTGGCGAGAAGCGAATCCTCGATATCCACAAATTGGAGGAACTCCGCCAGAACGCTTACGATAGTGCCATTATATACAAAGAAAGAACCAAAGCATGGCATGACAAAAGGATTGTGAAAAAGGACTTTAATATAGGCGACTTTGTTCTCCTTTTCAATTCGATATTGCAAATTTTTCCAGGTAAGCTGCATTCGAGATGGACAGGCCCCTTTAAGGTTTCCAAAATCCTAAAATCTGGAGCAGTTGAAATCCTGAACAATTCCTGTACTTCGTTTGTGGTAAATGGACAAAGACTGAAGCAATATCAAGGAGGTGACATCCCCACAGAATTCCCTAGCCATACTCTGCTCGACCCACCAGTTCCTACCTCTGATATATAAAGTTCGAATCGTCAAGCTAACGACGTTAAACAGGCGCTGCATGGGAGGCAACCCATGATTTCTTTTCCTTTGCTTTACTTTTACTATTTCAATTTACATTTTCATCTGTTATATATATATATATATATATATATATATATATATATATATATATATATATATATATATATATATATATATATATCTGTGTGTGTGTGTAGACTAACATTTACAATATTTACGATTTCAGGTGTCCTCTATTTTTAACCTAACTTTTCAGGATGGAGAATTTCGAGACTATGCCAGTGATCTTTCGTGACCCAGTTCAGGAGCAGCGCTATGCCATGCTTTGCCAACATCCAATGTTGCCCACCAGATATCCTGATTCAAGCTGCATTGAGGCATTAGGCATTGAGCCTAGTGCCAGGCATTTGTGCAATCAGTTGCAATGGGATGAATATACTGATGCGATACATGTAATCTACAGGAACCTTACTTTGGAGTTCTTGAGCTCGCTGAACTACGAGCCCTATGTTGGTCACGCTAGTGATAGTGGCTACATTAATTTCAGGTTATTTGGGATAGAATACACCTTCAACCACAAGCATTTCGGTGACTTACTTGGATTTCAGACTGCTTATGATGCCTCATCTGAGCTCCCCATGAGCTATTTCCTGAGTAGAGACGTTGAGAAGTTCTGAAGTGACATTACATGTGGAGGTAACCCTGACTCTTCCACCCAAATCTCTAACAAGATCCATAATCCTGCTTTCAGATACTTTCAGATGATTATTGCCCACACCTTCCTGGGGAAGAGTGACCCTGATACGCATGTAAGTGCTTAAGAGATTTTCTTCATGTACTGTACCACTCAGTCACGCCCAGTAGATTGCGGAGCTTTTCTGATCGAGAGTCTCTATCTTAATGCTCGCTCCGCTGTGAGCCCTATACACGTTGGAAGCACGGTGACTCATATAGCCTCTACCCTAGGACTTGATAGAAGACTATTTCACCTGACGTCTTACTGCAGTTATACTTTGATGGATATTGACTTCTGTCTGGACCGTGGCCTCATGAGGAGATCTTCCTTCCAACCGGATCAATACAGGCTCTTGATCGAGTGTGAGACTATTCACTACTTTACTTTAACGGACCCTCAGGTAACCTGTGTTTATGATCAGGCCAATTGGGCATATGCCATAGAAGGCCAAGGCGAGACAGTAGACGAGCAGAGAATCGCACCTACTAGAATCAAAGTCCTCACTAATAATCCAAATATTCAGAGTCCAATCATGCATTATGAGCTGGTTAAGCTCCGTATGGAGATAGCCCAGCTTCGCCAGGAGCTTGCTGACGTTGCTTTGCAGGTTGAAGTATCAGATACCACACATGCCATTGAAGCTGATATACTGAATAATGAGATCGCCGACCTCCGACACCAGATCGCAGAGCTTCGAGGATACGAAGTCGAGGAGACTCCATTATTCCCTGAGCATTAATGATATCACCGAACGAGAGATGCCGTTTGATTTACCTATTTTCCATTGTTTATTATTTATGCTTATTTTTATTGTTCCTTTTGACTTTATGCTTGTTTTTCTTTCCTAGGATCTCTCGACCCATGACTTATTACTAACTCTTCACACACACACACACACACACACACACACACACACACACACACACACACACACACACACACACACACACACACACACATATATATATATATATATATATATATATATATATATATAATATATATATATATATATATATATATATATATATATATATATGCATTATTATTATTATGTTTTTATGTCCACTTTTATTTTATTTTATTTTATCTCACTTTACTATTTTATTTTATTTTGTCAAGCTTAATAAAAAAAAGCATACCATAGAAACCTATGTGCACCCCCCTTCTTGCAAAAAATGGAGACAAAAAGTTGTGGTCCAAGAAGCAATGAACAAATCCGGCCCAACCAACTCCGAAGCCATGGCGGGCGCCATGAGGTCTGGACACTTAACGGGACAGAATCCCCAATTTCACCATTTTTACCTTCTTCAACCTCTCAAAACCCATTTTCTCCTCCTCTCAACTCCACCAAAGTCCACGAAAAATCCCAACTTCCTCATTTTAACTCCAAGCCATTACCATTTCCAAACTTCACTCATCCATTTCTCCACCTGTAAGACCCCGATTTCGACCCTAAGAGCCCTCATGGCATCATAACATTGCATTTGCATCTTGCCTCAAAGATCATAAACATCTTGGCTTTTACCCTAGGGTGGGAAACTCTTGAGAGTTGGTTTGAGATCACCAAGCATGCTTGAATTGTGTATTATTTCTTTTTTCATTTTTTTTACTAACCAAAAGCACAAAAATATGTCACTAACATCTTTTGTTTGTAGTTTGAGCAGTCACAAGATCCAAAGCTTCTAGGAGATCTTATGTGCATTAATATGGTCAAGGGAAGATGAAAGCAAGCATGGAAATGGTTCCCAAATCTCTCATCCATCAAATATGCCTCCCAAGTATCTCAATTCATCATTTTGATCAAAGCAAACCAAAGGGTTTGAGGTTTGTTTCCCAAGGAAATCCTAATTCATTTGTTCATCAACTGTGCCTTGCTCATGAAGCAACCTCAACCTTTGATCATATGCAATCAAGGGAAGTTCTTTAATTCATCATTTCATGCATATTTGAACTTATTTGAGTGTCCTCAATCATCAATTCATCAAGATATGAGGTTTGGACTTGAGAAGTTGATCAGTCAATTCATCTGACTATTTTAAAATACACTGAGACCTAACTTTTGATGTGTTTGTCAAATGGAGATGACCCCAAGAGAACCAATGTTTTTAAGAACCATAAGAACAACTTTCATGTTCATCAAAAATTGATTTGAAGCTTGGAAGGTAATCATCCACTTCAAAATATTATAGGTCATTTTGACTGAAACCCTAATTTTGGGTCAACTTCCTAAGGACATAACTCCTTCATTTTTCCTGATTTTGAGGTGGGATCAAATGCATTGGAAAGCTTAAGTTGTCCACTTCAAATGTTATGTTGAGAAAAATTTCAAAATCCTAAAATAAATACATATGATAATGCAAAACATCATAGGTCACTTTGGACCAAAGGCATTGAAATTTGAAAAAGTCCAACTTCAAGTGCCCATAACTTCTTCATCAAAAATCCAAATGATGAAAAATTTAAGTCCAAATTGATTTTCTTGAAAAGATATACAACTTTGATGTTGAAGGGTTTGTCATTTGGAGCCTGTATTATTGAAACAGAAGTGCTTAAAGTTTGGCCATTTTTGAAAATCTCACATGTACATGTTTTGCACCCTACACTTGATGATCACTTTTCACCAATTTCCAAGTTTCAAATGAAGTTTTGATCAACATAACAAATGATCCTCATGCAAAAAGCTTTCCAACCATTACTCATAAGGTTGTGTTTCATTTATGGAAATGGCATTTTCGAAAGCATGAACATATTGGTGCATTTTTGAAAATCAATTAAATTTGCATTGCATGAGCTAAACATACACCATCTGAACGTCCAATTTACATCTGCTGATGATTAGCTTGCAAATCCAAGTGGAATTGGGCCCTCCATGCGCCTGTACAGGCCCATGCATGGAGGCCCTTTCCATCCATGCAATGAAATGATCATGCTTTCAGCCATGCCTTTTGCTATAAATACATGCCTTATTGTCGCATTACGCGAAAAACCAGCGGGAAAACGAAACAACAGAGCCACCACCGTGCGTTATTTATCCCAAAGGAGGGAAAGGAAATGCTCGAAGTAAACCTGGAAAAGATATGGTCTCGCGACCAGAGAGGGATGGGATCGGGAGTCGGTTATGCGAAGGGAAGGTATTAGCACCCCTACGCATCCGTTGTACTCGACGGGATCCACACACGAAAGAATAGAAGAAAGGTTGCTAAAACTGCTCAAACACTGCACAAGGCTGGAAGGAAACACAGAAAGACAAAAGAAACGGGACTCGGCAGGATATCGCATCCTGGGCCTACGTAGTCTGTCAGACACAGACATCAGAGTTGACGTAGTTCGGGACAGGGGAAACGTGCTCGCTAGGATGTCGCATCCTATGCATACGTATCTTCTCTGACCGGAGAAGAATCAGAGCACTCGTAGCTCGGCTAACGCACGCCAAACAAAACAAACACAGGAAACCGACTGCCAATCGCTGGACTTACGTCAGACTCCACACAAACAGGCAAACATGGAAACCGAATGCCAATCGCTGGACTTACATCAGACTCCGAACCAACAAACACACACACAAAGGGGTTGCAAAAGAAAAAGGGCGCTCGGAGAGATCAGCTCATCTCCTGCCTACGTACCTCATCTGGTATGAGGATCAGGGCGACATAGTTCCCCTACGTAGGGAAAGAACTTCTAACCTAACCAGAGACTGGGAAAAGACAAACTAGAAGGGAGCCTGACTCGAGCCTAATAGTTATCATGTAATCCACAATTGTCCTAGGTTGAGGTTTCTATCCTAACTTGCACAGGAAGCAAGCTATCCTAAGCAGCACAATCAAACAAACAAGCACAATAAAGCAAGCACACACACTATATGCAAACAATTGGGCTCATACAAGGTTAGGCTGCAGAAACAAGCCAACTGGAATGGGGTGTTTTTAGCTCTTAACCCTAACATTGAGAGTTAGGGTGAAGCAGATGAAATGGGAAGTGAGGATAAGACCTCACAGCTCTTATCCCTGGCCTGGGAGAGCTTGACTCAAAATAGAAAGTGTGGGAGTTCAGAATGTAGGAACTCTGCTCCACAGATGACTGACACAACAAGATCTTGGATTCTTATTCACAATGCATCAACACATGGTGTGTGAGCAAAGTGAATTACACAACTGAATAGCAGGGGATGGATTGCACATCCCTTTTATCTGCCAATTGCCTCTTAAGAGGTCTTTACCTGCTTGGCACAAAAATTAAACAAACACAAGCATTGCCTCTTAAGGAGGGCTTCAGACATGTGCCTACCAATAACAGTAGGTCTTCCAGACTACATGAAGATCAAGAAATTATACCTCAGTGGTATGCAAACCACAAGCAATGCCAAGCAAGTTCAAATGAACTTAAAGCAACTTAGGTACCTGTGGAAATAGCTAAACCAATCAGTACACTCAGATAAACAGTCAATAGTCAATATCAGACAGACAGACAAAACCAATCAAACAACAATGAGCAAGCCACAAGGCAAACACAAATGAATTATCTTCAACCTACAAAACACACAATGGTTAGCAAATCACAACAAATGACCAAGCTTAAATGAAGGAGCCACTCCAATCATGGAAATGTACACTTGAACCTGAAATCACAACTCAAATGGTAAGTCCAAACCACTAGGTCAAAGCCTAGGGTCAAAAGAGGATCAAAAATCCAAAACAGAACCTCAAACTCAACAAAAAGCAACTTCAAACACATATTAACATGTCTTAAAAAGTGCCCCATCAAAATCAATAAGCAAGTTCAAATGGTAGGCAAGAGAAGCTAATGACCAATTCAAGGCATACAAATGGACAATGAGATTCAAAATTCCAAATCAAATCAGAAATGGTTCAAATAATTCTGGAAAAAATCATGATCATTCAACACATTCAAAACATCCATCATACAAAAAATCAGAAGCATTAGAGGTCATTTGGCATGAAAATCACATTGTACAAGTTAGACAACCAAATGTGTGACACAAATTGTCACACCATGTTAACACAAGTATAAAACAGAAATGGAGCATGGGAAAAATGTCAACCCAAAGCCAAAATGTCCATCAATATGTCTAGAATCAGCATCTAAGATTTCAAGTTCATTGGATTAAAAACAAGCATTTCACAAAGGAAAGAGTAGGGCAAGGTCACAAATGCATATGTGTTCAATCATCCTAGAATAAATTAATTTTCCAGCCAGGCACAACTTGCAAATTCATGATCATAAAAAACTAGACATTCTAAGGAGCATTTTGCAAAAAATTAGGGATCAATTGGATGATTTTTCAATTTGTTATGATTTTATGAAGTTTGGAAAAAATTTGAAGTCAAAACATGGCCAAGGCATGAAATAATGGAGGGAATATGTGAAAATGAGAGAATATTTGAATGAATGCGCTCGGTGGGACTCGAACCCTGGTCCAATCTCAAAAAAGCGCGCCTAAGTGAAACGATGTCGTTTCACTGAAGAAAACCTAAGCCTGGCCAAATTCCAGAATTCGTAGCTAAATATGAAGGTTTCGTAGCTAATTCAAGAACAGTTCGTAGCAAATCTGGAAAATCACATGATCTTCATCTTCTTCCTCTTGAAGACGATGAACTTCATGAGCAAATTCCCAGTTTTTTCAGAAAACATCCAGAAATCAAAAACAAATGCATCATTCGAATCCTGGTTTCATGCATATCAAAGATCAACAATCAAATCATGCTAAAACATCATAACAAGCTTGAATCGAAGAAAATCAAAATTGACATCAAACTTTCAAACACGCATAACTTCATGGATAATGCACCATTTCACTCAATTTTTATATCAGAATCATCACCAAGCAAAGATCTACACAAATATCATAATGAATTCAAGAATAATTGAGATCGAAACTTGACCTCTTGAAGAACAGCAAGTGGAAACTCGTGCTACAAGGCTCAGCAATGGTCCAAAACTCTTCTACAATGCTTGTTGAGATGATTGATGGAGAGATTGAAGCTCAAACAAGCATGAATCTAGTAGAATTTGAAACTTCCATTAATGCTTCAAGCTTCATGTATGGTCAAAACTGGCACGAATTCTTCCAAATTCACGTTCAAATCTCCTCGAAAACACTTCATGATCATGATTCCAACAAGAGAAATGGCTTTTGTGTGAGAAAATTGAAAGTTCTTGTTGAGAGAAATTTTTGATCAATTCAAGATTCAGATCTGAAAATGTATGTTAATCCCAAATGCAGTTGCAATTATCCTTATATATGCTTGGTTAATGATCCTGAAAGCAAGCTTAAGCCAAAACTAATTGAGATTAGCAAATTACAAGGTGTGTGCACAAATTGGATTTTCACCTCATGCATGAGGTGCATGCATGAACAGTGCATTATGCTGACCCAAATCCACTTAAAAAAGGCCCATGCACACTTTGGGATTGGTATTTCATGCATATGATCAACCAAATTGATTTTATTAATTTTCCTTCAAAAAGCTTCATGAATGAGCTTATGATCATGCAAGTGAAATTCATACCATGTAATAGATGTTTTGGAAACTACATGTCATGAGGAACAAAATGCAAAAAGAACCACCAAAATTGGAGTCTTGGTTCAAAAGATATGGCCATTTGAATTTTTAAGCACACTTTGCCATGATTGGATCATAACTTCTCAACCACACATCATAAATCCATGATCTTGGACTTTTTGGAAATGGGAGAGAAATATATTCAACTTTCATGTTGGACAAAATTTCATTTGAAGCTTCTTTGATGTTGGAAAGTTGAGTTGAAGTTGGTCCAAAACCTTTCCATTTTTGGAAATTTCAAATTATGGGTCACTTTCTATTTTGGGAAATTCTTGACTTGACTTCAAATTCTTCAATATGAGTGTTTTAAATGTCAAATGAGACTTGTTTGAACATGAATGAAGTATCTCTAATCACTTCCCACCTCCAAATCCACAGTTGACTTTGCAGTTGACTTTTATGGGCCTCAGATAACTTGGGCATGCACTGTGGACTCTGAGCCTTCAACACTTGGCCAAGTTGCTTCAAAATGATCCTTGGGTCATGTAAGCTCATTGGGATACCCATAGGGCTTTCATCTCATGGAAAATGCTATTGCTCTCTTGCACAGTTGAATCTCCTGACCAGTCTTGACTGAGGAAAGGCAATGCACTATGCAATGTGAATGCAATGTTAATGACCTAAAAATGAAATGTATATACAAATGGGAGGTGCAAATTTGAGGTGCTACAGCTGCCCCTATTCAATCAACTGGGAACCTGACCGGATGATAGCAACGGCTGTCAGACCTTCAAGGTACACAGGGATTGAATACCAAAGAACCGTAGAAATTTGCACTCTGCGGGAGATGATACAAAGAAAAGCGAGGCCATTTACCGATGGCGGCTGCACAATAAATTCAGGAAAGCGAGGCCATTTAGCGATGGCTAATTTACTGGAAAATTGATATTTACCGATATCAACGTCAGCGAGACCATTTACCGATGGCTGCTGGGAAACAACATCCAAAAGAAGCAGGACCATTTACCGATGGTGGCTTCAACTGGGAATTTGATATTTATCACTGGGGATTTTGATTTTTATCAATGAAAGGATATAGCCAGACGTCAACGGACGAATGGGAAAAACTCAACGTTTATCGACACCAACGGAGAGGTGACCAGACATCAACGGATGAACTGGGGAAAGAGATACAACCAGACGTCAACGGACGAATGGGAAAAACTCAACGTTTATCGACACCAACGGAGAGGTGACCAGACATCAACGGATGAACTGGGAAAGGATACAATGTTTACCGACATCGAAAGATGATGCGTACAGAAGTGAAGCAAGACCACACATTTACCAATGACTGGGAGAAAGACTCGATGTTTACCGACATCGAAAAATGATGTTTACCGACACCAAAAAAGGATGACCAGACATTTACCGATGACTGGAATGAGACTCGATGTTTACCGACACCGAAACAATGGCGTTTACCGACACCAAAAAAAGAACGACCAGACATTTACCGATGACTGGAGTGAGACTCGATGTTTACCGACACCGAAACAATGGCGTTTACCGACACCAAAAAAGGACACACACGGGTGCTGACATGACACTTACCGGTATCACAGGGATGACATCTACATATGTCAAGGTAAGGCTAAACACTTGCTGGGGATCTCATTGGGGAGCTCACTGGGGAGAATCAACCTTGAATGCTGTCTGTCAAGAGCAACTGTAGCAAATGTGTCGTACAGATATTGAACAATGATCCGCCTCTGCCGGGGATATGGTCTGATTAGGTTTAACACATGAATGCATATGTTTGAATTTTTCTATGGCGTAATGCTCCATATTGAATGGAAATGCTACGCGATTTGAGGATTCAATGATTACTACATGCAAGATGCAAAATGATGAAAACTCCTGCTAAGGAGCAAACGGATTGCTCTGCTGAGCGCACAATTCTGATTAGATTCTCCAACTCTGTGGGGAGACGCACTGTCGGGGGTGCCTTGCGGATCTGATACTCTGGGGACAGCAGAGAAACCAACTCAACTTGGGAGTCTCTGGCTGGGGAGTAGCACTGCTACTGGAGAGAGGATCCCACCGGGAACAACCTTCACTGAATCCAATCCATTTGGGGACTCCGCTAGGGAAACAACCAATGCTCACCTCTGCTGAGGATAGCGGCCAATCTACAGGTAGGATAAACTCTACTGGGGATAATTTTCACCGACCCTGATCCACTTGGGGAACTCGCTGGGGAAAACCATCAACACAAACCTCTGCTGGGGAGATCTGCTAGGGGAAAACATTCACAACCCTGATGGGGAAAGGCATCCACAACCCTGCTGAGGATTACAGTACTTCATACCCGACTGCTGAGGAACAAACTACTCACTGATACCTCCGTTGGGGATACAACATCCTTCAGACTCAGTGGGGACTAACAGCCTTCAGACTAGCAGGGGATAGAACAGCCTTGAACTTGCTGCTGAGGGACACATTACCCACAAACGCTTTTGCCGGGGAAGAACAGTTATAATAACTTTCAAACTTGCTTGGCGAAACAGCCACTTCCAAGCCTGCTGGGGAAACATCCTCAATCCTGCTGAGGAATCCCTGATCTTGACTATGTTGGGTAGACAAGTCCTGAACTTGCTTCATTTGCTGGGGAAGATCCCCATCCTCTCACACTATTGGACAATGCTGACAACATCCCTGAACCAACCGTGGCTTATCTGCTCTAGCCAACAATCAAAGATGATAACCTGCAAAACAACAAGACATACATGCCCCAGGGGATTGTGTGGACAAGATACACTCAAGTGTACTCAACAATCAAAATGATTTTCAAATGTTTTATCTTTCTGCACGTTATTGTCTAGCCTTCATGTTTTTATATGCAATGTTTATCAAAAATTCGGACGTTTTTGCAAACAAAATAGTAAAATAAAAACAAGAGAGCAATTTATCTGAATAACGACTTTTATTGATTGAAAATGGGCCTGAAACGGCAAATACATCAGGAAGCAATTCCTAGGAAGAGGTAATTGCGCACAAAAGGAAAAATCTATCCTAATGGAAATGTGAACACGGCATCCACTATTTCCCAATTCTGTTATGACTCACAGATCATCAACTTCTCCCCAAATTCCTTGCTTTCTGAGAAGAATGACTGGATCGATCATATCCTTCGAGATGATAGACACTGAAGCGCGATGAAGTACAGATAACTCAGACTGTAGTCTTCGCTTTAATCCCTCTTTTGCCTGGATCGCCCTTTCAGGTTTTCAATCCACCGGGATACCCATTTTTGCCTAAGCCGCCCTTGCGGGTTTTCGACTTACCGGGTGTACAAATTCTTTTCATTTTTTATCCCTAACTTTTGCCCGAACCTTTTTCTTTTTTTTTGGTTCGCCGGGATGCCCTTTTTTGCCTGGACTCTTTTATTCTTTTTGTCCAGCGGGTCAATTTATGCGAAGTATTTTTTGACTACATCTGAGTTAACAGGGGACGGAAAATCTTCACCATCCATAGTTGTAAGCATCAAGGCTCCACCAGAGAAAACTTTTTTAACAACATATGAACCTTCGTAATTAGGAGTCCATTTGCCCCTGTTATCTGTACCGGGAGGAAGGATCCTCTTCAAAACTAAATCACCAGTCTGATAGCTTCGAGGATGCACTTTCTGATCAAAGGCTTTCTTCATCCTTCTCTGATACAACTGCCCATGGCACACAGCTGCTAGCCGCCTCTCTTCGATAAAGCTCAACTTATTAAACCTTGTTCGAATCCACTCAGCTTCGTCCAACTTGACATCCAACAGGACTCTCAGAGAAGGAATCTCCACTTCAATAGGTAGGACTGCCTCCATACCATACACAAGGGAGTAAGGGGTTGCCCCGGTCGACGTACGTACTGAAGTACGGTACCCATGCAAAGCGAAAGGCAGCATCTCATGCCAATCTTTGTACGTCACGACCATCTTCTGCACAATCTTCTTGATATTCTTGTTTGCCGCCTCTACAGCACCATTCATCTTCGGTCTGTAAGAAGAAGAATTGTGATGTTCAATCTTGAAATCTTTGCAAAGCTCCTTCATCATCTTGTTATTGAGATTCGAACCATTATCAGTGATGATTCTCTCGGGAACCCCATAACGACAGATGATTTCCTTCTTAATAAACTGGGCAACCACTTGTTTGGTAACATTAGCATAGGAAGCTGCTTCCACCCACTTGGTGAAGTAATCAATCGCAACCAGGATGAAGCGATGTCCATTAGAAGCAGTAGGCTCAATCTTCCCAATCATGTCAATGCCCCACATCGCGAATGGCCAAGGTGAATTCATGACATTCAGAGGGCTTGGTGGTACATGCACCTTATCAGCATAAATCTGGCATTTATGGCACTTCCGAGCGTACTTGAAACAATCGGATTCCATAGTCATCCAATAATAACCGGCTCTCAACAATTTCTTAGACATTGCATGACCACCAGCATGGGTACCAAAAGATCCTTCATGCACTTCTTGCATCAACATGTCTGCTTCGTGTCTATCCACGCATATGAGCAGAACCATGTCAAAGTTCCTCTTGTACAGCACCTCATCCTGATTCAAATAAAAGCTTCCAGCTAGCCTTCTCAGGGTTTTCTTATCATTCTTTAACGCTCCTTCAGGATACTCCTGACTTTTGAGGAAATTCTTGATATCATAGTACCACGGCTTCTCATCAACAACATACTCGGCTGCAAACACATACGCAGGCCTCTCGAGCCGATTCACCGCAACATGTGGCACATGATTCCACCAATGGACTTTGATCATAGATGACAAAGTAGCCAAGGCATCAGCCATCTGATTCTCATCTCGGGGGACGTGATACAACTTCACTTTTTTGAAGAAAGTTAGGATCCTTCTGGTGTAATCTCTGTAAGGAATCAAATGCGGCTGATGGGTATTCCAATCTCCATTGACCTGGTTAATCACTAGAGCGGAATCTCCATAGATGTCCAGAGTTTGGATCCTTAAATTGATGGCTTCTTCTATCCCCATGATACAAGCCTCATATTCAGCCTCGTTGTTGGTCACGTCAAAAGTCAATCTGGCAGAAAAAGGTATATGAGCACCTTTAGGATTGATAAGCACTGCCCCAACACCGTTGCCATTCACATTAACAGCCCCATCAAACATCAATGTCCACTTGTCATCAGGATCCGGTCCTTCCTCGACAAGAGGCTCTTCATAATATTTCATCTTAAGATACATGATGTCTTCATCAGGGAATTCAAACATCATCGGCTGATAATCATCAATAAGTTGCTCGGCAAGGTAGTCTGACAAAATACTACCTTTGATGGCCTTCTGTGACGTGTACTGGATATCATACTCTATTAGAATCATCTGCCAACGAGCAACACGTCCGGTGAGAGCCGGCTTCTCAAAGATGTACTTCACTGGATCCATCTTAGAAATCAACAAGGTAGTATGGTTCAACATATACTGCCTCAGTCGGTGAGCAGCCCAGGCCAAAGCACAACAAGTTTTCTCGAGCTGAGAATATTTTATTTCACAGTCGGTAAACTTTTTGCTAAGGTAGTATATGGCATGCTCTTTTCGACCAGACTCGTCATGCTGTCCCAATACACACCCCCATCGAATTCTCAGTCACTAACAGGTACATTATCAGAGGTCTCCCAGGAACTGGAGGTATAAGGATTGGAGGTTTCTGTAAATACTCTTTTATCTTGTCAAAAGCTTTCTGACAGTCATCATTCCACCTGATTGCTTGATTCTTCCTTAGCAATTTGAAAATCGGTTCACACGTGGCAGTTAGGTGAGATACGAACCGTGCAATGTAGTTCAATCTCCCTAAAAACCCACGAACCTGCTTTTCAGTTTTTGGTTCAGGCATCTCTTGTATAGCTCTTACTTTCGCTGGATCAACCTCAATCCCTTTCTTATTGACAATGAAACCCAACAGCTTACCGGATCTCACACCAAACGTACACTTGTTTGGATTCAGCCTCAGTTTGAATTTCTTCAGCCTTTCAAACAACTTCTGCAAATTTACCAGGTGCTCCTCTTCTGTCTGCGACTTTGCAATCATATCATCCACGTACACTTCAATCTCTTTGTGCATCATGTCATGAAAGAGAGTCGTCATAGCCCTCTGATAGGTAGCACCGACATTCTTCAGCCCAAATGGCATCACCTTATAGCAGAACATGCCCCAAGGTGTAATGAATGTCGTCTTTTCCATGTCTTCTAGCGCCATCTTGATCTGATTATAGCCAGAGAATCCGTCCATGAAATAGAAAACCGAGGATTGGGCAGTATTATCAACCAATACATCAATGTGAGGTAATGGGAAGTCATCTTTCGGACTGGCTCTGTTCAAATCCCGGTAATCGACACACATCCTGACTTTACCGTCCTTCTTCGGCACGGGAACGATGTTGGCCACCCACAGGGGATAAGTAGTAACTGACAGAAAACCCGCATCCAACTGCTTCTGAACCTCTTCCTTGATCTTGACAGCCGTATCAGGACTAGTTCTCCGAAGCTTCTGCTTTACCGAAGGACAATCTTGTCTGAGAGGTAGCCTATGCACCACAATGTCTGTATCCAAACCAGGCATATCTTGATACGACCAGGCGAATATCTCCACATATTCTCTCAGCATTTCAATCAACCTTCTCTTGACATCTTCCTTCAAAGCAGCCCCGATCTTGATCTCTCTTCTGGCGTCCTCAGTACCAAGATTAATAATCTCCAACTCCTCCTGATGAGGTTGGATGACCCTTTCCTCCTACTTCAATAATCTGACCAGTTCTTTGGGGAGTTCACAATCTTCCTCACTCTCCTCTTCAGCTTGGTAGATGGGATTATTGAAATCATACTGAGCCATAACAGAACTGTTTATAGTGGAGTCCGTAAGATCGATTCTGCATGTTTAATGCTTTATTTTAGAAAAAAGAGTTCAAGAAAGTCACAAAAACAAAAAAACATTGCCATTTTATTGTTTTGAAAAATGAAAATAAAAACAGAAAGACAGGGATCACAAAGTTGTTTGCAAAACGTCCTTTATTAATGATATCATTGAAAAACATGATGAGGCCCTACAATGAACCACTATGCCTTGGGCAGAACATAGGGTTTTGTGCAAAATGAAAAACAAAAGAAAATTACTCTGTTTGAAGAGTAACTTGGACCACTTCTTCAGCTGTCCAATTGTTGATCGACTCCCCTGGAGCACAAGGGCGAACCCAGTTGTTCAGATCACAATCACTGTCTCCGTCTTCACTACTGGTTGCAAAGACATCGCCATGATTCATCAGCCCAACGCTAGTAAAGGTACTCGGCCCTTTCTGCTCACCCTGCTCTGCCTGCAGAGGTTGATAACCAATACCGAATTTGTCTTCTTTGACGGGCAGGTCCACCATCTTGCCCTAGCCTTCTACATTGCCCGAGTTGACAACCTCCACTGCCTGCTTGTAGGATGCAATTGAGGCACTTGGCTTCTTCTGCTCAGCAAAAGCCACCTTCTCAAGAGCAACGGTCTCAAACGCCTGGCATAGAGTTTCATGGATCTCGCCATCCACCTCCACATACTTGATAGAGGATAAATGACTCACCAGAATGTCCTCCTCGCCGCACACGGTCACAATCTGACCGTTCCAAACATACTTCAGCTTTTGATGGAGAGTTGACGAAACTGCCCCAGCCCCATGTATCCAGGGACGTCCCAATAAGCAACTATATGCTGGCTGGATGTCCATCACATAGAAGACAACATCAAATACCTCCGGGCCAATCTTCACTGGCAACGTGACCTCACCAAAAACAGACCGTTTGGATCCATCAAATGCACGGACAATGAGATCGCTTGGAGTGAGGACAACCCCTTCAACATCAATCTTACTCAGAATTTTCTTGGGCAGCACATTCAAAGATGAGGCAGTATCCACCAACACATGAGACAGCACTGCACCCTTGCACTTCATGGTGATATGCAGGGCTTTGTTATGGTTGCGACCTTCAGGCGTTAGATCCAAGTCTGTGAACCCCAAACCATGCCTTGTACTGACATTAGCAATAACACCCTCCAACTGATTGACAGAGATCTCTTGAGGCACGTAAGCCAGATTCAACATCTTCAGCAAGGCATTACGGTGTGCCTCAGAGCACAATAACAAAGAGAGTATGGAAATCTTGGACGGAGTTTGATTCAGCTGATCTACAATCTTGTAGTCACTCTTCTTAATAATCTTCATAAACTCCTCCACATCTTTCTCAAACGAGCCCTCAGGCGCCTCCTTCTGAACAGGCTCTTCAACCACTGCTTGCTTACCCTTAGCCTTGGCGAGTGCCTCACCATTGTTGTCTCTCAAAGCCTGCGGTGCAAACAGACGACCGCTTCTGGTAAACCCTCCAGGTCCCCCTACATTGTCCACAACTGGACTCACAATCACAGGAGCTTTACTCGGCAAGCCAATTGTCACTGGAGCTTGATTAACTGGCCTGATCTGACTCTCTGCCCTTCGGTTGTTGCGGTAAGCATTGTCATACTTCCACGGCACGACCTTACTGTTCTCAACCGGTCTTCTACCAGAAGCAACAATAGTAGTGGGAGCACTGACAGTTACTGGAGCAGATATAGTAACAGGAGTACCAACGGTTGCAGGTGCATTAACAGTTCTCTGGCCACGTCCAGAACCTTCAGACGGTTTGAAATAAATGGTAACAGTTGACACCATCCCACGTTCTTTCACGGCCCTAGCAAACTGCAAACAACCTTCATCCATCAAACCCTGGATACCATTCTTCAACTGCATACACCCATTCTCTGAATCCGCACAGTCTGAGCAATCCTCATCACAGCCCGGGAACACTCCCCCATTCAACAAATGCTCTTTCACAATCTGCAATGGTGTCTGAATCTCATCAACATCAACCACCAAGTCCACATCTTCTTCATCTTCCACATTATTCACCCTATTAGCACCATGCCGAGGCATAGGGTTATTCACAACATTAGGCACAGGAGCAAAATTGATTGTTTTGGCGTCAATATGGTGCCCCGGTGCACCGGAGTGAAAGTCACAACGAACGTTGGCATCATACCCAGCAGGTATCTTTGTCAACGGAGCCATTGTACGCAGTTCAACAAACCCTAATCTGTGCAACTCGGGCAGCAACTCAGCATATGTCATGGGCAACGGGTCGAATCGACGGTCCGACATTCTCTGTCTTGGCTGAAACGGACGTTGTTGTTGTTGTTGTGGTGGTGGTGGTGCTCTCTGTTGTTGCTGTTGTCGCGGTTGAGGTGCTGGGATAGTTACTGTAGCAACCTGGCAGTATTGCCCTCTGTTCATATTTCTTCTACTGTGCACGGCATTAGTCTCACCCTCTCTCCTACGAGGTGCCCCAGAAAATGGCTTCTTCGAAGATGAAGAAACCAGCATCCTGAATCCTTCCGGCTTTAATGAGACTCTCTGTCCTTTCTCCACAAATCACCACATCAGAAAAACTACCGAACGGGCAGCTTCCCATCCGGTCCATGAACACTCCTTGCAAAGTTCCAATAAACATATCGGTCAACTCCCTCTCCAGCATAGGGGGTTGCACTCTTGCAGATAATTCCCGCCATCTCTGGGCGTACTCCTTGAAACTTTCTCCAGATTTCTGACACAGGCTCTGTAACTGAGTCCGGCTTGGAGCCATGTCCATATTGTGCTTGTATTGCCTCAAAAAGGCCTCCCCCAGATCTCTCCAACTTCTGATAGATTCTCTTTTCAGCTCCATGTACCAATCCAAGGAAGCTCCAGACAAGCTGTCCTGGAAAAAATACATCCACATCTTTTCATCGTCCGTATATGCAGAGATCTTTCTGTAGTATGCCTGCACATGGGTGCGAGGACAAGAAGTATCGTTGTATTTGTCAAAGGAAGGCGCTTTGAACTTGTAAGGAATCCTCAATCCCTCAACCAAACCCATATTCGTCACGTCAAACCCCAGAGAGTTCTGACACTCCATGGCTCTGATCTTCTCAGCTAGGGCATCAACTTTTCGTCCCTCTCTTCAACTCTTCCAACCTCGTCTTCATCACTGAGCAAGGTAAACATATCCTCCTGCCTGTCAACCAGCGGAGCAGGATGGCGTACTGGAGCACGGGTCACTCTGGCATTAACAGTCTCTGCAGCAAGAGGCTGTCCATTGATTCTGATACCCCTCAAATCATCACCCATAGCATAATCATTGACGGGGACGGTGGCAGCAACAACATTATCATTCACAGGAACACCCACTGGCGAAGCACGACTGGCAGGTGGGATCACAACTTCCTGTCTCTGGGCTAAGGCGCGCAGCTCCTCTTGCCCTTGAACGACCCCTTGCATCATGGTCATGAATTGGGCCATGTTAGCTCTCATCTCAGCCAACTCTGCTTGCACTTGATCCATATTCCTTTGTTGATTCAGTCTGGTAGCGTAGCGGTGCGGACGTTGATCAGCAATCCTGCCTAAAACAGGAACCAGAGTGAGAAGTCTCGTTCAAGAACACCTGTAATGCAAAATGATGTGTGTATGATGTTTATGATGCGTATGATGCACATTATATGTTCATTCCTCAGGCATTCAAGAGCCTAATTCATCTTTCAAGAAATGGCAACCTGCAACAATGAACAACAAAGAAACAACCTACACAGGATAATGAGCACGAGGTGAAACATCAACAATCTCATCTATAGACATGAGCAACAAGGATCATACAACAGTATTCAAACAAAGATCCAAATGATCAGAGTACAATAATGAATCCCATCCAACAAGCCTGGAGGTGATTCTCAACATCAACAACAGATACAAGCTAGGAAAGATGTCCTCCAGGAATGAGCGTCTTCAGATACTAGCACTGGTCTATCAACAAGTCACATTCTGAACACTCAGGCAGAGGAGTGAGCTTCTCCCTCAGTTGTCTTCTGAGCTCCACAACTTCTCCTCCAAGCTGGCTCTCTGATGCACGTCTTAGGTCTACCTCCTTCTTCAACTGAACATCTTTGTCTCTAAGCTGCTTTTCCAGGTCTCGTATCTTCTTCTGATAATTGGCTTCAGCTCTCTGCAACCTCAAGCACTCTCGGTGTTCTTCATTCAACAGTGTCTCCATCTCCTCATAGGACCTCTTCTTGCTTTTCAATCTTCTAGCATCTTCCCCTTGCATGCTTTTGAGTTGATGAGCCAAGTTCAACTTATCAGCTTTGGCTTTGTAAAGCTCCATCTGAGTATCTTGTTCCTTCTCTTTCAACCGACGATTCTCCATCAAGGCTTGCTTGTAGTGCTCAGCAGGCACACTCTCAGCAAGGATCAGGGGTGGTTGCTATTGCAATGACTCCACCCTATCATAGGGTAACAACAAAGTCTCAACTCTCTTTTTGACCCAATCAATGTAATCAGGCATAGCAACTGCAAACTTCTTCCCTAACACAGCTCCATCCTTGACACCAATGGTCTTCCAAGCTCTTCCTACTTGCTCCAATCTAGCAGGGTCACTCCGCTTCTCAAAATACACACTTTCAGCTATCTCAGCATCTAGTGGTCTTCCATTCATCACAAACCCCAACTGGCGAAGAGAAAGAACCGAGTTGTAATTGATGCAACCCTTAGTCCCTATGAGTGGCACATTACGAAACTCTCCACAACTCATAATGACATTACGCACATCCATCCGGTAAGATTGCCACCTGATATCATAGGAGGTGAGAGACATAATCCTCTGAGTCCACTTATGAGTGCTCTGAGTATCCACAAAAGGTCCACTGGTTGGCAGAAGAGACAAGAACCACCTGAGCAACAAAGGGAGACAGCATCTGATAGCTCCACCCTTACCATGCCTACTGTGTATAGCATAGTAAGTGTCAGCTAACAAAGTAGGAACTGGGTTTCCTCCAAGGAAAATAGTGACAGCAGCAAAGTCCACAAAGTTAGGCATACTCGGGAACAACACCACTCCATAGATCATGATAGCTAACTGGGCATTGAACGCTTCCCAATTTCCCTTCTTTGCTTCTTCTTTAGCCATCCTCACCAGATACTTCAAAGGCAAACCCACAACATCACCACTGGATGTCCAATTGTCACTCACTTCCTTGATACTCAAATAAAGAGCTCTGGCAACAACCCTGAAATCAACCTCCTTTGGCACATCCAAGAAAGGCACCTGAAATCTGATCGGGACATTCATCAGGATGGAGTACTCTTCAAGAGTGGGCGCTAACTGATAATCCTGGAAGGTGAAACAACGGAGCTCTGGGTCATAGAACTGTAGGAGAGTCTGCAGAGGTACTGGATCTACCACCATCTTCAACAGTGTCAACAAATCCCCATACTGATCAACAAACATTTTCTGATTACCGCCGGTCACAAGATTGCTCAACTCTATCAACGATGTCAATGGTTCACGGTGAAAACTGTAGGTGCAAGTCTTCCTCTTCAACTCTGGAACGGTTGCCATCTCTCACAGTGAATAGACTCCTGAATGAACCTGAGAAATGATATGCATGAGGAGTTTCTTTTCTTTTCTTTATTTTTTTATTGCATTATTTTTTTGAAAATAAACATGCTATAATGCAAATGATGCAAACACGACTGGCTGGCTGTGTGTTACGGAGCACAGGTTCAAAGCTTCGGCCTGAATTCGGAACCACAAAGTCATCTGAGACCCAAAGTCATCTGGAACCCATATATCTCTGAACCAAGTCACCAACAGGAACCAAGAGTCACCAACAACTCAATAGTCACCAACAAGTCACCAACGGTACCTGTAATGATTCATTCCCTCCCCACTCACGGGTGTAATCTAGGCCAGGGTAAGGTTAAGAGAAACGCAGGATAAACAACCCTTTCATAGAATATCATCATGTACACACCCGATGTATGCACCGATAATACCCCATCAGGATCTGAACTGCTCGTGATATCATGTTCCGCTAAGTGGCGCAATACCACCCGCTTCCCATGAATCACTCTAATCCTAGGTATCCTAGAGTTCACTCATAGCCTGGGTATTGGGCCTTTTACCTCTTGTAACTCCCACCCCACAGAGAGACAAACACACAGCCAGCACAAATGAAAATATGATGCATGCAAACATAAATGCAAACATAAACAAATAAATGCAATAAATGAAATAGTAAAAGCAACCAAACCCTATTCTAAAGAGCGCTAGGAGTGACTCGCTTAGGGAAGATGGACCAGCAAGAGGTCAACTTCTCTTATAATCCCCAGCAGAGTCGCCAGCTGTCGCATTACGCGAAAAACCGGCGGAAAAACGAAACAACAGAGCCGCCACCGTGCGTTATTTATCCCAAAGGAGGGAAAGGAAACGCTCGAAGTAAACCTGGAAAAGATATGGTCTCGCGACCAGAGAGGGATGGGATCAGGAGTCGGTTATGCAAAGGGAAGGTATTAGCACCCCTACGCATCTGTCGTACTCGACGGGATCCACGCACAAAAGAATAGAAGAAAGGTTGCTAAAACTGCTCAAACACTGCACAAGGCTGGAAGGAAACACAGAAAGACAAAAGAAACGGGACTCGGCAGGATATCACATCCTGGGCCTACGTAGTCTGTCAGACACAGACATCAGAGTCGACGTAGTTTGGGACAGGGGAAACGTGCTTGCTAGGATGTCGCATCCTATGCATACGTATCTTCTCTGACCGGAGAAGAATCAGAGCACTCGTAGCTCGGCTAACGCACGCCAAACAAAACAAATACAGGAAACCGACTGCCAATCGCTGGACTTACGTCAGACTCCACACAAACAGGCAAACATGGAAACCGAATGCCAATCGCTGGACTTACATCAGACTCCGAACCAACAAACACACACACAAAGGGGTTGCAAAAGAAAAAGGGCGCCCGGAGAGATCAGCTCATCTCCTGCCTACGTACCTCATCTGGTATGAGGATCAGGGCGACGTAGTTCCCCTACGCAGGGAAAGAACTTCTAACCTAACCAGAGACTGGGAAAAGACAAACTAGAAGGGAGCCTTACTCGAGCCTAATAGTTATCATGTAATCCACAATGGTCCTAGGTTGAGGTTTCTATCCTAACTTGCACAGGAAGCAAGCTATCCTAAGCAGCACAATCAAACAAACAAGCACAATAAAGCAAGCACACACACTATATGCAAACAATTGGGCTCATACAAGGTTAGGCTGCAGAAACAAGCCAACTGGAATGGGGTGTTTTTAGCTCTTAACCCTAACATTGAGAGTTAGGGTGAAGCAGATGAAATGGGAAGTGAGGATAAGACCTCACAGCTCTTATCCCTGGCCTGGGAGAGCTTGACTCAAAATAGAAAGTGTGGGAGTTCAGAATGTAGGAACTCTTCTCCACAGATGACTGACACAACAAGATCTTGGGTTCTTATTCACAATGCATCAACACATGGTGTGTGAGCAAAGTGAATGACACAACTGAATAGCAGGGGATGGATTGCACATCCCTTTTATCTTCCAATTGCCTCTTAAGTGGTCTTTACCTGCTTGGCACAAAAATTAAACAAACACAAGCATTGCCTCTTAAGGAGGGCTTCAGACAGGTGCCTACCAATAACAGTAGGTCTTCCAGACTACATGAAGTACAAGAAATTATTCGTCAGTGGTATGCAAACCACAAGCAATGCCAAGCAAGTTCAAATGAACTTAAAGCAACTTAGGTATCTGTGGAAACAGCTAAACCAATCAGTACACTCAGATAAACAGTCAATAGTCAATATCAGACAGACAGACAAAACCAATCAAACAACAATGAGCAAGCCACAAGGCAAACACAAATGAATTATCTTCAACCTATAAAACACACAAAGGTTAGAAAATCACAACAAATGACCAAGCTTAAATGAAGGAGCCACTCCAATCATGGAAATGTACACTTGAACCTGAAATCACAACTCAAATGGTAAGTCCAAACCACTAGGTCAAAGCCTAGGGTCAAAAGAGGATCAAAAATCCAAAACAGAACCTCAAACTCAACACAAAGCAACTTCAAACACATATTAACATGTCTTAAAAAGTGCCCCATCAAAATCAATAAGCAAGTTCAAATGGTAGGCAAGAGAAGCTAATGACCAATTCAAGGCATACAAATGGATAATGAGATTCAAAATTCCAAATCAAATCATAAATGGTTCAAATAATTCTGGAAAAAATCATGATCATTCAACACATTCAAAACATCCATCATACAAAAAATCAGAAGCATTAGAGGTCATTTGGCATGAAAATCACATTGTACAAGTTAGACAACCAAATGTGTGACGCAAATTGTCACACCATGTTAACACAAGTATAAAACAGAAATGGAGCATGGGAAAAATGTCAACCCAAAGCCAAAATGTCCATCAATGTGTCTAGAATCAGCATGTAAGATTTCAAGTTCATTGGATTAAAAACAAGCATTTCAAAAAGGAAAGAGTAGGGCAAGGTCACAAATGCATATGTGTTCAATCATCCTAGAACAAATTAATTTTCCAGCCAGGCACAACTTTCAAATTCATGATCATAAAAAACTAGACATTCTAAGGAGCATTTTGCAAAAAATTGGGGATCAATTGGATGATTTTTCAATTTGTTATGATTTTATGAAGTTTGGAAAAAATTTGAAGTCAAAACATGGCCAAGGCATGAAATAATGGAGGGAATATGTGAAAATGAGAGAATATTTGAATGAATGCGCTTGGTGGGACTCGAACCCTGGTCCAAATTCAAAAAAGCGCGCCTAAGTGAAACGGTGTCGTTTCACTGAAGAAACCCTAAGCCTGGCCAAATTCCAGAATTCGTAGCTAAATATGAAGGTTTCGTAGCTAATTCAAGAACAGTTCGTAGAAAATCTGGAAAATCACATGATCTTCATCTTCTTCCTCTTGAAGACGATGAACTTCATGAGCGAATTCCCAGTTTTTTCAGAAAACGTCCAGAAATCAAAAACAAATGCATCATTCGAATCCTCGTTTCATGCACATCAAAGATCAACAATCAAATCATGCTAAAACATCATAACAAGCTTGAATCGAAGAAATCAAAATTGACATCAAACTTTCAAACACGCATAACTTCATGGATAATGCACCATTTCACTCAGTTTTTATATCAGAATCATCACCAAGCAAAGATCTACACAAATATCATAATGAATTCAAGAATAATTGAGATCGAAACTTGACCTCTTGAAGAACAGCAAGTGGAAACTCGTGCTACAAGGCTCAGCAATGGTTCAAAACTCTTCTACAATGCTTGTTGAGATGATTGATGGAGAGATTGAGGCTCAAACAAGCACGAATCTAGTAGAATTTGAAACTTCCATTAATGCTTCAAGCTTCATGTATGGTCAAAACTGACACGAATTCTTCCAAATTCACGTTCAAATCTCCTCGAAAACACTTCATGATCATGATTCCAACAAGAGAAATGGCTTTTGTGTGAGAAAATTGAAAGTTCTTGTTGAGAGAAATTTTTGATCAATTCAAGATTCAGATCTGAAAATGTATGTTAATCCCAAATGCAGTTGCAATTATCCTTATATATGCTTGGTTAATGATCCTGAAAGCAAGCTTAAGCCAAAACTAATTGAGATTAGCAAATTATAAGGTGTGTGCACAAATTGGATTTTCACCTCATGCATGAGGTGCATGCGTGAACAGTGCATTATGCTGACCCAAATCCACTTGAAAAAGGCCCATGCACACTTTGGGATTGGTATTTCATGCATATGATCAACCAAATTGATTTTATTAAATTTCCTTCAAAAAGCTTCATGAATGAGCATATGATCATGCAAGTGAAATTCATACCATGTAATGGATGTTTTGGAAACTACATGTCATGAGGAACAAAATGCAAAAAGAACCACCAAAATTGGAGTCTTGGTTCAAAAGATATGGCCATTTGAATTTTTAAGCACACTTTGCCATGATTGGATCATAACTTCTCAACCACACATCATAAATCCATGATCTTGGACTTTTTGGAAATGGGAGAGAAAGATCTTCAACTTTCATGTTGGACAAAATTTCATTTGAAGCTTATTTGATGTTGGAAAGTTGAGTTGAAGTTGGTCCAAAACCTTTCCATTTTTGGAAATTTCAAATTATGGGTCACTTTCTATTTTGGGAAATTCTTGACTTGACTTCAAATTCTTCAATGTGAGTGTTTGAAATGTCAAATGAGACTTGTTTGAACATGAATGAAGTATCTCTAATCACTTCCCACCTCTAAATCCACAGTTGACTTTGCAGTTGACTTTTATGGGCCTCAGATAACTTAGGCATGCACTGTGGACTCTGAGCCTTCAACACTTGGCCAAGTTGCTTCAAAATGATCCTTGGGTCATGTAAGATCATTGGGATACCCATAGGGCTTTCATCTCATGGAAAATGCTATTGCTCTCTTGCACAGTTGAATCTCCTGACCAGTCTTGACTGATGAAAGGCAATGCACTATGCAATGTGAATGCAATGTTAACGACCTAAAAATGAAATGTATATACAAATGGGAGGTGCAAATTTGAGGTGCTACACTTATGCTCCTCATTTCAGTAACCTGAAGGCGCCCTAAGCGTTGCACGATTGATTCCTCACCCATACTCAAAGGAACTCACCATTTTTTCTCTCAACTTTTTCAGATCTAAACTTCAAATTCATTTATTGATTTTAGATCTAAAGTTCCTTAGCCTCGCCACCTTAATCCATAGATCACACTACAAGCTTAATCACCAAGAAATCATGCTCTCAAACTCTGCAAATCAGAGGTTTACTTCAAATTTTATTTTCTTCGAATATGCTCGTATATTGCTTGTTTCTTGTTGTTGCTGTGTTGTCTGAAGTCCTCTACATAGAGGCAATCTTTTAGAGCTTTGAATTTTCAAATTCCAACAAGTTTAGTTGAACACCATAGAAATTCAACCTCTGATTTCTCTCAATATAGAAACCTAGAGTGAATTTGGTTGGCACAGGGGTGATGTACATCACCCCAGCTTTCGTTTGGTACCTAGATCGTGGCATTTGGTAAACATTTATTTCTATGCAAATTTGACCGATGCCAGAAGTTGGCCAGAGAAGATTGTGGTGTACACCACCGTCTGGTCTCCAGATTGAATCTGAACCGTGCATTTGTTTTTCCAGATTTAATCCAGGCCACTCAATGTTATGACTTTTTTAAAGGCCAGGTGTGATTACATTGACTAAGGTACATGGTAGGCACGCGTGTGTGAGCCATGCGATTTGCCAGCTCAATTAATGAGCTCTGCATCCAACGCTCCACGCTTTTTGTTATTTTTAAGTTCTGATTTTAATTTTTTTTTATTTCTTTTAATTCCATTTCATTTTAAAAATTCATATCTCCTTCATTATTGGTCCAAAAAATGTGAAACCAATTGCATTTTTCTTCTTTTAATTTCTAGTTTCTAAAAGTGATTTTTAATATTTTTTATTTTATCATTTGATATTTTTTAGGAATTTTCTCTTTTCAGGTTATTTTTAATTCATTTTAAATAGTTTTTGATATTCAAAAAATACAAAAATATTTTTCCAACCTCTTTGAATGATGATAGGTCTATGAAAAATATTCTCATCAATTTATTAATTGATTTGAGATTTATTTGAGATTTTAATTCAATTAGGTTATTTTTATGCATTTTTAATTGATTAAAAATAGTTTTTGACTTCTAAAAATGCTAAAAAATTTATTCAAACTTTGTTTGACCTTGTTGAACTGGGATAATTCACTTGGACTTTTCAAAGTTGATTTGAAGTGAATTTGAAGTTTGACCTTTCCTTATTATTTTAATTCTAGTATTATTTTAATTTTGAAAAATACCAAAAAGTATTTTATTTGTTTCTTGACTTCTAATCTTCATTTTGCTCCTGTTTACTATTGTTTGACCTTGATCTTCTCTATCTTTGGTCACTGCTTATTGATTATTTCATTTCATTTCCATTAATGTACTTTAATATTCTTCTTCTTTTTCTTTTTTGATCAATGAGTTAAAGATTGGTGGTTAGCCTTGATACATGGGAGGTTTAACCTTCCTTGATTCAAATCTAATTCAACTTGATCATGGATCAAGTAAATGGTTTTGCATTAAGGATAGGTTGCTTCCTAATCAAGCAAAGAACCTAAATCAATACAAGATCATTTCTCATCTTCTTTTGGCATGGCAAGTTGTAGGAGTTTGATTCACTAATCAAAATCTCTAACTTGTGTTGTTGCCTACATTATTATTGACCGGCCTCAGATAGTTGTGACTTCTACATAAGTCCAATTACGATTGCTTAACATAGCGCTAAGTTGCCTTATGGCACACTAACTCTAACACTAACCATTAATCATTAACATTTAATTCTTGCACTTTACATTTATGCAATTTACTATTCTTGTACATATTATTCATTTGCTTTTGCCCTTTGCTCATTTGAGCACATGTTTATGTTAATGCAATTTGTCTTTTGCTCACTTGAGCACATAATTGTGTACATTATTGTGCTTGTGCTTTTGTTTTGATTGTTGTGGACCAAATACCAAAATGGACAAAAAGGACTTAGATTCTACGACATACCCTATGCAAAATGGAGTAAAATGCCTTAATGTTGAAAATGGATTAGAAGGACCAAATCTCTAAACTCACTCTTGTCCATTCTTGATTTACTTCATGGAACTTTTTGATGTGGGTGCTTTTGTGCTAGGGATTCTTATTTGAACCAAATTGAAGAACCATTGTCATGTGCTTCAAAAGAAAGATACAAGAGCCATTGGAAGATTTCTAAGAGCTTTGCTTGCTTGATTGATTGATTGAGCTTACACTTATTTGCTTGCTTATTCCAAAGGATGGGAGCTACTTGGATCCTCAATATGATCTCAAGAAGGGAACTCCATTTGTGGTCTTGTTTCTTATCCTTCATCTCTTGTATGATTAGGCCTTTATCCATTCTTCTTCTTCCCTCCACTCTAACCCGAGCCAAAACTTTTGTGCAAACATTAAGACTTGTTTTCAAACATTAGAAACCTAAGCATTATGCTTTTGATTTTCAAACTTTCTTTTCATAACACTTATTTTGAATTGAATCTTTAAGTCAACTTTGACCATATTTTGTAAACACTTTTCATTGGTAAATATAACCCGTCCAAATACTTTTTGTGGTTTCAATGGCCACTTTCTTATCAAACTGTTTTATAACCAATAGCTATTAGGTTTGAGTTATCCTTGAGGTAGATATAATACTGACCTATATCCTTAGTGTTGGACAATGAGTCTTCCATGCTTATTATAGGGTTAACCCCTCACTAGCATGTTGAAGCTATCCTCACATGGTGGATTTGTGGTTTTTAGGTTGAGTTTTCTCCCTTTGATGATAAAAGACCTTAAGGCTTTTGGACCAATCAATTCACCAACTTGTTTTGAGATTTTTACCCCGAACTATGAGGTTTTGATCCTAATCTTTTTTAAGATGGTACGTAGGCAATAGGTTTATCCATTCAAACACAAAATTGTAAATAACTTGTATATTCTTTTCTCATCTCCCCAATCATGTTTGCACAAACAAATTTTCACAAAAATACCAACCTTGCAACAAGTGTGAAAAGGGCTCCCTAGGAGTACCTAGGATTTTTTGGGTGCTTAACACCTTCCCATTGCATAACCAACCCCCTTACCCCGATCTCTGACATTTTTATTAGTTTTTGATTCGATAAAAATTCTCGGTTTTTGTTCGCTTTCTAACCTTTCCTTTGGATAAATAGAAGTGCGGTGGCGACTCGACTTGTATGGTTTACTTTTGATTTAGTCAATAAATCTAAAGGTAACGAATACCCCGCTACAGAAAAGTGGCGAATCTGCTGGGGACATTTGCCTAGTGGGTTTTGCCTACTTTTCATATTTGTTGTATTGTATTGTATATTATTTTGTGACATATTTTTGTGCAATTTGGGATTACTGTATTGTATGTAATGATTGAATTGCTTGATATATTAATTCCTTGTATGCTTGGTGATCTTTGTGAGATGAGTTCTATACCCGAACTTGAGTGCACTTAGGATAGGAGAATGGCATAGTTTTGTTGACTTATGTGGAGTTATTCCTTAGCAAGTTGACTTGCAAGCCCATTCACTTGGTGGAGGCCATGTTGGGATCAATAATGTCACACGAGTAGTCGTGGTTAGGCATTACTCTTTCCAATATAGACCTTAGAAGCCAAGGGCCTTAGTTTACCAAGCCCATCTTGGCCTATTTCTAGGACGTAGTGCGAAGGTCGTTCAAATGTAAGATTTGATACGATTGTTACGCGATACTACACTCCTAAGAGTCTCTCTTGAGAATATTTTTGGAATACGAGTAGTTGTTTATCCGATAATATCCGAAAGATGGGATGATGACTATGGGGACCTCTTGTAGAACATGTTTGGCAGGTTTAAACCCTAGTACACTCCCTTTGGGTGGTTCTTAACCGAGACTCCATGCTCGTGACTTGCAACAAACCCTTGATTCATGGTTGATCCGTTCTTGTGTATCCTTAATATCAATGGAACTTGGGTGTTGATAAGGTGTAAACCATAATCCACCGAAATAGATGCTTGATATTAAGGATAACTTGATCCATCCCATGACCTTTGTGTGGTGTGCTTTGCTTGATCCTTGAGTGTGATTGTTGCATCCATGCATTCATGCACCCATTTGCATCCATATCATTAATAATAAGCAAATTTTCAAGGAACTTAAGAGGTCTATTTGCAAATTTTCATACATGGATAGACAAAGAAGGAATACGAAGAAGTACAGTTTCAGACAACCCGACTTGAAAGAGCTAAGGAATTTGACATCCTATGTATTAGATCCCTTGGGTTTCAAGGCTCGTCATGGGAAGCTCCTATCTATTCTGGCTACTCAGGTGGACGAAGGTTTGATGAGTGTATTGGTGCAGTTCTATGATCCCTTGTACCGTTGCTTCACATTTCCGAATTTCCAGCTTATGCCTACGCTTGAGGAGTATGCCTATCTTGTGGGTATACCTATCCTAGACCAGTTGTCATTCAGTGGCTTAGAGAGGGTTCCTACTTCTCAAGAGATTGCTGATATGTTGCATATATATGAATCTCTGGTTGGTGCTCATATGACTACCAAAGGTGGAATTCAAGGTCTCCCTTCTGAGTTCCTCATTGCTCAAGCTACTATGTATGGGAAGGCCATGAGTGAGGACGCCTTTGAGGCTATATTTGTACTTCTCATCTATGGGCTAGTGTTATTCCCCAACATCGACAAGTTTGTGGATGTGAACACTATTAGGATTTTCTCTACTCTTAATCCCGTTCCGACTCTGTTGGGTGACACTTATTTCTCTTTGCACATGAGGAATGCAAAGGGTGGTGGTACCATTGCGTGTTGTTTGCCTCTGTTGTACAAGTGGTTTATACGCACTTGCCGCAGACGGTCGCCTTCAAGGAGAACAAAGGATGTCTACGGTGGTCCACGAGACTTATGTCTCTCACTAATGATGATATCTTTTGGTACAACCATGTATATGATGGTGTGCAGAATATCGACTCTTGTGGTGAATTCTCCAATGTGCCTCTTCTTGGTACATGTGGTGGGATTAACTACAACCCTATTTTGGCACGTCGTCAGCTTGGGTTCCCCCTAAAGGATAAACTTAATAACATTCTGTTAGAAGGTGTATTCTTCCAGGAGGGTAAAGATCCCCAAGGCTTGAAGGGCAGGATGGTTCGCGCTTGGCGCAAGATCCATAGGAAGGGAAGGAAAGAGATCGGTCCAAAGAACTGTATTGCTTTGGAGCTCTATAGCTCTTGGGTTAGGAGGAGAGCTTCCGAATACCTCATGCCTTATGAGTATCCAAGACCTACACCTTTGGTTGTGGTTAGGCCTTCAACCCTCCCTGACCAAGGAGTAGAGGAGTTGAGAGACGAAGACCGTTCACGTTCCTGGATCCGTGAACGAGAGGAGTTGCTTCAGCAGCTTAGAGAGAAGGGTGCTTTGATAGAGTTCCTTGAGCACCAGTCTATTCATGAGCCTGATGATGCGTTGACTTCTCTCCTTCCTCAGTCTTCCAAGTTCTGGAAGAGGAAGTACGATCGACTCGCCAAAGAGAAGGCGGATATGGAGGCAGCCTATGAGAGGGAGGTGAAGAGGCTTCGTGCAGCTTATCTTCCAGTCTCCAGAGCTTTATATGATTATTTCTATCTTGTATTGTATTTGGTTACCAAGACTGTACTTCTTTGGTGTAAAAATATTTTCCAGATATTATTGATGCGATATTTCCATATATGTCTAAATGATTAATATTTTTCAATATTTGCAAATAGGACTCTAAAGTTCCTCTGATATAAAAATAAATCATATGCACAAGCATTGCATGCATCATGTGCATAAGCAGGTTTTGCTCCAGGCTTCTCATTCTATGGTCTAACTGTGTGTTCTTCATTTATTTTGAAGACAAGCTGACTCACCGGTACTACATCCGAGCCAACAGTTCAAGACTGATGGATCATCTAGAGCAAGAGAACCGTGAACTCAAGGAGGAAGTTGCCAGATTGACTGCCCTGATGGAGTCTTTCATGGCCGCCCAGAGCCAGTCTTCTCCGACACCTTCAACTCCTCCCCAGAGGACAGTCATCTCCGAGATTGCCTCTTCAACAGTGCCTGCGGCCAGTCCCCACTTTGCACCAACTGCTATGCCAGCTGGGTTTCCCTAGGGGATGCCTGCCAATTTTGTTCCTGAGGGTCTCGCCCCAACATTTGCTTCTCTGCTGGCATCTAGCCCGGTCCTCGCCGTTCCGCCTCCTGTCGTGCATACTATGCCAAGAGTAGACGACACCATCTACCACTCTGAGCCGTCTGAGGGCCCAGATGTCTATGAAAAGATGGACGCCATGAACGATCAGTTTCTTGAGCTCCGCAAGGAACTCAAAACTCTCAGAGGAAAGGACCTCTTCGGCAAGTCTGCTGTTGAACTCTGCTTAGTTCCGAACGTCAAAATACCTGTAAAATTCAAAGTGCCTGACTTTGAAAAGTACAAGGGAAATACTTGCCCTCTCAGCCACCTGGTCATGTATGCAAGAAAGATGTCGACTCATACCGACAATGATCAACTTCTTATTCACTATTTCCAGGACAGTTTGTCCGGTGCTGCCCTGAGATGGTATATGGGCTTGGACAGCGCGAACATCCGATCCTTCAATGATCTTGGCGAAGCTTTCGTCAAGCAATACAAGTATAATGTGGATATGGCTCCCGATAGGGATCAATTGAGAGCCATGTCCCAGAAGGACAAGGAAACTTTCAAAGAGTACGCCCAGAGGTGGCGAGAGCTAGCAACACAGATTGTGCCTCCGCTGGAGGAGAAAGAAATGACCAAGATCTTCCTGAAGACCTTGAGCTCATTTTACTATGAGCGGATGATTGTCAGCGCTCCTTCTGATTTCACCGAGATGGTGAACATGGGGATGCGTTTGGAGGAAGGAGTCAAGGAAGGGCGCCTGACTAGAGAAGAAGGCTCTTCTGCCAAACGATATGGGGAGTTTGGAAAGAAGAAAGATGGTGAGGGACATGCTGTGACCTCCCATATTAAACCCAGAAGACCCTCAGTAAGGAGGAAGACCGTGCGTCCTGCCGGTAATCAGCATCAGGTGGCTCACATAGCACCTGTTTTTAGAGAAAATCAACACTATCAACACAACAATAACCAGCAAGAGCAACATCAGCAATATCAACAACAACATCACCGTCCTCAACAGCAGGCCTACCAGCCTCGAAACAACAATCAGACTAGTACAAGCTATGAGAGGAAGAGGGTCACCTTTGATCCTATTCCTATGACCTATGCAGAGCTCTAACCCTCTTTGATAGAGAGGAAGGTGATTACTCCACGCGATCCACCGGCTATACCTACCAACCCTCAGTGGTGGTATAAGCCCGAGCTACATTGTGTTTATCATTCTGGTGCCTCCGAACATGACGTGGAAAACTGTTACCCGCTGAAGACCAAGGTTCAGGACCTTGTGAGAAGTGGTATCTTGTGTTTCAAGGACGTAGGTCCCAATGTAAAGAAGAACTCATTGCCCGAGCATGGGAAATCCTCTGTCAACATGGTCCAGGGCTGCCCTGGTAAATATAAGGTCAAATATGTCAGCCATATTCGACAATCGTTGGTCCAGATGCACAGACTATTATGTGATTACAGTCACTATGAGCATGACCATGACAGATGTCGTGTTTGCACTGTCAATCAGAGGGGATGTTGCCAAGTCCGCAAAGACATCCAAGAAATGTTGGATGAAGGTGTAATTGAAATACTTCAAAATCACGATGTTGATGATGAAGTCAATGTGATATCTCCAGTATTTCGGATCCCAGAGCCTGTTGTCATCCGGTATGATGGCAGTAAACAGAAGGCTTCTCCCTCTTTGCTAATTAAACTAGCTGGCCCTATGCCATATTCTTCTAATAAAGTTGTCCCCTATCACTACAATGTTGTGGCATTGGAGGATGGGAAGGAGGTTCCCCTGCCCTCTACTTCTGTTGTTAATATTGCCGATGTCAACGGCCTGACCCGTAGTGGTCGTGTCTTCTCGGCTCCGCCGAAGCCCCTGGATGACATCAGAAGGGCTGATGTTACTGATTATGTTGTGCGCCCGGTTGGAATGTTGTTATTGCTCCGAATCCGACACTTGTCGCCAATAAACCTGCCACTGTTGTAAGAACTCCTGTCGCTGCTGGCCAGAATAGCGCAATGAAAGAAGACCGTGATGAGATGGTGAGGCTCATCAAAAAGAGTGAATACAATGTTATAGATCAGCTCCTAAAAACACCGTCAAAGATCTTTGTGTTATCTTTGCTTATGAATTCAGAACCACACCGTGAAGCTCTGCAGAAGGTGTTGGATGTGGCGTATGTAGACCATGACGTCACAATAGAATAATTTGATAGTATTGTTGCAAACATCACCGCTTGTAACAATCTAAGTTTTTGTGATGCTGATCTCCCTGAAGAGGGAAGAGACCACAATTTGGCACTTAACATATCTATGAGATGCAAGGATGATGCCATGTCTAATGTGCTGGTAGACACTGGATCATCACTGAATGTGTTGCCAAAGTCCACTCTAAGCAGATTGTCATACCAGGGGCCTCCCATGAGGCAGAGTGGAGTAGTGGTAAAAGCTTTTGGTGGATCCCGCAAAACGGTGATTGGAGAGGTTGAACTCCCAGTCAAGATTGGACCAAGTGATTTCCAGATCACTTTCCAGGTCATGGATATCCACCCATCATATAGTTGTCTGTTGGGAAGACCATGGATTCACGAGGCAGGCGCCGTGACATCCACCCTACACCAGAAACTGAAATTTGTCAAGAACAAAAAGCTGGTGGTGGTAGGGGGAGAGAAGTCTCTCCTGGTTAGCCATTTGTCTGAAGGAGAATGGTGATCCAAAACGCAGCGGAATTTAAAATTTCTCCTTTAATGATCCTTACGAATGGGCATGATCAGTGATAGAATCGTTACCTTTTGTGGCGATCACGAACGTTGAACGATGACAACGCCTCTACTCAGTCCACACGAACGGATTCCTTCAATCTCAGTGCTAGCTGCTACGAATGAAGGCTTTGAGTGAGAGAGAGAGAGAGAGAGAGAGAGAGAGAAACGAAATTGCAAGTGTGACAATGCTTCTACACAAGGGTTCTATTTATAGAACCACTTGTGAGGTCTGCAAGCTAAAAAGCCCACTCAAGTGTATATGGCCCATATCTTATAATATGCCAAAATCACTTAAGCTCGTGGTACCTTACCATATTTCGTATTCTACTTAAGTACACTGTACCTTACGATGTTCTATAATTCACTTAAGGGCACCGTACATTACGGTATTCCTTAATTACTTTATCTCTCATCAATCTGTCCTTTGTGTGTGACCCTAAAGGTTTTCGCGGCATTGGCAATTATATTAAATCACGTATTTAACATAATAAACAGTGAGCGGTATCTAGCAACACATCACTGCCACCCAAGACACGAAAATGTCATGTGATCTGACAAATCCTTCTGTGATAATTATGTGTATAATTACCCTTTTGCCCTTATGTCTATATTGAACACAAGGCAAAGACCGTGTCATCCTTGTCCAGTTCAATATTGGGCCCATAGACATTTATCGTGTTACGCAGGATGGGCAAATTCCATCTAGGTCACTCATGTCCGTTAGCATGCTTCATGGAGTACCCATCAACTGTCTTTATGGTCATCCAATTACGGACAATGTTTGATCAGCAATAAGGCACTCGACTCTACACCTAGGGTCCATAGTGGTTTCAGGTCCAAGGGTGGTATACACCATTATCACCATGAGAATAACTTATGACACTTTGCATAACATTCTATATAGTATTCTCATAGCGGGTCAATCCAGTATAAATATTACTCTTAATATTCATACCTATGTTTAAGACTTGATAACTCTTTATCCATGATCCATGAGATGTGATCATCAGTCTCTAAACATAATAGTCTTCATGCTTTAATGTTATCCCACTTCACAATAAAGCTTGACTACCGATACTTTAAGAATAGTGTCCTTATGTCTAATGTGATCTCATGATTAAGTCATACTTGATACATTAAACGGACTAGCTATTCTAGGGACTTTATTAAATAAACATAATAAAGAAAAAGCCTTTTATTATTAATAAATAATTCGATACAAGTACCAAAAGTATTGGCCTCTAGGGCTTACACCAACACTGTCTTCCTTTTCTTACATAGATGCTGAGGATGAAGTTGGGACGCCGTTCCAAGCTTTATCTATTGTTGAGCCTACTAAGAAAGGAACTTCTTCATTTGCGTCCTACAATGATGCTAAGTTGGCCATTGAGCATGGCACAACTACTGGTTTGGGACAAATGATCAAGCTGGGAGACAATAAATCCCGGGATGGCATAGGGTATTCTTATGGAACTTTCAACAAACATGGGTTGTTTCAGAGTGGTGGTTTCATCCACACGGTTGAAGACGAGGAAGCTGATGCTATTGTGGAAGAGGATGCAGAGGAAGATTCTGGCAACTTTGTCATCCCTGGAGGAGTCTGCAATAACTGGGTCGCTATTGATGTTCCAACAGTTGTTCATAAGTCAACGTAATGTTCATTTTGTTTAAAAAACCCTTCTCCCATGCCAAAAGGAGAAGTGATGACATTGTTGGCTCATAAATACAATGATATTTTCATTCAATAAATTCATGTTAAATGTTTGTTTTTCCAATTATTTTCACTTTTTGCTTTTTGCATGAAATTGGTGATCACATAAAACCTTAAAAATAGAATAAAATCAATATTTTCATCTGCATAATGATTTGTCTTGTTTGAATTCTAAAATCTCTTTATATCCCAAATCATTATGCAGGTTGATCAAACCCATTGAACATAACGATCCAACACCATCTCCCAACTTTGAGTTCCCTGTATTTGAAGCTGAAGAAGATGATGTTGAAGAGATTCCTGACGAGATTACCCGTCTACTTGAGCACGAAGAGAAGATCATTCAGCCACATCTTGAGAATCTGGAAACAGTCAACTTGGGGTCTGAGGATTGCGTTCGAGAGGTGAAAATTGGGGCACTCCTGGAAGAATCTATTAAGAAGGGGTTGATTGAGTTGCTACGAGAATACGTCGATGTCTTTGCCTGGTCATATGAAGACATGCCTGGTCTGGATACTGATATCGTGCAACATTTCCTGCCTTTGAAGCCTGAGTGCGTGCCTGTGAAGTAGAAGCTCAGAAGAACTCATCCCGATATGGCAGTGAAGATCAAAGAAGAATTCAGAAGCAAATTGATGTGGGGTTTCGGGTGACTTTTACATATCCTCAATGGGTGGCCAATGATGTGCATGTGCCTAAGAAAGATGGAAAAGTCCGAATGTGTGTGGACTATAGAGACTTGAATAAAGCTATTCCGAAAGATGATTTCCCTCTACCACATATCGATATGTTGGTAGATAATACAGCTAAATTCAATGTCTTCTCATTTATGGATGGATTTTCCGGATATAATCAGATTAAAATGGCACCCGAAGATATGGAGAAGACAACATTCATCACACCTTGGGGAACATTCTGTTATCAAGTGATGCCCTTCGGTTTGAAGAATGCCAGAGCCACGTATCAATGAGCTATGACTACCTTGTTTCATGATATGATGCACAAGGAGATCGAGGTATATGTTGATGATATGATTGCAAAGTCGAGAACGGAAGTTGAACATGCAGAGCACTTGTTAAGGCTTTTTCAGCGTTTGAGGAAGTTTAAGCTTCGTCTGAATCCTAACAAGTGTACATTTGGAGTTCGTTCTGGAAAATTATTGGGCTTTATTGTCAGTGAGAGAGGTATTGAAGTTGATCCTGCCAAGTTCAAAGCAATACAAGAGATGCCTGCACCCAAAATTGAGAAGCAAGTCCGAGGGTTTCTTGGCCGCTTGAATTATATCTCCAGATTTATATCCCACATGACTGCCACATGTGCGCCTATATTCAAGCTCCTCCGAAAAGATCAGCGTCATGATTGGACCGAGGATTGCCAAAAAGTCTTTGACAGTATTAAAGAGTATATGTCCGAGCCTCCGATTTTGTCTCCGCCTGTGGAAGGGAGACCGTTGATTATGTATCTGACAGTTCTTGAAGATTCAATGGGTTGTGTCCTTGGTCAACAAGACGAATCAGGAAAGAAAGAATATGCTATCTACTACCTAAGTAAGAAGTTCACCGATTGTGAGTCTCGATACTCAATGCTTGAGAAAACATGTTGTACTTTGGCTTGGGCTGCTAAGCGCTTACGCCAGTATATGTTGAATCATACGACTTGGTTGATATCCAAAATGGATCCAATCAAGTATATCTTTGAGAAGCCTGCTTTAACCGGGAGGATTGCCCGTTGGCAGATGTTGTTATCTGAGTATGATATTAAGTATCGAGCTCAGAAAGCTATTAAAGGTAGTATCTTGGCTGACCACTTGGCACATCAACCAATTAAGGATTATCAGTCAGTTCAGTATGACTTCCCGGACGAGGAGATTCTGTATTTGAAAATGAAAGATTGCGATGAGCCTACGCTTGATGAAGGGCCAGATCCTGGTTCCCGATGGAGCATGGTGTTTGATGGCGCTGTTAATCAATATGAAAATGGTATTGGGGCAGTGATTATTACTCCTCAGGGCACAGATTTTCCTTTTACAGCAAGGTTAACTTTCAAATGCACGAATAATATGGCAGAGTATGAGGCCTGTATTATGGGTTTAGAAGAATGTATTGATCTTAGGATCAAACATCTTGATGTTTATGGTGATTCGGCCCTTGTTGTTAATCAGATTAAGGGTGAATGGGAGACGAATCAGTCTGGCCTCATCCCATATAGAGATTATGCGAGGAGGATTTCAACATTCTTTACTGAGGTTGATTTCCATCATATTCCTCGAGATGGGAATCGGATGGCAGATGCACTTGCTACGCTTGCCTCAATGATCGTGGTGAGACTCTGGAATGAAGTTCCCAATATCACTGTAATGCACTTCGACAGACCAACTCATGTATTTGCAGTAGAAGAAGTAAAGGATGATAAGCCATGGTATTATGATATCAAGTGTTTTCTGCAGAGTCAGATTTACCCGCCTGGGGCATCTGTGAAAGATAGGAAGACTTTGAGGAGATTGTCAGGCAGTTTCTACCTCAATGGCGATGTGCTTTATAAGAGGAATTTTGACATGGTTCTGCTCAGATGCGTGGATAGACACGAAGCAGACTTGTTAATGACTGAGGTCCATGAGGGTTCATTTGGTACTCATTCCAATGGACATGCCATGGCTAGAAAGATGTTGAGAGAAGGCTATTATTGGCTGACAATGGAGTCTGACTGCTGCAAATACGTGAAGAAATGCCACAAGTGTCAGATTTATGCGGACAAGATTCATATTCCCCCAACACTTTTGAATGTGATTTCATCACCATGGCCTTTCTCTATGTGGGTAATTGACATGATTGGCATGATAGAGCCAAAAGCGTCCAACGGTCACAGGTTTATTCTCGTAGCAATTGATTACTTCACTATGTGGGTTGAAGCGGCGTCATATGTGTAGCGGTGTATTCGTCGCTATATGATCTATTGGTTAAATCATAAGCAAAGCATACAAAGAATTCGAGTCGCCACCGCACTTTTATTTATCCAAAGGACTGGCTAAAAAGCGAACAAAAGCCTAAGAAGTTTTACGCGTAGAAAACTAATGAAAAGATCAGAGAGTCTGGGTAAGGTGTAAATTACGCAATGGGAAGGTGTTAGGCACCCACTACGTCCTAGGTACTCCTAGGGAGCCCTTTTCACACTTGTTGTATAAAATTGTTATTTGTTATGAAATATTTATTGTGCAAACATGATTGGGATGATGAGAAAAGAATATACAATTTTTATTGGGTTTGAACGGATGAACCCGTTGCCTACGTACCTTCCATCAAAGGTAAGGATCAAAACGCCGTAGTTTGGCTAAAAGATTTCCAAAAGTTTGTGAGTTCATTTTTAAACAATAGCACTGAGGCTTTTCATTATCAATGGGAGAAAACTCGGCCAAGACCAACATCCACCATGCGAGGATAGCTTCGACGTACTAGAGGGGTTAACCCTGTTTTCAGTACGGAAGTCTTATAGTCGACTCACTAAGGATAAGGTGAGGTTTACATCAACCACAATGATAATTGAAACCTATAGCTAATGCATGAAAACTTAGCAGGAATGGACAAAGCCAAAACAATTGAATGGGTGAAGTTAATTGATTGTGATTATGAAAGTAGAGTCAAAGTATGATTAAGATTGATTCAAAAGAAGTATTATGAAATGGAATTTGAAAAAAGTCAAGGACTTGGGGTCCAGGTTTTTGATTTGAAAACATGAAGATGTTTGCACAATATCTATCTCAAGTTTGAAAGTGATGTGTGAAAAGGTTTAGGACAAAATGGGGATGAATGGAGGAGGATGGATTGTAAAACTTCTTAGAAAGTTCACCTCTTGAGATCATATGGGAGATGATTCAAGTGTGTCCTTTGGAATGGGCAATGAGTAATAACAAAATAAGCTAACAAATGATACCGGATGCCACTCAATGGTCTTACTCCAATCTCACAAACAAAAAGCGGATACCGGATACCAATAGATGGATTTACACCAATCTCCTAAAACAGAAATGGATATCAGAGGCCACTCAATGGACTTACACTAATCTCCTAAAACAAAATGAAACTTGGATACCGGATGCCAATCTGTCTGGGCTTATACCAATATCCAACATATGATCATAGGAAAGCAAATGCCAACTTACAGGGACTTACAATTGCATCCTCACATACAATCAAACAAATGCATCAAGCAAAGATAAGATGAGTGGCCAATGAAATGGTCTTATACTCACTTCCATATCATAGAAACAATGGCCAAAGGAATGGTCTTACAATTGTTCTCAATGGGGCAAACAACAAGGATATGTCACAAAGACAAATGAAATGATCATGCACTAATGAGCAATTAATGATGATAAATGCATAGAGCATACAAGCAAACATGTGCATATGAAGTAAGCAATCAATCAATGAAGTCATTCAGCACACACTATAACCAAACAATTAGGCTCATACAAAGGGTTAGGCATTGAAGCCAACTGGAATAGGGTTAATGGTGCTCTTAACCTTGCCATCGAGGGGCTAAGGTGAAGCAGATGAGAGGATATGAGGGGTGTGCCTCATTGCTCTTATCCCTGGCCAGGGAGAGCATTTGAATATCAGAAGGTGTGGGAGTTCAGAAAGATGGAACTCTCTCCACAGATTATTGACTCAATAGATCTTGGGTTTGGATCTCAATGCTACAACCATGTAATGGGAGCAAGGAGAAGACTCACAGAATAGTGGGAGATAGACTACATATCTCTTATATCCACCAATTGCCTTATTTGAAGGACTTTTCCTGCTTGGGACAAATGTAAACACACACAAGCATTGCCTCTTAAGGAGGACTTCAGACAGTTGCCTGGCCAAGTAACAGGCCAGGTCTTCCAGACTACATGAAGATAAGAAATTATACCTCAATGCAAATTGCTATAAAGCAAAGCAAAGCAAGTTCTTAAAGAACTAAGCAACTAATGGTACCTGAAACCAGTCAAAAAGAATCAGTACACAACTCAAAGTTTAAGCAAAAATGAGATAAAGATCAACAGTCAACACAATCAGTTAAGTGTGCAATGCATAAAGCTCAAGGCATGTGAGCCAAGCAAACTACAAAACAAACAAGTTAGTCATGATAAACAATCAAGCTCAATCAATTTGTATTGTTCTCTTTGAAGCATTTGTTGCTTAACCTGAAAACATGAACTCAAACATGAGCAACAGGACCACTAGGACAAGCCTAGGGTCAAAAGGGGATGAGAAAGTCAAAACAGCAAGTGAAATCCAATCAAAATCAAGTTCAAACAATCAAGAAACAAACTCAATTGGTTTCATGTTCATATCATTCATCATCATGATTTCATAAGCAAATTAGGTCAAGGCATGGCATATAGAAGCTCATAGAAGTCAACAGCAAGACTTAACTCAAAACCAATCATAAACATTTCAAAAAATTATCAAATAATTCATGATCAAACATAATCCATAACATGATATGCATATCAAATTTTAGCTCATTTGGATAAAGGGAAGTTGGTCAATGAAAATCAGAAAGGCAAGGCAAGTTCAAGCATGCTCAAAGAAGTCAACCAAACATGTACCAACTTCAATAAATCATAAATCAGTGACAACATATTAGAGATGAATGAGATTAAAACCATGACAAAGCTTAAGATGTCTACAATTCACATGTCAAATTTCATGTTCATCCAATAATTTATGAGAATTTCACAAATCATATGAGAACATGTGTCACAAAAAAGTCAACAAATGACCAAATAGGGGAGAAATTCCAAATCAAATAGGAAAAGCCATCAATAATTCCAGAAAAATTCACATGTAAACTAGACATCCATAAGTACATTCATGCAAAAATTCAGACCGATTTGAGTTCAAGAAGCATGGTAATAAAAATCATGAAGTTGGACATCAATGGTGTGACACAAATTGTCACACCCCTAATCAAAAAAATCATAACTCACAAACCAGAAATGATAAATTCACAAACTCTACACCAAAATCACCATGAATGTGTCTAGTTTAAGCACAAAAAATTTGGAAGCCATTGGATAAAGCATCATCATTTCACAATTGATTTGGCAAAACATACATAAAATGAGCACATGTGACAAAACCCTAGCACCATTTAAAATTCACTCATGCAAAAATTCTGTAAAATACATGATAAAAAACTAGAGATTGAGATGATCATTTGGCAAAAAATCCCATAAATTTTGGATCAAAAATGATGGACTTATGAATTTTGGAAGTTTGGTCACAAAAATGAAATAATTATTGAAACATAAAATGATTTAATTAAAATAAATGGGAACCGGTGGCAATTTTGTAATTTGCTGGACGTTTTAATGAAACGCAGCGTATGGGAAAGGAGCGTGTCACGTGATGATTGGTTATGGCCAATGGAATAGTGTTTCCCATGCAAACAGAAAGCCAAACACGATTCACAGGGTTCTGGGTTTGAAAACTAGGGTTTATGCTGCTACAGTGACATTCATCATCTTCCTCCAAATCGTGAAAAAAATTCTTGCCCAGAAATGGAAAGTAAATACATCATTCGAATCAGCTAACAGCACACATCAACATTCCAAAAGCCATTTTCCCTAATTCAACTTATCATGGAAGAATCATGCAAAAACATTTTCATACATCAAGTTTCAAAACAATATTTCTCCCTAATTACTCAACCATTTTCAGTGGTTTAAAGCTCAATAGAATCATGGCAAAGAGATCTATCCAATGCATATCATGGTTTTGGGAATGGTTAAGGTCGAGGACTTACCAAATTTGAAGAACAGCTGTGATGCAGTTGTTGTTTGGTGGTAAATGCTCGAAACAGATGTGCAAGAAGGCTCCAGGAGGTGAATGGAAGTAGGAATTTAGCTCAATAACCTTGCTACTAGCTGCAAACAAGATCTGAAGGTGAGAAAAACAAGAAAGGGGGGTTTGAATTGTTTGGAAAAATAAGCGCTTTTTCAAAATGAAAATCACACAAGGATTTTATACTGGTTCGCTTATAACACAAAGCTACTCCAGTCCACCCGGCCGAGGTGATTTCGCCTTCAACAAGGACTTAATCCACTAATCTTGAAAGATTACAAACAACGTCTAAGAGAAAAATCTCTTAGTCCTCTCAAGTATACAGACTACACAGAGTCACTTGAGGAAATCAACAAACAATAGATGAAAGATTTATGTAATCTAGAGTGCTTCTAAGATAAGCAAGTATTACAATATTAAGAACAAGAGTTTTTCATGTAATAAGCAAAAGCTTCGTGAAGATTTAGAGAGCAAGAAGGTTTTCTTGTGTGTTGATGTTTCAGTATAATTTCTCCTTGTATATGTTGTATGCTGAATGTTGATTTGCAGTCCTTTATATAGATCAGTGAGGTAGCAGTTGAAACTGATGAGTAATAAGATGAATTTACGCCATCACTTAAATAGCTTCTGCAGGATAACTTTCTCTCCTTGAAATGACTACTTACCACATATAGTATCTTCTTTATTGAAGTTGGAGATTAACGTCTCTTACTGTATTAGGAAATCCATTTGCAAATCTTTACTTGACTTTAACGTTACTCTTTCATAATTAGCAATTCCATGATCAGAGTCTTGGTGTATCTGAGAAACTTGGAGTCTTGCTTCTGATGTTGATCTCTTTTGGATTTCTGATGATTTCTTCAGATAGCGTCAAGAGCTTCTGAAGTTTAGAGATAGCGTTGATCAGAGTCAGAACTTCTAGAGCTTACTTCTTGTTCAGATGCTTCTGATACTTTGCTGTTTTGCTCAGAGTTAGACTTTCTTGAACGTGTTTCCACTTCAGATGCTTCTGATCATATGATAATATGCTTCTGATCTGGTTCTGTATCTGATGACATCATCAGATTTCTTCCTTCTTTCTTTAGAACCCTGCACACTTAGAAACTTTTCGTTAGGGTGCCATTTTTGGTTTCATCCTTTGTTATCATCAAAATCAAGGAATCTGTTGTAGAACAATTTTTGTTCTTACAATCTCCCCCTTTTTGATGATGACAAAACAAACTTAATTAGCAGATGAAACATGAATAATATTAGATCAGATAGACAGAAGCTCCCCCTGAGATAGTGCTAGGGAGTTCAGAAGTTCTTACCAGAGCTTCTAAGTAAAGAGGTTTCTTGATACCTTCTGCAATTTCTTAAGTCCAGGTTAGATAAATTTGTTTTTAAGAAAAATATGTTGCAGAATGCTTAAGGTATTTAGACAATATTTTCATCAGAGCTATTAATGACTTCTCCCCCTTTTTGTCAGAATCAAAAAGACATAGCAAAAATAAGGAATTTAAGAGAAAAACATTGTATTCAGATAAAAACACAAAGGCAACAAGAACAGGAAAACATCATAATCAGAGAAAGCAAACAAAACAACAGGCAAGCAAAAAAAATATCCTAAGTGCCTAGGGGTTCGGAGGCGGAGGCATTCTCTGAAGCAACATAGCCAGCATGTTCTGAATGTTGTCGTTGACAGTATCTTGCTTGTCCATTCTGGCCCGGAGTTCATTCTGATCTTGCTTAAGTTCTTTCAGCGTTTGGAGAACCATAGGGATAACAGAAGAGGACTCCCCCAGAGTCAGAGCCTGTTGTGCTTCAGCAGCGGCCTGTGCTTCAGCTTCTGCAGCAGCAGCAGCATCTGCCAGAGCCTTAGCTTCAGCTTCCTTTTCCCTTAGGATTTCAGCTTGACGAGCCTTTTCTTCTTCCAATCTTCTGGCTTCTTCAGCTTCTCGCGCAAGTCTCTCTTCCTCTAGCCTCCTGGCTTCTTCAGCAGCTTCTCTGGCAAGTCTTTCCTGGAGTTTTGCCTCAGCATCTCTGATGTAGCCATTTCTGACTTGTTCAGAGATGTTCTTCAGTCTAAAAGCCTCAGAGGTCATCCAGCCAATGACTCTGTTCCAGTGTGTCCTTACAGAGTCAGGATCATCACTGACTTCAGAGTTAGTGGTCAGAGACTTGACCTTTTGTACTGAAGCCCCTGCTACCAGCATGATGGCTTCCTCAAGGGTAGGTATAGAAAGGTTTGGTTCAGAGGTTTGGGGTGAAAATGTTGGAGGGCTGAGATTTAATGTGAGAGGTTCAGATTCTGCTTCAGGTTCAGATCTTTGGGGTGAAGCGTAAAGAGGGTTTAAGTCTAAAGGTTCAGTTTCAGTTTCTGATTCAGGTGCAGCAGAGGTGTTTGGTGGGTTGATATCAGAGGTGGGAAGGTCAGAGGGTTGGTCTTCAGAAGGTTGGTTTTCAGAAGGGATGGTGGTTGTTTGTTGTGGTGGTGAAGTTATTTCAGGTTCTGTTGGTTGTTGTGAAGCGAGGTTTTGAGCATAAATTTGGGCTAAGGTTGGAGAGTCAGGGTCAGAGTAATCTTGGTCAGAGGAGATAGAAAGGTATGGGGGTGATTCTGGTTCTGAAGAGCATGAAGAGGAAGTGCTTTGGCTCATTTGTTCAGGTTCAGAAGGAGGTATGAATGTACGGGCGATATTTAAAATTGGTGAAGGTTGTGAGGTTCTGGTGGTTGAAGGAGGGATTTCAGAGGTTGTATAAATGGGTGGTGTTGGGAGAGGATTAGAGGAAGGAGTAGAGGAAACCATCAGAGGTACAGAGGTAATGGGAGGAACAGACGTACCAGTAGAAATTTGCAGAGGAGCTGGAGATCTGCTTCCAGAAGATTCTCCAAGTCTTGCCTTCTTTGCCTGTGGTGCTATCTTCTTCTCAGAGAGACCTCTCTTGTATCTGACGGAGTCTTCTTCTGAATCCAGACAGTCGTCGAGGCTGAAGTCAGAGATGTCAACACCTTCATCCAGCAGACGCTGAAGATAGATAGCAACAGCATCTCTGGGTTCATTCTTGAAGAACCTGGCAAGACCATGAGGCATCTTCCTCTGATCTTTCAAAGAATCCCAGGATGTGTCCAGAGTGGGTTTGACTTGAATCTTCTTGATTATTCCCATACTCTTGAGATTTCTGGCGTTCAGAGGCTTCCCAGTATCTATTGCCAGATCATCCATCAGTTTGGTCTTTTCCAGATGATCTACCAGTCCATTCTCGATGAAAACATCAGATAGCAATCTTCCCAGAGGGATGTAGGATCTGGGCTTCATGTTATTTCTGGTTTCCTTGACAGAATCTCTGAGGTATCTGAAGAGAAGTGCAGGAAGGCAGATCTTCACACCCTTTTGAATGCAATACAGAATGCATTTCTGATCTGCATTGATGTAATCAGATGAGTTAGATGCTGGGCGGTGGTGAATAGTTCCCAGAATGATCTTCAGCCACACTCTGAGGTTCTGATGCAACTCTTTGTTCTTTGAAGGATTTCCTTCAGTGTTGGGTTTGAAGATGGTTGGATTGATTACATCAGTAATGCGCTTTGACCTAGGAGGGATGTTGTAAATCCTTTTTCCTCCATCTCTCTCCATGTTCAGTAAAGAGGCAATTGACCCTTCAGTAATTACAATCTTTACCCCCAGAACATAGGAGACGATGAAATGGTCATCTGCATCTGCAAATCTCCAGAACTCCTTGATGAGAAGTGGGTAAACAGGACCATAAAGCCTTTGGAAGTAGTTTTCCCACCCTTGTTGACGAAGTTCTTGAGTAAGATCAACGCCATTTCTCCTCAGGTTGTCAAAATCTACTAGCGTTTCACACAACACTTCCAGTCCTTCAAAAGGGGTTGATAGGTTAATATGGCGTTCACGGTCAAGAACATGGGGTTCCTTGTAAACAGGGGTGATGGAGACGCCTGTAACCGTTGGAGTTGGAATGCTTGAAGTTTGAGCAGTTGAGCTTGATTCCATTTGTTGAGAAAAGTTAAACACTTCTTGTTGTTGAGCGTCCATGGTGAAGAAGAAGATGAAGATTGAGAGTTTGCAGAGAATGCTTCAGAGAGGTTTAGGGTTTTAGAGAGGGTTTGAGAGTGAGTGAGAGTGAAAAGTGTGTGAAATGTGAGAAAAGTGTTTAAATACTCTAAGTAAAACACATGCAAAACGACACATCAAATTGCGTTAGTACAAAGCTCAAGATTGCACGCTTGGGGGAAAAATGATTACAGCTAATTAATGAATGTCTAATCCCAACAGTACGCACACTGCTCAAGGAGATTTCAAACGTCTGTCCTTTGAATTTCTTTTGACAGCTGTCTAGAAGTTCTAGGGTTAGACGCTTAGTGCTCCACGTGTTGATGTATCTGATCTTCAGGAATACCAAAAGATTGATTCCTGGAGATTTCTAACTCAGATATCTTCTTAACTGGTAGAAGTATCAGAGTCAGAGGCAGAAGTACATTTGTTTTTATATCAGAGTCTCATTTTACATTTTCAGAGCCACACTTCATTCAGAGCAATTTTTAATGTTCAGATTTTCTAAGATGAAAAGAAATCTATCTTCAGCTAGAGGCTTAGTAAAGATATCTGCCCATTGATGTTCTGTATCAATGAACTTCAATGTTACTATCCCTTTCTGAACATAGTCTCTGATAAAATGATGTTTTATTTCAATGTGTTTGGCTCTGGAATGTAGAATAGGATTCTTACTTAAACAAATAGCAGCAGTATTATCACAAAAGATAGGAATGTTACTCTCAAAGATTTGCAGATCTTCTAACTGATGCTTCATCCAGAGCATCTGAGTTGTGCACAGTGATGCTGAGATGTATTCTGCTTCTGCAGTTGATAGAGCAATTGTTGACTGTCTTTTGCTAGCCCAGGATATTAGATTGTTTCCCAGAAGCTGGCAATTTCCAGATGTGCTTTTTCGTTCTAATCTATCTCCTGCATAATCTGCATCACAGTAACCAGAAAGTCTATACTCTGATGTTTTCTTATACATCAGGCCCAGGTTAGGAGTTCCTTTCAGATACTTAAGAATTCTCTTAACTGCTGTTAAATGAGATTCTCTAGGATCTGATTGGAATCTGGCACAGAGACAGACGCTAAAGAGAATATCAGGACGAGTAGCAGTCAGATAGAGAAGAGAGCCTATCATACCTCGATAGAGCTTCTGACAAACCTTTGAGCTTACTTCTTCTTTTTCAAGAATGCATGTTGGATGCATTGGAGTTTTTGCAGAGTTGCAGTCAGCCATGTCAAATTTCTTCAGAACATCTTTAATATATTTGCTTTGATGAACATATGTAACTTCTGAAGTTTGGTTAATTTGAATTCCCAGAAAGAACTTTAGTTCTTGCATTAGACTCATTTCAAATTCTGCCTGCATTAACTTAGAGAATTCTTGACAAACAGAGGCGTTAACTAAACCAAAAATAATGTCATCAACGTATATCTGGCATATCATGAGATCATTGTTAAGGTTCTTACAGAAAAGTGTGGAGTCAACTTTCCCTCTGATAAAATTGTGTTCCAGAAGAAAATTGCTTAAACGTTCATACCAAGCTCTGGGAGCTTGTTTAAGTCCATATAAAGATTTTTTAAGTTTAAAAACATGTTCTGGAAAGTTTGGATTTTCAAAACCTGGAGGTTGGTTGACATACACTTCTTCTGATATATAACCATTAAGGAATGCACTCTTGACATCCATTTGATATAATTTAATAGAATGGTTAATAGCAAAAGATACAAGAAGACGAATAGATTCTAACCTTGCGACTGGAGCAAAAGTTTCATTATAATCAATACCTTCTTGTTGACTATAACCTTGAGCTACCAGTCGAGCTTTGTTTCTGACGACTTCTCCTTTCTCATTCAGCTTGTTTCTGAATACCCATCTGGTTCCAATAACGTGAGTGCCTCTGGGCTTTGGAACAAGATCCCAGACATCATTCTTTGTGAATTGATCTAATTCTTCTTGCGTGGCTGAAACCCAGTCGTTATCTTGAAGTGCTTCATCACAGGACGTAGGCTCAATCAGAGACACTAGTCCCAGAGGAGTATCTTCAGAGGTTCTGAAGGTAGATCTGGTTCTGACAGGTTCGTCTTTGTTTCCCAGAATCAAATCTTCAGATACGTTGATACGACTTTTAACTTTCTTTGGGATTTCTGGGGTTTTAATTTCTTCAGAGTTCTGAGTGACAGTTGCTTCTGGAGCTTTATCAGAACCTGCAAGGGTGATTTCTAAATCTGCAAAATCTTCAACTAGCTTTGACTTTTCAGGGTCAAGCTTATCATCAAATCTGACATGAATTGATTCTTCCACAATTTTGGTTTCTGTGTTGTATACTCTGTAGCCTTTAGAGCGTTCTGAGTATCCTAACATAATACCTTTCTGTGCTTTGGAATCAAACTTGTTCAGATGTTCTTTAGTGTTTAAAATAAAGCAAGAACATCCAAAAGGATGAAAATATGAAATGTTTGGTTTTCTTCCTTTACACAGTTCATAGGGAGTCTTTTCCAGAATAGGTCTTATAGAGATTCTATTCTGAATGTAACATGCTGTATTTACAGCTTCTGCCCAAAAGTGCTTTGCTACATTAGTTTCATTGATCATGGTTCTGGCCATCTCTTGGAGTGTCCTATTCTTCCTCTCTACAACTCCATTTTGTTGTGGAGTTCTAGGGCAGGAGAAATCATGGGATATTCCATTTGAGTCAAATAATTCCTCAAAATCTTTGTTTTCAAATTCCCCACCATGATCACTTCTGACTCTAACAATTTTAGCATCAAATTCTTTTTGCACTTTGGAGCAGAAACTAGTGAATACAGAGTGAGACTCACTCTTGTGCTTTAGGAATTTTACCCATGTCCAGCGACTGTAATCATCAACAATGACTAGTCCATACTTCTTTCCATTAACTGATGCTGTTTTCACAGGACCAAATAAGTCAATGTGAAGAAGTTCCAGAGGCTTAGAGGTAGAAACAACATTTTTCTTTTTAAAAGATGTTTTAGAAAATTTTCCTTTCTGACATGCTTCACACAGAGCATCTGAAGAAAACTTCAGTTTAGGTAGGCCTCTGACTAACTCAAGTTTGTTTAGCTGAGAAAGTTTCCTCATGCTAATGTGGCCTAAGCGTCTATGCCATACCCATTGCTCTTTATGAACAGACATCAGACATTTAACATTTTGTTCTTTTAAATCAGAAAGATTAATTTTATAAATGTTGTTTTTCCTCTTGCCTGTGAAAAGGACAGAGCCATTGTTCTGATTAATGGCTTTACATGTTTTTTGATTAAAGATTACATCATAACCGTTATCACTTAATTGACTTATGGATAACAAGTTATGCATTAATCCTTCTACATAAAGAACATCAGATATAGAGGGAAGAGTACCATTACCAATAGTTCCGGAGCCTCTGATCCTTCCTTTCTGATCTCCTCCGAAGCCTACAAATCCAGCGTCTTTAAGTTCCAAACTTTGGAACATAGACTTTCTTCCCGTCATGTGTCGCGAGCATCCAGAGTCCAGGTACCATGACTGGTGTCTGAACTTTGCTGCATAGGATATCTGCAACATACACAATCTTATCTTTTGGTACCCAGAATCTCTTGGGTCCTTTCAGATTAGTTTTCCCAGAGTTTCTTGTAACTTTGGGTTTTCTGGCATTTTTAAATTTTTGTTCTTGTGTGTGTGTATAGTGATATGAAAAGGGAGACTTAGGTTGGTTACTGGTAGAAGTTTTATCTTCCTTAGGATCATACCCAATTCCCTTTTTATTGTTCTGACTTACTCCATAAATCATGGATGCCATAATACTCCTATCTATCCCATTTTTCAGAAATTCTTGAAAGGCTTCTTCGTATTTATAAATTATTTTATTTGAAGTTTGTGGTACTTGAGACAACACTTCTTCTAATTCTAAGCTTTTTCTTTTTGCTCCATCTTTTTCTAATGTTAAGAATCTGATTGTATCTTCTTGTGCTAGAATTGTCATCTCAAGTTCACTACATTCTTCAAATTTTGCTTTAAGACAGCCTTTTATGTTTTTAAACTTTTGTTTTAATTTCTGATATGAGCTAAGAGTTTCTGACAAGCATGATTCTAGATCAGATCGAGAAAGTTCAGAAAATACCTCTTCAGATTCTTCATCTGAGCTACTCCTGGATGTGGTAGCCATAAGTGCCACGTTGGCCTGTTCATCAGAGTCAGATTCTGATGATCCAGATTCACTATCATCCCAGGTAGCCATCAGTCCTTTCTTTGTCCTGAAGGTATTTTTCTTGAAGCTTTCTTTTCTAGAGTTGTCCTTCTTTAGCTTGGGGCATTCATTTCTGTAATGACCTGTTTCTTTACATTCATAACAGGTAATATCTTTGTTAGCTTTACCTTTTGAAGTTGATTCTGATCGATCCCCTCTGGGTCTTGGTCTTCTGAAGTTGTTGTTCCTCTTTTTCCAGAGTTGCTTAACTCTTCTGGTTAGTAGGGACAATTCTTCTTCATCATTAGAATCTTCTGGTTCAGAGTCGTCAGTATCTTCAGTTTCTGCCTGGAGAGCTTTGGTTCTGTCAGGTTTGCGTCTTTCAGGTCTGGACTTTAATGCTACAGACTTGTTCCTTTTCTGAGGCTCATCCTCCTCTAGTTCTATCTCATGGCTTCTGAGAGAACTGACAAGTTCTTCAAGGCTGATATTGTTCAGATCCTTTGACAGCTTCAGAGCAGTAACCATAGGTCTCCATTTCTTTGGAAGACTTCTGACTATCTTCTTAACATGATCTGCAGTTGTGTATCCTTTGTCTAGCACCTTGAAACCTGCAATAAGAGTTTGGAATCTAGAAAACATAGCCTCTATAGCTTCGTCATCTTCCATTTTGAAGGCTTCATACTTCTGGATAAGCGCCAGAGCCTTCGTCTCTTTGACTTGGGAGTTTCCTTCATGAGTCATCTTCAGAGAGTCAAGTATATCTTTGGCTGTCTCTCTGTTGGTGATCTTTTCATATTCGTTGTAAGATATAGCATTTAGAAGTATTGTTCTGGCCTTGTGGTGATTTTTGAAGATACGTTTCTGATCTTCTGACATCTTATTTCTGGGAACTTCAGCTCCATTTTCTAAGACTGGAGGTGTGTATCCATCTGTGACAATGTCCCAAAGGTCAGCATCATAACCCAGAAAGAAACTTTCGATCCTATCTTTCCAGTAGTCAAACTTCTCTCCATCAAAAACAGGAGGCTTAGCGTTGTAACTATCCTTTTCATTTGTGTGAGCCATAGTTTTTCTCGTACTGGATCTCTCTACACTGTTAAGTGTTTGATTAGAAAATCAATAACAGAGCCTAAGCTCTGATACCAATTGAAGGTGAGAAAAACAAGAAAGGGGGGGTTTGAATTGTTTGGAAAAATAAGCGCTTTTTCAAAATGAAAATCACACAAGGATTTTATACTGGTTCGCTTATAACACAAAGCTACTCCAGTCCACCCGGCCGAGGTGATTTCGCCTTCAACAAGGACTTAATCCACTAATCTTGAAAGATTACAAACAACGTCTAAGAGAAAAATCTCTTAGTCCTCTCAAGTATACAGACTACACAGAGTCACTTGAGGAAATCAACAAACAATAGATGAAAGATTTATGTAATCTAGAGTGCTTCTAAGATAAGCAAGTATTACAATATTAAGAACAAGAGTTTTTCACGTAATAAGCAAAAGCTTCGTGAAGATTTAGAGAGCAAGAAGGTTTTCTTGTGTGTTGATGTTTCAGTATAATTTCTCCTTGTATATGTTGTATGCTGAATGTTGATTTGCAGTCCTTTATATAGATCAGTGAGGTAGCAGTTGAAACTGATGAGTAATAAGATGAATTTACGCCATCACTTAAATAGCTTCTGCAGGATAACTTTCTCTCCTTGAAATGACTACTTACCACATATAGTATCTTCTTTATTGAAGTTGGAGATTAACGTCTCTTACTGTATTAGGAAATCCATTTGCAAATCTTTACTTGACTTTAACGTTACTCTTTCATAATTAGCAATTCCATGATCAGAGTCTTGGTGTATCTGAGAAACTTGGAGTCTTGCTTCTGATGTTGATCTCTTTTGGATTTCTGATGATTTCTTCAGATAGCGTCAAGAGCTTCTGAAGTTTAGAGATAGCGTTGATCAGAGTCAGAACTTCTAGAGCTTACTTCTTGTTCAGATGCTTCTGATACTTTGCTGTTTTGCTCAGAGTTAGACTTTCTTGAACGTGTTTCCACTTCAGATGCTTCTGATCATATGATAATATGCTTCTGATCTGGTTCTGTATCTGATGACATCATCAGATTTCTTCCTTCTTTCTTTAGAACCCTGCACACTTAGAAACTTTTCGTTAGGGTGCCATTTTTGGTTTCATCCTTTGTTATCATCAAAATCAAGGAATCTGTTGTAGAACAATTTTTGTTCTTACAAGATCTGCCATGAATGAATATTGATGTAGCAGTGCTTGGTAATGGCTTTACAGTTGAGATACAGGGCTTGCAATGGGCTCAAAGATGATGGTGAAGGATGCAGCAACTGACCAAGGCTCGAGTGCTTTGCAATTTTTTCCAGAAAAATCAAATGGAGCCAAAGTGAGTTCTTGAGAGGAAAAGGTTTTTGATCTGTTTGAGTGAGTGTGGCTGCTAGGGCTTTTTCAGAGTGAAAATGATGTATATATGTGCTGTTTAATGTTGGTTAATGTTTGGTTAGTGAGTGGTAATCCAATTTGCTAATTTTGGGTGTTTTTGCTAATTGACCAATTTCACTTCAAGTTGCATGTGCATGAGCCAAAAGCTGCGAATTGGGCCTTGTACCACATTCCAAATGAGTTTTCTGAACTATCTCAAGTGGTAAAAATGATTGGAATTGGTTATTTTGGAAAGTCAATTTTTCGCCCTACTTGAAATAATTCAAACCACTTCAAAAATGCCATTTTGATTGGTGAGTTTTTGGTGAATTATGATGACATATTTGGAAAGAGGGCATCAAATGTGACTTGTAGCAAAAAACCCCACCCAATTTGGCCAAATGGTTTGGAAGATATGGCCTTTTGAAGTTCAAAAATTTCTGAGAATGATTTGATCATAACTTGCCAACCATAAATGGGAATTGAGTGTTCTTGGACTTTTTGGAAATGGGAGAACAAGATATTCAACTTTCATGTTGGGCAAAAATTCATTTGAAGCTTGTATCATGATGTAGGTTTAGGATCAAGAAGTTTCCATTTTTGGCAAATTCCAATTACAGGTCAACTTTCTATTTTTGGAAATTTCTTGACTGACTTCAAATTCTTCACTGTGGATGTTTGACATGTTATATGAGGCTTATATGGACATGAATGAGACCTCTCAAACCAATTCCCACCATCAAATCACTGATAAAATGCACAGTTGACCAAGGTTGACTTCAGTTGACTTTGCTAGGGTTTTGCTTGATTGAACCATGTTCTGATGAATTCCAAGCCCCTACCACTTGATATCTTGATTCCCAAGGATGAAACAACTCATATGAACTCTTGATGAATGATCATGGTGCCCAAATTCTGCAAGAATGGCCACCATCCACTGCAATGACTGACTTTGACTGTTTTGACTGTAGATTGCTTCAGCTGCAAGTAACATGGTTAGATGACAATATTTTTGTACTTTTGGTTAGTAAACATATGAAAGGCCATGATATACAAATGCAAAACATGCTTGGTGATCAAGAAACACACTCACAAGATAACCCACCCACTAGGAGGGAAGCTAGGGCATGCAATGATCCTTGAGGCCATGATATGATATGATATGGGCCATGAGGGATCTTAGGGCCAAAATTGGGGTCTTACAATATGCAAACGTGACCAGGAAGGTGGTTGTGAAGTTTATCAAGAATCAACTCATATGTCGTTATGGTGTGCCAGATAAGATCATTACTGATAATGGATCTAACTTGAACAACAAGATGATGAAAGAGCTGTGTAGCGAGTTCAAGATTGCCCATCATAATTCTTCTCCTTATAGACCCAAGATGAATGGGGTTGTTGAAGCTACTAACAAGAATATCAAGAAGATTGTCCAGAAGATGGTTGTTACGTACAAAGATTGGCATGAGATGCTGCCATTTGCTTTGCATGGATATCGTACATCTGTCCGCACTTCAACAGGGGCAACCCCTTTCTCTCTTGTTTATGGCATGGAGGTTGTGCTCCCAGTAGAGGTGGAGATCCCATCAATGAGAGTCTTGATGGAAGCCAAGTTGACTGATGCTGAATGGGTTCAAAGTCATTATGACCAACTGAATTTGATAGAAGAGAAGATATTGACTGCCATGTGCCATGGTCAGTTATATCAGCAAAGGATGAATAAAGCCTTTGATAAGAAGGCCAAGCCTCGTGTGTTCCGAGAAGGTGACCTTGTGCTCAAGAAAGTTTTGTCTTTCGCACCCGATTCCAGGGGCAAGTGGACTCCAAACTATGAAGGTCCATATGTTGTTAAGAGAGCCTTTTCAGGTGGTGCTTTGATACTTACAACTATGGATGGGGAGGATTTCACTCGTCATGTGAATTCAGATGCAGTCAAGAAATACTTCGCCTAAAAATAAAAATAGAATAGCTCGCTAAGTTGAAAACCCGAAAGGGCGGCCTAGGCAAAAATGAGCGTCTCGGTGGATTGAAAACCTGAAAGGGCGATCCAGGAAAAAGTTAGAGACATAAAAAATAAATATGTATCCCGCTAGATTGAGTACCTCACCCTGGGGCAATCTAGGCAAAAATTAGGGATTTGGCAAGTAACTGCATCCTGACAAGACTTTGTTCTACAACTGTCAACTGTCAAAGATTCTCGCTCAGTCATCGTCAACTGAAGCTTCAAATACATCGGATTCAGAGTTGGTGGAGAAATGGTCATTATGTTCAATATAGCCCTTTTCCAATATATATCACCAATTTCAAATTTGTAAAGACCCATGGAGTCTTGCCATTTGCAGACTACCATTCCATCAAATGAATTTGAGCCTTTATCCAATTCTTTGCACTCTTATTTGTTTCTATTCAACAAATATTTTGCATGTTTTAATTGATAAATATCATTGTTTTAAAAAAATTCATAAATTGTTTTAAACAAAGTGAACATTCACAATGACAAAACGGATACTCGGGACATCTTCAGTGCTCTCCCAAGGATAGTATGATCTCCGAAAGGGTAAGACATTTGTTCATATTCCCATCATACTTGTATCCTCTTCATTGTCTTCCAGGATTTTCTCCTCTGCGAGCATAGAAGAAAGTTGTACCCCCCACCAAATCCCCAGAGAGTTTGGAGTTTTGGATGCGGTCTCAATCTTCTAATTCCCCAGTGAGACTGGATTCAGCATTTGTGTTATCAATTATATGGTTGTCATCCCTTGCGTGGATTGACCTAAAATCCCTTATAGGTTGATAAATTGAATATGATAATCTTTTCAAAGAAGTTGGTTTTCCCTCACTTCAAGCTAGAAATCTCTCCGCCAGAGTGAGCAGAAAACCCCTAGCATAAGCGAAATTATCATCAAGTTTGGTTTGTAGCTTTTCCCTGTGGACTTGTCTACTTTGATCTACAGCAGGTTTGATCCTCGACCATCCTCAGCAGGGTTAATCTCACTTTTACACCCCAGTATGGTCACCGGTAGGGTATCCTCAGTAGTTTGCCTGCAGGTAATCCTTGGTTCGGTCTGTTGGTGTAAGCCCTAGAGGCCAATACTTTTGGTACTTGTATCGAATTGTTTATTAATAATAAAAGGCTTTTTATTTATTATGTTTGTTTAATAAAGTCCCTGGAATAGATAGTCTGTTTAATGTATCAAGTGTGACTTAATCATGAGATCACATTAAACATAAGGACACTATTCTTAAAGTATCCGTAGTCGAGCTTTATTGTGAAGTGGGATAACATTAAAGCATGAAGACTATTATGTTTATAGACTGATGATCACATCTCATGGATCATGGATAAGGAGTTATCAAGTCTCAAACATAGGTATGAATATTAAGAGTAATATTTATACTGGATTGACCCGCTATGAGAATACTATATAGAATGTTATGCAAAGTGTCATAAGTTATTCTCATGGTGATAATGGTGTATACCACCCTTCGACCTGAAACAACTATGGACCCTAGATGTAGAGTCGAGTGCCTTATTGCTGATCAAACGTTGTCCGTAACTAGATGACCATAAAGACAGTTGATGGGTACTCCACGAAGCGTACTAAGGGACATGAGTGACCTAGATGGAATTTGCCCATCCTGCGTAACAGGATAAATTTCTATAGGCCCAATATTGAACTGGACAAGGATGACACGGTCTATGCCTTGTGTTCAATATAGACATAAGGGCAAAAGGGTAATTATACACATAATTATTATCACATAAGGATTTGTCAGATCACATGACATTTTCGTGTCTTGGGTAGCAGTGATGTGTTGCTAGATACCGCTCACTGTTTATTATGTTAAATACGTGATTTAATATAATTGCCAATGCCGCGAAAACCTATAGGGTCACACACAAAGGACAGATTGATGAGAGATAAAGTAATTAAGGAATATTGTAATGTACGGTGCCCTTAAGTGAATTATAGAACATCGTAAGGTACGGTGTACTTAAGTAAAATACGAAATATGGTAAGGTACCACGTGCTTAAGTGATTTTGGCATATTATAAGATATGGGCCATATACACTTGAGTGGGCTTTTTAGCTTGCAGCCCACACAAGTGGTTCTATAAATAGAACCCTTGTGTAGAAGCATTGTTACACTTGCAATTTTGTTTCTCTCTCTCTCTCTCACTCAAAGCCTTCATTCGTAGCAGCTAGCACTAAGATTGAAGGAATCCATTCGTGTGGACTGAGTAGAGGCGTTGTCATCGTTCAACGTTCGTGATCGCCACAAGAGGTAAAGATTCTATCACTGATCATGCCCATTCGTAAGGATCATTAAAAGAGAAATTTTAAATTCCGCTGTGTTTTGGATCGCCCTTCTCCTTCAGTGGTATCAGAGCCACTTACGAAACCATGCATCTGATAGCTGTTTATTTTCTGTATTTTCTGTATTAATACGATTAAAAGACATAATGAATCAAAGAATAAACGAGTAATTAAATTGAGATCGATCAAGTTATATATATGATATAAGTAATCCTGATGCAACATACGGTATATATGATATATTGTTTCTATTTCATTCATTCAAACACTTAATGGTTGTTTTCCTTTGAGCGATCAATGGTCATTTGCTTCTTGATCCAACATTAGTATGGTGAAGCAATGACGTGTTGATCAATCATACTGAATCAACAATCGAGATATGTTTGACGGTCTGAAATTGGTGCATTAGGGTTAATGACGGCACAAGGGTTGTGTTATCAAAGAGTTATGCATTAGGGTTAATGACGGCACAAGGGTTGTGTTGTCAAAAAGTTATGTGATTAGGGTTGTGACTGCGCAAGAGTTGTGCTTTAAAGTATCAAGTGTTGATGCGAAAAACGACGTCGATTTTAAATGAATTGTTCATTAAAATTTTCAGGCAGCGGAGCACCCGTTCCCGTTGACCGGGCAGTGGAGCACCCCTTCCCACTGACCGGGCAGCGGACCCCCGGCTAACTCTGCATAGTGTGATCGGTCGCCGAAATTTAATTTGGTTTTAATTAATTAAAAGAATTAAAATTAATAATAATAATGCGTTTATTATTACTGTCTTGTGGTGATCGGTTATGGCCTTAGTTTTCCTTTATTTTGTTTTGGGTTTTTAAAATACGACCTGCGTGTCGGGCCTCTCTTTTAATCTCATAATGTAACTTCTTTTCTCATCTCACTCCCTTGTATGTAAAACGAGTTTCTTTTATGTAATGTAATGTTATGAAGAAAGAGAAGAATTCAATATCAAAGGAGGACAACCTTGAAGATCTTGCTTGGAGAAGCTTAGATCGTTATTAGGTTAGCTTAGGTTCTCTCATTGGCTTGGGAGAACAATTGCACTAGGGGCCATAACTGTTTCATTATGTATGTATGTTGATGCATGTGAATGTATGTTGATGCATGCGAGAGACGATTTATATGATAAATAAGCCCGTGAGATCAGAATAATTGCAAATTCCCTCAAGTTAAATATTAAGTTTATGCTTTCCAAGTTTTAGCACTCATCAAGACTAGTATCGGATAATGTAGGTTTCGCCTACGCGAGGTGCATGTTCTATATTAGTAAGGTGTGATGGGATAATTGTAATATCCAATTGCTAAAACAATGGGTCAAACTTAACTAAACAAAATATAATAAGATTATATATGTTTAGAAGCAAGAGTTGGAATTGATCCATGTGATGGATTGGAATAAGGAGTTATTCACCCAACTAAAATATTCGAGAGTTGTATTAGATACAATTGGAAGGAGTTCCTACCTAAATAACCTAGTTTTGTGTAATCCGCCTACGCGGACTTAAAACAAAGTGAAATATGGATCTCGACCCACTAGAAAATCTTCCAACGGGATTTTCCGAATCAAATGGTGAGGGTCATTTGTTTTGAGTAAAACAGTGGGAGCATATTTAATTAAAGGCCTAATTAAATATGTTATTGATACTTATATTTTCATTATTTTCATGTAGATTACCATGACAACAAACACCTCTAATAACATTTTGCGATCAATCCTTGACAAGGAAAAATTGTCTGGGACAAATTTTCTGGATTGGCACCGAAATCTGAGGATTATCCTCAAACATGATAGAAAGTTGTACGTCTTGGAGAAACCTGTTCCTGAAGAGGAACCTCCTAGTTCTGCACCTAAGGCAGAAAGAGATGCTTATAAGAAGAATGTCGATGATGCCAATGAAATTGCTTGTCTCATGCTAGCTACCATGAACTCAGAGTTGCAAAAGCAACATGAGAACATGACAGCGTTCGATTTGATCGAACACCTGAAGATGCTCTATCAAGAGCAAGCAAGGCATGAAAGGTTTGAAGTTTCAAAAGTCCTTTTTCAAGGCAAGTTAGCTGAGGGAGCCCCTGTAGGTCCCCATGTCCTCAAGATGATTGGGTATGTGGAAAACCTTGAGAGGTTGGGTTTTCCCCTCAGAAAGGAACTTGCGACTGATTTGATCTTGCAATCGTTGCCAGATAGATTCAGTCAATTTGTCCTATATTTCAATATGAATGATATGGAAAAATCTCTTCCTGAACTGCTAGCCATGTTAAGAACTGCTGAGCAGAATCTGAAGTCAAAAGGGAAGTCCATTCTGATGATCGGAAATGGAAAGAGACAGAACAAAAGACCCACCAAGCAGGGTGATAAAGGGAAAGGCAAGGAAGTTGCCAAACCCAAACCCATTGTTGCTGCTTTGAAGCCTAGTGGAGGCATAGCAAAAGAAGGCACCTACTTCCATTGCGGTAAGACCGGACACTGGAAGAGAAACTGCCCAAAGCACCTGGAAGATAAGAAGAATGAAGTAGAGACTTCAACTTCAGGTATTTTTGTTATTGAAATTAATTTATCTATTTCTGCATCATGGGTATCAGATATTGGATGCGGTTCTCACATTTGTACAAATGTGCAGGGACTAAAAAGGAGTAGAGATTTGGAAAAAGGTGAAGTCGACCTACGAGTTGGCAATGGAGCAAAGGTTGCTACTTTAGCCGTAGGAACTTATGTATTGACTTTACCTAGTGGATTAATAATTCAGTTAGAGAACTGTTATTATGTACCTGCAATTAGCAGGAATATTATTTCCGTTTCTTGTTTGGACAAGTTTGGTTTTTCATTTATAATAAAGAACAATTGTCGCTCAATTTATTTGAATGATATATTCTATGCTATTTCACAAATGAACAATGGACTATATGTCATTGATCTTGAAATGCCTATTTATAACATTAATAATAAAAGGATGAAACCTAATGAGTTAAATCCATTTTACCTTTGGCATTGTCGATTAGGCCACATAAATGAGAAACGCATTTCCAAACTCCATAAAGATGGACTGTTGGACTCTTTTGATTATGAATCATATGAGACATGTAGATCTTGTTTAATTGGAAAGATGACAAAGTCTCCATTCACAGGAAAAGGTGAAAGAGCTAATGATCTTTTGGCCCTCATACATACTGATGTATGTGGACCACTGAACATACCAGCCAGAGGAGGTTTTCAGTACTTCATCACATTTACTGATGATTTCAGTAGATATGGTTATGTGTATTTAATGAAACACAAATCAGAGTCCTTTGAAAAGTTAAAGGAATTCAAGAATGAAGTACAAAACCGACTAGGTAAGAATATTAAAACTCTTCGATCAGATCGAGGTGGTGAGTATTTAAGCCTAGAGTTTGATGACCATCTGAAAGAGTGTGGGATCCTATCCCAACTTACTCCTCCTGAAACACCCCAATGGAATGGTGTATCTGAGAGAAGAAATCGAACCCTGTTAGACATGGTCTGATCCATGATGAGTCACACCGATCTTCCAAACTCCTTTTGGGGACATGCACTATTGACAGCAGCTTACGCACTTAACCGTGTTCCATCCAAAAAGGTTGAGAAGACACCATATGAGATATGGAGTGGTAAGAAACCACATATGTCTTACATGAAGATTTGGGGTTGCGAAGTTTATATGAAATGACAAATTTCAACTAAGCTTGAGTCCAAATCTGACAAATGCTTATTTGTGGGGTATCCTAAAGAAACAAGAGGGTATTACTTCTACAATCCTTCTGAGGGCAAAGTGTTTGTCGCTCGAACTGGAGTTTTCCTAGAAAAGGATTTTATTTCAACAGGAATCAGTGGGAGGAAAGTAGAGCTTGAAGAAATTCAAGAATCACAAAGCATCGATACACCTATGGAGGAATTAGAGCAGGAAACACAAGTAGTTGTGGAAGAGCAACCTGCTCAAGTAGAACAAGACCAGCATAGGTCAAGCAGGATATGTCACCAACCTGAGAGATATGGATATCTCATAACTGATCAAGGTGATGTATTACTCATGGATCAAGATGAGCCTGTAACCTACCAAGAGGCCATAACTAGTCCCGAGTCTGAGAAGTGGCTAGAAGCCATGAAATCTGAAATGGATTACATGTATACAAACCAAGTTTGGACCTTGGTAGAGCCTCCTGTAGGAGTTAAGCCTATAGAATGCAAATGGGTCTTCAAAAAGAAGACTGACATGGATGGTAAGGTACATACCTATAAGGCAAGACTGGTTGCAAAAGGATATAAACAAATTCATGGGGTTGACTATGATGAAACGTTTTCACCAGTTGCAATGCTTAAATATGTTCGGATTTTACTTGCTATCGCTGCATATCATGATTATGAAATATGGCGGATGGATGTCAAAACTGCTTTCCTTAATGGGAATCTTCTTGAGGATGTGTACATGACACGGCCTGAAGGATTTGACATACCAGAAGAAGCCCAAAAGATATGTAAGTTACAAAGATCAATCTATGGATTGAAGCAAGCTTCCAGAAGCTGGAATCTTCGTTTTGATGAAACGGTAAAACAATATGGATTCATCAAGAACGAAGATGAGCCTTGTGTCTACAAGAAGGTTAGTGGGAGCATGATCGTTTTCCTGTTATTATATGTAGATGACATATTACTCATTGGAAACGATGTCCCTACCCTGCAACAAGTAAAGTCTTGGTTGGGGAAATGCTTTTCTATGAAGGACCTAGGTGAAGTAGCCTATATATTAGGAATCAGAATCTATAGAGATAGATCACAAAAACTGCTTGGCCTAAGTCAGAGTACGTACATAGACAAAGTGCTGAGACGCTTTAATATGCATGATTCCAAGAAAGGATTCATACCTATGCAACATGGCCTGTGTCTATCAAAAATACAATCCCCTTCAACTAAGGAAGAAAGGGATCGCATGAATAAGATTCCATATGCATCTGCAATAGGATCTATCATGTATGCCATGTTATGTACTCGACCAGATGTCTTGTATGCTTTAAGTGCAACGAGTAGGTACCAATCTGATCCTGGTGATGCCCATTGGGTAGCTGTCAAGAATATCCTTAAGTATTTGGGAAGGACTAAGGACTCATTCTTGATATATGGAGGTCAGGAAGAGTTGGTTGTAATTGGATACACCGATGCTAGCTTCCAGACAAATAAGGATGACTTTAGATCGCAATCTGGTTATGTGTTTTGCTTAAACGGTGGCGCTGTGAGCTGGAAAAGTTCAAAGCAAGATACAGTTGTTGATTCTACAACTGAGGCCGAGTATATTGTTGTCTCAAGTGCAGCAAAGGAAGCTGTTTGGATCAAAAAGTTCATTAGTGAACTTGGCATAGTTCCTAGCATTGTGGATCCCATTGGTCTCTATTATGATAACAATGGTGCTACCGCACAAGCTAAGGATCCTAGATCTCACCAACGATCCAAACACATACTTAGGAGTTATCACCTCATTCGAGAGATAATAGATAGAGGAGATGTGAAAATATGCAGAGTACCTACACTTGACAATATTGCTGACCCACTACCAAAGCCTCTTGCGCAGCAGAAGCATGATGTCCATACTAGATCTATGGGCATTAGGGGTATGCCTGATTGGCTCTAGTGCTAGTGGGAGATTGTTGGTGTAAGCCCTAGAGGCCAATACTTTTGGTACTTGTATCGAATTGTTTATTAATAATAAAAGGTTTTTTCTTTATTATGTTTGTTTAATAAAGTCCCTGGAATAGATAGTCCGTTTAATGTAGCAAGTGTGACTTAATCATGAGATCACATTAAACATAAGGACACTATTCTTAAAGTATCTGTAGTCGAGCTTTATTGTGAAGTGGGATAACATTAAAGCATGAAGACTATTATGTTTATAGACTGATGATCACATCTCATGGATCATGGATAAGGAGTTATCAAGTCTCAAACATAGGTATGAATATTAAGAGTAATATTTATACTGGATTGACCCGCTATGAGAATACTATATAGAATGTTATGCAAAGTGTCATAAGTTATTCTCATAGTGATAATGGTGTATACCACCCTTCGACCTGAAATAACTATGGACCCTAGATGTAGAGTCGAGTGCATTATTGCTGATCAAACGTTGTCTGTAACTGGATGACCATAAAGACAGTTGATGGGTACTCCACGAAGCATGCTAAGGGACATGAGTGACCTAGATGGAATTTGCCCATCCTGCGTAACAGGATAAATGTCTATGGGCCCAATATTGAACTGGACAAGGATGACATGGTTTATGCCTTGTGTTCAATACAGACATAAGGGCAAAAGGGTAATTATACACATAATTATTATCACATAAGGATTTGTCAGATCACATGATATTTTCGTGTCTTGGGTAGCAGTGATGTGTTGCTAGATACCGCTCACTGTTTATTATGTTAAATACGTGATTTAATATAATTGCCAATGCCGCGAAAACCTATAGGGTCACACACAAAGGACGGATTGATGAGAGATAGAGTAATTAAGGAATACTGTAATGTACGGTGCCCTTAAGTGAATTATAGAACATCCTAAGGTACGGTGTACTTAAGTAGAATACGAAATATGGTAAGGTACCACGCGCTTAAGTGATTTTGGCATATTATAAGATATTGGCCATATACACTTGAGTGGGCTTTTTAGCTTGCAACCCACACAAGTGGTTCTATAAATAAAACCCTTGTCTAGAAGCATTGTTACACTTGCAATTTTGTTTCTCTCTCTCTCTCTCACTCAAAGCCTTCATTCGTAGCAGCTAGCACTGAGATTGAAGGAATTCGTTCGTGTGGACTGAGTAGAGGCGTTGTCATCGTTCAACGTTCGTGATCGCCACAAGAGGTAACGATTCTATCACTGATCATGCCCATTCATCAGCAGTGTTTCCCCAGTGGAATTGTCTGATCAAAGCTCGTTTGTGTTTTCCTCCCGAGCAGAGTGGTTGATGAAGATGTTTATCTTACCATCGCCAGCGGAATAATGTTCTCTTCTCCTCGGCAGGAATGATTTATCCAGCCGTGCAAGGAAATTTGTAGGTTGTGGAACTTTTGATTGATGGTCATTCTCCACAGAGTTTCATTTCTCTCGTTGATAATTTCTCCGGTAGGGTCGCTTCTATGGCGGATTTTATCCGTAGTTAGATTCCCTAGCCAAGACTCTGCCTGATTGCAGGAAGATGTGTTGATCCCTTCCCCAGTGGGAGTGACTGGTTCTCCCTTCCCTGTAGAGGTCTTTGTTTTCCTGGTATCTGTTGCCCCCATCAGATGGGATTTTCTCCAGTGGGCCTGGCTTTCTCTTTGGAGATGTAGTACCGAATGTTTGTCCATCAATTCTTGGACCTGGTTGTGTTAGATATGTTTGTTTGTCAGCATTCATCATACATAAACCATGCATATACATGCATATTCTTAACATTCAGATATTCATGTTGCATTCTTTGCCATATATCTTTGTCTGTTATCTCCTGCTATTTGGTGATACATATTTCCCCAAGCAGATGTTTGTGTCTGATCTCTCCATATAGAGTCAGCCCCATAGGCAGAAAGTGTCTATCTTTTCTTCCATATTCCCCATTGAGTTATGTCCTCGTGGATGATTGTTATTTCGGTTTCCTCCCGAAACATGTATCGGAATGGAATTACTCCCCTGAGTTATATCCTCATTGGGTTGAGTCTTGTTTCAGTGGGTCTCTCTAGTTTGTTCCTAGACTGACCGCTCTTGTTACTCCCCTGTACTTCCCCACAATTCAGATGAATGATTGCTCATTAACCAGTAATTGTCCATCTCTTCCCCGGCGGAGTCTGTGGCCTTCTACCCAGTAATCGGTAGCTGTAAGTCCTATTTCTGCAGTTTTCTACCCTCATACCGATAGTTGTAAATCCCATTTTTATCCCCTTGCAGAGTTAACCTTATTTTGTTCATCCTAATCGATGGCGGTTACTCTTCTGTGGTTTTCTACCTAGTATCTGGTAGATGTAATCCCCTCCTTGTTGGTTATCTTTATCCAATATTTGGTATTGATACTCCTTCACTTTTTGAGTATATCTCCCAGTAACCGGTGATATATCTCCCGGATCATTGCCTTTGTCAATGTATCCCCAGCGAGTCATCTTTCATTTACCCTTGGTTGGTAATGATTGTTTCTCCCTTTGATTGGTCATTGTATATCTAGTATTCAGTATCCCGATGTCTTTTCCTTTCGGTCGATTTATCCTTTATTAACCCAGTAGCCGGTTGTGGATAATCTTCCATGCAAGTATGTTATCTATGTTCTAACGGTAGTAGATAATATATCTCATGCGCTCTTTGGTCAAAGTCTTTTGTTCTTCTCCAGTTGAGTAAGATTCGTATTTCCTTATGGAATCGAATGTCCATCTTGTAATCGAGTTTGCTTTTTCAGCCCTCCTTCTGGATGATGAGTGTCTTGGAAATGTTCCCCAATTCACGCCTTGGTTGGTCACCTATTATATGCCCAGTAACCGGTATCCCTGGTGTTCCTTCCTTTTCTGCTCCCTATTATGACTTTTGTCCCCTGCGGAGTCAGATGTCCTGAGTCGAAGTATACCCTTTTAGGTCTTCCTCAGATGATTTTGGATGTTTAATATCTCTCACCCTCATACCGGTCTTAGATATTCATTCTCCCCGAGCGTGCTGTTCTCTCACCCTCATACCGGTGTTTTGAGCACATGTCTCCTTGAGCTTATTACCCAGTAACCGGTAATACCTTATTCTGTTGTTTCCTCAAATGAGTCCTGTTTGGACATTCCCCAGTGAAGTTCCTTAGTGGATCTTCCCTATCTGAGTCCGGATTTTCATCCGAAGTATCCTTTGTGGATAGTTTTTACGGTGTTGGCATATTCCCCAATACTTGTATCTTTGAGTCAGCTTGAGTCCTTCTATTGATTTATTTTCATGGAATTCCACTCGTGTCTCTCAGAAAGTTCTAAGTCGTGACCTGCTCACGCAATTTATTCCCTTTCTTATCCCCATAAGAATCCCCAGAGTCTCTGTCCCATTTATGAGTGTATTACTCATATGGATTTTCGGTCTCCTCTGATTTCTTTTCTTCTTTGTGGACACATATCTCCACAGAGTATTACCTTGTTGCATACATACATTTGCATCATGAGGTCTCTTAGGGACCAAAATTCGTCTCTTTGTTATTATTTAAGCCCATTCTACCTCGTCGAGACGAAGACTTTAACCTTCACTCCTCCGGCTAGAATGACCTTAAATAGGGGCATCTGTAAGACCCCAATTTTGACCCTAAGATCCCTCATGGCATCATAACATTGCATTTGCATCTTGCCTCAAGGATCATAAGCATCTTGGCTTTTACCCTAGGGTGGGAACCTTTTGAGAGTTGGTTTGAGATCACCAAGCATGCTTGAATTGTGTAGTATTGCTTTTCTCATTTTTTTACTAACCAAAAGCACAAAAATATGTCACTAACATCTTTTGTTTGTAGTTTGAGCAGTCACAAGATCCAAAGCTTCTAGGAGATCCTATGTGCATTAATATGGTCAAGGGAAGATGAAAGTAAGCATGGCAATGGTTCCCAAAGCTCTCATCCATAAAATATTCCTCCCAAGTATCTCAATTCATCATTTTTATCAAAGCAAACCAAAGGGTTTGAGGTTTGTTTCCCAAGGAAACCCTAATTCATCTGTTCATCAACCGTGTCTTGCTCATGAAGCAAACTCAACCTTTGATCATATGCAATCAAGGGAAGTTCTTTAATTCATCATTTCATGCACATTTTAACTTATTTGAGTGTCCTCAATCATCAATTCATCAAGATATGGGGTTTGGACTTGAGAAGTTGATCAGTCAATTCATCTAACTATTTTGAAATACACTGAGACCTAACTTTTAATGTGTTTGTCAAATGGAGATGACCCCGAGAGAAAACATGTTCTTAAGAACCATATGAACAACTTTCATGTTCATAAAAAATTTATTTGAAGCAGGGAAGGTCATCATCCACTTCAAAACATTATAGGTCATTTCGACTGAAACCCTAATTATGGGTCAACTTCCCAAGGATATAACTCCTTCATTTTTCATGATTTTGATGTGGGATCAAATGCATTGGAAATCTTAAGATGTCCACTTCCAATTTTATGTTTAGAAAAATTTCAAAATCCTAAAATAAATACATGTGATAATGCAAAACATTATAGGTCACTTTGGACCAAAGGCATTGAAATGTGAAAAAGTCCAACTTCAAGTGCCCATAACTTCTTCATCAAAAATCCAAATGATTCAAAATTTAAGTCCAAATTGATTGTCTTGAAAATATCTACAACTTTGGTGTTGAAGGGTTTGTCATTTGGAGCCTGTATTATTGAAACAGAAGTGCTTAAAGTTTGGCCATTTTTGAAAATCTCACATGTACATGTTTTGCACCCTACACTTCATGATCACTTTTCACCAATTTCCAAGTTTCAAATGAAGTTTTGGTCAACATAACAAATGATCCTCATGCAAAAAGGTTTTCAACCATTACTCATAAGGTTATGTTTCATTTATGGAAATGGCATTTTTGAAAGCATGAACATATTGGTGCATTTTTGAAAATCAATTAAATTGGCATTGCATGAGCTAAACATACACCATCTGCACGTCCAATTTACATTTGCTGATGATTAGCTTGAAAATCCAAGTGGAATTGGGCCCTCCATGCGCTTGTACAGGCCCATGCATGGAGGCCCTTTCCATCCATGCAATGAAATGATCATGCTTTCAGCCATGCCTTTTGCTATAAATACAAGTCTTATGCTTCTCATTTCAGTAACTTGAAGGCGCCATAAATGTTGCACGATTGATTCCTCACCCATACTCAAAGGAACTCACCATTTTTTCTCTCAACTTTTTCAGATCTAAACTTCAATTTCATTGATTGATTTTAGATCTAAAGTTCCTTAGCCTCGCCACCTTAATCCATAGATCACACTGCAATCTTAATCACCAAGAAATCATGCTCTCAAACTCTACAAATCAGAGGTTTACTTCAAATTTTATTTTCTTCGAATCTGCTCATATATTGCTTATTTCTTGCTGTTGTTGTGTTGTCTGAAGTCCTCTACATAGAGGCAATCTTTTAGAGCTTTGAATTTTCAAATTCCAACAAGTTCAGTTGAACACCACAGAAATTCAACCTCTGATTTCTCTCAATATAGAAACCTAGAGTGGATTTGGTTGGCACATGGATGATGTACATCACCCCAGCTTTCGTTTGGTACCTAGATCGTGGCATTTGGTAAACATTTATTTCTCTGCAAATTTGACTGGTGCCAGAAGTTGGCTGGGGAAGACGGTGGTGTACCCCACTGTCTGGTCTCCAGATTGAATCTGAACCGTGCATTTGTTTTTCCAGATTTAATCCAGGCCACTCAATGTTATGACTTGTTTAAAGGCCATGTGTGATTACATTGACTAAGGTACATGGTAGGCGCGCGTGTGTGAGCCATGGGATTTTCCAACTCAATTAATGAGCTCTGCATCCAACGCTCCACGCTTTTTGTTATTTTTAAATTCTGATTTTAATTTTTTTTTATTTCTTTTAATTCTATTTCATTTTAAAAATTCATATCTCCTTCATTATTGGTCCAAAAAATGTGAGACCAATTGCTTTTTTCTTCTTTTAATTTCTAGTTTCTAAAAGTGATTTTTAATATTTTTTATTTTAACATTTGATATTTTTTAAGAATTTTCTCTTTTCTGGTTATTTTTAATTCATTCTAAATAGTTTTTGATATTCAAAAAATACAAAAATATTTTTCCAACCTCTTTGAATGATGATAGATCTATGAAAAATATTCTCATCAATTTATTAATTGATTTGAGATTTTAATTCAATTAAGTTATTTTTATGCATTTTTAATTGATTAAAAATAGTTTCTGACTTCTAAAAATGCTGAATTTTTTTGTCAAACTATGTTTGACCTTGTTGAACTTGGGATAATTCACTTGGACTTTTCAAAGTTGATTTGAAGTGAATTTGAAGTTTGACCTTTCTTTATTATTTTAATTCTAGTATTATTTTAATTTTGAAAAATACCAAAAAATATTTTATTTGTTTCTTGACTTCTAATCTTTATTTTGCTTCTGTTTACTATTGTTTGACCTTGATCTTCTCTATCTTTGGTCAATGCTTGTTGATTATTTCATTTCATTTCCATTAATGTACTTTAATATTCTTCTTCTTTTTCTTTTTTGGTCAATGAGTTAAAGATTGGTGGTTAGCCTTGATACATGGGAGGTTTAACCTTCCTTGATTCAAATCTAATTCAACTTCATCATGGATCAAGTGAATGGCTTTGCATTAAGGATAGGTTGCTTCCTAATCTAGCAAAGAACTTAAATCAATACAAGATCATTTCTCATCTTCTTTTGGCATGGCAAGTTGTAGGAGTTTGATTCACTAATCAAAATCTCTAACTTGTGTTGTTGCCTACATTATTATTAACCGGCCTCAGATAGTTGTGACTTCTACATAAGTCCAATTACGATTGCTTAATAAAGCACTAAATTGCCTTATGGCACACTAACTCTAACACTAACCATTAATCATTAACATTTAATTCTTGCACTTTACATTTTTGCAATTTACTATTCTTGTACATACTATTCATTTGCTTTTGCCCTTTGCTCATTTGAGCACATGTTTATGTTAATGCAATTTGCCTTTTGCTCATTTGAGCACATAATTGTGTATATTATTGTGCTTGTGCTTGTGCTTTTGTTTTGATTGTTGTGGACCAAATGCAAAAATGGACAAAAAGGACTTAGATTCTAGGACATACCCTAACCAAATGGAGTAAAAAGGCCTTAATGTTGAAGATGGATTAGAAGGAGCAAATCTCTAAACTCACTCTTGTCCATTCTTGATTTACTTCATGGAACTTTTTGATGTGTGTGCTTTTGTGCTAGGGATTCTTATTTGAGCCAAATTGAAGAACCATTGTCATGTTCTTCAAAAGAAAGATACAAGAGCCATTGGAAGATTCCTAAGAGCTTTGCTTGCTTGATTGATTGATTGAGCTTACACTTATTTGCTTGCTTATTCCAAAGGATGGGAGCTACTTGGATCATCAATATGATCTCAAGCAGGGAACTCCATTTGTGGTCTTATTTCTTATCCTTCATCTCTTGTATGATTATGACTTTATCCATTCTTCTTCATCCCTCCACTCTAACCCAAGCCAAAACTTTTATGCAAACATTAAGACTTATTTTCAAACATTAGAAACCTAAGCATTATGCTTTTGATTTTCAAACTTTCTTTTCATAACACTTATTTTGAATTGAATCTTTAAGTCAACTTTGACCATATTTTGTAAACACTTTTCATTGGTAAATATAACCCATCCAAATACTTTTTGTGGTTTCAATGGCCACTTTCTTATCAAACTTTTTTATAACCAATATCTATTAGGTTTGAGTTATCCTTGAGGTATATATAATACTCACCTATATCCTTAGTGTTGGACAATGAGTCTTCCATGCTTATTATAGGGTTAACCCTTCACTAGCATGTTGAAGCTATCCTCACATGGTGGATTTATGGTTTTTAGGTTGAGTTTTCTCCCTTGGATAATAAAAGACCTTAAGGCTTTTGGACCAATCAATTCACCAACTTGTTTTGAGATTTTTATCCCGAACTACGAGGTTTTGATCCTAATCTTTTTTAAGATGGTACGTAGGCAATGGGTTTATCCATTCAAATACAAAATTGTAAATAACTTGTATATTCTTTTCTCATCTCCCCAATCATGTTTGCACAAACAAATTTTCACAAAAATACCAACCTTGCAACAAGTGTGAAAAGGGCTCCCTAGGAGTACCTAGGATGTTTTGGGTGCTTAACACCTTCCCATTGCATAACCAACCCCCTTACCCCGATCTCTGACATTTTTATTAGTTTTTGATTCGATAAAATTTCTCGGTTTTTGTTCGCTTTTTAACCTTTCCTTTGGATAAATAGAAGTTCGATGGCGACTCGACTTGTATGGTTTACTTTTGATTTAGTCAATAAATCTAAAGGTAACGAATACCCCGCTACACCACCAAAAACCCACTAAAACTCCATTTTCACTTCCTTTCCATAAACACCTATTTTTCTCTTCACTCACCATCAATGGCCGGAATGGAGTTCAACAACATCATTCTTCATGGAGGAAAACCCGGAGAGCCACAACACAAAATTTTACAAAAATTGCAATCACGGGAAATTTTCGCTACCAGGTATGTAGACGAAGATTGTTTGTATACTTTAGGGACTTACCATAGTGTTTTCCATATGCTTGATACTTTAGGGTTACATGATATTTTTGCCAATAAAGCACCCACCTATGATAGGCTGACTAGGGAATTTTTGAGTTCCCTAATTTACACTATTTACCTTTGCACTGCTAGCACGGTTGGTACCGTTTGTTTTAGAATGTTTAATGTGGAATACGAGTACACTACCGATTCCTTAGCAGGTTTGTTAGGAATGCCTTACGGAGAGGGTGCCATCTGTGAGACACCCTTAGATTCTGAATGGACACTCGAAGCATTTACTTTTTGGAATAGATTATCAAATGTGGTTGTCACTTCCTTTGAAGGAATTTTAGCTTCCAATATTCATAACCCGACCATCCGTATTTTTCGATATCTTTTTGCATGTATTATTTTCGGTCGGGAAAATTCTAATAAAGTAAATGCTCGCGAGTTGCTATATTTACAGGGTTGCCTCACTAATCGAAGGATCAATCTTGTTCCTTTTATGCTTGCACATATGTCCGCCATTCTTAAAAAGGGAGGAACAATCTCTTTTGGCAGTTGTAAGACCCCAATTTTGTCCCTAAGATCCCTCATGGCATCATAAGCATTGCATTGCATAGCCTCAAGGATCATTGAGCATCTTGGCTTCCTTTCCCTTTGGGGTGGGATATCTTCTGTTGAGTGGTTTTGGATCACCAGGCATGCTTGCATTGTATATCATTGCTTTTCTTTTTTTTTAATCACTAACCAAAAGTACAAAAATATGTCATCTAACTTTTTATTTTGTAGCATCAAGCAAGCACATGTCAAGCAATTCAAGAGCTTCCATTGTGCAGGAGATGAGATATTTTCCTTTGTATAAGGACCACATGATTGTTATATTAGGATTATATGAGCTATGGTTCCATTTTGAAGCAAATTCATCAAGTGGCAAAGGCCCAAGTTCATCAGTCATTTTCAGGTCATCTGAGGCCCATACAATCAACTGTGCAGTCAATTGAAGGCTTTGAGTTGGGGAATTGATCTGAAACACCTCATTCATGTTCAAACAAGGCCTATTCATCATGTCAAACATTTATCTTGAAGATTTTGAAGTTAAATCAAAAGTTTCCAAAAATGGAAAGTGACCTATAATTTCAAGTTTCCAAAAATGGCAAGTTTTTGGTTCACATTCAACTTGACTTTCCAACATCAAAGAAGCTTCAAATGATTTTTGGTCAACATGAAAGTTGAAGATCTTTCTCTCCCATTTCCAAAAAGTCCAAGATCATGATCATCTGATGAATGGTTGAGAAATTATGGTCCAATGATTGCAACATGTGCATGGAAGTTCAACATGCCATAACTTTTGATTCAAAACTCCAAATTGGTCCACTCTTTTTGCAAAATGCTCCTTGTGACCAAGAGATTCCAAATCAACCATTGCTTTGCATGAAAAAAGTTCACATGATCAAGTATTCATTCAAGTGCATTTTTGAGGGAAAACCAAGAATTCAAAATTGGTGAATCATACAAGCCTAATTCCATTTCCATGATGCTATTGGATGTTTTTGAGTGAAAATGGACCTTTCATGGCACTGTTCACGTGCACATTACTCATGCCACCTCACACTTGCCAAATTTGCATTTCACCTTATTTCTCCTTAATTTTCAATTAGCCATTGCTTAATTATAATTACTGCATCATTAACACATCATATATAAGCCTAATCCTAACTACATTTGCCATAATAACACATTCTAGATCTGAAATTCAAGATTCCCTCCATTTTTCTCTCACTTCAAACTTCAAATTTCTTCACACAATTCATCAAAATTCTTGGATAATCGTGTTTAGCATGTATCATTGATGAGGAATCAAGGCTTGGATTGAAGAATTTGGTCAAGAATCGTGCATATACAAAGCTTGAACATGAACATGGAAGCTTCAAATTAAGCTAGATCTGGTGGATTTCAAGTGCTTCTTGATACATCAAGCTTCAAGACACAAGTAGAGGAGAAGATCTGGAGCTGGAAGAAGCTGGAAACCACGAATTCATCACACTGCACTTCAAATAGGTTGGAATTCGATCATCTCTTTTTGCCTTTTTATTGCCATAAATGTGTAAAGCTTGCTTCACTGATGATACTGATATAAATTATTTTGAATTTGGTTAAGTATTGAGTGAGATATGATGATTTAAAGTATTGAATGAGATATGATGATTTAAAGTTTTGTTGTTGAATATGTTTTCCTTCGATCTGCTCAATCCATGGAGAATTAGGACTAATAATTGTGATATTCATGCTCCTCGTTGAAAAACCTTTCGATCCATGTATAGTTTGCTAGGTTCTGGAAAAATTTTGAAGCAGGTCGCCGGAGAACCACCGGAGAAGACGACCGGAATCACTATTCCGGCCGTCTGGTTCAGCGTCTAGGGTTTCATTTCAGATGGGCTTGTAACCTTTGTATCCTCTGTTCGAACCTTGCCGCGTGCGTTTTTTATTTCCATTTTGTTTTCTCTTATTGGAACGCAGCGTTTTATAGGCGCCTTTGACCTAGCGCACGCTGGTTCGATACCTGGCCATGCATATTTCCTTTAATTCCATTGCTTTTTTTCACTTAAGCGCTTTGACCTGCTTTGCCTTGGTTCGATTCCTGCTGAATGCATGTTGATGATTTTCCATTTTCCAATATCATTTCCACATTATTTCAGGTTAATTCATTTTATTTTCTTCAAATTCCAAAAATTATTAAAAATAGTATACATGTCCAATTTAATCCAAAAATTTTTTCACATGTTCATTTTAATGTCTAGTTTTTCTTAGCATTTATTTCCTGATTTTTGTGCTTCTGGATTTTTAATTGTGCTTGATTGTTTGAACATGATGCCATAATGACATGTTGTGCTAATTGATTTGTGAAATGCTCATGGTTTACCCAATTGCCTTGAAATTTGACATGCTGAATCCTAACATGCAACATGATGTTTTGGCTTTTGTTTGGCATTTTTATCATTTAGTATCACTGTTTTAGACACATGGACATATGTTGTGACATTTGGTGTAACATTTTGTGCCTTGTACTTATGCATTTTCATTCACACACCATTTGATCTCTTCTGGATTTCATTTTTGGTATGATGCTTTTCCATAACATGTTTAGTGCACATAAAAAATTTCATGATCATTGGATACATTTCTGTTTTAATGTGGATTTTCTATGTTAGATGTCCAATTTTGATCACATTGCTTGCCTTTGCCTTATCTTGTTCATTTGATGGCTTTGCATTATGAATTGGCTTTGGTACTTTTGAGGACTCTTTGTTGCTTGAATGTTTGTGCTTCATGTGAAATATTGACTCCTGTTTTGGTCATTTGACTTGCCTTTTACCCTAGTCTTTGTACTAGTGGTTTGTACTCACCAATTGTGTTTGTGTTTCAGGTATTTAGCACTAATGATTGGTGTGCCTTCATCATTTGAGATGCCATTTGCTTTGATTACTAACTCTTGTTGTGTTGTAGGTCCATTGATGTGATGAACTCACTTGAGTGCTTGCATTTGAGACTTGCATTGTGTATAATTGTTGGATGATTCCACTGTTGTCTGTTTGGTTTTCTGAATACAATATTGACTGTTTGGCTTTTTGTATAGGTACATTAGTCGCTTTTAGCTCTTGCTTGAGCTTTGCTTTGGAGTGTGGTTGGTACACCACTTAGGTAGCCACTCTTTTCTCCATGTAGTCTGGAAGTCCTTCCACCTTTTTGGCAGGCATTTGGCTGAAGTCCTCCTTAAGAGGCCATGATTTTGTATGTTTATATTTGTGCCAAAGACCTCCTTGTTGAGGCATGTTACTTGTTAAGTCCTCCTAAGTGAAGAGGCAGTTGACAGATAGAAGGGATTAGCAATCAATCGCCTGTTAATCAGTGAGTCGTTCATTATGCTCGCACTACGTGCTGATGCTCTTGAACATAACCCAAGATCTTTGTATAGAGTCAGTCAAGTGGAATAGGGTCCCTCATTCTGGATCCCCACACTTTCTTTATCATAAGCTCACCCAGGCCAGGGTTAAGAGCATGAGGTCTAATCCTCATTACCATGTCATCAGCTTCACCCTAACTCTCAATGTTAGTGGTTAAGAGCTTCAGAACACCCCTATAATTTTGGCTTGTTTGTCGAGGTTGATATGACCCCTCTTGACTAAAGCCTAACCATTTGTCTGAGCCTCTTGTTTGTATATAGAGTGTGATGATTGCATTTTGTGTGTTTGCATTTGTTGCCTATTTGTTTGAGGAGTTAGATATAAGTCCATATATTGGCATTCTGCATCCGTTTATTTTGTTATTCAGGAGTTAGATATAAGTCCATATATTGGCATTCTGCATCCGTTATTTTGTTGTTCAGAAGTTGGATATAAGTCCATATATTGGCATTCCGTTTCTGTTTTGTTGTTCAGGAGTTAGATGTAAGTCCGTATATTGGCATTCTGTTTCCGTTTTGCTTTTCAAGAGTTGGATGTAAGTCCATTGATTGGCATTCTATTTCCTCTTTTTGTGGCTCTCTTATTGAGACTTTTTGCTTTTGCCCTGTGCTTATTACAAAGGAACTTACTTGGATCATCTCTATGATCTCGAGAAAGGAACCCTCTTGTGTGGCCTTATCCCTTTCCCCCACCTTTTGCATGCTTAACCTTGATCCATATTTCCATCCTTAACCCAAACCAGAAAATCTTTTGTGCAAACATTTGACTTATTTTCAAAACTAGAAACCTAGGCCTTATGCCTTTGATTTTCAAACTCTCTTTTCACTAATACTCATTGTACATGAACTCTAATTCATACTTTGACTTCATTTTATGAATAATGCTAATTGGTTAATTCAACCCGCTCAATTGTCTTTTATGGCTCTTGTCCACTTCTTAATCAAATTTTCATGCATTAGCCATAGGTTTGAGTTATCTCAGTGGTTGACGTAAATCTCACCACATCCTTAGTGATTGAATTGTAAGACTTCCATGCTTATTATAGGGTTAACCCCTCACTAGCATGTTGAAGCTTTTCTCACATGGTGGATTGTTGGTTTAGGTTGAGTTTTCTCCCATTGATAATGAAAGACCTTAAGGCTTTTGTTTAAAATATATCCACTCATTTGTTTTGAAATTTGTTACCCGAACTACGGGGTTTTGATCCTTATCTTTCATGAGAAGGCACGTAGGCAATGGGTTCATCCATCCAAACACAAAATGTAAATAAACTTGTATATTCTTTTCTCATCTCCTCAATCATGTTTGCACAAAATAATTTTATAAACAAATAACTCTTTGCAACAAGTTGTGAAAAGAGGTTCCCTAGGAGTACCTAGGATGTTGTGGGTGCCTAACACCTTCCCATGACATAATTACCCCCTTACCCAGATCTCTGACCCTTCTTTTACTAGTTTTGTTTGTAAAACTTTTAGGCTTTTGTTCGCTTTCTAGCCATTCCTTTGGATAAATAGAAGTGCGGTGGCGACTCGACTTTGTATGCTTTACTTTTGATTTAGTCAATAAATCTAAAGGTAACGAATACATCGCTACAGCAGTTTAATTACTTCTATTGCTAGAGCGTTAAATCTCAACGCTGAGTTAGCCACCTTAGAATCACTCCCTCACTGCACTATTAACTTAAAAAAAATTTAAGGATATGAAATTATGCAAGGTGCGGCGTGCAGGTGGTTATCACCTCAGGATCCATGGTGTAGTTATACCCAGTGTTGTTTTACCTTGCTCTCAGTGTACAAATGTGCGACATGCAAGGAACTGGACATATGATCTCGATGCTCCACCTTTTACCGGTCCTTTGCCACCTAATGTCCCTATGGACGATGAGCAAGGGACCGATGATGAGTATGACCGACGCGACCAGTCACCTGCTCATGATATTCCTACTGCATCCCCTGCACACACTGCACCTTCTTCCTCTGACCATTTTGCTGGTACCGCTCCCGATTTTTACATCATCGAGGAGATGTTGCGTGAGTACCTGGCTCACGAGGAAAGGCGTGACACCCTTTTGAATACCATAAACCAACAACTGACAGATAATATGATTTTTTTGGTAGCCTCCCAACAGCATAGTGAACAAGCACATCAGACTATCACTGAGTCCTTACTTGCGATCACTAATGAGCAGCATCGCCAGTGACAGGCTACTGAGCGTCACTTCGCACTTACCGAGGCCAACCAATGGTCCCTCTTAGGTCGCTCTAGGCAGCTGCAGGAAGGACTTAGTACTCGTAGCAGGCGTCGTCGACCCAGACATCCTGACCAGGGCGGTGATGGTGACAGTATCGGTGATCACCCATAGTCTCTCTCTCTCTCTCTCTCTCTCTCTCTCTCTCTCTCTCTCTCTCTCTCTCTCTCTCTCTCTCTCTCTCTCTCTCTCTCTCTTCCAGGTCACTCCTACCCTATCTCATATCAAAACATTGAGGACAATGTTTTGTTTAAGTGTGGGAGGAGTTTTTTATCGCTTTTCTTTATTTTTAGTATGTTTTATGCATTTTAGTTGTTTGTTTTTTCTTTCAATAAATAACATGTGTTTGACAAGTCATCTGTGTAGTGTATCCGTATTTCTCCCACTTCTTTAACCTTACCAAAAAAAATTGTGAGCTAAGACAACAGTGCATCTTGAACATTCAGGCTATAAGATAGGTTTATGACGGGATGTAAAATACTTGGGAAAACTTTTTCTAAAAATCGATATTGTCTGAACACCGTAGGCTTCATGATTATAAGAGTCGATCCCGATACCCCATATGTTGTGGCCCTAAGTTTTGCTCCAAATAAGTCCTTAAGTAGTTTATCCTTGCAGTCAGCTCCGACTTAAGCATGCTCTACGTAGGGGACCGATGAATATAAGTGAATGATCACAAAAATTCCTGCTTTGTTCTCAAGTTGTATGAAAATTCGGGCTAGGTGACTCTCACACGGTCATTTAACCCAGCAAAATAAAGAGATTTGCGAAACATGCATAAGAAAAATAAAAAAAATATATGTATAAGAATATGCCTATTGTTGGTTGGTTCAGAGGTATCTGGTGCTGAACTTGATAGGGTAGATTATGATCCAATCCCCCACAATCTGCAAATTGGGTTAAATAAAGGGGTTACACCAACTTATGTACCAGAACCCCATGCTTAAGATCATAATCACTAACCGGTCACCTTACTACGAGTATGTACGGATAACAGACTTAATGTGATTGCACCTGAATGAAAAGGACTTGAAGAATACGAAAAGAAGGCCTAGGTATGGTGGGGTGATGTGGATTGATTTGTATAGGAGCGAAGCCTATGACCGCATTTGCGGGAAGTGTCACTACAATATCCTTAGTTCGATTCGTTAGTACCTATCGATACATTCCTTGAATGAACTTATAAGCTTTTTAGCCTTGAATTAACTCTGGTTGATACTGTTTTCTTGCACAAGCTATAAAGAGTTTTTGCTTGAGGACAAGCAAAGGTTTAAGTGAGGGAGAATTTGATCACACTGAATCACACCGCATTTTTGACTCGGATTTCACATGTTTATTAGGTCTTTGTAAGACCCCAATTTTGGCCCTAAGATCCCTCATGGCATCATGACATTGCATTTGCATTACCTCAAGGATCTTAAGCATCTTGGTTCCCTTTGCCTTTGGGTGGGACCTCTTGTGAGTGGTTTGAGATCACCAAGAATGCTTGAATTATATATATCATTGCTTTCTCATTTTATTTACTAACCAAAAGCACAAAAATATGTCACTAACATTTCTTGTTTGTAGCTTGAGCAATCACAAGGTCCAAAGCTTCTAGGTGATCCTTTGTGCAAAGATATGGCGAAGAGAAGATGTAGGCAAGCATGGCAATGGTTCCCAAAGCCCTCAACCATCAAATATGCCTCCCTAGTATTTCAATTCATCATGTTTGATCAAAGCAAGTCAAGGGATTTGAGGTTTGTCTTCCAAGGAAACCCTAATTCATCTGATCATCAATAATGCCTTGCTAATGAAGCAACCTCAGCCCATGGTCAAATACAATCAAGGGAAGTTCTCTAATTCATCATTGCATGCATATTTGAGATTATTTGAGTGTCCTCAATCATCAATTCATCAAGTTATGAGTTGTGGACTTGAGAAGTTGATCAGTCAATTCATCTGACTATTTCGAAATGCACTGAGACCTAACTTTTTATGTGTTGGTCAAATGGAGATGATCCCAAAAGCAAACATGTTCTTAAGGATAATATGAACAACTTTAATGTTCATCAAAAATTTATTTTAATCTTGGAAGATCATCATCCATTCCAAGACATTATAGGTCATTTTGACTGAAACCCTGGTCAATTTACCAAGAACATAACTCATTCATGTTTTATGGTTTTGAGGTGGGATCAAGTGAATTGGAAAGCTTATTGTTTCTACTTAAAATGTTATGTTGAATAAAATTTCAAAATCTCAAAAGAAATACATGTGATAATGCAAAACATTATAGGTCACTTTGGACCAAATGCATTGAAAGGCAAAAAAGTCCAACTTCAAGTGCCCATAACTTCTTCATCAAAAATCCAAATGATGCAAAATTTAAGTCCATATTGATTGTATTGAAAATATCTACAACTTTTATGTTAGAAGTTTTTACATTTGAGGATTGCATCATCAAAACAGAAGGGCTTGAAGTTGGACCAATTTGGCAAAATTCTCAAAGGCATGTTTTGCACTATGAACTTCATGGCCTATTTTCATAAATTTCCACACTTCAAATGAGTTTTTGTCCAACATAACATTTATTCCTTATGTCAAGACCTTTCCAACCATTACCGACATGCCTATGTTCCAATTTTTCAAGTGGCATTTTCGAAGAGGTGAAGTTTTAGGCTCATTTATGCATAACATGTTGAAACTCATTACACAAGCCAATTCAATCACATGTACACGTCCATTTCATCTTGCCTGCATCTGAACACTCATTTGACATTGCATTTGGGCCTCCCATGCGCCTATACAGGCCCATGCATGGAGGGGCCCTCACTTCATGCACACGAATTCTACATGCCTTGCATCACTTTGTGCTATAAATAGAGCTGCTCAGATTCATTCTAAACCAACCTAAAGGCGCCTGAAATGCTGCAAGAGTGAATTCCCAACCATACCAAAGGAACTAAATCCATTTTCTTCAAAAAAATTCAGATCTGAAATTTGATTGAATTTGGTTGAATCTTCAGATCTAAAGTTCCTAAACCTTCATCATTTGATCCATAGAAGTTCTGTTTTGCAAAAGGAGCCAAGGAAAAGGACTCAAAGCTTCACTATCCAAAGGTTTTAGTCAACTGATTTTTGTTTCGAATCTCATATATCTTTGATCTATTGAACTGGATATTGTGTTGTCTGAAGTCCTCTTTATAGAGGCATCATTGCTGTGTGTTTAATTTTTGAAATCGAGCAAGTTCATGATGAACACCATCAAGCTTCCATCTCTGATTTCTCCATTTATAGGAATCTAGAGTGGAAGTGAGTGGTATAGGAGTGATGTACATCATTTCCTCTTTCGAACGGTACCTAGATCGTCCATTTTAATGAGCATTTGAATCTCTGTGATTTTTGGCCCTCGCCGGAGCTCACCGGAGAAGACGGTGGCGCTGGCCACCGTCTCATTGCCAGATCAATCCTGAGCCGTTGGATGCATTTCCCAGTTTATATCATAACCATCTGATCTTATGACTTTTATTAAATGTCCATGTGACGCGTTTGACTGAGGACTTTGGTAGGCGCGCGCTGATAGCCCTTGGATGTGCCAGCTCAATTAATGAGACTGGATCCAACGTCTCTTTTTTTTTCTGATTTTCTTAATTTCCATTTTATTTTCTTTAATTCTATTTTATTTCAAAAATTCATATCTCTTTCATTTTTAATCCAAAAAATATGGGACCAATTGCATTATTTCTCTTTTTAATTCTAGTTTCTAAAAATGATTTTTAATATTTTTTATTTCATCATTTGATATTTTTGTGAATTTTCTCTTTTCTGGTCATTTTTAATTTATTTTAAATAGTTTTTGATATTCAAAAAATACAAAAATATTTTCTCAACCTATTTGAATGATGATGGATCCATGAAAAATATTCTCATCAATTTATTAATTTATTTGAGATTTTAGTTCAATTAGGTTATTTCTATTCATTTTTAATTGATTAAAAATAGTTTCTGACTTTTAAAAATGCTGAAATTTTTTGTCAAACTTTGTTTGACCTTGTTGAACTTGGGATAAATCACTTGGACTTTCCAAAGTTGATTTGAAGTGATTTTGAAGTTTGACCTTTCTTTTTTATTTTAATTCAAGTTTATTTTGAACATTAAAAATGCCTAAAAATATTTTGTTCATGTCTTGACCTCCAATCTTCATCTCTCTTCTATTTTTGATTGTTTGACCATGATCCTCAATATCATTGGTCAACACTTATTGATTGGTACATTCCATTTTTATTTTAATGCACTTTATTCTTTCCATTTTCATTATCCATCTTCATCTTCTTTCTTTTTGATCAATGAGTTAAAGGTTGATAAGTTAGCATTGATTGGGGAGGCTTAATCTTCCTTGATTCAAATCTAATTCATCTTGATCAATTGATCAAATGAATGGCTTTGCATTAAGGATAGGTTGCTTCCTAAATCATGCAAAGGACTTAAACCAATACAAGATCAATTCTCCTCTTCTTTTTGGCATGGCAAGTTGTTGGAACTTGGTTCACTAATCAAGACTTCTAACTTGTGTTGTTGCCTATATTATTATTGACCGGCCTCAGATAGTTGTGACTTCTACATAAGTCCAATTACGATTGCTTAACATAGCGCTAAATTTGCCTTATGGCACACTAACTACTAACACTAACCATTAACAATTAGCATTTACTTTTTGCTCTTTACTTTTATGCAATTTACTATTCTTGCACATATTATTCATTTGCTTTTCCCTTTGCTCATTTGAGCACATGTTTATGTTAATGCAATTTGCCTTTTGCTCACTTGAGCACATAATTGTGTATATATCATTGTGCCTTGTGTTTTGTTTTGATTGTTGTGGACCAAATACAAAGAATTAGACAAAAAGGACTTAGACTTTAGGAATTCCCCTATGCAAAATGGAGTCAAATAGCAACTAGGCCTCATGCCTTTAGAGTGCTATAAATGTCAAAGAGCAACTAGGCCTCATGCCTTTAGAATGCTTAATGTTGGAAGATGACCTTGAAAGGACCAATTTCTAAACTCTTCTTGTCCATTCCTTGTTTGTTTTGCTAGAATCTTTTGATGTGTGTGTTCTTGTGCTAGGGAATTCTATGAGAGCTCCAGAACCATTGCCATGTTCATCCAAAGTGAAAGATACAAGATACCTTGAGGATCTATTAAGAGGCTTGTTTGATTGTTGCTTGAGCTTACTATTATTTTGCTTACATATTCCAAAGGATGGGAGCTACTTGGATCATCAATATGATCTCAAGAGAGGAACTCCATTTGTGGTCTTGTTTCTTATCCTTTATCTCTTGTATGTTTAGGACTTTAGCCATTCTTCTTCTTCCCTCCACTCTAACCCAAGCCAAAACCTTTGTGCAAACATTTAACACTTGTTTTCAACATTAGAAACCTAAGCCTTATGCTTTTGATTTTCAAACTTTTCTTTTCATAACACTTATTTTGAATTGAACCTCTAAGTCAACTTTGACCATTTTGTAAATACTCTTCATTAGTAAATATAACCCATTCAAATGTCTTTTTGTGGTTTCAATGGCCACTTCCTTAATCAAAACTTTTCGTAACCTTTAGCTATTAGGTTTGAGTTATCCTTGAGGTAGATGTAATACTCACCTATATCCTTAGTGATGGACAATGAGTCTTCCATGCTTATTATAGGGTTAACCCCTCACTAGCATGTTGAAGCTATCCTCGCATGGTGGATTTGTGGTTTTTAGGTTGAGTTTTCTCCCTTGGATAACAAAAAACCTTAAGGCTTTTGGACCAATCAATTCACCAATTCATTTTGAGATTTTTACCCCGAACTACGAGGTTTTGATCCTAATATTTTTTAAGATGGTACGTAGGCAATGAGTTTATCCATCCAAACACAAATATAAAATAAACTTGCATATTCTTTTCTCATCTCTTCAATCATGTTTGCACAAACAAATTTTCACAAAACACCAACCTTACAACCAAATGTGAAAAGGGCTCCCTAGGAGTACCTAGGATGTTTTGGGTGCTTAAAACCTTCCCATTGCATAACCAACCCCCTTACCCCGATCTCTGACATTTTTACTAGTTTTTGATTCGATAGAACTTTTAGGTTTTTGTTCGCTTTCTAACCATTCCTTTGGATAAATAGAAGTGCGGTGGCGACTCGACTTGTATGGTTTACCTTGGATTTAGTCAATATCTCTAATGGTAACGAATGCCCCGCTACAGAAAAGTGGCGACTCTGCTGGGGAGATCATTTGCCTAGTGGGTTTTGCCTACTTTTCATATTTTGTTGTATTGTATTGTATTTTGTTTTGTGACATATTTTTGTGCAATTTGGGATTACTGTATTGTATGTAATGATTGATTTGCTTGAATATTAACTCCTTGTATGCTTCGTGATCTTTGTGAGATGAGTTCTATACCCGAACTCGAGTGCACTTAGGATAGGAGAATGGCATAGTCTTGTTGACTTGTGTGGAGTTATTCCTTAGCAAGTTGACTTGCAAGTCCATTCAATTGGTGGAGGTCATGTTGGGATCAATAATGTCACACAAGTAGTTGTGGGTAGACATTACTCCTTCCAATATAGACCTTAGAAGCCAAGGACCTTAGTTTACCAAGCCCATCTTGGCCTATTCTTAGGATGTAGTGCGAAAGTCGTTCAAGTGCAAGATTTGATACGATTGTTACACGATACTACACTGATAAGAGTCTCTCTTGAGAATATTTTTGGAATACGAGTAGTCGTTTCTCCGATAATATCCGAAAGATGGGATGATGACTATGGGAACCTCTTGTAGAACATGTTTGGCAGGTTTAAACCCTAGTACAACTCCCTTTGGGTGGTTCTTAACCGAGACTCCATGCTCGTGACTTGCAACAAGCCCTTGATTCATGGTTGATTCGTTCATGTATCCTTAATATCAATGGAACTTGGGTGTTGATAAGGTGTAAACCATAATCCACCAAAATGGATGATTGATATTAAGGATAATATGATCCATCCCATGACCTTTGTTTGGTGTGCTTTGCTTGATCCTTGAGTGTGATTGTTGCATTCATGCATTCATGCACCCATTTGCATTCATATCATCAATAATGAAGAAAATTTTCAAGGAACTTAAGAGGTCTATTTGCAAATTTTCAGACATGGAAAGACAAAGAAGGAATACAAAGAAGTACAGCTTCAGACAACCAGATTTGAAAGAGCTAAGGAATTTGACATCCTATGTATTAGATCCCTTGGGTTTCAAGGCTCGTTTTGGGAAGCTTCTTCCTCTTCTGACTACTCAGGTGGATGAAGGATTGATGAGTGTATTGGTGCAGTTTTATGATCCCTTGTACCGTTGCTTCACATTTCTGGATTTTCAGCTTTTGCCTATACTTGAGGAGTATGCTTACCTTGTGGGTATACCTATTCTAGACCAGTTGCTGTTCAGTGGCTTAGAGAGTATTCCTACTTCTCGAGAGATAGCAGACATGTTGTATATAGATGAATCTCTGGTTGGTGCTCATATGCCTACCAAAGGTGGAATTCAAGGTCTCCCTTCTGAGTTCCTCATTACTCAAGCTACTGCGTATGGGAAGGCCATGAGTGAGGATGCCTTTGAGGCCATATTTGTACTTCTCATCTATGGGTTAGTGTTGTTCCCCAACATCGACAAGTTTGTGGATGTGAACGCCATTAGGATTTTCTCTACTCTTAATCCTGTTCCGACTCTGTTGGGTGACACTTACTTTTCTTTGCATATGAGGAATGCAAAGGGTGGTGGTGCCATTGTGTGCTGTTTGCCTCTGTTGTATAAGTGGTTTATTTCTCACTTACCGCAGACGGTCGCCTTCAAGGAGAACAAGGGATGTCTACGGTGGTCCACGAGACTTATGTCTCTCACTAATGACGATATCTCTTGGTACAACCGTGTGTATGATGGTGTGCAGATTATCGACTCTTGTGGTGAATTCTCCAATGTGCCTCTTCTTGGTACATGTGGTGGGATTAACTACAACCTTATTTTGGCACGTCGTCAGCTTGGGTTCCCCCTAAAGGATAAACCCAATAACATTCTGTTAGAGGGTGTGTTCTTTCAGGAGGGTAAAGATCCCCAAGGCTTGAAGAACGGGATGGTCCATGCTTGGCGCAAGATTCATAGGAAAGGAAGGAAGGAGTTGGGTCCTAAGAATTGTGTCGCTTTGGAGCCTTACACTGCTTGGGTTAGGAAGAGAGCTTCTGAGTATCTCATGTCGTACGAGTATCCGAGACCTACACCTTTTGTTGAGGATGGACTGTCAACCCTTTTTGACCAAGGAGTAGAGGGGTTGAGAGACGAAGACCGTTCACGTGCCTGGATCCGTGAACGAGAAGAGTTGCTTCAGCAGATCAAGGAAAAGGATGCTTTGATTGAGTTCCTCGAGCATCAGGTTATTGATGATCCTGAGGATGCATGGACTTCTCTACTTCCTCAGTCTTCTAGGTTTTGGAAGAGGAAGTACGATCGACTCGCCAAGGAGAAAGCAGATATGGAGGCAACCTATGAGGAGGAGGTTAAGAGGCTTCGTGCGTCTTATCTTCCTGTGTCCCGAGCTTTAGATGATTGTTTCTAGGGATCCATAGGATGATTATTTTTCTTTTCTCTTGTATTTGGTTACCAATGTTGTACTTCTTTGGTGTAAAATATATTTTCCAGATATTATTGATAAGATGTTTCCATATGTGATAAAAATGTAATACTTCCCAAAATTTGCAAACAGAACTCTAGAGTTCCTCTGAAATAAAAAAACAAATCATATGCACAAGCATTGCATGCATCATGTGCATAAGCAGGTTTTGCTCCAGGCTTCTTGTCCTATGATCTAACTCTGTGTTCTTCATTTTGAAGACAAGCTGACTCACCGGTACTACACCAGAGCCAATTCTTTGAGACTGATGGATCATTTGGAACAAGAGACCAGTGAGATGAAGGAGGAAGTAGCCAGATTGACTGCCTTGATGGAGTCATTCTTAGTCGCCCAAAGCCAGTCTTCTCCAACACCCTCAACTCCTCCCCAGAGGACGGTCATTTCTGAGATCGTAACTTCTATTGTGCCTGCTGCAACAGCTCACTTTGTGCCATCTATGTCAGCCGGGTTCCCTTGGGGAATGCCCGCCAATTTTATGCCATAAGGTTTTGCTCTAACTCTTGCTTCTTTGCCGGAATCTAGCCCGATCCTTTCAGTGCCACCTCCTGTCGTGCACACTTTACCAAGGGTTGAAGATACCATCTATCATTCTGAGCCATCTGAGGGCCCAGACGTTTACGAGAAGATGGATGACATGAAAGACCAATTCCTTGAGCTTCGCAAGGAACTAAAGACTTTAAGGGGGAAATACCTCTTTGGTAAAAGTGATGCTGAGTTGTGCCTCGTGCCCAACGTGAAAATCCCTATTAAATTCAAAGTGCCTGACTTTGAGAAGTATAAGGGAAACACATGCCCTCTCAGTCATCTTGTGATGTATGCTCGCAAGATGTCGACACAAACTGATAATGATCAACTACTCATCCATTATTTCCAGGACAGTCTGTCTGGTGCCGCTCTCCGGTGGTACATGGGTCTGGAAAGTTCGAACATCCGCTCTTTCAATGATCTTGGCGAGGCCTTCGTCAAGCAATACAAATACAATATGGATATGGCTCCTGATAGGGACCAGTTGAGGGCGATGGCTCAGAAAGAGAAAGAGACCTTCAAAGAATATGCCCAGAGGTGGCGCGAATTGGTAGCTCAGATAGTGCCACCCCTAGAGGAAAAAGAGATGACCAAGATCTTGTTGAAGACCTTGAGCTCGTTCTATTACGAGAGAATGATAGCCAGTGCTCCCTCAGACTTCACCGAGATGGTGAATATGGGGATGAGATTGGAAGAGGGGGTCCGTGAAGGACGCTTAACTCGAGATGGAGGCTCTTCAGCAAAGAGATATGGAAGCTTTACAAAGAAGAAGGAGGGAGAGGCACATGATGTGTCTTCCCATGTCAAGAGAAGACCCTCTGTGAAGAGGAAGATTGCTCGCCCAGTCAACAATCAGCATCAGGTGGCTCATATAGCACCTATTTTCAGGGAAGCTCAACATTATCAACAATCGCAAACTCAGTCCACAACAGCAGGCCTACCAGCCTCGAAATAACAACAACAATGCCAGCACCAACTATGAGCGGAAGAGGGTCACCTTTGATCCAATTCCGATGACTTATGCTGAACTCTATCCATCTCTGATTGATAGAAAGTTAATCACTCCACGAGACCCTCCCGCTGTACCTGCTAACCCCTAGTGGTGGTACAAGCCTGAGCTTCATTGCGTGTATCATTCTGGTGCTCCCGGACACGACGTAGAGAACTGTTATCCCCTGAAGACCAAGGTGCAAGACCTTGTGAGAAGCGGGATTTTGTTCTTCGAGGACGTAGGTCCGAATGTGAAGAAGAACCCATTGCCCGAGCATGGGAAGTCTGTTAATATGGTCCAGGGCTGTCCTGGCAAGTACAAAGTTAAATACGTCAGTCATATCCGGCAATCGCTGGTTGAGATGCATCGCTTGCTGTGTGATTATAGCCATTATGAGCATGACCACGATAGATGCAGAGACTGTTCTGTTAATCAGAGAGGATGTCACCAGGTGCGCAAAGATGTTCAAGAGATGTTGGACGAAGGAGTCATTGAGATCCTTCAAAACAGAAATGTTGACGAAGATGCTCTTGAAGTCAACGTAATTTCTCCAGTATTCTGGATGCCTGAGCCTGTTGTCATCAAGTATGATGGTAGCAAGCAGAAGGTTTCTCCTGCTCTGACTATCAAGCCAGTCGGCCCAGTACCGTACTCTTCTGAGAAGGCGGTTCCTTATCGCTACAATGTTGAAGTAGTGGAAAATGGGAAAGAGGTGTCCCTGCCTTCTTCATCTGTCGTAAACATTGCTGACGTCAGCGGTTTGACCCGCAGCGGCCGTGTATTTTCAGCTCCGTTGAAGCCTCAAGTTGATGTTCGAGGAAGTGTTGATGCTGATTTTGTCGAACGCCCGATTGGGAATGCTGTGAGTACTCCAAATCCGGAACTTGTTGTTAAGCCCTCCTCTACATTGAAAACTCCTGCTTCTGCTGGCCCGAGTGGTAATACGAAAGAAGATTGTGGTGAGATGCTGAGGCTCATCAAGAGAAGCGAGTACAACGTTGTAGACCAGCTTCTACAAACGCCGTCCAAAATATCTGTGTTGTCACTACTATTGAATTCAGAGCCACACCGAGAAGCTCTACAGAAGGTGTTGGATGTGGCGTATGTGGATCACGATGTCACGCTAGAACAATTTGATAGCATTGTTGCAAACATCACTGATCGCGACTTTATGAGTCTAATGGGGTAATGACTGCAAGTGCACAGTCTAATCGCGTAGTTTTAAAAGATATCGATCCCACAGGGACTTAATGAATCGATATACCGTTTTTCTAAGGTTACTTCGTAAAGCTAAGGCGGATGATACTTTGATGATTAGGGGAAAAGTAAAACTAAAATTGGACCTGGATTAAATATCAAATAACGCGGATATCGGTATGCAGTTCATCGTAATTAGGGAATCAAATCTTCGTTGGTTTCTTAGTTTTAAAATAAGTCTTTTCAGTAGACACTATTGATTAAAAATCCTTTCTCAAACTCTCGCTCTGTTGAATCAGACTATGACTTTATATTAACGTACGCTCTCACTATTTAGTTAAGTACAAAATCACTTTTTGAAAACAATAGAATCTATAGAAACTCTTTTTAAGAAAATACTAACCATTTAAACACCCTCGTCTCAAACTCTCGCTCTATTGACTTAGATTATATGATTAACTTAAATGCTTAACTCTCGTCCTCACATTTAACCTTTAAAAATACTTTTTGAAAATGATTAGAATTCAATTAACTCTAAAAATTTCTTTCGCCCTGATTTAAAGTTAATGTCCAATTTACACTGTCCAGTTAAAAGCTCAAACTGTCGTTCTATTGATTTTAACTTCTTTATGCTTTTTACTCTCGTACAAAAACTTTGGTGTTAACTCTGTAAATTGAGACCATAAAAAGAGTGACTATATTTTTAAATAAATTTAAACCAACTTAGTTTTGATTCCTTTATTCCGCTTACTTTACATACCGATATCTAAGTTTATTTAGCCGAACATGCTAAACAAGCCTAAACGATAATTATGCTTAAATACAGCCATATCAGACAAACAGTATAGATAAACAGCAGTACAGAGCATATATAAATTAAAACAATAAATTAATGAACCTGTAAAATTAATAGAAATCTTGATTGTTCCCTAGCTTCGATGCTTGAGCATTCCACCACAAACCGGTTGGATTTGTTCTTCACAATCTTCGATCAGACAGTAAAATAAAGGCGAAGGAATAAAATACTATGATCTAACGTAAGGTTAGATCCAGTAAAAACTACACAATAGTTTCCGGTGTAGAAACTAGTGTGAAAGAAAATAAATTCAATGCTTTGGAAATTAACTAGAAAAGAAAAGGAAATAAAAAATTGCTAAGAAAGTAAAATGCTGTAAAAAATATTGCTGTAAAAGCTTGCACGGCGGAAAAAGGAGAGCTGCAGGGTTCCACAATTGGTCCTATTTATATCCATCCTACAGTAACCGTTTCTTCCAAAGTCCCTTCAGTAGGTTTTCTCACGTTTCAACGAGTCAAGAGGAAGAATAGGATGAACGTGCTTCTGTTAAGCGTCAAAGCCAAAAATATAGGAGAGGGGGTGTGACGTTCGTCACACCATGTGTTACGCTCGTAACACAAAGCATAGGGGCGTGACGCTCGTCACACCATGCGTGGCGGTCATCACAGAGTCTCAGCGCTTCTAGTTGTGGGTTGGGCTTTAGTGGAATGCTTTTCATAGATTCCTCTTTTTGCACCCCCTTTTCTTTCTTTTTCACTTATGCTTCGAATAGTGTTACCTGAAATAAATAGAAGGAAAATACCAAGTAATATCGAATAATATAAAATAAATCGAAACAAATAATAATATAATTTAATTAAATCGAGTCCAAAAATGTGATATTATTTCATGTTATCAAACTCCCCCATACTTAGACTTTTGCTTGTCCTCAAGCAAGATTCAATGTAGAAATCGGCTTAGAATATTAGCCAGATGAAATTTCCGAACACACATCAATTCGTAGTAGGTTGCAAGTAAATCTCGTTTAAAAATAACCTGAGCTTAATCTTAACATCAACAACTACCGTTACAACCTCAGATAACCCCACCTTATGCAAACCAGTTTGAGTCACGCTATTATAGCTATCCTAGTTCCTTTACTCTTATTTCACCCGTTTTCATTCTAGCGAAATCACATTAAGCCCTTTATCTTTTTGCGCACATAGTGGAGTAACCGGTTAGCGATTCTGATTCCCTTTTTAGCTGGAAGTTCTGGTACATAAGTTGGATAACTTCGTTATTTAGTCCATTGCAAATTGCGGGGGATCGGACCGTAGTCCGCCCTACCAAGTTCAGCACCAGAAATCGCTGAACCAACTCACAATGGATCGTTCATACAATGTTTTTGTAGGGTCCGCAACCTTTGGATTAAATGATCGGGTAAGGATCACCTAACTTAATTAGTGCATTTTCTGATTTTTTTTTAATATATTGTCTTGGGAATCATTCACTTATATTCATCGGCTCTCCACGTAGTTTGCTATTAGGATGGTGCTGACTTCTCGTATAAACTACTCGGGGTTACTATAAAACTAAAAGTTCAAGGAATTGGTTTAATAGGTACTTAGCCTGATCTAACATGTTGAGGTTTAGAGCGTTGGGGCGGTAATAATTTTGTCTTAATTTTACTCAAGTTTGATAAAATAAGCAACCTTTATACTTATTGAGTGTGTTGAATTTTTGTTATGGCTCAAGAAAATTGAGGGGAATAGATAATAAAAAAAATTCACACTAGGGACTCAACTTAAAGTAAATATATATTATAATTTTTTTTTTTTAATATAAATGAAAGGGAAAAAACAATGAAAGGGAAATAACATACTTGAAAAAGGAATGTTGAAAGAGAAGTAATCATAACTTGTCGCATCCGCGAAAAACAACCGGCGGGAAAAACAAACAAACAGAGCCGCCACCGTGCGTTATTTATCCCAAAGGAGGGAAAGGAAACGCTCGAAGTAAACCTGGAAAGGGAATGGTCTTACGACCGGAGATTGCAAGGATCGGGAGTCGGTTACGCAAGGGGAAGGTATTAGCACCCCTCACGTTCGTCGTACTCGACGGGATCCACGCTCAAAAGAAAAGAATAAGGTTGCTAAACTGCTCAAAAGAATGCACACACACAGGAATAAAACACAGATGGAAGAAGAGGGGGGAACGGGCTCGCTAGGATATCGCATCTTATGCCTACGTATCTCATCTGGAATGAGAATCAGAGCTACCGTAGTTCGGCTAACGCACGCCGAAACAAAACACACGCAAAGACGCTGAGACGTCAGATCAAACACACAAATGGAAACAGACTGCCAATGGCTGGTCTTACGTCCAACTCCACAAACAAACAAACACAAGCGGGAAACCGAATGCCAATCGTTGGGCTTACATCAGACTCCAAACACACGCACAAATGGGAAACCAAATGGCAATCACTGGGCTTACATCAGACTCCAAACACACGCAGAAAGGTTAAACAAACAGGCTAATAGAGAGTCTGGTACTCGAGTATACTAGCTGTCAAGCAAACACCAAGAAGACGCTGAGACGTCAGAAGAAACAAAGAAGTTGAACACACAGACTAAAAGGGAGTCGGGAACTCGGACCTAATAGCTGTCAAGCAAAACACACGCAAGAAAGAAAAAGGGCGCCCGGAGAGATCTCGCACGATCTCCTGCCTACGTACCTCATCTGGTATGAGGATCAGGGCGACGTAGTTCCCCTTAACAGGGGAGAAACTTCTATCTTAACCAGAGACCAAGGGAATAACGAACTAAAAGGGAGACTGACTCGAGCCTAATAGTCGTCATGCAAATTATAACCCTAGGTTGAGGTCTCTAACAAGAGTTTGACTCACACAGGCAGGGAGTCAACTCAAGTCTATCTCTACGTACATTCAACTTCCTCGAAAGTTGATCATACGACTCCTACAGAAAGGAGATGAGAAGCAAAAGCAGATAAACATCAAAAGCAATCAGCAGACACTATACGCAAACAAGCGGCTCATGCAAGGTTGAGCTTTAGTCGAGGGGTCATATCGACCTCGACAAACAAGCCAACTGGAAGGGTGTCTGAGGCTCTTAACCACTGACATTGACCGTCAGGGTGAGCAGATGAAATGGGAGATGAGGGTTAGACCTCATAGCTCTTAACCCGGGCCTGGGTGAGCTTGAACCAAAGAAGGTGTGGGAATCCAGAATGTGGGACTCTATTCCACATGACTGACACAACAAGATTTTGGGTGTTTATTCAAAATGCATCAGCACGTAGTGCGAGCAAAATGAATGACTCAACTGAATAGCAGGGGATGGATTGCACATCCCTTTTATCTGCCAATGCCTCTTCACTTAGGAGGTCTTTGAAGTACATGGCACAAATGTAAACAATCAAAAACATGGCCTCTTAAGGAGGGCTTCAGACAGGTGCCTGCCAAAAACAGCAGGTCTTCCAGACTACATGGAGAAAAGAAGTTACCTAAGTGGTATGCCAACCACAAGCAGAGCAAACCAACTCAAGTAATGAGTTAAAGCGGCTAAAGTACCTGTAAGAAAAGCTAAACCAGTCAATATTTACATTCAGACAAATCAAACAATCAACAACAGTCAGACAACCAATATACACAATGAGTAAGCCATGGAACTCAAATGAGTTAGCCACCCAAGGACCTACAACACAATCAACATTAGTTAAACAAAGCAAATTGTATCTCAAGCAAGGAGATCAACATTATCCATTAGCACTTATTGCTTGAACCTGAAATGCACAGCTCAAATTGTGAGTTCAAACCCCCTAGGGCAAAGCCTAGGGTCAAAAGTGAAGTAAAAAGCCAAAACAGAAGCTAAAACTCAACATGAATCACATTTAAACAAACATGAACATGTCCTAAAAAGGACCAAATCAAAATCATTAAGCAAAGTCATGTAGTAAGCAAGAGAAGACAAAGACAATTTCAAAGCATTCAAATGATCATCAAGAATCAAAATTCCATATCAAAACATAAATGAATCAAACAATTCTGGAAATTTTTATGTGCACACAACATGTCCAATACAATCATCATGCCAAAAATCATAAACAGAGGAGCTCATTTGATATGGATATGAAAATGCACAAGTTGAACATCCAATTGTGTGACACACATTGTCACACCATACAATCATGTGCATAAAACAGAAATGAAAAATGTTAAAAATGCATAATCAAGCCTCAAAGGTCAAGCAACATGTTAGAAATCATCACACAAAATTTCATGGCAATTGGATCATTATTGAGCATTTCACATTAGTTTGAATAAGGCATGTCACAAATGCACACATGTTCAATTAGTCTAGCACAATTAAAATTCCAGCCAGGCACAATTCCTGAGATTCACGTCAAAAAATAGAAGACAATCATATGATCATATAGGAAAAAACCTGGAATTAATTGGATCATTTTTCAATTTGATATGAATTTTTGAAGTTGGAAGAAAAATATTTGAATTAATGAACAAAGCATGGCAAAAATGGAGGGAAATGAGAAAAGATTGATTAAATTTGAAAAAGCGTCAGAGCGGAGGATCGAACCGCGTAGCGTATCAAAACATTGTAGTTTAACTAAAGGACGTGGCGTGCCAACTCAGTGGTCCAACGCACATGTGGACCTGGTCAAACGCGTAAGAGCCAATCGCTTGGACACGGAGTGCACACGCAAGCAAATGACATGGAAATGAATTAAGCAAACAATGCTGAGTGCAAGGATCGAACACGCGAAATGAATATAATAGGCGCTTCTACAATGCACTTTCATGAAACGAACCAGAGAGGCCCTAGCCTGTACAGGCGCGGCGGTACACGGAGGAAACCACCGTCTCCTACCTTGAGACGGTGGTGAACAGTACCACGCCATTTTTTTTTGCAGTTTTTAAAAGTAATTACATCAATGGACTCGTCTTGGCACGTAGATTACAAATCTAACAATATTTCAGTCTAAATCATCATGAATTTCAAGAATCGATCAAAAACATCTTTGAACACCAAACCTTAGATCCACATAACTTTGTCAATATTGCACCATTTTTCATGTTCTTTATATCAGAATTTCTAGCATGAATAGATCTACAAGCCTATGTGCGTAAAATAGAGAATTAGGAGATTCTAAATTTGCACCTTCTTGAAGCTCCAACAATGGCAATAGTGAATTCTGGTGATTCAAGGCTTGGCACGTGTGTAGATCTACTCCTGAGCACTTGTTATGAAGCTTTAGGAATGAATTGAGGCTTGGAGAGGCTCAGATCTAGCTCAAAATTGAACTTCCATGTTTGTGTTCTTCCTTGGATTATGCATGAATTCTGGCCAAAATCAATGATCCAATGCTTGATCTACACTAAATAAATATCAGAGAACAAGAATATGGAAGAAAATCAATAGCTTATGTGAAGAAAAATTGAATTTGGATTGGGAGAAAATTTTGGAGGGAAAAAATTTTAGATCTAGAAATGATGAATAATGAACAATTCTGTTAGGATTTAGTTTATATACCATGTCTTAATCCTACTGAAAATGTAATTAGCAATTGTTTAATTAGAGATTAACAAAAATAAGGTGTATGAGCAAAATTTGAAAATGCAAGGTGCATGGAAAATGTGGACGTGAACAGTACCACATGCATGGTTAAATTCACTCAAAATCATTTTATCAACACAATGGCAATGGAAATTAATTCATGTAATGCACCAATTTTGAATTTAGCATTTTCCCTCCAAAATAAGCATGAAAGAACAAATGGTCATGTGATGAAATTTCATGCAATGCCTTGATGGATTTGGAAAGTTCATGTCATGAGAAGAATTATGCAAAAAGAGGCACTAAATTTGGAGTTATGAATCAAAAGTTATGGCCTTTTGAAGTTTCAAGCACACTTGGCAATGATTTGATCATATCTCCTCAACCATTCATCATAAATTCATGATCCTGGACTTTTTGGAAATGGGAGAAAAAGATATTCAACTTTCATGTTGGACAAAATTTCATTTGAAGCATCTTTGATGTTGGAAAGTTAAGTTGAAGATGGTCTAAAAACTTGCTATTTTTGGAAACTTTCAATTACAGGTCACTTTCCATTTTTGGAAACTCTTTATTTGACCTCAAATTCTTCAAGATATGTATTTTACATGATGAATAAGCCTCTTTGGGACATGAATGAAGTGTCTCAAACCATTTCTCCACCTCCTAGCCCTCAGTTGACTTTCAGTTGACTTTTATGGGCCCTAGATGACTTGGCAATACTCTGATCCGCTTGAGCCTCTACTACTTGAGGAAATGGCTCCAAAATGAAACCCTAGCTCAGATAAGCTCAATACAATGATCATGTGATCCTCATTCCATAAAAATAGCTCATCTCCTTGAAAATCCCTGGTTGGAAGAATAGTCAATGATTAGGGTTGACTAGAGGTCAAAACCCTAATCCCAAGGAACATGAGCATGAACAATAGAGCCCTTGAGGATGACATAACCATGATGATGATGATGTACCCTTGCAATCAAGATAATGCTCAACCTCCTTGAAGAACCAAGAAAACCCTAATTGAAGCATAAACCCTCAGATGGTTGGAGATCAATTCAATAAGACCCTCAGGCTTGAACCACACAACTTCTCCATCTCTGACAAGACCTTAGAGGATGACATGTCTTATTTTCACATGATATGCGACATGCAAATGCCTAATGTCCTAAAACATGAAATGCAATATGCTAAACTAGTCCCAAGAAGAGGAGGGCAAATTTTGAGGAGTTACAGCTGCCCCTATTCAATCCACTGTGAACCTGTCGATATGAACAGCCTCGGCTTTCAGATGATCAGGGTGAAGAGTGATTGAATATCAAGAATAGACGAACAATTTGCGCTCCGCTGGGGATTATTAACAATGCCTGTCAGAATCGGCAGAGAAGCAAACTCAAAAGAAGAATCTGTCTGGTACGGTGAAAATCGGCCTGAGTACCGAAAAGAAATACTGACCTGGATACCAAAATAAATGGTAACACAGGATCCACCATGGCCTGAACGCCGCTCATCAGTCTGAATACTGAGCATCAGAATCTGGGAGTATTGATATCGGTCTGAACACCAAAAGATTGGCCTGAATGCCCGAAAAACTGGCCTGAATACCACTTCGGTCTGAATACCGCTTCGGTCTGAATACCGGAAAACTGACCTGAGTGCCACAAGTGCTTCGACCTGAACGTCGGAAACTTCTTCGATCTGATTATCGGAAAACTGGCCTGAGTGCCACAAGTGCTTCGACCTGAACGTCGGAAACTTCTTCGATCTGAACATCGGAAAACTGGCCTGAGTGCCACAAGTACTTCGACCTGATCATCGGAAACTTCTTCGATCTGAAAATCGGAAACTGGCCTGAGTGCCACAAGTACTTCGACCTGATCGTCGGAAACTTCTTCGATCTGAAAATCGGAAACTGGCCTGAGTGCCACAAGTACTTCGACCTGATCGTCGGAAACTTCTTCGATCTGAACATCGGAAAACTGGTCTGAGTGCCACAAGTACTTCAACCTGAACGTCGGAAACTTCTTCAATCTGAATATCGGAAACTGGCCTGAGTGCCACAAGTGCTTCGACCTGAACATCGGAAACTTCTTCGATCTGAACATCGGAAAACTGGCCTGAGTGCCACAAGTACTTCGATCTGAACGTCGGAAACTTCTTTGATCTGAATATCGGAAACTTTTCCGATCTGAATATCGGAAGACTTCTTGCCTGTCAGCAACGGCAGAAATAAGGAAAAGTGATAAATGAGGCGGCACGCGTGCCAATGATCCATGCTGGGGATAACAAGCCATGAGCATGATATCCATTATTCAACCTTAGCAAACGAACAATTTGCGCTCAGCTGGGGATTATTCTCTTTCTCTTTTCTTTTTTTTCTTGCTTTTCTTGAACCCCAAAACTTCTCTTGATTGATTTTTTTTTATCTCCGCCCGACAGAAACTCTTCCACCAATATCGCACTACTGGGGAATACTGTTGATTCAAAATCACGATGCCGAACTCCTCAGAGTAACATCTTCACCATCTGGCGAAACCAATCCTCAAACAGTAACCACGGCTTGAGACTAGTTTATGCTTGCAATGATGATGCATGACTTGTTTCAGCGTAATGCTCCATAATTATGGAAATGCTACGCAATTAGGTATGCAATATGCTATGCTTATCTAAATGATGAATGCCTAAAAAGTATCCCCCTCAAGGGACTCTTCTGGGGAGCTCGACGCACTCTGCTGAGGAACTCGACAACACTCCAATCTCCACCCTGCTAGGGAATAGCACTGCTGCTGGGAAATAGGCAACCCTCACCAGGGATGACCTCCGCTGAACCCGGTCCGCTTGGGGACTTCGCTGGGGAATAAACCACTAACGCACTCTGCGGGGAAAACAGCAATCTTCGACTTGCTGGGGGAAATAACAATCTCAACCCTCCTAGGGGAAACAATAACCTTCCGGCCTGGCTGCCGAGGAAACACCGATCTTGAACCCGCTGGGGAGCAATCCCGACTCTGCTTGGGGAAACAAGGAAAATCTAGCACGGAACACCCGTCGACTCGTCGAACCTCGGGTATTCACCAACCAACTCCATTGTCATCTTTCCACTTTTGAGAGCTCCCAGGCTCGTCTGGACTTTTCTGATTCATCACCTTGTATTCTCGACTTTTCCGTACTCTACGGGGATCGAGCTCCCTGGATTCATACAAACTTTTCAGTCCTCAGACTTTGAAGAGTCTTCTTGATTAATCCTCCAGGATCATCGTACGTTTCTCGCTGTCTTTACACCGTTCTTCAATCCCTTGTCCCTGATTGGACTCCACGGGGATCCTTTGTCAAAAAGGCTGCACATCACAACCTGCAAGTGAGTGAAAATACCTAACAGCACCTGCAAAAGAGATCGTTAGATAAAAACATGCCCCAGGCGTGCCAAAGTTTCAACACTTGGGTCACTCCACCTTCCGAATAAGATTTCAAATTTTCAATCTTATAAACATGCATTGGAAGGGACCTCCATGTCTCAGAATGCAAAGATTCTTATCAAAATAAACAGATGTTTTTGCAATCAAAGCGGTAATGAAAACAGAAACAAAATTATTTGACTGAATATGCATTTTATTGATTGAAAAAGGTGTGGCTCGAAACTGAGCAATACACAGGAAGCAATTCCTGAAAAGAGGTAATTGCGCACAAAAGGAAAAATCTATCCTAATGGCAATGTGAAACCGCGATCTCACCGATTTCCAACTCGGTTACACCCCATATGTCCTCAAACTCTCCGTGCTTTTCCGCCTTCTGAACAAGACGCTTCTGACCGATCCCTACCGGGGATTATCCACGTGTCATAACCAAAGCACAAACGATCATGTTGGACGCAGTTGTTTGTTTCAATCCCTCTTTTGCCTGGACCGCCCTTTCGGGTTTTCAGTCCACCGGGATACCCTTTTTTGCCCAAGCCGCCCTTGTGGGGTTTTCAACTTGCCGGGTGTACAGTTTTTTTTTTCTCTTTTTATCCCTAATTTTTGCCCGAACCTTTTTCATCATTTTTTCGGTTCGCCGGGATGCCCATTTTTGCCTGGACTATTTTATTCTTTTCGTCCAGCGGGTCTCTTATACGAAGTATTTTTTAACCGCGTCCGCATTCACAGGGGATGGAAAGTCCTCGCCATCCATGGTCGTCAACAACAAGGCTCCGCCAGAGAAAACCTTTTTGACCACGAATGGACCTTCATAATTGGGTGTCCACTTGCCCCTACGATCGTTTTGAGGAGGAAGGATCCTTTTCAACACCATATCTCCCACACGATACACACGAGGTCGCACCTTTCGGTCAAAAGCACGCTTCATTCGCTGCTGGTATAACTGCCCATGACAGATGGCCGCCAGCCTCTTCTCCTCAATTAAGCTCAACTCTTCATACCGAGTCCTTACCCATTCAGCCTCTTGCAATTTTACGTCCATCAGGACTCTCAAAGAGGGAATCTGGACCTCAACTGGTAGCACGGCTTCCATCCCATACACAAGTGAGAATGGCGTTGCCCCAGTAGATGTACGCACCGAGGTTCGATACCCATGCAATGCAAACGGCAACATCTCGTGCCAGTCCTTATAGGTCACGACCATTTTCTGCACAATCTTCTTAATATTCTTATTAGCTGCCTCGACCGCCCCATTCATCTTTGGACGATAAGGAGAAGAATTGTGATGCTCGATCTTGAACTCCCGACACAGTTCTGCCATCATCTTATTGTTCAAATTAGAACCATTATCGGTAATGATTCTCTCAAGAACCCCATATCTGCAAATGATGTCTCTTTTCAGGAACCTGGCAACGACCTGCTTCGTCACATTCGCATAAGAGGCTGCTTCCACCCACTTGGTGAAGTAATCAATAGCCACTAATATGAACCGGTGCCCATTCGAAGCCGTAGGCTCAATCTTTCCGATCATATCAATGCCCCACATAGCAAACGGCCACGGAGACGACATCAAACTCAACGGATTTGGAGGCACATGCACCTTATTAGCATAAATCTGGAATTTATGACATTTCCGCACAAAATTGAAACATTGGGCCTCCATTGTCATCCAATAATATCCGGCTCTCAGCAACTTTTTCACCATTGCATTCCCACTGGCATGGGTACCAAACGACCCCTCGTGTACTTCTTTCATCAATTGGCTTGCTTCTTTATCATCAACACATCTGAGCAAAACCCAATCGAAATTTCTCTTGTACAAAACCCCATCCTTGTTCAGATAGAACACCATGGCCAACCTCCTCAGAGTCTTTCGGTCCTTCTTGGATGCTCCCTCAGGATACTCTTGGGTTTCCAGATAACGCTTGATATCGTAATACCACGGCTTCTCATTCTCAGGCGCTGCCTCAACAGCAAACACATAAGTCGGTCTATCCAGACGTCCCACCTCAACACTGGGGAACTGATTCCACCACTGCACCTTAATCAAGGCGGCCAGAGTAGCCAAAGCATCTGCCAAAGGATTCTCTTCTCTCGGCACATGATGCAATTTCACCTTGGTGAAGAACGTCAACAATCTCCTCGTATAGTCCCGGTATGGAACTAAATGAGATTGATGCATATACCATTTTCCGTTAACCTGGTTTACGACCAAAGTTGAATCTCCATATATAACAAGGTTTTTGATCCGCAAATCAATCGCCTCTTCAATACCCAATATGCAAGCTTCGTATTCAGCCACGTTGTTGGTGCACTCAAATGTTAGCCGGGCAGCAAAAGGAATGTGGGATCCTTTCGGCGTAACCAAAACAGCACCAACTCCAATACCATTCACGTTAACGGCCCCATCAAACATCAGAATCCATTCGGATTCAGGGTCAGGCCCCTCCTCCGGGATTGGTTCCTCACAATCTTTCGATCTGAAAAACATGATGTCCTCATCAGGGAACTCAAACTTCATCGGTTGATAATCCTCAATGGGTTGCTGGGCGAGGTAATCAGACAATACACTCCCCTTGATTGCTTTCTGCGAGGTATATTGGATGTCATATTCAGTCAAAATCATCTGCCATCTCGCAACCCGTCCGGTCAATGCTGGCTTCTCAAAAATATACTTGATCGGATCCATCTTGGAAATCAATAAAGTGGTATGAACCAGCATATACTGTCTTAGTCGGCGAGCAGCCCATACCAAAGCACAGCAAGTTTTCTCGAGCAGTGAATATCTTGTTTCACAGTCGGTAAACTTTTTGCTAAGGTAGTAAATCGCATGCTCTTTTCGACCAGACTCGTCATGCTGCCCCAATACACACCCCATAGACCTCTCGAGGACTGTCAAGTACAGAATTAACGGTCGTCCCTCCACAGGAGGCATCAGAATCGGAAGCTCCTGCAAATATTCTTTTATCTTTTCAAATGCCGCTTGGCAATCATTATTCCACCTGACCGTTTGATCTTTTCTCAACAACTTGAATATGGGTTCACACGTGGCTGTTAGATGAGATATGAACCGTGAAATGTAGTTCAATCTACCTAAGAAACCACGAACCTCCTTCTCTGTTCTCGGTTCAGGCATTTCTCGTATTGCTTTTACTTTAGCAGGATCAACCTCGATTCCTCTTTCACTCACAATAAACCCCAGCAACTTACCGGACCGCACTCCGAAAGTGCACTTATTCGGATTCAACCTCAGTCTGAATTGTCTCAACCGGTCAAACAGCTTGGCCAGATCTACCAGATGCCCCTCTTCTGTCTGGGACTTTGCTATCATGTCATCAACATAGCATTCGATTTCATGATGAATCGTATCATGAAACAAAGTCACCATGGCCCTCTGATACGTGGCACCGGCGTTCTTGAGACCGAATGGCATCACCTTATAACAAAAAGTGCCCCACGGTGTGATGAGCGTTGTTTTCTCCATATCATCTTGCGACATTTTAATTTGATTATAGCCAGAAAAGCCATCCATGAAGGAAAACACCGAGAATTGAGCTGTATTATCTACCAACACATCAATGTGAGGTAATGGGAAATCATCCTTTGGGCTAGCTCTATTCAAATCCCGGTAATCCACACACATTCTCACCTTCCCATCCTTCTTCGGGACTGGCACAATATTCGCGACCCAAGGCGGATAATTAGTGACAGCGAGGAAACCAGCATCCAACTGCTTCTGAACTTCCTCTTTAATTTTCATGGCCATCTCAGGTCGAGTTCTGCGCAACTTCTGCTTCACTGGAGGACAATCTGCTCTCAACGGTAGCTTGTGCACCACGATATCGGTATCCAACCCTGGCATATCCTGATAAGACCAAGCGAAGATATCAATATATTCTTTCAACAAGGCTACCATTCTGCTCTTGACATTTTCCTCCAAAGCGGCCCCGATCTTCACTTCTTTCCTGACCTCGTCGGTACCCAGATTCACAACCTCGACTTGCTCCTCGTGCGGTTGAATCACCTTCTCCTCTTGTTTCAACAACCTGGCTAATTCCTCCGGCAGTTCACAATCTTCTTCGCCTTCTTCTTCGGCCTGATAGATCGGATTGTCGAAGTCATATGAGGGTGTAACAGGATTGTTATCAATGAGATCCGGAGAATGATCGCATCTGCATGAATTTTGATTCATGCATTGCTTTAGAACCGGAGCGAAGCAAATGAAAAGAAAAATGAAAACAAACATTGCCATTTTTATTTTTGTTTATTTTTAAACTGCAAAAATAAATGAAAAACAGGGAACACCGCTTTTAATGAAAAACATCCATTTATTACTGATGCAAATTTTGCAAAATGAACACATGAGGTGGCCCTTACAATGAACCATTACGTTTCGGGAAAAATGTATGGCTTTCATGCAGACAAAATTGAAAAAACAAGAAATATTACTCTTCACGTAGAGTGACAGTGATGATCTTTTCGGCCTTCCAGTTCTGGACTTCCATCCCTGGTACGCACGGCTTTATCCATTGATCAATCTCACAGTCACTGTCAACTTCTTCACCCACCATACAGATGTGATCTGGATCCAGCATTCCAGCACTGGTGAACGTGAACGGCGGACGACGTCCTCTGCCCTGTCCAGACGAGCCTCGGCCCGGCTGATAACCAACCCCAAACCTGTCTTTCTTAGCAGCGATATCCATCATCCTTCCCCAACCTGGAGCTTCTCCATTCTTCACCACCTCAGCGGCCTGCTTATACGAAGAAATGGACGACTTTTCCTCTTTAGCAAAAATGGCATTCTCCACCTTGACGGTTTCGAATGCTTGACTTGGCGTTTCAACAATTTCACCGTCCATCTCCACATATTTGAACGATGATAGGTAGCTAACGAAGATGTCTTCTTCCCCACAAACCGTGACGACCTGCCCGTCCCATATGTACTTCAGTTTCTGGTGCAAAGTCGAAGTCACTGCTCCAGCAGCATGGATCCACGGCCTACCCAACAAACAACTGTATGTCGGCTGAATATCCATGACATAGAATACGGACTTAAACACCTCGGGCCCGATCTTCATAGGGAGCTCTACTTCCCCAAACACAGCCCGCTTCGAACCATCAAAGGCTCTCACTACCAGGTCAGTGGGCCTCAACACCACACCTTCGTAATCTAGCTTTGCCAAGGCTTTCTTCGGCAACACATTGAGCGATGAGCCGGTATCAACCAACACGTGCGAGAGCACGGCTCCTTTACACTCCATTGCAATGTGTAATGCCCTATTGTGATTCCGCCCATCCACAGTCAGATCCAAATCAGTGAAACCCAACCCATGGCTGGCATTGACGTTTGATACCACCGTCTCCAACTGATTGATTGTTATCTCCTGGGGAACATAGGCTCTCTTCAATATTTTCAACAAAGCCTCTCTATGCCCCTCTGAGCTCAGCAACAATGATAGGATTGAAATCTTGGATGGCGTTTGCTGCAAGTGGTCAACAAGCTTGTACTCTGACTTCTTGATGATCCTCAGAAATTCCTCAGCTTCATCATCAAGTTCTTTCTCTGGCCCCACAGGCGCCGGTGTCACCACAGAAGTCCCCTCGCTCACTACCTACTTCCCTCTTGCCCTGGCTAAAGCCTTGGCCTTATCCTTCTTTTCTTTTTCCCCATCTCCACTCCTTAAAGTATCCGGTGCAAACAACCTTCCACTGCGAGTGAAACCACTGGGTCCGGCATTATCCACCTTTGAAACGGTGGTTTCACCTGCAGTCTGATCCTCCAACTTCTCCCCATTACAGTAAACTTCCCCACCATAGTGCCACGGTACAGCATCGTCATTGTCATAAGGAATTGGCCCAGGTACTGTGATGGTAACTGGAGCCGCATCTGCCAGCGCTGACAAATCGACAGGATCAAAGTAGATGGTTATGGTGGAGACATCTTCCTTCCCCAAATCCACTTTCTCAAATCTGAGGCTTCCCTCATCCATCATCTTCTGGACAGCCTCCCTCAACAATACACACCCATCGAGAACAACGGTGCACGCAGCACAACAGTCATCACAACCCGGGAAGACCCCATTCTTCAACAATTGTCTTTTGACCTCAGCCAACGGAGTCCTCAACTGGTCCACATTCATCAGCCCAACTGTTCTCCCACCCTCGGAAATTGCATTCACCCCCATTTGACCATGCGCAGGCATGGGATTAGCATTAACATTTGGAGATGGTACAAAATTGATTGCCTTAGAATCCACCAAGTCCTAGACCACATGTTTAAATGCTTTACAATTCTCCACATTGTGTCCAGGGGCACCAGAGTGGAATTCACACTTGGCGTTTTCATCATAGTTAGGAGGCCTCTGATCAGGTCTCAAAGGAGCCAAAGTCCTCAGCTGAACCAACCCCAAATCTTTCAACTTCTTCAGCAAGAAGGAATATCTCACAGGTGGCCTATCAAATTGACGATCAGTCATTCGCCCTCTTACCTGATACCCGGCCCTCTACGGTCTCTGTTGAAATGGTTGTCGTTGTTGTTGTGGTGGTTGATGCTGTTGTTGTTGTGCAGGCTGATTATCAGTAGGAATAGTTATCGCAGCAGTGTGCTGGTAGTAACGATCCCTACTCTGTCCCCTCTGGGTATACACAGCACTTGTATCACCCTCCTTCTTACGTTGGACATTACCAAAGGGCTTCTTCGATCTAGACGATGAAGCGTTACCCTGGATCTTCCCCATCTTTAACCAACTCTCTATTCTCTCCCCGGCCACTACAATATCAGCGAAGTTGGTAACCGGGCATCCCACCATCCTTTCTGCAAACGTCCCCTGAAGGGTACCCATAAACAGATCAGACATTTCTCTATCCACCAACGGAGGTTGAACCCTGGTGGCCAACTCCCTCCATCTCTGCGCGTATTCTTTAAACCCCTCATTAGGCTTCTGAGACATACCCTGCAGCTGGGTACGACTAGGAGCCATATCAGCATTGAACTGGTATTGTTTAAAGAACGCATCTCCGAGATCCTGCCAGCTCTTGACATCAGATGACCTCAATTTGGTGTACCATTCCAAAGACCCACCAGACAGACTGTCTTGGAAGAAGTACATCCAAAGCTTCTGGTCCATTGTATAAGCAAAAATCTTTCGGACAAAAGCCTGGAGATGAGTTTCCGGGCAAGAACTCCCATTATACTTGTCAAACGCAGGCGCTTTAAACTTTTGCGGGATCACAATCCCCTCAACCAGCCCCATGTTCGACATGTTGACAACCCCCGGAGTAGCATAGCTTTCCAAAGCCCTGATCTTCTCGGCTAGCACCTGAATTTCTTTGTTTGGTGGCTGAACACCCCACTGCCCGAACTGTTCATTAAATATGGAGAACTGATCCGCTTCCTTATCCTCTAGGGCTTCAAGGAAAGGAGGAAACTGATTATCCTTCAAATTATTTCCCATAGGACCGGGTCCACCACCCGCAGCGAAACCAAAACCTCCACCATTATTGAGCACCACATCAACAGCAGTCTTCCTTCTGGGATCACCACCATCCCTAAAACCACCAAGACCGTTGTTGGAGACCCCCTCAAGGTTATTACCACTGTTGGCAGCCAAAGCCCGCTCAAGCTTTTCCACTTTCTCAACCAATACCTTCTTCCCCAAGGCGAACCCTTGCATGACATTGATCAGCTCTCACATCTTCTCTTTTAGCTCGAGAATATCTGCGTTGGATGTATCCATCAGCCTGGATTTGTTGCGTCTGGTAGGATATCGGTGCGGACGTGCTACGTGCAAGGGAATGATTCTACGTGCGCGAGCAATGATTCCTGAAACAATCAAGCACGTTAGAAACTGACACCTGCAAAATAGAAGACAAGTTATTATGATTATGCATGAATGCAATGTCTATCCATATGAGGAACCCTCTGTCTTTCGATCCTGGTTTCATCGAGACAGATAATAATCCGGCAGCAATATTCTAACATTCATCAATTGATTTTGACATACAGAGCAAAGAATTATGACTTAGCAAAGATATCACCCGACCATGTGTGTGTTGTGTGAGTGAAGCAAAGCAAATAAAGCTTGAAGATCAATCACTGAATGAAAATAACCACTGTATACCAAAAGTGCACAATATGTGCTAGAGTCATACATCAAGTCTGATACAAATCAAATTACAATTCTCCATAAACAGAAAGGAAATACAAGCAAGTGAATTCCATCAACAGGCCTGACGGTAATCCAACACAAATAAGAAAGGTCTAATCCGACGAAGGTCCCACAGAAGGCCCTACATCATCAACCATCCTGGTAAACTTCACGGTGAACCTGAGCTCAGTGTTCTCCTGCTGCAACCTTCCTACCTCCTTCTGGTGAATCTTCATCTGTCGGAAATAATGATCCCTCTCAGCAAGATAGTGATCTCTCTCAGCCATAATCTTCACTTTCTCAGCTTCCCATTCCGTGGTAAGGACTTTGGCTCTAACTTCCCTCTGATTCTTCACAAGGATTTGTCTCCTCTTCTCATCTTCAATATCCCTCAAAGCTCTAGCTAGCTTCTCCTTGGTAATGTCGTGCTCCTTTGTAGATGACTCCAACGCTTGGCTGATCTTGCGGTAATAGGCAGTGTCTATCTCAAAGCGCTTCACCTCCATGGCATGTCTCTTATCCTGGTCTTCTATTCTCCCTTTGATTTCTTGATTAGCCATCTGAATCCTAGCAACACTCATCTCCAACTCAGTCTTCTCTGCTTGCAGCTGATCTCTGGCTTTCTTCATCTCAAGGAACTCTTCCATGCTGACAGAAGAACGTGGCCCCTCAATTAAAGGACACCAAGGATCACCCCCAGGAAATGGTAGATGTGTGAGCTCAATCCTCTTCCTAAGACAATCATCAAACGGAGGAAAATACCTGCTATTAACCTTGCCAAAAGGAACCTTGCCCTTCCTCTGAATGTCACGCCACTCATCAGACACTTGCCTCAACTTTGGCTGATTACCCTCAATTGAGAAGTAGAAAGACTCCTGAATCTCTCGCCTGAGAGGAGGACCCTCCATAGCAAATCCCATTTGTCTCCTAAGAAGCACCAGGTTGTAATTAATGCAACCTTGAACTCCTATAAGAGGCACATTGGGAAGACTCCCACAACTGTAAATGAAATCTCGTCCAGCCATACCATTGTGAGTCCAAGCTATGTCCTTGGCTCGCAAACCCATCAACCTGGTTGACCACTTGACAGTAGGATCAAGAAAGGCAAATGCACCTCTGGAAGGCAAATACCCCATGAACCATTTGTACAACAGCTGAGCACAACACCGGATCAATCCCCCACGCCACTTCTCGTTCCGATTATGGACCGAGTAATAAACATCCCCAACCAGGGTAGGAATGGGATTCCTCTGCATAAACAACCGGATAGCATTAATATCCACAAAGCTCTTCTGATTAGGGAACATGATGATCCCATAGATGCTCACAGCAATCAAAGCACAAACGACCCTCCAATTACCCAAAACAGCATGCTCCTTGGCCTTAGCCTCCAAGAAACTCAGATGAAAACCGGGAAACTTTCCCTTCTCCTTCAAACCCCCCTTAATCACTTCTGGGCTCAAATAAAGAGCACGAGAAATCTCCGCAATATCAGGTTCCCCCTTAGTGACATAGAAAGGAATCTGATCTCTGATCTGAATACCCAGGATACTGGCATAGTCCTCCATCAAAGGTCCCAACAAGTAATCCGGGAAAACAAAGCACCTCAAACCCGGGTCATAAAACTGGAGAAGAGTATGGATGACGCTCCTATCACTGTCTGTAAGCCTGAAAACCAACTTCAGAATACCACCATAAGTCTCACGGAACATCCCCACACGGTCAGGTGTAATCAATGCCATCATATCTCTCAGCACACCAATCTCTGGGTCGAAGAAACTGTAGACAACATCGTCTTTCAAGCCGGTCCTCATGTCTGGAACAAAGAAGTCCCTCAACCAGGATCTCAATCAAGAATGTCCCCTGCATATGGATAAACATGAGTTAGATGCAGATAAATGCAAAATGTGAATGATGCGGATGTATGAATGCAATGTATTGTGCCATCCTCCAGGTCATCTGAACATCCTCTGTACTGAAGCCCTGGCCTCTGAACTGATCACAACCATCTGAGGTACTGAGTAACCACAAATCCAACTCGGGGTTCCGAAATAAACGGAACGGAGGATACATCACCATCACCACCGGAAAACCATTGCTCTGATAGCAACAAAAATCATCTGTACCAACGTAGGGAATCCTGAAATAAACGAATCCCCACTGATAAATACCACGGACAGAATTCCGGCGTCTCAGAGATAAAAATATCCATAAATCCGACTTATAAATAGGACTCTGATCAAGAACTGAACCATTAGTCACCATCAGAACATGCATCTGTAAGAATCAAACCCTCCCCTCACAGGTGAATTCTAATCAGGTCATCCTAAGGCGGATAATGGTCTCGACAATCGGACAAGATACTCAACGGGTTTGCCCTTTCGGGTTCGCCGCTGCAGCTCTCATAAGATCGTCTAAATCAAAGATCCGGGAAAGAACGGTCACCGAAGTCACCAGCTCAGATGAAGTGACTCAACCAAAGTGGATACTCCACAAAGGAAGAGCTCCCTCAAAAGAACCTCGTCCGGCTTGTGGTATGTCACGTTGCCAAAAACATGTTGACCTAACATGAAAGGCAACATGAGACCACACTAATCCTAGGTGTATACTCGGGCCTGGGTTTTAGCCCCACTCAGAACACCCACCCCAAATCAGAGGAACCAACCTGTACAGAATCCAGCACAATGATAATATGCTGCATGCAAACACATATGCAAATATATACACAGTATAATAATCATAAATGCAATAAATAGAGCAATAAAAGCAACCAAAACTATCCTAAAGAGCGCTAGGATTGACTCGCTTAGGGAAGATGGACCAGCAAGAGGTCAACTTCTATGTCCCCAGCAGAGTCGTCAGCTGTCGCATCCGTCAAAAACAACCGGCGAGAAAAACAAACAAACAGAGCCGCCACTGTGCGTTATTTATCCCAAAGGAGGGAAAGGAAACACTCGAAGTAAACCTGGAAAGGGAATGGTCTTACGATAGGAGATTGCAAGGATCGGGAGTCGGTTACGTAAGGGGAAGGTATTAGCACCCCTCACGTCCGTCGTACTCGACGGGATCCACGCTCAAAAGAAAAGAATAAGGTTGCTAAACTGCTCAAAAGAATGCACACACACAGGAATAAAACACAGATGGAAGAAGAGGGGGGAACGGGCTCGCTAGGATATCGCATCCTATGCCTACGTATCTCATCTGGAATGAGAATCAGAGCTACCGTAGTTCGGCTAACGCACGCCGAAACAAAACACACGCAAAGACGCTGAGACGTCAGATCAAACACACAAATGGAAACAGACTGCCAATGGCTGGTCTTACGTCCAACTCCACAAACAAACAAACACAAGCGGGAAACCGAATGCCAATTGTTGGGCTTACATCAGACTCCAAACACACGCACAAACGGGAAACCGAATGGAAATCGCTGGGCTTACATCAGACTCCAAACATACGCAGAAAGGTTAAACAAACAGGCTAATAGAGAGTCTGGTACTCGAGTATACTAGCTGTCAAGCAAACACCAAGAAGACGCTGAGACGTCAAAATAAACAAAGAAGTTGAACACACAGACTAAAAGGGAGTCGGGAACTCGGACCTAATAGCTGTCAAGCAAAACACACGCAAAAAAGAAAAAGGGCGCCCGGAGAGATCTCGCACGATCTCCTGCCTACGTACCTCATCTGGTATGAGGATCAGGGCGACGTAGTTCCCCTTAACAGGGGAGAAACTTCTATCTTAACCAGAGACCAAGGGAATAACGAACTAAAAGGGAGACTGACTCGAGCCTAATAGTCGTCATGCAAATTATAACCCTAGGTTGAGGTCTCTAACAAGAGTTTGACTCACACAGGCAGGGAGTCAACTCAAGTCTATCTCTACGTAAATTCAACTTCCTCAAAAGTTGATCATACGACTCCTACAGAAAGGAGATGAGAAGCAAAAGCAGATAAACATCAAAAGCAATCAGCAGACACTATACGCAAACAAGCGGCTCATGCAAGGTTGAGCTTTAGTCGAGGGGTCATATCGACCTCGACAAACAAGCCAACTGGAAGGGTGTTTGAGGCTCTTAACCACTGACATTGACCGTCAGGGTGAGCAGATGAAATGGGAGATGAGGGTTAGACCTCATAGCTCTTAACCCGGGCCTGGGTGAGCTTGAACCAAAGAAGGTGTGGGAATCCAGAATGTGGGACTCTATTCCACATGACTGACACAACAAGATTTTGGGTGTTTATTCAAAATGCATCAGCACGTAGTGCGAGCAAAATGAATGACTCAACTGAATAGCAGGGGATGGATTGCACATCCCTTTTATCTGCCAATGCCTCTTCACTTAGGAGGTCTTTGAAGTACATGGCACAAATGTAAACAATCAAAAACATGGCCTCTTAAGGAGGGCTTCAGACAGGTGCCTGCCAAAAACAGCAGGTCTTCCAGACTACATGGAGAAAAGAAGTTACCTAAGTGGTATGCCAACCACAAGCAGAGCAAAGCAACTCAATTAATGAGTTAAAGCGGCTAAAGTACCTGTAAGAAAAGCTAAACCAGTCAATATTTACATTCAGACAAATCAAACAATCAACAACAGTCAGACAACCAATATACACAATGAGTAAGCCATGGAACTCAAATGAGTTAGCCACCCAAGGACCTACAACACAATCAACATTAGTTAAGCAAAGCAAATTGTATCTCAAGCAAGGAGATCAACATTATCCATTAGCACTTATTGCTTGAACCTGAAATGCACAGCTCAAATTGTGAGTTCAAACCCCCTAGGGCAAAGCCTAGGGTCAAAAGTGAAGTAAAAAGCCAAAACAGAAGCTAAAACTCAACATGAATCACATTTAAACAAACATGAACATGTCCTAAAAAGGACCAAATCAAAATCATTAAGCAAAGTCATATAGTAAGCAAGAGAAGACAAAGACAATTTCAAAGCATTCAAATGATCATCAAGAATCAAAATTCCATATCAAAACAGAAATGAATCAAACAATTCTGGAAATTTTTATGTTCATACAACATGTCCAATACAATCATCATGCCAAAAATCATAAACAGAGGAGCTCATTTGATATGGATATGAAAATTCACAAGTTGAACATCCAATTGTGTGACACACATTGTCACACCATACAATCATATGCATAAAATAGAAATGAAAAATGTTAAAAATTCACAATCAAGCCTCAAAGGTCAGGCAACATGTTAGAAATCATCACACAAAATTTCATGGCAATTGGATCATTATTGAGCATTTCACATTAGTTTGAATAAGGCATGTCACAAATGCACACATGTTTAATTAGTCTAGCACAATTAATATTCCAGCCAGGCACAATTCCAGAAATTCACATCAAAAAATAGAAGATAATCATATGATCATATAGGAAAAAATCTGGAATTAATTGGATCATTTTTCAATTTGATATGAATTTTTGAAGTTGGAAGAAAAATATTTGAATTAATGAACAAAGCATGGCAAAAATGGAGGGAAATGAGAAAAGATTGATTAAATTTGAAAAAGCGCCAGAGCGGAGGATCGAACCGCGTAGCGTATCAAAACGTTGTAGTTTAACTAAAGGACGTGGCGTGCCAACTCAGTGGTCCAACGCACATGTGGACCTGGTCAAACGCGTAAGAGCCAATCGCTTGGACACGGAATGCACACGCAAGCAGATGACATGGAAATGAATTAAGCAAACAATGCTGAGTGCAAGGATCGAACACGCGAAATGAATATAATAGGCGCTTCTACAATGCACTTTCATGAAACGAACCAGAGATGCCCTAGCCTGTACAGGCGCGGCGGTACACGGAGGAAACCACCATCTCCTACCTTGAGACGGTGGTGAACAGTACCACGCCATTTTTTTTGCAGTTTTTAAAAGTAATTACATCAATGGACTCGTCTTGGCACGTAGATTACAAATCTAACAATATTTCAGTCTAAATCATCATGAATTTCAAGAATCGATCAAAAACATCTTTGAACACCAAACTTTAGACCCACATAACTTTGTCAATATTGCATCATTTTTCATGTTCTTTATATCAGAATTTCCAGCATGAATAGATCTACAAGCCTATGTGCATAAAATAGAGAATTAGGAGATTCGAAATTTGCACCTTCTTGAAGCTCCAACAATGGCAATAGTGAATTCTGGTGATTCAAGGCTTGGCACGTGTGTAGATCTACTCCTGAGCACTTGTTATGAAGCTTTAGGAATGAATTGAGGCTTGGAGAGGCTCAGATCTAGCTCAAACTTGAACTTCCATGTTTGTGTTCTTCCTTGGATTATGCATGAATTCTGGCCAAAATCAATGATCCAATGCTTGATCTACACTAAATCAATATCAGAGAACAAGAATATGGAAGAAAATCAATAGCTTATGTGAAGAAAATTTGAATTTGGATTGGAAGAAAATTTTGGAGGGAAAAAATTTTAGATCTAGAAATGATGAATAATGAACAATTCTGTTAGGATTTAGTTTATATACCATGTGTTAATCCTACTGAAAATATAATTAGCAATTGTTTAGTTAGAGATTAACAAAAATAAGGTGTATGAGCAAAATTTGAAAATGCAAGGTGCATGGCAAATGTGGACGTGAACAGTACCACATGCATGGTTAAATTCACTCAAAATCATTTTATCAACACAATGGCAATGGAAATTAATTCATGTAATGCACCAATTTTGAATTTAGCATTTTCCCTCCAAAATAAGCATGAAAGAACAAATGGTCATGTGATGAAATTTCATGCAATGCCTTGATGGATTTGGAAAGTTCATGTCATGAGAAGAATTGTGCAAAAAGAGGCACTAAATTTGGACTTATGAATCAAAAGTTATGGCCTTTTGAAGTTTCAAGCACACTTGGCAATGATTTGATCATATCTCCTCAACCATTCATCATAAATTCATGATCTTGGACTTTTTGGAAATGGGAGAAAAAGCTCTTCAACTTTCATGTTGAACAAAATTTAATTTGAAGCTTCTTTGTTGTTGGAAAGTTAAGTTGAAGATGATCCAAAAACTTGCTATTTTTGGAAACTTTCAATTACAGGTCACTTTCCATTTTTGGAAACTCTTGATCTGACCTCAAATTCTTCAAGATATCTATTTGACATGATGAATAAGCCTCTTTGGGACATGAATGAAGTGTCTCAAACCATTTCTCCACCTCCTAGCCCTCAGTTGACTTTCAGTTGACTTTTATGGGCCCCAGATGACTTGGCAATGCTCTGATCCGCTTGAGCCTCTACTACTTGAGGAAATGGCTCCAAAATGAAACCCTAGCTCAGATAAGCTCAATACAATTATCATGTGATCCTCATTCCATAAAAATAGCTCATCTCTTTGAAAATCCCTGGTTGGAAGAATAGTCAATGATTAGGGTTGACCAGAGGTCAAAACCCTAATCCCAAGGAACATGAGCATGAACAATAGAGCCCTTGAGGATGACATAACCATGATAATGATGATGTACCCTTGCAATCAAGATAATGCTCAACCTCCTTGAAGAACCAAGAAAACACTAATTGAAGCACAAACCATCAGATGGTTGGAGATCAATTCAATAAGACCCTCAGGCTTGAACCACACAACTTCTCCATCTCTGACAAGACCTTAGAGGATGACATGTCTTATTTTCACATGATATGCGACATGCAAATGCCTAATGTCCTAAAACATGAAATGCAATATGCTAAACTAGTCCCAAGAAGAAGAGGGCAAATTTTGAGGTGTTACATAACTGAGACAAAGTTTTCCCCCCCACACTTAAATGAAACATTGTCCCCAATGTTTCAAAGAAAACAAAAGAAAAGGAAAAGAAGAGGGAACCCAAACTCAATTTTGCCTTCCTCCTCTTGTTCTCGGACCCGATGATCGTTGACGTACTCCCAAGTCGTCAAACCTGCTGAGCAAGTCAGTGAACCGCTGGTCGGTTATTGCATTCCTCGCTTCCTGTTGTTGTTGCATCTGGCGCATCAGTTGCATTACTTCGAGATTCTGTGCCTGCATGGCATCAAGCTGTTGGGCTTGATGTTCAATCACGTCCATGATGTCATCATTAGTTGCTGGCCTTCTTCTTCAACGACGTCGGGAGGATAGACCAGTTGCATTATCGGAAGGGTTAAGCGGTACTGATTGTTGTTCCGGACCTTGATCACCTTGCTCCATTTCCTCAAACTCGTCCGGGGGCGGGTTTGCTTGTGTAGGCTCGGTAGCTTCGGGAGCATGCAGGTCGTAGATGAATCGGTCGGGGTTGGTGACATCTGTGAGGGCAATGTTGGGTAAAACAACGCTTGGGACTTCTTGGTTATTCACCATAAGATAATACCTTCCGCCTACCCTATTTTTGATTAAGCGGCTGGAGCGACAATAGCTTATATCCATAAATAGGGGTGGCAGAGAGTGCAAATTTTGAAGTCGGACCCCTAGATTCAAGCCAAGTGCTATGGTGGTTATTAATCCTCCAATCACAAAAGGTTGGCAGCCTCTAGCACATAGGGTGCGAATATGGTGAAATAAGAAAGAGGCAGCGTTTACCTTTGTATCCATTTCAAAGATGCAGTGGAGGAAGAATAATTCCTTCGCGTTGACTTTGCTGTTGTTGGGTCGACCAAAAATGGTGTTTTGCAGGATGCGGATAAAATACCGGATGGTTGGGTTATGTATGTGCGAAGCAAGTAGTGCATCCCAGTTATTGGTTTCCACACCGGATATTTTTCTAAAGAGGTTGAAGGCGTTAATGTGCCACTGTGAGTTCGGAGGGATTCTTGGGTGGACTTGGCCTTCTACAGGGAAGTGTAGCATGGCACTCAACTGATCCTGGGATAGTGAGTACTCGGTGTTGAACATGCGGAAAGTTGCGGTACCGGTTAAGTACTCGTCTTCACCGGTTGGAGTGGTGTATGAGTAAGAACTTAAAAATTCTAAGGTGAGTGATGGGTAGGTTGATTGTGTGTGCAAAGAAAGGTTAAATCAGCAAGCCGAAGCATCCATTGCACACCTTGAAGTAATCCTAATTCTTGTAAACAATTTAAATCAGGATACCTGGTAGAGACGACACCTCGTTGTTGAAACCGATCGAACTGCTCCCGTTGATAATTATCATCTTCAGATCGGAAGATAATATTTCCGAATTGTTGGTTTTCCGCCATATTGATAGGTGGGTTGAAAGAAGGAAAGAGGATGAAAATGTATTTGTATAGAATGGTTTGTTGGAATGATGTGGTGTAGGGAGAAAGGTATTGTAGGTATTTATAGGAAAAGTTTTTGGAAGTTGGAAGGGGAGTGGGTGAAAGAAAAATAAATGTGGATGAATGTGATTGGGATGGAGTAAAGAGGTGAATGAATGGGGAAAATAAAAAGGTGGGGGGGGGGGGGGGGGGGGGGGGGTAACGGTCGTGTCCCCAACGTTCACCTATTCTGAAGCTGTCACGATCGTGACGGAAGGTGTTACGGGCGTCACATGCACTTGCGTGACGACCGTGATGGCTTGTGTGACGTTCGTCACACAGGTTAGCTTGCAACGGTCACTGCTTACGCGGGTACTTCATAAATTGTTTTTATTATTTTTTATTTTTTATTTTTATTTTGTTTTGTTTATGTTTATTATATTTTGCTATTGTTATATTTTGACTTGCTATGTATGCTATTCTACTATACACCATAGGGTATATATATTTTTCTCTAATAGGCTATGTAAGTAGCATACAGTAAATATCATTATTGATAATTGTAGATATTGCATAAATCAAAATAAAATAAAATTTAACCAATAATGCAATAGCTTCATAAAATAAACATAATGTAACATTTGAAGGTAAAAGAAAACATGGAAAAACAAATACTAAGATTAAAAACAATGTTAAACGAAACTATAAATTCCCTAACACTAAAACTAATTAACTAAAAACTTCTAGCCACTTGCAGGATCTCTGGCCGGAGGAGCAAAGGAATTGACACGGTGTAGCAACTCATGAAATTGATTTGTCATACTACTCATGTATCCCAGAAATTCATGTCCCATATTAGTTAACTCTTTTCTGATGGCATCTTGTTCTGACATCAAGGCTTGAATGGCGGTGTTATAATCAGTTTCGGGCATATGATGTCTAAGATCAGGTATTGCCGATTCTGCGGTCGGGATAGGATGAGGTGGAGAGGCAACATCATGGTAACCAGTAGGTGTCTGTGGATCAGACTCAGCATAAGGAATCTGGTCGTCACAAATCTCATAGTCTTGGATGGATTCAAAAGATCTAACAGGGGAAGGTATTCCATTCAGGTTGTAGAGCCAATTGTTTCGGTTATGGACACTAGTCATCGAACTAGGCATGGTGAATAGATAAAGAACTTGGTTGTTAATTATTAGTTCAAACTCTTCAGGCCCAAGGTTTCCTATAAACATAGTGTTGAAGAGGAAAGGTATATTCATAGGCTCAATTCCACAAAAAGGGTTCAAGTCAAGCATGGGTTGGCGCAATCCAATAGCATTAGCAATCATGGTTATCAATCCTCCTATTTGAATCGGTGCACGGTCATCTTGAATAAGGCGGTCGAAACTCGCCAACATATAGGTGGCACCATTCACTAGACGGTTCTGGGAAGCACAAAATATTATGAAGAGTTCATCACGTGATACTGTGGTAATGTTTGATTTCTTCCCAAAAAGAGTGTGTGCTAGGATCTTGTGGAAATAACGAAAAGTTGGGTTATGTATGTTTCCAGAAAGAAACTCATGTTCCTCAGGGTCGTCATTACCCGTCAAACTTCCCCAAAAATGTTCAAGCTCTCTATATTCAAAAAGGTCTTCTTGGCTTATGGTGAATGTATCAAAAGAAGTAGGGAACCCTAAAAGGTTAGTAAATTCTTGAATGTTAAATTGATACTCCATATTGAACATCCTGAACTGAATGAAACCTCGGCTTATTCCTTTTCCATGGTTTGGTAAATAGATCAGGGAGCTAAGGAATTCTAGAGTTAGCCTCCGGTGAGTAACAAATTGTCTTCGAATAGGAGTGGTTTCCCACCCTATTTGACTCAGCAGATACAGGACACTCTCTCTTAATCCAAGGGCAGTCATTGCCCAATCATCAGCATAGAAACTTGGGTGCATCTCTCTCTCTGCTAGCTCTTCAAATTTTTGTCTTTGAGCTTTCCCTCTGAATTTGATACCCATACGATCAATATGTCCCATCAGGTTAATGTTAACTAAAGAAAAGAAAAACAAGAATTTAGTCAGGATTTGGCCAGATGCCGAAAGAAGAGAAGAAGAAAAGTTTTATAAAATAAAATAAATGAAGAATGAATACTAAATAAATCAAAAGAATAATCAGAGAAAAGATAGTAAAAATTTGTGGGTTGTCTCCCACGAAGCGCTTTATTTAATGTCGTAAGCTCGACATAAAACTAGTAAATGTTAATCTATAGATTTAGGAGACAATACGTCTAAGTGCAGGACTTGCGAGTCTTCATTGTTTTCATCATAATGATAATGTTTCAGACGCTGCCCGTTTACGATAAATGCTTCCATAGATTTTCCCTTAATTTCCACAGCTCCACTAGGGAAAACATTAGTGACTTGGAAAGGGCCTGACCATCTAGAGCGTAGTTTTCCTAGGAATAACTTAAGTCTAGAGTTAAACAATAGAACTACATCGCCTTGTTTAAAAGTTTTCCTTGATATGCGCTTATCATGCCATTTTTTCGTTCTTTCCTTGTAGATTCTGGCATTTTCGTATGCGTCTTGTCTAAGTTCTTCTAATTCGTTTATATCAAGGATTCGCTTTTCACCGGCGGCCTTATAGTTTAAATTTAAATTTTTAATAGTCCAATAGGCCTTATGTTCTAACTCTACTGGGAGGTGGCAAGATTTACCATAAATAAGCTTAAATGGGGTTGTTCCTATGGGAGTTTTGTAAGCGGTTCGATATGCCCATAAAGCTTCGGGTAATTTTGATGACCAGTCTTTCCTTGAGGTGGCGACTGTTTTTTCCAATATCTGTTTAATTTCTCTGTTAGACACTTCCACTTGTCCACTGGTTTGAGGATGGTAAGGTGTCGCTACTCGATGTTTTACACCATACTTAAACAATAGTTTTTCGAGTATCTTAGATATGAAATGCGATCCACCATCACTGACTACTATTCTTGGGACACCAAATCTTGGAAAGATTATATTCTTAAAGAGTCTAGTTACTACTCGTGTGTCGTTTGTTGGAGAAGCTATAGCTTCAATCCATTTTGATACGTAGTCAACCGCTACGAGTATGTACTTGTTACCGAAAGAAGGTGGAAAAGGTCCCATGAAATCTATTCCCCACACGTCGAAAATCTCTACTTCCAAAATGCCCTTTTGTGGCATCTCGTCACGTCTAGATATGTTTCCTGTGCGTTGACACCTATCACATTTCTTGACAGCAGCATGCACATCCTTCCATATGTTTGGCCAATAAAGACCGGCTTGTAGGATTTTAGAGCAGGTCTTGGATGTACTTGCGTGTCCACCATAAGGAGCGGAATGACAATGTTGGATTATACTTTCTATCTCTTCTTCAGGTATACACCGATGGAAAATACCATCGGGGCCTCTTTTGAAAAGTAAAGGGTCGTCCCAATAATAATGTTTCATGTCATGGAAGAATCGTTTCTTTTGCTGGTAGGATAAATCAAGTGGAACTATTCCGGCGGCTAAATAATTGACAAAGTCGGCGTACCATGGTGTAACGCATACAGCCAAGGTGGTCTCTACCTGTTCATCAGCTCTATTTTCTTCCAAATTAGCTATAAGTTTATCGTACGAGAAGTCATCATTGATCGATGTTCTTTCCGGTTCCATGTTTTCAAGTCTAGAAAGGTGATCTGCTACTACGTTTTCAGTTCCTTTTTTATCTTTGATTTCCAAATCAAATTCTTGTAACAACAAGATCCACCTTAGGAGTCTAGGTTTAGCGTCTTTTTTTGTTAAGAGGTACTTAATGGCAGCGTGGTCAGTGTAAATGATTATTTTAGCTCCGACCAGGTAAGAACGAAATTTATCTAGTGCAAACACTACTGCTAAAAGTTCTTTCTCAGTCGTGGCGTAATTCATCTGTGCTTCATCTAGAGTTCTACTTGCATAATATATGACGTGAAGTTTTTTATCCTTCCGTTGTCCTAAAACAGCGCCTACAGCGTAGTCACTTGCATCACACATTATTTCGAATGGTTCATTCCAATCCGGAGTCTGCATTATGGGCGCGGAGATCAATGCTTGTTTAAGTGTTTGAAATGCTTCTAAACATTTATTGTCGAAGATGAATTCAGCGTCTTTCATTAATAATCCGGTTAAAGGCTTAGTTATTTTATAAAAATCTTTAATAAATCGTCGATAAAAACCGGCATGTCCTAAGAAGCTTCGTACTTCTCTCACAGTTTTCGGAGGTTGAAGGTTTTCGATTACTTCTATTTTGGCTTTGTCTACTTCAATTCCTCTATTTGATATGATGTGTCCTAAAACAATTCCTTCTTGTACCATAAAGTGACATTTTTCCCAATTAAGTACTAGGTTTACTTTTACACATCGTTCTAGAACTCTTTCTAGGTTTTCAAGACATTCTTCGAAACTTTGCCCGCATACGGAAAAGTCATCCATAAAGACTTCCATGATGTTTTCGAGAAAATCGGCGAATATTGCCATCATGCACCTTTGGAAGGTTGCAGGAGCGTTGCACAAGCCAAACGGCATTCGTCGATAAGCGAAGGTACCAAAAGGACATGTGAACGTTGTCTTTTCTTGGTCATCAGGATGAATTGGTATTTGAAAGAAGCCTGAGTAACCGTCCAGATAGCAGAAATGAGAATGCTTTGCTAATCGTTCTAACATCTGGTCTATGAATGGTAAAGGAAAATGATCTTTTCGGGTTGCTTTGTTTAGTTTCCTATAGTCAATGCACATTCTCCATCCCGATTCGATTCGTTTGGTTATAGTTTCTCCTTTTTCATTTTCGATCACGGTTATACCCCCTTTCTTTGGTACTACGTGTACAGGACTAACCCATTTGCTATCGGATATAGGATATATGATACCTGCCTCTAATAAATTCGTTACTTCCTTCTTCACTACCTCACTCAGGATCGGGTTTAGTCTCCTCTGATGTTCCCTAGAAGTTTTACAGTTTTCTTCTAGCATGATGCGATGCATACAAATAGAAGGACTTATCCCTTTAAGATCGGTGATGTTGTATCCTAGTGCGGTTGGATATTTTCTTAAGATATGTAGGAGTTTTTCGGTTTCGAGTTTTCCTAGGTCTGCATTTACTATCACTGGTCGTTCAAGTTCTGAGTCTAGGAATTCATATCTCAGATTTTTGGGAAGTGTTTTCAGGTCGAGGGTTGGTTTCTTAAGGCATTGCGTAGGATCCGGTGTTATTGCTAAACATTGGTTAAATCTGTCTTCTACACGATAGTCAGACAATTTGTCATTTTCTAATTCTATTTCTTTTATGCATTCATCGATGATATCCATGAAGTAACATGTGTCTTCTATTGCAGGTGCTTTCAAAAATTTGGAAAGAATGAACTCAATTTTCTCTTCTCCTACTTCAAAAGTGAGTCGTCCTCGTTTTACGTCTATGATGGCACCGGCGGTTGCTAAGAATGGTCTTCCCAATATAATGGGGGTAACTTCATCTTCTTTTATGTCCATAATTATAAAATCGGTTGGGATGTAGAATTGACCTATGCGCACGGGAATGTTTTCAAGAATTCCTACAGGATATCTAACGGAACAATCTGCTAATTGCACAGACATTTTAGTTGGTCTTAATTCTCCCATTTCCAGTCTCTTGCATATGGACAAGGGCATAACACTGATACCGGCTCCTAAATCGCATAGAGCTTTGTCTATGACAAATTTTCCTATGTGACAGGGTATAGAGAAACTACCAGGATCTTTAAGTTTAGGAGGCATATTCTGGATTATAGCGCTACACTCAGCAGTGAGTGTAACGGTTTCGCTATCTTCAAGTTTCCTTTTATTAGAAAGAATTTCTTTTAAGAACTTAGCATATGAGGGCATCTGTGTAATAGCTTCTGTAAAAGGAATTGTGACGTTTAATTGTTTCAGTAGGTCAACAAATTTTTTAAATTGGCCCGCGTCTTTGGTTTTAATAAGCCTTTGAGGATAAGGGATAGGTGGTTTGTAAGGCGGTGGAGGTACATAAGGTTCTTTCTTTTCTACGGTTTCTTTATTACTCTCTTCCTTTTCCTTAGGTTTATTTTCTTCCTCAGTTGACTTTTTAGAGTTTTGGTTTTCAATTCTTGGATCAGATGGTCCTTCTACCTCTGTTCCACTTCTCAATATAATTGCATGAGCGTGGCTTTTCGGGTTAGGTTGGGGCTGTCCAGGAAATGTACCAGTTGGGGCAGCAGTAGGCGCTTGTTGTTGAGCTACTTGTGAGATTTGTGTTTCCAGCATTTTGTTATGGGTAGCCAGGGCATCTATATGTTCGTTAGTGTGTACATTCTGGTTCAAGAACTCTTTATTGGTTTGCTGTTGAGAAGCTATGAAGTTCTCCATCATGATTTCCAAGTTGGATTTCCTAGGAACGTTATTGTTAGGTGTAGATGGGGTCGGCTTTTGATATCCAGGAGGTATAGCTGGAGCTTGACTGGGAGCTTGACCTGGTGTGTATAAAGCATTATTACTCTTATATGAAAAATTAGGATGGTTCTTCCAGTTTGAGTTATAGGTATGCGAGTAGGGATTTCCTTGAGCATAGTTCACTTGCTCTGCTTGGATTCCTGTTAGGAGTTGACAATCTGTAGGAGTGTGACCTTGAATTCCACAGACTTCGCAATTTTGAGTCACGGCAACCACGGTGGCTGGAGGTGATACATTTAAACTTTCAATTTTCTGGGCAAGAGCATCCACTTTTGCATTAACATGATCAAGGCTACTTATCTCGTACATGCCACTTTTCGTTTGAGGTTTTTCTACCATTGTTCGGTCGCTTCCCCACTGATAATGGTTTTGGGCCATGCTCTCGATAAGTTGATAAGCATCGGCATAAGGTTTATCCATAAGCGCACCACCTGCGGCGGCGTCTATTGTTAACCTTGTGTTGTACAAGAGACCATTATAGAAGGTATGAATTACTAACCAGTCCTCTAAACCATGGTGTGGACAAAGTCTCATCATGTCTTTGTATCTTTCCCATGCTTTGAAAAGAGACTCGTTATCTTTTTGTTTAAATCCATTTATCTGGGCTCTTAACATAGCTGTTTTGCTTGGAGGAAAATATCGGGCAAGAAAGACTTTCTTCAACTCATTCCATGTGGTGACTGAGTTGGAAGGAAGAGACTGAAGCCATCTTCTAGCTTTATCCCTTAACGAGAAAGGAAAGAGACGAAGTCGAATTGCCTCTGAAGTGACACCATTAGCTTTAACAGTATCAGCGTATTGGACAAATACGGATAAATGAAGGTTTGGATCCTCGGTAGGATTTACAGAGAATTGATTCTGTTGCACTGCTTGTAATAGCGAAGGTTTAAGTTCGAAGTTGTTTGCTTCGATTGCGGGTGGAGCAATACTCGAATGTGGCTTATCTTGCGGTGGAGCGGCGTAATCTCGAAGAGCACGAGCTGGTTCTGCCATCTCGGGTATCGGCGAAGGAAGGAGATTTTTGAGATCAGGAATTTCGATTGGAGGAAGATTGTTTGCAGCACGATACTCCCGAATTCGTCGTAAGACTCGGAGATATCGTTCAACGTCGTTGATTCGTAAGTAGTACGGTTCGCCTTGTGAGCGAGTGTGTGGCATACAAATCAACGAAAGACAAGGAAAAAAAATAAAAATTGCCTTAGTCTCTACAGCGTAACAGAAGAGTTACGATATCGACTAAATAAAAGTCCCCGGCAACGGCGCCAAAAACTTGATCGCGACTTTATGAGTCTAATGGGGTAATGACTGCAAGTGCACAGTCTAATCGCGTAGTTTTAAAAGATATCGATCCCACAGGGACTTAATGAATCGATATACCGTTTTTCTAAGGTTACTTCGTAAAGCTAAGGCGGATGATACTTTGATGATTAGGGGAAAAGTAAAACTAAAATTGGACCTAGATTAAATATCAAATAACGCGGATATCGGTATGCAGTTCGTCGTAATTAGGGAATCAAATCTTTGTTGGTTTCTTAGTTTTAAAATAAGTCTTTTCAGTAGACACTATTGATTAAAAATCCTTTCTCAAACTCTCGCTCTGTTGAATCAGACTATGACTTTATATTAACGTACGCTCTCACTATTTAGTTAAGTCCAAAATCACTTTTTGAAAACAATAGAATTTATAGAAACTCTTTTTAAGAAAATACTAACAATTTAAACACCCTCGTCTCAAACTCTCGCTCTATTGACTTAGATTATATGATTAACTTAAATGCTTAACTCTCGTCCTCACATTTAACCTTTAAAAATACTTTTTGAAAATGATTAGAATTCAATTAACTCTAAAAATTGCTTTCGCCATGATTTAAAGTTAATGTCCAATTTACACTGTCCAGTTAAAAGCTCAAACCGTCGTTCTATTGATTTTAACTTCTTTATGCTTTTTACTCTCGTACAAAAACTTTGGTGTTAACTCTGTAAATTGAGACCATAAAAAGAGTGACTATATTTTTAAATAAATTTAAACCAACTTAGTTTTGATTCCTTTATTCCGCTTACTTTACATACCGATATCTAAGTTTATTTAGCCGGACATGCTAAACAAGCCTAAACAATAATTATGCTTAAATACAGCCATATCAGACAAACAGTATAGATAAACAGCAGTACAGAGCATATATAAATTAAAACAATAAATTAATGAACCTGTAAAATTAATAGAAATCTTGATTGTTCCCTAGCTTCGATGCTTGAACACTCCACCACAAACCGGTTGGATTTGTTCTTCACAATCTTCGATCAGACAGTAAAATAAAGGCGAAGGAATAAAATACTATGATCTAACGTAAGGTTAGATCCAGTAAAAACTACACAATAGTTTCCGGTGTAGAAACTAGTGTGAAAGAAAATAAATTCAATGCTTTGGAAATTAACTAGAAAAGAAAAGGAAATAAAAAATTGCTAAGAAAGTAAAATGCTGTAAAAAATATTGCTGTAAAAGCTTGCACGGCGGAAAAAGGAGAGCTGCAGGGTTCCACAATTGGTCCTATTTATATCCATCCTACAGTAACTGTTTCTTCCAAAGTCCCTTCAGTAGGTTTTCTCACGTTTCAACGAGTCAAGTGGAAGAATAGGATGAACGTGCTTCTGTTACGCGTCAAAGCCAAAAATATAGGAGAGGGGGTGTGACGTTCGTCACACCATGTGTTACGCTCGTAACACAAAGCATAGGGGCGTGACGCTCGTCACACCATGCGTGGCGGTCGTCACAGAGTCTCAGCGCTTCTAGTTGTGGGCTGGGCTTTAGTGGAATGCTTTTCATAGATTCCTCTTTTTGCACCCCCTTTTCTTTCTTTTTCACTTATGCTTCGAATAGTGTTACCTGAAATAAATAGAAGGAAAATACCAAGTAATATCGAATAATATAAAATAAATCGAAACAAATAATAATATAATTTAATTAAATCGAGTCCAAAAGTGTGATATTATATCATGTTATCAATCACTGCTTGTAATAACCTGAGTTTTTGTGACGCTGATCTCCCCGAGGAGGGAAGAGACCATAACTTGGCATTACATATATCTATGAGCTGCAAAGATGACGCCATGTCCAATGTGCTGGTGGACATTGGATCATCATTGAATGTATTGTTGAAGTTCACTCTTACGAAACTATCATATCAAGGGACTCCCATGAGGCAGAGTGGAGTAGTTGTGAAGGTTTTCGATGGGTCTCACAAAACTGTGATTGGTGAGGTTGATCTCCCAGTAAAAATCGAACCAAGTGATTTCCAGATTACCTTCCAAGTTATGGACATTCACCCATCATATAGATGTCTCTTAGGCAGACCATGGATTCACGAGGCTGGCGCCGTGATATCCACCCTACACCAGAAACTGAAATTTGTAAAGAATAAGAAGCTGGTGGTGGTAGGGGGAGAAAAGGCTCTCCTGGTTAGCCATTTGTCTTCCTTCTCATATATAGATGCTGAGGATGAAGTTGGAACTCCCTTCCAAGCTTTATCTATTTCTGAACTCGTTGAAAAGAGAACTCTTTCATTTGATTCCTATAAAGATGCGAAGTTAGCCATTGAGCATGGTGTAACTGCTGGATTGGGGCAAATGATTAAGTTAGAAGACAACAAGTCCCGGGCAGGCATAGGCTATTCTTCTGGGGTCTTCAACAAAGAAGGTTTGTTCAAGAGTGGAGGATTCATCCACACTGTAAGACCCTAATTTTGTCCCTAAGATCCCTCATGGCATCATAACATTGCACTTGCATTGCCTCAAGGATCATTAGCATCTTGGTTCCCTTTGCCTTTGGGTGGGACTTCTTGTGAGTGGTTTAAGATCACCAAGCATGCTTGAATTGTATATCATTGCTTTTCTTATTTTGTTTACTAACCAAAAGCACAAAAATATGTCACTAACATCTTTTGTTTGTAGCTTGAGCAATCACAAGGTCAAAAGCTTCAAGGAGATCCTTTGTGCAGAGATATGACCAAGAGAAGATGATAGCAAGCATGGTAATGGTTCCCAAATCTCTCATCCATAAAATATGCCTCCCTAGCATCTCAATTTATCATTTTGATCAAAGCAAGTCAAAGGGTTTGAGGTTGGTTCCCCAAAGAAACCCTAATTCATTTGTGCACCACAATGCCTTGCTCTTGAAGCAACCTCAGCCCATGATCAAATGCAATCAAGGGAAGTTCTTTAATTATTCATTTCATGCATATTTGAACTTATTTTAGTGTCCTCAATCATCAATTCATCAATATATGATTCATGGACTTGAGAAGTTGATCAGTCAATTCATCTGACTATTTTGAAATGCACTGAGACCTAACTTTTTGTGTGTTGGTCAAATGGAGATGGTTCCAAAAGAAAAAATGTTCTTAAGGACAATATGAACAACTTTCATGTTCATACAAAATTTATTTGAAGCTTGGAAGGTCATCTCCCATTCCAAGACATTATAGGTCATTTTGACTGAAACCCTAATTTTGGGTCAACTTCCCAAGGACATAACTCATTCATTTTTTATGATTTTGAGGTGGGATCAAATGCATTGGAAAGCGTAAGATGTCTACTTCAAATGTTATGTTGAACAAAATTTTAAAATCTCAAAGTAAATACATGTGATAATGCAAGACATTATAGGTCACTTTGGACCAAATGCATTAAAAGGCAAAAAAGTCCAACTTCAAGTGCCCATAACTTTTTCATCAAAAATCCAAATGATGTAAAATTTAAGTCCATTTTTATTGTCTTGAAAAGATCTACAACTTTTATGTTGGAGATTTTTTTCATTTGAGGCTTGCATCATCAAAACAGAAGGGCTTGAACATTGGCCAAATTTGGAAACCTTGCCTTGACATGTTTTGCACATTACACTTTAAACTCAAAATTCACTAATTTCCACACTTCAAATGGATTTTTGCCCAACATAACAGTTGTTCCTTACATCAAGACCTTTCCAACCATTACCCACATGCTTATGTTTGGATTTTCTAATTGGCATTTTCGAAGAGGTGAATGTTTAGGTTCAATTATGGAATTCACATCATAACTTCATGCACAAGCCAATGCAGCTCTAATCACACGTCCAAACCATTGGCATTTGAGTTCAGCTTTCATTTTCATCCATTTTTGGGCTTTGCACGCGCCTGTACAGGCCCATGCATGAAGAGTCCAAGTTCCATGCACACGATTTTTCTCCTTGCTTGCATCAGCCTTGGCTATAAATAGCATGCTTCATTCTCTTCAAAAACCAACCTAATGGCGCCTGAAGCTCTGCACAAGTGAAATCCCAACCTCCATTAAAGGAATTCTGAGTTTTCCATTTCAATTTTACAGTTCAGATTTCAACTTCATTTGTTGATCTCTGAATTTAAATTCCTAAGCCTTGCTTCCTTGTTACCTCAAGAACACATTGCACAAAAGATTTGGAGTGAATCAAGACCTGTAAAGCTGCAATTCAAAGGTTGTTGTTCAAACTTATTTGCTTCGAATCTCTCATTTCTTTGATCTATTTGTCTGGCCAAAGTGTTTTCTGAAGTCCTCATTTGAGAGGCAAGCTAGTGGTAGCTTCAATTTTGTTTTTCTTTGATCTGCATTTTCCATACCTGAATCTTCCACCTCAGATTTCTTAACCTATAGGAATCTTGAGTGTGATTCAAGGTTACAGGGGTGATGTACATCACTCCAACTTCATTTTGGTATAAGGATCGTGCAAAATGGTGAAGGTTTGAAAACTTGCAAATCTGGCCGGAATTTGGAAGCTCACCGGAGAAGAAGGTGGCTCCGGTGGCCGTCCATTGCCAGTTTGAATTTGGATCGTTGGATCTCATCTCCAGATTCAAATCTCAGCCTTTGGATGTTATGACTTTTTTTAATTCTTTGTGTGACGCGTTTGACCAAGGTTCACTATGAGCGCGCGCCTCAGGACCATCATATTGGCCACGTCAATTAATGAACGTGATCCAACGCTTCCTGATTTTCCACATTTTTTAATTTTTGATTTTAATTTCTTTAATTCCCTTTTATTTCAAAAATTCATAACTCTCTCATTTTTAATCCAAAAATTATGGGACCAATTGCATTAGTCTCCAAATAAATTCTAGTTTCTAATTCTGATTTTTAATATTTTTATTTCATCATTTGATATTTTTTGTGAATTTTCTCTTTTCTGGTTATTTTTAATTCATTTTAAATAGTTTTTTATATTCAAAAAATACAAAAATATTTTCCTAACCTATTTGAATGATGATGGATCTATGAAAAATATTCTCATCAATTTTTAAATTGATTTGAGATTTATTTGAGATTTTAGTTCAATTAGGTTATTTTTATCCATTTTTAATTGATTAAAAATAGTTTCTGACTTTTAAAAATGCTGAATTTTTTTGTCAAACTTAGTTTGACCTTGTTGAACTTGGGATAAATTACTTGGACCTTTCAAGGTTGATTTGAAGTAATTTTGAAGTTTGACCTTTCTTTATTTTTTATTCAAGTTTATTTTAATATTGAAAATGCCAAAAATATTTTGCTTATTGTTTGATCTCCAATCTCCATCTCCCTTCTGATTTTTCATTGTTTGACTTTGACTTTCAATGTCATTTGGTCAATACATATGGATTGGTACATCTTATTTCATTTTATGCATTTTGATCTTTCCATGTTCTTATACATTCTTCATCTTCTTCTTCTTCTTCTTTCTTCCTTTTTGATCAATGAGTTAAAGGTTGATAAGTTAGCATTGATTAGGGAGACTTAATCTTCCTTGATTCAAATCTAATTCATCTTGATCAAATGATCAAGTGAATGGCTTTGCATTAAGGATAGGTTGTCTTCTAAATCATGCAAAAGGCTTAAACCAATACAAGATCAATTCTCTTTTTCTTTTTGGCATGGCAAGTTGTTGGAACTTGGTTCACTAATCAAGACTTCTAACTTATGTTGTTGCCTACATTATTATTGACCGGCCTCAGATAGTTGTGACTTCTACATAAGTCCAATTACGATTGCTTAACATAGCGCTAAATTTGCCTTATGGCACACTAATTACTAACACTAACTATTGACAATTAACATTTACTTTTTACTCTTTACTTTTATGTAATTTACTATTCTTGCACATATTATCCATTTGCTTTTCTCTTTGCTCACTTGAGCACATGTTTATGTTAATGTCATTTGCCTTTTGCTCACTTGAGCACATATTTGTGTATATATTATTGTGCTTGTGTTTTTGTTTTGTTTGTTGTGAACCAAATGCAAAGAAATGGACTTAGATTCTAGGATGTTCCCTATGCAAAGAATGGAGAAATGGACTTAGTTTCTAGGACTTTCCCTATGCAAAAATTGGACCAAAAGGACCTTAATGATGAATATGGGCCAAACCTCTAAACTCACTCTTGTCCATTCTTGATTTGTTTCATAAAACTCTTTGATGTGTGTGTTATTATGCTAGGAGTTCCCACTTGAGCTTAATTGAAGGACCATCACCATGTTCATCCAAAGTGAAAGACACAAGATACATTGAGGATCTCTCAAGAGACTTGTTTGATTGCTTGAGCTTATTATTATTGTGATTGCTTATTCCAAAGGATGGGAGCTACTTGGATCATCAATATGAGCTCAAGAGAGGAACTCCATTGTGGTTTTATTTCTTTATCCCTCACTTTTTTGCATTACTTAGGACTTAGTCATTCTTCTTCTTTTCTCCACTCTAACCCAAGCCAAAATCTTTTGTGCAAACATTTAACCATTGTTTTCAAACATTAGAAACCTAAGCCTTGTGCTTTTGATTTTCAAATTTTCTTTTCATAACACTTATTTTGAATTGAATCTTTAAGACAACTTTGACCATTTTATATATACTTCTAATTGGTAAATATAACCCATTCAAATGTCTTTTTGTGGTTCCAATGGCCACTCTCTTAATCAAATTTTCCATAACCTTTAGCTATTAGGTTTGAGTTATCCTTGTGGTAGATGCAATACTCACCTATATCCTTAGTGATGGACAATGAGTCTTCCATGCTTATTATAGGGTTAACCCCTCACTAGCATGTTGAAGCTATCCTCACATGATGGATTTGTGGTTTGGTTGAGTTTTCTCCCTTGGATAACAAAAGACCTTAAGGCTTTTGGACCAATCAATTCACCAATTGCTTCGAGATTTTTACCCCGAACTACGAGGTTTTGATCCTAATCTTCTTTAAGATGGTACGTAGGCAATGGGTTTATCCATTCAAACACAAAATGTAAATAACTTATACATTCTCCTCTCATCTCTCCAATCATGTTTGCACAAACAAATTTTTCACAAAAAACAACGACCTTTACAACAAGTATGAAAAGGGCTCCCTAGGAGTACCTAGGATGTTTTGGGTGCCTAACACCTTCCCATTACATAACCAACCCCCTTACCCAGATCTTTGTTTCTCTTTTACTAGTTTTTATTAAAACTTTTAGGTTCTTGTTCGCTTTCTAACCATTACTTTGGATAAATAGAAGTGCGGTGGCGACTCGACTTGTATGATTTACCTTGGATTTAGTCAATATCTCTAATGGTAACGAATACCCCGCTACACACACCAGTTAAGGCGAAGAGGCCGCTGCCATTTTGGAAGAGGACGAAGAGGATTCTGGCAATTTCATCATCCCTGGAGGGATCTGCAATAATTGGGTCGCTGTTGACATTCCGACAGTTATCCATAAGTCAAAGTAATGTTCATTATGTTTAAAAAACCCTTCTCCCATGCCAAAAGGAGAAGTGATGACATTGTTGGCACATAAAAACAATGATACTTTCATTCAATAAATTCATGTTAAATGTTTGTTTTTCCAATTATTTTCCCTTTTCGCTTTTTGCATGAAATTGGTGATCACATAAAACCCTAAAAAGATAAAATAAAATCGATCTTTTCATCTGCATAATGATTTGCCTTGCTTGAATTCTAAAAGCCTCTTTTATATCCAAAATCATTATGCAGGTTGATCAAACCCATTGAACATAATGATCCAACACCATCTCCCAACTTTGAATTCCCTTTATTTGAGGCGGAAGAAGATGATGTTGAAGAGATTCCTGATGAGATTACCCGTCTACTTGAGCACGAAGAGAAGATCATTCAGCCGCATCTTGAGAATCTGGAAACGGTTAATTTGGGGTCTGAAGATTGTGTGCGAGAAGTGAAGATTGGGGCACTCCTGGAAGAATTTGTTAAGAAGGGGTTAATTGAGTTGCTACGAGAATATGTTGACGTCTTTGCCTGGTCATATGAAGACATGCCTGGTCTAGATACTGATATCGTGCAACATTTCCTACCTTTGAAGTCTGAGTGTGTGCCTGTGAAGCAAAAGCTCAGAAGAACTCATCCCGATATGGCAGTAAAAATCAAGGAGGAAGTTCAGAAGCAAATTGATGCGGGGTTTCTGGTGACTTCTACATATCCTCAATGGGTGGCCAATATTGTGCCCGTGCCTAAGAAGGATGGAAAAGTCCGGATGTATGTGGACTATAGAGACTTGAATAAAGGTAGTCCGAAAGATGATTTTCCTCTACCACATATTGATATGTTGGTAGATAATACAACTAAATTCAAGGTCTTCTCATTTATGGACGGATTTTCCGAATATAATCAGATTAAAATGGCACCCGAGGATATGGAGAAGACAACATTCATCACACCTTGGGGAACATTCTGTTATCGAGTGATGCCCTTTGGTTTGAAGAACGCCGGAGCCACGTATCAGCGAGCTATGACTACTTTATTTCATGATATGATGCATAAGGAGATCGAAGTATATGTCGATGATATGATTGTTAAGTCGAGAACGGAAGTTGAACATGTAAAACACCTGTTGAAGCTTTTTCAGCGTTTGAGGAAGTACAAGCTTCGTCTGAACCCCAACAAGTGTACACTTGGAGTCCGTTCCGACAAGTTATTGGGCTTTATCGTTAGTGAAAGAAGTATTGAAGTTGATCCTGCCAAGGTCAAAGCAATACAAGAGATGCCTGCACCCAAAACTGAGAAGCAAGTCCGAGGTTTTCTTGGCCGTTTGAATTACATTTCCAGATTCATATCCCACATGACTGCCACATGTGCGCTGATATTCAAGCTCCTCCGGAAAGATCAGTCCCATGATTGGACCGAGGATTGCCAGAAAGCTTTTGATAGCATTAAAGAATATTTGTCTGAGCCTCCGATCCTGTCTCCGCCTATAGAAGGAAGACCATTGATTATGTATCTGACAGTTCTTGAAGACTCAATGGGTTGTGTCCTTGGTCAGCAGGACGAATCAGGAAAGAAAGAGCATGCCATTTACTATTTGAGTAAGAAGTTTACTGATTGTGAGTCTCGATACTCAATGTTTGAGAAAACATGTTGTGCTTTGGCTTGGGCTGCTAAGCGCTTACGCCAGTATATGTTGAATCATACGACTTGGTTGATATCCAAAATGGATCCAATCAAGTATATCTTTGAGAAGCCTGCTTTAACAGGGAGGATCGCCCGTTGGCAGATGTTGTTATCTGAGTATGATATTAAGTATCGAGCTTAGAAGGCTATTAAAGGTAGTATCTTGGCTGACCACTTGGCACAGCAGTCGATTAAGTCCATATTGATTGTCTTGAAAAGATCTACAACTTTGATGTTGGAAGTTTTTTCATTTGAGGATTGCATCATCAAAACAGAAGGGCTTGAAGTTGGACCAATTTGGCAAAATTCTCAAAGGCATGTTTTGCACTATGAACTTCATGGCCTGTTTTCATAAATTTCCACACTTCAAATGAGTTTTTGTCCAACATAACATTTATTCCTTATGTCAAGACCTTTCCAACCATTACCTACATGCCTATGTTCCAATTTTTCAAGTGGCATTTTCGAAGAGGTGAAGTTTTAGGCTCATTTATGCATAACATGTTGAAACTCATTACACAAGCCAATTCAATCACATGTACACGTCCATTTCATCTTGCCTGCATCTGAACACTCATTTGACATTGCATTTGGGCCTCCCATGCGCCTGTACAGGCCCATGCATGGAGGCCCCCTCACTTCATGCACACAAATTCTACATGCCTTGCATCACTTTGTGCTATAAATAGAGTTGCTCAGATTCATTCTAAACCAACCTAAAGGCGCCTGAAGTGCTGCAAGAGTGAATTCCCAACCATACCAAAGGAACTAAATCCATTTTCTTCACAAAAAATTCAGATATGAAATTCGATTGAATTTGGTTGAATCTTCAGATCTAAAGTTCCTAAAGCTTCATCATTTGATCCATAGAAGTTCTGTTTTGCAAAAGGAGCCAAGGAAAGGGACTCAAAGCTTCATTATCCAAAGGTTTTGGTCAACTGATTTTTGCTTCGAATCTCATATCTCTTTGATCTATTGAACTGGATATTGTGTTGTCTGAAGTCCTCTCTATAAAGGCATCATTGCTGTGTGTTTAATTTTTGAAATCGAGCAAGTTCATGATGAACACCATCAAGCTTCCATCTCTGATTTCTCCATTTATAGGAATCTAGAGTGGAAGTGAGTGGTATAGGAGTGATGTACATCACTTCCTCTTTCGAACGGTGCCTAGATCGTCCATTTTAATAAGCATTTGAATCTCTGTGATTTTTGGCCCTCGCCGGAGCTCATCGGAGAAGACGGTGGCGTTGGCCACCGTCTCATTGCCAGATCAATCCTGAGCCGTTGGATGCATTTCCCAGTTTATATCACAACCATCTGATCTTATGACTTTTATTAAATGTCCAAGTGATGTGTTTGACTGAGGACTTTGGTAGGCGCGCGCTGATAGCCCTTGGATGTGCCAGCTTAATTAATGAGACTGGATCCAACGCCTCTCCTTTTTTCTGATTTTCTTAATTTCCATTTTATTTTCTTTAATTCCATTTTATTTCAAAAATTCATATCTCTTTCATTTTTAATCCAAAAAATATGGGACCAATTGCATTATTTCTCTTTTTAATTCTAGTTTCCAAAAATGATTTTTAATATTTTTTATTTCATCATTTGATATTTTTTGTGAATTTTCTCTTTTCTGGTCATTTTAAATAGTTTTTGATATTCAAAAAATACAAAAATATTTTCTCAACCTATTTGAATGATGATGGATCCATGAAAAGTATTCTCATCAATTTATTAACTTATTTGAGATTTTAGTTCAATTAGGTTTTTTTTATTCATTTTTAATTGATTAAAAATAGTTTCTGACTTTTAAAAATGCTGAAATTTTTTGTCAAACTTTGTTTGACCTTGTTGAACTTGGGATAAATCACTTGGACTTTCCAAAGTTGATTTAAAGTGATTTTGAAGTTTGACCTTTCTTTTTTATTTTAATTCAAGTTTATTTTGAACATTAAAAATGCCTAAAAATATTTTGTTCATGTCTTGACCTCCAATCTTCATCTCTCTTCTGTTTTTGATTGTTTGACCATGATCCCCAATGTCATTGGTAAACACTTGTTGATTGGTACATTCCATTTTTATTTTAATGCACTTTATTCTTTCCATTTTCATTATCCATCTTCATCTCCTTCTTCTTCTTCTTTCTTTTTGATCAATGAGTTAAAGGTTGATAAGTTAGCATTGATTGGGGAGGCTTAATCTTCCTTGATTTAAATCTAATTCGTCTTGATCAATTGATCAAATGAATGGCTTTGCATTGAGGATAGGTTGCTTCCTAAATCATGCAAAGGACTTAAACCAATACAAGATCAATTCTCCTCTTCTTTTTGGCATGGCAAGTTGTTGGAACTTGGTTCACTAATCAAGACTTCTAACTTGTGTTGTTGCCTACATTATTATTGACCGGCCTCGGATAGTTATGACTTCTACATAAGTCCAATTACGATTGCTTAACATAGCGCTAAATTTGCCTTATGGCACACTAACTACTAACACTAACCATTAACAATTAACATTTACTTTTTGCTCTTTACTTTTTCGCAATTTACTATTCTTGCACATATTATTCATTTGCTTTTCCCTTTGCTCATTTGAGCACATGTTTATGTTAATGCAATTTGCCTTTTGCTCACTTGAGCACATAATTGTGTATATATCATTGTGTCTTGTGTTTTGTTTTGATTGTTGTGGACCAAATACAAAGAATTAGACAAAAAGGACTTAGACTTTAGGAATTCCCCTATGCAAAATGGAGTCAAAGAGCAACTAGGCCTCGTGCCTTTAGAGTCTATAAATGTCAAAGAGCAACTAGGCCTCATGCCTTTAGAATGTTTAATGTTGGAAGATGACCTTGAAAGGACCAATTTCTAAACTTTTCTTGTCCATTCCTTGTTTGTTTTGCTAGAATCTTTTGATGTGTGTGTTCTTGTGCTAGGGAATTCTATGAGAGCTCCAGAACCATTGCCATGTTCATCCAAAGTGAAAGATACAAGATGCCTTGAGGATCTCTTAAGAGGCTTGTTTGATTGTTGCTTGAGCTTACTATTATTTTGCTTGCATATTCCAAAGGATGGGAGCTACTTGGATCATCAATATGATCTCAAGAGAGGAACTCCATTTGTGGTCTTGTTTCTTATCCTTTATCTCTTGTATGTTTAGGACTTTAGCCATTCTTCTTCTTCCCTCCACTCTAACCCAAGCCAAAACCTTTGTGCAAACATTTAGCACTTGTTTTCAACATTAGAAACCTAAGCCTTATGCTTTTGATTTTCAAACTTTTCTTTTCATAACACTTATTTTGAATTGAACCTCTAAGTCAACTTTGACCATTTTGTAAATACTCTTCATTGGTAAATATAACCCATTCAAATGTCTTTTTGTGGTTTCAATAGCCACTTCCTTAATCAAAACTTTTCATAACCTTTAGCTATTAGGTTTGAGTTATCCTTGAGGTAGATGTAATACTCACCTATATCCTTAGTGATGGACAATGAGTCTTCCATGCTTATTATAGGGTTAACCCCTCACTAGCATGTTGAAGCTATCCTCACATGGTGGATTTGTGGTTTTTAGGTTGAGTTTTCTCCCTTGGATAACAAAAGACCTTAAGGCTTTTGGACCAATCAATTCACCAATTCATTTTGAGATTTTTACCCTGAACTACGAGGTTTTGATCCTAATCTTTTTTAAGATTGTACGTAGGCAATGGGTTTATCCATCCAAACACAAATGTAAAATAAACTTGCATATTCTTTTCTCATCTCTTCAATCATGTTTGCACAAACAAATTTTCACAAAACACCAACCTTACAACCAAATGTGAAAAGGGCTCCCTAGGAGTACCTAGGATGTTTTGGGTGCTTAAAACCTTCCCATTGCATAACCAACCCCCTTACCCCGATCTCTGACATTTTTACTAGTTTTTGATTCGATAAAACTTTTAGGTTTTTGTTCGCTTTCTAACCATTCCTTTGGATAAATAGAAGTGCGGTGGCGACTCGACTTGTATGGTTTACCTTGGATTTAGTCAATATCTCTAATGGTAACGAATACCCCGCTACAGTCTTTATTATCATTTTGCTTGTGTTATGCTCTCTTTTATGCTGTTTTCAGATATTTAGCTCTTTCCGGACCTTTTTAGAAGAAACGAAGCAAAAAGACCAAAAATTAGGGTTTTTCGGAAAATATTGTACACATGGCATTATGCATGGTGGCCGCTATAGGAGAAGCCATGACTCATCATCCCTCAACCAGGAGATAACCACCACAATCCCATGAACTTACCCATTTCCACACATGGCGGGCGCCATGAAGGGGTGGTGGGCGCCACCTTTGTATTTCACGTTCCCACTAAGGAGAAGTTGAAGGGCAACATGGTCTTTGCAAGCTGCTGAATTCCTCTATAAATAGGCCGTTCTAGTTCATTTCCAAATCATCCAACTTAGTTTACAACACTAAGACTATATTATCATCTATAAAGCGGTAATCTGTCACATCGAGGGGTTATCGCACCTTAGTGAGATTGAGTTTGAGCACTTCGATTTTGTTGTCGTCTTTATCTTCAGAGTCGAAGGTTTATTTTCCTTGTACCAGATTTAAAGCCTTTGTTTGGAGCAAGTTCTAATTTAATCGCTTTTATTTATTTTACTCGTCATGCTTTACTTTATTTAATTTCTTGTCATGCTTTACTTTATTTAATTTCCTGCTATGCTTTACTTTATTTAATTTCCCGCCACGCTTTACTTTATTTAATTCCTGTCATTGTCTTTACTTTATTTAAATTTCTTGCCATTATCTTTATTGCTCGTTTTAATTATTTTACACGCTTTACTTGTTCTCTACGCCTTACATTCTAAAACAACTTTTCATCATGATCAATATCGTTGTTTTTGTTTGTATTACCATGTCTGGCTAAATCTTTCAAAGGTTAGAATGTAAGGATCGCGGTTAAAGAGATGTTTCACATATTGAATATGTAGAAAATGCTTTAAAGGTTGTTTTGATTTTTAACTCGAGTTTTCTGAAACAAACTTGATTAGTTTTAACTATGCAAGGAGTTCGAAAGCACCCTGGCTTAGTTAACTAGGAATTTTTATCACTTTAAGGAAAAACGAGTTTTGAAACTGTTTTCGGACACGTTGATAGATTTAAAATCAGGAAACTCCTTGGGTAAACTTTCCAAATCAAAATCACTTTTTAACTAAGTTTACGAGTCTTATTTCTTAAAAATAAGTTTACTACTTTAGCGTTCTGCGCACCTTTTATAAGTGACAATAAAAGGCCTTAATTTAAGGGTAAACTCGGTTCTGAATACGCGAAAGCGACAGTTCCTGTTAAATGGATTCTTTTCAAGAGTAGAAAATATTGCCTCATAAGTAGTTCTATTTAGACAACCGAAACATCGTTTAACTGACGTGAAATACATTCAAACTTGTCTTTACCTGCACTGTATTTATTTTCTTTATTTACTGTTATTTTGCAACATCAATATCTTTTTTATACCGCCTTAGATAAACATCATAACGATAGTAATCGATAGATTGACGATTTGGTCTCTGTGGGATCAACATCCTTTTATATTACTCTGACGTGATTCGTGCACTTGCGAACATAGCGATCAATGTCATTGTATAGTTTAACTCTTTTGTAGGTAGTGCACATGCTCACCTTTGATCTATCAAGCTCATATCTAGGGTTTAAGACCCTCACTGCAAGGAGCTCAATCAAGAATTGGTCTACTATGGCTTTAATCATCATATATGGATCCCCATGATCTTCACATGTTATTTTGATTAAGAAATCATCAAGAGTTTAGAATTGGTTTGCCTTGGAAACCCTAATTCATCTAGGTATCTTGAGTAACTTCTCCAACAAGTTTCTTCAACAATTGATTAAATAATTCAAGGGATACTTCACATTTCAATATCTTAGGCATATATGATCCTCCATAAGTCCCAAAAGTCAAGAGAATAGCAAGCTAGCAAGTTAGTTCATGGTGGTTGACCAGAGGAAGTCAACTAATCAAAACTGGGGTTCCCTAGACCCTATCTCCTACATTTTTTGTCATATGAAAATTATTCCAAGAGAAAAGTTACTCTAAATAACATTCCAAACAACTTTCATGTTGAGGTCTAGAGCTAGTTTTTCTTGGAAATTCATTTTTATAATGAACGATTATAAGTCATTTTGTCTAAACCCTAATTTGGAGGTCAACTTCCCAAGACCATAAGTTGCTCAATTTTTATGAGATGAAAGTCATTCAAGTTGCATGATCAAATTCACGATGTCTAATGTAAATTTTATGTTTCAAGGAAGAGCAAATTCAACTTTTAAATGCATGTGATATGAGGAGACATTATAGGTCATTTTAGACCAATGCCATTGAACAAGTGACTTTCCTCAACTTCTAAAATGCATAACTCATTCATGCTAAATCCAAATGAGGTCAAATTTGTTACCTTTTTAAAGTACTTTGAGATAGATACATCTTTGATGAAGGAACTTTTCTCATTTGAAGTCCATAGAAAAAGTTAGCCAAGGTGGAAGAAGTGAACATATGGCTTGACACTTAGAATTTTTTTTGATATGTTTGATTTTCCAAACTTCCACCTCAAAATTCATCAAGATAAATGCTTCAAATGAAAAAGTGTCCAACACGAAAGTTGTTCCTCTTGATCTAACCTTTCCAAAAAGTCCAAGTTCATATCATTTGAACAATGTATGAATGGCTTGCGCATGGCTTGAACTTGGATGACCATTTGGCATGATTGAACTTGCATCTTCCATACACAAATACATGGCTTGCTAACATGACTTCAGCAATGTTTGTACATGATTTTGGACATGATTTAATGATTACATGGGCCTATCACAGGCCCATGCATCCATGCAAAGTGAAGTTTTTATATTTGAAAATTTGAAACAAGTGTGCAAATAACAATGCCTTGGCTATAAATAGAGACCCTTGCACTCAGAATTGAAGACACTTGCACGCCAGCTTTGAATCCCCAGACCTAAGCCCTCTCATTCAAAGGATAACCTTGAGGATTTCCATTAGAAATCGAGTTTGAATCTCCACTATTTTGAGATTCAAATCTCCAAGAGTCCTGCTTCCTTTTTGATTCAATTCTACTCTATCAAGCATCTAGAGCAAGGCTAAGTGGAGTTGGAAGCAAGATCGTGGCCATCTGAACCTGCAGTGAAGGTAATTTTCTCAAATTTTCATCTCTTTGATTCTCACTCATTTCTCCATAATTCTTCTTGATTTTTGGTTGTCTGAAATTCTACCAATGTAGGCAATAAGATTGAGTTTCTTTGAGGTCAATTTGAAGCAACTCAGATCATGAACCTCAAAATTTAACTCCCTGTATCTTTCAATATACTTGGAGTTAGATGAAATTGAGGCCAGATTCGAGCTCCTGAGCATTTTTACTTTAAAATCATGTCCTCCTTTTTTATTTTGGTGATGGTTGAAGGTGGACCTATCCGGTGAGGTCCATCGGAGAAGAAGACCGGAGTTGTAGCTCCGGCGGTGCGTTGGCATGTCTCAGACCATAGGATCCTTTTCAAATGTTTTAATCTCACGCGTTGGTTTTAATTACCATCCCTGCAGCGCATTGACTCACGTCCATTGTCGATCGCGCGCTAGGATCCACTTGATTTGGCACCTCAATTAATGAGGGAGATCAAGTGGTCCACGTATTTTAGCATTTTCTGATTTTTAGTTTAATTGCTTTATTTTTATTAATTCACATTAATTTTAATATTGATCCAAAAAATATGAGACTTTCACCAAATAAATTCAAATAAATTCCTCTTTCATTTTTTGAATTAAAATTATTTTTTGGATCATTATTAATATTTTTCATGATTTAATTGTTTTTGTGCATATTTTTAATTGTTTAAAAATAGTTATAAGTCTCCAAAAATAATGAAATTTTTTCTCCAAGGTCCTTTGACCTTGTTTGACCTATGATAAATCTTATGGCCGTTTCTTTGGTGTTTTGATGAGGTTTTAGGATTTTGACCAACCATAATTTAATTTAATGCATTTTTAATTGATTTTAATTGTTTAATTGCAAAATAAATTGTGTTGAGCTATTTGTATTGACTTGTTGAGTTTGACTTGTGTTGTTGGGCCTTGGTCAAGGTTGATTTGACTTTGTTGAGTCAAAATCATTGAATTTAGGGGATTGATGAAATATACATTCCCTATGAGGCAACACTCCCTATGCAAAAGGACTTGGCCAATGCCAACTTTCATGAAACCAAGTGCTTATGAAGTGAACTTTCATCTGAAGCAAGTATTGAAATCCCATTTGAGTTCATTTGAAACATGATTTTAATGAAGCTGTTACTTTGAACCTGTGTCTAATGCCTATCCCTAAAGTCATCTGATGCATAGAAGATTATGAAGAAGATCATGGAGTTGGTAAGCTTGGAAGTGGCTATCTTTTTTTGATGCCTTATTCTTCATCTTGCTGTTTGTGTATTTGATGCATTTTCAAACTCTTTTTCTTAAAATCAAACTTGTAAATGAGCTTAACTATACTTTACTTAAAACTTTCAAAAGACAAAAATAACTAACACCCATTCAAACCTTTTACGCCCCTTTATGCCTCTTTCAAACTTAAAATTTTGTTAAAAGCAAGTCATTCACTTTGAAATTGATACCACGAACCACGAGGTTTTGATCCCTCATTTTATGTTGGTACTGTTGGTGTAAGCGCTAGAGGCCAATACTTTTGGTACTTGTATCGAATTATTTATAAATAATAAAAGGCTTTTTCTTTATTATGTTTGTTTAATAAAGTCCCTAGAATAGATAGTCCGTTTAATGTATCAAGTATGACTTAATCATGAGATCACATTAAACATAAGGACACTATTCTTAAAGTATCCGTAGTCGAGCTTTATTGTGAAGTGGGATAACATTAAAGCATTAAGACTATTATGTTTTTAGGCTGATGATCACATCTCATGGATCGCGGATAAAGAGTTATCAAGTCTTAAACATAGGTATGAATATTAAGAGTAATATTTATACCGGATTGGCCCGCTATGAGAATACTATATAGAAAGTTATGCAAAGTGCCATAAGTTATTCTCATGGTGATAATGGTGTATACCACTCTTCGACCTGAAACCACTATGGACCCTAGATGTAGAGTCGAGTGCTTTATTGTTGATCCAACATTGTCCGTAACTGGATAACCATAAAGACAGTTGATGGGTACTCCACAAAGCATGCTGAGGGACATGAGTGACCTAGATAGAATTTGCCCATCCTGCGTAACAGGATAAATGTCTATGGGCCCAATATTGAACTGGACAAGGATGACACGGTCTATGCCTTGTGTTCAATATAGGCATAAGGGCAAAAGGGTAATTATACATAATTATTATCACAGAAGGATTTGTCAGATCACATGACATTTTCGTGTCTTGGGTAGCAGTGATGTGTTGCTAGATACCGCTCACTGTTTATTATGTTAAATGTGTGATTTAATATAATTGCCAACGTCGCAAAAACCTACAGGGTCACACACAAAGAACGGATTGATGAGAGATAGAGTAACTATGGGACACCGTAAGGTACGGTGCACTTAAGTGGAATATGAAATATGGTAAGGTACCACACGCTTAAGTGATTTTGGGCATATTATAAGATATGGGCCAAAATGCACTCAAGTGGGCTTTTTAGCTTGAAGCCCACACAAGTGGTTCTATAAATAGAACCCTTGGGTAGAAGCATTGTCACTCTAATTGGAATTTCGTTTCCCTCTCTCTCTCTCACTCAAAGCCTTCATTCATAGCAGCTAGCACTGAGATTGAAGGAATTCGTTCGTGTGGACTGAGTAGAGACGTTGTCATCGTTCAACGTTCGTGATCGCCACAAGAGGTAACGATTCTATCACTGATCATGCCCATTCGTAAGGATCACTAAATGGAGAAATTTTTAAATTCCGCTGCACCTTGGATGGAAATTCTCCTTCAGTGGTATCAGAGCCACTTACGAAACCATGAATCTGATAACTGTTTATTTTCTGTTTTAATACTATTAAAGACAGAATGAATCAAAGATTAAATTGAGATCGATCAAGTCATATATATGATATATGTAATCCTAATGCAAAATACATTATATATGATATAGTGTTCTTGTTTCGTTCATTCAAACACTCAATGGTTGTTTTCCTTTGAGCGATCAATGATCGTTTGCTTCTTGATCCGACATTAGTATGGTGAAGCAATGACGTGTTGATCAATCATACTGAATCAACAATTGAGATGTGTTTGACGGTCTGAAATTGGTGCATCAGGGTTAGTGACGGCACAAGGGTTGTGTTGTCAGAGAGTTATGCGATTGGGGTTGTGACTGCACAAAGAGTTGTGCTTTCTAAACATTTTTTCGAACAGTGTTAACCGGTAAATGCATATGGTTAACCGGTTAACGCAAGACGAAATTCAATTTTTTAAGTTTTTCAAACAGTGTTAACCGGTTAACGCATTTGGTTAACCGGCTAACGCATTTGGTTAACCGGTTAACGCAAGATAGAAAGAAAATTTTCTAACAGTTTCAACAGTGTTAACCGGTTAACGCATTTGGTTAACCGGTTAACGCAAGGCAAAATTCACTCGTTCGGCTAACTCTGCGTAATGTGATCGGTCGTCGAGATTTAATTTGGTTTTAATTGATTAAAAGAATTAAAATTGATAATAATAATAATGTGTTTATTATTGTCTTGTGGTGATCGGTTATGGCCTTAGTTTTCCTTTATTTTGTTTTGGGTTTTAAAAATACGACCTGCGTGTCGTGCCTCTCTTTTAATCTCTCAATGTAACTTCTTTTCTCATCTCACTCCCTCGTATGTAAAACGAGTTTCTTTTATGTAATGTAATGATATGAAGAAAGCAAAGAAGTCAGTGCCAAAGGAGGACAACCTTGAAGATCTTGCTTGGAGAAGCTTAGATCGTTATTAGGTTAGCTTAGGTTCTCTCATTGGCTTGGAAGAACAATTGTGCTAGGGGCCATAACTGTTTCATTATGTATGTATCTATGTTGATGCATGTGAATGTATGTTGATGCATGTGAGAGACGATTTATATGATAAATAAGCCGGTGAGATCAGAAAAATTGCAATTCCCTCAAATTAAATATTAAGTTTATGCTTTCCAAGTTTTAACACTCATCAAGACTAGTATCGGATAATGTAGGTTTCGCCTATGCGAGGTGCATGTTCTATATTAGTAAGGTGCGATGGGATAATTGTAATATCCAACTGTTAAAACAATGGGTCAAACTTAACTAAACAAATTATAATAATATTATATATGTTTGCTTTCCAAGTTATAGCACTCATCAAGACTAGTATCGGATAATGTAGGTTTCGCCTACGCGAGGTGCATTTTCTATATTGGTAAGGTGCGATGGGATAATTGTAATATCCAACTGCTAAAACGATGGGTCAAACTTAATTATAATAATATTATATATGTTTAGAAGCAAGAGTTGGGAATGATCCATATGATGGATTGGAATAAGGAGTTATTCACCCAACTGAAATTTTCGAGAGTTGTATGAGATACAACTGGAAGGAGCTCCTACCTAAATAACCTAGTTTTGTGTAATCCGCCTACGCGGACTTAGAACGAAGTGAAATATGGATCTCGACCCACTAGAAAATCTTCCAACGGGATTTTCCGAATCAAATGATGAGGGTCATTTGTTTTGAGTAAAATAGTGGGAGCATATTTAATTAAAGGCCTAATTAAATATGTCAATGATACTTATATTTTCATTAATCCTTATGTAGATTACCATGACAACAAACACCTCTAACGACATCTTGCGATCAATCCTTGAGAAGGAAAAATTGTCTGGGACAAATTTTCTGGATTGGTACCGAAACATGAGGATTATCCTCAAACATGATGAAGGAAAAGGCAAGGAAGTTGTCAAACCCAAACCCACTATTGTTGCTTTGAAGCCTAGTGGAGGCATAGCAAAAGAAGGCACCTGCTTCCATTGCGGTAAGACCGGACACTGGAAGAGGAACTGCCCAAAGTACTTGGAAGATAGGAAGAATGGAGTAGAGACTTCAACTTCAGGTATTTTTGTTATTGAAATTAATTTATCTACTTCTGCATCATGGGTATTAGATACTGGATGCGGTTCTCACATTTGTACAAATGTGCATGGACTAAAAAGGAGTAGAGATTTGGCAAAAGGTGAAGTCGACCTACGAGTTGGCAATGGAGCAAAGGTTGCTGCTTTAGCCGTAGGAACTTATGTATTGACTTTACCTAGTGGTTTAATAATTCAGTTAGAGAACTGTTATTATGTACCTGCAATTAGTAGGAATATTATTTCTGTTTCTTGTTTGGACAAGTTTGGTTTTTCATTCATAATAAAGAACAATTGTTGTTCAATTTATTTGAATGATATATTCTATGCTACTGCACAAATGAACAATGGATTATATGTCCTTGATCTTGAAATGCCTATTTATAACATTAATACTAAAAGGATGAAACCTAATGAGTTAAATCCAACTTACCTTTGGCATTGTCGATTAGGCCACATAAATGAGAAGCACATTTCCAAACTCCATAAAGATGGACTCTTGGACTCTTTTGATTATGAATCATATGAGACATGCAGATCTTGTTTAATTAGAAAGATGACAAAGTCTCCATTCACAGGAAAAGGTGAAAGAGCTGATGATCTTTTGGCCCTCATACATACTGATGCATGTGGACCATTGCACATACCAGCCAGAGGAGGTTTTCAGTACTTCATCACATTCACTGATGATTTCAGTAGATATGGTTATGTGTATTTAATGAAACACAAATCAAAGTCCTTTGAAAAGTTCAAGGAATTCAAGAATGAAGTACAAAACCAACTAGGTAAGAATATTAAAACTCTTCGATCAGATCGAGGTGGTGAGTATTTAAGCCTAGAGTTTGATGACCATCTGAAAGAGTGTGGGATCCTATCCCAACTTACTCCTCCTGGAACACCCCAATGGAATGGTGTATCTGAGAGAAGAAACTGAACCATGTTGGACATGGTCCGATCCATGATGAGTCACGCCGATCTTCCAAACTCCTTTTGGGGACATGCACTGTTGACAGCAGCTTACACACCTAACCGTGTTCCATCCAAAAAGGTTGAAAAGACACCATATGAGATATGGAGTGGTAAGAAACCACATATGTCTTACATGAAGATTTGGGGTTGCGAAGTTTATGTGAAACGACAAATTTCAACTAAGCTTGAGCCCAAATCTGACAAATGCTTATTTGTGGGGTATCCTAAAGAAACAAGAGGGTATTACTTCTACAATCCTTCTGAGGGCAAAGTGTTTGTCGCTCGAACTGGAGTTTTCCTAGAAAAGGATTTTATTTCCAAAGGAACCAGTGGGAGGAAAGTAGAGCTTGAAGAAATTCAAGAATCACAAAGCATCGATACACCTATGGAGGAATTAGAGTAGGAAACACAAGTAGTTGTGGAAGAGCAACCTGCTCAAGTAGAACAAGACCAGCGTAGGTCAAGCAGGATACGTCACCTACCTGAGAGATATGGATATCTCATAACAGATCAAGGTGATATATTACTCGTGGATCAAGATGAGCCTGTGACCTACCAAGAGGCCATAACTGGTCCCGAGTCTGAGAAGTGGCTAGAAGCCATGAAATCTGAAATGGATTCCATGTACACAAACCAAGTTTGGACCTTGGTAGAGCCTCCTGTAGGAGTTAACCCTATAGGATGCAAGTGGGTCTTCAAAAAGAAGACTGACATGGATGGTAAGGTATATACCTATAAGGCAAGACTGGTTGCAAAAGGATATAAACAAACTCATGGGATTGACTATGATGAAACCTTTTCACCAATTGCAATGCTTAAATTTGTTCGGATTTTACTTGCTATCGCTGCATATCATGATTATGAAATATGGCAGATGGATGTCAAAACTGCTTTCCTTAATGGGAATCTTCTTGAGGATGTGTACATGACACAGCCTGAAGGATTTGACATACCAGAAGAAGCCCAAAAGATATGTAAGCTACAAAGATCAATCTATGGATTGAAGCAAGCTTCCAGAAGCAGGAATCTTCGTTTTGATGAAACGGTAAAACAATATGGATTCATCAAGAACGAAGATGAGCCTTGTGTCTACAAGAAGGTTAGTGGGAGCATGATCGTTTTCCTGGTATTATATGTAGATGACATATTACTCATTGGAAATGATGTCCCTACCCTGCAACAAGTAAAGTCTTGGTTGGGGAAATGCTTTTCTATGAAGGACCTAGGTGAAGCAGCCTATATATTAGGAATCAGAATCTATAGAGATAGATCACAAAAACTGCTTGGCCTAAGTCAGAGTACATACATAGACAAAGTGCTGAGACGCTTTAATATGCATGATTCCAAGAAAGGATTCATACCTATGCAACATGGCATGTGTCTATCAAAAACACATCCCCTTCAACTAAGGAAGAAAGGGATCGCATGAATAAGATTCCATATGCATCTACAATAGGATTTATCATGTATGCCATGTTATGTACTCGACCAGATGTCTCGTATGCTTTAAGTGCAACCAGTAGGTACCAATCTGACCCTGGTGATGCCCATTGGGTAGCTGTGAAGAATATCCTTAAGTACTTGAGAAGGACTAAGGACTCATTCTTGATATATGGAGGTCAGGAAGAGTTGGCTGTAATTGGATACACCGATGCCAGCTTCCAGACAGATAAGGATGACTTTAGATCGCAATCTGGTTATGTGTTTTGCTTAAACGGTGGCGCTGTAAGCTGGAAAAGTTCAAAGCAAGATACAGTTGCTGATTCTACAATCGAGGCCGAGTATATTGCTGCATCAAGTGCAGCAAAGGAAGCTGTTTGGATCAAAAAGTTCATTAGTGAACTTGACATAGTTCCTAGAATTGTGGATCCCATTGGTCTCTATTGTGATATCAATGGTGCTATCGCACAAGCTAAGGAGCCTAGATCTCACCAACGATCCAAACACATACTTAGTCGTTATCACCTCATTCAAGAGATAATAGATAGAGGAGATGTGAAAATATGTAGAGTACCAACACTTGACAATATTGCTGACCCACTAACAAAGCCTCTTGCACAGCAGAAGCATGATGGCCATACTAGATCAATGGGCATTAGGGGTATGCCTGATTGGCTCTAGCGCTAGTGGGAGATTGTTGGTGTAAGCCCTAGAGGCCAATACTTTTGGTACTTGTATCGAATTATTTATAAATAATAAAAGGTTTTTTCTTTATTATGTTTGTTTAATAAAGTCCCTAGAATAGATAGTGCATTTAATGTATCAAGTATGACTTAATCATGAGATCACATTAAACATAAGGACACTATTCTTAAAGTATCCGTAGTCGAGCTTTATTGTGAAGTGGGATAACATTAAAGCATTAAGACTATTATGTTTGTAGACTGATGATCACATCTCATGGATCATGGATAAAGAGTTATCAAGTCTTAAACATAGGTATGAATATTAAGAGTAATATTTATACCGGATTGACCCGCTATGAGAATGCTATATAGAAAGTTATGCAAAGTGTCATAAGTTATTCTCATGGTGATAATGGTGTATACCACTCTTCGACCTGAAACCACTATGGACCCTAGATGTAGAGTCGAGTGCTTTATTGCTGATCCAATGTTGTCCGTAACTGGATAACCATCAAGACAGTTGATGGGTACTCCATAAAGCATGCTGAGGGACATGAGTGACCTAGATGGAATTTGTCCATCCTGCGTAACAGGATAAATGTCTATGGGCCCAATATTGAATTGGACAAGGATGACACGGTCTATGCCTTGTGTTCAATATAGACATAAGGGAAAAAGGGTAATTATACATAATTATTATCACAGAAGGATTTGTCAGATCACATGACATTTTCGTGTCTTGGGTAGCAGTGATGTGTTGCCTGATACCGCTCACTGTTTATTATGTTAAATGCGTGATTTAATATAATTGCCAACATCGCGAAAACCTACAGGGTCACACACAAAGAACGGATTGATGAGAGATAGAGTAACTAAGGAACACCGTAAGGTACGGTGCACTTAAGTGGAATATGAAATATGGTAAGGTACCACACGCTTAAGTGATTTTGGGCATATTATAATATATGGGCCAAAATACACTCAAGTGGGCTTTTTAGCTTGAAGCCCACACAAGTGGTTCTATAAATAGAACCCTTGGGTAGAAGCATTGTCACTCTAATTGGAATTTTGTTTCCCTCTCTCTCTCACTCAAAGCCTTCATTCATAGCAGCTAGCACTGAGATTGAAGGAATCCGTTCGTGTGGACTGAGTAGAGACGTTGTCATCATTCAACGTTCGTGATCGCCACAAGAGGTAACGATTCTATCACTGATCATGCCCATTCGTAAGGATCACTAAATGGAGAAATTTTTAAATTCCGCTGCGCCTTGGATGGCAATTCTCCTTCAGGTACGTAGGCACAAGTCTGAAGGTCTTGTCAAACACAAAAATATAATTAATGAATTCTTTTCTCATCCCCACACTCTATTTATTGCAAACATCATTTTGTACAAAAATACATATGCACACAAGAAAGGCTCCCTAGGTGTACCTAGGACACTTTGGGTGCTAACACCTTCCCTCTGTGTAACCAACCCCCTTACCTGTAATCTCTGGAATTTTATTAGTTTTGATTTGAAAACTTCTTATCTTTGGGTTTTGTTCGTACTTTTCCCTTTTCCCTTGAAAACAATAAAAGCGCGGTGGTGACTCTGGTTTTATTGACGTTAAATTTATCCATAGCTTAATGGTCATGAATTTACCGCTACAGAAATTAAGTGGCAACTCTGCTGGGGAGTAGTCTCCAGTGGGTTTAGCCTACTTTTTTGTGTGTATAATTGTGTATTTGATGTATGTATATTTGTTTGTAAGATATAATCTGCTTGTTGTGCTTGGTGATCTCTGAGTGGTGAGATAAGTTCTAACCCGAACTTAAGTGCAATTAAAATAGGAGGATGGTATAGTCATGTTCGACTTGTGCGGGTAGTCCTTAACAAGTTGGCTTGAGACCCATCTACTCAGTGGAGACCCTTTTGGAGCTATTGATGTCACACACTTATTTGTGGTTAAGCATTAATTTCTCTGATTTGGGGTCCGAGAAGCTGAGGACCGTAGAACATTTAACCCGTTTTGGCATATTTAGGATGTAGTGCGGAGACTGTTCAACTGTAGACTTGATAAGAGTTGTTACGCGATACTACACTCAGACGAGTTTCTCTTGAGAATATTAGGGGTTGATGAGTCAGTCATCCAAACCTATAATATCCGATAGATGGAATTAAGACTTTGGGTACTTTTTAGAACATGATCTACAGGTTTTATCCTTAGTACACTCCTTTGGGATGGTTCTTAACCTGACTCCATGCTCGTGACTCACAACAAACCCTTGATTCTTGGTTGATCCAATCAAGTCTTGTCAATATCAATGGAACTTGGATGTTGATAAGGTGAAAACCATAATCCACCAAAATGGATGATTGATCTTGACAATGACTTGATTCATCCCTTGACCTTTATTTATTTTCCTTGTGTGTGATCCCTTGCTTCTGATTGTTGCATTCATGCTTTCATGCACATCATAACATTCATCACACGAAAAATAACTTCAAGGAACTGAGGTTTTATTTGCAAATATTTTCAGACCATGGATTGTGGACGAGGAACACTAAGAAGTATAGTTTCAGATGTCCCGATTTGAAAGAGTTAAGGAAGATATCATCTTTTGTATTAGATCCCTTGGACTTCAAGAAACGTCATGGGAATCTTCTACCTATGTTGTCTACTGATGTGGTTGAAGGACTCTTGAGTGTATTGGTTCATTTTTATGATCCTCTCTATCATTGCTTCACTTTTCCCGATTATCAGCTTATGCCTACGTTAGAGGAGTATGCCCATATCTTGGGAATACCTGTTTCTGACAAAGTGTCGTTTATTGGATTGTAAGAAATTCCTAGATCTCATTTTATAGTTGAAGTTCTTCACTTGAAGAAGTCTAAGATTGAGGCTCACTGGGTGAAGAAATGAGGTACTTTTGGATTGACTTCTGAGTTCCTCATCAAGGAAGCTACTGCCTTTGCTCAAGCTGGTAGTGTGGATGCTTTTGAAGTTATCTTTGTGTTGCTCATCTATGGTTTAGCCTTGTTCCCTAACATTGACGGTTTTGTTGATGTTAACGCCATTAGAATTTTCTTGATTGGGAACTTTGTGCCTACTTTGTTGGGTGATATGTATTTCTCTTTGCATCTAAGTAATTCTAAAGGTGGTGGAACGATTGTGTGTTGCGTTCCTCTTCTGTACAAGTGGTTTATTTCGCACTTGCCTCAAACGCCTACTTTTATAGAGAACAAACAATGTCTACGGTGGTCTCAGAGACTTATGTCTGTCACTAATAATGATATAGCTTGGTATGATTCTTCATTGGGTAGCTTGGAGATTATTGATAGTTGTGGTGAATTCTCTAATGTGCCTCTCATTGGTACACAAGGAAGAATCAACTACAACCCTGCTTTGGCTCGTCGTCAACTTGGGTTCCCCTTGAGAGGCAAACCTAATAACACTCAGTTAGAAGGTATTTTCTATCAAGAGGGTAAAGATCCCCAAGATTTAAAGCAGAAGATTGTGCATGCTTGGCATAATGTGCATAGGAAAGGAAGATCTGAGCTTGGTCTATGCAACTGTGTAGCTTTGGAAGCTTACACTACTTGGGTGAGGAAGAGAGCTTTAGAATTGAAGATGTCGTATGCTTGTGAGAGACCTATGTCTATGGTTGTGGTTGAGCCATTAACTCTCCCTAACCAAGATGTAGAGGAGTTGGAAGACACACTCGCCAAGATGAAGCAAGAAAAGGATATGTGGGAAGAGCGCTTCCATGCTTTGAGCCGAAAGCATGAGGAGTTGCAACTTGAGTCTAAGGAAAAATATGCACTTATTGAGCTTCTTGAAGATCGAGTAGTGAAGAGACAGAGAGAGCCAGAGGTTTCATCTTCCTCTAGTATGCCTCAGCCTTTCGTTGCTTGGAAGAAGATTGTTGATCAGCTTGTCCTCGAGAAGACTCAGATGAAGACTTCTTTTGAATCTGAGATTCGACGCATCCGAAGGAAGTACGCACTTGCAGTTAGCTCTTCTAACATTGTTGTTAGGGATCCTTAGGATGACTAGTCTCCTTTCCTCTTGTATTTTGTATTTTTGGTTTCTAGAATTGTACTCAGTGTAATCCTTCCAATTATATAAATAAAAGAGATTTTTATGGTCAATCAAATTGTTACAATTGTTATTATATATATTTGCAAATAAAATAGTAAGTTCCTTGAAAATAAAGACAATCAAATAATTGCATTTCATGCATCATTTGCATAACAGGTTTTTCTTCCGCCAGATGTCTCATTGGTTATTCTTCTATGCTTCATCCAAGTTGACTCATCGATACAATACCCGCGTCAATCATCCGCGAATCATGGAAAACTTAGAGCAAGAGAACAGAGAATTGAAGAACGAGATCGTCCGCCTGACTTCCATGATGGAGTCAGTTCTAGCTGCTCAGAGTCAATTTTCTCCAACGCCTGCAACTCCTCCTCGGAGGAGGACTGTCATATCAGAGGTTGTCTCTTCAACCGTGCCTGCCACTCAGTTCGCTCCTGCCATGCCTGCCGGATTCCCGTGGGGAATGCCGCCCAGCTTTGTGCCCGAGGGTTTTGCACCTACCTTTGCTTCCATGTCGGCATCTAGCCCGGTCATGTCTGTGCCACCACCGGTTGTTCATACTCGGCCTTGTGTTAAGGACCCCATCTATCATTCTGAGTCGTCTGAGGGTCTGGATGTTTATGAAAAGATGGATGAAATGAAAGACCAATTCCTTGAGCTGCGAAAGGAGTTGAAGACCTTGAGGGGGAAAGATTTGTTCGGTAAAAGTGTTGCGGAACTTTGCTTGGTTCCCAATGCTAAAATCCCGATGAAGTTCGAAGTCCCTAACTTTGAAAAGTATAAGGGGAACACATGTCCACTCAGTCATCTCGTCATGTATGCTAAAAAGATTTTGATGCAAACTGATAATGATCAGTTACTGATTCATTATTTCAAAGACAATCTGACTGGTGCCGCTTTGAGGTGGTACATGGGTTTGGATAGTGCGAGGGTTTGCATGTTCAATGATTTGGGTGAAGCATTTGTGAAATAATATAAATATAATATGGATATGGCGCCAGATAGGGACCAGTTGAGGTCATTGTCTCAGAAGGATAAGGAGACGTTCAAAGAGTATGCCCAGCGATGGAGAGACCTTGCTGCTCAGATTACCCCTCCTTTAGAAGAAAAGGAGATGACCAAGATTTTTCTCAAGACCCTGAGCTCGTTTTACTATGAGCGGATGATTGCTAGTGCCCCCAGTGATTTTACCGAAATGGTAAACATGGGGATAAGGTTAGAAGAAGGTGCCCGAGAGGGACGGTTCTCTAAAGAGGAGGTTTCGTCTAGCAAGAAGTACGACAGTGAGTTTGCCAGAAAGAAAGAAGGCGAGACTAATGCAGTATCCGTTGGGAGGCAGAGGAGGCCTCATGTCAGAAGGAATCCACAACCCCGTCAACACAATCATCAAGTATCATCTATTATTCCAGTCTTTTCAAATAATCAATCAATGTCAGTTCAACAACAACATCAACAACCGCCACAACAAAGAACAAACAACTACAACAACAACAACAATAATCAACAACAGCGGAACTTCAAGAGGAAGAAGGTCTCTTTTGACTCGATTCCTATGACTTATGCCGAATTGCATCTATCATTGGTTCTCAAGAACCTTCTACAACCAAGAAATCCTCCACAGATTCCTAAACCACTTCCATGGTGGTACAAGCCAGAGCTTCACCGTGCCTTTCACCAAGGGGCTCCTGGCCATGATATTGAGAATTGTTACCCCCTGAAATATGAAGTCCAGAAATTGGTCAAGAGTGGGATGGTGTCCTTTGAGGACCGTGCATCGAATGTCAAAGCAAACCCACTACCTCATGGTAATCCTTCTGTCAATATGGTGGATGGATGTCCTGGGGAGTTCAAAGTATATGATGTTTATTTCATTAGAAGGTCCTTGGTGACGATGCATAAGGATATCTGTATGGTAAGTGATTATGAGCATGACCATGATGATTGTGCGATTTGTAGTGTTAACCCCCGAGGTTGTGTAATTGTCAAGAGGGACATCCAAAGGTTGATGGATGAAGGTATGATCCAGATTTTTCAATCCCATCACTTAGGTCACGATGTCAATGTCATAGTTCCTGTATTCAAGACACCAGAGAGAGTAGTAATCCAGTTCGACAGTAGCAACAGTAGTAATGTCAGCAATAGGTCGGTATCTCTGTTGGTTATATGGTTAGCAGGCCCTATCCCGTACGCATTCGATAAAGTTATTTTGTACCAGTATAATGCTACTGTGTTAGAGAATGGTCAAGAGATTCCTTTGCCTAAGGCCAGTTCTTTTGTGAGCATTGATAATGTTACGAAGGTGACCCGTAGCGGTTAAGTTTTTGGGCCAGTGTTCCCGAAGAATGTAGAAGATATATCTGTCAATAAGAAGGTGGATGTGCCTGCAGTGGATCCAGTTAGTGCTCCAAGATGTCAGTCTGGTGAATCCAGCGGTTTGAAGCCTAATGATGATGATGATGATGATGACATACTCCGATTAATCAAGAAAAGTGAATTCAATGTCGTGGAGCAGCTACTCCAAACTCCCTCCAAGATTTCAGTGTTGTCTCTGCTTATGAACTCTGAAGTGCACAGAGAAGCATTGCAAAAAGTATTGGAGTAAGCTTATGTGGAGCACGATGTTACGGTGGATCAGTTTGATCATATTGTGGCTAGCATCACTTCCTGCAATAATTTGAGCTTTTGTGACGAAAAACTTCCTGAGGAAGGTAGAACTCACAACTTAGCATTGCACATATCAATGAACTGCAAGGAAGATGCTCTGTCAAATGTATTGGTTGACACCGACTCTTCATTGAATGTGCTCCCAAAATCAACTCTTTCCAGATTGTCGTATCAAGGAGCTCCAATGAGATACAGTGGCGTGATCGTCAAAGCTTTTGATGGTTCTCGCAAGACCGTGATTGGTGAGGTGGACCTTCCTGTGAAGATAGGTCCGAGTGATTTCCAAATTACTTTCCAAGTAATGGATATCCACCCGACCTATAGCTTCTTGTTAGTAAGGCCATGGATACATGAGGCTGGAGTTGTTACGTCAACGCTGCATCAGAAGTTGAAGTTTGTTAAGAATGGAAAACTTATTATCGTTGGAGGAGAGAAGGCTCTTTTGGTGAGCCATCTGTCGTCTTTCTCTTATGTGGAAGCTAGGGATGAGATTGGAACTTCGTCCCAAGCTATATCTATTACTAAGGAAAAGAGAGTTGGGGCACCTATGTCCTCCTTCAGAGATGCACAGAAGATTGTTGAAGACGCTAATTCTGAACAGTGGGGTCGGATGGTAGAGGTCGCCAAGAACCAGAGCAGAGCCGGTTTAGGATTCCAACAAGGTTCGTCTGAGATTAGAGCTGAAGATGTGCAACTCAGTTTCCATAGCGGAGGGTTTATTCATGGTAATGAACAACACTTAGCTGATGTGATCGAGGGGGGTGAAGATGAAGACTGCACCAATTTTGTGACGCATGGAAGAGCTTGCAACAATTGGACTATTATTGATGTTCCTATTATTGTTCATCATTCTAAGTAATTGCTTTTATTATTTTTGAAAATCCTTCTCCTATGCCTAAGGGAGAAGTGAACATTGTTTGGCACTTTCAAATTTGATCATCAATAAAATGCAATTCTATTCTTCCACATCTATGATGTTTTACTTTTACTTTTTTTGCTTTTTCTGAAAATTGGTAAACACAAAAAACATAAATAAATAATATTTGTCCATCTACATAATATTTGGTCACAATTCACTTCTCTAAAATCAAAATATCAAATCATCATGCAGATTGGTTTCTAAACCCATTGAATATAATGATCCTACTCCTTCGCCAAACTTTGCTTTCCTTGTGTTTGAGGCCGAGGAAGAAAGTGATGAAGATGTGTCTGATGAATTGTCTTGTCTACTAGAGCACGAGGAAAGAGCCATTGAGCCATTCGAACAGCAGATTGAGTTAGTCAACTTGGGTTCCGAAGATGATGTGAAGAAAGTCAAGATTGGGTCTCGATTATGTCCTGAAGTTAAGAAGGGGTTGATTGATCTTCTGCGAGAGTATTCATAAGCTAGCAATTTGGTCCATGGTGGTTGACTAGAGGAAGTCAACTGATCAAAACTAGGGTTCCCTAGACCCTATCTCCTATATTGTTTGTCATATGAAAATAATTCCAAGCGAAACGTTACTCTAAATGACATTCTAGACAACTTTCATGTTAAGGTCTAGAGCTAGTTTTGCATGGAAAGTCATTTTTTATGATGAAAGATTATAGGTCATTTTGTCTAAACCCTAATTTGGAGGTCAACTTCCCAAAACCATAACTTGCTCAACTTTTATGAGATGAAAGCCATTCAAGTTGCATGATCAAATTCAAGATGCCTACTTCAACTTTTATGTTTGGAGGCAGAGCAAATTCAACTTTTAAATGCATATGATATGAGGAGACATTATAGGTCATTTTGGACCAATGCCATTGAACAAGTGATTTTCCTCAACTTCTAAAATGCATAACTCATTCATGCTAAATTCAAATGAGGTCAAATTTGTGACCATTTTTAAGGACATTGAGAGAGATACAACTTTGATGCAGGAACTTTTCTCATTTAAAGTCCATAGAAAAAGTTAGCCAAGGTGGAAGAAGTGAACATATGGCTTGACACTTAGATTTTTTTTGATATGCTTGATTTTCCAAACTTCCACCTCAAAGTTCATCATGATCCAAGATTCAAATGAAAAGGTGTCCAACATGAAAGTTGTTTCTCTTGATCTAACCTTTCCGAAAAGTCCAAATTCATCTCATTTGGACAATGTATGAGTGGCTTCTGCATAGCTTGAACTTGGATGACCATTTGGCATGATTGAACTTGCATCTTCCATACACAAATGCATGGCTTGCTAACATGATTTCAACAATGTTTATACATGATATTGGACATGATTGAATGATTACATGGGCCTATCACACGCCCATGCATCCATGCAAAGTGAAGTTGCTATTTTTGAAAATTTGAAACAAGTGTGCAAATAACAATGCCTTGGCTATAAATAGAGACCCTTGCACTCAGAATTGAAGACACTTGGGCGCCAGCTTTGAATCCTCAGACCTAAACCCTCTAATTTAAAGGATAACCTTGAGGATTTCCATTGGAAATCGAGTTTGAATCTCCACTATTTTGAGATTCAAAACTCCAAGAGTCCTGCTTCCTTTTTGATTCAATTCTACTCTATCAAGCATCGAGAGCAAGGCTAAGTGAAGTTGGAAGCAAGATCGTGGCCATCTGAACCTGCAATGAAGGTAATTTTCTCAATTTTTCATCTCTTCGATTCTCACTCAATTCTCCATAATTCTTCTTGATTTTTGGTTGTCTGAAGTCCTGCCAATATAGGCAAGAAGATTGAGTTACTTTGAGGTCAAATCGAAGCAACTCAGATCATAAACCTCAAAATTCAACTCCCTGTATCTTTCAATATACTTGGAGTTAGATGAAATTGAGGCCAGATTCGAGCTCCTGAGCATTTTTACTTTAAAATCATGTCCTCCTTTTTATTTTGGTGATGGTTGAAGGTGGAACAATCCGGTAAGGTCCACCGGAGAAGAAGATCGGAGTTGCAGCTCCGGCGGTGTGTTGGCATGTCTCAGACCATAGGATCCTTTTCAAATGTTTTAATCTCACGTGTTGTTTTTAATTACCATCCCTGCAGTGCATTAACTCAGGTCCATTGTGGAACGTGCATTGGGATCCACTTGATCTGCCACCTCAATTAATGAGGGAGATCAAGTGGTCCACATATTTTAGCATTTTCTGATTTTTAGTTTAATTGCTTTATTTTCATTAATTCACATTAATTTTAATATTGATCCAAAAAATATGAGACTTTCACCAAAAAAATTCAAAAAAATTCCTCTTTCCTTTTTTGAATTAAAATTATTTTTTGGATCATTATTAATATTTTTCATGATTTAATTGTTTTTGTGCATATTTTTAATTGTTTAAAAATAGTTATAAGTTTCCAAAAATAATGAAATTTGTTCTCCAAGGTCCTTTGACCTTGTTTGACCTATGATAAATCTTATGTCCATTTCTTTGGTGTTTTGATGAGGTTTTAGGATTTTGACCAACCATAATTTAATTTAATGCATTTTTTCATTGATTTTAATTGTTTAATTGCAAAATAAATTGTGTGGAGCTATTTGTATTGACTTGTTGAGTTTGACTTGTGTTGTTGGGCCTTGGTCAAGGTTGATTTGACTTTGTTGAGTTATAATCATTGAATTTAGGGGATTGATGAAATATACATTTCATCTCCCAAAATGAATGAATGATTTTAATTTGATAAAAGTCCTCCTTTGACAAATTTGTTTTGATTCCATTTCCCCTCCCTCTTCATCTCAATCCCATTCTCTTCTCATTCATTTCATGGACCTATGATATCTCTATATCCTAAGGCTAGTTGATTGCAAAATCAACATAAGTATGGATGAGATTAGGTCCACCCCTTTTGCATTTTATTTTAAGTGTGGTATGTTTTAGGAGTATGGTTCAGAATACCATATCTCCAACATGCATTATTACTAAAATTTCTATTGCCCAGCCTCAAATAGTTGTGACTTCTACATAAGTCCAATTACGATTGCTTAACATAGCGTTAAATTGTGACACAAAAGGCATAGCATTCTAGTAAGTGAGATTGTAAGTCTCCCCTCTTTCATGGTATTGTGTAGAAACTTGGCCTTTTTTCCTTCCTTTGGAAGATGTATTGGTTCAAGGACCCATGCTTGTGAATAATGGGTTGAGTGTTCTCCAAAGAATGACTTAAACAAAACCAAAGCAAAAGCAATACTAACTTCTAATCAACTAACAACTAACATTTAATTTCAAGTCATTTACTTTTATGCACTTTAAATTCAAGTCTTTATTCATTTGCCATTATTCATACCATTTAACTTGTTTATTTTAATGTCATTTTCACTTTGCTCACTTGAGCCATATTTTGTGATTATATTGTGATTGTATATACTTGTTTGTGTTTGTGGTCCTTTAACCTTAATGTACATAATAACAATGAAAACCTTAAAAAGCATTTGTGTGGACTGTTGGGTTGATCTTATACATTGGACATAGAATGAGGCAACACTCCCTATGCAAAAGGACTTGGCCAATGCCAACTTTCATGAAACCAAGTGCTTGTGAAGTGAACTTTCATCTGAAGCAAGTATCGAAATCCCATTTGAGTTCATCTGCAACATGATTTTAATGAAGTTGTTACTTTGAACCTGTGTCTAATGCCTATCTCTGAAGTCATCTGATACATAGGAGATTATGAAGAAGATCATGGAGTTTCTAAGCTTGGATGTGGCTATCTTTATTTGATGCCTTATTCTTCATCTTGTTGTTTATGTATTTATATAGCTTGATTCTAAAGTCCAAGGGAAATTTAGGTTTCTATATGACATTCTTGTCTATTGGATTATATCCCATTGGTCAGATCTTTTCAACTCTTAACTTTTAAATTTTTGCTTAGGATTAGTCTCTTCATCTCATCCCACTTCTTTAATTTCAATTCTCTCCCCCCTTTCAAAATATTCTTTGCTTGTGATTTCTAAACTTAGACTCTATTGCAAATTAGAAAATTTGGCCTTATGTCATTGCCTTTTCAAACTCTTTTTCTTAAAATCAAACTTGTAAATGAGCTTAACTATACTCGACTTAAAATTTTCAAAAGACAAAAATAACTAACACCCATTCAAACCTTTTAGGCCCCTTTATGTCTCTTTCAGACTTAAAATTTTGTTAAAAGCAACTCATTCACTTTGAAATTGATACCACGAACTACGAGGTTTGATCCCTCATTTTATGTTGGTACGTAGGCACAAGTCCGAAGGTCTTGTCAAACACAAAAATATAATTAATGAATTCTTTTCTCATCCCCACACTCTATTTATTGTAAACATCATTTTGTACAAAAATATATATGCACACAAGAAAGGGCTCCCTAGGAGTAACTAGGACACTTTGGGTGCTAACACCTTCCCTCTGTATAACCAACCCCCTTACCTGTAAACTCTGGCATTTTATTAGTTTTGATTTGAAAACTTCTTATCTTTTGGTTTTGTTCTTACTTTTCCCTTTTCCCTTGGAAACAATAAAAGCGCGGTGGCGACTTTGGTTTTATTGACGTTAAGTTTATTCATAGCTTAATGGTCATGAATTTACCGCTACACTTTTGATGGTTCTCGCAAAATTGTTATAGGAGAAGTGGACCTCCCAGTAAAGATATGTCCGAGTGATTTCCAAATTACTTTCCAAGTAATGGATATCCACCCAGTCTATAGCTGCTTATTAGGAAGGCCGTGGATACATGAGGCGGGAGCTGTGACATTCACTCTACACCAGAAGTTGAAGTTTGTAAAGAATGGTAATCTTGTTATCATCGGCGGAGAGAAGGCTCTGTTGGTGAGACACCTTTCGTCTTTTTCATATGTTGAAGCTAAGGATGAGGTTGGAACCTCGTTCCAAGCTCTATCTATTGCTGAAGAGAAGAAAGTTGGGGCACCTATGTCCTCTTTCAAAGACACGCAGAAGATTGTTGAAGTTGGTAGTTCTGATCAGTGGGGTCGGATGGTAGAGGTCGCCGAGAACAAGAACCGAGCTAGTTTGGGATTCCAACAAGGGTCGTCTGTGATTAAGGCTGAAGATGTGCAACCCAGTTTCCGTAGCAGAGGGTTCATTTATGGTAATGAACAACACTTAGCTGCCGTAATCGAGGGGGATGAAGATGAAGAATGCACCAATTATGTGACGCCTGGAAAAGCTTGCAACAATTAGACCGCTGTCGACATTCCAATTATTATCCATCGCTCTAAGTAATTGTTTTTATTGTTTTTGAAAATCCGTCTCCTATGCCTAAGGGAGAAGTGAACATTGTTTGGCATCTTTCAATTTGATCATTAATGAAATGCAATTCTATTCATCCACATCTATGATGTTTTATTTTTACTTTTTTGCTTCTCTGAAAATGGTAATCACAAAAAACATAAGCAAATAATAATAATTGTCCATCTGTATAATATTTGGTCGCAATTCACTTCTCTAAAATCAAAATATCAAATCATTATGCAGGTTGGTTTCTAAACCCATTGAATACAATGATCCTGCTCCTTCTCCAAACTTTGAATTCCCTATGTTAGAGGCAGAGGAAGAAAGTGATGAAGAAGTGTCTGATGAATTGTCTCGTCTACTTAAGCACGAGGAAAAAGCCATTCAGCCATTTGAAGAGCAGATTGAGTTAGCAACTTGGGTTCCGAGGATGATGTAAAGGAAGTCAAGATTGGATCTTGACTATGTCCAGAGGTTAAGAAGGGGTTGGTTGATCATCTCCAAGAGTACTCAGATGTGTTTGCCTGGTCCTATCAAGACATGTCTGGTTTGGATTTTGAGGTTGTGGAGCATAGATTGTCGTTCAAGCCAGAATGCCCGTCAGTCAAGCAGAAGTTGAGGAGAACTCATTCTGATATCGCAGTAAAGATCAAAGAAGAAATGAAGAAGCAAATTGATTCGATTCTTACTCAATTCTCCATTATTCTTGATAATTTTTTGTTGTCTGAAGTCCTACCAATGTAGGCAACAAGATTGAGTTGCTTAAAGGTCAAATCGAAGCAGCTCAGATCATGATCCTCAAAATTCAACTCCCTCTATCTTTCAATATACTTGGAGTTAGGTGAAATTGAGGCTAGATTCGAGCTCCTGAGCATTTTTACTTTAAATTTATGTCCTTCTTTTTCATTTTGGTGATGGTTGAGGGTGGACCAGTCCGGTGAGGTCCACCGGAGAAGAAGACCGGAGCTCTGGCTCCAGCGATGCGTTGGTGTGTCTCCGGACCACAAGATCCTCTTATTTTGTTTTAATCTTGAACGTCCAAACTGATTACCACGTGTTTGGCACATTGACTATGGAACATCATGGAATGCACGCTCTGATTCACTTGATCTGCCACCTCAATTAATGAGGGAGATCAAGTGGTCCACGTATTTTTGCATTTTCTGATTTTCATTTTAATTGACTTATTTTCATTAATTCATATTAATTTTGATATTGATCCAAAAAATATGGGACTTTCACAAAAAAATCTCAAATATTTTTCTCTTTCATTTTTTGGATTAAAATTATTTTTTGGATCATTATTAATATTTTTCATGATTTAATTGTTTTTGTGCATATTTTTAATTGTTTAAAAATACTTTTAAGTTTCCAAAAATAATGAAAAAAATTCTCCAAGGTCCTTTGACCTTGTTTGACCTATGATAAATCTCTTGGCCATTTTTTGGTGTTTTGAAGAGGTTTTAGGATTTTGACCAACCATAATTTAATTTAATGCATTTTTTAATTGATTTTTAATTGTTTAATTGTAAATAAATTGTGTTGAGCTGTTTTTATTGACTTGCTGAGTTTGCCTTTTGTTGTTGGGCCTTGGTCAAGGTTGATTTGACTTTGTTGGATTAAAATCATTGGATTTAGGGGATTGATGAAATATATATTTCATCTCCCAAAATGAATGAATGATTTTAATTTGGTAAAAGTCCTCCCATTAACAATTTGTGTTGATTTCATTTCCCCTTCCTCTTCATCTTAATCTCATTCTATCCCTATCTATTTCATTGACCTATGATATCTCTATATCCTAAGGCTAGTTGATTGCAAAATCAACATAAGTATGGATGAGATTAGGTTCACCCCTTTGCCATTTCTTTTAAGTGTGGTATGTTTTAGGTGTATGGTTGATAATACCATATCTCTAACATGCATTAACACTAAAATTTCTATTGTCCGACCTCAAATAGTTGTGACTTCTACATAAGTCCAATTACGATTGCTTAACATGGCGCTAAATTTTGACCCAAAAGGCATAACACTCTGGTAAGTGAGATTGTAAGTCTCCCCCCTTTCATGATATTGTGTGGAAACTTGGCCTTTTTTCCTTCCTTTGGAAGATGTCTTGGTTCAAGGATCCATGCTTGTGAATAGAGGGTTGAGTGTTCTCCAAAGAATGGCTTAAACAATTGAAAAGCAAAAGCAATACTAACTTCTAATCAACTAACGTTTGACTAACTTTTAATTTCAAGTCATTTACCTTTTGCACTTTAAATTCAAGTCTTTATCATTTGCCATTATTCATACCATTTAACTTGTTTACTTTAATGTCATTTTCACTTTGCTCACTTGAGCCATATCTTGTGATTATATTGTGATTGTATGTACTTGTTTGTGTATTTTGTTTGTGTTTGTGGTCTTTTGACCTTAATGTACATAATAACAACAAAAACCCTAAAAAATATTTGTGTGGACTGTTGGATTTGATCTGAGACATTGGACTTAGGATTAGGCAACACTCCCTATGCAAAAGGACTTGGCCAATGTCAATTTTTCTGAAGCCAGTCATTGGGAATTGAACTTTCATCTGATGCAAATATTGAGATCCCATTTGAGTTCATCTGCTACATGGTCTTGATGAAGTTGTTATTTTGAACATGTGTCTAATGCCTATCTATAAGCCATTCAAGAAGTATGTCATCTGATACATATGAGTTTATGAAGAAGATCATGGAGTTGCTAAGCTTGGATGTGACTATCTTTATTTGATGTCTTGTTCTTCACCTTGCTATTTTGTGTATTGATATTGCTTGATTCTAAAGTCCAAGGGAAATTGGGTTTCTATATGACATTCTTGTTTATTGGATTGCATCCCATTGGTCAGATCTTTTCAACTCTTCACTTTTATTTTTTGTGTTTAGGATTAGTCTCTCCATCTCCTCCCACTTCTTTAATTTCAAATCTTTCTCTCCTTTTAAAACCTTCTTTGCTTGTGTTTTCTAAACTATGACTTTATTGCAAATTAGAAACTTTGGCCTTATGCCATTGTATTTTCAAACTCTTTTCTTAATCCAATTTGTAAATGAACTTAACTATATTTGACTTAAAATTTCAAAAGACAAAAATAATTAACACTCATTCAAACCTTTTTAGGCCTTTTGTGCCTTTGTTAAACTTAAACTTTTGTTAAAAACAACTCATTCACTTTGAAATTGTTACCACGAACTACGAGGTTTTGATCCCTCATTTTATGTTGGTACATAGGCACAAGTCTGAAGGTCTTGTCAAATACAAAAATATAATTAATGTATTCTTTTCTCATCCACACACTCTATTTATTACAAACATATTTTATACCAAAACACATGTACACACAAAAAAGGGGTCCCTACGAGTACCTAGGACACGTTGGGTGTTAACACCTTTCCTCTGTGTAACCAACCCCCTTACCTGTAATCTCTGGTATTTTATTAGTTTTGATTTGAAAACTTCTTATCTTTGGGTTTTGTTCGTACTTTTCTCTTTTTCCTTGGAAACAATAAAAGCGCGGTGGCGGCTCTGGTTTTATTGACGTTAAGTTTATCCATAACTTAATGGTCATGAATTTACTACTACAGATTGTCTACTACAAAGGCTGAATCCAGGGGGAGTTATTATGGTTAAAGAAATTTTTACAGGAGCTTGGTTTTGTTCAAAAAAAATATGTGTTGTTTGTTGATAGACAAAATGCTATTCATCTTGGTAAGAATCTGACTTTTCATAATAGATCCAAACACAACGATAAGAGATATCATTAGATATGTGATGTTTTAGATGCTAACTTGTTGGAATTAGGTAAAGTTCATACAAATGATAATGATTCTGGTATGATGACTAAAGTGTTACCAAAAGGAAAGTTTGAAGTTTGTTGTGATATCGTCGGTTTGACAATTTCCTCCACATAGTTGTAAGAGGGAGATTTATTGGGTTTGGCCTTCCTTCCTATGTGGAGAAAGACCGCCGATATTTTATCTCATTTGTGTCTCACTAAGTGGAGAGAATCAATTTAAGATTGTTGTGAGATATATATATATATATATATATATATATATATATATATATATATATATATATATATATATATATATATATATATATATATATATATATATATATATAAGGTAGAAAAATCAACTTTAAAAAATAGAAAATGCGAGAGAGACCAATTCTCATTTTCAACAATCGGTTTCATTAAATCAACGATTATGGATTCGTTAACCGTTGGATCAGGCTCATTTCTTGAGAGAAGGTTTGTAACACTTGTGTCTACCTTTTGACCATTATGGTCTTCAAAACGAAGTCTGGACTGAGAGATATTAGCTTCACACTGAAGTTACATATTTAAATATTTTTAGCTTCTTGTTTATTATTTGTATGTTAGTTTGCTTTGTGATTTTGCTATTATTAACACTAGCTTGTGTGTCACTTTGAGACCCTCTTGTATCCTTATTTTATTATAGTAGAGTTATTTCTTTTTTATGTATTGTATGTGGTTTTTTACTCTCACATTTATGGTTTTTCACGTTAAAATATCAGTGTTCTCTTTTGTATTTATTTGTTCGATTTGTTGTCATATATATGTTGATGTTCCTCATAGGTTCTTACAAGTTTGTAATTTTATTTTCGTTCCGTATTATTGTTATTATGTGTTAATTCATCAGGGTGTATCAGAGTCTGATTCAAGTAAAGGATGAACTCCTTGTATCAAAAGTCTTCCTGACATGGTGATGATCAGACGGCGTATCTCGTTGAAATGTCCATGATGTGGTAAGGGTGTTAACGATGATACAAGTGTGTGTAGATGAAAGAGCTTCCGTTTGAAAGAGAACATAATGGATAGACTCACACTTGAGGGGAATATCGTTAAGAAACAAATGTCCGATATAACTCTTATATTGCTTAGAAAAATACATGTTGAACATTTTATAAATTCGAGAATCTATATACTCAATGCTTTAAAATTTTAGATGAATATATGATATATCTCACTTATTTGAATGAATCTTTGACCAATGGAAATGTTTCTCCACACGAGTTATGCTAATAATAATATAATAACTATCACTAAACTACACTTACTAATATGATAACAGTTACAAAATGTATCTCTCCTATATTCCTTTACGAGAGTCTAACATAACTTTGCCTTCTGTCAAAGAAAACATAACTTTGCCTCCTCTTTGTTGACTCGACTTGCCACCCGTGGCTTAGTTATTATATAGACCATAAGTATCGCAGCATATTAATTATATTCCTTTTAACTACTGAATAATGTAATAATAAATAATGATGCATCAAAAAAATAGTGAATATCAATGAAAACTTATTTACACTTTGCAAAGTAACTGGACATCTGCAAGTATATTAAACGAAGACACTCAATTTCTGTAATTTTTTTTTTGAATGGCACTCAATTTCTGTAATTGCTACTGCACACTAGCACCCTCCACATTAGGGGAGGACCGAACTATACAACATTTGATGATAAATCTAGCATCTTTTTTCCGCTTGTAGAATACTAAAATGAGCTTGAGAAGGGAGATGAGAGCCCGAAACGCACAACAGATCAGAATGCAACTTTCCAAACCCAACGGTACGCATCCCCAAATTCCTAAACTTACGTTTCTCGTGGCGCAGAACCGAGAATACCAAATTCATGCTGCATAAAATCTTCACTGGGTCTGTAATACTTGTCTGGAGAGTGCAACGCCAGGTTAGATACTTGGCTAGTATAAAGGCAGGCAAATCTCTCAACCTGCATCATGCATATCAGGCGAGTTCATTAAACGAACTATCATTTGCGAGGTCGAATTGATATTATGGCTTGGGAATAAGAAAGAAAAGCATAAGAAACTTGTATTAGTTTCTTCTTGAAAATTATTAACTAAGATGCATAGGTTTTCCTAGGTTTTCTAACTTTATTTGGAGGCGCTAACACATTGTAGCTTTGGTTCGCTATTCGCATAAACAATAGTAAGTCTCCCTAGTAGCCACCCTAATAATAATTAGAAAGAAATAACTACAATAAATGCATCTTGGTGATGAATACTGGTTTGATAATGGAGCATCTACTCCTAAACTTTCTAAGGAGTCTCATTTTACCTGATGAGCAAAGCGAGAATTCTGATAACCAGTTTTCATAAGCTGTCCCCATGGTTCGTGAAACTGCATTTTTTTTATTAAAATTCAACATCAGTCATACAATTCCCATAGGATATATTATAATTGCAGAAGACTAGTAAAAAGAGAACCAAAGAAAATGAAAAAGGCCGCAGTTGAACTTTCTACCCCTAGATGTAATTTTCTTTGAGCTTCTTGATGAATTAATCGCATTCTCTCTCTTTCAAGCTGCCAAAAAAAAGACACTTCTCAAATGTATGAAATTGGACTTCTTTTCCATGTATCACATGGGAATGGACATAAAGAACAAACCTCCAATTTATCAAGTGCTGAACACAACTTTTGCTTGGCAACAGCATCTGGGTTCTTGAATCTGAAATGCGGTGAAGTATTTTATAATAATGCAAGCAGATGATCAGGAATGACTTGTATGAGAGGTCCAGAGTTATACTAACCTGAGAGACCACTTCAAATGATGTACTTCATCCTCAATGCGATCACGCTCACTCCTCAAGAACTGAAGCTCCTGCATGAGAATATTCAAGTAAAAATCTTCCTAAATGTGAATCAGCTTGTCAGGTCTTTAATGAGAATAAGAATGTAAAAACACACCTTATCAGCAAAATATCAGAAGCCCACATAAACTCTTTTAATGCGTGAATTAAACCCTTCATTTTTTTTCTATTTTAATTTATTATAAAGCCAAGCCTTGACATAAAAAGTAATTCTAATTAGAGGTAATAAAATGAATAATTACCTTTTGGGTGTCCCTTGATTCCCAGAGGAGTTTAACTTCCTTCTCCAGCTCTGGGATTACAAGCATTGTCCTCCATCCTGCTCGTTGAGCACATTGTACCACAATCAATTTTAAGTTACTTACAGAAAATGCCATAAGTTCATATTTGAGTTTCTACTCATCAAAGATGCCATAAGTTCATATTTGAGTTTCTACTCATCAAAGATGCCATAAGTTCATCAAATTTACTGGTAGAGACTTAGAGTGCAAAATACATTGAACTGAATAGTTTTTAAGGATTAATATGATATACCAAGAACCTTTTTGCTACGTAGTATGTCTCCATAAATGTGATCCCCAACATACATAACCTACACATAAAGCATTCAGAATTTTACAGGAAGCTTCAGTATAACAACAATCCTCAAGTACTCTTAATCAACAACTACCTGTGAACTTGATTCAATGGAAAGCAGCTTATGCAGATGAGCGACATTGCCTCCCTACAACAGATGTTCATAATCACTAGATAAATACAGAGATTTTGTCAAAAATAAAAAGGTAAATATTGAGATGCTGAGCTATCAAACACTTATGGATACAAACTAGGTATTAAGTTAACATTAATTTCATAAAGATCTGTGTAATCCTAAACAAAATTAATGTTTATTTTACGAACTATGATGATTGTACCTGGAAAGCTTGGCAAGCATGATTTTTTGCTTCTGTGAATATTCTCGCCGAGATGTTCCCCACCTTTCAATATTTAAAAAATAATAATACCAGAAATGTTTAAAGAAGATATAGAGGAAGGAATGAAATGATGTGCAATTGCGCTAACCTGAGGCATCGGAGAGCCATTATCTGTATTGAGAAGCATTCCAGTCTCAGGCACAACCTCAAATAGGTTGGCACGATTTTCCTCGTGAAAAAATCCTGGCTTTGCACTGTAGGACAGTGGACTTGAACCGGTTAGCAACCAAATCCACAATGACACCATCATCTCACGCTATTAGAAACCCATAAGTTAACGCTCAAGATAAAAATACAGTGCTTGGATATTCTCTTTGGCCCTTAATATAAGACTCCTTCAACAAATTCACGGATATTAAGAAAAGTGGTTGATTTGATTAAAATTGTTAATAGAAATAAATTTGTCAATAATGTGTACTAATTGTCCAAAATATTCCTATTAATTTTTAGCCTCATAACTTCACTATCTTACTCTTTCCACAGTCCTCACAAGAGAGAGAAAAGCTTTTCTTTTCCATGCGTAAAATAAATTGGGGTATTTTCATAAAGAAATCATTAATGCAATGAACAATCGGAAATGTGTCTTACAAAAAAGAACAAAAAAAATCTATAAAAAGATTCTTATATTCAGGGTGGATAGAGTATCAATTACCATGTTTACTAAATGAGTGTTATGTGAAGTGTCACCAAATGGAGGAAGACGTGTATTGTGGTCTGACAAAAAAATGCAAATGCAATCCACTTAACAACATAAGGACTAGAGTAAACAGTTGGATAGCCCAATATTTTTTTTGTAACACATAATTTGCGCATCATAGAAATCCAAGGGCCAGAATTTTATAATATAGGGTAAAATTCACATTAGGAAGAATAATGAAGCCAAGGAAAACAAATATAATTGGGTAAATCTGCCAGGAGAAGAGTATGACCTGCCAGTGATAACCACATCAAAGTATTGAAGCCATTCAAAATTGTTACTGCCATCTACAATTCTGGATCCACAGAGGAAATTCATGACAGTATTTGTATAGTCCCATAAACTGCAAATGGAATAGGAAAAAATGAAAAATCCTAGTTAAAATGCCGTAGACGAGGATGCCAACTAGTGTTTTTTGAGATAACCCATTACAGTATTTTTCTTAAATCAATCCCTTACAAATTTAAATACTCTTCAATTCTTCTTTTGTAAATCAACGCATAAACTCATTTTACTCTACTAATTTTGAACATTTAAGTATGAGGCATGTGGCAACTCCAGCTAACCACTACATTTTTTTTTAAAGAAAAGAGTTAAAATGTCTTTTAAACATACACGTTTGATTGTCCTGTTGATCATTAATAACACCAAGGTATTTTATTTAGCCTACTTACCAAAACTATTTTTATTCCTATGCTTACATAGATAATTCATAACTACCTATTTGTCACTAAAAATGTTGCACGTCCAGATTCTCTAAGCATTTCAAGCATGGGCACTATCATGGTGTCTTCATTGATATACCTGATAGATAGAATTTAAACAGAAAGCTAAGCAATTCAGAATAGTTCCATAAAGAATTCATAGATGATATATGAAATTTAAGAGCATAATTTTCACAAAGAAAAAGTTATGACACTGGGATTCTGACATTCATTGCTTGCATAATAATTATTTGTTCACTCCTTATGTCGATAGCATGATGATGTTATATTCATACCTTCCAGGATCTTTAGCAACCATTTGCTTCAACGTCCCATCACGGTGGCACAAATCAACAGCAGCTCGAACATCTTTATACATGCGAGCATAACTGGAATAACAATTTGTAAGGAATAAATATATAAACAACAATCAAAGCCTTTCCCACAAGGTGGGGTCGAGGTCAACTACATAGGGTAAATGATGCCACAATAAAGGTTTGTGTACATCTCAATTCTCAAGTACTCATATGTATAATGAAGCTATTTACCACCTGTTTTATCGTTTCTATGCAAATATAAAGAATGTCCATCCACTCCTTTTTCTTTTACACCCAACAACGGTTTCTCCAATTTTTTGAAATAAAAATCAATGGCCTTATATTAACTATAGCACCATCCATTAATTTCACCTGTCTACTATTCATGTGGAAGCAATTTACAAACATGACTAGCATTTAGCTCCAAGCTACATCAACCTTCTAAGGCACTATTTGTAAGCAGCTGAAACCAACATTTATGACAGTGTTCTAGGATCATACCCACCCATAAAGAAGCCAAATCTACCGAGAAGGTAATATTTTAATCTACACTATTAAATACTAAATTTCTTCAAAAAGTTAGTGAAGAAATTATCCCTTTAAAAGGATAAAAACAATAATTGCCTATGTCCTAGAATCATTTAGTTGATATCTAAAATAAAAGCACTTGAAATTCTCAAAACCCATGCAAGCAAGAAAAAGACTTACTCAACGCCCTCTCGAATATTTCCAGGATTAGAATCCTTAAAATCAACCAGTTGAGCAAACAAGTAAGCTTCCGCAAGAGAAAAAAGTGTATCAATTAGAGCATAGTCTGGCTCGTCAAATGAATCGCGTACTAAAGTATTCCCATAGGTCCCAACTTTATCTTCTTTTGACAATTCTTTAAATCCATGATAGGCTACTTTCACATATTTGTGCCGATCCATCTAAATACATACAGCCAGCAATTCAACAGTCAAACAGAGAAAGTGAAACAAAAAGTTTTCCATGCAATCTGCTGTGTTTTTCCCGTGGTGAATGTGATGGAATGAAAAACATTTATCCAGCCTTAACCTTCAATATATTTCCTCTTTTTTTGTCAAGAACCAAGCCCCTGACCATGTACTTCCAGTTAAAAGACCAATTTAGTAACTGCAGAAGAGATAAAGGTTTTTTAGCCAAAATATGACAGAAAGTAAGATGTTTGCAAAGAATACGCAAATAAATAAAAGGCAAAATTTCACCAGAGAACCTTTAAGTTATTTTTTTTTAACAGATTGGCCATTTAAGTTTTTTTTATAACAACTTGGTCCTTTAGGGTAATTTCTACCTCCTTTTTCTCACATTTAGAAATTTGTGACTGTTGTATTTCTGGTTGCACTTCATCATTTTCATACCACTCAAAATAATTGCATTCACAATTAGCATCTTCACTCTGTTAAAAAAGGATAACGGGACACACGTTTGGGAACTTAAAGGATCAAGTTGTTAAAAAAAAACGTAAAGGACCAATTTGTTATACAAAAATAACTTAAAAGACCTCTGTTGTAATTTTGCCTGAATTTTAACACAGTGAATCAAGAGGGAGTTATTAAATCTATAACTAAAAAAAATGCATATCGCATCACACTAACACCTCCATCATAATTACTACAAGAAAAATGAGAAAGTGGTAAAAGTGTTGTAAGACTGATAGAACAGACCTCGCTAGGATATCCCAAATCATAAACCAGCTTTTTAATTGTGCCTTGATAAGCAAGAGACTCAAAAGTTTCAGGCTTGTATTGTGCCAGAGTATAATCCATGTCAAATCCCACAGCAACAATGTTCTTCATATTCAATGACCGGTTACAAAATATCTGTTTGCCTATATCAGTTCTAGACCCATGTTCAGGAGAAGATGACCATACACGTGGCTGCTTTTCCCTACCCCTGCCAATTGATTTTGAGTCATGCATACCAACATCGTGGTTCTCATCCATTGAATATTGAGAATGCAACTTGCTAGCACCTGATAGGTTTATGCAATGGTAATAATTAGGAATCACTTCAGCAAATGTAATGACCACAACATGTAATTATGAACCCAACACCGACACGCCTGCCTATTTTTTCAAAATTGATCTGAGTTCCACTAATTTTGAAATGTCCCCAAAAAATAGTCAGGATAAAACGACATTAGTCCAAAATCTAGATGTCTTATGAGGCTTAGCTATAGTTTAACTGTGAAAATTTTGAGGCATAAAGACGGCTCTACTGGGACCAGTTCAATCTAGAAACCAGTAAAGTGCTTAACCGCTCTTAAATAATTCAATTCAAACTCTATAACTACTTCTACAGCAAATGAAGACTTAACAGAACAAAATGCTTAACCTCTATCAAAAAACTTAAAGCACAAGAAATCACGTTTCAAGCGAAATCAGCAACAGCAACAACAGTAAGAAACAAAACGAACCTGGTGATGCGATGTTGACGAAGCTACGACAAGGTTTACCGCAAGTTCCAAACGCAAAGCAAATCCGCGAAGATAAAAGAGGCGCAACTAGATGAGGAGAGAAGTTAGAGAGAGAAAATGAGAAGAGCCTCTTAGGAATTCGCATCGTGCAGTGATTAACTACTGATTAAATAGCGTTAGACATGGCGATGGTGAAGAATCAGATTCTGGCAGTGCGAAATTAGCGTTTGAAAATCAAAAGCGAAAATGCAAGTTCACCAGTGGCATAATAGCAAGCATTAAGTGATTTTGCCTAATTGGAAGTGAAACGTGTTGAAGAAAAAGGATTATTCGGATACTGGAATTGGATTTTGGATAATATAATCAATTCATGTTGGGGGAAGGAATTAATTCCCCCTTTATTTTATTTTATTTTTTTCTTAGGAAGCACTAATTTGTTCCCATATTTTCACCTAATATTCTCAATTGTTCATTTTGCTTTAACAACAAGTGGGAGTAGTAATATAAGGCTGAGCGGAAAGGAAAGAAGGAAATTGAAATTGAGATGCGAGAGGTTGTTGCAAGAAATTAAGATGAGGAAGGTGTGACACGTGTACAAGTGATGATTGAGCTCGGTTGTGCATTTTGTGCTGATTTGTTTGTGGTGTGGATAAGTAGTGCCGGGCCACAGATTTTTGGGTTCTCAAGAGTTAGTACGCTGATCAGAATTGGAATCATACGATGGATGGATGCCAATCCTTTTTTTATAGTCCTCTCTTTTCAAAAAAATATATTTAAATACCATTATATATTTATATAACAACTGATAAATAAATATTTATATAAAATAATATAATTCATAAAAAAACATTCTTGTTTAGGATATAATTATTAAAAATTACATCTAAACTTATATCATATATGAAGAATTGTTTAAGGCCTCCTTTGATATGATTGTGAATTTTCTTATTTATTTTAAAATTAAAATATGTTATGTATTCAAAAAAAAAAAACCAAAAAGATAATAAAAGACAAAGAACAACCAAATCAAAATCCTTTAGAAAAAAGAGGCTAAGCTTTGTGGTATCAAGTTTGTCTAACATAAAATCTTTCTTAATATTATCAGGCACAAAATTAAACCAATTATTAGTTAAAATGTAATTAAATTGGTTTTGTATTTAATTTTAAAATAATTTTTCATTAAAATATTTTTTTTAATTATTTAATAAATTTTTTTAACACTAACATATCTTCACACAAAAATTGCATACAAATTATTCATACCATCATTAATTAATCATATAAAAAAATAGATAGATAAATATTATGTTGATATAAAATTGAAAAAATTACAAAAATAAAATATTGAAAAAATTATAAGATATATTTTTAAATAAATCTCAAAAAATAATCATATTATATGTATGTGCTTTAAAAGGAATAAATAATAAATATACTATAATACAAATTCATAAATTAATTTACGGTCCCTACAACTTCAAATCTATGCCTCCATCCCTTTCTTTCACACTTATAATTTTTTTTATTTGCATAAAACATATATTTAAAAGAGAGGGGTTGCCAATGATAGAATATATATATATATATATATATATATATATATATATATATATATATATATATATATATATATATATATATATATATATATATATATATATATATATATATACCTATTTTGCAAAGATTAGATAAAGATCAGTTTTTTTGATAAAACATCACCAAATAGAACATCTTAAAATTATTTGGGATAAAGGTTTCTCATATTTTGGTAGAGATGGATGGTTTTCAATCTCTATTCCCTCATGGAATAAGTTTTCATGTCACTATTGTTACTAGATGATCTCGACAATTGCTTGCATGTTTTGGTTCTGGCAGCACAATTCATCCATAAAGGTTTGCATCTCTGCTAGGGCTTCTTGATTTCTAGAACTAGATGTAAACATTTGTGAAATTTAAAGGTTCAATATCATAAAGAAATTTTATGCGTAGGGACATAGAACAATGACAATCAAAATAAATGGTCTTTTTTAAAAATAATTTTCTTTGTAATATGACAACAACTTAATTTGGTAGAAGAAGATAAAAGACAAGAAACACAATAACTTCTTTATTCAGTTCGATCACGATCTACTATGGGGGAGAGAGAAACTTTAAGATTCATTATACTTTCAAAAAGTTGTTGCAAAATATTACAAATGAGTTATAAGAAAATGGTCATCCAAGTTCCTAAAAACAAACCTTATTTTTTACCCAAGTGTTTCTCAATCTCTTCAATTTTCACCTCAATATTCTCTAAATCAATAATGATCTTGTAAAATTCCATCAACTGTTCCACTGTGAATTTATTCACTATGTTAAGAATGTGTGATTGGGCCTAACTCAACCCTACAAAACCGGTTGGTAGAGTGAGGACTGCCTCCACTTATAAACACATGTTCAGACCATATATTGTCCGATGTGGGACTCTTAACACACCCCCTCACGCCCAGGACTGGACATCTGGAGCGTGGAAATAAATGGTGGGTGGCCCGATAGCGGAAACCATAGTAGGTGGCCCACCGGGTCTTAGACGAGGCTCTGATACCATGTTAAGAATGTGTGATTGGGCCTAACTCAACCCTACAAAACCGGTTGGTAGAGTGAGGACTGCCTTCATTTATAAACACATGTTCAGACCATATATTGTCCGATGTGGGACTCTTAACACACTATCATTTAGAATGAGTAGAGTTGTTATTTCAGACACAACATGTGAGCCAAAGACTTGACCATATACAATGATTTAAGTTTTGCCCACATCAAGCTGCAATATTCTCCCTAGCGACTCCCCACAGAACTTTATCCCTGAGGCATATGATAATAACACTTTTGGATTTATCCACCATCTCGGTCTTCTCTTATTGTGTTAGGCAGGCAAACATCGATGCCTCACCATTCAATGCTTCAATACACTTTTCTTGAGTTAAGATTGTGTTCGTTTTCCTTTTCCACAATCCAAAATCGTTAGCTTCTCAATCTTTCATTTATAACCCATGGTGCTCACTTGTAAATAAAACCCCTTTATCCCACGATGGACACTTGTTATGAAATTGAAAATTTCAATCACATCAAGAAATTTGACCCGTGAGGACAAAGAAAAATGACAATCAAAATAAATTATATTTAATAAAAATAATACTTTTTGCAATACAACAACAACTTAAATTGGTTAAAGAAGATAAAAGACAATAAATATAATGACTTGTTTACCCATTTCAATCAAATTCTCTACTATAGAAGAGAGAGAAACTCTCTAATCACTACGCCAAATAAGGGAAAAGAGGGCGCTTATTTTGGCCTATAACAGCGCTTTTAAGCGCCCTCTAATCTGGCGCTAGCATAGGTAAAGACAACGCTTTGTTTTCCTGGAGAAAGCGCTGTCTAAAGTGGCCACATTATAGTGCGCTTTTAGAAAAAAGCGCCCTCTAGAGTGGTCCATAAAGGGACACCTTAGAGGGCGCTTTCTGGAAAAAGCGCCCTCTAAAGTTGTCAATGTAAAGTGTTTAGAGGGCGCTTTCTGGAAAAAGCGCCCTCTAAAGTTGTCAATGTAAAGTGTTCAGAGGGCGCTTATTTTTTTAAAATAACTAACACTTTAGAGGGCGCTTTGTCCAGAAAGCGCCCTCTAAAGTTGTCAATGTAAAGTGTTTAGAGGGCGCTTTCTGGACAAAGCGCCCTCTAAAGTTCTCAATGTAAAGTGTTTAGAGGGCGCTTCCTACAGAAAGCGCCCTCTAAAGTGTTAGTTATTTTAAAAAAATTTGTTTGAAAAACAGTGGATATTTAATTGGTAACCTGTTCGCATGCTGCAAAAGTGTAAAATTCATATTGATTTCATCCTTTAATCCATTGATATATACAACATGAATCCATTTATATACAACATTAATCCTCCATATATACAACATTAATATATGATTCTTTGATCAACAATATACAACAACATATTCATGATTTAGTAAAAGTACAACAACAATATACAACATATATACAACAACAACATTCCATACATATATGTACAACAATATACAACCTAGCTATATGATTCTTTGATCAACAATGAATTGACACAATTCATCCTTCATTTCATCCAAATGAGCTCTTGAGTAAGATTTGTATTCCTCAAAGTACTACAATTAAGAGAATAAAACATATTCATGATTTAGTAACAAATTAGATGAGTTATCCGATAATATTAAAATAAACCCTAAGTTATTATTCCATACCATTTTTGGGATGTCTATACGATTCAACGCAATGATATCTCTCATAAATCTCAATACAAAAAATCCGCAATCGACTGAATTATTTTGCTGAGGACACTACACAGAAAAACAAACAATATATATATAGTTAATTTCTTACAAACACTATTATAAGCAAAAAAACAAACACTATTATAAGCAAAAATAAGATACTTAATATATACCTGAACTCTGACCCAGGTAATGTCCTTCCTAATGCGGTAATTCTTTTTCGATCTAAATTTCATTATTGCCCTAACAAAATAAAAACGTATATTGAGATCAATCTGACAGACATAATTAAATATAGAAATACACACGAATATTTAGGGGAATTTCACTTACGTGTCAACCGTCTTCTTCAAACCCGGATATTTACTCCAATCACCCGATAACGAATCGAGATAATACACTATTAGTCTCGAAAGATCCATAGCAACCAACACCCAGTGACCACTGTAAAATAAAACAAAAATTTAGATGAATGAAAATTTTCTACGTAAAAGATATACATAGATTAGAATGAAATTATTAGAAAGAAAATCTAACCCGTTGCCAGAATTAAACGGTAAAAAATACAAACTGCGTGTAGTATTATCGCCGGCCGCCATGAATCTATCGACTAGATCATTCTTTACGGATGTTGGATTTTTCGATATTAACGTTGCGTTGACACGGGAAGCAGCAATAAAATTGAAACGGTTACACAATTCAGTTCCCCGCATCAATTTGTCATACATATACCTTAAATAGAAACATAATAAATATTAGACTACTCATTGAAATGTGTAAATAAATTGTTCAACTAAGTAAATTATAGATTGATCGGAGTACCATATGTATGTATGAATGATAGCGATGCCCAATTCGTCGTGCTCAAAAAGTTGTTGCATGTCCTCCTTTCCAATTATTTCGAAATGAGCTTTTCCGAAAACACCTTCATCAAAATCTATACTACGAATGGACCCGTCCATAATATCGGACTCTTCCACCATTTTCTCAAGACGCATCATAATTTGAGATTTTGTCCCGGCCGTCGTTGGAATATCCTTCGTTGGAATATCCTTCGTTGGAATATCCTTCGTTGGAATATCCTTACCATCGCTTTTCAACTTTCGACCGGGAACCTAAAAATTCATATAAAATAAATCATTACTTTTTGTGATGCAAAAGAATCGTTGTGTATATAATTCAATGGGTATATATATTTGTACCTCTTTTTGAGATGCAACCGACTCGATGCGTCTTGAAATCCCTTTACCAGCTTTAGGGGTGGGTCTTGTAGGAGTCTAACATTACCATGTAATAAGGATTGATTAAATATCATAATTGTAGCTGAATTGAAATGTGAATACTAAATATTCATAATCATTTAGAACATATATACCTCGGCATCAGGGAAAATTAGATCTGACGGCCAACCAACATAGGATCCGACTGCATCTCGCATCAACGTTGTCTCTGAAACAACGTCAGGTAATGGTAGACGGGCGTCCGTATCGAATACGAGGTCAACCGAAACTTTCATAAATCCCACCGAGAGGGGATTATGGTGAAGTAATTCACCCGAAGTATTGTGCACTTTTCCCTTGCCAACCATGCGATAAGTTGGTGACGATAGATACAGCTGACAAGGTGAAATGCCCTAAACCAATAATAAATGTTATTGTTAACTTGTATATGTGTCAAGTAAAAAAGTGCTATTTTAATTTCATAATAACATATATAATTACCTCGGGAAATTTCGGTTGATGATTGATACTAGCTCGGTCACTAGTATCTTTTGCCTCGGAAGCGCACCTTTCCTCTCTATACCTTGCATTCTCGTTTTGCAGTTGGAGTACTTGTGCCCTTAACTCCGCCAAGGTCTCCATCACCTCTTTGTTGGTAGGATTTTTTGTTTTTGTTTTTTTATAAAATGACGAAGGAGTCACACCAAAACCCTTACCCCTCACACGACCGGAATACTCAGGAACATTTAGTACTCGACTAAGTACGCTCCTGCAATCCTGGACCTCGGTTGAAGGTACGGTTTGGGATAAAGTCTCCTGAAATATTATTAGAGGAGATTAAAAATGAATTATATGTCTAACAAAATTTTCGATATAATTAAAGAAATAATGTTACATATACTTACACATTCGTCATAAACATTTTGGACCGCTTCAACGACAGCCCCATCCTTCCCAACCCGAGCAGCCTTCCATAATACGTGCTCCGGAAGAGATGTTGCGTCACTTTTCTCCTCGACTAGCTACACATTGAATTAGATTATAAGATCATCAATTATAACATATTGTGACAATGTATAAGCTCATAGCATTTGAATATACTCACAATTCTTTGTTGTAACCGTGCATAACCCGTACGCCCTTTTTTGTACGGATACGCGGGTTTTGATGCCCTTTTCCTATTTATGTCGCTTACTTCCTGGATAAAAAAGTTTAAGGCATATTAGAACCAAGTAACTTAACAATTGTATAATAGCATAATTAATAGACATTACATGGAATTTTTCGTTTCTTCGTTTGGCGACAAAGTTATCCCATTCCTCGGCTGAAATAATCTCGGCATACTTCATTGGCCGTTCTCCTTCAACAAATTTTCCTTCCTCATCCTTGAGAAATTTGTTGCACAAAAAGGATCGAAATCCTCGGAGTCTTTTTCCGGCCAATTGAATACAATATTTTTGCCGGCTTTCATCGATGTGAAAGGATCTCTAAAAAACATACAAATGGAGTGTGTTATTATAAAGTAATATTATAACAATATATGGTTAACAAATAGTCAACAAAAAAAACATATAACAATATATGGTAAGTACCTGTATCTCCGACCATATTTTTTCCTTGCCAACCTTCAAGTCCGGACTTCTCCAATTATCACATGTAATCGGAATATGTTGGCGAACAAGGAAACCAATGTAACTTGCCAACATTGAACCGTTAGGCTCAATTAGTTGGTCTTCAGCACTCCAATGTACTTCAAATTTTACACCCTTGTCTCTTGCACGAATGATTGACTTCATAACAGTCAATCCTCGTTTGATTTCTTTTTCAACATTATTACGTGATTCATTCGCGGCATTGGTATCGTCTTGGTTAGCCATTTTATCTGTAATATAGAAATGATTCAATAAGACCCAAGTAAGACAATGATTCAATACGTGAACACATTCATATACCAATGCATGCAACAATCTAAACTCTTTTTTTTTATCATTATTGAATACAAACTCACACACACCTACTGCATGCAAAAGACCAATGCAAACTTATGGTGTTTGGAACATGAACAAACTTGCATCCATAATCATCAAACTTCCAAGCACAAGCTCAAACACACTTTAAATATATCAGTTTTCAATCAGAAATAAAAAACTCAGTTTGCCCTAAACAACATTAATCAACATAATGCACAAAATGAAAAACTAAGTTTAGAAAATGCCCTAATCAAACACATGAAGAAAGTGAACGGTAACGATGGAGAAGAGAAATACCTTAAAGGTGACGGTAACGATGGAGAAGAAAGTGAACAGTGACGGTGGAAGAGGATAACGCAGTGAACGTGAACGGTGAGGGAGGAAGAACGAACGGCGATGATGACGGTGAGGGAGGGAGAACGAACGGAGGACGAGAGTAATCGCAGTAGAGAGTAATCGTAGTTGAGAGAAAACCCAGTTACGTAAACGAAATAGCTTATAGAGAGGGAAAATAAAGAGACATGCAGTATATGTTATAATTTTAATGTTTACTAAAGGGGACCTTAGAGAGCGCTTTTTTTAAAAAAGCGCCCTCTAAAGGGGGCCTAAGAGGGCGCTTCTGAAAGCGCTCTCTAAGGCTTTCCAAAAGCGCATTCTAAACTGGAAATGTACATGGACTTAGAGAGCGCTTTTTCAAAAGCGCCCTCTAAGGGTAACCTTAGAGGGCGCTTTCACAAAAGTGCCCTCTATTGTTGTCCCTCCATTTTTTTTTTTGGCTTCACTTTAGAGGGCACTTTGTTACAAAAGCGCCCTCTAAAGGGGGTCTAAGAGGGCGCTTCTAAAAGCGCTCTCTAAGGCTTTCCAAAAGCGCCTTATAAACTGGAAATGTACATGGACATAGAGAGCACTTTTTTAGAAGCGCCCTCTAAGGTTACCCTTAGAGGGCGCTTTCAATAAAGCGTCCTCTATTGGTGTCCCTCCATTTCTCATTATTTTTTCGCTTCACTTTAGAGTGCGCTTTGTTACAAAAGCGCCCTCTAAAGTGCGCTGCCTATTCTAGTAGTATGCTCCTTATTTTTTCTCTTCACCTTAGAGTGCGCTTTTGTAATAAAGCGCCCTCTAAGGGGCGCTGTCTATTCCAGTTTTTGGCGTAGTGAATTTATTATACCTTTAGGAAATCACCCTTTCCTCTCTATGTTTGGAATTGTTTCCCAATCCTCTTGGATATCTCAAAGGGTTTCCAAATTCCAAGAGTACACTCTTATGAATTCGTCATTGCCTCTCTAGGATTACAAATAAGGATTCCCAAGCCCTTATTTATGTCTTCAACTCTCAAAGTTCCAACGGTTGTTAAGACAAGAATGATTGAGATACATATGTATAACTGCTTAAATCTAACATATACTTAATGGACCCAAAACATAACTCATTAAAAAAATGGTCCCTAGATTGAATCAACCAAGCCTAAGACACGAAAGCTATCTATATCGGGTATGATGTGCAACATACCTATATCACCTGAAACACTTTCCACTCAACCCACCATCCATTGCCTTCGTCTAGAGCTTCTCCGCAAATTGGCGCCCCCTGGACCCTCGGTCGACCATTCGTCGTGTCGGTTCTTTCGTCGACCTTTTACGTGCCGCCATCTTCGTCGAATTTCAAATTTCTTACTATATATCGTGATTTCCTCAATCGTGACCACTACGGCTCCACTCTATAAAAGAGAGTGTCAAATGACTCATTTTCGTGGTTATCTCGGTACGTGGCGACATCGCACATGTATCCAACTTATAGCATAAATCCATTAATTTTAGAAGAGGTCTCTTGTGCTTCTCACATTATTTTAAGTGAGTAAGTCAAGTTAGGTAATGCAATATGAACCAAAGTTATAATATTCAAGACCTATGGTCATACAACGAAGGTGCAAAATTGGAAATGGCAATGGGTCGGATTTGGGCAAGTTATTATAGTATTCGTCTCCATACCTGCGGTTTGGAAAAATCATCGTACCTAAGCCCATACCTGCGTGGGAAACAATGTTTGTACCTGTAGTCGTATCCTATGAGTACTCATACCCATACTCGTTTATCAGCATTTCTAATAAAAAATAATAATCTATCAATTATAATTTATCATGTTAAATTTTTAACAATATTAAAAAAGTCAATGATGATATTGTTGAGCTATAAATAAATATTTATATTAAAATACGTACAAGTTTAATAGTGATTTATTTAATAAAATTGATAAATTAATATGTATACATGATAACAAAAATAAAAATATATAAATATATATTATGCTGGTGCGGGGTAAATGGGGTACTAAAGTACTCGTACCCGCGCACATACTCAATTATTTTAGTGAATAATTACATGTGTCCATGTCCGTATCTATTTTAAGGGTTTTTACTCTACTCTTTATAAGTAATTCCTGTGAATGCCCATTAAAAGTGAGTATAATTGTCATTCCTATGCAAAATGAAATAATGTTAATGATTGATTAGCAGTAATGAGACACTAATAAGATATCAATATAAAATGATAGGATTTTGATCTTTATATCATGAGTTTATCTAACTACTCTTACCTAAGGGAATTTATGGGAAATCAAATATATATATATATATATATATATATATATATATATATATATATATAGAGAGAGAGAGAGAGAGAGAGAGAGAGAGAGAGAGAGAGAGAGAGAGAGAGAGAGAGTAAGATATTAGATTGATCTCTAGTATGGTCGAATGGTAGCTTCTTGGTTCGACAATCTGACATGATCATTAGCATATCGTTGAAGTTTGTTCACATGTTGTAGTCGAAGTATTCTAGGATTGTTAGCATGTCGAATTGTACCTGTTAGTTATGCCCAATTGTTTAAGTTAACTTGTTCTCTAAGTTAGCTTGTGTAATGGGCATGTGTGTAAAAGCGCATTAGTTTGGTGTGTTAGTTTTCTTATAAATAGCATATTAATCTCTCATCATTGTATAAGGCAAATCCTTAGGGTGAGAGAAGTTATTTTGTCATTTTGTAACACTTGTAATCCTATTTCAAAGAGAAAGTAAAGAATAACAGTTTATAACCAATTTCATTGTGTTCTTATTATTTTTTTCCTTTTCTACCCTTATGTGTTTCTTATCGATCAAGAAATCAATTGTGCTTTGTTATTCTGACATCGTTTTTCACAACAAATTGGTGCGGTGAGCGTGCAGAAGATATCGTCAACAACCTACTAGATTGAAAAGTTCACCGGAGTGAACAATTTCGGTCTGTGGCGCTTGAAGATGAAAGTCATATTGGTTCAGTAAGGTTGTTTAGAAGCGTTGAAGAGAGCCGCAGCTATGGACGCTGTGTTAAAGGATAAATAAAATTTGATAAAGTTGCATGAAGAAAACTAGTTTGTTCCCTTGATGTGATAAAGTTTGTCCCAAGGTAGAGATTTGTGAGATATTGGATCGAACTCTAGTATGGTCGAATCGTAGCTTCTTGGTTCGACAATCCGACATGATCATTAGCATGTCGTCAAAGTCAGTTCATATGATGTAGTCGAAGTATGCTAGGATTATTAGCATGTCGAATTGGACCTGTTTGTTATGCAAAATTATTTAAGTTAGCTTGTTCTTTAACTTAGGTTGTGTAATAGGTATGTGTGTAAAACCCCATTAGTTTAGTGTGTTAATTTTCTTATAAATAGCATACTAGTCTCTCATCAGTGTATAAAGAAAATCCTAGTTAGGGTGAGAAAGGTTATTTTATCATTATGTAACACTTATAATCTTGTTTCAAAGAGAAAATAAAGAATAACAGTTTATAATCAATTTCATTGTGTTCTTATTGGTTTTTCCTTTTCTATCCCTGTGGGTTTCTTACCGATCAAAAAACTAATTATACTTTGTTATTCCAACATCGTTTTTCACAATATATATATATATATATATATATATATATATATATATATATATATATATATATATATATATATATATATATATATATATATATATATATATATATATATATATATATATATATATATATGCGCGCACTCTTTAAAAAGAATAAATAATAAATAAACTATAATACATATTCATAAATTAATATACGGTCCCTAGAACTTAAAATCTATGCCTTCATCCCTTTCTTTCACACTTATAATTTTTTTTATTTGCATGAAACATATATTTAAAAGAGAGGGGTTGCCAATGATAGAATATATATACCTATTTTGCAAAGATTGGAAAAAGAACAGTTTTTTCGATAAAACGTCACCAAATAGAACATCTTAAAATTATTTGGGATAAAGGCTTCTCAGATTTTGGTAGAGAGATTGATGGTTTTCAATCTCTATTCCCTCATGGAATAAGTCTTCATGTCACTATTGTTACTAGATGGTCTCGACAATTGCTTGCATGTTTTGGTTCTGACAGCACAATTCATCCATAAAGGTTTGCATCTCTGCTAGGGCTTCTTGATTTCTAGAACTAGATGTAAACATTTGTGAAATTTAAAGGTTCAATATCATAAATAAATTTTATGCGTAGGGACATAGAACAATGACAATCAAAATAAATGGTCTTCTTCAAAAATAATTTTCTTTGTAATATGACAACAACTTAACTTGGCAGAAGAAGATAAAAGACAAGAAACATAATAACTTCTTTATTCAGTTCGATCACGATCTACTATGAGGGAGAGAGAAACTTTAAGATTCATTATACTTCCAAAAAGTTGTTGCAAAATATTACAAATGAGTTACAAGAAAATAGTCATTCAAGTTCCTAAAAACAAACCTTATTTTTTACCCAAATGTTTCTCAATCTCTTCAATTTTCACCTCAACATTCTCTAAATCAATAATGAACTTGTAAAATTCTATCAACTGTTCCACTATGAATTTGTTCTCTACCATTTAAAATGAGTAGAGTTGTTATTTCAGACACAACATGTGAGCCAAATACTTGACCATATACAATGATTTAAGTTTTGCCCACATCAAGCTGCAATATTCTCCCTAGCGACTCCCCACAAAACTTTATCCTTGAGGCATATGATAATAACACTTTTGAATTTATCCACCATCTCGATATTCTCTTATTGTGTTAGGCATGCAAACATCGATACCTCACCATTTAATGCTTTAATACACTTTTCTTGAGTTAAGATTGCGTCCATTTTCCCTTTCCACAATCCAAAATCGTTAGCTTCTCAAACTTCCATTTATAACCCATGGTGCTCACTTGTAAATAAAATCCCTTTGTCCCACGATGAACGCCACTTGTTATGAAATTTAAAAATTCAATCACATCAAGAAATTTGACACAGGACAAAGAAAAATGACAATCAAAATAAATTATATTTAATAAAAATAATACTTTTTGCAATACAACAACAACTTAAATTGGTTAAAGAAGATAAAAGACAATAAATACAACGACTTGTTTACCAGAAGATTTGATTAATAATAATGAAGATAATTATTATGATAGATTGAATAATCAAAGTTTAAATAAATGTGGAAGTAAATGCAGATGTAAGGATAGATTTATTTAAAGTCATGGTTTTATTATGAAAAACACTTACAAGAGCTGATTACAAGAGTTGATGGCAAGCTCAGGGTTTCTCAATTGAATCTCTCAAATTTCGAATGCCCTTCACCAAAACCTATCTTCACTTATATAGAGAAGAAAAACAGACGGACTTCAAATAAATTTCAAACCACCCTAAAACTATACAAATTAGTGGCCTACAAGTCCTAATAATGAAATCCATAATCAAAGATAACATGGCTCACATGGCCTTTAATGAATACAACAAGCCAAAAAGTAACATGACAATATGGGCTGATAAAGGTCAGTCTTATCTTCATAAAAGTAAGATATATGATCTAATATTCTTCAGAAAAATAATTTGATCTTATCTTCACACATCATTCTTATCCTTCGAGATTTGTAATTCCATAACAGTAATGTTCATTGTCATTCAAGTGGTCAAATGTGATAGAAACACTATCACTTTCTGATAAACCAGACATAACATCTTTCAATTTATTTAAAAATTCATTATGGCTGGTACTAGCTGATATAGTGGCTAGTAACTTAGATCGATCTATAAGAAAAGCAGTATCTTTCGAACTAATATTGGTATTTTTGCAAAGGTTTGGATGAGCTTTACACCGGGCTTCCAACTTTGATGTTGATAGCAGGTCTGGATTAAACTTTATCCACCACTTAATAGAAAAGTTCTTAATTAATTAAGAAGCTGGACAATCTTGCCATAACTGCTCAGACGAAAAGGTCCAGGAGGTAATCCAAGGAATCCCAATAATTGCACAAAAAGATAAAAAGCCTTGTGCGAAGGACAAATAATAACTGAGGCAATATCGTTGAAGGCTTTAGAAGCATAATTGAGAAAAATATCCAAATTGAGTCCAATAAGATGAAACCATTGGATAAACCAATAAGGAAAGTTTAATGAAATATCTTTATTAAACCAAATAAACAAAGTATGACTAAATGGTTCAATTGCAAAGAAATTGGACCAGGCGCCCATGTAATCTAGATAATTGTATGTTTGAGGAGAGTAAGATCTTGAGAAGGATTTTCCTTCTGTTAAGGGTTGCCTCCAATCTGATGGAGATAAAACCTTAATAATTTTAAATTTGAAGAACTTAGATTTTGATTTATCATGCTCATCATATTGATGAGTATGAGAAATGGAATCAGTATCAACCAAAATAAATTCATAATATTCTCGGGGTTTTAATAAGTCTTTTGGTAAAAACAGGAGGGAAAATTCTTGAAATAACTTGTAAAAATGATGCATCTGAAAGACAATACATAGGCTCCAAAGGGATAATCGGTTATGACATATTTTTGGTAATAAAAGAAGATTTTGTAGAAGATGGAGGAATATAAAAAGCTAATTTTGATGTGGGTTTACTTTGAGAAGACGAGGAAGTAGTAATTCTCTGAGTAAAAGATAATGGAAATAATAATACAGGCTTAATTAAAGGTATGGGGGAAGAAGGTATTGGAGAAGTAATTTTTGTAATATAAGAAGGTGATCATAAAAATATGGCTTTATTATTTGATGATAATGAAGGTCCGTAATTATCTCTGGGATCATTCTATTTCTTGCTCATTTTTACCCTATAAAAATTCTCGAGTTAAAAAATCTGGTAAAGAATTTTTAATTCCTTCAATATGTTCTATTTCAAAATCAAAACATGATAGCAAAGATTGCCATCTAGCAAAAATATGTTTTGAAACCAAATTTTTAACATCTTTCTTTAAAACACTCTTAGCAGCTTTGCAGACTGTTTTTAATAAAAATGATTTTGAAAACAAATCATCTTGAAATTTGGTAATGCATAAAACAATGGCTGAAATCTCTTTCTTAATAGTATTATAATTTAATTGGACTAGAGACCAAGTTCCAGAGTAATATCTAATAACTTGTTCCTTATCCGTGCCCGAAAGTATTTGTTTTAATATACCACCAAACCCTAGTTCTGGGGCATTTGTTTCAACAATAAGATTGACATTTGGATCAGGAATTCCTAGGCAAGGTAATCTCTTAAGTATTTGCTTTAATTGGGTAACACTTTTGGTCATGGAATCATCCCAAGGTGGGGATTCTTTCTAAGTATTTTAAATAAGGAAGACAAATAGTTCTAAGATTAGGAATAAAGTCTAAAACATAATTAAGACAACCCAAAAACCTTTGTAACTAAGTTTTGTCTTTTAATTCATCGAGGAATTTACTAACAAATTCTAAGGACCAACTAATAGGGGTGTACATGCCATGACTAATATCAAAACCCAAAAATCTTACTTTACTTTGAAATAAATTTAATTTCTTTTCAGACAAAACTAAACCATTATCTTTGATTATTTCATAGAACTGATTAAGGTGTTGTAAATGTTGATTAATAGAGTCTGAGAAAACTAAAATATCATTTAAGTAGACTATAGTAAAGTGGGAGTAATCATTAAAAATAGAATTCATTATATTTTGAAATTATGAGGGGGCATTTTTAAGCCCTAATGGCAAAACGTTCCATTCATAGTGCCCAAAGGGTACTACAAAAGTTGTCTTATATTTGTCAGTCTCTTCTAATTCAATTTGATAATATCCAGATTTAAGGTCAAATTTAGAAAATATACTTTTATTATGTAATGTGTTAATTAAATCTTTTTTATTAGGTATTGAATGCCTAATCCATTGTAAAGCTTTGTTTAAAGGTTTGTAGTTTATTACTAATCAGTGACTATCCCTTTCTAATACAGCAACATTAACAACATAAAACGCAGAGCAACTCCAAGGAGACTTACTCGGTCTAATTAAACCTTTGTCTAAATAATCTTGTATTTCTTTTTTACAATTATCTAAATGTTGTTTATTCATCTGTATAGGTCTGCCTTTAGTCGAAATATCTTTTTCTTTAAATTCAGGCTCATAAGGCAAAGAAATAGTATGTAACTTTCTTTTCCATAAGGTATTAGGCCGTTCTGAACAAAGATCTTTAGAAAACTTATTTTGCATAATTTTAATTTTTTCTTGAACACAGGAAGATCGCAATTGCTCTTCTATTCTTTTAAAATGTATTTCTTTGTTGATGAAATTAATATGTTTTCTTTTATTATTAATAATATTAATAAAAGATATATCTTTACTCAGGACAGAGTTAAGATCTCTAATCCTAGGTTGGTCTAAAAATTCAAACTTAACTTCACGACCTAAAGCATTAGTAGTTATAACTAGGTTATCAACGATGAAAAAATAATTTAAAGCCGTGAAAGGGGTTCCTAGAATAATAACTTCTTGAATGTTTTTAACTAGAAGAAAAGAAGTTTTATAACAGATTTGATCTTTACAGATCTTAGTGTTGGATAATTTATATGACACATGTAATCTGTTACCATTCGCTCCTCGTAAGGATTCTTTACTTTTCTCGTAATATTGGGTTGGGATTAACCCTTCTTGAATGCTGCTTAAATCTACCCCTGAGTCTATTAAAGCAACTAGTTCAAAAACTGTTATCCTTAATAATGAGATTTATTTTACTATACCATTTGTGAGATATCATCTTTTCTATTTTATTGAAATAAGGATCTTCATTGGTTGAAACAATAACTTCTTCATTAATTTCTTCATGTTTCTTACTAGAAGAAGCTAACCTATATTAATTTTGAATAATCATGTGGCCTTGTAATTCTAAAAGTTTAAGTTCTATCTCATCATCCCGGGTTTTTAGCGTTTGAATTTCATTTTTTAAATTCTTAATTTCTTCTTGTAAGTCATTAACATAAACGGTTTTCTCAATGGGTTTTTTTAAATAAGTTCATAACATCTTTAAATTCTACTTTGTTAACATGCTTTTTACAAATATCGTTTTCGTCAATAATGTTTTTAATTTGTCTCATGAAAGCATTCTTACTTTCAGATTCTTCCATCTTATCTAATATTCCTATTATGGTATTAGCTTGATGATTAGTGAGAATGTTAATGCTTTTATTACAACTATTACAATTACAAAAGTCTATTCCTAAACATTCATGAGAATCAGAATTTGACTCCTCGGAATTATCAATTTGATGAATTTCTTCATTAGAAGATTCTTCATAAGATGAAGAGTTGTCTTCTTCTTCAGAATTTAGCAAGATATTTTTTAATATAGATATCAAAAGTTCTTTTAACTCCTCTGAAATATCTAAATTGATTAATTGATTAATTTTTTCTTGCATCTTACCTTTATTAGCATAATGGCCAAAACGACCACATTTATAACATTTGACATCTTTGTCTTTAGGTTTGGTTTTAGCAGGGTTTTCTGTAAGATTTCTTACCATAATTTTTCTTATAATTTGATCCGCTGTCGCGCGTGGGTCAAAACGAGTGTTTTTCAAAAACGTACGGCGACAATTTTAACTTGGATATCGTTCTCACAAGGATTCTTGATTATTATTATCCAAAGGTAAATCTAATTCGGGGGGGGGGGGGGGGGGGGTTGTGTGGTTGGTGTTCGATTAAGAAAAAATGATTATTAAAAGTAATTCTTGAAATAAGTTGTTATGAAATAAGTGATTATGAAATAATTCAATCTACCGATTCAGTTCCTACTATCATCGATTAATATAATTTTAATACCCTAAGCGGATTGTCTATTCCTATTTGGATACAAACTCAATGACAAACGCAGTGAAGTTTGTCAGATGTATGATCCTATTGTCCGAATTAAGCAAACGGGATAAGTTTTTATGGATTAAGCAAACATGATTGATCAGACACAAAAACGAATTAAGTAAACGTGACATGCCTATGTTAGGATCATACAATCAACCAAATTGAATCAATATATTTCATGCAATAGAATTAAGCATACAAGAACACAAATTATCATTGAAATGAATTAAACTAAAATTAACATTATAATAATCTCAAGTTTTGGAACCTGAATTACGGCAGATCGAATCAGAGGGATTAGTTATCCATGGAATTCGTACAAGCTTTCAAATTTTCGTGAATAGTGATACCGTCTACTGTTTTCGGCTGCTTAGATTATAGGAAAAGTAGAATAAACCTAATTTGGTCAAAACATAATCCATACCCAAACTAAATAACCCAACACAAAATATAAATCTAGTGCTGAAGGCTTTAACGGATTTTTCTACTATGCTACATTCCGAATTAGCTTCTGACTTCTTCATGAAAGTCGTAGCTCTTTCTCTTATCTTTCCAACGCCTGGTAGCATGCCTTGATCTGATACTCCTAGCTTCAGTTATGAATTTATTCGTTCAGACTGCTAATGCTGAAAATAAACTGCAAAAAACAAATAAGTGTAAAAATAAGATAAATTATAAAAACACATTAAAAGGGAAAAATAACCAAACTAAAACATGGAAATGCATAAGTATAAATATAGAATAATATGCATCAAAATGCACTGATCAAATTCCCCCACACTTGAACTTTTGCACTCCGAGTAAAATTTAAAATAAAACAAAGAAAACACAAACACATCATTAGTTACTCATCCTAGGCTACAAGTCTTCTTCGGTTAAGTTTGCATCGATAGGTACTAATCTTTCACACTAAGGATATCGTAGGAACACTAATCCACAATTGTGCAGTCATAAACCTTCTGAATACACAAATCAACTCGAATCATGTTATTATGTTAAAGCCTAACTTACTCATCCTTCTTTTTGCTCTTTTTCATTCAGGCGCAATCACATTAAGCCCGTTATCTCCACACACCCATAGCAAGGCGACCGGTTAGTGACTCTGATCCTTTTTGCACGGGATTCTAGTACTTACGTGGCATAACCCTTTGCTTACTCAGTTGTAGTTGCGGGGGATCAGACCGTAATCCGCCCAACCAAGTTCAGCACCAAAAACCGCTGAACCAACTGATAACGAGTCTTATTTTCAATTTTTTTTGAAGGTTCTACATCCGTTGGGTTAAGTGATTGGGTGAGGGTCACCAAACTTAGAAGGTGCATTCCCTTTTCTTTCTCTTTTTTTTTCTTTTTCGGAACACTCACTTATATTCACCGGCTTCCCTGCGTAGAGTGTGTGTGAGATGGTGCTGACTGCTGAAATAAACTACTCAAGAGCTGTCAGAGAATGAGAATTTAAGGCTAAAACATAATAAGAATTCGAATCAATTTCCATATGCAGGAGACTTACGGTGTTAAGACGATACCGATCTTGTGAATTTTTCCCAAGTCTCCGTAAACTAATCTCAAATTAGTCAGTCTATAGCCTAAAACTTTCAAGAAGATGCATTTTTTTATTTTTTTATGACTGAAAACAAACAAAACACTAACAAAAACAAGGAAAACAAACGAAACAAATGATTTCCCTCCCCCACGCTTAAAATAAGCATTGCCCTCAATGAAAAGACATTACTAATAAAGTAGAGAGAAGGAAAGAAAGACTCCCTGATCAAGTTGCAGGGTAGTTAGGTGCTTCCAAAGAAAGCTCCTTTATGCTGACATCTTCAGTCATTGAACTTTCATGGAATAACTTCAAGCGCTGCCCATTAACTTTGAAAGTCTTGTTAGTTCCTGTATTTTTTATTTCTACTGCACCATAAGGGAAAACATTAGTAATAACAAAAGGGTCAATCCATTTGGATCGAAGTTTCCCAGCCATAGGCTTAAGGCGGGAGTTAAACAGTAAAACCTGTTGGCCCACAGAAAATTCCTTCCTAGAAATCATTTTATCATGGAAGTGCTTAGTTTTATCTTTATAAATCCTAGAGCTTTCATAAGCCTCTAGTCTAAGCTCTTCCAGTTGTTGTAATTGGAGTTTTCTTTCAATACCTGCTTGTTGCATCTCCAAATTACAACTTTTCACCGCCCAATAAGCACAGTGTTCTATCTCAACAGGAAGATGACATGCCTTACCAAAAACAAGTCGATAAGGAGACATCCCAATGGGTGTCTTGAAAGCTATTCTTTGGGCCCAAAGTGCGTCTTCTAGACGACGGCTCCAGTCCTTCCTGTTTGGCTGCACCATTTTCTCTAAAACTTGTTTGATCTCCCTGTTTGAGATCTCAGCCTGCACCATTGTTTTCCCTGTTTGATCACTACCAAACTTCCAAAGATATGGATCATCCCAAACATAATATTTGGCATCACTCTTGACTTTGTGAATCTGTGATCTAGATGCACCTGTAGGAAAAACACCAGCAACAAGAAAATTAACAATGTCAGCAAACCAAGGTGTAATCCCATGCAAAAGAAAAAGCTGCTCATCAGGAAAGTCATCCTGAATAGGAAAAGGATCTGCATCTCTCTCTATCCTGCTCAAGTGGTCAGCCACTAAGTTCTCAGCTCCACTTTTGTCTTTAATCTCTATATTAAATTCTTGGAGTAACAACATCCACCGAATCAATCTCGGTTTTGCATCCGGCTTCTTCAACACGTACTTTAACGCTGCATGGGCAGTAAAAACAATAACCTTGGAACCTAGCAAATATGATCTAAATTTATCAAGAGCAAAAACAATAACTAGTTGTTCTTTTTCAGTGGTAGTGTAATTTGACTGTGCAAAATCTAAAGTTCTAGAAGCATAGTAAACAACATGGGCAACCCTGTCAACCCTTTGTGCAAGGACAACCCCAACAACATAATTAGACGCATCACACATAATCTCAAAAGGGAGGGTCCAGTCCGGTGGCTGGATGATGGGAGCGGAGGTCAATGCTTTCTTCAAGAAGTCAAACGCTTGTTTGCATTTGTCATCAAAGTTGAAAGTGACATCATTCTTCAACAAGTTTGACAACGGAAGAGTTATCTTGCTTAAATCCTTAATGAAGCGCCTGTAAAAACCCGCATGACCAAGAAAAGAACGAATCTCGCGAACGCAAGAACGGTAAGGCAGTGTAGAAATCACATCTATTTTAGCAGGGTCAACAGAAATTCCTTTTTCTGAAATTATGTGATCCAATACAATTCCCTGATCAACCATAAAGTGGCATTTTTCATAATTTAAAACGAGATCAGTTTTGATGCATATTTCTAAAATCAAGCTTAAACTGCTCAAGCATGCATCAAAAGAGGAACCATAGTCAGTGAAATCGTCCATAAAGACTTCCATGCAATTTTCAATGAAATCATAAAAAATGCTAATCATGCATCGCTGGAAAGTGTCAGGAGCATTGCAAAGACCAAAAGGTATCCTCCTGTAAGCAAAAGTACCGAAGGGACAAGTAAAAGTGGTCTTCTCTTAATCTTCCGGTGCAATATGAATCTGAAAGTAACCTGAAAAACCATCAAGAAAACAGTAATGTGATTTACCAGCAAGCCGTTCAAGCATTTGGTCAATGAACGGTAAAGGAAAGTGATCCTTTCTCGTAGCCTGGTTCAATCTCATGTAATCAATACAAACTCTCCATCTGTTCTGAACTCTAGTGGGAACAAGTTCATTCTTTTCATTTTTTACCACTGTGAGTTCTGATTTCTTAGGTACAACCTGCACTGGGCTTACCCATTTACTGTCAGAGATAGGATAAATGACACCTGCTTGCAAGATTTTGGTTACCTCCTTCTTCACAACATCAAGAATTAAAGGATTAAGCCTCATTTGGGGCTGCCTTACCGTTTTAGCACCGTCCTCAAGTAAAATCATGTGCGTACACATGGAAGGACACCTGGGATGTCAGCTAATGTCCAACCAATTTCCTTCTTGTGCTTCTTCAAAACCTGCAAAAGTTTATTTTCCTGATCGGAATCAAGGTTAGAAGAAATAATAACAGGGAGTTTTTCATCACTCTCCAAATAAGCGTATTTCAGATTATCCGGGAGTTGTTTCAGCTCTAAGGACGGGGGTTGCTCGATGGATGGGGCGTTTGGGGAAGCTGGGATGTCAAGAGCATCAACTGCAAAAACAGCTTCATCGGCAACAACTTCACCTGTAGGAAATGTATCAGACTGCAAGGCAGCATCAATCTCAGCACACACAACACAAATGTTAGTCTCAGTACAATCAACACATGAGTAAATACCATCGAAACCAGATAAAGATGGAAAATCAAGTGAAAATAAATCAGAACAAGTTTCCTCAACCAGCTCAGATATCAATTCCATATGAAAAATGGAATGCTCTTCCAAGGGGTGTTTCATCGCATCGAAAATGTTAAATTTTGCGACAATGTCACCAAATTCCATGGACATGGTTCCATCGTCAACATCAATTTTTGTCTTCGTCGTTTTCATGAACGGTCCGCCTAAAATGATGGGAGCTCTGCTTATCTTAGTCTCTCCTTCCATGTCCAGAATGTAAAAATCTGCAAGAAAAATTAAATTGTTAACTTGGACAAGGACATCTTCTACTACGCCAGTCGGGCGTGCATTGCTCATGTTCGCTAGTTGGACGATCAAACCTGTATGCTGCAAAGGACCAAGATTAAGGTTATTATAAATAGAAGTAGGCATAAAATTAATTCTTGCTCCCAAATCAAGCATCCAATTCTCAAATTTACTATCTCTAATGGTACAAGGGACAATAAAAGTTCCCGAATCCTTCTGCTTTTGTAGCAAGAGCTGAGTGATGGCTGAAACATTTTTCTCGCCTGTAACTTTTTCAGATGAAGGCTTGGGCTGAATAAAAGCATAAATATTTCTTCCCAAGTTAACTCTCTCACTTCCTTTAATCCTCCTCTTATTTGTACACAAATCCTTCATAAACTTTGCATACTTAGGAACATGTTTAATTAAATCAAGAAGCGGAATATTTACCGCAACTTTTCTAAAAACATCCAATATCTCTCTTTCCTTGTCTCCCTCCTCAATTCTTTTATTTTTCAGAACTCTATGTGGGAAGGGGATTGGTGGCACATACTCCTTTTCTTTAATTTTTTCAGATGAAACAGGTTTAGATGGAGTAGGTTCAGGTTCAGATGTTACCTTAATAATTTTTTTTATTTTTTTCAGGGGTTGTTTTTGTAACCTTTCCAGATCTCAACGAAATCGCACTCACATTAGCATTAGAATCCTTTGGATTAACAACTGTTTAGGCTGGAAGCTGGTTCGACCCTTGGGCTTGCATGTTATTTACTTGAGTAGCAAGTTGTCCCATTTGCGTGTTCAAGGTCTGAACGCTAGAATCGGTCCTTTGTTGGAATTGGAGATTGTTGGCGGCCATTTGTTTGACAAGATCTTCTAAGGATGGTTCGGAAGGTGTAGGGGCAGCCACTTGAGGTGAGTTCTGTTGTGGGTTTCCATATCGAAGGTTGGGATGGTTCCTCCAATTGGGATGGTATTTGTTGGTGGACAGGTCAGGAGTATTATTGTACCTGTTTTGATTGTAAAGGTTGGCTGCATAAGCTTGAGGCAGCTCAGTAATGGACTCGTCTCTCAGAATAGGACAAGTATCTGTCGGGTGCTCATGAGAAGTACACATACCACACATTGTTGTTGTTTGAGCTTTTGCTACTTCCAACTGTTTGACTAAGGCAATGAGCTCATCAATTCTGGTCTCTAAAGCTTTGTTGGAAGAAACCTGAATTTAATTCACGTCTTTGCTTTGCACAAAATTGTCTCTAGTAGTGAACTGTTGGGAATTAAGGGACATATTTTCGATAAGGGCTTTGGCAACAGCTGGAGTCTTATCAACAAGTGCTCCACCACTAGCAGCATCAAGAATGTTCCTATCCATCGGTGTCAAACCCTCATAAAAGTACTGGATGAGTAGTTGCTCGGTGATCTGGTGCTGAGGGCAGTTGGATACCAAGTGTTTGAATCTCTCCCAATACTCGGTCAATGACTCATTACTCTGTCTAATACCACAAATCTCCTTTCTTATCGAGGTAGCTCTGGAGGCAGGAAAATATCTCTCTAAGAACACTTTTTTCAGGGCATTCCAGCTTGCAATTGAATTTGGCTCGAGATAATATATCCAATCCTTTGCTGCACCCTGCAATGAAAAAGGAAAAGCTCGAAGTTTGATGTGATCTTCAATGATCCCTTCAGGCTGTGTAGAACATACCACCTAGAATTCTTTCAAATGTTTGTGCGGATCCTCACCTGCAAGACCACTAAACTTGGGCAACAAGTGTATTAAACCCGATTTTAATTCAAAAGGAGTGTCAGCTTCAGGATATTCAATACACAGGCCATTATAATTCACATCAAGGACAGCTAACTGCCTTAAAGTTCTTTGGTCAGCCATAGTCAAAAACAAACACAATGAAGGAAAACGATTAAAATAAATTCAGAAAAATAAACTAACACCGAAATTAATCTAATGACTTAAAATTAGAATTTTGAGAATTTTTTTTTGTATTTTTTCGACTCTGTGAAAACAGTAAAAAATTCATTAAAAATAGAAAAAAGGGTTTTTTGGCGATTTGAGGCTGGAAAAAAGGGTTTTACTCCTAATAGAAGGAACAAATTTTCGATCGGACTCACTTTTTCCAAAAACCGAATTTTTCGACTCTAGATGCGAATTAGCCAAAACCGCGAGGAACCTATGGCCTAAACGCAAGAACACTAAACCTATGACTCTAATATTGATTAATAATCACAAGAATCCCTTGCAACGACGTCAATGATCCACTGTCGCGCGTGGGTCAAAACGAGTGTTTTTCAAAAACGTAGTACGACGACAATTTTAACTCGGATATCGTTCTCACAAGGATTCTTGATTATTATTATCCAAAGGTAAATCGAATTAAGGGGGGTGTGTGGTTTGGTGTTTGATTAATAAAAAGTGATTATTAAAAGCAATTCTTGAAATAAGCTGTTATGAAATAAATGATTATGAAATAATTCAATCTACCGATTCAGTTCCTACTATCATCGATTAATATAATTTTAATACCCTAAGCGGATTGTCTATTCCTATTTGGATACAAACTCAATGACAAGCACGGTGAAGTTTGTGAGATGTATGATCCTGTTGTCCGAATTAAGCAAACGGGATAAGTTTTCATGGATTAAGCAAACATGATTGATCAGACACAAAAACGAATTAAGCAAACCTGACGTGTCTATGTTAGGATCATACAATCAACCAAATTGAATCAATATATTTCATGTAATCGAATTAACCATACAAGAACACAAAATATCATTGAAAGGAATTAAACTAAAATTAACATTATAATAATCTCAAGTTTTGGAACCTGAATTACGGCAGATCGAATCAGAGGGATTAGTTCTCCATGGAATTCGTACAAGCTTTCAAATTTTCATGAATAGTGATACCGTCTACTGTTTTCGGCTGCTTAGGTTATAGGAAAAGTAGAATAAACCTAATTTGGTCAAAACATAACTCAGGCTCAAACTAAATAACCCAACACAAAATATAAATCTAGTGCTGAAGGCTTCAATGGATTTTTCAACCATTCTACAGTCCTAATTAGCTTCTGACTTCTTCATGAAAGTTGTAGTTCTTTCTCTTATCTTTCCAACAACTAGTAGCACGCCTCGATCCGATATTCCTAGCTCCAGTTATGAATTTATTCATGCAGACTGCTAATGCTGAAAATAAACTGCGAAAAACAAATAAGTGTAAAAATAAGATAAATTATAAAAATACATTAAAAGGGAAAAATAACCAAACTAAAACATGGAAATGCATAAGTATAAATATAGAAGAATATGCATCAAAATTCACTAATCAAAGGAGCTTTATAAAATTCAGAGTTATCTTTGTAAGTTTCTTATGGTAACAAAAGTTTTTCTTACTTTTAATAGCAACCCTTTTATTCTTATGGTTACTATGAGCTCTTAAAAGAGTAGCTCCATATTGTTCTCAAAATGAACCCATTTCACGCCTATTACTCTTTTCTTTTTTTAATCTTATTTTGGAGTTTGTAATCAGTACAAATTTGTATACCAGTTTCAATAACATAATTAGATAATTCATCCACAGTTAAGGACTGATAAGGAATAATTCCATTGAAATTTTGTTTAATATTTTTTTTAACCTTCTCAGTAAATAATCTGGGTAAACCACTAATAAATCTTTCTTTCCAATAATCAGCAGCACCATCTGACCTAAGGCAGAGTTTAGAAAGAAACATATCTCTATACCATCTATAATTAGACATAATTGAATAATACATATTTAGTAATTAGTTTGTTGCTCTTTGTTGGAGCTTTAAAAGCTCTCCTACAAAGATCTTGGTAATAACATACAAGAGAATAAATAGCTTCATTGGATTTTGTTTTAACAACTAAGTTAATTTGGGTTTTGTCTTCAGGACTAAGGAGATTATCCCACCATCCTTTTAATTGCCTTGTAAACCCCATAACTAATATATCTTTAGTATGCTTGTCGGTGTTTCCTTTGAGTTTAAAAGTTGTAGTAGCCATAGTCATATTTTGTATGGTATCTAATACTTGTTGCTCAGAAGCACCATCAATGCTCCATTCTACAATGAATTCTCCTGAATAACTATTTTCAACAAAACTACTTCTTTCTTCAAATTGCACATCAGCAAATGAGGGTCTAGGATAGTAGTTTCGAGTTTTAGGTCTTAGGGCTCTTCCACCTAATTTACTCACCATATTATCAAATTCTTTATTCCGAGATAAAGTATTTATCTCTCCTGAAGAATTTCCCATGCTTAAGGTCCTTAATTTTTCAACTAATTCTTCCATCTTATGGTTAGCATCACGACCTAAACTCATACCCTTTAGCTCTTGGGTATAAGGAGTATGGTAATGATATATAGGTCGGGTAGGATCTATTTTAAAGGTTTTAACATCCTTAGGTTAAGGGACAGAGTTTTCTATTTTGTCTAATTGTTGGGCAATAATGTGCAGTATTTGGTTTGAGTAATTCATCTGACCATGCAGATTATTTATATCTTTCCTCTTTTCTGTAGGATTGGTAATTGGTTTAAAGGGAGAAGCCTATATTTCTATGTTTTCTTTGGAAGGGTTAATTTGTATGGCTTCTAAAGGTGGATGGATGGATTCTATTATATCTTTTTTAACAGTCTTCCATTTAGTATTAATTCTAACATTAGCATCTAAGTACATCTTAACAGTAAATGGATTTTTTATCCCTTCCTCTAAGCAAAGTAATTCAAACCATGTAAAAAAATAAAAATTAACCTCATGATTTTCTAAAAATTTGTAAAACTTTTGTAAATACATTTGAGTATGATTTTTAAAGAAAGATGAGAAATACCAATTTCTCTTTTCCGAATTATACTCATCCTCAAAATCGGCTCTAATCCAGGCTTTGTCAATGACAAAGGGTTCTTCTTGGGTAATAACTCCTAAGATTTGAGACTCAGTTGGAGATGGTGACCTATAAGTCCTCTCCGAGTAAATAGGTTGGGGAATTGTAGGAGCAAATTTTACTCCTACAAGGTTAACCCTAATTGTTGAATCAACCGAATTTCTAACGTTGGATGTCGATCCAATGCTACTAGACTGGTTGTAACAAAAGGACTGACTCCTATTCATTTGAATCCTGAAGATCCATCAATATCCTGAATAACATCTCTAATAGATCTAGCTTCAATCTTTTCAGATTTAACCATATCTTGCAAAATCCATTCCTGAGGGAATTTGTCAATAATATCTTAAGTAGTAAGAATTTTCGAGGACATAACATTAGATATGCTAAGATTGGCTTCACTAATACATGTTTCATTTCTAGGAGTAGTTTTAAGAGATTTAAAATTGTAATTAACATTAGAAACTTTATAGGTAATTTTACCAATAACGTCTATGTTGGCAAATCCATGATTGAATGTGTCACTTAGGCCTTAAACATATACGACAAGTGAGTTTTTAGTGAATTCATCAGTTAAACTCATAGAGTAATTAGGATGACAGTTAAAGTAAACTGGACCATCATTAAGGTTAGATTCAACTATAGAAATAGTTGAGTTATGAAAATCTTTAATACGAGTATCATGAAGGACTAACAAAATAGGGGTGTTTAGCCCTAGTTTATGTAAAGGCTTTATAGCTATTTGGATTAATCCTAGAAGGATATAACAATATCCTTCTCTAACATGATTTTCTAACAACTTTCTATTTAACAAATTAATGGTTTCATGTTTATTACATACAGATGTAGCATATTCTGTAGTATGAATAATTTTTTTACTATAAAAATCAAACGTGCTCATTTTATAAATTTCTTTTAATTTAATTTCCGGCATAGATCAGTTGACTAATTTATTTTCCATTTCTTGAATTTCTAATTCCTGATTTTGGAAAGTATCTTGATCTAATTCAAATTTATCATTGTTTAAGGTAGCAGAAACTATGGTTTGGCTACTAATATTACTACGTGAACTGCATCCTAACTCACTCAAAGCCTTAAAGATTTGATACATAGTTACTAAACAGTAAATTATTAAACAACTTTTCTGACTATGTAACTGGTTATTTCTTAGTTTTCTTACTTACCCTCTATCTCTCTCCTCTCCCTTATTAGTTGTTTTCTTAATGGTAACTACAGTGTGCTAAACCAACGATTTGAATAATCAGAGTTAAAATAAATACGGAAGTAAATGTAGATGTAAGTATGGATGTATTTAAAGACATGATTTTATTATGAAAAACACTTATAAGAGGTGATTACGAGAGTTGATGGCAAGCTCAAGGTTTCTCAATTGAATCTTTCAATTTTCGAATTCCCTTCACCACAAACTGTCTTCTCTTATATAGAGAAGAAAAATAAACGAACTTCAAACTATATAAACAAGTGGCCGACAAGGCCTAATAATGAAATACATAATCAAAGATAATATGACCCAAATGACCTTTAATGAATACAACAAGCCAAAAAGTAACATGACAATATGGGCTAATAAAGGTCAGCCTTATCTTCAGAAAAGTAATATGATCTTATCTTCTTAAGAAAAATAATTTGATCTTATCTTCACACATCATCCTTATCCTTCGAGATCTATAATTACATAACAGTCATCTTCATTGTCATTCAAGTGGTTAGATGTGGTGGAAACACTATCACTTTATGATAAAGCAAACATAACATCTTTCAATTTATTTAAAAAATCATTATGACTGGCAACAACTGATAAAGTGGCTAGTAACTTAGATCGATCCATAAGAAAAGCAGTATCTTTTGAACTAATATTGGTATTTTTGCAAAGGTCGGGATGAGCTTTACACCAGGCTTCCAACTTTCTTGTTGATAGCAGGTCTTGATTAAACTTTATCCACCACTTAATAGAAAATTTCTTAATTAATTGAGAAACTCGACAATCTTGCCATAACTGCTCAGACGAAAAGGTTCAGGAGGTAATTCAAGTAATCCCAAAAACTGCACAAAAATATAACAAAGCCTTGTGCGAAGGACATGTAGTATTTGAGGTAATATTATTGAAGGCTTTAGAAGCATAATTGGGAAAAATATCCAGATTGGGTCCAATAAGCTGAAACCATTGGATAAACCAATAATGAAAGTTTAATGAAATATCTTTATTAAACCAAATAAACCAACTATGGTTAAATGGTTCAATTGCTAAGAAATTGGACCAGGCGTCCATGTAATCTAGATAATTGTATGTTTGAGGAGAGTAAGACCTTGAGAAGGATTTTCCTTTTGTTGGGGGTTGCTTCCAATCTGATGGAGATAAAACCTTAACAATTTTAAATTTGGAGAACTTAATTTTTTATTTATCATTCTCATCATATTGACGAGTAAGAGAAATGGAATTAGTATCAACCAAAATAAATTCATAATATTCTCGGGTTTTTAATAAGTCTTTTGGTAAAAAGAAAAATCCAGGAGGGAAAATTCTTAAAATAACTTGTAATAATGACACATCTGAAAGATAATACATAGGCTCCAAAGGGATAATCGGTTATGACAGACTTTTGGTGATAAAAGAAGATTTTGTAGAAGATGGAGGACTGTAAAAAGCTAATTTTGATGTGGGTTTACTTTGAGAGTACGGGGAAGTAGTAATTCTCTGAGTAAAAGATAATGGAGATATAAATACAGGCTTAATCAAAGGTCTGGGGGAAGAAGGTATTGGAGAAGTAATTTTTGTAATATATGAAGGTGATCCTAAAACTATGGCTTTATTATTTGATGATAATGGAGGTCCGTAATTATCTCTGGGATCATTTTGTTTCTTGCTCATTTTTACCCAGTAAAAATTCTCGAGTTAAAAAATCTGGTAAAGAATTTTTAATTCCTTCAATATGTTCTATTTCAAAATCAAAACATGATAGCAAAGATTGCCATCTAGCAAAAATATGTTTTGAAACCAAATTTTTAACATCTTTCTTTATAACACTTTTAGCATCTTTGCAGTATGTTTTTAATAAAAATGATGTTGAAAACAAATCGTCTTGAAATTTGGTAATGCATAAAACAATGGCTAAAATCTCTTTCTTAATAGTACTATAATTTAATTGGGCTGGAGACCAAGTTCCAAAGTAATATCTAACAACTTGTTCCTTATCCGTGCCCGAAATTAGTTGTTTTAATATACCACCAAACCCTAGTTCTGAGGCATCTGTTTCAACAATAAAATTGTCGTTTAGATCAGGGATTCTTAGACAAGGTAATCTTTTAACTATTTTCTTTTATTGAGTGACACTTTTGGTCATGGAATCATCCCAAGGTGGGGATTCTTTCTAAGCCTCTTAAATAAAGGAAGATAAATAGTTCTAAGATTTGGAATAAAGTTTGAAACATAATTAAGACAACCAAAAAACCTTTGTAACTGAGTTTTGTCTTTTAATTCGTTGGGGAATTTACTAACAAATTCTAAGGACCTACTAATTGGGTGTACATGCCCTGACTAATATCAAAACCCAAAAATCTTACTTTACTTTGAAATAAACTTAATTTCTTTTCGGACAAAACTAAACCATTATCTTTGATTATTTCATAGAACTTATTAAGGTGTTGTAAATGTTGATTAATAGAGTCTGAAAAAACTAAAATATCATCTAAATAGACTATAGTAAAGTGGGAGTAATCATTAAAAATATAATTCATTATATTTTGAAATTCTGAGGGGGCATTTTTAAGCCCTAATGTCAAAACATTCCATTCATAGTGCCCAAAGGGTACTACAACAGCTCTCTTATATTTATCAGTTTCTTCTAATTGAATTTGATAATATCGAGATTTAAGGTCAAATTTAGAAAATATACTTTTATGATGTAATATATTAATTAAATCTTTTTTATTAGGTATTTGTTACATAAACCATTGTAAATCTTTGTTTAAAGGTTTGTAGTTTATTACTAATTGGGGACTACCCCTTTCTAATTCAGCAGCATTAAAAACATAAAACACAGAGCAACTCCAAGGAGACTTACTCGACCTAATTAAACCTTTGTCTAAATAATCTTGTATTTCTTTTTTACAATAATCTAAATGTTGCTTATTCATCTGTATAGGTCTGACTTTAGTCAAAATATCTTTTTCTTTAAATTCAGGCTCATAAGGTAAAAAAATAGTATGTATCTTCCTTTTCCATAAGGCATTAGGCCGTTTTGAACAAAGATCTTTAGTAAACTTATTTTGCATAATTTTAATTTTTTCTTGAACATAGGAAGATCACAATTGCTCTTCTATTATTTTAAAATATATTTATTTGTTTATGAAATTAATATGTTTTCCTTTATTATTAATAATATTAATAAAAGATATATCTTTACTCTAGACAAAGTTAATATCTCTAATCTTAGGTTGGTCTAAAAATTCAAAATTAACTTCACGACCTAAAGCATTAGTAGTTATAACTAGGTTATCAACGATGAAAGGATAAAGTAAATCCAGGACAGGGTTTAATAGAATAATAGATTCTTGAATGTTTTTAATTAGAAGAAAAGAAGTTTTATAACATATTTGATCTTTACAGATCTCAGCGTTGGATAATTTATATGACACATGTAATCTGTTACCATTAGCTCCTCGTAAGGATTCTTTGGTTTTCTCGTAATATTGGGTTAGCTCCTCGTAAGGATTCTTTGGTTTTCTCGTAATATTGGGTTGGGATTAACCCTTCTTGAATGCAGTTTAAATTTCCCCTGAGTCTATTAAAGCAACTAGTTCAAAAAAATTTATCCTTAATAATGAGATTTATTTTACTATACCATTTGTGAGATATCATCTTTTCTATTTTATTGATATAAGGATCTTCATTGGTTGAAACAATAACTTCTTCATTAGTTTCTTCATGTTTCTTACTAGAAGAAGCTAACCTATGTTGAATTTGAATAATCATGTGGCCTTATAATTCTAAAAGTTTAAGTTCTATCTCATCATCCCGGGTTTTTAGCGTTTGAATTTCATTTTTTTAATTCTTAATTTCTTCTTGTAAGTCATTAATAGAAACGGTTTTCTCAACGGGGTTTTTTAATAAGTTCATAATATCTTTAAATTCTACTTTGTTAACATGTTTTTTACAAATATCATTTTCGTCAATAATGTTTTTAATTAGTCTCATGAAAGCATTCTTACTTTCATATTCTTCCATCTTATCTAATATTCCTATTAGGGTATTAGCTTGATGATTAGTGAGAACATTAATTCTTTTATTATAACTATTACAATTACAAAAGTCTATTCCTAAACATTCATCAGGATCAGAATTTGACTCCTCAGAATTATTAATTTGATGAATTTCTTCATAAGAAGATTTTTCATAAGATGAAGAGCTATCTTCTTCTTTAGAATTTAGCAAGATATTTATTAATATAGATATCAAACTTTCTTTTAACTCCTCTAAAATATCTAAATTTCCTAATTGATTAATTTTTTCTTGCATCTTACATTTATTAGCATAATGGCCAAAACAACCACATTTATAACATTAGACATCTTTGTCTTTAGGTTTGGTTTTAGCATAGGGTTTTCTGTAAGGTTTCTTACCATAATTTTTCGTATAAGGGGATTTATGAAATTAAGAGTTATCTTTGTAAGGTTGTTTCTTATGGTAACGAAAACTTTTCTTACTTTTAATAGCAACCTTTTTATTCTCAGGGTTACTAGGAGCTCTTAAAGGAGTAGCTCCATATTGTTTGCAAAATGAACCCATTTCGCGCCTATTACTCATTTTTTTAATTTTTAATCTTATTCTAGAGTTTGTAATCAGTACAGATTTGTATACCAATTTCAATAACATAATTAGTTAATTCACCCACAGTTAAGGACTGATAAGGAATAATTCCGTTGAAATTTTGTTTAATATTTTTCTTAACCTTCTCAACAAATAATCTGGGTAAACCACTAATAAATCTTTCTTTCCAATAATCAGCAACACCATCTGACCTAAGGCAGAGTTTAGAAAGAAACATGTCTCTATACCATCTATAATCAGAGATGGTTGGAAATACAGATTTAGTAATTGCTCTACTGCTCTTTGTTGGAGTTTTAAAGGCTCTCCTACAAAGAACTTGGTAATAGCATACAAGAGAGTTATAACACAAATAGCTTCATTAAATTCGGTTTTAACAGCTAAGTTAATTTGGGTTTTGTCTTCAGGACTAAGGAGATTATCCCACCATCCTTTTAATTGTCTTGTAAACCCCATAACTAATATATCTTTAGTATGCTTGTCGGTGTTTCATTTGAGTTTAAAAGTTGTAGCAGCCATAGTCATATTTTGTATGGTATCTAATACTTGTTGCTCAGAAGCACCATCGATGTTACATTCTACAATGGATTCTCCTGAATAACTATTTTCAACAAAACTACTTCTTTCTTCAAATTTCACATCAGCAAATGACAGTCTAGGATAATAGTTTTGAGTTTTGTCTTGGGTCTCTTCCACCTAATTTACTCACCATATTATCAAATTCTTCTTCCCGAGATAAAGTATTTATCTCTCCTGAAGAATTTCTCATGCTTAAGGTCCTTAATTTTTCAACGAATTCTTCTATCTTATGGTTAGCATCACGGCCTAAACTCATACGCTTTAGCTCTTGGGTAGAAGGAGTATGGTAATGATATATAGGTCGGGTATGATCTATTTTAAAGGTTTTAACATCCTTAGGTTGAGGGATGAAGTTTTTTATTATGTCTAATTGTTGGGCAATAGTGTGAAGTATTTGGTTTGAGTAATTCATCTGACTATGCAAATTATTTATATCATTCATCTGTTCTGTAGGATTGGTAATTGATTTAAAGGGAGAAGCCTTTATTTCTACGTTTTCTTTGGAAGGGGTAATTTTTATGCCTTCTAAAGGTGGATGGATGGATTCTATTATATCTTTTTCAACAGTCTTCCATTTAGTACTAATTCTAACTTTAGCATCTAAGTACATCTTAACAGCAAAAGGATTTTTTATCCCTTCCTCTAAGCAAAGTAATTCAAACCATGTAAAAATAAATAAACATTAACCTCATGATTTTCTTAAAATTTGTAAAACTTTTATAGATACATTTGAGTATGATTTTTATAGAAAGATGAGAAATATCAATTTCTCTTCTCCGAATTATACTCAGCCTCAAAATCGACTATAATCCAGGCTTTGTCAATGACAAAGAGTTCTTCTTGGGTAATAACTCCTAAGATTTGAGACTCGGTTGGAGATGGTGACCTAGAAGTCCTATCCGGGTAAATAGGTTGGGGAATTATATGAGCAAAGTTTACTCGTGCAAGGTTAACCCTAATGGTTGAATCAACAGAATTTCTAGCGATGGATGTCGATCCAATGCTACTAGACTGATTGTAACGAAAGGACTGACTCCTATTTATTCAAATCTTGACAGATCCATGAATATCCTGAATAACAACTCTAATAGATTTGACTTCAATCTTTTCAGATTTAACCACATCTTGCAAAATCCATTCCTGAGGGAATTTGTCAATAATATCAGAAGCAATAAGAATTTTTGGGGTCATAAATTAGATCTGCTAAGATTGGCTTCAATAATACATGTTTCATTTCTAGGAGTAGTTTTAAGAGATTTAAAATTGTAATTAACATTAGAAACTTTATAGGTAATTTTACTAATGACGTCTATGTTAGCAACTCCAGAATTGAATGTGTCACTTAGGCCTTGAACATATATGACAAGTGAGTTTTTAGTGAATTCATCAGTTAAACTCATAGAGTAATTAGGATGACAGCTAAAGTAAATTGGATCATCATTAAGGTTAGATTCAACTATAGCAATAGTTGAGTTATGAAAATCTTTAATATGAGTATCACGAAGGACTAACAAAATATGGGCGTTCAACCCTAGTTTATGTAAAGGCTTTATAGCTATTTGGATTAATCCTAGATGGATATAACAATATCCTTCTCTAACATGATTTTCTAACAACTTTTTATTTAACAAATTAATGGTTTCATGTTTATTACATATAGATGTAGTAGATTCCGTAGTATGATTAATTTTTTTACTATAAAAATGAAACAGGCTCATTTTATAAATTTCTTTTAATTTAATTTCCGGCATAGACCAATTAACTAATATATTTTCCATTTCTTGAATTTCTAATTCCTGATTTTGGAAAGTATCTTGATCTAATTCAAATTTATCATTGTTTAAGGTAGCAAAAACTAAGGTTCGACTACTAATATTACTATGTGAACTGCATCCTAACTCACTCAAAGCCTTAATAATTTGAGACATAGTTACTAAACAGTAAATTATTAAATAACTTTTCTGACTATGTAACTGATTATTTCTTAGTTTTCTTACTTACTCTCTATCTCTCTCGTCTCCCTTATTAGTTGTTTTCTTAATGGCAACTACAGTGTGCTAAACCAACGGTTTTACTGTCTCACGTCTCAGACTTACGACTTGGACCACACACTATCAGCAGGTACCCTTAAAGAAAATCAAAGTTCAGGGTTATGGTTGAAAATAAACAGTAAAATAAGTAAAACGTTTAAAATAACTCTTTTTTTTAAAAGAAAATTTAATTAAAACTAATTAGAAAGTAGTATGTACTTTATCATTGTCAGACTTTGATACCAGATGATTTGATTAATAATAACGAAGATAATTATTATGATAGATTGAATTTCTTTTAATTTAATTTCCGATATAGACTAGTTAACTAATCTATTTTTCATTTCTTGAATTTCTAATTCCTGATTTTGGAAAGTATCTTGATCTAATTCAAATTTATCATTGTTTAAGATAACAAGAACTAAGGTTCAACTACTAATATTACTACATGAACTGCATCTTAACTCACTCAAAGTCTTAATAATTTGATATATATATATATATATATATATATATATATATATATATATATATATATATATATATATATATATATATATATATATATATATATATATATATATATATATATATATATATATATATATATATATATATATATATATATATATATATATATATATATATATATATATATATATATATATATATATATATATATATATATATATATATATATATATATATATATATATATATATATATATCAAATTATTAAGACTTTGAGTGAGTTAAGATGCAGTTCATGTAGTAATATTAGTAGTTGAACCTTAGTTCTTGTTATCTTAAACAATGATAAATTTGAATTAGATCAAGATACTTTCCAAAATCAGGAATTAGAAATTCAAGAAATGAAAAATAGATTAGTTAACTAGTCTATATCGGAAATTAAATTAAAAGAAATTTATAAAATGAGCATGTTTCATTTTTATAGTAAAAAAAATATTCATACTACGGAATCTACTACATCTATATGTAATAAACACGAAACCATTAATTTGTTAAATAAATGGTTTGTCATCAACTCTTGTATTTCCGCATTTATTTTAACTCTGATTATTCAATCTATCATAATAATTATCTTCGTTATTATTAATCAAATCATCTGGTATCAAAGTCTGACAATGATAAAGTACATACTACTTTCTAATTAGTTTTAATTAAATTTTCTTTTAAAAAAAAGAGTTATTTTAAACGTTTTACTTATTTTACTGTTTATTTTCAACCATAACCCTGAACTTTGATTTTCTTTAAGGGTACCTGCTGATAGTGTGTGGTCCAAGTCGTAAGTCTGAGACGTGAGACAGTAAAACCGTTGGTTTAGCACACTGTAGTTGCCATTAAGAAAACAACTAATAAGGGAGACGAGAGAGATAGAGAGTAAGTAAGAAAACTAAGAAATAATCAGTTACATAGTCAGAAAAGTTATTTAATAATTTACTGTTTAGTAACTATGTCTCAAATTATTAAGGCTTTGAGTGAGTTAGGATGCAGTTCACATAGTAATATTAGTAGTCGAACCTTAGTTTTTGCTACCTTAAACAATGATAAATTTGAATTAGATCAAGATACTTTCCAAAATCAGGAATTAGAAATTCAAGAAATGGAAAATATATTAGTTAATTGGTCTATGCCGGAAATTAAATTAAAAGAAAATACTTTCATATATTGTCAATCAAAGAAAATACTTTATAATATATTGCTATTCTCGGTTGACAACATTGAGAAATTTATTCCTAAACATGTTAGTAAAAAATACATGTTATGTTAACATATGTTTCATTAAGCATATGTGAATACAAAAACTGATAAGAAAAGCAGAAGAATGAAAATCTTGTATTATTATTCATTGAGATTAATGGCATACCAATGAGCCATTTATACAGCAATAAGAGTAACGGTCAAGAGGACAAAGAGGAATGGGCCAGAAAACATAATGGGCCAAAGATAAAAAAGGAAAGGAAAATAAGTTATGGGATTTTAACACCCCCCCTCAAACTGGAATGTATGTTATGCAGTCCAAGTTTGGTAATAAGGGTAGAGAAGGGGCCAAGATGCAGTGGCTTTGTGAAGATGTCGGCAACTTGTTGGGCGGATGAGATAGGCATGAGGTGGATGGTATGGTCTTGTACTTTGTCGCGAACGATGTGGCAATCCATTTCGATATGTTTGGTGCGTTCGTGGAAGACGGGATTGTTCGCGATATGAATGGCGGAGTTGTTGTCACAGGATATGTTAACCGGTTCTGCGTGATGAATGCTAAGGTCTTTGAGGAGAGATAGCAGCCATTGTGCCTCACAGGTTGCGTTGGCTAGAGCACGGTACTCTGCTTCTGAAGAGGAACGGGATACGACAGTTTGTTTCTTGCTTTTCCAGCAGATGAGGGAGCTGCCAAGGTAGAAACAGTAGCCAGTCGTGGATTTGCGAGTGTCAATGCAGGAGCCCCAGTCAGAATCGGTGAATCCAGTCATTTTGTGGAGGAGTCAGTCTTGAAAAATAAGCCTTGTCCAGGAGTGGATTTGATGTAGCGCACGATTTGTGTTGCTGCTTGATGGTGAGTGATGGAAGGCTTTGAGAGGAATTGAGATAATCTACAAACAGAAAAACTTATATCAGGCCTGGTGTGTGTTGAATATAGTAACTTACCAATCAAATTTCTGAAGGCTGTGGGATCAGGTAGCAATTCATCAGTGGTGGAATTTAATTTGTGTGTGGGATCCATAGGAGTGTTGGCAGGCTTGGCTGCTAAAAGGCCTGCAGAGTCAAGGAGATCAAGGCTATATTTTCTTTGGCACAGAAAAATGCCTTGTTGTGATCTAGCAATTTCAAAACCAAGAAAATATTTGATGTTGCCTAAATCTTTGATACTAAAAGTTCTGTCCAGCACTTGTTTGATGTTAGTAATTTCCTGAATGTCAGAACCTGCAAGTAATAGATCATCCACATAGACAAGTATAACAGTATAGGAATCATGGATAGATTTAGTAAATAAAGAATAATCAGCCTTGGATTTGGTGTAGCCTAAGTTGGAGAGGGTGTTAGTTAATTTAGAGTTCCATTGGTGGCTAGCTTGTTTAAGGCCATAGATAGATTTGTTTAGTTTGCAAACAAGGTTGGTATGAGATGTTTTTAGGCCAGGTGGTATTTTCATGTAAACTTCTTCAGTTAGGTCTCCATGAAGGAAGGCCGTGTTTATATCAAGTTGGTGGATGTACCAGTTTTTAGAGGCAGCAAGGGACAAGATAAGTCTAATTGTTGTCATTTTGACAACAGGACTGAAAGTTTCCAAATAATCAATCCCTTCTGTTTGTGTGAAACCTTTAGCAACTAAACGTGCTTTGTATCTTTCTATGGTGCCGTTGGCAAGAAATTTAATCTTAAATATCCATTTACAACCAATAGGTTTTTTGTTGGGAGGTAGAGGGACTAAATCCCATGTGTTAGTGACAATAAGGGAGGATAACTCATTATTGATGGCTTGCAGCCAGTTAGGGTCAGTGATGGCCTTAGTATAACTAGTAGGCTCACTAATAGTAGATAATTTAACACTAAACAGTTTGTGTGAAGCAGATAAGTTTGTATAAGAAAGAAAATTTTGAATCGGATATAAGGCTGTACCTGTGTGATCAGTGGGGTCAGAAGAATTACCTTGAATGAGGGAACAGTGGTAGTCTTGTAGGTAATTAAGTGGTTTGGATATTCTGTTAGTTTTTCTAACAGTTTCAGTAGGAGGTGGTTGAGGGGAGAAGGTTTGTTGAGGTGTGGCAGTGGGCTGTTGAGAAGGTGTATTGGTATGAGGGGTACAAGCAGGTGGGGGATCTATGATGTTGGAAGTGGAAAAATGTGGGTAGTAGTCATAGTAAAAGTTATCATTGGAAGGTTGTATGGTAGGGGCATTGCTGGTGGGAGTATGAGTGGTAGTATGAGCATAGGGGAAGATGTGCTCAAAGAAGGTAGTGTCTCTAGAGACAAATATTTGCTTAGAGGTTAAGTCAAAAAGTATATCACCCTTAGTATGAGTTTTATGTCCTAGAAAGAGGCATTTTTTGCTCCTAGTATCTAGTTTTGTGGTTTTATTTTTTGAAATAGCAGCATACACAAGACAACCAAAAACTTTGAGATTGTTGTAGTTAGGTATTTGATTATATAATATAGAGAAAGGAGATTTATGTTTTAGAAACTTGGAGGGTAGTCTGTTTATCAAAAAAGTGGCATGTTCAAGGGCATGAGCCCAAAACATTTTGGGTAGTTGAGCTTGAAACAAAATGGATCTGGTTACACAAAGGAGGTGTTGATGCTTCCTTTCAACTATCCCATTTTGTTGGGGGGTATCAATACAAGAGGTCTGATGAATGATGCCCTGTTTTTGATAAAAATCTTTGAGTATAAACTCAGGGCCATTATCAGATCTGATAGTTTTGATAGTAGTTTTGAATTGAGTTTGAATAAGTTTAACAAAGGCTTTCACATAGTTACTAGTTTCAGATTTTAGTTTCATTAAAAAAATCCAACAAAAGCGGCTATGATCATCGACTATAGTAAGAAAATAACGGTAACCAAACATGGATGGGGTAGAATACGGTCCCCAAATATCCATATGAATGATATCAAAACAAGCTATAGAATTAGTGGAACTGTGTGGAAAGGGAAGCCGTTTTTGTTTCGCAGCAAAACATGAATCACAAGGGATAATATGATATTGAAAATCACGTAGAGGATACAATTTATTTATTTGTGTGGCAGTGTCATTGGATGGATGTCCAAGACGATGGTGCCACAAGTTACAAGTATTAATCTGCCTATTGTTAACAGGAAAAGAAATAGCAGTATTGTGGGGAGCTAGGTGATGATGAAGACGCAGATAGTAGAGGCCCTGATGTAAGTCAGCTGTGCCAATCGTCTTCTGGGTATGGTTCACCTGTATGGTGCAATGAGTCGATGTGAATTGTACATTACAATTCAAAGCAGCAGTGATACGAGGTATAGAGATTATGTTGGTAAAAAAGTCAGGGATGTATAAGACATTAGTGAGATGAAGGTTATGGTTTAGGTGAATGGTGCCACATTTGTTTGTAGAAATGGTGTGGCCATTAGGGAGTTTGACAGTAATCATGTTCATATTGTATAATGTATGAAAAAGGGATCGACGATGGCATACGTGGTCCGTAGCACCGGTGTCTAAGATCCAACAATCAGTAAAAATAGGAGAGGGTGGTGTAGGAAGAATACCTGAATTTGTATTTATGCTGGAGTGAAATTGTTGGATTTGAGTAGGTACCGAATTTTGTGATTGCTGAAGGAGAGCAAGGAGGGCCTTGTGTTGATCAGCTGTGAAGGTGGGTTGAGTGGTGTGTGCTTCTGATTCAAGGTCTTAATTGTTGTTAGGGTTCTCAGTGTATGCTGAAGCATTGTTGACCTGAGGTTTCTTGAGATATGGTGGAAGACCATGTTTCTTGAAGCAAACCTCAACTGTGTGTCCGGATTTGTTGCAAAAAGTGCACATCTTGAGGCTTTTACCACGCCCAACTGCAGAATTTCTGGGATTGTTATCAGTGCTAGAGGATCGGTGTTGTGTCTTGGCAAAATTGGCAAGAAGTTTATCTTCTTCAATAGGTGCAATCATCTGTCGTTCCTGTTGTATTAGCATAGAAAAAACTTTGTTAATAGGTGGTAAAGGATTGATAAGCATTATTTGGGATCGAACTGGAGCATATTGCTCGTTTAATCCCTTCAAGAATCGAATCACGTAATCAGTTTCACGGTAAGATTTGATAGTGGGAAGAAGGGTGCAAGAACATTTGATAGCGCAAGTGCAAGTAGGGATAAGTCTGAAATTGTCAAGCTCCTGCCATAGCTTTTTGAGATTGGTGAAGAATTGAGTGATGGTTAGGTCGCCTTGTTTGAGATTGAAGAGTTGTTCTTGAATATCAGATATGCGGAAGATGTCGCCTTGGTGGTATCGATCATGAAGCTCCGTCCAAATCTCAGATGCAGTATCCATCCACAAAATGCTCTGAGCAATGTCTGGTTCAACAGAGTTGGTAATCCAAGCCATGACCATGGTATTGCATCGATCCCACGCTAGAGTAAGGGGATTCGATTCATCAGGTCGAAGAAGAGTTCCATCAAGGAATCCAATCTTGTTCTTGGAACGAAGAGCGACTCCAAGAATGGTAATTGAGGTTGGTGAGTGGTGGAGAAACGATAGCAATGCCAGGGTTGTCGCTAGGGTGCATAAAATACGGATCCATCATGTCCGTTTGATAGCTTTTGGATGAGCTACGGTTGTTGTTTTTCTTGTTGGACGTTGGAGTGGGTGGCGGTGATTCTTCGTCGGAGGCCATGTGATTAGGTCAAGAACAGAAAAGGGGAAAATTGCAGAGAGAAGGAGGAAACGAGTGGAGGAGAAGAGGAAAGGATAAGGTAGAACACGTGTAGGTTAGGAAGAGGGAGTAGAAGCGTGAAAAATTATTCTCACTGATACCATGTTAACATATGTTTCATTAAGCATATGTGAATACAAAAACTGATAAGAAAAGCAGAAGAATGAAAATCTTGTATTATTATTCATTGAGATTAATGGCATACCAATGAGCCATTTATACAACAATAAGAGTAACGGTCAAGAGGACAAAGAGGAATGGGCCAGAAAACATAATGGGCCAAAGATAAAAAAGGAAAGGAAAATAAGTTATGGGATTTTAACATGTTACTTTCAATTTTTAGAAATTTATTATTGTTTGACAATATTTAGAAATTTATTACTAAATAGTTGAAGCACAAAAAATGGTGAATAAAAAAATTAAAAAGGAAACAAGACATGTTACTTTCAATTTTTTATCATTCATCATTTTTTGCAAATAATATAATACCTCAATTTTTTTATAAAATCGAGGGGAAAGTCCTTATTACTCAGGTACAACAACGAATTTATGTCCTACATTTATAAAGTAAGAACGATCACGATATTATCAACACATCAATCCATATGAAACTCTCTACATCTACCATTATATATCTTTTTATCTTTCTTGTGAAAACATTTGGTAAAGATAATGAAATCTTTAAACATATCTCTGGGATGAATTTCAAGTGCAGAAAAAAATTATCATGGTTGTAACAGATAACTTATCAAAATTGGATGCATGTCATTCATTGAATTTGAAAAGAATGCGCACAAAGGGTATACAACAAAATCTGGATAACAACAAAGATTTGTTGTTCTCCAAGAATAACAACGACGATGATGAATTGAATTTGTCAAAATCTGAATTTGTTTAAACAATGTATTTTAATATTATATGTAAATAATGTAATTTTTATTTTAAAAAAAGATTACTCCTCTCGGTTCTTAACAGAAACCGAGAGATGTGACGCTTGGGATGAAAAATATTTTATTATATTTTTTATTTAAAAAGAAATACATTTGACCTCGATTTTGAGTCATAGCCGAGGGAAAATATAAATGTGTTTATTGAATTTATTCACCATCCTTAAACAAACCTTTGACATCCAATTAATGAGTATCAATGCTCAAGACATTGTCATTAGTGATCCGTGTGAAACCTAAAAGACACTATAAAATCATTCTGAATATCAAAAATTGATAATGAAATATTTGATATGAAAACTTTGAAACTTAAAGAAACTTGGAAAAAGTTCTTTGTGATGGATTGCAAGAGAAAAAATATTTGGTTTAAAAGTTTGTGTTCTTAAATAATCATATAATTGAATATTTATTTTATTTATCTAACATGTTTTTGTTTTATATAAAAAACAAATGCATAAAATATTCAACATTTGATATTCCTCAAGATTCGATGAAACAATGGTCAATCATTTGTTCTTCCCAAGATCCAACTCTGACATTTTATTGTCAAACTCTTTGTCATCAAATTTTATGTGTATTGAGTCTTCAACCATTTTGGTTTTAGAGTTGTACATCATGTATGCCTTTGAGCATTCTGAGTATCCTAAAAAGACACCCTTTTGATCTTTGGCATCAAATTCTTTAGATAGACTTTGTTATTTAACATGTAACATGTACATCCAAATCGATGAAAATAAGAAATCCTTGGCTTTCTTCCTTTAAAAATATCATATGAAGTTTTGTTCAGAATGAGTGTAGTATAGATTCTATTATGAACATAACATGATGTGTTTAAAACTCCTGCCCATAAGTACTTAGGTAAATTATTTTCATGGATCATGGTTATGGCTATTTCTTGTAAAGATTCGTTCTTTCTCTCTACAACTCCATTTTGATGTGAATTTCTAGGAGAATAGAACTCATGGATAATTTCCTGTTTTTCACAAAATATTTTAAAATGACTTATTTTCAAATTCTCCCCCATGATCACTTCTATCTTTTAAAATCTTTGATTCTTTTTCAGTTTGTACTTATATGTAGAAGATGTTGAACACATCATATGATTCATCTATAGTTCTGAGTAATTTTACCCAAGTCCATCTATTATAGTCATCAACTATGACTAATCCATGTTTATTTCCATTGGTTGATGTAATACCAACTAAACCAAATAAATCAATGTGAAACTGTTCTAAGAGTCTGGAGGTAGATACAATCTTTTTAGTTTTAAAAGAAGTTTTATTAAATTTCCCCACTCGGCATGCTCCACAAAGAGCATCTGAGTGATAATTAAGTTATGTCAATCCTTTAACAAGTTTTAACTTGCTAAGTTTAGAGATTAATCTTCATTTAGCATGACCTAAGCTTCTGTGTCAGAGCCACTTTTCATCACTCAATGATAGGAGGCAAAATACCTTCTGATCAGCCAATTCAGAGAAATTAATTTTATAAACATTATATTTTCTCCTACCTTTGAACATTATGGACTTATTAGACTCATCCATGACTATACAGTTGTTCTTATTAAACATAACTTCAAAACCAATATCACAAAATTGATTGATGCTAAGTTGGTTATGTTTTAATCCATCTACTAACCAAACATTATTAATAGAGATAGACGAATTACCAATAGTATCTGTACCAATGATCTTGCCTTTATGGTTTCCTCCAAATCCCACATTTCCTCCCTCTTTTAGAGTTAGGGTTTGGAACATATGTTTTTATCATGTCATGTGTCGTTAGCAGCCATTGTTTAGGTACCAAGACTATTGCTTTGCTTCTCCCTTGAAGCAAATCTGATGCAAAAAAAATCGGATTTAGGTAGTCATAGTCTTATGGGTCATTTGGGGTTAGTTTTTTCAGGCTTCTTATTATTATGAACCTTAGCTTTATATGTATGGATTTTTCTTGACAGCAACCCACAAGGTCTTGAACAAGAGTAGTTAAATTAGAACAAGACAATTTAGAAAATACTTCATCTTCTTCTTCATACTTTGAACCAGAATCTTCGTCAGATTCTATGTCTAAAGATGTAAGAGACATCAGAGCTAGATTAGCTTGTTCCTTATCTTTATCAGAATCTTCTTCATTGTCAAATTCATCACATGTTGCCATGAGACTCTTCTTGACTTTTTCCTGAAGTTGTCTTTCTGATAGATTCCTTTCTCTGACTTATCCTTCTGCAAATCTGGACAATCAACAATGAAGTGGCCAAGCTCCTTGCAGCCTAAGCATCCCTTATGGTATTCTTTCTTTTCTTTGAAGCTTGATCTTTTGAAGCCATTGCTTCTATGAGAGAACCTTTTGTTCTTTTTATCCAAGTACTGGAATCTTTTAATTATAAAATCCATTTCTTCATTATCAAAATCTTCTTCAGAAGTTCTTGTATGAGCTGTTTCTTCAGATTCCTAGATTTTAGAAGACTTGGTAGGTTGAGCAACCGATTTCAAAGCAAGAGACTTTAATTTCTTGGCAGGTTCATCTCCATTGAGATCCATCTCATGACTTTGTAGATTTCTTATTAGGCTTTCAAGACTTATAATGTTTAAGTCTTTAGCTTCCTGAATGGTTGTCACCTTTGGTCTGTATCTGACATGAAGATTTCTAAGAATCTTCTTGACATGATCAAAAGTTGTATAGCTCTTGTTCAGAACTTGAAGTCCATATATAATAACTTGAAAATTTTAGAACATGGTTTCGATGCATTCATCTTCCTTCATTCTGAACAGTTCATATTATTGAATCAAGAGGTAAACCTTTGCCTCTTTTACTTGCTGATTTCCTTCATATATAGCACATAAGGATTCAAAGATGGTGTTAACAGTAGATTTATTGATAATTTTTAGATACTCAGAATGGGGTAGAGAATCTACCAGAATGCCACGCACTTTGTGATGTTTCCTATAAGTTTTATTTTAAGCAGAAGTGAGGTTCTTTCTATCAGCCACCATTCTTACTCCATTAACAGGAATATCAATACCATCCTCAAGAATATACCACAAATCATCATCAATACCTATGATGTGAGTGTACATCTTACTTTCCCACCATTTAAACTCAGTGGAATCTCCACTAAAGGTTGAAGGTTGAAGGTTTAGAAGTATAGTTGTTCTTTTCAGATGTACTACAATTATAGTTTACAATATTGTCTATAGGACCAAAAGTTTCAGAGACATCAGTCATGTTTTTCTCTTAAGATCTTTTTATGTACCATTGTTACGTGTTAAAAGCATAGACCGCATTCTGATGCCAACTGAAGGTGAAAAAACACAATAAGGGGAGTTTAATCGTGTTGGCTTTTTCTTTCTTTTCTAAAAATCTCTTATCAGATTATGAACACATAGTCTAGAATCTGAATAAGAGTTAAGTGTTTAGTAGGAGATTAAAACAATTCATAGGTAGAAGGAAAAGAAAGAGAGGCACAAGGAATTATCATGGTTCCTCCCACAAATCGAGAGTAGTCAAGTCACCTTGCACTTCTAGGGGATTTCATTATCATAAAAACTGATTACAATTGCTCAAGCACAAAGCAATAAACTTTCAATTCTCAAACACACAAGTAAGAGACTTCTAATGCTCAAGCACACAAGCAAGAAACTTCCAATACTCAAACACACAAGTAAGATACTTCTAATGCTCAAGCACACAAGAAAAATACTTTAGATGTTCAAGCACATAGCAAGACACTTCAAATGCTCAAGCACACAATAAAGAGACTTATTAAACTCTAATTTACGATTATGAAATTATGAAAAACTACATTTGATATAAAATCAATGGTGTAGACAAAATACAACACATAAAGACTCTTTAAGACTTAAGAATTTCTAGAATATACAAGTGTTAAGAAATGCTAAGTTAAACTTGTGCTTTTTATTGACAGAGTAACAACTCTTTAAATTTCTAATAGTTCTATGTTTTTATCTTCAAGTCTTCAGCTCTTTATATAGACAAGAAAAAGAGTATTTGAAGAATTTTCACAAGAGAGTCTTTGAGAAGCTTGATTCATAGACATTGAGATCTTTCTTGATATGGTTAATACCGTTGAAAGCTCATTTGAAATCTGTTTGCTAAAAAAGAAATTATACGTTGCATCCCAATTATCTTTTGCAAATTTTTACGCAAGTCTTCACGTGATCAGAAGAAGACAAAATGTCATCAGAGTCTGATAGTGATCTATCTAATCTACTCGGTCCTTGTGTGCTATTTATACAATTGATCGAGATGTATTGTATATGATATTGCCGCACATGCCTTTTTATATAATTGAGTGATTATAACAACCCACTATTCTTTAGATATGTGATACAAGGAGTCAATAGACGTATCCTAGCCCTAAATCTCATTTGCTCCTCCACAGGATAATTCTCATGTTCTGCAAGCAATTGAGTGAATCATTGCTTCTTTTGAACGGCTGCCGATAGGTATTATATCCCAGAACAATATTATATAAAATATTAAATTTTAATCTCTTTGATACTAATTTCATAAAGATTATATTACAAGAAATTAACTTTATTATAAATTAATTTTATAATACTTTTTTACCAATTTTATAATACTACAAAAGAAAAACATATGTACCAAAATCAAATGAATATTTAAATCTTAAAAAAAATCACTATAGTTCGTCTTGTTCGCCTATTACGTTAATTATATATGGCTCTCTTTTTTATTAAAAAGGAGATATGGCTCTTTTTTTTATTAAAAAGGAGATTTTATTTAGAAAAATGTAAATTGAGGCAAGACATAGTCACACTTACTTGGAACAAAAGAAGAAATAATCCGACCCGAAATAGCAACGCACAGTGAAAGATGAGGCATTTGAGTGTAAAACAAAACAACAAGTAATAATCTCGTTACCATCTACAGTTTATGTTCTCAACTCTTTCTCATCCACTATTACCGCACAATCTTCCTTCCCTCCAAAATGCAATGTTTCCCTCTCCCATTCTCATATTTTCTCGCGCAAAAACATATGGTTACTTTCATTCCTCTCTATCTTTGCACTTGCATCCGCAATTGACATTGGCATCTGGAACACACATACACAACTCTTCAGTTTATCACTTCATGTCACTGAATTTGAGTTGATTTAGATCTTAGTCATTTAGGTATTTGGTCGGATAGAACACAAATTGTGTAACAAAAAAGATGTTATAGTCACGCTTTTTATCTATGTTATTGATAGATAAAAAAAAAGAATAAGAATAAAAAGGTGTTAGACGGGTAGACATCAAAAAAGGATAACAAAAGACAACGAGTTTTTTTGATCAAACCATGAGATTATGATTTGAATAAAAATAATAATAACTTGAATCAAAGATTAGAAAGTAGGAAATTTTATGCCATGATCTGAGTTGCAATTTAACACCATGATTCAAATCACACACTTCTTATGATTCGAGTCAAAGTGTGTTGTGATTCAAATCACACACTCTCGTTATTCGAATCAAATGAGCCAGTATCAAATTCTAACTTTCAAGAAAAGGTATAATTCAAATCACAATATGTATGATTCGAATCAAACTTCATAACAACATTGATTTATGTATTCTAACTTGTAATTCAAGCTACAGTCAATGCATTGACTTGAATCAAATTGCTAGGCTAAAAAAGGGATAATTATCATAGATTTAACTACTAATTTATTGAATGAAGAGGATTTCAAAGGTAAAATACTAAACACATCTGAGACGAACAAATACAAATGAGTTAAAGTAATTTACAAACACATGATAAATCAAATAATGCGCATACACACAAATTGACAAATCATCAAAACAAAAGTGATATTGATGACTGCAATTTCGCTATGTTATATATATATATATATATATATATATATATATATATATATATATATATATTGTTTAGTAATTCATTTGCACCTTGTACTTCGAGGTTAGCTTGCAACAACTCAAAACGAAACAATGCTTTTAATCTTGAGACTAACGGTGGTACTGAAGGCCTGATCGACGACTCGCCTTGTCGAAGACGTGAATTAGATCCTACAATTTGAGGAGGTTGGAGTAGATCTGGATGCAGCGGAGTGTTGACAATATTTTGCATTACCTTGAGGAGGAGGAATAATATACATCTGATTTCTCGCCGCTCGGGAACGACATCAGCGACGGTTAATTCGCGAAAGGCGACACAACGTGTGGCCTTAAATCCAGCCATCATCGAGAGATTTCGAAATCAGAGATTCAAAAATTCTGGAAATCATAGTCGATCGCTATCAGAATAGATTGAGGACAATAAATCTGAAATTCGACTTTAAGAACTCCGATCTGATAGTTTAATAGAACTTCAAATCGATGTATCAGAGTGAAAATAGATAATCATAAAAAGTGCATAAATCAGAAATCGATTCTCACAGACGGTGTCATTGTTCCGATATTAAACCAAAATTAATCGGAGAACGAAGATTATAATTTACAACAACAGATGAAAAGAGAAACTCGTCTGCAAGGTTAATTATATATTGCTATTTTTTATTTAAAAGAAAGAAAGATTTATTTAGAAAAAGTGTAAATTGAGACAAGTCATGGTTACACTCACATAGAACAAAAGAATAAACAATCCGAAATAGCAACAAAGTGCGAAAGATAAGATAATCGAGTGTAAAGCAAAACAATACTAACTAACAATGCCGTTACCATCCGCAGTTTCCGCTCTCAAATCTTTCTCATCCACCATTACCGCCCAATCTTCCTTCCCTCCAAAACGCAGCATTCCCCTCTCCCATTCTCATATTCTCTCCCGCAGAAATATATCCTTACTTTCTTTCTTCTCTATCTCTGCACCTGCCTCCGCCATTGACATCGGCATCTGTAAGCGCACATACACAACAACTCTTCCTCAATTTATCACTTCAATGTCAATAACCCTAACTTTTGAAACCGTTTAGCAGGACCAAAGGATTGGCTGAAAGAGCAAAAGAAAAAATCCTCAAAGTTTCTTCTAGCTCCCGTTGATGCTTCCCGCGAAACTCTTCGCTCTGTATATCTTTTTCTCAGTAAGATTTTTATTTTTTATTTTCTCGTTTCTTCTCTCTCTACAAATTGCTTATTGTATCTTATTAGGGTTTGTTTCAATTCATTTTCACAGCGGAAACTGATGCTGCTTTTACCGATGAGGATTTGCAGAAATTTCAGCAGCTATTCAGATCTGCTGCCAGGGATTGTGTCCCACAGGACCGGAATTCTTTCGTAGCTTTCCAAGCTAACACCGGTGTTGAGGTTCGTTTTCGCTATATATACTCGTACATATGCATAATTTGAACTTTTTCGCTAATTAGGGTTCGGATGATATAATTGGATATTTGGAAAGTAGAAAACAGCGTCTGTTATTGTGCATCAATTATCAAATACTTGCTTGCAAGCTTGACATACTGACTGAGTTAGTTGTCATTATTATTGGATTATAAATGGATTTTTAGGATATTGAGTGGGGAGTGATGAGATTTCATGTTAAACATGTGGTATTTCTTCTAACATCGTTGTTATTTGTTAGATTAAATGGATGCCTTATGACCTGCGATATTTTTTTTTATGCACAGGTGTGCACATTTCGGTTGGTTGTGAAGAATGCAGCCTCCTTACTTGGAAAGAAGGATCCTGTAAAGTTAGAGGCGGAAGCTTTGCTAGATAATCTTATAAGGTATCCCACTTTACAGCATCTATGAGTTGTAGCTTACTGCATTAGTTAGTGTCAATCAGATCCTTTCTTTAATACTGAGATATTTCATTTTTTTAGTCCCTATGGTTCAAAGTATCTTAACTATTTGAGAATACTGTAAAGCAAATGATTGGATTGGATATATTCACATGAGGATAATATATAGACTACAAAGGTTCTAGAAGATTGTTTTGATGTGAAACTAGTTTCATCATGCCTTTAAAACGGTTTGCTATGCGTAAACGAAGCTTAGGTTATTTTTTTAAGTTATTAATATTATTCAAGGTTTGACTTTGTTGTGGTAACTGATAGAAATATAATAAAGCCGTTGATGACCATTTACCCATTGGCTTAAGATTTTACTGAGAGTTGGTCTTTGACATGTGTCGAAGCCTTTAAGACCAAGTGGTTAATTGTTCAATCCTTGTGTTTTTGTCATGCAAGTGCTCAATCCTTGTTTTTTTTTTTCATGAAAGGGCTCAATCGTTGTTCTTTTAAATAAAATTGATTATATCACATGGTGGCAGTGGGACTTCCTCTCGTGGAGCTTCAAGCTCAACTGACTCTTGTTTATGCGGGCGAGCATGGTAAAAATGAAATAGTGCTACTATCCATGAGACGAGCCTCATGCTAGCACCTTAAGTTCCGAAGAGAGTATAATAATGTAGAAGAAAAATAATAATAACAGATAATAGCAAGAATATTAATGCTTGAAATCAAAAAAAATATTTTAATATTAAAAAATATTTCTAATATTGGGGTCACCACAATGATAATTAACGAGTTCGGGTTGATTACTTTCTTTTGTTTATATGCAATCTCTTTTTGAGTGGATTATCCTATTTAAGTTAATGTCCCCTCTCAATATATTAGAACTGAGTAAATCAATTTCTACTCTCATGTTAATTGTACTTAAATTGAACCCTTTAAGTTTATTGACAATTCATTGGGTCCTCAAAGATTAGAGAGTTAAACCTTGGCAGTTGATGGTAAATACCGAAGTTTCTATTCTATCCGGTAGATTCAACTTTGTCCGCTACCTTTTTCTTCTTTGCTTACTTCCCTTCAAATTTCTTATCTGCTAACTTCATGTATTATGATACCTGTAGCATTATCTTCACTCACTTTTGCCTTTCTTTTCTTCCTTTTTAATATCCTTTGATGTTATGTTGTCAGTAGCATTCAATAGTACTGCTATAGCAGAATAGCGTTCTTGCTCACAGATAATCTCTGTAGCACCGACACTAACGTGTTAGTGTCGGTGTCTGAAATCAACATCGATATTTGTTCATTTTTCAAATTATTATCGGTGTTGACGTGTCAGTGTCGGTGTCGGTGTCGTGTTTCCGGTGTCCGTGTTTCATATCAAATAATCGTTATGCTCTTCTTCGTACTTTTAGGTCAGTTTTGTTTTATTTTTCTTCTTTGCTTAAGTTTTATTCCTCTCTACTTTTTGGTTCTTTAACTATTAAGTATGATGATCTCTTTAAATTTGTGTATTGTTATTTTTGAGTATTTATTTTACTTTATACACTGACTTTTAGTCTTTGCAATAGCGGCTATCCGCAATACCACTAGCATTTTAGGGGGTTGATGTTACGCAATGCTATTCGAGATTAACAATATAGCCAAAGTGGATGCTGATTACCAAATTTCATGACATATGATGGTGAATGCCCGTTTCTCATATTTCTTCTTATCTGCAGATCTTTCACATATATCAGTGGGATGGCAAGTGAAACCAACATTGATCTTGCATCAGATAGGTAAGTCTTCAATAAAAGTCTCCAGGATAATTGAGGTGTACAATAATTTAAAAGAATTTTTTTTTATGTTATCATTTGTTTAAAAATTGAAACTGTATTAGTCTTTGTTTATCCCTTTATTTATCTTCAAACTTCTTGCTGCTTGTTATTTGGAATGATCGTGTTTATTATTTTGGTACCTTTTACTGAGATTATGAAATCAATGACTTGCCTCTGAAATCTGTCTTTTTTACCCTCAGGAGAAAGATAGCAGATGCCATATCGGATACAATAACGTGTCTCGACAAATTTGAGCAAGGAATTAGGGATTGTCTTGAAATCTGAGGCTGTAAATAGGCTGTTCTACTTTTCAAAGTGGAAGGTTAATTTTTAAAATGTCATTTAAGTACGTGCTTCTGACTTTATCAATTAAGTACACGTTTTATCATGTCAACTTTTCTCTGATTTCTTTTCTTTATCTCTTTTTGTCTTTCTATAAATTTACTATCATTACTGCCGTAACATGAATATTTGCACTTGGCTGTATCTAAAGTCTCAAACTTAACAAAAGTGCTATTGAGCATCGTCGGTATACAATTTGGATTAATAAATAGACCTGAATCTCATTCTTACGCTGAATTGAGCCGCCCAATCTACCAATCTGATGATTAGCATTATTTGTGTGTGAATGCTTATTCACCTGGAGAATCTTCTATTGAGAGCCCAATTTTTTTGTCGTCGTCAATTTGCTGACAACTGAGAATGTCAAATTATGTTTTTGCGCTGGTTAAAGTCATTACGTCTCAATAGTTCTCTTCTATGACTTTTAGTATATTTGGTTCTCACAATGGTTTCTAGAGAAACACATGCTCTTTTTATTCCATTTCCTAGAAATTTCTAGTTTGTTCTATGTTGGGACTCATCCCCTACTTAAACTCATTTCAAATCCTTTTGAAAAATTTCTCTAACCCATTTTGTTGGATTCTTTACTGATTCGATTACACGGAGTTATATGTTAGTTTTTTTTTTTGTTTTTGAGTATAAGTGTTCTTAAACTGACTTGATTTAATATAAGCTGTATAATCAAATTGAAAACCGAAAAAAATGACAATTGAAACTTGATGTTTTTTTTTCTTGTACTATTATTTATCTATGATATTCTTCATCGTGTAATAGAAGCGTAAAATCATTTCATCAAGACAAAAATAAGGTTCAAATAATTTAGGTCAATTGCTTGTCTGTAGCTATTTTGCCCCTCTTGTATAAAACATAAATAAGCCATTTTGCCCCTCTAGCATTTTTGCCAATAGTGTAGCAAGTTTACTAGTGGACCAACAATTCTGGAAGAATTAGCCATTGAAATGTAGTATGTAATCTCCATTTGCTATTCTACGTATCAAGACTGAATGACCGACTCCTTATTATGCGCAGAATTTTGATCGGGTGAACCAGAAGCTTCCACCAAGTACAAGCGACAGCAGGGTGCTCCGTCGTCTGGATTGGTTTGTAATGACCTAGGCAAGCTGCGGAGCTTGTTGAAGAGATTTAACGGATCATTCAAGAGGCCAAAATGAGCATCTGGGTCTCCAATTTGTGCAAGTTTTACCTGAGTGAAGCCAATAGATGGTAAAAGTTGGTCCGGCCAATCACTGTAAAATTGGAATACTGAATTGGATAGTGTGGTCGACGACTTATTCATGAAGTCTGCTAAGATGACTGTGTGGGTTAAGACACAATTGCTAGCTAAAATCCTCAGCAGTTGCATGGCGTTGGATTGGGCGAGGTAGTACAAGATACCTTCTAGAATCCAAACTGTGCTCTTTTGTGGCAAGAAACCTGCAATCTGAAGCTTTTCCATCCAATCATTTTCTCTTATGTCTGCTGCTACTCTAGTTAATGATTTTGCTTTGGACATACTATGTTGCGAATCGAATGTGGATTCCTTAGCTGCTTGCAGAATAGTGGTTTTCACCTCCAAGACTTCTGCAAAATCAACCTCAAAGACATCACTGTCCTTTAAGCAATTCAAACGATATGCTCTTGTGTCCATTCCTGCATCAAATTTTGCAAGAATATATATTAGCTAACTCGAATGACTATAATCCTTTCTAGTACAGATCTTCAAGGTTTCATTGCCAATGATAATGATTAGATGCCGCCGATCAGACTGGATGTGGTCCAAATTTGTCCTGTCTAGTGATTGTCGGGAACTTAAGTTCTCTTTTTTAAAATGTGTTGTTACATTTTAATCATGTCTGAAAGGTCCTGCTTGTATCCACAAATTAACTAGCAGTATAATAAATGAAGGTTTAGATTGTGTGTGTGTGTTTGTGTTGTTTATTTAAACAAAGATAAGAACATGATTAGCCAAGTAGTCACAAACCTGCACCTAGGAGAACAACCTGTGCTTCTCTGCCATTAGGGGAGTTGAGAAAATCTTCAAGTCTAGAATCAAACCAAAGGGTTCGAACTGCAAGGATCACTCCAGAAGTTTCATGAGCATTGTTGAGACGGTCTTTCATCATCTTTTCATGAAGGTTTCTCAAATAATTCTCCCCTGCCAGTAAAGCAGCAAGTGGATCATGGATCACATGCTTCCACATAGCCCTTCCAGCCGCCGTTTGACAAGCTGACCGTTGAAGGAAATCCCATTCCTTTTCAATTGTTGCATGAACTTGTCGAAGAGTCTCACTACTATGTAACAAGTCTGGAAGCTGTAGCTCTGGCCATTCTTGGTTATGTTGCAAGCCATTTACTTGATCAGACATGCTTGTGTGTTACACAAAATATAGGATTAAGAAAGTTTGTGAAGAGGATAATACACGTCGTTTATATATATAGAAGAGATAAAAAATAGGGGGTTGGGATAAGGAAAGAGAACCACACACAACCAACGCTTGAGAGATACTTAAATCGTATCCAACTTATTGGCCTTAATGAAAGGCTAGGCAACAATGAAGTCCACGACTACCACAATAACATGTTCATGTACTGTCGATGTCTTGCCTGTCCTTTTTTTCAAGTACAAGAAAAGTGACATTCTGTGGTTCCCATTACAAATTACTTTTTGCTAGATGTGTGTTTGTGTGTACCTTCACTTGGATAACAACAACTTCTATAACAATTTCTCCTTCAGTTTATTTTGTTGTTTTGGAAAATTCTCTTTTTTTTAATTAAATATAGAATTTATGGAAAAACCTAACAAATTGTTATCAAGGATATTCCTAAAATGAGAAACGATGTCATTAAGGGTAAAACTAAACAAAATTTTTTTTTTTTAAAGGGTATTGTTAAAAAGCGAAATAAAGAGTGTTGGGTTGAAAAACATTTTAAACTTTCAAAGTATTAAATACACCGTTCTGAATTATTAACGATTAATAATTTTGAGTATAATTTAAAATGATAAAAAAATATGTAAGTGAAGGTTAATTTTTGAATTCAAAAATAGGCATAACTTATGAAATGTTGTAGCAGGTTTGAATTCATAAATAGACAACAGTTATGAAATATTGTAGTAGGTTTGAATTCAGAAATTGACAACACTTCATGAAGTGTTGCAGAATGAAAGTATGCAACTATCGAAGAATGTAGTTGTGACACATTGTAACTTTTGGTAAAAACATGTAATTTTTGACAAAAACATGTAACTTTTGGTAAAATGATGTTGTTTCACCGAGGATCATAACTTTGTGAAATAACACAAATATGACTTATAAATACTTCATTCCGAATTCAGAAAAATATAACAAAAACGTACATCATTTTCACTAAAGTTTTAGATACTCTTCCCTACATTCGATTTTTCATCAATCTTGTGCAAATTCGATTATAGACTGAATTATCCTGGGTATTTCTGCGTTCAAACTCTAAGACATTTGAGAATGTTTGAAATACTTTTAAGGAAAGTGATTTCATTCACGATTCTAACCCAGATCCATTTGATTTAAATTAATTTTCTAATAGTCTTAAAGTATGTCAAATAATGGCAACCAAAATTTCCACTTCAAGCGTCAAAGAATAAATTATCTCGTCGTATATATATATATATATATATATATATATATATATATATATATATATATATATATATATATATATATATATATATATATATATATATATATATATATATATATATATATATATATATATATATATATATATATATTGTGAATACAGGATGAATTTACATCAAGAATTCAGATACCTTTTATTGTTTCTCAAAAATTAGAATATTGTAAAAATTATAACATCAATATCTAAATTGAAAATTTTCTAATAGTTGGTGTCAGAGACAAGGTTATCGATATTATAATTTTATGATAATAATTAATTGATATAAATTGAATATATAGTTTATGAATGAAAAAGAAATGATATGTATATATAATTTATATGAAACAGATGCATGAAATGAACTTTTTTTAAATAATTATTTTTTAATTTTTTTCTCCAAAATAACCAATATTTTAAAAAAATACTGAAATAACCACCTTACAAAACAGATGTGTCAGATGACCTGACACATCCATTTTAAACCAAGAGAAAGCCCCACTGGTGCTGGCGCATGCTTTAAAAGCAATGCATGGAGGCACCATCAACCATGGCGCCTATACATGAGCATTGGTGTATGCGCTAATTCATCTAGCGCATACACCTTAATATTTTATTTTTTATTTTTTTATTTAATAAATAATGAAATATAATATTATAAAAAAAAATTATTCATGATATAAAAAAACTTACATGAGATTGACAAAAAATTTGACCGGCCCGATCAAAACGTCCCTCTGTTCCACATCCAAATGCGTTAGTTTGCATTCGAGGTCTCCCACGATTTTCCTAAGGTGTTTGGGGTCTTTGTGTGCTTACCTGATCCAATGATGGTTGGTGTGAAGGTCCGAAGGAAGTTTCAGCGGTATTTGATAGATGTGTCATCATTTGTTCCCAATAGCCGGGGGGCTCTGACCAACGGCGCTTCCGTAATGTAGTTCGGTGTCCATGTTGTCGTAGTTGAGTCAATGTGGTTGAGTGAGTTGTGGACGGTATAGTTGTTCGAATTGGGACATTGAATCGTTTTGGAAACTAAACAATGGTTCCTGGGGTGTACTATAGTTAAACAATGGTTGAGTATTTTGGTGATGGGATGTTTGAGTGGTCATTGGTGGGGGGATACGATGAAGTGACCCATATGAATCATCTGGGCTATAGACGGTTGTGGTTGATGCGTATGGTTGTTGGTGGGTAGGGTTTGATTCTTGGTTTTGTGGTTGAGTGGGTGACATGAATGAATTGCGAGGTTGGGTGTTTGATTGTTGGGTGGGTGGCATGAATGAGTTGCGAGGTTGGGTGTTTGGTTGTTGGGTGTATGTGGTAGGTTGATGGTGTGAGGTTGGTCGTTGGGTTTGAGTAGTTTGACATTGGTGTTGGACGAGGACTTGTTGTTGGGCGTATGATGACGAAGCTAGTTGGCGTGAACCAATCAAATACCGTGGCTCAGACACAAATTGTTGCGTTGTTACCGACCTAAACCATGCCATATATTGTTGAGTTGGTCTAACACCATGGATGACTGGTTCGTTTAAGATGTGTTGTTGTCGATTCCTAAAATGACGACACATCTCTTTTACGAAGTCTCTCCAGTCAGAATAATCTCATTGGGCATCACGACTCTTTTTTTTATGCCAATCTCCCAAACACGTCATAGGTTCTGGAATCTGTTACTGCATGCCGAACTGCAGTTTTACCCAGTCACTCTGGTGCATCTCCACAGTAGTGAACCGGATAATTGGTGTCTTTGTTGTCCAAACTGCAACATCATCATGGTTAACCTGATGATCAAGACCCATATATGGCCTCCAGATAAATTGTACAACAATACGACACGATTAAATGATAAATAATTTGATAAGTATTTTTAAATTAAAATAGAGTTGTGTAGGAGTATTACATCGTCTGGTCCAATATGGTCCAATAGATTGCGATAGACTACTATATCGTGTTTCAGACACCTAATATAGTTCATCCCTCTAACTGACCACTTAGATCATAAACAATTGAAAAACATTATTTATAGTTAATTGTAATATAAAGTCTAATTAATTAAATGGTAAAGTGTTAAACTTACTTTGTTGTAAACGGGAATATGAATGAGTTCTCTTTTACCGGGGTGAGTGACGACATTCTTGACCAACCCCATGCTTGTATAGCAAATACGCACATGAATAAAAAGTATAAGTATTTTTTTTTTTGGCATTTTTACACATTGCACTATATAGATGGGTCAATACAGCTGAACCGCAACTATATGTGCTTACCTTATTAATGTTGCGTAATAATGGTAAATACATAATATTTACCGTATTACCAATACTTTCTGGAAATAAAAAATTATCAAATAGACTCATAATATAATACCGAGCTTTAATTATTTTTTCGTACTCGGTTGATTCTTCCTCAGCTTGGTCGTCACACAAAGGGACACCCAATAATTTATTGCAGACAGAGTTGTCCTAGTTAACTCTACCATTCACGGCCTTACCATTTATACGTAGACCCAACAACATGTAGACGTCCTCAAGTGTGACGGTACACTTACCGAAAGAAAGGTGAAATGTGTGGGTCTCGGGTCTCCACCTCTCCAACAAAGCAGGAATAAATTTATAGTCAACCGAGTACGAGACTATGTTGAGGAGATTTCCAAAATTATATCCTCTAATATATGGTTCTATCAAAGGATCGTGGGGTACATATTCATGTACACGACATCGAAATCGCTTTGGGTCCTAATAAAACATAAGTAAGAAGTAAAATAAGAAGAAGTAATATATAATAAAAACATAGATAAGAAAGATATACGAAATAAATATGAAATAAGTAAAAAGAGAGTAATAACATAAAAATGTCGAGATATTGCCGATTGTTCCTCTGTGTTCATCACCCATAGTCAACAGAGACATAATGCTGCAGAGGTTGAGTGTTGCAGAGATTTAGTATGGTAAAGATGAAGTGTTGCAGAGATTGAATGTTAGTGTTGCAGATGATGAGATGTTATGAGTGAATGCCCTATTTATAGATGAGAAAGTTTTTACTAGGTTGAATAGCTACGCAACATGTGATTGGATGCATGCATGGCATAATAGAGTAGGCACATGTTTGTCTTAGGCGCCATAGCCTTAGGCGCATGCTTGCTTTTATCACATGCAAGGTCACATGCGCCAAAGCTAGTGGCGCATGCATGTGTTTTTGGCCATGCAATGGAAAGACGCCAATAGCATGGACATCTAGGTTGCTTTATGCGCCATTGGAATGGGCGTCTGCTTTGGACTATTAGAGCAAAGATTCTTTTGAGATTCCTTGTGTGCAGGCACATGCTTTGTGTGTGCAGGCGCATGATTTATGTGTGCAGAGATTCTACCAGGCGCATTCATTGTATGATCAATGCATTCAATGTTTATCCTATTTAATTTCATGTGAATAACATAACAATGTGTTCACCATCAGTACCCATACAGATCAATAGAAATATTAAAGTTAAATTTTAAAAAATGTCTTCGTCACCACATTACATGATCAGTGCCCATACCGAATGTGACATATTTGAGCATCAATTATTCGGTTTTTGTTTTTGCAACACAGAGGTAACTCAGTTTACAATAAATCGACGATCAAATTTTTCACATCTGAAACAAAGAATAAAAAAGAAATTGCAGTGCAGTCCTGTGGGCCAAATCATCTATAAAAATCTGGTATGGTTTGCAGAAAACCAGGTGAAGTTTTATCAGAAGAAGATTCGAGATGATGACGATGTTCATCATATGTTTGTCAGTCACGAACAATCTGGGTACAACGATATAGAGTTGTATATGTTACCACAATAACAAGTGTCTCCGTTTATTGATCAGTCACACGTGTTTTGTGAAACTGATGACGACGAACAAGCTGAGGTGAATGTTGTAGACGATGAAGAAGCCGAGACTTTGGTTGATTCAATGGTGAACGATGATGCAGGAGAGGAGTCATTACCAGCTAGTCATGTATACTGTCCACCTCAACACATGACAAGCTTGAATTTGGGTTCCGATGAACCTTCATCAGATATATGGTACAATCCTTATGTGCGAATGCAAGGATCTTTGAAACAAGGAGACACATTTCGCACAAATGAAGATTGTGTAAAAGCCATTAAAAAGTTTCACATGGAACTATCAGCTGATTTCAGAGTTGATAGAACTAATGCATTGAGGTACAAAAGTTATTATCCAAATGAGCATTGCCTTTTCAAGTTGTCAGCTTCGTACCGGAAGATGAGTGATTCTTGGAAGATTGGATCCATGGGTCCAGTTCACACATGCATGCTCACAAACCCAATGCAAGACCATCATAAACTTAGCTCTCAGTTATTATGCGATGAAATTTTGTCTGTCATTGGCGACAATCTGTCGTTAAAGGTGAGTATAATAATCTCGCATATTGTAGCACAATACCACTACACTCCATCATATACGAAGGCTTGGATAGCTAGGACAAAGATTGTTGAAAAAGTGTATGGAAATTGGGAGGAGTCTTACAAATAACTTTCAAAATACCTATTGGCTCTTAAACAGTATGCTCCAAGGACTATTGTCAAGTTGGAAACGTTGCCCGCGTATACACCAGACGGGACATGTGCTATTGGAAATGAAATATTCCACTGTCTCTTCTGGGCGTATCAACCATGCATCAAAGGTTTTTTCTTACTGTAAATCTATTATACAAATTGATGGTACATGGTTGTACGGAAAATACAAAGGAATGTTACTGATGGCAGTGGCACAGGATGGCAACAAAAACATTTTTCCAATCGCCTTTGCCCTTGTTGAAGGGGAGACTGCCTAGGGATGAAGTTTTTTCCTAAGAAATCTCCGATTGCACATTGCACCTCAACCTAACATATGTTTGATCTCCGACAGACATCCTTCAATCATCAGTTCATATAATAACATTGATAATGGCTGGCAGGATCCTCCTTCGACGCATGTCTTCTGTATTAGACATATTGCTCAGAAATTTGTGCGGGAGATCAAAGACAACATGTTGTGGAAGAAGGCTGTCAATGCGTGTTATGCATTATCAGAACCTTCTTTCAAACACTACCGTGAAGAAATAAGATTGTCAAACACAGATGTAGTACGGTAGTCGATAATATTCCATTGGAGAAGTGGACTAGGGCATACGACAACGGTCAACGTTGGGGTCACATGACAAAAAATCTTGTGGAATCAATGAACTCTGTCCTCAAACGCATCCGAAACCTACCTATAACCGCTTTGGTGCAGACAACATATTTCAGGCTAGGGGCGCTGTTTGAGACCAGACGTTCCAAATGGAGTTCAGTGTTGCAATCTGGGAAGTTGTTCAGTGATGCTTCAATGAAATTCATTAGACACAAAGTTGCCAAAGCAAACACACATGTGGTCACGGTGTTTGACCGTACTAAAGGTTGGTATAGTATTGTCGAGTCCATGGATCACAATGAGGGCATGCGATGGGACAATACAAAATGGAACTAGATAGAGGTTGGTGCGACTGCGGAAAGTTCCAAGCCTTTCGTACGCCCTGCTCCTATGTCATTGCAGCATGTTCAACGGTTCGAAGGGATTCATCCTACTTATCATCTGACATTTACAAAGTCACAAGCCTATCAAATGTTTAAAAAATTAGTTTTTCAGTAGTGGCAAAAGAGGATTATTGGCCAGAATATCAAGGGGACATTGTCTGGCACAACGAAGTTATGCGAAGAAAGAAAAAGGGTCGCCCAAACAACACCCGTATTCGAACCGAAATGGATACGACAGATAAAATGGTTAGATTATGTAGTTCATGCCGTCAGTCATGTCACAATCGTACTAACTGTCTTAGTGTTGGAACGAGCACAACAAGATAAATTCACATGTACCTCTTTTGCAATATATAAAAAACAAAATTTATTTCATATTATAAGTTTGTGAGGAAATACCATTACAGAAACAACAACACAAACAACTACAACAATTAAAATACCATTAATATAACCAAGTGATTACAACCATCAAAACAATTTTGAACATATTATGCACCACCATGCGAACGTCTCTGTCAGTCTTAATATCCACTCATTCACGCACTTCTCCATTTTGGTTGAACGTGGACTCGAGCCATTTAATCCTTCTAATCCTTTCACCATCAGCAACTTCCCCTTCTAACCAACGGTCCAACGGCCGATTAAGACTTTCGAACGAATCTATATTCCAAAGTCGAATCTTTATCGGAGACGCAACGACGGAAAAGATTAAATCGACATTTCTCTTGTGAATGTGAAAAGACATGGTTAGAACTTAAAAACTTGAAGGAGATTGAAGTTGAATGAAAGAAAATGTGATTGTAGGGTAAAAGTTGTGTGAAAAATATGGCTGAAGGGCGATGTATTTATAGAAGAAGTATGAAAATGCATGCGCCAAAAGACTAGACGCCACACATGTCAACACATGTAGGCGCCAGAAGTATGGACACAAGCACATGCATGCGCCAACACCCTTGGCGCCTCCTTGCATTGCTTTTAAAGCATGCTCTAGTGGTGCTGGCGCCACCTCTTGGTTTAAAATGGATGCGCCAGTTCATCTGACGCATCTGTTTTGAAACTTGATTATTTCAGTAATTTTTTTTAAATATTGATTATTTTAGATTTTTTTTTTAAAAAGTGATTATTTTAAAAAAAAAATCGCATGAAATTATACTAATGTTACTGGATGCTACGTGTCAATAATATATTAAAATTAAATTAAAATAATTAATTATATATTATGTCATAGTATTTTATGCATAATAAAAGTGTATCACATTATATTCTATAATAAGTCATTGTATGTTTATATATTAAAAAATTTCAATTGGGTACATTAATACACGAAAAATATAATAATTGAAAATAAATTTATATGTATTATGGTGGTAGACTTAATATTTGGAAACAAATGTGTTTTGCAGAGTAAAGTGTGGAATTATTATATTACTTGAGAAATAGGTTAAGCCATTTGTATGCAATTATTCTATGATATATGTATTATAATATGAAATAACCATACACCGTTTGTTATGATTTCTTAAAATTTGTTGTATGATATGACTTTGATTTCAAATAAAAGAATCCGTTTATAATTCAAAGCGTTTCAAATCAGTATGAAAACTACTTTACGTAAGGCTATTAAAATATTATGCACAATTGTACTTTTTAAAGGAATTATACATGCATAATATTTGTGGGATATATTGTTTCAATTTTTAGTAAATTTTCTTTTCCTAAGTGCATAATTTGTTTTTTGAATGCTAATATACATTGCGTGAATTGCCGAGAATATATTTACGTCAAATTGTCTATTTGTGGAAATAAATTCTTATAGGCATATTTACGACTTATATAGACCTCTGAATATAGAGTTTAATGTAACTATTAAATTCCGAGATATGGAATTTTGAGAACCTATCACGGAGGATAAGGATTCAAGATTCTCACAAATAAAGAACCTCGCGATGAAGGTTCTCCATGGATTATTGAAACACAAACTGAAAGTTCTTCACGAATTGTTGAAACATATCTCGAACTAAGGATAAACTAGAGAGTTTGAAAGGCTAAGGATCTAGGATCGAACAAAATTGATTCTCAACTTATTTTTCTTGTCTAGTAGAAGGAAATAATGAGAGTTTTGTTCGTAAGATTCCTATTATTCATCAAGTGGAAGATGATCCTAAATTTTACAAGGAAGTAGTAATTTCAAGAGACTCATCCTTTTGGCACGATGCCAAGACGAAATGGACTCAATAATGTCAAATTGTACTTGGGAACTTGTCGATCTACCTAAAGGATCAATACCCGTTGGTTGCAAATGGGTGTTTAGAAGGAAGTATCATAGTGATGGTACACTAAACACCTACAAGGATACATTAGTAGTCAATGGTTTTAGACAAAAGGAATGTGTTGATTATTTCAACACATATGCACCTCTAGCAAGGATGATGACAATTAAAATTATTGTTTGCATTAGTTTCTTTGCATGACCTTATAGATCATAAAAAATGGATGTCAAAACGATATTTCTAAACGTAGATCTCTATGAGGAGATTCACATTGAGAAATTAGAAGTTTATGTGTTTAATGGTAATGAACAAAATGTGTGGAACCTTGTCAAGTTCTTGTATAGATTAAAACAAGCACTGGAATAATGATATCAAAAGTTTGACTTTGCCATTGCAAGATACACAAATAAAGGCGAAGACACACAACTTAGAGGGAGACTTTTTAATCATTATCAAAATATAAATTCAATAGTTTGTCATCATCAAAAGGGGCATATTGTGAAGAATACATCGTATATCTAGTTCAGTTTTGATGAAGACAAAGATTATCAAAAAAGAAAAGAATCAAAAGTGTAATGCATATCAATGATGAAGTTGAATAAGAAGGTTGAACATGGGAATTCAAGTGAAGGTTTTGAATAAGTGAACATAACTAAGGTGCTCATTGCAATTCATACTATACTAATTTAAATTGCTTTGAGTTTAATCTCTCACTTCATCTAAAACCTTCTTGCATCATCATGCATGATCATCTAAAAAACCCTCTTCATCTAATTCTTGTGACAAGTGTTTGTACACAAAGATGTGTGAGAATATTGTGATATTCCTTTGTCTCTATGTTGATTACATGTTGATCATTAGAAACGAGGTGAATAGAATCTCAGAAACAAAGAGGTTTCTAGCTTCCACATTCAAGATGAAAGATCTTGAAATAGTGGATGCTCTTTTGGGTCAAAGTAAAGCGAAATAGTAGGGGTTATGAACTTAGTCAAACACATTATGTTAAGAAGGTACTTGATAATTCAAAGAATTACATTTCAAGGAAGTGAGTACTCCATTTGATCCTAGAGTCAAACTTCAAAAGAATGATAGAAAAGTTGTGGCTCAATTGGAATATGCAATTGCAATTGGTTGTCTAATACATTTGATGCAATGTACCAGATCTCACATAGCATTTGCAATTAGTAAAATGAGTAGATTTACTAGAAATCAAAATGGGGAGCATTGGAAGGTCATCAGAAGAATTTCCAATTATCTTTTGAAAACTAAAATCTTGGCCTCCATTATGGTAGGTTTTCTGCCATATTAGAAAGCTACACCAATATGAGTTGGATATCGAGTGTTGAAAGTCATAAATCTACAATTGGATGGACATTTACACTTGCTGGTGAAATTTATTGGAAGTGAAGTAAACAAACATGTATTACTCTTTAAACCATGGAATCAGAGTTCGTGGATTTTGCTTCCGCAAGTCAAGAAGCAAACATGGTTGAGGGATCTTCTGTGGGAAGTTATGTTGGCTAAAGACAACGGTTCAAAGGTGTTGATACATTGTGGTAGTCAAGTGACTTTAGTTAGAGCATACAATAAAGTGTATATCGGAAATTCTAGGCACATATGACTTAAACATTCTTTCATGAGAAAATTGATTAAGGATATAATCATTTCATTCACATATATAAGATCAAGCTATAATTTGGCTGATCAATTTACTAAACCACTGGCTAGAGATTTAGTAAAGACTACCTCGAGAGGTTTGAGATTGAAACTCCTTGAATAAGAGTTCCAACAACGATAGAAACCCAATCTAAAGTTAAGAAAACCTTAACCTAAGATTAAATGGGTAATAACAAGCCGTTGATTTGGATGTTTGTGCGATATTATATAGTAATGTTGACTATTGCAGATTGAGGGTTGAGTTTTTCAAAGTCTTAATAAAGTTCAATATCGAGGATATGTATTCCATAGAAAATGATACAATGTGAGCTTCATCTATGTCAATTTCGAAATGGTGTAGTCTCAGAGTGAGAACTGGAGTTTCTCTCACGAAAAAGTCATGAAACAGGAAAGCATATTGTCGCATTACGCGAAAAAACCGGCGGGAAAACAAGAACAACAGAGCCGCCACCGTGCGTTATTTATCCCAAAAGAGGGAAAGGAAACGCTCAGAGTAAACCTGGAAAAGACATGGTCTCGCGACCAAAGAGAATGGGATCGGGAGTCGGTTATGCGAAGGGAAGGTATTAGCACCCCTACGCATCCGTCGTACTCGACGGGATCCACGCACAATAGGAAGGAAAATGGTTGCTAAAACACTGCTCAAACACACACACACTGGCTGAAAGAGACACAGAAAACAGACAAGACTGACTCGGCAGGATACCGCATCCTGGGCCTACGTAGTCTATCAGGCATAGACATCAGAGTCGAAGTAGTTCGGACTGGGGAAACGACACATGCTCGCTAGGATATCGCATCCTATGCATACGTATCTCCTTGGACGAAGGAGAATCAGAGCATTCGTAGCTCGGCTGACACGCACACAAACAAACACAGGCAAACGTGGAGCCTGAATGCCAATCGCTGGGCTTACATCAGCATCCAAGCACACAACAACATAACAAGTTAATAGGGAGTCGGGGACTCGAGCCTATAACTGTCAAGCACACACTCAAACAAACAGACAACAACTTGCTAAGGAGTCAGGCACTCGAGCTTAGCAACTGTCAAACAACACACACAAAAAGAAAAAAAAAAGGGCGCCCAGAGAGATCAGCTCATCTCCTGCCTACGTACCTCATCTGGTATGAGGATCAGGGCGACGTAGTTCCCCTACGCAGGGAAAAAGGACTAGCCTAACCAGATAACAGAGGGAGACACAACACTAGGGAGACTACGACTCGAGCCTAGATGTTGTCATGCAAAGTCGTTCCTAAGTTAAGGTTTCTAGCTAACTTGCACAGGAAGCAAGCCTATCCTAAACATGACTTGCACAGGAAGCAAGCCACACCTAACCTAACTTGCACAGGAAGCAAGCTAAAGCAAACCTAACTTGCACAGGAAGCAAGTCAAACAAACACACAAGCACAAGTAGCACACACTATATGCAAACAATGGGCTCAAACAAGGTTAGGTTTTAGTCGAGGGGTCATATCAACCTCGACAAACAAACCACTGGAACTGGGTAGTGTTAGCTCTTAACCTTGCCATTGAGGGGCTAAGGTGAAGCAGATGAAAGGTGAGTGAAGATAAGACTTCACAGCTCTTATCCCTGGCCTGGGAGAGCTTAAGACAAGAATGTGTGGGTTCAGAAAGTGGGGAACCCTTCTAAACATTTGATACTGACTCAACTGTACAATTGTACAAGATCTTGGGCTTGTATCTGCAATGCATCAACACAGTGGTGTGAGCAAAGCAGATGACACACAGAATAGCAGGGGATAGGTTGCATATCCCTTGGATTCTGCCAATTGCCTCTTCACTTAGGAGGTCTTTGACTCTATACAAGGACAAATGTAAACAGTCACAAACATTGCCTCTTAAGGAGGACTTCAGACAGTTGCCTGGCCAAGTAACAGGCCAGGTCTTCCAGACTACATGAAGATGAGAAATTATACCTCAATGCAAATTGCTATTCAAGCAAAGCAAAGCAAAGTTCACAAGGAACTAAAAGCAACTAAAAGTACCTGAAACCAGTCAGACAACATTAGTACACAAGTCAAAGTTAAATCAGAATGAAACAAAGGTTAACAGTCAACACAAGCAGACAAATGTGCAATGCACAAGGCTCAAGGCATGTGAGCCAAGCAACCTACAAAACAAACAAGTTAGTCATGATAAACAAACAAGCATCAATCAATTTGTATTGATCTCATTGGGTAATTGTTGCTTAACCTGAAAAAATGAGCTCAAACATGAGTAACAGGACCACTAGGACAAGCCTAGGGTCAAAAGGGGATAAGAAAGTCAAAACAGCAAATGAAATCCAATCAAAATCATATTCAAACAATCAAGAAACAAACTCAATTTGGTTCACATTCATATCAATCCCCATTATCATTTTATAAGCAAAAGAAGTCAAAGCATGGCATATGGGAGCTCATAGAGGTCAACAGCAAGACTCAACTCAAAACCAATCATAAACAATTCCAAAAATCATCAAATAAATCATGATCAAACACAACCTATAGCATGGTAAGCATGTAAAATTTCAGCTCAATTGGATCTTGGGAAGTAGGGAAATGAAAATCAGAAGGGCAAAGCAAGTTTAAGCATGCTCAAAGAAGTCAACCAAACATGCATCAACTTGAAAAAATCATAAATCAGTGCTAGCATATGAGAAATGAATGGGATCAAAACCATGGAAAAGCTTAAGATGTCTACTAATCACATATCAAATTTCATGTCCATCTAATAAGGTATGAGAATTTCACAGATGAAATGGGAGCATGTGTCACAAAAAGTCAACATAAGACCAAACAGGGGAGAAAACTCTCAAACAAATAGGAAATGCCACAAACAATTCCAAGAAAAATCACATGTAAACTAGACATTCAAGAGTACATTCATGCAAAAATTCAAAGCAATTTGAGGTCAAGAGGCATGGTATTGAAAATTATCAAATTGCACATCAATGGTGTGACACAAATTGTCACACCCTACTTCAAAAAATCATAACTCAATGACCAGAGATGATAAATTCATAAACTCTATACCAAAATCACCATGGATGTGTCTAGTTTATGCACAAAAAATTTCGAAGGCAATGGATAAAGTGTCATCATTTCACAAATGATTTGGCAAAAGGTACAAAAAATGGTCACATGTCAAAAACCCTAGCATCATTTAAAATTCAATCATCCATAAAATCAGGAAAAATCATGATTAAATAATAGAGATCCAGATAAACACAATGCAAAAATCCTCATGAATTTTGGATTAACAATGAAGGAGCTATGATTTTTTGAAGTTGTGTAACAAAATGAAATAATTATTGAAGAAAAAATGAAATAAATAAGTAAATGAAAACCGGCAATGGCATTTTAGTAAATAAGGTGAAGACTTAAATGAAACGCTGCGTATGAGCGAAGAGAATGAAATAACGTGATTGGCCAGGCAATGGAACAGTGTCATGCACACGTGAAATCTGGGAAACGCCATGAAGAAACTAGGGTTTTATGAACAGTGCATTCATCATCTTCCCCAAATTCGTGAAGAAATTTTGTGCCCAGAAAATGAAATCAAACATGGCATTCGAACCATCAGGAAATGCACATTCATAATCCAACAACCAAATTCATCAAATCATGTTAACCAAGATGAACTAAGCAAAACATATTCATATGTGCAACTTCATGTCAACATAACTATCAGAATACACAACCATTTTCTATGATTCGAAGTTCAAAATGACCAGCATGAAGAGATCTAACTAAAGCATATCATAGTTTGTCAAATGGAGAAAATCAAAAACTCACCAAATCTGAAGTGCAGTGTTGATTCAGTGATTCTTTGGTTGTTTTGTGACGAAACAGTTGAAGCTTCAGGTTTGCTTTGATGAATGGTCAAAAGATTTCAACTCAAGAAGGCTCAAAACAGCTCTAAACAACATCTGCCATGGAAGAGCTCTATGAAAACAGAGTTGTGTTCTTTGCTTGCAGTGGGAAAACCAAGCTGGAAAATGCTTCAAAGTGATGGTATATGATGAACAAAATCAACAACAACCCAGCTCCTTCGAGGGTTTCAGCAGAACTTTTGAAGAATGATGAAAATGGTTTTTGAGAGCAAGTGTTTTTTTGTTTGTTTTCAGTAGCTGCTAGGGTTCTGCTCAGAGAGAAAATGAGCTATATGTATGCTGTTTTAGGTTGGTAATCATGATTAAGTTGTGTGGTAATCCAAATTTGGTTAAATGACAAGTTTACCAATTTTGCTAAAAATCCAAACATTTTGCATGGGGTGTAAGTGGCTGCTCGAAAATGGGCTTCAAACATGTTTCAAATATCATATCTGAACTATTCCAATTGGTAGAAATGGTTAGAAATGTTTAATTCAAAAGTTCATTTTTCAACCTCACTTGAAATTAAATCATGCCATTCCAAAAATGCCATTTTGATCTATGACGTTTTGGTGAATGATGGTTACATATTTGGAAAGAGGGGATCAAATGTGACTTTTTGCAAAAAACCCCACCCAATTTGGCTAAATGGTTTGAGAGATATGGCCTTTTGAAGTTCAAAAATTTCTGAAAATGATTTGATCATAACTTGCCAACCATACATGGGAATTGAGTGTTCTTGGACTTTTTGGAAATGGGAGAACAAGATCTTCAACTTTCATGTTGGGAAACAATTCATTTGAAGCTTGTATCATGATGTAAGTTTAGGATCAAGAAGTTTCCATTTTTGGCAAATTCCAATTACAGGTCAAGTTTCTATTTTTGGAAATTTCTTGTCTGGCTTCAAATTCTTCCATGATGGTGTTTGACATGTTACATGAGGCCTATATGGACATGAATGAACCCTCTCAAACCAATTCCCACCTTGAAATCCATAAAATCAAACCCAGTTGACCAAGGTTGACTTTTTAGGGTTTCTGGTAAACTGTGCATTGACTGATGACTTCTGAACATCCAAACCCTGACCAAAACACTTCAAAAGGATCCCTAGGTCATGAGAACATGTTGGACCAACCCTAGGGCTTTGGCTCAATGGAGAATGCACTTGCTTGCTTGACTGACTGATCTCCTGATCAGTTTGACCTAATTCTCCTGATTGGCTTGTACTTGAGGCAAAGGGACAATGCAATGCTATGCAGTGGCCCATGTTATGTTATGACCTAATATGAGAATGTATGTACAATGATAGGTGCAAATTTGAGGTGCTACAGCTGCCCCTATTCAATCAGCTGGGAACCCGAACAGATGATAGCAATGGCTGTCAGACTTTCAGGGTAAACAGGGATTGAATACCAAAGAACCGTAGAAATTTGCACCGACTGGATATAATACAAGAAGAACCACGTCATTTACCGATGACAATTGCATGACAAACTTCAGAAAAGCAAAACCATTTACCGATGGTTAAAAACTGGAAACTTGATATTTACTGATATCAACTTCAGCAAGACCATTTACCGATGGCTGCTGGGAAAACAACTTCTGAAAAGCGAAACCATTTACCGATGGTTAAAAACTGGAAATTTGATATTTACCGATATCAACTTCAGCAAGACCATTTACCGATGGCTGCTGGGAAAACAACTTCTGATGTAAGGGGGAAGCAAGACCATTTACCGATGGTGGCTTCAAAGCAACTTGATATTTACCGATATCAACTTCAGCGAGACCATTTACCGATGGTTGCTGGGACTGGGAATTCGATATTTACCGATATCGAAGAAAACGGGGCCATTTACCGATGGCATATAAAACCGGGCCTTCAATATTTACCGATATCGAAGCAAACGGGGCCATTTACCGATGGCGTCTCCACTTGGGGAGGAACAAAACACATATGTAATGGAATCAGACAAGACGTTTACCGACGACTTCTGGGGATCTTGATTTTGTTAATAAGGAAAAATGACGCATGACCAGACATTTACCGATGACTGGGATGAGACTCGATGTTTACCGACATCGAAAGATGATGTTTATCGACATCCAAAAATGACCAGACATTTACCGATGACTGGGGAACACTTCACTGGGGAGAGACAAACAAATATTCGTAACCGGAAACCAGATAGGTCATTTATAGATGACTCTACTGGGGATCTCTAGCTGGGGATTTATCAGGCATTTACCGATGACTGAGGGAAAGACTCGATGTTTACCAACATCGAAAGATGATGTTTACCGACATCAAAAAATGACCAGACATTTACCGATGACTGGGGTGGGACTCGATGTTTACCGACACCGAAGCAATGGTGTTTACCGACACCAAAGATGACCAGACATTTACCGATGACTGGAATTTAGACTCGATGTTTACCGACACCGAAACAATGGTGTTTACCGACACCAAGAATGACCAGACATTTACCGATGACTGGAATGAGACTTGATGTTTACCGACACCGAAACAATGGTGTTTACCGACATCAAACAAAGAACACACGCGGGTGTTGACATGACACTTACTGGTATCACAAGAACGACATCTTAGATATGCCAAGGCAAGGCTGATCACTTGCTGGGGAGTCTCACTGAGGAGAAACAATCTTTCTGTCACCAACGGGTGAGGAAATAAACCTCTGTGGGGATATCAATTCTGAATGCTGTCAAAGCAACTGTAGCAGACTTGCTGTGCTAATGTTGAACAAAATGATCCGCCTCTGACGGGGATACGGTCTGATGGGTTTCGAACACATGAATGCATATGCTTGAATTTTTCTATGGCGTAATGCTCCATATGGAATGGAAATGCTACGCAGTTTTGAGGATGCAATGATCAATACATGCAAAATGCAAAATGGTGGAAACTCCGCTGGGGATACACAGGACGACTGTGCTGAGAAACCTTCAATACAATTCCGCTGGGGGGAAAACGAGGAAACTGCCGGGGAACCATCCATACAACTCTGCTAGGGGAAGACAAGGCAACTCGCTGGGGAGTAATAAAGCAACTTGCTACTGACAAGACCGGCAACTTTGCTGGGGATGTCCCAACCAATCCACAGGTAGGACCAACTCCGCTTGGGGAAATAAGTGCCCCGCTGGGGAAGATAAACCTTGGCAACCCTTTGGGGATAAGGCCCATACAAACCTCAGATACGATAAACTCTGCTTTGGGAAATATCTGTTACTCCGCCGGGGACGACCCACGCAATCCACAGGTAGGATAGACTCAAGCTGGGGATGCAGGTATCAACCTGCTATGGAAACTTGCCCAATCCACTGGTAGGATGAACGCTGCTGGAGAGATAACTGCTCCGCTGTGGAAGACTTAACTAATCCATAGCTAAGAGAATAGCTTTGTTCTGGGAAATAACCTGCTGGAGAATGTTCACAGGTGACGACCTGCGAAACGGAACAACAGATGCCCCAGGGGATATATGGACAAGATACGCTTAAGTGTCCTCAACATTCAAAATGATTTTCAAATGTTTTAATCTTTTGCACGTTATTGTTTAGCCTTCATGTTTTTAGATGCAAGGTTTATCAAAAATTCGGACGTTTTTGCAAACAAAACAGTAAAAGTAAAAACAAGGGAGCAATTTATCTGAATAACGACTTTTATTGATTGAAAATGCGCCTGAAAAGGCAAATACATCGGGAAGCAATTCCTAGAAAGAGGTAATTGCGCACAAAAGGAAAATAAACTATCCTAATGGCAATGTGAACACGGCATCCACTGTTTCCCAACTCTGTTATAACTCATAGATCATCAGTTTCCTCCCAATTCCTTGCTTTCTAAGAAGATTGACTGGACCGATTACATCCTTCGAGATGGCAGCTGACGAAGCGCGGTGAAGTACAGATAACTCAGACTACAGTCTTCGCTTTAATCCCTCTTTTGGCTGGATCGCCCTTTCGGGTTTTCAATCCACCGGGATACCCATTTTTGCCTAAGCCGCCCTTGCGGGTTTTCGACTTACCGGGTGTACAATTTTTCATTTTTATCCCTAACTTTTGCCCGAACCTTTTCTTTCTGTTTTTTGGTTCGCCGGGATGCCCATTTTTGCCTGGACTCTTTTATTCTTTTTGTCCAGCGGGTCAATTTATGCGAAGAATTTTTTGACTACATCTGAGTTAACAGGTGTCGCATTACGCGAAAAAACCGGCGGGAAAACAAGAACAACAGAGCCGCCACCGTGCGTTATTTATCCCAAAAGAGGGAAAGGAAACGCTCGAAGTAAACCTAGGAAAGAAGCATGGTCTCGCGACCAAAGAGAATGGGATCGGGAGTCGGTTATGCGAAGGGAAGGTATTAGCACCCCTACGCATCCGTCGTACTCGACGGGATCCACGCACAATAGGAAGGAAAATGGTTGCTAAAACACTGCTCACACACACACACACTGGCTGAAAGAGACACAAGAAAACAGACTGAAACTGACTCGGCAGGATATCGCATCCTGGGCCTACTTAGTCTATCAGGCATAGACATCAGAGTCGGAGTAGTTCGGACTGGGGAAACGACACATGCTCGCTAGGATGTCGCATCCTATGCATACGTATCTTCTTGGACGAAGAAGAATCAGAGCATTCGTAGCTCGGCTGACACGCACACAAACAAACACAGGAAAAGGCAAACGTGGAGCCTGAATGCCAATCACTGGACTTACATCAGCATCCGAACCAAAACAAACCCACACTGGAACCCGAATGCCACTCGATGGGCTTACATCAGCTTCCAAGCACACAACAACACACACAGAGGGGTTGAAGACAAAAGGTGGAAAAAGAAAAAGGGCGCCCGGAGAGATCAGCTCATCTCCTGCCTACGTACCTCATCTGGTATGAGGATCAGGGCGACGTAGTTCCCCTACGCAGGGAAAAAGGACTAGCCTAACCAGATAACAGAGGGAGACACAACACTAGGGAGACTACGACTCGAGCCTAGATGTTGTCATGCAAAATCGTCCCTAAGTTAAGGTTTCTAGCTAACTTGCACAGGAAGCAAGCCTATCCTAAACATGACTTGCACAGGAAGCAAGCCACACCTAACCTAACTTGCACAGGAAGCAAGGGTCTCGATTGCAACTAGGGCAAGAGAAAGGGGAGGTCTCAATCGCAACGAGGGCGAGAGAAAAGAATTAGTGTTAGTTGTTAGTCAAACTCGACAAGACATCGCATCTCGTGCCTACGTATCTCATCTGGACATGAGAATCAGAGTTGCCGTAGTTCGGCTAAACTATTCCCGTTGGTTTGTGTTTTTTAAGTGGACAACGTCACTACGCAATCTACTGGATGCTCGACCTTTGGAGACTTACTCACCTGTAGTAGAAGGAGTTAACGTATCCTTAAGAGGAGATCATATTTGTTTGTGTTTTAGGAAAGCTCAAGCAAGAAAGGAAGTCCTATACGAAGGAACCGTGCTACCTTAATTGACATGCAAACGAGACTACGCGGAGTCTAGCAAACCTAGGGGATACAATCACACCACACAAGCACATACAACATGAAATAAACACACCAACAAGGGGGCTCAAACATCAAGGCTAGGTTTTAGTCGAGGGGTCATATCAACCTCAACAAACAAACCACTGGAACTGGGTAGTGTTAGCTCTTAACCTTGCCATTGAGGGGCTAAGGTGAAGCAGATGAAAGGTGAGTGAAGATAAGACTTCACAGCTCTTATCCCTGGCCTGGGAGAGCTTAAGACAAGAATGTGTGGGTTCAGAAAGTGGGAACCCTTCTACACATTTGAAACTGACTCAACTGTACAATTGTACAAGATCTTGGGTTTGTATCTGCAATGCATCAACACAGTGGTGTGAGCAAAGCAGATGACACACAGAATAGCAGGGGATAGGTTGCATATCCCTTGGGTTCTGCCAATTGCCTCTTCACTTAGGAGGTCTTTGACTCTATACAAGGACAAATGTAAACAGTCACAAACATTGCCTCTTAAGGAGGACTTCAGACAGTTGCCTGGCCAAGTAACAGGCCAGGTCTTCCAGACTACATGAAGATTAGAAGTATACCTCAATGCAAATTGCTTATACAAGCAAAGCAAAGCAAAAGTTCATAAGGAACTAAGCAACTAAAAGCACCTGAAATAGTCAAGCAGACATTAGTATGCAACTTCAAAACAAAGCAAAAGGAAACAGACATCAACAGTTAATCATAAGCAAGTGAATGTGCAAGACACAAGGCTCAAGGCATGTGAGCCAGGCAACCTACAAAACATAACATGTTAGTCATGATAAACAAGCAAACAAAACCAATTTATGTTGGTCTCATTGGACAATTGTTGGTCAACCTGAAAAAATGAGCTCAAATGTGAGTAACAGGACCACTAGGGCAAGCCTAGGGTCAAAAGGGAATGAAAAAGTTAAAACAGCAAGTGGCAAGCATCCAAAATCATGTTCAAACAATCAAGAAACAATACCAATTGGTTTCACATTCATATCAATTATTATCATCATTTCATAAGCAAAAGAAGTCAAGGTATGACATTTAGAAGCTCATAGAAGTCAACAGCAAGACTTGAATCAAAATCGATCTCAAACATTTCCAAAAATCACCAAATAAATCATGGTCAATCACAACCCACAGCATGGTAAGCATGTCAAATTTCATCTCATTTGGACAAGTGGAAGGCAGTCAATGAAAATCAGAAAGGCAAGGCAATTTTGAACATGCTCAAAGAAGTCAACCAAACATGCATCAACTTGAAAAATTCATAAGTCAGGGATGGCATATGATAAATGAATGGGACTAAAACCATGGTAATGATTAAGATGTCTAGTAATCTCATGTAAAATTTCATGTCCAAATAATAAAGTATGAGGATTTCACAAATGAAATGGGAACAAGTGTCACAAAAAGTCAACATAAGACCAAACAGGGGACAAAAATCTCAATCAATTGGAAAATGCACTAAACAAATCCACAAAAAATCATATGTAAACTAGACATACTCAAGCTCAATCATGCAAAAATTAAGTCCATTTGGAGGTGAAGAAGCATGGCTATGAAAATCATGAAGTTGCATATCAATCGTGTGACACAAATTGTCACACCCTACTTCAAAAAATCATAACTCAAAATCCAGATAAGATAAATTCATGATCTTTATACCAAAATCACCAGGGATGTGTCTAGTTTGTGCACAAAAATTTTCAAGGTCAAAGGATAAAGCATGACTATTTCACAAAGGTTTTGGTAAAAGGTACAAAATATTGATACATGCCACAAACCCTAATGCCAAATAAAAACCAAACATCCAAAAATTCTGGAAAACATATGACAAAATAATAGAGATCATGATGAATCAAATGCAAAAAATCCCATTCAAATTGGATTAAACATGATGAAGTTATGATTTTTGCAAGATGAGCATACAAAGATGAAATAATTAAATGACATAACATGTTTTAATGGGCCACATGCCACGAGGATGGCAATTTTGTAATTCCCAGGTCACTTAACCAATACGCGGTCGTTTAGGGCAATGAAAGGAAATAAAATGATTGGCTGTTGGCCAACAGTGCCATGCAATGCACGTGGGGACAGAAAAATCTGGGCAAGGCATTCATATTTTAGGGTTTCATGTACAGTAGCATAACATTCATCTTCCCAAATCGATTCAACCAATTTTTTTTCCAGAAATTGCAATTAGACACACCAATCGACTCAGCAAGCAACAAGCAACATGAATCCATCATTTATTTTCATTAAAACACACTACAAATCACGAATCGAGCAAAAACAATATGCAACATCAAACTTTAAAACAACATAACTTCACAAATACTCAACCATTTTCATCAACTCAAAGCTTATAATGACCAGGGCAAGTATATCTACAAAGTGCATAGCATGGTTTCAAGAAATTGGAGATTTGAAATCTTACTTGATTTTGAAACGATGAGTGAAACGGTTGTTGTTTGATGTTGTAAGCTCGAAACAGATGAAGGTTTAAGCTCCAGATGATGAATGGTTAAGATGTTTAGCTCAGTGATGCTTGAAACAAACCAAATCGAAATCTGCCATTGATGATGCTTAGAGAAAAAAGTCACGAAAATGCTGCTACAGTTGGTGTTTGATGCTTGGAAACAGCTCACAATGATGGTCAGATGTTGTATTAAGCAAGGCAATGTTGAGTTCTTTGACAATTGTTGACAGATTTTGAAAATGGCAAGAGATGAGATTTTGAGAGAGTGAGTTTTTTTCTGTTCTTTCTGTGGCTGCTAGGGTTTAGAATGACAGAGAAAAGGATATATATTTGCTGTTTTAGGTTGCCTTAATGAAGTGTTAATCATGTTTTGTTTTAATGAGCATTTTGCTAAGTTGCCACATTTGTCCATATGGTGAGGTGTGATAGCTAGTGCACGAATTGGGCTTGCAAGCATGACCAAAACATGATTTCAGAACTATTTTGAATAGCCATAATGATTGGAAATGCATAAATCAAAAATTCACTTTTATGCCTCACTTAAAAATAATTCAAGTAAGTCAAAAAATGTCATTTTGATCCATAAGGTTTTGGTACATGAAGGTCACATTTTTGGAAAGAGGAGGTTAAATATGACTTGTTGGAAAAACCCCACCAAATTTGGCCAAATGGTTTGAGAGATATGGCCTTTTGAAGTTCAAGAATTTTTGAAAATGAATTGATCATATCTTGCCAACCATACATGGGAATTGAGAGTTCTCTGACTTTTTGGAAATGGGAGAACAAGATCTTCAACTTTCACGTTGGGCAAAAATTCATTTGAAGCTTGTATCATGATGTAAGTTTAGGCTCAAGAAGTTTCCATTTTTGGCAGTTAAAATTACAGGTCCAGTTTCTATTTTTGGAAATTTCTGATTTGGCTTCAAATTCTTCAATGATGATGTTTGTCATGATATATGAGGCCTATTTGGACATGAATAAGCTCTCTCAAACCAAATCCATCCATCAAAACCATAAAATCAAGCCCAGTTGACCAAGTTTGACTTTTTAGGGTTTCTGACTGACTGTGCATTGACTGATGGCTTCTGAACATCCAATCTTTGACCTAAACACTTCAAATGGATCCCCAAGTCATGTGAACATGTTGGACCAACCCTAGGGCCTTGGCTCAATGAGAAACACACTTGCTTGCTCGCTTGATTGACTGATCTCCTGACCAGTTTGACCTAATTCTTCTGATGATCTTGCACTTGAGGCAAAAGGGACAATGCAATGCTATGCAGTGGACCATGTTAACGCTATGACCTAATATGAGAATGTATGTACAATGATAGGTGCAAATTTGAGGTGCTACAGCTGCCCCTATTCAATCAGCTGGGAACCCGAATGGATGAGAGCAACGGCTATCAGACTTTCAGGGTAAACAGGGATTGAATACCAAAGAACCGTAGAAATTTGCACCGACTGGATATAATACAAGAAGAACCACGTCATTTACCGATGACAACTGCATGACGACTTCAGAAAAGCGAAACCATTTACCGATGGTTGGAAACTGGAAACTTGATATTTACCGATATCAACTTCAGCGAGACCATTTACCGATGGCTGCTGGGAAACAACTTCTGAAAAGCGAAAACCATTTACCGATGGTTGGAAACTGGAAACTTGATATTTACCGATATCAACTTCAGCAAGACCATTTACCGATGGCTGCTGGGAAAACAACTTGAGAAAAACAAAACCATTTACCGATGGTTAAAATTTGATATTTACCGATATCAACTTCAGCGAGACCATTTACCGATGGCTCCTGGGAAACAACTTGATGTAGAAAGGAAGCAAGACCATTTACCGATGGTGGCTTCAAAGCAACTTGATATTTACCGATATCAACTTCAACAAGACCATTTACCGATGGCTGTTGCAACTGGGAATTCGATATTTACCGATATCGAAGAAAACTGGGCCATTTACCGATGACATCTCTGCTTGGGGAGGAACAAAATCCTTGTGGTGGAACCAGACAAGACGTTTACCGACGACTTCTGGGGATCTTGATTTTATTAACAAGGCAACAAAGCATGACCAGACATTTACTGATGACTGGGATGAAACTCGATGTTTACCGACATCGAAAGATGATGTTTACCGACATCCAAAGAAATGACCAGACATTTACCGATGACTGGGGAAAATTTTATTGGGGAGAGACAAACAAATATTCGCAACTGGAAACCAGATAGGACATTTACAGATGACTCTACTGGGGATTTCTAGCTGGGGAATTATCAGACATTTACCGATGACTGAGGGAAAGACTCGATGTTTACCGGCACCGAAACAATGGTGTTGACCGACACAAAAAAAAATGACCAGACATTTACTGATGACTGGGGTGAGACTCGATGTTTACCGACATCGAAAGATGATGTTTACCGACATCCAAAGAAAGAAACACACACGGGTGCTGACATGACACTTATCGGTATCACAAGAATGACATCTTAGATATGTCAAGGCAAGGCTGACCACTTGCTGGGGGTCTCACTGAAGAGAAACAAACTTTCTGTCACCAACGGGTGAGGAAATAAACCTCTGTGGGGATATTAATCCTAAGTACTGTCAAAGCAACTGTAGCAGACGTGCTGATGTTGAACGAAAATGATCCGCCTCTGCCGGGGATACAGTCTGATGGGGTTTCGAACACATGAATGCATATGTTTGAATTTTTCTATGGCGTAATGCTCCATATGGAATGGAAATGCTACGCATTTTGAGGATGCAATGATTACTACATGCAAAATGCAAAATGATGAAAACTCCTCCGGGGAGTACACAGGACGACTGTGCTGAGAAATCTTCAATACAATTCCGCTGGGGGAAATCCAGGCAACTGCCGGGGAGTAACGAAACAAATCCGCTAGGGGAAGACAAGGCAACTCGCTGGGGAGTAAGCAAACAACTTGCTAAAGACAAGAGTAAATTGCTGGGGATATCCCAATCAATTCACAAGAACTCCGCTTGGGGAAATAACTGCTCCGCTGGGGAAGATAAACCAGGCAACTCTCTGGGGATAAGTCTCATACAGACCTCAGATGCGATAAACTCTGCTTTGGGAAATAACCGTTACTCCGCCGGGGACGACCCACATAATTCACAGGTAGAATCAACTCAGCTGGGGATGCAGGTATCAACCTGCTATGGAAACTCGTCCAATCCACTGGTGGGATGAACTCTGCTGGAGAAATGATTGCTTCGCTGGGGAAGACTTAACCAATCCATAGCTAGGAGAATAGCTTCGTTCTGGGAAATAACCGCTGGGGAATGTTCACAGGTGACGTCCTGCAAAACGGAATAACAGATGCCCCAGGGGATACATGGACAAGATACGCTCAAGTGTCCTCAACATTCAAAATGATTTTCAAATGTTTTAATCTTTTGCACGTTATTGTTTAGCCTTCATGTTTTTAGATGCAATGTTTATCAAAAATTCGGACGTTTTTGCAAACAAAACAGTAAAAGTAAAAACAAGAGAGCAATTTATCTGAATAACGACTTTTATTGATTGAAAATGTGCCTAAAAAGGCAAATACATCGGGAAGCAATTCCTAGGAAGAGGTAATTGCGCACAAAAGGAAAATAAACTATCCTAATGGCAATGTGAACACGACATCCACTGTTTCCCAACTCTGTTATAACTCATAGATCATCAGTTTCTTCCCAACTCCTTGCTTTCTGAGAAGACTGACTGGACCGATCACATCTTTCGAGATGGCAGCTGACAAAGCATGACGAAGTACAAATAACTCAGACTGTAGTCTTCGCTTTAATCCCTCTTTTGGCTGGATCGCCCTCTCGGGTTTTCAATCCACCGGGATACCCATTTTTGCCTAAGCCGCCCTTGCGGGTTTTCGACTTACCGGGTGTACAATTTTTTCATTTTTATCCCTAATTTTTGCCCGAACCTTTTCTTTCTGTTTTTGGTTCGCCGGGATGCCCATTTTTGCCTGGACTCTTTTATTCTTTTTGTCCAGCGGGTCTATTCATGCGAAGTATTTTTTGACTACATCTGAGTTAACAGGGGACGAGAAATCTTCACCATCCATAGTTGTAAGCATCAAGGCTCCACCGGAGAAGACCTTCTTCACAACATATGGACCTTCGTAATTAGGAGTCCATTTGCCCCTGTTATCTGTACCGGGAGGAAGGATCCTCTTCAGAACCAAATCACCAGTCTGAAATGTCCGAGGACGCACTTTCTGATCGAAGGCTCGCTTCATCCTTCTCTGATATAACTGCCCATGGCAAACAGCTGCTAACCGTCTTTCTTCGATAAGGCTTAACTCATTAAACCTTGTCCGAATCCACTCGGCTTCGTCCAGCTTGACATCTAATAATACCCTCAGAGAAGGGATCTCCACTTCAACTGGCAGGACTGCTTCCATACCATACACAAGGGAGTAGGGGGTTGCCCCGGTCGATGTACGTACAGAGGTACGGTACCCATGCAAAGCGAAAGGCAACATCTCATGCCAATCCTTGTACGTTACGACCATCTTTTGCACAATCTTCTTGATATTCTTGTTAGCTGCCTCTACAGCACCATTCATCTTTGGTCTGTAAGGAGAAGAATTGTGATGTTCAATCTTGAAATCTCTGCACAGCTCCTTCATCATCTTGTTGTTGAGATTTGAACCATTGTCAGTGATGATTCTCTCAGGGACTCCGTAACGACAGATGATTTCTTTCTTGATGAACCGGGCAACCACTTGTTTGGTAACACTAGCAAAGGAAGCTGCTTCCACCCATTTGGTGAAGTAATCAATCGCGACCAAGATGAAGCGATGTCCATTCGAAGCAGTAGGCTCAATCTTCCCAATCATGTCAATGCCCCACATGGCGAACGGCCAAGGCGAGTTCATGATATTCAACGGGCTTGGTGGTACATGCACCTTATCAGCATAGATTTGACACTTATGGCACTTCCGAGCGTATTTGAAACAATCGGATTCCATAGTCATCCAGTAATATCCGGCTCTCAGCAATTTCTTCGACATTGCATGACCACCAGCGTGGGTACCAAACGAACCCTCGTGCACTTCTTGCATTAACATGTCTGCTTCGTGTCTATCCACGCATCTGAGCAAGACCATGTCAAAGTTCCTCTTGTACAACACGTCATCCTGATTCAGATAAAAGCTTCCAGCTAGCCTTCTCAGGGTCTTCTTATCATTCTTTGACGCACCCTCAGGATACTCTTGAGTCTTGAGGAAGTTCTTGATGTCATAATACCACGGTTTCTCATCAATCGCCATAGACTCGGCTGCAAACACATACGCAGGCCTCTCGAGTCGATTTACCGCAACATGCGGTACATGATTCCACCAATGAACCTTTATCATAGAGGATAAGGTAGCCAGAGCATCAGCCATTTGATTCTCGTCCCGAGGGACATGATATAACTTCACCTTCTTGAAGAACGTCAGTATTCTTCTGGTGTAATCTCTATACGGAATCAAATGCGGCTGGTTTGTATTCCAATCTCCATTGACCTGATTGATCACTAGAGCTGAATCTCCAAATATGTCAAGTGTTTTGATCCTCAGATCAATGGCTTCTTCTATCCCCATGATACAAGCCTCATACTCAGCTTCATTGTTGGTGACGTCGAATGTCAATCTGGCAGAGAAAGGTATATGAGCACCTTTGGGATTGATCAACACTGCCCCAACACCGTTACCGTTCATATTCACAGCCCCATCAAACATCAGTGTCCACTTGTCATCAGGATCCGGTCCTTCCTCGACAAGCGGCTCTTCACAATCTTTCGTCTTCAGGTACATGATGTCTTCATCAGGGAATCCAAACATCATAGGCTGATAATCATCAATTGGTTGCTCGGCAAGATAGTCTGACAGGATACTACCTTTGATGGCCTTCTGTGACGTGTACTGGATGTCATATTCTGTTAAGATCATTTGCCATCGAGCAACGCGCCCGGTGAGAGCTGGCTTCTCAAAGATGTACTTTACTGGATCCATCTTAGAAATCAACAGAGTAGTATGGTTCAACATATACTGCCTTAGTCGGCGAGCAGCCCAGGCCAAAGCACAGCAAGTTTTCTCGAGCAGTGAATATCTTGTTTCACAGTCGGTAAACTTTTTGCTTAGGTAGTATATGGCATGCTCTTTTCGACCAGACTCGTCATGCTGACCCAATACACACCCCATTGAAGTCTCGGTGACTGATAGGTACATTATCAGTGGTCTCCCTAGAACTGGAGGAATCAGGATTGGAGGGTTCTGTAAATATTCTTTGATTTTGTCAAAAGCTTTCTGACAGTCATCATTCCATTTGATCGCCTGATTCTTTCTGAGTAGTTTGAAAATTGGTTCACATGTGGCAGTTAGATGAGATATGAACCTTGCAATGTAGTTCAACCTCCCTAAAAACCCACGGACTTGCTTTTCCGTCCTCGGTTCAGGCATCTCTTGAATAGCTTTGACCTTAGCTGGATCGACCTCAATCCCTTTCTCACTGACAATGAAGCCTAACAGCTTCCCTGATCTCACTCCAAACGTACACTTGTTCGGATTCAGCCTCAGCTCGAACTTGACCAATCTGTCAAACAACTTCTGCAGATTTACCAGGTGCTCCTCTTCTGTCTGTGACTTCGCAATCATATCATCCACGTACACTTCAATTTCTTTGTGCATCATGTCATGAAAGAGAGTCGTCATTTCCCTCTGATAGGTAGCACCGGCATTCTTCAGCCCAAATGGCATCACTTTGTAGCAGAACGTGCCCCAAGGTGTAATGAATGTCGTCTTTTCCATGTCCTCTGGTGCCATCTTGATCTGATTATAGCCTGAGAAACCGTCCATGAAAGAGAACACCGAGGATTGAGCCGTATTATCCACCAATACATCAATGTGAGGTAATGGGAAATCATCTTTCGGACTCGCTCTGTTCAAATCCCGGTAGTCGACACACATTCTGACTTTGCCATCCTTCTTTGGCACAGGAACAATGTTGGCAACCCACGGTGGATATCTGGTAACAGCCAGGAAACCTGCATTCCACTGCTTCTGAACCTCTTCCTTGATCTTGACGGCCATATCAGGACTAGTTCTGCGAAGCTTCTGCTTGACCGACGGACACTCTTCTCTAAAAGGCAATCGATGCACCACAATGTCTGTATCCAACCCAGACATGTCTTGATATGTCCAGGCGAATATTTCCACATATTCTCTTAGCATCTCAATCAGCCTCCTCTTGACAGAGTCTTCTAAAGCAGCCCCAATCTTGATCTCTCTTCTGGCGTCCTCAGTACCCAGATTAACAATTTCCAACTCCTCCTGATGAGGTTGGATAACCCTTTCCTCTTGCTTCAGCAATCTGACCAATTCTGCAGGGAGTTCACAGTCTTCCTCACTCTCCTCTTCAGCTTGGTAGATGGGATTATCAAAATCATATGGAGCCATAACAGAGTCGTTCACAGTGGATGCCAAAATATCACTTCTGCATGTTTAATGTTTTATTTTTAGAAAAAGATTTCAATAAAGTCACAAAAAACAAAAACATTGCCATTTTATTATTTTGAAAAAAAAAGTGGAAAACCAAAAATAGAAAGACAAAGATCTCAAAATTTGATTGCAAAACGTCCTTTATTTATGATAATCATTTAAACATGATGAGGCCCTACAATGAACCACTACGCCTTGGGCAGAACGTAGGGTTTTCATGCAAAAATGAAAAAAACAAAGGAAAATTACTCTGTCAGAAGAGTAACTTGGACCACTTCTTCAGCCGTCCAATTGTTGATAGACTCCCCTGGTGCACACGGGCGGACCCAGACGTCTACATTGCAGTCACAGTCTTCACCATCAGTAGCAAAGACATCCCCATGGTTCATCAGCCCAGCGCTGGTAAAGGTGCTCGGACCCACACTCTGCTCTTCTTGGAGAGGCTCATAACCAATACCGAACTTGTCCTCCTTGACAGGCAAGTCTACCATCTTGCCCCAGCCTTCAGCTTTGCCGGAATCCACAACCTCCTTGGCTTGCTTGTAAGAAGCAATTGAAGCACCCGGCTTCCTCTGCTCAGCATAAGCTACCTTCTCAAGTGCCACGGTCTCAAATGCCTGGCATAAAGTTTCATGGATCTCGCCATCCACCTCGACATACTTGAATGAGGATAAATGACTCACTAGAATCTCTTCTTCACCGCACACGGTCACAATCTGACCGTTCCAGACATACTTGAGCTTCTGGTGGAGAGTCGACGAGACTGCCCCTGCTGCGTGTATCCACGGACGCCCCAACAAACAGCTATAGGCGGGCTGAATGTCCATAACATAGAAAATGATGTCGAAAACTTCGGGACCTATCTTCACTGGCAGGGTAACCTCACCAAACACAGAACGTTTGGATCCGTCAAAAGCACGCACAATAAGGTCACTGGGAGTGAGCACAACTCCCTCAACATCAATCTTCTTCAAAATCTGCTTTGGCAGGACATTCAGGGACGACCCGGTGTCTACCAACACGTGAGACAGAACAACACCCTTGCACTCCATAGTGATGTGCAAGGCTTTGTTATGATTACGACCCTCAGGCGTCAAGTCTAGGTCAGTGAAACCTACACCATGCCTGGTGCTCACGTTGGCTAGCACACCCTCCAGTTGGTTGACGGAGATCTCTTGCGGTACGTATGCCATGTTTAACATCTTCAGCAAGGCATCACGATGTGCCTCTGAGCACAACAGCAAAGAGAGTATTGAAATCTTGGACGGAGTCTGGTTGAGCTGATCTACGATCTTGTAGTCACTCTTCTTGATAATCTTCATAAATTCTTCCACGTCCTTTTCAAATGAACCCTCAACCTCCCTCTGAGCCGGTTCCTCGTCAACTACAACCTGTTTACCCTTAGCCCTAGCAGATGCCTCAGCGTTAGCATCTCTCAATGGCTGAGGAGCAAACAATCGTCCACTCCGGGTAAAACCTCCTGGTCCCCCAACATTGTCCACCACAGGACTTGCAACCACAGGAGTTTTTACCGGTGCACTGATTGTCACAGGCGCTTGACTTACTGGCCTCATCTGATTATCAGCCCTCCGATTGCTGCGATAGGCATTATCATACCTCCAAGGCACAACCCTACTATTCTCAACCGGTCTTCTGCCAGACGCAACGATAGTAGTTGGAGCATTGATGGTTACTGGAGTGGAAATGGTAACTGGAGTACCATTTGCTGCAGATGAACTTACGCCCCCTTGTCCTCGTCCTTTAGACGGTTTGAAGTAGATGGTGACAGTCGACACCGACCCAATATCTTTAGCAGCTCGACTGAACTGGAGACAACCTTCATCAATCAACTTTTGAATACCAGCCCTCAACTGGTCACAACCATTAGCAGCTTCAACACAATTCAAACAACCCTCAACACAGCCCGGGTAGACACCCCCTTCCAACAGACGACCCTTTACCACTGGTAGAGAAGTCTGAACATCATCCACACTATCAACCAGATTTTCAGCTTCTCCCCCTTCAATACTGTTCACCCTATGCCCACCATGCTGAGGCATAGGATTGTTCACTACATTGGGTACCGGAGCAAAATTGATCGCCTTGGCATCGATCAAGTCTTGAACCTTGTGTTGCAAAGCCCGACATTTCTCAGTATGGTGGCCTGGTGCCCCAGAATGAAAGTCACAGCGGACGTTCGCATCATATCCAGGCGGCAATACTGTTGGAGGAGCCATTGTACGCAACTCGACAAACCCTAACCGGAGTAGTTCGGGCAAGAGTTCGGCGTACGACATTGGCAATGGATCAAAGCGTCGATCAGCCATCCTCTGCTTGGGCTGATACGGACGTTGTTGTTGTTGTTGTGGTTGTTGAACCCTTTGTTGTTGTTGTTGACGAGGCTGAGGTGCAGGAATGGTCACTGCAGCAACCGGGCGATACTGTTCTCTACTCACACTTCCTCTGTACACATTCCCTCGGTGTTGTACAGCATTGGTCTCTCCTTCTCTACGGCGAGGTGCCCCAGAGAAGGGTTTCTTCGAAGAAGAACCCGCATCATGAATCCTACCGGCCTTGATCAGACTTTCGGTTCTCTCGCCACAGATGACGACATCAGAAAAACTTCCGAATGGGCAGCTTCCCATCCGGTCCATATACACACCTTGAAGAGTGCTGATAAACATGTCAGTCAACTCCCTTTCCAGCATAGGGGGTTGAACTCTTGCAGCAAGCTCGCGCCATCTCTGGGCGTACTCTTTAAAGCTCTCATTGTTTTTCTGACACAGACTCTGCAGCTGAGTCCGGGTCGGAGCCATGTCCATATTATGCTTGTATTGCCTGAGGAACGCTTCACCCAAGTCCCTCCAGCATCTGATGGAATCCCGCTTCAACTCCATATACCAATCCAAAGATGCCCAGATAGGCTGTCTTGGAAAAAATACATCCACATCTTCTCATCGTCAGTGTATGCGGAGATTTTTCTGTAGTATGCCTGCACATGGGTGCGAGGACAGGAGGTACCGTTGTATTTGTCGAATGACGGTGCCTTGAATTTGTGCGGGATTCTCAGTCCTTCAACTAATCCCATGTTTGTAACATCAAAACCGAGGGAGTTTTGACATTCCATAGCCCGGATTTTCTCAGCAAGGGCCTCAACTTTACGATCTCTCGCATCATTTCTGCCCAAAATGTCTTCGTCTTCACTGAGCAGAGTAAACATATCCTCTTGTCTATCAACAATCGGAATTCTGTTACGGGCCGGAGCATGGATGACTCTGGCATTAGCAACATCTGGAGCAATTGGTTGACCGTTAACTCGAATACCCCTCAACTCTTCACCTTCAGCATAGTTGTTGACGGGAATAGCAGCAGCAGGAGTGTCATGAACTGGGTTTCCTTCTTGCAGAGGCTGGTTGGGCGGTGGGATTACAGCTTCTTGCCTCTAAACCAGAGCTCGGAGTTCTTCTTGTCCTTGTGCAACCCCTTGCATCATGTGAATAAATTGGGCCATGTTAGCCCTCATCTCAGCTAACTCAGCTTGTACTTGATCCATATTCCGCTGATGGTTGAGTCTGGTTGAGTAGCGATGCGGTCTTTGATCAGCTATCCTGCCTGAACACAGGAACCAAAGTGAGAAGACGGCACAAGAACACCTGTTATGCAAATGAAATGAGTATGATGTTAATGATGTGTATGATGCACATGATATGCTCATTTCTCAGGCATTCAAAGAGCCTGATCCATCCTCAAAAGATGGCAACCTGCAGCAACAAGAGAACAACAGGATACAAGGAAAAATGAGAGCAACAGGGAAATACTGACAACCCTATCTATAAATAAGGGCAATACAACCAAGTCAACTGAGTATTCAAATAAACAGAGTACAAACAAATGAATCCCATCCAACAAGCCTGGAGGTGATTCTCAATAAAAAGATCCAAAAGACGGAGTACAAACAAATGAATCCCATCCAACAAGTCTGGAGGTGATTCTCAACACAATACATCAAAGATACAATCTAAGACAGACGGTCTTCCGGAATGAGGGTCTTCAGGTAATGGCACTGGTCTATCAACAGTGTGCACTCTGAACATTCTGGTAGAGGAGTGATCTTCTCCTTCAACTGTCTTCTAAGCTCCAAGACTTCTCCTCCAAGATAGTCCTCTGATGTCTGTCTCAACTCCATCTCTTTCTTCAACTGAACGTCTTTGTCTTTGAGTTACTTCTCTAAATCTCTGATCTTCTTTTGATAGCTGACTTCTGCTCTCTGCAGTCTCAGGCGCTCCCTATGCTCTTCATCCAACATGGATTCCATCTCCTCATATGATCTCTTCTTGCTCCTTGCTCTGCTAGCATCCTCTCCTTGCACTTCCCTGAGTTGATGGGCCAAGTGCAACCTATCAGCTTTAGCTTTGTACAACTCCATCTGGGTGTCCTGCTCCTTCTCCCTCAAACGGCGACTCTCCATCAGGGCTTGCTTATAGTGCTCAGCAGGCACACTATCAGCAAGAACCAAAGGTGGTTGCTCTTGCAACGGCTCCATCCTATCGTAGGGTAGCAACAAAGTTTCCACTCTCTTCTTTACCCAATCAGTGTAATCGGGCATTGCAATGGCAAACTTCTTCCCTAAGACAGATCCATCTCTAACACCAATAGACTTCCAAGCTCTTCCTATCTGCTCCAATCTAACAGGGTCATCCTTCTTCTCAAAATACACACTCTCAGTTATCTCAGCTTCAAGTGGTCTTCTACTCATAACAAAACCTAACTGGCGAAGAGAAAGAACTGGATTATAATTTATACAACCCTTGGTCCTCACGAGTGGCACATTCCGGAATTCTCCACAGCTCATAATAACATTCCGTACGTCCATCCGGTAGGACTGCCATCTGATGTCGTAGGAGGTAAGTGACATGACCCTCTGAGTCCACTTGAGAGTGCTCTGAGTATCCAGAAAGGGTCCACTACCAGGCAGGAGAGACATAAACCATCTGAGCAGGAGAGGTAGACAGCCCTTGATAGCTCCACCCTTACCATGCCTACTGTGAATGGCATAATAAGTATCAGCTAATAGGGTGGGGACTGGATTCCCTCCAATGAAGACACTGATGGCAGCATGGTCAACGAAATTGGGCATGCTTGGGAATAGGACGATCCCATAGATCATAACAGCAAGCTGGGTGTAAAAAGCTTCCCAATTCCCCTTCTCTGCTTCATTTCTAGCAACTCTCAAAAGAAACTTCAACGGCAGACCCACAACTCCCCCACTGGGCTTCCAATTATCACAAACTTCCTTAACACTCAAACGGAGAGCTCTGGCAACAACTTTAAAGTCAACCTCCTTTGGTACGTCCAGGAAAGGAACCTGATGCTGAATCGGGATGCTCAACAGGATAGAATACTCTTCGAGAGTAGGCGCTAACTGATAATCTTGGAACGTGAAACATCTAAGCTCCGGGTCATAGAACTGAAGAAGTGTCTGCAACGGCACTGGGTCAACTACCATCTTCAACAAAGTCAGCAGATCCCCATACTGGTCAATGAACCCCCTCTGATGATCACTGGTCACAAAACTGCTCAACTCAATCAGAGACGTCAAAGGCTCACGGTGAAAAACGTAGAAGCAAGTCTTCCGCTTCGGCTCTGGGACTGTTGCCATCTCTATCAGTAGACCAAGCTCTGGAATGTATCTGAGAAATGATATGCATGCAGGGATTAGTTTTTTTTTCTTTTTTCCTCATTTTTTTTTTAATTTTTTTTTATTGCGTATCTTTTGAAAATAAATATGCTATGATGCACATGATGCAGACACAACTGACTGGAGGTGCATCTCTGAACACAAAGTCGAAGCTTCGGTCTAAACTCAGAACCCAAATCCAACTTGAAAACCCAAGGTCCAATGAGACACTGTCGTCTGAACCCAAAGTCACCAACAGAACCACAAGTCACCAACGGTACCTGTAATAAAGATCAAACCCTTCCCCACTCACGGGTGTCGTCTAGGCCAGGGTAAGGTCGAAAGAAACGCAGGATAAACAACCCTTTCAAGAATATCATCCTGTGCACACCCGATGTATGCACCGATAATACCCCATTAGAGTCTGAACTGCTCGTGATATCAATGTTCCGCTAAGTGGCGTACACCACCCGCTTCCCATGAATCACTCTATTCCTAGGTATCCTAGATTTCACTCATGGTCTGGGTATTGGACCTTTTACCTCAACTGACTCCCACCCCCACAAAGAAAAACAGACAACCAGCCAGGCAGAATGAATAATGAATATGAATGCAAACATTAATGCACACAATAAATGCAAACAATAAATGAAATGAACAAATAATGAATGCAATAAATAAACACAGCACAAAGCAACCAAAACCCTAACCTAGAGAGCGCTAGGAGAGACTCGCTTAGGGAAGATGGACCAGCATAGGTCAACTTCTCTAGTCCCCAGCAGAGTCGCCAGCTGTCGCATTACGCAAAAAAACCGGCGGGAAAACAAGAACAACAGAGCCGCCACCGTGCGTTATTTATCCCAAAAGAGGGAAAGGAAACGCTCGAAGTAAACCTAGGAAAGAAGCATGGTCTCGCGACCAAAGAGAATGGGATCGGGAGTCGGTTATGCGAAGGGAAGGTATTAGCACCCCTACGCATCCGTCGTACTCGACGGGATCCACGCACAATAGGAAGGAAAATGGTTGCTAAAACACTGCTCACACACACACACACTGGCTGAAAGAGACACAAGAAAACAGACTGAAACTGACTCGGCAGGATACCGCATCCTGGGCCTACTTAGTCTATCAGGCATAGACATCAGAGTCGGAGTAGTTCGGACTGGGGAAACGACACATGCTCGCTAGGATGTCGCATCCTATGCATACGTATCTTCTTGGACGAAGAAGAATCAGAGCATTCGTAGCTCGGCTGACACGCACACAAACAAACACAGGCAAAGGCAAACGTGGAGCCTGAATGCCAATCACTGGACTTACATCAGCATCCGAACCAAAACAAACCCACACTAGAACCCGAATGCCACTCGATGGGCTTACATCAGCTTCCAAGCACACAACAACACACACAGAGGGGTTGAAGACAAAAGGTGGAAAAATAAAAAGGGCGCCCGGAGAGATCAGCTCATCTCCTGCCTACGTACCTCATCTGGTATGAGGATCAGGGCGACGTAGTTCCCCTACGCAGGGAAAAAGGACTAGCCTAACCAGATAACAGAGGGAGACACAACACTAGGGAGACTACGACTCGAGCCTAGATGTTGTCATGCAAAATCGTCCCTAAGTTAAGGTTTCTAGCTAACTTGCACAGGAAGCAAGCCTATCCTAAACATGACTTGCACAGGAAGCAAGCCACACCTAACCTAACTTGCACAGGAAGCAAGGGTCTCGATTGCAACTAGGGCAAGAGAAAGGGGAGGTCTCAATCGCAACGAGGGCGAGAGAAAAGAATTAGTGTTAGTTGTTAGTCAAACTCGACAAGACATCGCATCTCGTGCCTACGTATCTCATCTGGACATGAGAATCAGAGTTGCCGTAGTTCGGCTAAACTATTCCCGTTGGTTTGTGTTTTTTAAGTGGACAACGTCACTACGCAATCTACTGGATGCTCGACCTTTGGAGACTTACTCACCTGTAGTAGAAGGAGTTAACGTATCCTTAAGAGGAGATCATATTTGTTTGTGTTTTAGGAAAGCTCAAGCAAGAAAGGAAGTCCTATACGAAGGAACCGTGCTACCTTAATTGACATGCAAACGAGACTACGCGGAGTCTAGCAAACCTAGGGGATACAATCACACCACACAAGCACATACAGCATGAAATAAACACACCAACAAGGGGGCTCAAACATCAAGGCTAGGTTTTAGTCGAGGGGTCATATCAACCTCAACAAACAAACCACTTGAACTGGGTAGTGTTAGCTCTTAACCTTGCCATTGAGGGGCTAAGGTGAAGCAGATGAAAGGTGAGTGAAGATAAGACTTCACAGCTCTTATCCCTGGCCTGGGAGAGCTTAAGACAAGAATGTGTGGGTTCAGAAAGTGGGAACCCTTCTACACATTTGAAACTGACTCAACTGTACAATTGTACAAGATCTTGGGTTTGTATCTGCAATGCATCAACACAGTGGTGTGAGCAAAGCAGATGACACACAGAATAGCAGGGGATAGGTTGCATATCCCTTGGGTTCTGCCAATTGCCTCTTCACTTAGGAGGTCTTTGACTCTATACAAGGACAAATGTAAACAGTCACAAACATTGCCTCTTAAGGAGGACTTCAGACAGTTGCCTGGCCAAGTAACAGGCCAGGTCTTCCAGACTACATGAAGATTAGAAGTATACCTCAATGCAAATTGCTTATACAAGCAAAGCAAAGCAAAAGTTCACAAGGAACTGAGCAACTAAAAGCACCTGAAATAGTCAAGCAGACATTAGTATGCAACTTCAAAACAAAGCAAAAGGAAACAGACATCAACAGTTAATCATAAGCAAGTGAATGTGCAAGACACAAGGCTCAAGGCATGTGAGCCAGGCAACCTACAAAACATAACATGTTAGTCATGATAAACAAGCAAACAAAACCAATTTATGTTGGTCTCATTGGACAATTGTTGGTCAACCTGAAAAAATGAGCTCAAATGTGAGTAACAGGACCACTAGGGCAAGCCTAGGGTCAAAAGGGAATGAAAAAGTTAAAACAGCAAGTGGCAAGCATCCAAAATCATGTTCAAACAATCAAGAAACAATACCAATTGGTTTCACATTCATATCAATTATTATCATCATTTCATAAGCAAAAGAAGTCAAGGTATGACATTTAGAAGCTCATAGAAGTCAACAGCAAGACTTGAATCAAAATCGATCTCAAACATTTCCAAAAATCACCAAATAAATCATGGTCAATCACAACCCACAGCATGGTAAGCATGTCAAATTTCATCTCATTTGGACAAGTGGAAGGCAGTCAATGAAAATCAGAAAGGCAAGGCAATTTTGAACATGCTCAAAGAAGTCAACCAAACATGCATCAACTTGAAAAATTCATAAGTCAGGGATGGCATATGATAAATGAATGGGACTAAAACCATGGTAATGATTAAGATGTCTAGTAATCTCATGTAAAATTTCATGTCCATCTAATAAAGTATGAGGATTTCACAAATGAAATGGGAACAAGTGTCACAAAAAGTCAACATAAGACCAAACAGGGGACAAAAATCTCAATCAATTGGAAAATGCCCTAAACAAATCCACAAAAAATCATATGTAAACTAGACATACTCAAGCTCAATTATGCAAAAATTAAATCCATTTGGAGGTCAAGAAGCATGGCTATGAAAATCATGAAGTTGCACATCAATCGTGTGACACAAATTGTCACACCCTACTTCAAAAAATCATAACTCAAAATCCAGATAAGATAAATTCATGATCTTTATACCAAAATCACCAGGGATATGTCTAGTTTGTGCACAAAAATTTTCAAGGTCAAAGGATAAAGCATGACTATTTCACAAAGGTTTTGGTAAAAGGTACAAAATATTGATACATGCCACAAACCCTAATGCCAAATAAAAACCAAACATCCAAAAATTCTGGAAAACATATGACAAAATAATAGAGATCATGATGAATCAAATGCAAAAAATCCCATTCAAATTGGATTAAACATGATGAAGTTATGATTTTTGCAAGATGAGCATACAAAGATGAAATAATTAAATGACATAACATGTTTTAATGGGCCACATGCCACGAGGATGGCAATTTTGTAATTCCCAGGTCACTTAACCAATACGCGGTCGTTTAGGGCAATGAAAGGAAATAAAATGATTGGCTGTTGGCCAACAGTGCCATGCAATGCACGTGGGGACAGAAAAATCTGGGCAAGGCATTCATATTTTAGGGTTTCATGTACAGTAGCATAACATTCATCTTCCCAAATCGATTCAACCAATTTTTTTTCCAGAAATTGCAATTAGACACACCAATCGACTCAGCAAGCAACAAGCAACATGAATCCATCATTTATTTTCATTAAAACACACTACAAATCACGAATCGAGCAAAAACAATATGCAACATCAAACTTTAAAACAACATAACTTCACAAATACTCAACCATTTTCATCAACTCAAAGCTTATAATGACCAGGGCAAGTATATCTACAAAGTGCATAGCATGGTTTCAAGAAATTGGAGATTTGAAATCTTACTTGATTTTGAAACGATGAGTGAAACGGTTGTTGTTTGATGTTGTAAGCTCGAAACAGATGAAGGTTTAAGCTCCAGATGATGAATGGTTAAGATGTTTAGCTCAGTGATGCTTGAAACAAACCAAATCGAAATCTGCCATTGATGATGCTTAGAGAAAAAAGTCACGAAAATGCTGCTACAGTTGGTGTTTGATGCTTGGAAACAGCTCACAATGATGGTCAGATGTTGTATTAAGCAAGGCAATGTTGAGTTCTTTGACAATTGTTGACAGATTTTGAAAATGGCAAGAGATGAGATTTTGAGAGAGTGAGTTTTTTTCTGTTCTTTCTGTGGCTGCTAGGGTTTAGAATGACAGAGAAAAGGATATATATTTGCTGTTTTAGGTTGCCTTAATGAAGTGTTAATCATGTTTTGTTTTAATGAGCATTTTGCTAAGTTGCCACATTTGTCCATATGGTGAGGTGTGATAGCTAGTGCACGAATTGGGCTTGCAAGCATGACCAAAACATGATTTCAGAACTATTTTGAATAGCCATAATGATTGGAAATGCATAAATCAAAAATTCACTTTTATGCCTCACTTAAAAATAATTCAAGTAAGTCAAAAAATGTCATTTTGATCCATAAGGTTTTGGTACATGAAGGTCACATTTTTGGAAAGAGGAGGTTAAATATGACTTGTTGGAAAAAACCCCACCAAATTTGGCCAAATGGTTTGAGAGATATGGCCTTTTGAAGTTCAAGAATTTTTGAAAATGAATTGATCATATCTTGCCAACCATACATGGGAATTGAGAGTTCTTGGACTTTTTGGAAATGGGAGAACAAGATCTTCAACTTTCACGTTGGGCAAAAATTCATTTGAAGCTTGTATCATGATGTAAGTTTAGGCTCAAGAAGTTTCCATTTTTGGCAGTTAAAATTACAGGTCCAGTTTCTATTTTTGGAAATTTCTGATTTGGCTTCAAATTCTTCAATGATGATGTTTGTCATGATATATGAGGCCTATTTGGACATGAATAAGCTCTCTCAAACCAAATCCATCCATCAAAACCATAAAATCAAGCCCAGTTGACCAAGTTTGACTTTTTAGGGTTTCTGACTGACTGTGCATTGACTGATGGCTTCTGAACATCCAATCTTTGACCTAAACACTTCAAATGGATCCCCAAGTCATGTGAACATGTTGGACCAACCCTAGGGCCTTGGCTCAATAAGAAACACACTTGCTTGCTCGCTTGATTGACTGATCTCCTGACCAGTTTGACCTAATTCTTCTGATGATCTTGCACTTGAGGCAAAAGGGACAATGCAATGCTATGCAGTGGACCATGTTAATGCTATGACCTAATATGAGAATGTATGTACAATGATAGGTGCAAATTTGAGGTGCTACAACAGGGGAAGGAAAATCTTCACCATCCATTGTTGTAAGCATCAAGGCTCCACCGGAGAAGACCTTCTTCACAACATATGGACCTTCGTAATTAGGCGTCCACTTGCCCCTGTTATCTGTACCAGGAGGAAGGATCCTCTTCAAAACTAGATCACCAGTTTGAAATGTCCGAGGACGCACTTTCTGATCAAAGGCTCATTTCATCCTTCTCTGATATAACTGCCCATGGCACACAGCTGCTAACCGTCTTTCTTCGATAAGGCTCAACTCATTAAACCTTGTCCGAATCCACTCGGCTTCGTCCAGCTTGACATCCAATAATACCCTCAGAGAAGGGATCTCTACTTCAACAGGTAAGACTGCTTCCATACCATACACAAGGGAGTAGGGGGTTGCCCCGGTCGACGTACGCACTGAGGTACGGTATCCATGCAAAGCGAAAGGCAACATCTCATGCCAATCCTTGTACGTTACGACCATCTTCTGCACAATCTTCTTTATATTCTTGTTCGCCGCCTCTACAGCACCATTCATCTTCGGTCTGTAAGGAGAAGAATTGTGATGTTCAATCTTGAAATCTCTGCAAAGCTCTTTCATCATCTTGTTATTGAGATTTGAACCATTGTCAGTGATGATTCTCTCAGGGACTCCATAACGACAGATGATTTCTTTCTTGATGAACCGGGCAACCACTTGTTTGGTGACACTAGCAAAAGAAGCTGCTTCTACCCATTTGGTGAAGTAATCAATCGCAACCAAAATGAAGCGATGTCCATTCGAAGCAGTAGGCTCAATCTTCCCAATCATGTCAATGCCCCACATGGCAAACGGCCAAGGCGAGTTCATGACATTCAACGGGCTTGGTGGTACATGCACTTTGTCAGCATAGATTTGACACTTATGGCACTTCCGAGCATATTTGAAGCAATCGGATTCCATAGTCATCCAATAATATCCGGCTCTCAGCAATTTCTTCGACATTGCATGACCACCAGCGTGGGTACCAAACGAACCCTCGTGCACTTCTTGCATTAACATGTCTGCTTCGTGTCTATCCACGCATCTGAGCAAGACCATGTCAAAGTTTCTCTTATACAACACGTCATCCTGATTCAAATAAAAGCTTCCAGCTAGCCTTCTCAGGGTCTTCTTATCATTCTTCGACGCACCTTCAGGATACTCTTGAGTCTTGAGGAAATTCTTGATGTCAAAGTACCATGGCTTCTCATCAATCGCAACAGACTCGGCTGCAAACACATACGCAGGCCTCTCGAGTCGATTCACCGCAACATGGGGCACATGATTCCACCAATGAACTTTTATCATGGAAGATAGAGTAGCCAAGGCATCAGCCATCTGATTCTCATCCCGGGGGACATGATACAATTTAACCTTCTTGAAGAACGTCAGTATTCTTCTGGTGTAATCTCTATACGGAATCAGATGCGGCTGGTTCGTATTCCAATCTCCATTGACCTGATTGATCACTAGAGCTGAATCTCCAAAAATGTCAAGAGTCTTGATCCTCAGATCAATGGCTTCTTCTATCCCCATGATACAAGCCTCATACTCAGCTTCATTGTTGGTGACGTCGAACGTCAATCTGGCAGAGAAAGGTATATGAGCACCTTTGGGATTGATCAGCACTGCCCCAACACCATTACCGTTCATATTCACAGCCCCATCAAACATCAGTGTCCATTTGTCATCAGGATCCGGTCCTTCCTCAACAAGCGGCTCTTCGCAATCTTTTATCTTTAGATACATGATGTCTTCATCAGGGAATTCAAACATCATAGGCTGATAGTCATCAATTGGTTGCTCGGCAAGATAGTCTGACAGGATACTACCTTTGATGGCCTTCTGCGACGTGTACTGAATGTCATACTCTGTTAAGATCATCTGCCATCGAGCAACGCGCCCGGTGAGAGCCGGCTTCTCAAAGATGTACTTTACTGGATCCATCTTAGAAATCAACAGAGTAGTATGGTTCAACATATACTGTCTTAGTCGGCGAGCAGCCCAGGCCAAAGCACAGCAAGTTTTCTAGAGCAGTGAATATCTTGTTTCACAGTCGGTAAACTTTTTGCTAAGGTAGTATATGGCATGCTCTTTTCGACCAGACTCGTCATGCTGCCCCAATACACACCCCATCGAGTTCTCGGTAACTGATAGGTACATTATCAACGGTCTCCCAGGAACTGGAGGAATCAGGATTGGAGGGTTCTGTAAATACTCTTTGATCTTGTCAAAAGCTTTCTGACAGTCATCATTCCACTTGATCGCCTGATTTTTTCTGAGCAGTTTGAAAATTGGTTCACATGTGGCAGTTAGGTGAGATATGAACCTTGCAATGTAGTTCAACCTCCCTAAAAACCCACGGACTTGCTTTTCCGTTTTCGGTTCAGGCATCTCTTGAATAGCTCTGACTTTTGCTGGATCAACCTCAATCCCTTTTTCGCTGACAATGAAGCCTAACAGCTTCCCTGATCTCACCCCAAACGTACACTTGTTCGGATTCAGCCTCAGCTTGAACTTGACCAATCTGTCAAACAACTTCTGCAAATTAACCAGGTGCTCCTCTTCTGTCTGCGACTTCGCAATCATATCATCCACATACACTTCAATTTCTTTGTGCATCATGTCATGAAAGAGAGTCGTCATTGCCCTCTGATAGGTAGCACCGGCATTCTTCAGCCCAAATGGCATTACTTTGTAGCAGAATGTGCCCCAAGGTGTAATGAATGTCGTCTTTTCCATGTCCTCTGGCGCCATCTTGATCTGATTATAACCCGAGAAACCATCCATGAAAGAGAATACCGAGGATTGAGCCGTATTATCCACCAATACATCGATGTGAGGTAATGGGAAATCATCTTTCGGACTCGCTCTGTTCAAATCCCGGTAGTCGACACACATTCTGACTTTGCCATCCTTCTTCGGCACAGGGACAATGTTGGCCACCCACGGTGGATAACTGGTAACAGCCAGAAAACCTGCATCCCACTGCTTCTGAACCTCTTCCTTGATCTTGACAGCCATATCAGGACTAGTTCTGCGAAGCTTCTGCTTGACCGACGGACACTCTTCTCTAAGAGGTAACCGATGCACCACAATGTCTGTATCCAACCCAGACATGTCTTGATATGACCAGGCGAATATCTCCACATATTCTCTTAGCATCTCAATTAGCCTCCTCTTGACAGAGTCTTCTAAAGCAGCCCCAATCTTGATCTCCCTTCTGGCGTCCTCAGTACCCAGATTAACAATTTCCAACTCCTCCTGATGAGGTTGGATGACCCTTTCCTCTTGCTTCAGCAATCTGACCAATTCTGCAGGGAGTTCACAGTCTTCCTCACTCTCCTCTTCAGCTTGGTAGATGGGATTATCAAAATCATACTGAGCCATAACAGGATTGTTCACAGTGGATGCCAAAAGATCACTTCTGCATGTTTAATGTTTTGTTTTTAGAAAAAGATTTCAATAAAGTCACAAAAACAAAAACATTGCCATTTTTATTATTTTGAAAAAGTGAAAACAAAAATAGAAAGACAAAGATCTCAAAATTTGATTGCAAAACGTCCTTTATTTATGATAATCATTAAAACATGATGAGGCCCTACAATGAACCACTACGTCTTGGGCAGAACGTAGGGTTTTTCATGCAAAATGAAAAAAACAAAAGAAAATTACTCTGTTAGAAGAGTAACTTGAACCACTTCTTCAGCCGTCCAATTATTGATAGACTCCCCTGGTGCACAAGGGCGGACCCAGATGTCCAAATCACAATCACTGTCACAGTCTTCACCATTAGTAGCAAAGACATCCCCATGATTCATCAGCCCAGCGCTGGTAAAGGTGCTCGGACCCACACTCTGCTCTGCTTGGAGAGGCTCATATCCAATACCGAACTTGTCTTCCTTGACTGGCAAGTCTACCATCTTGCCCCATCCCTCAGCTCTACCGGAGTCAACCACCTCCTTGGCTTGCTTATAGGATGCAATCGAAGCACCTGGCTTCCTCTGCTCAGCATAAGCCACCTTCTCAAGCGCCACGGTCTCAAATGCCTGGCATAAGGTTTCGTGGATCTCGCCATCTACCTCGACATACTTGAACGAGGACAGGTGGCTCACCAGAATCTCTTCTTCGCCACACACGGTCACAATCTGACCGTTCCAGACATATTTGAGCTTTTGGTGGAGAGTCGACGAGACTGCCCCTGCTGCGTGAATCCACGGACGCCCCAACAGACAGCTATAGGCGGGCTGAATGTCCATAACATAGAAGATTATATCAAATACCTGCGGACCTATCTTCACCGGCAAGGTAACTTCACCAAACACAGAACGTTTGGATCCATCAAAAGCACGCACAATAAGGTCACTGGGAGTGAGCACAACTCCCTCAACATCAATCTTCTTCAGAATTTGCTTTGGTAGGACATTCAGTGACGACCCGGTGTCTACCAGCACGTGAGACAGAACAGCACCTTTGCACTCCATAGTGATGTGCAAGGCTTTGTTGTGATTACGACCCTCAGGCGTCAAGTCCAGGTCAGTGAAACCTACACCATGCCTGGTACTCACGTTGGCTAGCACACCCTCCAGCTGGTTGACGGAAATCTCTTGCGGTACGTATGCCATGTTCAGCATCTTCAGCAAAGCATCACGGTGTGCCTCAGAGCACAACAACAAAGAGAGTATTGAAATCTTGGACGGAGTCTGGTTGAGCTGATCTACGATCTTGTAGTCACTCTTCTTGATGATCTTCATGAATTCCTTGACGTCCTTTTCAAAAGAACCCTCAGCCTCCTTCTGAGCTGGTTCCTCGTCAACCACAACTTGTTTGCCCTTAGCCCTAGCAGATGCCTCAGCATTAGCATCTCTCAACGGCTGAGGAGCAAACAGTCGTCCACTCCGGGTAAAACCTCCTGGTCCACCCACATTGTCCACCACAGGACTTGCAACCACAGGAGTTCTAACCGGTGCACTGATTGTCACAGGCGCTTGAACTGCTGGCCTCATCTGATTATCAGCCCTCCTATTACTGCGATAGGCATTATCATACCTCCAAGGCACAGCCCTACTATTCTCAACCGGTCTTCTGCCAGACGCAACGATAGTAGTTGGAGCATTGATGGTTACTGGAGTGGAAATGGTAACTGGAGTACCATTTGCTGCAGATGAACTTACGACCCCTTGTCCTCGTCCTTCAGACGGTTTGAAGTAGATAGTGACAGTCGACACTGACCCATTATCTTTGACAGCCCGACTGAACTGGACACACCCTTCGTCAATCAGCTTTTTAATACCAGCCCTCAACTGGTCACAACCATTGATAGCTTCTTCACAGCCCAAACAACCCTCATTACAGCCCGGGTAGACACCCTCCTTCAGCAGACGGCCCTTTACCACTAGTAGAGAAGTTTGAACATCTTCAACACTGTCAACTAGGTCTTCAGCTTCTGCTTCAATATTGTTTACCCTATGCCCACCATGCTGAGGCATAGGATTGTTCACTACATTGGGTACCGGAGCAAAATTGATCGCCTTGGCATCGATCAAGTCTTGAACCTTGTGTTGCAAAGCCCGACATTTCTCAGTATGGTGGCCTGGTGCCCCAGAATGAAAGTCACAGCGGACGTTCGCATCATATCCAGGTGGCAACACTGTTGGTGGAGCCATTGTACGCAGCTCGACAAACCCTAACCAGAGTAGTTCGGGCAGTAATTCGGCGTACGACATTGGCAATGGATCAAAACGTCGATCAGCCATCCTCTGCTTGGGCTGATACGGACGTTGTTGCTGTTGTTGTTGTTGTTGCGGCTGTTGAACCCTTGGTTGTTGTTGTTGACGAGGCTCAGGTGCAGGAATAGTCACTGCAGCAACCGGACGATACTGATCTCTGTTCACAACTCCTCTGTACACACCCCCTCGGTGGACAGCATTGGTCTCTCCTTCTCTACGGCGAGGTGCCCCAGAGAAGGGTTTCTTCGATGACGAAGAAGACCCCACATCCTGAATCCTACCGGCCTTGATTAAACTTTCGGTTCTCTCGCCACAGATGACGACATCAGAAAAACTTCCGAATGGGCAGCTTCCCATCCGGTCCATATACACACCTTGAAGAGTGCTGATAAACATGTCCGTCAACTCCCTTTCCAGCATAGGGGGTTGAACTCTCGCAGCAAGCTCGCGCCATCTCTGGGCGTACTCTTTAAAGCTTTCAGTATTTTTCTGACACAGACTCTGCAGCTGAGTCCGGGTCGGAGCCATATCCATATTATGCTTGTACTGTCTGAGGAAAGCTTCACCCAAATCCCTCCAGCACCTAATTGAATCCCTTTTCAAATCCATGTACCAGTCCAAAGACGCCCCAGATAGGCTGTCTTGGAAAAAGTACATCCACATCTTCTCATCATCAGTGTATGCGGATATCTTTCTGTAGTATGCCTGCACATGAGTGCGAGGGCAGGAAGTACCGTTGTATTTGTCGAATGACGGTGCTTTAAACTTGTGCGGGATTCTCAAGCCTTCAACCAATCCCATGTTAGTAACGTCAAAACCGAGAGAGTTTTGACACTCCATAGCACGGATCTTCTCAGCAAGGGCCTCAACTTTGCGGTCTCTCGCATCGTTCCTTCCCAAAATGTCGTCGTCTTCGCTGAGCATAGTGAACAAATCCTCTTGTCTGTCAACAATCGGAATTCGGTTACGGGCCGGAGCATGGATTACCCTGGCATTAGCAGTATCTGGAGCAATCGGTTGACCGTCGACTCAAATACCCCTCAACTCTTCTCCTACAGCATAGTTGTTGATGGGTACAGCAGCAGCAGGGTTATCATTGATCGGGCCTCCCTCTGGCAGAGCCTGGTTGGGCGGTGGAATTACAGCTTCTTGCCTCTGAACTAGGGCTCGGAGTTCTTCTTGTCCTTGCGCAACCCCTTGCATCATGTGCATGAACTGGGCCATGTTAGCCCTCATCTCTGCTAGCTTAGCTTGTACTTGATCCATGTTCCTTTGATGGTTGAGTCTCGTTGAGTAGCGGTGCGGTCTCTGATCAGCTATCCTGCCTGAACACAGGAACCAAAGTGAGAAGTCGGCACAAGAACACCTGTTATGCAAATGAGATGAGTATGATGTTTAATGATGCGTATGATGCACATGATATGCTCATTTCTCAGGCATTCAAAGAGCCTGGTCCATCCTTAAAAGATGGCAACCTGCAGCAACAAAGGAACAACAAATACAAGGGAAATGAGAACAACAAGGAAATACCAACAACCTTATCTACAAATAAAAGCAATAAGATCTTACAACCAAGTCAGCAAATATTCGACAAACAGAGTACAAACAGAATGAATCCCATCCAACAAGCCTGGAGGTGATTCTCAACAACAAAGATCCAAAAGGCGGAGTACAAACAAATGAATCCCATCCAACAAGCCTGAAGGTGATTCTCAACAAATACATCTAAGACAGACGGTCTTCCGGAATGAGGGTCTTCAGGTAATGGCACTGGTCTATCAATAGTGTGCATTCTGAACATTCTGGTAGAGGGGTAATCTTCTCCTTCAATTGTCTTCGAAGCTCCATGACTTCTCCTCCAAGATAGTCCTCTGATGCCTGTCTCAAGTCCACTTCTTTCTTCAACTGGACGTCTTTGTCTTTGAGTTGCTTCTCCAAGTCTCTGATCTTCTTCTGATAGTTGGCTTCGGCCCTCTGCAGTCTCAAGCACTCCCGATGCTCTGCATCCAACATGGACTCCATCTCTTCGTAAGATCTCTTCTTGCTCCTTGCTCTACTAGCATCCTCCCCTTGCACTTCCCTGAGTTGATGGGCCAAGTGCAACCTATCAGCTTTGGCTTTGTAGAGCTCCATCTGGGTATCCTGCTCCTTCTCTCTCAATCGGCGGTTCTCCATCAGAGCTTGCTTATAGTGCTCAGCGGGCACACTCTCAGCAAGGATCAAAGGTGGTTGTTCTTGCAACGGCTCCATCCTATCGTAGGGTAGCAACAAAGTTTCCACTCTCTTCTTTACCCAATCAGTGTAATCAGGCATTGCAATGGTGAACTTCTTCCCTAAGACAGATCCATCCTTCACCCCAACAGACCTCCAGGCTCTTCCTATTTGCTCCAATCTAGTCGGGTCACTCTGCTTCTCAAAATACACACTTTCGGCTACCTCAGCCTCAAGTGGTTTTCCTTTCATTACAAACCCTAACTGACGAAGAGAAAGAACTGGATTATAATTGATACAACCCTTGGTCCCCACGAGTGGCACGTTCCGGAATTCCCCACAGCTCATAATAACATTCCGTACGTCCATCCGGTAAGACTGCCATCCGATGTCATAGGAGGTAAGCGACATGACCCTCTGAGTCCACTTAAGAGTGCTCTGGGTATCCATAAAGGGTCCACTGGATGGAAGAAGGGACATGAACCATCTGAGCAGGAGAGGTAGACAACATCTGATAGCTCCACCCTTACCATGCCTACTGTGAATAGCATAGTAAGTGTCAGCTAACAGAGTAGGAACTGGATTCCTTCCCATAAAAATACTGATGGCAGCATGGTCAATGAAACTGGGCATGCTTGGGAATAGGACGATCCCATAGATCATAACAGCAAGCTGGGTGTGAAAAGCTTCCCAATCCCCCTTCTCGGCTTCATCTCTGGCAACCCTCAAGAGAAACTTCAACGGCAGACCCACAACTCCCCCACTGGGCTTCCAATTATCACAAACTTCCTTGACGCTCAATCGGAGGGCTCTGGCAACAACTCTGAAGTCAACCTCCTTAGGCACGTCCAGGAAAGGAACCTGATGCTGAATAGGGACACCCAATAGGATAGAATACTCCTCGAGAGTAGGCGCCAACTGGTAGTCTTGAAAGGTAAAACATCTGAGCTCCGGGTCGTAGAACTGAAGAAGTGTCTGCAGCGGCACCGGATCAACTACTGTCTTCAATAAAGTCAGAATATCCCCAAACTGTCCAACAAAACCCTTCAACTGATCACTAGTCACAAGGCTACCCAACTCGATCAATGAAGTCAACGGCTCACGATGAAAGCTGTAGGAACAGGTCTTCCGCTTCGGCTCTGGGACTGTTGCCATCTCTATCGGCGAACCAAGCTCTGGAATGTACCTGAGAAATGATATGCATGCAGAGATTAGTTTTTTTTTCTTTTTTTTCTTTTTTTTTCTTTTTTCGTTTTTTTTTACGGCATTTCTTTTTTTGAAAAAATAAATATGCTATGATGCAAATGATGCAGACTGGACTGGCTGGTTGTGCAATTCTGATCACAAGGTTGAAGCTTCAGTCTAAATTCAGAACCCAAATCCAACTTGAAAACCCAAGGTCAACTGAGACACTGTCGTCTGAACCCAAAGTCACCAACAGAACCACAAGTCACCAACAGTACCTGTAATAAACAACCCTTCCCCACTCACGGGTGTATTCTAGGCCAGGGTAAGGTCGAGAGAAACGCAGCATAAATAACCTTTCGCAGAATACCATCATGTACACACCCGAAGTATGTAACGACGATACCCTACCAGGGTCTGAACTGCTCGTGATATCAATGTTCCACTAAGTGGCGCAATACCACTCGCTTCCCATGAATCACTCTATTCCTAATCATCCTAGATTTCACTCATGGTCTGGGTATTGGACCTTTTACCTCAAGTGACTCCCGCCCCAACAAAGAAAAACAGACAACCAGCCAGGCAGATGAATAATGAATGAATGCAAACATAATTACAAACATACATGCAAACAATAGACAATGAATGCAAACAAGCAAATAATGAATGCAATAAATAAACACAGCACAAAGCAACCAAAGCCCTAACCTAGAGAGCGCTAGGAGAGACTCGCTTAGGGAAGATGGACCAGCACAGGTCAACTTCTCTATTTCCCCAGCAGAGTCGCCAGCTGTCGCATTACGCGAAAAAACCGGCGGGAAAACAAGAACAACAGAGCCGCCACCGTGCGTTATTTATCCCAAAAGAGGGAAAGGAAACGCTCAGAGTAAACCTGGAAAAGACATGGTCTCGCGACCAAAGAGAATGGGATCGGGAGTCGGTTATGCGAAGGGAAGGTATTAGCACCCCTACGCATCCGTCGTACTCGACGGGATCCACGCACAATAGGAAGGAAAATGGTTGCTAAAACACTGCTCAAACACACACACACTGGCTGAAAGAGACACAGAAAACAGACAAGACTGACTCGGCAGGATACCGCATCCTGGGCCTACTTAGTCTATCAGGCATAGACATCAGAGTCGAAGTAGTTCGGACTGGGGAAACGACACATGCTCGCTAGGATATCGCATCCTATGCATACGTATCTCCTTGGACGAAGGAGAATCAGAGCATTCGTAGCTCGGCTGACACGCACACAAACAAACACAGGCAAACGTGGAGCCTGAATGCCAATCGCTGGGCTTACATCAGCATCCAAGCACACAACAACATAACAAGTTAATAGGGAGTCGGGGACTCGAGCCTATAACTGTCAAGCACACACTCAAACAAACAGACAACAACTTGCTAAGGAGTCAGGCACTCGAGCTTAGCAACTGTCAAACAACACACACAAAAAGAAAAAAAAAAGGGCGCCCGGAGAGATCAGCTCATCTCCTGCCTACGTACCTCATCTGGTATGAGGATCAGGGCGACGTAGTTCCCCTACGCAGGGAAAAAGGACTAGCCTAACCAGATAACAGAGGGAGACACAACACTAGGGAGACTACGACTCGAGCCTAGATGTTGTCATGCAAAGTCGTCCCTAAGTTAAGGTTTCTAGCTAACTTGCACAGGAAGCAAGCCTATCCTAAACATGACTTGCACAGGAAGCAAGCCACACCTAACCTAACTTGCACAGGAAGCAAGCTAAAGCAAACCTAACTTGCACAGGAAGCAAGTCAAACAAACACACAAGCACAAGTAGCACACACTATATGCAAACAATGGGCTCAAACAAGGTTAGGTTTTAGTCGAGGGGTCATATCAACCTCGACAAACAAACCACTGGAACTGGGTAGTGTTAGCTCTTAACCTTGCCATTGAGGGGCTAAGGTGAAGCAGATGAAAGGTGAGTGAAGATAAGACTTCACAGCTCTTATCCCTGGCCTGGGAGAGCTTAAGACAAGAATGTGTGGGTTCAGAAAGTGGGGAACCCTTCTACACATTTGATACTGACTCAACTGTACAATTGTACAAGATCTTGGGCTTGTATCTGCAATGCATCAACACAGTGGTGTGAGCAAAGCAGATGACACACAGAATAGCAGGGGATAGGTTGCATATCCCTTGGATTCTGCCAATTGCCTCTTCACTTAGGAGGTCTTTGACTCTATACAAGGACAAATGTAAACAGTCACAAACATTGCCTCTTAAGGAGGACTTCAGACAGTTGCCTGGCCAAGTAACAGGCCAGGTCTTCCAGACTACATGAAGATGAGAAATTATACCTCAATGCAAATTGCTATTCAAGCAAAGCAAAGCAAAGTTCACAAGGAACTAAAAGCAACTAAAAGTACCTGAAACCAGTCAGACAACATTAGTACACAAGTCAAAGTTAAATCAGAATGAAACAAAGGTTAACAGTCAACACAAGCAGACAAATGTGCAATGCACAAGGCTCAAGGCATGTGAGCCAAGCAACCTACAAAACAAACAAGTTAGTCATGATAAACAAACAAGCATCAATCAATTTGTATTGATCTCATTGGGTAATTGTTGCTTAACCTGAAAATATGAGCTCAAACATGAGTAACAGGACTACTAGGACAAGCCTAGGGTCAAAAGGGGATAAGAAAGTCAAAACAGCAAATGAAATCCAATCAAAATCATATTCAAACAATCAAGAAACAAACTCAATTGGGTTCACATTCATATCAATCCCCATCATCATTTTATAAGCAAAAGAAGTCAAAGCATGGCATATGGGAGCTCATAGAGGTCAACAGCAAGACTCAACTCAAAACCAATCATAAACAATTCCAAAAATCATCAAATAAATCATGATCAAACACAACCTATAGAATGGTAAGCATGTCAAATTTCAGCTCAATTGGATCATGGGAAGTAGGGAAATGAAAATCAGAAGGGCAAAGCAAGTTTAAGCATGCTCAAAGAAGTCAACCAAACATGCATCAACTTGAAAAAATCATAAATCAGTGCTAGCATATGAGAAATGAATGGGATCAAAACCATGGAAAAGCTTAAGATGTCTACTAATCACATATCAAATTTCATGTCCATCTAATAAGGTATGAGAATTTCACAGATGAAATGGGAGCATGTGTCACAAAAAGTCAACATAAGACCAAACAGGGGAGAAAAATCTCAAACAAATAGGAAATGCCACAAACAATTCCAAGAAAAATCACATGTAAACTAGACATTCAAGAGTACATTCATGCAAAAATTCAAAGCAATTTGAGGTCAAGAGGCATGGTATTGAAAATTATCAAATTGCACATCAATGGTGTGACACAAATTGTCACACCCTACTTCAAAAAATCATAACTCAATGACCAGAGATGATAAATTCATAAACTCTATACCAAAATCACCATGGATGTATCTAGTTTATGCACAAAAAAAATTCGAAGGCAATGGATAAAGTGTCATCATTTCACAAATGATTTGGCAAAAGGTACAAAAAATGGTCACATGTCAAAAACCCTAGCATCATTTAAAATTCAATCATCCATAAAATCAGGAAAAATCATGATTAAATAATAGAGATCCAGATAAACACAATGCAAAAATCCTCATGAATTTTGGATTAACAATGAAGGAGCTATGATTTTTTGAAGTTGTGTAACAAAATGAAATAATTATTGAAGAAAAAATGAAATAAATAAGTAAATGAAAACCGGCAATGGCATTTTAGTAAATAAGGTGAAGACTTAAATGAAACGCTGCGTATGAGCGAAGAGAATGAAATAACGTGATTGGCCAGGCAATGGAACAGTGTCATGCACATGTGAAATCTGGGAAACGCCATGAAGAAACTAGGGTTTTATGAACAGTGCATTCATCATCTTCCCCAAATTCGTGAAGAAATTTTGTGCCCAGAAAATGAAATCAAACATGGCATTCGAACCATCAGGCAATGCACATTCATAATCCAACAACCAAATTCATCAAATCATGTTAACCAAGATGAACTAAGCAAAACATATTCATATGTGCAACTTCATGTCAACATAACTATCAGAATACACAACCATTTTCTATGATTCGAAGTTCAAAATGACCAGCATGAAGAGATCTAACTAAAGCATATCATAGTTTGTCAAATGGAGAAAATCGAAAACTCACCAAATCTGAAGTGCAGTGTTGATTCAGTGATTCTTTGGTTGTTTTGTGACGAAACAGTTGAAGCTTCAGGTTTGCTTTGATGAATGGTCAAAAGATTTCAACTCAAGAAGGCTCAAAACAGCTCTAAACAACATCTGCCATGGAAGAGCTCTATGAAAACAGAGTTGTGTTCTTTGCTTGCAGTGGGAAAACCAAGCTGGAAAATGCTTCAAAGTGATGGTATATGATGAACAAAATCAACAACAACCCAGCTCCTTCGAGGGTTTCAGCAGAACTTTTGAAGAATGATGAAAATGGTTTTTGAGAGCAAGTGTTTTTTTGTTTGTTTTCAGTAGCTGCTAGGGTTCTGCTCAGAGAGAAAATGAGCTATATGTATGCTGTTTTAGGTTGGTAATCATGATTAAGTTGTGTGGTAATCCAAATTTGGTTAAATGACAAGTTTACCAATTTTGCTAAAAATCCAAACATTTTGCATGGGGTGTAAGTGGCTGCTCGAAAATGGGCTTCAAACATGTTTCAAATATCATATCTGAACTATTCCAATTGGTAGAAATGGTTAGAAATGTTTAATTCAAAAGTTCATTTTTCAACCTCACTTGAAATTAAATCATGCCATTCCAAAAATGCCATTTTGATCTATGACGTTTTGGTGAATGATGGTTACATAATTGGAAAGAGGGGATCAAATGTGACTTGTTGCAAAAAACCCCACCCAATTTGGCTAAATGGTTTGAGAGATATGGCCTTTTGAAGTTCAAAAATTTCTGAAAATGATTTGATCATAACTTGCCAACCATACATGGGAATTGAGTGTTCTTGGACTTTTTGGAAATGGGAGAACAAGATATTCAACTTTCATGTTGGGAAACAATTCATTTGAAGCTTGTATCATGATGTAAGTTTAGGATCAAGAAGTTTCCATTTTTGGCAAATTCCAATTACAGGTCAAGTTTCTATTTTTGGAAATTTCTTGTCTGACTTCAAATTCTTCCATGATGGTGTTTGACATGTTACATGAGGCCTATATGGACATGAATGAGCCCTCTCAAACCAATTCCCACCTTGAAATCCATAAAATCAAACCCAGTTGACCAAGGTTGACTTTTTAGGGTTTCTGGTAAATTGTGCATTGACTGATGACTTCTGAACATCCAAACCCTGACCAAAACACTTCAAAAGGATCCCTAGGTCATGAGAACATGTTGGACCAACCCTAGGGCCTTGGCTCAATGGAGAATGCACTTGCTTGCTTGACTGACTGATCTCCTGATCAGTTTGACCTAATTCTCCTGATTGGCTTGTACTTGAGGCAAAGGGACAATGCAATGCTATGCAGTGGCCCATGTTATGTTATGACCTAATATGAGAATGTATGTACAATGATAGGTGCAAATTTGAGGTGCTACACATATCGCCATAAATAAGTTCTAGACGAGAGATGCAGGCGAATAACCATTAAAGAATATGTGTAAAGTAACTCCCGTCTAACAACAAGGAATAACAGTTTAAAAGCATTGCTACCTAACATTTTGACTAGACTTTGCATTGTCCTTACTAAGGTTACATTTAAAATTGAAAGATACTTAACTGTATTAACATTCTTTGTTTTCTTTTTCTAGAATTAGTCTTGTCATTATTAGAACACGTGAAAGATTGTTGTAAATTATTAACAATTAATAATCTTGAGCGTGTTCTAAAATGATAAGAAAATATACAAGTGAAGGTTAATTTTTGAAATCAGAAATAGGCAACACTTGTGAAGTGTTGCAGTAGGTATGGATTCAGAAATATGCAACACTTGTGAAGTGTTGCAGTAGGTTTGAATTCAGATATAGACAACACTCTGTGAAGTGTTGCAGAATGAAAGTATGCAACTCTAGAAGAATGTTGTTGTAGGCGAAACATTGTAACTTTTGGTAAAAGCATGTAACTTTTGGTAAAAAGTATGTAATTTTTGGTAAAAAGTATGTAACTTTTGATAAAAGCATGTAACTTTTAGTAAAAGGAAGTTGTTTAACCAAGGGCCGCAACCTTGTGAAACAACACCAATATGTCTTATAAATACTTCATTCCAGATTCATAAAAACATAACAAAAACGTACATCCTTTTCACTAAAATTCTAGATACTCTTCCTTACATTTAGGTTTTCATCAATGTTGTGCAAACTCGATTATAAGCTGAATTATTCTGGGTATTCCTGCGTTCCAACTGTAAGACATTTGAGAGTGCTTGAAATACTTTTAAGAAAAGTGATTTTGTTCATGATTCTAACCTTGATCCATTTAATTTAAATTAATTTTCTAACTTAGACATACCTCAAAAGAATGATTTTGTTGGTGCACAAGGTTGAAGATGAAGATGATGAAGATTGAGAGAGAGAGAGAGAGAAGAGAAAGAAAACAAATCTAACAAACTTTTTGAGAGAAACTCCATTGATTGCATTATGAAGTTTTGTTACAAGTTTGGTTTATATACACAAACAATAATGCCACATAGGCGAAAATGCTAACCTACACTAGCTAGGTTAAGCTTAACAAAACAAATACTACTACTGAATATGGACTACTTCTAACACCATCCCTTGATTCATATTCAGCTAACTAAACTCTACAACACCAATTACATCCCTCAGGTGGATAAAGTGTTCAGTCTTAACAACTTTAGTCAGAATATCTGCAAGTTGCTTCTAGGTGCTACAATGCATAACTTCTAGCTTGATTCCTCAAAAAATAGAACTTCGTGTCAATATGCTTGCTTCTCCCATGCAACATTGGGTTCTTGGCAAGGCTTATGGAAGATTTGTTATCAATCATCAACTTCACAGGCTTGTTCACTTTGATCTTTAGATTTTTCAATAAATTCATAAGCCAAATAGCTTGACACACAGACAAAGCACCTGCAATATACTCGGCTTCACATGTTAACAATGCAACCACTGGTTGCTTCTTGGAGCACCAAGAGATAGGACCTCCCAAATAGTTGAAGAAATATCTAGAAGTACTTCTTCTGCCAACTTTGTCTCCACACTAATCAAAGTCTGAATACCACATCAACTTTAACTCAGTTTCAACACCAGAAGGAAACAAAACTCCATACTTCAGAGTTCCTTTAACATACCTCAGTATTCTGACAACAACTTGGTAATGTGACCACTTTTTTTTTGTTCATAAACATAATCACCATTCCAACTCCATAACAGATATCAGGCCTGATGTTACAGAGATATCTCAATGAACCAATCAACTGTTTAAAAATTGTAGTATCTATATCATCACCCTCAACATCAGAATGCAACTTGTGATTCGTTTCAGTAAGTGTGATTATGGTCTTACAATTTGTTAGCTCAAATCTCTTCAAAAGCTCAAGTTCATACTTCAAATGATGCAAAATGATATCCTTCTCAGAGTACAAAATCTCCATCCTTAGAAAATATATCATATTTCCCATATCAATTATCTGAAACTCATTCATCAACACCTTCTTGAACTTCATTATCTCATCTGAACAACTTCCTGTCAGTAATATGTCATCAACATAGAGACACATCAGAATCATATTTACTTCAGAAGTATGCTGAACATAAACGCCATACTCCATCTCACACTTTCTGAATCCTAAGAGCTTGAAAAATGAATCAATTTTCAGATTCAAAGTTCTAGGAGCATGTTTCAATTTGTACAACGCTTCGTGTAACCTGTACACCATCCCTTCCTAATTCTTTTTCATAAATCTAGGAGGTTGTGACACGTATACCTATTCTTGCAATGGATTGTTCAAAAAGGCAACTTTCATATCCAGATATATCAAAACTCAATTCCTATTTGCATCGATAGCAATCACCAATCTGATTGTTTCATGTCTAGGTACATGCACAAACATTTCAAAGTAATCTAACCCATATTGCTGTAAAAATCCTCTTCCTAATAACCTTGCTTTGTGTTTTCCAATTGATCCATCTGGCTTCAGTTTCACCTTGAAAACCCATTTGACGTTGATGGCTTTCTTGTTCTTTGGAAGCTAAATCAACTCCCAAATCTTGTTTCTTTCTATAGCCTTAAGTTCTTCTTCCATGGCCTTCAACCACACTTTCTTCTTGAGAGCTTCTTTAATACTAACTGATTCAGAGTCTACTAACATGACACACTGAATGACTTCTCCCTCAGAGTCTACTTCAGTATCTTGTAACATGTCAAACTCTGCAAATCTCCTTGGTAATTATCTGATTCTTTGTGGCCTCTGAACTTGTTCAGAATCTTCTTCAGATTCTAAAACAACATCAGATGCTTGACCACCTTCAGAAGCTCCACCTTCAAAAGTTTGACCTCCTCTATAGCCTTGACCACCAGAGTCTGGATCATCATCAGAACCAAATTCACCTTTAGAGTCAGATTGATAAGTGTTAAATTGGGCTATAGTTGATATATAAAAACTTAATATTTTTTGAACTATTTTGCGGTTTCGTTGATTAATTTCCCCATGTTTGCCAGAAATGTCATATAAATTGCAATTAACTTTGATATCCTTGATTTGTGTGTTAGTTTGCAAGAAATGGTGCAAGAAATAATAGGAAGAGATATAGTTCAAAGAACAAGGAAGAAAGATGGGAATTTTTGGAATGGTCACCGGACGCGAGTTGGCGAGAAGAAAGCGAGCGAGCTTTGGCAAGGCAGGAGCGAGCAAAAAGAACTACATTCCAGAAAACTTGTGATGGTCGTCGGGCGAGGTCTTGGTCGCTGGGCGATGATAGATATTTTTTCCAATGAAGGTTTGATGCTTTGATTGGCAGTTGGGCCAAAAAGCAACTTTCATCGGACGAGACAACAAATTTCCGACTTTGTATAAATAGATCAAAATCACATTTTTGGGTCTTTTATCTTGTTTTTGGGATATTATTTCCTTTTATCTCTTGGAATAGCCAAGAGAAGTCATTTTTGGAGAGAGCGAGGCGTAGAAAATAACAAGTTAGAGTGCTTCTTGAAGATCCAGAGTTGTATTTGCTTCTATCGTTGGGAAATCACGATGGGTGCTTGTTCCTCTTCATCATTCTTTTTTGTATCTAGCTACTATGTGTAGCTAAATCCCTTTCTTGTTAGGATTAGATGTAAGTTCACTTTTATAGTATGTATTTTTATTAATCATGGCGTTATGTATAAACTATTCACGAATCTATATCGATGTTATCATTGTTTATTTGTTTTATATATCAATTTGACTTGTTATTGAGAAATACTCTTCGAATCTAGATCTAGGATAATCATCTGTTAGTCGCTAAACTCTAGACATAGATTTAGATTTAACTTTCACGTGAGTATCAAATCTTAATGCTCCGTATTGTTTGATAGGCTGAGAGATCGTCGATTAAACAATAAGCTAGAACTCTTTACGGAAGTTTAGACATGAACTCTGTTGTGAGCGGTATGTGATGATATTGATGAATGAGTAGATTGTGCATAACTGATTGATAAATTACATATTTGATTTTTTGATAAAATTCAATCTTGACAAGTTCTCACCTCTCTGAAACTTTATTTTTCTGTTATTCAATTTACATAGCGTAGCTTTAAAATAAACCTTGCAAACATAAGCTTAAAATCATAGTAACTGTTGAACTACATTGATATCACATTAATCCCTGTGGAGACGATAAACAAATACTTACCTAGATAGCACTCATACTACAATTCAACACAGACTCACATCCCTCACAACCGGAATATAACCGTCGTTGACGAGATCAAGAACGTCTTGAGCGCCAAACAACACACACATCTGAATCGACCACCGATTCCAATTCTTTCCATCAAACACTAGAAGCTTTGTATTCAAGCTACCATTTCCGTCGTTCATCTTCGATTTTATGCACTGAAACTCACACAGATCTCACCAAACACCCGTGTTTTCTAATCCCGTAAAATCAAGAAATACGATTATGTTACGATTTCAATTGCAAATTCAACGCAAATTCAATAAACAAAATCAATCACACACGTCTTATCGTACACTCGTGTTTCCCTGTGAATCTTCCTTATGAATCGAACCAGAGCTCTAGATACCAATTGTTAGTCCACAAGATTGAAGTTGAATATGATGAAGATAGAAAGAGAAGAGAGAAAAAATAGATCTAACTAACTTTTTGAGAGAAAATCTATTGGTTGCATTATAAAATTCTGTATTACTTCTAACAAATTTTATATATAGTTTTTGAGATTCTTATTGTATTTGATAGACCAAAATATTTGTTAGAATATTCTTGTAATAACATTTGTATCTTTTCCATTCATAGAATAGGTAGTACCTTCCTAATCTATTTTAAGCAAATAATTGATGTATAGTTAAGAGGCTTCTATATTGGTCACACATGATCATTGTACATATATGGATACAGATTAATGAAAACGGCAGGAAATCAATTCCTTTTGATGGTATCAAGAGACCTAGGTTGCCCCGCTTAGCCTCTCAACCTTCTGTTACACGATATTTTTCTTCTTTCTTTCTCTACTCACTAATCATGTCAATCCCAACCGATGTGGTAACTCCTCCACCACAATCGTCTTCACCACCAAAGAACCCTTTCCATCCGGCTCTCGCCGTAGCCAACATCAAGAACCACATCCCTATAGTTCTTGAGATAGAAAACATTCAATTTGGTACGTGGGTTGAACTTTTCAAAATCCATGCTCGATCTCATAAGGTTCTTCATCACATCATTCCTCCAGCACCAGGCAAGGAAAAGAAGACACCTGAAACCGATGATGAGCAGGAGTTGTGGGCGACTCTTGATGCAACAGTTCTACAGTGGATTTATTTTCCACTATCTCCGGCGATCTTTTGGCTACCATCATTGAACCAGACTCCACTGCCATGGAGGCTTGGAATCGATTGACCAACATCTTCCAGGACAATCAAAACGCTCGTGCAGTCACTCTCGAGCAGGAGTTTTCATCCGTTCGCATGAAAGATTTTCCCACCGCTTCCGCTTACTGTCAGCGACTCAAAACATTTTCTGACGAATTGAAGAACGTTGGAGCCCCTGTCTCTAATCAGCGACTCGTTCTCCAACTTGTTTCCGGTCTCACTGATGCATACAAAGGGAGGGGTCGGTACACTAATTCGGCAAAGCAACCCTCTTCCACAATTTTATCAGGCCCACTCTATGCTTACTCTTGAAGAAGCCAGTCTAATTAAGATGGCGGCTACCGGCGCACACGCTGCCATGGTTGCGACACAACCAAAGGATGTTACTGAACCCTCCTCCTATAACGATAACCGCGGTGGCAAGAAGAATAACAACCGAAATTCTGCTCATAAAAACCGAAACAGTTACGGTAGAAACAGCGGACGTGGTCAACGTGGCGGCGGACGTGGTGGTGGTCAACCGTCCCTATAATCCAACACCTCACAGTGGCAGTCTCCTCCCCCTCCCTGGCAGCAGTATCAATGGGGTTGGATGTCACCACCATGGGGACTCCCTCCTTGCCCATATCCGTCTTCTCAACGGACTCGCCCAAGTGGTCCTCCAAAGCAACCAGGACTATTAGGTCCACGTCCGTAAGCCTATGCAGCCAGCACTCCTTCTCTAGCACCCACGGATATTAAAGCCGCAATGCACACCATGTCCCTCAATCCTCCCGATGGCCAGTGGTATATGGATACTGGAGCAACCTCTCATATGACGGCATCACAAGGTAATCTCTCATCTTATTCTAATATGAGTAATTCAAATCAAAATATTATTGTTGGTAGTGGACAACAAATTCCAATCTGTGGTTATGGACAATCAACCCTTTCCACATCTACAAAACCTTTAAAACTACAAAATGTCCTACATGCTCCGCAAATTATTAAAAATTTAATTTCTGTGCGACGTCTCACTATTGACAATAATGTTTCTATTACTTTTGACCCTTTTGGATTCTCTGTGAATGATTTTCGGACGGGGATGCCACTAATGAGATGTGATAGTATTGGGGATCTTTATCCCATCACGAATAATTATTCAGTCTCCCATCCATCCACTTTTGCAGCTCTTACTTCCAGTTTATGGCACAACCGTTTAGGACACCCGAGTTCATCTGTTTTGCGATCTCTTAGCAAAAATAAGTTCATTGGTTGTAACAATTTAATTTCAAAATCTGTTTTGTGACTCTTGTGTCTTTGGGAAGCATATTAAATTGCCATTTTATGCTTCTCAATCTCATACTTTAATGCCTTTCGATATTATGCACAACGACTTATGGGCTTCTCCTATTTTAAGCACAGTTGGGCATAAATATTATGTTTTATTCTTGGATGATTACTCTAATTTTTGTGGACTTTTCCTATTAGCAAAAAATCCTAAGTCTACTCTATGTTTTCATCCTTGACTTCTCTCATTAAAACTCAATTTGATAAAACCATCAAATGTTTTCAATGTGACAATGGACGTGAATTTGACAATGAGTCTTTCAGAAAATATTGCGATGCTAATGGTCTTATTTTTCGTTTCTCTTGCCCGCATACTTCTTCTCAAAATGGTAAAGCGGAACGAAAAATACGCACCATAAATAACATGATTCACACTCTCCTTGTCCATTCTTCCATGCCCACTTCTTTTTGGCATCATGCTCTTCAAATGGCAACTTACTTGTTAAATATTCTCCCACATAAATCTCTTAATCACAAGTCACCTACTCAGATTTTATATCACCGGGATCCCACTTATACACACCTCCGGGTTTTTGGTTGTTTATGCTATCCACTGTTTCCTTCTACCAGTATCCATAAATTACAACCTCGCTCTACCCCGTGTGTTTTCTTGGGCTACCCGTCCAATCACAGAGGATATAAATGTTATGATTTGTCAAACAGAAAAATAATTATTTCACGGCATGTAGTTTTTGATGAAACTCAATTTCCCTTTTCTAAGCTACATTTACCCTTTAATAATGCATATGATCTCTTTGATGATACTTTACATCCTTTCCGCATATATCACTGGAAAAATCAAACTTTGCAACAAATTGCAGCCAACCCTCCAGCCACAAGCCAAACTACTTCCCCAAACAATAACAATGTTCCGCACACCATCATCGCAACCGACCCACCTCCAACAAATGACCAGCCAACTTACCAAATCGAAAGGACCATAACAACACGAAGCATGCATGGCATTTCAAAACCCAAACGCATGTTCAACCTATCTGCCTCGGCCCATGACCTCTTACCCTCTCCCGTTCCAAAAAATCCATATTTAGCCTTGTCCGACCCACATTGGAAATCTACCATGCAGGAAGAATTTGATGCTCTTATTAAAAATAAGACGTGGGATTTGGTCTCACGACCTTGTGATGTTAATATTATTCGCTCTATGTGGATTTTTCGTCATAAAAAGAAATCTAACGGTTCTTTTGAGCGTTATAAGGCTCGTCTTGTTGGTGATGGCAGGTCTCAAAAAGATGGAGTAGATTGTGATGAAACATTCAACCGTGTGGTTAAACCAGCAACTATCCGGATGGTCCTCAGCATTGCCTTATCAAACTCATGGCCCATTCATCAGTTAGATGTCCAGAACGCCTTTTTACACGACAATCTTCATGAGACAGTCTATATGCATCAGCCCATGGGTTTCCGTGATCATGTTCACCCGGACTACGTCTGTCTTCTAAAAAAATCATTATACAACCTCAAACAGGCTCCTCGAGCATGGTACCAACTGTAGCGGGGTATTCGTTACCATTAGAGATATTGACTAAATCCAAGGTAAATCATACAAGTCGAGTCGCCACCGCACTTCTATTTATCCAAAGGAATGGTTAGAAAGCGAACAAAAACCTAATAGTTTTATCGAATCAAAAACTAGTAAAAGAGAATCAGAGAACTGGGTAAGGGGGTTGGTTATGTAATGGGAAGGTGTTAGGCACCCAAAACATCCTAGATACTCCTAGGGAGCCCTTTTCACACTTGTTTTAAAGGTTGTTGTTTTTGTGAAAAATTTGTTTGTGCAAACATGATTGAAGAGATGAGAAGAGAATATACAAGTTTATTTACATTTTGTGTTTGGATGGATAAACCCATTGCCTACGTACCATCTTAAAAAAGATTAGGATCAAAACCTCGTAGTTCGGGGTAACAATCTCAAAATGAGTGGGTGAATTGATTGGTCCAAAAGCCTTAAGGTATTTTGTTATCCAAGGGAGAAAACTCAACCTAAAACCACAAATCCACCATGTGAAGATAGCTTCAACATGCTAGTGAGGGGTTAACCCTATAATAAGCATGGAAGACTCATTGTCCATCACTAAGGATATAGGTGAGTATTACATCTACCTCAAGGATAACTCAAACCTAATAGCTAAAGGTTATGGAAAATTTGATTAAGAAAGTGGCCATTGGAACCACAAAAACACACACATCAAAAGTTCCATGAAGTAAATCAAGAATGGACAAGAGTGAGTTTAGAGGTTTGGTCCTTCTAATCCATCTTCATCATTAAGGTCCTTTTGCTCCAATTTGCATAGGGAAAGTCCTAGAAACTAAGTCCCTTTGTCCATTTCTTTGCATTTTGTCCACAACAATCAAAACAAAACACAAGCACAATAGTATATACACAATTATGTGCTCAAGTGAGCAAAAGGCAAATGACATTAACATAAACATTTGCTCAAGTGAGCAAAGAGAAAAGCAAATGGATAATATGTGCAAGAATAGTAAATTGCATAAAAGTAAAGAGCAAAAAGTAAATGTTAATTATTAATGGTTAGTGTTAGTAGTTAGTGTGCCATAAGGCAAATTTAGCGCTATGTTAAGCAATCATAATTGGACTTATGCTGAAGTCACAACTATCTGAGGCCGGTCAATAATAATGTAGGCAACAACACAAGTTAGAAGTCTTGATTAGTGAACCAAGTTCCAACAACTTGCCATGCCAAAAAGGAAAAGAGAATTGATCTTGTATTGGTTTAAGCCTTTTGCATGATTTAGAAAACAACCTATCCTTAATGCAAAGCCATTCATTTGATCAATTGATCAAGATGAATTAGATTTAAATCAAGGAAGATTAAGTCTCCCTAATCAATGCTAACTTATCAACCTTCAACTCATTGATCAAAGAGAAAGAAGAAGAAGAAGAAGGAGATGAAGAATGGATAAGGAAATGGAAAGATCAAAAATGCATAAGATGAAATAAGATGTACCAATCCATATGTATTGACCAAATGACATTGAAAGTCAAAGTCAAACAATAGAAAAATCAGAAATGAGATGAAGATTGGAGATTAAACAATAAGCAAAATATTTTTGGCATTTTTTAATATTAAAATAAACTTGAATTAAAAATAAAAGAAAGGTCAAACTTCAAAATCACTTCAAATCAACCTTGAAAGGTCCAAGTGATTTATCCTAAGTTCAATAAGGTCAAACAAAGCTTGACAAAAAATTTCAGCATTTTTAAAAGTCAGAAACTATTTTTAATCAATTAAAAATGAATAAAAATAACCTAATTGAACTAAAATCTCAAATAAATCTCAAATCAATTTTAAAATTGATGAGAATATTTTTCATAGATTCATCATCATCCAAATAGGTTAGGAAAATATTTTTGTATTTTTTGAATATCAAAAACTATTTAAAATAAATTAAAAACAACCAGAAAAGAGAAAATTCACAAAAAATATCAAATGATGAAATAAAAATAAATTAAAAATCAGAATTAGAAACTAGAAATTATTTGGAGAGGAGTGCAATTGGTCCCATATTTTTTTGGATTTAAAATGAAGAAGATATTGATTTTTGAAAATAATGGAAATAAAAGAAATTAAATCAGAAAATAGAAAATAAGAAAAAACAAGGAGCGTTGGATTGGATCTCATTAATTGACATGGCCAGTCCCGAGGTTCAGAAGCGCGCGCTCATGGTAAGTCCAAGTCAATGAGAAACATCCAACCTTAAAATAAGTCATAACAATGGAAGGCCACGATTAGATCTTGAAAATGAATCCACCGATCCAGATTCAAACTGGCAATAGGACGGCCATCGGAGCCACCTCCTTCTCCGGTGAGCTTGTGTTTTCCGGCCAAAATTGCAGGCAACCAAAACTTAACCAAAATACACGATCTATACACCGTTGGAAAGTTGGGATGATGTACATCATCCCTGTATCACTCAATTCCACTCTAGATCTCTATATTGAGAGAAATCAGAGATGGAAATCCTGTGATGTTCATGAGAACTTGATGGATTTCAAAAATTAAATGCACAGTAATGATGCCTCCATTGGGAGGACTTCAGCCAACACAAAATCCAAGCAAATAGGTCAATGGATGATGAGTTTCGAAGAAAAAACCAGTTGAAGAACAACCTTGGATTCTGGAGATTTGAGCTTGATTCCTTGCTTCCTTTATCAGAACAGAAGATCAATGAGCTGAAGGATGAAGGTTTAGAAGCTTTAGATCCAAAGATTCAACCAGATGTAGTTGAATTTTAGATCTGAAAAATTTGCAGAAAAGTGAAATAGCTTCTTTGGTGAGAGGTTGGGTTTTGATTTTTGCAGCAATTCAGGTTGATTCCAGGATGAATTTTGAATGGAATAGAGCTTCTATTTATAGAGGGAATGACAAGGAGAGGGTGATTCAATCCGTGTGCATGAAGTTGGACATTCCTTGCATGGGCTTGCATGATCATGCACAAGGCCCAAAACCAAAGCCAAATGCAATCTGAAATCATACCAAAGTGAAATGGACGTGGAATTGGCAATGCACAAGCTTGTATAATGAGTTTCAACATGTTATGCATAATCATGCCCAAAACTTCTCCTCTTCGAAAATTCCATTTGCCAAATCCAAACATGATCATGTGAGTAATGGTTGGAAAGGTTTTGATGTAAGGAACAATTTTTATGTTGGGAAAAAATCCATTTGAAGTGTGGAAATTGGTGAAATTGGAGTTTAAAGTGCAAGGTGCAAACCATGAAAAGGCAAAGTTTCTAAATTTGGCCAATGTTCAAGCCCTTCTGTTTTGATGATGAAAACTTAAAATGAAAAAACCTCCAACATCAAAGTTGTAGATATCTTCAAGACAATCGAAATGGACTTAAATTTTGCATCATTTGGAGTTTTGGTGAAAGAGTTATGGGCACTTGAAGTTGGACTTTTTTGCCTTTCAATGCATTTGGCCCAAAATGACCTATAATGTTTTGCATTATCACATGTATTTCCTTTGAGATTTTGAAATTTTTTTAAACATAAAATTTGAATTATACATCTTAAGCTTTCCAATTCATTTGATCCCACCTCAAAATCATAAAAAATGAATGAGTTATGTCTTTGGGAAGTTGACCAAAAATTAGGGTTTCAGTTAAAATGACCTATAATGTATTGGAATGGGAGATGACCTTACAAGATTCAAATAAATTTTTGATGAACATTAAAGTTGTTCATATTATCCTTAAGAACATTTTTGATTTTGGAATCATCTCCATTTGACCAACACATAAAAAGTTAGGTCTCAGTGCATTTCAAAATAGTCAGATGAATTGACTGATCAACTTTTCAAATCCACAACTCATATCTTGATAAATTGATGATTGAGGATACTCAAATAAGTTCAAATATGTATGAAATGAAGAATTAAAGAACTTACCTTGATTGTTTTTGAGCATGGGCTGAGGTTGCTTCATGAGCAAGGCATTTGTGGTGCACATATGATTTAGGGTTTCCCTGAGGAACCAAACTCAAACCCTTTGACTTGCTTTGATCAAAATGATAAATTGAGATGCTAGGTAGACACATTTGATGGATGAGAGCTTTGGGAACTATCACCATTCTTGCTATTCATCTCCTCCTGACCATATCTTTGTACCAATAATCTCCTTGAAGCTTTTGACCTTGTGATTGCTCAAGCTACAAACAGAAGATGTGAGTGACATATTTTTGTGTTTTTGGTTAATAAACAAAAATGAGAAAAGCAATGATATACAATTCAAACATGCTTGATGATCTCAAACCACTCACAAGAGGTCCCACCCAAAGGCAAAGGGAACCAAGATGCTAATGATCCTTGAGGCAATGCAAATGCAATGTTATGATGCCATGAGGGATCTTAGGGACAAAATTGGGGTCTTACACCAACGATTTGCTGACTATGTCTCCACCATAGGCTTTCATCACAGCAAAACTGACCATTCCTTATTCATCTACCGCAAAGGCACAGACATGGCATACATTATTCTATATGTCGATGACATCATTCTCACCACATCCACTGATGATCTTCGGAAATCCATCATGATGCTCCTTGCTTCAGAATTTGCCATGAAGGATTTGGGCCCTCTTAGCTATTTTCTAGGCATTGCAGTAACCAGACATACAGGTGGTATCTTTCTTTGTCAGAAAAATTATGCAGCAGAGATCATTGATCGGGCTGGCATGTCATCTTGCAAATCGTCTGCCACACCTGTTGACACCAAACAAAAACTCAGTGTCTCATCAGGTGTTCCGCTTGAGGACCCCACTCATTATCGGAGCCTTGCAGGTGCTTTGCAGTATCTCACATTTACTCGACCAGATATTTTATATGTTGTCCAGCAGATATGCCTCCACATGCATGCTCCAAAAATAGAACATATGAATGCTCTAAAACGCATTCTGCGTTACCTACAAGGCACTTTGCATTTCGACTTACATTTGTACCCTTCATCCATCTCTAGTCTTACTTCCTACACTGATGCGGATTGGGGTGGTTGTCCTGACACAAGGCGCTCAACATCTGGTTACTGTGTCTTTCTTGGTGATAATCTTATCTCGTGGTCATCTAAACGACAACCTACTCTTTCCCGTTCTAGTGCTGAAGCTGAATATAGAGGGGTAGCCAACGTCGTGTCCGAGTCATGCTGGATTCGAAATCTTCTCCTGGAACTACATTTTCCGATCCCAAAAGCCACGTTGGTGTATTGTGACAATGTCAGTGCCATATACCTCTCCGGCAACCCCGTTCAACACCAACGGACGAAGCACATCGAGATGGATATTCACTTTGTTCGCGAGAAGGTGGCTCGCGGTTAAGCTCGAGTTCTTCATATCCCATCACGTCATCAGGTTGCTGACATATTTACTAAAGGGCTCCCGCACATACTTTTTGATGATTTTCGGACCAGTCTCAGTGTACGGGAACCTCCCGCTTCCACTGCGGGGGTGTGATAGACCAGAATATTTGTTAGAATATTCTTGTAATAACATCTGTATCTTTTCCATTCATAGAATAGACAATACCTTCTTAATCTATTTTAAGCAAATAATTGATGTATAGTTAAGAGGCTTCTATATTGGTCACACATGATCATTGTATATATATGGATACACAGATTAATGAAAACGGCAGGAAATTAATTCCTTTCAATATTGATAAAAAAAATTAATAATAATACTTCTAAAATTTAGAAATACACTTTTCCAATGCATAAAAAATGTACATGCTTCATTCAAGTATAGAAACATGCCAAAAAGAAACTGAAAATTTGAAAGTTAACTTCAAGACTAAATCCAAAAGCACACTTTCGGACTAATATAGAGAACTCTATGATATATTATCCCTTCATAACTCCCACTCACACTCAGATTCTTCTTCGTTGGAGCTTTCACCAACGTAGTTATTTGCCAACCTTGCATCAATACGTCTCATGGCCTGAAACATGGTGGGTGCACCAGCTCCTTGACAGAATCTGAACCCACAAAAATAAAAGTAGTTAGATGTAGCATTTAGAAATCAACGAAATATCATTTCAGAAAAGTAGATGCAAGATACCCCATGTGAGTAGGATATCTCATAAGAGAATTAATTTGATTTATTGTGAGTATTGTTTTATTACAAAGGTTTAATGATGTACCCTTTCTTATACATTCTTATTGAATATAATAATAATAATAACACCGAGATATTTATTAAATATAAAACAACCAAGAACACTTCACAACTATGGAAAATGTGCTTTTGATTTTAGTTTGGAGAAATTTTTACTCAACTAATCTGTTTTTTAAATTTTTTTCTTTAAAATAATCCACTTTTCAGATTAATTTCCAAACTACACCACTTTTAAGAGGTGACGCCAAACGAATTGACGTCTGCTCTCTAAATTAAAGAGGTGGTGCCAATTGGATTGCCTTATGCACATGGTGTTGTCAATCCAAATGGCGTCGGTGTGTTAGATTTTAAAGGAGACGTCAATTGGTATGTCACCTATGTGTCTTGTGTAATTTTTTTTGAAAAATAATGTACATTTTAGATAAAAGTCGAAATCGGACCAATTGATATTAATATTAATATTAATATGTGTTTACATACGAATACCATAAAGACTAATGTCGTTGACCAGGATGACCTAACCGACATCTGGTACCACATCCCTTAGCTACCCGAATGCATGACCCTAATCTACGTTGATGATTCACCCAAGGTGTTTGAGGATTTGAGGGTCCGGGAACATCACCACCGCCTGCAATGAAGCGCTACCGTCATAGCTGAGTTCGTGACCCATGCCAGAGTAGTTGGGATGTGTTTAAGTTATTGGAGGGCGACCAGGACGATTGAAGGGAGACATTGGTGTGAATGATGCATTGAGGAAATGTTGAAATGATTGTTGTGTTGTTTGATAGTCATATGATTGTTGCATCATCCATTGTGTATGCTTCACTTTCCTGGTCAAGATCCATTCAAGGCCCACTTGTTCATGGTTTATTATAGAGGTTTCTTTGGTCTGTTTAGCATTCACTTCATGGCCTTACAAGTTCATCTTTTGCTTGTCTATGTTCATTGGTTCAAGCTCATTTCCATGGCATCACAACTTCCACTTGATTCAATTTATCCATAGCATTGCATCTGATCATATTCTCATGCTTAGTCCATGTCTAAACTATTTCATCTGGCCAATATCATTCATTCCATTTGCATTGTCATTGTTGTTTGGTCCATGAATCTTTGATTATGATCTAGTTCATTGTACATCTTGGGTCTTGCTAGAGTTTTTGTTTCATGTTTGGCATTGTTCATCCAAGTTGTGGTCATGTCCATTGATCGATGATTAGGTATTCATCAAGTTCATCACTTAGTTTATTCCATGTCATTTTCATTGGTGTTTGGTCCATGAATCGTTGGATAGGTCTTAATCATTGTCCATTTTGGTCCTTAGGTCTTGATTCATTCAAAAATTATGTCCATTTATTCATGTTATCATGTTCAATCATTTCAATATCTTTCATATCCATACAATTCATTTCAAACAGTCAATGCATTCAAATATCAAATATCATTTCATACAATCACATCCAAAGCCCATACATGTACAAATGCTACAAAATTGACCATTTATACAACAGTTGACTTTTGGTCAACAATTGACTTTTTGCGCGACAACCACAACATTTAAAAACAACATTTCTAACATATTATAACAATCAAACTGATATCATTTGGTTCAAACATCACTTCCCTAACATCGTTATCATTTTTTACTCACACCCATCCACGTAAGGCATCGAGTCTCTCAATACTTCTAATTTTTTCGCCTTCAGGTATGTTTCCGTCTAACCAACGAACCAACTCGCTATGTAGTTGCTCGAAACGATAGATCTTCCAGAAGAACATCTTCATCGAAGACTTGTCTCTCGAATAAATCACTTTTCCATAGCGGCGACGAAGACGAACCATGTTTACAATATAATAAAAAGAGATGTGAAAAAATGAATCATATAACACCTCTATTTATACCAAAAATATTACGCAATAAACAGAGGCGCCAGACCAATTGGCGTCTCCTCTCCTTTTTTATACATGGGTGTCAATTGGATTGACATCACCATATGTATAAGTCAATCCAATTGGCGCCACCTCTTTAATTTAGAGAGCATACGCCAATTCATTTGACGTCACCTCTTAAAAGTGAGATAGTTCGAGAATTAATCTGAAAAATGAGTTATTTTGGAAAAAAATTTGAAAAAGTGGATTAATTAAGTAAAAGTTTCTAGTTTGGAAGTTAATTTCTGGATTTTTTTTTCAACTTTGTTTTAGCTTTTATTGAGATTTGACTTAATGTTCATATATTTTGTGTGTTAGAAAGTACTTTCGAATTTTGAAGGCATTATTAATTTTTTACGCAGTGAGAATACATTAAAAGTATAATAAATAATCCCCTAACTTTTAACATGCGATCTTACAACATTTCTCATTTCTCAACATTTGTCTTTTTAAACAATCAAAACGATTTTTTTATCTTTGTCTTTTTAAACAATCAAAACGAATTTTAGTCTTTGATGTTGACAAAGTTAGATCTTTGATGAAAACGAAGTTAAATCCTTATTCGCCCAAAAATTGGTGTTGAATTAGTTTCATACATGACAGTTTATCTTTACACGGTTTTTATCAATGTCATGTATAGGATACAAGTTGAAGTTATCGATATAAAAAAAAGACTATAATTTATCTTTTCAAATACATATTTAATTTTTTAATCAAAATTTTAAATATTTATATTAGATTTTTTAATTAATAAAATATGTTAAAAATATTTTTTTTACTGGTCAATCCACCAACTCGCTAGTCTGTCACTAAATGAGGTGAGTGAGATTTTGGTCTCAACCGCCTAAATTTGCTATTAAGTTCGTTTCATACAACTTTTCAGTATGCTTAAACAGGATGGGTGTAAACGAGGCGATCTAAGATCAGCTTGCCACTCTTACTTTTTCTTTTTCTTGACCATACTGTAAGATAACTTGAATTTTCTTGACCATACTGTAAGATAACTCATATTCATAACTTGAATTTTCATGCTTTATTGGAACCTCATATTAATGGAGTTTGTGCGTACAAATCTATTGAAAGTCTCTCCTCTTTCAGAATTAATCCCCTTGGAAGTCTTCCGACCTAAACTTGTGAAGTATGGCGTTTAACTAGTGATTTTAATATAGTTACTTTTTACCATAAAAAGAAGGATGTGCTCCTATAAATAGATCAACAACTGCAGAATTTAGAGTTTGGGAATATAGATTTCTTTTGCAATATTTACCATAAAAAGAAGGTTTTCTAGCCATCTTTACAGGTTCCAATTTAAAGGTTGGGAATACAGGTTCCAATTGGAGCCACATTGATACTTGAGAAGTTATAGGATAACGACCAATTTAAAGGTTGGGAATATAGATTGCTTTTGTAATATTTTTGGATGTAAGTTGCGTATTTTGGCTCGGTTGGTTGGGATTGGTCGTCCCCTTCTTAATGGGAATGATTAGAGAATAAGACATATAGATATCGTCTGAAAATAATATATAGAAATTATTTTTGTAGGAAGAGACATATTGGTTTTGTCAAGATAGATCCAAATGGATTACTTTCGAAGATCTCAAAACTCAATTTTCCCATCTCTATAAGGATTTTTTAATGAGGCCAACACGATCTTGTGCAAAAAAAATTCTCTTGATTAATAAAGTAGTTGGAGTGCACTCTTTTCTCTGGCAAGGACATGTGTTTTTAATGAGACCCTCGTTTTTAATGAGACCCTCGTTTATAACGTACAAAGATGATTTTCCTTTTTAGGTAGATTAAATAAACTCCTTCCTAAAATAAATGGTCAGAGTCTTATAATAATCTCCCCTAAGAGTGATCTAATGCAAATGTCTACATGTCGTCCTATCCTAAAATGGTGTATGATCACATTATACTACTATCTAGAAAAGGAATGAGTCTTGTGATACTCCCCCCTAAAAGGTATCGACTACAAATGTATACAAGTCATCATATTTTGAAATGTTGTAAGACCACACTAAAATCCTCACTAGAAAGGGACCCAGTCTCATGATACCCTCCTTTAAGTGGTATTGACTATAATTTCTACACATTGACGTATCCTTAAAATGAGTAGGACCATGCTAATCTTTTCCCTAGAAAAGGATTGAGTCTTGTGATAATCTCCCTAAGTAGGATTGATTGCAAATGTCTACACACCAACCTATCCTGCAAGGGAGTAAGACCAAGTTAAAATTCTCTCTAGTAATGAACCGAGTCTTGTGATATGAAGATGAGAAAAACACAAGAAGGAGGTTGAATTGTGTTAAAATTTTCTTTCTTTTATGAAAATCTCTTATCAGATTCTAAACACAAGGTCTAGAATTTGAATCATATTTAAATGTTCAACAACAGATTAAAACAATTCAAAGGCAGAAAGGAAATAAAGAGAGACACAAGCAATTATCCTGGTTTCTTCCATAAATCGAGAGTAACCTAGACCCCTTGCACTTCCAAGGTATTTTCATTATAATCACAACCGATTACAATTTGCTCAAGCATACAAGGAAGAGACTTATAATGCTCAAACATACATGTAAGAGACTTATAATGCTCAAGCACACAAGCAAGATACTTCAAATGCTCAAGCCCTTAACAAAAGACTTCTTAAACCCTAACATATAGTTAAGAGATTAAGAAAAACTATATTTGATATACAATCATATGTGTAAACAAAATACAACACAAAAAGATTCTAAAACTTAAGAATTTCTAGAATATACAAGTGTTAAGAATTCTAAGTTAAACTCGTGCTTTTTGTTTGACAGAGTGACATCTCTTTTATTGTCAAATGGTTCATTGTTATTTCTTCAAGTCTTCAGCTCCTTATATACATAAGAAAAAGAGTCGTTGAAGAGTTTGCACAAAACAGTCTTTGAGAAGCTTAATTCAAATATGGTGAGATGTTTCTTGATATGGTTAATACCGTTGAAAGCTCATTTGAATTCAATTTTGTTACAAAAGGAATTATACGTTGCATCCTAGCTGTCTTATGTATATTTTTGCTTAAGTCTTCACGTGATAAGAAGAAGACAAAATGTCCTCATAGTATGATAGTGAACCATCAGAATCTCCTCGATCCTTGCGTGGACTGGATCTTCAGAGTCTGGATCTTTAGAGGCTGACTCTTCAGAGTTTGGATCTTCAGAGATTTACTTCATTCAGAGTCTGGTATTCAGCTTCTGATCTTTAAGAATTTAGATCTTTAGCTTCTCTATAAATGTCCATTCTCAATACCAGTACTAATTTCTCTTAAAAAAATTTAGTCTATGGTCTTGAACACTTGAACATTTGTTAGTATACCCTATTGTTCTTTAAATACTTTATTATCATCAAAACCTTAGAGATATGGTACAAATTATTTTCGTTCCAACAATCTCCCCCTTTTTTATGATGACAAACACAAGTATTTAAGAACAATGGTTGCTAATTTAATTAACTAGTTGATTTGAGGGTCTGAGATTTGTAAGCTCCCCCTAAGTTTAATAGTCTAAAAGGTGAGGTTTGTAAGCTCCCCTAATTTCTATCCAGGTTAATTAAATTGATCTTAAAAGTAAAGTAAAATAGTCTTCAGAATTTAAGCAAAAGATAGTTCTTAACTATCAGATTCAGGCACTTAAATACTTATATATCTACTCCCCATTTTATAATCAACAAAAAGAACAAAGAACAAAGGAATAAAAAAAAAATATACTAAAGAAAAGTAATTGTAAACCAAACAAAAGAGTTGTCATATTGCATAGAAAAATCTCAAAAAAAGTTAGAAATAAAGGACAATTAAATGGTATTAAGCCTAAATTCCAGGGTATTTTCTTCAAAATCTCCAAGATGACTCTGATGTCCGACCCCATAGCATCTTTCCTAACAACCACATACTGCAACTCATTATCCATCTTACCTTTCTTAGCAGGTGATGCAACCATTTTCTCATCTAATACTCATGCCTCTCACTTATAGAAGCAACAATATCATAAGTGAAAGACTTTATGTTTTGTAGAACTAGTCCACAAAGGTTCTGAGAGTATATCACTTTGCAACATAAGCAACTGATTTAGATGCAATGAGTCTTTCATTAGCTTGTACTTGCAGAGCTTATTCCTTCAGAACTTTACCTTCAGAGGGATTTTCCAAAGCTTTATCCCTAAAGTCATACGTGTTAGCTCAAATTTTTGACGCCCACTTCAAATTACCAAAATTGGAAAGCATATACAATTAGCTTCGACTAAGAGGTGATTCGACCAGCTGAAGTTAGACTGGCTTAGCTGATTAAATAAAGATCAAGCTTATAGATGAAATTTCGGAGCGTTTCCTTAAAGAGCGATTAAAAAACGGTTTCGATCAAAGATTTGAAATTTAAATAAAGGAGGGAAGAGTATCTTCGATAGAAACCGCAAGGATACACGTGGAAGCAGAGTGAGCGAACATACACATGCAGGACGCCACATGTATCGACGTGATTGAAGAACCCTCGGAGCGGTTATTTCGATCCAGTATAAATATAGGGTCTTAGATTTAGAAAAGTATGTGTCAAATTATGTACAAAAACCTGCAAATTTATTAAGTATTCGTGTGAAGAAGAACTGTAAAACGAAGAATGTATGTTGTCTACATCATTGTTTAATCATTTCAAAGCATTACAAAGTTATCTTTACTTTCTCTTCAGAAATATCTTTCCTTGCTCTTTAATCTCAAACACTTTATTTCTTGCTCCGTCATTTACAAGTTAAAGATCTTTAGTTCATTTCGTTACTTTGAACTTTTACCTTACATTCTTAAAGATTCCAGCACTTACCAACCTTTTCGATTGCTTTCAATCCTTCTACAATTTCCGTCGTTTACTTCTTCTTTAATAGTTCTAAATACTGATTTAAGATTGTTCTTTTGTTCAAGTCACTATTTTGTCTTTAATTTTTATTTAACACTTCGATTCGACGTTTAGTTCGATCATTTATCAATGTTATGCTTACCAGAAATTTAGCACATGTCCTAGGATCAATCTGATCGATCCTGTAAGTGACCAAATTTAGAAATTTGGAAGATCAACGGTTGTTTACTATTTTTCAAGATAAACAAATTAGCATGCCTAGTGGGACTAGTGTTAATGTTCTGTTTGATTGCTAAGTTTTTTTTAGAAAAGAATTGTTGTATGCTTTTAAGAAGTGGTAAAATAGCCATAAACGACGAACGAAGAACAGGGAGAGAACCACAAACGGGGATGGCGAATATGAATCCTTCAGAAACTCAGAATTCTCAAAACCCATCAACTAGCAGCATAATGCCTCCTTCTTCTTCGATGGGGGCAAATACGGGAACAACACATGCGTTCGAAATAGTTTCGTCTATGGTGAGTTCGATGCCTACGCATTCGATCTCCCACTCTAAACCAATTCTGACTTATGTTGGACCTAGGGGACCTCCCCATACTCCTTCGCCGATTAGGGACATCCCAAATAGGCCGTTGGTACCCCCTGGTTTTTCAATATCATTTAGCGGTCGAGAACAACCGTATGGAATGCCAACTTCAATGATGGCCAATCTACAGAATGTGGGTTCTACTTTTTCGGACCCAGCAGCTAACATAAATTCACCAGTACAAGGGTCCGGGATAAACGTGGGTCGAACCAATCAGGCGCTAGGCTTAAGACATCCAGTACAACCACCCACTCTTACCAACAATTCCGCGGCGACATAGAGGCAACAGATGGATGAAAGCAATCATGAAATGGTCCAGATGTTGACTCAAACTTTGGCCATTGTGCTAAATCCTTTGATTCAGAATACAACTCATTCGAATCAACAAATGGCAGCACAAGTGGCTCGAATGTCTGAGTTTCTTGGTATACCTCAGCACCAGCGTCCCCTGCCCAGGGATTGGGTAAGAGAGAATCAAGAGCCCACGCTTGAGGAAGACCTCACCATTAACCAGATCCCACAAAATCAAGGAGGAACAATAGTACCTCCTAGGATCAAACCACACGTGCACAGGGAACCAAGGGTGTTAATGGTAAATAGGGATCAGAATGTCGGTGATATCATACGGTAAGTTTGACATGATGATGTGGCAGCAGATACTAATCTAGCCGCTATAGTCGAGAGAATTATGGTTCAAAATGGGGTGAATTTTGGTCTCAGAAGACCCAATTATACGTCGCCTTTGGAAGAATATGTCTTACAGACAAATGCGCCCATAAGGACCAAAATCCCCAAATTCACCAAGTTTGTTGGGGATACTACTGAGTCTATTGTCGAACATGTGGCGAGATACCTAATTGAAGCTGGAGATATGTCAAATAACAAGAATCTTCGGATGAAATTTTTTCCAAGTTCTCTTACCAAGAATGCTTTTACATGGTTCACAACTTTGCCCTAGAACTCGATCCATTCATGGAACCAGCTCGAAAGAATGTTCCATGGACAGTTCTACATGGGGCAAACGAAGATAAGTTTGAAAGAGTTGGCTAGTATCAGATGAAAATTCACTGAGCCAATTGACGACTACCTGAATAGATTTCAACTACTCAAGGCCACATGTTTTACGCAAGTGCCAGAGCACGAGTTGGTCGAAATGGCCGCTAGGGGCCTTGATTACTCGATTATAAAGAAGTTGGATACTCAATACCTAAGGGATATAGCCCAGTTGGATGACAAAGTTCGACAGGTAGAACGTTTAAAAGAGGGAAAGGCTAGAACGAACAAAGGTAAAAGGGTAGCCTATGCCGATTATAGGAAAGATCATGAAGATTCAGGCCTTGAAGTTCCAGACTTTGATGATACTGAGATCGATCCTGCTGAGTTGACACAGGGGCCACCATATGCGTGCAAAGTTTTGGCCCCTTCGAATGGGAGAAACCCTGTCGAACCTGAAAAGAATGATAGGTTTCCTAAGAAAACATATACTTTCGACGTTACAAAATATGATGCAATCTTCGACTTACTGGTTAAATGATAGTACCTCCGGATGCTAAAGTACCTCCTTTAGAACAAAGAAAGAAACGAGGGTTTGGTAAATACCATAGTTTTTAAGGTCATAAAACGTCTCAATGTTTTCTTTTTAGGGATCTGGTGCAGAATGCAATCCAGGAGGGAAGACTCAAGTTCGGTGATAAGCCACGGAGCCAGATGAAAATCGACTCCGACCCTCTATGAAATTCTGGTATAGTCAGAGTTCAGATGTTCTACACGAAGTCATGACATCTGATCCAACATTGTTCCTAATACAACAAGACAGTTAGGAAAAATAAAACCCAGTACTCATATGCACACAGTCCCAGATGTCACGTTATCTGCTAATCTACCACCATGGACAGAAGAACATCCAGTTTTGTCCATCTAATACAAAGACACAGTTATCAGCATGATGTCTCAACATTGATTTGAACATCACCTGTTCCAACATTACAGAAGGATGAACTATAACGACCAACCAGTTTATCAGTAACAACAGTCAATAATGAATGTCATAACATTCTGTTTTTCAATCAGACTGCAGGCTATGTGTTAGGTCTGTTATTCCCTCATAAACAGACTAGGAACAGACTGAATTATAACTGACAGAATATAGTGTGCAAAAGGTAAAAACACCAGTAATTGTTAACCCAGTTCGGTACAACTTTACCTACTCTAGGGGCATACCAAGCCAGGAAGAAGATCCACTATTAGCAGTATTAATTCAGAGTTAAACTCCCCCGTTTACAACTCCTCACTTAATCCCTACCCAATGCAATCTATACCTAGGAACTCCTAGATAGAAACCTCCAGTTTCCATTCCTATCACTACAATTACCATGTAATGTTTAAACATCTTGAACATGCTTCACAACTTCGTTCAAGAACATAATCACTCTTGCCTACGGGCTTTGAGTTACAAATAATCTCATGCTTTCAAGCACTGAGAAACACTTGGTAACCTTCCCACAGGCTGGGAGGTTTACCTCACAAATACCCCTAATTTTCACATTGTTTGAGGCTTACAAAACCTAGGTTACAATCTCCTATTTATAACCTAACCACCCAACTGGATTTGGGCCTTCAAAAATTGCAGCAAATCTTCTTCTTTGCTGTTACAGAGCTGGCAGAAATCTTCTGCTCCAATTAAGGTCTTCAATCAATCTTTTAGTTCCTAAAATATCTTCATATTTAGAAACTATATATTCACCAATATATTCACCAAATCTTCTGACTGAATCTTCAAGATCTTCACATGGGAGTTAGGATATTCACCAGATCTCCTTATTAATCACAAACCAAACCAGAATTAACTGATTCAGTTTGATACACATGTAAGATGTCACAGTCCCGATGTCGTGACATCTTACATGACATGTTGGTCCAGATGTTGAATTTCTTTAACCCAACATATTAGAACAACAGAGGTGATTTCATTATTTGTTTTACAAAATTAATGCCAATCCTAAGGTACTAAAAATCTCCCCCTTTGGCAAATTTTAGCTAAAACAAATAATCCCAATGTGGGTCTGCACTCCCTCTTTGTCTTTGACAGCCCCAATGCCACCACCACTGTTGGTGTACATGTGGAAGAAGTTGTATAATAGACAGCTGCATCACAACCCTTCCCCTCAATAGGAGGGCTTCCTGAAGAATATGTAATATTGAGTACATAGGTAATGTAACTCAGATCACAAGACACAACTGTCTTCTTAACTCAGATCACAAGACACAACTGTCTTCTTAACTCAGATCACAAGACACAACTGATATACCCAGTTAGTGACTTTTGTGTCTGAATCCATCTTCTCCTTGCTACCAGATGTTGCTTGCTTCTGGTGCATCTTTAGGACAATGTTTCTCTCCCCCTTTTTAGCTAAACATTTATATATAACACCTTCACAAAACCAGATCCAGGAGCAGTATGCCTAGATCTTAACAAACCCCATGGTTTAGAGGGAATGGAATGTCGCTCTTGTGAGAAGATGAGTGTTGATGCATCCTTTAAATAGGCCAGACCATGCTTAGGAATTAACGGTAGGAGTAAATGCTTGGTCAAGATTCATAAATATTTGCTGAGAATCAATCAGAGAATCACCACCAATATCCCAGGCAATCTTTGAATACCTTTTACAGCTCTTGACTGTTTCTAGAAACAGCAGTTCCAAGACTATTCCATAAATGCTGTCAGATACGTTACAAGCTATGTCTGAACATTTGATACTGCTTTTGTCTGCATTCTCCATATATTCTCCCTGTCACCATTCCCTAAGACCACTTTCTCACCTCCAGTGGTAGCTTGACATCTGGCACCACACATCCACATTTCCTTATATAACTTCCAGCAGGAACATAGGATATCTTATGTTAAGACATCACATATGACATCTTGTGAACACTCTGTCCTTTTTGTTCACAAGGCAAACTAGCAGCACTTAAACCACACACCAATAGTTTAATCACTAGCAGAAGCAGAAAACAATTTCTAGCTATGGCTATTAGTAATACACACATGCACATGGGTACTTTTTCTCCCCCTAAAACTGTGCAACAATCAACAAAATTACTAGTTATGGATGCAACTAGTAAGACACACAAATGCACAATGCACAAGGATACTTCTTCTCCCCCTAAAACTATGCATTCACCAACCATAAAAGCTACTGAACTCCAATACCTGTACCAGCCAGAATGCCACACTGGCATCTGCTATATCAACACCACCTGTGCCCCTCTTCCATTTTCCTTATGACTGAAGATTCAAAAGGAAATAACAGTTTTGTCCAAGGCAATGTCATGACATCCAGTCAGACATTCTTCTGCTCACTCAGCCTTGACACACACCACATCATCCCACTAACTAACAAGGTGCCATACCTTGTTATCTAAGAACACATAGACCACAAGCTTGATGATTACTTGCAGTGCAAAGACAGATCTCCCCCTGTCACGAACAACCAACTCTCCTATTGAAACTTGGAGATGAACATATCCAACACCCCACGGTTGGACCTTTACAAACTTCCTGATTCAAGGAGAACCCAGACCACTTGATGAATGGAAAACATAAGACGCATCTTCATGTCTTCAAGAGCACGCCCTCTGTTCAACCTTCTTGGATGAACACATCCACACTCTGTGACAATCTCTCTTCTAACCAGAATAGAAAACAACATAACACCATCTAATATTCTTCAGATATTACTGAATCACAAGTTTGATCCACAAGAAACCAGACACAACCCTAGCTTTCTCTCTAAATTTCGCTCATCTTGGTTGTGCTTTCAAACAGGTTTTCTAAGTCCCCTTTTATAGAGGCATTGGACATCTTGAAAACCCTCAATATATTTTCCAATCAAATCTTTATAACAGCTGTAAAGATCATCCTGGAAAATGAACAAATCTGGTTGAAATCCCTGATAGAATGCGCCAGCTAGCCATATCTTCAATCAACCAATGATTGCCACCAGTTGTGCAATCACAAAACACCAGACATTCATACTGAATGTTCTGTGTACAGGATGTCATGACATCGGGTCTGACATCTGGAAAAATCCTGCATAATCCAGTTTCCTTTTATAGCAGGTACAGCCATATCAGTTACCATGACAATGAGTATGTCAACTGAAATAATCCTGCAGCATATGTCTTCCATATAAGCTCCAGCAAGTACAACCAATATCAGAAGCCTTGTCTTTGTATGTGGCATTCTGAAACAATCCTGCTTGCATATCTTCTTTAACTCCAGCAGGAAGCTCCAAGAGATGAAAAGGAAACACCTCATTATGTCTTCAACTTCCTACTTTACTGCTCAAAGTAGTTTGTCTCAGACCTTCCTCAAGAATAATCAGCTGCCATAAGCTTATTGTCTTGATCCTACGAACTCACTTCTGAGATAGACCAATTGCCACTGGTTGATTACCTCCTTATATGAAAAAAGTCAAATGCCATTCTTTGACCTCTCCACGTTTATCAGACATCTCCCAAAGATATTCTGACCTTCCAAGTGAGACTATACCTTCAAGCTTCTTGAAGTATCCAATCTACAACCCAGTAGACCCTTTTATCTCAAGTTGATGTGCCACTTCACCAACTAAGATTCTGATGTTGAACCAAATGTCATAACCTTGTGTTTTGACATCTAGCTGTTGAATTCAGCTCCTTCTTCTGCCACTTGAAAGAACTTCCTCCCTTCACAGAACAAGAGTTCAATGTTCTCATAGACTTAATTATGGAACCAAGTTTGAGTAAACATCCTCCATCCTGCAGGTTTGCAGTTAAGTCATCCAAGCTCACACCTTGATGAATCCCTACTTCTTCTCCAAAGACCTCAGACACTCTGATGCATGAGTCTTCAGAAGGACCAGTTAGAAACTGTCCCTTCAGCTATACCAAGGATTCCACTTCCTTAAGCAAAGCTGTTTCCATGATGTCAAGAATGCTGCCACTTATTCTTAACTCCACAGTGTGCATTAGCCAATGCACTTCCTTACCTAGATCAGAAGTAAACTGATCCAAGTAACCACCATCAGGACTATGCTGTTTTCTTCTTCTTGTACACGTCAAGGCTGAACATGTTTCTTGCCAGGAAACCTGTTCAGAGATCATATGCTTTTGCTGCCACCAAAGTGATAGATCATACTCCAGTGTACTATCCTTCCTGTGATTCTGCACAGGGTCTTGAAGACTAGATGTTCCAACATCTTTAAAAACATCAGTTATCTTGAGCTCCAAGGATAATCAATTAAATACTTGTACTTGGCACAAGTAGACATTGATCTTAAATCCTTTCCCAATATTCCTTTCAGATACTTCAACCATAAGAATACTTTGAAAATACTCTTCTAGTGTCAACATCTTCTGCTTGCAAGCACCTAAACAGTTTTGAAAAACTTCCCTGATTAAATTCACCCTTAGGAATGAGAGAGATGAATTCTTCCTTGCAAATGTGTCACACAACTACCAGAACCCATGTGACACAGGTCAACAACCAACCAGACCCTAGGCTGAACAATACGTGAGGAGGTTAACCAAAACTCCCCCTCAAATTAACCATCATGGAAACTTCACACCAATATCCATGCATTGTACCCAACTGTCTTACCATGACATACATCACCCTTATTGGTGGCAACTAACTCTCTGAGTTAAACCTCTACATACTCCAATCACACCAATCAGACTCCAGCTGACCATAAGTACTGGGAAAGACAACAACACTTGTCAACAGTAGGTATGCATTGCCAGAGCATACTACCTCAACCAATCTCTGAATCTTCATATTCTCACTCCTTGACAGAACTGCCACTTCTGAGCGTGGTGTTTGAATTACAAGATTCATGGTCCTAATCCTCCTAAATGATATAGCAATCAGGTTGCCCCATTATTGACTTCTAACATCCAGGGGACATGTCTTCCAACACAACATAGTACTTCCAAGAGCAACTATCAAAGACAAACAGCATGAGGTTGCACAATGTCACATTTCAACCAGCTCCACTTCTAGATATCAAACTTCTAAAAGTGACCTTCTTGAGCATACTCATAGTTGACCCTACCCTTGTCAACTTAGCTCCCACAGATGTCTCCTCTTCCAGGTCAGGAGTAGGTTCCAAACACAAGTATCCCTTTGTTTGACACCCAAAAACATCTGCTCTTCAACCAGCAGCTGCATACTTGTTGAACAACATGTTCTAACATCGCCTAGAACATTAGTTCCACCTCCTTGGAACAAATCCTCCTTGAAAGTCTTCAAGGTCTTCATATACATTACCCAAGAGAGTAAAAGAATCAGTGATCAGGTGATTCTTACCATCCTGAAGTGAGAACGTCATCATGAGTGGACTTGAGGAGACTCAAGTATCTTTGACATCTTCAGTAGATTATGATGAAATCTTGAACACAACCGCCTTTCATCCACATGAGGGGAAACTACATCAGAGTTTGAGTTTTGCCAGGTATTATGCAGCGGAAATCATAATACAACTCAACCTATGACCACACACTTCACCAGATCAGCCTCCAAGAACGTACCAAGTTTGAATATGTTTCAATACTAGCACAACTGTTCCACATAAAGGCCAATTTCTAACCTCCAGAGATAGGTACACATAGTTCCTGTTATGAATAGTCCAACCATCTACTTCAAGGGACCATTAAGGGGAATCACAGAACCTTCCACAGGTTCCAACAACAGTACTGGCATAACTCCTTGCAAGATACCAGAAAGTATCACCCATGGACCTCATCCAGAAACAGAACATGATGCCTGCTCTGATACCAATTGAAATTCTGGTATAGTCAGAGTTCAGATGTTCTACACGAAGTCATGACATCTGATCCAACATTGTTCCTAATACAGCAAGACAGTTAGGAAAAATAAAACCCAGTACTCATATGCACACAGTCCCAGATGTCACGACATCTGCTAATCTACCACCATGGACAGAAGAACATCCAGTTTTGTCCATCTAGTACAAAGACACAGTAGAGATCAAACATAGCCCTTTTGTTTATTGATCCTGCCCAGTTATCAGCATGATGTCTCAACATTGATTTGAACATCACCTGTTCCAACATTACAGAAGGATGAACTGTAACAGACCAACCAGTTTATCAGTAACAGCAGTCAATAACGAATGTCATAACATTCTGTTTTGCAATCAGACTGCAGGCTATGTGTTAGGTCTGTTATTCCCTCATAAACAGACTAGGAACAGACTGAACTATAACTGACAAAATATATTGTGCAAAAGGTAAAAACACCAGTAATTGTTAACCCAGTTCGGTACAACTTTACCTACTCTGGGGGCATACCAAGCCAGGAAGAAGATCCACTATCAGCAGTATTAATTCAGAGTTAAACTCCCCCGTTTACAACTCCTCACTTAATCCCTACCCAATGCAATCTATACCTAGGAACTCCTAGATAGAAACCTCCAGTTTCCATTCATATCACTACAATTACCATGTAATGTTTAAACATCTTGAACATGCTTCACAGCTTCGTTCAAGAACATAATCACTCTTGCCTACGGGCTTTGAGTTACAAATAATCTCATGCTTTCAAGCACTGAGAAACACTTGGTAACCTTCCCACAGGTTGGGAGGTTTACCTCACAAATACCCCTAATTTTCACATTGTTTGAGGCTTACAAAACCTAGGTTACAATCTCCTATTTATAACCTAACCACCCAACTGGATTTGGGCCTTCAAAAATTGCAGCAAATCTTCTTCTTTGCTGTTACAGAGCTGGCAGAAATCTTCTGCTCCAATCAAGGTCTTCAATCAATCTTTTAGTTCCTAAAATATCTTCATATTTAGAAACTGTATATTCACCAATATATTCACCAAATCTTCTGATTGAATCTTCAAGATCTTCACATGGGAGTTAGGATATTCACCAGATCTCCTTTTTAATCACAAAGCAAACAAGAATTAACTGATTCAGTTTGATACACATGTAAGATGTCACAGTCCCGATGTCGTGACATCTTACATGACATGTTGGTCCAGATGTTGAATTTCTTTAACCCAACATATTAAAACAATAGAGGTGATTTCATTATTTGTTTTACAAAATTAATGCCAATCCTAAGGTACTAACACTCTACAAATTGTTGAAGCTCATTATACTAAGCCAGAGGAGGTGAATTTCATTGAAACTGCTAATGATTTTTGTATGACCGAAGTTACTGAAGACTTCGTCCATGAGCCTGTCATGGTTTAAATACATGAACACTTCGAGCATGCACCTCGTGATGGTTTGACCTTAAGGGGTACAAAGGACATCAAGAAGGAAAATGTTGAAGCCTAAAATATTGAGGATGCTAGAGAGTCAAAGTTAGTAATGATTACTAAAGAGACTGCTGATACTTTCGTTCAGCTGGACAAGGCTATTGACGACCTTCAAAAACAATTCCAAAAGCTGACTATTACTGAGGATGTCCACAAGGAAGTTAATATGGTGGAGGTCTCTCGAGAAGTTTCAATGGAAGGCGATGATGAAGACAAACAAGATGAATACAATAAGGTTGTCTTTCCTCAGGAAGAAGAAACATTGTTAGATTTCCTTCGAAGGTGCCAAAAGAAGAAATCGGAGGTGATGTTATGCCTCAGGTGCAGTGATGTCTTCGACAAAAAGGCAGCTCAGAATCTGGAGGGGGTTAGGAGAGTGCACCACCAAAATGGCCATAAAACCATCCACAATAATCAAGCGGGTAAGCTAGAAAGGTTCTTTGACCCCAAAAGATATCCTGATCCTAGGCGCCCAATGGTGAAGATGAATGAACCCAAACAAGTTGGGCGAAACTTCCAACCCACGACCTTTAAACCAAGAATCGAAGGGTCAGAGGGGAAGTGGGTCAAGCAGGTTGAGGGGAGAAAACATGGTCATGGCAAGTGGCAGAAGTTTGAGGTTAAAAGAGCCAGGAATTCTGATCCGACAAAAGGACCACACATGTTTCCGAAAACTATAAAGGAAAGAATCCCATGAAGAGGTCCCAGTGGAGAAGAGAGCAGAGAAGGAGAAAAGCCAAAAGAGAAGCTGGCGAAATGAACCAGGTTGAATCAAGTACCAACGTGATGGTGAAGGAAAAGGATGGCCCTAACCTCACCAAAAGAGATTCCAAGATTTCAAATATGACGGCTGGGGAAAATCAGATGGCTGCCGAAGACGAGTTATTAACTAACAACTTCAACTCTGGTTCGAAGGATTCCTTAGACATTCTGGTCGGAGTGGTATCCGTGATGCCCAGAGAATTCGACCAGATCACCGAAGTCGATGATAATGACAGTATCACCGAAAGGGAAATGGCCGCCCACAAACCGGTATGTTAGTATATAATGAATAATGGCTGTGTCGAAGAGCAAAATGCTTTTTTCGAAACACCTAGTGACACCATGAAGAGCCATTTAAAACCCCTTTTCATCACCGAAAAAGTCAAAAACATCCCAGTTAATAAAATACTGGTAGATTGTGGGGCGACTGTGAATCTGATGCCCCATCGCATGTTGGCGAAAATTGGCAAATATGACACTGATGCCAAACCTCACAATATGGTGTTGACCAATTATGAAGGCAAAGTAGGCTCCACCTTGGGGGCTATCCAAGTTGAATTGACTGTAGGAACGGTTACTAGATCCACAATGTTCATGATTATGGAAACAAAGGCAAACTACAACATGTTGCTGGGAAGAGAATGGATTCATGGAGTCGGAGCAGTCCCGTCTTCGATGCACCAGAGGATTATAATTTGGCGTCCAGATGGCATTGTTGAAAATATAGAGGCGGATCAGGGATATTTCAAAACCCCTATTAATCATGTCGACAGGCACCAATTTGATAACCACTTAGCTACTATAGCCCCTTGTGATTCAGCTCGGTTTTCGTTCACCCTTGATGACAACGCCTATTGTTCCTTATCGCTCCACCCCCACTATGGTTTCCGGTGGGATAGAGAGGTAGTGGGCAAAGACAACTTCAAATATTTAGGAGTAGCCGGAATTGACCCCACAGGGTGGGGAAGTGAATTCAGTGATGATGACTGAGTTTGCAGCGTTAAAGAGGATTTCGGCCTACATAGCCGAAAACAAGCAGCAATTGGCCTTATAGGCCGAAATAAAAAAACATGGTTGTCAAAGCCAGTGAAGTTTCTCCACCAGAAGTTCCTGGAAAAGATTTTGACCCAAGACCACCTGACGAAGGTCAAGAAGATCGAGACCAAAGGCTTGACGCGATCTACGATGACGAGTCTTTGAGTTTCGAGAAGGACCCGCTAGCAACCAATGTTAAGATGATGGCTCAAGATCCACTCGAAGAAGTAGATTTGGGAGATGGGGTAATAAAAAGGCCAACTTACATCAGTGCCAACATCCATCCTCAACTCAAGATCGAAGTGGTCCAGTTGCTGAGAGAGTTTAAAGACTGTTTTGCATGGGACTATGACGAAATTCCTGGTTTAAGCAGGGAGTTGGTCGAATTAAAATTGCCGATCAAGCCTGGGAAGAAGTCCGTGAAGCAAAATCCAAGACGATTTGCCCCAACAATATTGTCGAAAATCAAGGAGGAAGTTGAAAGACTTCTCCGTTGTAACTTCATTCGTACTGCCAGGTATGTCGAATGGTTAGCTAACATTGTGCCAGTTGTAAAAAAGAATGGTACGTTAAGGGTTTGCATAGATTATAAAGATTTGAATACTGCAACCCCAAAAGATGAGTATTCGATGCCAGTGGCGGAAATGTTGGTCGATTCTGCCGCAGGTTATGAATATTTAAGCATGCTCGTCAGGTATTCTGGGTACAATCAGATATTCATTGCTGAAGAAGAAGTCCCAAAAACGGCATTTCGTTGCCCTGGAGCCTTAGGTACCTACGAATGGGTAGTGATGCCTTTTGGTTTGAAAAATACAGGGGCAACTTACCAAAGGGCGATGAATTCGATCTTCCATGATTTCTGTAAGACCCCAATTTTGTCCCTAAGATCCCTCATGGCATCATATCATATCATATCATATCATTACCTCAAGGATCATTGTACACCTTTGCCTCCCTCCTAGTGGGTGGGTTATTTTGTGAGTGTGGTTCTTGATCACCAAGCATGTTTAGCATATGTATATCATTGATTTTCATTTGTTTACTAACCAAAAGTACAAAAATATTGTCATCTAACCATGTTACTTGTAGCTGAAGCAATCAGGTCAAACCAGCTAAAGCAAGTCATTGAGCTAGATGGTGGCCATTATGAAGAATTTGGGCACCATGATCATTCACAAGATCTCATATGAGTTGTGGTATCATTTGGAATCAAGATCTCAAGTGGTAGAGGCTTGGAATTCATCAAAGCATTGCTCAGTCAACCAAAACCCTAGCAAAGTCAACTGTGGTCAACTATGCATTTAATCAGTGATTTGATGGTGGGCGATGGTTGGAAAGATCTCATTCATGTCCATACAAGCCTCATATAACATTTCAAACATCAACATTGAGGAATTGGAGGTCAGGCAAGAAGTTTCCAAAAATAGCAAGTGACCTGTAATTTCAAACTGCCAAAAATGGAAAGGTCTTCACTTCAAACTTACATCATCAATCAAGCTTCAAATCAATTTTTTCCCAACATGAAAGTTGAAGATCTTGCTCTTGCCTTTCCAAAAAGTCCAAGAACACCCATTTCTCATTTGTGGTTGGCAAGTTATGGTCAAATCATTTTCAAGAAATTTTGAACTTCAAGGAGGCATAACTTTTGAACCAAATGGCCAATTCATGTGATTCTTTTTTGAGCAAATCCCATTTGACATAAGCTATCATAATCCATCATTACATTTCATCAAAAATCATCACATAAAAAGTCCATTTTTCAAGTGAACCAATTTAAATTTTGGTGGGAAAAAAGGTGATTTTGAAAAATACACATGATTTTCACTCCAAACCAATGCCAATCACTTCAAAACAGAAATTTGGACTTGCTTAAACTGGTTTTGCACTGTTCCATTGGTCACATTTGAAAAAGGGCATTTTGGCATTTTTGCATGACATGTTAATCTCACTAATCCAATGGCATTTGTGCTAATCATGATTAAGAAGTGGATTAACAGGTACTATAAGACCCTAATCATAACAGAATTTCGAGATCACCAATCACAATCTCAGATCCAATCTCAAAATCTCTCAAATTCTCTCAAATTTTCTCAAATTTCTTCAACCTTTTTCATCGAATTTCTTGATTGCTCTTGCTTGCTTCTTGTTCTAACATTCATCTGCAAGCATTGTTGTGTTGAATTGAAGCCAGATCGTGCATAATCCAGGCCTAAATCGCAGCTGTTGAAGTAAGCTCATGTTCATGGCAGTTGGAGATTTCTTGAAGTTGGAGCATTGTTGAGCTAAAGCACATCACTCATTCATCTTCTGGAGCTTCATAGATCATCTGTTTTCAACTTCCTGGCCTTGATTCGCACGAATTCAACACTGTGTCTCCAGCAAGGTTAGAATTCAATCTTTCCAATTTGTGAAATGCTTGTGTGCATCTTGTAGATCGTGTAACATAGGTCATTCTGAACTTTGGATCGCTTGATTTCATTAAGTATTGATGTAGTTATGCTGTTTTGAACTTGGACACATGAATATTCCATGGCTCGATCCGTTTAGCATGAGTAAAATTAGGTCAAATGCATGTTAGATTAGTGATCTAGGATGTGTGATGATTCTAATGGTGTAGGTCTCATGCATTTATGTGTAGATTTGTTCTTGAGCTCAAGAACACTCAAGAACAGCTAGGGTTTCGTGTTTCCAGCGCTGTTTGATCCATCCATGCCTTGCCTGCATGCTGATTTTTGTTTGTGCACATGTATTCGTCCACCTGTCCACTTGTGATTGGGGCTGCGTTTCTTTTAATGAAACGCAGCGTTTTGTGTAGGCGGCAAATTCAAATAGTTTCACTGATTTACACAATTGCCATTCAGTCCATTTATTTCATTTTATTTTCAAATGTTTATTTCATTTCATAATCAAACTTCAAAAAATCATAAAAACTTCATGGATGATCCAAATTGAGTGGGAATTTTTGCATTGATCTCCATTTTTCCTCTAGTTTTTTATAGGCATGATAGCAAAAGTTGTGCACGGCTTGTTTTTATCTTTGTCTAATGGTTTGGATCATGTATGCTATTTGCCTATGCTTTACCATTTTGATTGTGAAATAATGATGCTTGAACCTATGGACATGAAATTTTATATGCATGATCTAGACTCATTCCTGGTCATTTTGGTATATGGTTTGTGATTTTTGCCTTTTTGGATTGTGAGATATGATGTGATCTTTGGAGGTGTGACAATGTGTGTCACACCATTTCTTGTCCATGTTCTTGATTTTATTTACCATGCTTATGCTATGCCAAATGCTCTGAATTTTTGCATGATGACACTTCTGGATGTCTAGTTTAAGCATGATTTTTTGTAGGATTTTTAGATCCATTTCCTATTTGATTGGGATTTTCTTTGCTGTTTAGTCATTTGTGAACTTTTCTTGAGTGTTCAACTTCCATGTTTTGTGAAATCCTTGATGTTTATTGGATGAACTTGAAATTTGGCATGTGTATTATAGACATCTTGAAGTTTTCCATGGCTTTGATTTCATTCATTTCTCATGTTTGATTCCTGTTTTATGATTGCTTGAAGTTGATGTATGATTTGTGGTACCTTGTATGAGCTTGCTTGAACATGCTTTGATTTGTTGATTTTCATTGACATGCTTCCACTTATCCAATTACCATGATTTTTGGTATGTAGCTCATTGAATGTGTTCTGTTTAAGCATACTTTTTCTTGGAATTTTTAGAGCCATTGTGGTATTGATATGCTTGTGTTCATTCTGTTTGTTCCAATGTGTTTCAATTTGCATAGTTTGACATGTTTTGCTTATAAAATGGAATTGGTGCATAGTTTTGACATGAGACCAATTGGAATTTGTTCTAATTTGATTAATCTTTATTTTTGTTAATTTTTAGGTTCTGTTTTAAATTTTTTGCCCATTTTGGACCCTAGGCTTTGGCCTAAGGGTTTACATCTCATGTTTGAAGCTTTGTTTCAGGTTGCACATGCAAGTTACATAATTGATGATGCCTTATCTTGAGAGCATTTGATATTTGCTTTTGATCACTAATGTGTGTTTTGTAGGTTGAAGTTGATTCAATTGGGATTGACTTGTGGCTTATGCCTTTGCCTATTTTGGTTGTCTGTTGCATTAACTGATTGGTTGATTGTCTGTATAGCATACTAATTTGTTTGATGTTTCCACAGGTACATTTAGTTGCTATAGTTCATTTGAAACTTGCTTGCTTTGCTTGATAACTTTAGCATTGAGGTATAGCATCTCTTCTTCATGTAGTCTGGAAGACCTGGCCTGTTACTTGGCCAGACACCTGTCTGAAGTCCTCCTTAAGAGGCAATGTTTGTGATTGTTTAACTTTATCCCCAAGCTGGAAAAGACCTCATATGAGGCAATTGGTAGATAGAAGAGATATGTAGCCTATCTCCTACTATTCCGTGTGTCACTCACCTTGCTCACACCATATGTGTTGATGCATAGTGAGTAAAAGCCCAAGATCTATCGAGTCATTAACTTGTGGAGAGAGTTCCATCTTTCTGAACTCCCACACCTTCTGATATTCAAAGCTCTCCCTGACCAGGGATAAGAGCATGAGGCACACCCCTCATATCCTTTCATTCTGCTTCACCTTGGCTCTCAATGTCAAGGTTAAGAGCACCATTTACACCATTCCAGTTGACTTTAAAGTCAAACCCTTTGCTTGAGCCCAATTGTTTGGTTATAGTGTGTGCTAAATGACTTTGTTTGATTGATTGCTTGTTGCATCTGTACATGTTTGCTTGTTTGCCATTGTGCATTTATCATCACTAATTGTTCATTATTGCATGATCATCATTTCATATCTTTGTGATCCATCTTTGGTCCACCCATCGAGGACAACTGTAAGTCCATTCATTGACCATTGTTCCTGTGATTTGGAAGGGATAGAGTGTAAGACCATGTCATTTGGCTACTTATGTCCATTGCTTATTGCCTGTTTGTTTGTTGTATGTGAGGATGCAATTGTAAGACCATGTTGTTGGCATTTGTTATTCCTATGATCATCTGTTGGAGATTAGAGTAAGCCCATATATTGGCATCTGATATCCAGGTTTTTGTTTTGCTTTAGGAGGTTGGAATAAGTCCATTTATTGGCATCTGACATCCCTGTTTGTTTAGGAGACTGGTGTAAATCCATCTATTGGTATCCGGTATCCGCCTTTGTTGTGAGATTGGTATAAGCCCAGCTATTGGCCTCCGGTATCATTTGTTTTGCTTATTTGTTATTGCTCATTTGCCTATTCCTAAGGACACACTTGAATCATCTTCTATATGATCTCAAGAGGTGAACCTTTCTGAGAAGTTTTACACTCTTTTATCCATACCCTCTTTGTCCTAAACCTTTTCACACTTTGATTTCAAAAACTTTGACTTGTTGTGCAAACATCTTCATGTCTTTTCAAATTAGAAACCTGGACCCTGATTCCTTGACTTTTCAAGCTCCATTTCATAACACTTCTTTGAATCAATCTTAATCATACCTTGACCATATTTTGTGAATACTCATAATCAATTAACTTCACTCATTCAATTGTTTTGTGGCTTTGTCCATTGTTAATATGTTTTCATACATTAGCCATAGGTTTCAATTACCATAGTGGTTGATGTAAATCTTACCTTATCCCTAGTGAGTCGATTGTAAGACTTCCGTACTGAAAACAGGGTTAACCCCTCTAGTACGTCGAAGCCATCCTCGCATGGTGGATTGTTGATTCAGGTTGAGTTTTCTCCCATTGGTAATGAATAACCTTAATGCTTGTGTTTTAAAATGAACTCACTACTTTTTGGAAATCTTTTAGCCGAACTACGGCATTTTGATCCTTACCTTTGATGGAAGGTACGTAGGCAACGGGTTCATCCGTTCAAACACAAAAACAACAAAAATTGTATATTCTTTTCTCATCTTCCCATTCATGTTTGCACAATATGTCATAAACAAATAAACATTTTTTATACAACAAGTGTGAAAAGGGCTCCCTAGGAGTACCTAAGACGTTTTGGGTGCCTAACACCTTCCCATTGCGTAATTTACCCCTTATCCAGACTCTCTGATCTTTTTATTAGTTTTCTACGTGTAAAACTTCTTAGGCCTTTGTTCGCTTTTTAGCCATTCCTTAGGATAAATAAAAGTGCGGTGGCGACTCGATTTCATTGTATGCTTTGCTTATGGTTTAGTCAATAAATCATAAAGTGACGAATACACCGCTACAATTTCATAGAAACTTTTATGCAAATATATATATACGATATTGTTGTTAAGTCTATTTCAGGGGATAGTCATATAAAACACCTTCAGATATCTTTTGAACGAATGAGGAAATATGGTTTAAAAATGAACCCTCTAAATGTGCTTTTTGTGTGCGGGCTGGGGATTTTTTAGGTTTTATGGTCCATAAAAAAGGGATCAAAATAAACCAGAATAAAACTAAAGCCATAATGGAAGCGAAAGCGCCATCAACAAAGAAAGGTTTGTAGTCACTGCTGGGCAAAATCAATTTCCTAAGGAGATTTATCTCAAACTTTAGTGGGAAGACGCAAGCATTTTCGCCTTTGCTTCGACTCAACAAGGAAGTGTTCGAATGGGGGCAAGCTCAGTAAGTGACGTTCGATAAGATCAAAGCGTACTTGAGCCACCCACCATTTTTGACGCCACCTTGTAGAAATAAAAGTATGATATTGTACATTTCTGCATCTGATAAAACCTCAGAGAGCATGTTAGCGCAAGAGGATGATAATGGTGTCGAAAGAGATATTTATTACCTCAGCAGGGTTTTAAAGGATGCATAAACTAGGTATATCATGATCGAAAAGTTATGTTTATGCTTATATTTCTCTTGTACAAAATTAAAGCATTATATCAAACATGTTGACGTGTATGTTTCATCTCATTATGATATTATTAAACATATGTTATCTAAACCTATTTTGCATAGTCGAATTGGGAAATGGGCATTGACATTGACTGAATTTTCCTTAACATATATGCCATTAAAAGCGGTAAAAGGCCAAGTAGTAGCAGACTTTATAGTCGATCACTCAATTGACGCCGCCGCTTTGAACTATGTTGAATTAGGGTCGTGGAAGCTATACTTCGACGGATCTAGCCATTAAAATGGCACAGGTGTCGGAGTCGTAATTATTTCTCCAAATAAAATTTCAACAACATTCCAATATAAAGTAGAAGGTATTTGTTCAAATAATGAAGCTGAATACGAAGCCCTCATAGCAGGACTTGAAATGTTGTTGGAATTGGGGGCAAGTCGGGTCGAGATAATGAGAGACTCAGAGCTAGTCATAAAACAGATCACAAAAGAATATAGGTGTGTTAAGGAGAATCTGATCATGTATTTCATAATCGCCAGTCGATTATTAAAAAAATTTGAAATGGTTTATATTCGACATATACCACGAATAGAGAACATGATAGCTAATGACCTGGCCCAAATCGCATCTGGGTATAAAATTTCAAGAGAAAAGTTGCACAAAGTCATAGAAGTCAGAGGAAAGGTAGTGGAAACCAAATTAACTCCCCTGGATTTAGAACATACAAGATTAGGATATGCTGATGAGGGAAATTTCGAAGTATTGACAATAGACAGCTTGGCAGATGAAGACTAGAGAAAACCAATAGTAGTATACCTACAAAATCCCACAGCCTCTACTGATCGAAAAACCAGGTATCGAGCATTAAGTTATATTCTTTTGGGTTCAGAGTTGTTTAAGAAATCTCTGGAAGGAATTTTGCTGAAATGCCTTAGTGAGTCAGAGACATACTTTGCCCTTTCAACTGTACATAGTGGAACATGTGGGGCACACCAAGTCGGTCATAAGATGAAATGGCTTTTATTTCGACAAGGAGTTTATTGGCCTACTATGTTGAAAGACTGCGTTGAATTCGCGAAGGGATGTCAAGAGTGCCAGGTGCATGCAGACATACAACATGTCCCTTCAAATGAATTACATTTTATCATCAAAGCATGGCCATTTAGAGGTTGGGCTTTGGACTTGATTGGAGAAATTCGACCTCCCTCATCAAAAAGTCAAAGATACATATGGTAGGAGTTGATTATTTCACAAAGTGGATTGAAGCCATACCTTTTCCAAATGTGAGCCAATAGGATGTGATCGAATTCATTCAAAAGTATATTATTTATAGGTTTGGAATTCCAAAAACGATCACAACGGATCAAGGATCACTATTTATTGGTTGGAAGATACAGGAGTTCGCCACGGACATGGATTTCAAGTTGGTAATGTTGACACCTTATTATGCTCAGGCTAATGGACAAATCGAAGCTGCCAATAAGGTGATCATTGGTTTGATTAAAAAATATGTAGGAAAAAAACCTAAGAATTGGCACAAGAATCTGGACCAAATTTTATGGGCATGTCGTACGTCCCCTAAAGAGGCTACTAAGTCGACCATTTTTCGCCTAACTTTTGGCCATGATGTTGTCTTGCCAGTAGAAATCCACCTGCAATCACTAAGGATTCAGAGGCATCATGAACTCCCCACAGAATCATATTGGAGCATGATGTTGGATGAATTGGTTGATTTGTACGAGGAAAGGTTAAGTGCCTTAGAATTGCTAAGGCAACAAAAGAAAAGGATAGAGGTCTCTTATAATAAGAAAGTTAAAGTTAAAAGCTTTACGCTTGGAGATTTGGTTTGGAAAGTAATCCTTCCAATGGATCGAAAAGATAGAGCCTTGGGGAAGTGGTCCCCAAAGTGGGAAGGCCCTTTCCAAATTCTACAGAGTTTTTCTAATGGTGCCTATGAGATCGAAGAGCTCAGCGAAGATAGGAGGATTCTAAGAATAAACGGGAAGTATTTGAAAAAATACCAACCGACAATCCAAGAGGAAAAAATAAGAAACGAGTAACTGCGTAAATAAAGCAAAAGCCAAAATGGTAAAAATGCCAAAATGGTAATAATAAAGTCATAAGGCCAAAAGACCAATATTTATTACAAGGATAAATTTTGTTACATCATCAGACAAATAAGCATAGCATTAAAAGGGAAGATTGACTTTAATCTGAAGATACTTGGCTTTGAGGAGCTCTAACCGTTTTTCGCACAAAGATCTTTTTGAGCGAAGGAGTTTGACGTCATATTCAAGCTGTCGAGCTTTTTCGACAAACTCCATGCCAAGTGATAGATCTTGAGCCATCGAAGCATCATCAAATTCCAACAGTTGTTGCTTGTCCTTTTCAGCATCAGAGATTTTAGCCTGCAGTTCTGATATTTGATGTCTCCAGGAAGAAATGTTACGATCATGAGCATAAACTTTCTCTTTATTCTTTTGTTTCGTCTGTTCCTACTACATGGCCTTATTGGTATATTCGGTAGTAGCATCCCAAGCTGCAGCCTCAGAACCAGATTGTTTCTCTATTCTCCCGTAAGGTGAGGTAGCAACTTGTGATCAGCAACAACTTGGTCGATCATGGTCCCTATCTCCAGAATAACGTTCGCCACTTTAGAGGAGGCTTTTAGAAAGTTAACCTGGATAAGAAGAGCTTTCAGAGTTAAAGGGGCGGAAGGATCAGCCAGCGACAATAGAAACAAATCACCCTTAAAGACTTTGTCCTTGATTTTAGAAAGGATTTCGCCCGCATAGGTGCTCGAAGGCTGATCTTTTGACATTGAAGTGTTATGACTCTGATTAGAAGAACTCTCCCTGCAATTTAGCATTGCCTTTAAATACTCCAGTGGTTGACTTCGCTTTAAGATAGCCAACTTTTCTGCATAAAGGGCACCAATGCTACTTGACGAAACGTCAACCGTTGGATTTTCGTCCATTGTAGGGGTTTGAGTTCGAGCATGTTCTTTACCCATATTGGCTCTTCCTTTTGTTTGGATCTCGACGTTATCAGGGTTAGTCACCAGATTTCCTTCAGCCGCTTCCTCTACCATGACGTCTTCGACACCCCATCCCTCGCCCTGAGGCTCATTCATTTCTGTCGCTGTGTGTAGACCAGCCCCGGGGGTTTCTTCATCATCAGCTAGTTCATACTTAACCATAGGGATTGGATTACCTTGGGCCTCATTTTCCTCGCTTGAGTCAGTCTCATGACCAGAGTCATGGGTATGAGAATGTTGAGTGTTGGTTTTTGGTGGCGAAGCGTCGAGGGTACCAGTTGGAGGTTGATTAATCTCGCTCATGGACCCCTTTTCAGAGGATGGTCGATAGGTAGGTTCACCAGCGCTGTTCAAAACATCTGGCATAGAGGCAGGCTTGGAGGAGGCAGCTTTCTTGGGAGGAATTGTGGTGCTCGCGTCACCCTAAAGTCAATACAAGCAGAAGGTGTAAATGACTAAAAGAAATAGACAAGTGAAATAAAGTGAATAGAAGTGGGGGGTACCTTATAACCTTCGACCCCGGGGCTCGAATTGTCACTCTCACTTTGAGCTGCTGCTACTCTTGCCATTTCTTTAGGAGTAGGTTCTTAGATAACAAGTGCAGCGGGCCTTTTTCTTGAGAGTTTTGTGTTCGGTTGATTCGAGGGGTCGATGGGTTTTGGTTGTGGCTTCCTCTTCCTCGAAGTGAGATCCAGAAGAGGTGACAAGTCATCTTCGTCATAGTCCACGATGATGGGGGTAGCAGTGGGTTTTTGGATTTGTAGGGGACTCAACGGAGGTTTTCGAGCAACCTAAACCAAACATTAAATGTTATATCATCAATGTATAACAAGGATAAAGGAACAAAGAAAAGAGGTACCTTTGCAGGTTTGTTACTTCCTTCAACTTTCGAGTCGATGGGTCTTTTGTTGGTGTGCTTTTTGGGGAAGGATCCTGATATCTAGACAAAAAACAAGAAGAAACGGTCAGCGTTAGTTAAAATCAAGTCAAAGGGAATATACTTCGTGGGAAGTCCCCTGTATCACACCTTCACATATGTCCGATTTGATTCGGACATCTTCGATCCCTATATGAAGGTGTCCTTTGAAACTGCCTAAAGTGTGTTTAGTCGCAACCACCCGTTGAGCCTTTTTTTGAGATTGTTGTCGATGGATTTTAATGGAATCTCCACAAACGAACCAATATGGGAATGGGGGTGCAAGAGCCACTCCGAAGTCAGCATTTGGCAGTGGAGGAGACTTTGGGGGAAATAATTTAAGAGCCATTTCATAGCGTTTCTCACAGGGGACGTATGAGGGAATATTTAAAGTTTCTAGTTTCTTTGAAAACTTCTCTTTGAGCGTAACAGCTGCTTCGCGGATGGTTCGACTAAGATCATCAGGTCGATAGTCAGTTTCAAAGTAATTTTGAAAAGCTTGAATTTCTTTTATAAGCGTATAAGTACCTTTCTTGGTCCTTTCCTGCACAAAGAGAAAAGCTTTGTCAAACAATTGAATAAAGGAGGTAACATCGCAGAATTCCTTGATGTAATATTTGGACCACCACTTCCCAAATTCTCGACTACAAAGGAAGCTAGGCTCGAAATGAAATGGAGTCAACTGGGTCCTGCCAGTATACTTGGCTATTTGTTTGAAAGTCATGGTTTTAGCATGAACGACTTTGTGAAGGAGGAGGCTACTCTTCTTATCGTATAGGCATTTCGGGAAGACCTGGACCAACCCAAATTGTCGAGCAACAAGGTTGGGTTGGTAAGTTATCAGTGTGACTTGGACTTTCGAAGGGTTAAATCGAAGGGTAAGGATCCGAGGCGTCAAGAAGGCTTCCCAAATTAGCAAGGATTATGTCTCTTGCTTTTTAGATAAGGAAGGAAAAGTCCTGGTAAACCATCTAGGGCCAACTTTCCTGAGAGCGAAGGGAGCCATACTCGAAGTAAAATTATGACTTTTAGCGAACATCATGATGTAACTCATGAAGGTTGATTGAAGAGCATGTCCTTCGTCCCTGGGGGTTACTTGAGCTAACCTCGGTCCTTCGACTCTCATGCGCCTAGTTTCTTCAGTATCTTCGTCGATGAGTGTAGCACCTCAAATTTGCCCTCCTCATTCATGCATTCATTTTTAGGTCATTTAACATTTCATATTGCATTTCAGCAAAGTTCATCTGAATTGGGGTTCGACCTCTGGTCAACTTTGGTCTACTGAAGTAGTCAAAGTAGGGTTCCTCAAGGATTGAGATGCATTCTTCTTGAAGGTCTTCTGGATGTTGCGTAGAGCTCTTGGGAGCTAGAGTTTCATTTTCAGAGGTTTTCTTCAAAAGATCAAGCTTAACGGGCTCAGTACAGTTCAAAATTCAACTGCGAAGTCAAAAGTCAATTGTTGGTCAACTGAGGGTCAAATGGCTAGGGAATGACTTGAGTTACTTCCAACATGTTCAAATAGGGTCTATTCATCATTAAAAATGTTAATCTTGAAGGAGCAAAAGTTTGTTCATGAGTTGTCATGCTCGCTAGGCGAGCAGAATGGTTCGCCTAGCGAGCCCCAAGATAAACCACCAGATTCACCTGCGCCCAGAAGGAACTTCCTGAGCTGTCTTACTCGCTAGGCAAGCAATCCTTCGCTAGGCGAAGCCCACGCTTCTTCCGTCGCTCCAGTGAACCTTGATGATGTTGCTACTGGAATTGCTCGCTACCTGTTCGTTGGATGCTCGCCTAGCGAGTAAGTGCTAGCTGTGTTTTTTATCCAAGTCTGGGAGTGTTCACTGGAACTTCGCTAGGTGTTCGCCTAGCGAGCCCTTCGCCACCTCACTCGCCTAGCGAGCTTACTGATACGACAGACAAAAAATGACAAAAAATCATGGGCTTGAATTACCTTCATTCTGAGCCCACCAAGCCATGAAAATCAGAGTATAAATTCTAAAATTTCATTGGAATAAAACCCTAACCTAACTAACTAATCTGCAGCAGCCTCCATACACTGAAGAGAAAAGGTCACTGGCACAAAATCACCTCTACCAATTCCATCTCATATAAACCCTAACATTGCTCTGCAAACCGAACCGTGCAATTCAACTTCATTCGATCTCTCCAATCAGGTTTGCCCTTATTTCCATTACTTTACGCTTTCAACCTGAAATTTCTGAAGTATGAGACATTATGGGTGAATTTGGAAGAGTGGGTATCGTTAGGTTTCGCATATGGGTTTAGATGTGCATGAATGTGTAGAACAATACCTTGAATGTTTGATCACTCAGTTTCTGAAATGAGCACCATAGGATTTGGGGTTTCTGAAATTGGACTGTTATCAAGGAAGAACCCAGAACCCACAGGCATTCGCTAGCACCTCGCTAAGCGAGCCTGTAGCGAAGCTTCGCTAAGCCTTCGCTAAGCGAAACAGTAGTGATCGTGACAGTAGTTGGTTTTTCTGTTTGCTCTCTAATTTGTTTTGTGCTTGTTGTGACATGTTTTCTATTGCATCCGTGCACTGTTTACCTGACACAGTTGTTGTTATGTTTCTTTTGTTTGGTGCAATTCTTGATTGCACCTCGTTTGGTTATTCTAACTTGTTTGTTGAGTTTTTGTGAGGGCTCACATGACTCTTGAAGAGATAGTTTGCTTGGTATTCCACTTTATTTGTGGGATACCATTTGGAGATTTATTCGGATTGCTTTGCTAACTTGCTTTCTTTGATGATGCTAGCTTGAGAGACCTCTGGGTTTCTTGTTTCTTTAATTGTTGTTACTTCAGATCTTTATCCGTGTGGTTGACCTTTTGATCCCTTTTACATCTTTCCCGCATTTTACCGTTTTCTTAGCTGGAAGACCTCGATAGGAGGCAATGTTTTCGTGTGTTTACTTTTGTGCCCAAAGACCTCCAAGAGGAGGCACCAGTGCTAAAGACCTCCATGAAGAGGCAATTGACGGATAAAAGGGATTAGTAGTCAATCCCCCGTTATTCAGTGTGTCGTTCTTTACGCTCGCACTACATGTCGATGCTTCAGAATAAAAGCCCAAGATCTTTTGTCCGGTCAGTCAGTGGAGAGGGTTCCATCTTCCTGAATCCCCACTTTTTGTCATGAGCTCACCCTGTCCAGGGTTAAGAGCTATGAGGTCTTATCCTTATTACCCTTTTGATCTGCTCACCCTGGCATTCAATGGCAGTGGTTAAGAGCCCATTTGATTACCGTTCCATGGCTTGTTTGTCGAGGTTGATATGACCCCTATTGACTAAAGCCCTACCCATGTATGTTTGAACCCCCTTGTTGGTGTGTTTATTTTATGCTATATGTTTTTGTATGGTGTGATCGTCTCCCCATAGGATTGCAAGGCTTCGTATAGTCTCTCGTCTGCATGTCAATTAAGGTAGCACGGTTCCTTTGTCTAGGACTTCCTTTTTGCATGAGCATTCCTAAAACACAAACAAACTCATTGATTTTTCTTCTCCTAAGAACACGTTAACTCCTTCTACTACAGGCGAGTAAGTCTCCAAAGGTCGAGCATCCGGTAGATTGCGTAATAACGTCTTTCACCTAAAAAACACAAAACAAACAAAAATAGGTTAGCCGAGCTACGGTGCTCTGATTCTCAATCCTTCTTGAGATACGTATGCAGCAGGGTAGGGCCTGTGCGAGCAATAACTCTTTCTTTTCCCTACTTTGATTTTCTCTCTTTCGCATCGCATATAGGACTTTTTATACACACACTTTAGACATAAATAGCAAGCGTGGATCCTGTGGAGTACCACAGACGTGAAGGGGTGCGATAACCTTCCCTTAACATAACCGGCCCCCTTACTCAGTTTTCTTTGGTTTGAGACTTGGTTTTATCCGTTCCCTCTTGGTTATGCAGTACTACCTTTCCCTCCTCTTAGGATAAAAGTACATAGCTGGCGACTCTATTCTTTTTCCTCGCCACCTCTTTTCGCGTTTGTACTTGGATTCGGGAAATCCGGGGAGCGACAGCTGGCGACTCTGCTGGGGATTTATTTTCCCTAGTGGGCCTTTCCTAGCGTTTGTTTGTTTATTGTCTATTGTGTGTTATTTATTTATTGCTTTGCATACTTATCTGCTTGCATTGCATCCTATGTGCACTTTACTGTTTCATGCATACTGTGTTGGCTGTGTATCTGTTTCGCTGTTGGGTGGGATTCACAAGAGGTAAAAGGCCCAATACACAGGTTATGAGTGAACTTTAGGATACCTAGGAATAGAGTGATTCATGGGAAGCGGGTGGTATGGCGCCACTTAGCGGAACATGGTATCACGAGCAGTTCAGATTCTGATGGGGTATTATCGTTGCATACACCTGGTGTGCATATGATGATAATCTTGAAAGGATTGTTTATCCTGCGTTTCTCTTGACCTTACCCTAGCCTAGATTACACCCGTGAGTGGGGCGGGAATGAATCATTTGCAGGTACTGGTGGTGACTTGTTCTGATGGTGACTTGTTCTGGTGGTGACTTGTTTTGATGGTGACTTTTGTTTGGTTCTTGTGGGTGACCGTTGGTTCTGAAGTATGGGTTCTAAGTTGATGACTGTGTTCTATGGTTCCCGGTTCCGAATTAATGCTGAAGTTCTGATCCTGTGCCTCGTGATACACAACCAACCAGCCATTGTTTCATCATTTTGCATCATAGCATGTTTATTTTCAAAAAAAAATAATGCATAAAAAAGAAAAAAAGTTAACCCGCATACGCATATCATTTTTCAGGTTTATTCATGATAAAACATAGCATACGCATCATACACATATCATTCTTGCATCATTACAGGTGTTCTTGAAGAGGATTTCTCATCCTTGTTCCCGTTCCAAGCAGGATTGCTGAGTATCGTCCGCACCGTTACGCAACAAGGCAGAATCAACAGAAGACTATGGATCAATTTCAAGCAGAACTAGCAGAGATGAGGACCAACATGGCCCAGTTCATGAGTATGATGCAAGAGGTAGTGCAAGGGCAAGAGGAACTCCGAGCCTTGGTCCAGAGACAAGAAACTGTGATTCCCCCTATCGGTCAGAATCCGCCAGAAGGAACCCCTGTCAATGAGACCGCCGTTGTTACCAACCCTGTCAACAACTATGCTAATGGTGACGAATTGCATGGTATTAGGATCGATGGACAACCCATCATTACAGAGGCTGCTAATGCTCGAGCGGCACGTGCTCCAGTTCACCATCCTTCTCATTTGGTTGTCAAGCAATAAGATATGTTCACCCTCAGTGATGATGATGAATTTGGAAAAGTGGAAGAGAGAGATAGAAAGGTTGACGCCCTTGCTGAAAAATTCGCGCCATGGAGTGCCAGAATTCTTTGGGCTTTGATGTTACTAACATGGGTTTAGTGGATGGTTTGAGGATACCATACAAGTTCAAAGCGCGACCTTTCGACAAGTACAATGGCACTTCTTGTCCCCGAACTCATGTGCAAGCTTACTACCGGAAGATATCCGCTTATACTGATGATGAAAAGATGTGGATGTACTTTTTCCAAGACAGCTTGTCTGGAGCCTCTTTGGATTGGTACATGGACTTGAAAAGAGAATCTGTCAGAAGCTGGAGAGAGTTAGGTGAAGCTTTTTTGAGGCAGTACAAGCATAACATAGACATGGCTCCGAGCAGAACCCAGTTGCAGAGTTTGTTTCAAAAGACTGGTGAGAGTTTCAAGGAATACGCCCAGAGGTGGCGCGAACTAGCTGCGAGAGTAGAACCTTCGATGTTGGAGAGAGAATTGACTGATATGTTCATTGGAACCCTGCAAGGTGTATTCATGGATCGTATGGGAAGTTGCCCGTTTGGTAGTTTTTCGGATGTTGTGATTTATGGAGAAAGAACTGAAAGTCTTATCAAAGCGGGAAAAATCCAAGACCCTGGTTCTTCAAGTGATAAGAAACCATTTTCAGGGGTACCCAGAAGGAGAGAGGGTGAGACAAATGCTATACATAATCAGAGAAACGGAAGCAGAGGACAACAATACCGTCAAGTTGCTGTTGTGACTATTCCAGCAACCCAACCTTAACAACAACAAAGAGGACAACCACAACAACAATAGCAACGCCAATTCCAACCAAGACAAAGAATGCCAGATCGTCCTTTTGATCCGTTGCCAATGACTTATGCTAAATTACTCCCTGAACTGCTCAGGTCAAAGTTTGTTGAACTTCACACTATGGCTCCATTAACAAGGATTCCCGCTGGTTATGATGCTAATGTCCGTTGTGATTTTCATTCTGGTGCGCCAGGGCACCACATCGAGAATTGTCGGGCTTTTCACCATAAAGTTCAAGATTTGATTGATGCCAAGACGATTAACTTTGCTCCTACTCCGAATGTGGTGAATAATCCTATGCCTCAGCATGGAGGGCCCAAAGTAAATAATGTGGAAGATGGGGAAAATTTGAACTTGGTAGTCAATATTAATGATGTTCAGACTTCGTTGTTTGTAGTGAAGGAACGTCTGCTTAGAGGGGGAGTATTCCCGGGATATGACAAGAATTGTTCAGATTGTGGTAATCATGAAAACGGTTGTGTGAAATTGAAAGAAGGTATCCAGGAATTGATGAATGAAGGTTGTTTACAGTTTGATCGAGTAGTGAAAGACCGTGAAGAGGTATCGATTGTTACCATTTACTTTACACCGTCAGAAGGTCCTGTACGTGCTCCAAGAACTATTAGTACGCCTGTGACTATTGGTACTCCTGTGACCGTAGCTGCGCCCGTGACCATATCTGCTCCGGTGACTGTTGGTGTTCCCGTGATTGTTAATGCTCCAGTAACTATCAGTACTCCTACCACCATTGCTGCTTCTAGTGGAAGACTTTTTGAGAATAGTAGAGCAATTCCGTGGCAATATGACAATGCTTTTTGCAGAAATAGAAGACCAGAGAATCAGACTAGATCAGTAAATCATACTCCAGTGATGTTTGGTTCGTCAAATGAGACTCCAGTAACAGTTGGTTCGGCTGTGGGTAATGTAGGAGGACCTAGAGGATTTACGAGAAGTGGTCGTTTGTTTGCACCACAAGTTCCGAAGGATAACAATGCTGAGGCTCTTGCTAGAACAAAAGGAAAACAAGCTATAGTTGAAGAAGAACCAGTGCGAAAGGAAGTGCCTGAGGGTTCTTTTGAGAAGGACGTGGAGGAATTTATAAGAATTATCAAGAAGATTGATTACAAGATCGTGGATCAGTTGAACCAGACACCGTCAAAAATCTCTATTCTCTCTCTGTTGATGTGCTCCGAGGCACATCGTAATGCCCTGTTGAAAATGTTGAATATGGCTTATGTGCCTCAAGAGATTTCTGTTAACCAGCTTGAAGGTGTTATTGCAAATGTTAACACGAGACATGGTTTGGGATTCACAGATCTAGACTTGACACCTGAGGGTCGCAATCACAATAGAGCTCCGCATATCACGACGGAATGAAAAGGCGCCGTTTTGTCGCATGTTTTGGTTGATACCGGTTCTTCTTTGAACGTGCTGCCCAAAAAGGCTCTGAGTAAGCTTGATGCCGAAGGGGTTGTTCTCACACCAAGTGACCTTGTTGTCCGTGCTTTTGATGGATCCAAGCGATCAGTTTTTGGTGAAGTCACGTTGCCTGTGAAGATCGGCCCGGAAGTGTTTAATATTGTCTTCTATGTGATGGATATTCAACCAACATATAGTTGTCTGTTGGGGCGTCCCTGGATACATGGAGCCGGAGCAGTTTCTTCGACTCTCCACCAAAAGCTAAAATATGTGTGGGATGGTCAGGTTGTGACTGTGTGTGGCAAAGAGGAAATCTTTGTGAGCCATTTATCCTCCTTCAAATATGTGGAGATGGATGGCGAAATTCATGAAACTCTATGTCAAGCTTTTGAGACTGTCAGTATTGAGAAGGTGGCTTTTGTTGAACAGAAGAAACCAGGTACCTCGATTGCGTCCTATAAACAAGCTCTGGAGGTCATTCATTCAGGTAACACGGAAGGCTGGGGCAAGGTGATTGATGTGCCCGTAAAAGAAGACATGTTTGGCGTCGGTTATCAGCCTTTTCAATCATCAGAGCAGGGTGTCCAGAATCAGAAAGGGCCGTGTACTTTCACTAGTGCTGGATTGATGAATCACGGGGATGTCTTTGCAACAAACAATGAAGATGGGGACAGTGATTGTGATATGGATAATTGGGTGCGCCCGTGTGCTCCAGGGGAAAAGATCAACAACTGGACTGCTGAAGAAATAGTCCAAGTTACTCTCCAGACAGAGTAATTTTCTTTTGTTTTTCATTTTGCATGAAAGCCCTACGCTCTGCCCAAGGCATAGTGGTTCATTGTAGGGCCACATCATGTTTTAAATTTTCAATGATTATCATCAATAAAGGACGTTTTGCAATCAAATTTGTGTTCACTGTCTTTCTGTTTTTATTACTTTCATTTTTAAAACAATAAAAATGGCAATGTTTTTTTGTTTTTTTGTGACTTCCTTGAACTCTTTTCTAAAATAAAGCATGAAACATCGTTCGTGCAGAATTAATCTTACGGATTCCATTAAAAACAGTTTTGTTATGGCTCAGTATGACTTCGATAATCCCATTTACCAAGCCGAAGAGGAGAGTGAAGAAGATTGTGAACTCCCCAAAGAATTGGCCAGACTATTGAAACAAGAGGAAAGGGTCATTCAACCTCATCAGGAAGAGTTGGAAGTCATTAACCTTGGTACTGAGGATGCAAAGAAAGAGATCAAGATAGGGGTTGCTTTAGAGGAAAAGGTCAAGAGAGGGCTAATTGAAATGCTGCAAGAATATGTGGACGTATTCGCATGGTCGTATCAAGATATGCCTGGTTTAGATACAGATATTGTGGTGCACAGGCTACCTCTCAGGGAAGATTGTCCTTCGGTAAAGCAGAAGCTTCGCAGAACTAGTCCTGATATGGCTGTCAAGATCAAAGAGGAGGTTCAGAAACAGTTGGATACAGGTTTTCTAGTAGTTACCAATTATCCCCCGTGGGTGTCCAACATCGTACCCGTGCCGAAGAAGGATGGTAAAGTCAGGATGTGTGTCGATTACCGAGATTTAAACAGAGCCAGTCTGAAAGATGACTTCCCATTACCTCACATTGATGTATTGGTCGATAACACTACTCAGTCCTCGATTTTCTCTTTCATGGATGGATTTTCTGGCTATAATCAGATCAAGATGGCGCCAGAAGACATGGAGAAGACGACATTCATTACACCTTGGGGCACGTTCTGTTATAAGGTGATGCCATTTGGATTGAAGAATGCCGGTGCTACCTACCAAAGAGCTATGACGACTCTCTTTCATGACATGATGCACAAATAAATTGAAGTGTACGTGGATGATATGATTGCGAAGTCTCAGACAGAAGAGGAGCACTTGGTAAACTTGCAAAAGTTGTTCGAAAGATTAAGAAAGTTCAAACTGAGGCTGAATCCAAACAAGTGTACATTTGGAGTGAGATCTGGAAAGCTGTTAGGCTTCATTGCCAGTGAGAAAGGGATTGAGGTTGATCCGGCGAAAGTAAAAGCTATTCAAGAAATGCCTGAACCAAGAACGGAAAAGCAGGTTCGTGGGTTTTTAGGGAGGCTGAACTACATTGCACAGTTCATATCTCACCTAACAGCTACGTGTGAACCGATATTTAAATTGTTAAGAAAAGATCAAGCAATCAGGTGGAACAATGATTGTCAAAAAGCTTTTGATAAGATAAAAGAATATTTGCAGAAACCTCAAATTCTTATACCTCCAGTTCCTGGGAGGCCTATGATAATGTACCTTTCAGTAACAGAGGATTCGACGGGGTGTGTGTTGGGACAGCATGATGAGTCTGGTCGAAAAGAGCATGCAATATACTACCTTAGCAAAAAGTTTACCGACTGTGAAACAAGATATTCACTGCTCGAGAAAACTTGTTGCGCTTTGGCATGGGCTGCTCGCCGACTAAGACAATATATGTTGAACCATACTACCTTGTTGATTTCTAAGATGGACCCAGTAAAGTATATCTTTGAAAAGCCGACTCTTACCGGACGAGTGGCTCGTTGGCAGATGATTTTGACAGAGTATGACATTCAGTACACGTCGCAAAAGGCCATCAAGGGTAGTATTCTGTCTGATTACCTTGCCGAGCAACCAATTGATGACTATCAGCCAATGATGTTTGAATTCCCCGATGAAGATATCATGTACTTAAAGATGAAAGATTGTGAAGAGCCTCTTGTCGAGGAAGGACCAAATCCCGATGACAAGTGGACACTGATGTTTGATAGGGCGGTAAATGTGAATGGAAATGGTGTTGGGCCAGTACTCATTAATCCTAAAGGTGCACACATACCTTTTTCCGCCAGATTGACTTTTGAAGTAACCAACAATGAAGCTGAGTACGAGGCCTGTATCATGGGGATTGAGGAAGCCATCGATCTAAGGATCAAAACTATGGACATTTATGGAGATTCTGCTCTAGTGATTAACCAAGTCAATGGAGACTGGAATACTCATCAGCCGCATTTGATTCCTTATAGAGATTACACCAGAAGGATCCTGACTTTCTTCAAGACAGTAAAGTTGTACCATGTACCCCGAGATGAAAATCAAATGGCTGATGCCTTAGCCACATTGTCTTCCATGATTAAAGTTCATTGGCAGAATAATGTGCCACACGTTGCTGTGAATCGACTTGAGAGGCCTGCGTATGTGTTTGCAACCGAGTCTGTTATTGATGAGAAACCGTGGTTTTATGATATTAAGAATTTCCTTAAAAGCCAAGAGTATCCTGAAGGAGCGTCAAAGAATGACAAGAAGACACTGAGAAGGCTAGCTGGAAGCTTTTACTTGAACAAGGATGATGTGTTGTACAAGAGGAACTTTGACATGGTTCTGCTCAGATGCGTGGTTAGACACGAAGCAGACATGTTAATGCAGGAAGTACACGAGGGATCTTTCGGTACCCATGCTGGTGGTCATGCAATGACCAAGAAATTGTTAAGAGCCGGTTATTACTGGATAGCTGTAACACCCCAAAATTTGCCCTCCTCATTCATGCATTTATTTTTAGGTCATTTAGCATTTCATATTGCATTTCATCATGTCAATCAGGATCAGATCCAAGAAGCTTGAACATCATCCAGGACACTTCGTGGGTTCTATTTAGATGATCAGTCAACACAAGGGAATGACTTGAGTTACTTCCAACAGGGGTCTATTCGTCAGTCAAAACGTTAATCTTGAAGGAGCAAAAGTTTATTCATGAGCTGTCATGCTCGCTAGGCGAGCAGAATGGGTCGCCTAGCGAGTCCCAAGAAAAGCCACCATAATCACCTACGCTCAGAGGAATTTCTTGAACTATCAGGCTTGCTAGGCGAAGCCCACGTGTTTTAAAAAAAAAATGAAAAAAAAAAAGAAAATAAATAAATAAATAAATAGATAAATAAATAAAATATAACATAAAATTTTTGGACTTGGGCCTCTCTCATTTGAGCCCACAGGTCCACAAAAATCAGGTTATAAATTCCGAGTTTCAGTAAAACAAAAGGCCATTCTATTCCTATTACCCTGGCTGGGAAAAAGATAGTGAGAGAAGAGCTAACAGAGTTCAGAGCAACCTCCAGAGACTGAAAGGAACTCATCTACAAAGAGCCAATTCCCTCTCATATAAACCCTAAGATTGCTTTGCATACCCAACCGGGCAATTCAATTTCATTCGATCTCTCCAATCAGGTTTGCCCTATTTCCATTACTTTATACTTTCAACCTGAAATTTTTGATACCCTTTTAACGCATTTGTTTGACAAGAGGTTTAGGCCTCCTACCCTTGGTTGCTTTTTGTCAGCTTTTTGCGAATTTTAATGGCATGATTCATGTGGTTACATTTTGATTTGGGGGCAACTCTTGATTACCCTATCTTGTTTCTCTAACCTGTTTGTTGAGTTTCGTTTTGTGAGGGCTCATATGACTCTTGCAGAGATGGCTTGCCTAGTGTTCCACTTTATTTTTGGGATACCACCTGGAGGTTTATTCCGATTACCTGTACTGACTCGCTTTCTTTGATGGTGCTAGCTCGAGAGATCTCTGGGTTTCTTATCTCTTTATTTGTTGTTGCTTCGGATCTTTATCCGTGTGGTAGATCTCTTAACCCCCTTTATCTTTCCCGCATTTTACTACTTTTTGCCTAAAGAACTCCATGAAGAGGCAGTTGACGGATAAAAGGGATCAATAATCAATCCCCCGTTGTTCAGTGTGTCGTTCTTTAAGATCACACTACGTGTCGATGCTTCAGAACAAAAACCCCATATCTTTTGTCCGGTCAGTCAGTGGAGAGGGTTCCACCTTTCTGAACCCCCACTTTTTATCATGAGCTCACCCTGTCCAGGGTTAAGAGCTATGAGGTCTTATCCTCATTACCCCTTTTGCATGAGCGTTCCTAAACACCAACAACTCATTGATTTTTCTTCTCCTAAGAACACGTTAACTCCTTCTACTACAGGCGAGTAAGTCTCCAAAGGTTGAGCATCCGGTAGATTGCGTAGTAACGTCGTTCACCCAAAAACACAACCCTTAACCCGTAGTTAGCCGAACTACGGCTTGCTCTGATTCTCATTCCAGATGAGATACGTAGGCATAAGACGCGATGTCTTAGCGAACACACTCCTCTTTAACCCATAGGTAGCCCAGCTACGAAGACTCTGATTCTCATGTTCAAATGAGATACGTATGCAGTGGATGCGACATCCGTGCGAGTCATTTTCTTTTGACCCCCCTTTTAGTAAATAGTACATTAGATAAACCTACACCCTTTAGACAAGAACAACAAAAGTGGATCCCGTAGAGTACTACAGATGTGTAGGGGTGCTAATACCTTCCCTTCGCATAATCGACTCTCGAACCCAAGATTTGGTTGCGAGACCTTGTCTTTTCCTTTCCTTTTTCCAGGTTTACTTTGAGCGTTTCCTTTCCCTCCTTTGGGATAAATAACGCACGGTGGCGACTCTTCTGTCTTTTCTTTTTCGCCGGTTGTTTTTTTCGCATTCCTTTTTTCAGGTTGCGACAGCTGGCGACTCTGCTGGGGACCCTGTTTCCCTAAGCGAGTCCCTCCTAGCTTTTGTAGGTTTCTTGTTGGTTGGGTGTTTATTCTTTCGTACAGTTATTTATTTTTCAGCATTTACCTGCTTTATCTTATTGCATTGTGTACATATGATTGTCGTATCTGCTGTTTCTGTTTGTTGGGATATGATGTTCTACAAGAGGTAAAAGGCCCAATACACAGGCTATGAGTGAACTTTAGGACACCTAGGAATAGAGTGATTCATGGGAAGCGTGTGGTATGGCGCCACTTAGCGGAACATGGTGTCACGAGCAGTTCAGATTCTGATGGGGTATTATCGTTGCATACACCTGGTGTGCATATGATGATATTCTTGAAAGGATTGTTTACCCTGCTATTCTCTTGACCTTACCCTGGCCTAGATTACACCCGTGAGTGGGGCGGGAATGAATCATTTACAAGTACTGATGGTGACTTGTTCTGTTGGTGACTATTGTTCGGTTCTTGTTGGTGACCATTGGTTCTAAAGTATGGGTTCTGAGTTGATGATTGTGTTCTATGGTTCCCGGTTCCGAATTCATGCAGAGTTCTGATCTTGTATTACATTCCTCAGTGGGTTTCTCTCCAGGCAGTGCAACCTAACAGATGTTCAAGCGGATCCCGCAATCCTGATTGACATGCCTTTGCATTGCATAACATCATCTGCATATTTGCATCCAACATCTCATGCTTATTCATTTGCAGGGTATTCCCTTTTTAAGGGGGGTGCCTTGAAATTGAATAAGCAATGCATCGCATACCATGCATACTAACCCTTGTTTGTTTTGCAGGTGTCACCGCAGTGTCTAATGTTTGTTCCCTGTTTCAGGCATTATTGGTCCCAAGCAAGTCCACAGGTACCCGACAAAGGAAAATCGTCCGCAGCTAGCGATGGACCAGGTACAGAAAGAGCTGGCTGATATGCGTGAAAGGATGGATCAGTTCATGACACTGATGACTGGTATGGCAGAAGGCCAGGAAAAGCTGAGGGAATTGGTTGAGCAACCGAGGCCCGATCCAGAGGTGGAGATACCAAATGCTGAGGGGAACCCTAGTAACCCTGGGAACGCTGATAACCCTGTGAACACTGGTAATGCGGGTAACGTGAATGCTGATGGAAACCCGGGTAATGTTGGCAACACGGGGAATGTTGGAAATGGTATTGGCGGAAGGTACAATGTGAACCAAGGGATTCGGATTAACGGGCGCCCCGTTACTGAGGATTATCAGTATGATCAATTCTCTTTGCACGATGAAGCTCACGAGACCAGTCGCCGTATGGATGAGCTTGCTGAGAAGCTCAAATCTTTGGAGTCTCAAAATTCCTTAGGTTTTGATGTCACAAATCTTGGTCTGGTTCAGGGAGTAAGGGTTCCTCACAAGTTCAAACCCCCTACTTTTGAGAAATAAAACGGGGCTTCTTGCCCACGCACTCATCTCCAATCTTATTTGGGAAGGTTGGGAGCTCACACGGGAGATGAAAAGCTGTGGATGTACTATTTTGAAGACAGTCTAACTGGAGCTTCTCGTGAATGGTATTCTCATTTGTCTCGTACTACCATCAAGAACTGGAAAGACTTGGCAGAGGCTTTTCTCAAGCAATATCAATATAACTTGGACTTGGCTCCGAATCGGACCTTGTTGTAAGGAATGTCTCACACTGCCAAGGAAACCTTTAGAGAATATGCTCAGCGTTGGAGACAAATTGCTGCGTTCGTCCAACCCCCTATGTCTGAAAGGGAGATGGCGGACATGTTCATGAACACACTTCAAGGCAATTATATCGAGAGGTTGGCTGCTTGCCCGTCAATCAGCTTTGCAGAGATAGTAATTGTTGGAGAAAGAATCGAGAGTCTGTTGAAGATGGGCCAAATTCAAGACAATAGTGGTTCCAAGAAACCGTTTGCTGGTAACGGTCAACGAAGAAGAGAAGGCGAGACAAGCGTTGTGTATGCCGGCAGAGGCAGGGGCAGAGGACGCCCTAATTATTATCAAGATCAAGTGGCCACAATCACTATTCCAACACCTGCTCCTCAACAGCAACAACAGCCGCAATATCATCCGCAACCCAGGTACAACAATCAACATCAAGGAGGTAACCCGGGTCAGCAGAGACACTATCAACAACATCCAAGGCAAACGGACCGGGTCATTGAGCCAATCCAAATGCCTTATTCTGTGTTACTTCCCAGGCTGATTGACATGAATCTGGTTACGTTGAGAACTCTGGCCCCACCAATCGATCCCAATAATTTGCCTAGAGGTTATCATGTCAACGCCGGATGTGCTTTTCACTCCAACGCACCTGGCCATACCACAGATAATTGCAAGGCTCTCCAGCTAAAGGTACAAGATTTGAGAGATGCCCAGGCTATCAATTTTTCTCCGGTGCCTAATGTTATCCAAAACCCGATGCCAGTCCACGGAGGGCAAATGATTAATGTTGTTGATAGCGGGGAAATTTTGAATTTGGTTTCTGATGTGACTAAAGTGAAGACTTCGCTATCGGTAGTCAAAGACCGATTCTTGAAAGGACAGATTTTCCCAGGCTGTGGGGAAGAGTGCAGAAATTGTCAAGCTGCCGAGAACGAATGTGACAGTTTGAGAAGGGGTATTCAGTAGTTGATAGATGAAGGTTGTCTTCAGTTCGATCAGACCCGTCCAGTGAAGAATGATGTGTCGACAGTGACGATTTATTTCACTCCTGAAGAAATATGTGTTCCCGAGAGACCCGCTTCGACAACCATATATTTCCCAGAAAGTCCAGCACCAGTTACAATTTACTCTGACAGCCCTCAACCGGCTTTGGTTAGTCCAGTCACCATCACGGTGCCAGGACCTGTTCCGTATGAGAAAGACAGTGCTATCCCGTGGCACTATGGGGCTGATATCTATTGCCAGGGGCAGAAAGTTAACAGGGAAGACATTGACATTGGTAGCTCCGCTGTAGACAATGTTGGAGGAGTTGGTGGCTTCACTCGCAGTGGACGCCTGTTTACACCATCAACATTGCGCACGAATACTGAAGCTGAGGCAGCTGCCAAGGCTAAAGGAAAACAGGTAGCCACAGAAGAGGTTACTACTGAGGAAGCTCCTCCTAAGACCGCATTTGAGAAGGAAGTGGATGAGTTTATGAGGATTATCAAGAAAAGTGACTACAAGGTAGTCGACCAGCTAAGTCAGACACCCTCAAAGATCTCCATTCTCTCATTATTGATATGCTATGAGGCACACAGAGCAGCCTTGTTGAAAGTATTGAATATGGCCTATGTTCCACCAGAGATAACTGTTAACCAACTGGAGTCGGTAGTTTCAAATGTAAACGTTAGCCATGGGCTAGGTTTCACCGACTATGACCTGACATCTAAGGGCGGGAATCACAACAAAGCCTTGCATATCACAATGGAATGCAAAGGGGCGGTGCTTTCCCATGTTTTGGTTGATACAGGCCCTTCTCTGAATGTTCTTCCAAAGAAAGCCTTAATGAAGTTGGATTGCGATGGCATCATCCTGAGGCCAAGTAACTTAGTTGTGCGGGCTTTTGATGGCTCTAAGAGAGCCGTTTTTGGCGAAGTTGAGTTTCCAGTTAAGATTGGACCGCAGGTGTTCAAGAGCACCTTTTATGTGATGGATATCCAGCCTGCCTATAGCTGTCTGCTAGGTCGGCCCTGGATTCATGCTGCCGGTGCTGTTACTTCTACCCTCCACCAGAAGCTCAAATATGAACTAGAGGGTCAGGTCGTCACTGTCTGTGGTGAAGAGGATATTTTTGTTAGCCACCTGTCTACATTTAAGTATGTGGAGATGGATGGTGAGATGCATGAGATGCTGTGTCAGGGCTTCGAAGCCATAAACATCAGTGAGGTCGCGCCCAAAGCTGTCTTCTCACCTAAGCCTGAGAAGGTCGGAACTTCTATCTCTTCATACAAGCAAGCTGTTGAAGTGGTTAAAACTGGTAATGCCCAAGGCTGGGGAAAATTTGTGGAGCCAGTCATCAAAGAAGACAAGTTTGGATTAGGGTTTACTCCGGGGTCTCAGAAGAATGAAGTCGGTACTTTCTCCAGCGGCGGTTTGGTTTCTCCCCACATCATCAATGCTGCAGATGAAGACAAGGCTGACAACGACTGTGACTTAGATAGCTGGATTCGACCGTGTGTCCCGGGAGAAAAGCTCAACAATTGGTCGTCTGAAAAAGTCGTCCGGGTTACTCTACTGAAAGAGTAATTTTTATTGTTTTCCTTTTTACATGCATAATAAAGTCTTACACTTTACCCAAGGTGTAATGTGTAACACCCCGATAAAATATGATAATTATTTAAATTAAGTTTAATAGTATATTATGATGATAATATGAATGAGAGGGTATTATTTTTCAAAATAAAAGATAAACCATTCATATATATTATTATTAGTATATTTATTAATTTAATTAAATAATTGGATTATTATTATTGGAAATATAAAGTTGGAATTTGAACAATTTTGGAATCAGTAAAGAGTCCCATTTATAAAAAGGTTTTTACACGTGAAAACAGAGAACACGTAAGAATTGGGAGAAAAGAGAAGAAACTGAGAAAGGGAGAAGAAGAGGCTAGGGCTCAAGAGGAGAATTCACGATTGTTGAAGGTCAAAGAATCAATTGCCGGATTAACTCAGGTAAGGGGGGTTTATCATCGTTTAATGGGTATTATGGGTTAACATGTAATGGGTAGTAATAAGCCATTGAATCGACTCTAATTAGGTTTTGATTGAATACCTGGGAATTGTGATGAATGAATTGCGTTAAAACTGTGAATGAACCTATATTTGGATGAGTCGTGATTTCCTGGACGTATAGCTTTTTACGGAATCGAAATCGGAGGTCCGGAAGTCCTCCAACGGCGAAAAATGCGGGTAATTCTGCATTCTGTTCGTGTTAGCGCAGGAACAGCTTTCTGTCTTGCGTTAACCGGTTAACCCAGGACGTTAACCGGTTAACACTGTTATGATAATTAAAAATATTAATTCTGTCTTGCGTTAACCGGTTAACCCAGGGTGTTAACCGGTTAAGACTGTTAAAATTTGCCAAGAAGCGCATTCTGTTTTGCGTTAACCGATTAACCCAGGGCGTTAACCGGTTAACACTGTTTGAAAAGTGAAAAATTGATATTTAAATATTGTGTACGTTTTGGGAATGGAATTATGTGTACATATTTGATGATTGGCCTATATTGGTGAATGATATATTGCATGTATGATATAGTAGGGATCATTTCCCGTTGTTTTGAGCAGTATAGGTATTAGTAGAGTATGTTAATACTGTGATTTATTATTTGGCATGACATGATATGATTCTGTGATAAATATGCTGATGATGTATGATGGTATGCATAATGCGGTGAATATATCTATTATGTATGCAATTATGGATGGACTGTTTATGGCTTAGAGTGTGAGCATATGTCCATTGTGGATTGTCGTTGATGTTTGCATGCTAGGTGATTTAGCGTGCATAGCATGGCCTTTATGGTGGTAGCTAATTCCCATGGTGAGGAATTAGTGAGTGAGTCACTAGGTCTCAAATGAGTGGGACTAGTGAGCTTGGTAGCCGTATCTGGGTTTGATCGGTGAGGTTGAACTATGTGTTCACGAATAGTCGGTACCGCATGCATGGAGTCTCATTACATAATGTATGTATGACGTATAATATGAATGGATGTATTCCAATATTATACGTGTGTTTTGTGTTTGTGTTGAGTATGATTATGAGTTGATGTTGCCGTTGCTGAATGTGTGATATGTTTAGGGTGAGGAATGTGTTAATTTACTTAACATTACATGATATTTTATAATGCTTATTATATCGATTGAGGAACTCACCCTTACAACTATGTTTCAGGTAACGAGCAGTGATTGAGTAGAAGCTAGTGCTTGGAGTCTAGTGTAGTTCCTTAGTGGGTCATGCTCTGGTATATGTAACATCGGGACGGGATGTTTTACTTTGTCTTCATTTTTGGTTGTTGAACAATTTTACATGTAATGTGATTACATGGTTTGCATGTTGTTAGATTTCTATCCGCTGCGGATTGTGCAATGCCTTGTTTTGATTAATAAATGAGCATGACAAGTTATTTTGGTGAACGGTGTGAAGTGTCAAGTGTGACACCCTGAAATTGCATATCTACTCTGATTCATATTTTGTTGTTTTAATTAATTATTGGGGTATTTTAGAAGGGTGTTACATTAGTGGTATCAGAGCATAGTCGGTCGAGTCGAGTCGTAATTATTCTATTTCCCTGTATGTGATAGGTGTTGTGTAACCCTATCAGTACTTATTATTTTAGTTTGTTGGATTAACTCAGAAAAGAGATGGCTGGAAGAGGTAGAGACGATGCTGCGATTGCTGAGGCTCTGGGTATGCTAGCTGGAGTACTTGGAGGGAATCCGAATGTTGTGGGATTGGGAGCTGCTCGTCAACTGAGTGAGTTCCAGAAGAACAATCCTCCAATGTTCAAGGGAGCATACGATCCAGATGGTGCTCATAAGTGGTTGAAGGAGATCGAGAGGATCTTCCGAGTGACTGAGTGTGCCGATAACCAGAAGGTCAGGTTCGGTACGCATATGCTGTCAGAGGAAGCAGATGATTGGTGGGTTGCTGCCCGCACTGAGTTGGAAGCTGCTGGGAGTGCTGAGATCACTTGGGCGGTGTTCAGAGAGAGATTCCTGAGGAAGTACTTTCCAGAGGATGTCAGAGGAAAGAAAGAAATAGAGTTCTTAGAATTGAAGCAGGGCAACCGGTCTGTTACTGAGTATGCTGCTAAGTTCACAGAACTGTCGAAGTATTACACTCTCTATGATGAGGCTACTGGGGAATTTTCAAAATGTGTGAAGTTTGAGAACGGGTTACGTCCCGAGATCAAGCAGGCTATTAGGTATCAGCGGATTAGAGTGTTTTCTGACTTGGTTGACTGTTGCAGGATTTTTGAACAGGATACCAAGGCCAGAGCGGAGAGCTATCAGCAGAGGGTTGATAGGAAAGGCAAGAATCAGAATGATCGTGGGAAGCCGTATGCAGCTGGAAAAGGTTTCCGGAGACAGGGTGGGATGAAGAGGCCTAGTGGGGGAGACTCCAGTGCCCCTGCTAAGTGTTACAGATGTGGTCAGGCTGGACATCGTATCCATGAGTGCACCAGTACTGAGAAGAAGTGTTTCAAGTGTGGCAAAGGTGGTCACTTGGCTGCAGAGTGCCGGTTGAAGACTATGACTTGTTTCAACTGTGGAGAGGTGGGTCATATCAGTCCACAGTGTCCTAAGCCGAAGAAAGAGAATCAGTCGGGAGGCAAGGTCTTTGCTTTATCGGGTTCTGAGACTTCTGCAGATGATCGTTTGATCTGAGGTACGTGTTATATTAATGGCTTTCCTCTTGTAGCTATTATTGACACAGGTGCGACTCATTCCTTTATATCTTTGGATTGTGCTGTGAAACTTAAATTAGAGATATCTGAGATGCATGGGAGTATGGTGATTGATACTCCTGCGAAGGGTTCAGTGACTACTACTTCAGTTTGTTTTAATTGCCCTTTGAGTATTTTTGGTAGAGACTTTGGGATGGACCTCGTGTGTCTTCCACTAGTGCAGATTGATGTTATCCTGGGTATGAACTGGTTGGTGTTTAACCGAGTTTATATCAACTGTTTTGATAAGACTGTGATCTTTCCTGAGATTGAGGAAGGAAAGAGTTTGTTTCTATCAGCAAGGCAGGTGAATGAGGCAGTAGCAGATGGGGCAGAGTTGTTTATGCTGTTAGCGACTTTGGAGGCTAAAGATAAACTGGTGATTTGCGATCTAGCCGTGGTGTGTGATTTTCCTGATGTGTTTCCTGAAGAAGTGAATGAATTACCGTCGGAGCGTGAAGTTGAGTTCTCGATTGATTTGGGACCTGGTACTAGGTCGATGTCGATGGCTCCGTACCGTATGTCTGCTGTTGAGTTAACTGAATTGAAGAGTCAGCTGGAAGATCTGTTGGATAAGAAATTTATTCGTCCGAGTGTGTCACCGTGGGGCGCACCAGTGTTATTGGTTAAGAAGAAAGAAGGTACTATGAGGTTGTGTGTGGACTACAGGCAACTGAATAAAGTGACGATCAAGAATCGGTATCCTTTGCCGAGGATTGATGATTTGATGGATCAGTTGGTTGGTGCGAGTGTGTTCAGCAAAATAGATTTGAGATCGGGGTATCATCAGATACGTGTGAAAACTGAGGATATTTAGAAGACTGCTTTCAGAACAAGGTATGGACATTATGAGTATTCTGTAATGCCTTTTGGTGTGACTAATGCACATGGGGTATTTATGGAGTATATGAATAGGATTTTCCATCCGTACCTAGACAAGTTGTTGTGGTGTTTATTGACGATATTTTGGTGTATTCGAAATCTGAAGAAGAGCATGCTGAACATTTGAGAGTGGTTTTAGGAGTTCTACGAGAAAAGAAGTTATTTGCTAAACTGTCCAAGTGTGAATTTTGGTTAGAAGAGGTTAGTTTTCTTGGTCATGTGGTTTCAAGAGGTGGTGTTGCTGTTGATCCTTCTAAGATAGAAGCGGTATCTAAGTGGGAAGCTCCGAAGTCAGTTTCTGAGATAAGGAGTTTTCTTGGACTTGCAGGTTATTATAGGAAATTCATTGAGGGATTTTCTAAGTTGGCGTTACCGTTGACGATGTTGACTAGAAAGGGGCAAGCGTTTGTTTGGGACTCAAAATGTGAAGAAGGTTTCCAAGAGTTAAAGAGAAGGTTAACTACTGCTCCTATTCTGATATTACCAAGTCCGTTGGAACCATTTGAGGTTTACTGTGATGCTTCATTGTTGGGTTTGGGTGGTGTTTTGACGCAGAATAAGCAGGTTGTAGCTTATGCTTCGAGACAACTGAAGGTTCATGAGAGGAACTATCCGATACACGATTTAGAGTTGGCAGCTGTGGTATTTGTTCTGAAGTTATGGAGGCATTACTTGTACGGGTCAAGATTTGAGGTTTTCAGTGACCATAAAAGTTTAAAGTATTTGTTTGATCAGAAAGAGCTGAATATGAGACAGAGGAGATGGTTAGAGTTTCTGAAGGATTATGACTTTGGTTTGAATTACCATCCAGGTAAAGCAAACGTAGTGGCTGATGCATTGAGTCGGAAATCATTGCATATGTCTATGTTAATGGTTAAGGAATTGGATTTAATTGAGCAGTTTAGAGACTTGAGTTTGGTGTGTGAGAGTATTCACAATAGTGTTAAATTGGGGATGTTGAAGTTAACGAGTGGTATTCTGGATGAGATTAGAGAGGGTCAGAAATCCGATGTGCTTTTGGTTGATAAGTTGACTCTAGTGAATCAAGGTCAAGGTGGTGAATTCAGAGTTGATGAGAATGGTGTTTTGAAATTTGGTAATCGGGTGTGTATTCCGGATGTTACCGAACTTAAGAAGAGTATTCTTGAGGAAGGACATCGTAGTGGCCTAAGTATTCACCCTGGGGCTACGAAGATGTATCATGATTTGAAAAAGTTATTTTGGTGGCCGGGAATGAAAAGAGAAATTGCGAGTTTTGTTTATTCTTGTTTGACTTGTCAGAAGTCAAAGATTGAGCATCAGAAGCCGTCTGGGCTAATGCAACCGTTGGCTATTCCAGAGTGGAAGTGGGATAGTATCAGTATGGATTTTGTTTCTGGTTTACCGAGGACAATTAAGAATTTTGAAGTTATTTGGGTGATTGTTGACAGATTGACAAAATCGGCTCATTTCATTCCGATCAGAATGGATTATCCGTTAGAGAGATTAGCTGAGTTGTATATTGAGAAAATTGTAAGTTTGCATGGTATTCCGTCGAGTATTGTTTCGGACAGAGATCCTAGATTTACATCGAAGTTCTGGGAAGGTTTGCAGAGGGCTTTGGGAACTAAGCTGAGATTGAGTTCTGCATATCATCCTCAGACTGATGGTCAGACTGAGAGGACGATTCAGTCACTGGAGGATCTTTTGAGGGCTTGTGTTTTGGAAAAGGGAGGTGCTTGGGATTGTTATTTACCTTTGATTGAGTTTACCTACAACAATAGTTTTCATTCGAGCATTGGTATGGCACCGTTTGAAGCTTTGTATGGTAGGAGATGTCAGACACCTTTATGTTGGTATGAGTCCGGTGAGAGTGCTGTGGTTGGACCAGAGATTGTTCAACAAACTACGGAAAAGATTAAGATGATTCAGGAGAAGATGAGGATTGCTCAGAGTCGTCAGAAGAGTTATCACGACAAGAGGAGGAAGTCACTTGAGTTTCAAGAGGGAGATCATGTGTTTCTTCGTGTTACTCCGATAACTGGGGTTGGTCGAGCTTTGAAGTCGAAGAAGTTGACACCTCGATTTATTGGTCCTTATTAGATTTTGGAGAGGATAGGGGAGGTAGCCTATCGTATCGCTTTACCACCGTCACTTGCGAATTTGCATGAGGTTTTTCATGTGTCTCAGTTGAGGAGGTACATTCCTGATCCGTCGCATGTGGTCCAAGTAGATGATGTACAGGTGAGAGATAACCTGACCGTTGAAACATCACCTATGAGGATCGAGGATCGAGAGTTGAAGCAGTTGCGGGGTAAAGAGATTGCTTTGGTAAAGGTAGCTTGGGGAGGACCAGCAGGTGGCAATGTGACTTGGGAACTTGAGAGTCAGATGAAGGAGTCTTATCCAGAGTTATTCGCTTGAGGTGTGTTTTCGAGGACGAAAACTCTTTTAGTGGGGGAGAGTTGTAACACCCCGATAAAATATGATAATTATTTAAATTAAGTTTAATAGTATATTATGATGATAATATGAATGAGAGGGTATTATTTTTCAAAATAAAAGATAAACCATTCATATATATTATTATTAGTATATTTATTAATTTAATTAAATAATTGGATTATTATTATTGGAAATATAAAGTTGGAATTGGAACGATTTTGGAATCAGTAAAGAGTCCCATTTATAAAAAGGTTTTTACACGTGAAAACAGAGAACACGTAAGAATTGGGAGAAAAGAGAAGAAACTGAGAAAGGGAGAAGAAGAGGCTATGGCTCAAGAGGAGAATTCACGATTGTTGAAGGTCAAAGAATCAATTGCCAGATTAACTCAGGTAAGGGGGGTTTATCGTCGTTTAATGGGTATTATGGGTTAACATGTAATGGGTAGTAATAAGCCATTGAATCGACTCTAATTAGGTTTTGATTGAATACCTGGGAATTGTGATGAATGAATTGCGTTAAAACTGTGAATGAACCTATATTTGGATGAGTCATGATTTCCTGGACGTATAGCTTTTTACGGAATCGAAATCGGAGGTCCGGAAGTCCTCCAACGGCGAAAAATGCGGGTAATTCTGCATTCTGTTCGTGTTAGCGCAGGAACAGCTTTCTGTCTTGCGTTAACCGGTTAACCCAGGGCGTTAACCAGTTAACACTGTTATGATAGTTAAAAATATTAATTCTGTCTTGCGTTAACCGGTTAACCCAGGGTGTTAACCGGTTAACACTGTTAAAATTTGCCAAGAAGCGCATTCTGTTTTGCGTTAACCGATTAACCCAGGGCGTTAACCGGTTAACACTGTTTGAAAAGTGAAAAATTGATATTTAAATATTGTGTACGTTTTGGGAATGGAATTATGTGTACATATTTGATGATTGGCCTATATTGGTGAATGATATATTGCATGTATGATATAGTAGGGATCATTTTCCGTTGTTTTGAGCAGTATAGGTATTAGTAGAGTATGCTAATACTGTGATTTATTATTTGGCATGACATGATATGATTCTATGATAAATATGCTGATGATGTATGATGGTATGCATAATGCGGTGAATATATCTATTATGTATGCAATTGTGGATGGACTGTTTATGGCTTAGAGTGTGAGCATATGTCCGTTGTGGATTGTCGTTGATGTTTGCATGCTAGGTGATTTAGTGTGCATAGCATGGTGTCATACGGTGAACTGGACTTTTTGTGGTTTTAATCGCAATGTCGCGGTTAGCAAGAGTCGCCACCGACTTTTCTTTTATCCAATAAGGAAAGGTGGAAAAGAACAGGAAAAACCTTAATTTAGATTTTGGGTTCGGGAGGTACATTATACAAAGGGAAGGTGTTAGCACCCTTTGTATCCATGGTTATCCATGGGCTCTTAATTGCTCGATCACTTATATTATTCTTGTCTAAAAAAAGTGTTTGTGAATTGTTTGGAAAATTGTTTTGAAAAGAGAATTTAACTTTGTAGTGATTCTTGTATGAATGTATACAAAGTGGTTATCTCGTTTAGTTTTGAAAATTGTTTAGAAAAATATAACTCGGTAATGATTCTAGTATGAATGTATACCAAGTGGTGATTTTCTAAAGGTATTTTGAAAGGTGTGAGGTGCGAAAAAGTGTTTTAAGTTGTGAGCCAGCAATTAAGAGTTATACCGACCCAAGGTCTTTACGGGCATTTCCTATCCTTATGAGGGTAAAACTGTCCTTATTATTGAGAAATAAGTAGTTTTATCCTTTGGATGTAAAAGGGTCATCGTAGGGTCATCGATTGGTCATTGAAGGCAACAGTTATGAGGATACCTTAGCATTCGAAGGGACTATCATCATTTAATCGTAGGCAACATCGGAGGGTCATCGAGGGACAAAGTTGTATATTCGAAGGCAACATCCGAGGGACTATAATTTATTTTATGATGATTTAACCGAAGGGTCTTTGCTAAGGGTATCCCCACATTCGCGGGACATGACCGTAATATCGTAATCGTAAGGCAACAAAGAGAGGTCCAAGATCACTTATTCAAAGGCAAAGTTTTACAATTAATTAGGTGATTAGGAGGAATTCTCCCACATTAAAATTAATACATAAAATTAATACATTAAAATTAATACATTAAAATTAATACATTAAATTAATACATTAAAATTAATACATCAAAATTAATTAGGTAATTTAAGGTGAAAACTCCACAAGGGTATCCCACAAATAAAGTGGAATACCTAGCCAATAACCTTTTCCTGGGATATGTGAACCTTTTCGAAGCTCAAAAAGAAACATGTCAGAATACCAAATCAGGGTGCAATCGAAGATTACACCGGAAAAATATCGCAACAGTAAATAGGATAGGATGAATAATGCATGGCTATGATAAAAACATAAAAAAAAACAGACTAGAAAATCAGGTACTGTCTCGTTCGCCTCTGCCTCGCCTAGCGAAGGCCAGGCGAACGGCCACGGATTTTGAATTTTGAGAAAAACAGCCCCATGTTAGGAACCTTGAACTTTATGGCATTTTATCACAGGAACAGCATGGTCAAACATTCAGGGTATTCAGGCATATTTAAATTCACATACGAAAGCAAATTATATATCAACATTTAATCATGATGCATTATATGTGTAGATATGGCCAATTGAAAGTATAAACAATAGAGATACGCAAACCTGTTTGCCAATTCAAGGTTGAAGGGATTGACCACTTGTGGTATCGGAATGAGTTAGGCGGCGGGAATTGGGCGGCGATGGCTTCGGGGCGGATGAGCTGCCTTCAGGGTTTCTTTATTCTGAATTCTCCGGGTTGGCAGAGTTCCTATGCCAAAGTTTCTATCCGTCCTTCTCTGTTCTCTTTCTTTCTTTTTCCTCAAGGTTTTGTTCCAAGGAAACCTCAGAGTGTTTTGCTTCTCTTCCTTCTTTCTCCAGTGAATCTCCCAGTGTAAACTCCAAGTCTAACTCCAAGTCTCACTCCCCTACTGAAACTTCAATATTTATAGACTAATTTCGTGGGTAATGGGCTTGGAATGAGGGAGACCCAAGTCCAAAATAATTTGTTATATTTTATTTATTTATTTATTTTAATTATTTAATTAATTAATTAATTAATTAATTAATTTTTTTTTTCTTTTTTTTTTTTTTTTTTTTTTTTTTTTTTCGTTTTTTTTTTTTCGTTTTTTTTTTTCGTTTTTTTTTTTATTTTTTTTTATTTTTTTTTTTAGGAAAAATGATGGGTAATTTTTGGGGTATGACAGCTGCCCCTGTTCAATATTCTTGAACCGAGAGAGTTAGGATGGCGTGTATGCCATTCGTGGTCTGGAGGTGGAAGATTATTGAACACTAGAATGCCCCAAAAATTTGCACTTGAGAATCGACAGTTGGTCTTGATGGAGATGGGCTTAAAGATGCCATCCGGGAGGTTTGATGACGAAAGCTTCAGATCGCGCCGTATATTAGGCCAATTTGAAGACATGGGTGCCACACTGGGTCGTACGTTAGACCGTATAATGAGTCATCCATTAGGCTGCCGACTTCGCTGGGGAGTCGGAGTGTGTCATATGCTGTTGGGGATAAAGGATCAGAATGGACCATACGCTAGATCGTATCTGAGTTGCAGAATGAGCCGTACGTTAGGCTGAATCTGATGACGAAAGGGGTAGTCGTACGTTAGACTACACTTCAGAAATGTACCGTATGTTAGGTAGCATCTGAGGGGATGGACATCCGAACGGGTCGTACGTTAGACCGTCACAGAATGAGTCGTCTGTTAGGCCGCATCTGATGATGAAAGCGGTAGTCGTACGCCAGACTACACTTCAGAAATGTACCGTACGTTAGGTAGCATCTGAGGGTTGTAAGGTCCAAACGGGTCGTACGTTAGACCGCGTTGGGGTTGTTGAAGTTCAGAATGGATCGTACGTTAGATCGTATCCGAGTTGTAGAATGAGCCGTCCGTTAGGCTGCATCTGAAAAAGAAAGTAGTCGTACGCTAGACTACACCCCTGAATGTACTGTACGTTAGGCAGCATCTGAGGATTTGAAGGTCCAAATGGGTCGTACGTTAGACCGCATTGGAGTTGCTGAAGAAGTCATATGTTGGGCTGAATCAGAATGAACCGTACGTTAGGCTGTATCTGATAACCTGTATATGTTGTACTTGCAATAAATGTCTGGGATGGGCTTAAAGATGCCATCGTTAGGAGGATATCGAAGTGTTGTCAGAATGAATGTTCCCATGAACTGTATTTGAAATATGTATCTGAATCTTGAATGTGATTGATAAAGGTGTCTGTCTGAATGAACCTTTTATTTTGACTATATCAGGAGGATAAATAACCTGCAAAGAAAAGTTAGCTTCATGCTATGTCATGATGTATGAGATGTTTCGTGTTATGCTAAAATAAATGCGAATGTTGTATGCATGCGTATGCTGTGAAATGATGTAATGAATGAGTTATGCGTATGAGAAGTTCTGCTTGGGGACTCTACTGGGGAAAATAAATCCCCATCTACTGATTGGAGATATTTGTAACGATGACCCTTTCTCGGCAGGGGGTTCTTGATTCTGTCTGATGGTAGAAATATTCCACAGATCTTGGCTGAGGATGGATGAGATGATCAATCTGTCTGATGACGCCGACCTCTGTTGGGGAGTAACTGGCTGTGCCTAGGGATACTGCCATTTTCTGAGGAAAAAAAAAAAGGCTTGCTGGGGAAGAGAATTGGTAGCGGATTCATTGGAAGCATGATTAGACCTTTTCCTTGATCCTGAAGTCGGGTAGTAATTGCTATTGCTATTCTATGCATGTATTTTTGGTAAACATCAGTCATATTCAAATGCACATATTAATTCAAATTAAATCAATGGACATTTACGCAACCAAAACAGAAAAAGAAAAAACAAAAGCATCTTTTGAAAGAAGGTTGTATTGATTTTGAAAGAAGGCCTATAAACAGGCAATTTGTGTACAAGGAGACAGAAATCCTAGTAAGAGGAAATTGTCGAAAACAAAGAGAAAGCTATGTGGAAGAAGTCCTATTGATTTTAAGCCTACTACTGTCATTATGTCTTCGAGCATCTCATCCCTTGCTGTCGGATAGAAGTGATTGGCTTGGTCAGTCCCTCGAACTTGGATGAAAGTTGACTGAGAACGGGACATAGTCATACGCTTTAATCCCTAATTTTTGCCTGGACCGCCTTTTCAGGTTTTCAGTCCACCAGGATACCCTTTTTTGCCCAAGCCGCCTTTTCAGGTTTTCGACTTGCCGGGTGTACATTTTTTTATATATCCCTAATTTTTGCCCGAACCCTTTTGGTTCGCCGGGATGCCCTTACTTTTGCCTAGATACGTCGATCTAGCGGGTCTCTTTTATGCGTAGTATTTTTTAACTATGTCCGCGTTCACGGGATGTGGGAAGTCTTCACCATCCATTGTAGCAAGTATCATGGCTCCACCAGAGAATACCTTCTTAACTACAAATGGCCCTTCGTATGTGGGAGTCCATTTGCCTCTGGGGTCAGTTTGTGGTAGGATGATGCGTTTGATTACCAAGTCGCCAATTTGATACACTTGTCTCTTGACCTTTTGTTGAATGCCCTGGTCATGCGCTTCTGATATATCTGCCCGTGACATACAGCCGCAAGTCTCTTCTCATCCATCAAATTTATCTGATCGAGTCGAGTCTGAATCCATTCGTCTTCATCTAAGCCCGCCTCTTTCATGATTCTTAGAGAGGGAATCTGAACTTCCACTAGTAAGATGGCTTCCATTCCATAGACTAAAGAGAACGGAGTTGCCCCTGTCGTAGTGCGCACTGAAGTGCGATAACCGTAAAGAGTAAAGGGTAACATCTCATGCCAGTCTTTGTATGTTACTGTCATTTCTCGCATGACCTTCTTGATATTGTTAGCAGTCCCCACGGCGCCGTTCATCTTTGGCCGGTACGGAGAAGAGTTATGGTGTTTTATTTTGAACTGCGTGCAGAGGTCAGTAATCATCTTGTTGTTCAAATTAGTACCATTGTCAGTGATAACTCTTTCAGGAGACAGCAGGTTTCTCAAATAGGTATTTGATAGAATCCATCTTAGAAGTCAATAAGGTGGTATGATTCAACATATACTGTCTTAGTCGGCGAGCAGCCCAGGCCAAAGCACAACAAGCTTTCTCGGGCTGTGAGTATCTTGTTTCACAGTCGGTACCTTTTGCTAAGGCAGTATATGGCATGCTATTTTCGACCAGACTCGTCATGTTGCCCCAACACACCTCATTGAATTTTCTAACACGGTCAAATACGTAATTAAAGGTCTTCCTTCAACTGGTGGCATCGGAACTGGAGGTTCTTGGCGATATTTCCTGATTTTGTCATAAGCTTCTTGGCATTCATCATTCCATACCATCTCTTGATTTTGTCTCAGTAATTTGAAGATGGGTTTGCAGGTAGCAGTCAAGTGTGGAATGAATCGGGCAATGTAATTCGAGTGCCCCAAGAAACCTCTGACTTCTTTCTTGTTTATTTCAGTACCCAGATTTACAGTTTCAATTGATTCCTCATGCGGCTGTATAGTCTTTTCTTCTTGCAGTAGTCGGGCAAGTTCTCCAGGGACTTCACAATCTTCCTCGCTTCCATCCTCGGCTTGGTAGATCGGATTTTCAAAGTCATAATGAACAGTAGCAGAGTCATTACCAACAGGATCCAGAGTGGATATGGATCGGCAAATCGTTACGTGCGTGTGTGTAAGAAAACATAGCTCGTTTGAAAGATAATAGGAAAGACAAAGAGCGCAATATTTGAATGCAAAACGTCCATTGATTTATTGAATATAAATATGCTTATGAAAATGACAAAACCCTTAACAAATCAGCTATTGTGCCTCGGGCATAGACACAATGCTTTAAGAAGTTTGATTGTAAAAGAAAATTAAAATTTGCAATTCTAGAATAAACAATAACAATTACTCCTGACTAAAGGAAATCGGGATAATGTCTTCAGTCTTCCAATTGTTGAGTCCGTCACCAATTGTTGGGAAAATCCAGCTATCCAAGTCGCAATCACTATCAGCATCTTCCATAGCATTAATCTGATTTTTGACTATCTTTCCAGAGTTAAACCCCAGGCCAGCTTTATCAGACTTGTACGGTACATTGATCAGTTGACCCCAACCAGCACGATCACCATTTTCAATCGCGGCTTGAGCATCTTTCAGAGAGATCATGACAGGGGGAGCACGAACAACCTTGGGCACAAGGGGAGTTGGCTTAAGGACAGGACTGGGTGGAGGAACCACTTCAAATGACTGAGAAGGAGTCTCAAAGAATTCACCATCCATCTCGACGTATTTGAAGGCTTGCACACTACTGACAATATACTCTTCTTCTCCACATACAGTGACAACCATGCCTGCTATTGGATACTTCAGCTTTTGATGAAGCGACGAAGCTACCGCACCTGCCCCATGGATCCAAGGGCGCCCCAACAAGCAGGAGTAGGCGGGACGAATGTCCATCACGTGAAAGGTAGTGTTGAAGACTTGAGGTCCTATCTTGATAGGGAGAACCACTTCACCATAGACAACACTCTTCGCACCATCGTAAGCACGCACCACAACATCACTAGGTTTCAGTTCAATGCTTTTATAGTCAAATTTATCGAGCACAGCTTTCGGGAGTACGTTCAAGGAAGAGCCGTTGTCGATCAACACGTGAGCCAGGGTGATCCCCTCACACTCGATGGAGATATGCAGAGCTTTATTGTGATTCTTTCCTGCTGGCGTCAGGTCGGCATCGGAAAAGCCTAGGCCATTGTCAACAGTCAAATTAGCAACATAATGTTCGAATTGATCGACGGATGTTTCTTGAGGCACATGAGCGGTCTTCAAGAATTTCATCAATGCATTGGCATGGGATTCAGAGGATAATAACAAGGACAACATTGAGATTTTAGACGGAGTATGCCCCAATTGTTCCACTACATCAAAATCGCTCTTACGGATGATTTTCAGCATCTCTTCCATTTCCTGTTTGGCAACATCTTCAGAAGTAACTTCGACCGATGTCTCTGACTGAGGAGGATTGACTGGTCTTTTTCCTCGAATTTCGGGAGCGGGAGGTGAGATTTCTGGGGAGTAGATCCTTCCACTTCGAGTAACTTTACTAGTCCCCACAATATCATTAGGATTAGCAGAACTACCAACCTGCTTTATGCCATGGATGTAAACGTCGCCTCCATAGTTCCACGGAATAGCTTTGCTGGAGGAATATGGCACGGGGCCAGGTGCGGTAATAATCAGGGGAGCCACTTTGGGCTCAGCGGTAATCTTCACAGGCACTCTAGTAGCGGTAATCTTCACTGGAGCTTTGGACCTAGCAATCACAGATACCTCTTCAATAGAGTTGTCCACCTTAGGAACCCTTTCAAATAGAATTGTACGATCATCCATCAGCCGTTGAATGCCGTTCTTCAACTTCAAACAATCATTGGGTCGGAGTACACAGAGATCGCAATCTTCAGCACAACCTGGAAATAAACCAGCTTGCAATAAATTCTTCTTAACGATCAGGAGAGGAGATGCTAAATCAGCAACGTCAGTAACGTGAGAATTGTCGTCCACAACATTAACATTCTGGTCATGATTAGGCATAGGTGCTGTGATGACATTGGGGGTCGCCGGAGGATCAAATTCAATTTCTCCAGCGTCGATCATATCCTGAATCTTGTTCTTCAACAACCAGCAATCATTCGTATCATGCCCGGGGCTATCGGAGTGATAGGCACACCTGGCGTTGGGATTATAACGAGGAGAAGTAGTGTTGGGATTTGCAGGAGGGCCTCTGAGGGTAATCAAATTGGCCTTTAACATACTCTGCAGTGCTTGGGTTAAAGTCATATTGATCTTGGTAAACTGTCTTCTCGACCTGTCTTGTCTGTGTTGGAAGTTCTGAGATGGCGGTGCGGCAATTGTAACTGCCCCAATAGTATGGTCACGATTCTTCTTGTTATGCTTCCTCTCACTGTACACAGCATTTGATTCACTCTTTCCCTGATAGGACTTTTTGGTGCTTGCAGAAGTAGCTGCCTGTATCTTTCCACTTCGAATGCCGCTTTCAACCCGTTCACCTGTCAAGATAAGTTCAGTGAAACCTGACGAGGAACTTCCCAGTAGATGGCTGTAGAATGGGCCAGTCAGTGTACCCATGAACATGTCCACTAACTCTCGATCAGTCATAGGGGGTTTGACTCTGCCAGCCAAATCTCTCCACTTTTGAGCATATTCTTTGAAACTTTCTTTAGAGCCCATAGTCATATTCTGTAGCTGTAGCTGAGTAGGCGCTAACTCAGAATTATACTGGTAGTGCTTGTAGAAAGCTGTTGCTAAATCAGTCCATGTGCGGATGTTAGAGCTCTCAAGCTGATAATACCACTCTAACTGTGTGCCAGACAGACTCTCTTGGAAGAAATGGATCCACAGTTTCTTATCAGTAGTGTGCGGCTGAATCTTTCTCACATAAGCCCTTAGATGCATCTGAGGACAAGAGGCACCATCATACTTAGTGAAAATGGGAACCTTGAATTTGAGGGGAATGACCACATCAGAGACCAGACCCAAGTTTTCGAAATCCAGACCGGGCACTTTCTGCCCCTCCATAGCTAGCATACGTTCTTCCAGCAACTTGTACTTATCATCCTTCGGAGAGTACTGTTCATGTTCATAATCTTCGTCGTCGTCCTCAGAATTGACGAGATTAGGATTCTCATCTTCCGAATCATTCTCGGTCTCTTCTTCTGAATCCTTCGGAATTCTAATCTTGACTCCTGTAACCTGTCCCTTAAGCCTTCTCCCCGGGTTGATGTAACCCACAGGTTTCTGGTCCTTCTTCTTCTCCATCAAAAGAGCTTTCAGTTCTTCCTGCCCCTTAGATAAGCTCAGCATCATTTCCTGGAATTGAGCATTTTGGGGCCTGGAGATCTTTGACAGTTTGTTCGAGAGCCATTGTTCAATCTGTTTGAATCTGCTGGAATCTGTTTGATAGGAAAATCGTGAGAACACTGATCCTTTAGAATACCTGTTATGCGATGCAATGCAATGTATGAAATGTTTTCAAGGACTTTCGGGATTTAACTTTGCATAAACTAACAAAAAGAGCTTCTTTTTTTTCTTTTCTCTTTTGTTTTTGCTTTTGTTTTTGTTTTTTCTGTTTTTTTTTTTTTAGCAGAGTTAAATCCCTAAATCCTTGAAATGGTTAGTACGATGCCATGATGTTATGATGTTATGTTGTTATGATGTCATGTTGTTAGATAAATAACAAGCACAAGCAAGTCACACAACAATCATTCCTAGGTTTTAAGGCTTGCGTGAGTTCCATAGGTAAATACCCTCCCCACTGAAGTTTGGTTGGTTCAACCTGTCTTAGAATAGTAACCGGGTTCTAGAAGGATCTCAAATCATTGACCTTTCCTTAAGTCCACTTCAGTGCAACACCAGGTGGTTGACCGAAGCTTCCCTAAAGTCCAATCTCAAAGAGTGTAGTATCGAGTCTCAACCAACTCCAGTCGGAACCGAAGCCAGTTATCTCACTACTTTCTAATGGCCAGGATGAGTCAATTAGGGTTCTAAAGGTCTGGTTAATGCTTTTATGACACCACGCGAATGCCAAATATTTCCTCAACTAACATGAGGAACATCAGGACATCCAAAGTGCCACATTAACCGTAGCCATCATTTTGACCATTCCAGTATACGCCGGACAGTCGCGATGATCTCTTGCTACTTACCTAAGGTACACTAGATCCGGGTGTAGGATCTTTCACTCAAGCATAACATACCCAAGCAATCCCTTAAAAATAAATCAGACAAATTGAATAAGTGATCTTGTTTTTAAGGTAACCTCTCTTTTTAAATATTTAGGTTCCCCAGCAGAGTCGCCAGTTCTGTCATACGGTGAACTGGACTTTTTGTGGTTTTAATCGCAATGCCGCGGTTAGCAAGAGTCGCCACCGACTTTTCTTTTATCCAATAAGGAAAGGTGGAAAAGAACAGGAAAGACCTTAATTTAGATTTTGGGTTCGGGAGGTACATTATACAAAGGGAAGGTGTTAGCACCCTTTGTATTCATGGTTATCCATGGGCTCTTAATTGCTCGATCACTTATATTATTTTTGTCTAAAAAAAGTGTTTGTGAATTGTTTGGAAAATTGTTTTGAAAAGAGAATTTAACTTTGTAATGATTCTTGTATGAATGTATACAAAGTGGTTATCTCGTTTAGTTTTGAAAATTGTTTAGAAAAATATAACTCGGTAATGATTCTAGTATGAATGTATACCAAGTGGTGATTTTCTAAAGGTATTTTGAAAGGTGTGAGGTGCGAAAAAGTGTTTTAAGTTGTGAGCCAGCAATTAAGAGTTATACCGACCCAAGGTCTTTACGGGCATTTCCTATCCTTATGAGGGTAAAACTGTCCTTATTATTGAGAAATAAGTAGTTTTATCCTTTGGATGTAAAAGGGTCATCGTAGGGTCATCGATTGGTCATTGAAGGCAACAGTTATGAGGATACCTTAGCATTCGAAGGGACTATCATCATTTAATCGTAGGCAACATCGGAGGGTCATCGAGGGACAAAGTTGTATATTCGAAGGCAACATCCGAGGGACTATAATTTATTTTATGATGATTTAACCGAAGGGTCTTTGCTAAGGGTATCCCCACATTCGCGGGACATGACCGTAATATCGTAATCGTAAGGCAACAAAGAGAGGTCCAAGATCACTTATTCAAAGGCAAAGTTTTACAATTAATTAGGTGATTAGGAGGAATTCTCCCACATTAAAATTAATACATTAAAATTAATACATTAAAATTAATACATTAAAATTAATACATTAAAATTAATACATTAAAATTAATACATTAAAATTAATACATTAAAATTAATACATCAAAATTAATTAGGTAATTTAGGGTGAAAACTCCACAAGGGTATCCCACAAATAAAGTGGAATACCTAGCCAATAACCTTTTCCTGGGATATGTGAACCTTTTCGAAGCTCAAAAAGAAACATGTCAGAATACCAAATCAGGGTGCAATCGAAGATTACACCGGAAAAATATCGCAACAGTAAATAGGATAGGATGAATAATGCATGGCTATGATAAAAACATAAAAAAAAAAAACAGACTAGAAAAATCAGGTACTGTCTCGTTCGCCTCTGCCTCGCCTAGCGAAGGCCAGGCGAACGGCCACGGATTTTGAATTTTGAGAAAAACAGCCCCATGTTAGGAACCTTGAACTTTATGGCATTTTATCACAGGAACAGCATGGTCAAACATTCAGGGTATTCAGGCATATTTAAATTCACATACGAAAGCAAATTATATATCAATATTTAATCATGATGCATTATATGTGTAGATATGGCCAATTGAAAGTATAAACAATAGAGATACGCAAACCTGTTTGCCAATTCAAGGTTGAAGGGATTGACCACTTGTGGTATCGGAATGAGTTAGGTGGCGGGAATTGGGCGGCGATGGCTTCGGGGCGGATGAGCTGCCTTCAGGGTTTCTTTATTCTGAATTCTCCGGGTTGGCAGAGTTCCTATGCCAAAGTTTCTATCCGTCCTTCTCTGTTCTCTTTCTTTCTTTTTCCTCAAGGTTTTGTTCCAAGGAAACCTCAGAGTGTTTTGCTTCTCTTCCTTCTTTCTCCAGTGAATCTCCCAGTGTAAACTCCAAGTCTAACTCCAAGTCTCACTCCCCTACTGAAACTTCAGTATTTATAGACTAATTTCGTGGGTAATGGGCTTGGAATGAGGGAGACCCAAGTCCAAAATAATTTGTTATATTTTATTTATTTATTTATTTTAATTATTTAATTAATTAATTAATTAATTAATTAAATTTTTTTTTTCATTTTTTTTTCTTTTTTCTTTTTCATTTTTTTTTTTTCGTTTTTTTTTTTTTTTTTTTTTTTTTTTTTTTTTTTTTTTAGGAAAAATGATGGGTAATTTTTGGGGTATGACACATGGCCTTTATGGTGGTAGCTAATTCCCATGGTGAGGAATTAGTGAGTGAGTCACTAGGTCTCAAATGAGTGGGACTAGTGAGCTTGGTAGCCGTATCTGGGTTTGATCGGTGAGGTTGAACTATGTGTTCACGAATAGTCGGTACCGCATGCATGGAGTCTCATTACATAATGTATGTATGACGTATAATATGAATGGATGTATTCCAATATTATACGTGTGTTTTGTGTTTGTGTTGAGTATGATTATGAGTTGATGTTGCCGTTGCTGAATGTGTGATATGTTTAGGGTGAGGAATGTGTTAATTTACTTAACATTACATGATATTTTATAATGCTTATTATATCGATTGAGGAACTCACCCTTACAACTATGTTTCAGGTAACGAGCAGTGATTGAGTAGAAGCTAGTGCTTGGAGTCTAGTGTAGTTCCTTAGTGGGTCATGCTCTGGTATATGTAACATCGGGACGGGATGTTTTACTTTGTCTTCATTTTTGGTTGTTGAACAATTTTACATGTAATGTGATTACATGGTTTGCATGTTGTTAGATTTCTATCCGCTGCGGATTGTGCAATGCCTTGTTTTGATTAAAAAATGAGCATGACAAGTTATTTTGGTGAACGGTGTGAAGTGTCAAGTGTGACACCCTGAAATTGCATATCTACTCTGATTCATATTTTGTTGTTTTAATTAATTATTGGGGTATTTTAGAAGGGTGTTACATAATGACTCATCTGTAGGGCCATCCATTTAGTCACATTTCGCAATTATTTTCATCATCAATAAAGGACAGCTTTTGCAAACAATTTTGTGTTCTCTTTCTTTCAGTTATTTTCTACTTTTACAGAAAAACAATAAAAAATGGCAATGTTTCTTTTTTTCGTTTTCTTTCCTTTCCAAAAAAAAAAATCTCGCATGATCCTCCTTCGTGCAGAGATGACCACCCGGATCTCACTGCTAACGACACTGCTATGGCCAAGTATGACTTCGACAATCCTATCTACCAAGCCGTAGAAGGGGTTAAGGAAGATTGTGTGAGAAAATTCTTTACTTTGAATAGCTTTTGATTGATAGCAAATTGTGTGATCATCATCCAAATGATGGCTGTGCATTACCATACATGACACATGAGTGTTTTTAGTGTGTTTCATCCCATTCTATTGTTGCATGTCTGTACATAAAGATCTACATTGATACATCTCTTAAAATAACTCATAAAATCCATTTTGTGTCAGTATGCATCAACACATAAGCCTATGCATCGATCCATACAGCATGTTGCAATTTTCAAATAATTTTTGTTCAGTATGCATCGATGCACACGAGTCATGTATCGACACATGAAAGGCAAAATGCTCTATGGATCGATCCATACGATCCTTGCATCGATGCATGATCAGTTGAAACAGCCTATGTATCAATGCATACGTATTAGGCATCGATACATGTTAGTGGAAATGTCATGTGCATCAATACATACGAATTATGCATCGATCCATGCTTAATTCAATTCACCAAAAACTCACTTATCTTACAGTATGCATCGATGCATACTCTCATGTATCAATGCATAAGTCTGTTTTGTGCTCTAACAGTTTCTGTTTTTCAACATATATAAGAGATGTTGTGACAGCAGTACAAACACGAATTCTTAGAGGGAAAAACAATTGTACACTAGATCAAAGCAGTGTAGCAGTAGTTGTTTTGAGAGCAGATAGAAACCTGAAAGAGACTTCATCTTCTTCATCTTCTCAATCACTTTTCTTCAAGAACATCAAAACATAATCATTCTTGTTCTTCGGATTAAAGGATCAAAGAGATAACGTTCAGCGGTACGATCAAGGATCTAGCTGAGGTTTTCAGTGGAACGATCGAGTATCTAGCTGAGTTGAAGATTGAAGGGGGTTTCGAGGAAAAACCTACTGGTTTGTCCTTCAAGAACTGGAGTGTTCTTGCGGGTTTGTTAGTCACGTTTGCAGAACAGATTCAGCCGCAGCGTTGCGTTTGGAGATCGGGGGATTTCGCAAGCAGGTCGTGGAACCGGTGAATTGTTTGCAATTTCGTGCAAGAAATTCTTGATTGTGCTCAGATCAAGTGGAGGTTTCATACAAGAAGAAGTTCTTGGAATTTAGAATTCTGTCTTTGTATCATAACCTTGTATCAACGAATTCAGCAATAATTGATAATCAAAGTTCTCAATTTCATTTGAAATTGAGAGGGAGACGTACCCATACGCGAGGACGACGTGGGGAACTTCCTTACCAAATCTCTGCGTATTGTATTCTTACCTTACTCCTCTTTACGTTTCAAACAGTTTTCGCAATTTCAGTTAGTGTGTTGTGATTGTGCCTTTTGCAAGACAACAGTGGCAAGAAAACTTCTTTAACTAAACTTCACTGCTGTTTATCATTGATCACATACACACCAACTGTTTGACAAAATTGTTAGCTAGGTTTTATTCATTGGAAATAGACTTTAATGATAAGTGCATTCAATTAGCTAAAATTCTGGTGTTGATAGTTTCTGTCATTCTCATTCAAATCCAGCATTAAACTCGTGTGTCCGGTTTTCTAGTAGCGGTTCAGAATAGACGGAAGTCGATTCGGGACTGAAATTTTCCGCCAACTTTGAAAACTCTGATAAAACTTTAAATCCGTTTAATTTTAAAGAGGTGATCTATTCACCCCCCCCCCCCTCTCGATCACTAGCCACACCGTCTAACAAGTGGTATCAGAGTGCCGGTTCGCTGGTGCTCTGTGGCTGCCTGTAACAGTATGGATTCTGAACCAAAGGGGGCGTATAATAGAGCGCCTATTTTCAACGGTGAAAATTACGGCTACTGGAAAGACTGCATGCGAGTCCATATAAATTCTGTGGATAGGCTAGTATGGGCTGCCATTAAAAATGGTCAGTTTCAAATTACTATGACAAATGCGGCTGGCGCCATAGTACCTAAACCAGAAGATGATTGGAATGAGAAAGATGAGAAAAAGTGGTCGTGTGATTGGAGAGCTCGAAACATGCTAATTTCAGCACTTGGTGTTGATGAGTATTATCGAGTATCCCATTGCACGACAGCTAAAGAAATGTGGGATGCTTTAGAAGTTGCCCATGAGGGTACTACTGAAGTAAAACAGTCCCGGATTAACACACTCATTCAAGAGTTTGAGCTCTTTCGCATGAAATAAGGAGAATCTATCTCCGACATGCAAAAGAGATTCACTCATCTAACTAACCGATTGAATGCGCTTGGAAAACCTATTTCCAATGAAATTGCTACTAATAAAATTCTCAGGTGTCTTAGCAGGGAATGGCAACCTAAAGTAACAGCAATTAAGGAAGCCAACGATCTAACGAGACTTACGATTACAACTTTGTTTGGAAAGCTGGAAGAACATCAGCAAGCATTGGAAAGTCTTGAAAAATATGAGAACAAAAGTAAGAAGGAAAAGGAGAAGAAAAGAGACAAAGAGGGAGAGAAGAAGCCAATAGCTCTTGTGGCCTCTAGCTCTAAGTCCTCACGAAAAGAGCAAAGTGAAAATGATTCTAGTAGTGACAAAGATTCAGATGATGAGGAAATGGGACTGTTTGTAAGGAGATATAATAGATTCATTCGAAAGAATGGAGTCAAGCATTCTGACAAAAATCTCATGAAGTTTCGAAGACAATCTACAGATTCGAAACAAGAAGAGAACAAGAAGAGTAGAGGAAGAGGATCTTGTTTTAATTGTGGTAAATCTGGACATTATAAAACAGACTGCCCTATGAAGTATAAGGATCAAAGAAAAGCTTCACCAAAAGGGTACAGCAAACAAAGAAGAGTGTACATTGCATGGGAAAGTGATAGTGATTCATCAAGCACACAAAGCTCAAGTGATGGTGATGAAGCCGCAAATCTGTGCCTTATGGCTCACACAAGAAATCAGTCCTACCACAAGAAGAAAAACAATAACAAAAAGGTAAAACAAGCCTATTACAATAATTTCTCTTCTATGTCTTTTTCCGAACTAAAAATAGCTTTTGAAAAACTGCATAATGAAGTTGTAGATGCTTTTAAAAGACTATCTTCCGACAAACATATTTTTTCATTTTTGGAAGGTAAAGTAAACAAAGCCCAAATTGATTTAGAAGCGTTGAAAGATAGTATTGCAGAAAATTCAAAAGATATTGACATTGATGGATGTAGTAGAGTTAGGTATTGTGACACTTGTTATATTTGGCAAAAAGAGGTAAACACTCTTAAGGTCAAATTAGAAAAAGCGTTGCAACCTAAGGTCACTTATGCCGTTGACTCTAGGTTGTTTAAGAAGTCGTTAAATCCACCATATGCAAAATACTCTTTCATTCCAAAGGATTTAATGAACAAGAATAAACAACCACATCATCATGGTTTATGTCATTATTGTTGTCGTACTGGCCATACCATTGAGAAATGCAAGTTTAGGAGATTTCTTGTTCCTAAAGGTATTTATCAATGGAAGCCAAAAGGCAACCATGTTAGCACTTACCCACTTGGACCCAATGAAAATTGGGTACCAACTTCTCTCTTTTGATATTGTAGGATGAGTGCCTTGCTTCCGCAAATAGAAGGTGGTTTCTTGACAGCGACTGCTCAAGGCACATGACCGGTGACATATCGCTTTTTATAGACTTCAAGGCAAAGAAGAAGGGATATGTTACTTCTGGAGACAATAACAAAGGAGCGATACTCGGCAAAGGTAGTGTAGGTAATCCCTCCACCACTACTATTTCTAATGTCCATCTAGTAGAGGGACTTAAACACAATTTGTTAAGCATAAGTCAATTATGTGACATGGGCTATAAAGTTTCTTTTACAAAAACTTGCTGCATAATTGAACATGCTGAACAGGACGTTGTGTTTAAGGGTGTAAGAGTAAACAATATCTATATGCTTGACCTTTTTGATGTACCTTTAACAAGTACTAAATGTCTAGTCACCTTGAATGATGATTCTTGGCTTTGGCATAGACGCTTAGCGCATGTTAATTTTGATTTGCTTAATAAGGTTGTATCTAAGGATCTAGTAGTCGGTCTACCAAAAATAAAATTTTCAAAAGACCACCTATGTGACGCGTGCCAAATGGGAAAGCAAACGAGGGTCTCTTTTAAGTCTAAAAATGTAATTTCAACTTCACGACCCCTTGAGCTTCTCCATATGGATCTCTTTGGACCTTCTAGGACAAAGAGCCTAGGTGGAAATTACTATGGTTTTGTAATCGTTGACGACTATTCTAGATTTACTTGGACTATATTCCTTCATAGCAAAGATGAAACTTTTTCTGCTTTTAAGAATTTTGCAAATCTGTCCCAAAACAAAATGAATTCCAAAATAGTTACAATTCGTAGCGATCATGGTGGTGAGTTTCAAAACGATCACTTTGAGAAGTACTGTGACAAGTATGGTATTGAGCATAATTTTTCAGCTCCTCGAACTCCACAACAAAATGGCGTTGTGGAGCGTAAAAATCGTGCTTTAGAGGAGTTGGCAAGAACAATGCTTAATGAGGGTGGATTACCAAAATACTTTTGGGCTGATGCTGTCAGCACAGCCTGTTATGTTTTAAACAGAATCTTAATTCGCCCTATTTTAAATAAAACTCCTTATGAACTTTTGAAAGGAAGAAAACCAAACTTGTCACATCTTCACGTATTCGGTTGTAAGTGTTTTGTTTTGAATAACGGTAAGGAAAATATTGGGAAGTTTGATGCAAAAGCGGATGAAGGTATCTTTCTTGGTTACTCACTGTCAAGTAAAGCATATAGAGTGTATAATAAGCGTTTACTTACTGTTGAAGAATCTGTTCATGTTTCTTTTGATGAGTCTTATCCAAAAAATGTCGGAAAAGGTATTTCTTTTGATGACGCAGGGGTATCTACAGAAGACATACTCAAGGAAGCTGTTGAGGAAACTGATCAGTCCAAAACAGCTGCCCATGAGAAGGAGGAAGATACTAGTCATGAAGAAAATGAGGAAGAAAAGACAGCTGAAGTGAATGATCTTCCAACAGCTTGGAAATCCTCAAAAGACCATCCCATTGACAACATCTTGGGAGACATTTCAAAGGGAGTAATGACCCGTTCTAAGATAAGTAATTTTTGTTCTCACTTCGCGTTTGTTTCACAAGTAGAACCTAAAAATGCCAAAGAGTCCTTGATTGATGAATTTTGGCTAATTGCCATGCAAGAAGAGCTTAATCAATTTAAAAGAAATGACGTTTGGGAACTTGTCCCTCGTCCGCGAGATCATCATATCATAGGCACTAAGTGGGTTTTTAGAAATAAGCTTGATGAAAACGGAGTGATTACTAGGAACAAGGCACGTTTAGTAGCACAAGGGTATAACCAAGAGGAGGGCATAGACTATGAGGAAACTTATGCTCCAGTTGCTCGCCTTGAAGCTATACGTCTTTTGCTTGCCTATGCGTGTTCTAATGATTTTAAGCTTTACCAAATGGACGTAAAGAGTGCTTTTCTTAATGGTGTCATCAATGAAGAGGTATATGTGTCACAACCTCCTGGTTTTGAAAATGCTGAAAATCCAGATCATGTTTACAAATTAAAACGAGCCTTGTATGGTCTTAAACAAGCCCCTCGGGTTTGGTATGAAAGGCTTAGCAAATTTCTAATTGATCAGGGATATTCAAGAGGTAAAGTGGATAATACTCTCTTTATTAAACACAAAGGAAAGCACATTCTTTTAGTTCAAGTTTATGTAGACGATATAATTTTTGGTTCAACTAACATACACTTGGTCGAAGAATTTTCTAAGGTTATGCAGGGTGAATTTGAGATGAGTCTAATGGGGGAGCTGAATTACTTCCTAGGACTGCAAATTAAGCAACTTGATGAGGGTACAGCAGTATGTCAAACAAAATACTGCAGAGAACTACTCAAGCGCTTTGGAATGAATGACTCAAAATCAATTGACACTCCAATGTCTACCAACGGAAATCTAGATAAGGATGAGCATGGTAAGTGTGTAGATGTCAAAAAGTTCAGAGGTATGATCGGATCTCTCTTGTATCTTTCTGCTTCTAGACCTGATATCATGTTTAGTGTTTGTATGTGTGCACGCTATCAATCAAATCCTAAGGAATCACACCTAAAAGCTATTAAACGCATATTTAGATATCTTCACGGAACACCTAAATATGGGCTTTGGTATTCCAAAGGAAGTGATTGTAGTTTAGTAGGGTACTCCGATTCTGATTTTGCTGGCTGCAAATCAGATAGGAAAAGCACAAGTGGTATATGTCACCTGTTTTCAAATTCCTTGGTAAGTTGGCATAGCAAAAAGCAGGTTTCTGTGGCTTTGTCAACTGCAGAGGCAGAATACGTTGCAGCCGGTAGTTGTTGCGCTCAGATTTTATGGCTGAAGCAGCAACTACAAGATTTTAACATTCAACTCAAACGTATTCCTATAAAATGTGACAACACTAGTGCCATAAACCTTACTAAAAACCCTGTTTTACACTCACGCACTAAACACATAGAGATTAGACATCACTTTCTTCGCGACCATGTTGAAAAAGAAGACGTTGTATTTGAGCATGTTGACTCCAAAAATCAGCTTGCTGATATATTCACTAAACCTTTGGCAACGGAACCTTTCTTCAACATTCGTCGTGAATTAGGGATCTTAGATATTTCTTATTTGATGTCTTAAGCATGTTGGCTCTTAATTATATTATGCCTCACCTTGGTTGATAAGATTCGTTTTAGATGTCAATTATCCATCACAAGATTACGCCAACAGAGGTAATATCACTCCTTTCTACAACTCTCTTACTGCTAAGTGGTTGTGTATGTTAGAACAAATGTTTTTACTCTCGTTGATATAAATTTGGTTGCATATATTGTTTGCCTATATTGTTTGCACATTACAAAAATCTGACTTATGAATCTTTCTTGGGCATAACCATCATGACATAGTGCATAATGCATATCCATACTGCATCAAAATTCATTAAAATCTGGTTTGGCATCAGTATGCATCGACACAAAACATGTATGCATCGATCCATATATTCTGAATTTCAATTTTTTTAACAACTGGTTCAGGATGCATCGATGCATCCATCGCATGTATCGATACACAGACCTGTTATAAACAAAAATGAATGATAGGCATCGATCCATGGCCATTTGCATCGACACATACTGATGCTATTTGAATTAAATGCATTTTTTTCTCTCTCATGCATCGACACACCAGCCAACCCTATCACTTCCTATCTCAAGACTTCATATCATCTGTCCTCAAAAACCCCAATTAACCCACCATCATTTCATCTCATTGCACTTCATCTCATATTGCTCAAGTTTTTATTTTGTTGCACAATATATGGTTTAGCTTATGTAATTCTTAAACTCGCTCGAATCCTTAAATGCTTTTCACTTTCTGTTTATCTCTATTGTTATTGCCCTTATACGTCATTCTTTGTGAATGACTCTTTACTTTGAAGCTTCCTTCTTTGTGATTGATAGCTCTTTATCAATTTTCTGCCATGTCCTGCTACAACATGCTACCTTGGTAAACCTGTTTCTTCCTCTTTTTGATGTTGACAAAGGGGGAGAAAATGCAGATATGCACAAACTCAGGGGGAGCATCACACATCTTGCCAAAAATTTGCCATCATCAAAAAGGGGGAGTTTGTGAGAAAATTCTTTACTTTGAATAGCTTTTGATTGATAGCAAATTGTGTGATCATCATCCAAATGATGGCTGTGCATTACCATACATGACACATGAGTGTTTTAGTGTGTTTCATCCCATTCTATTGTTGCATGTCTGTACATAAAGATCTACATTGATACATCTCTTAAAATAACTCATAAAATCCATTTTGTGTCAGTATGCATCAACACATAAGCCTATGCATCGATCCATACAGCATGTTGCAATTTTCAAATAATTTTTGTTCAGTATGCATCGATGCACACGAGTCATGTATCGACACATGAAAGGCAAAATGCTCTATGGATCGATCCATACGATCCTTGCATCGATGCATGATCAGTTGAAACAGCCTATGTATCAATGCATACGTATTAGGCATCGATACATGTTAGTGGAAATGTCATATGCATCAATACATATGAATTATGCATCGATCCATGCTTAATTCAATTCACCAAAAACTCACTTATCTTACAGTATGCATCGATGCATACTCTCATGTATCAATGCATAAGTCTGTTTTGTGCTCTAACAGTTTCTGTTTTTCAGCATATATAAGAGATGTTGTGACAGCAGTGCAAACACGAATTCTTAGAGGGAAAAACAATTGTACACTAGATCAAAGCAGTGTAGCAGCAGTTGTTTTGAGAGCAGATAGAAACCTGAAAGAGACTTCATCTTCTTCATCTTCTCAATCACTTTTCTTCAAGAACATCAAAACATAATCATTCTTGTTCTTCGGATTAAAGGATCAAAGAGATAACGTTCAGCGGTACGATCAAGGATCTAGCTGAGGTTTTTAGTGGAACGATCGAGGATCTAGCTGAGTTGAAGATTGAAGGGGGTTTCGAGGAAAAACCTACTGGTTTGTCCTTCAAGAACTGGAGTGTTCTTGCGGGTTTGTTAGTCACGTTTGCAGAACAGATTCAGCCGCAGCGTTGCATTTGGAGATCGGTGGATTTCGCAAGCAGGTCGTGGAACCGGTGAATTGTTTGCAATTTCGTGCAGGAAATTCTTGATTGTGCTCAGATCAAGTGGAGGTTTCATACAAGAAGAAGTTCTTGGAATTTAGAATTTTGTCTTTGTATCATAACCTTGTATCAACGAATTCGACAATAATTGATAATCAAAGTTCTCAATTTCATTTGAAATTGAGAGGGAGACGTACCCACACGCGAGGACGACGTGGGGAACTTCCTTACCAAATCTCTGCGTATTGTATTCTTACCTTACTCCTCTTTACGTTTCAAACAGTTTTCGCAATTTCAGTTAGTGTGTTGTGATTGTGCCTTTTGCAAGACAGCAGTGGCAAGAAAACTTCTTTAACTAAACTTCACTACTGTTTATCATTGATCACATACACACCAACTATTTGACAAATATGTTAGCTAGGTTTTATTCATTGGAAATAGACTTTAATGATAAGTGCATTCAATTAGCTAAAATTCTGGTGTTGATAGTTTCTGTCATTCTCATTCAAATCCAGCATTAAACTCGTGTGTCCGGTTTTCTAGTAGCGGTTCAGAATAGACGGAAGTCGATTCGGGACTGAAATTTTCCGCCAACTTTGAAAACTCTGATAAAACTTTAAATCTGTTTAATTTTAAAGAGGTGATCTATTCACCCCCCCTCTCGATCACTAGCCACACCGTCTAACAGATTGTGAATTGCCTGAAGAGTTAGCCAGGTTGTTGAAACAGGAGGACCGAGCTATTACACCTTATCAGGAGGTGATTGAGACCGTCAACATTGGCATCGAAGACGACAAGAAAGAGATCAAGATCGGGGCCAGTCTACAGGCCGAGGTGAAAGAACAGTTGATCAGTATGCTTCGTGAGCACGTCGACATATTTGCTTGGTCCTATCAAGATATGCCAGGTTTGGATACAGACATCGTTGTGCACAAGTTACCGTTGAATGAAGATATGCCGCCGGTGAAGCAGAAGTTACGCCGACTCATCCTGACATGGCGATGAAAATCAAAGAAAGCGGTAAAATGCGAGAAAGATAAAGGATCATGTACTTGACTGTGTTAGAAAGGTCAATGGGTTTTGTGCTCGGTCAGCATGACAAGTTAGGTCGAAAATAGCATGCAATATACTACCTTAGCAAAAAGTTTACCGACTGTGAACAAAGATACTCACTGCTCGAGAAAACTTGTTGCGCTTTGGCATGGGCTGCTCGCCGACTAAGACAGTATATGTTGACTCACACGACTCTATTAATATCAAAGATGGGTCCAGTCAAGTATATTTTTGAAAAGCCGGCGCTTACCGGAAAGGTTGCTAGGTGGCAAATGATACTGACAGAGTATGACATCCAATACACTTCACAAAAAGCCATCAAAGGAAGTGTCTTGTCAGACTATCTTGCAGAGCAATCGATTGATGATTACCAACCTATGAGGTTCGACTTTCCTGATGAGGACATCATGTTTCTCAAATCGAAAGATTGCGAGGAACCACTCCCGGAGGAGGGGCCTGACCCTGAATCCAAATGGATTATGATGTTTGATGGGGCGGTCAACGTCAATGGTCGCGGAGTTGGTGCAGTGTTGATCACGCCGGAGGGGGTTCATATGCCATTTTGTGCCAGAATAACCTTTCCCTGCACCAACAATGAAGCCGAATACGAAACTTGTATCCTAGGACTTGAGGAAGCCATCAACCTACGGATTAAAACCCTGGATCTATACGGGGATTCAGGTTTGGTCATCAATCAAACCAACGAGAAATGGTATACACATCAGTCTCATTTGGTTCCTTACAGAGACTACACGAGAAGATTGTTGACTTTCTTTACGACGGTGAAGCTGCATTACATTCCTCGTGAAGAAAACCAATTTGCTGATGCTTTGGCTACCTTGTCTTCGATGATTAAGGTGCTATGTGGGAACTACGTACCCAGAATTGATGTATCCCAGCTTGATATACCCGCCTATGTCGGGAGTATCAAGTTGGTGAATTGGTACTCAAAAGAATTCTTCCTCCCAACACAGATCACAGGGGCAAATGGACACCGAACTATGAGGGTCCATACGTGGTTAAAAGGGTTTTCTCTGGTGGAGCTTTGATGCTAACAACCATGGATGGCGAAGACTTCCCATCCCCTGTCAACTCAGACGCAGTTAAAAAAATACTTCGCATAATTGACCCGCTGGACAAAAGAAAGAGAGTCCAGGCAAAAAAAGGCATCCCGACGAACCAAAAAAAAAAGAATAAAGAGGTTCGGGCAAAAATTAGGGATATAAAAAAAAAAAAATGTACACCCGGTGATATCACTCCTTTCTACAACTCTCTTACTGCTAAGTGGTTGTGTATGTTAGAACAAATGTTTTTACTCTCGTTGATATAAATTTGGTTGCATATATTGTTTGCCTATATTGTTTGCACATTACAAAAATCTGACTTATGAATCTTTCTTGGGCATAACCATCATGACATAGTGCATAATGCATATCCATACTGCATCAAAATTCATTAAAATCTGGTTTGGCATCAGTATGCATCGACACAAAACATGTATGCATCGATCCATATATTCTGAATTTCAATTTTTTTAACAACTGGTTCAGGATGCATCGATGCATCCATCGCATGTATCGATACACAGACCTGTTATAAACAAAAATGAATGATAGGCATCGATCCATGGCCATTTGCATCGACACATACTGATGCTATTTGAATTAAATGCATTTTTTTCTCTCTCATGCATCGACACACCAGCCAACCCTATCACTTCCTATCTCAAGACTTCATATCATCTGTCCTCAAAAACCCCAATTAACCCACCATCATTTCATCTCATTGCACTTCATCTCATATTGCTCAAGTTTTTATTTTGTTGCACAATATATGGTTTAGCTTATGTAATTCTTAAACTCGCTCGAATCCTTAAATGCTTTTCACTTTCTGTTTATCTCTATTGTTATTGCCCTTATACGTCATTCTTTGTGAATGACTCTTTACTTTGAAGCTTCCTTCTTTGTGATTGATAGCTCTTTATCAATTTTCTGCCATGTCCTGCTACAACATGCTACCTTGGTAAACCTGTTTCTTCCTCTTTTTGATGTTGACAAAGGGGGAGAAAATGCAGATATGCACAAACTCAGGGGGAGCATCACACATCTTGCCAAAAATTTGCCATCATCAAAAAGGGGGAGTTTGTGAGAAAATTCTTTACTTTGAATAGCTTTTGATTGATAGCAAATTGTGTGATCATCATCCAAATGATGGCTGTGCATTACCATACATGACACATGAGTGTTTTTAGTGTGTTTCATCCCATTCTATTGTTGCATGTCTGTACATAAAGATCTACATTGATACATCTCTTAAAATAACTCATAAAATCCATTTTGTGTCAGTATGCATCAACACATAAGCCTATGCATCGATCCATACAGCATGTTGCAATTTTCAAATAATTTTTGTTCAGTATGCATCGATGCACACGAGTCATGTATCGACACATGAAAGGCAAAATGCTCTATGGATCGATCCATACGATCCTTGCATCGATGCATGATCAGTTGAAACAGCCTATGTATCAATGCATACGTATTAGGCATCGATACATGTTAGTGGAAATGTCATATGCATCAATACATATGAATTATGCATCGATCCATGCTTAATTCAATTCACCAAAAACTCACTTATCTTACAGTATGCATCGATGCATACTCTCATGTATCAATGCATAAGTCTGTTTTGTGCTCTAACAGTTTCTGTTTTTCAGCATATATAAGAGATGTTGTGACAGCAGTGCAAACACGAATTCTTAGAGGGAAAAACAATTGTACACTAGATCAAAGCAGTGTAGCAGCAGTTGTTTTGAGAGCAGATAGAAACCTGAAAGAGACTTCATCTTCTTCATCTTCTCAATCACTTTTCTTCAAGAACATCAAAACATAATCATTCTTGTTCTTCGGATTAAAGGATCAAAGAGATAACGTTCAGCGGTACGATCAAGGATCTAGCTGAGGTTTTTAGTGGAACGATCGAGGATCTAGCTGAGTTGAAGATTGAAGGGGGTTTCGAGGAAAAACCTACTGGTTTGTCCTTCAAGAACTGGAGTGTTCTTGCGGGTTTGTTAGTCACGTTTGCAGAACAGATTCAGCCGCAGCGTTGCATTTGGAGATCGGTGGATTTCGCAAGCAGGTCGTGGAACCGGTGAATTGTTTGCAATTTCGTGCAGGAAATTCTTGATTGTGCTCAGATCAAGTGGAGGTTTCATACAAGAAGAAGTTCTTGGAATTTAGAATTCTGTCTTTGTATCATAACCTTGTATCAACGAATTCGACAATAATTGATAATCAAAGTTCTCAATTTCATTTGAAATTGAGAGGGAGACGTACCCACACGCGAGGACGACGTGGGGAACTTCCTTACCAAATCTCTGCGTATTGTATTCTTACCTTACTCCTCTTTACGTTTCAAACAGTTTTCGCAATTTCAGTTAGTGTGTTGTGATTGTGCCTTTTGCAAGACAGCAGTGGCAAGAAAACTTCTTTAACTAAACTTCACTACTGTTTATCATTGATCACATACACACCAACTATTTGACAAATATGTTAGCTAGGTTTTATTCATTGGAAATAGACTTTAATGATAAGTGCATTCAATTAGCTAAAATTCTGGTGTTGATAGTTTCTGTCATTCTCATTCAAATCCAGCATTAAACTCGTGTGTCCGGTTTTCTAGTAGCGGTTCAGAATAGACGGAAGTCGATTCGGGACTGAAATTTTCCGCCAACTTTGAAAACTCTGATAAAACTTTAAATCTGTTTAATTTTAAAGAGGTGATCTATTCACCCCCCTCTCGATCACTAGCCACACCGTCTAACAGATTGTGAATTGCCTGAAGAGTTAGCCAGGTTGTTGAAACAGGAGGACCGAGCTATTACACCTTATCAGGAGGTGATTGAGACCGTCAACATTGGCATCGAAGACGACAAGAAAGAGATCAAGATCGGGGCCAGTCTACAGGCCGAGGTGAAAGAACAGTTGATCAGTATGCTTCGTGAGCACGTCGACATATTTGCTTGGTCCTATCAAGATATGCCAGGTTTGGATACAGACATCGTTGTGCACAAGTTACCGTTGAATGAAGATATGCCGCCGGTGAAGCAGAAGTTACGCCGACTCATCCTGACATGGCGATGAAAATCAAAGAAAGCGGTAAAATGCGAGAAAGATAAAGGATCATGTACTTGACTGTGTTAGAAAGGTCAATGGGTTTTGTGCTCGGTCAGCATGACAAGTTAGGTCGAAAATAGCATGCAATATACTACCTTAGCAAAAAGTTTACCGACTGTGAACAAAGATACTCACTGCTCGAGAAAACTTGTTGCGCTTTGGCATGGGCTGCTCGCCGACTAAGACAGTATATGTTGACTCACACGACTCTATTAATATCAAAGATGGGTCCAGTCAAGTATATTTTTGAAAAGCCGGCGCTTACCGGAAAGGTTGCTAGGTGGCAAATGATACTGACAGAGTATGACATCCAATACACTTCACAAAAAGCCATCAAAGGAAGTGTCTTGTCAGACTATCTTGCAGAGCAATCGATTGATGATTACCAACCTATGAGGTTCGACTTTCCTGATGAGGACATCATGTTTCTCAAATCGAAAGATTGCGAGGAACCACTCCCGGAGGAGGGGCCTGACCCTGAATCCAAATGGATTATGATGTTTGATGGGGCGGTCAACGTCAATGGTCGCGGAGTTGGTGCAGTGTTGATCACGCCGGAGGGGGTTCATATGCCATTTTGTGCCAGAATAACCTTTCCCTGCACCAACAATGAAGCCGAATACGAAACTTGTATCCTAGGACTTGAGGAAGCCATCAACCTACGGATTAAAACCCTGGATCTATACGGGGATTCAGGTTTGGTCATCAATCAAACCAACGAGAAATGGTATACACATCAGCCTCATTTGGTTCCTTACAGAGACTACACGAGAAGATTGTTGACTTTCTTTACGACGGTGAAGCTGCATTACATTCCTCGTGAAGAAAACCAATTTGCTGATGCTTTGGCTACCTTGTCTTCGATGATTAAGGTGCTATGTGGGAACTACGTACCCAGAATTGATGTATCCCAGCTTGATATACCCGCCTATGTCGGGAGTATCAAGTTGGTGAATTGGTACTCAAAAGAATTCTTCCTCCCAACACAGATCACAGGGGCAAATGGACACCGAACTATGAGGGTCCATACGTGGTTAAAAGGGTTTTCTCTGGTGGAGCTTTGATGCTAACAACCATGGATGGCGAAGACTTCCCATCCCCTGTCAACTCAGACGCAGTTAAAAAAATACTTCGCATAATTGACCCGCTGGACAAAAGAAAGAGAGTCCAGGCAAAAAAAGGCATCCCGACGAACCAAAAAAAAAGAATAAAGAGGTTCGGGCAAAAATTAGGGATATAAAAATAAAAAAATGTACACCCGGTGAATCGAAAACCCGAAAGGGTGGCTCAAGCAAAAATGGGTATCCCGGTGGATTGAAAACCCAAAAGGGTGATCCAGGCAAAAGTTAGGGAATAAGCGAATGACTGCAATCTGAGTTCATCTGTGTTATATCACCATTTCATTCAATCCGGCAATCTTCGAAGGTTAAAAGATCGACTAATCATCCACTTTAGAAGGAAAGATGAGCAGAGCGTCTTGAGGTCATACGAGCCATAGCAGAGTCGAAACTCAGTGGGACCCCGTATCCATATTGCCATTAGGATAGTTTTCTTTTGTTCAATTTATAGCGATCGCCTCTTTTCAGGGATCAGCTTCCTGATGTACTCGCCTATTCCTGGCATAAATTTTTCAACCAATAAAAGTCGAATAATTCAGCTAAAGAGCCTCTTTATTTTTCATTTATCAGTTTGTTTGTAAAAGATGTCTGAATTCTTGATGAAACATATTGCATCTGAACATAATGGCGACTTTTGCAGATGATTTGCACAGGAAAACATTTAAAATTGCTTTGAATGTGCTTAATCCCGGACGATGAATTCAAACCGAGCAATTCCCCCGGGACATACGTGTGTGTTTGCAGGTCACAGGAACCGGATGCCAAGTCATGAATCCTCATCCCCAAGCGGTTGACAAAGTCTCTCCTCAGCAGAGCATGTCCCCCAATAGAGTTGCACCTTGTATCCCCAGCAACAGCGGAGTAGTTGCATACCCAACAGACAAGAGGGTAGTGTCCCTAGTGTTCATCTCATTCCCCAGCAGATTATTTTTAACAGATTTGTTTTGATCCTCATCCTGAGGACGATTAGCAAGTTCACATCCCCAGCAAAGGTCGATTCCTACGACATTTCCCCAGGAAGTGCTTTCCCCACAAACTCTCCTCACAGAGCCTCGCCAAACAAAGTTCCCATAGTTGATACTCCCCCAGCAAGGTCAACTTTCCAGAAGAGGAAGCCGATTTATTTTCGGTGGCTCCCCGGTCCCGGCAGACGGATCATTCCCCACAGAGCATGCAAGGATTGATACAACGATCCATTCCCTACCGGAGTTTGCTTCCCCAAGCAGATTTCTTTTTGCACCATGCATAACATTTGCATTTGCATGCATATCAAGCATACACATAAGCTGATAAACGGTTTCTTCAAAGCAGACTGAAGAATTACTTTACAACCAAAGTCATGAGATTCAGCCAGAGGATCAAGTGTGTGTGATCCAGCATGAGGGTCATTTCGAAGATTCAGCCTGAGAATCGTTTTCCAATGAGCCAGCCTGAGGTTCAATTTGAAGATTCAACCAGAGAATCGCCTACAAGCATTATTTCCCCAGCAAACCAGCTAGAGGAGTAGATTGACAGTTCAACAGAAAATCAATCTACAAGAGGATCCAGCCCGCGGATCGCAATTTAAAAACAAAAGCCTGTTTGAAGACTCGTTACAACATGTTCTAGCCTGAAGAATATGTACGAAGCTCAAAAAGTGGGATATTCTCGAAGCTGCAGATTGGGTGTAGATTTTGAAAGAGGGTCAACCTGCGCATGCCTCAGATGCGAGATCCTGATGATGGGAATTTATCATCAAAACAATCCAGATCTAGCCAGAAGATCGAGGAAGATCTAGCCCGAAGATCGAAATAGATTCAGCCAGAGAATCGAAACAAGAAGATCTAGCCAGAAGATCGAAGTAGGTCTAGCCCGAAGACCGGAAATAGATTCAGCCAGAGAATAAAAACGAAAGAAGATCTAGCCAGAAGATCGAAGAAGATCTAGCTAGAAGATCGAAGACAGGTCTAGCCCGAAGACCGAAGATAGATTCAGCCAGAGAATCAAAGAGAATAGATCTAGCCAGAAGATAGAAGTAGATCTAGCCAGAAGATCAAAGTAGATCTAGCCAGAAGATCGAAGTCAGGTCTAGCCCAAAGACCGAAGATAGACTCATCCAGAGAATCAAAGAAAGAAGATCTAGCTAGAAGATCGAAGAGGATCTAGCCAGAAGATCGAAGTAGATCTAGCCAGAAGATCAAAGTCAGGTCTAGCCCAAAGACCGGAAATAGATTCAGCCAGAGAATCAAAGAGAATAGATTCAGCCAGAGAATCGAAACAATGTAGATCTAGTCAGAAGATCGAAGAAGATCTAGCCAGAAGATCGAAGTCGATTCAGCCAGAGAATCGAAGAGAATAGATTCGGCCAGAGAATCGAAACAAAGAAGATCTAGCCAGAAGATCGAAGAAGATCTAGCCAGAAGATTAAAGTCGTATCCAGCCCGAGGATCAAAATCAATATCCAACCAGAGAACTAAATTGAGTATAGATTCAGCCAGAGGATCGAAACTCCAGGTTAAGTCAGAAAACTGATTCAGATTCAGCCAGAGGATCGGAAGAAAAATAGACAGCACGGTGTATTTCAACATTTTTGTGGTGTTCTCAGAGCGTAAATTTTCGGTCTGTCTTTGGTATTCAATCACAGCTCACCCTGTTTGTCTGATAAGTTGTTCGCTTTCATCCTGCTCGGGTTAGCTGATGATCGAATAGGGGCAGCTGTAACACCCCAAAATTTGCCCTCCTCATTCATGCATTTATTTTTAGGTCATTTATCATTTCATATTGCATTTCATCATGTTAATCAGGATCAGATCCAAGAAGCTTGAACATCATCCAGGACACTTTGTGGGTTCTATTTAGATGATCAGTCAACACAAGGGAAGGACTTGAGTTACTTCCAATAGGGGTCTATTCGTCAGTCAAAACGTTAATCTTGAAGGAGCAAAAGTTTGTTCATGAGCTGTCATGCTCGCTAGGTGAGCAAAATGGGTCGCCTAGCAAGTCCCAAGAAAAGCCACCAGAATCACCTACGCTCAGAGGAATTTCTTGAACTGTCATGCTCGCTAGACGAAGCCCACGTGTTTAAAAAAAAACAAAAAAAAAACAAAAAAAAAATAAAGATAAAAATAATAATAATAAATAAATAGATAAATAAATAAAATATAACAGAAAATTTTTGGACTTGGGCCTCTCTCATTTGAGCCCACAGGTCCACAAAAATCAGGTTATAAATTCAGAGTTTCAGTAAAACAAAAGGCCATTCTATTCCTATTACCCTGGCTGGGAAAAATATAGTGAGAGAAGAGCTAACAGAGTTCAGAGCAACCTCCAGAGACTGAAAGGAACTCATCTGCAAAGAGCCAATTCCCTCTCATATAAACCCTAAGATTGTTCCATGGCTCAAAAAACTAAGAGGTTAGACCAAACAGGTGGACATATGACCAGTCACAGAGAGAATGGAACTGTTGGGACTAAGCCACAAGAGACTCTATGCAAAAAGGCCAAGGACAATATGGAGAAGATTTGGATGACACCTGTGAAAGGTATAGAAGATGATAGCAGTTGGGCTCAACTGGGTTGGATGAAACTATTACTGATTCCATACAATGTCACACACGATGTCATAACATTGTATTATGACTTCCTGAATGCTGAAACTAGGTCCAAAAACCAAATTCAGCACAGATGGACAAAGTACTGTTCTTGCTATTATCACTCCATTAGAAAATTTGTGGAAGACAAATTCTGAAGTCTAAAGCTTGGACTGGAACTAGCAGACAAGCTTGCAAGGAATTTGGGCAAAATTGAATATGAGGGAGGGAAATTAGGGATTTGGACTCTTGAGAAATTATGGCAGTTAAAGTTGAAAAATAAAGAAAATAAAAATAGTGTCTGCCCTTTTAAAAGAAAGAGCCACATTAATGATAAATCATTCCCTGGCATTGAAAATAGTATCTATTCCCTTAGCACACGCTACCTAAACACAACATTCTCCCTCTCCATTCATCTTCTCAGAAAAACTCAGCTAGGGCAAAGAAACTTTTCTCAAAAGTCCTACAACATGTCTCAACATTCATCATCATCTAGTTCACATTCATCATCTTCTATAACATCCAGGAAAAATCCTGGAAAAATCCTGCATAATCCAATAATTCCTTTTATAACATCCAGCAGGTACAGCCATATCAGATGTCATGACATTGTGTATGTCATCTGAAACAATCCTGCATGAACATGTCTTTCATTTAAGCTCTAGCAGGTACATCCATATCAGAGGCCTTGTCATTGTATGTGACATTCTGAAACAATCCTGCATGCACATGTTCTTGAACTCCAGCAGGTACATAGGATATCTCATGTTAAGACATCACATATAACATCTTGTGAACATTCTTTAGTTTTACCAAAATTGCTGCCAACACTTAGAATCAACAAACTCCCCCTTTGGCAAATTTTGGCTAAAACATATATTTGTCCTTTTTGTTCACAAGGTAAACTATCAGCAGTTAAACCACATAACAGTAGTTTAATCAGCAGCAAAAGCAAAACAATTACTAGATATGGCTACTAGTAATACACACATGCACAAGGGTACTTCTCCTCCCCCTAAATCTGTGCAACAAACAACATAATTACTAGTTATGGATGCAACTAGTAAGACACACAAATGCACAATGCACAAGGGTACTTCTTCTCCCCTAAATCTGTGTATACAACAAACATAACAACTACTGTAACTCCAGCACCTGTACAAGCCAGAATGTCATTCTGACATCTGCTTCAACATCAGCACATGTGCACCATATCAGACATCCCCTTTGACATCTGTAAATAGAATACCATTCTGTTTTAACACTTGTGCACTTCTTTCAATAATAGTTGTCCTTCTGTCCAGCCACACACAACTTCCACATCAGCACTTCTCCCCCTTTTTAGTCAAAATTGACCAAAGGTGACCAATTAGACAAAATAAATGTCTATTAGCCTAGCAGAGAATGTTAGATCAGATGATATAACATTAAGCATGTTAAAAAAAATATTCAGGAAGTACAAACCATCATTATACACAGCTGAAAGCTGAGATATTGAACAAATCCAAGGAACTCATTAAGAGCCCTAAAAATTACACAACAGGCATCAATGAGGACTGCCACAAAATACAAAAAAAAACAGTAAAAACATCAGTCTTTTCTAACAACAGGCCAGCTTCCACCAAACTTTCCAGCACTCCTCCAAGTCTTCAATTCAACCAGGGACCATTAATCACAAGAAGAAGAATTATCTTCACCTTCACTTGTGTCTTCACCTGCACCTTCAGAATCTTCTGAGCTTCCAGAACTTCCATTGGATTGGGATTTTGATCTTTTATTTGAGTCCTTCCCAACCTTCTCTACTTCTTCCTTCTCCAGGCTACAGATAAGAACTTCTAAAGCCTCTTTTGTAGCCTTGGCCACCCTTATACCATTTTCCAATTCCTTGCAGGTTTCTTTTAGTTGATCAACCAAGCTCCCTTGAGATGTAGACTCCCTTTTGGCAGATGTCATGACATCATTGACATGACTTCCCTCAAACATCTTATAATGAATGGACAGAGGGGATTTTCTCCTACTTGGAATGTCACTTGTACTCAGAATGTCTGGTTGTTGGCTCAGGATAATGCCACAAATAAGGGAGGGGAAGGCAATGGGTAACTTCACAGTATTTGTAGAAGCATGTCTAATGGTTTGATCAAATATGAACTTGCCAAAATCATAGTTAACCCTTGTTCCTATTGCATGAATGATTCTTCCAAGGTTAATGGAGATAGTAGAGACATGATTAGTAGGAATGCAATTAGCTGAGCCAATCTTGTGCAAGATGGCATATTTAACACTGAGCTTTCTAGCTGATAAGTGATTCCTACTAGGCCATTCCTTAACTTGGCCAGCTGTGATAACCCTACAGACCTCATTGTCTGTAGTTTCTAGGTCTACTCCTCCATCTGTTCCTCTTCCTAGGAACTTGTTGATGACACTTGGTGAGATTTCACACATTTTCCCCTTACAAACACCTTGTAGAACTCCCTGCTGCTTTTTTCTTGAATATCCTCAGGGATATTAACAATAAACTCTTTTACCAACCCCTCATAGCATTGGGGTAGAGTTACCACAGTCTTCATGAGTCCAGCCTTTTTGATTAACTCAATTACCTCCTTTACCTCTACAGCTTCTTGTCCAAGCTCTCTTTCAATAGCTACTCTCCTCTGAATGACATATTTCCATTTTGCTGCCCCATCTTCCAAATGAAAGGAGATATTGTCTAGGTGCACAGCATCAGCCTTGCGAGGAGACTTCTGAACAGCCTGCCTTTTTGCAGGGGAGATGTCTGGGACATCGTCTTTGACATCTTCCTCAGAGTCAGAGCTATCTCTTTCTTTCCTTTTCCTAACCTCAACTTTGCTCCAAGCTTTTGAGGGTCCTATACCAGCAGTCTTTTTCACTCTTCCTGTTCTCATTCTTGCCACACTTTTCCCTTTCCTAGTTCTCAGTTTCTCAGCAACACTAGGTTTTACAAGATTAACCAAAGGATCATCCTCCTTTTTAGAGCTTTCTTCCTCTAGGTCAATAACATTCTCCTGAGACATATTTGTTGGTTTCTTGCTAGGTAGGGTTTTACCTAGAGAGCATAGCCCTTCAGCAGCACCTTCTTTTTCTGATTTAGATGAGTCCTCATCTTTATCAGCATGAGGTTCCTTCTCAGGAGAGGGTTCCCTTCTAGACAGAGGGGTAGAAACCCCTTTGACTTCATGCCCTTCTCTTAGAATCCTAGTGACTAGGTTCCTTATTGCACGATCAGCATAATGCATGTCTTTTGGGAGAGAGGAGTTACCAGAAGTATTACCTTGCTTATCTCCAGCTTTGGAAGAGGGACCTGGGGTGTCGCCTGGTATCATGCAGAGTGGAGTGACATCCATCATATCTTCATCTACAAACTCCATTGAGGGAGTTTTTCCATGGTGAGAAGATGATGAATGTGAACTAGATGATGATGAATGTTGAGACATGTTGTAGGACTTTTGAGAAAAGTTTCTTTGCCCTAGCTGAGTTTTTCTGAGAAGATGAATGGAGAGGGAGAATGTTGTGTTTAGGTAGCATGTGCTAAGGGAATAGATACTATTTTCAATGCCAGGGAATGATTTATCATTAATGTGGCTCTTTCTTTTAAAAGGGCAGACACTATTTTTATTTTCTTTATTTTTCAACTTGAACTGCCATAATTTCTCAAGAGTCCAAATCCCTAATTTCCCTCCCTCATATTCAATTTTGCCCAAATTCCTTGCAAGCTTGTCTGCTAGTTCCAGTCCAAGCTTTAGACTTCAGAATTTGTCTTCCACAAATTTTCTAATGGAGTGATAATAGCAAGAACAGTACTTTGTCCATCTGTGCTGGATTTGGTTTTTGGACCTAGTTTCAGCATTCAGGAAGTCATAATACAATGTTATGACGTCGTGTGTGACATTGTATGCAATCAGTAATAGTTTCATCCAACCCAGTTGAGCCCAACTGCTATCATCTTCTATACCTTTCACAGGTGTCATCCAAATCTTCTCCATATTGTCCTTGGCCTTTTTGCATAGAGTCCCTTGTGGCTTAGTCCCAACAGTTCCATTCTCTCTGTGACTGGTCATATGTCCACCTGTTTGATCTAACCTCTCAGTTTTTTGAGCCATCATAACCTTTTCTCCTCTGAGCTTCTGCTGTGACATCTTTGTATGACATTTCCCCCAGCCTTGTTTTTCATCACTCTTGAGAGCATCTGTACTCAACCAATACTTTAAGGGATAATCCAATTGAGAGCTCCATATGTAGCAATTGTCTTTGGTCCTGATTCCTCTCATAATTACTTCACTATTTATGTCAAGGATTAGACATTCAATTTTGGTGAAGTTAACATTCAGGCCTTGATCACATAGTTGGTTGATGCTTATGAGGTTTGCAGTTAAGCCTTTGACTAGTAGAACCTTGTCAAGTCTAGGTACTCCAAGGCAATCAAGCTTACCTGTTCCCTTGATTTAAACTTTTGCTCCATCTCCAAAGGTTACATGACTTATAGTATGGTGATGCAGATCAGTTAGCAGGTCTTGGTTTCCAGTCATGTGTCTGGAGCATCCACTATCAAAGTACCATTCTTCTTTGGCTGAGATTCTGAGGGGAATGTGAGCTATCAGACTTGTGACATTAGTCTTAGGGACTCATTGCTTCTTGATGCTAGGCATGTGCTGTTTGGGTCTGAATTGATAGTGATCCTGATGATGAGCAGGCCTAGGATAGCCATACAGTTTATAGCAGAAAGGCTTCAGATGACCAAATTTCCCACAGTAATGGCATCTCCATCTTTGGTGTTTCCCTTTCAACTGTTTTCTCCTCGGGTGTTGTGACATATGATGTGGCATCACAGGTTTTTGAATGCACTTAAGTTTGGCTTGAGGTTTGACACCAGTGTAACTGCTCTCAGGCTTTGAGTTATTATACCCAATACCAGGTTTGTCTCCTGTTATTTGTCCAGTTTGAAGAATCTTGTCTAAGGAGTCAGACCTATTGCTTAACATTCTTACATACTTGGTCATTTCTTCTAATTTAGAATTTTGTGACATGACTTCAGTCTTCAATCTAGAGATGGTTTTTGCATGGTCTGCCTTCTCACTTTCCAGTTGTGCTATCTTCTGATTTTCAGCTTGTGGATTTAGCTTGGCATTCAGAACCACTGCTTCTGTTTGTAACTTGGAGATGGTTTCCAAGTATTCTGCCTTCTCATTCTCAAGTTGAGTTATTTCCTTCTTCTGGCTTTCAACCTGTTTGCACAGCTCTACACTTTTGTGACACAACTTTCTGTAGGTAGAGGCCAACTCTTCAAAGGTTACTTCATCATCACTTGAATCTTCATCAGATCCCCATCTTCCTGTCATCGCTGTCACAAGATTTGCAGCCTCCTTTGTTTCACTTTCATCAGACCAAGTGGCAGCAAGACTCATCTTCTGTTTCTTGAGGTAGGTTCCACATTCAGTCCTGATGTGTCCATACCCATCACATTCATAGCACTGAACCTCTTTTCCTTCTTTGAGCTTTTCATCTGATCTTGCTCTTCTTCCAGCGTTGTTGGATTTACTGATGTCAGATGAGATGTTCTTGACATTTGCCCTTGATCTTACATCCATCTTTTTCAACAGTTTATTGAACTGCCTTCCCAACATTGCTACTTCATTGACCAGATCTTCATCATCCTCCTGACTCTTATCCTCTTCTGTGTTTGACATAAAGTCCATGCTCTTTGTTTTCCTTTTAACACCATCATTTAATCCCAACTCAAAGGTTTGGAGGGAACCAATTAGCTCATCTACCCTCATGTTGGAAATGTCTTGAGATTCTTCTATGGCAGTCACCTTCATTGCAAATCTCTTAGGAAGTGACCTGAGTATTTTCCTTACCAGTTTTTCATCTGTCATCTTCTCTCCCAAGGCTCATGAAGCATTAGTAATTTCAAGGATACTCATGTGAAATTCATGAATGTTTTCATCTTCTTTGAATGCATTCAGCCTCTTCTAGCTTGGTCTCCATCAGGATTCTCATTGAAGGTATCTCCACTTTAATTGGGAGAACTGCTTCCATCCCATATACCAAAGAGAACGGGGTTGCCCCTGTTGAAGTGCGGAAGGAAGTCCAGTATCCATGTAGTGCAAAGGGTAGCATTTCGTGCCAATCCTTATAGGTTTTCACCATTTTCTGCAGGATCTTCTTGATGTTTTTATTAGCGGCTTCAACAGCGCCATTCATCTTTGGACGATACGGTGAAGAGTTATGGTGTTCAATCTTGAAGCTTTCGCATAATTCTTTCATGGTCTTATTGTTCAGATTTGTCCCATTATCTGTGATGATCCGGCTTGGGACTCCATAACGGCAAATGATCTCTTTCTTGAGGAAACGTGCAACCACTTGTTTTGTCACATTAGCATAAGAGGCGGCTTCTACCCATTTGGTAAAGTAATCAATGGCAACCAGGATGAAACGGTGACCATTGGAAGCTTTAGGCTCGATGGCACCAATCATGTCGATGCCCCACATTGAGAAAGGCCAAGGTGACGTCAAAACATTTAGTAGGGTCGGAGGCATGTGTACCTTGTCGGCATAGATTTGGCATTTATGACATTTTCTAGCATAATTGAAGAAGTCGGATTCCATGGTCAACCAGTAATAACCAGCTCTCAAAATCTTATCGGCCATGGTATGTCCATTAGCATGAGTTCCAAAGGATCCTTCATGAATCTCCTTGATCAATAGGTCCGCTTCACGTCCATCCACGCATCTGAGCAGAATCATGTCGTGGTTTCTCTTGTATAACACACCATTGCTTAAGAAGAATTTGGATGCTAACTTCCTCAATGTTTTCTTGTCAAGGGTTGTTGCATCTGTTGGATATTCTTGATTTTGCAAAAAGCATTTGATGTCGTGAAACCAAGGTTTACCATCGGCTTCCTCTTCAACCATCTGGCAGTAGGCAGGCTCAACTTTCCGCTCAATCTGAATGAGAGGTGCTTCATTGTGGAATCTAACTTGGTACATTGAAGCCAACATAGCCAAAGCATCAGCAATTTGGTTCTCAGTTCTCGGGATATGACGGAAAGTGATTTCGTCAAAGTATTTTATTAGTTCTATGACATAGGCACTATAGGGGATCAACTTTGCATCACGGGTTTCCCATTCGCCCTTGACTTGGTATATCACCAAGGCTGAGTCTCCACATACTTCGAGGATTTTGATTCAGAGGTCAATTGTTGCTTCAATGCCTAGGATGCACGCCTCATATTCTGCTATATTATTTGTGCAATCAAAACATAACCTTGCTGTGAAAGGAGTGTATCCACCATCCGGATTCAATAGAACAGCTCTTACACCATGCCCCATGTAATTGGAGGAACCATCGAACATGAGCTTCCCACCGAGATCCGGGTTCAGGTCCTTCATCAAGTCCTGGGATTTCACAATCTTTTACTACCATAATGTCTTCATCAGGGAAGTCAAACTTCAACGGGTTGGTTTTCCAGGTAATCAGACAACACGCTTCCTTTAATGGCTTTCTGAGATACATATTGGATGTCATACTCAGATAGTAATATCTGCCAACGGACGAGTCTTCCAGTTAAAGCAGGCTTTTCAAAGATATACTTTATTGGATCCATTTTTGAGATCAACAAAGTAGTATGACAAATCATGTATTGTCTTAGACGACGAGCGGCCCATGCTAAAGCACAACAAGTTTTCTCCAAGAGTGAATATCGGGTTTCACAATCGGTAAACCTCTTACTTAGATAGTAGATGGCATGCTCCTTTCGACTGGTTTCATCATGTTGTCCCAGCACACATCCCATTGACTTTTCAAGCACAGTTAAGTACATAAAGAGTGGTTTCCCCTGAACATGTGGAATTAGAATAGGGGGCTCTTGCAGGTACTGTCCGATTTTCTCAAAAGCCATTTGGCAGTCAGAGTTCCATTCAACAACTTGATCTTTTCTCAGTAACTTGAATATAGGTTCACACGTAGCAGTCATATGAGATATAAACCTAGAGATGTAGTTCAAACGTCCCAGGAATCCTCTAACTTCTTTCTCTGTACGTGGAGCAGGCATTTCTTGTATTACCCTAACCTTGTCTGGATCTACCTCAATTCCTCGTTGACTAACAATGAGACCAAGCAACTTTCCAGATCGGACACCGAAGGTGCATTTAGCAGGATTCAGCCGTAGTCGAAATTTCCAAAGACGCTCAAATAGCTTTTACAAGTGGTCTATATGATCCTCTTCACTTTGGGATTTTGCAATCATATCATCTACATAAACCTCAATTTCTTTATGCATCATGTCATGGAAAAGAGTGACCATTGCTCTTTGGTAAGTTGCCCCAGCATTTTTGAGACCGAATGGCATTACCTTGTAGTAAAATGTTCCCCAAGGGGTGATGAATGTGGTCTTTTCCATGTCCTTTGGATCCATCTTAATTAAATTGTAACCCGAGAATCCGTCCATGAAGGAGAAGACCGCGAACTTAGCAGTGTTATCTACCAGAGTGTCAATATGTGGCAGGGGGAAATTGTAACACCCTTCTACCCAAACGACATATTTAAATAAATTATCAGAGTACAACATGTAGAAGAGTTTACATTTCTTACAACATAACACTTATCGCATCACAACATATAACATATTATTTATTTTATTAAAACTTCGCAGCGGACAACAACACAAATATTATCATTCATCATATAACAATTCATAATAATGTTTCAACATTATCTCAACAAAGCATCTCAACATATTAGTCATCATAAACAACGTAAATAATAACCAATTATCTATCGAATCCCATAACCCCGGTGTCACATGACCAGAGCATTTGACTCGACTCCGTAGAATAACTCTACACTTATTCTTCAAACCTCAACAATAGCTACTCCTCTTTATCTGCACATTGCTCATCATAGATGAACATAAACACATGCAGAAGGGGTGAGAATTACATTATTAAATAATAATATAACGACAGAAATATAAACATAAATATATTTCACATATGCCAACACAGCTCATCATAATCATCATAGTCAACATACTCATGAACATCAACAAAACAACATATCAAATGCAATGCACACACCCATGCATGACTCAACACGACTCGGTATACCCATTTTGTGACCAACTACAGGATCACCACTCCCAGATTCATCACCATAGAATCCGAGTTCCCCGCAAGGAACCAAGCCTCTCCACAAGCCCGGAGTCAACAACATCATTGGAACTCAGTCCGTTCATCACTAGGCATCGGCCTTTCATGAATGCATGCACACCAAACATGCATCATAATCAACATAGCAACAACAGCATCATATAGTCATGTTATCATCATCATTAATAGCATGACATACAACTCAACAAAACAACAACAACATTACAACGATATCACATCGTTACATAACACATTTATAACTAAACACGTAAATTCAACATCCATCATCATAAACACCTCATACACAATCATATAATCACTATTAATTGTTTATAATACAATTACAGCGACTTACTAAGAGTCTCACAACTCAACATACTCAAAACTCACCAACATTAGCTTCTGCATTTTCCCAGTTCGCGCCGCCAACATAGGGACGCGCCGCGAACTCCTCCATTTCTCCAGGACGCGCCGCGAACGAAGGATCGCGTCGCGAACGATTAAATTCGCTTCAGTACGCGCCGCGAAGCAGGGTTCGCGCCGCGAACGATGCGTTACAGAACTCCTCTGAATCCTGCCCAGTTCGCGCCGCGAACTGGGCTTCGCGCCGCGAATCGCGTGCGAACAGAAGCCCTCTGTTGAGGAAACCAGCGCAGCTTTGCTTCTCTACTCGCCACAACTCATACTCCACAGCTAACAACTCAATATCGACATTTAACAGTCATATATACACAACATACTTCGATTACAGTGCATATAACTCAACAAAACTCACAGATCGGAGAATTTCCCATCAAAACCCCAACTTTCCCAATCTCCCTAAAATCCCCAAAATCCATCAATAATCCAACAGATATCATGAAATTGCTCGCATATTATCGTTTAATAAGGTTCAGACCCCTTACCTCTTTGGATTGAAGGAAGCTCTGAGCAATCTTTGGCCTTTTCCTCTTCCTTCTCTTTCTCTTCAGCGTTTCTCCCTCTTTCTCTGACTCTGAGGCAAAACACGTGAAAACAACCTGAGTTCTCACTTTGGCCTCTTTTATTCCATTTCCACTTTTACCCTTCCACTCTTCATATTCCATTTATTTTATTTATTTAATTATTATTAAAATCAATAACATCTATAATAATAATAATAATTCCCAATAATTCAACTTTATTTAATTAAATTAATAAAATAATATTAACTCAATTAAATAATTCTCTTATTTTAATCGGGGTGTTACAACTCTCCCCCACTAAAAGAGTTTTCGTCCTCGAAAACATACCTCAAGCAAATAGAGCCGGATACGACTCCTTCATCTGATCTTCACGCTCCCAAGTCAAGCTCTCACCAGCTGGACCTCCCCAAACAACTTTCACTAGAGCAATCTTCTTACCTCTCAGGGTCTTCTCTTCTCGGTCATCTATCCGAATTGGCAACACCTCAACGGTCAAATTATCCCTCACCTGGATATCATCCAACTGAACAACATGCGAAGGGTCCGCAATATATTTTCTCAACTGAGATACGTGAAACACATCATGCAGATTAGAAAGCGACGGCGGTAAAGCTATCCGATACGCCACTTCCCCAACCCTCTTCAAAATCTGATACGGACCCACAAACCTCGAGGTAAGCTTTTTAGACTTTAAAGCTCTACCCACACCTGTCGTCGGAGTAACTCTCAAGAACACATGATCTCCCTCTTGGAACTCAAGTGCCTTTCTCCTGTTATCATGATAACTCTTCTGACGACTCTGAGAAATCTTCATTTTCTCCTGAATCATCTTAACCCTTTCAGTCGTTTGCTGCACAATCTCAGGTCCGAGTACAACACTCTCACCTGATTCATACCAACACAATGGAGTTCTACACCTCCTACAATACAATGCTTCATATGGAGCCATACCGATACTAGCATGAAAACTATTATTATAAGTAAACTCCACCAACGGCAAATAACTATCCCAAGAACCACTCTGCTCCAACACACAAGCTCTCAACAAATCCTCCAAGGATTGGATAGTTCTTTCAGTCTGACCATCAGTCTGAGGATGATAAGCTGAACTCAACCTCAACTCAGTCCCCAACGCTTTCTGCAAACTTTCCCAAAATCTAGAAGTAAATCTGGGATCTCTATCAGACACAATACTGGATGGAATACCATGCAGCCTCACTATCTCCTCAATATACAACTCTGCCAACTTCTCTAAAGAGTGATTAATCTTCATCGGCAAGAAATGCACCGACTTAGTCAATCGATCCACAATCACCCAAATAGAATCATTACCTTTCACCGTCCTCGGCAATCCCGTCACAAAATCCATGGAAATGCTATCCCACTTCCATTCAGGAATCTTCAAAGGTTGCATCATACCTGCCGGTTTCTAATGTTCAATCTTTGACTTCTGACAAGTCAAACAGGCATACACAAACTTAGCAACATCTCTTTTCATACCAGCCCACCAAAACAACTTCTTCAAATCTTGATACATTTTAGTTGCACCTGGATGGATACTCAATCCACTCCTATGGCCCTCTTCAAGAATACTCTTTTTCAATTCAGACACTTCAGGAACACAAACTCTACCTTTAAATCGCAGGATGCCATTCTCATCAATCTCAAAATTACCACCGTTACCCTGGTTAACCATAGTAATATGATCAACTAGAGCGACATCAACTTGCTGACCATTCCGAATATCTTCCAGAATTCCACTAGTCAACTTCAGCATACCCAACTTTACACTATCAGCGGAAACTTCACAACCCAAACTCATATCACGGAACTGTTCAATTAACTCCAGCTCCCGAACCATCATCATAGACATATGTAGAGACTTTCTACTCAGCGCATCTGCAACTACATTAGCCTTACCGGGATGATAACTCAATTCAAAGTCAAAATCCTTCAGTAATTCTAACCACCTTCTCTGCCTCATATTTAACTCTTTCTGATCAAACAGGTACTTCAGACTCTTGTGATCACTGAACACTTCGAATCTGGAACCATACAGATAATGCCTCCACATTTTCAACACAAATACAACAGCTGCAAGTTCTAGATCATGCGTAGGATAATTCCTCTCATGAACTTTCAACTGTCTAGAAGCATAAGCTACAACTTTACCATTCTGCATCAAAACACCACCAAGACCCATCAAAGAAGCATCACAATAAACAACGAAGGACTCACCAGGATTAGGCAAGATCAACACTGGAGCACTGGTCAACCGCCTCTTCAACTCAACAAAACTCACTTCACAAGCTGCATCCCACACATACACTTGACCCTTCTTAGTCAACTGCGTCAACGGCAATGCCAACTTAGAGAAGCCCTCAATAAATCTGCGATAATAACCAGCTAACCCCAGAAAACTGCGTATCTCAGTAGCAGACTTCGGAGTCTCCCACTGTAATACAGCAACAACTTTAGCAGGATCAACAGAAATCCCACCACTCGAAATCAAATGGCCAAGGAAACTCACTTCCTTCAACCAGAACTCACATTTAGATAACTTTGCATATAATTTCTTTTCTCTTAACACCTGCAAAACAATTCTCAGATGTCCTGCATGCTCTTCTTCCGTCTTAGAATATATCAATATATCATCTATGAACACCACAACAAAATTATCAAGGTACGGATGAAATATACGATTCATATATTCCATAAACACACCTGGAGCATTAGACACACCGAACGGCATCACAGTGTATTCATAATGACCATACCTCGTACGGAAAGCAGTCTTCGCAATATCATCTGACTTCACTCGGATCTGATGATAACCCGACCGCAAATCAATCTTACTGAAAACATGAGCTCCAACCAACTGGTCCATCAAATCATCAATCCTCGGCAATGGATACCGATTCTTGATAGTCACCTTATTCAACTGCCGATAATCGACACACAACCTCATCGTACCTTCTTTCTTCTTCACTAACAATACTGGTGCACCCCAAGGAGAAACACTTGGACGCACAAACTTCCTCTCAAGCAATTCTTCAAGTTGCTTCTTCAATTCAACTAATTCAGTTGCCGACATTCTATAAGGAGACATCGACACTGGACTCGTACCTGGTACTAAGTCAATGGCAAATTCGACTTCACGTTCTGGAGGTAATTCACTTACATCCTCCGGAAACACATCCTGAAATTCACAGACAACAGGTAAATCTACACTCACCACTTTCTTATCCGCTTGCAGAGACGCAAATAAAGCGAATATCTGAGCTTCATCTTTCACAAAATCCCCCACCTGCCTAGCAGATAGAAATCTTGCCTCATCATTCTCACCAACTTCAGAAAACCGCACCGTCTTCCTATAGCAGTTGATAAACACGCCATAGAATTCTAGCCAATTCATTCCCAGAATAATATCAATTTGGTGCAAGGGTAAGCACACCAAATCAACCACGAACTCTCTCTCAAAGATCGTCAAATGACAACCTCGACAGACAACAGAAGTCTTCACAGAACCATTAGCAGGAGTATCTATCACCATACTTCCGCCTAGGGACGACATAATCACACCAATCCTAGTCGCACACTCATACGAAATAAACGAATGAGTAGCACCAGTGTCAACAATAGCAAGCAATTCAACATTATTAATCAAGCAAGTACCTTTAATCAGATTATCTTCTTTAGGAGCTTCAGCCCCACTCAGAGCAAACACCCTACCAGTAGTATGAGCTGCAGTAGCCGCCTTCTTCGGTTTCGAGCACTGCGAACTGATATGGCCTTTCTCGCCACAATTAAAACATGTCGGACCAGCATCCTTACATTCCGTAACTCTATGACCCGCCTGACCGCATCGGAAACATCTCAGCACTTTCTTGGTACAGCTATCAGCACGGTGGCCTGGCTCGCCACACTTGAAACATTTACCAGCTATGGGAGATCCTCCCCCACTTGGCTTCTTCTCATCTACCACTTTCTGCTTACCTTTACCATTCGGAGATGCATAAGGACTACCACGATCCTTATTCTTCTTCTCACTAAGACTCTTGTAGTGAGCAGTCCTAGCCTTGCTATCTTCATCAAATATCCTGCACTTGTTAACCAGCGTAGGAAACCTACAAATCTCCTGGTAACCAATGCCTTGTTTGATCTCGGGACGCAACCCGTTCTCAAACTTGACACACTTGGATTCCTCAGCATCAGCATTATTATAATGAGGACAATACTGCACCAGCTCCTCAAACTTCGAAGCGTAATCAGCAACAGACATGTTACCCTGCTTCAGTCCTAGAAATTCCATCTCCTTCTTACATCGCACATCAGCAGGAAAATATTTCTCCAGAAAGGCCGCCTTGAACCTTTCCCAAGTCATCTCAGCACCTGGTACTTCAATTCTCTGGCGAGTGATATCCCACCAGTTTTCAGCCTCTTCAGATAACATATGCGTACCAAACTGCACCTTCTGTGCTTCAGTACACGTCATCACCCGGAAAATCTTCTCAATTTCCTTCAGCCAAATCTGAGCACCATCTGGATCATAGCGCCCTTTGAATGTAGGAGGGTTATTCTTCAGAAACCTTCCCAAATTCCTAAACTCGTCGACCGGCGGATTCTGCTGCGCCTGCATAGCCTGCGCCATAGCAGCCAAAGCCTCAGCAATCGCACGGTCATTTTCTCCAGCCATACTCTGCACAACACGACCACCACCGTTAAATATCGACAGTGTCATTTACACTAATCGACCAACAGGGAAAACATCACATTATGACTCGACTGGACTGACTATGCTCTGATACCACTAATGTAACACCCTTCTACCCAAACGACATATTTAAATAAATTATCAGAGTACAACATGTAGAAGAGTTTACATTTCTTACAACATAACACTTATCGCATCACAACATATAACATATTATTTATTTTATTAAAACTTCGCAGCGGACAACAACACAAATATTATCATTCATCATATAACAATTCATAATAATGTTTCAACATTATCTCAACAAAGCATCTCAACATATTAGTCATCATAAACAACGTAAATAATAACCAATTATCTATCGAATCCCATAACCCCGGTGTCACATGACCAGAGCATTTGACTCGACTCCGTAGAATAACTCTACACTTATTCTTCAAACATCAACAATAGCTACTCCTCTTTATCTGCACATTGCTCATCATAGATGAACATAAACACATGCAGAAGGGGTGAGAATTACATTATTAAATAATAATATAACGACAGAAATATAAACATAAATATATTTCACATATGCCAACACAGCTCATCATAATCATCATAGTCAACATACTCATGAACATCAACAAAACAACATATCAAATGCAATGCACACACCCATGCATGACTCAACACGACTCGGTATACCCATTTTGTGACCAACTACAGGATCACCACTCCCAAATTCATCACCATAGAATCCGAGTTCCCCGCAAGGAACCAAGCCTCTCCACAAGCCCGGAGTCAACAACATCATTGGAACTCAGTCCGTTCATCACTAGGCATCGGCCTTTCATGAATGCATGCACACCAAACATGCATCATAATCAACATAGCAACAACAGCATCATATAGTCATGTTATCATCATCATTAATAGCATGACATACAACTCAACAAAACAACAACAACATTACAACGATATCACATCGTTACATAACACATTTATAACTAAACACGTAAATTCAACATCTCATCATCATAAACACCTCATACACAATCATATAATCACTATTAATTGTTTATAATACAATTACAGCGACTTACTAAGAGTCTCGCAACTCAACGTACTCAAAACTCACCAACATTAGCTTCTGCATTTTCCCAGTTCGCGCCGCCAACATAGAGACGCGCCGCGAACTCCTCCATTTCTCCAGGACGCGCCGCGAACGAAGGATCGCGTCGCGAACGATTAAATTCGCTTCAGTACGCGCCGCGAAGCAGGGTTCGCGCCGCGAACGATGCGTTACAGAACTCCTCTGAATCCTGCCCAGTTCGCGCCGCGAACTGGGCTTCGCGCCGCGAATCGCGTGCGAACAGAAGCCCTCTGTTGAGGAAACCAGCGCAGCTTTGCTTCTCTACTCGCCACAACTCATACTCCACAGCTAACAACTCAATATCGACATTTAACAGTCATATATACACAACATACTTCGATTACAGTGCATATAACTCAACAAAACTCACAGATCGGAGAATTTCCCATCAAAACCCCAACTTTCCCAATCTCCCTAAAATCCCCAAAATCCATCAATAATCCAACAGATATCATGAAATTGCTCGCATATTATCGTTTAATAAGGTTCAGACCCCTTACCTCTTTGGATTGAAGGAAGCTCTGAGCAATCTTTGGCCTTTTCCTCTTCCTTCTCTTTCTCTTCAGCGTTTCTCCCTCTTTCTCTGACTCTGAGGCAAAACACGTGAAAACAACCTGAGTTCTCACTTTGGCCTCTTTTATTCCATTTCCACTTTTACCCTTCCACTCTTCATATTCCATTTATTTTATTTATTTAATTATTATTAAAATCAATAACATCTATAATAATAATAATAATTCCCAATAATTCAACTTTATTTAATTAAATTAATAAAATAATATTAACTCAATTAAATAATTCTCTTATTTTAATCGGGGTGTTACAGAAATCGTCCTTTGGACTAGCTTTGTTTAGATCCCTGTAGTCAACACACATCCTAACCTTGCCATCCTTTTTGGGTACAGGCACAATATTGGCTACCCATTGGGGGTACTTTGCAACTGCTAGAAAACCGGCATCAAATTGACGTTTCACCTCGTCACAAATCTTTAGAGCCATGTCGGGCCTTGCTCTTCGGAGCTTCTGTTTCACTGGCGGGTGATCTGGCTGTAGTGGTAGCTTGTGGACAACGATATCAGTATCTAAACCTGGCATATCCTGATACGACCAAGCAAATATATCTACATATTCTTGCAGCAACTTGATCAATCTTTCTTTGATGCTTGCCCCAAGTGTAGTCCCAACTTTGACCTCTTTCTTTTCCTCCTCAGTGCCAAGGTTGATTATTTCCACTGGTTCTTGATGCGGCTGAAGGGGCTTTGACTCGTGCTCGAGCATCCTTTCCAATTCTTCAGGGAAATCACAATCTTCCTCACTATCCTCTTCCGCTTGGTAGATGGGGAGTTCAAAGCTATAGGAAGTAGTGGGGTCATCGAATTCAACTGGTTTATTGATTATTCTGCATGTTTTTTAATGATGGTTTTTTAGAAAAATGGAAGTAAAATGCAAAAGAAAATAAAAATACTTTTGTAGTTTTTGAAAGGATTGCCATTTTAAGGAAAGAAAAACAAATGAATGAACGATAAGAATTTGAACAAAATGCTCTTTATTTGTCATAATGATTTTGAAATTTAAAAGGGGCCCTACAAATGATCCATTAGCCTTGGGCAGAGCTAAGGATTTTCAAAAACAAAGGAAAACACAATTACTTTGACACAAGAAAAACTTCTGGAATCTCAACTGCTTCCCAATTTGTCAAGGCCGCTTCACACCGGTATATCAGATTTGATGCTTCTCCATCTTCAGTGTCATCTTCAACTGCGCCAACCTGATCTCCATGGATAAATCCTGTGCTCAGGAAAACTTCTTGTATGCTCCGCGCGCGGTCCTTTGCAGGGACCAAGGCTCCTCCATTAGCAGAAGGCTTGTATCCCAAACCAAAGCGATCATTTTTCTCACTGACATTGATGACTTGCCCCCAACCTGCAGGGCCTCCACTTTCAACTGCTGAACTTGCACTATTCAAAGAGACGAACGACAAACTGGCTTTCTCAATAGGATCCTCCACCTCAGCAAGTGTGGCATTGGATATTTCAAGTGCTTGGAAAGAGGTCTCTAAGGCATCTTCATCAGCCTCAATATAACTAAAAGGAGGAGAGTTGACTGATGATAAAATCTTCTTCACCCGAGACAATGACGAGCTTGTCATCGACAACAAACTTCATTTTTTGATGCAAAGTAGAAATCACTGCCCCAGCAGCATGTATCCATGGACGTCCCAAAAGGCAGCTGTAAGCGGGATTTATGTCCATGACTTGGAAATTAATGGGGAATACATGCGGTCCGATCTGGATTGGTAGCTCTACCTCCCCAACTACTGTTCTTCGAGAACCATCAAATGCTTTTACCACAAGTGCACTAGGTTTCAATTCCGAACCTTGGTAAGATAATTTGGCTAGTGCCCTCTTTGGTAGAACATTGAGGGACGACCCAGTGTCAACTAAAACCCTGGCCAGAGCATCTTCTTGGCACTTTATGGACACATGTAAGGCGCGATTGTGATGCTTCCCTTCCCTGGGTAGCTCTTCATTGCTGAAACTTAGAGTGTTGAAGGTTGTGATATTGGCGACCACCCCATCGAATTGGCCAACCGTTATGTCTTGGGTAACATGAGCCTGAGCAAGCACTTTCAGTAGAGCCTCCCTATGAGCTTCGGAATTCAGAAGCAAAGACAAGATAGATATTTTTGACGGTGTCTGATGTAACTGATCAACTATCTTGTAGTCACTTTTCTTTATTATTCTTAGAAATTCACTTGCTTCATCTGCTTGCATTGTCGGCTGTGCCCCTCCATACTCTGGGGTAGGATTTGCAGTTGCGGCTTCCCTTGTTGGTTCTTGAGGGTTTATATTAATATTGGGAGTGTAAATCCGACCGTTGCGGGTCATTCTGCTCGTCCCTGCGATGTTAGTGATATCGGTGTCAACATTCTCCAAGCCTTCCTCACTTTCAGCAGCTTTGGGTTTTCCATCTACCACTCCATCTACCACAGTTATGTCATATTTCCAAGGTACCGCTTTGGTGCTTTCAAAGGGAAAGGGGGTAGGCATACAAACTACCACGGGTGATGGATGAACAACATCTTTTCTATGATAAGTTATCTCAAACAGTTCTGGTAGATTGAAAACGAGTTCAATGACTGAAACTTCCTCGTTTGTTGTAGGACCACAAATTTGTAAAACACCTTGATCCATCAAGTTCTGAATGTCATTTCGTACCACTTTACACCCCCTTGGATGAATGACACATTCTTCACAATTGTCGTGACATGTACCAATCAATCTAGCTCCCACCAATCTTGCATGAAGTGCTAGCAATGGAGTTTTAACATTTTCCACGTTTTTGATTATACAAACATCAGAAGCATCCTCGATGGCATTAACATCACCATGCGCCGGCAGAGGATTACTTTTTACGTTAGGTACGATATCTCGAAATGAAAGGATCTTCTTCTCAACCAGCTCTCGCACAATATGCTTCAAAGCATAACATCCTTCTAAATCATGTCCAGGGGCACCCTCATGGAAAGGACAATGGGCATCTGGATTGTACCATGGAGGTAAGGGATTTGGTGGAGGACCCAAAGGTCTGGGAGTCACCAATCCTTTTCGTAGTAACGATGGGTACAATTCAGTGTATGTCATAGGGATTGAAGCAAACGGAAGTCTACCTCTTTGTACTCTATTTTGATTTGGAGGATTCTGTGAACGGGGAGCCTGTGCCCTTGGTTGTTGATAAGCAGGCGGCGTGGGTGCTTGCTGGTATACTGGTGCTTGTTAAATAGATTGATAGACAGGAGCTTGTGACTGGTTGAAATTTGGCGTGACCGCTGCCACATACGGTTGTTGAACATACTGCACTAGATAAGTTGGTCGTTGCTGAGAAAATTGATGTTTCTTCTTCCATGAAAGACTCCTCCTTTGACTGGTTGACACTGCATTTGTATCACCCTCTTTCTTTCTTTGAAAACCTCCGGGAAACTTTTTGGCATTATTACCAGATGTTTCAGAGGTGGTTATCATTTTCCCATTCTTCATTCCAAGCTCGACCTTTATACCCACGGCGACCAGGTCAGAGAAGCTTGCAGATACACTACTCACCATTCTTTCATAGAACATAGGTTTTACCGTATCCATGAACCAATCTGCTAACTCCTTTTCAGCAAGGGGTGGTTCGACTTGCGAGGCCACTTCCCTCCATCGTTGTGCATATTCCTTAAAAGACTCGTTATCTTTCTGGGACATGTTGAGCAATTGCCTCCTATCCGGGGCCATATCCATGTTATACTTATAATGTTGGATGAAAGCATCAGATAAGTCTTGGAAACAATGAATTCTACTTTGATCAAGGCTTAAGTACCACTTAGAGGGAGCACCCCTCAAACTGTCTTGGAAGCAATGTATCATAAGTTTATCGTCCTCTACATGCGCAGCCATTTTTCGATAGTACATAATAAGGTGACTTTTAGGACATGAGTGGCCCTCATACCTATCGAAATCCGGGGTCTTGAATTTTGCAGGAATCACAAGACCTGACACTAAGCACATCTCCTTAGCAGCAGCACCAAAAACTTGGTCACCTTCCATAGCCCTTAACCTTTTTTCAAGAATCTGGAAATTCTCCTTCATCCCTCTTATGTCTTCCTGCCTTTCATCCTCTTCGTCCGAAAAGTCCAAAGCATGTTGTTGATCCTCAAAGTAAGGTTGCACATGTGCACGAACGAGAGGTGGTGCGAACGTGTGGACCACTGGATGAGTTTCATTGATAGTTGGTAGAGGAGCCGTCTGCTGAGTGGATTTTGCAAAACCAGGGGCGCCTTCAACTGGAAGTGTGAAACCAGGAGGTAAACCATAGGTTGGCCAAGTAATTGGTACTGTCCTTGCAGGATAGGGTTCAATCGATGGACCAACGATTTCTGAAATGACCGTCGTTTGGGTGTCCAACTTTGCCCTGATGACCTGTAGTATCTCCATGACTTGACCCATGTTTCCTCGTAGGTCTTCGAGTTCTGAGCTTACTCACTCCAATTCTTGTTCTTGGTCCGCCATTCTTCGACGAGCGTTGGCTCTGGTGTTGTAGTGGTGTTGAGGACTCAGTGTGTAACAACTGATAGAGAAAACGGAATGAGTTTTTATTTATTTATATGGAGAATGCATGAATGTATGTATGAATGCATTTTATGTTTATTTATTTCTAGGGATTCTTATAAACTTTGGAGTTGTTGAGCACGCACTTTGAAAGTAATGTGAACAGAAACAGAAAACAATAGTCAGAAGTTGATTCAAAAATTCAATACCCATTCATTCAATGAAGCCAAAGAGTACGAAGTACATAGTCAAAGTGGGTACAAAACATTAAGCCAAATACAAAAATTGGAAATAACACGAAGCAAACAACTTAAAGAGTCCTCTTAGCAACTCGTTCTTTGTGTGCCTTCAATTCTTCTTTGAATCTTCGCATCATCCTTTCGCAAAGCAAAACAAGGTCACGAGCCGAAGGATGAGTGTTATTTTCATCCATGTCCTCTAGAGCATTTTCTAATTTCCATGGTAAGTCTATGGCCACGCCATTACAAAACTCTATGAGGTTAGCCAACTTTGTGCGGTATGCATCAAGGCTTGGCTGCAGAAGGTTGATGGTGCATTCATACTCATCCAATATCTCATTCAAATGCTTCCTATGATTTAGCCAACCCATGCTTTGGCTCTTCAGAGACTCATATTGTTCCTTCCAATAACTAGATAGCTCCTTGTTGGTATTCAACTCATCACACTTCTCTTCCTAGGCTTTAAGACATATTTGAGAGGTTCTTTGGGCTTGTTCCTTAAGACGTCTCTCACGCCCCACTTCAGCTTCGAAGTTTCTCCTTCAGTTCTTGTATTTGGGCTTCAAGTTCCTCCCTTACCTCCTTTTTTATCTTAGTGGCTAGGTCCCACCAACGCTTCCACTCTTGTCCATCTCTTTTAGCCTTAGCTAACTTATCATGGAGTGAATCTAATCCACTATCAGCCTGATCTAGGCACTCCAAGACTCTTTCCTTGAGATCTTGCTCAATTCTGTTCTTCTCACAACTCTCCTCCAAAAGTTCCTTCCTTTGGTTACTCTTCCTTTTGAGAATCATATTTTTTCCAGTTTCTTTGTAGAGTTCATATTGCAGATCATCTTTCTCCTTTCCAAGTTTAGCTACCATGGCTCGAAGTTCTTCCACCTCTTCAAGAGAAACAGGGACTGGTTCTGGTGAAGTAGACTTTAGAGGAATCTATATAGAAAAAGGGAGCTTCACAACTTTGATCCTCTCCGAGACCCATTGCTGATAAGGAACCCTGGCTGCATCATTCTTCTTTACTAATTCTATTCCTTTGTGTAAGACCCCAATTTTGTCCCTAAGATCCCTCATGGTATCATATCATATCATTGCATTGCCTCAAGGATCATTGGACACCTTTCTTCCTTCCCTGTGGGTGGGTTATCTTTTTTGAGAGTGATTCTTGATCACCAAGCATTCCTTGCATTTGTATATCATTGTTTTTCTTTTTATCACTAACCAAAAGTACAAAAATATGTCATTAACCCTTTGTCTTACAGATGAAGCAATAACAGGTCAAGGCAATTAAAGGCATTCATTGAGCAATAGATGGTGGTCATTCTTGAGATTTGGGCCCCACAATCATTCACAAGAGTTCATATGAGTTATGATGTCATTTTGAAGCAAAATCCCAAGTGGTAGAGGCTTGAATCTCATCAGAACATTTCCAAGTCATTTGAAGACCTAGAAAGTCAACTACAAAGTCAACTGTGGATTTGGAGGTGGGAAGTGACTAGAAATACTTCATTCATGATCAAACAAGTCTCATTTGACATTTCAAACACTCACATTGAAGAATTTGAAGTCAGGTCAAGACTTTCCCAAAATAGCAAGTGACCTATAATGTGAAGTTTCCAAAAATGGAAAGGTTTTGGACCAACTTCAACTCAATATTACATCATCAAGAAAGCTTCTAATAAAATTTTGTTGAACATGAAAGTTGTAGATCTTCCTCTCCCATTTCCAAAATGTCTAAGATCATGGATTTATGATGTGTGGTTGAGGAGATATGATCCAATAATGGCAAAGTGTGCATGGGACTTCAAATGAGCATAACTTTTCAACCAAAGCTCCAAAATGAGTGGTTCTTTTTGCAATATTCTTCTCTTGACCTCTAATTTCCAAATCATGTCTCACATTACATGAATTGATAGCACATGATCACTTATTAATCCATGCTTTTTTGGAGGGAAATTACAAAATTCAAAAGTGGTGCATTGTATGAACTTTTTGCCATTGCCATTGGATTTAAAAGAGGATTTTAAGTGAATTTGATGGGAGAAAGAGTATTGTTCACGTGTAAATGGTACATGCACCATGCAACTTTTGATTTTTGCAAAAACATCTCATTTCACTTAACCAAGCTAATTTTGGATTAACAAAGTGATTAAGGCTTCATATAAATACCTAAACCCTAACAGAATTTGGAAAAATTAATCATTTTTCACATTTCTAGATCTAAAATTCTCTCTCACTTCAAATTTTTCTCTCATTCATAATTCCATTTTTCTTCCAAATAGCATTGCATTTTGACTTCATATTCTTGTTCCTAAGCTTGGATTTAGTGTAGATCAAGAGCTGTTTTGCTGAATTCGTGCAAGAATAGTGCAGTTCATGTTCATGAAGATGCAAATGGAGTTTCTGTTTTGATCTAGATCTAGAGCCATTCAAGCTTCAATCACTTCATCAAACTTCATTTCCAGCATTGTAGAGTGGAATTGAAGCAGTACAAGCTGTGGATTGTGTGAATTCAAAGGCTCTGCACTTCAAGAGGTCATAATTCGCATCTCTTAATTTTAAAATCCATTGCTATATTGTTGTAGATCGTGTTGTCCTGATGAATCTGGTGAAAGAATCGTGTGATTTGGTGCTGTTTTGAGCTAGTTACGGATGATTGAATATTTGACATGTTGAAATGGTTTTGATCGATTCTCTTTATTCGTGATGTTTTATGCTTAGATTTTGCTTGATCCGTGTTCTATGTTGCATGAGGATTAATTTGGTATGCTACTTGTTAATTTCTGGAGAAATTTTCTGGAAACGCATGAAGCTTCATGTACTGTTCATCTTCTTCGTGAGGAAGAAGATGAAGATCATCATATTTCCAGATTTGCTACGAATTGGCCACGATTTTGCTACGAAATTCCAATTAGCTACGAACTCAGCGCGCGCTAGGGTTTTACAGGGAAACGCAGTCGTTTTAGGAGCGTGTGCTTCTTTTTGAATCCACACCGGATTCGATTCCCAACGAAGGGACTTTTTCAAATGCTTTATCATTTTTTCTCCTTTCCCTCCTATTTTCACATGCTATGTCCATTTCCATTTTTATTTTTTTTCTCAACTTAGAAAAATCATAACAATTTGAAAATTGATCCAAAAAATACCTGGTTTTTTGCATAGTGATCCTTAGAATGTTTATTATTTTATCATCATAATTTCCAAAATTGTGCACGGCTGGATTTTATTTGGTGCTAGGTTATGTGAGCATGTATCCATTTTTGACCTTGCCTTGCTTATCTCATTGTGAAATGCTTGTATTTAATCCAATGAACCTGAAATTTTGCATGATGAATCTAGACATGTTGCTTGACATTTTGGCTTTGGTTTGACATTTTTCTCAATTACCATTTCTGTTTTATGCTTGTGCTAACTTGGTGTGACAATTTGTGTCACACCTTTTGGATGTTCAACTTGCACAGTGTGATTTCCATGCTAAATGATCTCCAATGTTTCTGATTTTTGTATGTGGATCATGTTAGATGTCTTGAATGTGCATGATTTTTTCCAGATTTATTTGAATCATTTCTATTTTGATTTGAATTTTTCATTCTTGATGATCACATATGAGCTTTGAAATTACCTTTGACTTCACTTGATCATGAAATGCTTTTGCTTAATGATTTTTATGTGAGCCTTTTTAGGATATGTCAATATGTGTTTGAAGTTACTTTGTGTTGAATTTCAGCCCCTGTTTTGAATTTTTTCTCCATCTTTGGCCCTAGGCTTTGACCTAGTGGTTTGTTGCTTACATGTGAGTTTTGATTTCAGGTTTAAGCCTCCAAGTTCCATAGTTGATGATGCTTCATCATTTGAATATTGATGTTTGCTTTTGATTACTAACACTTGTGTGTTTTGTAGGTTGATGCTAACTCATTTGAGTTTGCCTTTTGGCTTACACATTTTGTACATTGGGATTTGTCTGTTGCTTATTGACTGTTGTCTGTTTGTCTGAGTATTGTATTGATTTGTTTAGTTGTTTCCACAGGTACTTAAGTTGCTTTAAGTTCATTTGAACTTTGCTTTGCTTGGTTGCTTAACCACTTAGGTATAATCCCTAATCTTCATGTAGTCTGGAAGACCTACTGTTATTGGTAGGCACCTGTCTGAAGCCCTCCTTAAGAGGCAATGTTTGTGCTTGTTTAATTTTGTGCCAAGCAGGTAAAGTCCTCTTATGAGGCAATTGGCAGATAAAAGAGATGTGTAATCCATCTCCTGCTACTCAGTGTGTCATTCACCTTGCTCACACCATGTGTTGATTCATGGTGAATAATAACCCAAGATCTTATAGAGTCAATCATTTGTGGAGAAGAGTTCCAACTTTCTGAACTCCCACACTTCCTATTGTTTAAAGCTCTCCTTGACCAGGGATAAGAGCTATGAGGCACACCCCTCATATCCATTTCATCTGCTTCACCCTAACTCTCAATGTTAGGGTTAAGAGCTCAAAATACCCCATTCCAGTTGGCTGTAAAGCCTAACCTTGCTTGAGCCTAATTGATTGTGTATAGTGTGTGCTAATTGACTTGTTTGTTTGCTTACTTGATTCATCTGTGCATATTTGCTTATGTGTGCCTTTATGCATCTATCATCATTACTTGTATATCATTTCATAATCATAGTTCATTACTTTGTGACATTTTGTTTTGTCCATGGAGGAGTCAATTGTAAGTCCAGCTATTGGCAGTTGTTTCCTATGATCTGGTGGGATTTGGAACTAAGACCATTCATTGGAATTCCTTTCCTTGGAGTCGAGTGTAAGACCATTTATTGGCAACTTGTTTCCTCTTGCTTATTGCATTTATTGTTTGTTTCTTGTGAGGAGTCAATTGTAAGTCCAGCTATTGGCAGTTGTTTCCTATGATCATTCCTTGGAGACTAGTATAAGTCCATTGATTGGCATCTGGTATCCTTGTTTCTTTGCTTTGTGAGACTAGTATAAGTCCATTGATTGGCATCTGGTATCCTTGTTTCTTTGCTTTGTGAGACTAGTATAAGTCCATTGATTGGCATCTGGTATCCTTGTTTCTTTACTTTGTGAGACTAGTATAAGTCCATTGATTAGCATCTGGTATCCATCTTGTTATTTGCTTATTGCATTATTGCCTATTCCAAAGGAATCACTTGAGTCATTTCCATATGATCTCAAGAGGTGAACATCTAAGAAGTTTTACATCCCTTAACCCTCCCACCTTTTGTTTCTTTAAACCTCCATTTGCATGTTAACCCAAACTTGAAAACTATTGTGCAAACATTTTCATTTGTTTTCAAATAAGAAACCTAGGCCTTAAGCCTCTGATTTTTCAAACTTCATTTTCATAATACTTCTTTTGAATTGAATTCTAATCACACTTTGACCATCTTTTGTGAATAAATTCTAATTGATTAATTCCACTCATTCAATTGTTTTATGGCTTAGTCCGCTTTTCTTGATAAGTTTTCATACATTAGCCATAGGTTTGATTTATCCTAGTTGGTTGATGTTAATCTCACCTTTTGTCCTTAGTGATTGAATTGTAAGACTTCCTTGCTTATTATAGGGTTAACCCCTCACTAGCAAGTTGAAGCTTTTCTCACATGGTGGACTTGTGGTTGTATAGGTTGAGTTTTCTCCCGTGGATAACGAAAGACCTTAGGGCTTTTGTTTTAAAATCAATTCACTTACTTTTGGAAATCTTTTAGCCGAACTACGGCGTTTTGATCCTTACCTTCCATGGAAAGGTACGTAGGCAACGGGTTCATCCGTTCAAACACAAAAATAATAACTTGTACATTCTTTTCTCATCCCTTCAATCCATGTTTGCACAATAAATATTTCATAAACAAATAACATTTCGTACAACAAGTTGTGAAAAGGGCTCCCTAGGAGTACCTAGGACGTTTTGGGTGCCTAACACCTTCCCATTGCGTAATTAACCCCTTACCCAGATCTCTGATCTTTTCATTAGTTTTCTATGTGTAAAACTTCTTAGGCTTTTGTTCGCTTTTTAGCCATTCCTTTGGATAAATAAAAGTGCGGTGGCGACTCGATTCTTTGTATGCTTTGCTTTTGATTTAATCAATAAATCATAAAGTGATGAATACACCGCTACACTTTGGTATGCACCTTTTCCCAGGATCGAATGATCTTACGGAGGAGAAAAGGATCATTGGTTCCCATATCATTCAAAACCATCTCTTCTAACTCTTTATCACCGGGCTTCCCACGCATAGGGTATCCAAACTATCGCAAAGCTAACATGGGGTTGTAGCTGATGCAACCTTTAGATCCTATTAGTGGTACATTTGGGAAACTACCACAACTGATAATGATTTCCTCAACATTCAGCTTGTGTCGGTACCAAATGATATCCTTACTAGACAAAGACACCAGAGTTCTTGCCCACTCCCCATTGGACATTTCACTTATGTGAGCATCAGGCTTGAACACATATGAGATAAGCCAATTATAGAGCAATGGAAGGCAACATATCAACATTCCATTCTTCTTTTGATGTCGAGTATGCAAAGTATGAAAAGTGTCGGCTAGTAGTGGAGGAACCAAACTTTGTTTATCCTTCCAAATGGCCCAAAAGATACTTATGGCAGTTGAATCTATAAAACCTTCATGGGTTGGGAACAACACTAGCCCATATATGAGAAGAGCTAGTATATTTGCCAATGCATCCCAATGATGTATCACAAACAACCTTTCTGCTTCTTCTTCTAGGTAAGCCCTCCAAAAACCAAAAAGATTCTCCCTTTTCTTCCAATTAGCTAATGCATCAGATATGGGGATGTGGAGGGCAAGGGATAGCATCTCTACCTCAGGTACCTGACCAATCCTATTATACGGTGTCCTTCCTTTCATAGAAAATCCCAAGAGTCGGTCGAATTCCTCCAAGGTTGGAGTCAACTAAAAGTCTTGGAATAAGAAACTTCGAAGCGGAGGATCATAGAACTGAGCTAAAGCGGTAATGGCTGGTGTTTGAACATCTACTGAGAGAAGATCCAAAATGTGGCCAAACTTTCCTTGCAAAGTAACCCTGAAGCATGCAGGAAGTTCATTCAGAAGTCTTGATATGTTGGCAATATCTGGCCTTTTGGCTTTGAATGGTAATGCTTTCCTTCTTTCTGAACCCATTACAAACTTTTTGTGCTTAGCAACTACGTGTTCAAAAATTCCCTGAAAACAAAATTTTGTATGAGTGTCATGATGTTATGCAAATGATCATGAATGCATGGTTTTTGGTTTTGGGATATCATAAGGTAACTCAAAACACCCTATTTGGTAGGCTTCTTAATAGATAGTTCTAAGTTGGTTACCCATAAACCCACTCACAGGATAGTTTCTACGTTTTTGATAAGGTTCCCAGAGTCATGGACCATAATCGTATCAACATCATGCAACAGGCTAGCCGCTTTATGACAAGAGTTACGAAAGGTCTCTTCTGAGCGGGGTTTTCATGTTGGGTGCAACAAGGAGAGGCCCTTGGAGTCCAACATTACGCAACCACCAAAGCAGAAACTGGTTCTAAGAGGGGGTCCTAGAGTCATGGACCCTTCATGAATCAACATCATGCAACAGGTTAGCCGTCTTATAACGAGATCTACAAACAGGTCTACTCTAGGGGAGTCTTCATGCTAGAAACGCAAGGAGTGGCCCTTGGGGACTAACACTACACAACTTCCAATTCTAAACTTATGTGTTCTCTCTTCTTTTTCCAAAGCTCGGGTGTAGAGCTTTATTCATGATATCAAAATCCCAACACCCACACATAGATATATATACATATATGAAAATGCGATAAAACAAAGATAGAGAAAGCATATAACAAAGGAAGAAAAAAAATAAACAAACAAAGCTAACACACATACGAAAACTTAATTAAACTAGGGTTGACTCACTTAGGGATGTCCCCAACAGAGTCGCCATCTGTCGCACCTCGAAAAATGGGGATACGACTTTAAGCGAAACGCGATCACAGGCTCGCAATGATGGACTGAACGGAGTCGCCACCGAATTTTATTTATTCCTAAAAAGGAAAGGGGAAATATCGATAAAACCCAAGACAAAACGACAATGATTATTGGTCGTCGCAACCAAATTAGGGTTCGGGAGTCGGTTACGCAAGGGGAAGGTATTAGCACCCCTCACATCCGTTGTATTCAACGGGAATCATTTAGTTAGTTTCGTTTTGAATGTTAGCTTATGTTAGTCTTCTCAAGTTATTAGATGGGAAAGAAAGAATAGAAGAGAGGAGAATATTTTTGGATTTTTTGACGAAGGACTAAACCTAAGTTTTTTTATTAGTGGGCCTGACAAGATTTACAAATCCTGCTCCTACGTATCTCAATAGAGAAGTCAAGGCTTATGTAGTTCTGGGTAGAAAAATGTTTGTTTGTTGGTCGATTTTAGAGAAAGCTATATTGTATTAATCGATGAAAAACATTATTTTACCCAAAACAGATGAGGAGCGGGCGTATACCACACATCGAATGGATTTACAAATCTACATTCGGAAAAGCGTCAATTATCTCGACTCAACAATCGTGGCCGAAACATTGTTTTGCATCATGAAATTCGGGTATCAGATATAAGATGTCGAAGGTAATGTTACGACACTGATATCTGCTAACACACAATGGATAAATAAACAGAATGGTAAAGCGAATAACACAAGCAATTGTTAACCCAGTTCGGTGCAACTCACCTACGTCTGGGGGCTACCAAGCCAGGAAGGAAATTCACTAAAATAGAATTAGTTCAAAGACTTTCCGTACACTTCAACAAGTTACAGTCTTTCTCACCTAATCTCTACCCGTGCAACTTCTACCTAAGCACTCTTAGATATGAGAACCCACTCACTTCCTTTACAATCACACACCAGTGATTTTAAACAACAATCCCTTGAGAAAAGAAAATACTTTTCAATTACACACTCTTGATTTTACTTCACAGTTTCAATCAAGAAGACACACTCTTGATCTTGCTTCACAGCTTTGATCAAGAAGACACACACTCTTGCTTAACAGGTTTAGAGTGACAAATTGCAACCACAAATCAGTCCAATTCAATCATCAATGGATGACTTGAATGACCTACAAGTCTTACGACTAAACAGACACAAACCCTAGCTCTCTCTCTATATTTCACTCAGTCTTGGTTGTGTGTATAAACAGGTTTTCTAAGTCCCTTTTTATAGAAGCCTTCTGCTGGGCTTGGACATCTTGAAAATCCTAAATCTATTTTCCAATCAAATCTTTTTATAACAGTTGTATAGATCTCTTTGGAAAATAAGTAAATCTGGTTGCAATCCATGATTGAATGCGCCAGCTAGCCATATCTTCAATCATCCAAAGATTTCCATTAATTGTGCAATCACAAAACACCAGACATTCATACTGAATGTTCTGTGTACAGGATGTCATGACATCGGGTCTGACATCCTGGAAAAATCCTGCATAATCCAATAATTCCTTTTATAACATCCAGCAGGTACAGCCATATCAGATGTCATGACATTGTGTATGTCATCTGAAACAATCCTGCATGAACATGTCTTTCATTTAAGCTCTAGCAGGTACATCCATATCAGAGGCCTTGTCATTGTATGTGGCATTCTGAAACAATCCTGCATGCACATGTTCTTGAACTCCAGCAGGTACATAGGATATCTCATGTTAAGACATCACATATAACATCTTGTGAACATTCTTTAGTTTTACCAAAATTGTTGCCAACACTTAGAATCAACAAACTCCCCCTTTGGCAAATTTTGGCTAAAACATATATTTGTCCTTTTTGTTCACAAGGTAAACTATCAGCAGTTAAACCACATAACAGTAGTTTAATCAGCAGCAAAAGCAAAACAATTACTAGATATGGCTACTAGTAATACACACATGCACAAGGGTACTTCTCCTCCCCCTAAATCTGTGCAACAAACAACAGAATTACTAGTTACGGATGCAACTAGTAAGACACACAAATGCACAATGCACAAGGGTACTTCTTCTCCCCTAAATTTGTGCATACAACAAACATAACAGCTACTGTAACTCCAACACCTGTACCAGCCAGAATGTCATTCTGATATCTGCTTCAACATCAGCACATGTGCACCATATCAGACATCCCCTTTGACATCTGTAAACAGAATACCATTCTGTTTTAACACCTGTGCACTTCTTTCAATAATAGTTGTCCTTCTGTCCAGCCACGCACAACTTCCACATCAGCACTTCTCCCCCTTTTTAGTCAAAATTGACCAAAGGTGACCAATTAGACAAAATAAATGTCTATTAGCCTAGCAGAGAATGTTAGATCAGATGTTATAATATTAAACATGTTAAAAAAAATATTCAGGAAGTACAAACCATCATTATACACAGCTGAAAGCTGAGATATTGAACAAATCCAAGGAACTCATTAAGAGCCCTAAAAATTACACAACAGGCATCAATGAGGACTGCCACAAAATACAAAAAAAAAACAGTAAAAACATCAGTCTTTTCAAACAGCAGGCCAGCTTCCACCAAACTTTCCAGCACTCCTCCAAGTCTTCAATTCAGCCAGGGACCATTAATCACAAGAAGAAGAATTATCTTCACCTTCACTTGTGTCTTCACCTACACCTTCAGAATCTTCTGAGCTTCCAGAACTTCCATTGGATTGGGATTTTGATCTTGTATTTGAGTCCTTCCCAACCTTCTCTACTTCTTCCTTCTCCAGGCTACAGATAAGAACTTCTAAAGCCTCTTTTCTAGCCTTGGCCACCCTTATACCATTTTCCAATTCCTTGCAGGTTTCTTTTAGTTGATCAACCAAGCTCCCTTGAGATGTAAACTCCCTTTTGGCAGATGTCATGACATCATTGACATGACATCCCTCAAACATCTTATAATGAATGGACAGAGGGGATTTTCTCCTACTTGGAATGTCACTTGTACTCAGAATGTCTGGTTGTTGGCTCAGGATAATGCCACAACTAAGGGAGGGGAAGGCAATGGGTAACTTCACAGCATTTGTAGAAGCATGTCTAATGGTTTGATCAAATATGAACTTGCCAAAATCATAGTTAACCCTTGTTCCTATTGCATGAATGATTCTTCCAAGGTTAATGGAGATAGTAGAGACATGATTAGTAGGAATGCAATTAGCTGAGCCAATCTTGTGCAAGATGGCATATTTAACACTGAGCTTTCTAGCTGATAAGTGATTCCTACTAGGCCATTCCTTAACTTGGCCAGCTGTGATAACCCTACAGACCTCATTGTCTGTAGTTTCTAGGTCTACTCCTCCATCTGTTCCTCTTCCTAGGAACTTGTTGATGACACTTGGTGAGAATTTCACACATTTTCCCCTTACAAACACCTTGTAGAACTCCCTGCTGCTTTTTTCTTGAATATCCTCAGGGATATTAACAATAAACTCTTTTACCAACCCCTCATAGCATTGGGGTAGAGTTACCACAGTCTTCATGAGTCCAGCCTTTTTGATCAACTCAATTACCTCCTTTACCTCTACAGCTTCTTGTCCAAGCTCTCTTTCAATAGCTACTCTCCTCTGAATGACATATTTCCATTTTGCTGCCCCATCTTCCAAATGAAAGGAGATATTGTCTAGGTGCACAGCATCAGCCTTGCGAGGAGACTTCTGAACAGCCTGCCTTTTTGCAGGGGAGATGTCTGGGACATCGTCTTTGACATCTTCCTCAGAGTCAGAGCTATCTCTTTCTTTCCTTTTCCTAACCTCAACTTTGCTCCAAGCTTTTGAGGGTCCTATACCAGCAGTCTTTTTCACTCTTCCTGTTCTCATTCTTGCCACACTTTTCCCTTGCCTAGTTCTCAGTTTCTCAGCAACACTAGGTTTTACAAGATTAACCAAAGGATCATCCTCCTTTTTAGAGCTTTCTTCCTCTAGGTCAATAACATTCTCGTGAGACATATTTGTTGGTTTCTTGCTAGGTAGGGTTTTACCTAGAGAGCATAGCCCTTCAGCAGCACCTTCTTTTTCTGATTTAGATGAGTCCTCATCTTTATCAGCATGAGGTTCCTTCTCAGGAGAGGGTTCCCTTCTAGACAGAGGGGTAGAAACCCCTTTGACTTCATGCCCTTCTCTTAGAATCCTAGTGACTAGGTTCCTTATTGCACGATCAGCATAATACATGTCTTTTGGGAGAGAGGAGTTACCAGAAGTATTACCTTGCTTATCTCCAGCTTTGGAAGAGGGACCTGGGGTGTCGCCTGGTATCATGCAGAGTGAAGTGACGTCCATCACATCTTCATCTACAAACTCCATTGAGGGAGTTTTTCCATGGTGAGAAGATGATGAATGTGAACTAGATGATGATGAATGTTGAGACATGTTGTAGGACTTTTGAGAAAAGTTTCTTTGCCCTAGCTGAGTTTTTCTGAGAAGATGAATGGAGAGGCAGAATGTTGTGTTTAGGTAGCGTGTGCTAAGGGAATAGATACTATTTTCAATGCCAGGGAATGATTTATCATTAATGTGGCTCTTTCTTTTAAAAGGGCAGACACTATTTTTATTTTCTTTATTTTTCAACTTTAACTGCCATAATTTCTCAAGAGTCCAAATCCCTAATTTCCCTCCCTCATATTCAATTTTGCCCAAATTCCTTGCAAGCTTGTCTGCTAGTTCCAGTCCAAGCTTTAGACTTCAGAATTTGTCTTCCACAAATTTTCTAATGGAGTGATAATAGCAAGAACAGTACTTTGTCCATCTGTGCTGGATTTGGTTTTTGGACCTAGTTTCAGCATTCAGGAAGTCATAATACAATGTTATGACGTCGTGTGTGACATTGTATGCAATCAGTAATAGTTTCATCCAACCCAGTTGAGCCCAACTGCTATCATCTTCTATACCTTTCACAGGTGTCATCCAAATCTTCTCCATATTGTCCTTGGCCTTTTTGCATAGAGTCCCTTGTGGCTTAGTCCCAACAGTTCCATTCTCTCTGTGACTGGTCATATGTCCACCTGTTTGATCTAACCTCTCAGTTTTTTGAGCCATCATAACCTTTTCTCCTCTGAGCTTCTGCTGTGACATCTTTGTATGACATTTCCCCCAGCCTTGTTTTTCATCACTCTTGAGAGCATCTGTACTCAACCAATACTTTAAGGGATAATCCAATTGAGAGCTCCATATGTAGCAATTGTCTTTGGTCCTGATTCCTCTCATAATTACTTCACTATTTATGTCAAGGATTAGACATTCAATTTTGGTGAAGTTAACATTCAGACCTTGATCACATAGTTGGTTGATGCTTATGAGGTTTGCAGTTAAGCCTTTGACTAGTAGAACCTTGTCAAGTCTAGGTACTCCAAGGCAATCAAGCTTACCTGTTCCCTTGATTTAAACTTTTGCTCCATCTCCAAAGGTTACATGACTTATAGTATGGTGATGCAGATCAGTTAGCAGGTCTTGGTTTCCAGTCATGTGTCTGGAGCATCCACTATCAAAGTACCATTCTTCTTTGGCTGAGATTCTGAGGGGGAATGTGAGCTATCAGACTTGTGACATTAGTCTTAGGGACCCATTGCTTCTTGATGCTAGGCATGTGCTGTTTGGGTCTGAATTGATAGTGATCCTGATGATGAGCAGGCCTAGGATAGCCATACAGTTTATAGCAGAAAGGCTTCAGATGACCAAATTTCCCACAGTAATGGCATCTCCATCTTTGGTGTTTCCCTTTCAACTGTTTTCTCCTCTGGTGTTGTGACATATGATGTGACATCACAGGTTTTTGAATGCACTTAAGTTTGGCTTGAGGTTTGACACCAGTGTAACTGCTCTCAGGCTTTGAGTTATTCTACCCAATACCAGGTTTGTCTCCTGTTCTTTGTCCAGTTTGAAGAATCTTGTCTAAGGAGTCAGACCCATTGCTTAACATTCTTACATACTTGGTCATTTCTTCTAATTTAGAATTTTGTGACATGACTTCAGTCTTCAATTTAGAGATGGTTTTTGCATGGTCTGCCTTCTCACTTTCCAGCTGTGCTATCTTCTGATTTTCAGCTTGTGGATTTAGCTTGGCATTCAGAACCACTGCTTCTGTTTGTAACTTGGAGATGGTTTCCAAGTATTCTGCCTTCTCATTCTCAAGTTGAGTTATTTCCTTCTTCTGGCTTTCAACCTGTTTGCACGGCTCTACACTTTTGTGACACAACTTTCTGTAGGTAGAGGCCAACTCTTCAAAGGTTACTTCATCATCACTTGAATCTTCATCAGATCCCCATCTTCCTGTCATCGTTGTCACAAGATTTGCAGCCTCCTCTGTTTCACTTTCATCAGACCAAGTGGCAGCAAGACCCATCTTCTGTTTCTTGAGGTAGGTTCCACATTCAGTCCTGATGTGTCCATACCCATCACATTCATAGCACTGAACCTCTTTTCCTTCTTTGAGCTTCTCATATGATCTTGCTCTTCTTCCAGCGTTGTTGGATTTACTGATGTCAGATGAGATGTTCTTGACATTTGCCCTTGATCTTACATCTATCTTTTTCAACAGTTTATTGAATTGCCTTCCCAACATTGCTACTTCATTGACCAGATCTTCATCATCCTCCTGACTCTTATCCTCTTCTGTGTTTGACATAAATGCCATGCTCTTTGTTTTCCTTTCAGCACCATCATTTAATCCCAACTCAAAGGTTTGGAGGGAACCAATTAGCTCATCTACCCTCATGTTGGAAATGTCTTGAGATTCTTCTATGGCAGTCACCTTCATTGCAAATCTCTTAGGAAGTGACCTGAGTATTTTCCTTACCAGTTTTTCATCTGTCATCTTCTCTCCCAAGGCTCATAAAGCATTAGTAATTTCAAGGATACTCATGTGAAATTCATGAATGTTTTCATCTTCTTTCATCCTTAAGTTTTCAAACTTGGAGGTGAGCAGCTGAAGTCTAGACATCTTTACCCTAGAGGTGCCTTCATGAGTGGTCTTGGGAATGTCCCAAGCCTCTTTGGCCACTTCACAGTTGTTTACCAGCCTGAAAATATTCTTGTCTACCCCATTGAATATGGCATTCAAGGCTTTAGAGTTTCCAAGAGCTAGATCATCCTCCTCCTTCTTTAGTAATGACAGGATGTACCCAACCTGTTAACACAGCTTTCCAAGCCTTGTTATCAAGGGATTTCAGAAACGCTACCATTCGAGGTTTCCAATAGTCATAGTTAGAACCATCCAAAATTGGTGGCCTATGAACAGATCCTCCATCTTTCTCCATTGTACCAGAAAGTATTGCCCCTAGATCTCACCCAGAACCAGAGCAGGATGCCTGCTCTGATACCAATTGAAATTCTGGTATCAGATATAAGATGTCGAAGGTAATGTTACGACACTGATATCTGCTAACACACAATGGATAAATAAACAGAATGGTAAAGCGAATAACACAAGCAATTGTTAACCCAGTTCGGTGCAACTCACCTACGTCTGGGGGCTACCAAGCCAGGAAGGAAATTCACTAAAATAGAATTAGTTCAAAGACTATCCGTACACTTCAACAAGTTACAGTCTTTCTCACCTAATCTCTACCCGTGCAACTTCTACCTAAGCACTCTTAGATATGAGAACCCACTCACTTCCTTTACAATCACACACCAATGATTTTAAACAACAATCCCTTGAGAAAAGAAAATACTTTTCAATTACACACTCTTGATTTTACTTCACAATTTCAATCAAGAAGACACACTCTTGATCTTGCTTCACAACTTTGATCAAGAAGACACACACTCTTGCTTAACAACTTTAGAGTGACAAATTACAACCACAAATCAGTCCAATTCAATCATCAATGGATGACTTGAATGACCTACAAGTCTTACGACTAAACAGACACAAACCCTAGCTCTCTCTCTATATTTCGCTCAGTCTTGGTTGTGTGTACAAACAGGTTTTCTAAGTCCCTTTTTATAGAAGCCTTCTGCTGGGCTTGGACATCTTGAAAACCCTAAATCTATTTTCCAATCAAATCTTTTTATAACAGTTGTATAGATATCTTTGGAAAATAAGTAAATCTGGTTGCAATCCATGATTGAATGCGCCAGCTAGCCATATCTTCAATCATCCAAAGATTTCCAAATTGTGCAATCACAAAACACCAGACATTCATACTGAATGTTATGTGTACAGGATGTCATGACATCGGGTCTGACATCCTGGAAAAATCCTGCATAATCCAATAATTCCTTCTATAACATCCAGCAGGTACAGCCATATCAGATGTCATGACATTGTGTATGTCATCTGAAACAATCCTGCATGAACATGTCTTTCATTTAAGCTCCAGCAGGTACATCCATATCAGAGGCCTTGTCATTATATGTGGCATTCTGAAACAATCTTGCATGCACATGTTCTTGAACTCCAGCAGATACATAGGATATCTCATGTTAAGACATCACATATAACATCTTGTGAACATTCTTTAGTTTTACCAAAATTGCTGCCAACACTTAGAATCAACACATCACCTTAAGACAATATATCTTTCATTTATGAAAAAGGTTTTTCTAATTAATCGCACGGCGGCGAGAAAGAGTTTGATTGGTTGGATGTATTTTGAGTGATGGCGAGAACTTGGATGAGCGAGATATCCATCTCGAATCCTAGTCTCAGGAGTGCACGGTATACACCATGTTCCATTTCCATCTTTATTGACAAAAGTGTTTAATAAAGATTGAGTATTTTTAGGTTTGATTGAGAAAGGGGTTTGGATCGTGATCACATTTGAAGACGCACCTTTCGCTCATGGATGCTCGGAATCTTCCTATCTTGGAATTGTTGCTAATGAGCTAGGAGTTTGGCTATCATATCAAGTTGAACTATTATGGAATTTTGTTGTGAAATTTGAAATGAACTTTGTGAATTGGAAATATGTAAAAATGTAATATATGTAATTTTTGTTGTAATTGGGTGTATGTATTTGTATGGTTTATACATGAAATGGAAGGTTTGGAAATTGATTCAAACAATGGTTTTTGTATTGAAATGAAACGGTTTATGTAATAGGATCCCACATGCAATTGTGACTTGGGATTATTTGGGATTAGATTATGGTTGAATTATGATGTGATTTTGAATGTATGGAGAGTTATTAAATTCTATGAAAATAGTGAAATCTCATTTCCTTTTAAACGGTTTGAATGGCATTGAAAAGAGGAAATGAAATGAATCATGAATGTGAATGGAATCATGGTCTAGGAATGCAATAATGGACTAAGGTTCCATGGATCCTAGATGCAAATGAAATCATGAACTAGTAAATCCATAATAAGAAATAGTTGATGCATTATGAAAGTATGAATATGAATGCACCACAAGCAATGAATCAAATGACTATGCCTATAAATGAAAGCATGAATAAACTTGGATGAAACAAAGCATTAGATCAAAGTATCAGGAAACACATATCAAGCCCATAAACCATGGCCAAGGGATGAATCAACCCTCAATGACCAACTAGTCCAAATATTCATGAATTAGGGTTTCCAAGATCACCCTAAAGCAAGCAAAAAGTCCCATAAATAAACTCACACCAAAGTGTCCCACAAAACTATGGTTTTAAGATCAAGTGAAATATTATTATCAAGGAGCACACCCCACCAACATAAGTCAAGGTTTAGGCTTGACACACATGAATACAAGGTCAAGAACTCAACCACAAACTTTTGAATCTATGAGGATACTTGCAACATTTGATATGAATGGATGGTACATATGAAATTGGCATGAATGTATGCAAATGAACTTTAGGCCAAGTGCCAAATGAAAAATGAAAAATTTTCAGGACCAAAATCGGGGTATGACACATATATTAATTGTAACTCCAAATCACCAATTTGGGAATGGTTTGAGTGTTTCGGCCTCAACACATAAGTAATCAAGTAATGGAGCATCTTATCACTCACAGCCAAGTTATTTGCAAACAGAAGTAACCGTGAAGAAGCTGGATTCTTCTTGCCAAGAATAGCTTGCTGAGAAACACGACAGGTATGGAAGAAATAATCCATCTTACTAAAACTGTCCCATTCCGGGACTAACCCATGGTGAAACGCTTGACCAACAAAAGGAATTCCTAAACAGATTCCAAAGGCTTCTAAATCCATGATAATATATCTATTCTTAACTTTAGAAGTGATAACATCATTATCACCGGGAAGAATAACTATATTTGCATAAAATTCTTTAACATATTTTACCGACATGAGAGACCGGTTCATGAAATCAAAAGTAAGCCTTCTAGTATTGAGAGATGGTGCATGTTGTTCAGCTTCTTGAGGTTCTGAGCTAGCTTCATCAATTTTGTATTTTCCCTTGTCTTTTCTTGAGGGAGCCATTGAGCTTGAAGAGATTGAGAGTTAGGGTTTGGAAAAAGGGGTTTTCGAATTTGAGTTTAGAGAGAAGTTTGGAAGGGGTTTGGGTAAGAGAGATTGAAAATATAGAGAGATTTATGAGTGGGGTTTTAATGGAGTTTTAAATTTCGGTGGTGGAAAAAAATGAGAGAAGAAGAAGTTTGAAGGGAGGTTTAGGGGAGATGAAGAGTGAAAGGATTCAGAAAAAAAAAATATTGGAAAGTGGTAACTTAATAAATAAGCACTTAAAAAAGTAGACAAATAACACACATTTAATAAAAAGCAAAAATCTGAAAAATATTCAGGTGTAATCGTTTACACTGAGAGGTTTAATCGGTTACACTATGCAAAAATGCAGCAATGAGTCACGCAGGCAAGCATGTAATCGATTACTGAATAAGGGGTAATCGATTATCTCAAAGAAAAAAACAGAATGTTCACTAGGATCAGCATGCAATGAATTTTAATAAACTAACAATTACACATGTTATTAAATATCCTTGGGCAGCGTTATGTGAAGCAAACATGTCATACAAACATTATAAAGGCACAAAACTTAATTTTCTCAAAGCTCATGTAAGAAACACCTACATAAAATTCTAAAATAAAAGTTTGAGGTAATGAGAGAGTGTACCTTTGTGTTTGCACTGATTAATTTTAAAGATTCAAATGTCACAATCATCTAAAATACCAAGTTCCCTCCGAATTTTGTAAAATGATTCCTTTGGGAGAGGTTTTGTGAATATGTCGGCAAGTTGATTATGCGTATCCACGAATGAGACTTCAACATCTCCTTTGAGCACATGATCACGTAATAAGTGATGTCGAATGTCTATGTGTTTAGTACAAGAATGCATGATTGGATTCTTTGTTATATTTATTGCACTTGTGTTGTCGCATCTATAGCGGTGTATTCGTCACTTTATGATTTATTGACTAAATCAAAAGCAAAGCATACAAAGATAGAGTCGCCACCGCACTTCTATTTATCCAAAGGAATGGCTAGAAAGCGAACAAAAGTCTAAGAAGTTTTACGCAAAGAAAACTAATAAAAGGTCAGAGATCTGGGTAAGGGGGTAATTATGTTGTGGGAAGGTGTTAGGCACCCACAACATCCTAGGTACTCCTACGGAACCTCTTTTCACAACTTGTTGTAAAATTATTTGTTTATGAAACTATTTTGTGCAAACATTGATTGAAGAGGTGAGAAAAGAATATACAATTTTTATTATTTTTGTGTTTGAATGGATGAACCCATTGCCTACGTACCTTTTCATGAAAGATAAGGATCAAAACATCGTAGTTCGGCTAAAAGATTTCCAAAAAGTGAGTGGATTGATTTTAAACAAGAGCCTTAAGGTCTTTCATTATCAAAGGGAGAACACTCAACCTGAACCAACAATCCACCATGTGAGAACAGCTTCAACACGCTAGTGAGGGGTTAACCCTATAATAAGCATATAAGTCTTACAATTCAATCACTAAGGATGTGGTGAGATTTACATCAACCACTATGATAATTCAGATCTATGGCTAATGCATGAAAACTTATCAAGAAGTGGACAAGGGCCACAAAAAGCAATTGATTGAGTGAAATTAACCAATTAGAGTATTCACAAAAATGGTCAAAGTTGACATTAGATTCAATTCAGAAGAAGTATTGTGAAAATGAAGTTTGAAAATCAAAGGCATAAGGCCTAGGTTTCTAGTTTGAAAACAAGTGAAAATGTTTGCACAAAGTTTTCTGGTTTGGGTTAAAAATGCAAGTGGAGGTTATAAGGAAACAAAAGGTGGGGATGAGGAGCAAAACTTCATTAGGAGTTCCTCTCTTGAGATCATATGTAGATGATCCAAGTAAGTACCATCCTTTGGAATAGACAACAAAGCAATAAACAAAAAAACAAGAGTCTCATAAGAGAACAACAAAACTGGAAATGGATTGCCAATAAATGGGAAACGGAGTGCCAATAAATGGTCTTACGTCCAACTCCACAAAGCAACATGGGAAACAGATAGCCAATCAATGGTCTTACATCTGACTCCACAAAAGAAACAAATAAGGAAACAGATAGCCAATCAATGGTCTTACATCTGACTCCACAAAAGAAACAAAATAGGAAACAGATAGCCAATCAATGGTCTTACATCTGACTCCACAAAGAAATAAAACAGGAAACAAATAGCCAATCAATGGTCTTACACCTGACTCCACAAAACAACATAAGAAAGGAAATGGAGTGCCAATCAATGGTCTTATATCCAGCTCCCCAAAAGGAACAGGAAACAGATAGCCAATCAATGGGCTTACATCTGACTCCTCAAACAAAACAAATAACAAATGCAAAAGCAAAATGCAAACAATATGCAAAAGCAACATGAAGGATGCACAAGTAAGCAAACAAGCAAACACATCAATCAATTATCACACGTTATACACAACCAAGAGGCTCATGCAAAGTGTGGCTTTAGTCAAGGGGTCATATCGACCTTGACAAACAAGCCAAATACTGGAAGGGGTGTCAGGGCTCTTAACCACTGACATTGACCGTCAGGGTGAGCAGATGAAATGGGAGATGAGGGTTAGGCCTCATAGCTCTTAACCCTGGCCGGGGTGAGCTTGAATCAAAGAAAGTGTGGGAGTCCAGAATGAGGAACTCTATTCCACAATGACTGACTCTATATACAAGACTTTGGGTATTTATTCAAATGCATCAGCACTTAGTGCGAGCAAGATGAAAGACTCAACTGAATAGCAGGGGATGGATTGCACATCCCTTCTATCTTCCAATGCCTCTTCACTTAGGAGGTCTTAATATGTAACCATGCCTCATTGAGGTCTTTAGCACAAAATTAAACAATCAAGAACATGGCCTCTTAAGGAGGGCTTCAAACAGGTGCCTGCCAAAGATAGCAGGTCTTCCAGACTACATGGAGTTAAAGAGATTACCTAAGTGGTAAACCAACCACAAGCAAAGCAAAGCAACTCAAGTAATGAGTTAAAGCTACTAAAGTACCTGTAAGAAAATCAAACAAGTCAATATTCACATTCAGACAAACCAAACAGACAGTCAACAGTCAGACAACCAATATACACAATGTAAGTCAACAACTCAAGTGAGTTAGCCACCAAAGGACCTACAACACAATCAACATTAGTTAAACAAAGAAAATTCTATCTCAAGCAAGGAGATTACATCATCCATTAGGACTTATTGCTTGAACTTGAAAGGCAAAGCTCAAATTGTGAGTACAAACCCCTAGGGCAAAGCCTAGGGTCAAAGGTAAATCAAAAAGTCAAAACAGCAACCAATATTCAACATAAAGTCATGTATGTCCTAAAAAGGACCAAATCAAAATCATTAAGCAAAGTCATGTAGTGAGCAAGAGAAGACAAAGACAATTTCAAAGCACACAATTGGACATTAAGAATCAAAATTCCATATTAAAACAGAAATGACTCAAACAATTCTGGAAATTTTTATGATCACACAATATGTCAAACACAATCATCATGCAAAAAATTAGAATCAACAGAGTTCAATTGACCTAGGAATGAAAATGCACAAGTATGACATCAAATTGTGTGACACACATTGTCACACCATGCAATCATGTGTATAAAACAGGGAAGAAAAATGCTAAAAATGCCAAATAAAATCTCACAAATCAATCATCATGTTAAGAATCATCATGTAAAATTTCATGGCAATTGGATCATTATTGAGCATTTCACAATAGTATGAATGAAGCAATGTCTCATATGCACACATGTCCAAAGAATCAATCACAAACAAAATTCCAGCATGGCACAATTCCAGAAATTCACATCAAAAAATAGAAGACATTCACATGATCATGTAGAAAAAAATCTGGAATTAATTGGATCATCAAGCTATTTTTAAGGATTTTTTGAATGAGCATGCATAAAATGAAATGAAAATTGCAAATAAACATGAAAATAATGAAATGAATAATGAAAATGGACATTGCATTCAGGCAGAATCGAACAGGCGTGGCATCAAAACGCACAGTTTAAATAATTGACATGGCATCCCAGTCAGCCAGTCAATGCGCATGTGGAATGGTCAAAAGAACAAAAGCCAATGGAAACGACAACATGATGCCATGCAAGCGCCAGGTCAAAACGAATTAAGCAAAACAAATGATACAAGAAGGAATCGAACGCGCGCTCATGGAGTGAGAGGCGCTTCTACAGTGTTTCTTCATGCGCTGAACCAGAACAAGCCCTAGCCTGTACAGGCGCGGCCAAGCACGGTGGAGGAACAGTATGAACATCCAAAAAAAATCCAGATTTCACTAAAATTTATATCAACAGAAAGCTCTTCACATGTACATCACAGATCAATCATCATTTATGTATAATTCTTCCTAAATCAAAAGAATCGAGCAAAAACATTTTGACATTCAAAACTTCAATTCACTATATCTCAGCCAATAATCCACCAAATCACATGAAATTTTCATCAAAATGCTCAGCAAGAGAAGGTCTACACTATCATGGCAAAAGATTGGAGAATTAAGAGCTTCGAAAAACCTACCTCTTGAAGAACAGTCTCTGAAATCTGCAGATTCAAGGCCAGGCAAGCATCCAGATCTACTCCTGTATCACTGTTATGAAGCTTGAAGTAGAAATTGAGGCTTGGAGAGGCTTAGATCTAGCTCAAAAATCAGTTTCCATTGCTATGTTCTTGAGCTTCATATGCACGAATTCTGGCCAAACACAACGATCCAATGCTTGATTCTTCATCCACTACACTCAATAAACCAGAATATGGAAGAAAATTACAATGCTATGTGGAGAATTTTCAAGTTTTGATTGAGAGAAAATTTTGGAGGGAAGAATAATTTGAGATCTAGAATGAGCCAAAACTCCACAATTCTGTTATGATTTGGTATTTATATGACATGTTAATCATACTGAAAAAATTAATTAAGTTTGGTTAATTGTGATTAAGTGAAATAGGGTGTGTGACCAAAAATGACAATTTGTGTGGTGCATGGAGCATTTGGACGTGAACAGTAACATGTGCATGATCAAATTCACTTAATATCTTCCAATGAACACAATGGCAATGGTATTTTGTTCATACAATGCACCAATTTTAAATTTGTCATTTTCCCTCCAAAATGGGCATGAAAGAACAAATGATCATATGATGAAATTTCATGCAATATGATGAATGATTTGGAAATTAGAGTTCATGACAAGCAAAATGCAAAAAGAGGCACTCAAATTGAAATTATGAGTCAAAAGTCATGGCCTTTTGAAGTTCCATGTACACTTGGCAATGATTTGATCATATCTCCTCAACCATTCATCAGATGCTCATGATCTTGGACTTTTTGGAAATGGGAGAGAGAGATCTTCAACTTTCATGTTGGACAAAAATTCATTTGAAGCTTCTTTGATGTTGGAAAGTTAAGTTGAAGTTGGTCCAAAAACTTTCCATTTTTGGAAACTTGAAATTATAGGTCACTTTCCATTTTTGGAAACTTTTGACTTGACCTCAAATTCTTCACTGTAGATGTTTGACATGATGAATAGGCCTTGTTTGTACATGAATGGGATGAAGAAACTCAATTCTCACACTCAAAGCCTTCTGTTGACTTTCTGTTGACTTGCATTGGTCCTTAGATGACCTGAAAATGTTCTGATGAACTTGGGCTTCAACCACTTGGGGAATTTGATTCAAAATGAACCTATAGCTCATATAATCTCAAAATAATGATCACATGATCCATATCACAATGGAACCCTCATCTCCTCCACAAAGGATTCACTTGATTGCCTTGACCTGTTGACTGCTTAAGCTGCAAGACAAAGGTTAATGACATATTTTTGTACATTTTTGGTTAGTGATTAAAAGAAGAGCAATGATACACAAATGCAAGCAATGCTTGGTGATCAAGAATCACTCCCAGGGAGATCCCACCCACAGGGAAGGAAGCAAGATGCTCAATGATCCTTGAGGCTATGTAATGCTATGATATGATGCCATGAGGGATCTTAGGGACAAAATTGGGGTCTTACAGATGCCCATATTTAAGATCATTCTAGCCGGAGAAATGAAGGTTAAAATCTTCGTCTCGACGCGGTAAAATGGGCTTAAATAACAACAATGAGACAAATTTTGGTCCCTAAGAGACCTCATGATGCAAATGTATGAATGCAAAAGAAACAAACTCTGTGAGGATACGGGTCCACAAAGAAGGAAAGAAAAATCAAGAGAAATACACTCCATTGGAGTAATACACTCACTAGGACCACAAAGACTCTAACAGGGACTCTCATGGGGATAAAAAAAGAAAAGAATGCGTGAGCAGGACACGACTTGAAACTGGAGACTATACTGGGGAAGTAAAGGACTGACACTGGGGAAAAGAGTTCCAAAGGGAACAAATCCGATGGAAAGACTCAAGCTGACTCAAAAATGCATGTATTGGGGAAAACGCCAATACAGCAAAACTATCCACAAAGGATACTTCGGATAAAAATCCGGACTCAGGCTGGGGAAAGATTCATACAGAACCTCCCTGCCGGGTAAAATTGCATATATTGGGGAAAACGCCAATACAGCAAAAGGATAAATCACAACAGAAACTCCGCTGGGGAATGTCTAACAAAGACTCTCCAGGGGAAGCAAAAGGATGAGGTGTTACCGGTTACTGGGTAACAAACTCAAAGAGACATGTGATCTGAACACCGGTTACTGGGTGACAGAACAACAAGCTCAGGAAGAATGAATATCTAAGACCGGAATAAGGGTGAGAGATATCAATCAACCAAAAACATCTGAGGAAGACCTGAAAAAGGTATATCAACTCAGGAAAATCTGACTCCACAGGGGACCAAGGTCATAATAGGGAGCAGAAAGGAAAGAACACCAGGGATACCGGTTACTGGGTATATAATAGGTGACCAACCAAAGCGTGAATTGGGGTTTACTTCCAAAACACTCATCATCCGAAAGGAGGGCTTGAAAAAGCAAATCGACTTACAGGATGGACATTCGACTCCGCAACGGGAAAACGAATCTTACTCAAATGGGGAAGGACAAAAGGCTTCCACCACTGAGTGCATGAGATATATTATCCATTACCGTCAGAACATGGATAGTATACTCGCATGGAAGGAACACCAGGGATACCGGTTACTGGGTATATAATAGGTGGCCGACCGAAACGTGAATTGGTTTTAACTGCCAAAACATTCATCATCCTGAAGAGAGCAGAACGCAAACTTGTTAAAGGATGGATATTCGATTCTACAAAGAATACGAATCTTACTCCACTAGTGAAACAATCAAAAGATTTTGACCAAGGAGTGCATGAGATATATTATCTATTACCGTCAGAACGTAGATAATATACTCGCATGGAAGGAGTACCAGGGATACCGGTTACTGGGTATATAATAGGTGACCTACCGAAAAGAGAAACAATCGTTACCAACAACAACAGGGTAGACAAAAGATAACTCGCTGGGGATAAATTGCAAGCATACGGCAATTATCCAGGAAACATATCGCCGGTTACTGGGAGATACGCTCAAAAAAAGGGAGGGAAATGAATATTCGATTCCGCAACGGAACACGAATCTTACTCGACTGGGGAAACACAACAGGCTTCGACTGAAGAGTGCATGAGATATATTATCTATTACCGTCAGAACATAGATAATATACTCGCATGGAAGATTATCCACAACCGGCTACTGGGTTAATAAAGGATAAATCATCCGAAAAGAAAGGCATCGGGATACCAAAACTAGGTATATAATGATGACCGATCAAAGAGAGCAACAATCATTACCAACAAAAGGGTAAATGAAAGAGGGCTCACTGGGGATGCATTGATAAAAAATCAATGATCCGGGGAACAAATCACTGGCAAACGGTGAAAGGACCCGCTGAGGATAAAATTGCTAGCATACGGCAATTATCCACAAGGAGGAGAATACCTGCTGGGGATACAATTGCTTACTCAGAGCAATTACCCAGAAGGGGGTGAGGAAAGATCAACATCGAATACTGGATATTGATAACCACCAAGAGTAACCGTCATCGGTTAGGATGAACCACAAAAGGCTAACTCTGCAAAGGGGAGAGATTAGGACTTACAACCACCGAATACTGGGTAGAAGACCAAAGACTCAACTGAGGATAAGGTGAATGATTGTCGGTTACTGAGCAATTATCCATCTATCCCATAGGAAAGCACAGACTCCATTAGGGAGAAAACAACCACATAGGATTTACAACTACCGAATACTGGGTAGAAAACCGCAAAATCCGCCATCAACCAGGATGAACCACAAAGGTTACCTCTGCTGGGGGATGAAAGTAGGATTTATAACTACCGAATACGGGGTAGAAAACCATTGACTCTGATGAGGATAAAATATAGGGTTTACAACTACCGAATACTGGGTAGAAGACCAAAGCCTCTGCGTGGGGAGCGAAAGGATCACAACTCCGCGCGGGGAAAACAAATAGGGTTTATAACTACCAGTTACTGGGTAGAAAACTACAAACTCTGTCGGAGAGCAAGAAAATAGGATTTACAACTACCAGTTACTGGGTAGAAAACCACCGACTCTTGCTGAGGAACAAAAGGTTCACAAATACCACTCTCTGGGTAAACAACCACAGATTCCGCAAAGAGGGAAAAAGGTATATAGGAATTACAACTACCGGTTACTGGGTAGAAAACCACAAAGATAGGACTTACAACTACCGGTTACTGGGTAGAAGCCACAAATTCCGTTGAGGATAACGTGAATGATTGCCGGTTACTGAGCAAACATTCATTTATTCCACAGGGAAGTACAAGAGACAGTTGAAAAAAGGCCAATTCAGGATCAAACCAAAAAGGCAAACTGAATCAAGACTTGTCCTAATGAGGAAAGAACTCAAAAGAGAAACCCATCCCAATATATGTGTTGGGAGGAAACGGGAACAACCGTCATCCACGAGGAAATATCTCAGTGGGGAAATGCAGAAGGAAAGGACAGACACTTTCTGCTTAAGGGGCTGACTCTATATTGAGAGATTAGACACCCGACATCTGCTTGGAGAGATCTACTGGGGAGATCCACATCACCAAAAGCAGGAGACAACGAACAAAAGATATATGGCAAAAAAATGCAACATGAATATCTGAATGTTATGATTATCCATGAATATGCATGATTTATGTTTGATGAATGCTGACAAAACAAACATTTCTAACACAAACAGGTCCAGGAATCAAACGCCCGGTACTACACCACAGGAGAGAAAGCCAGGATCGCCGGAGAATAACCAATTCGGATGGGATCAAGAAAACAAGGATCATCTGCAAGGATGGATCATCAGTCTCAGCTGGGAAATAGGAGTTCACTGCACAGGCGAAAACTGCCACAAAAGCAACTCCAAACAACTCCACTAGGGGGAAAAACCCACTGAGGGAGAAAAGATCACACAAATAGATTCTGCCACACAAGTAACTCTACCGGGATCGGAGATATGAGGAAATCACCGAATCTCTACAGGGAGGAAGGCCTCAAGAGGTTTCCGGAGGGATCATCAGTCACAATCGGAGAAAAGAGTTCAATGCACAGGCAGAAACGCCGCAACAGCAACTCACGCTAGGGATCAGAGATGCCAGGAAGAAATCAGATCTCTGATGGGGATAGATAGCATAGATTAAGTTCATCATACCAACAACTCCGCTAGGGATCTATCCGAGGAAAAGACGAAGTACTGGGGTGTCAACCCACCAACTACCGAATCTTCCAAAGAAAAGCACCCATGCTGGGGAGAGAATAATGCTGGAGAGGAAAGTTGAAGTCTTCAACAAGCACTCTGAATAAGGAGGAGTCATAATAAAGGCTCTGCTCAACACAAATCCGTTCTGGAGAAATCCCAACAAATACCCTGCTCGGGGGAGGAAATCTCAATAGAAGCTCTGCTTGGGGGAGAGACCCCAACAACAATCTGGAGAAAGAGGATACAGCCATGCCAGGAACATGAACAAAAGTCTTACCCTGTTGGAAATCAGGCCACCCTTGGGAGAGCACTGAGAGTTTCTTAAGTATCCTTTCATCATTGTGAATGCTCACTTTGTTTAAAAACAATTTTGAAAAATTTGTTTGTTTAAAACAATGACATTTTATCAAATAAAACATGCAAAACATTTGTTGAATTGAAACAAATAAGAGTGCAAATAATTGGCTAAAAGCTCAAATTTATTTGATGGAATGGTAGCCTGCAAATGGCAAGACTCCATAGATTTGTACAAATTTGAAATCGGTGATATATATTGGAAGAGGGCTACATTGAACATAATGACCATTTCTCAACCAATTTGAATCCGATGTATTTGAAGCTTCAGTTGACGATGACTGAGCGAGAATCTCTGACGAAAAGACGGCTGTGAAACAGAAAGTCTTGTCAGGATGCAGTTACTTGCCAAATCCCTAATTTTTGCCTAGATTGCCCCAGGGTGAGGTACTCAATCTAGCGGGATGCAAATATTTTTTTTTCATGTCTCTAATTTTTGCTTGGATCGCCCTTTCGGGTTTTCCACCGAGACGCTCATTCTTGCCTAAGCCGCCCTTTCAGGTTTTCAACTTAGCGAGCCATTCTGTTTTTATTTTTAGGCAAATTATTTCTTGACTGCATCTGAATTCACAGGACGAGTGAAATCCTCCCCATCCATTGTTGTAAGCATCAAAGCACCACCTGAAAAGGCTCTCTTGACAACATATGGACCTTCATAGTTTGGAGTCCACTTGCCCCTGGAATCGGGCGCGAAAGACAAGACTTTCTTGAGCACAAGGTCACCTTCTCGGAACACAGGAGGCTTGACCTTCTTATCGAATGCTTTCTTCATTCTCTGCTGATATAACTGACCATGGCACATGGCAGTCAATCTTTTCTCCTCAATCAGATTCAACTGGTCATAACGACTCTGAATCCATTCAGCATCAGTCAACTTGGCTTCCATCAAGACTCTCATTGATGGGATCTCCACCTCTACTGGGAGAACAGCCTCCATGCCGTAAACAAGAGAAAAAGGGGTTGCCCCTGTTGAAGTGCGGACAGATGTACGATATCCATGCAAAGCAAATGGCAGCATCTCATGCCAATCTTTGTACGTGACTGTCATCTTCTGGATAATCTTCTTGATATTCTTGTTAGCAGCTTCAACAACCCCATTCATCTTGGGTCTGTAAGGAGAGGAGTTATGGTGTGCAATCTTGAACTCAGCGCACAGCTCTTCCATCATTTTATTGTTCAAGTTAGATCCATTATCAGTAATGATCTTATCAGGCACACCATAACGGCATATAAGCTGATTCTTGACAAACTTCACGACCACCTGCCTGGTCACATTAGCATATGATGCGGCTTCAACCCATTTGGTGAAGTAGTCAATTGCTACGATAATAAACCTGTGTTCGTTGGACGCTTTCGGCTCTATCATGCCGATCATGTCAATTCCCCACATAGAGAAAGGCCATGGTGATGAAATCACATTCAGAAGTGTCGGAGGAATATGAATCTTATCCGCATAAATCTAACACTTGTGGCATTTCTTCACATATTTGCAGCAGTCAGACTCCATTGTCAGCCAATAGTAGCCTGCTCTCAACATCTTTCTAGCCATGGCATGTCCATTGGAATGAGTACCAAATGAACCCTCATGGACCTCAGTCATTAACAGGTTTGCTTCGTGTCTATCCACGCATCTGAGCAGAACCATGTCAAAATTTCTCTTGTACAGCACTTCACCACTGAGGTAGAAACTGCCTGACAACCTTCTCAGAGTTTTCCTATCTTTCACAAATGCCCCAGGCGGGTAGACCTGGTTCTGAAGGAAATTCTTGATATCAAAATACCAAGGCTTGTCGTCTTTGACTTCTTCAACTGCAAACACGTGAGCTGGTCTATCCAAGCGCATCACGGTGATATTGGGAACTTCATTCCAATAGTTGACCATAATCATTGAGGCAAGCGTAGCAAGAGCATCTTCCATTCGATTATCCTCTCAAGGAATATGATGAAAGTCAACTTCTGTAAAGAACGTTGAAATCCTCCTCGCATAATCTCTGTATGGAATGAGACCAGGTTGATTCGTTTCCCACTCACCCTTGATCTGATTGATAACCAAGGCCGAATCACCATACACATCAAGGTGCTTGATCCTCATATCGATGCATTCTTCCAATCCCATAATGCAGGCTTCGTACTCAGCCATATTATTCGTGCATTTGAAAGTTAGCCTTGCTGTAAACGAAATATGTGTGCCATGAGGAGTAATGATTACTGCCCCAATTCCATTTCTGTACTGATTTACAGCGCCATCAAACACCATCGTCCATTTGGAACCAGGTTCTGGACCTTCATCAAGTGTAGGCTCATCACAATCTTTCATTTTCAAATATAGAATCTCCTCGTCAGGGAAGTCGTACTGAACAGACTGATGATCTTCAATCGGCTGATGTGCCAAGTGGTCAGCCAAGATACTACCTTTGATAGCTTTCTGAGCTCGATACTCGATATCATACTCAGATAACAACATCTGCCAACGGGCAATTCTCCCAGTTAAAGCAGGCTTCTCGAAGATGTACTTGATTGGATCCATTCTGGATATCAACCAAGTCGTATGATTTATCATGTACTGGCGTAAACACTTAGCAGCCCAAGCTAAAGCACATCACGTCTTCTCAAGCATAGAGTATCGAGACTCACAATCAGTGAACTTTTTACTCAGGTAGTAGATAGCAAATTCTTTCTTTCCCAGTTCGTCCTGCTGACCAAGGACACAACCCATCGAGTCTTCAAGAATAGTCAGATACATGATCAGAGGTCTTCCTTCTATAGGCGGAGACAAGATCGGAGGTTCAGACAGATACTCTTTAATACTATCGAAAGCTCTCTGGCAATCCTCGGTCCAATCATGAGACTGATCTTTTCGGAGGAGCTTGAATATCGGCGCACATGTGGCAGTCATATGGGATATAAATCTGGAAATATAATTCAAGCGGCCAAGAAAACCTCAGACTTGCTTCTCAGTTTTGGGCGCAGGCATCTCTTGTATTGCTTTGACCTTTGCAGGATCAACCTCAATACCTCTTTCGCTGACAACAAAATCCAATAACTTGCCAGAACGGACTCCAAATGTACATTTGTTCGGATTCAGACGAAGTCTAAACTTCCTCAGACGCTGAAAAAGCTTCAACAAATGCTCAACATGTTCAACTTCCATTCGCGACTTAGCAATCATATCATCGACGTAGACCTCTATCTCCTTGTGCATCATATCATGGAACAAGGTAGTCATAGCTCGTTGATACGTGGCTCCGGCGTTCTTCAAACCGAAGGGCATCACTCGATAACAGAATGTTCCCCAAGGTGTGATGAATGTTGTCTTCTCCATATCCTCGGGTGCCATCTTGATTTGATTATATCCGGAAAATCCGTCCATAAACGAAAAGACTTTGAATTTGGTTGTATTGTCTACCAACATATCAATGTGTGGTAGAGGAAAATCATCTTTTGGACTAGCTTTATTCAAATCTCTATAATCAACACACATACGGACTTTTCCGTCTTTCTTAGGCACATGCACAATATTGGCCACCCATTGAGGATACGTAGAAGTCACCAGAAACCCCGCATCAATTTGCTTCTGAACTTCCTCTTTGATCTTCACTGCCATATCTGGATGAGTTCTTCTGAGCTTCTGCTTCACAGGCACACACTCAGGCTTCAAAGGCAGGAAATGTTGCACAATATCTGTATCTAGACCTGGCATGTCTTCATACGATCAAGCAAAGATATTGGAATATTCTCGTAGCAAACTGATCAACCCCTTCTTCACAGACTCTTCAAGGAGTGCCCCAATCTTCACTATTCGAACACAATCTTCAGACCCCAAGTTGACTGTTTCCAGATTCTCGAGATGTGGATGAATGATCTTCTCTTCGTGCTCAAGAAGACGGGTAATCTCATCAGGAATCCCTTCAACATCATCTTCCTCTGCCTCGAATACAGGGAATTCAAAATTGGGAGATGGCGTTGGATCATTATGTTCAATGGGTTTTAGAATCAACCTGCATAATGATTTTGGTTAATGAAAAACTTTAGAATTTAAATAAGCAAATCATCATGTAGATGAAAAGATTGCTTTTATTCTTGTTTTTAAGGGTTTTTTGTGATCACCAATTTCATGCAAAAAGTGAAAAGTGAAAACAAATGGAAAAACAAACATTTAACATGAATTTATTGAATGAAATATCATTGTATAAATGTTGCCAGCAATGTTATCACTTCTCCTTTTGGCATGGGAGAAGGGTTTTTAAACAAAGTGAAGTTTTGCTTTGATCTATGAATGACTGTAGGAACATCTACAGCGACCCAATTGTGGCAGATCCCGCCAGGGATGACAAAGTTGTCAGTATCCTCTGCATCCTCTTCCAAAATAGCAGCAGCTTCCTCAGCTTGATCGGCGTGGATGAAACCTCCACTCTTGAACAGCCCTTGCTCATTGAAGACCCCAGAAGAATAGCCAATGCCAGCCCGGGACTTATTATCTTCGAGCTCAATCATTTTTCCTAGACCAGCAACTGCACCACATTCAATGGCCAGTTTCGCATCTCGACAGGAAGCAAATGAAGGAAACCTCTTCTCAACAGGCTCGGCTATAGACAAAGCTTGGAAAGGCGTTCCAACTTCATCCTCAGCATCAATGTACGAGAAAGAAGATAAGTGGCTAACCAGGAATAAATCCATCAAAAGCACTTAGTCTGTCAAATTCCTCTTTGAGCTCTCGGTTCTCTTGCTCGAGATGATCCATTAATCTGGAAGAGTTGGCTCTGGTGTAGTACCGGTGAGTCAGCTTGTCTTCAAAATAAATGAAGAGCAACTGAGACCACAAGACCAGAGGCTGAGAACGACACCTGCTTATGCAAATGATGCATGAAATGCTCGTGCACATGATTTATTTTTATTTTCGAAGGAACTTTAAGGTATTATTTGCAAGTTTTGAATATTAAGCATTTGATCGCATATGGAAAATATCTCATCAAATATATTTAAGGAAAAGAAGTACAGCATTGTTCATCATTACAAGAGAAAAGGAAAATAAACATCCTATGGATCCCTAGAAGCTCGGGATGCCGGAAGATAAGCTGCACGAAGCCTCTTAATCTCTCTCTCATATGCTGCTTCCATATCTGCCTTCTCTTTGGCGAGTCTGTCATACCTCCTTTTCCAGAACTTGGAAGACTGAGGAAGTAGAGAAGTCCATGCATCGTTCGGATCGTCGATCACCTGATGCTCGACGAACTCGATCAGAGCATCCTTCTCCTTAAGCTGTTGAAGCAACTCTTCTCTTTCACGGATCCAGGCACGTGAAAGGTCTTCGTCTCTCAACTCCTCTACGCCTTGGTTAGGGAGGGTTGAAGGCCCAGCCACAACCAAAGGTGTAGGTCTCGGATAATCATAAGGCATGAGATACTCGGATGCTCTCTTCCTCACCCAAGTAGTATACGGCTCCAAAGCTATGCAGTTCTTTGGACCCAACTCGTTTCTACCCTTCTTGTGAATCTTGCACCAAGCGCGAACCATCCTTGCTTTCAGGCCTTGGGGATCTTTACCCTCCTGAAAGAACACACCTTCTAACAGAATGTTATTAGGTTTATCTTTTAGGGGGAACCCAAGCTGACGACGTGCTAAGATAGGGTTGTAGCTAATCCCACCACATGTACCAAGAAGAGGCACATTGGAGAATTCACCACAAGAGTCAATGATCTGCACAGTGTCATAGACTCGATCATACCAAGAGATATCGTCATTAGTGAGAGACATGAGTCTCGCAGACCACCGTAAACATCCCTTGTTCTCCTTGAAAGCGACCGTCTGAGGTAAGTGAAAAATAAACCACTTATACAACAGAGGCAAACAGCACACAATAACGCCACCACCCTTTGCATTCCTCAGATGCAAAGAGACATAGGTATCACCCAACAGAGTCGGAACGGGATTAAGAACATAGAAGATCCTAATAGCGTTCACATCCACAAATTTGTTGATGTTGGGGAACAATACCAATCCATAGATGAGAAGCACGAATGTGGCTTCAAAGGCATCCTCACTCATGGCCTTCCCATAAATGGTAGCTTGAGCGATGAGGAAATCAGAAGGAAGACCTTGAATTCCACCTTTGGTAGTCATATGAGCTTTAACCAAGGATTCATCTATGTGCAACATGTCAGCTATCTCTCGAGAAGTAGGAATACTCTCCAAGCCACTGAACGGCACCTGATCCAGAATCGGAATACCCACAAGATGAGCATACTCCTCAAGGGTAGGCAATAGTTGAAAGTCTGGAAAAGTGAAGCAGTGATACAGAGGATCATAGAACTGCGCCAAAGTACTCATCAACCTGAGTAGTCAACAGAGGAAGAAGCTTCCCATAACGAGCTTTGAAACCCAAGGGATCTAATACATAGGATGTCAGATTCCTTAATTCTTTCAGATCGGGTTGTCTGAAGCTGTACTTCTTTGTATGCCTTTTTTGTCTTTCTATATCTGAAAATTTTGCAAATAAACCCCTTAAGTTCCTTGAAAATTTTCTTTTTTCTGATGATATGGATGCAGATGAATGCATGAATGCAACAATCACACTCAAGGATCAAGCAAAGCACACCAGACAAAGGTCATGGGATAGCTCGTATTATCCTTAATATCAATCATCCATTTTGGTGGATTATGGTTTTCACCTTATCGACACCCAAGTTCCATTGATATTAACGATATATGAACGGTTCAACCATCCTTAATATCAATCATCCATTTTGGTGGATTATGGTTTTCACCTTATCAACACCCAAGTTCCATTGATATTAACGATGGGTGAACGGATCAACCATGAATCACGGGTTTGTTGTAAGTCACGAGCATGGAGTCTCGGTTAAGAACCACCCAACGGGAGTGTACTATGGTTTAAACCTGCCGAACATATTCTACCAGAGGTTCCCATAGTCATCATCCCATCTTTCGAATATTATCGGAGGAACGAATACTCGTATTCCAAAAATATTCTCAAGAGAGACTCTTATGAGTGTAGTATCGCGTAACAATCGCATCAAATCTGACATTTGAACGACCTCCGCACTACGTCCTAAAAATAGGCCAAGATGGGCTTGGTAAACTAAGGTCCTTGGCTTCTACGGCACATATTGGAAGAATAATGCCTAACCACAAATGACTTGTGTGACATCATTAATCCAACATGACCTCCACCAAGTGAATGGACTCGCAAGTCAACTTGCTAAGGAATAACTCCACACAAGTCGACGAGACTATGCCATTCTCCTATCATAAGGTGCACTCGAGTTCGGGTATAGAACTCATCTCACAGAGATCACCAAGCAAGCAAGCAATTGATATATCAAGCAATTCAATCATTACACTCAATACAGTAATCCCAAATTGCACCAAAAATATGTCATAAACAATATAACACAACAAATTGTGAAAAGTAGGCAAACCCACCAGGAAGATATTATCCCCAGCAGAGTCGCCACTTTTCTATAGCGGTGTATTCGTCACTTTATGATTTATTGACTAAATCAAAAGCAAAGCATACAAATATAGAGTCGCCACCGCACTTCTATTTATCCAAAGGAATGGCTAGAAAGCGAACAAAAGCCTAAGAAGTTTTACGCAACGAAAACTAATAAAGGTCAGAGATCTGGGTAAGGGGGTAATTATGTTGTGGGAAGGTGTTAGGCACCCACAACATCCTAGGTACTCCTACGGAACCTCTTTTCACAACTTGTTGTAAAATTATTTGTTTATGAAACTATTTTGTGCAAACATTGATTGAAGAGGTGAGAAAAGAATATACAATTTTTATTATTTTTGTGTTTGAATGGATGAACTCATTGCCTACGTACCTTTTCATGAAAGATAAGGATCAAAACGCCGTAGTTCGGCTAAAAGATTTCCAAAAAGTGAGTGGATTGATTTTAAACAAGAGCCTTAAGGTTTTTCATTATCAAAGGGAGAACACTCAACTTGAACCAACAATCCACCATGTGAGAACAGCTTCAACACCCTAGTGAGGGGTTAACCCTATAATAAGCATGGAAGTCTTACAATTCAATCACTAAGGATGTGGTGAGATTTACATCAACCACTATGATAATTCAGATCTATGGCTATTGCATGAAAACTTATCAAGAAGTGGACAAGGGCCACAAAAAGCAATTGAGTGAGTGAAATTAACCAATTAGAGTATTCACAAAAATGGTCAAAGTTGACATTAGATTCAATTCAGAAGAAGTATTGTGAAAATGAAGTTTGAAAATCAAAGGCATAAGGCCTAGGTTTCTAGTTTGAAAACAAGTGAAAATGTTTGCACAAAGTTTTCTGGTTTGGGTTAAAAATGCAAGTGGAGGTTATAAGGAAACAAAAGGTGGGGATGAGGAGCAAAACTTCATTAGGAGTTCCTCTCTTGAGATCATATGTAGATGATCCAAGTAAGTACCATCCTTTGGAATAGGCAACAAAGCAATAAACAAAAAAACAAGAGTCTCATAAGAGAACAACAAAATTGGAAATGGATTGCCAATAAATGGTCTTACGTCCAACTCCGAAAACAAATGGGAAACGGAGTGCCAATAAATGGTCTTACGTCCAACTCCACAAAGCAACATGGGAAACAGATAGCCAATCAATGGTCTTACATCTAACTCCACAAAAGAAACAAAATAGGAAACATATAGCCAATCAATGGTCTTACATCTGACTCCACAAAAGAAACAAAATAGGAAACATATAGCCAATCAATGGTCTTACATCTGACTCCACAAAAGAAACAAAATAGGAAACAGATAGCCAATCAATGGTCTTACATCTGACTCCACAAAGAAACAAAACAGGAAACAGATAGCCAATCAATGGTCTTACACCTGACTCCACAAAACAACATAAGAAAGGAAATGGAGTGCCAATCAATGGTCTTATATCCAGCTCCCCAAAAGGAACAGGAAACAGATAGCCAATCAATGGGCTTACATCTGACTCCTCAAACAAAACAAATAACAAATGCAAAAGCAAAATGCAAACAATATGCAAAAGCAACATGAAGGATGCACAAGTAAGCAAACAAGCAAACAAGTAAACACATCAATCAATTATCACACGCTATACACAACCAAGAGGCTCATGCAAAGTTGGGCTTTAGTCAAGGGGTCATATCGACCTTGACAAACAAGCCAAATACTGGAAGGGGTGTCAGGGCTCTTAACCACTGACATTGACCGTCAGGGTGAGCAGATGAAATGGGAGATGAGGGTTAGGCCTCATAGCTCTTAACCCTGGCCGGGGTGAGCTTGAATCAAAGAAAGTGTGGGAGTCCAGAATGAGGAACTCTATTCCATAATGACTGACTCTATATACAAGACTTTGGGTATTTATTCAAATGCATCAGCACTTAGTGCGAGCAAGATGAAAGACTCAACTATATAGCAGGGGATGGATTGCACATCCCTTTTATCTGCCAATGCCTCTTCACTTAGGAGGTCTTAATATGTAACCATGCCTCATTGAGGTCTTTAGCACAAAATTAAACAATCAAGAACATGGCCTCTTAAGGAGGGCTTCAGACAGGTGCCTGCCAAAGATAGCAGGTCTTCCAGACTACATGGAGTTAAAGAGATTACCTAAGTGGTAAACCAACCACAAGCAAAGCAAAGCAACTCAAGTAATGAGTTAAAGCTACTAAAGTACCTGTAAGAAAATCAAACAAGTCAATATTCACATTCAGACAAACCAAACAGACAGTCAATAGTCAGACAACCAATATACACAATGTAAGTCAACAACTCAAGTGAGTTAGCCACCAAAGGACCTACAACACAATCAACATTAGTTAAACAAAGCAAATTGTATCTCAAGCAAGGAGATTACATCATCCATTAGGACTTATTGCTTGAACTTGAAAGGCAAAGCTCAAATTGTGAGTACAAACCCCTAGGGTCAAAGGTAAATCAAAAAGTCAAAACAGAAACCAATATTCAACATAAAGTCATGTATGTCCTAAAAAGGACCAAATCAAAATCATTAAGCAAAGTCATGTAGTCAGCAAGAGAAGACAAAGACAATTTCAAAGCACACAATTGGACATTAAGAATCAAAATTCCATATTAAAACAGAAATGACTCAAACAATTCTGGAAATTTTTATGATCACACAATATGTCAAACACAACCATCATGCCAAAAATTAGAATCAACAGAGTTCAATTAACCTAGGAATGAAACTACACAAGTATGACATCAAATTGTGTGACACACATTGTCACACCATGCAATCATGTATATAAAACAGGGAAGAAAAATTCTAAAAATGCCAAATAAAATCTCACAAATCAATCATCATGTTAAGAATCATCATGTAAAATTTCATGGCAATTGGATCATTATTGAGCATTTCACAATAGTATGAATGAAGCAATGTCACATATGCACACATGTCCAAAGAATCAATCATAAACAAAATTCCAGCATGGCACAATTCCAGAAATTCACATCAAAAAATAGAAGACATTCACATGATCATGTAGAAAAAAATCTGGAATTAATTGGATCATCAAGCTATTTTTAAGGATTTTTTGACTGAGCATGCATAAAATGAAATGAAAATTGCAAATAAACATGAAAATAATGAAATGAATAATGAAAATGGACATTGCATTCAGGCAGAATCGAACAGGCGCGGCATCAAAACGCACAGTTTAAATAATTGACATGGCATCCCAGTCAGCCAGTCAATGCGCATGTGGAATGGTCAAAAGAACAAAAGCCAATGGAAACGACAACATGATGCCATGCAAGTGCCTGGTCAAAACGAATTAAGCAAAACAAATGATACAAGAAGGAATCGAACGCGCGCTCATGGAGTGAGAGGCGCTTCTACATTGTTTCTTCATGCGCTGAACCAGAACAAGCCCTAGACTGTACAGGCGCGGCCAAGCACGGTGGAAACCACCGTCTTCTTCATGAAGACGGTGGAGGAACAGTATGAACATCCAAAAAAAATACCAGATTTCACTAAAATTTATATCAACAGAAAGCTCTTCACATGTACATCACAGATCAATCATCATTTATGTATAATTCTTCCTAAATCAAAAGAATCGAGCAAAAACATTTTGACATTCAAAACTTCAATTCACTATATCTCAGCCAATAATCCACCAAATCACATGAAATTTTCATCAAAATGCTCAGCAAGAGAAGGTCTACACTATCATGGCAAAAGATTGGAGAATTAAGAGCTTCGAAAAACCTACCTCTTGAAGAACAGTCTCTGAAATCTGCAGATTCAAGGCCAGGCAAGCATCCAGATCTACTCCTGTATCACTGTTATGAAGCTTGAAGTAGAAATTGAGGCTTGGAGAGGCTTAGATCTAGCTCAAAAATTAGTTTCCATTGATATGTTCTTGAGCTTCATATGCACGAATTCTGGCCAAACTCAACGATCCAATGCTTGATTCTTCATCCACTACACTCAATAAACCAGAATATGGAAGAAAATTGCAATGTTATGTGGAGAATTTTCAAGTTTTGATTGAGAGAAAATTTTGGAGGGAAGAATAATTTGAGATCTAGAATGAGCCAAAACTCCACAATTCTGTTATGATTTGGTATTTATATGACATGTTAATCATACTGAAAAAATTAATTAAGTTTGGTTAATTGTGATTAAGTGAAATAGGGTGTGTGACCAAAAATGACAATTTGTGTGGTGCATGGAGCATTTGGGCGTGAACAGTAACATGTGCATGATCAAATTCACTTAAAATCTTCCAATGAACACAATGGCAATGGTATTTTGTTCATACAATGCACCAATTTTAAATTTTTCATTTTCCCTCCAAAATGGGCATGAAAGAACAAATGATCATATGATGAAATTTCATGCAATGTGATGACTGATTTGGAAATTAGAGGTCATGACAAGCAAAATGCAAAAAGAGGCACTCAAATTGAAATTATGAGTCAAAAGTTATGGCCTTTTGAAGTTCCATGTACACTTGGCAATGATTTGATCATATCTCCTCAACCATTCATCAGATGCTCATGATCTTGGACTTTTTGTAAATGGGAGAGAGAGATATTCAACTTTCATGTTGGACAAAAATTCATTTGAAGCTTCTTTGATGTTGGAAAGTTAAGTTGAAGTTGGTCCAAAAACTTTCCATTTTTGGAAACTTGAAATTATAGGTCACTTTCCATTTTTGGAAACTTTTGACTTGACCTCAAATTCTTCACTGTAGATGTTTGACATGATGAATAGGTCTTTTTTGGACATGAATGGGATGAAGAAAATCAATTCTCACACTCAAAGCCTTCAGTTGACTTTCTGTTGACTTGCATTGGTCCTTAGATGACCTGAAAATGTTCTGATGAACTTGAGCTTCAACCACTTGGGGAATTTGATTCAAAATGAACCTATAGCTCATATAAGCTCAAAATAATGATCACATGATCCATATCACAATGGAACCCTCATCTCCTGCACAAAGGATTCACTTGATTGCCTTGACCTGTTGACTGCTTAAGCTGCAAGACAAAGGTTAATGACATATTTTTGTACATTTTTGGTTAGTGATTAAAAGCAGAGCAATGATACACAAATGCAAGCAATGCTTGGTGATCAAGAATCACTCTCAGGGAGATCCCACCCACAGGGAAGGAAGCAGGGTGCTCAATGATCCTTGAGGCTATGTAATGCTATGATATGATGCCATGAGGGATCTTAGGGACAAAATTGGGGTCTTACAGCATCGAAGTGGTATGCATCCAGGATTTAGTCTGAAATCACTCCGTTATTGCTTTAGCCATAGAATCTGAGCACAACAACTTCCCGCTGCTATGTATTCAGCTTTTGCGGTGCTAAGAATAACACATGCTTGTTTCTTACACGCCTAAGAAACTAATACATTTCCTAGGATATGACATGCTTCAGTTGTACTTTTTCTATCAATTTTGCAACCTGCATAATCTGAGTCAAAATATCCAACTAAATCACATATACTACATTTTGGATACCGTATGCCGACATTCGTTATTCATTTGAGATACTTCATGATCCTTTTAACAGCGGTGAGATGTGATTCCTTTGGATTGGCTTGAAACCACACACAAAGAAACACACTAAACATTATATCAGGACAGCTTGCCGTCAAATATAGTAAGGAACCAATCATACCTCGATACTTTGTGATATCAATCGAAACACCTGATTCATCTTGATCAACATAAGTTCCGGATCCCATTGGAGTAGACATTGCCTTGCAATTATCCATGTCGAATCTTTTCAACAATTATTTGTAGTACTTTTATTGGTTGATGAAGATACCATCCTTTAGTTGCTTAATTTGGAGTCCAAGAAAATAGTTCATCTTACCCATCATGGACATCTCGAATTCTCCTTGCATCATCAATGAAAATTCTTCACACATTTCTTTGTTTGTTGAGCCGAATATGATGTCGTCAACATAGACTTGAACCAATAAAGTGTTACCTTTTATTTTCTTAATAAACAAGGTATTGCCAACTTTACCTTTTTCAAATCCTCTTTTACAAAGAAAGTTTCTAAGTCGATCATACCACGCCCTTGGTGCTTGTTTTAAGCCATAAAGAGCTTTCTTCAACTTGAAGAAAATGTGAAGGATTCTTGAAGTCTTCAAAGCCCCAGGGGTTGTTTGACATAGACTTCTTCATTGATGTAGTCATTCAAGAATTCTCTCTTGACATCCATTTGGAATAACTAAAAATTTAATGAACAAGCATAAGTAAGTAATAAACAGATAGCTTTTAACCTTGCAATCGAAGCGAACGCTTCTTCAAAATTAATGTCTTCCTCTTAATTGTATCCTTGGGCCACTGACCTTGATTTTTTTCGAACAACTATATCGTTCTCATCAAGCTTGTTCTTAAACACCCATCTGGTACTTATGATGTGTTTACCACTTGGCCTAGTGACAAGTTCCCAAACTTGATTCCTTTCAAATTGGTTTAACTCTTCTTGCATTGCAACTATCCATTGGTCATTTTCTGATCTGGATGAGGAACTTATCTCATTATCTTCCCATGTGTAAGACCCCAATTTTGACCCTAAGATCCCTCATGCAATTTCATCATATGCATTGGCATTGGGATCATACCTTAGCATCCTCCTTACCCCTCTTTCATTGGGTTTACTTTGGGAGAGATCACCAAGCACTATGTAATTGTATCATACTTGTATATCATTATTTTACTAACCAAAATACCAACAATATGTCTTTGCATTTGCCTAACTCTTTTGTAGGTAGGGCATGATCATCATTGATCTATCAAGTTCATATCTAGGGTTTAAGACCCTCATAGCTAAGAGCACAACCAAGGATTGATTCACAGTGTCTCAAAGAATCATATATGAGTCCCAATGATCTCTACATGTTATATTTATCAATAATTCTTCAAGAATTTGGAGGTGATTTGCCTTGGAAACCCTAGTTTGACCTGGTATCTTAAGTAACTTCTCCAACAAGTTATCTCACCAATTGATCAAATTTCTCAAGGGACACTTCAAAATTCACCATCTTAGGCATATATGATCTACCATGAGCCTATAAAGTCAAGAGAATTGGAAGTTAGCAAGTTGGTTGATGGTGGTTGGCCAGATGAATTCATCTGATCAAAACTGGGTCTCCCTAGACCTTATCTCCTATAATTTTCACCATATGAAAATGATTACAAGAGAAAAGTTACTATAAATGACATTACAAACAAATTTAATGTTGAATTATAGATCTAATTTTGCTTGTAAAGTCATTTGACATGTTGAAACATTATAGGTCATTTTGTCTAAACCCTAATTTGAAAGTCAACTTCCCAACACCATAACTTGCTCAATTTTTATAAGATGAAATATTTCCAAGTTGCACAATAAAATTCAAGATATCTACTTCAACTTTCATGTTTGGAGTGAGAGCTAAATCAACTTTTATGAGCATGTGATATGAGGATACATTATAGGTCATTTTTGCCCTATACCATTGAACAAGTGATTTTCCTCAACTTCAAAAATGCATAACTCTATCATTATAAACCCAAATGACATGAAATTGATGACAATTTTTAAGGTCTTTGAAAGAGATACAACTTTGATGAAGACACTTTTCTCATTTGGAGCTCACATAAAAAGTTAAGTAAGGTGGAATATTGAGGTATATGACTTGACACTTAGAAAAAATTTCAACATATTGAAATTTCCAAACTTCCACCTCAAAATTCACCTTGATCCAAGTCCCAAATGGAAACGTGTCCAACATCAAACTTGTTCCCCTTGATCTAAGCTTTCCAAAGAGTCTTATTTCATGCATTTTGGATGAGGTTTGTTAGGGCTGCATATGGTCTTAACAGGTCTGCATCAAGTGGAAAAATCAAATGTCCAAAACTCCATTTCACATTGCCTTGCCATTCAAGCATCATTTAAAGTTCAATACAGTTGTAATTGGATCAAAATGGATTGCTTCATGGGCCTGTACACCCCCATGCAAGCTTGTGCATCACATTGCCAAATTTAGCAAATTTTCAAGTATGTAATTATCAATCCTAAATGCTATAAATACAAGGCCTCTGAGCTCATTTCAAACACACCTTGCGCGCCAGCTTTGCCCCCCAATTGAAACCCTCATAATTCAAAGGAAAACCTGAGAATTTTCAACTTGAAAATTGAGTTTGAATCTCACTATTTGGAGATTCAAAAACTCCAGAATCCAAAGCTTTGTTCCATTGCCAAACCACTTCTGCAAGCTCCTCGAGTGTGATCAAGTCAAGTTTGAAGCAAGCAAGATCTAGTTCTGCACAGCATTGAAGGTAATTTTCAAAAATCTTCTTCTCTTTGATTCTCACTCAATTCTCTTGGATCTTTGGTTGTCTGAAGTCCTACCAATGTATGCAAGAAGATTGAGTTGCTTTGAGGTCAAATCGAAGCAACTCAATTGACACACCTCAAAATTCAACTCCTCATATCTTTCTATATATTTGGAGTTAGTTGAAATTGAGGTCAGATTTGTGCTCTACGCCATTTTTTCTTTCAAATCATGTCCGCCTTTTTCATTTTTTTGATGGTGATGACTGAACCAATCCGGTGAGCCTCGCCTGAGAAGGTGATCGGAGTTCCAGCGTCGGTGGTGTGCTGGACAGGTTTTGAACCATTGATCTCATTTGAAATGTTTTAATCTCACATGTTGGTTATGATTACCATTGGTGTGGCGCGCTGACTCAAGTGTACCATGGAGCTCGCATTTTCATCCACTTGATCTGCCACCTCAATTAATGAGGGAGATCAAGTGGTCCACGTTTTTTCTGATTATTTGAATTTCATTTAATTTGTTTTATTTTCATTAATTCATATTAATTTTAATGTTGATCCAAAAAATATGAGAGTTTCACCAAAAAAATTTAAATAAAATCATCTTTCATATTTTGAATTAAAATTATTTTTTGGATCATTATTAATATTTTTCATGATTTAATTTATTTTGTGAATATTTTTAATTGTTTAAAAATACTTTTAAGTTTCCAAAAATTCTGAAATTTTTTCTCCAAGGTCCTTTGACCTTGTTTGACCTATGATAAATCTCATGGCCATTTCTTTGGTGTTTTGATGAGATTTTAGGAATTTGACCAATCATGTTTAATTAAATGCATTATTTTTAGTATTTTTAAATTGAATAAATTCCAAATAATTGTGTTGAGCCATTTGTATGAGTTTGACTTATGTTGTTGGGCCTTGGTCAAGGTTGATTTGACTTTGCTAGGTTAAGATCATTGGATTTATGGGATTGATGGAATGTATATTCCATCTCCCAAAATGAATGAATGATCTTAATTTGGTAAAAGTCCTCCTTTGTCCAATTTGAGTTTTGATCTATCCCCCTTCCTCTTCATCTAATTCCCCTTCTTTATGCATCCATTTCATTTGGCCTATGATATCTCAAGGTCCTAAGGCTAGTTGATTAAAAAATCAACATAAGTATGGATGAGATTAAGCCACCCCTTTTGTATATTCTTTTTGTGTGTGGTATGTTTCATGAGCATAGTCCATTATACTATGTCTCCAACATGCATTAACACAAAAATTCTATTGCCCGGGCTCAAATAGTTGTGACTTCTACATAAGTCCAATTATGATTGCTTAACATAGCGCTAAATTTTTGACACAAAAAGGCATATCCTTTTAGTTAGTGAGATTGTAAGTCTCCCCTCTTTCATGGTATTGTGTGGAAACTTAGCCTTTTTTCCTTCCTTTGGAAGATGTCTTGGTTCAAGGATTCATGCTTGTGATAAGTGGGTTGAGTGTTCTCCAAAGAATGACTTAAAAAATAAAAAAAGGCAAAAGCAATACTAACTTCTAATTCATTAACAACTAACATTTAATTTCAAGTCTTTTAATTTTAATGCACTTTATCTTTAAGCCTTATTCATTTGCCATTATTCATTCCATTCTAATTGTTTATGTTAATGTCATTTTCACTTTGTACATTTGGACCATATTCTGTGATATGTTTTGCTTGTGTACATTTTGTTTGCTTGTGTGGTCTTTGACCATTAATGTACATAATAAGAACAAAAACCCTAAAAAACTATTGTGTGGACTGTTGGTTTGATCTTGGACAATTGGACTTAGAATTTAGACAACACCCCTATGCAAAAGGACTTGGCCAATGCCACTTTCATGTAATCAAGTGCTTGAAATTTGAAACTTCATCTGATACATCATTGAAGATCCATATGAGTTCATCTACAACATGATCATTGAGAAGCTGTTATTTTGAACCTGTGACTTGTGGAATTCATCTGCTACATAGGCCAATTTGAAGAAGATTATGGAGTGGCTAAAGCTTGGATGTGGCTATCTTTATTTGATGCCTTGCTCTTCAAGTTAATATGTTATGCATTGGATGTGGCATTATTGCCTATTGGATTGCAGCCCATTGGTTAGATATTTTCAACTCTTAACTTTTAAATTTATGCTTAGGATTAGTCTCTTCATCTCCTCCCCACTTCTTTAATTTCAAAATCTCTCCCTCCTTTCAAAAATATTCTTTGCTTGTGTTTGTAGATTTTCAAACTTTGACCATTTTTACAAACTAGAAACTTTGGCCTTAAGCCATTGCATTTTCAAACTTATTTTCTTAAATCAAACTTGTAAATAAACTTAACTATACTTGACTTAAAATTTTCAAAAGCCAAAAAGAACTAACTCATTCAAACCATTTTTAGGCCTTTGTGCCTTTCAAACTTAAATTTTGTTAAAAGCAATGTATCCACTTTGAAATTTGTATCACGAACTACGAGGTTTTGATCCCTCATTCTTATGTTGGTACGTAGTCACAAGTTCGAAGGTCTTGTCAAACACAAAAATATAATTAATAAATTCTTTTCTCATTCCCCCATTATATTTGTTTGTAAACCTCACTGTGTACAAAATACATATGTGTCGCAACCTGAAAAATACAGTGTGCGAAAAACACAACCGGCGAAAGAAAATGATAGAAGAGTCGCCACCGTGCGTTATTTATCCCAAAGGAGGGAAAGGAAACGCTCGAAGTAAACCTGGAAAAAGGAAAGGACAAGACGGGGTCTCGCAACCAAATCTTGGGTTCGGGAGTCGGTTATGCGAAGGGAAGGTATTAGCACCCCTACGCATCCGTAGTACTCTACGGGATCCACTTTTGTGGTTCTTGTCTAAAGGGTGTGAGTTTACCTAATATGTTTATTCACTAAAAAAGGGTTAAGAGAAATGACTCGCGCGGATGTCGCATCCACTGCATACGTATCTCATCTGAATATGAGAATCAGAGTCTTCGTAGCTCGGCTGACCTATGGGTTGGGGGGATGTGTGCTCGCTAAGACATCGCGTCTTATGCCTACGTATCTCATCTGGAATGAGAATCAGAGCAAGCCGTAGTTCGGCTAACTACGGGGTTATGGATTGGGTTTTGGACGAACAACGTTACTACGCAATCTACCGGATGCTCGACCTTTGGAGACTTACTCGCCTGTAGTAGAAGGAGATAACATGTTGCTTTGGGTTTTAGGGTTTGTTCGCGTTGTAGGAACGCGCATGCAAAAAGGAAGTCCTAGGCGAAGGAACAGTGCTACCTTAATTGGCATGCAAACGGGAGACTATACGAAGCCTCGCGTCCTATGGGAAACGACCACACCACACAAAATATGTATCTTAAAGTAAAATGCCACCAAGGGGCTCAAACATTGCCTCCTATCGAGGCCTTCCAGCTAAGAAAGCGATAAAGTACGAGAAAGGGAAAAAATTACCACACGGATAAATATCCGAAGTTACAGCAATTAAAGGATTAGCAACCCTGAGATCTCTCCAGCTAGACCAAAGAAAATCAGTCAATACGAGTAATCAGAATAAACCTCCGCATGGTATCCCTGCAAGAGTATGTGAGTCCTCACAAAAACTCGACAAAAGGTTAGACAAACAAGATGAAATCTAAGGAAAACAATGCCATGGCAACACAAGACAGGTTAGAACAAACAGAACAAAGAAAAAACGAAAACTGTTGCGTTCGCTACTGCATCGCCTGGCGAAAGCTTAGCGAAGCTTCGCTGTGTGCTCGCCTAGCAAAGCGGCTAGCGAGCGCCTGCGGGTTTTGAATTTCCCATCGATAACAGTACGATTTTAAGGATTCCAAACCCTATGGCATTCATTTCGGAAACGAAATTATTAAACGTTCAAAACACTATTCACATATTCATACGCAAGCATAAACCCGTGTGCAAAACCTGGTGTTACCTCATGCATTCATAGTATTCAAATTCAACGCATAGAGTAATAGGAACAAAGGCATACCTGATGAGAGAGGTCGATCGAACGGCACGGCTGGATTTGCAAAGCTCTGTTGGGGTTTGCGTGAGGCGGAGGCAAAAGAGTGTGTGAATCGGAGTGAACTTCTCAGAGCTGCCTGAAGATTGCTGCAGAGTAGTTCCTAGGTCTCCTTCTCTCAAGACCTTTCTTCGGTGAAACTCCAGTGAAACTCCAAGTGTGTAGTCCTCTACTGCAACTCTTATATTTATAGACTGATTCCGTGGGTAGTGGGCTCAAATGAGGGCAACTCAAGCCCAAAATCTTTTTGATATTTTCTGAAGTGCGCGCCCTTCGCCTAGCGAAGGACCTGCTCGCCTAGCGAGCATGACAGTACTTTTCGCTAGGTGAAGCATCTGCTCGCCTAGCGAGCATGACAGCTCAGCAGCAGATTCTTGCTTCTTCCAGACTGGCGATTTGCACGGTGAATAGGCCCCATCTGGCCCTGTTGGTAGTACCTCAAGTCTTTTCCTTGTGTTGACTGATCGTCTAAGTAGAACCCACAAAGTGTCCTGGATGATGTCCGAGCTTCTTGGAGCTAATTCTGATTGACATGATGCAATGTGATATGAAATGCTAAATGACCTAAAAAGTGAATGCATGAATGAGGAGGGCAAATTTTGGGGTGTTACAATATGCACACAAGAAAGAGCTCCCTAGGAGTACCTAGGACACTTTGGGTGCTAACACCTTCCCTTTGTGTAACCAACCCCCTTACCTGTAATCTCTTGCATTTTATTAGTTTTGATTTGAAAACTTCTTATTTTGGGGTTTTGTTCGTACTTTTCCTTTTTCCCTTGGAAACAATAAAAGCGCGGTGGCGACTCTTGTTATTTGATGTCTTGCTTATCCATAGCTTGATGATCATGAATTTACTGCTACACCATGCAACATATGTCTTTTTATTCTTGAATTCCTTGTTGCCTTTAAAGCCACCTTTCTTGGAAAGTTTCGGACAATACGGCTTTATATGACCTTGCTTTCCACATTCATAGTGTAATACCCCAAAATTTACCCTTCATTTTTCCTGGAAGCATGGGATTATGTTTTACACTTCATTAGCATCATATTAGGTCATACTCATTGCATACTGCATTAGTGACATGGAGATCAGGTTTTGATCGATCACTCCTTAACAGAAGGAGCCCACACAAAGCAAGATTGAGAATTGGACTTCATTTTCTAAGTATACAAGTCTCAAGGGTCTCAGGGGGGTCCAAGTATCTTATTATGGTCCTCAGTTCATCAGTGAAGGATTCAAAGCTATCAGAGTGTTCATCTGGATTTAAACAGAAATTAGGGTGTCATGGTTACCTGCAATAGGCAATGTTTGGTTGGAAGTAGAGGATCTCATACATGTCATGATTAGAGAGGCATCTTGGCCTAGGAAGATTCACAATTATCTCAGAAAGATCCATTGGCAATCAGTGCAATCAGTTCCTGATCATTTTGCCCTAAAACTAGGGTTTGGTATAAAATCAGTTTATTTATGATTCTTTGGGTGAAACTCTTTTCCATGGCCCTCCATATGTCCACAAGGGTCTACATACAAAAAATCAGCTCTTTATTTGAGCTAGAAGTGCTTCAATTGATCAATGGAATCGGGAATCACACAGTTTGGGAAAAGTCAACTATGGGGCCAGAAAAGTCAACTCCTGACATTTTGAGAGTGGAATCTCAAAATCCATGCCTAGGGAATCCTACATGTGAAATTTGATCAAGGTTGGATCATGGATTCATCATTTAATCAGGAATTGGAAAAGTTACTTAATTTGGAAATGGTTGACTTTCCATTTAGGGCAAGTTTTCATGATCGTTACACTCACTTTAAGCCCATTTTGCATCAAGATAAAAGCTCCATTCGAAAATTTCTCAAACACGAAAGTTGTTCCACTTGTTCCAAGCTTTCTAGAGATATAAATTTTGCTCCATTTGGATTAGAATTGAGAAAGTTATGCTTAGTCAAAGTGAGACATTTGTTTAGGACACTTAAAAAAAATTCTAAGTCCAAAATCTTCAAAATTTTGTCAAGACTTCTTGGCCAGTTTTCTTGCACTTCAAGGCATTATTTGAAAATACTTTCTTCACAAAAATTGTACCTTGCCATGTCCTCTTTCACATCCTTTTGGAATCATCTCATTTGGATCCATGGTTTGAGAGATACATTCACTTAAAGTGGGCACCATGACTTGATTTTCTAGGCAGATTTTGGGTCTGGCTGGCCCAATCAGATTTTCTAAGCATGCTGCACAAACCAGTCACGTTTTTTACCTCTTTTGGCCATGCATTGGACATCCATTCACTTAAGTTTGACCCAAAATAACAACATTTTATACCTCATTTCACACTTTTATTCTTATGGATAGATCACTTATTAAAAAGCCCATGAGAACACTTAATCCACCCTATTTAAGAAGCTGAAACCCTAATCCTAAAGGAGCATTGGAATTTCGTGGCAAGGAGGCAAAGCTTCATCATATATCAGATTCCATTCCACTTCTATTTTCCATTAGGTAATCATCTCTTCCATGGCCATGTTTTGATATATCTACGCTTGCTTACCATGTTCATCACCATTAATCCTTCCATTTTCATATTTCTTTTTCTTATTTAAAATATTTTCTTCGTCCATAAAATTATCCAAAAATATTTTTCACTTTTCTTAACGTTTTATTTAATTTTATATAATTTTTATTTTCGTATTTTTTTAATATTAATATTTTATTTTAATTATTTATTCTAAATGATCTATTTTAACACACTTTTTTTATTGATTTTATTTTTATGACTTAAAATTATTGTTAGCATTTGATTTTTGGGATGAAGGTTGACCTGACCTTTTCTTGGAATTTTATTTCACATTTTCGATTTATTTTGGATTTATTTTTGACCTAGTTTGGTTGGTTGACTTTTAATTTGACTTCTGTTTTATTTTAATTAATTCACGTGCCAATTTTCATTATTTTTAAAATCTTTTTGGGGGATGATGATGTCCTGACCCCACCTTTTTTAGTTTAATTTTTCATAATTTTCTTGATTAATTTACTATTTATTCTTGATTTATTTATAACCTAGTCTTATTAATTGACTTTTGGTTTGACCTATGTTTTGTTTTAATTAATTCACGTGCCAATTTTCATTATTTTTAAAATCTTTTTGGGGTATGATGATGTCCTGACCCCACCTTATTTAGTTTAATTTTTCATAATTTTCTTGATTAATTTACTATTTATTCTTGATTTATTTCTAACCTAGTCTCATTAATTGACTTTTGGTTTGACCTCTGTTTTATTTTAATTAATTTATGTACCAATTTTTGTTATTTTTAAAATCTTTTTGAGGGATGATGATGTCCTGACCCCACCTTATTTAGTTTAATTTTTCATAATTTTCTTGATTAATTTACTATTTATTCTTGATTTATTTCTAACCTAGTCTTATTAATTGACTTTTGGTTTGACCTATGTTTTGTTTTAATTAATTCATGTGCCAATTTTCATTATTTTTAAAATACTTTTGGGGGATTATGATGTCCTGACCCCACCTTATTTAGTTTAATTTTTCATAATTTTCTTGATTAATTTGCTATTTATTTTTTATTTTTTAAGTTGACTTGAATTTTCAGTTGACTTCTTTATGATCGATGTTTGACTTAGGGATTGCTTATGGCAATTGAAAAGATCTTTTGATCCTCCCTCGTTCATCTCATATGTCATGTATTAGAGGCCTTTTACCTTGATTTTATTTGGTCCTTACCTCATTTCCTGATTAAATTATTCAGTGGACCCTTCGTGTGCATATTTTCATCTGTTTGATTCATCTGTTATCTTTTATACTTGTTTCTCTCATTCATGCTTTCTATTGCTTGATTATTTAACATGTTCATACTCCCATGCATTGTTTAAATGCTCCATTATTTAATTCTTTGGTTTGATTATATATTGTTTATTTATCCGATCTGATTGATAACGGTTGCCTACTTGTATGATGTATGAGGCATATATTCTTATTGTTTGTTTGCCATGAACAATCCTCATTCATAACAAATGTACCCCTCTCCCATAAAGTGTATAATATTTATTTCTTTATTTCTTTAGTCACCTGTTAATACAAGAATTAAAACGAACATCCGATAACCATTTCAAAATAAGATCAAAAGCTCTATCCAACGTCGAGTAATCATTTTCAAAACTTAACAGAACCAACACGCATTCATCCATCCTCCTGTAACTCGATTGCCGCAGGCATCGCCATCTACCTGTAAGTCGATTGCCTCCGGCATTGCCATCTACCCTTATCCGTAACTCCTCTTCGCACTCCATCTGTCGACTCTTGTTCCGTTTCGGTAGCACCCATTAGGTAGAACCCTTTGTATGATAACATAGGTAGAATTCCCTTATTCTTTGCATGCTAACATTAGGTAGATGTTCCCCTTTGTAAATCCTAACACATAGGTCCATATTGCATGACAACTCTAGAGCAGAGCTTCCCCACTTTTAGACCTTCTGTGCGTCTCCGATCTTGTGGCATGTTAGTCCGTTCTATTGCAAAGAGGTAACTGCCTAAGACTCGATTCAGCGAGCTACGACACCTATTGCTAGGACGTTGAACACACTGCCCACCCTCCTTTGACACAGCTGGTGTCCTCTTTTGTAAGTCCATGTTCAGATGGCAATCCTTAACCCCTAGTTAGCCGAACTACGTTTTGCTCTGATTCTCATTCCAGATGAGATATGTAGGCATAAGACGCGACGTCTTACCGAGCACACTTCTCTTTAACCCATAGGTAGCCGAGCTACGAAGACTCTGATTCTCATACTCAAATGAGATATGTAGGCAGTGGATGTGACATCCTTGCGAGTCATTTTCTTTTAACCTTCCTTTTAGTAAATAGTACTTTAGATATACCTACTGTTATACCCCAAAATTTGCCTCTTAATTTTTATGATAAATTGATTCATGCATGGCATTCATTTCACATTTGCATTCATTCATTAGCATACATTCTCATATAAATTATAAATTTTAATTTATTTATTATGTGATACAGATATAAAAAATAATAATAATTTTGGTTATCTGTATGATATAAATAAATTTTATATATATAAATAAAATAGTTTTAATTTAATGATAAATAAAAATAGATTTGAATTTTAATTGTATAATTAAAATTTTAAATTAATTTTATTTGTTAAAGCTCATTAAATTATAATAACTATTTTTTATAATTTAGTGACTCATGTTCCATTTATTCATTATTTATAAATAGTATTTATTTAGTAATTCACGTTTTTTACTTAATAAAATTTATTTATAAGAGTAACATTTTTTAAGCCCATAAATTATAAAATAATTTTGGTTGATATAAGTAAGAATAATTTTGATTTTTTTTTTAAATGATGAAAGTAAAAATAGAAATAGGTTTAAATTTTAATTCAATTATGTAACTAAAATTTAAATTAATTTTTATTTAAATTATTCATTATTTATAATAATATTTGTATTTAATAAATATTTAGCAAGGTTAAACCCTAACTCTCCTAAAGTATAGGAAGGGATCCAAATATTTAGCAAGGTTAAACCCTAACTCTCCTAAAGTATAGGAAGGGATCCAAATATTTAGCAAGGCTAAACCCTAAAGTATAGGAAGGGATCCAAATATTTAGCAAGGTTAAACCCTAATCCACACCATTATAAATACTTCATATGGCTGCAGCAAAAGGGGAAGAGGAAAAGGAGGAGAGATACAGCAGAAGAAGATACACAAGGCAAGGCAGAAGCAAGAAGATTCACGGGTAGGGAAAAGAGAAGCAACCATAAAGCACTCATAGCCTGAATAAGAACAACACACATACAGTGAGCAAGCTAGAAGAATTAAATCCCCAATAAGTGTTCATTATGGAATTTGCATCCAGCATGAGTACCTTGCAATACTCCTTAATTCATGCATGAATAATATTGGTTTAATATATATATTGTGATGATGTATTCATGGTTTGGTGGATGTTGATATTGCTTTATTCAAGTATGCATCTGTTCATGAAATGTCATAGCATGTTGGAGAAATTCTGTTTGCATGATTAAAGAATTATATTTGTCATTTAATTATTATTATATGAGTGTTGTTTCTAGCATGATTATGTTTATTTCACATGCTGTTATTACATAATAATGATGATGATGATATAATGGTGATAATATAAATCCTTGGTTGTCTTTAACATGTATGTGTAAGGTTTGTTTTATCATTATCACTTGCAGTAAAGAGAACTAATACATGAGTAAAATAATATAAGTTTCTTGATTTGTGCATGACTATTTTTATTATTGCATGATAATTACATATGATCTTATTTTATGTGTGTGGTTTGATATAAGATGAAGTTACAGGTTTGTTGTATTCACATGAAAGAAACAGTATGAGAAAAAATAAAGTAGCTTGCCGTAAGAGAGAAAGTTGTAACATGCATGGTGGTGTTGCGTCAAAATGGAAAAATCCATGTAGAATTAATATATATTTTAATGAAGGCGAATAAATAACGAATGGACCAACATTGCTCGTTGGTAGCTCCCACTTCACTGCAACGTAGAGGTCCTGGGTTCGAGCTTATTCCCTTTCCACTATAATTAATTCACTAGTCTTGTCCCTCGAACGTTGCCTTCGAATATATGACTTTGTCCCTCGATGACCCTTCGTTGTAGCCTACGATTAAATGATGATCGTCCCTTCGAATGCTAAGGTATCCTTACAAATGTTGCCTTCAATGACCAATCGACGACCCCACGATGTCCCTTTACATCCAAAGGATAAGACTACTTACTTCTCAATAGTAAGGACAGTTTTACCCTCCTAAGGATAGGAAATACCTATAAAGACATTGGTTAGGTATAACTCTTAAATGCTTGCTCACAGCTTAAAATACTTTTCACACCTCACACTTTTCAAAACATCTTTTAGAAAATCACCACTTGGTATACATTCGCACCAGAATCATCGCCGAGTTATATTTTTCTAAACATCTTTCAAAATCAAACGAGATAAACACTTTGTATACATTCGTACAAGAATCATTACAAAGTTAAATTCTCCTTTCAAATATTTTCTAAACACACCACATTTCTCAAACACTTTCTCAAACAAGGAAAACATAAGTGAGTTAAGCAATTAAGAGCCCATGGATAACCATGGATACAAAGGGTGCTAACACCTTCCCTTTGTATAATGTACCTCCCGAACTCAAAATCTAATCAAGGTCTTTCCTGTTCTTTTCCGCCTTTCCTTATTGGATAAAAGAAAAGTCGGTGGCTACTCTTGTTATCCGCAACATTGCTTTTCAAAGCAAAAACACAAAGTCAGTTCACCGTATCACAGAACTGGCGACTCTGCTAGGGAATCTTAAAAAGAGAGGTTACCTTAAAGATAAGATCACTTATGTTTTCGAATTGTTTCTTTGTCTGATTTACTTTTAAGGGATTATTTGGGTATTCTATGCTTGAGTGAAAGATCCTACACCCGGATCTAGTGTACCTTAGGTAAGTAGCAAGAGATCATCGCGACTGTCCGGCGTATACTGGAATGGTTAAAATGATGGCTACGGTTAATGTGACACTTTGGATGTCCTGATGTTCCTCATGTTTACTTGAGGAAAAATTTGGCGTCTGCGTGGTGTCATCAAAGCATTAACCAGATCTTTAGAACCCTAATTGACTCATCCTAGCCATTAGAAAGTAGTGAGATAACTGACTTCGGTTCCGACTGGGGTTCGTTGATACTCGATACTACACTCTTTGAGATTGGACTTTAGGGAAATTTTGGTCAACCACTTGGTGTTACACTGAAGTGGACTTAAGGAAAGGTCAATGATTTGAGATCCTTCTAGAACCCGGTTACTATTCTAGGACAGGTTGAACCAACCAAACTTCAGTGGGGAGGGTACTTACCTATGGAACTCATGCAAGCCTTAAAACCTAGGAATGATTGTGGTGTGACTTGTGTGTGCTTGTTACTTACTTGACATCATAACATCATGACATCATGGCATTGTACTAACCATTTAGGGACTTAGGGATTTAACTTTGCTCTGTTTTGTAGGGCTATGGCTTCCAGGAAAACCATCCGGATCAATTTTGTAGCGACCTCTCCTCAACTCAAGGATTTAGTGTCAGAACTTCCCGATCATGCTTAGTTCATCAAGAAACATGGTTATCTCCTCAATTTAGTTACCACCGGTTTCAAGGAAGATATGATGAGAGTTCTATTCCAATTCTTCGATCCTAACCATCATTGCTTCACCTTCCCAAATTATCAGTTGGTACCCACATTAGAAGAATTTTCCAGATTGTTTGGGATACCTATCCTTGATCAAACACCTTTCAGTGATTTATAAAAGATTTTGAGGTCTGAAAAGGTTGTCGCGGCTTTACACATGACAAAGTCCGGCATTGAAACTAATTGGGTAACAAGAAGTGAAGTTAAGGGTTTACTTGCCAAATTTCTGATAAATAAGGCCCGAGAATTCCTAAAAGCTATGAGTGTCCATGCTTTCGAAGATGTTCTAGCATTACTAATCTATGGTTTGGTGCTATTTCCTAATCCGGATCAATTCATAGACATGAATGCTGTTAAGATATTTCTCACTCATAACCCTGTGCCCACCTTGCTTGGAGACATTTTGCATTCCCTTCACACTCGTACTATGAAAAGGCAAGGGACTCTCATGTGTTATGTACCTTTATTATCTAGGTGGTTTATTTCGCACCTTCCTCAATCAGTCTTGAAGAATGAGAAAATTTTGAAATGGTCTCAAAGGATAATGTCGCTCTCCCATTCAGACATCCATTGGTGTCCCCAACCCAAAGAAAATGTTATCATCATTGACCGTTGTGGAGAATTCTCTAACGTACCACTTCTGGGGATAAGAGGAGGTATTACTTATAATCCTGCTTTAGCCCTACGTCAGTTTGGTTATGCTCGAAGAGATGGTCCACATGAAATAATTATCCAAGGCACTGTGTTTGACTATGACAACGATTCTCAAGGTCTCCGTCAAAGGTTTGTACGAGCTTGGGGCATGGTGAAAAGAAGTACTTTAGGACAGAAATACTCTATTCCTATGGAACCTTATCTCAGATGGGTACGCGCCAGAGCTCGTGAGCTTATCATGCCATATCTTGCAATCGGACCTCTGATTGTTGAACCAAAAGTTGAAGGAGGTACCCCTCAAATCATTCCTTATCCAGATATGCCTACCAATGTTGAAGAATTGAAGAAATCTTGGATCCAGTTGAGAGAGGAAAGGGATACTTTTGAAGCTCAGTTATGTGCTGAAAGGAAGAAAGTATTAGAGCTCACCAGCCAGCTTAATGAGGAACGAAGTCTCAATGCATATCTCAGCCCAAAAAGAAGTCGTCCCTGGGAGACTTGAGCTTTCATTTTTTCTTGTAATGAACATTGATTAAAGAAATTATTAATAAAAGTTCCCCTTTTTGGTGGTTTACGCAAAGTTAAATTCCAAAAGTCCTTGAAAACATTTCATACATTGCATAGCATAACATAACATTGCATAACAGGTAATCTAAAGGATCAATGTTCTCACGGTCTTCCTCTCAAACAGAAAAATGGCCCTCAAACAAACTGTCAAGGATCTCCAGGCTCAGAATGCTCAATTCCAGGAGATGATCTTGAACTTATTCAAGGGGTAGGAGGAACTGAAGACTCTATTGCTCGAGAAGAAGAAAGACAAGAAATCTGTGAGTTACATTAACCCGGGAAGAAGGCTTAAAGGACAGGCTCCAGGAGTCAAGATTGGAATTCCGAAGGATAAAGAAGATGAGACAGAAAATGATTTGGAAGATGAGAATGTTGATCCCTTCAACCCTGAGGACGACTATGAAAATTATGAAAATGAACAATACTCTCCGAAAGATGATAAGTATAAGTTGCTAGAAGAACATATGCTAGCTATGGAGGGTCAGAAGGCGCCCGGTCTGGATTTTGAAAGCTTAGGTCTGGTCTCTGATGTGGTCATTCCTCGCAAATTCAAGGTCCTCGCTTTCACTAAGTATGATGGTGCGTCTTGTCCTCAGATGCATCTGAGAGCTTATGTGAGAAAGATTCAGCCGTATACCACTGATAGGAAGCTATGGATCCATTTCTTCCAAGAGAGTCTATCTGGCACACAGTTAGAGTGGTATTATCAGCTCGAGAGCTCTAACATCCGCACCTGGACTGATTTAGCGACAGCTTTCTACAAGCACTACCAGTATAATTCTGAATTAGCGCCTACTCGGCTACAGCTGCAGAATATCACTATGGGCTCTAAAGAAAGCTTCAAAGAATATGCTCAAAAATGGAGAGACTTGGCTGGCAGAGTCAAACCCCCTATGACGGATCGAGAATTAGTGGACATGTTCATGGGTACACTGTCTGGCCCATTCTACAGCCATCTATTGGGAAGTTCCTCATCGGGTTTCACTGAACTTATATTGACGGGTGAACGTGTTGAAAGCGGCATTCGAAGTGGAAAGATACCGGCGGCTACCTCTGCAAGCACCAAAAAGTCCTATCAGGGGAAGAATGAATCGAATGTTTTGTACGGTCAAAGGGGTCATAACAAGAAAAATCGTGACCATATTGTTGGAGCAGTTACGATTGCAGCGCCGCCATCTCAAAACTTCCAACACAGACAAGACAGGCCAAGAAGGCAGTTTACCAAGATCAATATGACTTTAGCACAGGCACTGTAGGGTATGCTAAAAGCAAATTTAATTACCCTCAGAGATCCTCCTGCAAATCCCAAAACTACTTCTCCTCGTTATAATCCCAATGCCAGGTGTGCATATCACTCTGGAGAAATTGAATTTGATCCTCCGTAGACTCCTAATGTCATCACTACTCCTATGCCTAATCATGACAAGACTGTTAATGTTGCGGATGACAATTCTCACATTACTAATGTAGCTGACTTAGCATCTTCTCTCCTGATCATCAAGAAGAATTTATTGCAAGCTGGTTTATTTCCAGGTTATCCTGAAAATTGCGATCTCTGTATACTCCGACCCAATGATTGCTTGAAGTTGAGGAATGGTATTCAACGGTTGATGGATGATCGTACAATTCTCTTTGAAAAGATTCCTAAGGTGGAAAACCCTATTGAAGAAATATATGTGATTGCTAGGTCCAAAGTTCCAGTGAAGATTACCGCTACTAGAGTGCCTGTGAAGATTACTGTTGAGCCCAAGGTAGCTCCCCTAATTATTACTGCACCTGACCCAGTACCGTATTCCTCAAGCAAAGCCATTCCGTGGAATTATGGAGGTGATGTTTACATCCACGGTATAAAGCAAGATGATAATTCTGCTAATCCTAATGACGTTGACATTGTTGGGACAAGTAAAATTACTCGAAGTGGAAGGATCTTCTCTCCAGAAATCTCACCTCCCGCCCCTGAAACCCGAGGAAAGGGACCAGTAATCAATCCTTCTCAGTCAAAGACACCAGTCGAAGTTACTACCGAAGATGTTGCCAAGCAGGAAATGGAAGAAATGCTGGAAATCATCCGTAAGAGTGATTTTGATGTGGTAGAACAGCTGGGGCATACTCCGTCTAAAATTTCGATGTTATCCTTGTTGTTATCTTCTGAATCTCATGCCAATGCGTTGATAAAATTCTTGAAGACCGCTCATGTACCTCAGGAGACATCTGTCGATCAGTTAGAAAATTATGTTGCTAACTTGGCTGTTGATAATGGCATAGGCTTTTCTGATGTTGACCTGACACTAGCAGGAAAGAATCACATTAAAGCTCTGCATATCTCCATTGAGTGTAAGGGGATCACCTTGTCTCATGTGTTGATCGACAATGGCTCTTCTTTGAATGTGCTACCGAAAGATGAGCTCGATAAGCTTGACTGTAAAAGCATTGAACTGAAACCTAGTGACGTTGTGGTGCGTGTTTACGATGGTGCGAAGAGTGTTGTCCATGGTGAAGTGGTTCTCCCTATCAAGATAGGACCTCAAGTCTTCAACACTACATGTTACGTAATGAACATTCGTCCTGCCTATTCCTGCTTGCTGGGACGCCCTTGGATCCATCGGGCAAGTGTTGTAGCTTCGTCTCTCCATCAAAAGCTGAGGTATCCAATAGAGGGCAAAATTGTCACTGTGTGTAGAGAAGAAGAGTATATTGTCAGTAGTGTGCATACCTTCAGATACGTCGAGATGGATGGTGAATTCTTTGAGACTCCTTCTCAGTCATTTGAAGTAGTTTCTCCGACCAGTTCTGTCCTTAAGCCAACTTCCTGTGTGCCCAAGGTTATTCGTGCTCCTCCTGCTATGATTTCTCTGAAAGATGCTCGAGCCGTGGTTGAAGATGGTGGTCGTACTGGCTGGGGTCAACTGATCGATGTACCGTACAAGTCTGATAAATTTGGCCTGGGGTTTAGCTCTGAAAAGATAGTCAAAGATCAGATTAATGCTGTAGAAGATGCTGATAGTGATTGCGACTTGGATAGATGGATTTTCCCAACAATTGGTGACGGACTCAATAATTGGAAGGCTGAAGACACTATCCCGATTTCCTTTAGTCAGGAGTAATTGTTATTGCTTATTTTAGTGTTTCAAATTTTGTAATTTTTATTATGAACAATTGAACTTCTTAAAGCATTGTGTCTATGCCCGGGGCACAATAGCTAATTTGTTAAGAGTTTTGTCATTTTCATAAGCATATTCACATTTAATAAATCAATGGACTTTTTGCATTCAAATATTGCGCTCTTTATCTTTCCTGTCATCTTTCAAATAAGCTATGCTTTCTTACACACACTCACGTAACAAATTGCAGATCCATATTCACTCTGGATCCTGTTGATAATAATTCTGCTACTGTTAATTATGGCTTTAAAAATACGATCTACCAAGCTGAGGATGGAAGTGAGGAAGATTGCGAAGTGCCTGGAGAGCTTGCCAGACTGTTACTGCAAGAAGAAAAGACTATACAGCCGCATGAGGAATCAATTGAAATTGTAAATATGGGTACTGAAGTAGACAAGAAAGAAGTCAAAATAGGAGCAGGCTTGGAAAACAGTGTCAAAGAAAGATTGATTCAGATGTTACATGACTATGTAGAGATTTTTGCTTGGTCTTATGAAGACATGCCAGGACTGGATACTGATATAGTAGTACATCGTTTGCCGATGAAGGAAGATTGTCATCCTGTTAAGCAAAAGGTTCGTCGCATGCGTCCTGAAATGTCTGAGAAAATCAAAGCCGAGGTTATGAAACAATTTAATGCAGGTTTTCTAGCTGTTACTTCTTATCCTCAATGGGTTGCTAATGTGGTACCAGTGCCAAAGAAGGATGGTAAGGTGCGAATGTGTGTAGATTACAGAGATTTGAATAAAGCAAGTCCCAAAGATGACTTTCCACTTCCGCACATTGATGTTCTGGTAGATAACACCGCTCAACACAAGGTATTCTCATTCATGGATGGATTCTCAGGTTATAACCAGATTAAGATGGCACCTGAAGACATGGAGAAAACTACGTTTGTGACGCAATGGGGCACTTTCTGTTACAAAGTAATGCCATTCGGTTTAAAGAATGCAGGGGCAACATACCAGCGTGCTATGGTGGTTTTGTTCCATGATATGATCCATCATGAAATAGAGGTATATGTGGATGACATGATAGCCAGATCTCATACTGAAGAAGAACATCTCGATCATTTATACAAACTGTTTGAGAGGTTGAAGAAATACAAGTTGAGATTGAACCCGAACAAATGCACCTTTGGAGTAAGATCTGGTAAACTCTTGGGCTTTATTGTTAGTGGTAAAGGAATTGAGGTTGACCCGGCTAAGGTGAGAGCTATTCAAGAAATGCCAGTTCCCCGTACAGATAAAGAAGTCAGAGGTTTCTTGGGACGCTTGAATTACATTGCCCGATTTATCTCCCATTTGACTGCTACTTGCAAACCCATCTTCAAATTACTGAGGAAAAATCAAGAGATAAAATGGAATGATGAATGTCAAGAAGCTTTTGGCAAAATCGAGAAGTATCTCCAAGAACCTCCAATTCTGATGCCACCAATTGAAGGAAGACCTCTAATCATGTATTTGACCATGTTAGAAAATTCAATGGGGTGTGTGCTGGGGCAACATGACGAGTCTGGTCGAAAAGAGCATGCAATATACTACCTTAGCAAAAAGTTTACCGACTGTGAAACAAGATACTCACTGCTTGAGAAAACTTGTTGTGCTTTGGCTTGGGCTGCTCGCCGACTAAGACAGTATATGTTGAATCATACCACTTTATTGATTTCTAAGATGGATCCTATCAAATATATATTTGAGAAACCTGCTCTCTCCGGAAGAATAGCAAGATGGCAGATGATTTTAACAGAGTATGATACCCAGTATACTATCCAGAAAGCAATCAAAGGAAGCGTGTTAGCTGATCATTTGGCTCATCAAGCAGTTGATGATTACCAATCTATGAATTTTGAGTTCCCTGATGAGGATGTTATGCTTGTTACTGATTATGAAGAACCCGGATGAAGGACCCGAACTGGGATCCCGATGGACTATGGTTTTTGATGGATCTTCTAATGCATTGGGCAATGGTGTTGGTGTTGTAATTATTTCTCCCAAGGGTTGCCATACGCCTTTCACTGCTAGACTATGTTTTGATTGTACCAATAATATGGCTGAGTATGAAGCATGTATTTTGGGACTCAGAGCTGCTATAGACCTGAGAATCAAGTTTTTGAGTGTGTACGGAGACTCAGCCTTAGTAATCAGTCAGATCAAAGGAGAATGGGACACTAAACATCCGAATCTCCTCCCTTATCGAGAGCGGGTGTTGACATTAATCCCATACTTTGAAGAGATTACATTCGAACATATTCCACGAGAAGAGAATCAGTTGGCAGACGCATTGGCTACCATGTCATCTATGTTCAGAGTCAGATGGGACAATGAAGCTCCCATGATCACCATTGAACGATTAGATGAACCAGCGTATTATTATGAACTTAATGTTGATGAAGTAGAAGAGAAACCTTGGTTCCACGAAGTAAAAAGATATTTAGAAACTCAGGAATACCTTGAAGGGGCATCCATCAATGACAGAAAATTTCTGAGGAAGTTCTCCGCTAAATTCTTTTTGAGTAATGGAGTATTATACAAACGTAATCATGATTCGACTTTGCTTCGCTGTGTGGATAAAAAGGAAGCAGAAAAGATTATGGAAGACATGCATGACGGTATTTTTGGGACTCATTCTAGTGGACATACGATGGCCAAGAAGATTCTGAGATCAGGGTATTATTGGTCTACCATGGAAGCTGATTGCCACCAGCACTCCAGAACTTGTCACAAGTGCCAGATCTATGCGGACAAAGTACATGTACCTCCTGCTCCATTGAACGTGTTGACAGCCCCTTGGCCCTTTGCAATGTGGGGCATTGATATGATTGGAGAGATTAAACCTACTGCTTCTAATGGACATCGTTTCATTCTTGTTGCTATTGATTACTTTACGAAGTGGGTAGAGGCAGCCTCATTTGCTTCTGTCACCAAGAATGTGGTGGCACGGTTCATCAAGAATAGTCTTATTTGTCGATATGGCATCCCTGAAAGAGTTATCACTGATAATGGTACTAATTTGAACAACAAGATGATTACTGAACTCTGCACGCAGTTCAAAATAAAACACCATAACTCTTCTCCATACCGGCCAAAGATGAATGGCGCCGTAGAAGCTGTTAAAGAATATTAAGAAGATTATACAAAAGATGACAGTAACATACAAAGACTGGCATGAGATGTTACCATTTGCTCTTCATGGTTATCGCACTTCAGTACGCACTTCGACAGGGGCAACTCCTTTCTCTTTAGTCTACGGAATGGAAGCCGTTTTACCAGTGGAAGTTCAGATTCCCTCTCTAAGAATTATGAAAGATGCAGGTTTAGATGAAGATGAATGGATTCAGACTCGACTCGATCAAATAAATTTGATTGATGAAAAGAGACTTGCGGCTGTTTGTCATGGACAGATATATCAGAAGCGCATGACCCAGGCATTTAATAAAAAAGTCAAGAGACAGGTGTATCAAATTGGCGACTTGGTGATAAAGCGTATCATTCTACCACAAGGTGATCCTAGAGGCAAATGGACTCCCACATACGAAGGGTCATTTGTAGTTAAGAAGGTATTCTCTGGTGGAGCCATGATGCTTACTACAATGGATGGCGAAGATTTCCCGCATCCCGTGAACGCGGACATAGTTAAAAAATACTGCGCATAAAAGAGACCCGTTAGGTCGACATATCTAGGCAAAAGTAAGGGCATCCCGCGAACCAAAAGGGTTCGGGCAAAAATTAGGGATAAACATATAAAAATGTACACCCGGCAAGTCGAAAACCTGAAAAGGCGGCTTGGGCAAAAAAGGGTATCCTGGTGGACTGAAAACCTGAAAAGGCGGTCCAGGCAAAAATTAGGGATTAAAGCGTATGACTATGTCCCGTTCTCGGTCAGCTTCACCAAAGTCAAAGAGACTGAACAAGCCAATCACTTCTATCCGACAGCAAGAGATGAGATGCTTGAAGACATAATAGCAGTAGTAGAATTAAAATCAATAGGACTTTTTTTTCATAGCTGTTTTTTCTTTGCTTTCTTGACAATTTCCTCTTACTAGGATTTCTGTCTCCTTGTATTAAAATTGCTTGTTTATAGGCCCTCTTTCAAAATCAATACAATTTTTTTCAAAAAGATACTTTTGTTTTACTTTCTCCGTTTTGTTTGCATAAACGTCCATTGATTTAATTCGAATTAATATATGCATTTGAATATGATTGATGTTTACCGAAAATACATGCATAAAATAGAAATAGCAATTACTAAAAGACTTTAGGATCAAGGATAAGGTTTAACCATGCGTTCTAACAAATCCGGTTGCAAATCCTATTCCCCAGCAAAACCAGTTATTCCCAGAAGAAATTGGCACTACTAGACAGACTGGTCATCTCTTTTATCCCCAGTCAGGTTCTGTTGAATATTTCTACCATCAGACAGAAATCAAATATCCCCAGCTAAGAAAGGGTCATCAATACAAATATCTCCAACTAGAATATCGGGATTTAGTTTCCCATGGCAAAAAAATTCAGACGCATAATTCATTCATGCATCATTTCACAGCATATACATGCATGCAATGTTCGCATTTATTTTCAAGCACATAAAACATCTCATAAATCATGACATGGCATGAGGCTAACTCTTTTTTTTTCAGGTTAATTATCCTCCTGATACAGTCAAAATAAAGATTCATTCAGACGGATATCGTTATCGATTACATTCAAGATTCAGATACATCTTTCAGATATAATCCATATGAATATTCATTCTGACAAGCATTCTGATATCCTTCTAATGATGGCATCTTTAAGCCCATCCCAGACATTTATTGCAAATACAACATATACAAATATTATCAGATATAGCCTAACGTACAGCTCATTCTGATTCAGCCTAACGTATGGTTCCTTCAACTGTTCCAATACGGTCTAGCGTACGACCCATTTGGATATCCATCCCCTCAGATACTACCTAGCGTACGGTACATTCTGAAATGTAGTCTAGCGTATGACTACCCCTTTTATCATCATATACAGCCTAATGGATGGCTTATTCTGCTACTCAGATATGATCTAGCGTATGATCCATTCTGATCTTTTATCCTCAGATACAACCTAATGAACGGCTCATTATGCAACTCAGATACGGTCTAGTGTACGACCCAGTCTGGCTCTTCTCATCAGATACTACCTAGCGTACGGTACATTCTGAAATGTAGTCTAGCGTGCGACTACTTTTTATCGCCAGATACAACCTAACGGACGGCTCATTCTACTACTCAGATACGATCTAGCGTACGATCCATTCTGATCTTTATTTCTCCAGATACAGCCTAACGGACGGCTCACTCTGCTACTCAGATAAGGTCTAGCGTATGACCCATTCTGATCCTTATCTCATCAGGTTCAGCTCACCCTAATATCACCTAATGGATGACTCATTATACGGTCTAGCGTACGACCCAGTGTGACACCCATGTCTTCAGATATGGTCTAATGTACGACGCACTCTGAAGCTCTCATCATCAAACTTTCTGGATGGCATCTTTAAGCCCATCTCCATCAAGACTATCTTTTAATTAACAAGTGAAAATTTTTGGGGCATTCTAAGTGTTCAATAATCTTCCACCTCCAGATCACGAATGTCGTACATACCATTCTAATTCTCTCGGTTTAAGAATATTGAACAGGGGCAGCTGTCATACCCCAAAATTTGCCTCTTAATTTTTATGATAAATTGATTCATGCATGGCATCCATTTCACATTTGCATTCATTCATTAGCATACATTCTCATATAAATTATAAATTTTAATTTATTTATTATGTGATACAGATATAAAAAATAATAATAATTTTGGTTATCTGTATGATATAAATAAATTTTATATATATAAATAAAATAGTTTTAATTTTATGATAAATAAAAATAGATTTGTATTTTAATTGTATAATTAAAATTTTAAATTAATTTTATTTGTTAAAGCTCATTAAATTATAATAACTATTTTTTATAATTTAGTGACTCATGTTCCATTTATTCATTATTTATAAATAGTATTTATTTAGTAATTCACGTTTTTTACTTAATAAAATTTATTTATAAGGGTAACATTTTTTAAGCCAATAAATTATAAAATAATTTTGGTTGATATAAGTAAGAATAATTTTGATTTTTTTTTTAAATGATGAAAGTAAAAATAGAAATAGGTTTAAATTTTAATTCATTTATGTAACTAAAATTTAAATTAATTTTTATTTAAATTATTCATTATTTATAATATTTGTATTTAATAAATATTTAGCAAGGTTAAACCCTAACTCTCCTAAAGTATAGGAAGGGATCCAAATATTTAGTAAGGTTAAACCCTAACTCTCCTAAAGTATAGGAAGGGATCCAAATATTTAGCAAGGTTAAACCCTAAAGTATAGGAAGGGATCCAAATATTTAGCAAGGTTAAACCCTAATCCACACCATTATAAATACTTCATATGGCTGCAGCAAAAGGGGAAGAGGAAAAAGAGGAGAGATACAGCAGAAGAAGATACACAAGGCAAGGCAGAAGCAAGAAGATTCACGGGTAGGGAAAAGAGAAGCAACCATAAAGCACTCATAGCCTGAATAAGAACAACACACATATAGTGAGCAAGCTAGAAGAATCAAATCCCCAGTAAGTATTCATTATGGAATTTGCATCCAGCATGATTACCTTGCAATACTCCTTAATTCATGCATGAATAATATTGGTTTAATATATATATTGAGATGATGTATTCATGGTTTGGTGGATGTTGATATTGCTTTATTCAAGTATGCATCTGTTCTTGAAATGTCATAGCATGTTGGAGAAATTCTGTTTGCATGATTAAAGAATTATATCTGTCATTTAATTATTATTATATGAGTGTTGTTTCTAGCATGATTATGTTTATTTCACATGTTGTTATTACATAATAATGATGATGATGATATAATGGTGATAATATAAATCTTTGGTTGTCTTTAACATGTATGTGTAAGGTTTGTTTTATCATTATCACTTGCAGTAAAGAGAACTAATACATGAGTAAAATAATATAAGCTTCTTGATTTGTGCATGGCTATTTTTATTATTGCATGATGATTACATATGATCTTATTTTATGTGTGTGGTTTGATATAAGATGAAGTTACAAGTTTGTTGTATTCACATGAAAGAAACAGCATGAGAAAAAATAAAGTAGCTTGCCGTAAGAGAGAAAGTTGTAACATGCATGGTGGTGTTGTGTCAAAATGGAAAAATCCATGTAGAATTAATATATATTTTAGTGAAGGCGAATAAATAACGAATGGACCAATATGGCAACGTAGAGGTCTTGGGTTCGAGCTTACTCCATTTCCACTATAATTAATTCACAACTATTTTTCTATTATTAAAATAAAACCCATTAATTAATTTTCTAATTAATATATTATATTAGTTATTTAAACTAGGATATAATTTAATCTAGTTTATGAATTAAATTTTCATATATCACTTAATTAATTAAAATGGGCTATTTTGAATAATAAAAATCTAATTATATTTCTTTTTCTCTTTTCTTTTAAAATTTCTATCAAATTAGTCTAAGTTTTTCCATAAATTCATTAAAAAAAAGTTTCTATTATTATAGACTAAAAATATTCTTATTCATTCTTAAAATTAGTTTATTTATTTCATTTGTCATGAACTTTCTATGCCCTTTTAATTTTGTACTCGTTAATTAAGATTTAGATATTTTATATCCCCTTTTAAATTATGTACCCCCATCCCGAAGCCATGTAATAGCGTAGTGTTATTTTTCGCACTTTAATTTTTCCATACTGTGAATATAATTGTCTACATGTATGCTAATAGGATTGCATGGAAAGATAAATAATCGAACTTAGATAAATTAATTCAAGATAATATATCTGAATCCAATCATTTCCACACTTGCACCTCTAGAGTAACCATCTCTTTGTTGCCTTACGATATTACGGTCATGTCCCGCGAATGTGGGGATACCCTTAGCAAAGACCCTTTCGATTAAATCATCATCATCCCTAAACAGATAAGTCATAGTCCCTTTGATCAAAAGGTCAATGTCCCTACAAGATAAATCATAGTCCCTCGAACGTTGCCTTCGAATATATGACCTTGTCCCTCGAACGTTGCCTTCGAATATATGACTTTGTCCCTCGATGACCCTTCGTTGTAGCCTACGATTAAATGATGATCGTCCCTTCGAATGCTAAGGTATCCTTACAAATGTTGCCTTCAATGACCAATCGACGACCCCACGATGTCCCTTTACATCCAAAGGATAAGACTACTTATTTCTCAATAGTAAGGACAGTTTTACCCTCCTAAGGATAGGAAATACCTATAAAGACTTTGGTTAGGTATAACTCTTAAATGCTTGCTCACAGCTTAAAATACTTTTCACACCTCACACTTTTCAAAACATCTTTTAGAAAATCACCACTTGGTATACATTCGCACCAGAATCATCGCCGAGTTATATTTTTCTAAACATCTTTCAAAATCAAACGAGATAAACACTTTGTATACATTCGTACAAGAATCATTACAAAGTTAAATTCTCCTTTCAAAATATTTTCTAAACACACCACATTTCTCAAACACTTTCTCAAACAAGGAAAACATAAGTGAGTTAAGCAATTAAGAGCCCATGGATAACGATGGATACAAAGGGTGCTAACACCTTCCCTTTGTATAATGTACCTCCCGAACTCAAAATCTAATCAAGGTCTTTCCTGTTTTTTTCCGCCTTTCTTTATTGGATAAAAGAAAAGTCGGTGGCGACTCTTGCTATCCGCAACATTGCTTTTCAAAGCAAAAACACAAAGTCAGTTCACCGTATCACACCTACACCCTTTAGACTAGAACAACACTTATGAAAAGGGCTCCCTAGGAGTACCTAGGATGTTTTGGGTGCTTAAAACCTTCTCATTACATAACCAACCCCTTTACCCAGATCTCTGACATTTTTACTAGTTTTTGATTCGATAAAACTTTTAGGTTTTTGTTCGCTTTTTAACCATTCCTTTGGATAAATAGAAGTGCGGTGGCGACTCGACTTGTATGGTTTACCTTGGATTTAGTCAATATCTCTAATGGTAACGAATACCCCACTACACATAGCATGTGACATCTTGTGTAGATGTGGAAGCCTCATTTTTCCTGAAAGATTTCTTTCCATTTGCATAGTTAACGGTTTATCATTTTTACCAAAGAACTTACGAGTCTTTTAACAAAAAACATAAAATTCTCATCTTCTTCAGGATCATCATTTGTTCGTTCTTCTTTTGAATCGACTTTTAGAGCAATACCTTTGGACTTTTTCTCTTGATTTTCATGTTATTCAAGTCTTCCAAGTTTCAATGTGTGTTCTTGAAGCTTTCCGAATAATGATGCGGATGTCATTGTCGAGAGACTCTTCTTCTCGGATATGGCTGTTACTTTCGATTTCCATTCTCTTGTCAATGATCTAAGTATTTTAAGGTTGAGATCATCATTTGTGAAGGTTTTTCCGAGTGCAATCAAATGATTTTTTAAATGGATGAATCTCTTCTGTAATGCAACAATGGATTCTCCGGGCAGCATTCTGAACATTTCATATTCTTGACTCAATGTGTTTAATCTGGATCTTTTAACTTCAGTGGTTCCTTCGTCAGTATCCACCAAAGTGTCCCATATTTATTTTGCCGATTTACATTGAGATATGCGTAAGAACTCATCCATACTTAATGCACTTTGAAGAATATTGATAGCTTTCTTTTCATTAAGTATTATTTTCTTATCGTCTTTATCATAGGAACTTTTAACCTTAGGAGTTCCAACACCATTGACCACACTAATTGGATTATGCGTACCATTTTCAATGGTTTCCCATATACCATCTCTTTGTGCTTCTAAATATGCTTTCATGCGGATTTTCCAGAAGTCAAAATTGTAGATGTTTAATTGGCTGCATTGTATGGTAAAACACTAGCTGGATTCTAATGTCTTGATTGATGTCATGACATGCTGTGGAGATGTTTGTCTGACTGCATTGTATGTTAGATTATCTAGTTGTACTCTGATGTCTTGGCTGATGTCATGACATTCTGAGTAGTGTATTGCAGGATTAGCTAATACAGGATTGATTGAATGTCAAACTGGATGTTATGACATTCATCCCTGTCACGGATACTGAGGAATAGAACAGGTGGTGTTCTACTATAACTCAGTATTTATTGTCAGTCTGCTTATCAAGAGGATAACAGACCTGATGTAAGTCTCTATGTGTGAATGTCAAAATTGGATGTTTTGACATTTATTAATGTACGCTGATACTGAAGCATGGACAGATTGATTCTGTACAGTACAGCAAATTGTACAGTCTGTTTTCAGGAAAAACAGACTTAGCATATGGTTAGTGATTTGAATGTCAAACTGAATGTTGTGACATTCATTCCTGACAGCGTATGCTATATTGTAGGTTGTTTAGTTTTTCTGTTTCAGCATTTTTCTCAGGCTATTCTTCAGGGATTCAACAGCTAAGAGAAAATCCAGGAAACCAACAACCAAGCTACATTTAATGAACCTAACAAATAGCCTATTTGTTGGTAACCTATACGTGGAATTTAGGGGAACTAGCGTGACCTTAAATTCAGGAGAATACAAGTACAAGGCCCAAGTGATGCAATATAAAAGGAAGTCATTCCTTCATTCAGAACTGGGGATTTTGAGGCGTGAAGATTTAGTGTGTCTGTCATACTTCACTGTTGTATTTTTGTGAGTCTTGTATTAGACATATCTTGTAAGCCAAGCTATTATCACATAGATGATTGCTTTGGTATAGGGTGTTCATTGAGTTGTAAGTGTTGTGTTACTCTAAGCTTTTAAGCGTGAGTGTTGTGTATCTTGATTAAAGTTGTTAAGCACAATCAAGAGTTGTTTGAAGTGTGACTTCAAAATTGTCTTTAATATTGATTAAAGGTAGTAATCACTGAGGTGATTGAGGGGGAGTGAGTAGGAACTCTGATCTTAGTGTAAGATTGAAATTGCATTGGGTAGGTATTAAGTGATAGGGTTAAACAGTTGGTTTAAGGTCTGAGTTAATACTACTAATAGTGGATTTCCTCCCTGGCTTGGTAGCCCCCAGACGTAGGTCATGTTGGACTGAGTTGGGTAAACAATTACTTGTGTTATTTACTGCACTTACTTTTAAGTTCTGCATAATTCTTGTCTGCGCAGAATCGGATGTCATAACAACCCGTGTGACATCGAAAGTCTGATAACTAGAATTTCAATTGGCATCAGAGCAGGCACCCTGCCTGTTAATTTTTGGGTGAGATCTAGGGAAGTTACTTTCTATTACCATGGACAAGGATATAGGACACTCAAATAGACCACCCATGTTGGATGGTTCTAACTATGATGACTGGAAGCCTCGTATGATAGCCTTCTTAAGGTCTCTAGATAGCAAAGTCTGGAGAGCTGTCAACAAAGGATGGGAACATCCAACGAAGACAGGTGAAGATGGAGTCAGTGTGCAAATTCCTGAAGAAGAGTGGGACAAGGAGCAAGAGGCATTAGCCCTTGGAAATTCTAAGGCCTTGAATGCATTGTTCAATGGAATCAGCAAGAACATCTTCAGGCTGGTGCACCACTGTGAGCTAGCTAAGGAAGTTTGGGATACCCTCAAGATAACTCATGAAGGTACCTCCAAGGTGAAGATGTCCAAACTTCAGATGCTGACCACCAAGTTTGAAAATCTGAGGATGAAAGAAGATGAGACTATTCATGACTTTCACATGAATATTCTTGAAATTGCAAACACCTCTGGTGGACTAGGTGAGAAAATGGCTAAAGAGAAACTTGTAAGAAAGATTCTCAGGTCCTTGCCTAAGAGATTTGCTATGAAGGTCACATCCATAGAGGAGGCTCAAGACATCTGCAATATGAAGGTGGATGAGCTCATTGGTTCTCTCCAAACCTTTGAAATGGGCTTGTGTGAGAATGCTGAAAAGAAGAACAAAAGCGTAGCTTTTGTATCAAATACTGAAGAGGAGTCAGAAGCAGGATATACTGGAGGTGATGAAAGCATATCAGAAGCCATAGCCATGCTTGGGAGACAGTTCAACAAGTTCGTGAAGAAGATTGATCAAAGAGGTGGACCTAATGTCAAGAACATCTCGTCTGACATCAGGAAAAGATCAACTTCTGAAGAAAAGTTCAACCAAGGCAAGGGAATCCAGTGTCATGGTTGTGAAGGTTATGGACACATTAGAGCTGAATGCCCTACTTACCTCAAGATGCAAAAGAAGGGGCTAGCTGTCACATGGTCTGAGGGAGATTCTGAAAGTGAATCTGAAGGAGAATCTGCTAAACATGTCACTGCACTAACGAGTGTTTGTGCCACTGATGATGAATCAAGTGCAGATGAACTGACCTTTGATGAACTTGCTGCAGCTTATAAGAAGCTATGTGTCACCAGTCCAGAAGTGTGTGTACAAGGAGAAAAGCAGAAGAAGCTCATCAAGGAGCTGGAAGATGAGAGACAAAAGCATCTGACAGTCATAGAGGGTCTAAATGGTGAGATAACCCTGCTGACCTCCAAGCTGGATCAAATGACTAAATCCATCAGAATGTTGAATAAAGGAACTGACACCTTGGAAGAGATCCTAAAGCTGGGACAGAAGTCTGGAACCATATCTGGTTTAGGCTTTGTGAAAAAATCCTCAGCTGAACTCAAACGCCCAAAGGCTAAAGTTCAGAAATTCAAGCGGAGGTCACATCCAATGTCTCAACATCAGGGAACCAGGATGAATAATCATCAGAAGAGGAAATTCCAGAAATGGAGATGTCACCATTGTGGTAGGCTTGGCCATATAAAATCATTCTGCTACAGGCTTCATGGTTACCCTAACCAAGCCTCTCATGTCAGACCTAAGCATAAGACATATAGGCACTATGTCCCCATCAAGAAGCGACAATGGTATGCTAGGTTAGCTCACATAGCTCTAAGGGCATCTACCAGAGAAGACTGGTACTTTGACAGTGGTTGTTCAAGACATATGACTGGTATGGAGAATATATTGGTGGATATACAACCTCACACTACCAGTTATGTGACCTTTGGTGATGGTGCTAAAGGAAAAATAAAAGGTGTGGGTAAGCTGGACTGCTCTGGAGTCCCAGAACTGAATAATGTACTGTTAGTAAAAGGACTGACGGCCAACCTCATCAGCATAAGCCAGCTGTGTGATCAAGGATACTATGTTCAGTTCACTAAGGAGCTATGTGTTGTGACAAACGGAGATAATCAAGAAGTTATGAGAGGATCCAGATCCAAAGATAACTGTTATCTGTGGGAACCTAAGCTCTCAAACCTCTCCACAATGTGCTCCTCTGCCAAGGAAGAACAGGAGGTGAAGCTGTGGCATAGACGCCTTGGTCATCTACACTTAAGGGGAATGAAAAAGATCATATCCAAGGAAGCAGTTAGAGGAATCCCAAAGCTGCTTATTGATGAAGGAAGAGTCTGTGGAGAATGCCAGGTGGGCAAGCAAACCAAGATGTCACATCCGAAGCTGGGACATCCTACAACTTCCAGAGTTCTGAAACTGTTGCACATGGACTTAATGGGACCTATGCAGGTTGAAAGTCTGGGTGGAAAGAGATATGCATATGTGGTGGTTGATGACCATTCCATATACACGTGGATAAGCTTCATCAGAGAGAAGTCAGATACATTTGATGTCTTCAAAGACCTGTGCATCAGACTCCAAAGGGAAAAGGACAGTTGTGTTGTCCGAATTAGGAGTGATCATGGTACGGAGTTCAAAAATTCCAAGTTTGATGATTTTTGCTCGTCTTAAGGAATAAGTCATGAGTTCTCCTCTCCTATAACTCCTCAGCAGAATGGGATAGTTGAAAGGAAAAATAGAACTATTCAAGAATCTTCCAGAGCTATGATTCATGCAAAGAAGCTCCCTATGCACTTTTGGGCTGAAGCTATGAATACCGCTTGCTATGTTCACAATAGAGTCACCTTGAGAAAAGGAACCTCCTCCACTCTGTATGAAATATGGAAAGGCAGAAAACCCACTGTGAAGTACTTTCATATCTTTGGAAGTAAATGCTACATTCTCATAGATCGTGAACAGAGAAGGAAAATGGATCCCAAAAGTGATGAGGGTATATTCCTAGGATACTCAACTAACAGCAGAGCTTACAGAGTGTTCAACTACAGGACCAATGTCATGATGGAATCCATAAATGTTATTGTGGATGATAAAGAGGAAGGAATCGATGTCATAGAGGATGTTGGAACATTCCTTGATACTACAACAGACATACCAGTCAAGTCTGAAGAAGTACAGGAGACTCCTACTGAATGTCAGGTAGATGCACCCACCAAAATGCCATCTATCAGAATTCAGAAAGACCACCCTAAGGATCTTATCATAGGAGATCCCAATAGTGGTGTGACTACCCGATCAAGGGAAATTAGCTCAAATTCCTGCTTTGTATCCAAGGTTGAACCAAAAAATGTGAAAGAAGCCCTGACTGATGAATATTGGATCAATGCCATGCAAGATGAACTGGAGCAGTTTAAAAGGAATGAAGTATGGGAGCTAGTTCCTCGACCTGAAGGGACTAACATCATTGGTACCAAGTGGATCTACAAAAACAAGTCTGATGAGAAAGGAGTAATTACTAGGAATAAAGCAAGACTAGTAGCTCAAGGATATACTCAAGTTGAAGGGGTTGATTTTGATGAGACGTTTGCACCCGTTGCTAGGCTTGAGTCGATCAGATTGTTGTTAGGTGTAGCATGCATTCTGAAATTCAAATTGTTCCAAATGGATGTGAAGAGTGCATTCTTAAACGGATACTTAAATGAAGAAGTCTATGTGGAACAACCGAAAGGGTTCTGTGACCCTAACCAACCTAAACATGTGTACAAGTTGAGGAAAGCCTTGTATGGGTTGAAGCAAGCACCTAGAGCTTGGTATGAAAGGTTGACTGAATTTCTGACCTCAAATGGATACAGAAAAGGTGGGATAGATAAGACCTTGTTTGTGAAGGATGAAGATGGAAAAATCATGATTGCTCAAATATATGTGGATGATATAGTGTTTGGTGGAATGTCAGAGCAAATGGTAAAACATTTTGTTCACCAGATGCAATCTGAATTTGAAATGAGTTTGGTTGGGGAACTGACTTATTTTCTTGGAATGTAAGTCAACCAAATGGAGGATTCTATGTTTCTCTCCCAAAGCAAGTATGCCAAAAACATAGTTAAGAAGTTTGGTATGGATAATGCTAGGCACAAGAGAGCTCCTGCACCTACTCATCTAAAGTTAACCAAAGATGATGGAGGGCCAAGTGTCGATCAATGTTTGTATAGAAGCATGATAGGTAGTCTTCTATACCTAACTGCAAGCAGACCTGACATTTCCTATGCAGTTGGAGTGTGTGCTAGATACCAAGCAGAGCCCAAAGTGAGCCACTTGAATTAAGTCAAGAGGATTCTCAAGTACATCAATGGGACTTGTGACTATGGGATGTTGTACTCACATGGTTCTGAGCCTGTCTTATCTGGGTACTGTGATGCTGACTGGGCTGGGAGTGCTGATGACAGAAAAAGCACATCAGGAGGATGTTTCTTCTTGGGAAACAATCTCATATCATGGTTCAGCAAGAAGCAGAATTGTGTATCTCTGTCCACTGCAGAGGCTGAATACATAGCAGCTGGAAGCAGTTGTTCCCAACTGGTTTGGATGAAACAGATGCTCACTGAGTACAATGTCTCTCAAAATGTCATGACATTGTTCTGTGATAATCTCAGTGCCATCAATATTTCCAAGAATCCCATCCAACACATCAGGACCAAACATATTGACATTAGACATCACTTCATCAGAGATCTGGTGGAAGACAAAGTGATTACCTTGGAACATGTAGCCACTGAACTCCAACTGGCTGACATATTTACAAAGGCTCTGGATTCTACTCAGTTTGAAAACTTAAGGGGCAAACTGGGAATATGTCTCTCTGAGAACTTATAGCAACCAATGATGTTTGGGATGTATTGTTTAATATCTCTGCCTATTAAACAATTGCAAGTGTGCTCTGATTGGTCAATAGATCATAGCTATGTCACTTGCAACAAGTGTGGCAACAAGAGGTTAAGGAGATATCCTAACTTGAGGCAGCCTATGCACCTGCAGGAGTTCAAGGACAATGTTCATGCAGGAGTGGTTCTGGATGTCAGACACAAAGTCATGGAATCTGATATGGTGGTACCTACTGTAAAGCAAGAGTGTGTGACTACTTGATCAGAGTTGTGAAGCAAGATCAAGTGGGTGTTGACTTGGGTGAAACTGTGAAGTAAAACCAAGTCTGTAATTCTGTCATGTGGATCTGTATTTTAAAGTGTTGCTTTGGCAACATTTTTGACAAAAGGGGGAGTAACAGGTGATACCCCAGGACAACAGATTGTCAGGACAGATATTCAGTATATGTGTGCTGCAATTAGAAGTTTTTATTTAACTTTTGTATGTGTGCTGATATGTGAAGTTTTTATTTAACTTCCATGTGTGTGAGTGTGTTGTCACTCAGAGTGTATTAGCTAGGTTAATTTCCTGCGAGGTTTCCGCTGCTATGGACTCTGTTGGGAGACCAAAGTGTTTTAGCCAAAAATTTGTCAAAGGGGGAGTTTGTAGATGTTTAATTGGCTGCATTGTATGGTAAAACACTAGCTGGATTCTAATGTCTTGACTGATGTCATGACATGTTGTGGAGATGTTTGTTTGACTGCATTGTATGTTAGATTATCTAGCTGTACTCTAATGTCTTGGTTAATGTCATGACATTCTGAGTAGTGTATTGCAGGATTAGCTAATACAGGATTTATTGAATGTCAAACTGGATATTATGACATTCATCCCTGTCAACAGATATTGAGGAATAGAACAGGTGGTATTCTACTATAACTCAGTATTTATTGTCAGTCTGCTTATCAAGAGGATAACAGACCTGATGTAAGTCTCTATGTGTGAATGTCAAAATTGAATGTTTTGACATTTATTAATGTACGCTGATACTGAAGCATGGACAGATTGATTCTGTACAGTACAGCAAATTGTACAGTCTGTTTTCAGGAAAAACAGACTTAGGATATGGTTAGTGATTTGAATGTCAAACTGAATGTTGTGACATTCATTCCTGACAGCGTATGCTATGTTGTAGGTTGTTTAGTTTTTCTGTTTCAGCATTTTTCTCAGGCTATTCTTCAGGGATTCAACAGCTAAGAGAAAATCCAGGAAACCAACAACCAAGCTACATTTAATGAACCTAACAAATAGCCTATTTGTTAGTAACCTAGATGTGGAATTTAGGGGAACTAGCGTGACCTTAAATTCAGGAGAATACAAGTACAAGGCCCAAGTGCTGCAATATAAAAGGAAGTCATTCCTTCATTCAGAACTGGGGATTTTGAGGCGTGAAGATTTAGTGTGTCCATCATACTTCACTGCTGTATTTTTGTGAGTCTTGTATTAGACATATCTTGTAAGCCAAGCTATTATCACATAGATGATTGCTTTGGTATAGGGTGTTCATTGAGTTGTAAGTGTTGTGTCACTCTAAGCTTTTAAGCGTGAGTGTTGTGTATCTTGATTAAAGCTGTTAAGCACAATCAAGAGTTGTTTGAAGTGTGACTTCAAAATTGTCTTTGATATTGATTAAAGGTAGTAATCACTGAGGTGATTGAGGGGGAGTGAGTAGGAACTCTGATCTTAGTGTAAGATTGAAATTGCATTGGGTAGGTATTAAGTGATGGGGTTAAACAGTTGGTTTAAGGTCTGAATTAATACTACTAATAATGGATTTCCTCCCTGGCTTGGTAGCCCCCAGACGTAGGTCATGTTGGACTGAGCTGGGTAAACAATTACTTGTGTTATTTACTGCACTTACTTTTAAGTTCTGCATAATTCTTGTCTGCGCAGAATCGGATGTCATAACAACCCGTGTGACATCGAAAGTCTGATAACTAGAATTTCAAAAATATTCTCCAGAAAATAGAGGGGGTTTGTTGCTACTACCACCATCTTTGAAAATTGGGTTTGCGCTTGCGGAAGCCATCTTCTGGATCTAAGGAGCAAGTTACCAGCAACCCGCTCTGATGCCAAATGTAAGTTGAGTATGCGCCTAAGAGGGGGGTGAATTAGGTTCTTTGAAAACTTTTTCCGATTTTATGATAACTTGTTCTTTCTTTTTTGGTTTGGTTATGCAATGAAATGGTAAAGTGCAGAAAGTAAAGAACACCAAGACGTATATTGGTTCCCCTCACAATCCGAGAGTACTCCAGTCCCCTTACCACATGTAAGATATTTTATTATAGTTAGATCTTATGGACAAGACAACCTAGTATTTCTATACATACTCTAACAAGAACACCAAGAACAATCCTCTTGGATTTTTCACTAAATACACTAAGAGAACAATCCTCTCTTAATGACTCTCTTGTTTCCAACAGTTCTGGACAACAAGAATAACAAGAACAATATGAGTTTTTATAAGTTTTTGAAAGATGGAACAATATATCAATCTATTGATTGATCTTCTCCTTTTAAGAAAACAATTCTCTTTATGACATATAACTGCTCTAAGAATGGTATGGATGAAACTATATGAATGTATATTGAGAATTCTGTGTAGAAAGTTTCACCAGAAAATTTAATCAAGAACACTTGAGAAAATTTAAAAGATGAAGAGAAATTTTTTTTGAAATATTTGTGTGAAGGAGGTGTGTTTAAATTCTGAAAATATATGGTATATATAACCCTTAGACGCCTTTCTAAATGGTCATAATTCGTGAATGGAGGCCATGATCCAAGAACACAATTCAGAAAAGGTTTTCATGAAAAAATGAATTTCTTTCTGCCACTGGTTCAGTGGTAATCGATTATCCAATATGGTGTGATCGGTTACACCTGAACCAACGTTTAAAAATTTTGAAATTTTTTACTATGTAATTGATTACCCAAAACATGGTAACCGATTACCTGCTGCAAAACTTGTCACAAGAGGTAGCGCAGACAGCTGGTAATCGATTACCTCAAACCTGGTAACCGATTACCATCAAGGCAGAATGACATAATGTAGTGAAAAATAAAATGTAAGGCCAAATGAAAATATTTAAGAGGCTTAAATGAAACATGATATGTATGTATGAAAACCTTGAGCGTTTGAATGAACATAGAGAGATTGAGAAATTTATACCTTAATAATTTGATCAAATCAATAGAAATCTTCAAGACTTAAAATTATTTTATAAGTGAAGCTTGACTTGCGCTTGAGTCTTGAACCATTCTTTTTGCGATGCACATTATCTTGTAGAGCATGTCTTCATCAAAACACTTTGAGAAGCTTGTCTTCACACGATATACCCCGTGCTTGTGCATCCATCCCGCTCAGAGGGAATCAGACGAAGAAGCCCTTTAGAGTGTATCTTGACCGCATGATATGAGATGATATACACTTCCAGGCATATGTAGATCGCCTTCAAACGTGTCCCTTGGACGATATAGCCTTCTACTCAGGATGTTTGGCTTGTGGGTCACGTCTAATGTATTCATATCTTCCTGAGTGTGTCATGCGCCAGTTCGGGTATATGCAGTTTGTTCCCAAAGACCCCTCCAATTTTGCTCCTCTTATAGCCCGCAGAGATGTAGATTTCATGTATGATGATTACCTTAATTATCTGGTGTCGGATGACGCATGAGGTACCATAGCTCCTAGCAACTGGAGTTGTGCATACAACTACGTCCAGTGGTATTTCAGAGTGTCACATCCTTATATGACACTGAATGCTCTAGGAGATCCACCTAGGTCAGCTCATCAGGAGATATTAGAGAACGATTAGACTAGGGAAGATTATGTTATTGATGTGTTACCTAGATGTTAATGTATCATGGATCTTGCGCTAGCATGATAGACAACTAAGTCTTTTCGGAAGGCTCTCCTAAGATGGACATTATAGATGTCATTCTTATTGAGGCACAAATGACCTTGCAGTACAAGAATCAACGAAGGAATAGGGAGGGTCTGACATACCCATTAATGTTGTATTTGTATTAGGCATTATGGATGTTATTATCGCTTGTTACTTTGTTATTGTGATTGTATTATGGATTAATTTTATTGCATTTTCATCTTATTCATTAAGTGTATGGCTTAATTTATAAAAATTATTATGATAGAATAGTTTTAATACACAATCTATTACATCGATGTATTTCAAGAAAATAAAAAGTCAAAATTTAATGACATGGGAAATACGGAAGTGCATCTTCCTAACTTACTATAAAAAAATCATGAGTCTCTATCAATTAGGAATATGTGTGGTGTATATAGGATTAATATCGAAATGCATCTCCTAATCAATTGAAGACAAAATGAATGTTTCTAGTTAGAAATGCATAAGGCGCACATACAATTAATACAAAAGCGTATCTCAAATTCGTATCTCAAATTCAATTTAAGACAAAAAAAACGTGTGATTTATTTACACGTGCATTTGATATAAAATAAACGCTATTTAGGGTGGGAGAAACAATATTTAGGGTGGGAGAAACAATTCTAAAAAAAAAATTGTCTCTGCCCACTCATTCATTCAAAATTAGTTTCAGGTTTGCTCTGAATTGGGATGATTAGTTATCCAACTCATATACAATCCTACCTAAAGTATATTATAAGATATGATTATCTTGTTTATATCTTATCATATTTGTTCCCTGCATTATATTTTTTCGTGTCTCTATCATATTTTAACCATCAAACATATCTCAATATTTTCCATCTAAATATCAGTGCACCTTTTATCTCATAAACTCCTTTACTAAAAGAGCTTTGGCTTTTTTAAAAGGTTATTCGTGGTATTTTTTTTTTTGAAGGTAGGTTTACCATATATCAATTTTAGGTTAGAATACTCATAAAAGGTCATTCGTGGCTTTTTATTAAAAGTTTCGAAGGTAGGTTTATGATATTTGGACTCTTGATTATATTTTCCAAACTAATGTTAATCGGGAGTATTTACACAATGACAGTCACACGTTTAAGCAAAGTTTAGTAAACATTAGAACAAGATTTGAGATTAAAAAATAGTGATATGTTCTATAGTTTTGTTAAAAAGTATAAAACCAGATATAACTTAATAGGACAGAACTAGATCAAGTTCCACTTCGTTCTCTGCACCAAACACTACCATAGTAATTTTTTCTGCATATTAACACTGCACCAAACTATATACTTCTCTGCTCTTTCAACAGAAACCTATGCTATTCTGCTATTCTTCTAATGCATGCATTATTGATTCCTGAGTGACTCGCTTTCCGAGATTTGATCAATGGTGGTAGGCGAGCCCGACGGAGAAGTAGCTGTCGAAGTTGAATTAGTTGGTGTGTGTCCTTGAACTGCTAAACTAGAAGGCTGCAACAGATTTGCATCAGGAGCCTTCTCCTTAGATGCATTCATGTTAACTTTTATCCTGCATTAGCAAGAGCTTGATCAATTTTTAATATGCTTCATACTACAAACTAACGAAGATCGGTTGTTGCCGAACGACAAAGCAAACTAATTAAACAACCAAGAGGGAACGGTCTTAAACTTACTTGTTATGAATATTGACATATTCATCGGTTTCATCAAGTATCTCCTCCTGAAATGCATTTGATGAAGATGGATTAGCATATAAGAACCATAACACAGTTTTCAATATCGTATCGGTTAAAGCCAGAGTTGCTTCATCACTCATCAGTATTGAAAACTGCATCAAAACATGATTAGAGTGGATTTAAGCAACTAACCTGAAGAAGCTCTTCGATTACATCCTCCATCGAAATAACACCAACAACCACTTCACTGGGCGGAAAGACGGGCAGGGGAGCATTATCAAGGTCCAGAATGCAATATGAACAACCTCTGTGTCGCTTTTTAAAAGCCGGCGTTGCTGGTGGACTTTTTTTCACCTGTGAACCGTCAGCCGTCAAAGTATCGCGCGGCTCCAACATCGCACCTACATTTGTGCCAACAGTCACCTCAAAGAGGTTAACCGAGTAGATCAACCACAAACTATCGCAAGACCCTCAAGGGAACAACTACATAACAATCTAAGATACTTTCTTTTGCGAGTTTAACAAACTCCTAACCACACTTTCAAAAACATGCCGCCGACACGAGGTTTATTATTTATGCTTATATTTAAATCTCTACCTTTATCTAAAGGAGCACTTTTTCCTTTGTTCTTACAGCTGTCTTGAAACTCGAGTTGTTCTGAATCTTTAATTTTTTTGTATGTTCCTTTTTTATCGTTTAGATCCCTATATACAACCGCAATATGACTGTGACCCTTCTGAAATTCATTCAGTATATCATACAGAGGCATATTCTCTGAAACACTGCAGAATGAAGAGTAAATTGTGACCACCGGGTTACCATAAAAGCATATCCACAACAAATTCAATTTCAATCTCATGTAAGGGATTTACCGAGGAATTTTTCTGATCATCATTTTTCTTAGAGGAACTGAAGCCTTTGAATCAACCATAAAGAGATTTTTAACCTGAATATATAAGTGAAAACCATTAAATTATAATGAACTCATGACATGATAGTGAATAGGAAGTGCTTTAGTAATTTATAACAAGACGGAGGAAACTTCACATCATGATTTTCATTTCAATATCAACTCATGTCCAACATTGTTACGAGAATAACGAGAAATTCCAAGGCGTTACAAGATTTACGATAGAAGGCTAATAACGGACATAATCGTTAATTGTACTAGTAATCCACCATCCACTCAGAAAATCTCAAAAGGAAGAAGAATTACCAGAACAAGTCCCATAATGTTTGTCCGCTCTCCTGCATAAACCGGGACTCGACTATGACCCATTGTCATTATTGAATTCAGGGTCTCCCTGCAGAAAGAAAAAATAAAACGGTTAAGAACAAGAGAAGAGAGAAATATAGTGGAGAAATGACAAAGAATGCACAAACCCACAAATTTAGAGTTGCATCCAAATCAAGGGAAAATGCCTTTGATATGGGAGTCATGGCATCTTTTGCGGTCTTTTCAGTCAATTCAAGCGCTCCGGCTATGATGGTTGTCTCATCGTGCGTTAAATCTCCTCCTTTTCCAGCCTACACAAGAAAACGAAATGAATTCCAGCCATGCTAAGTCAGAGCACGAAGCAAAGCACCCAGTTCCTCTCTAACTAGGTATTTTGAATTATATATACCTCATTCCCATGGAAATTCACAAAGGTCTTGAGCTCTGCCCTCTTTAAAAGAGCAGCTTTTCCTTTACCTAACATCCAATCAAGCACCTGAAAATATCACAACCTTCAACCTTCTTATAGCATAAAAACTTATCTTTTAAGTGCTTATGTATAAGTCATTTCTATAACAAAAGATAAAATAAACTCAAATTGTTTTCATATAAGCTATAAACTATTTTCATAAGCTATCATAGAGAGAAAGCTAGTACAAACAAGCTAAAAATAACTTATTGACATGCCTTAAGCTGTTTTTATAAGTTCTTCCAAACAGTCTCACAACTGTCTATGCTGAAGTTAATTAAGTCTAAGTCTAAGTCTAAGTCAATCCAAGCGTGCAATCCAAGCGTGCGCGCACACACACCTTACCTTGCTGATGGGATAAGCGATGGGATAAAATACTACAAGAAGAACACGAACAAGCGGGGCAAGCGTTGCGCCAACCATCAATCCATATCGCGTACAAATTGCTTGCGGCAATATCTAAAAACGGAAATCAGTAAACAATGCATAAGCTTCACAAAACAAGAAATTTCAGCACAATCGATTTAGTTCCAGTTAATCACACAACTAAATAAATCAACATAAACATGAACCTCTCCAAAGATGAGGATTAGAGTAACCGAAATCAAAACAGCAGCATAAGGAGGCACAATAGCATCAAGAAAAATCGGAAGAGTCTGCGACAAAAATAACGAATTAATCGATTAAGAAAAAAGCTAATTATGAATTAATCGATTAAGTAGCTACCTCCATGGCTAAAGAATTTCCAATCAAAAGAGTACAAAGCAAAAGATGCTGATTCTTAACCACAGGGAATATCTTAGCTGCAAGAAAACGGTAACAAATAATGGATTAAAGTTCATAAAGAAAGGAAAGAAGAAGAAAAAAAGAGATGTAGAATAAGCTAGGATTGAGTACCGGCATGGATACGATGTTGAGGACGACCAGATTTGATGAGAACTTCGAGGTCGACGAGTCCCAAAGACATGAGTCCAAGGGTGAGACCAGCCATGAGACCAGCGAAGCAAACCAATCCAATGATGAGAAGTATGTAGAGCCAGAATTTGGTTTCACAGCAAGGTGCATCAGCGGCCATATCTCTCTCTCTATGGGAAAAGTTTGGTTAGGAAAAGCGCTTTTTCATTGGCGTTTCAGCTTTTCTTCCCCACAAAACCATTAATAGCAATGCCCAGAGAGCATAAACATTATTATTTGACCGAAAGCAATGCTTTTTGTCTTTTTCTTTTCTTTTCACGTTGTAAACTTGGTTGGTTACTCTAGAAAAAATCAAATCATGTCCCAAACGTGAAAAATAAAAATAAAAAAATTTATTTTACTTTATAAATGACTTTTATAAAAAAAAAATTAAAATATTATAAAAATATATATATTTGTGTTTTTTTTAATTGAAAGATCAATTTTGACATCTTATAATATAAATATAAATTATTGAAGATTAAAATATAGTCGAAATTACAATTTCTTTAAAAATAAATTTTTATAAAAAATTATTTTAAATAGTTTCGAAATTAAGTAATTTTTTGAAATTTTGATATTCAAAAAGAGTTTTAATAAATTATAAAATATATAAAATAAAATTTTAAAAATAATTATTCAAATTAAATATTTATAAAAAAAAATTATGTAAATTTTTTTAATACAACTTTACGTAACACTATAAAAATCCTTAATTTTACATTTGTAAGGTGTTTAGTTTTTTAAAGAATTAATTTTGTCATTAAAATTGATTTAAACTTGAAATTATTTTTACAATTTTTAAGTTTAAATTTATTTTAAAATTTATTGTTTAATTTATTTTTAATCAAAATTAATTTTACTTAGATAATATTTGATAATGAATCAAAAGAAAAATAGGATATAATTGGGTTGAGAATAACAAATATGAGTATTGTGAGAAAGTTTCACATCGATTAGAAATGTGGAGATTTAAATATTTATAAATGAAAGAATACACATATCATCTTTACAAAAATAGGTTGCTCTTAAAGTAACTGTAAAACTATTTTACATTGTCATTGTATAATGATTAAGTATTCACAGCACAAAGAAACATAGTATTAATCAATTTACTCGAAATTAATTTTTATTTTTAAAAAAATCAAACACACATTTAGAATTTTTGAGTTGGTGTGATTTTTCACCATATTATTAACTAAATTGATGGGAATTTAAATATATGGTTATTGTGTACGTGTAGTTGTTAATAAGTCAATATGATAGATAAAAATTTATTTGCAATTTAATTCGAAGAATTTAGCAGAAATACACTAATAATATAAAAGAATTTTACATGATTAATTAATCATAAACATTGGATGTTAGGAAAATTTTGATTTTTAATTTAACCACCTATAAAATAATACAAGTATGATGATGATGATGAATTGATGATGATGATGATGAATTGATGATATATATATATATATATATATATATATATATATATATATATATATATATATATATATATATATATATATATATATATATATATATATATATATATATATATATATATATATATATATATATATTACAATTTAATTTGAATTCATTTTAAAATAAATATCTATTTGATTTAAAAATAAAATTATTCAAATTTTATTTCATTTATATGATTTATTTTTATTTAAAAAGTAATAAAGTTTAGCTAATTTTATTAGAATTAGTTTTTAAATAATTATTCATTACACTAAACGAGAAAGTTTATCCTCTAATGATAGGTTTCTTAAGTCTGGTTTTTTGGGTATGAATTATTGAACTAAGAAACACATAAGAAAGGAAATATAAAAGTGTTTAATCTATATCTTTTTACTTCTTCTATTTCTTCTTCTTTTATTAGATTTTAAGGTTGATGTTAAAATGTTTTTGGTTTTTTTTATACTGGATTTTCTTTTCATCCTCTTCACTCCATATATATATATATATATATATATAGGTTTGGGTTGCTCTACATCATCAACAATAATAGGTACGAAGGATCCTTCTGCAACCGCATTTCAAACTTCTACACTATGAGATTCAATGAATATTCGCATTCATGTTTTCCAAAAACCGAAACATTCACCGATGAAACAAGGTGATTTATTTATGCTAGAGTTTTCTTCTAAGAATGGTTTAGAGTAAGTCATGTATCTCGAATCTAAAAGCAATTTTCTAAACTCTTGTTTTGATGCCAATTATAAGTATTAGATACAACCTAACATGGGTGATTAGGTTTTCTAGATTTTTCTCGTTTTAACGTTAATTTTTTTTATAGTGAGATTTTATCGGAAGCGATATTGTATTTATGTAACTTGTTTAAAAATTAAAATGCAAAATTGTAAAGTGTTGAATGTAAAAAATGCGAGAAAATTATCATGGTTCACCTTCTTCAAATGAAGGCTAGTCGAGTCCCTCAATCTCCTTAGATAATTTTTCACTATATTTAAAATTCTTGTACAAGACTCACACCAAGACCTCTCTTACAAACTTCTAACACATACACAAGAAAGTACACTACTTTCTTAATGCAATTACTTTTGACCACACACTATGATGAACAAGTAATATACCATATTTTATTGAGAATATTGAAGAATTTTGTAGATGATGTTTCGTTGCTGGTGACAGTTTATCATTACATGACTTCTACGAGTATTTGTGATGAATTCGATGGAAGTTCAAGTTAAAGATGAGTTAAATATGAAGAAATATGAATAAATTGAAGAAGTTGAAGAAATAAAGCAAAGCCAAGAAATCGGGAAGAAATTATGAAGAAACGAGCATTTTCAGCATAATTTACATATTGAAGTTTGTCTAGTAAATTGATCATATTTGGAGTTTCGTAACTCGTTTTGAGACGGGGGTTTTTGCAAAATACAGCTAAGAAGAATATATAGCTTCTAGAATTATCACATGTGCAATGGAAAGTATCATGCATGTGATGCAGCATGTTCAAATCGTGTACGCAATGGAAAAATATCATGCGTGTGATGGGATGTTTTGGGGGTTTTTCTAACGCGTTTTGACTGCTTTAAAAGGGAAATTTTGGTGTTTTTTTAAGGGTAGCGAATTTTGGAAAGCAAGTGTGATTTCTACAGCATCAAAAGTGATTTTGAGAGAATTTGGAGCCATTGGAGGTCAATCCTTCAAGGGAATTCATATGTCATTCTTAATTGTGTTTTTGTATTGTATTTTGAATTATGAGTAGCTAAACTCCTATAGGTTAGGTTGTGTTTGATGAACATGTTTCAATATTGTTGGTACACATGTTGATTTAACTTTGTATGAATACTTTGATCTATAATTTTATTCAATTGCTTCTTGTTCGTAATGTTTTTTATGTGAGATATTCTTCTGTTCTGATTTTTGGCACATAGGGAATACTAATCATCAGCCTAGGTGTTGGACCTATGAAACTTTTCATACTTACGCTGGTTGATTAGGGATAGAAAACCCTAAGTAGTGGCTAGTGAATTAACATTTTATTGCACCACCTAATCCTGCTTACACTAGTTGACTAGGAATAGGAAACTCCAAGTAGTGATTAGTGAGTTATATCGTAAATGATTGGTTATAGCGGCTTTGATAATTCGCCATGGGATTATAGTGATAAAATCATCCATGTAAGGCATCGAACATCAACAATAGAGAAATAGGGGATTCTATACACAAGTTGACCGCTTCTATAATTCTGTCTAAACACTTTATTCTATTTTCGCTTTTCAAACCTGCCCCCCCCCCCCCCAATTTACAATTTTCTACGCATTGCATATTATTTTTCTTGTTCAAAAGAAGTCCCTTTGAATTTGATATTTTATTATTACGACGCTATCGATATATTTGCCGATAAGTCATCAAGTTTTTGGTATTGTTGTCGGAGATTGTTGGTATTTCAACAAGACGATGCTTCTGCAACATTTAGTTTATTAATTTTTGTTTCCAATTATAAATATTTTCATTTGTAAATATTTTATTTTTGTTTCTTCTTAATTTTTCTTTTCTATTTATTTTTATTTTTAGTTCTATTCCTATTTAAAAAAATTTAGTGAATACTAAGGTATTTTTCTTTTAGTTTAGATGTAAGGTCAAGACAATCATGGAAGAGGATATAGTTGTTGCTTTAGCAAATTACGTAGCTTATACAAAGGAACATGGAGCGAAAACTCTAATTCAAAATATTGCGGGAAATTATTATGAACCAAAACCTTACATCAACAGTAAGCAATTATGGAAGGAGGATTCATCATCTCAATTTGAAGAAATCTTGACCCAATTCATAAAGATTACTCATCTCAATTTCCAAAAAACCAACAGGCATCTAGAAATCTTGAGAAGTAACATGGAAACATCCTTAAAGAATTTAAAGATGCAATCTGGTCAAATATTTGGCCAATTAGCATTAAAATTGAGATACTTTTTTATGTTCGTAATTCATACATGACTTACTCTAAACCACTCTTAGAAGAAAACTGTTGATATTTCAACAAGGCGACGCTTATGCAACGTTTAGTTTCTTTATTTTTGTTTCCAATTGTAAGAAAAAAAAATTCTTCTTAATTTTTCTTTTCTATTTATTTTTATTTTTAGTTACATTCCTATTTTAAAAAATTTAGTGAAGTGCTACTAAGGTATTTCTTTTTGTTTAGATGTAAGCTCAAGACAATCATGGAAGAGGACATAGTTGTTACTTTAGCAAAGTGCATAGTTTATACAAAGGAACGTGGAGCGAAAACTCTAACTCAAAAGATTGCGGGAAATTATTATGAACCAAACCTTACATCAACAGTAAGCAATTATGGAAGGAGGATTCATCATCTCAATTTGAAGAAATCTTGACCCAATTCATAAAGATTACTAATCTCCATTTCCAAAAAATGAACAGGCATCAAGAAACCTTGCGAAGTAACATGGAAACATCCTTCAAGAATTTAGAGATGCAATCTGGTCAAATATTTGGCCAATTAGCATTAAAACTGAGATACTCTTTTATACTCGTAATTCATACACGACTTACTCTAAACCATTCTTAGAAGAAAACTGTTGATATTTCAACAAGATGACGCTTTGGCAACATTTAGTTTCTTTATTTTTGTTTCCAATTGTAAATATTTTAATTTGTAAATATTTTATTTTTGTTTATTCTTAATTTTTTCTTTTCTATTTATTTTTCTTTTTGGTTCTATTCCTATTGAAAAAAATTTAGTTACTAAGGTGTTTTTCTTTTTTTTTTTTAGATGTAAGGTCAAGACAATCATGGAAGAGGATATAATTGTTACTTTAGCAAAGTTCATAGCTTATACAAAGGAACGTGGAGCAAAAACTCTAATTCAAAAGACTGCAGGAAATTATTATGAACCAAAACCTTACATCAACAGTAAGCAATTATCGAAGGAGGATTCATCATCTCATTTTGAAGAAATCTTGACCCAATTCATAAAGAATACTCATCTCAATTTCCAAAAAATCAACCGGCATCAAGAAATCTTGCGAAGTAATATGGAAACATCCTTCAAGAATGTAGAGATGCAATCTCGTCAAATATTTGGCCAATTAACATTAAAACATAGATACTATTTTATGTTCGTAATTCAGACGTGACTTACCCTAAACCACTCTTAGAAGAAAATTGTTGATATTTCAACAAGACGGCGCTTTTGCAACGTTTAGTTTCTTTATTTTTGTCTTCAATTGTAAATATTTTGTTTTTGTTTCTTCTTAATTTTTATTTTCTGTTTATTTTTATTTTTAGTTCTATTCCTATTTTTTTTTAAAATAGTGAAGTGATACTAAGGTGTTTTTCTTTTTGTTTAGATGTAAGGTCAAGACAATCATGGAAGAGGATATAGTTGTTACTTTAGCAAAGTTCATAGCTTATACAAAGGAACGTGGAACGAAAATTCTAATTCAAAAGATTGTGGGAAATTATTATGAACCAAAACCTTACATCAACAGTAAGCAATTATGGAAGGAGGATTCGTCATCTCAATTTGAAGAAATCTTGACCCAATTCAGAAAGATTACTCATCTCAATTTCCAAAAAATCAACAGGCATCAAGAAACCTTGCGAAGTAACATGGAAACATCCTTCAAGAATTTAGAGATGCAATCTGGTCAAATATTTAGCCAATTAGAATTAAAACTGAGATAGTCTTTTATGTTCATAATTCATACACGACTTACTCTAAACCATTCGTAGAAGAAAACTGTTGATATTTCAACATGATGACGCTTTTGCAACGTTTAGTTTCTTTGTTTTTGTTTCCAATTGTAAATATTTTCATTTGTAAATATTTTATTTTTGTTTCTTCTTAATTTTTATTTTCTATTTATTTTTATTTTTAGTTCTATTCCTATTTTAAAAAAATTAGTGAAGTGCTACTAAGGTGTTTTTCTTTTTTTTTAGATGTAAGGTCAAGACAATCATGGAAGAGGATATAGTAGTTACTTTAGCAAAGTTCATAGCTTATACAAAGGAACGTGGAGCGAAAACTCTAATTCAAAAGATTGCGGGAAATTATTATGAACCAAAACCTTACATCAACAATAAGCAATTATAAAATAAGGATTCATCATCTCAGTTTGAAGAAATCTTGACCCAATTCATAAAGATTACTCATCTCAATTTCCAAAAAATCAACAGGCATCAAGAAATCTTGCGAAGTAACATCGAAACATCCTTCAAGAATTTAGAGATGTAATCTAGTCAAATATTTGACCAATTAGCATTAAAACTGAGATACTCTTTTATGTTTGTAATTCATACACGACTTACTCTAAACCATTCTTAGAAGAAAATTGTTGATATTTTTCAACAAGATGATGCTTTTGCAACGTTTAAGTTTCTTTGTTTTTGTTTCCAATTGTAAATATTTTATTTTTGTTTCTTCTTAATTTTTCTTTTCTATTTATTTTTATTTTTAGTTTTATTCCTATTTAAAATAATTTAGTGAAGTGCTACTAAGGTGTTTTTCTTTTTTTTTAAATGTAAGGTCAAGATAATTAGGGAAGAGGACATAGTTGTTACTTTAGCAAAGTTCATAGCTTATACAAAGGAACATGGAGCGAAAACTCTAATTCAAAAGATTGCAGGAAATTATTATGAACCAAAACCTTACATCAACAGTAAGCAATTATGGAAGGAGGATTCATCATCTCAATTTGAAGAAATCTTGACCCATTTCATAAAGATTACTCATCTCAATTTTCAAAAAATCAACAGGCATCAAGAAACCTTGCGAAATAACATGCAATCTAGTCAAATATTTGGCCAATTAGCATTAAAACTGAGATACTTTTTTATGTTCGTAATTCATACACGACTTGCTCTAAACCATTTTAAGAATAAAACTGTTGATATTTCAACAAGATGACGTTTTTGCAACGTTTAGTTTATTTATTTTTGTTTTCACTTGTAAATATTTTCATTTGTAAATATTTTATTTTTGTTTCTTCTTAATTTTTCTTTTCTATTTATTTTTCTTCTTAGTTCGATTCCTATTTAAAAAAATTTAGTGAAGTGCTACTAAGGTGTTTTTCTTTTTTTTTCGATGTAAGGTCAAGACAATCATGGAAGAGGATATAGTAGTTACTTTAGCAAAGCTCATAGCTTATACAAAGGAATGTGGAGCGAAAACTCTAATTCAAAAGATTGTGGGAAATTATTATGAACCAAAACTTTACATCAACAGTAAGCAATTATGGAATGTGGATTCATCATCTCAGTTTGAAGAAATCTTGACCCACTTCATAAAGATTACTCATCTCAATTTCCAAAAAATCTACAGGCATCAAGAAATCTTGTGAAGTAACATTAAAACATCCTTCAAGAATTTAGAGATGCAATCTGGTCAAATATTTGGTCAATTAGCATTAAAACTGAGATACTCTTTTATGTTCGTAATTCATACACGACTTACTCTAAATCATTCTTAGAAGAAAACTGTTGATATTTCAACAAGATGACGCTTTTGCAACGTTTAGTTTCTTTGTTTTTGTTTCCAATTGTAAATATTTTCATTTGTAAATATTTTATTTTTGTTCCTTCATAATTTTTCTTTTCTATTTATTTTTATTTTTAGTTCTATTCCTATTTTAAAAAAAATTAGTGAAGTGCTACTAAGGTGTTTTTCTTTTTTTTTAGATGTAAGGTCAAGACAATCGTGGAAGAGGACATAGTTGTTACTTTAGCAAAGTTCATAGCTTATACAAAGGAACATGGAGTGAAAACTCTAATTCAAAAGATTGCGGGAAATTATTATGAATCAAAACCTTACATCAACAGTAAGCAATTATGGAAGGAGGACTCATCATCTCAATTTGAAGAAATCTTGACCCATTTCATAAAGATTACTCATCTCAATTTTCAAAAAATCAACAGGCATCAAGAAACCTTGCGAAATAACATGCAATCTTGTCAAATATTTGACCAATTAGCATTAAAACTGAGATACTTTTTTATGTTCCTAATTCATACACGACTTACTCTAAACCATTATTAGAATAAAATTGTTGATATTTCAACAAGATGACGTTTTTGCGACGTTTAGTTTATTTATTTTTGTTTCCAATTGTAAATATTTTCATTTGTAAATATTTTATTTTTGTTTCTTCATAATTTTTCTTTTCTATTTATTTTTCTTTTTAGTTCTATTCCTATTTTAAAAAAATTAGTGTAGTGCTACTAAGGTGTTTTTCTTTTTTTTTAGATGTAAGGTCAAGACAATCATGGAAGAGGATATAGTAGTTACTTTAGCAAAGCTCATAGCTTATACAAAGGAATGTGGAGCGAAAACTCTAATTCAAAATATTGTGGGAAATTATTATGAACCAAAACCTTACATCAGCAATAAGCAATTATGGAATATGGATTCATCATCTCAGTTTGAAGAAATCTTGACCCAATTCATAAAGATTACTCATCTCAATTTCCAAAAAATCAACAGGCATCAAGAAATCTTGCGAAGCAACATTGAAACATCCTTCAAGAATTTAGAGATGCAATTTGGTCAAATATTTGGCCAATTAGCATTAAAACTGAGATACTCTTCTATGTTCGTAATTCATACACGACTTACTCTAAACCATTCTTAGAAGAAAACTGTTGATATTTCAACAAGATGACGCTTTTGCAACGTTTAGTTTCTTTGTTTTTTATTCCAATTGTAAATATTTTCATTTGTAAATATTTATTTTTGTTTCTTCTTAATTTTACTTTTCTATTTATTTTTATTTTTAGTTCTATTCCTATTTTAAAAAAATAGTGAAGTGCTACTAAGGTGTTTTTCTTTTTTCTTTAGATGTAAGGTCAAGACAATCATGGAAGAGGACATAGTTGTTACTTTAGCAAAGTTCATAGCTTATACAAAGGAACATGGAGCGAAAATTGTAATTCAAAAGTTTGCGGGAAATTATTATGAATCAAAACCTTACATCAACAGTAAGCAATTATGGAAGGAGGATTCATCATCTCAATTTGAAGAAATCTTGACCCATTTCATAAAGATTACTCATCACATTTTTCAAAAAATCAACAGGCATCAAGAAACCTTGAGAAATAACATGCAATCTAGTCAAATATTTGGCCAATTAGCATTAAAACTGAGATACTTTTTTAAGTTCGTAATTCATACACGACTTACTCTAAACCCTTATTAGAATAAAACTGTTGATATTTCAACAAGATGACGTTTTTGCAACGTTTAGTTCATTTATTTTTGTTTCCAAGTGTAAAAATTTTCATTTGTAAATATTTTATTTTTGTTTCTTCTTAATTTTTCTTTTCTATTTATTTTTCTTTTTAGTTCTATTCCTATTTAAAAAAAATTAGTGTAGTGCTACTAAGGTGTTTTTTTCTTTTTTTTTAGATGTAAGGTCAAGACAATCATGGAAGAGGATATAGTAGTTACTTTAGCAAAGCTCATAGCTTATACAAAGGAATGTGGAGCGAAAACTCTAATTCAAAAGATTCTGGGAAATTATTATGAACCAAAACCTTACATCAACAATAAGCAATTATGGAATATGGATTCATCATCTCAGTTTGAAGAAATCTTGACCCAATTCGTAAAGATTACTCATCTCAATTTCCAAAAAATCAACAGGCATCAAGAAATCTTGCGAAGTAACATTGAAACATCCTTCAAGAATTTAGAGATGCAATCTGGTCAAATATTTGGCCAATTAGCATTAAAACTGAGATACTATTCTATGTTCGTAATTCATACATGACTTGCTCTAAACCATTCTTAGAAGAAAACTGTTGATATTTCAACAAGATGACGCTTTTGCAACATTTAGTTTCTTTGTTTTTGTTTCCAATTGTAAATATTTTCATTTGTAAATATTTTATTTTTGTTTCTTCTTAATTTTTATTTTCTATTTATTTTTATTTTTAGTTCTATTCCTATTTTTAAAAAAAATAGTGAAGTGCTACTAAGGTGTTTTTCCTTTTTTTTAGATGTAAGGTCAAGACAATCATGGAAGAGGACATAGTTGTTACTTTAGCAAAGTTCATAGCTTATACAAAGGAAAGGAACATGGAGCGAAAACTCTAATTCAAAAGATTGCGGGAAATTATTATGAATCAAAACCTTACATCAACAGTAAGCAATTATGGAAGGAGGATTCATCATCTCAATTTGAAGAAATCTTGACCCATTTCATAAAGACTACTCATCTTAATTTTCAAAAAATCAACAGGCATCATGAAACCTTAAGAAATAACATGCAATCTGGTCAAATATTGGGCCAATTAGCATTAAAACTGAGATACTTTTTTATGTTCGTAATTCATACACGATTTACTCTAAACCATTATTAGAATAAAACTGTTGATATTTCAACAAGATGACGTTTTTGCGACGTTTAGCTTATTTATTTTTGTTTCCAATTGTAAATATTTTCATTTGTAAATATTTTATTTTTGTTTCTTCTTAATTTTCTTTTCTATTTATTTTTCTTTTAGTTCTATTCCTATTTTTAAAAAATTAGTGTAGTACTACTAAGGTGTTTTTTCTTTTTTTTTAGATGTAAGGTCAAGACAATCATGGAAGAGGATATAGTAGTTACTTTAGCAAAGCTCATAGCTTATACAAAGGAATGTGGAGCGAAAACTCTAATTCAAAAGATTGTGGGAAATTATTATGAACCAAAACCTTACATCAACAATAAGCAATTATGGAATATGGATTCATCATCTCAGTTTGAAGAAATCTTGACCCAATTCATAAAGATTACTCATCTCAATTTCCAAAAAATCAACAGGCATCAAGAAATCTTGCGAAGTAACATTGAAACATCCTTCAAGAATTTAGAGATGCAATCTGGTCAAATATTTGGCCAATTAGCATTAAAACTGAGATACTCTTCTATGTTCGTAATTCATACACGACTTGCTCTAAACCATTCTTAGAAGAAAACTGTTGATATTTCAACAAGATGACGCTTTTGCAACGTTTAGTTTCTTTGTTTTTGTTTCCAATTGTAAATATTTTAATTTGTAAATATTTTATTTTTGTTTCTTCTTAATTTTTCTTTCTATTTATTTTTATTTTTAATTCCTATTTTTAAAAAAAAATAGTGAAGTGCTACTAAGGTGTTTTTCCTTTTTTTTAGATGTAAGGTCAAGACAATCATGGAAGAGGACATAGTTGTTACTTTAGCAAAGTTCATAGCTTATACAAAGGAAAGGAACATGGAGCGAAATCTCTAATTCAAAAGATTGCGGGAAATTATTATGAATCAAAACCTTACATCAACAGTAGGCAATTATGGAAGGAGGATTCATCATCTCAATTTGAAGAAATCTAGACCCATTTCATAAAGATTACTCATCTTAATTTTCAAAAAATCAACAGGCATCAAGAGACCTTGAGAAACTACATGCAATCTGGTCAAATATTTGGCCAATTAGCATTAAAACTAAGATACTTTTTTATGTTCGTAATTCATACACGACTTACTCTAAACCATTATTAGAATAAAACTGTTGATATTTCAATAAGATGACGTTTTTGCGACGTTTAGCTTATTTATTTTTGTTTCCAATTTTAAATATTTTCATTTGTAAATATTTTATTTTTGTTTCTTCTTAATTTTTCTTTTCTATTTATTTTTCTTTTTAGTTCTATTCCTATTTTTAAAAAATTAGTGTAGTGCTACTAAGGTGTTTTTCCTTTTTTTTAGATGTAAGGTCAAGACAATCATGGAAGAGGACATAGTTGTTACTTTAGCAAAGTTCATAGCTTATACAAAGGAAAGGAACATGGAGCGAAAACTCTAATTCAAAAGATTGCGGGAAATTATTATGAATCAAAACCTTACATCAACAATAAGCAATTATGGAAGGAGGATTCATCATCTCAATTTGAAGAAATCTTGACCCATTTCATAAAGACTACTCATCTTAATTTTCAAAAAATCAACAGGCATCATGAAACCTTAAGAAATAACATGCAATCTGGTCAAATATTGGGCCAATTAGCATTAAAACTGAGATACTTTTTTATGTTCGTAATTCATACACGATTTACTCTAAACCATTATTAGAATAAAACTGTTGATATTTCAACAAGATGACGTTTTTGCGACGTTTAGCTTATTTATTTTTGTTTCCAATTGTAAATATTTTCATTTGTAAATATTTTATTTTTGTTTCTTCTTAATTTTTCTTTTCTATTTATTTTTCTTTTTAGTTCTATTCCTATTTTTAAAAAATTAGTGTAGTACTACTAAGGTGTTTTTTCTTTTTTTTTAGATGTAAGGTCAAGACAATCATGGAAGAGGATATAGTAGTTACTTTAGCAAAGCTCATAGCTTATACAAAGGAATGTGGAGCGAAAACTCTAATTCAAAAGATTCTGGGAAATTATTATGAACCAAAACCTTACATCAACAATAAGCAATTATGGAATATGGATTCATCATCTCAGTTTGAAGAAATCTTGACCCAATTCATAAAGATTACTCATCTCAATTTCCAAAAAATCAACAGGCATCAAGAAATCTTGCGAAGTAACATTGAAACATCCTTCAAGAATTTAGAGATGCAATCTGGTCAAATATTTAGCCAATTAGCATTAAAACTGAGATACTCTTCTATGTTCGTAATTCATACACGACTTGCTCTAAACCATTCTTAGAAGAAAACTGTTGATATTTCAACAAGATGACGCTTTTGCAACGTTTAGTTTCTTTGTTTTTGTTTCCAATTGTAAATATTTTAATTTGTAAATATTTTATTTTTGTTTCTTCTTAATTTTTCTTTCTATTTATTTTTATTTTTAGTTCTATTCCTATTTTTAAAAAAAATAGTGAAGTGCTACTAAGGTGTTTTTCCTTTTTTTTAGATGTAAGGTCAAGACAATCATGGAAGAGGACATAGTTGTTACTTTAGCAAAGTTCATAGCTTATACAAAGGAAAGGAACATGGAGCGAAATCTCTAATTCAAAAGATTGCGGGAAATTATTATGAATCAAAACCTTACATCAACAGTAGGCAATTATGGAAGGAGGATTCATCATCTCAATTTGAAGAAATCTAGACCCATTTCATAAAGATTACTCATCTTAATTTTCAAAAAATCAACAGGCATCAAGAGACCTTGAGAAACTACATGCAATCTGGTCAAATATTTGGCCAATTAGCATTAAAACTAAGATACTTTTTTATGTTCGTAATTCATACACGACTTACTCTAAACCATTATTAGAATAAAACTATTGATATTTCAATAAGATGACGTTTTTGCGACGTTTAGCTTATTTATTTTTGTTTCCAATTTTAAATATTTTCATTTGTAAATATTTTATTTTTGTTTCTTCTTAATTTTTCTTTTCTATTTATTTTTCTTTTTAGTTCTATTCCTATTTTTTAAAAATTAGTGTAGTGCTACTAAGGTGTTTTTTCTTTTTTTTTAGATGTAAGGTCAAGACAATCATGGAAGAGGATATAGTAGTTACTTTAGCAAAGCTCATAGCTTATACAAAGGAATGTGGAGCGAAAACTCTAATTCAAAAGATTGTGGGAAATTATTTTGAACCAAAACCTTACATCAACAATAAGCAATTATGGAATATGGATTCATCATCTCAGTTTGAAGAAATCTTGACCCAATTCATAAAGATTACTCATCTCAATTTCCAAAAAATCAACAGGCATCAAGAAATCTTGCGAAGTAACATTGAAACATCCTTCAAGAATTTAGAGATGCAATCTGGTCAAATATTTGGCCAATTAGCATTAAAACTGAGATACTCTTCTATGTTCGTAACTCATACACGACTTGCTCTAAACCATTCTTAGAAGAAAACTGTTGATATTTCAACAAGATGACGCTTTTGCAACATTTAGTTTCTTTGTTTTTGTTTCCAATTGTAAATATTTTCATTTGTAAATATTTTATTTTTGTTCCTTCTTAATTTTTATTTTCGATTTATTTTTATTTTTAGTTCTATTCCTATTTTTTTTTTTAAATAGTGAAGTGCTACTAAGGTGTTTTTCCTTTTTTTTAGATGTAAGGTCAAGACAATCATGGAAGAGGACATAGTTGTTACTTTAGCAAAGTTCATAGCTTATACAAAGGAAAGGAACATGGAGCGAAAACTCTAATTCAAAAGATTGAGGGAAATTATTATGAATCAAAACCTTACATCAACAGTAAGCAATTATGGAAGGAGGATTCATCATCTCAATTTGAAGAAATCTTGACCCATTTCATAAAGATTACTCATCTTAATTTTCAAAAAATCAACAGGCATCAAGAAACCTTGAGAAATAACATGCAATCTGGTCAAATATTTGGCCAATTAGCATTAAAACTGAGATACTTTTTTATGTTCGTAATTCATACACGACTTACTCTAAACAATTATTAGAATAAAACTGTTGATATTTCAACAAGATGACGTTTTTGCGACGTTTAGTTTATTTATTTTTGTTTCCAATTGTAAAAAATTTCATTTGTAAATATTTTATTTTTGTTTCTTCTTAATTTTTCTTTTCTATTTATTTTTCTTTTTAGTTCTATTCCTATTTACAAAAAATTAGTGAAGTGCTACTAAGGTGTTTTTCTTTTTTTTTTAGATGTAACGTCAAGACAGTCATGGAAGAGGATATAGTAGTTAGTTTAGCAAAGCTCATAGCTTATACAAAGGAACGTGGAGCGAAAACTCTAATTCAAAAGATTGCGGGAAATTATTATGAACCAAAACCTTACATCAACAGTAAGCAATTATGGAAGGAGGATTCATCATCTCAATTTGAAGAAATCTTGACCCAATTCATAAAGATTACTCATCTCAATTTCCAAAAATCAACAGGCATCAAGAAACCTTGCGAAGGAACATGGAAACATCCTTCAAGAATTTAGAGATGCAATCTGGTCAAATATCTAGCCAATTAGCATTAAAACTGAGATACTCTTTTATGTTCGTAATTCATACATGACTTACTCTAAACCATTCTTAGAAGAAAACTGTTAATATTTCAACAAGACGACGCTTCTGCAGCGTTTAGTTTCTTTATTTTTGTTTCCAATTGTAAATATTTTATTTTTGTTTCTTCTTAATTTTTCTTTTATATTTATTTATTTAGTTAGTTATATTCTTATTTTAACAAATTTAGTGCAGTGCTACTAATATATTTTTCTTTTTGTTTGGATGTAAGGTCAAGACAATCATGGAAGATGTAGCTTATACAAAGGAACATGGAGCAAAAATTCTAATTCAAAAGATTTCGGGTAATTATTCTGAACCAGAACCTTACATCAACACTAGGCAATTATGGAAAGAGGTTTCAATATCTCTATTTGAAGAAACCCTGACCCAATTCATAAAGATTACTTATCTCAATTTCCAAAAAATCAACAGGCATCAAGAAACCTTGCGAGGTAACATGGAAACATCCTTTGAGAATTTAGAGATGCAATTTGGTCAAATATCTAGCCAATTAGCATTAAAACGGATATTTATTGGGGTTTTGAATGTAAATAATTTAGATAGTGCTAGGAATAAGGAAATTTAAGGAGAATTCAAACAGGAATGCAAGGTAGATGATGAAAGGGGGGTTGAAAAAGATAAAGAAGGAGAAAAATGCACAACACTTGATGAAGGAGTAAAAGCAAGAATAGAAGTAACAGAGGTGAAGAAAATATGTGAAAAAAGAGCCAGAATGAAAGATAAAGATTGTCTCGTTTTGCATGAAGCTTCAATTTCAATCACTCGCTCAGACTTAGATATCCATCTATAAGATCTTCAACAAAAGAATAGTCTTACATCTAGCAACAAGGCTGTTAAAAAAGGAGAAATGGATGAAGTATTGGATGAGATTTATCCTTTGTTTGATACTATCAAGCTAAAGAGAATATGGAAGAAAAATCTCTAATTCCTAAAAGTAATAGAATTCCTACTAAACAAAAGGAAGAAGAAGGATGATTTGTTTTTCGTGTCATATATGCCGCCATAACACAAAAATCAAAAGGTCAAGCTTAGGACCTTAAAGAAGCGATTAATGGGAGGCAACCCATCAGATAAGTTTTTATTTCATTTTCTAAATTTAAATATTAGTTTATTTCAAAAAAAATTGTAGCATGTCACATTTAGGAGTAGTAGGATAAAGACTTGAGAAAGGGATTGAAAGAAAAAATAGAGACTAAAAACTCTCTCTAATCCTATTATTATTTTTTTCTAATCTCTTTGCACTTTCTAGTGTTAGTGTTGTTGTTTCAGGAAATGAGTCTAAAGCAAAGCGACTTCTCTCGAGCATTAACATCAACCAGACGAAGGCAAAGTGGACCAAACATAACCAAGACTTCAACAATACCATGCAAGGCATGCAAGACTTTTTCCGCTCCAATGACACGTTAATTTGGAGTTTTCTAAATTTGTATTAATTTATGTAATTCCCTTTAACATCCAACAAGTCAATCCATAGTATTAACTACAATACTTGGTTCCTCTTTGTACCAATAAATTTATGTTTGTCTTTAATAAACAAGTTTGTTGTTGTTGTTTCTTTCAGATTACAAAGTTGAAATTTTAGCAGTGAAAAGATGAATTATAAGCATCATCAAAAACAAAGGTGATCATCAGGAAAGTTTCTTCCAGATTAAGAGTGATGAAAAAAGGAACAACCAACTACTTTAGACTCAATCTCAAGATACCTTAACTAGTAAGATTTGAGCCAAATATTCCATTGTTTACTTTTCTTTCTTATGAAAGTATCCGTACAATGACTATTTTTTAGAATTTGCATTATTTCTGATTTAATCTATTGGTTTGATAAATACACATTGAGACACTTGTTTGTGATACACTTTGAGCATTTTCAAACTAACTCGTATATCATGTTTATATCTTTTACTAACCACTTTGAGTCTAAGCCATTTCTTTCAGTGACATAGCCATAATACTTATTCAATTGACTTGAGAGATTATATATTTTCACCCTCTCTTTAGAGTTAGATAGAAAATTTAGTTTCTTGGTTATATAAAGATAAGTTTTGGATTGCTCTTGGAAGTGAGCAAAGTTTAAGTTGTGGTGGGTGTACTAGAGATTTTGGTCAAAAATTCAAAAATAAAAATGAGAAAAATCAAGAAGTCATAAAAAAATGAGAAAATAAATGTTTGGGACCATAAAATGTTAATCTCTAGTACCAAAGTAATTAAGCAAGAGTTGATATGAAAATTAATATGATAAAATAAGGAAAACTAGGTATCTAACTCTAAAAGTTTAAGTTTACTATCCCAATTCATCCTACCTTGACATAAGCCATATTACAACCTTGAAATACCTTCAAAAGTGTGTGTTTAGATTACCTTGATTGATTTTATTAGAAACTTTATAAAGTTATGGTAAAATACTTTTGTAAGTTGATTGTGTGATCACCCTGTCAATTCGAGTGAAAAAATCAGTGAGTTGAGAGACAAGTTAAGTACTTATTATGTTGGAAGATTTTTTCCAAAATTACTCAATTGAAGTCGAGAACTGGAATGATGATCAGGTAACACAATTGGTGATGTTCATTCATTATCATTGCAATTCGTTTTTTGTTTGAAATGTGCAGTTGCATGCGAGTTACTTGAGGACAAGCAACAAATTAAGTTTGGGGTTGTGATGACAGTTTGTCATTACATAATTTCTATGAGTATTTGCGATGAATTCAATGGAATTTCAAGTTAAAGATGAGTTAAATATGAAGAAATATGAATAAAGTGAAGAAGTCGAAGAAACATAATAAAGTCAAGAAATCGGGAAGAAATTATGAAGAAAGAAGTATTTTTCAGCATAATTTACATCTTGACGCATGTCCAGTAAATTGATCATATTTGGAGTTCCATAACTCGTTTTGAGACAGGTTTTTTTGCAAAATGCATCTAAGAAGAATATCTAGCTTCTGAAATTATCACATGTGTAATAAAAAGTATTGTGCATGCCATGTAGCATGTTCAAATCATGTGCACGGAAGAAAATCACGCGCGATGGGCTATTTTCTGGGCTTTTCTGACGCGTTTTCACTACTTTAAAAGGGGGAATTTAGTAATTTTTTAAGGGTAACTAATTTTGGAGAGCAAGTGGGGTTTCTAAAGCATCAGGGGTGATTTTGAGAGCATTTGGAGTCATTGGAGGTCAATCCTTCAAAGGAATTCATATGTCATTCTTCTTAATTGTTTTTGGTATTGTATTTTGAATTATGAATAGCTAAACTCCTCTAGGTTAGGTTGTGTTTAATGAACTTGTTTCAATTTCGTTGGCACACATGTTGAATTGACTTTGCAGAATATTTTGATCTATAATTTTATTCAATTGATTCTTGTTCGTAATATTTTTTATGTGAGATACTCTTTTAATCTGATTTGGGGCACATAGAGAATACTGACAATTAGTCTATGTGATGGACCTATAGCAATTGTCATGCCTACACTGATTGACTAGGGATAGAAAATCCCGAGTAGTGGCTAGTGAATTAACGCTTTATTGCACCGCCTAATCCTATTTACGTTAGTTTACTAGGGATGGGAAACTCCGAGTAGTGATTAGTGAGCTATATCGCAAGGGATTGGTTATAGCGGCTTTGTTAGTTCAATGTGGGATTATAATGATAATATCTTTCATGTAAGGAATCGAACATCAATAATAGAGAAATAGGGGATTCTATACATAATTTAACCGCTTCCATAATTTTGTCTGAACACTTTATTCTATTTTTGCTTTTCAAACCTAAACCCCCATAATTTACTATTTTCTACACATTGCACACTTTTTGTCTTGTTCAAAAGCAGTTCATGTGGATTCAATATTTTATTACTGTGACACTATCATTACACTTGTCGAGAAGCCATCAGTTACGTAACCAAAAATGGAGTAAATTGTGGAAGCTACTGCACAATGAAGCTTCGCGAGTGACTTTGGGATGTGGCATCGTGGATCGAAGGTTGCGATCATGGTGTTTCTTGAACCAAAAACATTTATCTTTAATCATCGTTGTTAATCGGGGTCGATCTTGAATCGATATTGCTAACCTCCGATAAGTTGGTTCAGGGGGTACCTGCATGGTTAACACTCTAATGCCTAAGCCATTTTAGGATTCAAGATAATCGTATTGAGAGTGGAGACTATAAATTGTGTACCTGAAAACCCTTTGTAAATGTATTTGTATCATGGGATTGATGGGGCAGGTTGGATAAGTGAGCCTCGTGTTATTAGTTCTTTGGTTGGTGCAGAGCAGTGTCCTTGGGCCAATGGCAGGCACATAACAGTTGCCCACAAAACTCGCCTAACACTCTAAATGTTAAGGGGGTCTTTTAGTAGTCATTGGCCGGCCCTTGAGAATAGTTGTCCATATGTCATTTGGCATACATTACTTTTGTTTTGCCAAAGTGTAATGGGGAACGTGAGCATTTAATTCAATTCCAGCATTGAAACATTTTGCTATTTTTCTTTGACGCGTGACTTGAAAATGTATAGAGTGGCATGACATAGCTTACTATGCACTTGAGTTTGGTTGTGTTTATGAAATTAGAATACTTATAGAAATTATTAACATGCGATCTCATACTTACACCCTTCTCGATGTCGCATAACACTTGATTCAATGGATAATCTTTTATAACTATCCAATCTAGAGGTAGATGATGTGAGGTTTCTTGTTTATATTTCTCTTGTTCACTTTCCTCTTTGTCTTTACTAATGACTTATTCTATTATTTTGGATGAGGATCCTCTTTGTGAACATTATTATCAATCAAGTTTGTCGTTATCACACGCGATGTAAGTTGAGTATGTGCCTAAGAGGGGGGTGGATTAGGTTCTTTGAAAACTTTTTTCGGTTTTATGAAAACTTGTTATTTCTTTTTTGGTTGAGTTATGAAATGAAACGGTAAAATGCAAAAAGTAAAGAACACCGAGACGTATACCAGTTCCCCTCACAATCTGAGAGTACTTCAGACCCCTAACCACGTGTATGACATTTTATTATTGTTAGATCTCATGGACAAGACAATCTAGTCTTTCTATACAGACTCTAACAAGAACACCAAGAACAATCCTCTTGGATTTTTCACTAAGTTCAAAAAGAAAACAACCCTCCATTTTAATGAATATCTTGTTTCCAACAATCCTGGACAACAAGGATACACAAAAACAATATGAGTTTTTACAAGTTTTTGAAAGATGGAACAATATATCAATCTATTGATTGATCTTCTCCTTTTAAGAAATCAATTCTCTTTATGACATACAAGTGCTCTAAGAATGGTATGGATGAAACTATATGAATGTATATTAAAAAATTTATGTTGAAAGCTTCACCAGAAAATTTAATCAAGAACACTTGAGAAAATTTGAAAAGATGAAGAGAAAAATTGTTTGAAATATTAGTGCGAAGGAGGTGAATTCAAATTCTGAAAATATGTGGTATATATAACCCTTAGACACATTCCTAAATGGTCATAATTCATGAATGGATGCCATGATTCAAGAACACATTTCAGAAAATGTTTTCATGAAAAAATACATTTATTTCTGCCACTGGTTCAATGGTAATCGGTTACCCAATATGGTGTAATTGGTTACACCTGAACAAATGTTACAAAATTTGAAAATTTTCACCATGTAATCGATTACCCAAAACATGGTAACCGATTACCTGCTACAAAAATTGTCACAAGAGGCAGCGCAGACAGCTGGTAATCGGTTACTTCAAACTTGGTAACCATTACCATCAAGGCAGAATGACCAAATGCAGTTGGAAATGAATTATAAGGCCAAATGAAAATATTTAAGAGGCATAAATGCAACATGACATGTATGAATGAAACTCTTGAGCATTTGAATGAACATAGAGAGGTTGAGAACTTTATACCTTAATAATTTGATCAATTCAATAGAGATCTTCAAGACCTGAAATTCTTTTATAAGTGAAGCTTGACTTGTGCTTGAGTCTTGAACCATTATTTTTGCGATGCACATTTGCTTGTAGAGCGTGTCTTCACCAAAACAATTTGAGAAGCTTACCTTCACATTCTCCCTCTTTTTGATAATTCTTTATTGAAACTTTTATCCAATCTTGCTTTCCCTAACAATTGAAACTCCCTTTTGATCGAAGCTCCCCCTTGATCCATGATTGAGAGAATTTTTAAAGTAATTACTAGTTGCGTTGTTAGAGAAACATACAATAACCAAATATATCTTCTACCCCTTTGTCATTAGTAAAAAGGATGGGAAAGACTAAACAATGAACAACCATATGTTGAATGATAATATAACATATAATATGAACACATAAACAAATAACACATATTTAATAAAAAGCAAAAATCTGGAAAACGTTCAAGTGTGATCGATTACCCTGAGAGGTGTAATCGGTTACACTATGCAAAAACACTGCAATGAGTCACGCAAAAAGGCATGTCATCGATTACTGAATAAGGGGTAACTGATTACCTCAATAAAAAAAACAGAATGTTCACCAGGATCAGCATGCAATGAATTTTAAGAAACCAACAATTACACATGTTATTAAATATCCTTATGCAACTTTATATGAAGCAAATATGTCATACAAACATTATAAAGGCACAAAAAAGTAATGTTCTCAAAATTTATGTAAGTAAACACATACATAAAATTTTAAATAAAAATTTGAGGTAGTGAAAGAGTGTACATTTGTGTTTGCACTGATTAATTTTGAAGAACCAAATGTCACAATCGTCTAAAATACCAAGTTCCCTCTGAATTTTGTAAAATGATTCCTTCGGAAGAGGTTTTATGAATATGTCGGAAAGTTGATTATGCATATCCACGAACGAGACTTCAACATCGCCTTTGAGCACATGATTACATAAGAAGTGATGTCGAATATATATGTGTTTAGTACGAGAATGCATGACTGGATTCTTTGTTATATTTATTGCATTTGTGTTGTCGCATCGAAGTGGTATGCATCCAAGATTTAGTTTGAAATCACTCAGCTATTGCTTTAGCCATAGAATTTGAGCACAATAACTTCCTGCTGCTATGTATTCTTCTCCTACGGTGCTAAGAGCAACACATGCTTGTTTCTTACACGCCCAAGAAACTAATGCATTTCCTAGGATGTGACATGTTCCACTTGTACTTTTTCTATCAGTTTTATAACCTACATAATCAGAGTCAGAATATCCAACTAAATCACATATACTACCTTTTAGATACCATTGGCCGACATTCGTTGTTCCTTTGAGATACTTCATGATCCTTTTAACAATGATGAGATGCGATTCCTTTGGATTGGCTTGAAACTGTGCACAAAAACACACACTAAACATTATATCATGACGACTTACTGTCGAATATAGTAAGGAACCAATCATACCTCGATACTTTGTGATATCAATCGAAACACCTGATTCATCTTGATTAACATAAGTTTTGGATCCCATTGGAGTAGACATTGCCTTGCAACTATCCATGTCGAATCTTTTCAACAACTCTTTGCAGTACTTTAATTGGTTGATGAAGACATCATCCTTTAGTTGCTTAATTTGGAGTCCAAGAAAATAGTTCATCTTACCCATCATGGACATCTCGAATTCTCCTTGCATCATCAATGAAAATTCTTCACATATTTCTTTGTTTGTTGAGTCGAATATGATGTCGTCAACATAGACTTGAACAAATAAAGTGTTGCATTTTATTTTCTTAATAAACAAGGTCTTGTCAACTTTACCTTTTTCAAATCCTTTTTCACAAAGAAAGTTGCTAAGTTGATCATACCATGCCCTTTGTGCTTATTTTAAGCCATAAAGATCTTTGTTTGACTTGAAGACATGTGAAGGATTCTTGAAGTCTTCAAAGTTTGTGGGTTGTTTGACATAGACCTCTTCATTGATATAGCCATTCAAGAAGTCGCTTTTGACCTCCATTTGGAATAACTGAAAATTTAATGAGTAAGCACAAACAAGTAATAAACATATAGCTTCTAGCCTTACAACCGGAGTAAACGTTTCTTAAAAATCAATGCCTTTCTCTTGATTGTATCCTTGGGTCACCAATCTTGCTTTGTTTCGAACAATTATACCATTTTCATCAAGCTTATTCTTAAACACCAAGCTGGTACCTATGATATGTTTACCACTTGGCCTAGGGACAAGTTCCCAAACTTGATTCCTTTAGAATTGGTTTAACTCTTCTTGCATTGCAACTATTCATTGGTCGTCTCCTGAGGCTTTATCAACTTTGGAAGGTTCAATTTGTGAAACAAACGCCATATTCAAGCATGCATCTTTGAGATTTAATCTTGTTGCAACGCCTTGACTAATGTCACCAATGACTTTATCAATTGGATGATCTCTATGAGTTATCCATTCTTTAGGTAGATCATTATCATTTGACTCTTGTTGAATTGGTTCTTCATGATGTTCCGTTTGACTATCACTGTTGACTTTAGAAGTATCTTCTTGAGGAACATCTACAATATCATCAACAACACACAAAACAACATCCTCCTTGGAGAGGTTAGTTTTATAAAAAGAAACATACATAGATTCTTCAATAGTTAAAGTTCATTTATTATAAATTCCATATGCTTTACTAGAGAGAGAATAGCCAAGAAAGATACCTTCATCAGACTTTACATCAAACTTACCAAGGTTGTCTTTGTCATTATTTAAGACAAAGCATTTGCGTCCAAAAATGTGAAAATAAGCAATGTTTGGTCTCCTTTATTTGAAAAGTTCATAAGGAGTCTATTCCAAAATATGTCTTATAATAACTCTATTACTTACATAACATGTCGTGCTTATCGCATCTGCCCACAAATATTTTGGAAGATTCAAGTCGCTAAGTATTATTCTTGCAAGTTCCACGAGTGACCTATTCTTTCTCTCCACCACTCCATTTTGTTGAGGAGTCCTTGGTACCAATAAATTATGAAATATTCCATGTTCTTCACAAAATTCTTTGAAAGAGGCGTTTTGGAATTCTCCGACATGGTCGCTTTTTATGGATGCAATTTTTAGTGATTTCTCATTTTGGATTTGCTCTGCATACTTCATGGACACCTTGAATGCATCACTTTTTTGCACTAAAAATAATGTCCAAGTATATATAGAAAAATCATCAACAATAACTAAAGCGTATACATTACCTCTGAAGCTTCTTGTTCTTGATGGACCAAATAAGTCCATATGCAGCAATTGTAGTAGCCTTGAAGTGGACACCACATTCTTAGGTTTGAAAGTTGTTTTGGTTTGCTTTCCCTTTTGACATGAATCACATAATCTATCTTTGACAAACTTCATCTTAGGAAATCCAATGACAAGATCATGCTTGACTAGTTTATTCAAGTGTTTCATATGAGTGTGAGCAATTCTCTTATGCCATAGCCATGTGTCATTGTTGTTCACCATGAGACATTTTATCTTCAAAAACAAATCATCAAGGAAAATCATAAACATATTATTCATTCTTTTACCTTTGAGTTTTACCTCATTGGTGACTTCATCTTTTGTGAACTTGATCTTGAAGCCTTTGTCACAAAGTTGGATAATGCTTAGAAGATTGTACTTTAGTCCTTCAACATAAAGAACATCTTCAATGTATGTGAAAGATGATGCTCCAACTTTGCCTATGCCAAGAATCTTTACTTTATTGTTATCTCCATAAGTAACATAATCCTTGACCTTAAGCACCAGATATGAAAATTTGTTAGGGTCTCCCCAGGGCCGACCCAATCATATCGGAGGCCCCGTTCTAATTAAAAAAATGGGCCCAATTTTTTTTAAAATACAATTATAATAATTAAAAAAAATATCAAAAATACAATTATATATTAATTAAAAATAAATTTAATTATAATTATTTTGAGTTTTGATCGATCTTGATTTTTATATGTATTGAGTTTTTATCATAACATTTCTTTCAATTATTTAGTTTTTCTAACATTTTATTTTATTTATTAATATTTATGAAAAAAATTGAAAATTTTAAAAGTTGGGGCCCTCTAATATTTGGGGCCCTGTGCTGCAGCACATGTTGCACTTGCACAGGCCCAGCCCTGGGTCTCCCGTCATATGCTTGGAACAACCACTATCTAGATACCATAGATTTAATATGGCTTTCAAGCATTCCTACAAAATAAATTAAGTTTTGTTAGGTACCCAAATTGCTTTGGGTCCTTCATAATTAGTATCTTTCTTTACCCACGTGTAATTCCCACTAGTTATACTAAAGTTTATAACATAACAAGCATTAGGTGTATGGCCAACTATTCCATAATAAAAACAAGTAGGTTCAAAATTGCTTCTGTATATAGGAACATAAGATTTTTTTTAGCAAATCTTTTCCTTTTAGGATAGTGATGAACAACTTTTGGCTTGTTCACTTTATCTTTGGATGGTTGGTTATTAGCTTTAATAAATATAGTTTTACTAGAACTTGGTTTAAAAAACTTTGAATAACCAAGTCCACTTTTATCATTGGAATATCTTTGTTGCCTAAGGAAACCTTCCAACCCAATTTATCCTTTCCCATACCTTTCAAGAACCCTTTTTAATTGGACAATTCAGAAAGAAAGTGATTCACAATTTTAACATACAAAATTCTGTTTTTCACTAATCATCTTTTGTTTTTCATCATTGACATATTTTTCCATTGTCATGACTTTTTCTTCTAGAGATGAAATTAGTTTCTTTTGTGATGATATTGTTTTATACAAAATGTTGCATTCTTTAAGAAGTTCATTTATAGCACCTTGTGCATCACTATCATAAAGAGAAAAGTCGTTACTAACCTCATCTTCTTCATCATCAGAATGGTGTGAAGCCATTAATGCTAGATTTGCATATTCGTTGCTTTTTGATCCGGATGAAGAACTTATCTCATTATCTTCCCATGCAACATATGCCTTTTTTATTCTTGAATTCCTTCTTGCCTTTAAAGCCACCTTTATTGGAAAGTTTCGGACATTCCGGCTTTATATGATCTTGCTTACCACATTCATAACATGTAACATCTTGTGTAGAAATGGAAGCCTCCTTTTTCCTGAAAGATTTCTTTCTATTTGCATAGTTAAACGATTTATCATTTTTACCAAAGAACTTACCGAGTCTTTTAACAAGAAGCATAAAATTCTCATTTTCTTTAGGATCATCATTTGTTCGTTCTTTTTTTTAGTAGACTTTTAGAGCGATACCTTTGGACTTTTTTCTCTTTATTTTTCACGTTGTTCAAGTCTTCCAAGTTCTAATTCGTGTTCTTGAAGCTTTTCGAACAATGATGCGGATGTCATGGTCGAGAGGCTCTTTTTATCGTATATGGCCGTTAAATTCGGTTGTCATTCTCTTGTCAATGATCTAAGTATTTTAAGGTTGAGATAATCATTTGTAAAGGTTTTTTCGAATGCAATCAAATGATTCGTTAAATGGACGAATCTCTTCTATAATGCAACGATGGATTCTACGGGCTGCATTTTGAACATTTCGTATTCTTGACTTAATATGTTCAATCTAAATCTTTTCACTTCAGTGGCTCCTTCATGAGTCTCCACCAAAGTGTCCCAAATTTCTTTTGTCGATTTACATTAAGAGATACGGAAAAACTCATCCATACTTAATGCACTTTCAAGAATATTGATAGCTTTCTTTTCATTTAGGATCTTTTTCTTGTCATCTTCATTATAGGAGCCTTTAACCTTATGAGTGACAACACTATTAACCACACTAATTGGAATATGTGGACCATTTTCGACGGTTTCCCATATGTCTTCTCCTTGTGCCTCTAGATGTGCCTTCATGCCGATTTTCCAGAAGTCAAAATATTCACCAGAAAAATAAAGGAGGCTTACTGTTACTACCGCCATCTTTGAAAATCGGATTACTTACGAAAGCCATGTTCTGGATCTACAGAGCAAGTTACCAACAACCCGCCCTGATACCAAATATAAGTTGAGTATACGTCTAAGAGGGGGATGGATTAGGTTCTTTGAAAACTTTTTTCAGTTTTATGAAAACTTGTTCTTTCTTTTCTGGTTTGGTTATGCAATGAAACAGTAAAGTGCGTAAAGTAAAGAACGCCGAAACATATACTGGTTGCCCTCACAATCCGAGAGTACTCCAGTCCCCTTACCACATATAAGAGATTTTATTATTGTTAGATCTTATGGACAAGACAACTTAGTCTTTCTATACAAACTCTAACAAGAACACCAAGAACAATCCTATTGGATTTTTCACTAAGTTCAAAAAGAGAACAATCCTCTCTTTTAATGAACCTCTTATTTCCAACAATCCTGGACAACAAGGATACACAAAAACAATATGAGTTTTTATAAGTTTTTGAAAGATGGAACAATATATCAATCTATTGGTTGGTCTTTTCCTTTTAAGAAATCAATTCTCTTTATGACGTACAAGTGCTCTAAGAATGGTATGGATGAAACTATATGAATGTATATTGAAAATTATGTGTAGAAAGTTTCACCAGAAAATTTAATCAAGAACACTTGAGAAAATTTGAAAATATGAAGAGAAAAATTATTTGAAATATTAGTGTGAAGGAGGTGAATTCAAATTCTGAAAACATATGGTATATATAACCCTTAGACACCTTTCTAAATGGTCATAATTCATGAATGGATGTCATGATTCAAGAATATATTTCCGAAAATGTTTTCATGAAAAAATGCATTTATTTCTGCCATTGGTTCAGTGGTAATCGGTTACCCAATATGGTGTAATCGGTTACACCTGAACAAATGTTAAAAAATTTGAAAATTTTCACCATGTAATGGATTACACCAAAACATGCTAACCGGTTACCCGCTACAAAAATTGTCACAAGAGGCAGCACAAACAGTTGGTAATCGGTTACTTCAAACTTGGTAACCGATTACCATCAAGGAAGAATGACCAAATGCAGTTGAAAATGAATTGTAAGGCCAAACGGAAATATTTAAGAGGCCTAAATGAAACATGTCATGTATGAATGAAACTCTTGAGCACTTGAATGAACATAGAGAGGTTGAGAACTTTATACCTTTATAATTTGATCAATTCAATGGAGATCTTCAAGACTTGAAATTCTTTTATAAGTGAAGCTTGACTTGTGCTTGAGTCTTGAACCATTCTTTTTGCGATGCATATTTGCTTGTCGATCATGTCTTCATCAAAACACTTTTACAACTATCCAATCTAGAGGTAGATGATGTGAGGTTTCTTGTTTATATTCCTCTTGTTCACTTTCCTCTTTGTCTCTACTAATGACCTCTTCTATTATTTTTGGAGGAGGATCCTCTTTGTGAACGTTGTCATCAATCAAGTTTTTCGTTATCACACACGAAACATAAGAACACATACCTTTCCCCATATTTTGGATTAATGATTCATCAAAAGGAACACATGTAGATTCTTCAACATACGATATTCTATGATTGTAAACTCTATATGCTTTACTCGCAGATGAGTACTCTATAAATATCCCTTCATCAATCTTAGCATCAAATTTACCAAGATTGTCCTTTCCATTATTTAAAATAAAATACTTGCAACCGAAAACACAAAAATAGAAAATGTTAGGTACCCTGCCTTTGAGTAACTCATAGGATATCTTCTATAGGATTGGTTGATGATCACCCTGTTTAAGACATATCATGCGGTATTAACCGCATCCGCCTAAAAGTACTTAGGTAAACTTAGTTCGCTTATCATTATCCGAGCTAATTCTTCTAAAATATGATTTTTACGCTCAACAACACCATTTTGTTACGGAGTTCTCGAACATGAGAAGTTATGAGTAATCCCATTTTCGTTACAAGTTTTTTCAAATTGATGGTTTACAAATTCAATACCATGATCACTATGGAGTTTGAAAATTTTCAAATTAAAAAGATTTTCGACACTCTTAACAAATTTAACAAAAGCCTTAAAGGTTTCTTCCTTATGGGTTAAGAATAACGTCCAAGTGAATCTCGTCTACAATTACAAACTTGTAATAGTTACCTCCTAAACTCATTGTCCTCGAAGGGCCAAGTAAGTTTAGGTGGAAAAGCTCAAGAGGTTTTGAAGTTGAAACAATCTTTTTTGATTTAAAAGACACTATTGTTTGCTTTCCCATTTGGCAATCATTGTAACACGTCAAATTCAATTAAATTATTTAATTGAATTTAGCATAATTTTATTTTAGTATTTGAGTGATATAATATGTTTTTTATTATTATTTGGTGAATGTGTCGCGACTGGAAAAAATTGCAGAGTCATCACCATCTTTTATTTGTTCCTAAGAAATAGGGAAATAATGATAAAACCTATAGTTAAAGGGAGAGACTAGGGTTCAGGAGTCGGTTGGACAATGGGAAGGTGTTAGGCACCCCTCACTTCCATTGTACTCAATGTGATCCTCCTCTAATCTTATGGTTATTTTGTGTTTCAAAGGGAATATTTGCCTATATTTTTTTAAATTTATTTATTAAGAAAATGTTATTATTTAGGAGAAAATAGTTTGATTTATACTGGAGGACACATAAAATACTTTTTGATTATCGTACTCGCTAAAGTGCTAAGACTTTATTCCTACGTACTTCTACATTAGGTGAAGGATCAGAGCACCGTAGTTCTTCTAGAAAATGATTGTTTGTTTGTTGATTTTAATTTTTGAAAAGATTCTCAATGCATCGAGGGCGAAAAAAGTATTTGATTTGAAAATGACTTAATGCACAAGGGCGGGGGACTTATAGTTTGAATGTGAGGAGTTATGATTTTAGATTGTTTTGTCCATTTGTAGGGCGTGACACTAGCCAATCAACCTAATTTGCAAAAATATACTTATAAATTTATTTAGAAAATAAAGGGTTGTGCTATATACATATTCATAATTATTATTTTGAAATTTGACAAAATAAATAAAAGAAAAAAGTGTTATCAACTAATATTATACATTTTTTATTTATTTTTGCTTAAGATTTATTTAATTATTAATCCTAACTAATTAATTCATAATTATCCTAATAAAATTACCCTAATTAAAATAATTAGTCCTTAATAATCCTAATAATCCTTAAATCATCCTATCATTATCTTAATTAATCACAAAATATAGAATATTAATTATTTATTTGTTTTGGGATTTTTCTTTATATTAATAGCTTGATTTTATGTCTAAAATACTTGAATAAAAATAAAAGAACTTATTTTTTTGTATTTTATAAACCAAATTTAACATCTTAAATAAAATTAAACTGATTAACTAACTAAATTTAGTAAAATTTATTTTTTGTATGTTTTTTTACTTTTATTTTGCATCTAAAAATTATAATAAAATACACTTAATAAAAGGATTAGAAAAATCCATTTTTTTAATGAAAAATTATAGACTATTAACATGTTTTTGGAATGAACGATAGTGATCAATTTTCCAATGGATGATAATTTAATCATTAACAAAAAAAAACTTAAATGTAATGAATAAAAACAATTAAGTGGAATTATATATATAAAAATAAGACAAACACGCAAAGAGATCACAACAAACATGAACAAATTGATATCCTAAGTAGTAAGTATCAAATAAAAAACAAACAAAAAAATCAAGCAATTTTATAAGTGAGATAGTGAGGTGAAACCAACCTGTGGGGAAGAGATTGTCCCCGATGAATAAAGAAAGTGAGTTTCTCTTTTTTTTCTCTTGCTCTTCGCGTTTTTGGTTCCGACCTTCTTATAATTCCTCTTCTTTGCCCACCTTTTAAAAGAAACCAATGATGATGATGGGGGCTTTAGGATTTTAGTGTTGTTGTTCTTCCGTATGAAGAACAACAATTTTGGGATACTGTATTTATCGATTATGAATGAAAAAAAGTGTAGAAAACTTGTGTTTACTTATAGATAAGAATTAAGTCAAAAATTGAATGAGATTTGAATATTTTTTAACTGATTTCATTTGACTTGAGTTTATCTATTTCTTAAAGGTTAAGCCAATGAATATAGATGAATATATGATTTTGTGAATAAAAATAAATTTTTATAATAAAAAATAATGTGTTAAATATAATAATAAAAAGATTTTGATTTTTTTATTTTATACTAATTTTTTATATATTTTAGATTAAAAATATAAAAAATAAATGTTATAATAATAATTAAAAATAAAATAATCAAAAATTCGAAAAAATATAATTAAAATAAAAAAAAATGCAATCTACTTTTATTAATATATAAAAGTTAATTACCACCATAATTACTTAATTACCCTAATTACAATTCATAATACAACTAATTTCATGTTACTATAAGTAATTTCGTACTAAACTCTATTTAATACTCTAACTAACTCTATCATTTTACAATTTAATAAATTTGCCTCGACAACATAAATCTACTTTCTACTTTTAATATATAAAAGTTAATTACCACCATAATTACTTAATTACCCTAATTACAATCCATAATACAGCTAATTTCATGTTCCTATAAGTAATTTCGTACTAAACTCTATTTAATACTCTAACTAACTCTACCATTTTACAATTTAATAAATTTGCCTCGACAACATAAATCTACTTTTAATATATAATAGTTAATCACCATCATAATTACTTAATTACCCTAATTACAATCCATAATACAACTAATTTCATGTTCCTATAAGTAATTTCGTACTAAACTCTATTTAATACTCTAACTAACTCTACTTAATTACCCTAATTACAATCCATAATACAGCTAATTTCATGTTCCTATAAGTAATTTCGTACTAAACTCTATTTAATACTCTAACTAACTCTACCATTTTACAATTTAATAAATTTGCCTCGACAACATAAAAATTGATTCAACTATATATTATATAAAATATAATTAAAAAATTGATTCAAATATAATTAAAAAATTGATTCAAATATAATTAAAATGTGATAAAATAAATTACCTATTTATACTACTAAAAAATATTACCATTATTTTATTGTTGTTGCAATCTTATCATTCCAAAATGAAATCAATATCCTGAAATCAAATTAGTTATTATTGTAGTTTTTTTGCCAAATATTATCGTTGCTTGATTTTCTTTAAATGACAAAATGAATTTTTTTAATAATAAATATTACCGTTATTTTATTGTTGTTGCAATCTTATCATTCCAAAATGAAATCAATATTCTGAAATCAAATTAATTATTATTGTAGTTTTTTTGCCAAATATTATCGTTACTTGATTTTCTTTAAATGACAAAATGAATTTTTTTAATAATAAATATACTGATTTTTTAAGTGGTCTTTCTGAGATGAATAAATATACTGAATTTTTTTAATATTTATTATCATCATTATTAATCCCATTTACCCACTTAATAACTCAAAATATTCCAAAACCACTATTCCAAAACCACTGACAATATTATACCATTTTAAATGTAATGGATGCAGATATGCAACTTCTAATACACGTGTTTCAACCCTAAAAAATCAGTATATCCACACCTTTCACTTCAATATTTTTTGCTTATATTTGAAGCAAACTTTTCCAAAAGTAACCATCATTAATGCTCTACTTTAACATCACATCAAACCTATATCTATCATACTTTTCAATAAAGATAGAAACCAAATTTGAATAATATAATATTAATTTTTTTGAAATCTAACAAATTTATTTCATTCCCCTATAAGATTACTAAAATACAATTTTAAATTAATTCCAGATACAATATTCTGTTTGGATTCATATATATTTTTTTATAAAAAAATCATTATATAATTGCAATTTTTATAAATTCATTCTGTACATTGACAATATTTTTTCTTAATACTGTTTTTTTCTTACATTGACAATATTTTTTCTTACATATTTATACTACTAAAATATATTACCGTTATTTTATTGTTGTTGCAATCTTATCATTCCAAAACGAAATCAATATCCTGAAATCAAATTAATTATTATTGTAGTTTTTTTGCCAAATATTATCGTTGCTTGATTTTCTTTAAATGACAAAATGAATTTTTTTAATAATAAATATTACCGTTATTTTATTGTTGTTGCAATCTTATCATTCCAAAATGAAATCAACATCCTGAAATCAAATTAATTATTATTGTATTTTTTTTGCCAAATATTATCGTTGTTTGATTTTCTTTAAATGACAAATTGAATTTTTTTAATAATAAATATGAACCACTTAAATTGTAGGAGCGTGTGTTTCTTTATGGACATTGCAAATGAGAGAGCGTTGGAAAATCTCAAATATCCATATGCTTCTGACACAGCAACATCGGTAAATGTGTAGGAACTTGGGAAAACTATAGATAAACATACTCTAATGAAATCTCTTTATGTTTTACGGCTATATTAATACATAGGCTGATGAAAAACTTTTCATTTCCCTATATTACACATATCCACATGTTACGTAATTGCCAATTATTTTGGAGGGAACAGACGAATTTTCGTACCAAATATATATATATATATATATATATATATATATATATATATATATATATATATATATATATATATATATATATATATATATATATATATATATATATATAATGGAAATGATCCATTCTTAACATGTACCTTATATATTATATATTAGCATTTCAAGTATTGTTCCAAATTCAAGAAATGAACTTATCATGTTGAATGAGCAAAAGCTGTAAGAAAACTTTATTCAAATAAAGCCATGGCAATGTAAGTTATGTTTTTTATCAGGTGAACATTTGATATTTTTATTCACTATAAAATTATATATCTTTTGTTTTATTTATAATGATGAAGATATATAATATCTGTTATATATGTGTAATTTTTTCAGATGTATGATCAATTATGATCATTTTGAATTATAGAGCCTGAGTGAGTACTATAATAGAAAATATTCAAAATGGTAGATGAAGAATTACATTTTAAAACTGTTTTGAGGAGGAAGAATGCTGCAAAAGCCAGAATTTATAGAAAGAGTGTTATTGATGACAAGAAATCTAAGAGGTTGAAAACTGCTCTAAAAGAAAACGGTACATTTGATAAAAGACGCGACAATGACTCAACAACTTTGAGGATACCACTATCAGAACTTTCGCCAAACATACTAAATGTCGGTCGTGGTATAGCCAACGTTGAAGTAAGTCGTCAACTTCATTCGTCCTTAAAGACTAAGCCAAGTACCAATAATAATATCAGATCAAAAAGGATATCAAGCAGAAACATTACCAAATTAGGAGTTAACTTATCTAAGAGGTTTGACAATACATTTGCTTCAACAACATCAAACCAAGATCCAATACCAGAATTGCAACTCAATGAGCTTTTTGCATCTGATAGTGGAGACGATAATATGAATGATGAATCTGACGGTATATTCTTAATTATTTTTCATTTGAGTTAATTTGTTTATGATATGTCATAGAATATTACAATATTCTTAACACAATAAATGTTATGTCAAAAGGTTACAGTTCAACAACAAATTCAAGTTTTGATGAAGATGAAATGTCTAATGGAACAGATGCTATGGAAACTTTTGAAATTACATCAGGTATTTTAAAATGATTTACTATAAATAATATTTTATTATTATGAAATACAACTCATTTAACATATGAATTAAATACTATTGATGATCAGGAGGGTATTATGATATAGGGGATCCTGTCATTGAATGTCAATATTGTGGTGCAAATATGTGGTATTCGGAAAGGAAAAACAAATGTCGTCATGCGTCCAATCCTAAATTTTCCATGTGTTGTGGATCAGGAAAAGTTCAGTTACCTTTGTTAAAACCCGCTCCTAAAGTTCTACAACATCTGTTGTTTGACAACGAATCATGTGAATCAAAAAATTTCCAACAACAAATTCGAATGTACAACGTTATGTTTTGCATTTACATCTCCCGGTGCGAAAGTGGACAATCGATTTAACAACGGTAGATGCCCTCCCAATTTTTGTATCCAAGGTCAATCATGTCACCGAATAGGAAGCATGTTACCGATGCCAGGTCAAAATCCACGATTTGCACAACTATATGTTTATGACACTGAGAATGAAATTGAAAACATAATGCATGGATTCAGGTTAGATATCTATTATTTTCCAAACTTTAAATTTATTTATTTAAGAAACTTGCAATAAACTGTTTCAACTCTTTTCATTATAGGTCGAAAAGTGGAGTTGATGTTAATATTGTGAGAAAACTATCTGAAATGTTATATGAACATAATGTTCATGCACAATCATTTCGCATGGCAAGGGACAGACTTTGTGAAGAAGGTGTTTCTGATTTAAAACTTCGTTTAATATCTGAACGAAGAAATGATGGAAGGATATATAATCAACCAACTGTATCCGAAGTAGCTGCTTTAATTGTTGGAGATGTCGACACTGCAAAAAAAAGAGACATTATAGTGCAAAAACAATGTGGCGAACTTCAAAGGATAGATGAGTATCATACCAGTTATTTATGATATCAGTACCCATTATTATTTCCATATGGTGAGGATGGATATAGACCTAATGTGAGGCACCGTGATAAAGGGACAAATATTCGCCACTTCATAGACATAACACAGTCAGAACAGAACAATAAAGATATTCCTTGGGAAGAAGCAACAAAGCGAAATCGACTTACAATAAGAGAGTGGTTGGCCTTTAGAGTTCAATCAAGATCTAATGAAGCACAAACATTGTTGCGATCAAGGAGACTTTATCAACAATTTTTGGTAGATGGTTTTACAATGATGGAATCAGAAAGACTTAGGTGGCTTCGAAAGAATCAGTCAAAACTGAGGGTTGGCAAGTATCACAATTTGAATGAATATAATTCAAATGGAGAAACGCACGGGTCAAACACAGGTAAGAGGGTTGTGCTACCTTCTTCATACGTTGGTAGTCGTAGATATATGGATCAACTATACTTTGACGGAATGGCAATATGCAGCTATGTCGGATTTCCAGATCTTTTCATTACATTCACATGTAACCCCAACTGGCCTGAAATTCAGTGTTTGCTTGGTTATGTTCATCTAAAAGCATCAGATCGTCCTGACATCATTTCAAGAGTCTTTAAAATGAATTTTGATGAGCTTTTGTCTGATCTCACAAAGAAAAGTCTATTGGGGAAAGTTCTTGCATATGAGTAACTTATTCCATATTCAATTAATCGTATTGTTATTTTCAAATTTATCATTCGTGTGCTGACTATTGTATATATTTTATATATTTATTTTTATAGATATGTATATAATTGAGTTTCAAAAGAGAGGATTACCACATGCTCACATCTTAATTTTCCTCCATCCATCTAACAAATATCCAACTCCAAGTGATATTGATCGCATTATTTCAGCTGAAATACCTGACCAAGATACCAATGAAGAGTTGTATAATTTGGTTAAAACTCACATGATTCATGGCCCGTGTGGATTTGCAAATCGATCTTCACCGTGCATGAAAGATGGAAAATGTTCTAAATATTTTCCAAAACAGTTTCAGCCCGAAACAATTGTTGATCAAGATGGGTTTCCGGTATATAGAAGAAGGGACAATGGACATACAGTTCTTAAGAATGGAATTCAAGTCGATAACCGGAATGTTGTTCCATACAATGCAAAGTTGTTGACAAAGTACCAAGCTCACATAAACATGGAATGGTGCAATCAAAGTACATCGATTAAGTACTTATTCAAGTACATCAACAAAGGTTACGACAGAGTCACCGCTGCCATTGTACCGAATGATGATGGAACTTCCAACCAGCCGCAGAATATTGATGAGATCAAACAGTATATTGATTGTAGGTACGTTTCTAATATATCACTTGAAATATGATGTCATGCAATTTATCTATTTCAACTAAAAGTGTGCAATTTTTCTTTACATGCATGGTGTAGAAAATTTTATATGTACACTGTTTTGACTATATGTGTTATAATAAAATTTATATATTCTGTCTACAATAATCATTCTATTAATTTTAAATCCATTGCCTTTCATTATATTATTTGTAGGTACGTTTCTCCGAGTGAAGCATCTTGGAGGATATTCTCCTTTCCAATCCATGGTAGAAAACCAGCTGTTGAGAGACTGTACTTTCATTGTGAAGGTCAAAATTCGGTATATTACACTGATTTTGATCGTATCAATACAGTTCTGGAAAAACCAAGTGTAACTGAATCGATGTTTACATCATGGTTCGAAGCAAATTGCAAGTATCCTGGAGCACAAAATTTAACTTACAGCAAATTTGTTTCAAAATTTGTTTATGTTAAGAAAAAAAGAGAATGGAAACCCCGTCAAAAAGGTTACACAATTGGTAGGCTTATATGGGTTCCTCCAACAATTGATAATGATATAAAAACAGTGAATAACGTAAAATATGATACTTTCCGGGATGCCTGTTTTGCTATGGGTTTTATCGGCGATGATAGAGAATTCATTGCAGCTATTAAAGAGGCAAATCATTAGGGTTCAGGTCAATATTTGAGATTACTATTTGTTCACATGTTATTATCAGGCAGCATTAACAGGCCAAGACATATATGGAGTAAAACATGTCATCTCTTAGCTGATGGAATACTATATGCTCAACAGCGAATTGCAATCAATAGAGGTATTATTTTTCCTATATTGTGAATTTTTATTATATTTATTTGTTTGATTCTTAAAAGTAAATTTGTTTTATAGTTTACACTTATAATTACTATTGTATAAAGGTTTGAGGTTGTCGGATGAAGAGATAATGAATTTAACATTAATTGAGATTGAACGAAATCTTTAAAGGAAGAGCCGAAGTCTAAAGGAATTTGCTGGAATGCCTTATCCAAGTGGATATGTGGTTGAGCAGTTGGGAAATAAGCTCATATACGAAGAGCGGAGTTACAATCCAGCCGAACAATCGCAAGAATACAATAATTTGTTCTTAAATCTTACAGGTAAATATGTTAAATGTTTGTAAGTTTTGTCATAATTTTTTTATAAAGTTAACTTTTAAAGTATGATTTTATCTTACATTTTTTTTAATGTATAATTAATTTATTCACTGCATGTTTGCTATGTATTTTTTTTTAATTAGATGAGCAAAGAGGTGTATTCAAGCGAATAATGGAAGCAGTAAACAATCAACAAGGAGGCGTATTTTTTTTGTATGGATACGGTGGCACAGGGAAAACCTACATGTGGAGAACTCTAGCTTCCTACATAAGATCAAAGAAACAAATTTGTTTAACTGTTGCTTCATCGGGCATAGCTTCACTACTACTTCCAGGAGGTCGAACGGCTCATTCAATGTTCAAGATTCCAATACCTACAATGGAGTCTTTTACATGTAATATCGACAAAGGTAGTGATCGTGCAGAGCTACTAAAAATGGCAAAGTTGATAATTTGGGATGAAGCTCCAATGGCACACAGATTTTGTTTTGAAGCGTTTGATAAAACCCTTAAAGACATAATGGGGCGTTCCAATTGTTCTGACAAATTATTCGGAGGGAAAGTAATTGTATTTGGTGGAGATTTTCGGAAAATATTACCAGTTGTACCAAGGGGCAGCCGTTCAGATATAATACATTCTACAATAAATTCATCATACATCTGGGATCATTGTGTTGTGCTGAAGCTTACAAAGAACATGCGACTCCAACAAGCCGACAATACTTCAAGTACATCTGAATTAGAATTGTTTTCTAATTGGATATTAAAAGTTGGCGATGGGAAATTGGAAGAACCTAACGATGGTTACACGGATATTCCTATTCCAAATGATTTCTTAATTTCTAGCTATGATGATCCACTAGAAGCCATTGTTAGTGAAACATATCTGAATTTTCTTAACAATTACAAGAATCCAGAATTTTTGCAATCAAGAGCTATATTGGCAGGAACAATTGAAACGGTTGACATCATAAATCAATACGTTTTGGGATTCATACCAGGTATGCGTTATCCATTGTAAACATATTTATAGATACATTCATATATTTATATGTACTAACATAGATTTATAATAATAAAATTTCAAAAAATTTCCCAAAGGTGAAGAAAAGGAATATTTAAGTTCAGATTCTGTAGACACTTTTGACGGTGAAGAAAATGAAACTTTTGATGTTTTGACCCCGGAATTTTTGAATACACTTACAACTTCCGGTCTACCTAACCACAAGATTAAATTGAAGATTGGGACCCCTATTATGTTGCTTCGAAACATTGATCAACCTGAAGGTCTCTGCAATGGAACAAAGCTTATAGTTACAAGATTGGCAAACCACGTTATCGAGGCAAAGATTATATCTGGAAAGAATATTGGAGGGGTTATCTATATTCCAAGAATGGATATGACTCCAACACAATCTACGTGGTCATTCAAAATGACTAGAAGGCAATTTCCCATAACTATATATTATGCTATGACAATTAACAAATCTCAAGGTCAGTCATTGGATTATGTTGGATTGTATTTGCCTAGAAGTGTATTTAGTCATGGTCAACTATATGTTGCAATATCATGGGTCAAAAGCAAAAAGGGCTTAAGATATTAATCCATGACAAGGATAACCATCCATTGAATTCTACAACAAACGTCGTGTTCAAAGAAGTTTTTGAAAACTTATAGAACGTAAGTTTTTCATTAGTTATATTATATCAAGAAATGTCGTTGTTTATTATTAGAATTTTATTGAATGAGTTGTATAAAATATACATTATGTTTTAACATTTGTTTATATGGATGTAATTGTTTTTTACAGGGTAATGAATCATCACTTCCTAAAAGGTTACGGACAAGTTTTGTATAAACCCAGTTTTTTAAGGACCAAAGAATTGTACGAAGTTAAATCATTTTTGTTGCTGGACTTATTTCTCACAATTTTAACTAAAATTGTGAACCTTTTGTTTCAATATCTTTTGTTGCATTAAACCTTACTGTATCAATTGCAATTAATTTCAACATTTGGTAGTATTCATTACTATATTTTAAAACAAATGAGGTTTTGGTATTTCTTTTACATGGTTTATGTATTTTGGTTAAATAATCATTTATTATGAAGGTTAATATTTGCGCTTTTATACCTCAAATTAGTAACAGATTGGAAAATTTCATCAATTACTAAATAAATATATTTTTATTTCTTATGTCCAAAATCTCAATGATAAATGGAATGTTTATTCATGACATTAACAATGGAATATTTATTATATATCAATATACCAATAAATTGTAAAAATATTTTTGTATTATATTTTTTGATTATTTCCTTAATATAGTATATAAAAAAATTAAGCAAATTATATTACTATAAATTAATAATGTTTTACTTTATTATGTCCCAAACTGAAAAAAGTTATTTGTGGAAATTTTTTGAACCCATTTATTGATCATTTAACATCCATTACATTAAAAAAAACTCTTATGCAATAAATTTGTGTACGTTGATCCAACCATATATATATATATATATATATATATATATATATATATATATATATATATATATATATATATATATATATATATATATATATATATATATATATATATATATATATATATATATATATATATATATATATATATATATATATATATATATATATATATATATATATATATAAACAAAAAAATATATTATATTTTAATTTTTTTAAATAAATTATTGCACTTGCGCGACCCGTGCGAACGCACGGGTCCTTTACTAGTTAATATATAAAAGTTAATTACCACCACAATTACTTAATTACCCTAATTACAATCCATAATACAGCTAATTTCATGTTCCTATAAGTAATTTCATACTAAACTCTATTTAATACTCTAACTAACTCTACCATTTTACAATTTAATAAATTTGCCTCGACAACATAAAAATTGATTCAACTATATATTATATAAAATATAATTAAAAAATTGATTCAAATATAATTAAAAAATTGATTCAAATATAATTAAAATGTGATAAAATAAATTACCTATTTATACTACTAAAAAATATTACCGTTATTTTATTGTTGTTGCAATCTTATCATTCCAAAATGAAATCAATATCCTGAAATCAAATTAGTTATTATTGTAGTTTTTTTGCCAAATATTATCGTTGCTTGATTTTCTTTAAATGACAAAATGAATTTTTTTTAATAATAAATATTACCGTTATTTTATTGTTGTTGCAATCTTATCATTCCAAAATGAAATCAATATTCTGAAATCAAATTAATTATTATTGTAGTTTTTTTGCCAAATATTATCGTTACTTGATTTTCTTTAAATGACAAAATGAATTTTTTTAATAACAAATATACTGATTTTTTAAGTGGTCTTTCTGAGATGAATAAATATACTGAATTTTTTTAATATTTATTATCATCATTATTAATCCCATTTACCCACTTAATAACTCAAAATATTCCAAAACCACTATTCCAAAACCACTGACAATATTATACCATTTTAAATGTAATGGATGCAGATATGCAACTTCCAATACACGTGTTTCAACCCTAAAAAATCAGTATATCCACACCTTTCACTTCAATATTTTTTGCTTAACTTTCCCAAAAGTAACCATCATTAATGCTCTACTTTAACATCACATCAAACCTATATCTATCATACTTTTCAATAAAGATAGAAACCAAATTTGAATAATATAATATTATTTTTTTTGAAATCTAACAAATTTATTTCATTCCCCTATAAGATTACTAAAATACAATTTTAAATTAATTCTAGGTACAATATTTTGTTTGGATTCATATATATTTTAAAAAAAAAATCATTATGTAATTGCAATTTTTATAAATTCATTTTGTACATTGACAATATTTTTTCTTAATACTATTTTTTTCTTACATTGACAATATTTTTTCTTACCTATTTATACTACTAAAAAATATTACCGTTATTTTATTGTTGTTGCAATCTTATCATTCCAAAACGAAATCAATATCCTGAAATCAAATTAATTATTATTGTAGTTTTTTTGCCAAATATTATCGTTGCTTGATTTTCTTTAACTGACAAAATGAATTTTTTTAATAATAAATATTACCGTTATTTTATTGTTGTTGCAATCTTATCATTCCAAAATAAAATCAATATCCTGAAATCAAATTAATTATTATTGTATTTTTTTTGCCAAATATTATCGTTGTTTGATTTTCTTTAAATGACAAATTGAATTTTTTTAATAATAAATATGAACCACTTAAATTGTAGGAGCGTGTGTTTCTTTATGGACATTGCAAATTAGAGAACGTTGGAAAATCTCAAATATCCATATGCTTCTGACACAGCAACATCGGTAAATGTGTAAGAACTTGGGAAAACTATAGATAAACATGCTCTAATGAAATCCCTTTATGTTTTATGGCTATATTAGTACATAGGTTGATGAAAATTTTTTCATTTCCCTATATTACACATATCCACATGTTACGTAATTGTCAATTATTTTGGAGGGAACAGACGAATTTTTGTGGTAGAAATTAATTATAATTTTTAATTAATTTTGAAATGAGCAGAAATATAGAATGATAAATAAAATAATATAAATAGTGATATTTTGGTGGAAACTAGAGTTTTTAGAAAAATAAGGGAAATTAGAGATGGGAAGGGTAAAAGTGAAATAACCAAAATAAGGGAATTATGTTTTAATTTTAAAACAAAAGTGAGAAGGTGGGGGGAGTTTACTGATACATAGAAGTTGCATTGAGAAAAAAGGCAAGAGACAAAGTGAGAAAAACAAAGAACAAGGGTTTAGGGAATTAGATCACCATGGCTATAGCTTGAGTAATTGCTGGAAATTCAGGTAAGGAGGAGAATTACTCTAATATAGGTGTCAATTTTATGAAGGGTAAAGAGGGATTATCACCCTCCTTTAGTTTTCTTTTTCTTTTTCTCCATTCTTGAGTTTGTGTATTTTAAAGAAGGTCTGTATAAAACCTATCTCGAATTGTTGTGATAAACATGAATTAATGTTTGATTCTTACTATTGAAATATTTGAAATTTGGATTGTTGGTGTTTATACCAGTATGTGTTAGTATGATGAATATATTGTTGAATTGTGAATGGATTAATGAGAAAAAAATGGTGATGTGTAAGTTTTGTCATACAATTATGTTTCGATAATAACTAATCATGTAAAATGTTTATCCATATTAGAACATGATTGGGTAGGGTTTAGAATAGATAGAGGATGAAGAAGATGAGTTAAAAGTGGAATTTCTGGAAAAATTCCAGAAACCAATCGATTGGTTCCCCGGGAATAATCTATTGGTTCACCAAACTGAGTAAAAAAAAATATTTGACAGCAAGCTTAGACTAATCGATTAGTCCACTAATAGTAATCTATTGGTTTCCCTGGAACTAATCGATTGGTCCACCACCAACAATCTGTTAGTTCCTCTGTTGTTTTCACCATAACTTGAGTATCATGACTCTGTTTGAGACAGGACTTCAAGTGTTGGAAAGCTAACGTGTAAGACTACCTCACAATATCATTCTAAGAGGTTAAATATGTACATGGAGATTTGAATGTAATGGTTTTCTTGTGGTGTTTATGGATGAGTATTGTTGAATTATATAATTGATTGTTATCTTGAGTTGTGAATTGGTGATTATGATTGCATGTTGTGAAGGTGATTATAATTATTTATGTTAAGGTGTGTAGTTCATAGGTTGGGTATATTGTGAATGTTATATTGCATGTTGTTATGGTTAGAAGTGTAACCCATAATTGTTGTTGTTACATTATTTATATGTCATGCATCATATTGTGTCGGTATGTTGGTGTAAGCCCTATAGGCCAATACTTTTGGTACTTGTATTGAATTATGTATTAATAATAAAAGGATTTTTCTTTATTATATTTGTTTAATAAAGTCCCTATAATAGTTAGTCCGTTTAATGTATCAAGTGCGACTTAATCATGAGATCCCATTAAACATAAGGACACTATTCTTAAAGTATTTGTAGTCGAGCTTTGTTGTGAAATGAGATAATATTAAAGCATTAAGACTATTATGTATATAGATTGATGATCATATCTCATGTATCATGGATAAGGAGTTATCAAGTCTTAAACATAGGTATGGATATTAGGAGTAATATTTATACTAGATTGACCCGCTATGAGAATACTATATATAATGTTATGCAAAGTGTCATAAGTTATTCTCATGGTGATAGTGGTGTATACCACCCTTCGACCTGAAACCACTATGGATCCTAGATGTAGAGTCAAATGCTTTATTGCTTATCAAACATTGTTCGTAACTGGATGACCATAAAGACAGTTGTTGGACACTCCACGAAGCATGTTGAGGCACAAGAGTGACCTATATAGAATTTGCCCATCCTGCGTGACAAGATAAATGTCTAAGGGCTCAATATTGAACTGGACAAGGATAACACAATCTATGCCTTGTGTTCAATACAAACATAAGGTCAAAAAGGATAATTGTACACACAAGTATTATCATAAAAAGGATTTGTCAAATCACATGACATTTTCGTGTCTTGGGTAGCAGTGATGTGTTGCTAGGTACCGCTCACTATTTATTATGTTAAATACGTGATTTAATATAATTGGCAATGTCGTGAAAACCTACAGGGTCACACATAAAAGGACAAATTGATGAGAGATAGAGTAAATAAGGAACACTATAAGATATGAGCCACATACACTTAAGTGGGCTTTTTAGCTTGCAACCCACACAAGTGGTTATATAAATAGAACCCTTGTGTATAAGTATTTCAATAGATGAAAATTCATTTCTCTCTCTCTCTCTCTCACACACACACACACACACACACATGCGCACACACACATACATACACACACACGCACACATACACACACACACACACACTCAAAGTCTTCATTCATAGCAACTAGCACTAAGACTGAAGGAATCTATTCGTGTGGATTGAGTAGAGGCATTGTCACCATTCAACGCTCGTGATCACTCCTTAGATCTGCATCAAAGGTTTCAATCGCCACAAGGGGTAACAATTTCTATCACTGATCATGCCCATTCCTAATGATCACTAAAGGAAAAAAAATTAATTTCTACTGCGTTTTGGATCGCAGTTTTTCTTCATTGTGGTCGTCCAGGGTTTAGAAGTGGGGACCCTGTAAGAACAAGATTTGATTCTGCATCTGGCCTTTATTTTTTATGATAACTCTGCATTGTTTTTTAGAGAATAATTTTATACACTAATGGTTTTTATCTAGTGTGTATCTTTTGCTAACAATTTCTGACTCTGAAGCATTGACGTGTGACGTCATCAGATTCTGAAATTAACACACTATGACTTTGAAAAGATACAAGTGTTTTACAAAATGCTGTTAAGTTCTAGAAAACTCCTAGACAACAGTTTTGATGAATGCTTTTGCTAAAGCTTATGATTGTGACTCTGATTGAAGAGCCTCTAAAGGATTGTCTGCCTTTAAGAACCCACGTTCAAGTTCTGAAGGTTCTGAAGAACAAGATCTGACGACTCTGAAGATCAAATTCTGAGGAACTATGTCAAGACTCAGAAGACAAAGGTTCTGAAGTTTTTGTCAACTTATATCTTAATCCTTCTAAGCATGCTTCAACATCATTTCATCAGAAGCCTCTGAAGATTAAAAGATAAGATTAAAAGGTTTTGCATCAAGAAAATAATACACATTACAAGATCACCCTTTCCTCTACTACCCTGATTTTGTGGGCTAAGGATAATACTATTGTACCATTTTGCCTCTTATATGTAAACCGTTACATAAAGAGACAACTACAATTTTCTATTCTAATTCTACTGTCCAACGGATCTTTTAACTGCATATTTAAAGGAGACTTGGAAGAATGGGAGAAGCTGCTAATGCTTGCTAACACTTACGTTATTGAATATACACATACTCTCTGCTAAAGTAAATATTTTTTTTCGTATATTCTTTGTAAACACACAAGAGTTGTTGCTCGTTTTTGTATGAAATATTCTTTGTATTAATCTCGTGTTAATCTACTTTATTAGAAGCATTCTTTGTAAACACAAACTTGTAAAATCTCAAAGTTGTTTGAGTGCTTTCCTTAAGTGACTAGGTTTTAGTCAGATAGACTCAAGAAGACAAAGATAATTTGTCTTTGTAGTGTTTGTAATCAGTTTCAATTATAGTGGATTAAGTCCTTGTTGAGAAGGCAAAATCACCTTAGTAAGGTGGACTGAAGGTAACTTCGTTAACAGTGAACCAGTATAAAAATAACTTTGTTATTTTTTTGTTCGTATTATTGTTTGATTGATTTGGTTTTTAAGAAGCTTTTATTTTTATAAACCCAATTCAAACCCTCATTTCTTGTGTTTCTTGCCACCTTCAGACCCGAGGTTCCGAAATGGGGACCGGGTTCGAATAAGGAACCATTATTAAGTGAACAAGATTAGTAACAAACCTCTGATATTCAAATTGGTACCACATGCATTGAGTCAAGATTATTGGTCGCATTGCATACATAAATGCATTGTGATTATTTTATTGTTGTGAATAAAGTGTGTGAATGATGATTGTGTTAAATATACCACCCTTGATATGTTTTGCACCGTTAATATATTTGAGTGTATTCTCACCCATTTCTTGTTATTTTGTGTTGCTTTATACATTGTCGTACAAATACTCAAGAGGATTAAGTGTTGTTGTGAGTTAGAAGGTGGCCTTGGAGCTTCTATTCGTTTATTTTATCCTCTTATTGCTATTTAATTGGTTTAATGCTCTGATCTCTAACATTGAGAATATAACATTTTATTTGTTTTGAGTTAATAATTGAATTATGTTAATTATATTAAGTATTTAAGTTTCACGAGATAATTGAAGTTTATGTTATTTATTTTGAGTTCTGCTGCGAGTTTTGGAACTAATTGGAAAGTATGCCTGTTTTATTTTGAGTAGCATCCTAAAATGTGGATTTTATCCTTTCAATTATGAGTAAGGGTTTAGGGTGTTGCAATTATCACAAAGTTTATCTTTTGAAAACTTTATTTTAGGTAGACCAACTACTAGATCCATATGTTACACACCCCCATTATACTTTGGCAAAACCAAAGCGGTGCATGTTTGCTGACGCTTGGAAAACCACTTTCAAAGGCCAACTACAACTACTAAAAGACTCCCCCAAGATCCAGAATGCCTGACGGGTCTTATGCAACTGTTCCATGCTAGCCAAATTCCAAATAACACGAGGCCTACTATCCAAGCTGCTCCATTAAGCCCAAGGTATAAATATTTTCCCAAAGGGTTTTCATGTACACAATTTCTAATATCCACATTCACTGCGATTATCTTGACCCTAAACTGACTTAGGCATTAAAGTGTTTACCGTGCAGGTACTTCCCATCTTATCCACCGTACCAGAGATTAGCAACACAAATTCAAAAGCAACACGATTGTTAATGTTAGTTCAAGACTAATGCCTCTGATTAGAGAAACACCATAATTGTAACCTTCAATCCACGATTCTTCTCCACTGAATCGTTTAGGAAGTTTCACTTTGCCATAGTTTCCACGATCCTCTCCATTTTCTTGTTCCACAACAGAACACACACACACACATACTCTCTCTCTCTCTCTCTCTCTCTCTCTCTCTCTCTTTCACTCACTCACACACACACACACACACAAGAACATTATGTGAATGGATCTTGATTAAACCATTAATTAAAAAAGAACCATAACATTTCATTAATTCACGAACACAACATTATATTGAAAATCCTAACGTCGTAACACAAAAAAAAAACCTAACATTCCATTGATGCATTGATGACTTCTCGACAAGTGTACCGATAATGTTGTAATATTAAAATAAGATTGAATACACATGGAGTGCTATTTAATAAGACAAAATTGTGCAATGCGTATAAAATACTAAATGAGGGTTGTCATGTTTAAATTGCGAAAAGAAAAAGAAAGTGTTATGACAAGTTTATGAAAATGACCATGTTGTGTATATAATCCTCTATTTCTCTATTGTTGATGTTCGATGTATTACATGAATTATATCATCACTATAATTCCATGACAATTTGACAAAACCCCTATACCCAATCCCTTGCAGTATAACTGACTAATATATACTCAGAGTTTTCTATCCCTAGTCCACCAACATAAGCAAGATAAGCCACTATTCTGAGTTTTCTATCCCTACACATCGACTAATGACCAGTATTCTCTATGTGCCAAAATTAAAATTAAAAGAGTATCTCACATAAAAAACATTAAGAACAAGGTGCAATTAAATAGAATTATAGATCAACTTACTCATGCAATATCAAATCAAACATATGTCTCAACCTCAACAATATCAAAATAGGTTCATCAAACATAACCTAACCTAGAGCGAATTAGCTACTCATAATTCAAATTATAATACCAAAATAATAATAAAAGGTTTGCATAAGAATTTCCTTGAAGAATTTTCCTCCAATGACTTCAAATGCTCTTTAAATATGCCTTATGGTGTTGTAAATTGCCCCCTTTGGTGTAGAAATCCGTAACCCTTGAAAAAGTACAAGAATTCCCCTTAAAAAGCCTTCAGAATGGATCAGAACGCGTAAGAAAAAACCCAGAAAATAGGGTCATCATGTGCGTGATGACTTGCATCGTGCCTGCGATGCAACTTTTAATTCCCTATCACGCGCGCGATGCTGCGCGTGATTATTCAAGTAGCAACACACTTTTGCTCCCCTTTTCACCTGATTTTTACTAAGTCCCTATTTCTCCATACTTAGATATTTTTTTCCTCTTTTTTGGCCTTTATTCTTCATTTTTGCTCCTCTTTAACTTGTTTTGATCCGTTTCTTCGACCGAAGTCATACAATGTCAGAGTGTCATCATGCATGAAGACAATGTAACATGGAAAACCCAAAAATCGTAACACCAAAGGAAAAGTTCATTTCTAAAAGAACACCACATAACATTTAAACCCTAAAATCTGAAACAAATAAACAAATACAAAATGTATGAAAATGTTCCTTAATGACGTATGTACCTTCGATTTCGCCTTCAATCTTTGTCTCCTACACTCATTTCAACCCTCGATTACGCTTTCGTCTTCGCCTTCAAAGCTTTTTCAAACGTGGTCACCTTTTTCGTAGCTGCCTTTAAAACTTCACAATCACCTTCTTTAAACCTTTGTCTGCTAGGGTTAAGAAATGAGAACGAAATAAATTAAGAATACAATTTTAACTTCACTTAATGTGCACATCATTTTTTTCCACACCAGCGTCTAATTTCCACATTTGTGTCATCTAACATTTTAATTTGACTTTGACTAACAAATATAACAAAAAGAACAAACGTGACATGTTATGAATAAAGAAAGGATCAAATTAGTTTTTTTAAAAGAAAAATAATCAAAACGGACTTAGAGATATAACTAAGGGATAAAAATGGTATTAAAACTAGTTAATATTATATAAAAAAGATTCTAAATATAAAAATATTATTTATTAATAGTATTTGAAAATCAATTAAAAAAATTTAAGATGATAAATGTTATAATATATATATATATATATATATATATATATATATATATATATATATATATATATATATATATATATATATATATATATATATATATATATATATATATATATATATATATATATATATACACACACACTTATTTAATAAACTATATTTTTAATAAAATATTTTTTAAATAATTTATCTCATGTAAAAAAAACTCTATAATTTGTGATTAATATATTTTATTAAAATAACATATAGTTTGAGAGAAATTAAGTAAATAATACGTATTTGATATTTCTTCCCACCTTATTTATAAGTAAAAGTCTTCTCATTTTTCATTCTTAAGCAAATGTCAATAAATTTAGATATGTTTAACACCTTTATTCTAGAATTAATGTTTTAAAATCTAGATCGGTCATTGACCTGGTGAAGTTATTGGGTCACTGGGTTCTGATTGGACCAACGAGTCACTGATCGGTCCACATAACTTCTATTTTAATTTATAAAAATTAAAAAAAAAATCCATGAAACAACTTTCTAGACATAAATTTCATAATTATAAAAACTAAAAACATTCTATGATCTTACTCATACAAATAAGTTGAATAATAATTTTAAATAAAATTCCAACTTTCAAGCATAATAGTTTATTGATACTTATAAATTAATAAAAGTTGTAAAAGTAGTTATATGATATAATATTACCATAAACTAATAAACCAATATAAAATATAAAATATTATGTTCTATATAAATAATTAAAAATAAAAGATAAAGTAGAAAAATAAAAATATATAAATAAAAAAGTTAGTAAAGGTAATGTGAGTTTACTTAAAAGAAATAATGAGATTTATATTAAAAATAATATAAAAATTAAAATTTTTTTTGGTAACATAAACAATTTGTTTCAAATAATGAAATTTATACTAAAAATGTGAAAATATAATTTTATTTTTCTTTTGTAACATGATTATTTTTCAAACTTTTCATTAATTTTATAAATATAAAATTATTTTTCTTTTGTAACATTAATATAATTAAGCTAAAAATCAAATTATTTCAAAAATCTTGTCGATAAAATTGAATTTTAAAACAAGGACACAAGAATTTAAGAAAAATAAGTATAGGAAGGATCAAAATTGTAATCAAGCTAAAAAAATAAACATAAAAAAATCAATCAATCAGATCATGAAATCTACTAGTTCATTGGTCTGATCAGTGAGTCGATTGAGTCACACTAAAACAGTCCGTGTTTTAAAACAATATCTAAAACTAATTCTATATTAATTAATTAATATTATTAATAAATGATGTTTTAATTAATTATAAATTAATAATTGTATTCTTTATTTTACATGAATTAAAAAAAGTTAGATACATTCAACTAACATTAAGATTAGAGAAAAGGGATAGTGCATTAATATTAATTTTTATACCGTAGATCTATATTAAATCCTTAAGATAAATCTGAAAATTGTTTTTTTTTATTTATACTAATAATTAATAAAATTAAATACTCCATCCTTCTTAAATTATAAGATATTTTATATAAATTAAAAAATATAATAAATATTACTATAGAAAAGACATTTTCTAGGTAACTTTATAATATTATCCATCTTGTTATAGATGAAAAATTAAAAAATTGTAAAAAAAATAAAAATAATAAAACGTAGTTACATTAGAATGATAAAATGCTAATAACTTACTAATTTAAGACAAATATTTTTGGAAAAGTAACTTAATTTAGGATTTAGGAGAGAGGGAGTAATCAACAGCCCATTGAAACGTTTAGGACATTGACAGACACGCGTAATAATAGTAAAATAAAACGAGGGAAAGTATAACAGAGGAAACCCTTCTCCATCACAACTAACGCGCGTGGGAAACACGCACATCCAAATTCACCACCATGTCAAAGCTTTTCAACCGAAATAGCCATAGCCAAAGCTTTTCACCGTAGCGCGTGATAGCCACGACCAAAAGCGAACACGAGAGTCATAACTAGTGTGGACCCAAACTTTGATAAAATCATCATCAATTTGCATTTTAAGACACCACAAGTTAAACTTATATTCACTCACCTCTTTGCATTTTAGTTTCCTCTTTCGCACTTCACCCTATTTTCAATCAATCGCAACCGCAACCGCTCTCGCCGCCGATATGTCTCACCGGTCTTCCGCTACTTCCCTCCATGTCTCCACCGCTCCTCCCTTTCCGATCTCCAAAGGTTTCCGTCTCTAATTTCCCCCTCTCTTATGCAGCCACTAAACCCTAGCTTCTTCTCACTTTCGATTAACTTCGATTTTAATTTAATCTCAAACGCTATTCTTAGCTTCCGCCAGTTATTATTTTGTTGAAGTATATGCTTTTTAGATCTTCGCAGTTCGCACTTTGTAAAACGTCTATGCTTTTTCATCGTGTTTGAAATCATGAACTGTTAGGTCTTTTTGTTTATTCTATAATTACTGAGATAGAACCTTTTTTTTACTTCTCAATCTGTGTGCTTTTTACTATTTACTTTTAATGGAAAAGAGCTTTAGATGGAAAAACAGTTGATTGATAAATTGTGTTCTGATTCTTTACTGACCATGCAGCTATCAGCTTTTCTTGAATCTTACATGGTTATATGTCTACTGTGACACTTATGTCAATAGTTTTACTTCTCCTAGCTTTGGTAAAATTTTGAAATTGGTTAACAAGTTCAATTCTATTTTAATAACTGAAGCTCTTATGACATATGTCCAGATTTCCAAGGCTCTGAGAATCCTATTCCACTCTCACCGCAGTGGCTTCTGCCAAAGCCAGGGGATGGAAAACCTGGAGCAGGAACTGTGGTGTGTAACAATTACCTGCGACTTTTTGAATTAGAATTTTTTTTTGGTGTACTGTTGTAATAATGTTTTCGAAAACACGTCACTTGAGATATTTTATAGTTGCTTCCTAAGTCAGCCTATTTTATTTATTTCTCAGGAAAGCCATGTCATCTCACCTCCATCACTTAGCAATCGCTCAGAGATTGTTAAGACATCTGGAAATGGAGAAGGTGTGCATGACGACCCTAAGAGAAAGGACGTCTTTAGGCCATCTGTGCTTGACTCTGAAGGTGGACGTCATGACCGTTGGCGCGATGAAGAGCGAGAAACCAAGTCCTCCATACGCCAGGAACGATGGAGGGATGGAGACAAGGTCTTAGGTGATGCTCGGAGAGTGGAGCGATGGGCAGATAACCAATCCGCAAGGAACTTTGGAGAAACACGTCGCAGTACGTCTGATAGGTGGAATGATTCAGGTAATAGAGAGATGAATTTTGATCAGCGGCGTGAGAATAGGTGGACCTCACGCTGGGGTCATGACGAGAAGGAGCCTGAAGTTCTTCATGAAAAAAAGAACGACTCTGGGAAAATTTGTGATCTTCACCTGGACAAAGGTTCATCTCATATTTCTAATCCTGGTAAAGATGAAAAGGAAGGGGATCGTTTTTCACCATGGAGATCTAACTCCTTACAAAGGCGTGGAAGGACAGAGCCTTCACATCACCAAAATGTGACACCCAGCAAACAAGTGCCTATATTTTCTTCTGGGCGGGGTCGTGGGGAGGATACCCTTCCAGGGGCTAATCACGGACGTGGCCGTGGGGAAGATACACTTCCAGGGGCTAATCAAGGACGTGGCCGATTTGTCTCTGGCGGGAGTCCTATAAATAGCTCGTACATGCATTCTCAATACCCTCAAACTGTAATGGATAAAGTTGAAAGGGAGCATGGAGAAGCTCATCCATTTAAATATAGTAGGACTAATATACTTGACGTGTACAGAGTGACTGATGTGCATAAAGCTGTAAAACTAGTGGATGATTTTGCGCAGGTTCCTCCTTTTACACAAGACGAACCATTGGAGCCTCTAGCTCTCTGTGCACCAACTTCTGAGGAACTGGTAATTGATGTTACTGTATATTGTATCTTGATGACACGGCCATTTCTAGTCGTTTATTAGATTGGTTTTCTGTTTGAAACAGACAGTCTTAAAGGGTATTGACAAAGGGGAAATAGTTAGTAGCAGTGCACCTCCGGTGCCAAAAGATGGACGGAACTCAACAGAGTTTACACATTCAAGACAAACGAAGCTTGGAAATGCAGCCGTCCAAGGTAAATTAATAATATAAGCTCGAAGATTGGGGTGGATGCAGGTTTATTTCAATTAAAACTGGATTGCTTTAGTAGAAAGGTTATAACTACTTGCCACTGATTATATGAGTTTTTAAGAAAGCTGTTCAAAGTAAAACTAAACACACAGTTATATTTCTTTAACCAACTCGGAAAACATACAGATCTTAAGGCATCCTCTAACCATTTTAAAAAGGAAGTATTGGTAATTACTAAAAACTAAATACAACTGGGAGTTATATATTTTACTACCCCAATAAACTACCCATTATAGTTTAAATTGTTTGGAACCTTATTATGATTATTTTTGCACATGCATGGTTGAACTTGCTCTTATGTCACAAGTGGTTCTTGCTCCCCCTTTTTGTCTCTGTTAAGATTTACTATATTGTCTATCCGGTCTTATTTGATTTCAACTTTCATTGATACTATTATATATTGTAAATATCTATCAATTGTTTGGAACCTAGAATTCTTGTTTTAAATGTTAATGGGTCCGATGAGTACCTGTGAAAAATAGGAATACACAATTTACAAGGAAGGCGTTAAGCTAGCACTACTTCCTAGGATACATTGAATTTGTTCAAATTGATATACAATGGTCAATGGATCTAAACTACTTAAGAAGTGAACTTTTGGAGAGGTGTAGGAAAGTGGAAGATTAGTGTTTTATTTCCAACAGTATCTCACTTTAATGGATTTTACTTTGCTGCATTTGGTTGCAGTATCTCAGTTTAATGGATTATACCTTGCTGCATTTGGCTAATATGAAGACGGGTTTTCATGTGTCTGAAAGGGCTTTTCTAATACTGTCTATGCAGATAGAGGTGAAGATGGAGGTTCTTTTAAAGTAGCTGATGAGGTGCACAGAAACAGAGAGTCAGCCTTTGAAGAAAATGGTCCTGTTCATCCTGGTACTAGATGGTGTGCCACATCGCCGAGTGAACAAGCAAGTACTCTCATGCATGATAGCAAAGATGTGCCTGGTGATGTCAGTTCAAAAAAGTCAGATATGAAGTGGTCACACCAGCCAAAAGATTTTCGTACTCAGTGGGAAAATAATTTGGACTATTTATCTGACACCAGAGATGTAGCTAAGTGGCAATCTAGTGAAGATTCAATTGTTAAAAGGCAACTTACTGGATATTTGGATGGTGAACTGGAAAGCAGGAGAGTTCCGCAGACTTCTCCAGAGGAGTTATCCCTTTTCTATAAAGATCCTCGGGGTCAAGTTCAAGGTCCATTCAAAGGAGTTGATATTATTGGATGGCTTGAGGCTGGATATTTTGGTATTGACTTACTAGTTCGTCTAGAAAGCGCAGCAGCTGACTCGCCATGGTTGCAACTTTGTGATGTCATGCCTCATTTACGAGCTAAAGCCCGACCACCACCTGGGTTCCCTGCAACAAAACTTGACACTACAGAGGCACCTGTTCCGCAAAGTACCAGTACCTTTGTGAATATTCGTACTGGGCCGAGTGAGGTCGAGAGGTTGAGAAATAATTCCATGCATAGAGTGGGTTCTGCCACTGAAGCTGAAAATAGGTTTTTGGAGTCACTCATGGCTGGTAGCAAGAGCAGTCCCCCACTTGAAAACGTCACATTATCACAAGGTAATAGTGCTTTTTTAATAAATGTTTTTGATATAAAAGTATGCCATATACTACAATTTCTCTCCATAGTATGTACTATATATTGCAGCAGTTGTGTTTTAGATGGTCAAATTTTATTCTAATCACATGCATTTTAGGAATACAAGGATTTATTGGAAGCAGTTCTGGTAATTTGGGCCCATCTGGAGTTGATGGTATAAACAACCCCTACTTGCTGGCTCAGAGGATGGCACTTGAGCGACAGAGGTCCTTACCAAATCCTTATCCATACTGGCCAGGGAGTGATGCATCATCCCTTCCGCCAAAATCAGTTCCAGATGCATCACCACATTCAAAACTTATGTCTTCGTTGAGTGACAATTCTCGACAGTTTCATTCCCAAAATTCTGAGTTGATCTCAGTTATCCAAGGATTATCCGACAGGGCACCCACAGGCTTAAATAATAGTGTTACCGGCTGGTCAAATTATCCTCTGCAAGCTGGATTGAATCCCCTTCAGAATAATATTGACTTGCATCATGATCAAAATTTTATACCATTTGGAATTCAACAACAAACATTTCAAGCACCAAACCATTTGTCTTTAAATAACTTAAGAGCTCAACCTGCAGATAACCCATCTAATGTTTTGGCAGCAGAAAAGTTGTTTTCTTCTAGTTTGTACCAGGATCCCCAGATTATGAATATGTTGCAACAGCAATACCTGCTGCAGATGCATTCACAGGCAACTGCTCCTCCACAGCAGATGCCTTTATTAGATAAACTCCTATTTTTGAAGCAGCAGGAGGAGCAACAACTGTTAATACACCAACAACAGCAAATGCTTTCTAATGTGCTGCAGGGGCATCAGTCTCACCAACAATTTGGTGGTTTATCTTATGGACAGTTGCAGGGTGGTGGAATAGGAATGGGGAATTTGCATGTGGAACCTTCTCAACATCAACCACCTCATGAAAATGTTCATATGAGTTCTCAGACACCAGTTTCTAGTGTGTATGATGAGCATAGTACCAAGTCTTTGAATTTATCTCAGCAAGAAAGCCAAGATACTAGTTATAATAAAAACGCTGAATCCGTGCAGCTTCCTCATCAATTTTTTGGGAATATTAGTAAACATAAAAGTTGGGACACTGCTCTTCCTGAACAAATTAATGAAAAGTACCAGAAGGAAACATTGCCCGCATCAGCTTCTGTTGAAAGTTTCCTGTTACATGAGCAGAGTAGAACCACAGAAGAGCCTAATATCGCACATAAACCTTTTTCTGCTTCTGACTGTACTGTTAAATATGTGGAGCAGATGTCAGATAACAATGGTAGCGCTGGTGGTACTCTTGTGAATGCAGTTTCCGAGTCTGGTGAGCATTCCAAACCTGCACAGTGTGTTGCACCTGTTATTGTAGTGTCTTCGGCTGCATCACTACTGGCAGGTCAGGTGGGTACGGATGTGTCTTCAGCTGCATCACCACTGGCAGGTCAGGTGGGTACGGATGTGGAAATTAAACCAGATGAGCAGCTAGGTGGAAAAGTCGTCTCAAATGTTGAGCCATCTGTGGCAGACGTGAGAGATATTGAACTGCGTGAACCCAAAAAGGCTACTGAGAAGAAATCAAAGAAGCAAAAATCTTCCAAATCCCAATCTACCGGTCAAGCGAAGGGATTGCTAAAAAATGTAACTTTGGAGCAGTCGAAGAATTCAGAATCTGAAAAGCCAAATTATAGTGAAATCAATTTGAAGGAGGTCAACAGGGAAGAAGAAGATTATGAAATACACCTCAAACAAACAAGCGGCGAGGATGGTGTATCCAGAACGGCTATCACAAATGCAGTTCATCAAGAAGTTAGTGACCTCCCTACTAATATTCCAGAAAGCATCACTGAAAAATTTGTTGAGAATGACTCAAAGTCATTTAGTCCTGTTGCCTCCCAGAATACTGAATTGCCTGCAGGGAGAGCTTGGAAGCCTGCTCCTGGTTTCAAGGCAAAGTCTTTATTAGAAATTCAACAGGAAGAGCAGAAAAAGGCACAGACAGAGATGCCTGTAATTGAGGTTGCTACTACCGTCAATTCCCTCAGTGTGACTACTCCGTGGGTTGGAGTTGTGGCCAATCCAGACTCTATCAAGGTGTCCAGTCAAAATCATAAAGAAGCAGGCAATACCGAAAATCTGGTAAAAACCAAAACTTCTGAACATAGCAAGAGCAAGAAAAGTCCATTACATGATCTATTGGCAGAAGACAGAGAGATTTTTAATGTAAGAGATGGCACAGGTCTAGACAGCATATCGTTCTCACAATATATAGCTGCCCATTCAGAACCAATAGATGAAGGAGACTTCATTGAAGCTAAAGACACTAGAAGGAGCCGGAAAAAATCTACAAAATCGAAGGGTTCAGGGTCCAAGATCTCAAAGCCAGTTGCTTCTAGTGAAACACCAATAAGTTCAAGTCCCATTGAAAAGGGAAAAAGCTCCCGGTCTGTGCAGCAGGAGAAAGAACAACTGCCTACCATACCTTCAGGACCCTCTCTGGGAGATTTTGTTCTTTGGAGGGGAGAGCCAACAAGCCCATCTCCTTCTCCAGCTTGGACAATTGATTCTGGTAGGGTTCATAAACCACTGTCATTAAGAGACATTCTAAAGGAACAGGAGAAAAAGTCTTCTGCAGTTCCCCCAAACCAATTTCCTACTCAGAAATCACAGCAAGCCCAAACTGCTCAGAGTAGTGGTCCTTCACGGACAATTTCAGCTCCAACTTCATTAAAAGCTGTATCTTCTAGCCACATAAACTCCGAGGCTTCTCATTCAAAATACAAAGGGGATGATGACATGTTCTGGGGTCCAGTTGAGCAATCTAAGCAAGAAACTAAACAGTAAGACTTCTTTCTCGTTGTAGTGCTATTAGTGTTTGCTGTATATTCATGCTACACTAATTTTGCAATTCTTCAATATATATGTTCGATCAAACTTATTTTCTATGTTGCTACTGTACTGAAATGGTTTTGCATTTTGGAATCTGTTATTATACATGTATATTATGGCTCTAAATTTTTTTCTATATCACAACCAATTATAGCAAGAGGTGTTATTCTCTTAGAAAGGGTGTGCTTTGCAACTGTGCAACTAAATATCAGTTTTGATAAAAATATGATAGCATTATACCTTGGAAAGTGACCATAGATTTTTAGATGGTATTATAGGATGTTAAGGTTGATTGAAGACTTGGGTTAAGCATCTAGGAAAACTTATTACTTCTATGCTGCCTTGGGTTGGACACTGTCCTGTCTGTCTATCCAAGAGCATTTGTGTATTTAGAAGCAATACTAACACATGCAACATTAGCTATGTGATGGTTTGCGTGAAAACCTTCTTTTGAGGATGTGTGTTGATTCAATATTTCTTTTGTTGCCGTTGTATAAGCAGGTCAAATTCCCCTCAGCTTGCAAGCCAGGGGAGTTGGGGTTCTAAAAATGTTCCCATGAAAGGTAATTCATCTGGATCATTAAGCCACCAAAAATCAGGGAGTAGCAAACCAACAGAGCGATTGCTGTCATCATCACCCGTCTCTTCTCAGTCATCGCAGAAATTAAAAAAAGATGCCATGACTAGGAATTCTGGTAAAGATTGCTCGTATTTATTTTAACTGTAATTTCACATGTTTTGCCAGTCTGTCTAATCGCTGTGTGTGTGTCGTTGGATTGTAAGATGACTTCCTAAAGATACTGAGCTATTTTTCTATTTGAAACTTTCAGAAGCCATGGACTTCAGAGTTTGGTGTGAGAATGAATGTGTGAGGCTTATTGGGACAAAAGGTACCTACCATTTCAGATGTGGTTTTAATTTTATATTTTGATAGATAATAAATCCAGATTTATGTTGACTAAAGAGGTTACCTGACAAATATGTTTTTCCAAATGTTGTTGTCTCCCTAACTCAATGTTTGAGTATTGGGCTTTGGATGGAAATGTAGGGAAAGATTATTTTTCATTTCTAAATTTAAGAAATTATAAAGAATGATTGGAATATTATTTGATAATTCATCATGTTATTCATTCATTTAAAAAAAAATCTCAAATATATAACATGATCTCAACTTAGCCCTTCAAATCCCAGCTCCCAAACATACTCTTAAGGGAATTAACTGGATATTGTCAGGCATTTGGTGTTCACCTTATCTGTAATTTAATCTCCTATATAACGTCAATTTAACTATATTTTTTGGGGTAGCAGATACAAGTTTCCTCGAATTTTGCTCGAAGCAATCAAAATCTGAAGCGGAGATGTTTCTGATAGAAAATCTTGGATCATATGACCCTGATCATGAATTCATTGACAAATTCCTCAATTACATGGAGTTACTACCTTCTGAAGTTTTGGAAATAGCTTTTCTGTCTCAGAATGATCAGAAAGTTGCTGGAAGTGGGTTATCTGGAAATACAAATTTACAGAATCTGGGACAGGCAGATGGTTCCCCTTTAAAAGGTGGAAAGAGAGGTAAGAAAGGGAAAAAGGTTAGCGCTGCAGTTTTGGGATTCAATGTCGTAAGTAACCGGATTATGATGGGTGAGATCCAGACAGTAGAAGACTGATGTCTAACATTAACACAGGTTGTTGCGGAATATGTAAATATGTTGTCCATACTTTGTACATGAATTTTCCATTTTAGGATTTTTGTTAATACAGCAACAGTAGCAGCATCAATTGGATCTGCTCAAGCAATTTTGTCATTTTAATATAAAGCCAGCCTTAATTTATTTCTATTAATTTGCTTTTGTCTCATCTTCAAGCAATTTTATCATTCCCATAATTGTATCCTTGAAAAAAAGTTATTTACAAAAATGATTTTTCATTTTTCCCATTAGTTTGAACATAATACTAATCTCCTGTCTCTAAAGCACAAGTAATCTGCTTTGATAAATTTATGGCACTAGGAACATAAATATGCAATGAGCAGTAGTTATTTTTCTTCTCTTTTTTTTTGGACCACAATGAGTAACAGTTCTACATGAATAAGATTTATACAAGTAGGTTTAATTCAAATTTAGAAACCTAGACAGTCATATAGATTTTTTTTCTTTTCATTTGGGAGGTAAGATTGTTTCATTTTTAAATGCATGGTCTTCATAATGATCCAATTTCTTCTGAGTCTTGTCGTGCTTAAGTTTTCTTGATCTCCTGCTGCTCTGCACATGCTAACCATGAAAAGTAAGAATGTAATTTTTCTCAGACTATGTACTATCTGTCTATGTGAGGTCAGGTCAAAGAGAAAATCTAAGTTGATAGATTATTTTATTTTATGTGAGATAAGCTTACAGATGGTGATTCAATTTGAAGAGGAAGTCGATGTAAAATTTGTGAGCGCAGCGCCAGTGACATCTTGGCAATTTCTGAAACTGCAGTGTTTCGAACAGCAGGAACATCACTGACCATGTTCTCGTAAGCTGCTTCAAAAGCTTCCAACCAAAACTGAGGTAATCCAATGTAGTTGCTATGACTACGAGTGTACACATCCCACATGTGTTTAACAACCTTCTCTCTCTCCTCCACTTCCTATTTCTCAATTGAAAAACCAAAACAGAAACAAAACACAACACAACGTTAGTTTGTGATTTATGAAGAAAACTGCTATATCTATATGAATGAATTAATGTAAAATTATGAGTTGTTGGATACCATACCAACACATCTAGATCTTCAAGAATCATAGAATCCAATCCATCTGAGAATTGATTAACGTTGTTTGTGGACCATTTGAGGGTGACTGTGCCTGTGAACATGGACCAAAGAGCTATAAGAACAATTGCTGTCAAGGCACATAACTTGTAGTGCCTCTTGCCAGCACTAGCATGCATTGTTTGTTGCTCTCTTTGTATGTTGGAAGAGGTTTTCAGATGAACAAGAGACAAAAACGAATGAGTATTGGTGACTGATGAGGGAGGAGGTTTAGCTGTATCCCATAGTTGAAATAATAATAGCAACATGTCTCTCTTTCACACTCAAAAGTCCTAAGATATAGTAGCTAAGTCATTGTAGCAAGTGGTTAGTGGCCTAATGGGGTTGGCACATAGCACTTCATATGCTCTTCGCAATTTGACCACTACTATTATAACTTGTTTTGTTGAATGCATATAAATTAAAAAATTATAATTATTTTTAGGAAAAAGATAAGTTATCAGTTACTATATAAAACTATTTTTTTATTAACATATAAAAGATGAATTAAAAAATTAAAAGAATAGAGATTAGTAAGTGATATTATAAATTGTTTTTATTGGTTTAAGCAAATTAAAAACACTTAAAAAATGGTTAAATGCACTTTGTCTCTCTATTTTTTTTTATTATCATTTTTGCAATTTGAGTTTCTTTATCAATTTAAAACAAAATTTTAAATATATAACATACTCTTTTAAAAGTTGAATGTGTGTGTTGAGTTAGCTGAACGTAAGACTAGAGAATCATCACAAAGAAGGGGTGATTTAAAACAAAAAATGAGCCTTATATCCTTTATTTCACAAACCGTGAACCATACCACGTTACAATCCTTAAAAGACCTAATTAATGCAAGATTTATTCTAAAAATATACTACAACAAAGTTGTGTAAATAGACACCTAGATATTTGCTAATCCCCAATATTGGTATCATATTTTCGTTGTATCTTCCACATTAGCTAAATCAGCAATGCGTTTGGATTAAAGGTCCATTCGTCACACGCTACCACATCATTTAAATGACTTTTATTTTTAAAACTTGCATGATTGTCGCATTAAAATTATCATTGAATGAACAATCTTAACTGTAAGTCGGTACTTGACATAAAGGAAATTCCAACAATAGGTAACAATCAGAGGAACTTGAACATTCGTTGGTGTTGACCCGAATCAAGACCATCTCCTAAACCAAAGAACTAATTAGACTAGAAGACAAATCTCCAAGCATCAGTTGATCAAGGAGGAAAATCATTTTTAAATATTCAGTCCATCTGGGACAAGTCCTTCAAAGGTTCAATCAGGGGCAAGCCACTGCAAGATTCATGCACTAGGGAAAATTTGATCCATACCATATCATGGTATAATAACTTCTAAGATTTTCCTTTTCAGGATAATGCCTTCAAAGACCCCACATATTGGGGGAGACAAGTTGCAAAGAGCCTTGGGGCAAAGCAAAAGCACAATCATCATGCATTATTATGTCGCTACGCTCACAAAATTATGTGCAAGCCATCATGGCATACCAGTCAAAGAAGTTGAGATTCTCTCATGAACAAACACACAATTTATTAACAATGGATCAAAATTGGGACACCAAGATCATCTACATCTATCTTCAAATCATCACATCATCAAATACCAAGTGTCGGGAAGTCAAAAATTTTCACCAACCAAAAGTCCAATCCATATTGGCAACTACCAAAAATAAAAGTCCACTTTACTGACATCTTCGTAAGATCAAATCCAATCAACATTGGTATTCAAAAATGATCTCACCCTTGAAAAATGGTGACCAATCCAAAAATCAATCACCTGCTTGCATTCCCACATGCATTGTACACAACATCACACGCATAACTTTCTTGCCAAATCAGGAAGTTGTATATCCAAAATCTTTCTTGCAAAAATGAGAAATTTTATTAGCATGCACCATATGCATACATAACATAATAATTCCTTCCCATCAATCCTTTGATGAGGACATAACCTGATTTTTCTTTTCATCAGCCCTCTGATGATGACAATCTTTTCCATCAACCCTCTAATGATAATATTTTACAATAAATCTTTTTCATCAACCCTTTGATGATGATATTCTAAAATATATGATTTCTCGTCCACTAACACTTTGGTGATGATAATTTGTAATTTCTTTTCGTCAACCCTTTGACGATGACAAATTTTGTTCCGTCAACCCTTTGACGATGAAACATCTTTCCATCAACCATTTAATGATGCCACTCCACAATGAAGTCCTTTCCGTCAACCCTTTGACGATGATATTACATATATATTTTCTTTTCCATCAACTCTTTAATGATGCCACTCCACAGTGAAGTCCTTTCCGTCAATCCTTTGACGATGACAAATCCTTTTCCACCAATCCTTTGGTGATGCCTTTCTTTACTTCTTTCTGTTAACCCTTTTACGATGATATCACATATATAAATTCCTTTCCACCAACGCTTTGGTGATGACATTCCTTAATCCTTTTCGTCAACCCTTTGACGATGTCACTCCATAGTGAAGTTTCTTTCCGTCAATCCTTTGACGATGACAGTTACCTTTCCATCAACCATTTGATGATGATATTCTATAACAAATTATTTTCCATCAACCCTTTGGTGATGATATTCCCCAACCATCTCTCATTGGAGACAAAAATAAGCCCTACAAAAACCCAAATTACACAATTGCATTCCCACATGCATCACATGCATCAATTCATACATAATTTTCCTTCCAAACAAGAAGGTTCATCAAACACAATCCTATCAATCATCAATACACCCATGCATAACACTCCCACTGAAATGGGGAGTTTGATAAAAAATGAACAAAAAAACTATTCACATTCCTACATGCACATATAAAAATCCCTAGCAATTGCATACTTGCATACATATCATGCATCATTCCATGCATGGTACTTACTCCCATGTCATACAAAATATCAAACATAACATAATTCAGGATCTATGGCCAATCATATGTATCCCAGACATTATGTATTTCTCTAAATAGAGTTATTATCCTGCATGTGCTCGTGGAATTATTTCCCAGCAAGTCATTCTTCAACTTTATGGTTAATAATGATATTCCCCAATGTCTTTGCTTTGTTTCTCCCCAAATAGAGGTTACCCTAAAAAGTCTCTTATGAGCTTTTCCCCTGCAGAGCTTTGCTAGTAAGTCTCCTCCCAAGGAGTCCCCAACAGATGAACGTTTGAGATACTGCTTTGTTGATTCAGATAATCTCATATGTTGTTTGTGATACTTCTTTGTTGATTCGGGGAATCTCATATGTTGTTTGAGATACTGCTTCGTTGATTCGGAGAATCTCATATGTTGTTTGAGATACTGCTCTAGTATCCTCGGAGAATCTTAGATATGATGGAGATATCACTCCATTATTGGAATATCTTGATTATATCATATAAGATACTGCTTCGTGGATTCGGAGAATCTCATTGGCTCTAGTATCCTTGGATAATCTTAGATACGATTGAGGTATCATTCCATTATTGGAATACTTCGATTATATCATATAAGGTACTACTTTGTTGATCCTCTGGGATTCTCATGCGTTTTCGTCTCGTTACTGCTCTAGTATCATTGGAGGATCTTATATACGATTGGGATTTCATTCCATCTTTGGAAAATCTCGATTATATAATAAAAAAATACTGCTCTGTCAATTATCAGAGAGTCTTGATTGTTTCATTTACCTTCTGATGACTATCTCACTATATTTCTCATTGCATTTTCTACCTGCATTTCATCCCTACATCTCGAAGGATAAAATTCAGGGTCTTTTCGTATTTAATTATCTTCCACCATGAATGTACGAAGACCGTTGTCATTCATATCTTCTAATTTAAGTTAATTAAATAGGGACAACTTTCCTACCCCAATTTTGTCAGGGTATTTCAAATTTATCTGATACATGTCAATTTGTCAAGTTTTATATTTTTAATCATATACATTTTTATCATCAAATATAGTCACCATAAAAATGTAATTGATACATGTTGAAGTCAATATTTAATACAATTTTAATCATATACTTTTTTTTATTATAATGCATATATGCAATGAGAAATATTATCTGATACATGTAAAATATTGATTTTATGTTGACTTTTATTGCTTTATTTTTTAGTTTATTTTATTGTATTTTTAATTGATGCATAATTGTTATTTCAAAAAGACAAAGTGACCATTAAAAATAACCTTTCAAAAATACTAAGATAAAAGGTATTTGATCAACATCAAATACATTTTTCAAAATTCCACTAAATTTTTTTCTTTAATAAGCACCTCATATCATTTTAAACCATTTCACAAATCATTTTTACTAATGCGATAAAACACTCGATCAATATCGAATTTCTCTTCCGCTTTCTCAACTCGTTAAACTTTTTTCCTAAACAAATACGAAATAAATGAGTCTTTGAAATCTCGCATTCCTTAAATCCTTGATGAGTTCTCTCGAGGCAAACATCTTGATTTAACTTTTCATTCACTCTTTTCGTTTCTAAAATATCTAATTACTTAGATGAAAAAAGGGTCCATTAGAGTCTGATTTTTCATTTCAAAAATTGACTTGCATATGATTGATGAATTAAAAAGAGTATCACTTTACTTTTACCTAGTTTATAAGAATTTCAATCAAGTTCAACATCACTAAGAGATGGGGGAATTGTTATTGTCAAGAAATCTAGATTTTATCAAATCATAAAGTACATTTGAGCAATTGAAATAAGGTTACTTGTTAGAATAGGAGAAACATAATCATTGAAAAGAGAAGAACTCTTAGAGTGTATGGTTTTAGAGAAAAATAATTATACCAAACATAACATTTTACCCACATTTTAAAGACTCCATCTTGCAGTCCAAACCTTGGGTGTGTGATTTTTCCATTATATTTATAAAAAGAATATATAAAAAATGAATGGCATTTCATTATTTAAAAATATAATGAAACATGTAAAAATAGTAATTAAGAAAGAGAGAAGGAAAACATATCACCTTTCTAAACACTTGCTATAAATTTCCATATAGAAAAGAAAAAAAAAGAAGAAAAGCTATATAAGTTAAAGGAAAACTCACACCTATACCTACGGGTAAGGAACACCTAGAAAAATAAATCTCAAGGGTTGGTCCTGTCCGGTGTGTTTTGCTTCCCCTCTCATCACTAGGGGACATAAACATTCTACAAACACAAAGAAAACATTTGATTCTGTCACAACAAACTGATCAACCCCAAGCCCATTGAGGCAAAGGGGTAACCAGAAAGCGTGAAAGAGAGAAAGAGAGGAAGAAAACACTTTTTTTTTTATCAAAAAGAGGATTCTTTTCTCTCTTTCTTGATTTTTTTTTTCAATATCTTGTTACATTCCTTGGAAGGCAAGCAATGAGAAAATCATGTCCAAATTTTGACAAAACAGATGGACTGGACACGATTCTGGAGGTTCCTATTCCGGAGGAAATGCTGGTAAATATGGGGACCAACGGGTTCAATCGTTGGCAGAATCTAAAAACACTAATGAATAATGCTCAAGATAAGTCGTCGGGTCTATCCGCGCCTACGAATAACGAATTCACTGCATTGCTTAAACTCGTTGGTGCTCCCCTTATTCCTTTTCAGGTTCAATCCGATAATACCTTGACTCGGCCTCTTCGAGATTGTTCCATTGTAAGCATTCACATTCGCATTTTTGTTTAAAAGATTCAACTTCAATTGAATTGAGTAAGTAATGATGATAGATAATTTTATTGAAATGTTTGGCAGAGAGATTCAATTGGGAAATACATAATACAACAGTACGTGGCAGCAACCGGAGGACAAAGTGCATTGAATTCTTTGAAAAGCATGTATGCAATTGGAGAAGTTAGAATACATGGATCGGATATGCGTCATGGCGCGGATGATAATAGTGTTAATTCAAGAGGGAAAGCTGAAGTAGGAGGTTTCGTTCTATGGCAAAAGAATCCTGATTTATGGTGCTTGGAATTGGTTGTTTCTGGTTTCAAAATCACTGCTGGTAGCAATGGGAAGGTATCCTGGAATCAGTCTTCTTCTCAACCTTTTCATTCGAATAAAGGCCCTCCTCGACCCCTTCGTCGCTTCTTTCAGGTAATAATAACATTCGATAGATGTATTTTGTTTAACAGACAGAGCCTCTAAAAACTTAAGACGGCCTGAGATTTGAGTTTGATGGGTTGGCTTGTTAACTTTTATCAGGGGCTGGATCCGAGGTGCACGGCTAACTTGTTCCTCGACGCAGAATGTGTAGGCGAGAGCAAAATCAACGAAGATTTATGTTTCATGCTAAAACTACAAGCGGAACAGCATTTCCTCCAAGCGCAGAGCACGTCAAACACAGAAATCGTGATGCACACGTTGTTGGGCTACTTCAGCCAACGAACCGGACTACTCATAAAATTCGAAGACACAAAGTTAGTTAGAATGAAGGCGGTTAAAGGAAAAGACTCGGTGTTCTGGGAAACGAACATCGAGTCTACGGTGGAAGATTATAGATATGTTGGTGGTATTAACATAGCGCATGGTGGGAGGACAATTTCGACGCTTTACAGGTATGGCGCGGCGCATAATCATAAACAGATGATCGAAGAAACATGGTGTATTGAAGAGATTGATTTCAACATTTTTGGGTTGTCTATGGATTGTTTTCTTCCTCCGTCGGATCATGAGAAAGAACATGATAGTGCAGAACATGCAGTGGGAGTGAGTTAGGATTTTGCTTCACTCTTTGAATCACATAACTCCTCAAACTGTAGGAGGTGTAAATACAACATAGACAACATAAACTCATAATTGAGTCACTATAGTTTCTATCCTAAGGTTAATTGTAGTGGTTGTGATCTTCCTTCTATAATTATTTTGGAAGACATCTTCCTATATCAAATATTATGAAATTTTTACACATGACTATTTAAATATTTATGTGATAACTACATCTATTATTACTTATGACTAAGATAAGATTAGAATTAAATTCTAAACAATTTCAAAAAATTACAAAGCTGAGAATCGTACCAACATTTCAAAGGTAAAACCTAAATACCACCAAGTCATCAAAGCATATTTGAAACTTGTTAATTCCGATTTAGAGTTTTTAAAATTGAAAACCCGTAAACTTCTATCTGCTTGCTAGGTCTCTGATATGAAACTTGTCCTTTATGCATCTCTCGATCTGATAGAGACATATTCATTCTTTTGCGGTTGGGTACATGCTGTGTGTTGAAGTTGTCAACAAATTGAATTGCTTGACTTTTACTCTAAATAATCATTTGTCTGACTGGAATGCTTATCCCTACTTGGTTTGGTTATATGTAACGTGGAATTCTTGAAATTATGTGCATGTCGTATATAATATGTCAAATTGGTAACTGGACCACCAAATTAACACCCTTTTTCTCAAAAGAGTATGAAGAATCCTTCACTCGGATAATTGAAGTTTTGTTGAACTTATATTCATTATTCAATTAAATTATTTAATTGTAAACAATAAAAAATTATGAAAAAGAGAAAAGAGAATAAAGTTCCAAGGGAGTAGAAGTGTAAAACACCACCCAATAGCACTAGGAAGACATAACAAGAAATATTTTTTAACTTAATCAAAATTCTTAGATTCGAACTTCAAATTTAATTTTGGGTACGTAACAATATAAAGCACCGCAGACAAAAATTACAATGACAATATATAATCAAACTAAAAAAAAATGGACAATGCTAACTTGTGTCTTAGGGGCACAAGATAAGACATCTATTTGTAGAAAGTTTATATTGAAAAAACCAATTATAAAATTAATTTTATATCTTTATTAAAATCAATGCACAATTTTCAACACAAAATTACTTTATTTAATTCTTATCTTGTGCCCCTAGGGCACAAGTTAGCATTATCCTAAAAAAATTAGATTATCATTAATTATTTGTAGTTAAAAACCAAACAACATAATTTTATCTAATATTTTTCTTCAAAAGTTATTATGTTTTTTGTGAACAAATCAACAATTCATAAAGAATTTGATAAGAAGAAAGAAGAAAAGAAAAAGTACGGGTCTCATATCAATGATGATGTGTGAAGAGACAATCAATTTCAATGTATTTAGCGCATGTCTATGAAATATGAAATTGTTAGCAACTTGAAAATTGTTTTTGCTTTAAAATTCATAGAAGATGGTTCAAATAGAGGAACACTAATATCATAGCGCAATACTCACTTTTTGTAGATGAGTGGAAACAATGTCCTGTTTATTTTTCTTCTAATATGAGAAAACACTATGAAAGATACAAAACTATTTGAAAGACTTATGATCAATATGATCTTCAAACCAATCAACATAAGAAAGAAGACAATGAAAACAAAATGTTTGTAAACTGAATTTTCTAAATATAATAGGGAAAACAAAATATACATACATACATGTATAATGGATCCTCATAGAGAAATCACATCAAAAGGAACATATTTCAAGGGAGATAGTCAAACACATTTATACATCCAACAACATGTGAATATTACTAGTGTGGGATTATAGTACAACTTCAATTTAACCCTCATGCCTAATGTGGATCACGAAAATTGTTTCTTACAACTTATAACAATAGAAAATCCTATGTTCCAAATCCCAACTCAGAAGGAGGGAGAAAATGTGGAGTATGGAAGAAACTAGTAAGAAAAGATCACTAGTACTAGAAGGACTGAAGTTTATCAATCAGAAGCTGAAGAAAATTGTTGGAACAATGTAGTTCCTGAAGAACAATCTCCATAGCAGATCAGAATATGGATAAAGAAAGGTATGTCTACCTCCTTGTTTATATTAAATAATTTCTGATCTTGATATTCGAATATCATCCAGAAGAACTTCATCTTTATGAAAGCAAAATTACACTTCATTATGATAATACTACTTCATCAGAATTGCAAAGAATCTTATTCTATATAAGAGTCAAGCAACTTAAAAATATTTTAAAATTATGTGCTTACATCTGAGTAGAGAGTCAGAGCCTGATAATGATCAGAAGCTATTATGATCCAAAACTCTGAACAAACTTCTGGTGAATAGTAAGCTCTAAAGAATCTTAGCCTATGAAACTCTCAATGAGATTAACTTCCTCTGGTAGACACACAAGTGGACAAAACTTTTTTACCGCCTCTAGCACCTGTCCACTTACATGTCATAAATTCGAAATATCTTCTGACACATGGATTGTAACAAATGGATATAAACCCTTCAGATCATGATGATTTATCTTAAATATTGTGCTCCCCACCTATTTTGTCTTTAAGTTTTAGTGATTGATGAAGATTAATTTTTCACTCAAAACAATCTACTTATATCAGACGCACACACTTCTCTCTCTCTCTCTCTCTCTCTCTCACACACACACACACACACATTTCTCACACTTTTGTTTTCTCAAACCTCCTCTAAAAAATAACCCATTCCAAAATAAGCCCTAAAGCTTTTTCCTCAATGGCGTCTTCATCATCTTCTCAACATGCACACATGATTGTCAAAATTGGCAAGAGTCTGACCATCAAACCCAAAACCATTAATATCAAGAAGGAGGATCTGAAGCTGATAGTGGAACAAATTGTTGATTTTGACTCCTTCAATCAGAATGGGTATGACCTTTGGAGTTTCTTCAAAGTACATGTGAGGTTTTTATTTTTTGAAATGTTGAATGGACAAACATACCCCAATATGGTAAGGGACTTATGGGTTAGGGATGAAGTTTATGAACTTTTTACGTCTATGGAACAAGATCTGATGGTGCAGAATGACAAATCCTTAAAATGGAAAAGCATTAAGGAAATGGGTTTGAAGGAATTTGAAGGAGTAGAGATTAGGTCATAAGTGATGGGTGTTGATGTAACTATCACTCAAAGAGCTATTGCCAAGTTTCTGAGAGCTACATACACTAGAAGGTTCATTTTGAACATAACAGAAAGTAGTCATGAAGCTGATGCCATTAAAATAAATTTCCTTGAGCTTTCTGGAGAAACATGTTCTTCAGACTTTGGAAAAGTCAAGAACATGAAAACTGATTTCAAGCTTCTGTTCAAGATTCTCATTGGATGTCTGATTTCTAGAGAAGACAACACTAATCAAATTTCATGGGATCACAGACACTTCGTTTTTTACTTGGTCAATAAAGATAACATAAACCTTCCCGCTTACATCTTCCATAATCTTTGTGAGGCTATCAAGGAAAGCAATAAGCACATTAAGAATAATGTACCCTATGCTAAACTTATGTCTGAACTGTTTCATCAGGGTTGTCTTATTGATGCCCTTAAAACTGTTTCTGATAATGAGGATCTAAAGGATATCCATGGGAACATTCTTTATGCTCTTGTTCTGGAAAACATGAAGATTCTGAAGAAGAGTGATGTGGTGTTGTCAAAATATCCTCTTAGAATCTGAAGAGAAAATACTGATTATCTCGAGGATTATCATGTCATTACCAAGCAAGAAAATCCTGATGTAATTAGAATATTCATTGAGATGGCAAGAAAAGAAGCTGGCGTGGTTATAAGATATGAAGTTTTAAGAGAAGAGCCAGCTGATGTGTACAAATCTTATAAAAAGAGAAATTAGATGGCTTTTGAGGCCTAGAAGGAAGTTCAGAAGCCTTCTAAAAAAGGTTCTGCAACGTAAGGAGATTGGGAAGGAAATTGAAGAGGTTATTGCATCCATTGTCTTGATGCCCTATAAGACAAGAAGTGGAATAACTCCTCAGAAGGTATCTTATTCTACTGTCATTTCTGATGCACCTATAAAGAAGAAGAAGTTAAGGAAAATGTTTGTTCCTGTTGAAGAGGAAGAGGATAACACTGGGGTATCTTTGATCAGAAGGAAAAAGATTGAAGATATTGGAGCCCATAAGGTTGCAGAAGGATCCATTCTTAAAGGAGTTGTGTTGGAACATGTAGAGAAACAACATGCAACCTATGATGATTAGTTGGAAGAAGTTCCTATTGGAGATGAAGTTATGAAGACTACTGAAGTCCAAGCTACTAAAGTCATAGCTGGGTTAAAGTCTGCTGAGGGGCCCCCTGAAGCTGAAGCTTCTATTGTTCAAGAAGAAGTTGAATCATAAGCTGCTACCAACCTTGCTTCTAAACCTGTCGGTGAAGAGAGTTAAGCTACTCCAGATGTTATGGAGACTGATATAACATGCACACTACTATGGAAAACACCAATCATAACGGTTGGAAAAGGGATACCACCATGTTGGACCAACAATTGTGAGGAAATGTGTGATTGTATGTATGATGCTTTCCACCACGACTACGCGACCATGGTTATAAGTCAAGTAACACGTTACCTACCACAACAGTTACTTTAAACAACCGTTGTTATATGTCTCACCCTATCACAACAATTACTTTAAACAACCATTGTTATATATCTCACCCTATCACAACGATTACTTTAAACAACCGTTGTTGTATGTCTTTTAATAAAATGAAAAAATTGCAGCAGTAGGACAACATTAACAAGAACAACAACAAAAAGAACAACAATAACAAGAAGAAGAAGAAGAAGAACAACAACAACAACAACAACAATAACAACAAGAGTAACAACAAGAACAACATAAGCAACAAAAAGAACAACAACAACAACAAGAACAACATCAAAAATAACTAACATTGCTAACTTGAATCCATATTTTCCTTATCTCGTTAAGGTTGAAGAAGAGGTGATGAATTTCTGAAATTCGTTGATGAAAGAAATTATGTTTTTGAGTTTTGTTTATGGAAGAAATGATTTTTCCGAGTTTGATATAGTGGAGAAATAGAGAGGTGTAATTGGAAGATGTTTAGAGGTAGAAGATGAGGTTCGTCTAAGTTAGAAGTTCATCTAAGTTTTAGGTTTCATGTGGTTCACTAATGATAGTGTCTTGAGCATTGATACTTACTAAATGGACGATAGAGATTTGTTTAAGAACGATAAAGAAACTCAATAAACATGCTTACTTTAATAAAAATAAAAATAAAAATAAAATTGTACATATCACAACGTTTACTTTAAACAACTGTTGTTGTATGTCTCAACCTATCACAACAGTTACTTTACAAAATCGTTGTTGTATGTCTTTTAATAAATAAATAAAAACAAAAAATATAGGTGCTAGGATTCAAACTCATGACCAGATGTCACTTTTCACGACGGTTAGAAGTTCCAACCGTGGTGAAAAGTGGCTTAAAAATAAATAAAAACAAAATTGTAGGTGCTAGGATTTGAACTCATGATCAAACACCACTTTTCACCACGATTAGTATCTACGACCATTGTGAAATGTCTTTTAGTAAATATAAAAAAAAGTGCCCCAAAAAAATTATTACCGGGGTTAACAGAAAGACTGTTGTAAAATAAGTGTTACGAAAGGTCTACTTTGTAGTAGTGGTAGGAATCTAAACTTTATCCTTGATGATTATTTTGATTATTTCACCTTAAATCACAAATTGATAACACCCTCACCCAATCCTTCACCCAAACCATCTCCAAAACACACTTCATCACTTGTTCAACAATCAAAACCTATGGTGGAGTCTCATAACCCGACTCCTATCATCCATATTCTAGAAAAAGTTATGAATTTATCCGATTCTGAATATCTTGTTGGTGAATCCACAGATGTTCAAAAACAACTGACATACTTTTCTGCTTCTAAATAATCAACACCTCTGAACACCATGCTTGAATCCCTCATAGATGTTTCTAGTGGGAAAGATTCTTCTGACCTTTGAGTCAGAAGTTGAAGAATCTGAGTTCATTGCTCGTCTTGATCTCAAAATAGTGACTATCTCACCTATTTTTATTAGACCTCTTCAAGATATCCCTCTTCAAACCTCCCCCCCCTCAAGACCTACAAATTGACCAAGCATGTTCTCCTGAAACAACCTCTAAACAAAATAACTTATCTGTTTAATTTGAAGTTAAAAACATAACCCTAGCACAACCATCACCTCAACTATCACCCAACCATCACTTAAACATACACCTTAAAAATAACCTAGTCCTGTTTAGACTCAATCTCAAATTCAAGTTACATCTGAACCTTAGATTGAGACTAAACAAATTGTTCAAAATCAATCTCACGTTCAAATTACATCTGAACCTTGGATTGAAACTGAAAAAGTCTCATTTAACCAACTTCATCCATAAACTTCTCTAAGTCTAACTATCCAAGAAAACCAACCTTTTGACCATCCACAAACTTCCACCTCTTCCACCCTATATCCAATCCAAACTGGAAGAAATAAAAACTGTTTTCTTTGATAGAGTGCATCATTTGGTTGCTGAGAGAACCACAACTTCTAACCTAGTAGCTTATGCTGCTAAGTGGGATTCTCTCACAACCTCTATGGTATCAATTTTTCAGAATCTGAAGTATGTCTCTTCAGAGTCTGTTGGCTCTTCCAGATAGAGACAATCACTTCTTGAGACAAAGCTGGAAGCCATGACTGACCGGTAGAAAAAGACGGATGATAGGATGAAGGTTATGAATGCCAAACAAGGTATCATGTGTGATGATTTGAAAGCAGTTCTAGAGCATCTAAGAAACCTTAGGCTCTAGGATTTAGTCACCCTATATTTTTATCTTTTCTGAACTTTTTGCATCTCATCCTTTTTTCTTGATTAATGAAAATCATTTCTTCAGTAGCTTTTAGGTGCTTTTATTTATCTTTTTGTTGATGGCAAAAATGGGAGAGATAAAGAGTATTTAAGCACCTGAATCTCTCGATCATTCTATTTCTACTTAATATTATCTATGAATATTATGTTAAACAGATTTAATTGACATGGATAGGACTTAGGGGGAGCTTACAAACCTCACCCTTTGGTCTATCAGACTCATGGGGAGCTTACAAACCTAAGAATCTAAAGTCAACATGTTAATTAAATGAATTTAATTAACTTGGATATGACTTACGGGGAGCTTACAAACCTCACCCTATGGACTATTAGAATCAGGGGAGCTTACAAACCTCTGATCCTGAAGACAACAAGTTATTAAATCAACAACCATTGTTCTTAAATACTATTGTTTGTCTTTGCCAAAAAGGGGGAGATTGTTGGAACAAAATTGGTTAATACCATATCCCTTAGGTTTTGATGATGGCAAAGTATTTAAAGAACAATTGGGTATTCTAACATCTGTTCAAGTATGCAGGATTATATAATTAAGAATAGATGAAAAAATGCATGAGGAATCTGAATCTGATGATCAAAATTTGGCTCTAACGATTACTTCTAAAGACTCTGGCTCTGATGGAGATTCAGACTCTAAAAAAGTCAACTCTGAAGAAAGTAAGCCTCTGGTGACCCGGACTCTGAAGCTTCATAAACCAAGAAGAGGTCTCTAATGTGATCAACCTCTAAAGGGTGAAGTCTGAAGGAAGGTCAGCCTCTGAAGCAGAAGCTCTTCTACCAAGGCAACTCTGACAGATTCAGAACCTTTTTATCATGTGAAAACTTAAGGAAATATCTCTCTCTTGATTGTCTGAGCTTCAACGGATCATTCCTCTTGCATAAAGGTGTTTTCTTAATGGGTTTAATCAAGTACAAAGGTTAACCAACCTTTGGTGAAAGTCTTTAACGTCTCTTTTCACTCTTCTCTATATAAGGAGTTGCAGACCTGAAGAAGAAGATCACCAAACTGCAATACACCACAAGACTTTGAACATTGAAATTCAAAGAGAAGCTACTCTGTCAAATTTACAAGACTTAGAACATCTTATCTTTGTGTATATTTAAGAAGTTCTTAAGTCTTGGAGTCTTTCTAATTTGTATTTTGTCTACACCTCTAATTTTATATAAAGTGTAGTTGTTACCCAAATATCTTAACAATTTATTATACAGTTAAAAGTCTCTTGCTTGTATGCTTGAGCATTTGAAGTCTTTAACTTGTGTGCTGGAGCAATGAAGTCTTAGACTTGTGTGTTTGAGAAAATAAGTCTTGAGGTTGTGGGCTTGATCAAGGAAGTCTAAAACTTGGGTGTTTGAGCAAGGAAGTCTAAAACTTGGGTGTTTGAGCAAGGAAGTCGTATACTTGTTTGTGTAAGCAAAGAATTCTCTTGCCTGTGTGCTTGAGCATTTGTAATCAGATTTGGTTATAATGGAAATCCCTTAGAAGAACAAGGGGACTGGACTACTCTCAAGTTGTGAGAGTAACCAGGATAAACTACGTGTATTCTTGCCTTTACTTTACTTGCTTATGTCATAAATATTATGATGTTGTCAACTCTGATAATCCAAATCAGATTCTGATTCAAAAACTGATAAGGTCTTTTAGAAGTCTAACTAAGTTTCTGAGTCAGACCCTGAACCTTGTGTTTGGACTTTGATAAAGAAACATCAGAAACAGAAGTTCAAAAGGCTTAAAAAGAAAAAGACAACATAATTCAACCCCCTTCTTATGTTTTTCTTACCTTTAGTATGAATTTACTCAAACCAAATGCGGAGTTTTGAAATGGATATTGTTCAAAATGAACAGGGGTTTTTACACGGCTGAGCACAAACCAAATTGAGATTTTACACCAAGATAATCTCGAATCGAATGTAGCTTTTACATGAGATGAGCTCACGAACCAAACCAGAAACTTAATACTAAATCCCCAAGCCAAACTTTTATCGGGTATAACTTTGAAGCCGAAATAAACACTCCCTTAAGGATAAAATTACTCAACCAAGAGAAAAATTCTCCTTGGTGAATTTATAATAACCCTATTTTTCATAATACAAAAAAACTTATTATAATACAATGACTTTCTCTAAACGTAATGACTAAATTATACTGAGAGAAAATAGAAAGAAAAAAATTAGAGAGAGATAGAGTGAGGAGTAAGATAGAAATCCCATGTTTTAGGATACGAAAGTGTGAAGGAATAGGTCTATATTTATATGCTATAGGTTGGCATAAAAAGGAAAGGATCCATGGGCCAAATTAATGAGAAAATCGATTGGGACCTTAGGCCAATCGAATGGGAGCCCTAGATAATCATTTGCAATGTCTCAATTTATAAATAATGGATATAAAGATGTTTCCTTTCATAAAGACTTTATCATAATCATTTATGGACAACTTTTTCACTAATCCAATCGACTGGGTATATGTCCCCATCGATTAGACAGTTCAAAAAACTTAGTCCAAAACATTTTAACAATTCTTGATTCAACTGGCACAACTCCAAAATATTTTTTTGGATAATTTGTTTTAGAAATAGAGGCTTTAAAATATGTTTTAATTTGTATGTGATTTATCCATATTAATTTACGAAAATTCCCTTGTGATTTTGTAAAACACTGATCACTCATACGCAACTGGGCGAGCTTTCACACTTCCTCTCTTCCACACTCAGAAGCTTTAAGAATTTACAAATAAACAAATCATATAAGCACTTGCTTGAATATTCTTGGATATGAGACTTGAGATATCTTCAAGTTGAATGCCATCATCAGATGATAGAGATCGTTAATCAACTCTAGTTTATATACTTAATTTAAAGGAAAAGCTTTGAATAAAAAATGTCTTGTGCATCTTTAACTGCTTGAAATGTTTGAGTCTTCATAAGCTGACATCAAAGATTTCATGTCCAAGTTGTAATCATCAAAATCACATCATCAAAAAGAAACCATGATATTATTTAGCTTTGATCACTTCCTAAATGGCCTGCAAAACATGGTTCCCCACTATTAACTTAGAGGTCGAGCAAATGGATGTGATGAAAACAACCTTCCTTCATGGTGATTTGGAGGAAGAAATTTATATGAAATAGTCATATGGTTTTCTTGGTGAAGGCGATGAAGACTATACTTTTAGACTTAAAGAGAGTCTATATGGTTTGAAGCAAACTCCAAATAAGTGGTAGAAGAAGTTTGAGTCTATTGTATTTGACCAATGACACATGAAGACTTATTATGATCATTATGTATTTGTTAGAAAAAAATGATATTGATTTCATTATCTTGCTGTCATATTTTGATGACATGCCTATTGTTGGTAAAGATATTTTACAAACTGGTAAGTTAAAGAAGTAGTTGGTGAGTCTTTTGCCATAAATTCTTGGGAGAGATTATTATTGGTATACGAATTATGTGTGATAGAAAAGAGAAGAAATTGTATATGTCACAAGACCACTATATTCAAAGATTGTTCAAGAGGTTTAAGATGTAAAAATCTAAAGGGATTAACACTCCTTTTGCTACTTATTAAAATTAAGTTCTAAAGAAAGTTTTTCTAATGAAAATGAGATAATGGATATGAAACGTGATCCTTATGCGTCTAATATGGGTACTTTGATGTATGTGATGGTGTGTACAAGGTCATATATTGTCGTTAGTAATTATTTTGTCAAATTCATGTAGAGAGCATTATAATGTTGTAAAATAATTTTTTAAGGTACATTTGCGGTACTAATTGTATGGGATTTTGTTTTGGAGATGACAAACCTATTTTGATGGGGTATTCGAATCAGATATGGCTGGAGACATTGATTATAGATATACTACTTTATGATGCATGATTAAATTTGCTGGAGAGTTGTGGCTTGAAAATCTAGGTTGCAAAAGTGTGTAAAACTATTTACTACATATGCAGAGTTCATTGTCATTTCTAAAACATCAAAAAAGTTGTTATGATTTAAGAAATTGTTGCACAAACTTGATTTTTTTTCAATAGAAATATGTGTTATTTGTAGATAGTCAAAGTGTTATTCACCTTGATAAGAATCTGACTTTTTATAGTAGGTTCAAACACATTGATGTGAGATGTCATTGGATATATAATGTTTTTAATGTCATGTTGTTGGAGTTAGCTAAAGTTTATATTGATTATAATAGTTATGATGTCATGATTAAATCTTTACCAAGAGGAAAAGTTTGAAACTTGTGATGGTCGATTTGACAATCATCTCCACATAGTTGTGATATGGAGATATGTTGAGTATTTGACTCTCTTCCTAAATGGAGAAAGACCCAAATATTTTAGCTCATTAGTATCTCATTTATTTTAAGTGGAGTTGATCATTCTAGAGTTAGAATATAGAGATAAAATAAATGAGAAAATCAGTCACTAGTGAGGAGAAAAAAGTGAGAAAACTCATTTTTCTAAAACTAGTTTTAAAAAATGGAGATTTTGGATTCGTTAACCGTCCAATCGGTCTAGTTTTTGGACAAAAGGTTCGGGATACATAGTTCTACACTTTAATCGTTTGGATTGTCAAAATAAGATCTATCTAAAAAGATATCGCGTTCGTAGTGCACTAGTTTTTTTTGGGAACTTTTTGTCTTCTCGTTTTCAAATTGTAATTTTTTATGCTTTGTTGTTTTAGTTTATTGTTGACATTATTTATGCATTATTTTAATATTTTCTTGTAATCTCATTTTATTATAATGTAAGTATTTCTTTGATATGTGAATAATTAGTGGCTTTTATTATTATTGTAAGAGATTTTTCATGTTAAAGATTTAATGTTATTTATTCGCCCGTTCGCGGGCTAAAGAAGATTTAATTCATCTTTTCTTTGTTTGTTTAACTGCTTCAATAGTTTGGGAAACAGTGGGAGTTTGGACTGGTTGTTGTGCACCGTTTGTTGGTAGTTCGTGGAATCATTGGTTAAATTGGTGTGGTTCGGGTGGTACTTATCTAAGCGTGTCAAAGCGGGAACTATCTGAATATCGATGGTCTCGTGTTTATGGAAAATTAGAAATGATATTATTTTCAACGAAGGTAATCTCAATTTAAATGTTATTTGGAATATCAAATTTTAGCTTGGAAATGGTCTTGCATAAAAGATATTTCTTACTCAACAATAATTTCCATAAATTTAACTTGATCTCAATTATTGTTAGTCTTTAAAGATTTTTGCAAGTGAAAATTTATTATCCGCTATGTATTATTTATTTTTGTGCTTTTGTGTTAATTCTAATCAATTACAATTTTTAAGTGGTCTATCCTACTATATTAACAATGAGAATCCATGAAAAAGAAGAGTAAATTGATAAGAATTTCAATAGAATATAAATGTAAGACACCCCAATACAAAAATTAATATAGTAATGAATAAAAGACTAAACTTATCTTTAATCTAATTGTTAATAACAAGTCAAATAACATAATATTAATCTCATTTATTTTTCTATTTACTTATTTTAAAATATATTTAAATTTTTTAATTAATTTCTCTAAATAGAATTCTAGATATTTATTACCATCATTGGTCCTACTTTCGTTTGTCTTTATTATTTCCATGCCGGCCTTAAATTATTCTTTAACATTTTATGTCCCATTATAAATAACCTCAAACCATGAAAGCTTTAATTAAACTTGCACCAAAATCACTTTTCCTTCGTATTTAGTTTCACAGCTCCACTATGTCTAAACGCTTCAAGATGAAATTCACAATCCCTTCTCTTCAAATGTGTCGCTCCAATGACCTTTCCTCCTTCCCCGGAAATCCAGTCCCCGCCATATACCGCCTTTCTCCGGTGAATTCCAAAGCACATGACATAGGATATCCAAACATCTCTCCGTCATCTTCACCGGAACACCAATGCAAGGTGTCCTCAAAGATCAATAAAGTGAAATCCAAAGGCCGAAAAAGTACCTCTAGTATTCCCTCTAAAAAGAGTGAGTTTCTCATTGATAAAATGAATGAAGAAGAAAGTGAAACTTTGATTTCTTGCTTGTCAAGACTCTCCAACGACGATACCGCGATCGATGATAAAACGGAGAATAAAGATTTAATCAGCAGGAATAGAAGGAGGATAAATGGTGTAAAGAAGGTTGAAAGAGTGAGGTTTCAAAGTACTATAGAGAATCGAAGAGGAGTAGAAAGAAAAGTTATGAGTAGAATGGAAGAGAAGGTGAAAGAGAGTTTTGCTGTGGTGAAAAAGTCAAAGGATCCTTATGAAGACTTCAAGAAATCAATGATGGAGATGATAGAAGAGATGGAGATGTCAGAAGCTAAGGATTTGGAGCAATTATTGCAGTGTTTTTTGGCTTTGAATTCTAGGGATTATCATGGTGTAATTGTGAGAGCTTTCATGGAGATTTGGCAACAAATGTTTGTTTGGAACCCTAAGTCAAGTAGAAATATTCAAACAAATGTTCAAAGTACGGATTTAGAAAAGTAGACTACAATGAATTTAAGCAAGTTTTGTTTGTTCTTTTCCTTTTGATATCTTGTGTGTGTGAGATATAGACTTGTATGGGAATGCATTAGTATATTGGATTGTTTCTTGATGTTTTACTTGGACAATAGTTTTATTAAAAGACATGAATAAGGTCGTAGGGATGATGTTCTTTTTAATTAACTTTATATAAATATAAAATCATGTAAGGTAATATTTGTTTGTATATTAATTTGTGGGGTCTATTTTGGTGGTTCAAGGTTTTTAATGCAATGGAAAAATGATTGACATACAAAGTTAGCACTACACCATTAAAGCAAGTTAGAGAAGTTAGAGAGTGAGAAATAGAGTTTTTTTTACAGAAATACCTGATGCGTGACACATTTTCCTCTTTAAATAGGGGAAATGTTGTTAGTTGCATGTGCTTGGGATGCGGTCAACTGTTTGATTGGTCTGGGAGATTGTCATGGTATACTCTACGACGCAGAGAAAAAAGAGGAGTACTTGTTCCTCGGTAGCAACTTTTCACCTTGTAGTCGGGCATTTGCCTTCTAGGCCTTATGACCGGCCCAAAATAGTTGCCCCCCAGCCTTTGTCTCTGCTTTGTCGGACGATGGTTTGTGACATGTATTGTTACCCGACAACATAATCTTAGGCTATAGAAATCTCGGACGGGACGTCACTAGTCTCGGGAATCAGTGCACTAAATGTCTACCTCGGGATTTGCAACGTGACATTAGAAGTGTCTAATATGTATTAAATTGCTAACTAGCGGTGATGTTTCTCCTTCTTTAGTGTGTTTGAATGCTTTCAAACTATTTTTGAGAAGATCTTGATCGTTGGTAGTATGCAGTGGATCGTACGATTCCAGGTGCCTGAATAGAACAAAAGGGGTTTTTGAAATGCCCTCTTTCCTTTTTTGCTGCAAGTTATCTGCGAAGAGAATGTTTTTGTTTCCTCTATCGTTCTTCCTTAAGTGTGTTTCATTTTGGTGTTGGATTGAAACCGAAGATTTTGCTTGTTGATTGCGTTGCATCGATTTTTTCTTCTGAGCACGAAGCCTAGGTTTTTATTTGCTCATGCGCTAATTCTGTTAACAATATATATCATTTCATGTTGATAATGTCAATTTCAACTAAGAAAGATGGTAAGGATACTTCATGCGATTTGGTAGATCCCAACATACTAGGGCGTAGTTTTGCCTTTGGTCGTGAATGTGTCTTTGATCAAACTTTAACTGATGTGGGTCCCGCATTCGACTAGGGGTGTTCCCCATGGTGAAGATAAAAGAGTTTGTAGTCGAGACAGTAGATGTGTTATCCCTTTCCAAGAATGCTTGTTTTCCATCATAGTGTATCGTATCCCTTTCAACAAATTTGTGGTTAGCGTATTGAACTATATGTTAATCGCCCTTTCACAGTTGCATCCTGTGAATTAGTTGTATATCAAAGTATTTCAACATTATGTGAGTATAAAAGAGGTCATTCGGTTGCGTCACTATTTTTCCATCTTTTAAGATTCAAAACAAACCTAACTATGCAAATAATTCTGGTCTATTTTTCTTGAGGCAACCTATCTGGTATTTCAAGGTTTACTCTAAAAGCATGAAGGATTTTGACGATAGTTTTGTCCTTTTTAATCCTTTGACCAACGAAGCGCGTGCAAAGACGGGTGGCTTAGGCCTCGATTATCCCTCTACTTGTTCTGATATGTTCCATAAGTACTAGATTTAGAGCCACTACCTTATGGGGGATGGTTTGTATACTTACAAGGAAGATGACATGTCTTAATGTTTATTTTCTTGACACCCTCTTGATTCTCATTACCTCTATCGTGCAGATGTAATGAAGAATGAGAATGCCATGCAACAACTAAGGAAAAAGATTTGGGCACTTGTTGCTTTGGTCAAAATTTTGAACATTCCTTCTGTTGGAGGAACCTTTACCTCAAGCACGCCTAAAGGAACCCTTTTGGTTTGGTTTCTGGAAGGGTATTTCAGACGATTACTCCTTCCTCTTAGATGAATACTCGGGATTCCTCTGCTTCAATGAAGGTTGGAGGATTAGCCGTCACCCCAAAGGTGGAGGAAATTCAAGCGCATACGCCTCTTCATAAATGACATTGGTCCATAAATGTAGAAGGGTGTGCCTTCACTTAGGGGGAGCGATATCCAATGTTATTGGCTCGTTCGGGTCCGAGGACAAATAAAGAGTTTAAGTCTTTGGTTTTTTGATGAAGATTATTCTTATTTATTTGGTCTTTATGAATAAACTCGACAAAGGGAATTAACTAAGTTTGCTTTCCACACTCGTCGGATGGTGACTGTCTTGGCATCTAAGGTCGATGGTTGAGGAAAAGTCTTCTTGCATGAACGCCTCCAACGAGAGAGAGAGAGAGAGAGAGAGAGAGAGAGAGAGAGAGAGAGGGAGAGAGAGGCTAAAGGAATGGGTTACGGGTCTTACAATAGAATGGGTTTGGTATTTGGAAGAAGTATGAGGTGCTTCCGACAAGTTCCTGACCATATAGGTTGTTGTGGAATATTTCAAGTATCCTGGTACTCTGGTAGAAAAGGTACAAATATTTCATTTGGGGGATGGCCAAGAAGAATGAGGTTTTAGCCTTCGCTCTGGCATCTTCTTCCAATGCAGAGGTCAGAGATCTTGCTCAAAAAAGTATTGGAAAACTTGATATGTCTCCATGGGAATCTCAGGAAAGTCAGAAGAAGGTTGAGGATGTCCTTCATGTGATACGCCAAAAGAACCTTGACCTTTCTAAATTGTTACAATAAGGTTTCTTTATCGCCGAAGGTGCTTTTGAGAATTCCATGAAGCAAGTGGAGTATTTTTACTCTGGCGTTCGTGTCTCTCGGGATTGAGTGCGTCTCAATCAAGCCATTGAGAACGACAAAGTGGTCTTTTTAACGGACTAGCTACTCTTTATTTTGTGCTCGTGTTCAACACATGTGTATCTTTGACATTTTTGTCCTGCAACTCATATATGTACCTCAATTATTTATTCATATTTTACCTGCTTTGTGACATTTATTCTTGGTCTCTGGTTCTTTCTTCTTGGACTCAACACTTCCTTCAAGTTTTTCTTGGATTTTATTGGACATCTTTAGGGACCGTCCTGAGCAAGGTTCAATACCCCTTCCTATGCCCCCTAGGTGAAATATTTCTTCGAGGTCGATGCAATGGCAGACCGACTACTACGTCTGGGAAGGCTAGCTACCAAGAGTGGTATGAGCCGGTTATTTTCCATTTTTTAGGCTTAATTTCTTTGTGTGTGTGTGTGTGTGCGCACGCGTGTGTTGGCGTCATGTGGTTTTGACTGCTTTAATCGTACACCTATGGCGTTTGTGACAACACCCATGAGTCTTAGTGATGAAAAAAAAATTAATCGAATGATTGTAATACATTTGAATTTACAAAAAGGTAAATTGATTTTTAACACGATGGAGTGACATAGCCTATGCTTGTTGGCCACGGGGTTTGTAGTAGTTACTCTTGTCTTAATTAGTCATGGTCAACCATTTCTTCTTGTCTGGCCCAGGAGACTTATTGTACTTAGAAGAGGCTTGATGGCCATGTCCCTCAGTTGTTCGATCAAAAAGGCCACATTGATCTCCATGGATTTAACCCCGTCCTCTTTCTGGTCCTGCTGCAAAGCCTTGCAGATCCTCTTCGCTCGAGAAAGATCAATGTTGATTATTGTCGAGTTATTTTACACGTTGTGGTACTTCATATTGAGGTGAAGTGGGAAATTCATTGCATCCAGAGTTGTTGTGAAGGGTCGGCCTAGATGTTGGACAAGTGACTCCAAGCACAAGAGGGGGAGAATTGTGGTATTCAAAATTCACGATTAATTTAGAGTTTTTGTTACTTTAGAAGCAAGTTGTGTAGTACTTTTTACACTGAATAAAAAGCAGTGGAAAGTAAAAGCAGTAAAGTAAATAAGAGAAAATAAAATATAAGGGTTAGAGAGAAGGCATTATAGAATTATTCAGGTTCGACTGGACGTTGGCCTACTCTTGTCCCCCAAGATATCTTCTTGAAATTTGAGTATAATATCAAGCTTTTAGAGGTTATGCACACAAACCTTTGATACAAGCATATCTAGAGATTTTACACTAGCTTATCCCTAACCAAAAGAAAGATTTTCCACATGCTGAGCTAACAAATCGATTAGAGATTTTACAGGTTGATCTCAATAACCAAGCAAAACTTTTCTAGACTAAGTTCTAGAACCAAAAATCGATTTTAAGACTAGTTAATCTAAATAACCAAACTCAATTCTTCAAGAGTATCGTACTCTTGAAAATAACAACAATGGCATGACACTCGTACAACTATTTCCTCACAAGTAGTTTTCACTCACAAGACACTAACGTAACTTTGATGAAAAGAAAATATTTAGAGCGAGAGCGAGATATATATATATATATATATATATATATATATATATATATATATATATATATAAAGAGAGAGAGAGAGAGAGAGAGAGAGAGAGAGATTGTAAAGAATTATAGAAATTCTGAATTCTTGTGTGAAATAAAGAGAGAGGTAACTCCTTTATATAGGAGAAGAATTGACTAAAAAAAATAAATGTACATGGATTAATTAACTCACCTAATCAATTATGTCATAATTCTAATCAATTAGCTACTGTAATCGATTATTTATACCCAATTTAAAGAGTTTAGATAGAAAGTCGTTATCATCTATTAAGACACTATCATAATTGATTATATAATCAATTTTGCTTCATTTAATTGATTAGCCTTAGGATCTAATCAACTAGCTAGTTAAAAAATTTATTCTAATAAAGTTGATATATTTCTAATCAATAAGCTAGAGCTTAAAAAAAATTTAAAGTGTTTTGTTAGGTGGAAGAAGGTTTTATAAAATCTTTTAAGTGTTTGTGGGAGTTGCCTTATTATCGTAGGAATTACTCTCCTACTTTCACAAGACTCTAGTTATAATACCCCAAATTTGATTAATTTATTTAATTGAATTTTTATTGATTTTACTTAATTACTTGAGTGATTTAAATTATTTTAAACAAATTATGAGATTTATGTGATATTTTGTAGGGTTTATGGAAACTTGGTGTAGTTTATTTGATCATAATAATAGAATAATAATTAAATAAATAGAGAATAAGAGGTAAGGGGTAGAAATTTTAATTTTGGTAAAGTTTGTGTAGTAAGGAGTGAGTGCACAAGAGTTGAGGAGTAAAAGTGTGAAAATATGGTTAATTATATTTTAAGTTAAAATAAATAGAATATGTGAGGGGAGTCAAAGTTCTGATGCATATAAGTTGTGAGAATTTGGAAGGGAAAAAAAAGTAAGTGTGAGAGAAGGAGACAAGGAGTTAAGGGAGAAGAAGAACACCATAACCAAATTTGTTTAGTTGCTGGAAATTCTAATAAGGGAGGAATTACTCTAATGTAGGTGTTATTGCATGACGGGTAGAGGGGGATCCTCACCCTCCTCTAGGTTTTGTTATCGTTTTCACCATTGTTGAGATTTATATATTTTTGGATGGAATTGTGTCCAATCCGTTATGTTTCCTATGAAATATATGCAATTCATATTCCATTTCATACCGAAAATTATACATGATGTGACTATGTGCATCTGAATGTTGTAGTTGTTGTTTATGTGTTTTAGTTTTATGAACATGAGATTAGATTCATGATTAATCGATGAATATGATTATGATTATATGTTGAATTAAGGATTGATGATAATGATACTTGATGAATTATGGGTTAAATAAAAAATATATGTGATATGTTATTATATTCACATTAAAAATTGGATTGAGATAGATTTAGGTTGAAAAAAATGGGATTTGGGAAGAAAACTGTGTTTTTCAGCGCTGCCCATATTGATTCGGATCATGGTTTTAACATGATTTGGATCACGGGGAAATTTTAGCAGAAAGAACCTTCTGCTGGGATTTATCCGAATCAGGGATTGCACGTGATTATAATCACATGGAGCAGTTTTCATTTCAGATTTCATTTTCATCATAACTTGAGTTTCATGACTCTGTTTGAGGCACAGTTCAAAGTGTTGGGTAGCTGACGTGAAATACTACCTTATTATGGTTAATTAGAAGTTTAATATGTGCATTAAAATATGAAGAGAATTTTTTCTTGTGAGAAGTTTACAAGATGATTATCGAATAATCATGTAATCGTGAAGTGATGATTGTCGTGTGTTGAGTTTGTGATGTTGGAATGTTCTGAACGAAGGTTGTTATATGATGATGAGAAGCATGAGAATTATTGGTGATAGAATATCATGATGAGTTTAATAAGTTGTGAATTATACTTATGTGTATGAGATGTGAATTATCAGTATAATTATGTGCTAATGAATATAGTTATAAGTTTCAGAATGTTTGTATAATTATATAATGAGTTATAATTACATGTTGTTAATGTGAGATATGATGTGGCTTGTATAATTATGTGTTGTGAATATAATTATATATGTTGTGTTGATGTGCGTAGTTTGAATTAGGAACTACTGTGAAATGCATTATGATAGTTGTTTATGGTTTGAAGTGGAACCATAAGTGTTGTTTGCATTATTTGTATGCCATGCATCATATATATAAGTGTTGAAAGAGGCAAGTCATAGGTTTAGAAGTGGGGACCAGTGATCGTTAGGGGTTCAGAAGTGAGGACCCGGGGTTCATAGGTGGGGACCTGGTTCGAATGAGGAACCATTATTGAGTAGACAAGATTAACAATAAACCTCTGATGTCTAAATTAATACCATATATATTGAGTCGAGTTATGAGTCACAATGGATACATAAAGGCTATGTTAGTTGATTGTTGTGTTGTTGTGTAAAATTGAATATGCGTTGCTGATTGTGTGATTTAAGCTACCCTTGCATTCCTTTACACCATTAATATATTTGAGTGTATTCTCACCTCTTTATTATTTATTTTGTATTGTTTTATACAATGTTATACAAATACTCAGGAGAAGTAAGTGATGTTGTGGGTGTTAGAACAAGATTTTGGTTCTGCAATTTTATCTCTAAGTTTTGATGATAATAAAGGATGAAACATTTTGATACCCTAATAAAATTCGCTAAGTGTGCAGGGCTCTAACGATAAATGAATCTGATGAAACAACATCTAACGTCACACAAGTCCAGAACAGCTGACTTGAAGTTAAAAGTATTCGCTATGACACTGAAGACAATGATGCCCACTGAAATTCTAGTAACAGACTATCGATGTCACACTGGATGTTATGACATCCAATTCTGCGCAGACAGGGAATGTATGCAGAAAGTAAATGTAAAAAGCAGTAAATGACACAGAGAATTGTTTACCCAGTTCGGTGACAAACACACCTACATCTGGGGGCTACCAAGCCAGGGAGGAAATCCACTATAAGAGGTATTAATTCAGGACTTAAACCGCCAGTTTAATCCTATCACTTAAGACCTACCCAATGCAATTTCAATCTAAACTAAGACCTGAGTACCTACTCACTCTCCCCCAATCACAGCAGTGATTACAACCTTTACTAATTTTAAAGTCAGTGGTGAAGATATAATTCAAACAACTCTTGATTGTGCTTAAAAGCTTTAATCAAGAAACACAACACTCACGCTTAAAAGCTTAGAGTGACACAACAATTACAACTCAATAAACACCCTAGTACAATGCAATCATCTAGGTGATAATTGCTTGGCTCACAAATAAAACCTAATACAAGACACAATGAAGGTACAACAAGGATATATAATGATATATTTAATTCTTCACGCTTCAAACCCTTTACTTGCTGAAAGTAGGATTGCCATCCTTTTATAATGCAGTACTTGGGCCTTGTACTTGAATTTCCTAAAATTAAGGTTAAGCAAGTTAACCTAATTTTCACACATTAGGGTGCTAACAAATAGGCTATATGTTAGGTCTCTTAATTTTAGCTCAGCTGTTAGTTTCTTGAAAAACAGCCTGAGATAAATACGGAACCATAACAGAAAAACTAAATGGTCTATACTTTAGCATCTATTGTCAGGAATGAATGTCATAACATACAGTTTGACATCCAGAAAATAGGCTATATGTTAGGTCTCTTAATTTTAGCATAGCTGTTAGCTTCCTGAAAATCAGCCTGAGATAAATACTGAAACATAACAGAAAAACTAACTAGCATATACTTCAGCATCTGCTGTCAGGGATGAATGTCATAACATTCAATTTGACATCCAGTAAATTCTGTATTAGCTAATCCTGCAGCATACTACTCAAGCATGTCATGACATCAGTCAAGACATCTAAGTACAGTAAGTGTTTTAACACAAAATGCAGCCAATCAAAAACATCTACAAACTCCCCCTTTGGAATTTTTTTGGCTAAAACAACTTGGCATCACAACAGAGTTCACACCAGCAGAAAGCACACATCCAAGCAGAGAATCAAATAAGCTAATACACTTAGCACACATAGAGGTTAAACTTCAAACAGCAGCAGCACAAGAGAAGATCAAGCAGATAGCAAACAACAACATAACCTCTTGTTTAGGAGACCTTCAACTTCAAAGAAATCTGTTGTCCTGGGGTACAGGTGTTACTCCCCCTTTTTGTCAAAAATGTTGCCAAAGCAACACTTAAGATTACAGACCAAAAAAAATAAAAATACAAGCAATTATCAGAAACACAATCTTGATTTTACTTCACAGTTTCAATCAAGAATACACACTCTTGATCTTGCTTTACAACTTTGATCAAGACAACACCCACTTGATCTTGCTTCACAACTTTGATCAAGTAGACACACACTCTAGCTTCACAGCTTGAGTGACAAATTACAACCACAAATCAGATCTTCAATCATACATAGATTGCCATTAAGTGTGCAATCACGAACCACCAGACATTCACACTGAATGTTCTGTGTACAGGATGTCATGACATCGGGTCTGACATCCTGGAAGAATCCTGCATAATTCCATAATTCCTGTTATAACTTCCAGCAGGTACACCCATATCAGATGCCATGACCTTGTGTATGACATCTTAAAAGAATCCTGCATGAACATGTTCTTGAACTCCAGCAGGTGCATAGGATATCTCACATATCATCTTGTGAACACACTTGTTGCAAGTGAAATAACTATTATCTGTTGACCAATCAGCGCACACTTTCAATTGTTTAATAATTTGAAATATTAAACAGTACATTCCTAACATCCTTAGTTGCTATAATTCCTCAGAAAGACATATCCCCAACTTGCCCCTTAATTTTTCAAACTGAGTAGCATCCAAAGCCTTTGTAAATATGTCAGCAAGTTGTAGTTCAGTTGACACATGTTCCAAGGTAATCACTTTGTCTTCTACCAGATCTCTTATGAAGTGATGTCTAATGTCAATATGTTTGGTCCGGCTGTGTTGGATAGGATTCTTTGAAATATTGATGGCACTGAGATTGTCACAGAATAATGTCATGACATTCTGAGTGACATTGTACTCAGTCAGCATCTGTTTCATCCATACCAGTTGGGAACAACTACTTCTGGCTGCTATGTACTCAGCTTCTGTAGTGGATAATGATACACAGTTCTGTTTCTTGCTGAACCAAGATATGAGATTGTTTCCCAAGAAGAAACATCCTCCTTATGTGCTTTTTCTGTCATCAGCACTCCCAGCCCAATCAGCATCACAATACCCAGATAAGATAGGCTCAGAGCCATGAGAGTATAGCATACCATAATCACAAGTCCCGTTAATATACTTGAGAATCCTCTTGACTTGATTTAGGTGACTCACTTTGGGTTCTGCTTGGTATCTAACACACACACCAACTGCATAGGCAATATCAGGTCTACTAGCAGTTAGATATAGTAGGCTACCTATCATGCTTCTATACAAGCATTGATCCACACTAGAACCTCCTTCATCTTTATTTAACTTTAAATGAGTAGGTGAAGGAGTTCTTTCGTGACTAGCATTATCCATACCAAACTTCTTAACTATGTTCTTGGCATATTTGCTTTGGGAGAGAAACATAGAATCTTCCATCTGTTTAACTTGCAGTCCAAGAAAATAAGTTAATTCCCCAACCAAACTCATTTCAAATTCAGATTGCATCTGGTTAACAAAATGTTTCACCATTCTATCTAACATTCCACCAAAGACAATATCATCCACATATATTTGGGCAATCATGATTTTGCCATCTTCATCCTTCACAAACAAAGTATTATCTATCCCTCCTTTTCTGTAACCATTAGTAGTCAGAAATTCAGTCAGCCTCTCATACCAAGCTCTAGGAGCTTGCTTCAACCTATACAGAGCTTTCCTCAACTTGTACACATGTTTTGGTAGATTAGGATCATTGAACCCTTTAGGTTATTCCACATAGACTTCTTCATTCAAGTAGCCATTTAAAAAGGCACTCTTCACATCCATTTGGAACAATTTGAACTTCAGAATGCAGGCAACACCTAACAACAACCTTATTGACTCAAGTCTTGCAACAGGTGCAAAAGTCTCATCAAAATCAACCCTTCAACTTGAGTATACCCTTGTGCCACTAGTCTTGCTTTATTCCTAGTGATTACTCCTTTCTCATCAGACTTGTTCTTATAAATCCACTTGGTACCAATGATGTTAGTCCCTTCAGGTCTTGGAACTAACTCCCATACTTCATTCCTTTTAAACTGCTCCAGTTCATCTTGCATAGCATTGATCCAATATTCATTAGTCAGAGCTTCTTTAACATTTTTAGGTTCAACCTTGGATACAAAGCAGGAATTTGAGCTATTCTCCCGTGATCTGGTAGTCACACCACTATTGGGATCTCCTATGATAAGATCCTTAGGGTGGTCTTTCTGAATCCTGATAGAAGGCACCTTGTTGGATGCTTCTAACTCAAGTCCATGAGGAGTATCCTGTACATCTTCAGTCTTGATTGGTATTTCTGTTGAAGTCTCAAGGAATGTTCCAACATCCTCTATGACATTGGATTCTTCATCTTTATCATCAACAATAACATTTATGGATTCCAACAGGACATTAGTTCTGGAGTTGAAAAATCTGTATGCTCTGCTGTTAGTAGAGTATCCCAGGAATATACCCTCATCACTTTTGGGGTTCATTTTTCTTCTCTGTTCACGATCTGTAAGAATGTAACATTTGCTTCCAAAGATATGAAAATACTTCACAGTAGGTTTTTTGCCTTTCCATATTTCATACAGAGTGGAAGAGGTTCCCTTTCTCAAGGTAACTCTGTTGTGAACATAGCAAGTTGTATTCATAGCTTCAGTCCAAAAGTGCATAGGAAGCTTCTTTGCATGAATCATAGCTCTAGCAAACTCTTGAATAGTTCTGTTCTTCCTTTCAACTACTCCATTTTGATGAGGAGTAATAGGTGAGGAGAACTCATGACTTATTCCTTCAGATGAGCAGAAATCCTCAAACTTGGAATTTTTAAACTCCCTTCCATGGTCACTTCTTATTCTGATAACACTACTATCCTTTTCTCTTTGGAGTCTTATGCATAGATCTTTGAAGACATCAAATGCATCTGATTTTTCTCTGATGAAGCTTATCCATGTGTATCTGGAATGGTCATCAACAATCACATAAGCATATCTCTTCCCACCAAGACTTTTAACCTGCATAGGTCCCATTAATTCCATGTGCAAAAGTTCCAGATTTTTGGATGTTGTAGGATGTCCAAGCTTAGGATGTGACATCTTGGTTTGCTTGCCAACCTGACATTCTCCACAGACTTTTCCTTCATCAATAAGTGTAGCGGGGTATTCGTTACCATTAGAGATATTGACTAAATCCAAGGTAAATCATACAAGTCGAGTCGCAACCGCACTTCTATTTATCCAAAGGAATGGTTAGAAAGCGAACAAAAACCTAAAAGTTTTATCGAATAAAAAACTAGTAAAAATGTCAGAGATCTGGGTAAGGGGGTTGGTTATGCAATGGGAAGGTGTTAGGCACCCAAAGCATCCTAGGTACTCCTAGGGAGCCCTTTTCACATTTGTTGTAAGGTTGTTGTTTTTTTTTTGTGAAAATTTATTTGTGAAAACATGATTGAAGGGATGAGAAAAGAATATACAAATTTATTTACATTTTGTGTTTGAATGGATGAACCCATTGCCTACGTACCATCTTAAAAAAAAGATTAGGATCAAAACCTCGTAGTTCGGGGTAAAAAAATTCAAAAAAAAGTTGGTGAATTGATTGGTCCAAAAATCTTAAGGTCTTTTGTAATCAAAGGGAGAAAACTCAACCTAAAACCACAAATCCACCATGTGAGGATAACTTCAACATGCTAGTAAGGGGTTAACCCTATAATAAGCATGGAAGACTCATTATCCATCACTAAGGATAAAGGTGAGTATTATATCTACCTCAAGGATAATTCAAACCTAATAGCTAATGGTTATAAAAAAATGGGTTTGATTAAGAAGGTGGCCATTGAAACCACAAAAAGTATTTGAATGGGTTATATTTACCAATTAAAAGTATTTACAAAAATATGGTTAAAGTGGATTAAAAGGTTCAATTCAGAATAAGTGTTATGAAAAATAAGTTTGAAAATCAAAAGCATAAGGCTTAGGTTTCTAATGTTGAAAACAAAAGTTATTGTTTGCACAAAAAGTTTTGGCTTGGGTTAGAATGGGGAAAAAAAAGGGTTAAATTCCTAAACATACAAGAGATAAGGGAAAAGAAAATAAAACCACATTAGGAGTTCCCCTCTTGAGATCATATTGATGATCCAAGTAGCTCCCATCCTTTGGAATAAGCAGTCACAAACAAATATCTCAAGCCATTAAGCACAGGTAATCGGAATAAACCTCCAGGGGGTATCCCCACAAATAAAGTGGAACACCAGGCCATCTCTGCAAGAGTCATGTGAGCCCTCACAAAAAAACTCAACAAACAGGTTAGAGAAACAAGATAGGGTAATCAAGAGTTGCCCCCAAATCAAAATGTAACCACATGAATCATGCCATTAAAATTCACAAAAAAGCTCACAAAAAGCAACCAAGGGTAGGAGGCCTAAACCTCTTGTCAAACACATACATTAAAAGGGTATCAAAAAAATTCAGGTTGAAAGTATAAAGTAGTGGAAATAGGGCATACCTGATTGGGGAGGATCGATTGAAATTGAGTTGCACCCGTGAGGTTTGCAGAGCAATCTGAGGGTTTATATGAGGCAGAGGTGATTCTGTGCAAATGAGCTCTCTTCAGGGTTTGGAGGTTGCTCTGAACTCTGTTAGCTCTTCTCTCACTTTCTTTTTCCTGCCAGGGTAATAGGAATGGCCTCCTTTTGTTTCACTGAAACTCTGAATTTATAACCTGGTTTTTGTGGACCCGTGGGCTCAAATGAGAGAGGCCCAAGTCCAAAAAAATTTTTGTTATATTTTATTTATTTATTTATTTTTGGTTTTTTTTCTTTCGTTTTTTTTATTATTATTTTTTTCGTTTTTCCTTTTTTTTTTTAGTAAACAAAAGTAAGAGAAACAATGATGTATAATTCAAGCATGCTTGGTGATCTCAAACCAATCACAAGGAGTCTCACCCAAAGGCAAAAGGAACTAAGATGCTCATGATCCTTGAGGCTATGCAAATGCAATGTTATGATGCCATGAGGGATCTTAGGGTCAAAATTGGGGTCTTACAGATGTCCCTATTTAAGGTCATTCTAGCCGGAGAAGTGAAGGTTAAATTCTTCGTCTCGACGAGGTAGAATGGGCTTAAATAATAACAAAGAGACAAATTTTGGTCCCTAAGAGACCTCATGATGCAGATGTATGTATGCAAATAGTACGAACTCTGTGGGGATATGTGTCCACAAAGAAGAAAAGACATCCGGAGAAACTGACAATCCATATGAGAAATACACTCAATGGGACAGAGACTCTAGGGACTCTTATGGGGATAGGAGAGGGAATAAAATGCGTGATCAGGTCACGACTCAATGCTTGGGGAACAGAATTCCAAAGGGAAAATATCCAATGGCAAGACCCGAGCTGACTCAAAGGTGCATGTATTGGGGAATATGCCAATACAGCAAAAACTATCCACAACGGATACTTCGGATAAAAATACGGATGAAAACAATCCACTAAGGGACTTCGCTGGGGATGCCTAAAAGGACACTCCTGGGGAAGCAGTGGGATAAGGTATTACCGGTTACTGGGTAATAAGCTCAAGGAGACATGTGATCTGATCGCCGGTATGAGGGTGAGATACAACATGCTCGGGAAGAATGAATATCTAAGACCGGTATAAGGGTGAGAGATATCAATCAACCAAATCATTTGAGGAAGACCTAAAAAGGTATATCTCAACTCAGGAAAATCTGACTCCACAGAGGATAAAAAGTCATAATAGGGAGCAGAGAGGAGGGAACACCAGGGATACCGGTTACTGGGTATATAATAGGTGACCAACTAAGGCGTGAATTGGGGAATATTCCCAAAACACTCATCATCCAAAAGAGGGCTAAAAGCAAACTCGATGATAGGATGGATATTCAACTCCGTAAAGGGGGTACGAATCTTACTCGACTGGGGAAGAACAAAAGCTTCGACCAAAGAGTGCATGAGATATACTATCTATTACCGTCAGAACATAGATAATATACTCGCATGGACGATTATCCACAACCGGTTACTGGGTTAATAAAGGATAAATCGACCGAAAAGAAAAGGCATCGGGATACCGAAACTAGGTATATAATGATGACCAATCAAGGCGTGAATTGGGGAATATTCCCAAAACACTCATCATCCAAAAAGAGGGCAAAAAGCAAACTCGAGTATGGGATGGACATTCGACTCCGTAAAGGAGGTACGAATCTTACTCAACTGGGGAAGAACAAAAGGCTTCGACCAAAGAGTGCATGAGATATACTATCTATTACCGTCAGAACGTAGATAATATACTCGCATGGACGATTATCCACAACCGGTTACTGGGTTAATAAAGGATAAATCGACCGAAAAGAAAAGGCATCGGGATACCGAAACTAGGTATATAATGATGACCAATTCAGGGGAGGAACAATCGTTACTAACAACAACAAGATAGACGAGAGATGACCCGCTGAGGATAAATTGCGTAATTAGAGCAATTATCCAAGAGATATATCACCGGTTACTGGGTGGTATACTAAAAAATTAAGGAATGTCAATATCGAATTTTGTATAAAGATAACCAACAAGGAGGGAATTACATCTACCGGTATGAGGGTAGAGAACCACAAAAGAGAGTACCCGTCATCGGTTAGGATGAACAACAATCAAGTTTTAACTCTGCACGGGGACAAAATGGGGTTTACAACTACCGGTTACTGGGTAGTAGACCACAGAAATATGACTTACAACTACCGGTATGAGGGTAGAGAACCACAGACTCCGCCGGGATAATAATTACTAATTATTGAGCGATTATTCATTTACCATGGGGAAACAGGAAAAGAGTCTCAAGAGACCGATCTAGGATCAAACTAGATAGGCACACCAAATCAAGACTTGTCCCGGTGAGGATATAACTCAATGGGGAAAACCATCCCAGTATATGTGTTGGGAAGGAACAAACACAATCAACATCCACGAGGATATAACCCGTGGGGAATATGGAAGAAAGGATAGACGCTTTCTGCTTATGGAGCTGACTCTATATGGAGAGATCAGAAACACACGTCTGCTTGGGGAAGTATATCACCAAATAGCAGGAGACAACAAACAACGATATATGGAAAAGAATGCAACATGAATACCTGAATGTTATAATTATGCATGAATATGCGTGGTTTATGTATGATGTATGCTGACAGACAGACATATCTAACACAACCAGGTCCAGGAATTAACCACCCGATACTACATCTCAAGAGAGAAAGCCAAGTTCACCGGAGAGTATCCAATCTGCTGGGGATCAAAGATACCAGGAAGCAAAGAACTCTGCAAGGGATGAATCATCAATCATTCCAGCTGGGGACGATAGTTATCACAGACAAGGTCCACCTCACCAACAACTCTACTGGGGAATCTATCCGAGGAGATAAAGGATTTATCGGGATCAACCACCAAATACCACTCTTGCCCAAAGAGATCCAAGCTGCTGAGGAAGAAAGATTGCTACTCTGCTGAAGGGAAGAGAGGTGACTCTCAACAAGCAATCCACTTGGTAGGATAAACCACAAGGGGTTCCGAAGGGAGGAGATACAGTCACGCCAGGAATATGGACAAAAATCTTACCTTGTTGGGGATCGTACCACCCTTGGGAGAGCACTGAGGATCTCCTAAGTATCCTTTCGTCATTGTGAATGTTCACTTTGTTTAAAAACAAATTATAAAAAATTTGATCGTTTAAAACAATGATATTTTCTTAATCAAAACATGCAAAACATTTGTTGAATAGAAACAGATAAGAGTGCCAATAATTGGATAAAAGACTCAAATTTATTTGATAGAATGGTAGTCTGCGAATGGCAAGACTCCATAGATCTTTACAAATTTTAAATTGGTGATATATATTGGAAAAGGGCTACATTGAACATAATGACCATTTCTCCACCAATTCTGAAACCGATGTATTTGAAGCTTTGGCTGATAATGAGCAAGGATCTCTGACGGACGACAGTTGTAGAACAAAGTCTTGTAAGGATGCAGTTACTTGCCAAATCCCTAATTTTTGCCTAGATTGCCCCAGGATGAGGTACTCAATCTAGCGGGATACATATGTCATTATTATATATTTTTTGTGTCTCTAACTTTTGCCTGGACCGCCCTTTCGGGTTTTCAATCCACCGAGACGCTCATTTTTGCCTAAGCCGCCCTTTCGGTTTTTCAACTTAGCGAGCTATTCAGTTTTTTTATTTTTATTTTTAGGTGAAGTATTTATTGACTGCATCTGAATTCACAGGACGAGTGAAATCCTCCCCATCCATAGTTGTAAGTATCAAAGCACCGCCTGAAAAGGCTCTCTTAACAACATACGGACCCTCATAGTTCTGAGTCCACTTGCCCCTGGAATCGGGCGCGAAAGACAAAACTTTCTTGAGCACAAGGTCACCTTCTCGGAACACACGAGGCTTGACCTTCTTATCAAAAACTTTCTTCATCCTCTGCTGATATAACTGACCATGGCACATGGCAGTCAATCTCTTCTCTTCAATCAAATTCAACTGGTCATAACGACTCTGAACCCATTCAGCATCAGTCAACTTGGCCTCCATCAAGACTTTCATTGATGGGATCTCCACCTCTACTGGGAGTACAGCCTCCGATCTTGACTTAGCGATCATATCGTCAACGTACTCCTCAATCTCCTTTTGCATCATATCATGAAACAAGGTAGTCATAGCTCGTTGGTACGTGGCTCCGGCGTTCTTCAAACCGAAGGGCATCACTCGATAACAGAATGTTCCCCAAGGTGTGATGAATGTTGTCTTCTCCATATCCTCGGGTGCCATCTTAATCTGATTATATCCAGAAAATCCGTCCATAAACGAGAAGACATTGAATTTAGCTGTATTGTCTACCAACATATCAATGTGTGGTAGAGGGAAATCATCTGTCGGACTAGCTTTATTCAAGTCTCTATAGTCCAGACACATCCGGACTTTTCCATCTTTCTTAGGCACGGGCACAATATTGGCCACCCATTGAGGATATGTAGAAGTCACCAGGAACCCCGCATCAATTTGCTTCTGAACTTCCTCTTTGATCTTCACTGCCATATCAGGATGAGTTCTTCTGAGTTTCTGCTTCACAGGCACGCACTCAGGCTTTAAAGGTAGGAAATGTTGCACAATATCTGTATCCAGACCAGGCATGTCTTCATATGACCAGGCGAAGATGTCAACGTATTCTCGTAGCAATTCAATCAACCCCTTCTTAACAGATTCTTCCAGGAGTGCCCCAATCTTTACCTCTCGCACACAATCTTCAGACCCCAAGTTGACTGTTTCCAGATTCTCAAGATGCGGCTGAATGATCTTCTCTTCATGCTCAAGTAGCCGGGTGATCTCATCAGGAATCTCTTCAACATCGTCTTCCTCTGCCTCAAATACAGGGAATTCAAAATTGGGAGATGGGGTTGGGTCATTATGTTCAATGGGTCTAGAAATCAACCTGCATAATGATTTTTGGATATGAAAAGCTTTAGAATTCAAACAAGGCAAATCATTATGCAGATGAATAGATTGATTTTATTCTTATTTAGGGTTTTATGTGATCACCAATTTCATGCAAAAAGCGAAAAGGGAAAATAAATGGAAAAACAAACATTTAACATGAATTTATTGAATGAAAATATCATTGTGTTTATTCGCCAACAATGTCATCACTCCTCCTTTTGGCATGGGAGAAGGGTTTTTAAACAAAGTGACCATTACGTTGACTTATGGACAACTGTTGGAATATCCACAGCGACCCAATTGTTGTAGACCCCTCTAGGAAAGATGAAATTGCCAGAATCCTTTGTATCTTCTTCTAAGACGGCAACAACCTCCTCATCTAGACCAGTGTGGATAAAATTTCCACTCTTGAATAAACCTTGCTTGTTAAAATTACCAGAAGAAAAACCTATGCCAGCCCGGGATTCGTTGTCTTCTAACTCAATCATTTTTCCTAAACCAGTGGTTGCACCACGCTCAATGGCCAACTTTGCATCTTTGTAGGAAGCAAATGAAGGAGTTCTCTTCTCAATAGGCTCAGCTATAAATAAAGCTTGGAAAGGAGTTCCAATTTCAACCTCAGCATCTATATAAGAGAAGGAAAACAAATGGCTAACCAGGAGAGCCCTTTCTCCCCCTACCACCACCAGCTTCTTGTTTTTCACGAATTTCAATTTCTGGTGTAGGGTGGACGTCACGGCGCCTGCCTCGTGAATCCATGGTCTACCTAAGAGACAGTTGTACAATGGGTGAATGTCCATAACCTGGAAGGTAATCTGGAAATCACTTGGTCCGATCTTGATTGGGAGATCAACTTCCCCAATCATAGTTTTGCGAGACCCATCGAAAGCCTTCACAACTACTCCACTCTGCCTCATGGTAGATCCTTGATATGATAGCTTTGAGAGAATGGACTTTGGCAATACGTTCAATGATGACCCAGTGTCCACCAGTACATTGGACATGGTGTCGTCTCTACAATTCATAGATATGTGTAAAGCCAAGTTGTGGTCTCTTCCCTCCTTAGGGAGATCAGAGTCACAAAAGCTCAGGTTGTTACAAGCAGTAATATTTGCAACAATGCTATCGAATTTCTCCAAAGTGACATCGTGATCCACATATGCCACATCCAACACCTTCTGCAGAGCCTCTCGGTGTGGTTCTGAATTTAAGAGTAAGGATAACACAGATATTTTGGATGGCGTTTGTAGAAGTTGGTCTACAACATTGTACTCGCTTCTCTTGATGAGCCTCAGCATCTCATCACAGTCTTCTTTCATATTGCCACTCGGGCCAACAGAAGTAGGAGTTTTCAGTACGGAGGAGGGCTTAACAGCAAGTGACGGATTCAGAGAATTCACAGTGTTCCCAATCGGGCGTTCAACAAAATCAGCATTAATTTGAGGCTTCAGCGGCGCTGAAAACACACGGCCACTACGGGTCAAACCGCTAACATCGGCAATATTCACAACAAAAGAAGAGGGCAAGGACACCTCTTTCCTATTCTCTACTGCTACGGCGTTGTAGCGATAGGGAACTGCTTTTTCAGAAGAGTAAGGCATAGGACCAGCGGGCTTAATGATCAGAGCGGGAGAAGCCTTCTGCTTGCTACCATTGTACTTGATGATAACAGGCTCGGGTATCCGGAACACTGGGGAGATCACATTGACCTTAGGCTCATTTTCATCAACACTCATGTTTTGAAGGATCTCAATGACTCCTTCGTCCAGCATTTCCTGAACATCCTTGCGCACCTGGCAACAACCCCATCGGTTAACAGAACAGACTCGGCATCTATCATGGTCATGCTCGTAATGACTGTAGTCACATAGCAAACGATGCATCTGGACCAGAGATTGTCGGATATGACTGACATACTTGACTTTGTATTTGCCAGGGCACCCCTGGACCATGTTAACAGATTCCCATGCTCGGGCAATGGGTTCTTCTTCACATTAGGACCTACGTCCTCAAAACACAGAATTCCACACCTCATAAGGTCCTGAACCTTGGTCTTCAAAGGGTAACAATTCTCCACGTCGTGGCCGGGAGCATCAGAATGGTAAACACAATGTAACTCGGGCTTATACCACCATTGGGGGTTAGCAGGTATAGCCGGTGGGTCTCTCGGAGTAATCAGCTTCCTCTCTATCAAAGAGGGATATAACTATGCGTACGTCATAGGAATAGGATCGAAGGTGACCCTTTTCCTCTCGTAACTTGTATTGGTCTGATTACTGTTTCGAGGCTGGTAGGCCTGCTGTTGCGAACGGAGCTGTTGTTGCTGATATTTTTGATTGTCTCTGAAAACAGGTGCTATATGAGCCACCTGGTGCTGGTTACCGGCGGGACGCTCGGTCTTCCTCATCACAGAGGGTCTTCTTGGTCTCTCATGGGAGGTCACAACATGTGCCTCTCCATCTTTCTTCTTTGCAAACGCCCCATAACGTTTGGCAGAAGAGCCTTCTTCTCTGGTTAACCGTCCTTCACGGACCCCTTCTTCTAGACGCGTCCCCATATTTATCATCTCGGTGAAGTCAGAAGGAGCGCTAGCAATCATCTGCTCATAATAAAAATAACTTAAAGTCTTCAAAAAGATCTTAATCATCTCTTTCTCTTCTAGCGGAGGCACGATCTGTGTTGCCACCTCTCGCCACCTCTGGGCATACTCCTTAAATGTTTCTTTATCCTTTTGGGACATGGCTCTCAATTGATCTCTATCGGGGGCCATATCCACGTTGTACTTGTACTGCTTGACAAAGGCCTCGCCAAGATCATTGAAGGATCGGATGTTCGTGCTGTTTAAACCCATGTACCAATGCAAAGCGGCACCGGACAGACTGTCTTGAAAGTAGTGGATGAGTAATTGGTCATTATCGGTTTGAGTTGACATCTTCCTGGCATACATGACCAGGTGGCTGAGAGGACAAGTATTTCCTTTGTACTTTTCAAAATCAGGGACCTTGAATTTCACAGGGATCTTCACATTTGGAACCAAGCTGAGTTCGGCAGCAGACTTGCCGAAAAGATCCTTCCCTCTGAGAGTTTTCAATTCCTTGCGAAGCTCAAGAAACTGATCGTTCATAGCATCCATCTTCTCATAAACATCTGGACCCTCAGACGGCTCAGAATGATAGATGGTGTCATCTACCCTGGGCAAAGTATGCACGACAGGAGGAGGAACGGCAAGGACCGGGCTAGATGCCGGCATAGAAGCAAAGGCTGGAACAAGACCCTCAGGCATGAAATTGGGAGGCATCCCCCACGGGAACCCGGTTGGCATGGCTGTTGGAACAAAATACGTACTGGCAGCGGGCACAGTTGATGAGACAATCTCGGAGATAACCGTCCTCTGGGGAGGATTTGAAGGTGTCGGAGAAGACTGGCTCTGGGCAGCCATGAGTGACTCCATTAGGGCAGTCAATCTGGCCACTTCCTCTTTCAGCTCACGGTTCTCTTGTTCTAAGTGATCCATCAGCCTTGAAATGTTGGCTCTAGTGTAGTACCGGTGAGTCAGCTTGTCTTCAAAATAAATGAAGGACACGGAGTTAGACCACAGGGCAAGGGACCGGAAACAAAACCTGCTTATGCATATGATGCATGCAATGCTTGTGCATATGATTTGTTTTTTATTTCAAAGGAACTTTAGAGTTTTATTTGCAAATTTTGGAAATATTAAGCATTTTATCACATATGGAAATATCTCATCAAATAATATCAGGGAAAAGAAGTGCAGCGTTGTTAATCATATACAAGAGAAAAGGAAAATAATCATCCTATGGATCCCTAAAAACAATCATCTAAAGCTCGGGACACAAGAAGATAAGATGCGCGAAGCCTCTTCACCTCCCTCTCGTAGGCTGCCTCCATATCGGCCTTCTCTTTGGCGAGTCGATCATACTTCCTCTTCCAGAACTTAGAAGACTGAGGAAGTAGAGAAGTCCATACATCATCAGGGTCATCAATAACTTGATGCTCAAGAAACTCAATCAACGCATCCTTCTCCTTAATCTGCTGAAGCAACTCTTCACGTTCATGGATCCAGGCACGTGAACGGTCTTCGTCTCTCAACTCCTCTACTCCTTGATTAGGGAGGGTTCAAGGCCCAGCCATAATCATAGGTGTAGGTCTCGGATACTCGTAAGGCATGAGATACTCAGACGCCCTCTTCCTAACCCAAACAGTGTAAGGCTCCAAAGCGATGCAATTCTTAGGACACAACTCTTTCCTTCCTTTCCTATGAATCTTGCGCCAAGTGCGGACCATCCTAGCTTTCAAGCCTTGGGGATCTTTACCATCCTTAAAGAATACACCCTCTAACAGAATGTTATTGGGTTTATCCTTTAGGGGGAACCCAAGCTGCCGACGTGCCAAAACAGGATTGTAGTTAATCCCACCACATGTACCAAGAAGAGGTACATTGGAGAATTCGCCACAAGAGTCAATAATCTGCACACCATCATACACACGGTTGTACCAATGTAACACCCCAAAATTTGCCCTCCTCATTCATGCATTCATTTAGCATTTCATATTGCATTTCATCATGTCAATCAGAATTAGATCCGGAAAAAAAAACAAAAAAAAAAGAAAAAAAAACAAAAAAAAAAAGAGAAAAAAAACGAAAAAAAAAAAATTTACGAAAAAAAATAAAAATAATAATAATAATAATAATTTTTTACAAAAAAAAAATAATAATAAATTTTTTTTTTATTAATTAATTAATTAAATAATTAATAAATAAAATATAATAAAAATTTTTGGACTTGGACCTTTCTCAAAAGCCCACTAAGCTACTAATATTAGCCTATAAATACTAGAGTTTCATTGAAACAAAAGGCCACACAGAAGAGGAGAAGAAGGAAGAGAAGCAAAATACTCTGAGGTTTCCTTGGAACAAAACCCTGAGGAAAAAGATAGTGAGAGAAGACCTAACGGAGTTCAGAGCAGCCTCCAAACCCCGAAGGGAACTCAACTACACAGAATCACCTCTGCCTCACATAAACCCTGAAGATTATTTTGTAAACCTCACGGGTACAACTCAATTTCAATCAAGCTCTCCAATCAGGTTTGCCATTATTCCCATTACCTTTGCCCATGGGTTTAATATGTATATGAATGTATAAACAATGCCTTGAATGTTTAACCGTTTAATTTTTGAGTGTATGCCACAGGGTTTGAGTTTTTCTGAAACCATACTGTTATTCATGAAAAAAAAATGCTTATGGTGTTTCACTAACCCTTTTGTTGAGTTTTTGTGAGGGCTCACATGACTTTTGCAGGGATAACTTGCGTGGTTTCCCACTTTATTTGTGGGATAACCCCTGAAGGTTCATTCCGATTACCTGTACTGACCCACTTTCTTTGATGATGTTAGCTTGGAAGGATCTCAGGGTTTCCCATTCCTCTAATTGTTGTTACTTCGGATCTTTATCCGCGTGGTACTTTTACATTTTTCCCGCATTTTACTGCTTTCCTAGCTGGAAGACCTCGATAGGAGGCAACGTTTGAGCCCCTTGGTGGCATTTTACTTTGAGATACATGTTTTGTGTTTTGTATTCATATCCCTGCAGGTAGCGCGGTTCCTTCGTCAAGGACTGCCTTTTTGCCATCGAGCATCCCAAACCCTAAAACCCAAAGCAACACGTTAACTCCTTCTACTACAGGCGAGTAAGTCTCCAAAGGTCGAGCATCCGGTAGATTGCGTAGTAACGTCGTTCCTCCAAAACCCAATCCACAACCCCGTAGTTAGCCGAACTACGTTTTGCTCTGATTCTCAGGCCAGATGAGATACGTAGGCATAAGACGCGATGTCTTAGCGAGCACACATCCCCCAACCCATAGGTCAGCCGAGCTACGAAGACTCTGATTCTCATATTCAGATGAGATACGTATGCAGTGGATGCGACATCCGCGCGAGTCATTTTCATTTAACCCTTTTTTTGGTAAACAACACAAGATAAACCCACACCCTTTAGACAAAAAACACAAAAGTGGATCCCGTAGAGTACTACGGATGCGTAGGGGTGCTAATACCTTCCCTTCGCATAACCGACTCCCGAACCCAAGATTTGGTTGCGAGACCCTGTCTTGTCCTTTCCTTTTTTCAGGTTTACTTCGAGCGTTTCCTTTCCCTCCTTTGGGATGAATAACGCACGGTGGCGACTCTTCTGTCATTTTCTTTCGCCGGTTGTTTTTTTCGCACACTGTATTTTTCAGGTTGCGACAGCTGGCGACTCTGCTGGGGACATATAGAAGTTGACCTCTTGCTGGTCCATCTTCCCTAAGCGAGTCCCTCCTAGCTTGTGTGATTTCTTGTTTATTGGGTGTTCATGCTTTTGTGCAGTTATTTATTTACCTGCTTTACCTTATTGCATTGTGTATATATCATTGATGTTTCTGTTGGCTGGCTGCTTGGTGATCTTTGTGAGATGAGTTCTATACCCGAACTCGAGTGCACTTAAGATAGGAGAATGGCATAGTCCTGTCAACTTGTGTGGAGTATTCCTTAGCGAGTTGACTTGCAAGCCCATTCACTTGGTGGAGGTCATGTTGAGATCAATAATGTCACATAAGTAAGTTGTGGTTAGACATTACTTGTTCCAATATAGACCTAAGAAGCCAAGGACCTTAGTTTACCAAACCCATCTTGGCCTATTCGTAGGACGTAGTGCGAAAGTCGTTCAAGTGTAAGATTTGATACGATTGTTACGCGATACTACACTCATAAGAGTCTCTCTTGAGAATATTGTTGGAATACGAGTAGTCGTTCCTCTGATAATATCCGAAAGATGGGATTATGACTATGGGAACCTTTTGTAGAACATGTTTGGCAGGTTTAAACCTTAGTACACTCCTTTTGGGTGGTTCTTAACCTAAACTCCATGCTCGTGACTTGCAACAAACCCTTGATTCATGGTTAATCCGATCAGGTATCCTTAATATCAATGAAACTCGGGTGTTGATAAGGTGTAAACCATAATCCACCAAAATGGGTGGTTGATATTAAGGATAACATGATCCATCCCATGACCTTTGTTTGGTGTGCTCTTAATTTCTCTCCAGGCAGTGCAACCTGACAGATGTTCAAGCGGATCCATCAATTCTGATTGACATGCCTTTGCATTGCATAACATCATCTGCATATTTGCATCCAACATATCATGCTTATTCATTTGCAGGGTATTCCCTTTCAAAACGGGGGTGCCTTAAAATTGAACAAGCAGTGCATCGCATACCATGCATATTAACCCTTGTCTGTTTTGCAGGTGTCACCGCAGTGTCTAATGTTTGTTCCCTGTATCAGGCAGTTATTGGTCCCAAGCGAGTTCACACATACCTGACAAAGGAAAACCGTCCACGACTAGCGATGGACCAAGTACAGAAAGAGCTGGCTGATATGCGTGAAAGGATGGATCAGTTCATGACATTGATGACTGGTATGGTAGCAGGTCAGGAAACGCTGAGGGAATTGGTTGAGCAACCGAGACACGATCCGGAGGTGGAGATACCAAATGTTGAGGGAAACCCTGGTAACCCTGGGAACGCTGATAACCCTGTGAACACTGGTAACGCGGGTAACGCAAATGCTGATGGAAACCCGGGTAATGTTGGCAACACAGGGAATGTTGGAAATGATATTGGCGGAAGGTACAATGTGAATCAAGGAATTCAGATTAACGGGCACCCTGTTACTGAAGATTATTAGTGTGATCAATTTTCTTTGCACGACGAGGCCCTCGAGACCACTCGCCGTATGGATGAGCTTGCTGAGAAGCTCAAATCTTTGGAGTCTCAAAATTCCTTAGGCTTTGATGTCACAAATCTTGGTCTGGTTCAGGGAGTAAGGATTCCTCACAAGTTCAAACCCCCTACTTTTGAGAAATACAATGGGGCTTCTTGCCCACGCACTCATCTCCAATCTTATCTGGGAAGGTTGGGAGCTCACACGGAAGATGAAAAGCTGTGGATGTACTATTTTGAAGATAGTCTAACTGGAGCTTCTCGTGAATGGTATTCTCATTTGTCTCGTACTACCATCAAGAGCTGGAAAGACTTGGCAGAGGCTTTTATCAAGCAATATCAATACAACTTGGACATGGCTCCAAATCGGACCTTGTTGCAAGGTATGTCTCAGACTGCCAAGGAAACCTTTAGAGAGTATGCTCAGCGTTGGAGACAGATTGCTGCATCCGTCCAACCCCCTATGTCTGAAAGGGAGATGGCGGACATGTTCATGAACACTCTTTAAGGCAATTATATTGAGAGATTGGCTGCTTGCCCGTCAATCAGCTTTGCAGAGATAGTAATTGCTGGAGAAAGAATCGAGAGTCTGTTGAAGATGGGCCGAATTCAAGACAATAGTGCTTCCAACTCATCAGGTCCCAAGAGACCGTTTGCTGGTAACGGTCAGCGAAGAAAAGAAGGCGAGACAAGCGTTGTGTATTCCGGCAAAGGCAGGAGTAAAGGACGCCCTAATTATTACCAAGATCAAGTGGCCGCAGTCACTATTCCAACACCTGTTCCTCAACCGCAATATCATCCGCAACAACAACCCAGGTACAACAATCAACAACAAGGAGGTAATCCGGGTCAGCAGAGACACTATCAACAACGTCCAAGGCAGACGGACCGGGTCATCGAGCCAATCCCAATGCCTTATTCAGTATTACTTCCCAAGCTGATTGACATGAATCTGGTTACGCTGAGAACTCTGGCCCAACCAATCGATCCCAATAATTTGCCTAGAGGTTATGATGTCAACGCCAGATGTGCTTTTCACTCCAACGCACCTGGCCATACTACAGATAATTGCAAGGCTCTCCAGTTAAAGGTACAAGATTTGAGAGATGCCCAGGCTATCAATTTTGCTCTGGTGCCTAATGTTATCCAGAACCCGATGCCGACTCACGGCGGGCAGGGGATTAATGCTATCGAAGTGGTTGAAGCTGGTAATGCCCAAGGCTGGGGCAAATTTGTGGAGCCAGTCATCAAAGAAGACAAGTTTGGATTGGGGTATGCTCCGGGATCTCAGAAGAATGAAGCCGGTACTTTCTCCAGCGGGGGTTTGGTTTCTCCCCACATCGTCAATGCTGCAGATGAAGACAAGGCTGACAGCGACTGTGACTTAGATAGCTGGATTCGCCCGTGTGTCCCGGGAGAAAAGCTCGACAATTGGTCGTCTGAAAAAACCGTCCGGGTTACTCTACTGAAAGAGTGATTTTTATTGTTTTCCTTTATTACATGCATAATAAAGTCTTACACTTTGCCCAAGGTGTAACGGCTCATTTGTAGGGCCATCCATTTAGTTACGTTTCGCAATTATTTTTATCATCAATAAAGGACGGCTTTTGCAAACAATTTTGTGTTCTCTTTCTTTCAGTTTTTTTTACTTTTTACAAAAAAAATGGCAATGTTTCTTTTTTCGTTTTTCCTTTCTTTCAAAAAAAAAACCTCTCTCATTCTAAGGTAAAGCATGATCCTCCATCATGCAGAGCCCACCACTCGGATCTCACTGCTAACGACACTGCTATGGCCAAGTATGACTTCGACAATCCTATATATCAAGCCGAAGAAGGGGCTGAGTAAGTTTGTGAATTGCTTGAAGGGTTAGCCAGATTGTTGAAACAGGAGGACCGAGCTATTACACCTTATCAGGAGGTGATTGAGACCGTCAACATTGGTACCGAAGACGACAAGAAAGAGATCAAGATCGGGGCCAGTCTATAGGCCGAGAGGAAAGACCGTTGATCATGTACTTGACTGTGTTAGAAAGGTCAATGGGTTGTGTGCTCGGTCAGCATGACGAGTCAGGTCGAAAAGAGCATGCAATATACTACCTTAGCAAAAGTTTACCGACTGTGAACAAAGATACTCATTGCTCGAGAAAACTTGCTGCACTTTGGCATGGGCTGCTCGCCGACTAAGACAGTATATGTTGACTCACACGACTCTATTGATATCAAAAATGGATCCAGTCAAGTATATTTTTGAAAAGCTATCACTTACCGGAAAGGTTACTAGGTGACAAATGATACTGACAGAGTATGACATCCAATACACTTCACAAAAAGCCATCAAGGGAAGTGTCTGGTCAGACTATCTTGCAGAGCAACCGATTGATGATTACCAACCTATGAGGTTTGACTTTCCTGATGAGGACATCATGTTTCTCAAATCGAAAGATTGAGAGGAACCACTCCCGGAGGAGGGGCCTGACCCTGAATCCAAATGGGTTATGATGTTTGATGGGGCGGTCCACGTCAATGGTCGCGGAGTTGGTACAGTGTTGATCACACCGGAAGGGGGTTCATATGCCATTTGGTGCCAGAATAACTTTTCCCTGCACCAACAATGAAGCCGAATACGAAGCTTGTATCCTAAGACTTGAGGAAGCCGTCAATATACAGATTAAAACCCTGGATGTATACGGGGACTCAGCTTTGGTCATCAATCAAACCAACGGGAAATGGTGCTATGCTGGAACTACGTACCCAGAATTGACGTATCTCGGTCAGAGACGAATGAAGAAAGCATTTGGTCAGAAAGTGCGCTCTCGGGGGTATCAAGTCGGTGAATTGGTACTCAAAATATTTCTTCCTCCCAACACAGATCACAGGGGCAAATGGACACCGAACTATGAGGGTTCGTACGTGGTTAAAAGGATTTTCTATGGCGGAGTTTTGATGCTAACAACCATGGATGGCAAAGGATTCCCGTCCCCTGTCAACTCAGACGCAGTTAAAAAATACTTCGCATAAAATAGACCCGTTGGACGATAAAAAGAATAGTCCAGGCAAAAAAAGGGCATCCCGATGAACCAAAAAAAAAGAGAATAAAGAGGTTCGGGTAAAAATTAGGGATATAAAAAAAGAGTACACCCCGTGAGTCGAAAACCCAAAAGGGCGGCTTAGGCAAAAAATGGGTATCCCGGTGGATTGAAAACCCGAAAAAGGGGGCGATCCAGGCAAAAGTTAGGGAATAAGCGAATGACTGTGATCTGAGTTCATCAGTGTTATATCACCGTTTCATTCAATCCGGCAATCTTCGAAGGTTAAAGATCGACTAATCATCCACTTCAGAAAGCAAGATGAGCAGAGCGTCTTGAGGACATACGAGCCATAGCAGAGTCGAAACTCAGTGGGACCCCGTTTCCACATTGTCATTAGGATAGTTCTCTTTTTATAACGATCACCTCTTTTCAGGGATCAGCTTCCTGATACCCTCGCCTATTCCTGGCACAAATTTTCTCCCCAGTAAGAGTCGAATAATTCAGTTAAAGAGCCTCTTTATTTTTCATTTATCAGTTTGTTTGCAAAAATGTCCGAATTTTTGATAAAACATATTGCATATGAACATAATGGTGGCTTTTGCAGATGATTTGCACAGGAAAACATTTAAAATTGCTTTGAATGTGCTTAATCCCGAACGGTGAATTCAAACCGAGTAATTCCCCCGAGACATACGTGTATTTTTGGTTGCAAGTCACAGGAACCGGATGCCAAGTCGTGAATCCTCATCCCCAAGCGGTTGACAAAGTCTCTCCTCAGCAGAGCATGTTCCCCAACAGAGTTGACAGTATCCAGACTGTTTATCCCCAGTAGAGTTGACAATATCCAGACTATATATCCCCAGTGGAGTTGACAGTGTCAGACTGTATCTTCCTAGCAACAGCGGAGTGGTTGCATAACCAACGGACAAGAGGGTGGTGTTCCCAGTGTTCATCTCATCCCCAGCAGATTATTTTTAACAGATTTGTTAATCCCCAGCTTGAGGACGATTAGCAAGTTCATATCCCCAGCAAAGGTCGTTTCCTACGACATTTCCCCAGGAAGTGTTTTCCCCACAGACTCTCCTCACAGAGCCTCGCCGAACAAAATTTCCATAGTTGATACTCCCCCCGCAAGGTCAACTTTTCAAGCAGCCAATTTATTTTTGGTGGCTCATTGGTCCCGGCAGACGGATCATTCCCCACAGAGCATTCAAGGATTGATACAGCAATCTGTTCCCTACCGGAGTTTGCTTCCCCAAGCAGATTTCTTTTTTACACCATGCATAACATTTGCATTTGCATGCATATCATATCAAGCATACACATAAGCTGATAAACAGGTTCTTCCAAGCAAACTGAAGAATTACTTTACAACCAAGGTCATGAGATCCAGCCAGAGGATCAAGCGTGAGTGATCCAGCCTGAGGGTCGTTTTGAAGATTCAACCTGAGAATCGTTTTCCAGTGGTCCAGCCTGAGGGTCGTTTTGAAGATTCAGCCTGAGAATCGTTTTCCAGTGATCCAGCCTGAGGGTCATTTTGAAGATTCAGCCTGAGAATCGTTTTCCAGTGATCCAGCCTGAGGGTCATTTTGAAGATTCAGCCTGAGAATCGTTTTCCAGTGATCCAGCCTGAGGGTCATTTCGAAGATTCAGCCTGAGAATCGTGTTCCAGTAAGCCAGCCTAAGGCTCAATTTGAAGATTCCCCAGTGAAGTCGCCTACAAGCTTTATTTCCCCAGCAAGCCTAAGTCTAATTGAGGAGTCGTTACAACATGTTCTAGCCCGAAGAATATGTACGAAGCCCAAAAGTGGAATATGCTCGAAGTTGCATATCTAATATGAAGGTTGGGTGTAGATTTCAAAAGAGGGTCAACCAGCGCATGCCTCAGATGCGGGATCCTAATGATGGGAATTTATCATCAAAACAATCCAGATCTAGCCAGAAGATCGAAATAGATTCAGTCAGAGAATCGAAACAATTCAGATCTAGCCAGAAGATCGAAGTAGATTCAGCCAGAGAATCAAATTAAGTTCAGATTCAGCCAGAGGATCGACACTCCAGATCTAGCCAGAAGATCAAAGTCAGGTCTAGCCCGAAGACCGAAAATGGATTCAGCAAGAGAATCAAAGGAAATAGATTCAGCCAGAGAATCGAAACGGAGGAGATCTAGCCAGAAGATCGAAGAAGATCTAGCCAGAAGATCAAAATCGTATCCAGCCCGAGGATCAAAATTAATATCCAACCAGAGGACTAAATTGAGTATAGGTTCAGCCAGAGGATCGACACTCCAGATTAAGCCAGAAGACTGATTCAGATCCAGCCAGAGGATCGGAAGAAAAATAAACAGCGTGGTGATTTCCGCGTTTTTGTGGTGTTCTCGGAGCGCAAATTTTCGGTCTATCTTTGGTATTCAATCACAGCTCACCCCGTTTGTCTGATAAGCTGTTCGCTTTCATCCTACTCGGGTTAGCTGATGATTGAATAGGGGCAGCTGTAACACCCCAAAATTTGCCCTCCTCATTCATGCATTCATTTAGCATTTCATATTGCATTTCATCATGTCAATCAGAATTAGATCCGAAAAAAAAAAAGAAAAAAAAAACGAAAAAAAAAGAAAAAAAAAATGAAAAAAAAAAAATTTACGAAAATAAAAAAATAATAATAATAATAATAATTATTTACAAAAAAAAAATAATAATAAATTTTTTTTGATTAATTAATTAATTAATTAAATAATTAAATAAATAAAATATAATAAAATTTTTTGGACTTGGACCTTTCTCAAAAGCCCACTAAGCTACCAATATTAGCCTATAAATACTAGAGTTTCATTGAAACAAAAGGCCACACAGAAGAGGAGAAGAAGGAAGAGAAGCAAAATACTCTGAGGTTTCCTTGGAACAAAACCCTGAGGAAAAAGATAGTGAGAGAAGACCTAACGGAGTTCAGAGCAGCCTCCAAACCCCGAAGGGAACTCAACTACACAGAATCACCTCTGCCTCACATAAACCCTGAAGATTGTTTTGTAAACCTCACGGGTACAACTCAATTTCAATCAAGCTCTCCAATCAGGTTTGCCATTATTCCCATTACCTTTGCCCATGGGTTTAATATGTATATGAATGTATAAACAATGCCTTGAATGTTTAACCGTTTAATTTTTGAGTGTATGCCACAGGGTTTGAGTTTTTCTGAAACCATACTGTTATTCATGAAAAAAAATGCTTATGGTGTTTCACTAACCCTTTTGTTGAGTTTTTGTGAGGGCTCACATGACTTTTGCAGGGATAACTTGCGTGGTTTCCCACTTTATTTGTGGGATAACCCCTGAAGGTTCATTCCGATTACCTGTACTGACCCACTTTCTTTGATGATGTTAGCTTGGAAGGATCTCAGGGTTTCCCATTCCTCTAATTGCTGTTACTTCGGATCTTTATCCGCGTGGTACTTTTACATTTTTCCCGCATTTTACTGCTTTCCTAGCTGGAAGACCTCGATAGGAGGCAACGTTTGAGCCCCTTGGTGGCATTTTACTTTGAGATACATGTTTTGTGTTTTGTATTCATATCCCTGCAGGTAGCGCGGTTCCTTCGTCAAGGACTGCCTTTTTGCCCTCGAGCATCCCAAACCCTAAAACCCAAAGCAACACGTTAACTCCTTCTACTACAGGCGAGTAAGTCTCCAAAGGTCGAGCATCCGGTAGATTGCGTAGTAACGTCGTTCGTCCAAAACCCAATCCACAACCCCGTAGTTAGCCGAACTACGTTTTGCTCTGATTCTCAGGCCAGATGAGATACGTAGGCATAAGACGCGATGTCTTAGCGAGCACACATCCCCCAACCCATAGGTCAGCCGAGCTACGAAGACTCTGATTCTCATATTCAGATGAGATACGTATGCAGTGGATGCGACATCCGCGCGAGTCATTTTCATTTAACCCTTTTTTTGATAAACAGCACAAGATAAACCCACACCCTTTAGACAAAAAACACAAAAGTGGATCCCGTAGAGTACTACGGATGCGTAGGGGTGCTAATACCTTCCCTTCGCATAACCGACTCCCGAACCCAAGATTTGGTTGCGAGACCCTGTCTTGTCCTTTCCTTTTTTCAGGTTTACTTCGAGCGTTTCCTTTCCCTCCTTCGGGATGAATAACGCACGGTGGCGACTCTTCTGTCATTTTCTTTCGCCGGTTTTTTTTTTTCGCACACTGTATTTTTCAGGTTGCGACAACCAAAAGATATCATCATTAGTGAGAGACATAAGTCTCGTAGACCACCGTAGACATTCCTTGTTCTCCTTGAAAGCGACCGTCTGAGGTAAGTGAAAAATAAATCACTTATACAACAGAGGCAAACAACACACAATGGCGCCACCACCCTTTGCATTCCTCATATGCAAAGAGAAATAGGTATCGCCCAACAGAGTCGGAACGGGATTAAGAGTAGAGAAGATCCTAATAGCGTTCACATCCACAAACTTGTCGATGTTGGGGAACAATACCAATCCATAGATGAGAAGTACAAATATGGCTTCAAAGGCATCCTCACTCATGGCCTTCCCATAGACGGTAGCTTGAGCAATGAGGAACTCAGAAGGGAGACCTTGAATTCCACCTTTGGTAGTCATATGAGCACCAACCAGAGATTCATCTATGTGCAACATGTCTGCTATCTCTTGTGAAGTAGGAATACTCTCCAAGCCACTAAACGGCAACTGATCCAGAACAGGAATACCCACAAGATAAGCATACTCCTCAAGTGTAGGCAAAAGCTGAAAATTCGGAAACATGAAGCAACGGTACAAGGGATCATAAAACTGCACCAATACACTCATCAATCCTTCATCCACCGGAGTGGTCAGAAGAGGAAGAAGCTTCCTGAAACGAGCTTTGAAACCCAAGGGATCTAGTACATAGGATGTCAGATTCCTTAACTCTTTCAAATCTGGTTGCCTGAAGCTGTACTTCTTTGTATTCCTTCTTTGTCTTTCCATGTCTGAAAATTTTGCAAATAAACCCCTTAAGTTCCTTGAAAGTTTTCTTATTATTTTGATGATACGAATGCAAATGGGTGCATGAATGCATGAATGCAACAATCACACTCAAGGATCAAGCAAAGCACACCAAACAAAGGTCATGGGATGGATCATGTTATCCTTAATATCAACCATCCATTTTGGTGGATTATGGTTTACACCTTATCAAAATCCAAGTTCCATTGATATTAAGGATACCTGAACGGATCAACCATGAATCAAGGGTTTGTTGTAAGTCACGAGCATGGAGTTAGGTTAAGAACCACCCAAAAGGAGTGTACTAAGGTTTAAACCTGCCAAACATGTTCTACAAAAGGTTCCCATAGTCATCATCCCATCTTTTGGATATTATCGGAGAAACGACTACTCGTATTCCAAAAATATTCTCAAGAGAGACTCTTATGAGTGTAGTATCGCGTAAAAATCGTATCAAATCTTACACTTGAACGACCTTCGCACTACATCCTAAGCATATGTCAACATGGGTTTGGTAAACTAAGGTCCTTGGCTTCTAAGGTCTATATTGGAAAGAGTAATGTCTAACCACAACTTACTTGTGTGACATTATTGATCCCAACATAACCTCCACCAAGTGAATGGACTTGCAAGTCAACTTGCTAAGGAATAACTCCACACAAGTCGACAAGACTATGCCATTCTCCTATCTTAAGTGCACTCGAGTTCGGGTATAGAACTCATCTCACAAAGATCACCAAGCATACAAGGAATTAATATTCAAACAATTCAATCATTACATACAATACAGTAATCCCAAATTGCACAAAAATATGTCACAAAAAAAATATACAATACAATACAACAAATATGAAAAGTAGGCAAAACCCACTAGGCAAATTATTTGTCCCCAGCAGAGTCGCCACTTTTCTGTAGCGGGGTATTCGTTACCATTAGAGATATTGACTAAATCCAAGGTAAATCATACAAGTCGAGTCGCCACCGCACTTCTATTTATCCAAAGGAATGGTTAGAAAGCGAACAAAAACCTAAAAGTTTTATCGAATCAAAAACTAGTAAAAATGTCAGAGATCTGGGTAAGGGGGTTGGTTATGCAATGGGAAGGTGTTAGGCACCCAAAGCATCCTAGGTACTCCTAGGGAGCCCTTTTCACATTTGCTGTAAGGTTGTTGTTTTTTTTTTTTTTGTGAAAATTTTTTTGTGCAAACATGATTGAAGGGATGAGAAAATAATATACAAATTTATTTATATTTTGTGTTTGAATGGATGAACCCATTGCCTACGTACCATCTTAAAAAAAAGATTAGGATCAAAACCTCGTAGTTCGGGGTAAAAAAATTCAAAAAAAAGTTGGTGAATTGATTGGTCCAAAAACCTTAAGGTCTTTTGTTATCAAAGGGAGAAAACTCAACCTAAAACCACAAATCCACCATGTGAGGATAGCTTCAACATGCTAGTGAGGGGTTAACCCTATAATAAGCATGAAAGACTCATTGTCCATCACTAAGGATAAAGGTGAGTATTATATCTACCTCAAGGATAATTCAAACCTAATAGCTAATGGTTATAAAAAAAGGGTTTGATTAAGAAGGTGGCCATTGAAACCACAAAAAGTATTTGAATGGGTTATATTTACCAATTAAAAGTATTTACAAAAATATGGTTAAAGTGGATTAAAAGGTTCAATTCAGAATAAGTGTTATGAAAAATAAGTTTGAAAATCAAAAGCATAAGGCTTAGGTTTCTAATGTTGAAAACAAAAGTTATTGTTTGCACAAAAAGTTTTGGCTTGGGTTAGAATGGGGAAAAAAAGAGTTAAATTCCTAAACATACAAGAGATAAGGGAAAAGAAAATAAAACCACATTAGGAGTTCCCCTCTTGAGATCATATTGATGATCCAATTAGCTCTCATCCTTTGGAATAAGCAGTCACAAACAAATATCTCAAGCCATTAAGCACAGGTAATCGGAATAAACATCCAGGGGGTATCCCCACAAATAAAGTGGAACACCAGGCCATCTTTGCAAGAGTCATGTGAGCCCTCACAAAAAAACTCAACAAACAGGTTAGAGAAACAAGATAGGGTAATCAAGAGTTGCCCCCAAATCAAAATGTAACCACATGAATCATGCCATTAAAATTCACAAAAAAGCTCATAAAAAGCAACCAAGGGCAGGAGGCCTAAACCTCTTGTCAAACACATACATTAAAAGGGTATCAAAAAATTTAAGGTTGAAAGTATAAAGTAGTGGAAATAGGGCATACCTGATTGGGGAGGATCAATTGAAATTGAGTTACACCCGTGAGGTTTGCAGAGCAATCTGAGGGTTTATATGAGGCAGAGGTGATTATGTGCATATGAGCTCTCTTCAGGGTTTGGAGGTTGCTCTGAACTCTGTTAGCTCTTCTCTCACTTTCTTTTTCCTGCCAGGGTAATAGGAATGACCTCCTTTTGTTTCACCGAAACTCTGAATTTATAACCTGGTTTTTGTTGACCTGTGGGCTCAAATGGGAGAGGCCCAAGTCCAAATAATTTTTTGTTATATTTTATTTATTTATTTATTTATTTATTTATTTATTTTATTTATTTATTTATTTATTCGTTTTTTTTTTTTCGTTTTTCCTTTTTCTTTTTCTTTTTTTTTCTTCTTTTTTTTAAGTAAACAAAAGTAAGAGAAACAATGATGTATAATTCAAGCATGCTTGGTGATCTCAAACCAATCACAAGGAGTCTAACCCAAAGGCAAAAGGAACCAAGATGCTCATGATCCTTGAGGCTACGCAAATGCAATGTTATGATGCCATGAGGGATCTTAGGGTCAAAATTGGGGTCTTACAATAAGCAGCTTTGGGATTCCTCTAACTGCTTCCTTGGATATGATCTTCTTCATTCCTCTTAAATGAAGATGTCCAAGTCTTCTATGCCACGACTTCACTTCCTGTTCTTCCTTGGCTAAGAAGCACATTGAGGAGTAGTTTGAGACTTTAGGTTCCCATAGATAGCAGTTATCTTTGGATCTGGATCCTCTCATAACTTCCTTATTTTCTCCATTTTTCACAACACATTCTTCCTTAGTGAACTGTACATTGAAGCCTTGATCACATAGTTGGCTTATGCTGATGAGATTAGCAGTTAGTCCTTGTACTAACAACACATTATTCAGTTCTGGAACTCCAGGACTGTCCAGCTTACCAACACCTTTGATTTTTCCTTTAGCTCCATCACCAAAGGTCACATAACTGGTAGTATGAGGTTGTATATCTACCAATAAGTTATTCATCCCAGTCATATGTCTTGAGCACCCACTATCAAAATACCAGTCTTCTCTGGTAGATGCCCTTAGAGATGTGTGAGCTAATTTAGCAACCCATTGTTGTTTCTTGATGGGGGCATTATGCTTAGATGCCTTCTGCTTAGGTCTGACTTGAGGGATCTGGTTAGGATAACCATGCAACCTGTAACAGAAGGGTTTTATGTGACCAAATCTACCACAGTAGTGGCATCTCCATCTTTGAAATTTCTTCTTTTGATGGTTAATCCTCCTGTTTCCATGATGTTGTGACATTGATTGTGACTTCTGCTTGATTTTCTGAACTTCGGCCTTTGAGCTTTTGAGTTCAGATGAGGATTCCTTAACAAATCCTAAACCAGACATGGTTCCTAATTTTTGTCCCACCTTTAGACTCTCTTCCAAAGTGTCAGTTCCTTTATTCAGCATTCTGATGGATTTTGTCATTTGATCTAGTTGAGAGGTCAGCAAGGTTATCTCACCATTTAGACCATCTATGACTATCAGATGCTTTTTCTTCTCAGCTTCCAGCTCCTTGATGAGTTTCTTCTGCTTTTCTCCTTGTATACACACTTCTGCACTTTTGACACATAACTCTTTATATGAAGCAGCAAGTTCATCAAATGTAAGCTCATCTCCACTTGAGTCATCATCAGAGGCACAAACACTAGTTAGTGCAGTGACATGTTTTGCAGATTCTCCTTCTAATTCACTCTCAGAGTCTCCATCAGACCAGGTGACAGATAGTCCCTTCTTTTGCTTCTTGAGGAAGGTAGAACATTCAGCTCTAATGTGTCCAAAACCTTCACATCCATGACACTGGATTCCCTTGCCTTGGTTGAACTTTTCTTCAGATGTTGATCTTCTACTGATGTCAGACGAAGTGTTCTTGACATTTGGTTTACCTTTTTTATCAATCTTCTTTATGAACTTGTTGAATTGTCTTCCAAGCATGGCTATAGCTTCTGATATGCTTTCATCACCTCCAATATTTCCTTCTTCTGAATCCTCTTCAGTATTTGATACAAAAGCTATGCTTTTGTTTTTCTTTTCAACATTCTCACACAAGCCCATCTCAAAAGTTTGGAGATAACCAATAAGCTCATCAACCTTCATATTGCAGATATCTTGAGCCTCTTCTATAGTAGTAACCTTCATGGCAAATCTCTTGGGCAATGATCTGAGAATCTTTCTTACAAGTTTTTCTTCAGACATTTTCTCTCCTAAGCCTCCAGAAGTGTTAGCAATTTCAAGAATATTCATGTGGAAGTCATGAATAGTCTCATCCTCTTTCATCCTCAGACTTTCGAACTTAGTAGTCAGCATTTGTAGTTTAGACATCCTTACCTTGGAGGTCCCTTCATGAGTTGTTTTGAGAGTATCCCAAACTTCTTTAGCCAGTTCATAGTGATGCACCAGTCTGAAAATGTTCTTATTTATCCCATTGAACAGTGCATTCAAAGCCTTAAAGTTTCCAAGGGCTAATGCTTCTTGCTCTTTGTCCCACTCTTCTTCAGGAATTTGCATAACGATTCCATCTTTACATGTCTTCGTTGGATGTTCCCATCCTTTGTTGACAGCTCTCCAGACCTTGTTGTCCAGAGACCTCAAGAAGGCTATCATACGAGGTTTCCAGTCATCATAGTTAGAACCAACCAGCATGGGTGGTCTATTTAAGAATCCTACATCCTTGTCCATGGTACTAGAAAGTAACGTCCCTAGATCTCACCCAGAAATTAACAGGCAGGGTGCCTGCTCTGATACCAATTGAAATTCTAGTAACAAACTATCGATGTCACACTGGATGTTATGACATCCAATTCTGCGCAGACAGGGAATGTATGCAGAAAGTAAATGTAAAAAGTAGTAAATGACATAGAGAATTGTTTACCCAGTTCGGTGACAAACACACCTACATCTGGGGGCTACCAAGCCAGGGAGGAAATCTACTATAAGAGGTATTAATTCAGGACTTAAACCACCAGTTTAATCCTATCACTTAAGACCTACCCAATGCAATTTCAATCTAAACTAAGACCTGAGTACCTACTCACTCCCCCTCAATCACAGTAGTGATTACAACCTTTACTAATTTTAAAGTCAGTGGTGAAGATATACTTCAAACAACTCTTGATTGTGCTTAAAAGCTTTAATCAAGAAACACAACACTCACGCTTAAAAGCTTAGAGTGACACAACAATTACAACTCAATAAACACCCTAGTCCAATGCAATAATCTAGGTGATAGTTGCTTGGCTCACAAATAAAACCTAATACAAGACACAATGAAGGTACAGCAAGGATATATAATGATATATTTAATTTTTCACGCTTCAAACCCTTTACTTGCTGAAAGTAGGATTGTCATCCTTTTATAATGCAGTACTTGGGCCTTGTACTTGAATTTCCTAAAATTAAGGTTAAGCAAGTTAACATAATTTCCACACATTAGGGTGCTAACAAATAGGCTATATGTTAGGTCTCTTAATTTTAGCTCAGCTGTTAGTTTCCTGAAAAACAGCCTGAGATAAATACTGAACCATAACAGAAAAACTAATTGGTCTATACTTTAGCATCTACTGTCAGGAATGAATGTCATAACATTCAGTTTGACATCCAGAAAATAGGCTATATGCTAGGTCTCTTAATTTTAGCACAGCTGTTAGCTTCCTGAAAATCAACTTGAGATAAATACTGAAACATAACAGAAAAACTAACTAGCCTATACTTCAGCATCTGCTGTCAGGGATGAATGTCATAACATTCAGTTTGACATCCATTAAATCATGTATTAGCTAATCCTGCAGCATACTACTCAAGCATGTCATGACATCAGTCAAGACATCTAAGTACAGTAAGTGTTTTAACACAAAATGCAGCCAATCAAAAACATCTACACCCACAACATTTGACATCTAAAGACTCTGATATTCTGCATCTGAAGGATCCCTCACCTGAATTCTCTAATGATCATCACATTTGAAGAATGTTAAATTAGAGATCAATCAAGAACCTCTAAAGAAAACACACCAGGCAACTATCTGAAGAATACAAGATCTAAGAGAAGTATCTGAATTTCGTGCACTCTGATTCACGCCCAACAAATCAGATCAAGACTTGACAATGATATATTCCGAAAATGGTATAAATTTATATATGGAGAAAATTGAATACTCTCCTAAACTGCTATGGAAAAGACAACAAAATTATTATTATTATTATTATTAAATCCCATCATTGGCAAGATATCAGCATCAATGTTACATTCAACGGTATCATCTCCAAGCACTATAAAAAGGTCCAACCATCATTATACCAACACACGAAGCCATCCTACAAGAATTATGCACATCAAAAATTCAATCATTCACTAATTCTTGTTTTACATTATCACACGAGTCGTTGCTCTTAGTGTGAGATTCAATTGTTCTTACCGTGTTCATATTGCTTACCCAGAAGCACTAAACACATTCTTGTATATCTAAAATAGTTATTGTAAAGTTCCTCAAGTGACTTATGAAGTATGTAGACTTGAGAGGGCTAAAAGACCATTGTACTCTTAGAAGTTGTTGTAATCTTTCTAGATTATTGGATTAAGTCCTTTTTGAAGGCGAAATCATCTTGGTAGGGTGGACTGGAGTAGATTTGAATTTCAAGCGAACCAAGATAACTTCAATGTTGTTTGTCTTTAATTTGTGTGTGTGTAGAAACTCCAAAAGTTTTTATTGTTTGTGAAAACAATTCAAACCCCCCTTTCTTGTTTTTCTCTACCTTCAATTGGTATAAGAGCTTCGACTCTGTTATTGATTTTCAAATCAAACACTTAATAGTGTAGAGAGATTCAGCGTCAAAAAAACATAATGACTACCACCAATGAAAGAGATAGCTACAACGTCAAACCTCCAATCTTCGATGGAGAGAAATTTGATTATTGGAAGGACATAATCGAAAGCTTCTTCCTAGGCTATGACACTGACTTATGGGACATTGTTACAAATGGTTATGAACCACCTATATCTGCTCCTGGAGTTGTCATTGCTAGAAACAAGATGAGTGATGATCAGAAGCGTGACTTCAAAAATCATCATAAATCCAGAACGATTCAGTTGAATGCCATATCCTACAATGAATATGAAAAGATCACCATTAGGGAAACATCTAAAGAAATTTTTGATTCCCTAAAGATGACTCGCGAAGGCAACAATCAAGTCAAAGAGACTAAGACTCTGGCCCTAATCCAAAAATATGAAGCCTTCAGAATGGAGGATGATGAAGCTGTATAGGTAATGTTTTCTAGATTTCAAACTTTAATTGCAGGACTCAAGGTTCTGGACAAAGGTTACACAACTACAAATCATGTCAAAAAGATTATCAGAAGTTTGCCAAAGAAGTGGAGACCTATGGTCACTGCCTTGAAGTTATCAAAGGATCTGAACAACATAAGCCTGGAAGAACTCATCATCTCCCTCGAGAGTCATGAGATAGATCTAGAGGAAGACAAACCTCAAAAGAAAAGCAAATCAGTGGCTCTGAAGTCCAGATCAGAAAGATGAAAGCCATAAAGGAACAAAGCCTTTCAAGCTGAAGAAAAGAACGATGATGATTCTGAAAAAGACGATTCTGATGATGAAGAAGAGTTATCTCTTTTATCCAGAAGAGTTAAACAGGTCTGGAAGAAAAAAAAGAATAACAACTTTAAAAGGCCCAGACAGAAGGGAGATCGTTCAGAATCTACCTCCAGATGCAAACCAAGCAAAGTGGTAACTTGCTATGAATGTAAAGAACCAGGACACTACATATATGAATGTCCAAAGCTCAAGAAAGATAGTTCCAGAAAAGAAGGATTCGAGAAAAACTCCTTCAAAACTAAGAAGGGACTCATGGCTACCTGGGATGACTCTGAATCTGACGCCTCAGAATCAGACTCTGTAATAGAACAGGCAAATGTTGCATTCATGGCTACCATATCTAGAAGTTCATCCGAAAGAGAATCTGAATCTGAAGAGGTATTTTCTGATCTCTCTCGCTCTGACCTAGAAGCCTGTTTATCAAAATCTTTAAACTCCTATCAGAAGCTTCGATAGAAATTCAAGATCCTAAAAAGGGTCCATGAAGAAACTGTTGAAGAATGTGATAAGCTTGAAACAAAAGTTTCTGAACTTAAAGGAAACATTTATGTCCTAGAAAAAGAAAACGATTTTTCAACCAAAAAATGTTTAAAACTTGAAGAAACTCTTTCCAAAGCTCCACCAACTTCTGACACCATCATATATAAATATGAAAAGGCGTTTCAAAAATTCTTGGAAAATAGGCTTGAGAGAAGCAAAATGGCTTCTATGATTTATGGTGTTAGTCACAATAAGAAAAGAGGAATTGGATATGACTCTGATGAAGATAAGCAAATACCTTCTGCATAGGATAAGCATATCAGATTCAGGGGGAGCTTGCTTATCTCAAGGGGAGTCATAATATATATGACTATGAAATTACCTTCCTATAATTGTTATGAAGTATCATTGTTTCATCAACAAACTGAAGTTTTGTCATCATCAAAAAGGGGGAGATTGTCAGAACAAGATTTTAGTTCTGCAATTTATCTCTAAGTTTTGATGATAAGAAAGGATGAAACATTTTAGTACCCTAATAAAATTTGCTAAGTGTGCAGGGCTCTAACGACAAATGAATATAATGAAACAACATCTAACATCATACAAGTCCAGAACAGCTGACTTGAAGTTAAAAGTATTTGCTCTAACACTGAAGACAACGATGCCCACAACATCTAACATCTGAAGACTCTGATATTTTGCATCTGAAGGATCCCTCACCTGAATTCTCTAATGATCATCACATTTGAAGAAATTCAAATTAGAGATCAATCAAGAACCTCTAAAGAAAACACATCAGGAAACTATCTGAAGAATACAAGATCTAAGAGAAGTATCTGAATTCCGTGCACTCTGATTCACGCCCAACAAATAAGATCAAGACTTAATGTCGCACCTCGAAAAAATGGGGATACGACTTCAAAGCGAAGCGCGATCGCACGCTCGCAATGATGGACTGAACAGAGTCGCCACCGAACTTTATTTATTCCTAAAAAGGAAAGGGGAAATATCGATAAAACCCAAGACAAAAAGAAAGGATAAGATATGGTCATCGCAACCAATATCAGGGTTCGGGAGTCGATTACGCAAGGGGAAGGTATTAGCACCCCTCACGTCCGTTGTACTCAACGGGAACCATTAGGTCAGTTGTGTGCGTTAGTGTTAGTTGAAATATTAGGCTTTTCAATTTATTAGGTGGGAAAGAAAGAATATAAGAGAGAAGAAATGTTTTTGGATTTTTTAACGAAGGACTAAACCTAAGTTTTTTATTAGTGGGCCTGACAAGATTTATAAATCCCGCTCCTACGTATCTCAAAAGAGAAATCAAGGCTTACGTAGTTCTGGGTAGAAAATGTTTGTTTGTTGGTCGATTTTAGCGAAAGCTATATTGTATTAATAGACGAGAACATTGTTTTACCCAAAACAGATTAGGAGTGAACGCATACCACACATCGAACGGATTTATAAATCTACATTCGGAAAAGCGTCATTTATCTCTACTCAACAATCGTGGCCGAAACATTGTTTTGTATCACTTAAGACAATATATCTTTCATTTATGAAAAAGGTTCTTTGATTAGTCGCACGGCGGCGAGAAAAAAGTTTGATTGGTTGGAGGTATTTTGAGTGATGGCGAGAACTTGGATGAGCGAGATATACATCTCGAATCCTAGCCTCAGGAGTGCATGGTATACACCATGTTCCATTTCCATCTTTATTGAAAGAGGTTAAGATAGGAATTAAGTATTTTGGAATTTGATTGAGAAAAGGTTTGACGAAACCACATTGACAATTTTAGACGATGGCGAGAGTTAAGATTGGCGAGGCATACGTCTTGAATCTTAACCTCAGGAGTGCATGGTATACACCATGTTCCATTTCCACCTTTATTGGAAAAGTGTTAAATAAGAATTATGTATCTTGAGTTTTGTTGTGAAAATGACTTGACCTAGATCAAGTATTGATGGACGTTTAAGAGAAATTTGAATGAGTGTTTGAGAGAGCAAAGTGGATAAATTTAGATGATGGCGAGAGCTAGGATTGGCGAGATATACATCTCGAATCCTAGTCTCAGGAGTGTGCGGTATACACCACGTTCCACTTCCATCTTTATTGAAAAAGTGTTTAGATAGGGATTAATATTTTTGAGTTTTTTATTAGAGAAAATGGCTTGACGTTGAATCAAGCGTTTGATGAAAGTTTGAAAGAAATGGAATGGAATAGGAGGGAGAAATGAGTTGATTTGTTTATTGAGAAAATACTCGACGTTGGATCGAGTCATATTTTTTGAATTTTTTGAAATTGTTGATTTTACTCTTGTGTTAGTATCTAAAACAAATAGAGAAATAAAACAATACAAAATTATATACACATTGGGGAAGTGGGGTACATTTTGTCAAATGGGGATTCAAAAATCGTGAAATAATTAAATCGGGCCCAAACAATAAAATGATGCGAAGTATGAGTGTAAGTGCAAGAGAACCGGCTCATTGTAAGAAAGCCCAAGAGTAAGCTATGTGAGGTTGATGGCGATGCTTAAAAAGCAATCGACTTACAAGGGTGTGGAAATGGGCTCGATATTAAATCGAGAAAAGTATGATTTTTTATAGTTTTCAAATGGCTTCGAACACATGATGCAATTAAAAAGAAAAACAAATCTATGTTATAAAAGCTATGAGTAATAAAACATAAACGTAAAAGAAAAAACTACACATAGGGGTATCGAACCCACTACACTAAAGACCTAGACACCACTCCCTTCCACCAGACCACTTACTAACTAATTGTTATCTTAATGTTAACTTAAATATATAAACTAAGATAGATTAAAAAAGAATTAAAATAAAAAACTAAATAATAAAAAAAACTGTTGGTCTACTAGTAATTAAACCCAGCCGCATGGCTGTTGGGTTTACAAAGGGGAATAAGTTGGAAATGGTAAAAAAAGAATCATAGTTAATTACCAATATTAATATCTACATCCAAAAGTCACTAAATTGAATTAAAAGGTTTTTAACCAGACTTAAAGTGAATAATAAATAAAAAAGAAATTGAAACGAATTGGACAGAACTCTTCCTCTCTCAAAGCTCTCAATCTCGTCCTCTCCATCGCTCTCACCATCTCACGATTTTTCTCACCTGTATCTCTCAATCTCACGATCGTTTAACCTCACTCACCGCCGCCCACTCATCGCCGCTCTCCACTTCTCTCACCCTATAACGCAAGGGTCCAAGGTTTAAGGAGAAACAAGAAGAAAAAAGCTCACCTTTGGCGAAAACTACGGAGACGATGAAGATTCAAACCTCCCCCCCTTCGCCTCTTCAAAAGGTTTGTTTTTGATTGATTTTTTGATTTAGGGTTTTCTGTTTGGCCGCCTCCCTCTCTCAATTTTTCCGTCTTTTTCTTTTTTTTCTCTCTGAATCGCTCTCTTCCTTTTATCCTCACAGATTAGGGTTTTCATGATGACATATGGAGCTCAAAAGAGAAAATTTCTAGAAGTGTTTTTTGGTGTTCAGAACCGAGTTATCCTTTTTGATGCTACAATCCGGAAACGGTAATCTGAACTTAGCTTTCTTCTTCGCTTTTGTCCTTATGCTCAATTGGGATTTTCTTGAAATTTGACTGCCTTGTTTATTGCTTTTACTGCAGTGAATCCGGTGAAAACACGAGGGACTTTGGTTCAGCCAAGCAAATCGACGATGATGAAACCAGTTCTTCTTCCTTGTCTCTAGGTTCTAACGCCTTCGTCTGCTCAACCTGGGGTTCCGAAGCTCAGTAGCGCCGGACTTGTATATAAGCATTTTGGATTGGAAATAATTGCAAATGTGCTTCGTCTTGATGAAGATCATCCTCATGTACACCAGTTATATCCAGCAGTCATCTGATGCAGAAAATGAGGCTTTTCATAGGGCAATGGCTCTGGCTGGTGGTGAATTTTTGGAGAATGTGAATTATTATGCAAAATCATGGTTGCCGACGCGGTCTATTGTTATGGAGTGTCTTGCAGCAAGAGAAACTATTGATTCTAGTGGGGAGATTATAAAGCTGAATCGATCTTGTCCTTGGAAATTTCACATACATGAGCTCCAGGAGGAAATGAAAATCAACCCTTCCATCAAATATGTTCCTTACTAGGATGATAGGAGTGAGAAATGGAGACTACAGGCAGTGGCAATTTCACCGGCAAGATTTGAGAGCAGAAAACCCACTACCATATCTTTGGAGGGGTTTGGAAAATGACAGGCTATCTGAGGTTGCTGGAATCCCAGGTTGTACTTTTGTGCACATGAGTGGTTTTATTGGAGGAAATCAAAGTTATGACGGTGCTCTAGCAATGGCAAAAGCATCTCTAAAGGCTTAGGAAATTGAATACATGTTGAAAAAATTTTATGCTCTTCTGTGAAACTGGTTGTATGGTTGGTTATACTTTTGTAACACGTTTCCACTACAGGTTTTGGCTCAAACGAGGCTTGGTGATAGAGCAACTACAGTAAGTGTCATGGCAACATCTCCATGAATAAACAGCTGACATCCCTATATCCCTTCCAAAGGCGCACCACCACAAGTGCTTGAGTATCTAGCAGCAAAATGCGACCGAGTGAACCGGTTATAGCAGCCAATGTACCACTTGGTGATGAGGTAAGCTTTTCACCTTTCCTAGGATGATCCTTTATACATGTCAGGGGTGAAGCTCGAGCAAATGGCTGAGGTTTCACCGCTGATTTCTTTGGCGATTTCTGTGGAGAAGTATTTTCACTCTGCCAAATCAATTTAGAAAATGAAGCTATTGGATTTTGTCACTCTGCTAATATTTTCTTGGTCTTCATCTTGTCAACAGCATAATTTGGATTTTGTCTTCAAAATCAACTTCAGATGTATCAATCAACAGATAGCTAGTATGGATCACATGGGAAACATCATAACTGTGGGATGAAGGAAACAATCTTCGATGCCGTCAAGTTGTAACCAGAAGGTTCTAAATTGACGGTTATGGTTTGGTGTGTTTCTTGCAGGTTATGGTTATGTTTGCTGTAATGACAATGCCGACATTCACTTACGGTAATTTGAGTGATTCCAATTGGCTTAATTGACTTCAAATCCAGGAGAAGAAGTGAAGCTATTGTACAAGGATCGCAGGTTGGGGACGAGATTGCAAGCATGTTGATGAAGGAGTACCGGCAGCAGGTGCAGGTGGTGGTTCAGGTTAATTTGGTGAGAGCCGGTTAGGAGGGACACAACACAATACAAGACAAGGCAGTAAGTGTTGTTAGATAGCAATATGAATGAAAGTGTTGATGTGTAGTTTAATTTTTGCAGGTTATTCAAGCGGCAGCAGCAAAGACACAACAACGATATCAAATTTCACTTTCCCTACAACAGAAAAATCTCCTCCAAGTACAAAATAATGCCAAGCATGTCCAGCAACACCCAGCATTTTGTATGACTTTACTTTGTTTGCATTGCATTGTACTAATCTCTTGGCAAGAAAAGTCGGCTCTGAATTCTTTGATTGATCAGTTAATTACCGTTTAGAATACCATTGTTATCATAAACCAGTTTGGATTTTCATGTATGTTGATGAAGCGTGTATGACATGAGAGTAGCTCTTCTCTTCCAATACCATCCATTACCAAAATATGTTTAATGAATCACACCAAAACTTGTTTGATGAATCACATTAAAACTTGCCTGAGCTGTTCCGGATGATGTGAATATGTCCATGGCATTTTGTATAACTGGCTGGACTGTTGAAGATGTTCCTTGCGGTAACAGAATTGCTTTTGCTGCTTTTGCATCTGTCATAGTTCTTTAATGCCGTCAATTATTATTCTGCAGGTTCACAATCATGCAAGACTTGTAATTGGCTTTATTGAAGGATGAACTGGTTCTTTCTTTCAGGTTTGTGATTGCTTCAGTTATCATCTCAGCGAAAGTGGGATGAGAAGGCGGCTTATTTGCTGCAGCGGTTAGAAGAAATGCAGAATTGGCATGGCTTGTTGAATTGGACGGTGGCAACTTTGTTTTATTTTACTGTTACAGGTTTCTATTGAAATGTTGTTTCGGGAACGGGTAGGGATGATTAGGGAATCTGCGGGTGTTACGGTTTGTCATACAGCTGTTGTGTAGGCAAGAATTCTTTTGTAATTGATTTGTTCAGTTTCCACATGATTTTCTTAGATCTGCACTTGTTCATTATATCAATAAATTCATTTCTCCCAATTCCTGCAAGTCTTAAAGCATCTGTTGCACTAAAATTTAGGAAGTTGTCATAAGGTTGCTCGTTTCTCATGACTTCAAAAATCATATCACAATAATACCTGAAAGGAGACACCCTTATTACACGGAAAACATACTCCGCCAAATGCTGGTAGCAGTTGGATTCAGTTCCAAGCAAGGTGCCTTACGAAGAGGAGTCCTTGGCAAGGAACTGGATATTCTTGTAAACTATGGCTTATGCCCTGGCACCTTGAAGCATTGCGGAATATTTCAATCCACGTAAGAGTAATTAATGATCTTTTCCAAACATTGAGGGAATATTCTTGACTTTCCACTGAGTGAAGCAATGCAAGAAAGTTGCATGACTTACTTAAATGAGGACAAAAACCATTAGAAAGCTCTACTTCAATGTCAGATAGAAGCAGTGTGAGAAGGCCCTTGGTCATGAATGAATGATTGGAATATGAAAGATTATGGCGAATCTTTAAACATGAATGGATGGAAAATCTCAATGTGAAATGAAGAAAATATGAATGTAAATTTTAAAATGTGAAAAGTGTAAAAATATGAAATAGTAAATATGAACATGGAATGGAGGATATGAATGTGTGTAGAGGAACATGTGGAATTTATTTTAATCATGCATGAATGAAATGATTGTAACATGAATGAATGAAAGATCTTTCAATATGAAGTGAAGAGTTTAAACGTGAAATGGTCATGAGGAGAAATGCAAATGACTGATCGATGGGAAAAAAATTTCAGGGACAAAATTGGGGTATGACAGTTGCCCCTATTTAAGCATCTTCACTAGAGAATATGAAGCAAGACACTCTTCATATGATCATAGTGGGAGATGGTTAAATACTAAGAAGACCCAGATTTTGATCCTGAATCCCTATGACATGATGTGATATGATATGATATGATATGATATGATATGATATGATATGATATGATATGATATGATATGATATGATATGATATGATATGATATGCATGGATGCATGAATGCATGGATGCATGATGCTTTTTTGTAATTTTTATGTAATTTTTATCTGCTAGGGATATGATGGACCCTTGACAGGAGATGCTACTAGACAGACCAATCTGTGGGGAATGCTGGTGGTCCACAGGGAGACAGATAAATGGTAAAAAAAACAAACTCGCTGGGGAAAACAAGTCCTGCTGGAGAATCAGACACACACTGGGGAGTAACCGAAGTGAAAGTTGATAAACAACATTCAGAGCACAAGAGGTTTCGGTAGTAAGTTCATATATGACTTACTAAACCTAACTAAAGGAAAAGATGCTACAAACAGTTCACATATGACCTGACAACGCTGGGGAATATCAAGAAGTTCTGACAGCAGGTTCAGGTATGACCTAACAAACTTAGAAAAATTCAAGAAGAGTGTATCAACATGTTCATATATGACCTGATAATACTGGAACAATCATAGAGAAAGACTCTTCAGAACAGGTTCATATATGATTTGACACTGGAATAAGGCTCAACAACAGGTTCATATATGACCTGAATAGTATTGAACAAAAATTGGAAAAACTCTTCAGAGCAGGTTCAAGTATGACCTGACACCGGAATAAAAGCTCAACAACAGGTTCATACATGACCTGAATAGTATTGAACAAACAGAGAAAAAAATCTTCATTACAGGTTCATGTATGACCTGGCACCGGAATAAAGCTCAACAACAGGTTCATACATGACCTGAATAGTATTGAACAAAAATTGGAAAAACTCTTCAGAGCAAGTTCAAGTATGACCTGACCCCGGAATAAAAGCTCAACAACAGGTTCATATATGACCTGAATGGTATTGAACAAAAATTGGAAAAAACTCTTCAGAGCAGGTTCAAGTATGACATGACCCCGGAATAAAGCTCAACAACAGGTTCATACATGACCTGAATAGTATTGAACAACAATTGGAAAAACTCTTCAGAGCAGGTTCAAGTATGACCTGACCCCGGAATAAAGCTCAACAACAGGTTCATACATGACCTGAATAGTATTGAACAAAAATTGGAAAAACTCTTCAGAGCAGGTTCGAGTATGACCTGACCCCGGAATAAAGGCTCAACAACAGGTTCATACATGACCTGAATAGTATTGAACAAAAATTGGAAAAACTCTTCAGAGCAGGTTCAAGTATGACCTGACCCCGGAATAAAGCTCAACAACAGGTTCATACATGACCTGAATAGTATTGAACAAACAGAGAAAGAATCTTCAGAACAGGTTCATGTATGACCTGATACTAGAATAACAACAATTGGACTCTGACCGTAAGCAATGGACTACAACCACCCTTTAACGGATTTTGCCAACAACAATTGGACTTGAAAATGACCGGGAAAACCGGATGTTGGTTTAGGGATACCAAAGACAAGCTGGAATTAGAGGTCAAAGGATCTAGGATCGACAACAAGACCTGGGTCAATGCAAAATGAGCACGAAGTACATTTCGGCTATGCATGATTTGAATTTCCTTTTATGCATGATATATGAATGGTCATGATTATGAGAATGCTGACACCGGGCAGACTGGGAGTTTGTAAAGGCTTTTTATGGAAGCTCATGATTCCTCGACACCGAGAACTCAACCGAATATTTTATGATAGATGTTGTCAAAGGAGGATTCTATCCAGTTTGATAGCCACAACTTAGCCAATGGATCCTTTTGGAGGATTAACGGATCATGCTAGCATAATTTTCGGGCACTCGTCTTAAACTCAATAGTTGTTGACGTATGGCAGAATTTGTTTGAGCAGTTTGAAAGCACGAAGAAAGAGGTTCTTCCCCTCTGTGGCTCATCTTGCCCCAGTCTGTTGGGACTTCGGAAATGTTCACCTTGAAAGTGGGTTTGGAAACAACTTGCCATGAGACTACCTCGAGATGGCTTGCCCCAAGTGTTTGAAACTTGTTGTGGTCTGAACTTGACTAACCAAATGTTGGAATGGTAGACTCTTGATTGATTGTCCTTTGGATAGCTGGACTCATCGAGCTCTGAGGTGGCTTGCCCCGGTCTAAGTCTTGAAGCAAATTACTCTTGGTAAGATGACCCTTAGGGTGATTAGCTCGAATTAACTGATGCTCAAAGTGATTTGCCCCTGACTAGACTTCTTTCACTTCATCAAGTTTTCTCAACTGTATTTGGAATTTCTTTGATGCTAAGTGTTGACTCGCAAATAAGATTGTTCATTCAAAAATGGTAATTTTAATGCAGTGTTTATGCAAAAATTTGAAATCAAAATTTATTGATATGAACGGGTGAAATACAATGAACGAGTCGTTGATCAAGTCATTCACAGTATGCAAGTTGGTGCTATCAAATGATTAACAAAAATCGTTTGGAGTCAAGTTAACACAACCTTGTTATAGTATGCTTTCAAAATAAACCCTGCCTCAATTAGGTCTTTTAAGGGTTGCAACGTGGTCTGGTTCACGGTTTTTTGAAACAAAAGGATATAAGGCTCAAAATTTATTTTTACCCATCCCTTCTTCTTGATGATCTCCAGTTCCTACGTTCAGTTAATTCGATACACGCATCCGACTTCCAAGATGGTTCGAAGGTGTGATGAGGGTTCAAGACGAATTTTCTTGAAATGGCAGTCACCTTATTTTGTTTTTGTCGAGGATTTAATGACCTCTTTTGATTGATTTATTTTATCCCTAATTTTGCCTGGACCGCTTCTCTGAAGCTTTTGGTCCATCGGGATGCCCTAACTTTTGCCTAAGTCATTTTGTGGTATTTGACCTAGTGGGCTTTTTTCTATTTTTTTTAAAGGTATTGACTGCCACATTATTGGTGGATAAGGATCAACCAACACTAATTTTATCTTTTCTCAACTTCTTCGACACTTCAACATGTGCGCGAAGGATAACATGTGGTTGAACCTAATTGGAGGGTGTACATATGGATGATTTTTTTGAAAGATCGATTGCATGATCAAACTATCCGAACATAACTACCCTGCCCCAGGTTAAGATTAAGGGTTTTAGATCCAAAATAAACACTAACTTCTAGGCTCAAAGTGGTTGACTAGGGATTAACTCCTTATCTCTTCAGTGTTTGGGGGTTTGAAACAATGCCTTACATCATCGACAAGGTTTTCTTCAAAAGCATACCACAACAATTTCAGGTGTTTCGTTTTCATCATCCTCCCTCCAATCTTTGTTAACACAACAGTTTGATAAACAAAAGTGAATGAGAGGAGAATTTTTGTTTTTTAACATAAATGAAAAACGAGTGAATACGAATGGATCAATTCAAAAGATGCATAAACATTTCATTAATCTTACCAATTCAAATAAAACAACAATGTTTAAAAGCAAATAACAACCAACATGCAAAGAAACTACAAAAGAAGTGTTGAAACAACCAAATGATTGCCAGCTTTAGGGAATTTATTTCTTCAAACTTGAAGGTTGGGATCAACAAACTTTTTGACATTGGCATGATGACCTTCAAATTCCTTTCCTTCAATCTCATCGTTGAACGCAACCCTCTTGGATTCACTACTCACTTCTCCTTTTCTTTCATTGGTATGGGTCGTGACATTGGAAATCCAAGACGGTATCTCAATGCTCTTACCAGGAAACAATGATAGCTCATTAGCCACATCCCTGACATCTTCCTTGTGGAACAAAACCTTGAGGGGTCTCAAGGGTCCTTTCCCTTTCTCATTACCTGGCTCAGAAATCAAGGTATATGTACCTGAGCCTTCCTCCTTGAGTGTTAGTGACCCTATGTCAATCAATCCTCACAGTTTGAGCTTAAAACTCTTGCATTCCTCGATGGGGTGCCCCATTGTTCCAGTATGGTATTCGCACTTGATCTTCGGGTGATCTTCTTCAAAAACTAAGCTCTTTTTGTTAATCAGTCCTCGTACCAAGGCTTTTAGCGCAAAGCAAGAATCTAGGTCATGTCCCAATGCCCCTTTATGGAATTCACATGTTGCATTTGGATTGTACCATGGCAGGTATGGTGACACAGGCGTGAGAGCTCGAGGTGTCACCAAAGCATTTTGGATCAATTGCGGGTAGAGCTTGCTATATGGCACCGGAATTGAGTCATTGTGATCCTTGTTCCCCTTGTTCTGATTCTGATTTTTGTTCTGAACCTGGCTTTGAAGACTTTGAGGAGCAATAGCCAGAGGATGTTGATGATGACGTCTTGAGGGAGGTCCATATACTGGTAAATGAGGAGTTGCCACATAGAACTTCCCTTGACTTGAGGTAACACCGGATGGATGCGGGGTAGTAGCTCTCTTTGTTGCAGCAGTGTATATTGGGTGACCCTCTTTTCTCAACAAGACTTGCAGGGTTTCCAAGACCCATCTCATTTGGCTCTTCAAAAGATTAAGTTCCTCCTTCAGCGCTTCTTGGCTTTTCCTTAGCTCGTCCATCATCCCCTGAGACATGGTTCTTTGCTCTTCGCGTGTTGAGAATCACTTTGCTTCACGGACAAAAGATGGATGAGTTTTTTTTTGGTATTTTGTCTGGAGAATGACATGCATTATGATGCGATGCAAATGCAATGAATGAATGCAATGCAAGCCATGCATATTTGTGTTTTTTCTTCAATACACGGGTTCAAAAGTCCGAGGTACTGATAAATTTGATTGCTTTTCCAAAACGGGGTTCTCACCGGGTATGGTCTAGTGCTTTGTTACAAAGGATCCCCAGAGTCATTGATTCACAAGAATGTTTGACGCTTATGGGAAATACTTTCCGGTCGTCAACTCCATCAAGGGAATCTATTCTGGGTGAGGTTCTCGTACCGACCCTTACGAAGTATTCACCTCGGGAGTCCGTACTACACAACCATCGACTGGGTTCTAGACAGGGTACTCAGAGTCATGGATTCAAAAGACTGTTTGACGCTTACGGAAAATACTTTCCGGTCATCAACTCCATCTGGAGAATCTATTCTGAGCGAGGTTCTCGTATCGATCCTTACGAAGTATTCACCTCGAGAATCCATACTACGCAACCATCATTTCTAGTTGGCCAAAGTTTTAATGTTCTAAAAGGTCCTTAGAGTCATGGACCCCTTTGAAACATCGAAGCTTACGAGGTATACACCTCGGGCGACAATATTTGCAAAAGAATCTACTCTAAGTGAGGTTCTCGTACCGACTCTTACGAAGTATACACCTCGGGAGTCTGTACTACTCAACCATCGTCCTATCTTATGTTTTTTCTTTTTCACTCTAGACTCGGGTGTAGAGTCTTTCCCACATGGTTTGCAATCAAGATCCAAGTGCCCAACACGGTGGAACCAATATACAACAAATATCAATATAACAATAAAGATATTAAAAAGCAACAAATAAGGGAAAAGCCACAAAATTAAACAAACAAAGGCACACAAATGTCCTAACTAGGCTTGACTCACTTAGGGATTGTTCCTATTCCCCAGCAGAGTCGCCATCTGTCGCACCTCGAAAAAAATGGGGATACGACTTCAAAGCGAAGCGCGATCGCACGCTCGGAATGATGGACTGAACAGAGTCGCCACCGAACTTTATTTATTCCTAAAAAGGAAAGGGGAAATATCGATAAAACCCAAGACAAAAAGAAAGGATAAGATATGGTCATCGCAACCAATATCAGGGTTTGGGAGTCGATTACGCAAGGGGAAGGTATTAGCACCCCTCACGTCCGTTGTACTCAACGGGAACCATTAGGTCAGTTGTGTGCGTTAGTGTTAGTTGAAATATTAGGCTTTTCAATTTATTAGGTGGGAAAGAAAGAATATAAGAGAGAAGAAATATTTTTGGATTTTTTAACGAAGGACTAAACCTAAGTTTTTTATTAGTGGGCCTGACAAGATTTACAAATCCTGCTCCTACGTATCTCAAAAGAGAAATCAAGGCTTACGTAGTTCTGGGTAGAAAATGTTTGTTTGTTGGTCGATTTTAGCGAAAGCTATATTGTATTAATCGACGAGAACATTGTTTTACCCAAAACAGATGAGGAGTAAACGCATACCACACATCGAACGGATTTATAAATCTACATTCGGAAAAGCGTCATTTATCTCTACTCAACAATCGTGGCCGAAACATTGTTTTGTATCACTTAAGACAATATATCTTTCATTTATGAAAAAGGTTCTTTGATTAGTCGTACGGCGGCGAGAAAAAAGTTTGATTGGTTGGAGGTATTTTGAGTGATGGCGAGAACTTGGATGAGCGAGATATACATCTCGAATCCTAGCCTCAGGAGTGCATGGTATACACCATGTTCCATTTCCATCTTTATTGAAAGAGGTTAAGATAGGAATTAAGTATTTTGGAATTTGATTGAGAAAAGGTTTGACGAAACCACATTGACAATTTTAGACGATGGCGAGAGTTAAGATTGGCGAGGCATACGTCTCGAATCTTAACCTCAGGAGTGCATGGTATACACCATGTTCCATTTCCACCTTTATTGGAAAAGTGTTAAATAAGAATTATGTATCTTGAGTTTTGTTGTGAAAATGACTTGACCTAGATCAAGTATTGATGGACGTTTAAGAGAAATTTGAATGAGTGTTTGAGAGAGCAAAGTGGATAAATTTAGATGATGGCGAGAGCTAGGATTGGCGAGATATACATCTCGAATCCTAGTCTCAGGAGTGCGCGGTATACACCACGTTCCACTTCCATCTTTATTGAAAAAGTGTTTAGATAGGGATTAATATTTTTGAGTTTTTTATTAGAGAAAATGGCTTGACGTTGAATCAAGCGTTTGATGAAAGTTTGAAAGAAATGGAATGGGATAGGAGGGAGAAATGAGTTGATTTGTTTATTGAGAAAATACTCGACGTTGGATCGAGTCATATTTTTTGAATTTTTTGAAATTGTTGATTTTACTCTTGTGTTAGTATCTAAAACAAATAGAGAAATAAAACAATACAAAATTATATACACATTGGGGAAGTGGGGTACATTTTGTCAAATGGGGATTCAAAAATCGTGAAATAATTAAATCGGGCCCAAACAATAAAATGATGCGAAGTATGAGTGTAAGTGCAAGAGAACCGGCTCATTGTAAGAAAGCCCAAGAGTAAGCTATGTGAGGTTGATGGCGATGCTTAAAAAGCAATCGACTTACAAGGGTGTGGAAATGGGCTCGATATTAAATCGAGAAAAGTATGATTTTTTATAGTTTTCAAATGGCTTCGAACACATGATGCAATTAAAAAGAAAAAACAAATCTATGTTATAAAAGCTATGAGTAATAAAACATAAACGTAAAAGAAAAAACTACACATAGGGGTATCGAACCCACTACACTAAAGACCTAGACACCACTCCCCTCCACCAGACCACTTACTAACTAATTGTTATCTTAATGTTAACTTAAATATATAAACTAAGATAGATTAAAAAAGAATTAAAATAAAAAACTAAATAATAAAAAAAACTGTTGGTCTACTAGTAATTAAACCCAGCCACATGGCTGTTGGGTTTACAAAGGGGAATAAGTTGGAAATGGTAAAAAAAGAATCATAGTTAATTACCAATATTAATATCTACATCCAAAAGTCACTAAATTGAATTAAAAGGTTTTTAACCAGACTTAAAGTGAATAATAAATAAAAAAGAAATTGAAACGAATTGGACAGAACTCTTCCTCTCTCAAAGCTCTCAATCTCGTCCTCTCCATCGCTCTCACCATCTCACGATTTTTCTCACCTGTATCTCTCAATCTCACGATCGTTTAACCTCACTCACCGCCGCTCACTCATCGCCGCTCTCCACTTCTCTCACCCTATAACGCAAGGGTCCAAGGTTTAAGGAGAAACAAGAAGAAAAAAGCTCACCTTTGGCGAAAACTACGGAGACGATGAAGATTCAAACCTCCCCCCCTTCGCCTCTTCAAAAGGTTTGTTTTTGATTGATTTTTTGATTTAGGGTTTTCTGTTTGGCCGCCTCCCTCTCTCAATTTTTCCGTCTTTTTCTTTTTTTTCTCTCTGAATCGCTCTCTTCCTTTTATCCTCACAGATTAGGGTTTTCATGATGACATATGGAGCTCAAAAGAGAAAATTTCTAGAAGTGTTTTTTGGTGTTCAGAACCGAGTTATCCTTTTTGATGCTACAATCCGGAAACGGTAATCTGAACTTAGCTTTCTTCTTCGCTTTTGTCCTTATGCTCAATTGGGATTTTCTTGAAATTTGACTGCCTTGTTTATTGCTTTTACTGCAGTGAATCCGGTGAAAACACGAGGGACTTTGGTTCAGCCAAGCAAATCGACGATGATGAAACCAGTTCTTCTTCCTTGTCTCTAGGTTCTAACGCCTTCGTCTGCTCAACCTGGGGTTCCGAAGCTCAGTAGCGCCGGACTTGTATATAAGCATTTTGGATTGGAAATAATTGCAAATGTGCTTCGTCTTGATGAAGATCATCCTCATGTACACCAGTTATATCCAGCAGTCATCTGATGCAGAAAATGAGGCTTTTCATAGGGCAATGGCTCTGGCTGGTGGTGAATTTTTGGAGAATGTGAATTATTATGCAAAATCATGGTTGCCGGCGCGGTCTATTGTTATGGAGTGTCTTGCAGCAAGAGAAACTATTGATTCTAGTGGGGAGATTATAAAGCTGAATCGATCTTGTCCTTGGAAATTTCACATACATGAGCTCCAGGAGGAAATGAAAATCAACCCTTCCATCAAATATGTTCCTTACCAGGATGATAGGAGTGAGAAATGGAGACTACAGGCAGTGGCAATTTCACCGGCAAGATTTGAGAGCAGAAAACCCACTACCATATCTTTGGAGGGGTTTGGAAAATGACAGGCTATCTGAGGTTGCTGGAATCCCAGGTTGTACTTTTGTGCACATGAGTGGTTTTATTGGAGGAAATCAAAGTTATGACGGTGCTCTAGCAATGGCAAAAGCATCTCTAAAGGCTTAGGAAATTGAATACATGTTGAAAAAATTTTATGCTCTTCTGTGAAACTGGTTGTATGGTTGGTTATACTTTTGTAACACGTTTCCACTACAGGTTTTGGCTCAAACGAGGCTTGGTGATAGAGCAACTACAGTAAGTGTCATGGCAACATCTCCATGAATAAACAGCTGACATCCCTATATCCCTTCCAAAGGCGCACCACCACAAGTGCTTGAGTATCTAGCAGCAAAATGCGACCGAGTGAACCGGTTATAGCAGCCAATGTACCACTTGGTGATGAGGTAAGCTTTTCACCTTTCCTAGGATGATCCTTTATACATGTCAGGGGTGAAGCTCGAGCAAATGGCTGAGGTTTCACCGCTGATTTCTTTGGCGATTTCTGTGGAGAAGTATTTTCACTCTGCCAAATCAATTTAGAAAATAAAGTTATTGGATTTTGTCACTCTGCTAATATTTTCTTGGTCTTCATCTTGTCAGCAGCATAATTTGGATTTTGTCTTCAAAATCAACTTCAGATGTATCAATCAACAGATAGCTAGTATGGATCACATGGGAAACATCATAACTGTGGGATGAAGGAAACAATCTTCGATGCCGTCAAGTTGTAACCAGAAGGTTCTAAATTGACGGTTATGGTTTGGTGTGTTTCTTGCAGGTTATGGTTATGTTTGCTGTAATGACAATGCCGACATTCACTTACGGTAATTTGAGTGATTCCAATTGGCTTAATTGACTTGAAATCCAGGAGAAGAAGTGAAGCTATTGTACAAGGATCGCAGGTTGGGGACGAGATTGCAAGCATGTTGATGAAGGAGTACCGGCAGCAGGTGCAGGTGGTGGTTCAGGTTAATTTGGTGAGAGCCGGTTAGGAGGGACACAACACAATACAAGACAAGGCAGTAAGTGTTGTTAGATAGCAATATGAATGAAAGTGTTGATGTGTAGTTTAATTTTTGCAGGTTATTCAAGCGGCAGCAGCAAAGACACAACAACGATATCAAATTTCACTTTCCCTACAACAGAAAAATCTCCTCCAAGTACAAAATAATGCCAAGCATGTCCAGCAACACCCAGCATTTTGTATGACTTTACTTTGTTTGCATTGCATTGTACTAATCTCTTGGCAAGAAAAGCCGGCTCTGAATTCTTTGATTGATCAGTTAATTACCGTTTAGAATACCATTGTTATCATAAACCAGTTTGGATTTTCATGTATGTTGATGAAGCGTGTATGACATGAGAGTAGCTCTTCTCTTCCAATACCATCCATTACCAAAATATGTTTAATGAATCACACCAAAACTTGTTTGATGAATCACATTAAAACTTGCCTGAGCTGTTCCGGATGATGTGAATATGTCCATGGCATTTTGTATAACTGGCTGGACTGTTGAAGATGTTCCTTGCGGTAACAGAATTGCTTTTGCTGCTTTTGCATCTGTCATAGTTCTTTAATGCCGTCAATTATTATTCTGCAGGTTCACAATCATGCAAGACTTGTAATTGGCTTTATTGAAGGATGAACTGGTTCTTTCTTTCAGGTTTGTGATTGATTCAGTTATCATCTCAGCGAAAGTGGGATGAGAAGGCGGCTTATTTGCTGCAGCGGTTAGAAGAAATGCAGAATTGGCATGGCTTGTTGAATTGGACGGTGGCAACTTTGTTTTATTTTACTGTTACAGGTTTCTGTTGAAATGTTGTTTCGGGAACGGGTAGGGATGATTAGGGAATCTGCGGGTGTTACGGTTTGTCATACAGCTGTTGTGTAGGCAAGAATTCTTTTGTAATTGATTTGTTCAGTTTCCACATGATTTTCTTAGATCTGCACTTGTTCATTATATCAATAAATTCATTTCTCCCAATTCCTGCAAGTCTTAAAGCATCTGTTGCACTAAAATTTGGGATGCTGTCATAAGGTTGCTCGTTTCTCATGACTTCAAAAATCATATCACAATAATACCTGAAAGGAGACACCCTTATTACACGGAAAACATACTCCGCCAAATGCTGGTAGCAGTTGGATTCAGTTCCAAGCAAGGTGCCTTACGAAGAGGAGTCCTTGGCAAGGAACTGGATATTCTTGTAAACTATGGCTTATGCCCTGGCACCTTGAAGCATTGCGGAATATTTCAATCCACGTAAGAGTAATTAATGATCTTTTCCAAACATTGAGGGAATATTCTTGACTTTCCACTGAGTGAAGCAATGCAAGAAAGTTGCATGACTTACTTAAATGAGGACAAAAACCATTAGAAAGCTCTACTTCAATGTCAGATAGAAGCAGTGTGAGAAGGCCCTTGGTCATGAATGAATGATTGGAATATGAAAGATTATGGAGAATCTTTAAACATGAATGGATGGAAAATCTCAATGTGAAATGAAGAAAATATGAATGTAAATTTTAAAATGTGAAAAGTGTAAAAATATGAAATAGTAAATATGAACATGGAATGGAGGATATGAATGTGTGTAGAGGAACATGTGGAATTTATTTTAATCATGCATGAATGAAATGATTGTAACATGAATGAATGAAAGATCTTTCAATATGAAGTGAAGAGTTTAAATGTGAAATGGTCATGAGGAGAAATGCAAATGACTGATCGATGGGAAAAAAAATTCAGGGACAAAATCGGGGTATGACACTTAACAACGAAGTATTCCAAAAATGGTTTAAATTTATATATGGAGAAAATTGAATACTCTCCTAAACTTTATGGAAAGGACAAAAAATTTAATGTTATTAAATCCCATCATTAATAAGATATCAGCATCAATGCTACATTCAACGGTGTCATCTCCAAGCACTATAAAAGGTCCAACCATCATCATACCAACACACAAATCCATCTTACAAGAATTATGTACATCAAAAATTTAATCATTCACTAATTCTTGTTTTACATTATCACATGAGTTGTTGCTCTTCGTGTGAGATTCAATTGTTCTTACCGTGTTCATATTGCTTACCCAGAAGCACTAAACACCTTCTTGTATATCTAAAATAGTTGTTGTAAAGTTCCTCAAGTGACTTGTGAAGTCTTTAGACTTGAGAGGGCTAATATATCATTGTACTCTTAGACGTTGTTGGAATCTTTCTAGATTATTGGATTAAGTCCTTTTTGAAGGCGAAATCACCTTGGTAGAATGGACTGGAGTAGTTTCGAATTTCAATCGAACTAGGATAACTTTTGTGTTGTTTGTCTTTAATTTTTGTATGTGTAGAAACTCAAAAAGTTTTTATTGTTTGTGAAAACAATTCAAACCCCCTTTCTTGTTTTTTCTCTACCTTCATTGGGTTGGAAGAGGATTATGAAACTTTATTTGTTTTCTTTATTATTTTATTATCGTTTAGTTGAAACTATTGTTATGATCTCTAAAATTAGGGAACAGGTCATCTTATTTAAGTTAATGTTTTGAGTTTACTAAAGAGATATTGGAAGTTTATGTTAATTATTTTTAGTTCTGTTGTGAGTTTTAAAATAAATTGGAAAGTATACATATTATGTTTGAGTAGCATTCTAAAATGATGATTTTATTCTTGTAAATTAAGATTTGGGGTCTAGGGTATTACATAGAGATATCATAGCAGTTTGGTCCATTCGACCAGGTTGTGTAATTTTATTTGTTCACTGGTATGCGACATGGGTGTAAAACATTATCCGTGTTGCTTTTTTTATAACCGCTTGCCAGCAGGAGTGAGATTGAAACAAGTGGAGGATAAGCTTCTGCTTCTCTGATATGTTTTAGGTGTATAAGGTTGGTTAAGAGTATCGTTGATTTCATAGTGCATGTTTAGTTGATATTTTGTTGTTTCTCAAACCCAAGAAGAGCACGGATTAGAGATTCATGTTCACTGGTCAAGTTGAGATGTCTTTGAGGGAGGATTATCAGGTCCTCATGATGTTCATTTCTTTGAGAGTGGAGAGCTATGTTGTGGCTAGTAATATGCATGTGGTGTCTGAGTTTCCTAATGTGTTACTTGAGGATATTTGTGACTTGCTGCCAAAGTGAGAAGTTAAGTTTGCCATAGATTTAATACATGTTACTAGACCTGTGTCGATGGCACCGTATTGAATATTTATATAAGAGTTGGGCGAGCTTAAGAAACAGTTAGAATATCTATTAGAGAAGAAGTTTGTCATACCTAGCACTTCATCGTAGGGAGCGCCCGTGTTGTTAGTCAAGAAGAAATATGGTAGCATGAGGTTGTGTGTTGACTATCGACAACTGAATAAGGTCACAATTAAGAACAAGTATCTTCTTCCAAGAATTGATGACCCTATGGATCAGTTGGTAGGTGCTTGTGTTTTCAGTAAGATTGATTTGAGATCAGGTTATCATCAGATTCCTATGAAGCCAAAAGATATTTAAAAGATTGCATTTAGAACTAGATATGGTCACTATGAGTATTCAATAATGTCATCCAGTATGTCTAATGCGCCAGATGTATTCATGGAGTATATGAATAGGATATTCCATCCTTACTTGGATCAATTTGTGGTTGTGTTCATCGATGATATTTTGGTGTACTCCAAGACAGATGAAGAGCAAGCGGGACATTTAAGGGTTGTGCTACAAACCATACAAGAGAATAATCTATATGCAAAATTGTCCAAGTGTGAGTTATGGTTGCATGAAGTGAGTTTCCTTGGTCATATGATTTCTAGTGGTGGTATTGAAGTTGATCCATCGAAGGTTGACATTATGTTGTAGTGGGAGACTCCAAAGTCTGTTATTGAGATCATAAGTTTTTTGGGTTTGGCTGGTTATAACAGAAGTTTTATAAAAGGGTTTTCAAAGTTAGATTTTCCTTTGACTCGGTTGACTCTTAAGGGTCAAACATATGTGTGGGATGTTTAGTGTGAAGAGAGTTTTCAAGAGCTCAAGAAGAAGTTGACGCCGTCGTCAGTTTTGATTTTGCTGAGTCCAAGCAAGTCCTTTGTGGTTTATTATAATGCTTTGAAGATGGGTTTATATGGTATGCTTATGCAGGGTGGTCAAGTTGTGGCTTATGCTTCGAGACAATTGAAGGTTCATGATAGGAATTATTCTATTTATGATTTGGAGTTAGCAGTTGTGGTGTTTGTGCTTAAAGTTTGAAGACATTTTTATTTGGCTCTAGATTTGAAGGGTTCAATGATCATAAGATTTTGGGGTATTTGTTCGATCAGCAGGAGTTGAATATGAGGCAGAGGAAGTGGCTTGAATTCCTGAAGGATTCTGACTTTGGTTTGAGTTACCACCCCAATAAAGCCAATGTGGTAGAAAATTATATGAATAAGAATTCTTTGCATATGTCAACGCTTATGGTTCGAGAATTGGATTTGATGGAACAGTTTTGAGATCTTAGTTTGGTGTGTGATATAACTTATAACAGTGTGAAGTTGGGTATGCTGAAGTTGATGAGTGGTATTCTTGAATAGATCAGAGAGGATCAGAAAGTCGACTTAGGATTGATTGACCAGTTAATGTTAACCAATCAAGGTAAATAGGTATATTTTGGACTTGATGAGAATGGTGTTATGAGATTCTGAGACAGGGTTTGTATGCCAGATTTTCCAGAGCTTAAGAAGAGAATTCTTGAGGAAGATCATATGAGTGGTTTGATTATTCATCTTGGTGCTACCAAGATGTATCAAGATTTGAAGAAGATGTTTTTATGGCCAAGTATGAAGAAGGACGTTGTTGAGTTTGTTTGTTCTTGTTTAACTTGTCAGAAGTCGAAGTTTGAGCATCAGAAGCTGTCAGGATTGATGGAATCGTCGAGTATTCATGAGTGGAAGTTGGATATAATTTATATGGATTTTGTGACGAGTTTGCCTAAGACTTCTAAAAGAAGTGATACGATTTGGGTTGTGGTGGAAAGGCTGAATAAATAGGCAAATTTAATTCCGATAAAGATCAATTATCTATTGCAGAACTTAGCTGAGGTGTATATCGAGAAGATTACCAACTTGCATGGTATTACTTTCGAGTATTGTTTTAGGTAGAGGTTTGAGGTTCACTTCGAGGTTCTGGGAGAGTTTGCAGGAGGCCATGGGAACTAGGTTATGATTGAGTTATTCTTATCATCCACAAATGGAAGGTCAGACAGAGAGAACCATCTAGTCTTTAGAAGATTTGCAGAGAGCTTGTGTGTTAGAGCGAGGTAGTTGGGATACTTACTTATTGCTAATCGAGTTTACCTACAACAACAGTTTCCATTCTAACATTGGAATGACATCGTTTGAGGATTTGTATGGTATAAGGTGTAGGACACCATTGTGTTGGTATGATTCTGGAAAAAGTGTGTTGCTTGGGCCAGAGATCATTTAGCAGACTAGTAAAAAGATCAAGATGATTCAAGAAAAAATGAAAGCATTGCAAAACAGACAGAATAGTTATCATGATAAGAGGAGGAAAACACTTGAGTTCTGAGAGGGATATCACGTGTTCTTGAGAGTCACACCAGTGACTGATATTGTTCGTGCTTTGAAATCTCGAAAGCTCATGCCGCATTTTATTGGCCCTTACCATATTTTGAAGTGAATATGAGAAATAGCCTACAAAGTTGCCTTATCGTTGTCTCTTTCGAATCTTCATAGTGTGTTTCATGTGTCTCAACTTCAGAAGTATGTTCCAGATCCGTCTTATGTGATTCAAATGGATGATGTGCAAGTTAGAGATAACTTGACTGTGGAGGCACCACCATTGTGAATCGATGATCGAAAGGTGTAACACTTGAGAGGTACATAGATCATTTTGGTGAAGTTTGTATAGGGAGGACCTACTGGAGGAAGCATGATGTGGGAGCTGGAGAGTAGGATGAGAGATTTTTATCCAAAGCTGTTTTGTTAAGGTAATTTTCGAGGGCAAAAAATTCAATAAGTGGGAGAGAGTTGTAACACCCAGAATTTGATTAATTTATTTAATTTATTTTTTATTGCTTTTATTTGATCACTTGAGTGATTTAAATTATTTTAAACGAATTACGTGATTTATGTGATATTTTGTTGGGTTTATGGGAATTTGGTGTAGTTTATTTGATCATAATAACAGAACAATAATTAAATAAATAGAGAATAAGAGGTAAAGGGATTTAGGGGTAGAAATTAAAGTTTTGGTAAAGTTTGTGTATTAAGGAGTAAGTGCACAAAAGTTGAGGGGTAAAAGCGTGAAAACGAGGTTAATTATATTTTAGGTTAAAATAAATAGAATATGTGATGGGAGCCAGAGTTATTGATACGTAGAAGTTGTGAGAATTTGAAAAAAAGAGGCGAGTGTGAGAGAATGAGGACAAGGGCTTGACGGAGAAGAAGAATACCATGATCAAACTTATTTAGCTGCTGGAAATTCAGACAAGGGGGAATTACTCTAATATAGGTGTTATTGCATGAGGGGTAGAAAGGGATCGTCACCCTCCTCTAGGTTTTATCATCTTTTTCACCATTGTTGAAACTTATGTGATTTTTGATGGAATTGTATGTTATGTGTTATGTTTGTTGTGAAATATATGCAATCCGTATTCCGTTTCATACTGAAAACTATACATGATATGACTATGTGCATCTGAATGTTGAAGTAGTTGATGTGTTTTGGTTTTATGGATATAAGATTATATTGATGATTAATTGATGAAAATGATGATGATTATATGTTTAATTGATGATTGATAATAATTATACTTGACGAATTACAGGGTTAAATCAATGGTATAAGTGATATGTTATGATAATTTATGTTAAAAACTGGATTGGGATAGATTTAGGTTAAAAAAATGGGTTTTAGGAAGAAAAGTGTCAATGCTGTCCAGATTGATTTGGATCATGGTTTTAACTTGATTCGGATCACGGGAAAATTTTAGCAGAAAAATTCTTCTGCTAGGATTGATTCGGATTAGGGATTGCACATGATTCGGATCACGGGGAATAGTTTTCATTTCAGAGTTTGTTTTCATCCTAACTTGAGATTCGTGACTCTGTTTGAGGTGTGGTTTGAAGCGTTGGGTAGATGATGCAAAATACTATCTTATTATGATTAATTAGAGGTTTAATTTATGCATAAAAATATTAAGATAATGTATACTTGTGATAAGTCTTATGAGATAATTATTGAATAATCAAGTAATCGTGAATTGATGGTTGCCATGTGTTAAGTTTATGATATTGGAATGTTCTGAATGAAGGTTGTTATATGTTGATGAAAAGCATGAAAATTCGTAGTGATAAAATACCATGACAAATTTAATAAGTTATGGATTATACTTATGTTTATGAGATGTGAATTGTCAGTATAATTATGTCTTGAAGAATATAGTTATATGTTTCATAATGTTTGTATAATTATATGATGAGTTATAATTACATGTTATTGATGTAAGATGTGATGTGGCTTGTATAATTATGTGTTGTGAATATAATTATATGTGTTTTGTTGAGGTGTGTAGTTCAAATTAGGAACTTCTGTGAAATTCATTTTAATCGTTGTTTATGGTTAGAAGTGGAACTATAAGTGTTGTTTGCATTATTTGCATGTCATGCATCATACATGTCAGTGTTGAAAGAGGCGAGTCACAAGTTTATAAGTGGGGACCAATGATCATCTGTGAAATTATGTGTTATGAATATAATTATATGTGTTTTGTTGAGGTGTGTAGTTCAAATTAGGAACTTCTGTGAAATTCATTTTAATCATTGTTTATGGTTAGAAGTGGAACTATAAGTGGGGACCAATGATCATCTGGGGTTCAGAAGTGAGTACCTAGTTAGAATGAGGAAACATTATTAAATGGACAAGACCAGTAATAAACCTATAATGTCCAAATTAGTACCACATACATTGAGTCGAAGTTTGAGTCACATTGCATACATAAAGGCTATGTGAGTTGATAGTAATAAATCTATAATGTCCAAATTAGTACCACATACATTGAGTCGAGGTTTGAGTCACATTGCATACATAAAGGCTATGTGAGTTGATTGTTGAGTTGTTATGAAAATTGAATATGTGTTGTTGATCGTGTGATTTAAGTTACCATTGGAATGATCTTAGAGTCGATTTCAGTTCAATTTCATCGGGATTTTAAAAGCAGTTGAATGGTGGACTCAATTTTAAATTTCGTTAATTCCATTCGATTTTTGAAAATGATTGAACCTTGAATTTGAGTTTAAATTTTGGAATGATATTGATTAATTTTAATTCCCAATTCAAAATTTGAATTTATTTTAATCAGTTTCTATTGAATTTGTAAAATCGATTCGACTTTGAAATTGAGGTTGGGCTTTCAGATTCGCAACAATTCTCAACCTCTCGTTCATCGTGCATAAATTTGCGACCTCTCCGCGCAAAAGTACAAACAGCAGCGAGGCTTCCGAGAAGAAGACGGAGGAATCGAAATCAAGAGAAATTGGATACCTGTATTTCGCCAGAAGTTCACCGTGTCGAGAAATCATACAGTGAGTCTTTTGCCTTCGTTTTGAGTTCCGCATTTGGTCTTGACGCAGCCGTCGTTAGGTTTTGTTTTGATCCAAACCTTTAGCTATTAGGAGGCGCTACTGAGGGATTTCGAGAAGAATGCTTGAACCGAGGAGAACTCGTGGATCCGTGGATGCATTCTTGATGGAGCATCAATGATGTATTCGTGAGCGAGACGCGTGGTAGGCGGTGACGAAGAACACGAGCAAACTTTGTGAAGAATCGATTTTCATAAGACTGTTTTGAGAATCGATTTGGTACCAGTTAAATCAAGGCATCACGTTGTAGAACGTTGGTTTAGTTTGGCTTTTCACCTATTGTTGAAGATGGATCCGGGTTTATTTCTTGGATTTCTGGCCAAGCTTGGGCCTTTGGGCCCAAGAAAACCATACGGTGCGCCTCCTGCTCCATTGCTGCACCCCTCTTCGTTTGGCTGGGGGAATTCCGTTAGGGCCTAAGGCCCATCTTTGTTTGCTTGTTTTTCTTGTGTGCAGTCACACCATGGGCCTCGGCGGTGAGGCCCATGCGAATCCCTTTGGTCCACCAATGCTGGACTGCCCTTTTTTATTTAGTTCCTTTAGATTTTCTGTTAGTAATTAGGGAGTCTTAATCCTTTTTTAGGAGTTTTCCATAGGGCCTTACCACAAAGCCCAAACATGTTTATGCCTTCCTTGAGAAAATTTTACCTTGTACCCCTACAGTTAGCCCCATACCCCTACAAAATTTTAAAAATTCCAATTTTACCCTTAATTGGTTTTAACCAATTTACCATTTCATTTTTACCATTCAGTTGAAAATTTCAGAAATTACACTTTCACACCCCTCGCACCGGAACTCCTGCAAAAAGACTTCCGGTATGTATTTTTCCAAACCGGAAGACTCTAGGAATGACTTCCGGAACACACAAAAAAGCAAACCGGAACACTTCATGAAAGAGTTCCGGTTCAATTAAAAAAAATTACAAAACCGGAACACTTCTTAAAAGAGTTCCGGTGAACAAATTTTGCATACCGGAACTCTTTGGAGAAGTGTTCCGGTATGTATTATGTGTGATCCGGAAGTCTTTCTTTAAGTCTTCCGATACGTTTTTTTTTTTTTTTTTTTTTTGCAGAAATGGAAAATCTTCCCAAAATATGTGTAGATACTACTGATGCGTTTATGAAGACGGAAAGATTTGGTACACGAGAAGAGGTTATCAGATGGATTAAAGAGGTTGGAATCGACAATAAAGTAATTGTTATTATCAGTCGTTCAGATACTGAAACGGGGAAGAGAGGGAGAAGTAACAAAATAATATTTGGTTGTGATAAAGGTGGGAAACACAAGATTAGTGATAGTGGTACGCAAAGTGCGTCCAAGAAATGTGGATGTCCATTTAAAATCAGGTCGACTCCGGCGAAAGATGGATCTGGTTGGAAGATTGATGTAAAATGTGGGTTACATAATCATGGTTTACCTGATAGATTAGAAGGTCGTTCGTTTATTGGTAGGTTGACCACATATGAGAAGCAACATGTCGCTGATTTGGCAAAGAGACATGTAGCACCTAGAAACATTTTGCTTTCCTTGCAAGACAAGTTTCCTGAGAATGTCACTCGGATTACGCAAGTATACAAGCATAAGAGTGTGATAGAAAAAGAGATAAGAGGTCCAAGGAGTGAGATACAACATCTGTTTAAGCTTATTGAGGATGCAGGATATGTGTATTGGAGTAGAAAAAAGGATGACTCGGAAGTGGTGAGAGAGATATTTTGGGCACATCCTGATTCAGTTAAGTTGTTGAATATATTTCTGATTGTGTTAGTTATGGATAGCACCTACAAGACAAACAAATATAGACAACCTTTGTTTGAAATTGTTGGCATGACATCGACTGAGTTGACTTTTGCTGTTGGATTTGCGTATATGGAGTCTGAGCAAACATAGAATTTTTGTTGGGTATTGGAGAAATTAAAACAGTTGTTTGTGAAGAAAGACATGTGTCCACAAGTGATTTTGACAGATAGAGATCTTGCTTTGATGAAAGCAATTGAAGTTGTGTTTCCCAACTCGATTAATTTGCTATGTAGATTTCACATTAACAAAAACGTTGGTGCCAAATGCAAACAACATGTGGTGAATGACCTGTAAAAGACGATAGACACATTATGGATGGAAGTTGTCTGGGCTAGTGATGAGGTTGAGTATGGTCAGCGGTTGCATCAACTTGAGCAAGCATGTGTTGATTATAGTGGATTTATTAATTATGTGAAAGACACATGGTTGACTCCACATAGGCATAGATTTGTTGGAGCATGGATTAATCGAGTCCTACATTTGGGTAACACAACGACTAATCGGTACGTCTTATAATTTTGTATGTGTTATTTTTATATCTGATATTATTTTTATGTATTTTTTATGTTATTTTCAATATCTGATATTTTTAATATTTGATATTTTCAATATCTAATGGTATTTTTTATATCTGATATTTTTAGGGTTGAATCTGCTCATTGGAAGTTAAAGCAGATGTTAGGAAACATTATAGGTGACATGGTCAAATGTTGGGAAGCCATGAATAACAACTTGAGGTTACAACTGGGAAACATTAGAGCTTCATTTCAAAAGAGTTTTTACGAAGTTGAGCACGCGCACGTAAGTCCCTTTTATGGTTATTTGCGTGATTCCGTATCTCGAGCTGCTTTGAGACGTATTGCTGAAGAGTTATTGAGAGTTGATTATGTTGGAACTAACAAGCAAATATGTGGTTGTACTCTTAGAACATCTTATGGGTTACCTTGTGCTTGTGAGTTAGGAAGATACATAGTAGGTGGTATACCGATACCCATTGATGCTGTTCATGTTCATTGGAGGAAACTAACTATGGAAGTTGAGTTAGAGGTAGGTGAAGATGATGGATCAGAGGTGGATATGAAGGATGCAATGGATGAGTTGTGGAGACGATTTAGGTCATTAGATGTTATTGGGAAAAGGGCATTAAGGAGTAGGGTATGTGAACTAGCATACCCAACAATGACAACATTGTGTCCACCACCTGAGAAAATAAAAACCAAAGGAGGAGTGAAGAAGAAAGGGAAAAAACCAGCAGATTATGATGTTTATAGGGACCCTTCATATCATGAGTATGTTGATAAGGCATCTCAATCTTTACAAAGGCAATCTCAACCATCATAGACTTCGAAGAAGATCAAATTATCAAAGAAGCAACCACAATTCATTCTTCAATTTCCTAATCATATTAGGTCATACATTGAAGATGTAGTTAATGTTGAATCATATGGTAATTGTGGATTTAGAGTCATTGCATCATTGCATGGATATGGTGAGGATGGTTGGTCAATGGTTCGCAGAGAGTTGGGGTTGGAAATAATAGACAAGGATAGGTCAACTTTGTATGACAAGTTATTTTCTAATCGGTTGTCAGCAGTGAGAGAATCTTTGATGATAGAATCGTATGGTTCACAGCCACCTGAAAAATGGATGAGTCTACCAGATATGGGTTACTTGATAGCGAATCACTATAATGTTGTACTTGTCTGTTTAGGCAATCCGTGCATCACTTTCTTTCCGATGACAAGTTCACATTCACCAAATGTCTCTATTTATTGCATTGGTTTTGTTAACCACAATCATTGGGTTCAGGTACGTATTTATATGTCTAAATATTTTAATTATTTCAGTTAATATTTTATGTTATATGACTTAATCTTTTAATTATTTTACTTTATCAGGTTAACATGAAAGAGGGGTTTCCATTGCCACCGGTCACATTAGATTGGAAGAAATTTCATTCTCATATAGCAACTACTTGGATACTAGGATTTGCAGGACGTATGCAACATTGGCAATTACTTACACCTGTATTAGCATGATTATGTAATCAAAACATAAATATGTAATCAAAACATGAAATCTATATTATTATGTCTATTATATTCAAAGCTTAATACATATAATCAATGTGAACGAGAAATATGCAAAGCTTCAAATAAATCAGAAAACTGTGGATCTTCGTCTTCGGCATTAACCTGTCTCAAATAGCGATGAATCAATGTAGATACACGAGCCCAATCAGGATCAGATGGCCCGGCGTCATATACAGGAACAGGTACCTCTCTAGGAGCGTCACGATGGGGAGGGACCAACCGTGGATGGGAAACACGATAATACCACTCCAGGTAACCGTCTTCTACCTCAGATAGAGTGGTGGCCACGGTAGATGAACCGATCACATCGATAATACTCTGATGGTAACCGATCCAATCAACATCAATATCCGTCGCCATCATACAATCCAGAGGTGGGGATGGAACATACTGCCTATACCCGAACTGACGTAAACATCTACCAGGCAAGTATGGAACAACTGTTTCACCCCACTTCAAACAGCCCCTGTAAAGACATATCTCATCAAATACACGCCATGCTCTATGATCCTCAAATGGTCGCCAGATGACGTCGGTAGGTGTCAGCTCGTTCAAAATAGGTCGTAAATCATCGACCTTCAGGACTCCCTGTCTATACGACCATCTCATCGCTCGGGGAAGACCACAGTTTTCAGCAGGTTTCCAATTCTCCCCTCTTTTTCCAACAGTTGGAAAATACTTGTGAATCCAACACTGTTACAAAATACAAACATAATAAATAAAACAAATTAAGTTACCATATTTTATAAAATGAATCCAACACTTAATTAACAAATTAAATTATATACCTGTAGGAGAGTAGGATATCCACCGAGCTGTTTGCAACTGTACATGGACGCATCTCCAAGATATCGATAGAGGGTAACTAGTGCAGCTGCTCCCCAACTATATCTTGAACATCCATCCAAGTCCCTAAACAGGAGGAGGTATCGTGCCTCTACAAGTGTAAAGGTCTTATCAGCAAATATGGTGGAACCCACCAACATCAATAGATATGCTCTAGTCGCATATGCCCAGCTGGAAGCAGCCCTATGATGTACGAATAAATCATATAACCACTCCAACTTGTAATACGACCCCCTGCAGCTACGAACATGTGACTGTGCCTGACCCTGTGACACTCTTAGGTAGTCAACAGCAAGTTCAACAGCTAGCTCTTCAGTCACATCCTGAGGACTCCAAAAGATACCCCTAATGGGCAAGTGAAGTAGACATGCGACATCATCTAAAGTAATGCTCATTTCACCAAACGGCATGTGAAATGAAGATGTCTCTAGATGCCATCTTTCCACAAATGCAGAGACAAGATTTGTGTCTATCTTGTTCAGACTGGTTCTCTGCAGTGAAGCTAAACCGGATCTAGATACCCAACTCTCCATCTGTGGTGGAAGAGCCAATGGAACCCTAGAAGTCAACTTCAGTCCATGTCCGGCAACCTTCAACTCTTTCTTTGGTCCTCTTTCCTAAAAACAATTAAAACACATATTAGAAAACAAATTATAAAATTTTCAACTATTATTCATTTTCAAATATAGCCCGTTTACTTACCTCACCGAACCATATATGTCGAGCAACATGATGCTCGTACTTCACCAAAAGAGACGTATCGTACGACCCTCCTAGATATCCAGTCGGCTCAGCTGCAGCTGCAGATGAAGATGCACCCCGGTCTAACGTGCGGACTGGAATCCGGCCATCTGCACCTCGTATTCGAACCATTGCAAAAACAATGTTTAAAAAAATAATTAAAATTAAAAAAAAAAAAAAATTACGTACCGGAACACTTCAAAGAAGAGTTCCGGTTAGTAAAAAACACAAAAAGCCTTCCGGAACACTTTCTTAAAGAGTTCCGGTATACATCATCCAAACCGGAAGTCTTTAAGAAAGACTTTCGGTATACAACTATACAAACCGGAAGACTTTCTAAAAGACTTCCGGTTCAGTGTCCCTTAAAGACAACAAATCGGAACTCTTTAGAGAAGTGTTCCGGTATACAATTAATGAACCGGAAGACTTACTCTTAAGTGTTCTGGTATACAATGCAAAAAAGCCAAATATTTGTCTTCTCCGGAAGTCTTCAACGAAAATGGTAAAAAAAATTTGAAAGGGAAAATATACCCTATTTATATGAGGGTATTTTGGTAAAAAAAAAATTAAATGTAGGGGTGTGGGTACAATTGTAGGGGTATAGGGTAAAATTTTCCTTCCTTGAACCCAAGATTCTGGACCCGCCCCCACATATTGGGCCTGAATCTCTATTCTTCAGCTAAGGCCCAAATGATGGATTTGGTTAGGTATTTTGATGATAATTAGCAATTTAATGACCTAATTAGATTTCTTTGGTTTAACTTTGCTTGATTTTAGAAGTTGATTAATTTAGTTAATTTTAGATTAGGAATTTAGGTTTTAATTGAATCTTTAAAAGATGATTGGTTTAGGATTTGTTTGTTTTTTTGAATTAAATTGATATTAGGATATAATTAACCTTTTAGAATCTATTCGATTTTAGAGCTTAATTGAGTTGGATTAATCCCTAACATGTAGGATGACTTTAGAAGTTAGTTATATTTTAGGCATAGTTAATTTTTGTTTGGAATTTAATTTTGTTCCAAATGGATATTTTGTGATATGACCATTTTACCCTTTATGGGTGATTTTGGTGTTTTAGTCATATAATCACATGTTCCTTTAGCATTTTAACATAGAATTTTTAATCAAGAATTTTGACTTAACTACAACATGCTCCCCTAGGGTAGTTTGAATGATTTCCAACTATTAGATTAGGCCTAATTTTTAATTTCTCATAAACCCCAAACCCTCCGATTTAAATTGATTCAAAAGCAATTTTGATCAATTAAATCATTTGAACGTGTATAATCCCACAGTCTAATTTGAGTGACCAAAAGACCCTTGGTCACTTAATAAGACTCATTTTTATAAGTTGTGGAGCTCGAAGCCTCAAGTCAAGATTCTCAATTAAGGCGTCCTTAGTCACATCACACAACGGATTATACAAGATAAATCAAAAGTCAACACTTGGTAAATACGATTCGAATTCTATGAAATGATCCTTAAGCAATAGGGAATGATGAGACATAGTTTCTCCAATCCTTGTCTAGAGCGACTTTGCGTATGGGGCGTAGGCCCCAAATATTCAAAGCGTCCACCCTTATTCATAGACTTTAGTACAATATGAATTAATTAAATTACCAAGTCTTCTTCATATAAAATCAACATCAACACGAGGATCAACAATGAAGATTCTTCACCAACAACTTGTAAGTTAAGAGAAGTATCATGCGCTACGAGCCTTAAGTAGTAAGGAATGATGAGACAGAGTTTCTCCTATCCTTGTTTAGAGCGACTTTGCGTATGGGGCGTAGGCTTCAAATATTCAAAGTGTTCACCCTTATTCATAGACTTTAATATGATCCTATCAATTGACTGTCAAGTCTCTTATCAATCCATCCTTCATTCTGATCATTTTAATTCAATCATTCTTTTGCCTCCAATCACCTTGTTTTCAGCCCTAGTGGGTTGAACTATGAAAGCTCTGATTTCCTTATTGCACTATAAGGATACATAGGCAGGAGAACCCAGTTTCTTCGCGAGCTACCTTATCTATTGCTACCCTATTTATCAATCAATCATTCTCCATTCATTAAATCAATGCCATCTTTTTGAGATCAATCATACTTCTCCTTGGACTCCTTGTCTATCCTTTTAGGATGATTTAGCATTAATCCACCTCATCAATCGAGAGTTGTTTGGGACTATGCCCAAACACTTAATTCAGTCTTTGTTTTTGGGCTTTACCCTATAGTGCCAGCCTTGCTAGCCCACGTACTGGTAAATGCCTACCTTGCTCTTCGATTCAGAGTCCATCTCCTTCTTGGATCCAAGATATCATCCTTCTTTGATCTCGAACAGTTTGTTCCCTATCTAATGATACACTATTCCTTGTATTATACAGTATTATGATCATTCCGTAAGGCGGTATTTGTCTTGTGAGTCCCCGTTGCTATGACGAATATCTCTTTCCTCGTTTTATGGCAGTTAATCTCTGAAATTAGATTTGTCTTTGTCATACCCTGATTTTGGCCCTGAAAACTTTTCCCAGTCGCTCACTCGCTCACTCTCATTTCCTTCTGTGTGGCTAGCTTTTTCCTTCAAGATCTTGTGTAATTTTAAGCTTAAGCACAAATGGGTAAGGAAAAGGTTCATAATTAACATTGTGGTTATTGGCCATGTCGATTATGGGAAGTCAACCACTACCGGTCACTTGATCTACAAGCTTGGAGGTATTGACGAGCGTGTGATTTAGAGATTTGAAAAAAAGAAGCTGCTGAGATGAACAAGCGTTCATTCTAGTATGCTTGGGTGCTTGACAAGCTCAAGGCTGAGAGGGAAAGAGGTATCACTATTGATATTGCCTTATGTAAGTTTGAGACAACTAAGTACTACTGTACCATCATTGATGCTCCTGGTCATAGCGATTTTATTAAGAACATGATTACTGGAACATCACAAGCTAATTGTGCTATTCTCATAATTGATTCCACTACTGGTGGTTTTGAGGCTGGTATTTCCAAGGATGGTCAGACACGTGAACATGCTCTCCTTGCTTTCGCTCTTGGTGTGAGGCAAATGATCTGTTGCTGCAACAAGATGGACACCACTGCACCCAAGTACTTGAAGAGTATGTATGATGAATTTGTCAAGGAAGTTTCTTCCTATAAGAAGGAGGTTGGCAAAACAACGACAGTCAAAGACATGGATTCCTTTGTCCGTCAAAGATACACATCTCATTGATATGGCATTTCATAACGAAACCAAAAAGATTGATATTGATCTTTGATCTTTGAATTGAAATCATTTCTTACACTACAAACATACACAATGTATTTAACATGCTTTAGTGTTCAAGATAATGAGTTTATCTTTGATGCTTCGACCAAGTTCTGTCTTGATGCTACTACCACGGAGTTGCTTATTGGCTTTTATTATGTTGTTAAAGAAACTAATGCATTTTAAGAGTTGAGGCAGAACTGAAGTTTATTTGGATTTAATCACCATCTATTCATTATTTGATGTGAATTTTTGTTATCATGTTTTAAGAACCTATTTCATTAATCGGTGTGCTATAAAGTACTAGGGTGAGCATGATATGATGTCCATATATGAAAATCCAAACTGGTTTATGATAACAATGGTATTCTAAACAGTAATTAACTGATCAATCAAAGAATTCAGAGCCAGCTTTTCTTGCCAAGAGATTAGTACAATTCAATGCAAACAAAGTGAAGTCATACAAAATGTTGGGTGCTGCTGGACATGCTTGGCATTATTTATATTTGGAGGAGATTTTCCTATTGTAGGGAAAGTGAAATTTGATATCGTTGTTGTGTCTCTATTGCTGCTGCTTGAATAACCTGCAAAAATTAAACCAAATCACAATGGTCACTATCAAAACCACATATCAACACTTTCATTCACATTTCTATCTAAATCTCTCAATTCAACAACACTTACTGCCTTGTCTTATGTTGTGTTATGTCTCTCCCAAACCCACCAAAAACAACCTGAACTAGTTTTGCATACCACCAACTCAACTCTCATAGGGTTTCCAGATCAGGTAAAAGAACTATTGGGCTAAACTTGGTGGTTTAGGTGATATTGGATGTGATGAATCTTAAAAATTGGCTTGCAAGTGTTTTGTTGCTAGCTATTGTTATGCTAACCGCTAAATTAGGTGCATTTGTGGGGGTAAACATCGACACTGATGTCTCTGATATGCCATCTACTTCAAATATAGTTGATATTCTTAAAGCTCGTCAAATTACTCATGTGCGTATTTATGATGTCAATGCGCACTTACTACAAGCCTTTTCAAACACCAGCATCGACGGATTATTGTTGTCACCAACGAAGAGGTACTGAGAATCAGAGAATCTCCTTCAGCAGCTGCTGCGTGGATTAATGAAAATGTAGTTGCTTATCTACCATCCACCAATATCATGGCAATAGCAGTTGGGAGCGAGGTTCTTTCCACAATCCCAAATGTTGCTCCCGTTCTCGTTCCTGCCTTGAATTCTCTGCACAAAGCTCTGGTTGCGGCAAACCTTAATTTTTTGAGTCAAGGTTTCGACCCCACAGTCTATGGATATTATCCCTAAGCCTTTTCCTCCTTCTACTTGCACCTTTAACTCTTCGTGGAACTCTACAATCTACCAACTCCTTCAGTTTTTGAGAAACACAAACTTCTCCCTCATGTTAAATGCATACCCTTATTATGGATACACTAAAGGAGATGGTATTTTCCCTATTGAATACGCTCTTTTCCAACCACTTCCCTCGGTGAAGCAAATTATTGATCCAAACACATTATATCATTATAACAGTATGTTTGATGCAATGGTGGATGCTGCCTATTACTCTATAGACGCGTTAAATTTCAAAGATATACCTGTTGTTGCCACAGAAACTGGATGGTCATCTTTTGGTGGAGCAAATGAACCTGATGCTACTGCAGAAAATGCTGAGACCTACAACAATAGTATGATTCAGCGGGTCTTGAATGATTCCGGTCCATCTAGTCAGTCGGACATACAGATTAATACATACATATATGAATTATTTAAAGAAGATAAGAGGAATGGACCTATATCTGGAAAAAAAATTGGGGCATTGTGTACCAGATATGAAAACATGGGAAGATTATGAAGGACATAAACTGATGCAGCAGTTACCTCAACAGCAGCAACAACAACTTCTTGCTCAGCAGCAGCAACAGTTCAGGCAATCTGCAATGCAAGGAATGGGTCAGATGCAAGGGTAACATCAGATGCAATTTTCTTCACAACTTGGGCATCAACAATTTCAGAGTAGGCAGTAGCTTTCTTCGGCGCGTATGCAGCATGACCTTGGTCAAACCCAACTCAATCAAGGAAATCAGATGACTCGTTTAAGCCAGTTTTCTGGTCATGCTAACAGTGCATTATTTAGTGATGCTCAAACAACACCAAATACCCAGATGATTCCCAATATTTCAGCCGGTATATCTTCACAGTCTCATCTGCCACGGATGCAATTCGGATTATCTGGAAACAATTCTCAGCAAAGTCATCCTTCCCAAATGTTGAGTGATCAAATGTTCAACATAGGAGGTGGCAACCCTGGTGGTATGATGTCCTTACAACTGCAGCAGAAACAATGTTAGCACTCCTCAACAGACCAACATCAATTCATTATCATCACAAGGTGGGGTGAATGTGATCCAACCAAATCCACATCGAAGCTGCTGCGACACAAATACACAAAACTCAGTTTAACTAAAAAAAAAATGCAAACTTTTCAGCTAAGTCAGTTACGGTGGTGAAACTTTTTCTTACCAACGGTGAAGTTTTGGAGATGGAGAGGAATTAAAGGAGGGACCACAAACTGGGGATGAGGACAAAAGCTCCAAACGGCTTCCGTACGAACATGCTCCACTACCCTGGAGAAACACAGCACAGAGAAAGAAAGAGTTACGAGTCGTATATAAAAGGGACAACTGTTCATAAAATAACGCTAATAATTTTTCGACGGTGAAAACGGGAAATCAACAAAATTAAAAGAAAAGGAGGAAGTTTAGAGAACGGGAGGCGGCGTGTTCCTCAAAGGATCCAAGAACTTCATCTGACGCCGTTTAGACGAAGCCGATATCGAAACAAAATTCGGCGGGCGAATGCGCTTGGAAGAAACCGACGGGAGGGAAAGCAATTGAAGAAGAATATCCAACATCGCTCTTTCCATTTCCGCTGTCATCTCTACGAATAGGTAAACACCATCTTCCTTCCGTCAATCTCTCTTACCGTTTGTTTTCTTTGATTCACACTCTGTAACATTTCTCCTTGTTGTTTACGTGTCTTGGATTCACCTTGGATTTCCCTCACGTTTTATGTTTTTGCTCTGTCTATGACCATTTGTTCCTCTTTATGAGTAGAATATGCTTTTAAAATATATATATATATATATATATATATATATATATATATATATATATATATATATATATATATATATATATATATATATATATAAGAATGCTCATTTTGATTAACGTTTAAAACCATTTAAGCTTATTTGTTGGGAAGGTGAATGGCGTATCATTAAAAGTCGTTTGGCTTCTCCTTGCAAACAGCTTTTCATTAACTGTTGTCTGCTAGCATTGATGATGATTGGCCTCGTCATCTACACCCAACAACCATGCGGCTAGGGTATGTCCATTGGATTCCCATGTTCACTTCCACGTGGGCCAGTTTTTTGGGGTTAATGTTGGTTGACCCGATTTCATCACGGTCCAAACGTTGATTGGGCTTTATTTTTTTGAGGATCCATACCTCGTGGCCCGCGATGTACCCCTTTTCTTTTTTTATTGATCACTGTTTCCTTTTGTACCATTTTAGTTTGTGGCTTAACAGATGTTGACCCTTGGTCTGGTGGGGGTGAAGCTAATTTATTCCCCCTTAGTTGTGGGTTCGTTACTTGTTTGGGACGTATTTGGGTGTTATGCATGATTTATTTTTTATTTTTTCTATTTATTCTATCTCTTTTAATATCTTTTATGCTTTATCCTCATTTCTTCGACATTTGTAAATTTCAATATTTATTTCATTGTTTAAACATCGATTTTAATTTATGGATTCAACAATTCTCATGTTGTGTACCCATGATTATTTTATCGAGATAACAATAGAATTTCGCCGCGTTTCGATTAATCACATATGACATTTCAATTATTGTCAATATGTGCAAACCGGTTTTGAGCACATTATCTAGATTTTCTTGTTTGCTTTTTAATTTTCATCTGACTTGCACGTCATTGCGTTATGCGTCTTTGATTCGCATCCTCGCATCCCGATTTTTATCTGTGCACGTCCCAATGTTGTTTCTTTCAATTTAATTTTTGAGTGTTTTATAAATATAACTTGTTGTGTTATTTATTTTCTTCACATGGCTTACTCTTGGGCCTTCTTACAATTAGACAGTTCCCTTGCACCTACACTCATGCATCGTTTATTCATTGATTGATCCGATTTAATTATTCCATTACTTTGAATCCCCATTCGACAAAATGTACCCCCACGCCCCCGAGGTGTAATAATTTTACTGCTTTTTATTTCTTTATTTGTTTGACTGTTTAGCTAACTACTAACACAAGAATAAAATCAACCATTTCCAAAAGATCAAAAATAATGCCTCGATCCAACGTCGAGTATTTTCTCAATAAACAAATCAATCCATTTCTTCCTCTCATTCTATTCCATTTCTTTCAAACCTTCATCAAATGCTTGATCCAACGACAAGTCATTTTTCATAATAAAACTCAAAAAACTTAATTCATATTTAAGACCTTTTCAATAAAGATGGAAATGGAACATGGTGGATACCACGCACTCCTGAGACTAGGGTTCGAGATGGATGTCTCACCTATCTTAGCTCTCGTCATCACCCAAACCTATCTATTCTATTTCTCTCAAATGTTCTTTCAAATTTCTCTTAAACATCCATCAATGCTTGATCCAACGTCAAGCCATTTTTCATAATAAAACTCAAAAATACTTAATTCCTATTTAACATTTTTTCAATAAAGATGGAAATGGAACATGGTGGATACCGTACACTCCTAAGATTAAGATTCGAGGTGGATTCCTCGCCTATCTTAGCTCTCGCCATCATTTAAAATTGTCAATGCAGTTTTCTTCAAACCCTTTCTTAATCAAATTCAAAACACTTAATCCTTATTTAACACTTTTGCAAATAAGATGGAAATGGAACATGGTGGATACCACGCACTCCTAAGACTAGGATTCGAGATGGATATCTCGCTCATCCAAGTTCTCGCCATTATTCAAAACACATCAAACCAATCAATTTCTTTTCTCGTCGCCGTGCGATTGACTCTTTAAACCTTTCTCAAACGAAAGGTACTTTGTTTCAAAACAATGCAAGGCAATGTTTCTCCACCTATTTTGGGTAGTCCAACAATGTTTTCATCGATTTGACACAAAGTAGTTTTCGCTAAAATCGACCAACAAACAAACATTTTTCTACCCATAACAACGTAAGCCTTGATTTCTCTATTGAGATACGTAGGAGCAGGATTTGTAAATCTTGTCAAGCCCACTAATAAAAAACTTAGGTTTAGTCCTTCGTCGAAAATCCAAAAATATTTTCCTCTCTTCCATTATGTCTTTCCCACCTAATAACTTGAAAAGCCTAACATTTCAAACTAACACTAACGTGCACAACTAACCTAATGGTTCCCGTTGAGTACAACGAACGTGAGGGGTGCTAATACCTTCCCCTTGCGTAATTGACTCCCGAACCCTGATTTGGTTGCGATGACCATAATCATTGTCGTTCTTTCTTGGGTTTTATCGATATTTCCCCATTCCTTTTTAGGAATAAATAAAGTTCGGTGGCGACTGTAGCGGGGTATTCGTTACCATTAGAGATATTGACTAAATCCAAGGTAAACCATACAAGTCGAGTCGCCACCGCACTTCTATTTATCCAAAGGAATGGTTAGAAAGCGAACAAAAACCTAAAAGTTTTATCGAATCAAAAACTAGTAGAAGAGAGTCAGAGATCTGGGTAAGGGGGTTGGTTATGCAATGGGAAGGTGTTAGGCACCCAAAACATCCTAGGTACTCCTAGGGAGCCCTTTTCATACTTGTTGTAAGGTTGTTATTTTGTGAAAAATTATTGTGCAAACATGATTGAAGAGATGAGAAGAGAATATACAAGTTTATTTACATTTTGTGTTTGGATGGATAAACCCATTGCCTACGTACCATCTTAAAAAAGATTAGGATCAAAACCTCGTAGTTCGGGGTAAAAATCTCAAAATGAATTGGTGAATTGATTGGTCCAAAAGCCTTAAGGTCTTTTGTTATCCAAGGGAGAAAACTCAACCTAAAACCACAAATCCACCATGTGAGGATAACTTCAACATACTAGTGAGGGGTTAACCCTATAATAAGCATGGAAGACTCATTGTCCATCACTAAGGATATAGGTGAGTATTACATCTATCACAAGGATAACTCAAACCTAATAGCTAAAGGTTATGGAAAATTTGATTAAGAAAGTGGCCATTGAAACCACAAAAAGACATTTGAATGGGTTATATTTACCAATGAAAAGTATGTACAAAATTTGGTCAAAGTTGACTTAGAAGTTCAATTCAAAATAAGTGTTATGAAAATAAAGTTTGAAAATCAAAAGCATAAGGCTTAGGTTTCTAATGTTTGAAAACAATTGTTAAATGTTTGCACAAAAAGTTTTGGCTTGGGTTATGTCGCATTACGCGAAAAACCGGCGGGAAAACGAAACAACAGAGCCGCCACCGTGCGTTATTTATCCCAAAGGAGGGAAAGGAAACGCTCGAAGTAAACCTGGAAAAGACATGGTCTCGCGACCAGAGAAAGATGGGATCGGGAGTCGGTTATGCGAAGGGAAGGTATTAGCACCCCTACGCATTCGTCGTACTCGACGGGATCCACGCTCGAAAGGAATAGAAAGAAGGTTGCTAAAGACTGCTCAAACACTGCACACACGCTGGAAACAAACACAGAAAGACGGAAGAAACGGGACTCGGCAGGATATCGCATCCTGGGCCTACGTAGTCTGTCAAGCACAGACATCAGAGTCGACGTAGTTCGGGACAGGGGAAACGTGTTCGCTAGGATGTCGCATCCTATGCATACGTATCTTCTCTAACTAGAGAAGAATCAGAGCACTCGTAGCTCGGCCAACACACGCCAAACAAAACACATACAGGAAACCGACTGCCAATCGCTGGACTTACGTCAGACTCCACACAAACAGGCAAACATGGAAACCGAGTGCCAATCGCTGGACTTACATCAGACTCCGAACCAACAAACACACACACAGAAAACCGACTGCCAATCGCTGGACTTACGTCAGACTCCAACAAGCAAACAAGACACAGGAAACTAACTGCCAATCGCTGGACTTACGTCAGACTCCAAACACACACAAAGGGGTTGCAAAAGAAAAAGGGCGCCCGGAGAGATCAGCTCATCTCCTGCCTACGTACCTCATCTGGTATGAGGATCAGGGCAACGTAGTTCCCCTTAACAGGGAAAGAACTTCTAACCTAACCAGAGACAAAGGGAGACACAAACTACTAGGGAGACTACGACTCGAGCCTAGAAGTTGTCATGCATACGATCCCTATGTTAAGGTTTCTATCCTAACTTGCACAGGAAGCAAGCTATCCTAAACAGCACAATCAAACAAGTACAAGCATAATAAAGCAAGCACATACACTATATGCAAACAATTGGGCTCATACAAGGCTAGGCTTTAGTCAAGGGGTCAGGTCAACCTCGACAAGCAAGCCAACTGGAATAGGGTGTGGCTAGCTCTTAACCCTAACATTGAGAGTTAGGGTGAAGCAGATGAAATGGGAAGTGAGGATAAGACCTCATAGCTCTTATCCCTGGCCTGGGAGAGCTTGACTCCAATAGAAAGTGTGGGAGTTCAGAATGAAGGAACTCTTCTCCACAGAGGACTCACACAACAAGATCTTGGGTTTGTATTCAAAGTGCATCAACACAATGGTGTGAGCAGGATGAATGACTCAACTGAATAGCAGGGGATGGATTGCACATCCCTTGTATCTGCCAATGCCTCTTCACTTAGGAGGTCTTTGAATGTACAGGGCACAACATTAAACAAACACAAGCATTGCCTCTTAAGGAGGGCTTCAGACAGGTGCCTGCCCACATAACAGGACAGGTCTTTCAGACTACATGAAGTCAAGGGATTATACCTCAGTGGTAAGCAAACCACAAGCTAGCAAAGCAAAGTTCAAATGAACTGAAAGCAACTTAGGTACCTGTGAAAACACTAAACCAATCAGTTCAACTGTACAGACAAACAATCAACAGTTAATATCACACAGACAGACAAATCCAATCAGGCAACAATGGTGCAAGGCATAAGGCAAACACAAATGAATTGTCCTCAAAGCCTACAAAACAAGCAAATGTTAGCCAACATCAACCAATAATCAAGCTCAAATGAAGGAGCATCATCACTCATGGAGATGTGTACTTGAACCTGAAATTCACAATCCAAATGGTAAGTCCAAACCACTAGGTCAAAGCCTAGGGTCAAAAGAGGATCAAAAATCCAAAACAGAAGCTCAAACTTAACATGAATCAACTTCAAACACATATTGACATATCCTAAAAAGCCTCACATCAAAATCATTAACCAAATGCATTTCATGATCAAGTGAAGTCAAAGGCAATTTCAAAGTTCATATGTGATCAACATCAATGAAAATTATCAATCAAAACAGAAATGATTCAAATAAATCTGGAAAAATTCATGAGCAAACAAGACATCCACAACATCCATCACACAAAAAATCAGAAGCATTGGGCATCATTTGGCATGGCAAACACATTGTACAATTCAAAGAATAAAATGTGTGACACAAATTGTCACACCAAGTCAACATAAGCATAAAACAGAATGGGATCATGAGAAAAATGTCAAACCAAAGCCAACATGTCCAGCAATGTGTCTAGAAATAGCATGCAAAATTTCAAGCTCATTGGATAAGAAACAATCATTTCACAAAGGGATAAGCAAGGCAAGGTCAAAAATGGATACATGCTCACATAACCTAGCACCAAATAAAATCCAGCCATGCACAGTTTTCCAATTAATGATCATAAAAAGCTAGACAGAATAAGGAGCAAGATGCAAAAAATTAGGATCAAATTGGTGCAATTTTCAATTTTATATGATTTTTCTAAGTTCATGAAAATAATTGAAACCAAAACATGATCAAGCATAAAAAAATGAAGGGAAAATGAATAAAATACAAGGCATTTGAAAAAACGCGCTCGGCCAGGATCGAACCTGGTCCGAATTTGAATATGCGCGCTAAACAAAACGGCAGCGTTTTGGCTAACCCTAAGCCTGGCAACGCGTTTCCAGAATTCGTAGCAAACGCATGAACATTTCGTAGCTAATTCCTAGCGAAACCGTGGCCAGATCTGGAAACGCATAACCTTCATCTTCTTCCTCATGCATACGATGAACCTCATGAACGAATTTCCAGAAAATCCCAAAACAGTCCAGAAATCAACAAAACTAACACCAAACGATTCATCATCTCATGCTCATGCAAGATCAAGCAACAATTTACACTAAAACATCATACAACATCCAAATCGAAGGAAAGAAAAATTGACATCAAAACTTGAATCATGCATAACTTCATGTATAGTGCGCCATTTCACTCAAATTTCATACCAGCATGATCACCAATGAAAGATCTACACAATTATCCTAATGAATTGCAAAATAATTGAACTCGAAAACTGACCTTCTTGAAGAACAGACCCTGGAATCGTGTGCTACAAAGCTTGTAATGGTCCAAAGCTCTTCTATGATGCTTAATGAGATGTTTAATGGAGAAATTGAAGCTCAAATGCACGTGAATCCAGTAGATTTTGCAAGCTCCATTGATGCTTCAAGCTTTGAATCTGGTCCAAACTGGCACGATTTGCTTCGAATTCACGTCCAATTCCACTCAAAAATGCTTCAGGATCATGAATCAATCAATAGAAATGGCTCTTGTGTGAAGAATTGCAAAATATTTTTGAGAGAAATTTTTTGATGATTTTTGAATCTAGATCTGAAAATGAATGTTAATCATGAAAACAGTTGTGTTTAACCTTATATCCCATGCTAATCATACTGAAATCATGTTTAAGCCTAAGCTAAGTGAGATTAACAACTTATGAGGTGTATGTGCAAAATGGTATTTTCACCCCCATGCATGAAAAGCCACGTGAACAGTACACAAATCTGATCCAAATCCTCTTAAACAAGGCCCATGCACACTTTTGAGTTGATATTTTATGCCCATGATCAACCAAAATGATTTTAGAAATTTTCCTTCACAAAACTTCATGAGTGAGCACATGATTATGCAAAGGAAATTTATGCCATGTAATGGATGTTTTGGAAACTACAAGTCATGATGAACAAAATGCAAAAAGAACCACTCATTTTGGAGCTTTGGTTCAAAAGTTATGCCCATGTGAATTTTTAAACACACTTTGCCATGATTGGATCATATCTCCTCAACCACACATTAGAAATCCATGATCTTGGACTTTTTGGAAATGGGAGAGAAAGATCTTCAACTTTAATGTTGGACAAAATTTCATTTGAAGCCTTCTTGATGATGTAAACTTGAGTTGAAGTTGGTCCAAAACCTTTCCATTTTTGAAAATTTTCAAATTATAGGTCACTTGCTATTTTGGGAAAGTCTTGACCTGACTTCAAATTCTTCAATGTGAGTGTTTAAAATGTCAAATGAGGCTTGTTTGAACATGAATGAAGCATCTCTAACCACTTCCCACCTCCAAATCCACAGTTGACTTTTGTTGACTTTTATGGGCCATAGATGACTTGCACCTGCACTGATGAGTTCTGAGCCTTCAACACTTGGCCAAGTTGCTTCAAAATGATCCTTGAGTTCACATGAGCTCTCTAGGACAACCATAGGGCTTTAATCTCATGAAAAATGCTCTTGTTGCCTTGCATAGTTGAATCTCCTGACCAGTCTTGACTGATGAGATGTAACATGTTATGCAATGCTAATGCAATCCTAATGACCTAAAAATGAAATGTATGTACAAATTTGAGGTGCAAATTTGAGGTGCTACAGGTTAGAGGGGAGGGAAGAAGAAGAATAGCTAAGATCCTAAGCAATGCAAAAGGTGAGGGATAAGAACAAAACCACAAAAGGAGTTCCTCCCTTGAGATCATATGTTCCTCAATGTTCCAAGTAGCTCCCATCCCTTGGAATATGCAATCACATAAGCATAAACTCAAGCAATCAACAATCAAATGAACTCTTGGAAGGTTCCTCAATGTTTCTTGAATCTCTCTCTCTCTCTTAGGAGCTCATGGCAATGGTTCTTCAATTTGGCTCAAGTGGGAATCCCTAACACAAAGAAACACACACATCAAAAGGTTCTATTTACAAATCAAAGAATGGACAAGAGGGAGTTTAGAATATGGTCCTTTCAATGTTCATCTTCAAGCTTTAAGCATTCTAAAGGCCTGAGGCCTAGTTGCTCTTTGACATTTAAGCATTCTAAAGGCATGAGGCCTAGTTGCTCTTCAAACTCCATTAGCTTGGGTAAAGTCCTAAGATCTAAGTCCATTTTGTCCAATTCTTTGCATTTGGTTCACAACAATCAAAACAAAGCACAAGCACAATAGTATATACACAGTTATGTGCTCAAGTGAGCAAAAGACAAATTGCATTAACATAAACATGTGCTCAAGTGAGCAAAGGGAAAAGAAAATGAATAAGATGTACAAGAATGGTAAATTGCATAAAAGTAAAGTGCAAAAAGTAAATTTTAATGGTTAATGATTAATGTTAGTAGTTAGTGGGCCATAAGGCAAATTTAGCGCCATGTTAAGCAATCATAATTGGACTTATGTAGAAGTCGCAACTATTTGAGGCCGGTCAATAATAATGTAGGCAACAACACAAGTTAGAAGTCTTGATTAGTGAACCAAGTTCCAACAACTTGCCATGCCAAAAAGAAAAAGAGAATTGATCTTGTATTGGTTTAAGTCTTTTGCATGATTTAGGAAACAACCTATCCTTAATGCAAAGCCATTCACTTGATCAATTGATCAAGATGAATTAGATTTGAATCAAGGAAGATTAAGTCTCCCTAATCAATGCTAACTTATCAACCTTCAACTCATTAATCAAAAAAAAAAAGAAGAAGAAGAAGAAGAAGAAGAAAGAGATGAATAATGGAAAAGGAAATGGAAAGAATAAAGTGCATAAGGTGAAATAAAATGTACCAATCCATGTGTGTTGACCAAATGGCATTGAAAGTCAAAGTCAAACAATGAGAAACTAGAAATGGGATGAACATTGGAGGTCAAATAATAAGCAAAATATTTTTTGGCATTTTTAGTATTAAAAATAAACTTGAATTAAAAATAAAAGAAAGGTCAAACTTCAAAATCACTTCAAATCAACCTTGAAAGGTCCAAGTGATCATATCCATTTTTGCTTTTGGGATCATATCCATATGACCAACACATAAAAAGTTAGGTCTCAGTGTATTTCAAAATAATCAGATGAATTGATTGATCAACTTCTCAAGTCCATGACTCATATCTTGATGAATTGATGATTGAGGACACTCAAATAAGTTCAAATATTTATAGAATGATGAATTAGAGGACTTCCCTTGATTGTATTTGACCATGGGTTAAGGTTGCTTCAAGAGCAAGGCATTATGGATGATCTGATGAACTAGGGTTTCTTTGGGGGACAAACCTCAAACCCTTTGACTTGCTTTGATCAAAATGATGAATTGAGATGCTAGGGAGGCATATTTGATGGATGAGCTTTGGGAACCATTACCATGCTGGCTATCATCTTCACTTGGCCATATCTATGCACAAAGGATCTCCTTGAAGCTCTTGACCTTGTGATTGCTCAAGCTACAAACAAAAGATGTTAGTGACATATTTTTGTGCTTTTGGTTAGTAAACAAAATAAGAAAAGCAATAATATACAATTCAAGCATGCTTGGTGATCTCAAACCACTCACAAGAGGTCCCACCCAAAGGTAAGGGGAACCAAGATGCTTATGATCCTTGAGGCAATGCAAATGCAATGTTATGATGCCATGAGGGATCTGAGGGACAAAATTGAGGTCTTACAAATGCCCCTATTTAAGGTCATTCTAGCTGGAGAAGTGAAGGTTAAAATCTTCGTCTCGACGGGGTAGAATGGGCTTAAATAATAACAAAGAGACGAATTTTGGTCCTTAAGAGACCTCATCATGTATGTATGCAAACGATAATACTCTATGGGAGGATGAGTCCACAAAGGAAAAGATCAGGAGGAATTTGAAAATCCCTATGAGTAATCCACTCCATGGGGCAAAGACTCAACCGGGGAGTAAAGGGATAAAAATGCGTGAGCAGGTCACGACTTGAAACTTGTTGAGAGGCACGAAGGAAATCCAGTGAAACTCATCAATGGAAAGACTCGAGCTGACTCAAAGATGCACATATTGGGGAATATGCCAATACAGCAAAAATTATCCATAACGGATACTTCGGATAAAAATCCGGACTCAGGTGGGGAAATAACAAATGAGGTATTACCGGTTATTGGGTAATAAGCTTAACAAGAGATCATGTGATCTGAACACCGGTATAAAGGTGAGAGAACAGCAAGCTTGGGAAGAATGAATATCTAAGACCGGTACAAGGGTGAGAGATATCAAACGTCCGAAATCATCTGAGGAAGACCTAAAAAGAAGGTACACTTCAGCTCAGGAAAATCTGACTCCGCAGGGGGACAACAAGTCAAAAATAGGGAGCAGAAGGAAGAAACACCAGGGATGCCGGTTACTGGGCATATAATAGGTGACCAACCAAAACGTGAGTTGGGGAATATTCCCAAGACACTCATCATCCAAAAGAGGGCTAAAAGCAAACTCGATTATAGGATGGACATTAGATTCCAAAAAGGGATACGAATCTTACTCAACTGGGGAAGAACAAAAGGCTTCGACCAAAGAGTGCATGAGATATATTATCTATTACCGTCAGAACGTAGATAATATACTCGCATGGAAGATTATCCACAACCGGTTACTAGGTTAATAAAGGATAGACCGACCGACAAAAAAAGGCATCGGGATACCGACACTAGGTATATAATGATGACCATTCAAGGGGAGCAACGACCATTACCGGCAATCGGTATATGAAAGATGACTCGCTCGAGATAAACTGCCTGATAAGAGCAATCATCCAAGAGATATATCATCGGGGGTGAAGGACTTATCAATACCGAATATTGGATAATGATAACCGTCAAAGAGGGGATTACATCTATCGGATACTGGGTAGAAGACCGCGGAAGAGTAACCGTCATTGATTAGGATGAAAAAGAGGTTAACTCTACAAGGGAATCAAATAGGGTTTACAACTACCGGTATAAGGGTAGAAAACCACAAACTCCGCCGGGGATAAGATAAATGATTACTGATTACTGAGCAATTATTCATTTATACCACAGGGAGGCGCAGGAAACAGTCACAAGAGGCCAATCTAGGATCAAACTAAAGAGGCAAGCTGAATCAAGACTTGTCCCAGTGAGGATATGACTCAATGGGGACTCCCATCCCAATATATGTGTTGGGAAGAGACAGAAACAACCATCATCCACGAGGATATAACTCGGTGGGGAACATGGAAGGAAAGATAAACACTTTCTGCTTAAGGAGCTGACTCTATACGGAGGAGTTCAGACACCGACATCTGCTTGGGGAACTGTTTTACCGACTGGAAGTGGATAACAAACAAAGATATATGGCAAAGAATGCGATATGAATATCCGAATGTTTGAAAATTATATGCACACATACGTAGTTTATGTATGATGAATGCTGACAAACAGACATTTCTAACACCAACAAGTCCAGCGAAAAAGTACACAAACATCCGGTACTACATCCCAAAGGGAGAAAGCCAGGATAACAAGGATCTCTTCAGGGGAGGAGCGTCAGTCGTCCCTACTGGGGCAAAGTCATTGCACAGATGGACTCCGACGTAGGGGCAACTTTACTGGGAAATTATCCAAAGGGTCATCAAATACTGTATTACCAAAGGAATCACATCTGCTGAGGAGGAAAGATCACTATCCTGCTGAAGGGAAGAGAGATGAACATCTTACCAAACACTCTGTTTGGTAGGAAAACCATAAAAGTCTCCGGAGGAAGAGGATACAAGCACGCCAGGAATATGAACACATGTCCTACCCTATTGGGGATCATACCATCTTTGGGAGAGCACTGAAGATCTCTTGAGTATCCTTGTGTCATTGTGAATGTTCACTTTGTTTAAAAACAAAATTATGAAAAATTCGATTATTTAAAACAATGATATATTTTTTTTCAATTAAAACATGCAGAACATTTGTTGAATAGAAACAAAAAAGAGTGCAAATAATTGGATAAAGGCTCAAATTTATTTGATGGAATAGTAATCTGCAAATGGCAAGACTCCATAGATCTTTAAAAATTTGAGATTGGTGATGTATATTGGAAAAGGGCTACATTGAACATAATGACCATTTCTCCACCAATTCTGAATCCGCTGTATTTGAAGCTTTGGTTGATGATGAATGATCGAGAATCTCTGACGGATAACAGTTGTAGAACAAAGTCTTGTCAGGATGCAGTTACTTGCCAAATCCCTATTTTTTTGCCTAGATTGCCCCAGGGTGAGGTACTCAATCTAGCGGGATACATATATTCAATTTTTATATGTCTCTAATTTTTGCCTGGATCGCCCTTTCGGGTTTTCAATCTACCGAAATGCTAATTTTTTCCTAAGTCGCCCTTTCGGGTTTTCAACTTAGCGAGCTATTCTGTTTTTAATTTTTTAGGCGAAGTATTTCTTGACTGCATATGAATTCACAGGAAGAGTGAAATCCTCCCCATCCATAGTTGTAAGTATCAATGCACCGCCTGAAAAGGCTCTCTTAACAACATATGGACCTTCATAGTTTGGAGTCCACTTGCCCCTGGAATCGGGCGCGAAAGACAAGACTTTCTTAAGCACAAGGTCACCTTCTCAGAACACACGAGGCTTGACCTTCTTATCAAAGGTTTTCTTCATCCTTTGTTGATATAATTGACCATGGCACATGGCAGTCAATCTCTTTTCTTCTATCAAATTCAACTGGTCATAACGACTTTGAACCCATTCAGCATCAGTCAATTTGGCTTCCATCAAGACTCTCATTTATGGGATCTCCACCTCTACTGGGAGCACAACCTCCATGCCATAAACGAGAGAGAAAGGGGTTGCCCCTGTTGAAGTGCGAACAGATGTACGATATCCATGTAAAGCAAACGGAAACATCTCATGCCAATCTTTATACGTGACAACCATCTTCTGGATAATCTTCTTGATATTTTTATTATTAGCTTCAACAGCCCCATTCATCTTGGGTCTGTAAGGGGAAGAATTATGATGCGCAATCTTGAACTCACTACATAGCTCTTTCATCATCTTGTTGTTCAGGTTAGATCCATTATCAGTAATGATCTTATCTGGCACACCATATCGGCATATGAGTTGATTCTTGATAAACTTCACGACCACTTGCCTGGTCACATTAGCATATGATGTTGCTTCAACCCACTTAGTAAAGTAATCAATTGCTACAAGAATAAATTTGTGTCCATTGGACGCTTTTGGTTCTATCATGCCAATCATGTCAATTCCCCACATGGAGAAAGGTCATGGTGATGAAATCACATTCAGAAATGTCGGGGGAATATGAATCTTATCCGCATAAATCTGACACTTATGGCATTTCTTCACATATTTGCAACAGTCAGACTCCATTGTCAGCCAATAGTAGCCTGCTCTCAACATCTTTCTGGCCAAGGCGTGTCCATTGGAATGAGTACCAAATGAACCCTCATGGACCTCAGTCATTAACAGATCTGCTTCGTGTCTATCCACGCATCTGAGCAGAACCATGTCAAAATTTCTCTTGTAGAGTACATCACCATTGAGGTAAAACCTTCCTGACAATCTCCTCAGAGTCTTCCTATCTTTTACAGATGCCCCGGATGGGTAAGTCTGGCTCTGAAGGAAACGCTTGATGTCATAGTACCATGGCTTATCATCTTCCACTTCTTCAACTGCAAATACATGATTTGGCCTGTCCAAGCGCATCACAGTGATATTGGGGACTTCATTCCAAAGTCTTACCACAATCATCGAGGCAAGCGTAGCAAGAGCATCTGCCATCTGATTCTCATCTCGAGGAATATGATGGAAGTCAATCTCAGTAAAGAACGTTGAAATCCTCCTTGCATAATCCCTATATGGAATGAGGCCGGGCTGATTCGTTTCCCATTCACCCTTAATTTGATTGACAACGAGGGTCGAATCACCATAAACATCTAGATGCTTGATCCTTAGATTAATGCACTCCTCCAACCCCATAATACATGCCTCATACTCAGCCATATTATTCGTGCATTTGAAAGTTAGCCTTGCTGTGAAAGGGAAATGCGTGCCCTGAGGAGTAATAATCACTGCCCTAATACCATTTCCATATTGATTTACAGTGCCATCAAATACCATGCTCCAATGGGAACCAGGCTCTGGCCCTTCATCAAGCGTAGGCTCATCACAATCTTTCATTTTCAAATACAGAATCTCCTCATCTGGGAAATCATACTGAACTGACTGATAATCCTCAATCGGTTGATGTGCCAAGTGGTCGGCCAAGATACTACCTTTAATAGCCTTCTGATCTCGATACTCAATATCATACGCAGATAACAACATCTTCCAACGGGTAATCCTCCCAGTTAGAGCAGGCTTCTCGAAGATGTACTTGATTGGATCCATTCTGGATATCAACCAAGTCGTATGATTTAACATATACTGGCGTAAGTGCTTAGCAGCCCAAGCCAAAGCACAACATGTTTTCTCAAGCATTGAGTATCGAGGCTCACAATCAGTAAACTTCTTGCTCAAATAGTAAATGACATACTCTTTCTTCCCTGATTCGTCTTGCTGACCAAGGACACAACCCATTGAGTCTTCAAGAACAGTTAGATACATAATCAATGGTCTTCCTTCCACGGGCGGAGAAAGGATCGGAGGCTCAGACAGATACTTTTTAATACTGTCAAAAGCTTTCTGGCAATCCTCGGTCCAATCATGGGACTGATCTTTCCGGAGGAGCTTGAATATCGGTGCACATGTGGCAGTCATGTGGGATATGAATCTGGAAATGTAATTCAAGCGGCCAATAAAGCCTCGGACTTGCTTCTCAGTTCTGGGCGCAGGCATCTCTTGTATTGCTTTGACCTTTGCAGGATCAACTTCAATACCTCTTTCACTGACAATAAAGCCCAATAACTTGCCGGAACAGACTCCAAATGTGCACTTGTTCGGATTCAGACGCAACTTATATTTCCTCAAACGCTGAAAAAGCTTCAACAGGTGCTTTACATGTTCAACTTCCGTTCTTGACTTAGCGATCATATCATCGACATACACCTCAATATCCTTGTGCATCATATCATGAAACAAGGTGGTCATAGCTCGTTGGTACGTGGCTCCGGCGTTCTTTAAACCGAAGGGCATCACTCGATAACAGAATGTTCCTCAAGGTGTGATGAATGTTGTCTTTTCCATATCCTTGGGTGCCATTTTAATTTGATTATATCCGGAAAGTCCATCCATGAATGAGAAGACATTGAATTTAGTCGTATTATCTACCAACATATCTATGTGTGGTAGAGGGAAATCATCTTTCGAACTAGCTTTATTCAAGTCTCTATAGTCCATGCACATCCGGACTTTTCCATCTTTCTTACGCACAGGCACAATATTGGCCACCCATTGAGGATATGTAGAAGTCACCAGAAACCCCATGTCAATTTGCTTCTGAACTTCCTCTTTGATCTTTACTGCCATATCAGGATGAGTTCTTCTGAGCTTCTGCTTCACAGGCACGCACTCAGGTTTCAAAGGTAGGAAATGTTGCACAATATCAGTATATAGACCGGGCATGTCTTCATATGACCAGGCAAAGACATCGACATATTCTCGTAGCAACTCAATCAACCCCTTCTTAACAGACTCTTCCAGGAGTGCCCCAATCTTCACTTCTTGCACACAATCCTCAGACCCCAAGTTGACTGTTTCCAGATTCTCAAGATGCGGCTGAATGATGTTCTCTTCATGCTCAAGTAGACGGGTAATCTCGTCAGGAATCTCTTCATCATCATCTTCTTCCGCCTCAAATACATGGAATTCAAAGTTGGGAGATGGTGTTGGATCATTATGTTCAATGGGTTTGATTAACCTGCATAATGATTTTGGATGTAAGGAACTTTTAGAATTCAAACAAGGCAAATCATTATGCAGATGAAAAGATTGATTTTTTTTTTTGAGGTTTTATGTGATCACCAATTTCATGCAAAAGCGAAAAGGGAAAATAATTGGAAAAACAAACATTTAACATGAATCTATTGAATGAAAATATCATTGTATTTATGCGCCAACAATGTCATCACTCTTCCCTTTGGCATGGGAGAAGGGTTTTTAAACACAATGAACATTACTTTGACTTATGGATAACTGTTGGAATATCCACAGCGACCCAATTATTGCAGATCCCCCCAGGGATGACGAAGTTGCCAGAATCCTCTTCGTCCTCTTCCAAGATGGCAGCAGCCTCTTCGTCTTGACTGGTGTGGATGAAACCTCCACTTTTGAACAGACCTTGCGTATTGGAAACCCCAGAAGAAAAACCTATGCCTGCCCGGGACTTGTTGTCTTTTAACTCAATCATTTGCCCCAAACCAGCAGTTGTGCCATGCTCAATGGCCAACTTTGCATCCTTGTAGGAAGCAAATGAAGAAGTTCCCTTCTTAATAGGCTCAGCAATATATAAAGCTTGGAACGAAGTTCCAACTTCATCCTCAGCATCTATATAAGAGAAGGAAGACAAATGGCTAACTAGGAGAGCCTTTTCTCCCCTTACCACCACCAACTTCTTATTCTTTACAAATTTCAGTTTCTGGAGTAGGGTGGATGTCACGGCACCTGCCTCGTGAATCCATGGTCTGCCCAAAAGACAATTATATGATGGGTGAATATCCATAACCTGGAAGGTAATCTGGAAATCACTTGGTCCGATTTTGACTGGGAGATCAACTTCACCAATCACAGTTTTACAGGACCCATCGAAAGCTTTAACCACTACTCCACTCTGTCTCATGGGAGGCCCCTGATATGACAACTTCGAGAGAGTGGTTTTTGGCAATACATTCAACGATGACCCAGTGTCCACCAGAACATTGGACATGGCGTCGTCTTTGCAACCCATAGATATATGTGATGCCAAGTTGTGGTCTCTTCCCTCCTCGGGGAGATCAGAGTCACAAAAACTCAAGTTGTTACAAGCGGTAATGTTTGCAACAATGCTATCAAACTGTTCTATCGTGACATCGTGATCCACGTACGCCACATCCAACACCTTCTGCAGAGCTTCTCGGTGTGGTTCTGAATTCAAAAGTAGTGATAACACAAATATTTTGGATGGCGTTTATAGAAGCTGGTCTACAACGTTGTACTCGCTTCTCTTGATGAGCCTCAACATCTCATCATAGTCTTCTTTCTATTGCCACTCGGGCCAGCAGAAGCAGGAGTTCTTAACATAGAGGAGGGCTTAACAACAAGTGCCGGATTCGGAGTGCTCATAGCATCCTTAATCGGGCGCTCAACAAAATCATCATCAACACTTCCTCGAACATCAGCTTGAGGCTTCGACGGTACTGAAAATACACGACCGTTGCGGGTCAAACCGCTGACGTCGGCAATATTAACAACAGATGAGGAGGGCAAGGACACCTCTTTCCCATTTTCTACTGCCACAACGTTGTAGCGATAGGGAACCGCTTTCTCGGAGGAGTACGGTACAGGTCCGGCTGGTTTGATGACGAGAGCAGGAGGAGCCTTCTGCTTGCTACCATCATACTTGATGACAACAGGCTCAGGTATCCGGAATACCGGAGAAATTACATTGACTTCAAGTTCATCTTCGTCAACATTTCTATTTTGAAGGATCTCAATGACTCCTTCGTCCAACATCTCTTGCACATCTTTACACACCTGGCGACATCCTCTCTGATTGACAGAGCAGACTCTGCATCTATCATGGTCATGCTCATAATGGCTATAGTCACACATCAATCTATGCATCTCAACCAGCGATTGTCGGATATGACTGGCATATTTCACCTTGTACTTGCCAGGGCAGCCCTGGACCATATTGACAAACTTCCCATGCTCGGGCAATGGGTTCTTCTTTACGTTTGGACTGACATCCTCGAAAAATAAAATCTCACTTCTCACAAGGTCTTGCACCTTGGTCTTCAAGGGATAACAGTTCTCTACGTCGTGCCCGAGAGCACCGGAATTATACACACAATGAAGCTCAGGCTTGTACCACCACTGAGGGTTGGCAGGTACAGCGGGAGGGTCTCGTGGCGTGATCAACTTTCTATTGATCAGCGACGGATAGAGTTCCGCATAAGTCATTGGAATTGGATCAAAGGTGACCCTCTTCCTCTCATAGCTGATGCTGGCACTATTGTTGTTATTTCGAGGCTGATAGGCCTGCTGTTGTGGACGTTGTTGTTGTTGATATTGCTGAGTTTGCGGTTGCTGATAATGTTGAGCTTCCCTGAAAACAGGTGCTATATGAGCCACCTGATGCTGACTGTTGACCGGGCGAGTAATCTTCCTCTTCATAGAGGGTCTTCTTTTGACATGGGAAGACACAGCATGTGCCTCTCCCTCCTTCTTCTTCGCAAAGCTTCCATATCTCTTTGCTGAAGAGCCTTCATCTCGAGTTAAACGTCCTTCACGGACCCCCTCTTCCAGTCTCATCCCCATATTCACCATCTCGGTGAAGTCTGAGGGAGCACTGGCTATCATCTTCTCGTAGTAGAACGAGCTCAAGGTCTTCAAAAAGATCTTGGTCATCTCTTTCTCCTCTAAGGGTGGCACTATCTGAGCTGCCAATTCGCGCCACCTCTGGGCGTACTCTTTGAAGGTCTCCTTATCTTTCTACGACATTGCTCTCAGCTGGTCCCTATCAGGAGCCATATCCACATTGTATTTATATTGCTTGACGAAGGCCTCACCAAGGTCGTTGAAAGATTGGATGTTCGAACTCTCCAAACCCATCTACCACCTGAGAGCGGCACCGGACAGACTGTCCTGGAAATAATGGATGAGCAGTTGGTCGTTGTCAGTTTGCATTGACATCTTGCGAGCATACATCACAAGATGGCTGAGAGGGCACATGTTTCCCTTATACTTCTCAAAGTCAGGCACTTTGAATTTAATAGGGATCTTCACGTTGGGCACAAGGCACAACTCAACAACACTTTTACCAAAGAGGTCTTTCCCCCTCAACGTTTTTAGTTCCTTGTGAAGCTCAAGGAATTGGTCCTTCATATCATCCATCTTTTCATAAACGTCTGGGCCCTCAGATGGCTCAGAATGGTAGATGGTATCTTTGACCCTTGGTAACGTGTGCACAACGGGAGGTGGCACTGAAAGGACGGGGCTAGATGTCGGCAGAGAAGCAAGAGTAGGTGCGAAACCCTCTAGCACAAAGTTGGGGGGCATTCCCCAAGGGAACCCAGCTGGCATAGATGGCGTAAAATGAGCCGTTGCAGCAGGCACAGTAGAGGTTACAATCTCAGAAATGACCGTCCTCTGGGGAGGAGTTGATGGCGTTGGAGAAGATTGGCTTTGAGCAGCCAAGAATGACTCCATCAAGGCAGTCAACCTGGCTACTTCCTCCTTCAGCTCGCGGTTTTCTTGTTCTAGATGATCCATCAGTCTTGAAGAATTGGCTCTGGTGTAGTATCGGTGAGTCAGCTTGTCTTCAAAATAAATGAAGAACACAGAGTTAGACCATAGGACAATAAGCCGGGAACAAAACCTGCTTATGCACATGATGCATGCAATGCTCATGCATATGATTTGTTTTTTATTTCCAAGGAACTTTAGAGTCTTATTTGCAAATTTTGGAACTATTAAACACTTATCATATATGGAAGTATCTTGTCACTAATATCTGGAAAATAGTTTTACATCAAAGAAGTACAACATTGATAACCACATACAAGAGAAAAGGAAAATAATCATCCTATGGATCCCTAGAAACAATCATCCAAAGCTCGGGACACAGGAAGATAAGATGCACGAAGCCTCTTCACCTCTTCCTCATAGGCTGCCTCCATATATGCCTTCTCCTTGGCGAGTCGATCGTACTTCCTCTTCCAGAACTTGGAAGACTAAGGAAGTAGAGAAGTCCATACATCATTAGGATCACTGATAACCTGATGCTCAAGAAACTCAATCAAAGCATCCTTTTCCTTAATCTGCTGAAGCAACTCTTCTCGTTCGCGGATCCAGGCACGTGAACGGTCTTCGTCTCTCAATTCCTCTACTCCTTGGTCAGGGAGGGTTGAAGGCCGAACCATAACCAAAGGTGTAGGTCTCGGATACTCGTAAGGCATGAGATACTCAGACGCTCTCTTCCTAACCCAAGCAGTGTAAGGCTCCAAAGCAACACAGTTCTTAGGACCTAACTCATTCCTTCCTTTCCTATGAACCTTGCGCCAAGCGCGGACCATCCTAGATTTCAAGCCTTGGGGATCTTTACCCTCCTGAAAGAACATACCCTCTAACAGAATGTTATTGGGTTTATCCTTTAGGGGGAACCCAAGTTGACGACGTGCCAAGACAGGGTTGTAGTTAATCCCACCATATATACCAAGAAGAGGCACATTGGAGAATTCACCACAAGAGTTGATAATCTGCACACCATCATATACACGGTTGTACCAAAAGATATCATCATTAGTGAGAGACATAAGTCTCGTGGACCACCGTAGACATCCTTTGTTCTCTTTGAAGGCGACCGTCTGTGGCAAGTGCGAAATAAACCACTTGTACAATAGAGGCAAACAGCACACAATGGTACCACCACCCTTTGCATTCCTCATATGCAAAGAGAAATAAGTGTCACCCAACAGAGTAGGAACGAGATTAAGAGTAGAGAAAATCCTAATAGCGTTCACATACACAAACTTGTCGATGTTGGGAAATAACACTAGCCCATAGATGAGAAGTACAAATATGGACTCAAAGGCGTCCTCACTCATGGCTTTCCCATACAAAGTAGCTTGAGCAATGAGGAACTCAGAAGGGAGACCTTGAATTCCACCTTTGGTAGTCATATGAGCACCCACAATAGATTCATCTATATGCAACAAATCAACAATCTCTTGAGAAGTAGGAACTCTCTCCAAGCCACTAAACGACAACTGATCTAGAATAGGTATACCCACAAGATAGGGATACTCCTCAAGCGTAGGAAAAAGCTGGAAATCCGGGAATGTGAAGCAATGGTACAAGGGATCATAGAACTGCACCAATACACTCATCAGACCTTCATCCACCTGAGTAGTCAGAAGAGGAAGAAGCTTTCCAAAACGAGCCTTGAAACCCAAGGGATCTAATACATAGGATGTCAGATTCCTTAACTCTTTCAAATCTGGTTGTCTGAAACTGTACTTCTTTGTATTCCTTCTTTGTCTTTCCATGTCTGAAAATTTGTAAATAGACCTCTTAAATTCCTTGAAAATTTTCTTCATTATTGATGATATGAATGCAAATGGATGCATAAATGCATGAATGCAACAATCACACTCAAGGATCAAGCAAAGCACACCAAACAAAGGTCATGGGATGGATCATGGCACCCTTAATATCAATCATCCATTTTGGTGGATTATGGTTTACACCTTATAAACACCCAAGTTCCATTGATATTAAGGACACATGAACGGATCAACCATGAATCAAGGGTTTGTTGCGAGTCACGAGCATGGAGTTTTGGTTAAGAACCACCCAAAGGGAGTGTACTAGGGTTTAAACCTGCCAAACATGTTCTACAAGAGGTTCCCATAGTCATCATCCCATCTTTCGGATATTGTCGGAGAAATGACTACTCGTATTCCAAAAATATTCTCAAGAGAGACTCTTATGAGTGTAGTATCGCGTAACAATCGTATCAAATCTTACACTTGAACGACTTTCGCACTACATCCTAAGAATAGGCCAAGATGGGCTTGGTAAACTAAGGTCCTTGGCTTCTAAGGTCTATATTGGAAAGAGTAATGTCTAACCACAACTACTTGTGTGACATTATTGATCCCCACATGACCTCCACCAAGTGAATGGGCTTGCAAGTCAACTTGCTAAGGAATAACTCCACACAAGTCAACAAGACTACCATTCTCCTATCCTAAGTGCACTCGAGTTCGAGTATAGAACTCATCTCACAAAGATCACCAAGCATACAAGGAATTAATATTCAAGCAATTCAATCATTACATACAATACAGTAATCCCAAATTGCACAAAAAATATGTCACAAAAAATAATACAATACAATACAACAAATATGAAAAGTAGGCAAAACCCACTAGGCAAATGTTTCCCTAGCAGAGTCGCCACTTTTCTGTAGCGGGGTATTCGTTACCATTAGAGATATTGACTAAATCCAAGGTAAACCATATAAGTCGAGTCGCCACCGCACTTCTATTTATCCCAAGGAATGGTTAGAAAGCGAACAAAAAACTAAAAGTTTTATCGAATCAAAAACTGGTAAAAGAGAGTCAGAGATTTGGGTAAGGGGGTTGGTTATGCAATGGGAAGGTGTTAGGCACCCAAAACATCCTAGGTACTCCTAGGGAGTCCTTTTCATACTTGTTGTAAGGTTGTTATTTTGTGAAAATTTATTGTGCAAACATGATTGAAGAGATGAGAAGAGAATATACAAGTTTATTTACATTTTGTGTTTGGATGGATAAACCCATTGCCTACGTACCATCTTAAAAAAGATTAGGATCAAAACCTCGTAGTTCGGGGTAAAAATCTCAAAATGAATTGGTGAATTGATTGGTCCAAAAGCCTTAAGGTCTTTTGTTATCCAAGGGAGAAAACTCAACCTAAAACTACAAATCCACCATGTGAAGATAGCTTCAATATACTAGTGTGGGGTTAACCCTATAATAAGCATGGAAGACTCATTGTCCATCACTAAGGATATAGGTGAGTATTACATCTATCACAAGGATAACTCAAACCTAATAGCTAAAGGTTATGGAAAATTTGATTAAGAAAGTGGCCATTGAAACCACAAAAAGACATTTGAATGGGTTATATTTACCAATGAAAAGTATGTACAAAATTTGGTCAAAGTTGACTTAGAAGTTCAATTCAAAATAAGTGTTATGAAAAGAAAGTTTGAAAATCAAAAGCATAAGGCTTAGGTTTCTAATGTTTGAAAACAATTGTTAAATGTTTGCACAAAAAGTTTTGGCTTGGGTTAGAGGGGAGGGAAGAAGAAGAATGGCTAAGATCCTAAGCAATGCAAAAGGTGAGGGATAAGAACAAAACCACAAAAGGAGTTCCTCTCTTGATATCATATGGATGATCCAAGTAGCTCCCATCCTTTTGAATAAGCAATCACATAAGCATAAACTCAAGCAATCAACAATCAAATGAACTCTTGGAAGGTTCCTCAATGTTTCTTGAATCTCTCTCTCTCTTAGGAGCTCATGGCAATGGTTCTTCAATTTGGTTCAAGTGGGAATCCCTAACACAAAGAAACACACACATCAAAAGGTTCTATTTACAAATCAAAGAATGGATAAGAGGGAGTTTAGAATATGGTCCTTTCAATGTTCATCTTCAAGCTTTAAGCATTCTAAAGGCATGAGGCCTAGTTGCTCTTTGACATTTAAGCATTTTAAAGGCATGAGGCCTAGTTGCTCTTCAAACTCCATTAGCTTGGGTAGAGTCCTAAGACCTAAGTCCATTTTGTCCAATTCTTTGCATTTGGTTCACAACAATCAAAACAAAGCATAAGCACAATAGTATATACACAATTATTTGCTCAAGTGAGCAAAAGACAAATTGCATTAACATAAACATGTGCTCAAGTGAGCAAAGGGAAAAGCAAATGAATAAGATGTACAAGAATGGTAAATTGCATAAAATTAAAGTGCAAAAAGTAAATGTTAATGGTTCATTATTAATGTTAGTAGTTAGTGTGCCATAAGGCAAATTTAGCGCTATGTTAAGCAATCGTAATTGGACTTATGTAGAAGTCACAACTATTTGAGGCCGGTCAATAATAATGTAGGTAACAACACAAGTTAGAAGTCTTGATTAGTGAACCAAGTTCCAACAACTTGCCATGCCAAAAAGAAGAAGAGAATTGATCTTGTATTGGTTTAAGTCTTTTGCATGATTTAGGAAACAACCTATCCTTAATGCAAAGTCATTCCCTTGATCAATTGATCAAGATGAATTAAATTTGAATCAAGGAAGATTAAGTCTCCCTAATCAATGCTAACTTATCAACCTTCAACTCATTGACCAAAAAGAAGAAGAAGAAGAAGAAGAAGAAGAAAGAGATGAATAATGGAAAAGGAAATGGAAAGAATAAAGTGCATAAGGTGAAATAAAATGTACCAATCCATGTGTGTTGATCAAATGACATTGAAAGTCAAAGTCAAACAATGAGAAACCAAAAATGGGATGAAGATTGGAGGTCAAATAATAAGCAAAATATTTTTTGGCATTTTTAGTATTAAAAATAAACTTGAATTAAAAATAAAAGAAAGGTCAAACTTCAAAATCACTTCAAATCAACCTTGAAAGGTCCAAGTGATTTATCCCAAGTTCAACAAGGTCAAACCAAGTTTGCCAAAAAATTTCAGCATTTTTAAAAGTCAGAAACTAATTTTAATCAATTAAAAATGAATAAAAATAACCTAATTGAACTAAAATGTCAAATAAATCTCAAATCAATTAAAAAATTGATGAGAATATTTTTCATAGATCCTTCATCATTCAAATAGGTTAGGAAAATATTTTTATATTTTTTGAATATCAAAAACTATTTAAAATGAATTAAAAACAACCAGAAAAGAGAAAATTCACAAAAAAATCAAATTACAAAATAAAAAATATTAAAAATCAATTTTAGAAACTAGAATTTATTTGGAGAAGAATGCAATTGGTCCCATATTTTTTGAATTAAAAATAAAGAAGTTATTAATTTTTGAAAATAAAAGAAATAAAAGAAATTAAAACAGAAATTAGAAAATTCAAAAAAACAAGGAGCGTCTAATGGAACTCATTAATTGACGTGGAAACATTTAATGGTCCAGAAGCGCGTTTCCACGGTAGGCCAAAGTCAGCAGCGAAACACATGGCATTAAATCAAGTAATCCAAACGCATGGTTGAGATTAAAACGTGGGATGTGCATCCAACGATCCAGATTGAATTTGGCATGGTGGACGGTGGCCAGCGCCACCGTCTTCTCTGGTGAGCACTCAAGCTCCGGCCAGAGTTGCAGATCCTCCAAACTCAACCAAAATCCACGATCTAGGTACCAAATTAAAGCTGGGGTGATGTACATCACCCCTGTACCATCCATTTCTACTCTAGATCTCTATAGTGAGAGAAATCAGAGGTTGAAACTTGATGGTGTTCATCATGAACTTGTTAGATTTTGAAAATTGAATACACAACAATGATGCCTCTATGGAGAGGACTTCAGACAACACAATAGCCAAGCAAATAGATTAAAGAATAGTGAGTTTCGAAGAAAAAAACCAGTTGAAGAGAACCTTTGAATTGTAGTGATCTGAGCTTGCTTCCTTGCTTCCTTTGGCCAAATAGAGCTTCAATGGATTATGAGAGAGAGGTCTAGGAACTTTAGATCTAGAAATTCAACCAGATTTAGTTGAATTTCAGATCTGAGAAATTTGAATGAAAATGAAATAGTTCCTTTGGTGAGAGGTTTGGTTTTCAATTCAGCAGCATTTCAGGTTGATTCATGGATGGATATTGAATGGAATGATGCTTCTATTTATAGATGGAGAGGCAAGGCAAGTGTGATCAAACCCGTGTGCATGGCAAATGGATATTCATTGCATGGGCTTGCATGATCATGTAGAAGGCCCAAATTCAATGCCAAATGCAATCTGAGATATAATTGAGCTGAAATGGACGTGTAATTGGCATTGCATAGGCTTGTGTAATGAGTTTCAACATGTTATGCACAATTATGCCTAAAACTTCTCCTTTTCGAAAATGCCATTTTCCAAATCCAAACATGAGCATGCGAGTAATGGTTGGAAAGGTCTTGATGTAAGGAACAAATGTTATGTTGGGCAAAAATCCATTTGAAGTGTGGAAATTAGTGAATTTTGAGTTTAAAGTGTAAGGTGCAAAACATGCAAGGGTGAGGTTTCCAAATTTTGCCAATGTTCAAGCCCCTCTGTTTTGATGATGCAAGCCTCAAATGAAAAAACCTCCAACATCAAAGTTGTATATTTTTTCAATACAATCAAAATGGACTTAAATTTTGCATCATTTGGATTTTTTATGAAAGAGTTATGGGTACTTGAAGTTGGACTTTTTTGCCTTTCAATGCATTTGGTCCAAAGTGACCTATAATGTTTTGCATTATCACATGTATTTCCTTTGAGATTTTGAAATTTTGTTCAACATAACATTTGAATTAAACATCTTAAGCTTTCCAATTAATTTGATCCCACCTCAAAATCATAAGAAAAGTATGAGTTATGTTCTTGGGAAGTTGACCCAAGATTAGGGTTTCAGTCAAAATGACCTATAATGTCTTGGAATGGGAGATGACCTTCCAAGCTTCAAATCAATTTTTGATGAACATGAACGTTGTTCATATTGTCCTTAAGAACATTTTTTCTTTTGGGATCATATCCATTTGACCAACACATAAAACGTTAGGTCTCAGTGTATTTCAAAATAATCAGATGAATTGACTGATCAACTTCTCAAGTCCATGACTCATATCTTGATGAATTGATGATTGAGGACACTCAAATAAGTTCAAATATGTATGTAATGATGAATTAGAGGACTTCCCTTTATTGTATTTGACCATGGGTTGAGGTTGCTTCAAGAGCAAGGCATTATGGATGATCTGATGAACTAGGGTTTCTTTGGGGGACAAACCTCAAACCCTTTGACTTGCTTTGATCAAAATGATGAATTGAGATGCTAGGGAGGCATATTTGATGGATGAGCTTTGGGAACCATTACCATGCTGGATATCATCTTCACTTGGCCATATCTATGCACAAAGGATCTCCTTGAAGCTCTTGACCTTGTGATTGCTCAAGCTACAAACAAAAGATGTTAGTGACATATTTTTGTGCTTTTGGTTAGTAAACAAAATAAGAAAAGCAATAATATACAGTTCAAGCATGCTTGGTGATCTCAAACCACTCACAAGAGGTCCCACCCAAAGGTAAGGGGAACCAAGATGCTTATGATTCTTAAGGCAATGCAAATGCAATGATATGATCCCATAAGGGATCTTAGGGACAAAATTGGGGTCTTACAGCGACTCTGTTCAGTCCATCATTGCGAGCGTGTGATTGCGCTTCGCTAGGTCGTGTTCTCATCATTTTTCGAGGTGCGACAGTCTTATGAGTCCCCGTTGCTTGGACAAATACCTTTTTGATACCATTTTGTTGGTACAAGTTATACTTTTCATCACTATATATCTCTCTCCTTATTCTCGTGGGTCCACGAACTACGATTGCTCTGACTTTTTCATTTCACAATGAGAATATGTATGCACGAAGATGTGAATCCTTGGCGAGCATACTCCTAATTATTTCCTCTTTCACCTTAAGGCACCATCCATACCTTTCACGATTCATTATATACCTTCGATCATAAATCGTTCACCCAGTGACATACTACTTCTTTGACATCGAAATACACTTTCCTTGGAATTCCATATACATCCTTTTGGGATGCCTAATGTAGAGTCTGCATTTCTACCTAAAGTTGTTTAGGACACACGCTCAAACACTTAATTTCTTCCTTTTTGGCTAATCACCCTATAGTGGCAGTCATTATAGTCCATGTATTGGTTAAAGTCGTTTCCCTTTATGGTATAAATCCCATTTATCTTATGGATTCCGAGACACTTTCACCTTTCGATTTTAAACAATACTTCTACAGTCACTTATCACCAAGTATTCAATTTTGTGACTTTGGTCACTTCATTCCGTTCATCTCCATGAAAAAGTCATATTCTACCTTCATTCACTCCATGTGATATACCAGATATTTGAGCCAAATAAACTACCTCTTTGTTCTCCTTCTTGTGTTACCTTGTGAACCAAGAGATGTTTGAGACTGTGCCCAAACACCTATTTCTTCGTCTTTTCGGCATTACCCTATAGCGGCAGCCATGCTAGCCCACCTACTGGTAATAGCCACCTTACTCCTGGGTTCATGTTTTCACCCTTGTTGAAGTTCAAAGCACTATTCTTTGGTTCAGACCATACCTTCTATCACACTTCTTTTCATCTCCCGCCACTAGTTCTTTGAACTACGGAGCTCTGAATTCCTCATTGCACTATGAGGATACGTAGGCATGAGGGCCCTAATCCTCACTGAGCACTCTATTTATTTCTTTCCACCCCCATTCTTTTGCGAGTAATCTTTAGATATCACATTCATTCGAGCGAGAACAGTCAAAACGATTCCCATGTATTACCATGGATGTTTGGGGTGATAATACATTCCCCTTTCATAACTGACTTCCTTACCCATCATATCTCTTTCCTCTTGGTTTTATCGATGTTTTCCCTTTCCTTCGAGAATAAATAAAGTTCGATGGCGACTCTGTTGTATGTTCAAGCGTGCGATACGTTCAGGTATATTTCCTTTAGCTTCAGCTGGCGACTCTACTGGGGAGTTTGCTTCTTGGAGCATTTCCTAGTCGCTAAAAGGAGTCGAGCCTATTTTAGGTTGTTTTCTCGCTAGTTTTTAGGTGTTTATCTTTATTCCTTACTCGCTTTACATTATTCTCTATTTACTTTATTATTACATTCTCACATCCTGGATATCTGTATATGCTGTTGTTGGGTTAGGTTGATGACACATGAGAGAGAAGCTCTATCCCCGAGTTTGAGTACACACACAGGATAGTAACGTGGCTAGATTCGTGTTTGACCTCTGTGGAGTTATTCCGTGATTATGGTTGACACGAGACGTCATACCTATGGTAGATCCTTTTGGGAACATCATTGTCTGATGAGTTATTCCTCTACTATGCCAGAATTTTGATTATGTGACACATTGTCGTCATTACATCACATAATATCATTGCATCATAATGTTAACCTTTTTTGTTACATTTGCATTTTGAGGGGCCTACAGTGTCAGTTGCTATTGTCAGTGCAGTCATGGAAAAGACAGACCAAAGAAACACGTATCAGTATAAATTAAGAGACTCCAAGACCGGTGAATTGAGGAAGCTCAGCGAATTCCTGGTTGAAGATTACCGAGTAGCCTTCAAAAAAGCATATGGTAACCTGTTAGGAGTCATATCCACTAAGGAAGACGCATGACTGATATTCACATTTGCACAGTTCTATGACCCTACATTACACTACTTCACTTTTCGGGACTTTCTTCTAGCCCCCACACTAGAAGAGTTTGCTCACTTCCCATAGTTGCCGGTTAAAGACCAAGCGCCCTACATGATTAAAAATAATTCCCGGATTCTACCGATATAGCTTAGGCCTTGTGCATGAAGAAGGATTTAATCGAGTCCACTCTCCGAATTAAGGGCAATACGCATGGCCTTCCGTCTAAGTTCCTGTTCGAGAACGCCATTGTGTTTGCCAACAGCGGAAGTTATGACGCCTTTTATGCCAGCTTTGCACTACTCATTTATGGTATGGTACTATTCCCGAGTGTTGAAGGTTTCATTGACAAGATCGCCATCACCATCTTCATCTCCCAAAACCTAATCCCTACCTTACTAACTGATGTTTTCTTCTCTTTCCATTAGAGAAACATGAAGAAGGGTGGAACTATGAATTGATGTATTCCCCCTGCTTCAGAAGTGGATAATGTCCCACTTACCGAAGAAAGGGCCATTTGTTGATAATGTGGGTGCTTTGAAATGGTCACAAAGGTTGATGTCGCTAGATGCTGAAGACTTCGTCTGAAGAAAGGGTACAACTGATCTTCCGATGTAGGGAGTTTCCAAATGTTCCGCTCGTCAGCATAAATGGGGGTTTGATCAACTATAACCATGTTCTCTCATTGCGTCAGTTGGGGTATTCACTCAAGGAGAAGCCTGAAGACCGTCTATTGGAAGAACTACTTTTAGCTGAAGGGGTTGAAAATCTGGATCTGATGAAGAATGTGTGTAAATCCTGGGGCAAGATACAACATATTGGGAAGAAAGAACTGGGCAAACAACTTTGTACCGCAACAACACCATATGCGAATTGGGTGAAGTCAAAAGCCAAGATGATCAAACTGTCATACCCATGGGAACCTTCCATGTGTATCAAGACCATCAAACCATCTGTCACTGTCATTTCTGAAGTGGATTGCCTTAAAGAGACCATTAAGAAGTTGGAAAAGGAGAACGTCGGCCTCCGTTCCAGTCTGGGAAAGCTCACCTCAGAAAATGATGATCTAAAAGCCAACCTCAGTCAAAAAAGAGAAAGGTTCAATAAAGTTGATACCGACATTCAGATTGAGCAGAATAAGAGAAGGAAGGTGGGAGATTCCTTAAGGGGATCTTTTCAGACCATTGCAAACAAGAAAAAGCAATTAGCTGAAGCCCAATACCGAGCATGCAAATTGGAGATTGACTACCAAAGCTAGATCAAGACTCTATAAGACCAATTGGAGAAATCCTATAAAGAGTTGAAGGAAGAGCAAATTTGTGCCAAGAAGCCAGAAGTAACTCTCTCATAACTCCATAGTTACATCGACAAAAGGTTTGAAGAGATACGGGCATTGAATGGTCAGGCACATCGGAATTTGGAAGAAAGGAACCAGTTAAAAGAGGAAGTTATTCAGTGGGAAATCCAGAGTCATCACTTGCAGGTCCTTCTGGACCAAAAAGAGGCATTTGTGCACGATATTCTAAGCGGACCTAACCACTCCTTATTGTGCAACCTCATCAAGGATGCTCAATATTGGACTGATAGACATGCTCGCCTGGCCGAATTTGCTAATCAGTCACTCGAGGACCTTCCCGGATTTCTGAAGAAGGCTTATGTGTAAGACCCCAATTTTGACCCTAAGATCCCTCCTGCAATTTCATCATATGCATTAGCATTAGGATCATACCTTGGCATCCTCCTTACCCCTCTTTCATTGGGATTATTTTGGGAGAGATAACCAAGCACTATGTGATTGTATTATACTTGTATTTTATCACTTTACTAACCAAAATACAAAAATATGTCTTTTCATTTTCCTAACTCTTTTGTAGGAAGGGCATGACCCCATTGATTTATCAAGTTCATATATAGGGTTTAAGACCCTCATGACAAAGAGCACAACCATGAATTTGATCCAAGTATGGTTACAAGCATCATATATGAGTCCCAATGATTCCTACATGTCATATTGATCAAGCATTCTTCAAGAGTTTGAGGGTGATTTGCTTTGGAAACCCTAGTTTGACTGGGTATCTTAAGTAACTTCTCCAACAAGCTATCTCACCAGATGAGCAAGTTTCTCAAGGGACACTTCAATTCATAATCTTATGCATATATGATCTACCATGAGCCAAGAAAGTCCAAAGAATTGAAGGTTAGCAAGTTGGTTAATGGTGGTTGGCCAGATGAATTCATCTGACCAAAACTGGGTCTCCCTAGACCCTATCTCCTACAATTTTCATCATATGAAATTGATTCCAAGATAAAAGTTACTCTAAATTACATTCCAAATAACTTTTATGTTGAGACCTAGATCTAGTTTTGCTTGGAAAATCATTTTCTATGTTGAAACATTATAGGTCATTTTGTCTAAACCCTAATTTGAAAGTCAACTTCCCAAGGCCATGACTTGCTCGATTTTTATGAGGTGAAAGATTTACAAGTTTCATAATAAAATTCAAGATGTCTACTTCAACTTTGATGTTTGGAGTGGGATCTAATTCAACTTTTATGAGCATGTGATATGAGGTTACATTATAGGTCATTTTTTACCTATACCATTGAACAAGTGATTTTTCCAAACTTCAAAAATGCACAACTCTATAATTCTAAAGCCAAATGACATGAAATTGGTGACCATTTTGGAGGTGTTTAAAAGAGATACAACTTTTATGAAGACACTTTTCTCATTTGAAGCTCACACAAAAAGTTAAGTAAAGTGGAACATTAAAGTATATGGCTTGACACTTAGAGAATTTTTCAACATGTTGAAATTTCCAAACTTCCACCTCAAAATTCACCATGTTCCAAGCTCCAAATGAAAAGGTGTTCGACATCAAACTTGTTCCCCTTGTTCCAAGCTTTCCAAATAACCCAAGTTCATGCATTTTGGATGAAGTTTGCTAGGTTTGCGCATGGCTTTAACAGGGTTTCATCATTGGAAAGAATCAAATGTACAAGCTTCATTTCACATTGCCTTGCCATTCAAGTTTCATTCAGACTTCAACATAATTGATTTTAGATCGTTATGCATTGCATCATGGGCCTGTACATGCCCATGCACTCGTGCCATTCACATTGCCAAATTTGGATAGATTTTGAAGTGTGCAAATAACACTTCAATTGGCTATAAATAGAAGGCTTATGAGCTCATTTGAATCACACCTTGCGCGCCAGCTTTGCTGCCCAGTTCAAACCCTCTCATACTAAAGGAAAATCTGAGAAATTTCAATTTGAAATTTGAGTTTGAATCTCAAATGTTAGAGATTCAAGAACTCCAAGATCCACAGCCTTGCAACCTTTCCAATCACTTCCTGATAGCTTCTCAAGTGTGATTAGATCATGTTTGAAGCAAGCAAGATCAAGTTCTGCATAGCATTGAAGGTAATTTTCAAAAAACTTCATCTCTTCGATTCTCACTCAATTCTACTCAATTCTCTTGAATCTTTGGTTGTCTGAAGTCCTACCAATGTAGGCAACAATATTGAGTTGCTTAGAGGTCAAATCGAAGCAAATCAATTGACACACCTCAAAATTCAACTCCTCATATCTTTCTATATATGTAGATTTGGTTAAAATTGAGGTCAAATTCGTGCTTTACGTCGTTTTTTCTTTCAGATCATGTCCTTCTTTTTTATTCTACTGATGGTTGAGGGTGGACTAGTCCGGTGAGGTCCACCAGAGAAGAAGACCGGAGTTACAGCTCCGATCGTGTGTTGGCACGTCTCAGACCATAGGATCCTTGCAAAATATTTTAATCTCGTGCGTTGGTTTTAAATATCATCCCTACAGCGCATTGACTAGTGTCTATTATGGAACGTGCGCCGATGACCACTTGATATGCCACCTTAATTAATGAGGGAGATCAAGTGGTCCACGTTTTTTTGCTATTTTCTGATTTTCATTTTAATTAGTTTATTTTCATTAATTCATATTAATTTTTTTAATATTGATCCAAAAAATATGAGAGTTTCACAAAAAGTTCAAATAATTTCCTTTTTCATATTTTGAATTAAAATTATTTTTTGGATCATTATTAATATTTTTCATGATTTAATTGATTTTGTGATTGTTTTTAATTGCTTAAAAATACTTTTAAGTCTTCAAAAATTCTGAAATTTTTTCTCCAAGGTCCTTTGACCTTGTTTGACCTATGATAAATCCCATGGCCATTTCTTTGGTGTTTTGATGAGGTTTTAGGAATTTGACAAACCATATTTAATTTAAATGTATTATTTTAGTATTTTTTAAATTGAATAATTGCCAATTAATTGTGTTGACCATTTGTGATGACTTGTTTGAGTTTGACTCTTGTTGTTGGGCCTTGGTCAAGATTGATTTGACTTTGTTAGGTTAATATCATTGGATTTATGGGATTGATGGAATGTACATTCAATCTCCCAAAATGAATTAATGATATTAATTTGGTAAAAGTCCTCCTCTGATCAATTTGAGTTTTGATCCATTCCCCCCCCCCCCCCCCCCCCTCTTCGTCTCATTCCCCTTCTTTATGCATTCATCTCATTTGGCCTATGATATCTCAAAATCCTAAGGCTAGTTAATTGAAAAATTAACATAAGTATGGATGAGATTAGGCCACCTCTTTTGCATATTCTTTTTGTGTGTGGTATGTTTCATGAACGTAGTCCATTATACTATGTCTCTAACATGCATTAACACCAAAATTCTATTGTCCAACCTCAAATAGTTGTGACTTCTACATAAGTCCAATTACGATTGCTTAACATATCGCTAAATTTGTGACACAAAAGGCATGACATTCTAGTTAGTGAGATTGTAAGTCTCCCCACTTTCATGGTATTGTGTGGAAACTTGGCCTTTTTTCCTTCCTTTGGAAGATGTCTTGGTTCAAGGATCCATGCTTGTGATAAGTGGGTTGAGTGTTCTCCAAAGAATGACTAAGAGATAAAAAGCAAAAGCAAAACAATACTAACTTCTAACTCATTAATAACTAACATTTAATTTCAAGTCCTTTATTTTAATGCACTTTAATTTTTAAGTTCTATTCATTTTCCATTATTCATATCATTCTAATTGTTTATGTTAATGTCACTTTCTCTTTGTCCATTTGGACCATATTGTGTGATATATCTTGCTTGTGTATATTTTGTTTGTGTGGTCTTTGACCATTAATGAACATAATAAGAACAAAAACCCTAAAAAAACTTTTGTGTTGACAGTTGACTTGATCTTAGACCAATTGGACTTAGAATTTAGGCAACCTTCATATGCTAAAGGACTTGGCCAATGCCAACTTTTATGAAATCAAGTGATTGCAATTTGAAACTTCATATGATACATCATTCAAGATCCCTTTGAGTTCATCTGCAACATGATCACTGTGAAGTTGTTATTTTGAACCTGTGACTTGTGAATTCATCTATTACATGGGTTATTTGAAGAAGATCATGGAGTGGATAAGCTTGGATGTGACTATATTTATTTGATGCCTTACTCTTCAAGATTGATATATTGTATGCATGGTGTGTTGCTTGATTCTAAATGTCCAAGGGAATTTGGGTTTCTATAAGACATTCTTGTTTATTGGATTGCTACCCATTGGTTAAATCTTTTCAGCTCTTAACTTTTAATTTTGTACATGGGATTAATCTCTTCATCTTCTCCCTATTTTTTTAATTTCAAAATCTCTCCCTCCTTTTAAAAATTCTTCTTTGACTGAAATAGTTTTGTTCTAAACTTTGACCACTCTGCAAAAAGGTAGAAACTTTGGCCTTATGCCATTGCATTTTCAAACTTCTTTTCATAATCAAACTTGTAAATGAACTTAATTATACTTGACTTAAACTTTCAAAAACCAAAAAAGAACTAACTCATTCAAACCATTTTTAGGCCTTTGTGCCTTTCAAACTTAATTTTTGATAAAAGAAATACATCCACTTTGAAATTTGTATCACGAACTACAAGGTTTTGATCCCTCATTTTTATGTTGGTACGTAGGCACAAGTCCGAAGGTCTTGTCAAACATAAAAATATAATTAATGAATTCTTTTCTCATCCCCCCATTCTATTTGTTTGTAAACATCATTTTGTACAAAACACATATGCACACAAAAAAGGGCTCCCTAGGAGTACCTAGGACACTTTGGGTGCTAACACCTTCCCTCTGTGTAACCAACCCCCTTACCTGTAATCTCTGACATTTTATTAGTTTTGATTTGAAAACTTCTTACTTTTAGGTTTTGTTCGTACTTTTCCCATTTCCCTTGGAAACAATAAAAGCGCGGTGGCGACTCTGGTTTTATTGATGTCTAGCTTATCCATAGCTTGATGATCATGAATTTACCGCTACATTATGCTGACATGTTCCCTCATAACACTCAATGGGTTGTTTTCCATTTTATATCAGTGTGTAAGGTTGTTATGGAAAGGATCAAGTTTGATCTCCATGTTAGTTCATTAAGATGATATTGAGTTGTAATAACTTGTACTGGTTGATATTCAAATGAATAAAAGAGATTCGTGTTGAAATACTTCTGTTGTCTTATTCCTGCTCATTGTATGACTATATATGCACACTGACACATTGGCACCCTAGAAATATTTTTCTTTTTTGCTAACATGCATTTATTACATTCATACATTCATTTCACATGGCTAACCAGAAAACAAAATGCTTACCATCACCATCTTTCCACAGCAAAAACAACGACTCGTCATCACTATTTCACCCGTGCAAACAAATCAGGATAATGGCTGATTACAAATCTGACAACGTTGTTGTCCGCGAGTCCCTTGCTAAAGTCCATAGTAGAATGAACCTCTTACAGGGAAACATGGAGACTATCTTGGAGCTCCTCCAAACTCAAATGACTTCTACCTCTGCTAATCCTGCTACTGCCCATGTTGATGGGGTGACCAATCCTACTGCTGCTGCTGGTGTTACCGTCGAAACTCCGGCGGAGACTGTAATACCAACTACTGGGAACCGTTAGTTGATCCCTTATGATTTAAATAGGCTTGTTGCTGCCTATCCCTGGGGAATGCCCTAAAATTTGCTGCTCACTTTGCAAATGGGGGTGTTTTCTCCCTTCATTAGACTCTCGTTGACCCTACTGTTGCTGGAAATGTTGTTTTCCCATGGGGTGTACCCATTGTCCAGACGCCTCTGGTTGATGATGCCAACCTCGAGGACAATCAAGGTCAGGTTCCCACTGAAACCCCTAATGTTGAAGACAAATACCTAGACCCGCACCTCCACTTTCAGGTTCATACCCATGCTGCTTAACCTACAAACACGAACCAACCTCAAGCTGCTCCACTTGGTTATCCTGGGGCAACTTCTGTGCCTATGCTTACTGTAACACCCTAAACCTCGATAATAGATTTTAAATAAAAATAACAGGAAAAGGATGTTACTCCATCATAAATACTTCATAAATCATAAAACAACTGATGTTGCACAACGGAAATTTACTTAGAAACACCATAAAACATATCTGAATAAAATTGAATTAATACGTCATAATCAAAATTTCATAATAGTTGATTACAAGCAAATAAAAGTATGCAAATGAACGCCCTTATCCCCAATGTTACAGATCAGAGCATTCTTATTCGAAAAATAGAATATAAGGAAGATAAAAGTCTTCTGAGAGGCAATATCCATCTCACTGCAACAACGAACTGCAATCCTGCTAATCACACGTGCAAAGCACACCACAAAACCAACAACCAAGAAAGGGGTGGGAATCTACTTACATATAGTAAGAATGTGATTTCAGCAACAAAATGACATTAAAGAAACATAATGATCATACATAAATGATATATATATATATATATATATATATATATATATATATATATATATATATATATATATATATATATATATATATATATATATATCAGTTACAATCACAAACACACGTCACCATAAAATGCAATGTTATGATCCACCAACTTCATCACCTATATGTACATGGTACCAAAAATATATTATGGAATCAGAGGTATGTTACTGATTTTATTCCACTAGTCCCTGGTCCTTCCCACCCAGACCAACGATCCCCACCAATGGATTTGAGACTCGCCCGTGATCTTTTTCACCAAGACCAACGATCTCCACCAATGGATCTAAGGCCACCAAAATGGACCGAAGTCCCACCTAAACTCCAAAACACATGAATGTATGGTAATATGAATCACGAATATGCATTTCATGGACAAACATCACAATTCACCAAAATTATGTATAATAATTCTTATAAACACCAAAATTATCCCAAAGGATATCACCAAAATAGGTTTCATTCACGAACCACTAATTATCCAATAAGGATCGCCCAAATTCAAATCAACTAAAATTCTGTTTATTAAACAATATATTCACTTTTCTTACCCCCAAAATAATTTAGTTAATTATATTCATAAAAGTGAGTTAAACATACTAATATTTTTATAATATTTTATAAAAGATATATTTAATTACTTTAAGACTATTTTATCACAATTTCAACTAAGAACAAATATTTTGTTAGTTTTAACTTTATTTTAAAAAAATATATTATTATTCACCAAAAAGATTAAACAAAATTTGAAATTTATTATAATCAAAAGGTCTAATCCTTATGGCATTGCCAAATGTCTTTAAATACATAAAACAAACAAAACATAAATTGTTGAAATTTCAAAAAATAGTAAAACGCTGTTTTCGAAACTTAAACGAGCTTAAACGACTTAAAACCCGGATATTCACGGTAAACAGTGAGTTTGATTTCTGGGACAATTCCCTTTCCGAAAATATATAATATGCGATATTTTGACATTGGACGCCAAACTTGCTCAAAATTCTACTGAACCGTTCTTAAGCGTGACTTCTCCTCCGATACGTGCAACCAACCCTCCTACTTCAGGTTTTCCAAGTTTCTGCCTCCCAATGTTGAATTCTTACAACATACAATTCCCAATGGCAAACTCCAAAAAATTGTGATTTTCACCCCAAGATTAATTTTAGAGTTTTTAGATTTTCCCCAAAAAGGTTACAATTAATCATAACCATAAAATAAAGGACAAAGAGTGAGCAAACGAGATTATCCATATGAACACTTGTGAGATATTATCATATAGAATTGACAAAGGATTTTGGGAAAAACCAAATTGACCAAACATTCATGGATCGATACTTTTTAATAAAACAATCACAAACCTTCAATTTTATATTATATTATATTGTGATTTAACATCAAAATTCATTTTTATTAACAAAACACCAAAAACCATTTTATCGATCCAAACATCATATCAAAAATCATATTGATCACCAAAAATCGATCACCAAAAATTATATTGATCACCAAAAGTGATATCGATCACCAAAAGTGACCAAATGAGATTATCCCATTTGAGCACAGATCGTAACAACGATCGACTCCCAAAACTGAAATTTCAATATAAAATATATTATTCATACAAAACCATATCTACCAAAGGGGTTGGCCCAAACCCCATATGGTCAGAGCAATACTTGTATTTTGATTTGATACATTTAACAAAGATGAGAAATAAGCGCTGATGAGAGGGTAAGGGAACCCTCATCATTCTGCTGCCTAAAACTCACCTTATAGTAAGCAATCTCCCCCCTTACCTTATGATTGAGCCTTCAAGGTCTTGATGTTCCTCCCTCTCTAAATCGTTGTCTGACGATCGTTCCAAAATGGTCTTCCTGGACTCAGATGCGTCGTTGCGCCGTTTAGCGATATGCTTCAAACCTTCATTTTTCCCTCACTGTCAGACTCTTCTTACGATATATATTATATTTAATCCAATTAAATATTAATTCCCAAATATTTAATCCCAAACTAAATATTTATTTAATTGATAAATATAATAAAATATATCTTAAATTAAATAATTATTCAATTAAGCCTCACACCTTTAATATTTAAATAAAATAATTATTCAATTAAGCCCCACACCTTTAATATTTAAATAAAATATTTTTTTGATTTTAAAAGGAAAATATATTTTTAACGTAAGATGTCACCCTATATTTAAATAATTAAATAATTATTATTATAAACCTCCAATAATTATTATCGTTATTCTAAATAATTAAATAAAATATACCGCTCTTAACCAAATATTTTAATCATTATTAAATTACTAAAATACTCTCGAATACTCTAAAACTTCATAAAACACTCAAAAGTGCACCAATATCACATAAACAAATTATCAAATAATTCATAAAATGCTATAATTAAATAAAAACAATTAAATAAATTAGGGGTGTTACACTTACCTATGCACCTAACAATCATGCACTCCAGTATGTGCAGATTGGGGCACCTCAGGCTCCTAATGCTCAGGTTGGAGGAAAGTATCCTCACGTGGTGCATGCTGCTCAAATAGTACCTCCTGGTTTCTCCTACCCACTGCAGATGTTGTTTGCTCCTCAGATTGTTCAAGCCATAACTCCAAAAACTTCTCGACCAGCCAGTCAGGTCGTTGTCCCTGCTACTGATTCGGCCTGGTCGGCGAATTCTCAGCTGTTAGACGATAGAATAAGGGCCATTGAGGGTTTCTTAGCCTTCGGTATTGATGCTCGAGATCTTTATTTAGTTCCAAACATGGTGCTTCCATATAAGTTCAAGGTGCCGAACCTACCGAAGTACAAAGGTCTAAGTTGTCCTCGGAGTCACATTACGATGTATTGTAGGAAGATGGCATCGTACATTAACAATGACGACTTGTTGATCCATTTCTTCCAAGATAGTCTATCTGGAGCTTCTCTGGACTGGTACATAAGTTTGGAACTCACCAAGATTAGATACTAGAGAGATCTATCTGAGGCGTTTCTAAAACAAAGTATAATCTTGATATGGCTCTGACAAGGTTGCAGTTACAAAATCAAGCCAGAAATCCAATGAGACCTTTAATGAGTATAATTAGCATTGGCGTGAGATGGCTTTCAAGGTCAGACCAGCTTTGTTAGATAATGAACTTGTTGATATCTTCATGGGTACGCTCCAAGGGTTGTATTATGAGAAGATGATTGGGAGTTCCTCTACAAACTTCGCAAATAGGTAACTATTGGTGAACATGTAAAGAATGGGCTGAAGTCAGGAAAGATCACAGATACTACCGCTCTGCAAGCTACAAATAAGAAGTCACATGGGGGCTTCGCGAAGAAGAAGGAAGGGGAGGCAAATGCTGTGATGGCAAGTGTCCATCCCCAGTACCAGTTTTTGATGGGCCTTATGTCGTACTATCCATATCTGTATGTCGTTGTTGCTCAGTACCAACAACCGCCATGTCAACATCAACCACAGAAAATTAATCAACAACCAGCACCTACTCAGAAAAATCAAAATCAACAGTACAACCGTGACAACAAAGGCCAAGATCGAAGTCAGAATAACAAGAATAATTTTGGTAATCGCCCTCAGATTGATAAAATTTTGGTGTCGTATGCTGAACTAGTGTCGTATTTGATTCACGTAGGGGCTATTGTACCAAAAGAAATCCCTGCGGCCTCTCCTCCTTTTCATCCTAAGCACAATCCTAATGCCCCGTGTGTTTTCCATGTCGGGTATATAGGACATTCCACAAAGGACTGTTGGACCCTCAAATACAAGGTCTAAGACTTGATTAATCAGGAGATTTTGTCTTTCTTTGAGGAAAAACCTAATGTGAAAACGAATCCTCTGCCTAATCATGGCGGTTCAGCAGTCAATGTCGTGATCGAAAAGGAAACAGCAAGATCTGTACTACGGGTCGACGATGTGAAAACTCCGTTGTCAGTTGTTTTGAAGAGACTTGAACAATTTGGGTTTCTAGCAGGTATACATGATGATTGTGCAGTATATGAATATGATCCAGACAATTGCAATGAGTTAAGGGGTTGTGTACAAGAGCTGATGGATTTGGGGTTGATATAGTTCTCAAAGTCCAAGGCAGTAGAAGAGGTTGCAACGATCGAACCAATAACTATTGTGTATAGGAAAAAGAAGGTTGAAACTCATCCCAAAAGGATTCAACCAATTCATTTCTGTGTTCCTAGTCTGTTTCCGTATCAGAATACCAAGGCGGTGCCTTTGAATTATGAGACAACGACGTACCTGGGTGGAAAAGAAATTTGTATTCCTGACACCGAAATCATCAACATAACTGGAACAGGAGGCATGACTCGTAATGGCCATGTATTCACTCCAAAGTACACTCCTAGGGTGTATCCATCACACACAATTATCCCTCATAAAGAGAAGGTCCTTCCTACTCTTACTCCGTAGGCAGGGGCAACTCTACCTGCCACTTCGAACGTGACGACCGTTTCAGCACCGACAAATGTTATTACCAACAAAGCTACAAAATCTGAAGTGTTTAAGGGTAAAGGGCCGATGGTTGAAGACGAGCAAGTTGAAGATCACAAGAAGAGCATCACTTTTGACAAAGGTCAGGAATTCCTCAAATTGATCAAGAAGAGTGACTTTAAGATCGTCGATCATTTGAACTAGACTCCTTCCAAAATTTCCATTTTGTCTTTGCTGTTGAGTTTTGAGGCTCACCGTAAAGCATTGTTGAAAGTTCTGAATACCGCTCATGTGATGCAAGATATCACGGTCGATCAATTTAACGACGTGGTGGCAAATATCACTGCCAATAGGTATTTGGGATTTAATGAAGCAAAACTACCTCTTGAGGGAAACACCCATAATAAAGCACTACATATTTCAATCATATGCACAAAATCTCTTTTATCTCGAGTCCTCGTCGACACTGGTTCTTCGCTTAATGTATTGCCGGAAGCTACATTAAGTCAGTTATAGTTTAAAGAACCCGAGATGAGGACCATCACACTGATTGTTCGAGCTTTTGATGGTTCCTGAAGACAGGTTATTGGGGAAGTGGATATGCCTATTTGTGTTGTACCTCACCAGTTCATCATTACCTTCCAAGTCATGGATATCAACCTAACTTACAGTTGTTTGTTGGGTAGGGCGTGGATTCATGTTGTTGGGGCAGTCATCTCCACGCTGCACCAAAGGTTGAAGTTCTTGATTGATGGTAAATTGGTAATTATGTGCGGTGAAGAAGACTTGCTGGTTAGCGAACTCTCGTCATTCAGATACGTTGAGACATATGACGTGATTGTTGAGATTCCGCTCCATTGTTTAGAGTTTGAAGAAGTCAGTTCTGCTACCGCCAATCATGATCAGTCATCTGCTACCATCCTATCTTCAGTCATAAGTGCCAAGTAGACCCTAGAGAAATGCCCACTATCTGGCTGGGGTAAAGTTGTTGACGTGGCAGAGAAGCGTGAAAGATTTGGTATCGGTTATCGCCCATCATCACGCAAGACAAACCCAAATAAGAAGCAATTCAACCCTGTCAAATTCAGCAGCGACAGCTTTCAAAAATGATCACACTGTGGCAGTCATTGGGGAATCTAGCGGCAGCAAACCGGAGACTCTTATCCTCGTACGCATATGTCCTCCAGGGTTCAAGCTTTCCAACTGGACGACTTCCGTGATTCCTATAGTGTACTCGGAAAAAACGTAATGCATTTTGTTTTCTCAATCCCTTGTCCCCACCCGATACAAGAGGATAACTTGTAAGGGCCTTTATGTTTAAAAGTATTATGTGAATAAGTAAAAAAGTACTTTTTGCATTTAAAACTTGTGTTCCCTTTCTTTCAGTTATTTTTACTTTTTCACTAAAACAACAAAATGGCAAAATATTTCTTTTTCTTTTTGTTTCTTTCCATTTTATTAAAAAACATACTAAAAATAAGCTCATCATATGCAAAGCAAACAAAATTATTGATTACAATATGACAAGAATCAACTGTAAATCTAGATTTCCAATAAACCAAGTTGAAGATGACAGTGAGGAAGATTGTGAATTACCAGCTGAATTAGCACGGCTCCTTGAGCACGAAGAAAAAGAGATTCAGTCGTATAAAGAACCATTGCATGTCATTAATTTGGGTTCTGAAACCGATAAAAATAAGTAAAAGTTGGGACATCTCTTGCCAAACATGTATACTCCGAGTTGATTGAGTTATTACACGAGTATGTTGACGTCTTCGCATGGTCATATCAAGATATGCCAGGGTTAGACACCAGCACCATTGAACATCACCTGCCACTCAAGCCGGAATGTCCTCCTATCAAGCAAAAGCTTAGAAAGACCAGACCCGACATGACACTCAAGATCATAAAAGAGGTTAAGAAGCAGTTTGACGTTGGCTTTTTGGCCATTTATGAGTATCTATAGTGGGTTGCTAACATCGTTCCAGTTCCGAAGAAGGACGACAAAGTCAGAATGTGTGTAGATTACCGAGACCTCAATAAAGCTAGCCCAAATGATGACTTCCTTTTGCCTCATATTGATGTTTTGATTGATAATAAAACTCAGTTTTCCATTTTTCCTTCATGGATGAGTTCTCCGGGTATAATCAAATAAAGATGTCGCTAAAAGATATGGAGAAGACAACTTTCATCACACATTGGGGAACTTACTGCTACAAAGTAATGTCGTTTGGCCTGAAAAATGCAGGGGAAACATATCAACGTGCCATGGTAACCCTCTTTCACGATATGATCCATGAAGAAATTGAGGTTTATGTGGAAGACATGATTGTCAAATCCAGAACTGAGGAAGATCACTTAGAGAACCTGAGGACATTGTTTGCCAGACTCCGAAAGTTCAAGTTGCGTTTGAATCCAACTAAGTGCACTTTTGGGGTCCAATCTGGTAAGCTCCTGGGTTTCATAGTTAGATAGAAAGGTATTGAGGTTGATCCCAACAAAGTTCGAGCCATCCAAGAAATGCCATCTCACCGAACAGAAAAAGAAGTCTGAGGTTTCCTTGGTCGACTCAACTACATCTCCAGATTCATATCACATTTAACAGCTACCTGGAAACCGATATTCAAACTATTGAAAAAGAATCAATCGATTGTGTGGAATAAAGATTGTCAAGCGGCATTCGACAAAATAAAAAAGTATCTGCAAGAACCATCGGTTTCTGGTAGGCCCCTCATTATGTACCTCACAATACTCGATGAATCTATAGGTTGCGTTTTGGGTCAACATGACGACACATGCAAGAAGGAACATGCCATTTACCACCTCAGCAAGAAATTCACTGAATGTGAGACCAGATACTCACTTTTAGAAAAGACTTGTTGTGCCTTAACTCAGGATGTTCGACGCCTGAGACAATATATGGTTTGCCATACCATTTTATTGATATCTAAAATGGATCTGATAAAGTACATATTCGAAAAGTCTGTTGTTACTGGTAGAATAGCTCGGTGGTAGATGTTGTTGACCAAATATGATATCTAGTATGTGACCTAGAATGTGATAAAGGGGGGTGTTTTGTCTGACTACCTTGCTCACCTACATGTGGAAGGTTATCAACTGTTGAGGTTCGACTTTCCAGACAAAGACATTATATTTATCGGAGACTTCACTATGCCAGGCTCCGAGATAAGCCCTGAGGAAGGCCCCGAACTAGGATCGCGATGGACGCTCCTGCTCGACGGTGCTTCCAATGCTCGTGGCCATGTCATAGGTGTTGTTATCACTTCTCCAACTGGTTTCCACCTTCCATTTACCTCCAGATTATGTTTTGACTGTACTAACAATATGGCAGAATATGAAGCATGTATCTACGGTTTGGAGGCGACCATCGACTTAAGGATCAAGATTCCTGAGGTGTACAGTGATTCAGCTCTGGTAATAATTCAGGTAAAAGGTGACTGGGAGACTCGGGATAGCAAGTTGATACCCTATAAAGAGCATATCAGAAAACTGGTACCCTACTTTGATGAAATCTCTTTTCATCATATTCCCAGGGAAGAAAATTAGTTAGCAGATGCTCTAGCTACGTTGGCATCTATATTCAAAGTCAAATGGAAGAATGGAGCACCAACTATCCATATTGACCACTTAGATGAACCAACACATTGTCTAGCAATCGAGGTCGATCCTAATAATAAGCCCTGGTTCTATGACATAAAGACATTTCTAGAGAAACAACAGTATTCCGAAGGTATATCCCTTATTGATAAGAAAGCTCTGAGAAGACTCTCTTTCAAGTTCTTCCTAAGTGGTGATGTGTTATACAAGCGAAATTATAATTCCGTACTGCTCAGATGCGTGGATAGACATGAAGCTAGTACGATCATAAAATCCATACATGAAGGTTGCGAGAGTGTACATGCAAAAGGTATTGTTATGGCTAAGAAGATTCTTCGGGCTGGGTATTATTGGACGACAAGTGAGGTTGACTGTTACAACTTTGTTAGAAGATGTCACAAATGTCATATATATGGTGACAAGATCTTTGTGCCACCGACTTCGTCGAATGTTTTGACTTCTCCATGGTCTTTTTCTATGTGGGATATTGATATGATTGTGATGATAGAGCCTAAAGCTTCCAACGATCATCGATTCATCCTAGTTGCCATTAATTACTTCACGAAATGGGTCGAAGCTGCTTCATAGGCCAATGTCACTCGACAAGTGGGTATTCGGTTGATCAAGAAAGAGATAATCTTCCGCTACAGAATTCCTAGCAAGATCACCACTGACAATGCCAACAATCTTAACAACAATATGATGAAAGAGTTGTGTGAAGAGTTTAAGATCGAGCACCATAACTCCTCACCGTATCGGCCCAAGATAAACGACACCGTGGAAGCAGCTAATAAGAACATTAAAAGAATCGTCCAGAAAATGGTCAAGACGTACAAGGATTGGCATGAGATGTTACCATTTGCCCTGCCTAGTTATAGAACCTCAGTCCGCACATCCACTGGGGAAACTCCATACTCATTAGTGTATGGTATGGAGGTCGTCCTACCAATTGAAGTCGAGATCCATTCACTTAGGGCCATCATAGAGGCCGACCTCGATGAAGCTGAATGGGCTCAATCACGATATGACCAGCTAAATCTGATCGAAAAAAAGCGTTTGACGACCATTTGTCATGGTCAGTTGTATCAAAGACGCCTCAAACAAGCTTTTGATAAGAAAATGCTTCTTCGTGAGTACCACACATGTGAACTCGTGCTTAAAAGGTATTATGCTATTCACTAAGATCCTCGGGGCAAATGGACTCCTAATTATGAGGGACCTTTCGTCATCAAGAAGGCATTCTCAGGTGGGGCTCTAATCCTCACAACAATGGATAGGGAAGATTTTCCATTGCCAGTGAATGCACACATAGTCAAAAAATATTATGCCTAAAAAGAAATGATAAATAAAAGCCCGCGGGGAAAGTGAGGGCGGGGCGGGGAAAACCTGCAGACACTGCACTCTTTAAGCCTAAAAATGCAAAAATTTATGTAAATGCATGTGTCCGCAAAAGTACGTGAAAAAAACAGGACGAGGCGGGGTGGACACATTAGAGGGTGATGACCTAAATCCTTGGTCAGCCCCACACTAAAGTGCGGGCAAAGTAGGCATGCCCAACGAGCCATACCCGTTTTACCACCCCTAAGCATGCGCCAGTTCCATGGACGCTTACGTGCATTTTCTATATGCATATCCAATTGGTTTAACACCAATATATATTCATTTTAATTTTTTTGCTATATATATACACTAATTCATTTTAATTTTTTTGCTATATATATACACTAATTCATTTGTTGCTTAAATACAATTTCGAGAGCATGCATAATTGATCTAACGCATCATTTTTGTTGTGATTTTTTTTTGTTTATTTACAATATGAATAATTTGATATATAGTTGAGAAAGAAAGTTATTTTAGAATTTAAATTAAAAAATATGATTATTTAAACAAAATTCTCCAATATTCACATGTTCAAAATTAAATTAAAATTAAAAATGGCGCTAATAAAAAAGCGAATTCATGGCGCGACTTTATAGAAATTTCAAACAAATCACCGCCATTTATTTAGATTAGATTCATAGCACGTTCCGTTTTCATTCGACTAGGTTAGAGCCATTTTTTTCCAACTCCAAAAAGTGTTTCCTTCAGATCTCAGACTCAGATATGGATAGCGACGACGATTTTCAACCCTTGCCTTCTCCTCCCGTCGTCGAACGAAAGCTCAAGCGTTTGAAGAAAGCATCTAGGGTTTCCGAAAATCCTCAACCTTCATCTCCACCCAGGGTTCCCGAAAACCCTCTACCTTCATCTTCACCTAGGGTTTCCGAAAACCCCCTACCTTCATCTCCACTTAGGGTTTCCGAAAACCCTCTACCTTCATCTTCCCCTATCAAATTATCCGAATTCGAAAACAATTCAGGATTGGAGGAGCTAAACGGAGAATCTATCGACGAAATTGAAACTTTGGTTGATAACAATGTCACTAAAACTGTCGAGGAAGATGGTTTGGGTGCTAGGAGGGTTTTGAAGTTTGATTCTGTGGACGATGAACTTGAAGGAAAGTTTACCGAGAAGACGACGGAAGAAAATACTGACGAGTTAGAAAAAAAGCAGCAAACTGTAGATGATCTTTCTGAGAAGAAAGAGAGTAAGAAGAATAAGAAGAGAATTAAGGATGGTGACCAGAATGAGAAGAAGCAGCGGAAAGAATCTATATCCAGTAAAAGAAAAGCTGAGAAGGTTCACATTTTCTTTTTCAGAGAGTGATATTGATGTATTTTGCTTTTGATTTACTAATTGTTTGATTTGTTGATTTAACAGGAAAGACAGGAGAATCTCAAACAGCTTCGAGCCGAGTCTCAGAGACTTCTTCGAGGTATGGATGATTTTTGGATTTAATTTTTTTTATTCTATTGTTTTGTTTTGTGTTTGTAGTTGCTTACATAGTTTTCTATGATTTGGGTAGAAACAAGAGATGCTGCGTTTAAACCTGTTCCTCTGGTTCAAAAGCCAATTTCCTCGATACTGGATAAAATTCGAAAGAGAAAATTAGAGTTCTTAAAGAAGTAGGTGGATTTATATCAATATTTTGTTTTAGCATGCACTTAGTTTGGATTTTTATTAATGCATACTTGTGTTGGGTTTCAGATCTAATGTTTCTTTTGATGATAATGATGGCTTCACTGTGGATGTTGATTCTGAGCCTCCATGTTTGAGGGAAGAGATGACTAATAAGATTGAAGAAGCCGAGCTTGAAGAAACACCAGCTACATGCCCTGCAGTCACAGAGAATAATTTAAGTGAACCTGATAATGGTGGACCTAACAATGCCTTAGATCAATTGAGTGTTGAAAACATTACTTCTCATGTGGTTAGTCATCATTTCAGCTTGTTATACAATGTTGTTTGGTACTTCATCATATCAAAGTAGTAGAGAATGTTATACTAATGCATTGATTTTGGATATCTGAGTGGGGACTTATATTTATATAACCGTATCTGCTATCACTATTTGTTGAGTAAATTAAGAGATGTGATAATAACCTATAAATTGAGATATTTGAAATTCATAAGTTCTAATTTATATATGATATCAAATATAATTGTAATCTTTTGCCCTTGAAATCTTTGTGCTAGTTTATCACACAGGGTATGTTGGTTTTCATTATGTTTGTATTGGTATCTAAATCATTGCTTATGTTGAGTTTCAGGCTGTGGTTTCAGAACCAGTTAATGCATTTCGAGCTCCTGTTGATGATACTCAGGTTTTCTGTCACCCATTTTTTTAGATGCTTTCCTTTAAATGTAGAATTTATTCACCATGTGTTTGTTTGTTTTTGATTTTTAGGATCTCTTTTCTGATTCTGAAATGAGTGATATTAAAGAAGAGGCTGTAAATGAGAAGTTGAGTAACCCTTCTGAAGAAGTGTTTGCCCCATCTATGCTAGCAATGAACTTAACACTTGATTCTGCTCCTCTTGATGATGATGTGTAAGTGTTTAGACATTTCTTTCTTGTTATCTTCAGATTTAGTCACTTGCTATCATCACATAAACATTGCTTTATTTATTGCCACCATTTGTTTCATTGCTGTTGATGGTGCTATAAAACTATCATTCTTACTTTGGGATATGCTTAATGTGGTTGTTATTTTGGTTTTTTATGTTGGAAAATCTTGATAAGTATCCATGACACATGTATCTTTTTCCTTGACAAATTGTGGCTTTCTAAATGCTATAGTGGACAATTCATTACTTTTTTCCCCATTCTTCTGGAAGTTAAAAATGACAATCACTTCTTTTCTCCAGCTCTTCTGATGAGGAGGACAATAACAAGGAGAACACAGTACCACATTTACAAGGATCAGCTGACGTGACTTTACCTTCACGTGGCGACCCTGTTAAGGCTTTTGTTGATGAAGAAGCTGAAGAGGAAGATGACAGTGACAATGATCTACAACGCTTCCGAGATAATGAAGAAGATGAAGACGATGATGATATTGAAGAACTTAATGATATGATAGCAACTGGATATGAAGAAGAGCCAATTGATAGAGAAAAGCGTGACCAACTCCACCAGCAATGGCTTGAGCAGCAGGATACAACTGGGATGGATAATCTACTCCAAAAACTTAATTGTGGTTCAAGATTGAATGAATCATCATCACTTGAAGTTGAAGAGGAGGACGAGGAAAGCAAAGAAACTGAAAATGAATCTGATGATGATATTGATGACTTTGTTGCTCAATCTGATGCCGTAAAGATCAATCTGAAAAAGGTGAAGCAGATGATCCCTCAGATGTTTACTGATAAAGAGGATGCATATGTATCATCTGATGAGGAAACCGAGGAGAGGCTAGCTAAACAGTCCCTCTCTTATAAAGTTGTAAGTTCTCACTTCTCAGCTACTACAGTAAATGTATTACTGTAACTTTGATTTTGACAGAAGTTTATTGCATTTCCATCTTTTGCATGCACTAAGGTATTCATGTGATGAAATTAAGGTATTTTTGGCTGTTTTCAATATTGTAATGTGAATCAGGAGAAGAATGCTCAATTCTTTTCACCGGCTGAAGATGAAAACAGCAGGGGAATTTTCAATCTCATAAAGAAAACAAATATCGTGCCAGATAACAAGAGAAAGGGAAGAACTCCTTGTAAGATAAATTAATTTCAGCATTTCACCAAAAGCTATGTAATGTACTTCATTCATGCTTCAAAATCATGATAATGCTAATGGTTTCTTCCATTAATGTATGCTGCAGCCATATTTGATATGCCACACATTGGACAAAACACAAATATATCATCAAAGGTATGTTGCTTTTAACTAGCTAGAACATTGCTATTTTACCTGATGAAATGCTCCTTTATTCCAGCAATTTTGTATTTTAGATGATTTTTTCTGACACTAAATTATATATACTTGAACCACATGACTGCGTTTGTCATCAATACAAAACTATATATTTAAGGTGATATTTCTGAGTTCTCTTGTAAATATTTCAGTCATCTTTTATCCGCCATACTTCAAATCAGTCTATGCCTACTTCTAAAAAACAAGGCTCAAGCAAAGTCCGATCATCATATATATTTGGGCGAGATGACAGCAACAGCAGACCTTCAGTGTTGATATCAGAGGATTCTTCAGACGTGGTAATGACTATCAGAAACTAGAAAACTAGCATGAGATGCCATTAGTAACAACTCTACATCTATACAATATAAATATTGGTTTTATATTCTAATGTCCGCGACTCACTGCTGTTTTTTCTGTTCGGATATAACTCAGATTGTAAGAGAGAGTCAAGCACCCAAAGTTGTTTCTGCCAAATTCCAAAGAAATACACAGAGCAAATATGCCGCTTCAAGTTCTAAACCTCAAGAACCAAGTGTCTCACTATTGGAGGTATTAAGGAGGTCTTCAATTCATACAGAGCGTTCTGTCCAGAGTAGCGTAGTTCAGCAAAATGAATCTGTTGTGTTCCAGGCATTTAAGTTAACCAAGAAGTCAATTAAGACGGGAGATAAAGTTTGATATATGGTATGAAATTTTGGTATTCATATGTTATTTATTCGTACCCCTGGTTTTTGTTTATAAAAGAGATCAGTATTTGTTAGTTTTCCATGCGTTGTGTTTTTGGACCACTTCCCTTTGTGGATACTGAAGTAGTGCAGTAATAATAGTTATCACAAAATTATCAATACAAAGTGGGTTATTATTAGGGAAAGTTCCACATCATGTTTTATCTTAAATTTCGTCTCAAATAATGAAGGAAAAAAACATTCATTCCCCTGAGGCCCATCTGTAATGCTAGCTTTGGTTTAATGAAGGTTTTTCCTTTTACCAAAAAAAACTTAGGTATATTTTTAGCCAAGTGCATTTAGTTGAGATGTTATGGGTTTCTTCCATTTTAATCAAATGTTCTGTATATGAATCCAACACAGGACACACGAGTTTTGACTTTTTTTTAAAATGATTTTTACAGTGTAATATATTTTGATGTAAACAAATTTAACAGTCATTTTTCATAAAAGTTTCAAATGAAAATTTGGTTTGAATAGTTATTCTTAAAATGTTATTTTAGGTATTTCATAATTTTATCGAAAAAAAATTTAGATATCAAAATTTTAAATTTAATTTTGAAGCTATTTCAAATAGCTTTTCATTTTCATAAAATCATTTTTAAAAAAACTGTGATTTTGACTATACTTTGATCTTTAATAATTTAGATTTATGTCATAGTATATTAAAATTAATTTTTAATTTATAAAAAATAAATTAAAAAAAACTTAATATTTTGAAAAATGATTTTGTAAAATTCATTTTCAAAAATATAAAGAAAAGATTTATCTTTTTAAAGTTAAAACAAACAGATCCATAGTCATATTTGATTTGGTGATTAGTTTCTATAATTATGTGTAAAGGATATCTAGTTTATAAAATAATATATATATATATATATATATATATATATATATATATATATATATATATATATATATATATATATATATATATATATATATGTATATAAAAGTGGATGGAAATTAATGTAACATATACTCAATAAGGTTGTAGACAATATCATTTTTTGGACTAGCATAGCTCTTTCTTAAAAAATAGTTGGCATTTTGACATTATTAAGCAAAATTCTCAAATATCTCTCATCTGGTGGTCCAAAATGAAATATACCAATTTGAAACTTCTTTTATGGGGGAACACTTCTTTTTTAAAATCTCAAAACAAAATTTAAAGCAAATTGATTGTAAGTAAGATTTTTTTTTGTTTTTCTTATTTTTTATTTGTTTTCATCCATGCCAAAAAATTGGAATTTTGTATATTTATCTTAATGATAACTTGGTTAATTGGATCCACATTATTGAAAATTTAATCTCAATAGAAAGTTCTTTATAGTTTTTGTCAAAACTAAATATTTTTAGACTGCGATGGCAAATATCTGCAATTATAATACATTTTAATTTTGTATTTTAGTAGTAAATGTTTATTATATGGTACAACAAACAATGTTATCTGCAACGATTTATCATTTTTAGTAAAATTATCATTATCTCCTAAATATTGAATATAGACAAACCTCTTTGGAAAATAACGTGCATTTTCCATTTTACATGCAGATTTTATTTATTTATTGAGTGCCACATAAACCAAGATCATAAGTGAATAGACTATTTGAAATAATTCTAGATCAAATTTTTATAAGAATCTCAGCCGATATTATTTGTTGATATCACCGAGATGCACACATCTAAATCTAAATCCAGGACCTAGAAATACCAAAAATATAAGTATATCACTTAGCATAAAATAAATTGATGATAACTAATCAATTTAATTAGAGCTGTCAATTTAGGAGGTTAAAACCTAATTTTTGAAGCTGTCAATTTAAGAGATCGAGACCTAACTTCTAATTTTTAAGGCCCTAAAAATATAGAGGGTCTAAAATTTTAAAAATAAACTAGTCTCAAGATATGTAGGTCCTCTAAACTAAAGATCCATAAAATTCAAGTAAATTATTAAGACCCCATTATTTTTTAAAATTATTTTTAAAAATAAATAAATAAATTTTTAAAAAAAAATTACTTTTTTTTTTAATTTTCAAAAAAATTGATTATTTTATTTTTGGAAAAAATCGATTTTGTTTTAAATAAAATTTATTTTTTTTCTATTTTAAAAAAAATTGTTTTATTCGAAAGAAAATCACTTATTTTTTTTATAGTAAAATCAACTTCTTTTATTTAAAAAGAAATTGATTTAAAAAAAAGATTTTTTATGTTTCCAAAAAATTGACTTTTTTTTTCAAAAAAAAAAAAAAGATTTTTTATTTTAAAAAAAGTTTTTTTTTATTTTTAAAAAAGGTTTTTTTATTTTTGAAAAAAATGTTTTTTTATTTTTTGAAAAATTAACTTTTTTTCAAAAATATCAATTTTTTTAAAAAAAATAATTTTGTTTATATTTTTGAAAAAATCAACTATTTTTATTTTTATTTTTTAGAAAAAAATGGAAACTTTTACTCAACTAACCCACTTTTTCAAAACAATTCCCAAAATAACCCATTTTTCAGATTAAATAGGTGACATCAGCTGAATTGGCGCCTGCTCTCTAAGTTAAAGAGGTGACGCCAATTGGATTGGCTAGTGCACCTGATGTTGCCAATCCAATTGACGCCCATGTGTAAAAAAGGAGAGGAGGTGCCAATTGGTCTAACGCCTCTGTGTATTGCGTATTTTTTTTGAAAAATAATGTATGCTTTAGATAAAAGTCGAAATCGGACCAATTGATATTAATATTAATATGGGTTTACATACGAATACCATAAAGACTAATGTCGTTGATCGGGATGACCTAACCGACCTCCGATACCACATCCCCTGGCTACCCGAACGCGTGACCCTAACTCACGTTGATGCGAGTTGGTTCGTTGGTTAGACGGAAACATACCTAAAGGCAAAAAAAATAGAAGTATTGAGAGACTCAATGCCTTACGTGGATGAGTGCGAGTAAAAAATGATAAAGATGTTATGAAAGTGATGTTTGGACCAAATGGTATCAGTTTGATTGTTGTAATCAGTTAGAAATATTGTTTTTAAATGTCGTGGCTGTCGCGCAAAAAGTCAATTGTTGATCAAAAGTCAATTGTTGTATAAATGATCAATTTTGTAGTCTTTGTACATGTATGGACTTTGAATGTGATTGTACGAAATGATATTTGATATTTGAATGCATTGACTGTTTGAAATGAATTGTATGGATATGAAAGATATTGAAATGAATGAACATGATAATATGAATCAACATGGAATAGACTAAGTGATGAACTTGATGAATACCTAATCATGGATCAATGGACATGACCATAACTTGGATGAAAAATGCGAAGCATGAAACAAAAACTCCAACAAGGCCTAAGATGTACAATGAACTAGGTCATAATCAAAGATTCATGGACCAAACGACAATGACAATGCAAATGGCATGAATGACATTGGCCAGATGAAATAGGTTAGGCATGGACTAAGCTTGAGGATATGATCAAATGAAATGCTAGGGATGAATTGAATCAAGTGGAAGTTGTGATGCCATGAAAATGAGCTTGAACCTATGAACATAGACAGGCAAAAGATGAACATGTAAGGCCAATAAGTGAATGCTAAACAAACCAAAGAAACCTCCATAATAGACCATGAACAAGCGGGCCTTGAATGGATCTTAACCAGACAAGTGAAACATACACAATGGATGATGCAACAACCATATGGTTACCAAATACCACAACAATCATTTCAACCTTTTCTCGACGCATCATTCACACCAATGTCTCCCTTCAATTGTCCTGGTCGTCCTATAATAACTCAAACACATCCCAACTACTCTGGCATGGGTCACGAACTCAGCTATGGTGGTAGCGCTTCATTGCAGGTGGTGGTGATGTTCCTGGACCCTCAAATCCTCAAACACCTAGGGTGAATCATCAACGTGGGTTTGGGCCACGCGTTCGGGTAGCTAGGGGATGTGGTACCAGAGGTCAGTTTGGTCATCCCGGTAAACGTCATTAGACTTTATGGTATTCGTATGTAAATGCATATTAATATTAATATCAATTGGTCTGATTTCGACTTTTATCTAAAACGTACATTGTTTTTAAAAAAAAATGCAATATACAGAGGCGTCAGACCAATTGGCGCCTCCTCTCCTTTTTTACACATGGGCGCCAATTGGATTGGCAACACCAGGTGCACTAGCCAATCCAATTAGCGCCACCTCTTTAACTTAGAGAGCAGACGTCAATTTATCTGACGCCACCTCTTCAAAGTGGGATAGTTTGGGAATTAATCTGAAAAGTGGATTATTTTTGAAAAAGTGGGTTAGTTGAGTAAAAATTTCAGAAAAATGATTTTTTTATTTTTGAAAAAAAATTTGCGTTTTTTTTTGAAAAAATATTTAAATATTTTTCTTCTAGAAACATTTTTTTTTTCAAAGTATTTATTATTTTTAAAATATATATTTTAAAAAAATTAAATATTTTGTTTCAAACAAATTATATTTTGAGTCCTCCCCTTAGGCCCCTTAAAAAAATAAAAATATGATGAGGCTTATCCAAACAATTATTGATTTAATAGGAGACCTAAAAAAATGGGGTCCAGTAGTGGGCCTAATTATCGAGACTTTCTCATTTAGGATTTTTTTGACACCTCTAAATTTAATAATTAATTGCATAAAATTAAACATTCAAAATTTATAATAGATAATGCATGCTTTGAAGGAGAGGTTGAACAATTGCAGAGAGGTGTTTTAGGTTTGAAAGATGAAAGTGTGAGAACATTGTGTGCGTAGTGTGAAAATGTGAGTGAAGTGAGTTTATATAGATTTTTTTTGCAATGATGACAAGGTAAAAATACACAGTCATGGAGGGAAGCGTAAGAGTTTTTAACCTAATTCCAAAAATTACGAAACCCAGTGTGTCACGCTTTCATCACACATGTTCAGAAAGTGGGACAATTGTCACTACTTAGAACCACATGAAATTAAACGATATGACAATCATTTAATGCAATGACTGTTCAGAACCAAGAAGACAAATCAATAAGATTGCTTATGATAAGAACCTTTCAGATTCATGAAACTTCCTTACTTCAGAAAGCTCATGTTTCAGAGTCAACAAATAAGATTCTCAGAGTCTAATTTAGAGTTCTGAAGACTTAAACATTCTAAAATACTTCCTTTCATTCTGGACAAAAATCCATAAATAAGTTTTTCATAATGAAAACGAATCTATCTTCAGCAAGGGGTTTTGTAAAGATATCAGTCCATTGATGATATATATCAATAAATTTTAGATGAAAAACACCCTTCTGAACATAGTCATGTAAAAAGTGATGTTTAATTTCAATATGTTTAGATAAACAAATAGCAAAAGTATTATCATAGAGAATAAGAATCTTACTCTCAGATATCTGATAATCTTCCAGCTGATTCTTCATGCAAAGTATCTGAGTGCTACATCCATAAGTTGCAATATATTCAACTTCGGATGTTGAAAGCGCAATTGTTGACTATCTCTTGTTGGACCATGAGATCAGATTGTCTCCTAGAAATTGACAACTTCCAGAAGTACTTTTCCTTTCTATTCTGCCTCCAGCGTAGTCAGCATCACAATAGCCTACTAATTTATATTCACTTGATTTTCTATAAAACAAACCAAGGTTAGTAGTACCTTTCAGATATCTAAAGATTCTCTTAACAACCGTTAAGTGAGTTTCCCTAGGATCTGATTGGAAGCAAACACATAAGCAGACACTGAATAAAATATCAGGTCTAGAAGCAGTTAGATAAAGGAGAGAGCCTATCATACCTCTGAATCGCTTCTAACTTACCTCTTCTTTCTCCAGAATACATGTAAGATGCATTGGAGTCTTTGCTTGCTTGCATTCTGACAAGTTAAACTTCTTCAAAAGTTCCCTTGTATATTTGATCTGATGGATGTACGTTCCTTCTGAATGTTGATCAATATGTATTCCCAGAAAGAACTTGAATTCTCCCATCAGACTCATTTCAAATTCTTCCTGCATTGACTTAGCAAAATCCTTTCAAAAGGAAGCATTAGCAGAACCAAAAATAATATCATCAACATAAGTTTGCACAACCAGAATATCATTCTTAAAGGTTTTGCAAAAGAGAGTTGTGTCCATTTTTCCCCTGGTAAAATTATTTTCCAAAAGGAAGTTACTTAGTCTATCATACCAAGCTCTGGGAGCTTGTTTCAGACCATATAACGACTTTTTCAATTTAAAAACAAAGTCAGGATTTTGAGAGCTTTCAAAATCAGGAGGTTGGTGCATATATATTTCTTCAGAAATATATCCATTTAAGAATGCACTCTTAACATCCATCTCATAAAGGTTGATGTTATGATTGACTGCAAACAAAATTAAAAGACGAATAGACTATTGTCATACCCTCAAATTTTTCATACCCCATGTCATCTCCTTGAGCCCTAAACCTTAATCATACATCCCATATATGCATCTCATATGCATTTTTACTCAATGGTCACAATGATCCATAAGCCCAAGGCATGTGATTCATCTGCAAAGACCTAAGACCCTCTGATCATGTTGAGGTGTGCCCAAGCCACCTTAATCCTAATATCATCCTCAAGCATCTCACAAAGCTTGGAGAATCACTCAAGACATCTCACTCATTCCCCAAGTTCAATTTTAGTGGTGAGTCCTCTTTGAAGAAGCTTCAAGATTCATCTGGTCACCCAAGGACCAAAGCCTAGCTCTTGACCCTCCTTTGGCTTGTAAAAGTCTTGATTCACCATGGATCTTGACCATGCCATTGAGTATCCCTCAAATCCAAAGTTTGTTCATGCCCCATACCCTTTAAACATCTCAATTTGATCCCTACAACTCAAACCCTAATTCATCTGACCATGAAATTTGATGAAACTTGTGGCTCAAGAAACCCTAATTTGGGGAATTTTTGACCATTAAGCTTGACCATTCTTGACCATCCAATCACCCTACCATTAATTCAACATCATTTCATGTCTATTACAATCCAAATCAACCATTTAAATATCCTCCCAATCCATGTTACAAGTAGTTGGTTCATGCTTGATTTTTCAACTTTCCATGACTTGATCCACCGACCAATTTGACCTAAAATCATTCCGCAAAAGGTCCAAACTTCATTTCTAATCATGATATGATCATTTGAGGTCAAAACATCCATCGTTGTGGCTTGAAAAGCAAGAAACCACAAAAACCCTAAAACTAGGTCATGTTGGTTGGTCACATTTTGACAAGAATGACCTATGTGAATTTACAAAGACCATAACTTATTCATTTTTCAAGACTTTTAAATTCCACTTTCGGACTTTTAAATTCCACTTTCGGTCAAATGTATTAAATAACTTTCTCTCCAGCTTTGTTTCAAGGTCCAAGACCCAATTCATTGAGGAAGGGGTTCAACTTTGCTATTGGCCAAGCTGGTCCAACATGCCTTCCATGCCCTAAAATCATGTCATGACGACTACTTTGGCATGTTGCTACTTCCAAACTACAATCCATTTTGACATGGTTCTTTTGCACTCAATCAAGTTCATGGCAAGGAACAAATGCCCAAAATTGATACAAAATGCACGAGCCAATTTCATTTGGCATTGGTCCAAACATGGGTGTTCATCCTGATCAGCACACCAGACCAAGTCAAGTTAGAATTTGCAAGTCAGCATACCAAGACCTCTAACTCATTTCTTTTGGTCCCTTTGATCCACAAACATGTCACAAATGACATTAAGGTGTGAATGAAGGTCAACATGCACACCAAAACACATCCAAGCCAAGAACCCGACCCCATGTGTAAGAAATCACTTTTTGTCCAAAATGGCAAAAAGAAAATTCTACAGCAGGGTGTCTCTTGGCCTTTGGTTGTTCCAGAAGGATGCTAGGGACCAAGACCAACTTGTCTGCAGTCCAAACAAGCCCAGAAGCTAGTCATTTCATTATTCCCTAAGTCAACTCTAACCACCCTCCCACCCACATGTGATTTCTATCCAAACTCATTCCATTTCCCCCCAAAATCATCCAGACACATTCTATATAAATAGGTAAAGGTTCCCCAATGCTAAACCACGCTGAAAGAGCCCCCCTTCACATTCCGACTTTCTCCCTTAAACCTCTATTAACAGAACTTCAAGTTTTCTGTTTCAGAGCCTTTCAACCCCCAATCTCTGCCCAAAAACACTCACCACCCATCATTCAAACTTCCCAAATACTCAACCATCCTTCCCTGAGCCTCAACTGAAATGAGCTCAATCGTAAAAACTCGCCTGAGCAAACTCTGATCAGGTAGCAATACTCATCCCCACCATTGAAACAAGCTCCAAATCCCTTCGAAATCATCCATTGAACATTTCCCCTAACCTTTTAGCTTTGATTGCTTAGTTTCCAGAGTTTATTTCATTTCTATGTCAACTATGTTCTTCATTTTCGTGATCCAAAACTCCTCACTCATAGCCAATCAATGGGCATTGAGTGGGGAGAACACTTTGTTCATGACCACACAACATGTCTTGATCCTTTAATCTGGTTAAAAACTCTTATTTTTGAAGTTTGATTCTGAGTTGGTTCGAGGTTAAAGACGACTTGGTTCGTTGCCTCACGCGTTATTTCAAATTCAAATAATAGTGTTGTCACTTTGTGATTGGTTGCTTCACGCGCACTTTCATTTTATTTATTATTTTTATTATTTATTCGCTTCGCTTCGTTTTATATCACAACTGGGCCATTGACCCAGTGGGTGAGGGATGAATTCCTCCCATGACCCCAAGGTCAAGAGTTCGATCCTAGTGTCTGCACCTTGACCATATTTTTCCATTTTTATGTTATTTTGGTTTATTTATTTTTCCATTTTTCATTTTCCTTTTGATTTATTTTTTAACGCTCTTATTTTTATTATTTTGAAAAAATGTCAAACATCAACCCCCCTTATTTTTGCCTTTATAATCCAACGGTGACTTATTTTATTTTATTTGGATTATTTTTTATAGACTTTTGGAGTCTTGAAATGAAGGACTAATGAAAATCACTTAAGTCATGATATGTTTGGTTTAGGGTTGGTAAAAACCTTCCATACTTTAAACCTACCATTATATGACCATAAGCTCATCCATGGTACTTTGAAGTATGGATAAGTTGCCCCTATTTCAAACAACTTGGTCATTTGACTTATGATTGAAGTTCTATTTTGTAAACATGGACTCATCTGATACATTTACACTTTGGTTGTTTATGCTAACCCACTAACCCTTTTATACTTTATTTGTCTATCACTGTGACTTGTTTATACTAACCATCTAACTTGTTAACCTTATCTTATTCATATCATCTTGTTCATATAACTTGTCAATATAAATTGCTAAAAACAACTAAAATCAATCATTCAATTTTGGGTTGTATAGTCTTCTTTTTGTCAATCTATTGATAGATGGACTTGAGGTTGAACAAATTTCATTATTGAAAATCTAGGGTAAGTTGATCCATTGATCATATTTCTTACTTTGCATCAGTGATAAGTTATCCCTCAATGCGTCATATTTTGAATCTATTGGCCTAAAGATAGATAATCCTTAAAAGTTGTCCACTTGTTCATAACCCTAACTCTAACTTTATTAACTTTGATTATTACTAACCTTTTATCATTGTTATTATTCATTGTTATTTACTTATTATGTCACTTACATTTAAGAACTCATCATCATCATCATTGTAAAAACTCATCATATATACTTTATTATTGTTCTTTATTATTGTCATCATATAAAAACCACCAAAACATGATAAAATTAAAAGACCAAAAACACTTAATCACTTGGACTTAGAGGATCCCATTTAGGACCTTTGCTTGGAGACCTTTCCTTTACTCTTTTGTGATACTTTGCAAATATTTGGGTTTCATCTGTACTTACATTTCGGTTGTAAGAATGGCATAATGGCACCACCTTAGGGGGACATGTTTGTAAGACCATTATCTTTTGTTTAGCATATGTCACTTTTCACACATAAGGCTTTCTCTTGGGCCACCTTACAATGAGACCCTTTTATTTCCTTGTTGGTTACTTTGCATTCACGTTGCGTAAGCTACATTTTTTTAATCAAATAAACGAACTCTTGATTCAACGTTGAATGACTTTTTCTTAATCAAATTCGAAATACTTAATAACTACGATTAGTATTGTGCACCACAAACCTTAAATGGTGGAGAATGAGTGAGAATGAAGCATTCCTATCCTCACTTTGATTATTTTCGATGCAAGACTCTTGGCTTGTTGTCTAGAATATTCATCTCCACCCCCTAGACTTTAGTGCAATCTAATCACAAACTCTTTTCATAAACCGTTGTTTAAGGTAAAATCAACACAACCCATCAAACCTTATTTTTTTGTGCTTTAGGGCACTACCCGAAAACCCTTTTTATCAAAGGTAAAATCTATCCAACACACAAACATTTTATACTTCGAACTACGGAGCTCTGATTTCTCATCCCCGAATGAGTGATACATAGGCACAAGGGCCCCAATCCTTGGAGAGCACTATAATAATAAAAAAAAACCTCTTTCACACATTCTTTTGAAGATAACACAATAACCGATAAATCTCCGCATACGTAAACAACCCAAATGGTTCCCATGGAGTACCGTGGATGTGAGGGATGCTAATACCTTCCCCTTGCATAACCAACTTCCGAATCCAAATCTCGGTTGCGAGACCAATTCCTTATCCCTTTTCTAGTGCTTCCCGTTCACTAGTCTTTTCTTGAGGGTTTTATCGACTATTTCCCCTCGCCTCTTCGATAGAGGCACATAAATAAAATTCGGTGGCGACTCTTCTGATATGATTTCGTTCAGTCCATCCATTTCGCTCACTATTCCAAAAACCTCGATGGCGACAATTATAACTTAGAAACTGGAGCAAAGGTTTATGTATAGTCTATACTTTCTTGCTGACTATAATCTTGTGCTACCAGTCGAGCCTTGTTTATGACAACCTTGCCATTCTCATTGAGCTCGTTTTTGAAGACCCATCTGGTTCCAATAACATGGAAACCTTTTGGTTTCTGAACAAGATCCCATACATCCTTTCTGGTGAATTAATTCAATTCCTCTTACATAGCCAGAATCCGTTCATTATTCAGAAGAGCTTCATCAATAGATATGGGTTCTATCAGAGATACCAAGCCTTGAAGAGTCTCTTCAGAATGTTTGAATGAAGATCTAATTCCGACTGGAGCATTTTTATCTCCCAGAATCAATTCTTCAGAATGAGAGGTTCTTGATCTACTCTTCTTTTGATGAGTTGGACTAATGATAACTTCTGGTTGAGTCGTATCCGAGTCATTTACTTCAGATACTTTAACTTTGCCTTATGAGTCTTTTTCTCCAAAGTCAGTATCATTGGATTCTGAAAGATTGATCTTCAAATCTGCAAATTTATCAACTAGCTTTGACTTTTCAGGATCAGGCTTATCATTGAATCTAACATGAATTGATTCTTCAACAATCCGTGTTTCAGTTTTAAACATTCTGTAGCCTTTAGAGCGTTCAGAATATCCTTACAACAAACACTTTTGTGCTTTAGAGTCAAACTTGCCAAGATTTTCTTTAGTGTTCAACATAAAACACTCACAACCAAAAGGATGAAAGTAAGAAATATTGGGCCTTTTGTTCTTCCATAATTCATAGGGAGTCTTACCCAGAATAGGTCTAATAGAAACCTTGTTCTAAATATAACAAGCTGTGTTAACTGCTTCTCCCAAGAAATGCTTAGCTATGTTAGTTTCTTGGATCATGGTGCGAGCCATTTATTACAAAGTCTTATTCTTCCTTCAAAAATATTTTCAAATTCGCCACCATGATCACTTCTAACTCTGACTATTTTGCAGTTCATGTTTGTTTGCACTAGTGAGCAGAAAGTAGAGACCACAGAATGTGACTCATCCTTGTGTTTCAAGAACTTTACCCATGTCCAACGACTATAGTCATCAATGATGACCAATCCATACTTCTTTCTATTGATAGAGGCAATTTTTACTAGTCCAAACAAATCAATGTGCATAAGTTCTAATGGTCTAGAAGTAGAAACAACAATTTTCGCTTTGAAAGATGTTTTAGAAAACTTGTCTTTCTGACATGCTTCACAAAGAGCATCTGAAGCAAACTTCAGGTTGGGTAAGCCTCTGACTTATCCAAGCTTATTTAGCTGAGAAATACTTCTCATGCTAACATGGCCCAAACGTCTGTGCCATAACCATTTCTCCTCATTAGTAGACATTAGACATTTTACGTTTTAATCCTCAAGATCAGAAAGTATGAATTTATAAATGTTGTTCTTTCTCTTTCAGTTAAAAAGGATTGTACCATCTTTCTGACTAACATCCTTACAAGACTTTTGATTACAAATGATATCATAACCACTGTCACTAAGTTGACTAATAGACAAAAGGTTATGCATCAAACCATCAACTAAAAGAACATTAGTAATAGGAGGAAGTTTACCGTTACCAATAGTTCTAGAGCCAATGATCTTTCCTTTCTGGTTTCCTCCGAAACTACCGAAGCCTCTAGGCTTAAGTTCCAAACCTTGGAACATAGACCTTCTGCCAGCCGTATGTCGCGAGCATCCACTGTCCAGGTACCATGACTGGTATTTCAGTTGAGCTACTAAGGATGTTTGCACCATAAATTATTTTGTCCTTAGGTACCCACTTTTTGGGTCCTCTGAGAGTCCTTCTTTCAATTTGATGCAAAGATATACCTTCCACATGTCTGTGGTGGTTTAAAAGTGAGTTTTCTCCTTAAGATGACAATTTGTCTCTTTCTCATAAAACCAACCCCAACAAATCCCTTCTTACTTTTGAACCCGAACTACGAGGTTTTAATCCTTCACGGGTACGTAGGCATAAGACTCAATGTCTTTCCAAATCATCAAACAATAAAAAGATGTTTCTTTTTTCTCATCCCCCCAATCAAATAGTGTCGCAACGCGAAAAACAACCGGCGGAAAAAACAGGTTTACAGAGCCGCCACCGACGCTATTCATCCTATGATGGAAAGGGAGCGCAGGACTAACCTAAGAAAGGGAAAAGGAACGGTCTTACGACCAGAGATTACAAGGTACGAGAGTCGGTTACGCAAGGGGAAGGTATTAGCACCCCTCACGTACGCCATACTTGACGGGATCCACACTCAAAAGAATAGGAAAAGGTTGCTTAATAAAACTGCTCAAAGAAATGCACGCACTGGAATAATAAAACAGGTGGAAGAAGATGGAGGAAGTGGACTCGGCAGGATGTCGCATCCTGGGCCTACGTAGCTTGTCAGAAACAAACATCAGAGTCAACGTAGTTCGGGGAAAGGGAACATGCTCGCTAGGATATCGCATCCTATGCCTACGTATCTTCTCTATCCAGAGTAAGAATCAGAGCACTCGTAGCTCGGCTAACGCACGCCGAAACAAAACACCGAAAAGAGACGCTGAGACGTCAAGAGAAACACTCAAAAAGGAAACAGAATGCCAATCCATGGACTTACACCCGACTCTTGACAACAAAAAGGAAACAGAATGCCAATACATGGACTTACAACCGACTCCAAACAAACAACACAAATAAGGAAACAAAATGCCAATACATGGACTTATATCCGACTCCAAACAAAAACCAACGCTAACCAGCGTACACCAAAGAAAAAGGTTATCAGATTGACAAACTAATAGGGAGTCTGGAACTCGAGCCTAATAGTTGTCACACAAACACAAAGAGACGCTGAGACGTCAAAAGAAACAAAAAGGTTGAAAAAGAAAAAGGGTGCCCGGAGAGATCTCGCTCGATCTCCTGCCTACGTATCTCATCTGGTATGAGAATCAGGGCGACGTAGTTCCCCTTAACAGGGGAGAAACTCTCTCCTAACCAGAGACCAGGGAAACAACAAACTAAGAGGGAGACTAACTCGAGCCTAATAGTTGTCATGCAAACCACAATCCCTAAGTTGAGATCTCTAATCAGAACCTAACTCACACAGGAAGTAAGTCAGCTCAAAAACATCAACACCAGTAAACAAGTATCACACACTATATCCACACAAGAGGCTCAGACAAATGGGTAGGCTTTAGTCAAGAGGGGTCATATCAACCTCGACAAACAAGCCAAACTGTAAGGGTAAACAGAAGCTCTTAACCACTAACATTGAGAGTTAGGGTAAGCAGATCAAAAAGGTAATGAGGATGAGACCTCATGCTCTTAACCCTGACCAGGGTGAGCTCAATGACATAGAAAGCATGGGGATCCAGAAAGAGGGTCCCTATTCCACTTAACTGACTCTATACAAAGATTTTGGGTACATGTTCTAGAGCATCAGCACGTAGTGCGAGCATAAAGAACGACTCACTGAATAACAGGGGATTGATTGCTAATCCCTTCTATCTGTCAATTGCCTCTTCACTTAGGAGGACTTATCAAGTAACATGCCTCACTTAGAGGTCTTTGGCACAAATGTAAACAAACACAAACAGAGCCTCTTAAGGAGGACTTCAGCCAAAATGCCTGCCAAAAAGGTGACAGGACTTCCAGACTACATGGAGTAAGAAGGCTAAACTACCTCAGTGGTGTATCAACCACAATCCAAAGCTTAAGCAAAAGCAAAGCTAGCAAGCCACTAATGTACCTGTACAAAAGCTTAAACAGTTAATATCTCAATCAGAAAACCAACAGACAACAGTGGAATCATTCAACAGTTTTACACAATGAACAATGCACAAATGCAAGCACTCAGATGAATTCATCACATCAATTGACCTAAAAAACAACAATAGTTAGTGTTCAAAAGAATTTGCATCTCACAAAGTGAGAGCAAATCCAATCATTAATGCTGAATGTCCAAACCTGAAACACAAAGCACAATTAGTTATGTATAAAAACACTAGTTCAAAAATTAGGTTCAAAACCAAACCAAATGATCAAAACAGAAGTCACTCTTTTGCAAAATGCACAATCAAACAATCAACAAGATGTCCTCAAAAGGACCAATATCAATTCATAAGGCAAGTAGCTCAAATGATCCATGTCATGCAAAGGCAAACAATATGCCCAAATTGGACATCCAAATTAGAAAATCCAAATCAAAACAGAAAAGCATCCAATGAACATGAAATGTTTTATGTGAACTCATCATGTCATGAACAAACATCATACAAAAAATCAAATCCAGAAGATCTCAAATGATAGGTAAACAAAAATGCACAAATTGAATACCAAAAATGTGACACAAATTGTCACACCATATATTCATGTGTCCAAAACAGTGATAGCATATGATAAAAATCCCAAACCAAAGCTCAAAAATCATATAACATGTGACGATCAAGCATGCAAAATTTCAGATCAATTGGATTAACAATGAGCATTTTACAAAGCATTGAATGCAACATATCAAAATGACACAAGGTTCAATCACAAGATCTCAATTAAAAAACCAGCATCAAACAATTCATGTAATAAATACTATAAAAATCTAGAGATCAAAACAAGAGTGTGAAAAAAAATTGGGATCAATTTGGGTATTTCTACTATTTTTAATGATTTTTTAAACATGAACAAATAATATGAAATAATATGGAATAATGAGGGAAAATGGAATTTGAATAAAAATCAGCAATGCACAAAGCCAGATTCGAACACACGCATGGCAGGTCAAATGATAATTCAACAATTAAATTCAAAATCATGCACTGGATTCGAACGCATGCAAGCAAGGATCAATGGCGCCTTAATGAAACACGACGTTCCATTAAATTGCGTGGTAGCCACTTAAGCAGTCAAACAACACGCAGGCACGGTCAATAGCATAACAACCAATCGATTGGACAAGTAAGAGAAACATGGAGGCACACGTGGTCTAAAAACCCTAGCAAACGCAGAGACGCCGGAACAATGGTTCCGGTCGTCTTCCCCGATGGGAATCCGATGGAGATTCATCAAAAATTCCCAGAAATCAACGTATCATACATGGATCGAAAGCTCTTCTCACCAGAATCATGAATATCACACTCATTCAACCTAAATCTCACTAACACGCACGGATCAAAGGGAAACAATTTCATCAACCAAACTTTAAATCAACATATCATGCACAATACTCAACCAAATCAAGATCTAAAACCATCAGCATTCTCAGCACAACACGATCTACATAATTATGTACATGAAACAACAAATGGTGAAGATCGAATTTCAACTTACTTGAGATGTAGTGTGTTGAATTCGTGTCCTCAGGTATCCACAAGCTCCAGATCTTCTTCCTTTATCCTCTAATGAAGCCTTGAGCCAAAATGCACGGTTGAAATCTCCCAGATCTTGTTCAATTTCAAGCTTCCATCAATATATGAATGTTCATGAACCTGCTCAAATCTTGCTCAATTCTTCAAACCAGGCGTGGATTCTTACTCAATGGTGCATGATAAGCCAGAATATGCAGAGAAAATTGGTGTTTGTGTGAAGAATTTTGAAATTCAAGGAGAGAGAATTTTTGGAGGGAGAGTGAAAATTTGAGATCTGAAAAGTTAGTTATGAGCAAATTCAGTTATGGTTTAGCTTTTATATGATTCACTAATGATGCTGTAATCAAAATTAACCATTTGCTAATCATGCTTAGTGAGTTTTTAATACATTTGCAAAAAATGATAAGTGAACCAATATGGCCATGTTACACGTCCAAATTCTCATGCAAAGCCTTGAAATCACTTAAAAACAACCAATAATCATGATGGAAGTGACATTTTGTTTGTAGCATCAACCAAATTTGAATTATCAATTTCCCTCCAAAATGCACATGTATGAACAAATGATCATATGAACTTCTTCCATGCAAAGAAAGGGTTGATTTGGAATCTCTTGGTCATGACAAGTATTTTGCAAAAAGAGTGGACCAATTTGGAGTTTTGAATCAAAAGTTATGCCATGTTGAACTTCCATGCATGCTTTGTGATCATTTGGCCATAACTTCTCAACCAATCATCAGATGATCATGAAATAGGACTTTTTGAAAAGGGGAGAGAAAGATCTACAACTTTCATGTTCACCAAAAATCCATTTGAAGCTTTTTTGATGTTGAAAAGTCAAGTTGAAGGTGGACAAGAAACTTGCCATTTTTGGAAACTTGAAATTACAGGTCACTTTCCATTTTTGGAAACTTTTTCCATGACTTCAAAATCTTTAAGATAGATGTTTAGAATGACCAATAGACCTCTTCAATCATGAGGTGTCTCAACTCATTTCCCCACCTCAAAGCCCTCAGTTGACTGCATAGTTGACTTTCTGGTCCTCAGATGACCTTGAAATGCCCTGATCAGATTGAGCCTCCACCACTTGAGAAAATTGCTCAAAAATGAAACCCTAGCTCATGTAGGCTCAATATAAGATCATATAATCCTCATCCCAAGAAAATGCCTCATCTCCTGGAGAAACCCTAGCTGGAAGAATGGCATTGATTAGGGTTGACCAGAGGTCAAAACCCTAATCCAAAGGAACTTGAGAATGAACAATGAAACCCTGGATGATGATAGAATCATGATGATGGTGATATACCATTGCAAACAAGATAATGCTCAAGATCTTTGAAGAATCAAGAAACCCTAAGGAACTGCGAACCCTCAGATGGTTGATCACCAATTCATAACAAACCCTCAGGCTTGAATCATGTAACCTCTCCATCTTCTGAAAAGACTTTGGAGGATGACCTTCTCAATTCTCATGAAATGCAAAATACAATGCCTAACGCCCTAAAATATGAAATGCAATGTGTCAAACTAGTCTACAGAGAGGAGGGCAAATTTTGAGGTGTTACAACTGCCCCTATTCAATCCACTATGAACCTGTCGATATGAACAGCCTTAGCTTTCAGATGATCAGGGTGAAGAGTGATTGAATACCAAGAACAGACGAACAATTTACGCTCCGCTGGGAATTAAGTAACAATGCCTGTCAGAATCGGCAAGGAAGTGATCTTAAAAGAAAAATCCGTCTGGTATGGTGAGAGTCAGCCTGAACACTGAAAAGAATGTTAGCTTGAATACCAAAATAAATGGTAATACCGGAATAACCATGGCCTGAATGCCGCTCATCAGTCTGAATACTGGAAATGACTTCGATCTGAGTATCGGAAGATATGAGATTATTAATATCGGTCTGAACACCGAGAGACTGGCCTGAATGCCAGTTCGGTCTGGATACCGGAAAAACTGGCCTGCATGCCACAAGTTACGTCGACCTGAATGTCGGAAAACTGGCATGAATGCCACAAGTGCTTCGACCTGAACGTCGGAAACTTCTTCGATCTGAACATCGGAAACCTGACCTGAATGCTACAAGTGCTTCGACCTGAACGTCGGAAACTTCTTCGATCTGAACATCAGACAACTGGCCTGAATGCCACATCCGCTGGGGATTTTTCTCCTTGTTATTATTATTTTTGCTTTTCTTGGACCCCAAATCTTCTTTGATTTTACTGCCAAACAACGAACCCCATTCTCCATTTGAACCCCGTTCTCTAGAAGACACCCTGCGTCTCCTTTTCTCCTGATGGACCCCGATCTCTGCGCTGATCGCATAACTTTCTTCAATCTTCATTCCCATCTCCACACGACGGAAAATTTCCTCCAATATCTCACTACTGGGGAATATTGCTAATTCAAAATCATGATGCTGAACTCCTCGGAGTAACATCTTCACCAACCAGCAAAACCAATTCTCAAACGGTAACCCCGACTCGAGACTAGTTTTATGCTTGCAATGCTGATGCATGATTTTTTACAGCGTAATGCTCCATAACCATGGAAATGCTACGCACTGAGTTATGCAATATGCTATGCTTTTCTAAATGATGAATGTAAAAAAAAGTATCCCCCTCAGGGGACGAAACGAGCAACTCTGCTGAGGAACCCGATATCACTCCACTCTCTACCCTGCTTGGGGATAACACTACTGCTGGGGAAAGCAACCCTCACCGGGGATGACCTCCACTGAACCCGATTCGCTTGGGGACTTCGCTGGGGAAACAGCTACCGACGCACACCTCCGTTGGGGAAACAACAATCTTCAGACCTGTTGGGGAAATAACAATCTCAACCCTGCTAGGGGAAACAACAACCTTCAGGCCTGGCCGCCGAAGAAATACCGATCTCGAACCTGCTGGGGAGATACAGAATGTGGACGCGGAACATCTGTTGACTCGTCGAACACTGGCATTCACCATCTAACCATAGTGTCAATTTTCCACTTCTTCAGACTTTGAAGAGTCTTCTTGATTAAACCTCCAGGATCGTCGCAATTCTTTCGCCGTCTTTACACCATTCTTCAACTCCTTGTCCCTGATTGGACTCGAAGGAATCTTTCATCAAAAAAACTTCACATCACAACCTGCAAGTGAGTGAAAATATCTAACAGCACCTGCAAAAGAGATCGTTAGATAAAAACGTGCCCCAGGTGTGCCAAAATTTCAACACCCAGGTCACTCTACCTTCCAAATAAGATTTCAAGTTCTCAATCCTATAAACATGCATTGGAAGGGACCCTTATGTCTTAAAATGCAAAGATTATTTATCAACATAAACAGATGTTTTTGCAATCAAAGCGGTAGTGAAGACAAAAACAAAATTATTTGACTGAATATGCATTTTATTGATTGAAAAGGCGGCTCATAACTGAGCAATAACAGGAAGCAATCCCTGAAAAGAGGTAATTGCGCACAAAAGGAAAATCTATCCTAATGGCAATGTGAACCCGTGATCTCATCGGGTTCCAATCCGGTTACAACCCATATGTCCTCAAGACTCTCCGTGCTTTCTGCCTTCTGAACAAGACGCTTCCGACCGATCCCTGGCGGGGATTATCCATGGTGTCTTAACCAAAACACAAACGATCATGCTAGACGCAGTTGTTCGTTTCATTCCCTCTTTTGCCTGGACCGCCCTTTCGGGTTTTCAGTCCACCGAGATACCCTTTTTTGCCCAAGCCGCCCTTGTGGGGTTTTCGACTTGCCGGGTGTACAGTTTTTTCCTTTTTATCCCTAATTTTTGCCCGAACCTTTTTTCATTTTTTGGTTCGCCGGGATGCCCATTTTTTTCCTGGACTATTTTATTCTTTTCGTCCAGCGGGTCTCTTATACGAAGTATTTTTTAACCGCGTCCGCATTCATAGGGGATGGAAAATCCTCGCCATCCATGGTTGTCAACAACAAGGCTCCGCCAGAGAAGACCTTCTTGACCACGAATGGACCTTCATAATTGGGTGTCCACTTGCCCCGATGATCGTTCTGAGGAGGAAGGATCCTTTTCAACACCATATCTCCCACATGATACACACGAGGTCGCACCTTTCGGTCAAAAGCCCGCTTCATTCGCTGCTGGTACAACTGCCCATGACAAATGGCCGCCAACCTCTTTTCCTCAATCAGGCTCAACTCTTCGTACCGAGTCCTTACCCAGTCAGCCTCTTCCAATTTCACGTCCATCATGACTCTCAATGACGGAATCTGAACCTCAACCGGTAGCACGGCTTCCATCCCATACACGAGCGAGAAAGGCGTTGCCCCAGTAGACGTACGCACCGAGGTTCGATACCCATGCAACGCAAACGGAAACATCTCGTGCCAATCCTTATAGGTCACGACCATCTTCTGCACAATCTTCTTAATATTCTTATTAGCCGCCTCAACCGTCCCATTCATCTTCGATCGATAAGGAGAAGAATTGTGATGCTCAATTTTGAACTCCCGGCACAGTTCTGCCATCATCTTGTTGTTGAGATTAGAACCATTATCAGTAATGATTCTTTCGGGAACCCCATATCTGCAAATGATGTCTCTTTTCAGGAACCTGACCACGACCTGTTTCGTCACATTTGCATAAGAGGCTGCTTCCACCCACTTGGTGAAGTAATCGATAGCCACTAATATGAACCGGTGCCCATTCGAAGCTGTAGGCTCGATCTTTCCGATCATATCAATGCCCCACATAGCAAACGGCCACGGAGATGACATCAAACTCAATGGATTTGGAGGCACGTGCACCTTGTCAGCATAAATATGGCATTTATGACATTTCCGCACGAAGTTGAAACACTGGGCCTCCATTGTCATCCAGTAATAACCGGCCCTTAACAACTTTTTCACCATCGCCTTCCCACTCGCATGGGTACCAAACGACCCCTCGTGCACCTCTTTCATCAATTGGCTTGCTTCTTTGTCATCGACACATCTGAGCAACACCCAATCAAAATTCCGCTTATACAAAACCCCGTCTTTGTTCAGATAGAATACCATGGCCAACCTCCTCAGAGTCTTTCGATCTTTCTTAGACGCTCCCTCGGGATACTCTTGGGTTTCCAGATAGCGCTTGATATCATAATACCACAGCTTTTCATCATCAGGCGCTGCCTCAACAACAAACACATAAGTCGGTCTATCCAGTCGTCCCACCTCAACACTAGGGAACTAATTCCACCACTACACCTTAATCAAGGCAGCTAGAGTAGCCAAAGCATCCGTAAAAGGATTCTCTTCTCTCGGCACATGATGTAATTCCACCTTGGTGAAGAACGTCAACAATCTCCTCGTATAGTCCCGGTATGGAATTAAGTGAGATTGATGCGTATACCACTTCCCGTTAACCTGATTCACAACCAAAGCTGAATCTCCATAGATGACAAGGTTCTTGATCCGCAAATCAATCGCCTCTTCGATCCCCAAGATACAAGCTTCGTATTCAGCCATATTGTTGGTGCATTCAAATGTTAGCCGGGCAGCAAAAGGAATGTGGGATCCCTTCGGCGTAACCAAAACAACACCAACTCCACTACCATTCACGTTAACGGCCCCATCAAACATCAGAATCCATTCGGACTCAGGGTCAGGCCCCTCCTCCGGGATCGGTTCCTCACAATCTTTCGATTTGAGAAACATGATGTCCTCATCAGGGAACTCAAACTTCATCGGTTGATAATCCTCAATGGGTTGCTGGGCGAGGTAATCAGACAATACACTCCCCTTTATTGCCTTCTGAGAGGTATACTGGATATCATATTCAGTCAAAATCATTTGCCATCTCGCAACCCGTCCGGTCAATGCTGGCTTCTCAAATATATACTTGATCGGATCCATCTTGGAAATCAACAAAGTGGTATGAACCAGCATATACTGTCTCAGTCGGCGAGCAGCCCATACCAAAGCACAACAAGTTTTCTCGAGCAGTGAATATCTTGTTTCACAGTCGGTAAACTTTTTGCTAAGGTAGTAAATTGCATGCTCTTTTCGACCAGACTCGTCATGCTGCCCCAGTACACACCCCATAGACCCCTCGAGGACTGTCAAGTACAGAATTAACAGTCGTCCCTCCACAGGAGGCATCAAAATCGGAGGCTCCTGTAAATATTCTTTTATTTTTTCAAATGCCTCCTGGCAATCATTATTCTACCTGACCGTTTGATCTTTTCTCAACAACTTGAATATGGGTTCACACGTGGCTGTTAGATGAGATATGAACCGTGAAATGTAGTTCAATCTACCTAAGAAACCACGAACCTCCTTCTCTGTTCTCGGTTCAGGCATTTCTTGTATCGCTTTTACTTTAGCAGGATCAACCTCGATTCCTCTTTCGCTTACAATAAACCCCAGCAACTTACCGGATCGCACTCTGAAAGTGCACTTATTCGGATTCAACCTCAATCTGAATTGTCTCAACCGGTCAAACAACTTGGCCAAATCTACCAGATGCCCCTCTTCTATTTGGGACTTTGATATCATGTCATCAACATAGCATTCGATCTCATAATGAATCATATCATGAAACAAAGTCACCATAGCTCTCTGATACGTGGCACCGGCGTTCTTGAGACCGAATGGCATCACCTTATAACAAAAAGTGCCCCATGGTGTGATGAACGTTGTTTTCTCCATATCATCTGGCGACATTTTAATTTGATTATAGCCAGAAAAGCCATCCATGAAGGAAAACACCGAGAATTGAGCTGTATTATCTACCAACACATCAATGTGAGGTAATGGGAAATCATCTTTCGGGCTAGCTCTGTTCAGATCCCGGTAGTCCACACACATCCTCACCTTTCCATCCTTCTTCGACACCGACACAATGTTCGCGACACAAGACGGATAATTAGTGACAGCTAGGAAACCAGCATCCAACTGCTTCTGCACCTCTTCTTTAATTTTCATAGCCATCTCAGGTCGAGTTCTGCGCAACTTCTGCTTCACTGGAGGACAGTCTGCTCTCAATGGCAACCTGTGCACAACAATATCGGTATCCATCCCTGGCATATCCTGATAAGACCAGGCGAAGATATCAACATACTCTTTCAACAAGGCTACCATTCTGCTCTTGACATTCACCTCCAAAGCAGCCCCGACTTTCACTTCTTTTCTGACCTCCTCGGTACCCAGATTCACAACCTCAACTTGCTCCTCGTGTGGTTGAATCACCTTCTCCTCTTGCTTCAACAACCTGGCTAATTCTTCCAGTAATTCACAATCTTCTTCGCCTTCTTCTTCGGCATGATAGATCGGATTGTCGAAGTCATATGAGGGTGTAATAGGATTGTTATCAATGAGATCCGGAGAATGATCGCATCTGCATGAATGTTGATTCATGCATTGCTTTAGAGCCGGAGCGAAGCAAATCAAAAAGAAAATGAAAACAAACATTGCCATTTTTATTTATTTTTATTAAACTTGCAAAAATAAATGAAAAACAGGGAACACCGCTTTTAGTGAAAAAACATCCTTTTATTGATGATGCAAATATTGCAAAATGAAACACATGAGGTGGCCCTTACAATGAACCATTACGTTTCGGGAAAAACGCATGGTTTTCATGCAGACAGAATTGAAAAACAGAAATATTACTCTTCACGCAGAGTGATAGTGATGATCTTTTCGGCCTTCCAGTTCTGGATCTCCATCCCTGGTACGCACGGTTTTATCCACGAGTCGAGCTCGCAGTCACTGTCGATCTCTTCACCCACCGCACAGCTATGGCCTGTATCCTCAGCAATTGCACTCACCGTCATCTGACCATGCGCCGGCATGGGATTAGCATTAACATTCGGCGATGGTGCAAAATTGATGGCCTTGGAGTCTACCAAATCTTGGACCACATGTTTGAAAGCTTTACAATTCTCAACATTGTGTCCAGGGGCACCAGAATGGAATTCACATTTGGCGTTCTCATCATAATTGGCAGGCCTCTGATCCGGTCTCAACGGAGCTAATGTTCTCAACTGAACCAACCCCAGATCTTTCAACTTCTTTAACAGAAATGAATATGTCACAGGCGGCCTATCAAACTGACGATCATTCATCCTCCCTCTCACTTGATACCTGGCCCGTTGTGTTCTCTGTTGAAATAGCTGTCATTGCTGTGGATGTTGTTGTTGTTGTTGCGGTTGTGCAGGTTGATTATCAGCAGGAATTGTTACTGTAGCAGTATGCTGGTAGTAACGATCCCTACCATGTCCTCTCTGGGCATACACAACACTCGTGTCACCCTCCTTCTTACGCTGACCATTACCGAATGGCTTCTTCGATCCAGACGACGAAGCATTTCCCTGTATCTTTCCCATCTTCAGCCAGCTTTCAATTCTCTCCCCTGCCACCACTATATCTGTAAAACCAGTGACGGGACAACCCACCATTCTCTCAGCAAAAGTCCCCTGAAGGGTACCCATGAACAGGTCAGACATCTCCCGATCCACCAGCGGAGGTTAAACTCTGGAAGCCAACTCCCTCCACCTTTGCGCATACTCTTTAAACCCTTCATTTGGCTTCTGAGACATACCCTGCAGCTGGGTACAACTAGGTGCCATCTCAGCATTGAATTGATATTGTTTAAAGAAAGCATCTCCCAAATCCTGCCAGCTCTTGATATCCGATGATCTCAACTTGGTATACCACTCCAGAGACCCACCAGACAAGCTGTCCTGGAAGAAGTACATCCATAGCTTTTGATCCATGGTATAGGCAGATATTTTCCGGACAAAGGCCTAGAGATGAGTTTCCGGGCAAGAACTCCCATTGTATTTATCAAACGTGGGCACTTTAAACTTTTGCGGGATCACAATCCCCTCAACCAGCCCCATGTTTGTCATGTTGATAGCCCCAGGAGTAGCATGGCTTTCCAGAGCCCTGATCTTCTCTGCTAGCACCTGAATCTCTTTGTTTGGTGGTTGAACACCGTACTGACCAAATTGCTCGTTCAGCACAGAGAACTGATCTTCTTCTTTATCCTCCATAGCCCCAAAGAAAGGAGGAAACTGATTATCCTTCAGATTGTTGCCTACAGGACCTAGCCCTCCGCCTGCAGCGAAACCGAAACCACCACCATTGTTGATCACTACACCAGATGTGGTTGACTTCCTCCTAGGATCACCACCATCCCTAGAACCACCAAGACCATTGTTGGAAACACCCTCTTGATTATTGCCACTATTGGCAACCGAAGCCCGCTTAAGCTTTTCCACCTTCTCAACAAGTGCCTTCTGCCCCAAGGCGAACCCTTGCATGACGTTGATCAACTCTCCCATCTTCTCTTTCAGCTCGAGAATGTCAGCGTTGGGTGGATCCATCAGTTTGGATTTGTTGCGCCTGGTAGGGTATCTGTGCGGACGAGCTACGTGCAAAGGAATGATTCTGCGTGCGCGAGCAATGATTCCTGAAACATTCAAACACGTTAGAAACCGACACCTGCAAAATAGAAGAAAAGTTATTATGATTCATGCATGAATGCAATGTCTATCCATATGAGGACCACTCTGTCTTTCGATCCTGATTTCATCGAGACAGATAATAATCCGACAGCAACATTCTGACATCAATCATCTGGTTTTAACGTACAGAAACAGAGAGTTATGACTTAGCAAAGATATCGCCCGACCATGTGCGTGTTATATGAGTGTACGCAGAAAAGCAAATAAAACTCGAAGATCAATCACTGAATGATAATAACCACTGTATATCAAAAGTGCGCCACACACGCGAGATTCATACATCACATCTGATACAAATCAAATTCACAATCCTCCAGAATCAGAAAGAAATACAAGCAAGTGAATTCCGTCAACATGCCTGACGGTAATCCAACACATGATAATACTGCAATAAAAGTCTAAACTGAAGAAGGTCCCACAGAAGGCTCTGCATCATCAACCATCTTGGTAAACTTCACGGCGAACCTGAGCTCAGTGTTCTCTTGCTGAAGCCTTCCCACCTCCTTCTGATGAATCTTCATCTGTCGGAAATAATGGTCCCTCTCAGCAAGATGATGATCTCTCTCAGCCATAATCTTTGCGCTCTCTTCTTCTTTAACTCTCAACTTCACTTCCCAGTCTGCGGTAAGGACTTTGGCTCTAGCCTCCCTTTGAGTCTTCACAAGGACTTGTGTCTTCTTCTCATCTTCAATGACTTTCAATGCTCTGGCCAACTTCTCCTTGGTGCGGTCGTGCTCCTTTGTAGATGACTCTAACGCTTGACTGATCTTGCGGTAATAGGCAGTGTCTATCTCAAAGCGCTTCACCTCCAGAGCATGTCTCTTAGCCTGGTCTTCTGCTTTCCCCTTGACTTCCTGATTAGCCATTTGAATCCTAGAAACACTCATTTCCATCTCAGTCTTCTCTGCTTGCAGCCGATCTCTCTCCCTTTTCATCTCAAGGAACTCTTCCATACTGACAGAAGAACGGGATTCCTCAATCAACGGATACCAAGGATCACCCACAAGAAATGGTAGATGCGTGAGCTCAACCTTCTTTCTGAGCCAATCATCAAATGAAGGAAAAGACCTACTATTAACCCTACCAAAAGGAACCTTGCCCTTCCTCTGAATATGGCGCCATGCTCCAGACACTTGCCTCAACAATGTCTGATTACCCTCAACCGGGAAGTAGAAAGACTCCTGAATCTCACGCTCAAGGGGAGGACCCTCCATAGCAAATCCTATTTGTCTCTTAAGAAGCACCGGGTTGTAATTAATACACCCTTGGACTCCTATAAGAGGCACATTGAGAAAACTCCCGCAACTGCAAATGAAATCTCGTCCAGCCACACCATTGTGAGTCCAAGCTATGTTGGCTCGCAAACCCATCAACTTGGTTGCCCACTTGACAGTATGATCAAGAAAGACAAAAGCACCTCTGGAAGGCAAATATCCCATAAGCCATTTGTATAACAGTTGAGCACAACATCTAACCAATCCCCCACGCCGCTTCTCGTTCCGATTATGGACTGAGTAGTAGACATCCCCAACCAAGGTAGGAATGGGATTCCTCTGAGCAAACATCCGGATGGCATTAATGTCCACAAAGTTCTTCTGATTAGGGAAGAAGATGATTCCATAAATGCTTACAGCAAGCAGAGCACAGACAGTTTTCCAATCACCCAAAACAACATGTTCCTTGGCTTTAGCCTCCAAGAAACTCAGATGAAAATCGGGCAACTTTCCTTTCTCCTTCAAACCTTCCCTAATCACTTCGGGGCTCAAATAAAGAGCACGAGAGATCTTACCAACATCAGCTTCTTCCTTAGTGACAAAGAAAGGAATTTGGTTTCTAATCTGAATACCCAGGATACCGGCATAGTCCTCCATCAAAGGTCCCAACAAGTAATCCGGGAAGACAAAGCATCTCAAACCCGGATCATAAAACTGAAGAAGAGTATGAATGACACTCCTATCCCTATCTGTAAGCCTGAAAACCATCTTCAGAATACCACCATAAGTCTCACGGAATACCCCCACATGGTCAGGCGTAATCAATGCTATCATATCTTTCAGCACGCCAATCTCTGGATCGAAGAAACTGTAGACAACATCGTCTTTTAGGCCGGTCCTCATATCTGGAACAAGAATGTCTCTTAACTAGGATCTTAATCAAGAATGTCCCCTGCATATGGATAAACATGAGTTAGATACGGATAAATGCAAAATGGGAATGATGCAGATGCATGAATGCAATGCACTGTGCCATCCTCCAAGTCATCTGAACCTTAACTATACTGGATTCCAGTCTCAGAACTGATCACAACCATCTGAGGGAATAAATAACCACAAATCCAACTCGGGGTTCCGAAATAAACGGAACCGGAGGATATATCACCATCATCACAAGAAAACCACTGATCGGATAATAACGAGATCCTCTGAACAGGTACCCTCAAATTCAACCCGGGGATCTGAAATAAACGAAACCCGCTGATAAATACCAAGGACAGAACTCCGACGTGTCAGAAATAAATATCCATAAATCCAACTCATAAATAGGACCCAGATCAAGAACTGAACCATTAGTCACCATCAGAGAGTCACCAACAAAATCTGTGTTGTAGGAATCAAACCCTCCCCTCACAGGTGAATTCTAATAAGGTCATCCTAAGGCGGATAATGGTCTCAACAATCGGACAAGATACTCAACGGGTTTGCCCTTTCGGGTGTGCCATTGCAGCTCTCATAAGATCATATAAACCAAAGATCCGGGAAAGAACGGTCACCGAAGTCAACAGCTCAAAAGAGGTAACCCAACCATAGTGGATACTCCACGAGGAGGGGCTCTCTCAAAAGAACCTCGTCCGGCTGTGGTATGTCACGTCGCAACAACATGCTGATCCAACATGTGAGGAGACGTGAGACCACACTAATCCTAGGTGTATACTCGGGCCCGGGTTTTAGCCCCACTCAGAACACCCGCCCCAAATCAAAGGAACCACACATGTCCAGAATCCAACACAGTAATAATATGATGCATGCAAACATATATGCAAATAATCACAATCACAGTATAATAATCATAAATGCAATAAATAAAGCAATAAAAGCAACCAAAACTACCCTAAAGAGCGCTAGGATTGACTCGCTTAGGGAAGATGGACCAGCAAGAGGTCAACTTAGTCCCCAGCAGAGTCGCAACGCGAAAAACAACCGGCGGAAAAAACAGGTTTACAGAGCCGCCACCGACGCTATTCATCCTATGACGGAAAGGGAGCGCAGGACTAACCTAAGAAAGGGAAAAGGAACGGTCTTACGACTAGAGATTACAAGGTACGAGAGTCGGTTACGCAAGGGGAAGGTATTAGCACCCCTCACGTCCGCCGTACTCGACGGGATCCACGCTCAAAAGAATAGGAAAAGGTTGCTTAATAAAACTGCTCAAAGAAATGCACGCAATGGAATAATAAAATAGGTGGAAGAAGATGGAGGAAGTGGACTCGACAGGATGTCGCATCCTGGGCCTACGTAGCTTGTCAGAAACAAACATCAGAGTCAACGTAGTTCGGGGAAAGGGAACATGCTCGCTAGGATATCGCATCCTATGCCTACGTATCTTCTCTATCCAGAGTAAGAATCAGAGCACTCGTAGCTCGGCTAACGCACGCCGAAACAAAACACCGAAAAGAGACGCTGAGACGTCAAGAGAAACACTCAAAAAGGAAACAGAATGCCAATCCATGGACTTACACCCGACTCCTGACAACAAAAAGGAAACAGAATGCCAATACATGGACTTACATCCGACTCCAAACAAACAACACAAACAAGGAAACAAAATGCCAATACATAGACTTATATCCGACTCCAAACAAAAACCAACGCTAACCAGCGTACACCAAAGAAAAAGGTTATCAAATTGACAAACTAATAGGGAGTCTGGAACTCGAGCCTAATAGTTGTCACACAAACACAAAGAGACGCTGAGACGTCAAAAGAAACAAAAAGGTTGAAAAAGAAAAAGGGTGCCCGGAGAGATCTCGCTCGATCTCCTGCCTACGTATCTCATCTGGTATGAGAATCAGGGCGACGTAGTTCCCCTTAACAGGGGAGAAACTCTCTCCTAACCAGAGACTAGGGAAACAACAAACTAAGAGGGAGACTAACTCGAGCCTAATAGTTGTCATGCAAACCACAATCCCTAAGTTGAGATCTCTAATTAGAACCTAACTCACACAAGAAGCAAGTCAGCTCAAAAACATCAACACCAGTGAACAAGTATCACACACTATATCCACACAAGAGGCTCAGACAAATGGGTAGGCTTTAGTCAAGAGGGGTCATATCAACCTCGACAAACAAGCCAAACTGTAAGGGTAAACAAAAGCTTTTAACCACTAACATTGAGAGTTAGGGTGAGCAGATCAAAAAGGTAATGAGGATGAGACCTCATGTTCTTAACCCTGGCCAGGGTGAGCTCAATGACAAAGAAAGCGTGGGGATCCAGAAAGAGGGACCCTATTCCACTTAACTGACTCTATACAAAGATTTTGGGTACATGTTCTAGAGCATCAGCACGTAGTGCGAACATAAAGAACGACTCACTGAATAACAGGGGATTGATTGCTAATTCCTTCTATCTGTCAACTGCCTCTTCACTTAGGAGGACTTATCAAGTAACATGCCTCACTTAGAGGTCTTTGGCACAAATGTAAACAAACACAAACAGAGCCTCTTAAGGAGGACTTCAGCCAAAATGCCTGCCAAAAAGGTGACAGGACTTCCAGACTACATGGAGTAAGAAGGCTAAACTACCTCAGTGGTGTATCAACCATAATCCAAAGCTTAAATAAAAGCAAAGCTAGCAAGCCACTAATGTACCTGTACAAAAGCTTAAACAGTTAATATCTCAATCAAAAAACCAACAGACAACAGTGGAATCATTCAACAGTTTTACACAATGAACAATGCACAAATGCAAGCACTCATATGAATTCATCACATCAATTGACCTACAAAACAACAATAGTTAGTGTTCAAAAGCATTTGCACCTCACAAAGTGAGAGCAAATCCAACCATTAATGCTAAATGTCCAAACCTGAAACACTAAGCACAATTAGTTATGTACAAAAACACTAGTTCAGAAATTAGGTTCAAAACCAAACCAAATGATCAAAACAGAAGTCAATCTTTTGCATAATGCACATTAAAACAATCAACAAGATGTCCTCAAAAGGACCAATATCAATTCATAAGGCAAGTAGCTCAAATGATCCATGTCATGCAAAGGCAAACAATATGCCCAAATTGGACATCCAAATTAGAAAATCCAAATCAAAATAGAAAAGCATCCAATGAACATGAATTTTTTTATGTGAACTCATCATGTCATGAACAAACATCATGCAAAAAATCAAATCCAGAAGATCTCAAATGTTAGGTAAACAAAAATGCACAAATCGAATACCAAAAATGTGACACAAATTGTCACACCATATCTTCATGTGTCCAAAATAGTGATATCATATGATAAAAATGCCAAACAAAAGCTCAAAAATCATAACACATGTGAGGATCAAGCATGCAAAATTTTAGATCAATTGGATTAACAATGAGCATTTTACAAAGCATTGAATGCAACATATCAAAATGACACAAGGTTCAATAACAAGATCACAATTAAAAAACCAGCATCAAACAATTCATGAAATAAATGCTATAAACATCTAGAGATCAAAACAAGAGTGTGAAAAAAAATTGGGATCAATTTGGATATTTTTACTATTTTTAATGATTTTTTAAACATGAACAAATAATATGAAATAATATGGAATAATGAGGGAAAATGGATTTTGAATAAAAATCAGCAATGCACAAAGCCAGATTCGAACACACGCATGGCAGGTCAAATGATAATTCAACAATTAAATTCAAAAGCATGCACACGCCTGGATTCGAACGCATGCAAGCAAGGATCAAGGCGCCTGAATGAAACGCAACGTTCCATTAAATTGCGTGGCAGCCACATAAGCAGTCAAACAACACGCATGCACGGTCTATAGCATAACAGCCAATCGATTGGACAAGTAAGCGAAACGTGGAGGCACACGTGGTCTAAAAACCCTAGCAAACGCAGAGACGCCAGAACAGTGGTTCCGGTCGTCTTCCCCGGTGGGAATCCGGTGGAGATTCATCAAAAATTCCCAGAAATCAACGTATCATACATGGATCGAAAGCTCTTCTCACCAGGATCATGAATATCACACTCATTCAACCTAAATCTCACTAACACGCACGGATCGAAGGGAAACAATTTCATCAACCAAACTTTAAATCAACATATCATGCACAATACTCAACCAAATCAAGATCTAAAACCATCAGCATTCTCAGCACAACACGATCTACATAATTATGTACATGAAACAGCAAATGGTGAAGATCGAATTTCAACTTACTTGAGATGTAGTGTGTTGAATTCGTGTCCTCAGGTATCCACAAGCTCAAGATCTTCTTCCTTTATCCTCTAATGAAGCCTTAAGCCAAAATGCACGGTTGAAATCTCCCAGATCTTGTTCAATTTCAAGCTTCCATCAATATATGAATGTTCATGAACCTGCTCAAATCTTGCTCAATTCTTCAAACCAGGCGTGGATTCTTACTCAATGGTGCATGATAAGCCAGAATATGCAGAGAAAATTGGTGTTTGTGTGAAGAATTTTGAAATTCAAGGAGAGAGAATTTTTGGAGGGAGAGTGAAAATTTGAGATCTGAAAAGTTAGTTATGAGCAAATTCAGTTATGGTTTAGCTTTTATATGATTCACTAATGATGCTGTAATCAAAATTAACCATTTGCTAATCATGCTTAGTGAGTTTTTAATACATTTGCAAAAAATGATAAGTGAACCAATATGGCCATGTTACACGTCAAAATTCTAATGAAAAGCCTTGAAATCACTTAAAAACAACCAATAATCATGATGGAAGTGGCATTTTGTTTGTAGCACCAACCAAATTTGAATTATCAATTTCCATCCAAAATGCACATGTATGAACAAATGATCATATGAACTTCTTCCATGCAAAGCAAGGGTTGATTTGGAATCTCTTGGTCATGACAAGCATTTTGCAAAAAGAGTGGACCAATTTGGAGTTTTGAATCAAAAGTTATGCCATGGTGAACTTCCATGCATGCTTTGTGATCATTTGGCCATAACTTCTCAACCAATCATCAGATAATCATGAAATAGGACTTTTTGAAAAGGGGAGAGAAATATCTACAACTTTCATGTTCATCAAAAATCCATTTGAAGCTTATTTGATGTTGAAAAGTCAAGTTGAAGGTGGACTAGAAACTTGCCATTTTTGGAAACTTGAAATTACAGGTCACTTTCCATTTTTGGAAACTTTTGCCATGACTTCAAAATCTTCAATATAGATGTTTAGAATGACCAATGGACATCTTTTGAACATGATTGAGGTGTCTCAACTCATTTCCCCACCTCAAAGCCCTCAGTTGACTGCACAGTTGACTTTCTGGTCCTCAGATGACCTTGAAATGCCCTGATCAGCTTGAGCCTCCACCACTTGAGAAAATTGCTCAAAAATGAAACCCTAGCTCATGTAAGCTCAATATAATGATCATATAATCCTCATCCCAAGAAAATGCCTCATCTCCTGGAGAAACCCTAGCTGGAAGAATGGCATTGATTAGGGTTGACCAGAGGTCAAAACCCTAATCCAAAGGAACTTGAGAACGAACAATGAAACCCTGGATGATGATAGAATCATGATGATGGTGATATACCCTTGCAAACAAGATAATGCTCAAGATCTTTGAAGAATCAAAAAACCCTAAGGAACTGCGAACCCTCAGATGGTTGATCACCAATTCATAACAAACCCTCAGGCTTGAATCATGTAACCTCTCCATCTTCTGAAAAGACTTTGGAGGATGACCTTCTCAATTCTCATGAAATGCAAAATGCAATGCCTAACGCCCTAAAATATGAAATGCAATGTGTCAAACTAGTCTACAGAGAGGAGGGCAAATTTTGAGGTGTTACAAATAGCAAACATTATTAAACCAAACACATATATTTAAAAGGTTCTTGTAGAGTACTACAGATGATTAGGGTGTTAATACCTTCCCTTTTCATAACACACCCCCGTACCTTTAGAATCTCCCCCCTTTTTTCTTAGCTTAAGTTTAATTTTCTAGATTTGCATATACATATTGGGTTATTTTTGAATCTTTTCCCCTTCCCTTGGATAAATTAAAGTTCGATGGTGATATTTTGATTCATGAGTCAAGTCTAATAAATAGCTTGGTCTTTGAATCTTCACCATGACACATTCCACGCAAGATTGGTGGGAGCTTACCTAGTTAGTACTTGCCATGATAATTGTAAAGAGTGTTCTGTTTATCCAAGAGGATGTAAATTGGTACGAGCCAATATTCAAAACTTGATAGATCAAGGTGTTTTACAAGTTTGTGGTCTTGCAACAAATAAGGAAGTTTCAGTGATTGAACCTTATTTCAATCTACCAGAACCCGTTGAGATAACCTACTAAAGTAGGGATATTGTTCAGTTAACTAGTCATCCATCACCTGTGGTAGTCTGTATTCCTACTCCCTTTCCATTTGAAAGTACCAAGATCGTACCTTAGAAATACAACATAATTGTTGTAGACGGAGAGCCTGAAGATGTTGAATGTGAGAAGAGCTTAGAGGATGTTAGTGCTGATTTCCCAAACATTTTAGGGACAAGTAGAATGACTTACAATTGTCAAATTTATACTCCTGATTTGAATATAACCCCTCAAGCACCGACAAAGGAAGCTACGATTACAGTTCTTACCAAAGAATATGGAGTGGTATAGTTATGGGTGAAATCAGGTGAAGCGGTTGGACTTTTTAAAATGATAAAGAAAAGAGACTATAAGATAGTCGATCAACTAAATCAAACACCATCAAAGATATCTATCATGTCCTTGCTTCTGAACTGCCAAGCTCATAGGGAGGCTCTACTGAAAGTTCTTTCCTAAGCTTATGTTACTCAAGATATAAAGGTTGGCCAATTCGATGGAGTGGTCGCTAATATCATAACTTGCAACACTTTAAGCTTCAACAATGAAGAGTTGCCTAAGGAAGAACAAAATCACAACCTCTCCTTACATGTGCCCATAAAATTCCAAGAAGACGCTCTTATGAGGGTTTTAGTTGACACTATATTTTCCCTCAATGTCCTACCAAATAGGGCACTTGCTAAATTGTCTTACCAGGGGTCGAAGATGAAACCTAGTGCGCTTGTGGTAAAAGTGTTCGATGGTTCCTAGAGGACAGTGATTAAGGAGGTAGGGCTACCAATACAAATCGCCTGCATGTATTCCCAACCACTTTTCAAGTCATGGATATCAATCTTGCTTATAACTTCCTTTTGGGAAGTCCATGGATACGTGTTGTCGGGACAATGACTTCTACCTTGCACCAGAAAATGAGGTTTGTCGTTAACAACAAGCTCGTCATTATCTCAGGTGAAGAAGATTTCATCATCACTCAACTCTCTTCTTTCCGATACATCGAGGCATATGAGGATGCTTTGGAAACTTCTTTCCAACCTGTCATACGGGGAACTGACTTGGGGTATTTTGCTTTTTATCGCAATGTCGCGGATAGCAAGAGTCGCCACCGACTTTTCTTTTATCCAATAAGGAAAGGTGGAAAAGAACAGGAAAGACCTCAATAGATTTTGGGTTCGGGAGGTACATTATACAAAGGGAAGGTGTTAGCATCTTTTGTATCCATGGTTATCCATGGGCTCTTAATTGCTGGATCACTTATATTTTTGTCTGAAAAGTGTTGGTGAATTGTTTAAAAATGTTTCGAAAAGAGAGTTTAACTTTGTAATGATTCTCGTATGAATGTATACAAAGTATTTATCTCGTTTGATCTTGAAAAAAAACGTTTAGAAAAATGTAACTTGGTAATGATTCTAGTATGAATGTATACCAAGTGGTGATTTTCTAGGACTTGCAAGGTGTGAGGGGTGGAAAATGTTTTAGGTTATGATCCAGTAATTGAGAGTTATACCTTCCTAAGGTCGTTATGGGCATTTCCTATCCTTATGAGGGTAAAACTGTCCTTACTATTGAGAAGTAAGTAGTTTTATCCTTTGGATGTAAAAGGGTCATCGTAGGGTCATCGATAGGTCATTGAAGGCAACAGTTGTAAGGATACCTTAGCATTCGAAGGGACGATCATCATTTAACCGTAGGCTACACCGAAGGGTCATCGAGGGACGAAATCATATATTCGAAGGCAACATCCGAGGGACTATGATTTATTTTATGATGATTTAATCGAAGGGCCATTGCTAAGTGTATCCCCACATTCGCGGGACATGACCGTTATACCGTAATACCGTAGGGCAAAAGAGAGGTCCAAGATCACATATTTAGAGGCCATGTTTTAAAGTTAATTAGGTAATTAGGGTGAATCTCCACATTAAAATCAATACATTAAAAATAATACATTAAAATTAATACATTAAAATTAATTAAGCAATTTAGGGCAGCTCTTCACAAGGGTATCCCACAAATAAAGTGGAAGACCTAAACAACAATCTTTTCCTGGGGTGTGTGAACCTTTGCAACATTCAGCAAACGGGTTAGAATACCAAATCAGGGTGCAATCGAGGATTACACCGCAAAAGAAATCACAACAGTAATATGATCAGATAAACAATGCCTGGCTATGATAAAACATGAGTGAAAAATCAGAATAGAAAAGTCGGCTACTGTCAGGTTCGCGCCTGCCTCGCCTAGCGAAGGCTTAGCGAATACTCGCTTCATGCTCGCTTAGCGACGTGCTAGCGAGCGACTGCGGATTCTGGTTTTGATATCAGTACAATTTCAACCAATTTTATGCCTTATGGCTTTCATTACAACAATTATATGGTTAATCATTTAAGGTATTCAAGTGCACACTACAATTCACATGACAAACTTAAGATATTTTCATAAATTTAATCATAATGCCATATGCAAATTAAGAACATAAGGTAGTAATAGCAATTGTAACCTTGAATTGGCCGACCGGATCGAATTGAGCGGAAGTGACCTTGCTGCCGCCGGCTTTTCCTTCAGGGTTTCTCGGAATTCTCAGGGTTAGCCTCCAGGGTTTTCCGTCTGTGAGCGCGAGGGTTTGCTTGCTAGGGTTCTCCTTTCGTCCTTTTTCGTTCTCGGTTTTTCGTTCTCCTCTTTTCGTTCTGGAGTTGGGGTATTTATAATGCTCTTTTTCATGACCTAATGGGCTCAGAATGAAGCCCGAAATTTTCTGTTGTCTGTCAGCTTCGCTAGGCGAGCGTGTAGCGAACGTGTAGCGAACGTTCGCTAGGCGAGCGTGTAGCGAACGTGTAGCGAACAGACCAGTTTGGGCCATTTTCTGGATTGGGCCATTCGTGAGCTGGGCCTTTGTTCCTTTAAGATCAGTGTCATAAAAATGAGTCGGAATGCCCTGAAAAATGTCTTAAAATATTAATGGGCAAATTTTGGGGTATGACAGTTGCCCCTGTTCGATATTCTTGAACCGAGAGAGTCAGAATGGTATGTACGCCATTCGTGGTCTGGAGGTGGAAGATTATTGAACACTTAGAATGCCCCAAAAATTTGCACTTGTCAAGTAGTTAGTCTTGATGGAGATGGGCTTAAAGATGCCATCTAGGAAGTTTGATGATGAGAGCTTCAGAGTACGTCGTACGTTAGAAGATATCTGAAGTCATGGGTGTCACTGGGTCATACGCTAGACCGTATAGTGAGTCATTCATTAGGCCGTCGACTTCACTGGGGAGTTAGAATGGGTCATACGCTGCTGGGGATAACAGATCAGAATGGATCATACGCTAGATCGTATCTGAGTTGCAGAATGGGCCGTCTGTTAGGCTGTATCTGACGAAAAGTAGTCGTATGCTAGACTACACCTCGGGATGTACCGTACGCTAGGTAGTATCTGAGGAATGAAGATCTGAATGGGTCGTACGCTAGACCGTATTGTTGGAGGAGTAATATGCTGGGGATAAAGGATCAGAATGGATCGTACGCTAGATCGTATCTGAGTTGCGGAACGAGCCGTCCGTTAGGCTGTATCGTTACTGGGGGTGAAGGATCAGAATGGATCGTATGCTAGATCGTATCTGAGTTGTGGACTGAGCCGTCCGTTAGGCTGTACCTGATGATGAAGGGGGTAGTCATACGCCAGACTACACTTCAGAATGTACCGTACGCTAGGTAGCATTTGAGGCCTTTGAAGGTCCAAATGGGTCGTATGCTAGACCGTATTGGAGTTGTTGAAGGTCGGAATGGATCGTACGTTAGATCGCATCTGAGTTGAAAGAGTCATATGTTGAGCTGAATCAGAATGAACCGTACGCTAGGCTATATCTGATAGTATTTGTATATGTTGTATTTGCAATAAATGTCTGGGATGGGCTTATAGATGCCATCGTTAGGAGGATGTCAGAATGAATGTTGACATGGAGTATATCTGAAAGATGTAGTTGAATCCTGAATGTAATTGATAAAGATGTCCGTCTGAATGGACCTTTGTTTTGATTGTATCAAGAGGAATAATTAACCTGAAAAATAAAGTTAGCTTCATGCCATGTCATGATGCATGAGATGTTTTATGCTTTCGAGAATAACTGCGAACGATGTATGCATGCGTATGCTGTGAAATGATGTAATGAATGAATTATGCATCCGAAAAGTTCTTCCTGAGGACTCTACTGGGGAGAATAACTCTCAATCTTCTGGTTGGGAGATACTGGTATCGATGCCCCTTTCTTAGCCGGGGATGCTTGATTTCTGTCTGATGGTAGAAATGTTCAACAGAAGCCCGACTGGGGGTGGAAGAGATGACCCATTTGTCTAGTAATGCCACTCTCTTCTGGGAATGACTGGCTTTGCTGGGGAACAGGATTAGCAACGGATTCATTGGAAAGCATGATTAGACCTTCTCCTCGATCCTGAAGCCTAGTAGTAATCGCTATTTCTATTTTATGCACGCATTTTTGGTAAACATCGATCATATCCAAATGCATATATTAATTCGAATTAAATCAATGGACGTTTATGCGAACAAAACAGAGAAAGTAAAACAAGAGCATTTTTTTGAAACTAAAATTATATTGATTTCGAAAGAGGGCCTATAAACAGGCAATTTGTGTACAAGGAGACAAAAATCCTAGTAAGAGGAAATTGTCAGGCAAACAAAGAGAAAGCTATGCAGAAAAAGTCCTATCGATTCTAATTCCACTACTGTCATTATGTCTTCAAGCCTCTCATCTCCCGCTGTCGGATAGAAGTGATTAGCTTGTTCAGTCCTTTGAACTTGGATGAAGCTGTCTGAGAACGGGACATAGTCATACGCTTTAATCCCTAATTTTTGCCTGGACCGCCTTTTCAGGTTTTCAATCCACCAGGATACCCCTTTTTGCCCAAGCCGCCTTTTCAGGTTTTCGACTTGCCGGGTGCACATTTTTTATGTTTATCCCTAATTTTTGCCCGAACCTTTTGGTTCGCCGGGATGCCCTACTTTTGCCTAGGTACGTCGACCTAGCAGGTCTCTTTTATGCGTAGTATTTTTTGACTATGTCTGCGTTCACGGGATGCGGGAAGTCTTCGCCGTCCATTGTAGCTAGTATCATGGCTCCACCAGAGAATACCTTCTTAACTACAAACGGCCCTTCGTACGTGGGAATCCATTTGCCTCTGGGATCACCTTGTGGTAGAGTGATGCGCTTTACCACCAAGTCGCCAATTTGATACACCTGTCTCTTGACTCTTTTGTTAAATGCCTGGGTCATGCGCTTCTGATATATCTGTCCATGACACACAGCCGCAAGTCTCTTCTCATCGATCAAGTTTATCTGGTCGAGTCGAGTCTGAATCCATTCATCTTCATCTAAGCCCGCCTCTTTCATGATTCGTAGAGAGGGAATCTGAACTTCCACTGGTAAAACGGCTTCCATTCCGTAGACTAAAGAGAAAGGAGTTGCTCCTGTCGAAGTGCGTACTGAAGTGCGATAACCGTGAAGAGCAAACGGTAACATCTCATGCCAGTCTTTGTACGTCACCGTCATCTTTTGTATGATCTTCTTGATATTCTTATTAGCAGCTTCTACAGCGCCATTCATCTTTGGTCGGTACGGAGAAGAGTTATGGTGCTTTACGTTGAACTGCGTGCAGAGTTCAGTAATCATCTTGTTGTTCAAATTAGTACCATTGTCAGTAATAATTCTTTCAGGGATGCCATATCGACAAATGAGATTATTCTTGATGAATCGTGCCACCACATTCTTGGTGACAGAAGTGAATGAGGCGGCCTCTACCCACTTTGTAAAGTAATCAATGGCAACAAGGATGAAACGATGCCCGTTAGAAGCAGTAGGTTTAATCTCCCCAATCATATCAATGCCCCACATTGCAAAGGGCCAAGGCGCGGTCAACACGTTCAATGGAGCAGGAGGTGCATGTACTTTATCCGCATATATCTGGCACTTGTGACAGGTTCTGGAGTGATGGTGGCAATCAGCTTCCATGGTAGACCAATAATACCCTGATCTCAGAATCTTCTTGGCCATCGTATGTCCACTAGAATGAGTCCCGAAAATACCGTCGTGCATGTCTTCCATAATCTCTTCTGCTTCCTTTTTATCCACACAGCGAAGCAAAGTTGAGTCATGATTACGTTTGTATAATACTCCATTACTCAAAAAGAATTTAGCAGAGAACTTCCTCAGGAATTTTCTATCATTGATAGATGCCCCTCAGGGTACTCCTGAGTTTCTAAATATCTTTTTACTTCGTGGAACCAAGGTTTTCCCGTACTCCCTCAGTGTTAAGTTCATAACAGTATGCCGGTTCATCTAGTCGCTCAATGGTGATCCTGGGAGCTTCATTGTCCCATCTGACTCTGAACATGGATGACATGGTAGCTAATGCGTCTGCCAACTGATTCTCTTCTCGTGGGATATGTTCGAATGTAATCTCTTCAAAGTATGGGATTAATGTCATCACCCGTTCTCGGTAAGGGATGAGATTCGGATGCTTAGTGTCCCATTCTCCTTTGATCTGACTGATTACTAATGCTGAGTCTCCGTACACACTCAAAAACTTGACCCGCCGGTCTATAGCAGCCTTGAGTCCCAAAATACATGCTTCATACTCAGCCATATTATTGGTACAATGAAAACAAAGTCTAGCAGTGAAAGGCGTATGGTAACCCTCAAGAGAAATGATTACCACACCAACACCATTGCCCAATGCATTAGAAGACCCATCGAAAACCATAGTCCATCGGGATCCTAGTTCGGGTCCTTCATCCGGTCCAGGTTCTTCATAATCAGTAACAAGCATGACATCCTCATCTGGGAACTCAAAATTCATAGATTGGTAATCATCCACTGCTTGATGAGCCAAATGATCGGCTAGCACGCTTCCTTTGATTGCTTTCTGGGTAGTATACTGGATGTCGTACTCTGTTAGAATCATCTGCCATCTTGCTATTCTTCCGGAGAGAGCGGGTTTCTCAAATATGTATTTGATAGGATCCATCTTAGAAATCAATAAAGTGGTATGATTCAACATGTATTGTCTTAGTCGGCGAGCAGCCCAGGCCAAAGCACAGCAAGTTCTCTCGAGCAGTGAGTATCTTGTTTCACAGTCGGTAAACTTTTTGCTAAGGTAGTATATGGCATGCTCTTTTCGACCAGACTCGTCATGTTGCCCCAACACACACCCCATTGAATTTTCTAACACGGTCAAATACATGATTAGAGGTCTTCCTTCAACCGGTGGCATCAGGATCGGAGGTTCCTGGAGATACTTCTTGATTTTGTCAAAAGCTTCTTGACATTCCTCATTCCATATCATCTCTTGATTTTTCCTCAGTAGCTTGAAGAGGGGTTTGCAGGTGGCGGTCAAGTGGGAGATAAATCGGGCAATATAATTCAAACGTCCCAAGAAACCTCTGACCTCTTTATCTGTACGGGGAACTGGCATTTCTTGAATAGCCCTCACCTTAGCCGGGTCAACCTCAATCCCTTTACCACTGACAATAAAGCCCAAGAGTTTGCCGGATCTTACCCCAAAGGTGCATTTGTTCGGGTTCAACCTCAACTTGTATTTCTTCAACCTCTCGAACAGTTTGTATAAATGATCGAGATGTTCCTCCTCAGTATGAGATCTGGCTATCATGTCATCCACATATACTTCTATTTCATGATGGATCATATCATGGAACAAAACCACCATAGCACGCTGGTACGTTGCCCCTGCATTCTTTAAACCAAATGGCATTACTTTATAACAGAACGTGCCCCATTGCGTCACAAACGTAGTTTTCTCCATGTCCTCAGGCGCCATCTTAATCTGGTTGTAACCTGAGAATCCATCCATGAATGAGAACACCTTGTGTTGAGCGGTGTTATCTACCAGAACATCAATGTGCGGGAGTGGAAAGTCATCCTTGGGACTCGCTTTATTCAGGTCTCGGTAATCTACACACATTCGCACCTTACCATCCTTCTTTGGCACTGGTACCACATTAGCAACCCATTGAGGATAAGAAGTAACAGCCAGAAAACCTGCATCAAATTGTTTCATCACCTCGGCTTTGATTTTCTCAGACATTTCAGGACGCATGCGACGAACCTTTTGCTTAACAGGACGACATTCTTCCCTCGTTGGCAGTCGATGCACTACTATATCGGTATCCAGTCCTGGCATGTCTTCATAAGACCAAGCAAAAATCTCTACATAGTCATGCAACATCTGAATCAACCTTCTCTTGACACTGTTTTCCAAGCCTGCTCCTATTTTGACTTCTTTCTTGTTTACTTCAGTACCCAGATTTACAGTCTCAACTGACTCCTCGTGTGGCTGTATAGTCCTTTCTTCCTGCAGTAACAGTCTGGCAAGTTCTCCAGGTACTTCACAATCTTCCTCACTTCCATCCTCGGCTTGGTAGATCGGATTTTCAAAGTCATAATGAACAGTAGTAGAACTATTGTCAACAGGATCCAGAGTGGGTATGGATCTGCAATTCGTTACGTGAGTGTGTGTAAGAAAACATAGCTCGTTTGGAAGATGACAGAAAAGATAAAGAGCGCAATATTTGAATGCAAAAAGTCCATTGATTTATTGAATATGAATATGCTTATGAAGATGACAAAACCCTTAACAAATTAGCTATTGTGCCCCGGGCATAGACACAACGCTTGGAGAAGTTCAATTGTAAAAAAACAAAAATTTGCAACACTAAAATAGACAATAACAATTACTCCTGACTAAAGGAAATCGGGATAGTGTCTTCAGCCTTCCAATTATTGAGTCCGTCACCAATTGTTGGGAAAATCCAGCTATCCAGGTCGCAATCGCTGTCAGCATCTTCTACAACATTAATTTGACTCTTGTCAGAGCTGAACCCCAGGCCAAATTTGTCAGACTTGTACGGTACGTCGATCAATTGACCCCAGCCAGTACGACCACCATCTTCAACCACGGCTTGAGCGTCCTTCAGAGAAATCATAGCAGGAGGAGCACGAATAACCTTGGGTACACAGGAAGTTGGCTTAAGGACAGGATTGGTCGGAGGAACTACTTCAAATGACTGACAAGGAGTCTCAATGAATTCACCATCCATCTCGACGTATCTGAAGGTATGCACACTACTGACAATGTACTCTTCTTCTCCACACACGGTGACAATTTTTCCCTTTGTGGGATACCTCAACTTTTGATGGAGAGACGAGGCTACAGCGCCTGCCCCATGAATCCAAGGGCGTCCCAGTAAGCAGGAATAGGCAGGACGAATGTTCATTACATGGAAGGTAGTGTTGAAGACTTGAGGTCCTATCTTGATAGGAAGGACTACTTCGCCATGGACAACACTCTTCGCACCATCGTAAGCACGTACCACAATGTCACTAGGTTTCAGTTCAATGCTTTTACAATCCAGCTTATCCAGCACAGCTGTCGGCAGCACATTCAAGGAAGAGCCATTATCGATCAACACATGAGACAAAGTGATTCCCCTACACTCAATGGAGATATGCAGGGCTTTATTGTGATTCTTTCCTGCTGGTGTCAGATCAGCGTCGGAAAAGCCTAGGCCATTGTCAACAGCCAAGTGAGCAACATAATGTTCGAACTGATCGACAGATGTCTCCTGAGGTACATGAGCGGTCTTCAAGAATTTTATCAATGCATTGGCATGAGGTTCAGAAGATAACAACAAGGATAACATCGAGATCTTAGACGGGGTATGCCCCAACTGTTCTACAACATCAAAATCACTCTTGCGAATGATTTTCAGCACTTCTTCCATTTCTTGTTTGGCAACATCTTCGGGAGTAACTTCGACCGGTGTCTCTGACTGAGAAGGATTGACTGGTTCCTTTCCTCGAGTTTCAAGGACAGGAGGTGAGATTTCTGGAGAGAAGATCCTTCCGCTTCGAGTAATTTTACTAGTCCCAACAATGCCACTAGTATTAGCAGCATTATCCACTTGCTTCACGCCATGGACGTAAACATCACCGCCATAATTCCACGGAATAGCTTTGCTTGAGGAATACGGGATCGGGCCAGGTGCAGTGATGATTAGGGGAGCAACCCTGGGCTCAGCAGTAATCTTCACAGGCGCCCTGGTAGCGGTAATCTTCACTGGAACTTTGGACCTAGCAATCACAGATATTTCTTCAATAGGGTTTTCCGCCTTAGGAATCCTTTCGAAGAGAACTGTACGATCGTCCATCAGCCGTTGAATACCATTCTTCAATTTCAAACAGTCCTCGGGCCGGAGTATGCAGAGATTGCAATCTTCAGCACAACCTGGAAATAAACCAGCTTGCAATAAATTCCTCTTTATGATCGGGAGAGGAGATGTTAAGTCCGCCACATTGGAAATGTGAGAATCGTCATCCATAGCATTAACAGTCTTGTCATGGTTAGGCATAGGAGCAGTGATGACATTAGGAGTCTCCGGAGGCTCAAACTCAATTTCTCCAGCTTCGATCATATCCTGAATCTTATTCTTCAATGACCAGCAATCGTTTGTATCATGCCCGGGGCTATCGGAGTGATATGCACACCTGGCATTGGGATTATAACGAGAAGAGGTAGTGTTGGGATTTGTAGGAGGATCTCTAAGGGTGATCAAATTTGCCTTTAGCATTCCCTGCAGTGCCTGTGCCAAGGTCATATTGATCCTGGTGAACTGCCTTCTTGGCCTGTCTTGTTTGGGCTGGAAGTTTTGAGATGGTGGTGCTGCAATCGTAACTGCTCCAATGTCGTGGTCACGGTTTTTCTTGTTACGACCCTTTTGACCGTACACAACATTTGATTCGTTCCTCCCCTGATAGGACCTTTTGGTGCTTGCAGAGGTAGCCGCCTGTATCTTTCCACTTCGGATGCCGCTTTCAACACGTTCACCTGTTAATATAAGTTCAGTGAAACCTGATGAAGAACTTCCCAGTAGATGGCTGTAGAATGGGCCGGTCAGTGTGCCCATGAACATGTCCACCAATTCTCTGTCAGTCATAGGGGGTTTGACTCTGCCAGCCAAATCTCTCCACTTTTGAGCATATTCTTTAAAGCTTTCTTTAGATCCCATAGTCATATTCTGCAACTGTAGCCGGGTAGGTGCTAGTTCAGAGTTATACTGGTACTGTTTATAGAAAGCTGTTGCTAAATCAGTCCAGGTGCGGATGTCAGAGCTCTCGAGCTGATAATACCATTCCAACTGTGTGCCAGACAGGCTCTCTTGGAAGAAATGGATCCATAGCTTCCTGTCAGTGGTATGCGGCTGAATCTTTCTCACATAAGCTCTCAGATGCATCTGAGGACAAGACGCACCATCGTACTTAGTGAAAGTGGGGATTTTGAATTTGCGAGGAATGGTCACATCGGAGACCAGACCCAAACTTTCGAAATCCAGACCGGGCGCCTTCTGACCCTCCATAGCTAGCATACGTTCTTCCAGCAACTTGTACTTATCATCTCTTGGAGAGTACTGTTCATTTTCATAATCTTCATCGTCATCCTCAGGGTTGGAGAAATCAGCATTCTCTTCCTCTGAATCATTCTCCGCCCCTCTTCTGGACCATTCGGGATTCCAAACTTGACTCCTGCGGCCTGTCCTTTACGCCTTCTTCCCGGGTTAATGAAACTCACAGCTTTCTTGTCTTTCTTCTTTTCGAGCAAAAGAGCCTTCAGTTCCTCCTGCCCCTTGGATAAGCTTAGCATCATCTCCTTGAATTGAGCATTCTGAGTCTGGAGATCTTTGACAGTTTGTTCGAGATCCATTTTCTGTTTGTAATCGAATTGTGAGAACATTGAACTTGTAAATACCTGTTATGCAGTGTTATGTTATGTTATGCAATGCATGAAATGTTTTCAAGGACTTTTGGAATTTAACTTTGCGTAAATCACCAACAAGAGAGAAATGTTTATTGCTAATTTCTTTGATCAATGTTCATTACAAAAGGAATAATAATAAAAATACAATGAAAGCTCAAGTCTCCCAGGGGCGACTTCTTTTTGGGCGAAGATACGCATTGAGTCTTCGTTCCTCATTAAGCTGACTGGTAAGTTCTAACACTTTCTTCCTTTCTGCGACGAACTGAGTCTCGAAAGTATCCCTTTCTTCTCTCAACTGGATCCAGGATCTCTTTAGTTCCTCAACATTGGTAGGCATATCTGGATAAGGAATGATCTGAGGAGCACCTCCTTCAGCTTCAGGTTCGACAATCTGAGGTCCGATTGCAAGATATGGCATGACAAGTTCACGAGCTCTGGCGCGTACCCATCTGAGATAAGGTTCCATAGGAATAGAATTTTTCTGTCCTAACGTACCTCTCTTCACCATGCCCCAAGCTCGTACAAATCTTTGACGGAGGCCTTGGGAATCGTTGTCATAGTCGAACATGATGCCTTCGATGATCATTTCATGTGGACCATCTCTTCGAGCACAACCAAACTGTCGCAGAGCTAAAGCAGGATTATAAGTAATACCTCCTCTTATTCCTAGGAGTGGTACATTAGGGAACTCGCCACAACGGTCAATGATGGTAACATTTTCCTTGAACTGAGGACACCAACAGATGTCTGGGTGGGAGAGCGACATTATCCTTTGAGACCATTTCAAATTCTGCTCGTTCTTCAAGACTGATTGAGGAAGGTGCGAAATAAACCACCTAGACAACAAAGGTATGCAGCACATGAGAGTCCCTTGCTTCTTCATGGTACGAGTGTGGAGGGAATGCAAAATGTCTCCCAGCAAGGTAGGTACAGGGTTATGAGTGAGAAATATCTTAATAGCATTCATGTCTATGAATTGGTCTGGATTAGGGAATAACACCAAGCCATAGATTAGCAATGCCAGGATGTCTTCGAAAGCACGGACATTCATAACTTTTAAGAATTCTCGGGCCTTATTTGTCAGGAATTTGGCAAGTAAACCCTTAACTCCACTCCTTGTTACCCAATTAGCTTCAATGTCGGACTTCGTCATGTGTAAAGCTGCGGCAACTTCTTCAGACTTCGGAACCTTTTCTAAACCACTGAAAGGTATTTGATCAAGGATAGGTATCCCAAGCAGTCTGGAGAATTCTTCCAGTGTAGGTACCAACTGATAATCTGGGAATGTGAAGCAATGATGTTTAGGGTCGAAGAACTGGAATAAAACTCTCATCATATCTTCTTTGAAACCAGTGGTAACCAAATTGAGGAGAGAACCGTGTTTCTTGATGAACTGGGCATGATCGGGGAGCTCTGACACTAAATTCTTCAGTTGAGGAGAGATTGCTACAAAACTGATCCGGATGGTCTTCCTGGGAGCCATAGCCTTACAAAACAGAGCAAAGTTAAATCCCTAAGTCCTTGAAATGGTTAGTACAATGTTATGATGTCATGATGTTATGATGTTATGATGTTATGAGGTTAAATAAATAACAAGCGCAAGCAAGTCACACAACCATCATTCCTAGGTTTTAAGGCTTGCACGAGTTCCATAGGTAAGTACCCTCCCCACTGAAGTTTAGTTGGTTCAACCTGTCCTAGAATAGTAACCGGGTTCTAAAAGGATCTCAAATCACCGACCTTCCTTTAAGTCCACTTCAGTGCAACACCAAGTGGTTGACCGAAGCTTCCCTAAAGTCCAATCTCAAAGAGTGTAGTATCGAGTCTCAACCAACCCCAGTCGGAACCGAAGTCAGTTATCTCACTACTTTCTAATGGCCAGGATGAGTCAATTAGGGTTCTAAAGGTCTGGTTAATGCTTTAATGACACCACGCGGAAGCCAAATTTTTCCTCAAGTGAACATGAGGAACATCAGGACATCCAAAGTGTCACATTAACCGTAGCCATCATTTTAACCATTCCAGTATACGCCGGATAGTCGCGATGATCTATTGCTACTTACCTAAGGTACACTAGATCCGGGTGTAGGATCTTTCACTCAAAAATACCCAAGCAATCCCTTAAAAGTAAATCAGACAATTTGGAATAAGTGATCTTGTTTTTAAGGTAACCTCTCTTTTTAAAGTGTCCCCAGCAGAGTCGCCAGTTCTGTCATACGGTGAACTGACTTGGGGTATTTTGCTTTTTATCGCAATGTCGCGGATAGCAAGAGTCGCCACCGACTTTTCTTTTATCCAATAAGGAAAGGTGGAAAAGAACAGGAAAGACCTCAATAGATTTTGGGTTCGGGAGGTACATTATACAAAGGGAAGGTGTTAGCATCCTTTGTATCCATGGTTATCCATGGGCTCTTAATTGCTGGATCACTTATATTTTTGTCTGAAAAGTGTTGGTGAATTGTTTAAAAATGTTTCGAAAAGAGAGTTTAACTTTGTAATGATTCTCGTATGAATGTATACAAAGTATTTATCTCGTTTGATCTTGAAAAAAAACGTTTAGAAAAATGTAACTTGGTAATGATTCTAGTATGAATGTATACCAAGTGGTGATTTTCTAGGACTTGCAAGGTGTGAGGGGTGGAAAATGTTTTAGGTTATGATCCAGTAATTGAGAGTTATACCTTCCTAAGGTCGTTATGGGCATTTCCTATCCTTATGAGGGTAAAACTGTCCTTACTATTGAGAAGTAAGTAGTTTTATCCTTTGGATGTAAAAGGGTCATCGTAGGGTCATCGATAGGTCATTGAAGGCAACAGTTGTAAGGATACCTTAGCATTCGAAGGGACGGTCATCATTTAACCGTAGGCTACACCGAAGGGTCATCGAGGGACGAAATCATATATTCGAAGGCAACATCCGAGGGACTATGATTTATTTTATGATGATTTAATCGAAGGGCCATTGCTAAGTGTATCCCCACATTCGCGGGACATGACCGTTATACCGTAATACCGTAGGGCAAAAGAGAGGTCCAAGATCACATATTTAGAGGCCATGTTTTAAAGTTAATTAGGTAATTAGGGTGAATCTCCACATTAAAATCAATACATTAAAAATAATACATTAAAATTAATACATTAAAATTAATTAAGCAATTTAGGGCAGCTCTTCACAAGGGTATCCCACAAATAAAGTGGAAGACCTAAACAACAATCTTTTCCTGGGGTGTGTGAACCTTTGCAACATTCAGCAAACGGGTTAGAATACCAAATCAGGGTGCAATCGAGGATTACACCGCAAAAGAAATCACAACAGTAATATGATCAGATAAACAATGCCTGGCTATGATAAAACATGAGTGAAAAATCAGAATAGAAAAGTCGGCTACTGTCAGGTTCGCGCCTGCCTCGCCTAGCGAAGGCTTAGCGAATACTCGCTTCATGCTCGCTTAGCGACGTGCTAGCGAGCGACTGCGGATTCTGGTTTTGATATCAGTACAATTTCAACCAATTTTATGCCTTATGGCTTTCATTACAGCAATTATATGGTTAATCATTTAAGGTATTCAAGTGCACACTACAATTCACATGACAAACTTAAGATATTTTCATAAATTTAATCATAATGCCATATGCAAATTAAGAACATAAGGTAGTAATAGCAATTGTAACCTTGAATTGGCCGACCGGATCGAATTGAGCGGAAGTGACCTTGCTGCCGCCGGCTTTTCCTTCAGGGTTTCTCGGAATTCTCAGGGTTAGCCTCCAGGGTTTTCCGTCTGTGAGCGCGAGGGTTTGCTTGCTAGGGTTCTCCTTTCGTCCTTTTTCGTTCTCGGTTTTTCGTTCTCCTCTTTTCGTTCTGGAGTTGGGGTATTTATAATGCTCTTTTTCATGACCTAATGGGCTCAGAATGAAGCCCGAAATTTTCTGTTGTCTGTCAGCTTCGCTAGGCGAGCGTGTAGTGAACGTGTAGCGAACGTGTAGGCGAACAGACCAGTTTGGTCCATTTTCTGGATTGGGCCATTCGTGAGCTGGGCCTTTGTTCCTTTAAGATCAGTGTCATAAAAATGAGTCGGAATGCCCTGAAAAATGTCTTAAAATATTAATGGGCAAATTTTGGGGTATGACACAACCACTCGAGATAGCCAATACCACGTTTGTGGAAGTGAAGGACCCCGATGAGAAAGCCAATTTGTCATTTACATCTTTGAAGAGCGCGAAGTCGGCAGTTGAAAGTGGAGGCCCTGCAGGTTGGGGAGCCTTCTTCTAAGAAAGGAGCCCTGTGTTAGAACAAGATTTTGGTTCTGCAATTTATCTCTAAGTTTTAATGATAACAAAGAGTGAAAATTTTTGGTACCCTAATAAGATTTTCTAAGTGTGCAGGACTCTAACGAAAAATGAATTTGATGAACCAACATCTTACATCACACCAAGTCCAGAAAAGCTAACTATCTTATCTGACGCTGAAGATAAGCATGGCCAAAAGAATCACTCACAGAATCTATCATCTGAAGACATCTGAAGATCACACATACAAAAACTCCGAGGATCCTTACAACAGAAGACTTTCTATCTGAAGAACAGTTAAAGAACTTATGAAGAAGACATAACAGACAACTATCTGAAGAATACATGATCTGATAAAAGAATCTGAATTCCGCACACTCTGAATCACGCCCAACGGATCAAAATCATTAACTTAACAAAGAAGTATTCCAAAAATGGTATGAATCTCTATATGGATAATATTGAATACTCTCCAAGACTGCTATGGAAAGATACAAGAAACTTAATGTCATTAAGTTCCATAACCAGCAAGATATCAACATAAATGCTCTCTCCAACGGTATCATCTCTAAGCATTATAAAAAGGTCTCACTATCATCATACCGAATACGAACCCATCACATAAGAATTCTGCACATCCAAATTAAGTCATATACTAAATTCTTGTTTTAAGTCATCACACACGAGTTGTTGCTCTAAGTGTGATCATTGATCATTGTTCTTACTATGTTCATATTGCTTATTTAGAAGCACCAAACACATTCTTGTAATTCTAAAATAGTTGTTGAAAATTCCTAAAGTGACTTGTGAAGTCTGTAGACTTGAGAGGGCTAAGAGATCATTATACTCTTAGACGCTTGTTGTAATCTTTCTAGATTATTGGATTAAGTCCTTATTAAAGGTGAAATCACCTTGGCCGGGTGGATTGGAGTAGCTTTGATTTTCAAGTGAACCAGGATAAACTTCTCTTTTGTTTGCTATTATCTTTGTGTGTGTGGCTTTTCTAAAAGTTTTTATTATCAGTGAAAACAATTCAAACCCCCCATTTCTTCTTTTTCTCCACCTTTAATTGGTATCAGAGCTTCGGCTCTATTATTGATTTTTGAGTCAAACACCTAACAGTGTAGAGAGACCCAGTGTGAGAAAAATACCATGGCTAACACAAATAAAAGAGATAGTTACAACGCTAAACCTCCAGTGTTCGATGGAGAGAAATTCGACTATTGGAAGGACAAAATTGAAAGATTATTTCTAGGCTATGACACTGACCTATGAGACATCATTTCAAATGGTTATGAAACACATGTATCTGATGCTGGTATTTTCATTACCAAAAGCAAAATGACAGATGATCAGAAGCATGATTTCAAGAATCACCATAAAGCCAGAACTATTCTATTGAATGCTATATCCTACAATGAATACAAAAAAATCACCAACAGGGAAACAACGAAAGAGATCCTTGATTCCTTAAAGATGACTCACAAAGGCAATAATCAAGTCAAAGAGACTAAGGCTTTGGCCTTAGTCCAAAAATATGAAGCCTTCAGAATGGAGGATGATGAAGCGGAAGAGGTAATGTTTTATAGATTCCAAAATTTAGTTGCAGGACTCAAGGTTCTGGACAAAGGATACACAACTGTAGATCATGTCAAAAAGATAATCAGAAGTCTTCCAAAGAAGTGGAGAACTATGGTTACTGCCTTAAAGCTATCCAAGGATCTGAATAACATAAGCCTGTAAGAACTCATCAGCTCCCTCAAGAGCCATGAGATAGAGCTAGAGGAAGATGAACCTCAAAAGAAAAGCAAATCAGTGGCTCTGAAGTCCAGATCAGAAAGACGAAAGCCAGAAAGGAACAAAGCCTTTCAAACTGAGGAAGAAGACGACGATGACTCTGAAAAGGAATATTCTGATGATGAAGAAGAGTTATCTTTTTTATCTATAAGAGTCAAACAACTCTAGAGAAAAAGGAATAACAACTTCAGAAGACTCATACAGAAGGGAGATCATTCTGAGTCAACTTCCAGAGGTAGACCGAACAAAGAGGTAACCTACGATGAATGTAAAGAACCAGGACACTACAGAAATGAATGCCCAAAGCTCAAGAAAGAAAGTTCCAGAAAAGAAGGATTCAAGAAAAACTCCTTCAAAACTAAGAAGGGCCTCATGGAAACCTGGGATGACTCTAAATCTGACGCTTCAGAATCAGAATCTGAAGAGGAACATGCAAATGTTGCCTTCATGGCTACCACATCCGGAAGTTCATCCGAAAAAGAATCTGACTCTGAAGAGGTATTTTTTGATTTCTCTCGCTCTGATCTGGAAGCCTGCTTATCAGAATCTCTAAGCTCTTATTGGAAGCTTTGACAGAAATTCAAGATCCTAAAAAGGGTCCATGAAGAAACTGTTGAAGAGTGTGATAAGTTTGAGAAAATAATTTCTGAACTTAAAGGAAACATTTTTGTCCTTGAAAAAGAAAATGAATTATCAACCAAAAAATGCTTAAAACTTGAAGAAACTTTTTCCAAAGCTCCATCAACTTATGACACCATCATATATAAATATGAAAAATATTTTAAGAAAATTTTGAAAAATGGGCTTGAAAGAAGCTAAATGGCTTCTATGATTTATGGTGTTAGTCACAATAAGAAAAGAGGAGTTGGATATGACTCTGATGAAGATGAGAAAATACCTTATGCAGGAGACCAACCTAAATCTCCTTTTTCTTATCATTACACACATGCATAAACATAAATATTTAATAATTCCAGAAAATCCAAAGTTTCCAGAAACTCTGGGAGAACTAATCATAAAGGACCCAAAAGATTATGGGTACTGAAATATAAAATAGTACATGTTACAAATATCTTGTACAGCTGAGTTAAAACACCAATCATGGTACCTGAACTCTGGATGCTCGCGACACATGACGGGAAGCAAGCATATGTTCCAAAGCCTGGAACTTAAAGACGCTGGCCTCGTAGGCTTTGGAGGAGATCAGAAAGGAAGAATCAGAGGACCTGGAACGGTTGGTAATGGACCTCTTCCCTCTATTTCTGATGTTCTTACGTAGAAGGATTAATGCATAACTTGTTATCCATAAGTCAATTAAGTGATAATGGTTATGATATAATCTTTAATCAAAAAATGTGCAAAGCTATTAATCAGAAGAATGGCACAGTCCTTTTCACTAGTAAGAGGAAGAAAAACATCTACAAAATTAAACTTTCAGATTTAAAGAATCAAAATGTAAAATGTTTAATGTTTGTAAATAAAGAGCAATGGGTGTGACATAGACGCTCGGGTCACATTAGCATGAGGAGGATTTCTCAACTAAATAAACTTGAGTTAGTCAGAGGCCTACCTAAGCTGAAGTTTTTTTCAGATGCTCTTTGTGACGCATGTCAGAAGGGAAAATTTTCTAAAACAACTTTCAAAAATAAAAATGTTGTTTCTACCTGTAAGTCTCTAGAGCTTCTACACATTGACTTGTTTGGACCTATTAAGACAACGTCAGTCAATGGTAAGAATTATGGACTTGTCATTACTAATGATTATAGTCGTTGGACATGGGTGAAATTCATAAGACACAAGAATGAGTCACATTCTGTGTTCACTAGTTTCTGCTCAAAAGTGTAAAATGAATTTGACTCTGAAATCATCAGAGTCAGAAGCGATCATGGTGGAGAATTTGAAAACAAACTTTTTGAAGAGCTTTTTGATTATAATGGAATATACCATGATTTCTCCTGTCCTAGAACTCCACAACAAAATGAAGTTGTAGAAAGGAAGAATAGAACACTCCAAGAAATGGCCAAAACCATGATCAATGAAACAAACGTAGCTAAGCACTTCTGGGCTTAATCTATGAACACAACATGTTATATTCAGAATAGAATCTCTATTAGACCTATTCTGGAGAAGACTCCTTATGAACTATGTAAGGGGAAAAAACCCAACATTACCTATTTTCATCCTTTTGGATGTCCTTGTTTTATCCTAAATACTAAAGATAATCTGAACAAGTTTGACTCTAAAGCACAAAAATGTATTATGTTGGGATACTCAGAACACTCTAAAGGCTATAGAGTATACAATCCAGAAACACAAATTGTGGAAGAATCAATACATGTCAGATTTGATGATAAGCTTGACTCTAAAAAGTCAAAGCTAGTTAAGAATTTTGCAGATTTGGAGATAACTCTTGCAGGCTCTGATGAAAATACCAAAGAATCTGAAGAAGCAGAAAGGGAAACGTCAGAAGCACCTGTAGTCTCAATTAGTCAAAAAAGATCAAGCAATAGACAAAACATTTCTAAAGAATTGATTATGGGGAACAAAAACGAACCTGTCAGAATAAGATCAACATTCAAAGGTTCTGAAGAAACACTTATGAGACTAGTATCTCTGATAGAGCCAACATCCTGTAAAGAAGAACTTCAAGACAAAGAATGGATTCTGGAAATGGAAGAAGAACTTGATCAATTTGTAAAGAACGATGTATGAGATCTTCACCAAAACCCAAGGGAACCCACATGATTGGAACCAAATGGGTGTACAGAAACAAACTCAATGAAAAGGATGAAGTGGTCAGAAATAAAGCACGACTGGTGGCACAAGGTTACAGTCAACAAGAAGGTATTTACTACAATGAAACCTTTGCTCCAATCGCCAAGTTAGAATCTATCCGTCTACTAGTATTGTTTGTTGTAAATTACTTCATCAAACTATATCCGATGGATGTCAAAAGTGCATTTCTGAATGGATATATTTCTATGTTCATCAAACTCCTGGTTTTGAAAACTCAAAATGTCTAGAACATGTTTTTAAACTGAAAAAATCTCTTTATGGTCTGAAACAAGCTCCCCGAGCTTGGTATGAAAGACTAAGTTCTTTTCTTCTGGAAAATGATTTTATCAGAGGCAAAGTCGATTCCACTCTCTTCTATAAAAACATCAGAAACGGCCTTATTTTATGTCAAGTATATGTTGATTACATAATTTTTGGTTCTGCTAACCCCTCTATCAAACAAGAATTTTCTGAGCTAATGCAAACTGAATTCGAAATGAGTTTGATGCAAGAATTAAAGTTCTTTATGAGAATTCAAATCAATCAAACATCAGATGCTACTTATATATATCAAAGTAAATACATAAAATACATTTTGAAGAAGTTTGAAATGTCAGAAAGCAAACCAGCAAAGACTCCTATGCACCCCACTTGCATTCTGAAGAAAGAAGAGGTAAGTCAAAAGGTTTGTTAGAAACTCTATCGTGGTATGACATGTTCTCTTCTCTATCTTATTTCTACGCGTCTAAATATTTTATTCAGCATGTGTCTCTGCGCCAAATTTCAATCAGATCCAAGGGAATCTCACTTAACTGTTGTTAAGAAAATCCTGAGGTATCTGAGAGGAACATCTAACCTTGGCCTGATGTCTAAGAAAACATTAGAGTATAGGTTTTCTGGGTATTGTGATGTAAATTACGCCGGAGACAAATTGGAACGTAAAAGAACATCTGAGAACTATCAGTTTCTGGGAGGAAACCTCATCTCATGGGCTAACAAAAGACAATCAATCATTGCACTCTCAACTGCTGAAGCAGAATACATCTCAACTTCATTATGTTGCACCCATATGCTTTGGATGAAGAATCAGTTAGAGGACTTTCAGATATATGAGAGTAACATCCCTATCTTTTGTGACAATACTACTTCCATATGTTTAAGTAAGAATCCTATTTTGCATTCCAGAGCGAAGCACATAGAAATTAAACATCATTTTATCAGAGACTATGTTCAGAAAGGGGTAATAATTTTAAAATTCATAGATACAGACCATCAATGGGCTGACATATTCACAAAACCCTTAGCTGAAGATAGATTCTCCTTCATTCTAAAACATTTAAACATGGAAGATTTCCCAGAATGAATCTGAACTAGTGTTTCTCTTCCGACTTGTTAAAATAGGCTCTGACTTAAATCTATTGTTAGCCATCTGGTTCTGGTTCTGATACTTCTACCACTTAGATGTTATTTGAATTAGAATCCCTCTGAATCATGAACCTTTTGGTATTCTTGATGTCAGAAACATCAACATGTGGCCTCTCTGTAGGTGTTTAATTGGCTGCATTATATGGTAAAACACTAGATGGTCACTAATGTCTTGACTGATGTCATGACATGTATGTGTGACTACAGTGTAGTTACTGCAGGACTAGCTAACACAGGATTTATTGAATGTCAAACTGGATGCTGTGACATTCATACCTGTCAACAGATACTAAGGAATAGAACAACAGGTGCTCTGTTAGAACTTAGTATTTATTTCCAGTCTGGTTATCAAGGAAAGACCAGACCTGGCATAAGGCCTACTGACTGAATGTCAAACTGGATGTTATGACATTCATCATTGACAGCAACTACTGGACATTAGACAGAGTGGTGCTCTGCTATACTTCAGCATGTAACTTAGTTTGTTCTTCAAGAGAATAACAGAACTAACGTAAGGTCAAATGTGTAAATGTTAAGTTGGTCACTTTAACATTTATTAATGTAAGCTGTTACTGTAGTATGGTCATTTTGATCATGTACAGGTCAGCAAAATTGTACAGTCTGTTTTCTGAAAAAAACAGACTCAGCATATGGACCTTGATGTCAAGTTGAATGTCGTGACATTCATTCCTGACAGCATATGCTATATTGTAGGTTGTTCAGTTTTCTGTTTCAGCTTTTCTTGGGCTATTCTTCAGGAAGTCAATAGCTTAGAGAAAATCCAGGAAACCAACAACCAAGCTACAATTAAGGAACCTAACAAATAGCCTATTTGTTAGCACACTAATATGTGGAAATTAGTTAGAATCCTATGTGGCATTATTTGTGGAGGTCTTGAGATATTTTAGGAACTAAATATGGAGATATTTTAGGAACTAAATATGGAGATATTTTAGAACTAAATATGGAGATATTTTAGGAACTAAAAGATTGAAGACCTTGTTTGTAGCAGAAAGTTTTTGCTGATGTTGTAACAGCAAAGGAGAAGTTTGCTGCGATTTCTGAAGGCCCAAATCCAGTTGGGTGATTAGGTTATAAATAGCTGATTATAATCTAGTCTTTGTAAGCCTCCTAGAATGAATTTTTAGGGGTGTGTGTAAGGTAAACCTCCCAACCTGTGGGATGGTTACCATGTGTTTCTCAGTGGTAAAAGCTGAGAGTTTTTGTAACTCAAGCCTGTAGGCAAGAGTGATTATGTGCTTGAACGAAGCTGTGAAGCAAGTTCAAGTTGGTTAGCATTACATTGTGATTGTAGTGATAGGAATGGAAACTGGAGGTTTCTATCTAGGAGTTCCTAGGTATAGATTGCATTGGGTAGGGATTAAGTGATAAGTTGTAAACGGGTGAGTTTAGCTTTGAATTGATACTACTAATAGTGGATCTTCTTCCTGGCTTGGTATGCCCCCAAACGTAGGTGATGTTGCACCGAACTGGGTTAACAATTACTTGTGTTTTTACCTTTTGCATGTTATAATTTTGCCAGTTATAAAATAAGGTAAACCTGTAATGCTGTAACAGATGATGTTCAAATCAATGTTGAGACATCATGCTGATAACTGTGCAGGCTCAACAGAAGTAAGTGCTATGTTTGATCTCTGCTGTGCCTGTGTACCAGATGGACAGAACTGGGTGTTCTTCCATTCTATGGTGATATAGTAGCAGATGTCGTGACATCTGTGAATGTGTGCATATCAGTACTAGGTTGTAATTTGTATAACTGTCTTGCTGTATTAGTTACAATGTTAGATTAGATGTCATTACTTGGAGTAGAACATCTAAACTCTGACTACACCAGAATTTCAATTGGTATCAGAGCAGGCATCCTGTTCTGTTTCTGGATGAGATCCATGGGTGATACTTTCTGGTATCTTGCAAGGAGTTATGTTAGTACTGATGCTGGAACCTGTGAAAGGTTCTGTAATTTCCCTGAATGGTCCCTTGAAGTAGGTGGATGGACTGTTCATGACAGGAATGGTGTGTACCTGTCTCTGGAGGGTGGCAATTGGCCTGTGTGTGGGACAGCTGTGCCAGTATTGAATCACATTCAAACTTGGTAAGGTCTTGGAGGCTGATCTGGTGAAGTGTGTGTTCATAGGTTGAGTTGTATTATGATTTCCGCTGCATAATACCTGGCAAAACTCAAACTCTGATGTTGTTTCCCCTCATGTGGATGAAAGGCTGCTGTATTCAAGATCTCATCATAATCTACTGAAGATGTCAAAGATACTTGAGTCCCCTCAAGTCCACTCATCATGACGTTCTCACTTCAGGATGGTAAGAATCACTTAATCACTGATTCTTTTACTCACTTGAGTAGGGTGTATGAAGACCTTGAAGACCTTCAAGGAAGGTTTGTTCCAAGGAGGTGGAACTAATGTTCTATGCGATGTTAGAACATGTTGTTCAACAAGTATGCAGCTACTGGTTGAAGAGCAGATGTTTTTAGGTAACAAACAAAGGGATACTTCTGTTTGGAACCTACTCCTGACCTGGAAGAGGAGACATCTGTGTGTGCTAAGTTGACAAGGGTAGGGTCAACTGTGTGTGTGCTCAAGAAGGTCACCTTTAGAAGTCTGATCTTTAGAAGTTGAGCTGGTTGAGATGTGACATTGTGCAATCTCCTGCTGTTTGGCATATTCCTGTGGATTGATCAGGGTTGGATAGCTGTTCCCTGAAGTACTATGTTGTGTTGGAAGACAAGTCCCCTGGTTGTTAGTAGTCAATAATGGGATAACCTGATTGCTATACCATTTAAGAGGATTGGAACCATGAATCTTGTTATTCAACCACCACGTTTCAGAAGTGGCAGTTCTTTCGAGGAGTGAGAATATGAAGATTCAGAGGTTAGTTGAGGCAGTATGCTCTAGCAATGCATATTTACCATTGACTGGTGCTGTTTTGTATCACTAGTACTTATGGTCAGCTGGAGTCTGATTGGTGTGTTTGGAGTATGTATAGGTATAACTCATAGAGTTAGTTGCCACTGGTAGGGATGGTGTATGTCATGTTGAGACATGTCTGTACAATGCATGGATATTGGTGTGAAGTTTCCATGATTTTTAATTTGAGGGGGAGTTTTGGTTAACCTCCTCACGTTTGGTCAGCCTAGGGTCTGGTTGGCTGTTGACCTGTGTCACATGGGTTCTGGTGGTTGTGTGACACATTTGCAAGGAAGAATTCATCTCTCTCATTCCTAAGGGTGAATTTAATCTGGGAAGACTTTCAAAATTGTCTAGGTGCTTGCAAGCAGAAGATGTTGACACAAGAAGAGTATTTTCAAAGTATTCTTATGGTGGAAGTATCTGAAGGGATAATTGGGAAAGGATTTAAGATCAATGTCTACTTGTGCCAAGTACAAGTGTTTAATTGATTATCCTTGGAGCTCAAGATAACTGATGTTCTTAAAGATGTTGGAACATCACTTCTTCAAGACCCTGTGCAGAATCACAGGAAGGATAGTACATTGGCTTATGATCTATCTCTTTGGTGGCAGCAAAAGCATATGATCTCTGAAAAGGTTTCCTGGCAAGAAACATGTTCAGCCTTGGTATGTACAAGAAGAAGAAGACATCATAGTCTTGATGGTGGTTACTTGGATCAATTTATTTCTGATCTAGGTAAGGAAGTGCATTAGCTTATGCACACTGTGAAGTCAAGAACAAGTGGCAGCAGTCTTGACATCATGGAAACAGCCTTGCTTTAGGAAGAGGAATCCTTGGCATAGCTGAAGGGATAGTTTCTAACTGTTCCTTCTGAAGACTCATACATCAAAATGTCTGATGTCTTTGGAGAAGAAGCAGGGATTCATCAAGGTGTGAGCTTGGATGACTTAACTGCAAACCTGCAGGATGGAGGTTGTTTATTCAAACTTGGTTCCACAATCAAGTCTATGAGAACATTGAACTCTTGTTCTGTGAAGGGAGGAAGTTCTTTCAAGTGGCAGAAGAAGGAGCTGAATTCAACAGCTAGATGTCAAAACACAATGTTGTGACATTTGGTTCAACATCAGATTCTTAGTTGGTGAAGTGGCACATCAACTTGAGATAGAAAGGTCTACAGGGTTGTAGATTGGATACTTCAAAAAGCTTGAAGTTCAAGTCTCACTTGGAAGGTCAGAATATCTTTGGGAGAAGTCTGATAAACTTGGGGAGGTCAAAAAGCAGCATTTGACCTTTTCATATGAGGATTCATGAAGGAGGTAATCAACCAGTGGCAATTGGTCTACCTCAGAAGTGAGTTCGAAGAATCAAGATAATCAACATATGGCAGCTGATTATTCTTGAGGAAAGTCTGAAACAAATTACTTTTGAGCAGAAAAGTATTAAGTTGAAGACAAAAGGAGGTGTTTTCTATTCATCCCTTGGAGCTTGTGGTAGGAGTTCTGAGCTATCTATGGAAAACTATCTCTTGTAATGGGATGAAAATGTATATGTCCCAATGTATGACTGGGTTTCTCTTGATCAACCCGGTGACTCAGTGATATCTGAAGACTATCAGATGTAAAGGATGTCCCAGCTGATGTTAGAACATCTTGTGAAGTGGTCTTCTGTTCTGGTTAGAAGAGAGATTGACACAGAGTGTGAATGTGTTCAGCTAAGAGGGTTGAACAGAGGGTGTGCTCTTGAAGACATGAAGATGCGTCTTATGTTTTCCATTCATCAAGTGGTTTGGATTCTCTTTGAATCAGGAAGTATGTGAAGGTCCAATCTTGGGATGTTGGATATGATCATGTGTGATCTCCCAGTTTTAAGAGGAGAGTGGGTTGTTCATGACAGGGGGAGAAGAAGTACCCTTGTGCATTGTACATTTGTGTGTCTTACTAGTTGCATCCATAACTAGTAATTCTGATTGCTGCAAAGATTTAGGGGGAGGAGAAGTACCCTTGTGCACGTGTGTATTACTAGTAGCCATAACTAGTAATCGTTTTTGCTTCTGTTGCTGATTAAACTACTATTATGTGGTTTAAACTGCTGATAGAACAAAAAGGACAGAGTATTCACAAGATGTCATATGTGATTTCTTAACATAAGATATCTTATGTGACTGCTGGAGTTCAAGAAAGTGTTCATGCAGGAGTGGATCAAGATGTCAGACTCAAAGTCATGGAATCTGATATGGTGGTACCTACTGTGAAGCAAAAGTGGGTGATTACTTGATCAAAGCTGTGAAGCAAGATCAAGTGGATGCTAAACTTGGTTGAAACTGTGAAGTAAAACCAAGCCTGTAACTCTGTCATTACTCTCTGGATATTGTAAGACCCCAATTTTGGCCCTAAGATCCCTCATGGCCCATATCATATCATATCATGGCCTCAAGGATCACTACATGCCCTAGCTTCCCTCTTAGTGGGTAGGTTGCCTTGTGGTTTGTTTCTTGATCACCAAGCATACTTTGCATTTATATATCTTTGCTTTTCATATGTTTATCTTTCAAAAAGTACAAAAATATTGTCAGTTTAACCTTGTTGCTTGCAGTTGAAGCAATCATCACCAATTAGGTCAAAGACAGTCAACAGTCAGTCAAAGCAATGGATGGTGGCCATTCTTGCAGAATTTGGGCACCGTGATCAATAATCAAGAGTTCATACAACTTGGGACATCATTTGAAGTCAAGTTCCCAAGGAATCAGGGTTTGGAATTCATCAGAAGTGCTCCAGTCATCCAAAACCCTAGAAAAGTCAAACTTGGTCAACTGTGGATTTAATCAGTGATTTGATGGATGGAATTGATTTGAAGGAGCTCATTCATGTTCATATAAGCCTCATATATCATGCCAAACCTCATCATGGAAGAATTTGAAGTCAAACAGAAAATTTCCAGAAATGGAAAGCGGATCTGTAATTTTAACTGCCAAAAATGGAAACTTCTTGATCTTAAACTTACATCATGATACAAGCTTCAAATGAATTTTTGCCCAACATGAAAGTTGAAGATCTTGTTCTCCCATTTTCAAAAAGTCCAAGAACTCTCAAATCCCATGGATGGTTTGCAAGATATGATCAATTCAATTTCAAAAATTTGTGAACTTCAAAGAGCCATATCTCATGAACCATAAGGCCAAATTTGGTGGGGTTTTTTTCTACAAACCACATTTTTCCTCCTCTTTCCAAAAATATAAATTTCATCCTCCAAAACCTTGCCAATCAAAATGGCATTTTTGGCCTTGACTTTATTCATTTCAAGTTTGACCAACCATTGACTTTTTGAATTAAGGCTTTTCACACCATTTGGCCAATTTGGAAATGTTTGGTGTGTTATTTGAGATATGTTTTAAGGCCCAAATCATGCAGAACTTATACCTCCATGTGCATATTTTGAAAATTGGCAAATGATGCATTTTGGTCCTTTTAAACAAAACAAGCTTACCACTCCATAAGGAAACACAAAACAGCAAGAGTAATGGTCATTTGCAGCATGTTACAAAGCACATTTCGTGCAGACTCACACCCCATTGCCAAGTTGGTGAAAGTTAGCAAAATGACAAAAATGCTTCATTTGAACTAATCTTGTTTAGCACTTCATTAACCAACATTAAACAGATGTATATAACCTTATTTTCTGCACAACTAAACCCTAGCTACAGCAGCCACGACCAAAAAACTTCTCACTCTCTCACTTTTGCATTTTTGACATTTGGCAATTTCTGTTCAAAATCTCCAAACAACTCGAACATTCCTTCATGTTTCCATCATCTAATCACCATTAAGAGTTGTTTCTAAGCATAAAATACCAACTGGGATAGCATTTCAAGGTCTGTTTTTCCATGAATCCAACAATGGTGATTTTCGATTTTGGGGTTTCCAAGAGTTGCTGAGCTTCAAGCTACCCTCCAGCCATCATTCCAAACCAAGAGCTTCATCTGTTTCAAGCTGCATCATCCAAATAACCACTGTTGCTCCATTTACTTCAAATCCAAGTAAGATTTCGACCCTCTCTTTTTTCAAAATCATGAGATGCCTCTTGTAGATCTTTGTTTGCTGGTTGCATTAAGCTTAAAATCGTGTGTTTTGGTTGCTTATATTGAGAGAAATTTGACCTTAAAGTTTCATGTTCATGGATGTTTTTGCTTATTGCTTCTTAGTTAGTTTGTTTTAATGATAATGGATGTTGGATTATGATTATGCTTGGTGTGCTGAATCGATTGCCATATTTAAATGCTGTTTCTGGGATAATTTGTTTTTCGCGATTGACTGATGATGAAGAACAAGTTGGCGCTGTACTGTACACAAACCCTAAATTCGTTTTTTCCAGAAATCCACTGTTCACGTGTTGGCTACTTTTGTTATTCTTTGTTTGCATGAACACACTGTTGCCTTGCCGATACTGAATCGCTGCGTGCCACCTCTCCAACCAAAACTCACCGTTTCATTTATTTGCACACAGTAATTTGTCCACTTCATGAAACACGTTTGGGCTGCTGGCTTATTTTGTTTTACATATGCAGCACTATTTCTTTTGCCTTGCCAAGTCCCAGCGTGCCACATCACCACTGATGCGCACCGCTTCACTTATTTGCAACAGTGATTTGTTTTCATTTCATGGAAAAAACGATTTGGTCTGTGTGTTTAGTTTGTTCTGCACGCTATCACTGCTTTTCCATTCCCATGCCCTGTTACCGTGTGACACACAGTACATTAAAACTCACCGTTTCATTTAACTTCCCCATGAATTACAATTATGCCATCCAGTTGACCATTGTTTGACTCGTTTCCCATGCTATGTGCTCATGTTTCATCCAATTATTCATCCAACTTGCAAAATTCATTTCTCTCTCAAATTAAATCCAAAAATCATGAAAATTTTTCCATCATCTTCACATGGATGTCTAGTATTTAATTATGATTTTTAATTAATTTTTCATTGGCTGGATTTTAATTGGTAATTGTTTTCCCAACATGTATGCATAAATGATACACATTGCCATTCCTTTTGTGAAATACTCGTGATGTATCCAATGCCCCTGAAATTTTTTGTGAAGAAACTAGACTCATTCACCTTTGTTTCCATGTAGAGTTTATACATTTCTCATATGTGGTTTGTGAGTTACAATTTTTTGAAGTGATGTGTTACATTTGGTGCTACATGAATGATATGCATTTTCCCAATTTTTGTTCACATGCTTCCTTACATCCAAATGACCCCAAGTTTTGCATGAATGATATCTTACATGTCTAGTTTGTGTATGAATTTTCTGGGATTTAATCATGCTGTTTTCCATTTATTTGAGAATTTTCTTCCATGCTTAGTCATTTGTTGACTTTTTGTGCTACATGTTGCCATATCCTTTGTGAAATTCTCATATCTTGTTGTATGACCATGAAATTTCATATGTGATAACTAGACATCTTGAGCTTTGCATTGGTGTTAATTTCATTCATTTCTCTTCTGTTTTCAGTTTGATATGATTTTTTGAAGTTGACCCATGTTTGTTGACCTTCATTGTACATGCTTGAATTTGGTTTGACTTCTTGATTTTCATTGACTGCCTTCCTCTCATCCAAATGCAATGAAATTTGACATGCTTGCCATGCTAGATGTTAGGATTGAATGTGATTTATTTGATAATTTTTGAGATTGTTTGGGTTGACTTTTGAATGAAGTCTTGCTGTTGACCTATTTGTGCTTCTTATTGCCTTACTTTGACTTCAAATGTTCATGAAATGACATTGATGCATGATTTGAATGTGGGCCCAATGGTGATTGCTTGCTAAATGTTTGACCTTGACTTTGGTTGACTTTTCTTTGCTGTTTTGACTTTTCTTTCATCCTTGACCCTAGGCTAGTCCTAGTGGTCTTTTGAGCTTACAATTGAGCTATTGTTTCAGGTTAAGCACCAATGCCTCAAAGACCTTTCAAATTTGATTGAGTTGGATTATATATATTGTGCTAACCCTTGTTTTGTAGGTGTGACTCATATGAGTTTGGCTTTGTGCCTTGGCACCTCTGTTTATGGTTGACTGTTGTTTATCCATTTCTTTTGGTTTGAACTGTTGACTTGTTTACTAATAAGTTTGACTTTTTCAGGTACACTTTAGTTGCTTTAGTTGCTTGCTTTGCTATTTAGCAATTGCTTTTGAGGTATAATTACTTCTTCTTCATGTAGTCTGGAGACCCGGTCTGTTATTTGACCGGGCAAACTGTCTGAAGTCCTCCTTAAGAGGCAATGCCTGTGTGTGTTTAAAATTGTCCCAAGCAGGAAAAGTCCTTCAAGTAAGGCAATTGGTAGATCAAAGGGATAAGTAGCCTATCCCCTACTATTCAGTGAGTCCTCTCCTTGCTCCCATTACATGGTTGAAGCATTGAGATAAGAACCCAAGATCTAATCGAGTCAATAATGTGGAAAGAGCTCCATCTTTCTGAGCTCCCACACTTTCTTATATGCTCTCCTTGATCAGGGATAGAAGCAATGAGGCACACCCCTCATCTCCTTTTCATCTGCTTCACCTTAGCCTCTCAATGGCAAGGTTAAGAGCGACCTTTACCTATTACAGTGGACTTTCATAGTCAAACCCTCTTGTATGAGCCCCCTTGTTTGGCTATAGAGTGTGCTGTTTGATATTCATTGATTGATTGATTGCTTCATATGCACTCGTTTGCTTGTATGTTATGCATTTATCATCATCAATTGCCATTAATGCACAATCATCTCATTTGTCTTTGTGATATTGTCATTGTTGTTTGCCCATTGAGGACAATTGTAAGTCCATTGCTTTGGAATTTGCTCCTATGATATGGAAGGATAGAGTGTAAGACCTCATTGGTCACTCATATCTTCTGTTTGTATGTGAGGATACAGTTATAAGTCCCTGTAAGTTGGCATCTGTTGTCCTGTGATCATAATTTGATCTGTTTGATTTGTATGAGAGGTTGCAATTATAAGTCCCTGTAAGTTGGCATTTGCATTCCTGTGATCATATTGTTGCTTTTGTTCTTGTATGTGAGGATCCATTGTAAGTCCCTGTAATGTGGCATTGGTATTCCTATGAACATATCTGTGGAGTTAACCTAAGTCCAGATAGATTGGCAGTTGACGTTCCATGTTTCATCTTTGTTTTCTTTTGAGGAGATTAGTGTAAGTCCATTGAGTGGCTTCTGATATCCTGTTCTGTTTTAGGAGACTGGTGTAAATCCATCTATTGGTATCCGGTATCCACCTTTTATTTCTTTGTTTGAGGAGATTAGTGTAAGACCATTGAGTGGCATCTGATATCCAGTTTCATTTTAGGAGATTGGTATAAGCCCAGTGATTGGCATCCGATATCCGCTTTTGTTGACTTTCTTGTTTGTTTGTTATTGCCCATTGCTATTCCAAAGGACACACTTGAATCATCTCCCATATGATTTCAAGAAGTGAACCTTCTAAGAAGTTTTACAATCCATTTCCATCCATTCATTCTCATTATGTCCTAAACTTTTTCACACTTTGATTTCAAACTTGACATAGATATTGTGCAAACATCTTCATGTTTTCAAACTAAAAAACCTGGACCCAAGTCCTTGACTTTTTTTCAAACTCCATTTTCATAATACCTCTTTCAAATCAATCTTAATCATACTTTGACTCCACTTTCACAATCACAATCAATTAACTTCACTCATTCACTTGTTTTGGCTTTGTCCATTGTTAATCTTTTCATGCATTAGCCATAGGTTTCAATTATCATTGTGGTTGATGTAAATCTTGCCTATCCTTAGTGAGTCGACAGTAAGACTTCCGTACTGAAAACAGGGCTAACCCCTCTAGTACGTCGAAGCTATCCTCGCATGGTGGATGTTGTTTTTGGTCGAGTGTTCTCCCATTGATAATGAAAAGCCTCAGTGCTTGTGTTTAAAATTGAATCCACCAACTTTTGGAAATCTTTTAGCCGAACTACGGCGTTTTGATCCTTACCTTTGATGGAAGGTACGTAGGCAGCGGGTTCATCCGTTCGAACACAAAAATAACTAAATTGTACATTCTTTTCTCATCATCCCAATCATGTTTGCACAATCTTTATGTCATAACAAATAACAATATTATACAACAAGTGTGAAAAGGGCTCCCTAGGAGTACCTAGGACGTGATGGGTGCCTAACACCTTCCCATTGCGTAATTTACCCCTTACCCAGACTCTCTGATCTTTTTATTAGTTTTCTACGTGTAAAACTTCTTAGGCTTTTGTTCGCTTTTTAGCCAGTCCTTTGGATAAATAAAAGTGCGGTGGCGACTCGAAATTTCAATGTATCTCATAGCTTATGATTTAATCGATAAATCATATAGCGACGAATACACCGCTACAGAAAAGTGGCGACTCTGCTGGGGATATACATTAGACCTTCCCTGGTGGTATTGCCTACTTTTCACCCTTGTTGTATGATATTTGTTTATCTGTTATATGACATATTTTTGTACAATTTGGGATAACTGTATTGATTGTAATGTTTGAATTGCTTGATATACAAATGCTGTTTGCTTTGGTGATCTGTGAGATGAGTTCTATACCCGAACTCGAGTGCACTCTAGGATAGGAGAATGGCATAGTCTTGTTGACTGGTGTGGAGTATTCCTTAGCCAGTTGACTTGCGAGCCCATTCACTTGGTGGAGGTCATGTTGGATTAATAATGTCACACAAGTTATTTGTGGTTAGGCATTATTCTTTCAATCATGTGCCGCAGAAGCCAAGGACCTTAGTTTACCAAACCCATCTTGGCCTATTTTTAGGACCGTAGTGCGGAGGTCGTTCAGATGTCAGTTCTGATACGATTGTTACGCGATACTACACTCATAAGAGTTTCTCTTGAGAATATTCTTGGAATACGAGTATTCGTTCCTCCGATAATATTCGAAAGATGGAACGATGATTATGGGAACCTCTGATAGAACATGTCTGGCAGGTTTAAACCCTAGTACACTCCCTTTGGGTGGTTCTTAACCGAGACTCCATGCTCGTGACTCTCAACAAACCCGTGATTCGTGGTTGAGTCGTTCAGACAACCTTAATATCAATGGATCCCGGATCAGGTGTAAAACCTAAATCCACCAAAGCGGCTGGTTGATATTAAGGAGGTTCGGACCGGTTCATGTACCGTTAATATCAATGGAACTTGGGTGTCGATAAGGTGAAAACCTAAATCCACCAAAATGGATGATTGATATTAGGGATACATAGAGCTTTCCCACGACCTTTGTTTGGTGTGCTTTGCTTGATCCTTGAGTGTGTTTGTTGCATTCATGCATTCACGCATTCATCCGCATTCATGTCATCAAAAAAGAAAATTTTCAAGGAACTTAAAGGGTTATTTGCAAAATTTTCAGACATGGAAAGACCGAAAAGGCATATAAAGAAGTACAGCTTTAAGCAGCCCGACGTAAAAGAGTTAAGGAATCTGACATCATATGTATTAGATCCCTTGGGTTTCAAAGCTCGCTATGGGAAGCTTCTACCTCTGCTCACCACTCAGGTTGACGAAGGATTGATGAGTACTCTGGCTCAGTTCTATGATCCGTTGCATCATTGCTTCTTATTTCCGGACTTCCAGTTGTTGCCGACTTTGGAAGAATACTCTCACCTTATTGGGATTCCGATTCTGGATCAAGTGCCGTTCAGTGGCTTAGAGAGTATTCCATCTGCTCGAGATATTGCTAGCTTGTTGCATATAGATGAAGATCTGATTAGAGCTAATCTGACTACCAAAGGCGGAATTCAGGGTTTTCCTTCCGAGTTCCTCATTGCCCAAGCTACCTTTTATGGGAAGGCCATGAGTGAGGATGCCTTTGAGGCTCTATTCGTGCTGCTCATCTATGGATTAGTGCTATTTCCCAACTTCGACAAGTTCGTGGACATGAACGCCATTAGGATCTTCGCAGTCCTTAATCCAGTGCCGACTTTGTTGGGTGATACATATGTCTCTTTGCACCTGAGGAATATGAAGAATGGAGGAGTCATTGTCTGCTGTTTACCCCTGCTGTACAAGTGGTTTATTTCGCACTTGCCGCAGACAGTTGCTTTCAAGGAGAACAAGGGATGTCTACGGTGGTCTCAGAGACTCATGTCTCTCACCAATGATGATATCACCTGGTATGATCGCGTGTATGATACCGTCCAGATCATCGATTATTGTGGGGAATTCCCTAATGTGCCTCTTCTTGGTACATGTGGTGGGATTACCTACAATCCTATTCTTGCACGTCGTCAGCTTGGGTTCCCCCTAAAAGATAAACCTAATAACATTCTGTTGGAAGGTGTGTTCTTTCAGGAGGGTAAAGATCCCCAAGGCTTGAAAGCCAGATTTGTCCGTGCATGGCGCAGTATTCACAAGAAAAGTAGGAATGAATTGGGTCCGAAGAACTGCATTGCTTTGGAGCCATACACCTCTTGGGTCAGACAGAGAGCTGCCACCTACCTGATGCCGTACGATCATCCGAGACCTACACTGTTGGATGCGGCTGGGCCTTCAACCCTCCCTACCCAACGTGTAGAGGAGTTGAGAGAAGAAGACCTTTCGCGTGCTTGGATCCGTGAAAGGGAGGAATTGCTGCAGCAGCTCAAGGAGAAGGATGCTATGATTGAATTTCTCGAGCACCAAGTGATCGATGATCCGAACGACGCTTGGACTTCTCTGCTTCCTCAGTCTTCCAAATTCTGGAAGAGGAAGTATGATCGACTTGCAAAGGAGAAAGCTGACATGGAGGCGGCCTATGAGAGAGAGATCAAGAAGTTGTGCACTTCTCGTCTTCCAGCATCCCGAGCTTCTAGGGATCCATAGGATGTCACTTACCTTTTCTCTTTGTAATTTAAAATGCTGTATTTTTTGTCTTGATGTATTGAATGAAATATTTTCCATGAGGAATAAAAAATGCTTAAATTAATCAAAATATTGCAAATAATACCCTAAGGGTTCCTTGAAAACAAAGCATTTGCACAAGCATTTCATGCATCATTCTTGCATAAACAGGTACCCTTTGTTTCTGGTCTTCTTGTCCTAACCTCTGTTCTTCATTTATTTTGAAGACAAGCTGATTCACCGGTATTATACACGAGTCAACTCTGCAAGAATCATGGAGCAGTTGGAACAAGAGAACAGAGAATTGAAGGAAGAGGTCGCCAGACTTGGCGCTTTGATGGAGCAACTCCTTGCCGCTCAGAATCAACCTGCTCCGACGCCTGCAACTCCTGCTCAGAGGACAGTCATTTCAGAAGTAGCTACTTCTACAGTGCCAGTCAGCACCCACGCGCCCAATGCCATGCCGCTCGGGTTTCCTTGAGGCATGCCCCCAGGTTTTATGCCAGATATTCCTGCGCCAACCTTCGCTCAAATGCCGGCGTCTAGCTCGGTCCCTATCGCCGCTCCTCCTGTCGTGCATACCATGCCAAGGGTAGACGACATCATCTATCACTCCGAGCCATCTGAGGGCACAGACGTTCATGAAAAGATGGATGCCATGAACGATCAATTCCTTGAGCTGAGAAAAGAATTGAGGACCCTCCGTGGAAAAGACCTATTCGGCAAGTCTGCAGCCGAACTCTGCCTAGTTCCCGGTGTCAAGATACCGATCAAATTCAAGGTCCCGGACTTTGAAAAATATAAAGGGAACACCTGTCCGCTTGCTCACCTGGTCATGTACGCCAGGAAAATGTCAACACAGACTGATAATGATCAGCTCCTGATTCATTATTTCCAAGACAGTCTATCCGGTGCAGCGCTCAGATGGTACATGAGCTTGGACAGCGCCAATATCAGATCCTTCAATGACCTTGGCGAAGCTTTCGTCAAGCAGTATAAGTACAATGTCGATATGGCGCCTGACCGAGATCAACTCAGGTCCATGTCGCAGAAAGACAAAGAATCGTTCAAGGAGTACGCCCAGAGATGGCGAGAGCTGGCAGCTCAAATCACTCCACCGCTGGAAGAGAAGGAAATGACCAAGATTTTCCTGAAGACTCTTGGCTCATTCTATTATGAGCGGATGGTAGCAAGCGCTCCCTCTGATTTCACCGAGATGGTGAACATGGGGATGCGTCTCGAAGAAGGTGTCCGTGAAGGACGGTTGGCTAAGGATGATAGCTCTTCCTCTAAACGATATGGGGCGTTTAAGAGGAAAGAAGGTGAAGCACATGCCGTTCAATCTCAGCCCAAACACAGAAGACCCTCTGTTCAGAGGAATCCTGCACGACATGCCAGTCATCAGCACCAGGTGGCTCACGTAGCACCTGTTTTCAAGGACAATACTCCTCAACATCAGCAATATCAACATCAACAGTATCAGCATCAGCAGCAATATCAACAACCGCAGTACCATCAACAACAATCTCGTCCACAGCAACAGGCTTACCAGCCTCGTGGGAGTACGAGTAATCAGGCAAACGTGGGTTACGAAAGGAAAAAGATCAGTTTTGATCCGATTCCTATGTCGTATGCGGAGTTATATCCCTCTCTAATAGAGCGGAAGTTGGTTTCTCCGAGAGATCCTCCGGCTATACCGGTCAACCCTCAGTGGTGGTATAAGCCTGACCTACACTGTGTCTATCATTCTGGCGCTCCGGGCCATGATATAGAAAATTGCTTCCAGCTGAAGACTAAGGTGCAAGACCTTATGAGAAGTGGAATCCTGAGTTTTGAGGACTCAAGCCCGAACGTCACCAAGAACCCATTGCCTGCGCATGGGAAATCTGTCAACATGATTCAAGAATGCCTTGGGAAGTACAAGGTCAAGTATGTCAGCCACATCAGGCAGTCGTTGGTTGAATTACATCGGATGCTGTGTCAGTACAGCCACTTGGAGCATAACCACGACAAGTGCCGCGTCTGTTCGGTTAATCGCTTGGGTTGCGATCAAGTACGCAAAGAACTTCAGAAGTTGTTGAATGAAGGTACCATTGAGATTCTCCAGAATCGCAATGTTGATGAAGTTGAGCCTGAAGTGAATGTCATATCACCAGTGTTCAAGCTGCCCGAGCCAGTTGTTATCCGCTATAATAGCAACAAGCCGAAGGCTTCCCCTTCCTTGGTCATTAAACCAGCTGGCCCTGTGCCCTATTCATCTGACAAAGCTGTACCCTTCAGATACAATCCTGTTGCTGTCCAGGATGGGGTCGAAATGCCTTTACCTTCCACTTCCGTCACCAACATTGCTGACGTCAGTGGGTTGACCCGAAGTGGTCGTGTATTTTCTGCGCCTCCAAAGGCTACTGTTTCTGATACTGTTGAGCGCCCTGTGGGGACCGCTGTGAATGTTCAGAATCCGGCACTTGATGTTGCCAAACCCTCCTCATCTGTACAAAAGACTCCTGTTTCTTCAGTTGGCCCGAGTGGCATTGTTGATGAAGAATCTGATGAGATGCTGAGGCTCATCAGAAAGAGTGAGTACAACATTGTAGACCAGCTTCTACACACGCCCTCCAAGATTTCCATTCTTTCTCTATTGCTGAATTCAGAACCCCATAGGGAGTCTCTGCAAAAGGTCTTGGATCTGGCGTATGTTGATCACGACGTCACCCTTGAGCAATTTGATAGCATCGTTGCAAACATTACCGCTTGCAACACTTTGAGTTTTTGTGACGCTGATCTCCCTGAGGAGGGAAGAGACCACAACATGGCCTTACATATTTCTATGAACTGCAAATCAGATGCAATGTCCAATGTGTTGGTGGACACTGGATCGTCCCTTAATGTATTGCCAAAATCCACACTCTCTCGTCTGTCATATCAAGGTCCTCCTATGAGGCAGAGTGGGGTTGTTGTGAAAGCTTTTGATGGGTCGCGCAAAACCGTGATTGGGGAAGTTGATCTCCCTATCAAGATAGGACCAAGTGATTTTCAAGTTACTTTCCAAGTAATGGATATCCACCCATCTTACAGCTGTCTCTTAGGCAGACCATGGATCCACGAGGCTGGCGCCGTGACATCCACCCTACACCAGAAGCTGAAATTTGTGAAGAACAAGAAATTGGTTGTAGTAGGGGGAGAAAAGGCTCTCCTGGTTAGCCATCTGTCTTCTTTCTCGTATATTGATGCAGAGGATGAAGTTGGAACTCAGTTCCAAGCTTTATCTATTGATGAACCAATCGAGAAGAAGTCTCATTCATTCACTTCCTACCGTGATGCTAAGCTGGCCATTGAATGTGGTGCAGTTGCTGGTTTGGGGAAGGTGATTGAACTTGAAGACAACAGATCCCGGACTGGCATTGGCTATGGTTCTGGGGCATGCAATGAGCAAGGCCTGTTCAAGAGTGGAGGGTTCATTCACACCGATCAACCTGAAGAAGAAGAAGCTGCTGCCATCATTGAAGAGGAAACAGAAGATTTGAACAACTTTGTTATTCCTGGTGGTGTCTGCCACAATTGGGTCGCTGTAGATGTTCCTACAGTCATCCATAGATCAGAGTAATTGTTCATTTTGTTTAAAACCCTTCTCCCATGCCAAAAGGAAAAGTGATGACATTGTTGGCAGCATTTAATACAATGATGTTTTCATTCAATTAATGCATTAACATTTGTTTTTCCTTTGTTTTCACTTTTTGCTTTTCTGCATGAAATCAGTGATCACAAAAAACCATAAAAACAAAAAAAAAGCAAACATTTTTCATCTGCATAATGGTTTGCTTGTTTAAATGCTGAAGTTTTTTCCTTAATCAAAATCATTATGCAGATCGATCCTAAAACCCATTGAACATAATGATCCAACGCCATCTCCCAATTTTGAATTCCCTGTATTTGAGGCAGAAGAAGATGACGTTGAAGGGGTTCCTGATGAGATTACCCGTCTCCTTGAGCACGAAGAGAAGATCATTCAGCCGCATCTCGAAGACTTGGAAACAGTCAACTTGGGGTCTGAGGATTGTGTTCGCCTGGTGAAGATCGGGGCACTTCTTGAAGAGTCTGTCAAGGAAGATTTGATCAGCTTGCTACGAGAATATTCAGATATCTTTGCTTGGTCCTATGAAGACATGCCGGGTTTAGATACAGATATTGTGCAACATTTCCTGCCTTTGAAGCCTGAGTGCGTGCCTGTGAAGCAGAAGCTCAGAAGAACTCATCCAGATATGGCAGTAAAGATCAAAGAGGAAGTTCAGAAGCAAATTGATGCGGGGTTTCTGGTGACTTCTACATATCCTCAATGGGTGGCCAATATCGTGCCTGTTCCTAAGAAGGACGGAAAGGTCCGCATGTGCGTTGACTATAGAGATTTGAATAAAGCTAGCCCAAAAGATGATTTTCCTCTACCACACATTGACATGTTGGTAGACAATACAGCTAAATTCAAAGCCTTTTCCTTTATGGACGGATTTTCTGGATATAATCAAATCAAGATGGCACCAGAGGATATGGAGAAGACAACATTCATCACACCTTGGGGAACATTCTGTTATCGAGTGATGCCCTTTGGTTTGAAGAACGCCGGAGCCACGTATCAACGAGCTATGACTACCTTGTTTCATGACATGATGCACAAGGAGATCGAAGTCTATGTTGATGATATGATCGCTAAGTCCCGAACGGAGGTTGAGCATGTTGAGCATTTGTTGAAGCTTTTTCAGCGTTTGAGAAAGTTCAAACTTCGCCTAAATCCGAACAAATGTACATTTGGAGTCCGTTCCGGCAAATTGTTGGGTTTTATGGTAAGCGAAAGAGGTATTGAGGTTGATCCTGCCAAGGTCAAAGCAATACAAGAGATGCCTGCACCCAAAACTGAGAAGCAAGTCCGAGGTTTTCTTGGCCGCTTGAACTACATTTCCAGATTTATATCCCACATGACTGCCACATGTGCGCCGATATTCAAGCTCCTCCGGAAGGATCAGTCTCATGATTGGACCGAGGATTGCCAGAAAGCTTTCGACAGTATCAAAGATTATCTGTCTGAACCTCCGATTTTGTCTCCGCCTGTGGAAGGAAGACCTCTGATCATGTATTTAACAGTTCTTGAAGACTCGATGGGTTGTGTACTCGGTCAACAAGACGAATCGGGGAAGAAGGAGTTTGCTATATACTACCTCAGTAAGAAGTTTACTGATTGTGAGTCTCGGTACTCTACACTTGAGAAGACGTGCTGTGCTTTAGCTTGGGCTGCTAAGCGTTTGCGCCAGTACATGATAAATCATACAACTTGGTTGATATCCAGAATGGATCCAATTAAGTATATCTTCGAGAAGCCTGCTTTAACTGGGAGGATTGCCCGTTGGCAGATGTTGTTGTCTGAGTATGATATCGAGTATCGAGCTCAGAAAGCTATCAAAGGTAGTATCCTGGCTGACCATCTAGCGCACCAGCCGATTGAAGATCATCAGTCTATTTAGTATGACTTCCCTGACGAGGAAATTCTGTATTTGAAGATGAAAGATTGCGATGAGCCTACACTTGATGAAGGTCCAGAACCTGGTTCCAGATGGACGATGGTGTTTGATGGCGCTGTTAATCAATATGGAAATGGAATTGGGGCAGTGATTATCACTCCTCAAGGTTCACACATTCCGTTTACAGCAAGGCTAACTTTCAAATGCACTAACAACATGGCGGAGTATGAAGCCTGTATAATGGGACTTGAAGAATGCATTGATTTGAGAATCAAGTATCTTGATGTCTATGGTGATTCAGCTTTGGTTGTCAGTCAGATCAAGGGTGAATGGGAGACGAATCAGCCAAGTCTCATTCCGTACAGAGATTACGCAAGGAGAATTTCAACATTCTTTACAGAAGTTGAGTTTTATCACATTCCTCGAGAAGATAATCGGATGGCAGATGCTCTTGCAACGCTTGCTTCCATGATAGTGGTCAGATGGTGGAATGATGTCCCCAATATTACTGTGATGCGCTTGGACAGACCAACTCACATATTTGCAATCGAAGAAGTGAAAGATGACAAGCCTTGGTATTTTGATATCAAAAATTTCCTCCAGAACCAGGTCTACCCGCCTGGGGCATCTTTGAAAGATAGGAAAACTTTGAGAAGGTTGTCAGGCAGTTTCTACCTCAGTGGTGAAGTGCTGTATAAGAGGAATTTCGATATGGTTTTGCTCAGATGCGTGGATAGACACGAAGCAAACCTATTGATGATTGAGGTCCATGAGGGTTCATTTGGTACTCATTCCAATGGACATGCCATGGCTAAGAAAATGTTGAGAGCGGGCTACTATTGGCTGACAATGGAGTCTGACTGTTGCAAGTATGTGAAGAAATGTCACAAGTGTCAAATTTATGCGGATAAGATTCATATTCCTCCGACACTCCTGAATGTGATTTCATCACCATGGCCTTTCTCTATGTGGGGAATCGACATGATCGGCATGATTGAGCCGAAAGCATCCAACGGACATCGGTTTATTCTCGTAGCAATTGATTACTTCACCAAATGGGTTGAAGCCGCTTCATACGCGAATGTAACCAGACAGGTGGTTGTGAAGTTTATCAAGAACCAGCTGATTTGCCGTTATGGTGTGCCAGAGAGGATCATTACTGATAATGGATCCAATCTGAACAATAAAATGATGGATGAGTTGTGCGCCGAATTCAAGATTGCACACCATAACTCCTCTCCTTACAGACCTAAGATGAATGGGGCTGTTGAAGCTGCTAACAAGAATATCAAGAAGATCATCCAGAAGATGACTGTCACGTACAAAGATTGGCATGAGATGCTGCCATTTGCTTTGCATGGATATCGTACGTCCGTACGCACTTCAACGGGGGCAACCCCTTTCTCTCTCGTTTATGGCATGGAAGCCGTTCTCCCAGTAGAGGTGGAGATCCCGTCAATGCGAGTCTTGATGGAAGCCAAGTTGACTGATGCTGAATGGATGCAGAGTCGTTACGACCAGTTGAATTTGATCGAAGAGAAGCGATTAACTGCCATGTGTCATGGTCAGCTATATCAGCAGAGAATGAAGAAAGCATTCGATAAGAAGGTCAAGCCTCGTGTGTTCCGAGAAGGTGACCTCGTGCTCAAGAAAGTTTTGTCTTTCGCGCCCGATTCCAGGGGCAAGTGGACTCCAAACTACGAGGGTCCATATGTTGTTAAGAGAGCCTTTTCAGGCGGTGCTTTAATGCTTACAACAATGGATGGGGAGGATTTCACTCGTCCTGTGAATTCAGATGCAGTCAAGAAATACTTTGCCTAAAAAAAAAAGTAAAAAAAGTATATGCAAATGAAACAAATGAAAAAATAGAATAGCTCGCTAAGTTGAAAACCCGAAAGGGCGGCTTAGGCAAAAATGAGCGTCTCGGTGGAGAACCCGCAAGGGTAATCCAGGCAAAAATAAGAGACTTGAAAAAAAGAATATTTGCATCCCGCTAGATTGAGTACCTCACCCTGGGGCAATCTAGGCAAAAATTAGGGATTTGGCAAGTAACTGCATCTTGACAAGACTTTCTGGTTCATCAGTCGTCATTTCGTCAGAAGATTCTCGATTCGTCGTCAACCGAAGCTTCGGATACATCGAGATTCAAATTGGTAGAGAAAGGATCATTATGTTCAATGTAGCCCTCTTCCAATATATATCACTGATTTCAAATTTGTACAGATCTATGGAGTCTTGCCATTTGCAGGCTACCATTCTATCAAATCAATTTGAGCTTTTTTATCCAATTTATTTGCACTCTTATTTGTTTCAATTCAACAAATGTTTTGCATGTTTTAAATTGATAAAATGTCATTGTTTTAAACAAATCAAATTTTTCAAATTTTTGTTTTAAACAAAGTGAACATTCACAAGATTGAAAGGATACTCAAGAATATCTCAGTGCTCTCCCGAGGGTGGCATGATGCCCAACAGGTAAGACATTCGTTCATATTCCTGGTTTGGTGGTATCTTCTTTCTCCAGATCTTTGTTGAGGTTGTTCCTCAGACAGAGTTGTTGTTGGGGTTGTTCCCCAGTACAATCGCAAGCAGAGTGTTGTTGAAGACTTCGTTTTTCTCCAGCAGCAGTTCTCCCCTAGCATGGGTGTTTTCTTGTGAAGTTTCGGCGGTTGATGGTTTGTCATCTTGGTGCCCCGTCACTTTCTCCAGTGGGTTGTCTGCCCCAGACTTTATTTGTCTCCTCAGCAGTCATAAATATAACTGATTGATCGATACTCCCCTCTGAGTCGCGAGTAGAGCTGTTATTAATATCCCCACCAGAGTTGCAAGCAGAGTTTGTTACCTCTTTTCCCCATGCAGTGTGCCAGCAGGATTTGTCTGTTTCCTCAGCACGATCGCTTTCTTGTTAAAGACTCGGTAAGTCAGTGGTTTGATACCCGGTACTTTACCTTCTCCCCGGCGAAGTCGTCTGCGGAATTATTGCTATCTCTCCATCAGAGTTTTTCTCTTCAGCAGAGCAGGATTTATTTTCCTACTCAGTGGTTGATTGGGTTGACATCCCAGTTTTTCAACCATCTTTTCCTCAGCATAGTCTGCAGAATGTTTGTTATGGCGGTTTCGCCTGTTGAATACTCTTTCAATCCCCAATGTGGTCGGATGATGGCTTTTGCCTCCAGAGAACGGATTAATTTCCTGACTGTTTGTGATCCCCAGTAGAGTGGCTGGTATTGCAGAATCTACTTGTTGTGATCAATTTGCTGTGTTTATTCTCCCCCAAGTGGAGCGGTTTGAATCTACTTACTTGATCTGTCCTCCCTCAGTGGTTTTGTTCCCCAAGAGAGTAGCCGACAGTTTTCCCCAGTAGAGTTGCTTATGCAGTTAGATTCTATTTGGATGATATCGTTCTCCCTCAGTGGGTTGTTCCCCAGCGGAGTTGTGTGGGTTTGCTTCTACAGCAGTTCGTGCTTGTGCAGTGCACTTGTTTGTTTCTCAGTTGACACTGGGATCTCCTGCAGATGCTTTGGGATTTCTCTTGTTCCCCTACAGATTCGTCTTGGTGGCTGTATTGCCCGTTGTGACTTTCTGTACCCTGATTGGGTTGTTCCCTGATATCTCTGATTCTCTGCTTCTTCAGCAGTACCCGCAGATCTTTGCTTTACAGCATGTAGATCTCCGCAGATTGGCTCTCCAGCTGGTTTTCCCCTGGAAGTATAATACCGGGCGTTTAGTTCCTGAACCTGTTTGTGTTAGAATTGTCTGTTTTGTCAGCATTCATCAAACATAAACCACGCATATTCATGCATATTCATAAACATTCAGATATTCATGTTGCATTTCTTGTCCTATATCTTTTGTTTGTTGTCTCCTGCTATGGTGATATAGATCTCTTTACAGATCTCCCCAAACAGATGTCGGGTGTTTAAAATCTCTCCATACAGAGTCAACCCCATAAGCAGAAAATGTTGTCTTTCCTTCTGCAGTTCCCCACCGAGATATATCCTCGTGGATGACGGTTTCTTCCGTTTCCTCCCAACACATATATTGGGATGGATTTTCCTATTTGAGTTACATCTTCATTAGGACATGTCTTGATTCAGTCTGTCTTTTCGGATTATTCCCGAATTGGCTATTTGTCACAAGTCTTGTGCTTCCCAGTGGGTTGTTCCCCAGCGGAGTAGTTTTGGGCCTCTACCCTCATACCGGTAGTTATAAGTCCTACTTCTCCTGGCTTTCTTGATAGAATTTGTGGTTATACACCTTTTTATTCTCCAGCCAGAGTTGTTGGTTTTCTACCTAACAGTCGGTAGTTGTAAATCCTACTTTCCTGCTCTTCAGCAGTTTGTGGTTTGTTATAAACCCTATCTTGGTTTCCCGTGCGGATTTATGATTTGTTCTATCCCCACGTGGAGTTGTTGGTCTTCTACCCCGTATTCGGTAGATGTAAACCCTAATTTTGTGGTCACCTCCACCCCTTTTTGGCCCTCTGCCTACAAACCAACAGTCGTAAGTCCTATCTTTGCGGTTTTTCTACTTACAAACCGGTAGTCATAAACCCTGTTTTCTCCACTTGCAGAGTTAACTTTGTTGTTCATCTCAACCGATGACAATTTCCCTTGTGGTTATCTTCATCTAGTTCTTGATGTTGATTTTCCTTTGCTTGGATAAGTTGCTCAGATCAGCACTTATATCCCTAGCAAGTCTTTTGTGGATAATTGCCGTATGCTAGCAATTTTATCCCCAGCGGGTCCTTTCACCTTGTGTCAGTGATTGTGTTCCCTGGATCATTGGTGTTCACCAGTGAATCCTCAACAGATCGCCTTTCATTTACCCTTTTGTCGGTAATGTCTGTTGCTCCTTTTGATCGGTCATCACTATATACCTATTCTGGTATCCTGATGCCTTTCTTTTCGGATTTTTATCCTATAAACAACCTACAACCCGGTTAAGGATAATTTTCCATGCGAGTATATTATTCACGGTTTGCCGGTAATGAATAGTATATCTCATGCGCTCGTTAGTTGGAATCCTTTGTTGATTTTCCCCCAGCTGAGCAAGATTCGTATTCCTTGTGGAATCGGATGTCCATCCTATAAACAAGTCTGCTGTTCTAGCTTTCTTCAGGGTGATGAGTGTCTTGGAACACAAACCAATTCACGTCTTCGGATTTTATCCTATAAACAACCTACAACCCGGTTCAGGATAATTTTCCTTTTCGAGTATATTATTCACGGTCTGCCGGTAATGAATAATATGTCTCATGCGCTCTTTGGTCGGAATCCTTTGTTGATCTTCCCCAGTCGAGTAAGATTCGTATTCCTTGTGGAATCGGATGTCCATCCTATAAACAAGTCTGCTGTTCTAGCTTTCTTCAGGGTGATGAGTGTTTTGGAACACACACCAATTCACGTTTTTTTGTCCATCCTTAAACAAGTTTGCTTTTCTAGCTTTCTTCAGGGTGATGAGTGTTTTGGAACACACACCAATTCACGTTTTTTGTCCATCCTTTAAACAAGTCTGCTGTTCTAGCTTTCTTTCGGATGATGAGTGTTTTGGAACACACACCAATTCACGCTTTTTGTCCATCCTTTAAACAAGTCTGCTGTTCTAGCTTTCTTCAGGGTGATGAGTGTTTTGGAACACACACCAATTCACGTTTTTTTTGTCCATCCTTAAACAAGTCTGCTGTTCTAGCTTTCTTCAGGATGATGAGTGTTTTGGAACACACACCAATTCACGTCTTTGGTCGGTCACCTGTTACATACCTACAACCCGGTATCCTTGGTGTTCCTTCCTGATTTTTGTTACCCTTATACCCGGTGACATCTCATTTTCTTTGGTGCTTCCTCAGTGAAATTCTCCTTTTGCTTCTCCCCCCAGGAGTCAGCTTGTGTCTCTCCAATGGATTTATTTTCCATTTGGAAATCTTTTCCCCAGTGAGTTCCCGTCTGTTTTCTGTATTCCCTAATCAGAGTCGTGTCTTGTTCACGCTGTGTCAGTTTTGTCTACCCCCAACTAGAATCTTGTCAAAGTCTCTGTTCCTGGTGAGTGTATTACTCCGATGGATCGTCTTTTCTTCTGTGTGAATCGTATTCCCCACAGAATTTGTGTCTTCTGCATGCATACATTTGCATCATGAGGTCTCTTAGGGACCAAAATTTGTCTCATTACTGTTATTTAAGCCCATTCTACCGCGTCGAGTTGAAGATTTCTAAACTTCACTTCTCCGGCTAGAATGACCTTAAATAGGGGCATCTGTAAGACCCCAATTTTGGCCCTAAGATCCCTCATGGCCCATATCATATCATATCATGGCCTCAAGGATCACTGCATGCCCTAGCTTCCCTCTTAGTGGGTAGGTTGCCTTGTGGTTTGTTTCTTGATCACCAAGCATACTTTGCATTTGTATATCTTTGCTTTTCATATGTTTATCTTTCAAAAAGTACAAAAATATTGTCAGTTTAACCTTGTTGCTTGCAGTTGAAGCAATCATCACCAATTAGGTCAAAGACAGTCAACAGTCAGTCAAAGCAATGGATGGTGGCCATTCTTGCAGAATTTGGGCACCGTGATCAATAATCAAGAGTTCATACAACTTGGGACATCATTTGAAGTCAAGTTCCCAAGGAATCAGGGTTTGGAATTCATCAGAAGTGCTCCAGTCATCCAAAACCCTAGAAAAGTCAAACTTGGTCAACTGTGGATTTAATCAGTGATTTGATGGATGGAATTGATTTGAAGGAGCTCATTCATGTTCATATAAGCCTCATATATCATGCCAAACCTCATCATGGAAGAATTTGAAGTCAAACAGAAAATTTCCAGAAATGGAAAGCGGATCTGTAATTTTAACTGCCAAAAATGGAAACTTCTTGATCTTAAACTTACATCATGATACAAGCTTCAAATGAATTTTTGCCCAACATGAAAGTTGAAGATCTTGTTCTCCCATTTTCAAAAAGTCCAAGAACTCTCAAATCCCATGGATGGTTTGCAAGATATGATCAATTCAATTTCAAAAATTTGTGAACTTCAAAGAGCCATATCTCATGAACCATAAGGCCAAATTTGGTGGGGTTTTTTTCTACAAACCACATTTTTCCTCCTCTTTCCAAAAATATAAATTTCATCCTCCAAAACCTTGCCAATCAAAATGGCATTTTTGGCCTTGACTTTATTCATTTCAAGTTTGACCAACCATTGACTTTTTGAATTAAGGCTTTTCACACCATTTGGCCAATTTGGAAATGTTTGGTGTGTTATTTGAGATATGTTTTAAGGCCCAAATCATGCAGAACTTATACCTCCATGTGCATATTTTGAAAATTGGCAAATGATGCATTTTGGTCCTTTTAAACAAAACAAGCTTACCACTCCATAAGGAAACACAAAACAGCAAGAGTAATGGTCATTTGCAGCATGTTACAAAGCACATTTCGTGCAGACTCACACCCCATTGCCAAGTTGGTGAAAGTTAGCAAAATGACAAAAATGCTTCATTTGAACTAATCTTGTTTAGCACTTCATTAACCAACATTAAACAGATGTATATAACCTTATTTTCTGCACAACTAAACCCTAGCTACAGCAGCCACGACCAAAAAACTTCTCACTCTCTCACTTTTGCATTTTTGACATTTGGCAATTTCTGTTCAAAATCTCCAAACAACTCGAACATTCCTTCATGTTTCCATCATCTAATCACCATTAAGAGTTGTTTCTAAGCATAAAATACCAACTGGGATAGCATTTCAAGGTCTGTTTTTCCATGAATCCAACAATGGTGATTTTCGATTTTGGGGTTTCCAAGAGTTGCTGAGCTTCAAGCTACCCTCCAGCCATCATTCCAAACCAAGAGCTTCATCTATTTCAAGCTGCATCATCCAAATAACCACTGTTGCTCCATTTACTTCAAATCCAAGTAAGATTTCGACCCTCTCTTTTTTCAAAATCATGAGATGCCTCTTGTAGATCTTTGTTTGCTGGTTGCATTAAGCTTAAAATCGTGTGTTTTGGTTGCTTATATTGAGAGAAATTTGACCTTAAAGTTTCATGTTCATGGATGTTTTTGCTTATTGCTTCTTAGTTAGTTTGTTTTAATGATAATGGATGTTGGATTATGATTATGCTTGGTGTGCTGAATCGATTGCCATATTTAAATGCTGTTTCTGGGATAATTTGTTTTTCGCGATTGACTGATGATGAAGAACAAGTTGGCGCTGTACTGTACACAAACCCTAAATTCGTTTTTTCCAGAAATCCACTGTTCACGTGTTGGCTACTTTTGTTATTCTTTGTTTGCATGAACACACTGTTGCCTTGCCGATACTGAATCGCTGCGTGCCACGTCTCCAACCAAAACTCACCGTTTCATTTATTTGCACACAGTAATTTGTCCACTTCATGAAACACGTTTGGGCTGCTGGCTTATTTTGTTTTACATATGCAGCACTATTTCTTTTGCCTTGCCAAGTCCCAGCGTGCCACATCACCACTGATGCGCACCGCTTCACTTATTTGCAACAGTGATTTGTTTTCATTTCATGGAAAAAACGATTTGGTCTGTGTGTTTAGTTTGTTCTGCACGCTATCACTGCTTTTCCATTCCCATGCCCTGTTACCGTGTGACACACAGTACATTAAAACTCACCGTTTCATTTAACTTCCCCATGAATTACAATTATGCCATCCAGTTGACCATTGTTTGACTCGTTTCCCATGCTATGTGCTCATGTTTCATCCAATTATTCATCCAACTTGCAAAATTCATTTCTCTCTCAAATTAAATCCAAAAATCATGAAAATTTTTCCATCATCTTCACATGGATGTCTAGTATTTAATTATGATTTTTAATTAATTTTTCATTGGCTGGATTTTAATTGGTAATTGTTTTCCCAACATGTATGCATAAATGATACACATTGCCATTCCTTTTGTGAAATACTCGTGATGTATCCAATGCCCCTGAAATTTTTTGTGAAGAAACTAGACTCATTCACCTTTGTTTCCATGTAGAGTTTATACATTTCTCATATGTGGTTTGTGAGTTACAATTTTTTGAAGTGATGTGTTACATTTGGTGCTACATGAATGATATGCATTTTCCCAATTTTTGTTCACATGCTTCCTTACATCCAAATGACCCCAAGTTTTGCATGAATGATATCTTACATGTCTAGTTTGTGTATGAATTTTCTGGGATTTAATCATGCTGTTTTCCATTTATTTGAGAATTTTCTTCCATGCTTAGTCATTTGTTGACTTTTTGTGCTACATGTTGCCATATCCTTTGTGAAATTCTCATATCTTGTTGTATGACCATGAAATTTCATATGTGATAACTAGACATCTTGAGCTTTGCATTGGTGTTAATTTCATTCATTTCTCTTCTGTTTTCAGTTTGATATGATTTTTTGAAGTTGACCCATGTTTGTTGACCTTCATTGTGCATGCTTGAATTTGGTTTGACTTCTTGATTTTCATTGACTGCCTTCCTCTCATCCAAATGCAATGAAATTTGACATGCTTGCCATGCTAGATGTTAGGATTGAATGTGATTTATTTGATAATTTTTGAGATTGTTTGGGTTGACTTTTGAATGAAGTCTTGCTGTTGACCTATTTGTGCTTCTTATTGCCTTACTTTGACTTCAAATGTTCATGAAATGACATTGATGCATGATTTGAATGTGGGCCCAATGGTGATTGCTTGCTAAATGTTTGACCTTGACTTTGGTTGACTTTTCTTTGCTGTTTTGACTTTTCTTTCATCCTTGACCCTAGGCTAGTCCTAGTGGTCTTTTGAGCTTACAATTGAGCTATTGTTTCAGGTTAAGCACCAATGCCTCAAAGACCTTTCAAATTTGATTGAGTTGGATTATATATATTGTGCTAACCCTTGTTTTGTAGGTGTGACTCATATGAGTTTGGCTTTGTGCCTTGGCACCTCTGTTTATGGTTGACTGTTGTTTATCCATTTCTTTTGGTTTGAACTGTTGACTTGTTTACTAATAAGTTTGACTTTTTCAGGTACACTTTAGTTGCTTTAGTTGCTTGCTTTGCTATTTAGCAATTGCTTTTGAGGTATAATTACTTCTTCTTCATGTAGTTTGGAGACCCGGTCTGTTATTTGACCGGGCAAACTGTCTGAAGTCCTCCTTAAGAGGCAATGCCTGTGTGTGTTTAAAATTGTCCCAAGCAGGAAAAGTCCTTCAAGTAAGGCAATTGGTAGATCAAAGGGATAAGTAGCCTATCCCCTACTATTCAGTGAGTCCTCTCCTTGCTCCCATTACATGGTTGAAGCATTGAGATAAGAACCTAAGATCTAATCGAGTCAATAATGTGGAAAGAGCTCCATCTTTCTGAGCTCCCACACTTTCTTATATGCTCTCCCTGATCAGGGATAGAAGCAATGAGGCACACCCCTCATCTCCTTTTCATCTGCTTCACCTTAGCCTCTCAATGGCAAGGTTAAGAGCGACCTTTACCTATTACAGTGGACTTTCATAGTCAAACCCTCTTGTATGAGCCCCCTTGTTTGGCTATAGAGTGTGCTGTTTGATATTCATTGATTGATTGATTGCTTCATATGCACTCGTTTGCTTGTATGTTATGCATTTATCATCATCAATTGCCATTAATGCACAATCATCTCATTTGTCTTTGTGATATTGTCATTGTTGTTTGCCCATTGAGGACAATTGTAAGTCCATTGCTTTGGCATTTGCTCCTATGATATGGAAGGATAGAGTGTAAGACCTCATTGGTCACTCATATCTTCTGTTTGTATGTGAGGATACAGTTATAAGTCCCTGTAAGTTGGCATCTGTTGTCCTGTGATCATAATTTGATCTGTTTGATTTGTATGAGAGGTTGCAATTATAAGTCCCTGTAAGTTGGCATTTGCATTCCTGTGATCATATTGTTGCTTTTGTTCTTGTATGTGAGGATCCATTGTAAGTCCCTGTAATGTGGCATTGGTATTCCTATGAACATATCTGTGGAGTTAACCTAAGTCCAGATAGATTGGCAGTTGACGTTCCATGTTTCATCTTTGTTTTCTTTTGAGGAGATTAGTGTAAGTCCATTGAGTGGCTTCTGATATCCTGTTCTGTTTTAGGAGACTGGTGTAAATCCATCTATTGGTATCCGGTATCCACCTTTTATTTCTTTGTTTGAGGAGATTAGTGTAAGACCACTGAGTGGCATCTGATATCCAGTTTCATTTTAGGAGATTGGTATAAGCCCAGTGATTGGCATCCGATATCCGCTTTTGTTGACTTTCTTGTTTGTTTGTTATTGCCCATTGCTATTCCAAAGGACACACTTGAATCATCTCCCATATGATTTCAAGAAGTGAACCTTCTAAGAAGTTTTACAATCCATTTCCATCCATTCATTCTCATTATGTCCTAAACTTTTTCACACTTTGATTTCAAACTTGACATAGATATTGTGCAAACATCTTCATGTTTTCAAACTAAAAAACCTGGACCCAAGTCCTTGACTTTTTTTCAAACTCCATTTTCATAATACCTCTTTCAAATCAATCTTAATCATACTTTGACTCCACTTTCACAATCACAATCAATTAACTTCACTCATTCACTTGTTTTGGCTTTGTCCATTGTTAATCTTTTCATGCATTAGCCATAGGTTTCAATTATCATTGTGGTTGATGTAAATCTTGCCTATCCTTAGTGAGTCGACAGTAAGACTTCCGTACTGAAAACAGGGCTAACCCCTCTAGTACGTCGAAGCTATCCTCGCATGGTGGATGTTGTTTTTGGTCGAGTGTTCTCCCATTGATAATGAAAAGCCTCAGTGCTTGTGTTTAAAATTGAATCCACCAACTTTTGGAAATCTTTTAGCCGAACTACGGCGTTTTGATCCTTACCTTTGATGGAAGGTACGTAGGCAGCGGGTTCATCCGTTCGAACACAAAAATAACTAAATTGTACATTCTTTTCTCATCATCCCAATCATGTTTGCACAATCTTTATGTCATAACAAATAACAATATTATACAACAAGTGTGAAAAGGGCTCCCTAGGAGTACCTAGGACGTGATGGGTGCCTAACACCTTCCCATTGCGTAATTTACCCCTTACCCAGACTCTCTGATCTTTTTATTAGTTTTCTACGTGTAAAACTTCTTAGGCTTTTGTTCGCTTTTTAGCCAGTCCTTTGGATAAATAAAAGTGCGGTGGCGACTCGAAATTTCAATGTATCTCATAGCTTATGATTTAATCGATAAATCATATAGCGACGAATACACCGCTACAGATATGTTGTTGGCTTTGGCAACATTTTTGACAAAAAGGGGGAGTAATAAACCCCTGACAAACAGAGTGGGTCCCCTGACAAACAGAGTGGGTCTCTACAACAGACTCTCATGACAGATTCCCTCCCCTGCAGCTGCTGTGTGTTGAAGTTTAAATGTAACTTCTGTATGTGAGCTGCTTTGTGAAGTTTTTATTTAACTTCCATGTGTGTGAGTGTGCTGCCACTCTGAGTGTATTAGCTAGTATTAATTCCTGCTAGGTGTGTGATTCCGCTGCCATGAACTCTGTTATGGGGATCAAAGTGTTTTAGCCAAAAATTTGCCAAAGGGGGAGTTTGTAGGTGTTTAATTGGCTGCATTATATGGTAAAACACTAGATGGTCACTAATGTCTTGACTGATGTCATGACATGTATGTGTGACTACAGTGTAGTTACTGCAGGACTAGCTAACACAAGATTTATTGAATGTCAAACTGGATGCTATGACATTCATACCTGTCAACAGATGCTAAGGAATAGAACAACAGGTGCTCTGTTAGAACTTAGTATTTATTTCCAGTCTGGTTATCAAGGAAAGACCAGACCTGGCATAAGGCCTACTGACTGAATGTCAAACTGGATGTTATGACATTCATCATTGACAGCAGCTACTGGACATTAGACAGAGTGGTGCTCTGCTATACTTCAGCATGTAACTTAGTTTGTTCTTCAAGAGAATAACAGAACTAACGTAAGGCCAAATGTGTAAATGTTAAGTTGGTCACTTTAACATTTATTAATGTAAGCTGTTACTGTAGTATGGTCATTTTGATCATGTACAGGTCAGCAAAATTGTACAGTCTTTTTTCTGAAAAAAACAGACTCAGCATATGGACCTTGATGTCAAGTTGAATGTCGTGACATTCATTCCTGACAGCATATGCTATATTGTAGGTTGTTCAGTTTTCTGTTTCAGCTTTTCTTGGGCTATTCTTCAGGAAGTCAATAGCTTAGAGAAAATCCAGGAAACCAACAACCAAGCTACAATTAAGGAACCTAACAAATAGCCTATTTGTTAGCACACTAATATGTGGAAATTAGTTAGAATCCTATGTGGCATTATTTGTGGAGGTCTTGAGATATTTTAGGAACTAAATATGGAGATATTTTAGGAACTAAATATGGAGATATTTTAGGAACTAAATATGGAGATATTTTAGGAACTAAAAGATTGAAGACCTTGTTTGTAGCAGAAAGTTTTTGCTGATGTTGTAACAGCAAAGGAGAAGTTTGCTGCGATTTCTGAAGGCCCAAATCCACTTGGGTGATTAGGTTATAAATAGCTGATTGTAATCTAGTCTTTGTAAGCCTCCTAGAATGAATTTTTAGGGGTGTGTGTAAGGTAAACCTCCCAACCTGTGGGATGGTTACCATGTGTTTCTCAGTGGTAAAAGCTGAGAGTTTTTGTAACTCAAGCCTGTAGGCAAGAGTGATTATGTGCTTGAACGAAGCTGTGAAGCAAGTTCAAGTTGGTTAGCATTACATTGTGATTGTAGTGATAGGAATGGAAACTGGAGGTTTCTATCTAGGAGTTCCTAGGTATAGATTGCATTGGGTAGGGATTAAGTGATAAGTTGTAAACGGGTGAGTTTAACTTTGAATTGATACTACTAATAGTGGATCTTCTTCCTGGCTTGGTATGCCCCCAGACGTAGGTGATGTTGCACCGAACTGGGTTAACAATTACTTGTGTTTTTACCTTTTGCATGTTATAATTTTGCCAGTTATAAAATAAGGTAAACCTGTAATGCTGTAACAGATGATGTTCAAATCAATGTTGAGACATCATGCTGACAACTGTGCAGGCTCAACAGAAGTAAGTGCTATGTTTGATCTCTGCTGTGCCTGTGTACCAGATGGACAGAACTGGGTGTTCTTCCATTCTATGGTGATATAGTAGCAGATGTCGTGACATCTGTGAATGTGTGCATATCAGTACTAGGTTGTAATTTGTATAACTGTCTTGCTGTATTAGTTACAATGTTAGATTAGATGTCATTACTTGGAGTAGAACATCTAAACTCTGACTACACCAGAATTTCACTCTCTAACGTCTAACCTTGGATCTTCTAGACAACTGTCTAACATAGAACTCAAGAGCCAAACTGTTGAGATCTCCTCTAGCAATGTGCATATTTTTGGGATTAGACTACCATCATTAGTTGCAATTAATTCTCCCCAAGCGTGTCAACTTAGATGTCTGGAGTCATTATTATTGTTGTTTCCTATTCTCTTACTACACTGTTGTTTTGCATGCTAAATGTCGTGTATATATAATTTTCACATTTCTCACTTTCTCACTTTTCACTCACAAACCTACATAAACCCTTTTGTGCTCAAATTATTTGCAGGTTCATCAACATTCTTGAACCTTCATCAACATTCAACAACAATCTTCATCTTCTCGAAATGGATTCTCAACAACAACAGGTCTACAACTATTCTCAACAAATGGAAGCAAATGAACAACTTGCTGAAGCTTCACAACAAACCACACCTCAAACTGCTACAACCTCAAAAACTACTTATAAGGAACCCCACGTCCTTAATCATCCTCCTCACATAAACCTTGCCACGCCTTTTGAAAAGCCGGAGGTTCTATGTGAATCACTGGTGGACTTTGAAAACTTGAAGCAAAACAGAGTTGATCTCACTGAAGATCTGAAGAAACAAGGCTGGGAAAATTACTTCCATAGACTTTACGTTCCTATCTACACCTTCCTCGTCAAAGAGTTCCGGAGAGTTGCAGACTGCGATGACCATTGCATAGTTTCTTATGTCCTGGGAGTCAAGATGGTCATCACAGAGAAGTTAATAGCCAAACTTTTGGATATGCAGAAAACTGGGGGCAGAAGGATTTATAACATAAACCCTAGGGCAAAGTACATATCCCAGGAGATAGTTCCCACATTATTCAAACATAACCCAGAAGGGAAAACATCCAAGAACAAGGAACTTCACCATAATCTGAGGGTCTGGTTGAAGATTATTCTGGGTACCATCCACCACCGTCCAACGTCAAACTCTTCAGATCACATCAACACTGATCAGAAGTGCATTCTATATTGCCTTCAAAAGGGTCTGAAGTTAAATCTACCTGCATTACTCTGGCCACATCCTGGGAAGCTCTGAAGGATCAGAGGAAGATACCAAATGGGTTGTATCTCTTCTCAAAGGTAGATCCTCCGGAGGTCATTGCTCATTATCTCCAGGATCTGGCATCTCAAGGAGTGGACATCTTTAAGTTCTCAGTGGAATGACTTCCAGAGCAACCACCCAACTTCATGAAGAGGAAGAGAGATCCTTCTGAAAAGTCTAAAAAGAAGAAGACTCTGAAGTTGGGAGAACCTTCTGCAACCAGATCGGCTGCACCTATAGACTCCTCTGCACCAAGTAAGTCTAATCTCTCTGACGCTCCTTTAAATTCTAATTTAAAGCAAATATATTCCTCTCTACCTCAACCACTACCCACTTACTCTCCCTCTGAACCCACCATATCCATTCAAACTCCCTCTGAACCTCATATCTCTAACACAAACACACCATCTACACCTGTACATAAATTCAACCTAGAAACAACAATGTTTGCCTTATCTGAAGTTAGGTATCTAACTGAATACATTTCACCTCCTTCATCCAATTCCTCATCTCCTCCATACTATGACATCTCTTCTGACTCTGAACAACCAAAAATCCCTGACCCTTCCTCTCCAACTTTGGCCCAACTCCAAGCCATAGCACACTCTGAACAACCTCCATTTCCACCTTCCGAACCTCCAACTGAACCACCTTCTGAACCTCCAACTGAACCTCCCACTGAACCTCCATTTGCACCCCCACTAAACTTCCCTCTGAACCTCCCACTGAACCATCTGAAACCATTCACACTCCATTTGAACCAATTAATCCAACATCTGAACCTGAACCAACCTTCCTAACTCTGGAAGAGTCATTTGCTTTATTTTCAGAATCTTCAACTGTGAAGCTCAAAACACTATCTGAAAAATCTAGCCTAAGTGATAATCCTTCTGAAGTAAGGACTCACTGGAATGGATTTCTCAGATGGATGACATCTGAGGTCTCCAAGCTGAAAGGACTCTCTGAACAAGTTAGAAATGACTATATCAGAAAAGTTGAGGAGAGACTAGAGGCACGTCTGGCCAAGGAAGCTGAAGAGAGAGCACGTCAGGAAGCTGAAGAAAAAGAAAGACTGGAAGCTGAAGAGCAGGAGAGAAAGGAAGTCGAAGAAAAAGTTTCCGCTAAGGCTGCTACTGCCGAAGCTGAAGCTAAAGCTAAGGCTAACTCTGAAGAAGCAACACGCATTGCTGCAGAGGACACTGCTTATGCAAATGAAATTGCTCTAACTCAAGGTGAGTCAGCGACATCTGACATCGCTCCGTTGGTGTTCCAGACTCTGGAAGAACTTCAGAGGAACAACAACTTATGAGAGCTAGATTCGACAAGCAAGATTCAGTTAACTCCAGCATTCAAAATCTTCTCACCCAACTGCTTCAGAGGATTCCTCCTCCTCCAAACCCTTAGGCACCTTAGGCTTTATGTTGTGATTTCTTTTGTGTTTTGGCCTCTATGGTTTTTCTTCTCTGTACTTCTCTCAGATTATCTAAATGAAATTTTGTTTGCTCTATTAGTTTTTCTCTGGCATGTCTTTTTGAGTCTGACAAAAAGGGGGAGAGTTATATAAACAACCTTCTAATGAAATAAATATCCGACTCTCAAAATATAATGCTTACATCCTAAAACTTTAAATATATTGTGCAGTCTAAGTTTTCTTATAGGAAGTATCAAAATGAATATCTGAGAAACAAGCTAAAGTAACATAAGAGGCTCTGGTAAGTTACTCTAAACTCTCTAAGTATCATATTTAGGGGGAGCTTATTAATCTCAGGGGGATTCATATTATATCTGACTCTGAATTTATTTTCCTCTAAATATTGTGAAGTATCATTGCTTCATAACCAATATGAAGTTTTATCATCATAAAAAAGGGGGAGATTGTTAGAACAAGATTTTGGTTCTGCAATTTATCTTTAAGTTTTGATGATAAAAAAGAGTGAAACATTTTGGTACCCTAATCAAATTGTCCAAGTGTGCAAAACTCTAACGAAAAATGAATCTGATGAACCAACATCTGACATCACACCAAGTCCAGAAGAGCTGACTATCTTATCTGACACTGAAGACAAGCATGGCCAAAAGAATTACTCACAAAATCTGTCATCTGAAGATCACACATATAAAAACTCTAAGGATCCTTACATAAAAATACTTTCTACCTGAAGAACAATCAAAGAACTTCTGAAGAAGACATAACGGACAGCTATCTGAAGAATACAAGATCTAATAAAAGAATCTGAATTCCACGCACTCTGAATCACGGCCAACAGATTAAAATCATTAACTTAACAAAGAAGTATTCCAAAAATGGTATGAATCTCTATATGGATAATATTGAATACTCTCCAAGACTGCTATGGAAAGAGACAAGAAGTTAATGTCATTAAGTCCTATAATTGGCAAGATATCAACATCAATGCTCTCTCAAACAGTATCATCTCTAAGCATTATAAAAAGGTCTCACTATCATCATACCAAATACGAACCCATCACACAAGAATTTTGCACATCCAAATTAAGTCATATACTAAATTCTTGTTTTAAGTCATCACACACGAGTTGTTGCTCTAAGTGTGATCATTAATCATTGCTTTTACTATGTTCATATTGCTTATTTAGAAGCATCAAACACATTCTTGTAATTCTAAAATAGTTATTGAAAATTCCTCAAGTGACTTGTGAAGTCTGTAGACTTGAGAGGGCTAAGAGATCATTGTACTCTTAGACGAACGATCGGGAATCCCGCCAAAACGGCCGATCGCCGCCGCCGCGACCCATTCTCGCCGTCTCTGGCAGAGCGCAGAGCGACACCCGTTCGCGAATATTGGAAAATTGCAGAAACCGCTGATCGCCAGCCAGCACCTTTCTACCGCGACTCGCCGTCGCGCGACCCGAACCTCGTCGTCGTCACATCGCAGCGCATCACCCTCGGGCGCGACTACGATCTTGATGATCGCCGGCAGTCGCAGACCGACGCGATCCTCGCAGACTTGCTCCACCGTTGCGGCGCGACTCTACTGCCTGCCGCTACAGTCGCTGCCAAAAATCCCCCTGAATCGGTTTTTGATTTTTCGCCAAAAATCTTGATTTTTCAAAAGTTCAATTTTTTGAAAAAAATGATTATTCAGTTTTCTTTACTTTATGCCAAAAATAAGGTTTTAAGTATTTGGGAAAAACTGTCTGAAATGATCGATTTAGAGAATTTTAGGGAAAAATAATACATAGTTTCAAAATTATGCATTTGGAGAAATCAAACGAGCCAAACAGAGTCGTTCGAAATTCTGGGGAAAAAGTCCCAACTCAACAAAAATCAAACTAACAAAGAAGCAGATAACTCATACAATCTAATAATCTATAATACAAGGTTATCACATCCAACAATAACTTATAGAGACCTTAGAGGATTTATCCAAAGTCCTCTATTAGTGTCTTAGAGCAAACACGTAAAAACATTATCAACATATCATAAGCCAAAAAAGGAGAAAATCAAGGGTAAACCATACAACCTCTATGGTGCTGATAGAAGGGTAGTGAACCTTCACTATCCTACATGCCTAAAATCATCCAAAAGTAGACAATCTCCCCTTACCTTAGAATTGCAGTAAGGGTGGTGATTCCAACAACTTTTGGATTCCTTTTCACAGACTCCGCTCTCCTTCTCAAGTTGCCTCTAATCTCTCTACCTCTTTTTCACGTATGCCAAGAAATTCTAAAACCTAGCAACTCCTCATACTTTAGTATTTATATGACCTTAATTCTTAATTTTACTCTTTTGGCCCAATTTAATCTAAATATCTCTTCTCTCACCTCCAACTCTCTTCTATTCACAAAAATGACCCCCTCCTATTATTCAATTAAATTATTATTTAAATTAAATAAATATTTAAATCAAATAAATATTTAAATTAGATAAATATTCAACTTAAATAATTATTTAATTAATATTATATATAACTTCTATTATGTTATCTTATTACTAAATATTTAATATGCTTAATTATTTCAATAATCTCAATAATATTATTTTAATTATCTACTTTTAAATCTCATTACCCTTGTAATTAGTAAATTATCAAAATACCCATACGCTTCGAAAATATCAAAATTCAATAAAATGAATAAATCACTCAAACAATTAAATAAAATGCTCAAATAATAAGTTGGGGTGTTACAAATCTTCCCCACTTAAATGATTTTCGCCCAAAAAAATTACTTGGAAGGAATAAATTTAGATAGGATTTCCTCATCTGACTCTCTAGCTCCTAAGTCAAACTATCTCCAGCAGGTCCTCCCCATACCACCTTCACTAAATCAATCTCCTTCCCTCTGAGCTGCTTCACTTTTTATCCTCAATCTTGATAGGCAATGCTTCCATAGTCAGATTCTCTCTCACTTGCATATTGTTCATCTGCATAATATACGACATATCAAGAATATACTTCTGAAGCTGAGACACATAAAAACGTCATGCATATTTGAAAGAGACGGTGGCAAGGACACCATATAAGCAACAACTCCAATTCTTTGAGAAATCTGATAGGGACCGATAAAACGGGGAGTAAGCTTTGTAGACTTCAATGCCCTCCCAACACCAGTCACATAAGTGACTCTTAGAAGCACATGATCGCCCTCTCAGAATTCAAGAGCCTTCCTCCGCTTATCGTGATAGCTCTTTTGCCTACTTTGAGATGCCTTCATTTTCTCTTGGATCATCTTCACTTTATCTGTAGTGGTATCAGATCTAGACCTCTCCCAGAACGATGTGGTTCGGGGACAAACCAAGCGAGGACGAGGGGTGGTTGTAACATCTGAGGCCGAATATGACAGGGAATGGTCGTCTGAATTCACATAAGAACGAGAGGATCCTGAGGTTGTGCATGTATGGGACTGCATGATTGAAGGAAGTCTTATAATGATTGATTGATACTACTTATACCAATAAGATGCATCTTCTTTTCGGTAGCCTAACAAATAAGAACTCCATAGTTAAGTATGCTTGACTTGGAGTAGCATTTGGATGAGTGACTTGTTGGAAAAATTTCCGGAAAACGTGTGAGTGAGGATAAAATATGCTGAAAAGTTATGTGTTAGTTTGTGGGATCAGTCAATAATCCTGAAAGCAGTCTGAGGCGTCACAGTCGGCGCCCCTTCCCTATTATGTACTTTTTGTTTAAAATCTCAAACTATACCTATTATATAACAAGACACATGGCTTTATTATTAAAATAAAAAATAAAATATTAAAACAAAATAAAAAATACAAGAAAAGAGAAAAAGAAATCAAATCCACTTCATCTTCCTCTCTTTCTTTCTTCGATCCCTCACATTTTCTTTCTTCCTTCTCACAAAAAAAAAACTCTCCTCTCACTCAATTTCAAACACAATCAAGAACCAAACAATAAATTAAAATAAGATCGAATAAGGAAGCAAAAAGCGGAAACTAACAGTGGAGGTTTCTGGCGAGGATGAGACGGCAACACGAGCACAAAATTGTTGACGCGTGGAGAGATGGAGGGTTTGTGAGTGACTTTTTCTTTGTGCAATTGTTGTTCTTATTGTGTAGAATTCTTAGATTTATATAGGCAGAAATTAAGTTATAGAATTAAGTATGATTGGTTCAATTAGGAAGTATTTGATGAGGTTTAAACTGATTTAATTCAGATCTTTGACTTAAGGCTCAAATTTATATCAATTTGGAAAATTCAAATGTAACAAAAATATGTTGTAATAAAAAATATTTCTTTCTGATTTGTGTTTGACTCGAATTGGGCATGTCTGCACCTTTTTAGATTTTTTTTTGATGTTTTTGTGATTTACAAATAACTAAAATAAAAAATAATAATAAAACAAATACCTAAATAAAAAATGGAAAATAATATTAAAATAAGAGAAATACTGACGAGCGTCACACATACACTCTTTAGGGATTTAAAAAAGAAAGTTTTTTTTTAAAATAAAAAATGTGTGTATTTAATGCATTGGAAATTAGAATAATTGATTTTTTTAAAAAATAATTTCTTTATATGATATTCTTAAAAAGTGTCATTGAGGCTAAAACTTTTAAAATAGGCTAGCCCATATAGCCGACTCGAAAAATAATAGGGCTTGAGCCTTAAAATCAGAGCCCATATTTTTCAGGGTTTTTTAGTCCAACCCTAAAAAATCCGCTACCCATTAATACTAATATGTATAGGCCGTTGGTAAACCGTTAGGCTGAGATAGCTATGAATTTTTTTAAAGAATTTAATACTCATATTATCTTATTTTAAAATAACACATTGATTTTTCTCATCTCACTAAATTTTTTCTCTATTCTATTCAATCTTTATATTTTAAATTTTATATCTTAATATAATCAACACTCTTTCTTCGTATTTTATTAGTTTCTTTTATGTTAAATATTCGAGTATTATTTTATACAATTTAGACATGTGTTATATTTAAAAATATATTATAGTATAGTATAATACTTAAAAATATATTTTGTTTAAAATAATATAATTTTTAAATATTATAAGATTTTTATTTTTATTTTTTGTTAAAAAAAAGTCCGTTTAGGGCCAGGTGCTCGAAACCCATTTAGAAACGCGTTCGGATAATCATTTTCGAGCTCATATTACAACAAGACTTTTTTGACCCATTACTAAAAAGCTTGAGACCCACCAGATCGTCCCGTTTAGAATCGGATAACCTATTTTAACAACTAATACTTGATACACTCGTTTTTATGACCTTTAAAATAAACCAAAAGAAAGTTAACATTTGACTTTTTAATAAAAATAACAAATAAAAAAGATACATGTTGCATCTAAAATTTCTATCTAACTATCTAACTATTAACTGTCCTAATTTACAATATTGATATTTTGAATGCTTTAAAAATAAAATGAAAAATATATGGACAAAAATTTAGATTAGCTTATCATCGGAGAGTGTTTATTACATTGATTATTTTGTGTTGTGTGTTAAAAATGCAAATTTATTTTATAACAAAATAAATTAAATCAATTTGTTTATATGTTATAAATTGTTTTTACAAACTATCTTAAATAATTTATAAAAATAAATTAGAAATATGTATGAAAAATGTCGTGAGTTGTTTTGATAATCTCTCCCAAACAATGTAAATCGATCAAAATATATCCTTTTGATAAAAGTACCAAAAGTGAAAGAGAGAATAAAAAATGACTTTTTTTAGTAACTTTGTAGTAATAGTATTTAGTAGTGTAAAACGTTTTACATCGACCATTATCAAATTAATCTGCTTAAAAATTCCATTTTAAAAGATAACTTTTCTTTCTTTTTCTGTAACTTTGTAAGTATTATAGTAACACCGCCTCCCATTAAACGGAAACGAAAACGAAAACGCGATCACGTGTTCTCTCTCCGGCCACCGTAACAATTCAATAACCTTCTCTGACTCCGATATGGATAACTCCGGTTAGTTCTCTCTTACGTTCATCGTGCCATTTCTTCAATTGTTCTCTTTCGTTTTCTCAATTTCCAGTTACTTACGTTTATAATTTCAATCCAACAACCAAAAGTTAGTGAGTTTCACCTGCTTTGAATTCTCGTTGATCAAACTCTAATTTGAGCGTAATCGTTCGGATTCGGCGTTTTTTTTACAGATGTTGTTGCATATTTTTTTGCTTTCATATCTTATATTGTGTTATGGCCTTACTAGAGGCCGTAGCGATCTATGGCGGTTACTGAATCTGATGCGGTAAGTCTATATTTGGTTGCGCGGTGAGGAGAATTGATTCTGAGTGAACTGAATTTGTAGAATTGATTCTTAGTGAACTGATTTTGTAGAATTGATTCTGATTAAATGTGAGTAGCATGTAAAGTGATTTATGTTTGGATATATTTATGTAAAAGTAAAATGAGTTGAATAACAAATTTCAAGTTTCAGTCTAAAAATCACTTTTAAATTCAAAAGCTACAAATTGTAGTTTCAAGTAGAATCAATTCCGAAGTCAGAATCAATTTTCCTTTAGAATAACCAAACATCTCAAAATCATTTCGGAATTAATTCTACACTTCTAAATTTACTTTTGCCTGTTTCAAAAGCTAAACCAAAGTGTGTGTTTGGTTCTGCGGTGAAAAAAACTGATTTGTGAGTGTGAAAAAAACTGATTTGTGAGTGAATTGATTCCATAAATTGATTTTGGTTAAAAGTGAGTTGAATGTAAAGTGATTTACGTTTGGATAACTTTATACAAAATTGAGGTGAAAAGTAAATTCCAATGAAAAAATCACGTTTAAACTCGAAAGCTACAAATTCTAACTTCAAGTAGAATCAATTATACTTTAAAAGAACCAAATGCCTCAAAATCATTTCAAAATCAATTCTACATCTCTAGAATTGCTTTTGAAAAGCTTTTGCCCCTTCCAAAAGCTAAACCAAACATAAATGGTTTATGTATGAAAATAGACATGATCAACTTTTTGATTGGAATTTCAGTGGTATCTTTATGTTGGAAATTGCTGTGTTCTGAAAAAGACTTGAACTTAATTATAAAAGTGAGGTGTATATATTTTGGGAATCTTGATTTATTGAATTATTGGAGACAGTTATTTTTTGGGGAAAGGTTGCGGATTAAATTGATCTTGAAATGACTCTGTACTAAGGTGTTTCAATTGAATTGCTTCATCATTTGTTGACGCATTTGGCAGGAAATCCACAAGATGTGGCTGTGCCACCGGTTGAAGGGGTTGCTGGAGGTGGTACATCTTACGGGTGGAATGATGGTGACACACATGATTTGAATCACCTCAAGTGGCCAATTGACCCTACAGAAATTCCAACTAGGGATTTAGTGCATGTATGGTGCATGCCAAGCACAGCGAATGTCGGATCTCAAGAAATGCCTAGACATTTCGAGCCTGTTAGTATTTTTATCTTTTATTTCTATTTTTTACTCATCTATAGATGGTCTTATGGCGTATTATTTTAAATTTGTACCACACACTATATACGTATAATTTCATGTTTTCTGTAAGCACGGCGTTAGCATTGCTTGTTGTTTATGAGTAGGAACTGCATGGGTGTTAATTGAATGGCCATTTCTTTACAATTTGTCTTGTGTGATACTTACTTGTTATTTGATTTTGACTATGTTTGCACAATGACCAAAAGGCTCACAATGCATGCTTTTGACTTTGCATCTGTTTTTATAGCAGTAATGAGAATCTCTCCAAAAGTAACAATTTTTATGACTTTCCTTTTTGAAACTTCACAATTCTCTACCCTAAATTTGAGGTTGAAGTTATGAATGAAGAATTTAATTTATAGAAATATTTTAGACTGAGGAAATCGTAAAATTCTAAAGCATTTTCTATTCGCTTGACATTAGAGTTTTTGCTTTATCATGTAGATAAACCTGCTTGCAGCTAGAAATGAGAGGGAGAGTGTGCAATTAGCTATTCGACCAAAGGTTTCATGGGGTGGTTCTGGTGTTGCTGGGACTGTGCAGGTTCAGTGCAGTGACCTGTGCTCTCCTTCAGGAGACAGGTTGGCATTTTCTCTGTTGTATGGAAAAAATGTATGATTTACTTGGTTTATATCGATTTGCTGACATCAGCATTGGCAGACTGATTGTTGGAAAATCACTACTGTTGCGGCGGGTGGTGCCCATTTTAGGTGTACCTGACGCTCTTGTTCCCCTTAATCTTCCAGTTGGTCAGATAAACCTATTTCCAGGGTACATGTCTGATTTACTCTTGTGCTGTCTGCCCAATATGCTGGTTGATTGATTACTTCTCACTCTGTTGTTCGGTATTATTCAGGGAGACTAGTACTCTTTGGATTTCGGTTGATGTTCCAAGTGCTCAACCTCCAGGACAATATGAAGGAGAGATTCTCATTACTGCTATAAAAACAGATGCAGGGTGAGCCTTTTTTCTTTTAACAATTTTTTAGTTTCTGATATTGTCTTGCAAATATTAGTTCATAGCCTTTCTTTGTCAACTTCAATCATTGTACAGATCTCCAGCTCAAAGTTTAAACAAGGTTGAGAAACATCAATTGTATAAGGAGCTTAAGGGATGCCTTGACATTGTTGATCCAATAGATGGAACACCATTAGATGAAGTGGTGGGTTTTATTTTCAATCATTGTGTGTCATTCTGCTACCATTTATAATCTTGGCGTCCTTATGGATTTTTATGCAAGCATCTCATTTTTAGGTTGAAAGGTTGAAGTCTACAACTATATCATTAAGAAGGATTCTTCTGTCCCCATCATTTTCTGAATTCTCTTCAGAAAATGAGTCAGCAGATGTAATGGAAGAGGATGCCATTTCAAGTCTCTCTCTACGGCTGAAGTTAAATCTTACTGTCTGGGAATTTGTACTTCCAGAAACTCCTTCCCTTCCTGCCGTATTTGGTGTATCCTTGACCCATATTAAATGTCAGACAAACAAAGCCATTTTAAAAAAAAAGTTATTTTTCATAACTCTTGGAGAAAATTACTGATTTAAATTGTCTAAGTAGGGTTATTAGATGCTAAATATATATGCTTACTAGTTAAAACAAGTGGCATTTAATGTGCATTTATTCTTAAAGGGTGCATGATACCATACATTACAACCATTAGATTGGTATAAGATTTTGATCTTGATGAAAAATTAATACCAATCTAATGAATGTAACATATGGTGTGTGATGCACCCATTTTTAATTGGTGCATCCTGAATGCAGTTTATAATACGAACAAACTCTGGGACTAATATGAGACTTCCAGTTGTTTAAATCTCACTGCTTATTTTGCATTTTTCATCCACTGTGCACTTTTGGTCTATATCTTTGTGAAATAGAGTTTATTTGTTTGTGCATTCTGCTGTTTCCTTCACTCTGCACTAGGTATCTGATACTGTAATTGAGGATCGCTTTGGCGTCAAACATGGGACAGATGAGTGGTATGAGGCATTGGATAAACATTTCAAATGGCTTCTTCAATATAGAATCAGCCCCTATTTTTGCAAATGGGCTGATGGTATGCGTGTTTTAACATACACATGTCCATGGCCAGGTATATTTCTGATGCAATAAATTTGATAGAGTTGCAACCTCAAGAAATATTATCATTGCTGAATATTTCCCTCTTGACATTGTAGCGGATCATCCAAAATCAGATGAATATTTTTCAGACCCACGGTTGGCGGCATATGCTGTGCCATATAAACAAGTAGTCTCCGGGTATACAGTCAGTCAGTTGTCCCCGTTCGCTTCTGTCAGGTATATTTGCAATGAGAACTGATGAAATTCAACCCACCTGTTGATGTGCCACAGTAGCGATGCGGGGAAGGATTTCTTGCAGAAACAAGTTGAGATATTGAGAACCAAGAATCACTGGAGAAAAGCTTACCTTTACTTGTGGGACGAGGTATAAACATGCGTGCTATAAATTACTAGCAAGTCTACCCTAGGATAATGTCATAGATAGGTTATCCATCTCTATCCTAACTTTGGATTGAACACTGCTACTGAAAAGTTCAAATAGCCAAGTAACTTTTGCAGTAGTCATTGATTAATTGTTTTATTTCTTCCTGTTTTTGTTAAAAAGTTGACTAGCTTCATTAAATCATTAATTAATTGTTTTTATTTCTTCCCCGTTTTCATTAAAAAGTTGAGTTGCTTCATTAAATTTTGACTGCCCTAAGTGGTATACGTTATAACTATTTCTCTCCTGAGAATTTTACACGACAAATCATGTCACAATTGTGTCTATCTCTCCCTCTCTTCATGAACACTAAATAATTAGGCCCTTATCAATATTTATGAACATTTATAACTATAAATAGGTCAGCTCAGCACATTTTTTTCAAAAGAGGGGATCCGTTACCATAACTTTGAATCTGGTCCAGTTCACTATGATCTTGTTTTTTTACTGAAGCTATGGCCTTGATAAGCTAATTTTTGTACCTTTTTGTCCAGCCACTAAATTTGGAACAATATGATTCTCTTCGCAACATGGCAAGTGACATTCGTGCTTATGCTCCAGATGCTCGTATTTTAACTACATACTATTGTGGTAAGGTTATCCATATGAAGTTATTCTAGTTTAATTTCTACTGGCTTATACGAAAAATACATGGTAGTTTATTCATTTTGAATTTAAGTTGTTTCTTCGAATTGGTAATGCCTTTTGTTTTGTTTGGCATATTCACATTTTGGAATGTGAAATATTTCACATAGTTATGTCGTAACAGCTGGCTGTAATTGTATTCTTATGTAGTTGATTGGATAAATGAAACTCTACCGACCATTAATAATTTCTTTTATTTGATCAAAGAATAATTTTGACGGGGATACAATGCAATTTATTTCTTCTAATTTTTCCATCTTTGAAAATCCTATAAGCCAGGTTTTCTTTCATTCTTAATTACTGTTGCACGGTCAAAGAATAGTTTTGCCAGGCAAATGACTTTAGTTTCTTTCTGCTAATTTTTTTTCCATCTTTGATTTTTTTTTATATTACTGTAGGAATAATAGTTTTGCCGAGGATATGACTGCAGTTTCTTTCTGCTAATTTTTTTTATCTTCGATTTTTAATTTACTAAATGGAAAACCATATTTTCTCATTTTTAACAAATGGAACCTTATAATGAGATATAGAATGGTAAACATTTCCCGACACATCCTTGAGATTTATTGTTTTACCTGTCACTAAATCTTCTTGGTTGGCAAAGTCTGGCTTCAGATTGTACCTGACAGCAGTGTATCTAAGATAATCTTGGTGTTGGCATTCTAAAGTTTCGCATGTACCAGGAGAAAAATGTAACACAATCTGCATCTACATTTCATTTATATGATAGCTAATCACAAATTTGCTTCGTTGATTATTGATTTTGTTTTATTTTTCTGATGAATGTAGGACACGCTTCTTCAATTTACTTACATATCCTTAGATTACTCTATCAATTCAAAATTTGTTATAGCTTTCTCCTGCCAGCACTTTCATTTTTAGTTTCTTCATAGCTGTTTCTACGTTTCTTTGAGTGTATCTTATTGTGCGTTCATTTTATGTAGGGCCAAATGATGCACCTCTTGCACCTACTCCGTTTGAGGCTTTTGTAAAAGTTCCATGTTTTCTGCGTCCTCATAATCAAATTTATTGTACAAGGTATTGCTTTATAATTGACTATATCCCTATCAAGAGTAAAAGTACATTTTATTATTATCAACTAATTTCCACCTATTTACCGTTTTGTTTACTGCAAGTATTTCATTATAGATTTTTTGGGATTTTTTAGACCTTTCGTGTTGTGGTTCACTTGCATACCCAAAGGATATTATTCAGTAAAAACTTGAAAGTGTAACTTAAACTTCAGTTAGGTTGCTGAACCAGCGTCATTTTGGATATATTGATGGGTTTATTTCTCGAGTCTTATTTATTGTGCCTTTGGAAGAAATCATTTTTTTTTCAGTAGTGAAAATAAAAGTGGGAATGAAGAATACCAAAAATTTTCTTTTCGTTAAACATTCTAAGAACTTGAATTTATCTTTACAGTGAATGGGTCTTGGGAAATCGGGAGGACCTGGTCAAGGATATTACTGCTGAATTACAACCAGAGAATGGTGAGGTAATGTTATATAAGTTTACCGTTTTTTCCTCATCTGTAATTTGGTTTGTGCTCTATGTTTCTTCTGAGTTGATAGATATTTGTTTTTACCTCTTCAATGCTTTTGAACAAAATATCTTAAAGCAGATTGCAAGCACTTTTATAAAGTCTACGAGTCTTCTATTTCTTGAGCTAAGCATGTAGTGGATTTCTTACGATAGTTCCCCGTGTCTACCTGTTTGCAAAGCGGTACACAGCCAATGTTACCATATTCCATATAACCGCACCCAAAAAACATAGCGCAAATGGTGCATGTATACCCTATATTGCAGTTGCCATTGCGTGAAGATTTTGGAAAGTTAAATAAGGTAGAAGGAACTTAAACTGAAGAGACGTTATTGGTGCTTACATACAAAAAACAAAGAAACTTAAAAAGCCTTATTTGGAAAGCCTACTGAACCGGCAAAGATAAAACAATAAACAATGAATTGAGGAAAAACACTAGCATCTGCACACTCTTCATTTTTTATTTATTAAACTAGAAGCGTCGTATAGTAACTGCCAACTTTTAATATAGAAAATAGTAATTAATAAACTGCGCATTTTGGTCTAGAAATGAGATCTAAAAAACAAAGTAATGTGGATAAGTGGTTCTTTGAAATCTACCAATATACCAGTTAATATTTTAAAATGTACCCAAGCCCAAATAGCATACTATCAAATTAGCATATCTCTTACATACCATGTAACCATACCAAGAGTAATGTATACCAGATAACTACGGGATTAACTCTATGTTCCTTTCTTGGTTGCTTTTTATTTTTAACGGATTGGGGTTGCTTTTTCTCTGTTGTGCCATGCTCTGGATTTTAGAAACATCACTAGCCTCAATGTAGTAGGACAACAGTTCTTATATATGAGCTAGACCTGCTTCCAAGATTTATTTCCTTCAAAAGTATATTGCATTAACAATTCAAACCAAGGCTCCATTTGGCATATTTAAGGAATTCATTATGTTTATTGAAGACTTGATACCTCTCATATGCTCCTAGATTCTAGTGCACAATGTGAAATTCTTGTTCATATGTGTTAATGTACAAAAAGATTTGTGAAGGATGTTAGGTTCCTAACAAAGCCTTGGAGGATTTAATTTTTTAGTAGAGTTTGAACTCCCATTTTCTTTGATTCTCAAGTCTCATCAGCCAACATTATTACATTGATGTATTCTAACATTTTTCCTCAGACATTTTTTTTGGATGATTATGGCAATATTTCTCCAACAATAGGCTGAATTGAAAATCAATTTGAGTGTGTCTACTGATGCTAAAATAATTGGTCTGCTGCACTGAATATTTATTCAGTAAATGCAAAATTTCCATGATCGGAAGAGTGATGCACAGTAGAATGTATATTACTATTATGCTGGTGCTTAGTTTTATTTGCTCATTAGAGGCGGGTGGTTTTGTCACAGGAATGGTGGACATATGTCTGTATGGGACCAGCAGATCCTCATCCAAATTGGCACCTTGGAATGCGAGGCACTCAACATCGGGCTGTCATGTGGCGTGTGTGGAAAGAGGGTGGCACAGGATTTTTGTACTGGGGTGCGAACTGCTATGAGAAAGCAACTGTAGCCAGTGCAGAGGTGATTGTGTAGCTTGTCTATGTTATGTTACGTTGGAAAATAATGGAACCATTAGAACTTGCTATACTGTAATGTTACTTTCCTACCATTGATATATTTTTGTGACAGATAAAATTCAGGCACGGCCTTCCTCCTGGGGATGGAGTTCTGTACTACCCTGGTGAGGCATTCTCAACTAATGAACCAGTGGCTTCTCTTAGACTAGAGCGCATACTCAGTGGCTTGCAGGTAGAGTATTTATATTTATCCCCTCAAAATATTGCAAACTATTCTCAACAAATGTGTATCTTGACAAATTATTTGTTTCAATATAAATACTTTTGGTACATCCCAGTACTCTTTATTTATAATTTACATGATTTGCATCTATTTTTATCCTATGGACTATGCAGCTCTATTTTCATGGCATGAGCTGGTATTAGTTGTCGTAAATAGTTTAATAGTTTTTCCTTTATATATTTTGATCTTAGATTCCTCGTTTCCCTTTATTTAGGATATCGAATACCTGAGACTTTATGCTTCAAGATATGGTAGGGATGAAGCAACTGCGCTTTTGGATAGAATGGGAGTTTATTTTGGTCCTGAGCGTTACACGCACGAACATATGCCAATTGATGCAATGAGGGGTCAAATATTCAATTCGTGCCGGTAGTGATTTTCTGTACTTATATGCTGAAAGATTCGGGGTTCATTTAGCAACTGCTGACAATTTCAGGCATAGGTTTAAAAGATGCACCAATCTTCACCTCGTCATGGTATTTAGGTATACTCATCTTATTGTAGTGGATGCTTTAAACTCTAGGTACAGATATTGAAACGTAGTTAGATGAGAAATCTTTTGTTTGTGCCAAAATAGGACAATCAACCTTACATTCTACCATGATGAGAAATTGCAGTTTATTTGCAGTTATTAATTAGGCCTACATAAAGGGTTGTATATACTGGCTCATTTCTCTTTTAGCCTGCCCGATACACTGGTATTTTGGTGTTCATTTACTATCTTGCATATATGTGAACTATTTGAGCTCTGTTATATGAAGTCTGTTTATTGTGGGTTCATTTATTCATAGCATTTGTGCGACAATATGGTTAGGTTGCATGAAAGGTGGTTTTTCATTTAAAGGAAATTAATAAAATGTTTTTCTTAGATGAAACATAAATGGATTGCCTTTGTATAAGATCTTTAAACTAATGTCGGTGGCAATAGGTTTATTAATTGTAAAGCATAGACAAAATATATGTTTAGATAAAAAGTAACCTATCTTAATTATATATTTTTATTAAAATTAGTGCACAATAGACAAAATATATGTTTAGATAAAAAGTAACCTATCTTAATTATATATTTTTATTAAAATTAGTGCACAATTTCCAAGATATTATTTCTATGTTAAATTCTTAACTTGTGGATTTCTTAATTTGTGTTCTAATTTGTGTTCTAGGGATACAAGTTAGCATATTATATATATATATATATATATATATATATATATATATATATATATATATATATATATATATATATATATATATATATATATATATATATATCCACGCCGAGTCCTCTTCACTCATAGATGTATCTGAAACTTGAAAATTTCAAATCGATCACATCACATATGGCTATATCATACTAAGGCCACCTCTACCCTCCTAGCAAAATACTCCTTCCGTTTATTTTTAAATGTTATCTTTTAATTTTTTATACATATCAAAAAAGGTAATCATTATTGATATTTTTTTAACAATAATTTTTTTATCTATAATACACTTAACTATTTATTATATTTTTTTATTTTTTTTCTCTGTAATAATTATCTAGGGATAATTTTGATAAAATGTAATTAATATTACATTGAACTTTATAAGTGACAATTAAAATGGAACAAAACTTTTTCACAAAAGAGACACTTAAAAAGGAATTGAGGGAGTATGAAAAAGAGATTTAAGATCTTTAGGTAAGACATAGCGTCATACAACTCCGGCTCCCACACCAAAAAAAACATTTTTCATAAAAAACTTCAATACCCTTTCCCCTCCTCTAATCTACCTAGCTATCCATTTTACCTCTTTTTTTTCCAAAGATAAGATAGAACCTATGGAAGTTAATTTCAAGTGGAATTTGATCAATGTAAGCAAGACCCTATTTCCTCTTAATATAAATCATGTAGAAGGAATATCTCTTTTAGAATCTAAAATCTCTCTCTCTCTCTCTCTTAGAAGATTTAAGATTTATCCCCAAGCAAGAGGAGACAATTTGATCGATAGAATATCACATTATAAACACACACTCACATAGAGGCCATCCATTTGTCATTAAACCAAATATGACAAACATTTAATCTAGAAAACTCCAACTTATGGAATCACGGTCTTTTTCAAGTATACCTTGAAAATAAGACAAAGTTTCTTAGATTTCTTGGCCAAACAAACTAACTCATTCACAACAACAACTCCATCAAGTAAGAGTCTCCCTATAAGAAAGACAAACAAAGACATGATAGTTAGTAGATATGATTTTATCCATAACCTTTGCCAAAGGGCCACCAAAACTTTAGAAACACGTGTACAAAGGGATCCGATCAGAGAGATAGGATAAAAATGCCCCAAATGGAAAAATGACTCAATCTTAGGGATTAATGTGACAAAATAGGAAGAAAAACTACGAAGGAGGGATGTCATATGTGACACCCTAAACTCCCATTCTTAATATAAAAGAGAAAATAATACATGTTTAGGAATATTACTTCACACAAATCATTCATTTCATAAAAATAGTTTCAAACTCGCAGTAGAAAGTCAATTAATCCTCATAAGCATTAGTAATATAATAAACCACCAAATAATAAAAATAAAACTTTAACAAAAACTCTAAAATAAATAAGGCGTCTATTCTCAATGTTACAGATCAGAACAACTAAAAATGATAAATAAAAATAAATAAAGACAACTTCCAAGATCATCTTCTAACTCACAAGCAACTACTCTCACTGAGTATATGATTTTCTATACTCCATAGGAGCACAGACGCCACGACAACAAAAAGGGATGATAATACATCTTATAAATATTAAATGTGAAATTCAACAACATGATAGTAATCATGAGTTCATACACACATCATTCATATTCAACAACACAATCAAAGTTAAGTAATAATGTGAATGATAATGCAAATTTCACCAACTCCTCATCAAAATGCATGTGGTACCAAGTCTCTGGAATCATAGGTATGTTATTGATTTTCTCATGTATCAAGTTTCTCTCTAAATTGTGTCCATCTCGGGACGTAAGACTGCCATAGTTCTTCTCTGAACCAGACCATCACTAGACCGAAGTTCTGCCTAACTCCGAAATAAATGAATGCATGGTCAGGAACAACATAAACATGCAACATCATCAACATCATAGAATTATAGCATCACAAACATCAAAACATCATCAAACAGGTTCACTCTTGAACCTATATGTCGCCAATCACATGCCATCACTGTATCCATCTGGATTACTATACTCACAATCGCCAATTAAGGTCGTCACTGTAATTCCTATGGATAACTATACTCAAAATCTCCAATTAAGATCTTCATTGTAATCCCTATGTATTACTATACTCAAAAATATGTTTTTAAAATGATTTAATCATTTTTCATCAAAAAAGACAAAGTTATGTTATTACCCCAAACACTCAACTAATAATTTTTTTTCATGGAACTCAAGATGTCTAAAAACTCATAATTATAAAAAATAACCCTCGAGTACCCTAAAAGTGCTCTAAAGTATCCAATTATTATAAGGGTACAGGTTCACATGTGATAACTCTACTAAGGATAAAGGCAGATAATTTTTCTCAATTTTAACTCCTTGGACTTAACAACTTTCAATAATAGAAAAATTACTCAAAAAGTAATTTTATAATGTCAATAATGCTCCAACTCTAAACAACTTAAGAGCAACTCTGACAACTCCGTAACAACTCTAACCAAATAAAAATAGAAATCTTAAACTCATCAAAAAGATAACGAAAGATCACCACACTCAAAATTGCTCAAAACTCTAGACCTAACTCTAAAATTGTCTCACTTTAAAATAGCGCACCAAAATTTATAGACTTATGATAAAAATATGAAACTATCAAGTTTGAAATTTCTTTAAACCCTCTTTTAAACGCACTTAACGTACCTCAAGCGGAGTTACGAAACTTCAGTTCTATTCATTTCAGTTCAGCCCTATCGCGATAATTCCTACATAAACTCTAAAACAGAATGTCTGATTTCAAAATACGACGAAAAATTATATAATTATGAAAAAATAATGAAACTCTCTATTTTAAAATATCAATTGAACTATCTTTCTAATGCAACTGACGGTGGCCCAAAAGGACTTACGAAACTCAAGTTATGCGTGAAACATGATGACCAACACAAGACTAAAATTGATTACGCATTTGGTGTAAAAACTAGTGAATTGCTACTAATGTAGCGCACCTAGACCCAATTTCTCTACTTTAAAATAAATATTATTGCTTTAGCTTTCCAACGCAACTGACAACGCCCTAAAATGACTTAAGAAACTCAAGTTATGCCTGAAATATGACGATCACTCCCCTTCTATCTCTACCTGTGTTTTTTTGTTTTTGATTTTTTTTGTTTTTCGTGAAAAAATCCAATTTTTGAAAAAAAATTAGGTTTTTGAAATTTGGGAAAAATTTCAAAAAATGATCGATTCAGGAAAAAAAATTAGGAAAAACAGAGCAAGGTTATCAACATCACAACTTTTGGGAAACCAAACGAAACAAAAAGAGTCGTTCGAATTCCCGGGACAAAATCTCAACTTTAGAGGATTAATCATACATCACAACACAAAAGTTCATACAATTAGATCATCGTCAAACAATAACACTGAAGATACCGTACAAGATTTATCCCAAATCCTCTTTTTAAGTCTTAGAGCAATCATACAGAAAAATAATTTCAACAATTGCATAATAAGGTTTTACCCAAACCTTATTTGGCCAAATTTCACAGATAGTATAAATTAAGAAAAATCAGGAAAAGTAGTATAAATCTCAAGACGCTGATAGGAGAGTAAGGAACCCTCACTATCCTACATGACTAAATCACCCGTAAGAATATAATTCTCCCCCACCCCCACCCCCACCTTGAAATTGTAGTGTTTTTGATGAAGTTTGGCTTTTCCTTCCTCACACTCTCCCTTAGCGTTCCTCATAGCCGCTATCCAACTTTTCTCAATTTCACATAAAGTATATTCTCAAATCCCAATGTTTTATTTATATAACCTAATGAATTTTACCAACTCATAGTTTTTACCCGCAATATCTCATTATTCCAACTCAACCTTCCAACTTCTCTAAAAGTCAACTTTTCAATTCATTCTCAATTTTTTTTATAAACTATTATCAAATTAAATAAATATTTAACTTATTTTATTTTTCTGTCTTCAATCTTATAACCCCGATAATTATTAAATGATCAAAATACCCATACACACCGAAAAACACCGAAATTCAAGTATGATGGATAAAATATAGCAATAATTAAATAAAATAATCTATTTAAAAGTTGGGGTGTTACATCATACACTATAACTTCTTAAACATCAAACTCAAATATTCCTTATGAAGATGTCAAAACATTTTGAAGAACAAGAAATAAAAACCATAAGGATCGAGGCTCTTATTCCATTCACATCAGGAAACACCTAAAAAAATCAATCTAAAAAAAGGAATAAAGAAGAAAGAGCTTCATTATCCTCCAAAGAACTACTTTGGAAGGCCACACCATACAATTAAGGACAGTAAAAAAAAGGTTCTTGGAAATGATTGGTAAAGTAATTAGACACCTCATAGCGAATCTAAGCCATTCCTTGCACCCAAATGTCTCCTACACAAAAATCTAAAATAGAAATTCTCTTATTTCCACTCTTAAAGTAGGCATAGAAGAAAGTCGTGTTATCATTCCCTTCCTTAAGCCACTTAGATTTGGACCTTTGGAATATATGATAATATTTAATCCTAAGAAGAGATCAAAGATCAATGATGAACTTAACTCTAGAAACCACTCCCTCATGGGCGATGATACCTTCCTCCATTATTAAGTCTAGAGAACTAATCTCCATTTCCATTCATTGACAAGCAACTGCATCCGCCGAAGAGGATAGGAATCCTCCGCCTCCTTCTCAAAGAGGGGATGATCAAGTCAAGACAACTACTCCATTTGTTATATCCACTCCATAATTTCACCTAGGTGAACTTTCCTCAAAACATACCATATTGCCTACGGTAACCGGATGCGAAGCACTCTCCGGATTCCAACTCTTACATGATAATCTTGACCCACAAAGAGCTAATGAATTACTGAACAACATGTATCAGATGGTTCAACAACAAAACTCTCAGGCCTTTGCAGACATATTGACTCGAATCGAAGAAAGTCTGCACAATGCTATTTTTAAGAACAACACCATGCGAGAGGAAACTTCACATTAAATTGCTGAACTATAGAAGGATCTAGAATAAATCCAAAAGTCTCCATGCCGCCAATGACACATGTTTCACGCCCCTTTCCTCTGATCCCAAAGGAGGAAGGGGCAACCACACCCCTCCCGAAGTTCTCTGGCCAATAATGTGAGAAAGGAAATTAAGAATAGGTTCCCGCTCAACCGCAGAAGAAGAACCCTGTGACTATTCTCATACTGGACAGTAGGATCCTAAATTATTTGGAGAAACCTTTAAAGCTCTAGAGTTACAAGAAAAATGGAGACTCGTATGAACATGTTAAGCATGTAGGCGACCGACTAGACTACTATAAGGTTGATGGAGACGTGAAGTGCAATCTCTTTGCACTAACTTTAATCGAACCTGCCCAAGTCTGGTTCAAAACCCTCCAAAAAATAAGCATATCTTTGTAGTTTGACCTATGCGGGGCTTTCACTTCCCATTTCACCGCCATGAGAAGACAACCAACCACCATGTCCGTTCTTAGTTGGGTCACGCAAGGCAAGAAATAGATGACGCATGCTTATTTTGACAGCTTCACCAAAGTGGCAGTGACTGTCAGAGGATCAGATGAGAGCCTAAGTTTTTTGATCTTGTCATACCCTAAATTTTACCCTGAGTTTATTTCACATGCATCAAAATAGCATAATCTATCTGTTTTGTCGTACATTTCATTAACTAAAAGCATTGATCAGGCTTTAGATGAAAAGTCAGGAGCTTTTGCATTTTATCTGATCTTGATGATATTCATTCAGTCATCTATTGATTCAGAAGTCAAAATCCTTGATTTCTCGATCTATGTGCATCATTCATCCATTACATTGTGTTTCATAGGTTTAGAGGATGACAATCAAGAGTATTATCGTCATCTGAATCTTTATAAAGTTTTCTTTATGATTGAGAATCAGAACTAAATGGTCCAAGAGCGATCCATTTGCATCTGATTGTCGGTTCACGATTATTCAGTCAGCAATTCAATTAATTTATAAGATGTTTGCATTTTCTACTCGTCACAACATGCATTTTTTTTCACATAACACTTAAAATATCGCTCGGAATACTTTTTCGGATCTATAGCCAGACCAGTCGAACCGTTTTCTCAACTGTACGTCGAATTAGCAGGCGGAAATTTTCAAAATTGAGCTTGCAAATGTCATTTTTCTTAATCTATGTTTCGCGTAGCTTAACTTGGCGTGCTCGTTTTATTTTTTCGACTAATTTTTCGATCGCATTTTAAATCAGCCTGAGCCTTTTAATTGATCATTTTTATTTCAAAATTTGATCAAAACATGTATGTTTTCGAAAAGTTTATTTCACAATAATAATTTTGATGCGTTCATTTAAATTTTCGGGCATTTTTGCACTCGATTTTTATTCAATTTATGCCCGTTTATTTTTGTTTTTTAGTCAATTTATTAAGGTTAATTAGAATTAATGTTTGTAATTATAATATTTATTTATTTTATTAATATTCATTTTAATTTAAAACCTTGATTTTGTTTTTATCAAACTTTTTAAGAGAAGTTGAGAAACAAAAAATATCTCTCTTCCTCCATTAGGAAGAAGACATATGGCTCCCCCTCATTGGAAAGAATAACTGGACATGAGGAGGACCACATATTCTTTTTCTTCACTTTTCTTTTATTCAGAGCTTCCACTTTTAGAAAGGAGAGATATTTTCCTTCTTCCTCATCAAACCAAACTGACACCAACACCATATATGTTAAATCTTTTTCACACTCATGAAAACCCCCTTTTGCTAATATTATTTATGATCATTCCATTTTTCTTCACGAAACAACTACAAATCCATACTTCAAACACACATAACAAATTCCTTCATGCAAAAATGTAGTGCATGTTCCTTCAAATCACAATATAAACCCACTACATCACCTTTCACCAACCTATTCATTTTCGCTACATAAACTCCAACCATCATTACAAACCAACACACTTCATAACAATAATATCAGAACCAACATAATGTCGCATTACGCGAAAAAACCGGCGGGAAAACAAGAACAACAGAGCCGCCACCGTGCGTTATTTATCCCAAAAGAGGGAAAGGGAACGCTCAGAGTAAACCTGGAAAAAGCATGGTCTCGCGACCAAAGAGAATGGGATCGGGAGTCGGTTATGCGAAGGGAAGGTATTAGCACCCCTACGCATCCGTCGTACTCGACGGGATCCACGCACAAAAGGAAGGAAAATGGTTGCTAAAACACTGCTCACACACACACACACTGGCTGAAAGAGACACAAGAAACAAACAAGACTGAAACTGACTCGGCAGGATATCGCATCCTGGGCCTACTTAGTCTATCAGGCATAGACATCAGAGTCGAAGTAGTTCGGACTGGGGAAACGACACATGCTCGCTAGGATATCGCATCCTATGCATACGTATCTCCTCGGACGAAGGAGAATCAGAGCATTCGTAGCTCGGCTAACACGCACACGAACAAACACAGGCAAAGGCAAACGTGGAGCCTGAATGCCAATCACTGGACTTACATCAGCATCCGAACCAAACAAAACCACACTGGAACCCGAATGCCACTCGATGGACTTACATCAGCTTCCAAGCACACAACAACACACACAGAGGGGTTGAAGACAAAAAAGGTTGAAAAAGAAAAAAGGGCGCCCGGAGAGATCAGCTCATCTCCTGCCTACGTACCTCATCTGGTATGAGGATCAGGGCGACGTAGTTCCCCTACGCAGGGAAAAAGGACTAGCCTAACCAGATAACAGAGGGAGACACAACTAGGGAGACTTCGACTCGAGCCTAGATGTTATCATGCAAAATCATCCCTAAGTTAAGGTTTCTAGCTAACTTGCACAGGAAGCAAGCCTATCCTAAACATGACTTGCACAGGAAGCAAGCCACACCAAACCTAACTTGCACAGGAAGCAAGCCAAACTAAACCTAACTTGCACAGGAAGCAAGTCAAACAAACACACAAGCACAAGTAGCACACACTATATACAAGCAATGGGCTCATACAAGGTTAGGTTTTAGTCGAGGGGTCATATCAACCTCAACAAACAAACCTCTGGAACTGGGTATTGTTAGCTCTTAACCTTGCCATTGAGGGGCTAAGGTGAAGCAGATGAAAGGTGAGTGAAGATAAGACTTCACAGCTCTTATCCCTGGCCTGGGAGAGCTTAAGACAAGAATGTGTGGGTTCAGAAAGGAGGAACCCTTCTACACATTTGATACTGACTCAACTGTACAATTGTACAAGATCTTGGGTTTGTATCTGCAATGCATCAACACAGTGGTGTGAGCAAAGCAGATGACACACAGAATAGCAGGGGATAGGTTGCATATCCCTTGGGTTCTGCCAATTGCCTCTTCACTTAGGAGGTCTTTGACTCTATGCAAGGACAAATGGAAACAGTCACAAACATTGCCTCTTAAGGAGGACTTCAGACAGGCCTGGCCAAGTAACAAGCCAGGTCTTCCAGACTACATGAAGTAAAGAAGTTATACCTCAATGCAAATTGCTATTAAGCAAAGCAAAGCAAAGTTCTTAAAGAACTATAAGCAGCTAAAGGTACCTGAAACCAGTCAGACAACATCAGTATACAATTCAAAGTTAAATCAAAATGGGATAGAGATCAACAGTCAACACAGTCAGTTAAATGTGCAATGCACAAGGCTCAAAGCATGTGAGCCAAGCAACCTACAAAACAAACAAGTTAGTCATGATAATCAAATCAAACTCATTCAACTTGTATAAGTTTCTTTGGGCAATTGCTTCTTAACCTGAAAAAATGAACTCAAACATGAGCAACAGGACCACTAGGACAAGCCTAGGGTCAAAAGGGGATGAGAAAGTCAAAACAGCAAGTGAAATTCAATCAAAATCATATTCAAACAATCAAGAAGCAAAATCAAGTGGTCCCATGTTCATATCATTCATCATCATGATTTCATAAGCAAATTAGGTCAAAGCATGGCATATGGAAGCTCATAGAAGTCAACAGCAAGACTCAACTCAAAACCAATCATAAACAATTCCAAAAATCATCAAATAAATCATGATCAAACATAATCCATAGCATGGTAAGCAAACCAAATTTCAGCTCAATTGGATCATGGGAAGTAGGGAAATGAAAATCAGAAAGGCAGGGCAAGTTCAAACATGCTCAAAGAAGTCAACCAAACATGCACCAACTTCAATAAATCATAAATCAATGACAACATGTGAGAAATGAATGGGATTAAAACCATGATAAACCTTAAGATATCCACTAATCACATGTCAAATTTCATGTCCATCCAATAATGTATGAGAATTTCACAAAACAAATGGCATCAAGTGTCACAAAAGTCAACATTTTGGTCAAACAAGGGAGAAAATCCCAAACAATTAGAAAATGCATTCCAAAATTCCAGGAAAAATCACATGTAAACTAGACATCCATAAGTACATTCATGCAAAAATTCAAGCCAATTTGAGGTCAAGAAGCATGGTAATGAAAATCATGAAGTTGGACATCAACGGTGTGACACAAATTGTCACACCCTAATTCAAAAAATCATAACTCACAAACCAGCAATGATAAATTCACAAACTCTACACCAAAATCACCATGAATGTGTCTAGTTTAAGCACAAAAAATTTCAAAGGCATTGGATAAAGCATCATCATTTCACAATTGATTTGGCAAAGTGTACAAAAAATGGACACATGAACAAAACCCTAGCACAATTAAAAATCCATTCATGTAAAAATTCTGGAAAAAATATGATAATAAACTAGAGATTGAGATGAACAATTTGCAAAAAGTCTCATTAATTTTGGATTAAAATTGGATGACTTATGAATTTTGTAAGTTTGGTCACAAAATGAAATGAATATTGAAGAAAATAACATGAATTAATGGTTTAATGGCACGAAATGGCATTTTTGCAATTACTGGGAATTGTTAATGAAACGCAGCGCATGGGAAAGAGACGTGGCGCTCAATGATTTGTCATGGGCAATGGAACAGTGAGAAGCATGCAATGCAAAAGCCAAACGCGAACAGGACAAGAATTCTGGGCATTTTTTAGGGTTTGTGAAGCTACATGACATCATCATCTTCACCAAAAAATCGTGAAACAAATTTTTGCCCAGAAAATGAAATTAAATACACCATTAGAACCAGCAAACATCATGCATCAATAATCCAACAACCAAATTCATTAAATCGGACTATCATGGATGAATCATGTAAAAACATAAATGAACATCAATCTTTAAAACCAAATTTCTCACTCAATAAACAACCATTTTGCACGATTTGAGTTTCAGAATGACCAGCAAAGTGAGACCTATACAAAGCATAGCATGGTTTAGTGAATGGTTAAGGTCGAATTCTTACTAAATCTGATGAACAGTTGTGATGTAGTGGTTCTTTGGCTCCAAACAGCTGAAACAGATGCTCCTAGTTGCTTTAGATGATGAATGGATGAAGGGTTTGGCTCAAGCTTGCTCGATTCAGCTCCAACTCAAAACTGCCATGGAAGGAGCTTCCTCAAAACAGTAGTGAACAAGGCTTTACAACTGGGAAATGGTCCTTGCAAATGCTTCCAAATGGTTGGTAGGTGATGAAAAAAGCAAGTCCAACTCGAGCTCTTTGAGATTTTACCAAGAAAAGTTCAAAAATGAAAAATGAGGGTTTGAGAGAATATGAGGTTCTTGATCTGTTTGAGTGAGAATGGCTAGGGCTTTTCAAAGTCAAAATGAAGTATATATTTGCTGTTTAAGGTTTTCTTAAACTGGTTAATGGAAAAGATAATTGGAATTTGCTTAATGACATGTATTTGCTAATTTTGGATTTCCACTCAAATGACATGGTGTGTGTGCACAGCTGCGAAAATGGGCCTCAAACATGTCCAAAATGTGTTTTCAGAACATTTTCAATTGGTAGGAGGTGTTGGAATTGGTTAATTTGCAAAGTCAATTTTTCACTTCTCTTGAAATAATTCAAGTCACTTCAAAAAGTGCCATTTTGATTGGTGAGTTTTTGGTAAATGGTGATGACAAATTTGGAAAGAGGGCATCAAATATGACTTGTAGCAAAAAAACCCCACCCAATTTGGCCAAATGGTTTGGAAGATATGGCCTTTTGAAGTTCAAAGATTTTTGAGAATGATTTGATCATAACTTGCCAACCATAAATGAGAAATGAGTGTTCTTGGACTTTTTGGAAATGGGAGAACAAGATCTTCAACTTTCATGTTGGGCAAAAATTCATTTGAAGCTTGTATGATGATGTAATTTTGAGGATCAAGACTTTCCATTTTTGGCAAATTCCAATTACAGGTCAACTTTCTATTTTTGGAAATTTCTTGTTTGACTTCAAATTCTTCAATCTTGACCTTTGAAATGTTGAATGAGACTTGTATGGACATGAATGAACCCTTTCAAACCATCTCCCACCTCGAAATCCATAAAATCAGGCACAGTTGACCACAGTTGACCATAGTGGACTTTCTAGGGTTTCTGATAGACTGAACAATGACTGATGACTTCTGAGCATCCAATCCTTGACCAAAACACTTCCAAAGGACCCCTAGGTCATGTGAACATGTTGGACCAACCCTAGGGCCTTGTCTCAATGAAAATTGCACTTGCTTGCTTGATGGACTGATCTCCTGACCAGTTTGACCTAATTCTGTCAGTTGAACTTGCACTTGGGCAAAGGACAATGCAATGCTATGCAGTGGACTATGTTAATGTTATGACCTAATAATGAAAATGTATGTACAATGATAGGTGCAAATTTGAGGTGCTACAGCTGCCCCTATTCAATCAGCTGGGAACCCGAACGGATGATAGCAACGGCTGTCAGACTTTCAGGGTAAACAGGGATTGAATACCAAGAACCGTAGAATTTGCACAATACAGGGATCCACCACTGGAAACGTCCACTGGGATTTGATATTTATTACTGGGTATTTTTTTTTGTTTTTTCTTCTCAAAGGATACGGCCACATCCAGACATCACAACGACGATGAATGGGAATAGAAATCACAACTAGATGCCAACGGACAACTAGGAAAAACTCAACGTTTATCGAGACCAACGGAGAGGTAACCAGACATTAATGAATGACTGGAAGAGATACAACCATACGTCAACGGACGAAATGGGAAAAACTCAACGTTTACCAAGACCAACGGAGAGGTAACCAGACATTAATGAATGACTGGAAGAGATACAACCATACGTCAACGGACGAAATGGGAAAAACTCAACGTTTACCAAGACCAACGGAGAGGTAACCAACTGGGGACGACCAGGAAAAACTCGACGTTTATCGAAACCAACGGAGAGGTAACCAGACATTTACTGATGAATGGGAGGACTCGACCAGACATCAACGGATGAATGGGAGAAAACTCGACGTTTACAGACATCGAAAGAGGATGTTTACAGACACCAAAAAGATCGACCAGACATTTACTGATGAATGGGAAGACTCGACGTTTACAGACATCGAAAGATGATGTTTACAGACACCAAAAAGATCGACCAGACATTTACTGATGAATGGGAAAACTCGACGTTTACTGACATCGAAAGATGATGTTTACAGACACCAAAAAGAATCGACCAGACATTTACTGATGAATGGGAAAAACTCGATGTTTACCGACATCGAAAGATGATGTTTACTAACACCAAAAAAGATCGACCAGACATTTACTGATGAATGGGAAAAACTCGACGTTTACCGACATCGAAAGATGATGTTTACTGACACCAAAAAAGGATCGACCAGACATTTACTGATGAATGGGAAAAACTCGACGTTTATTGACACCAACGGAGAAGGAGAACTCTGAGGGGAATCATCTAGATATCAACGGATAACTAGGAAAAACTCGACGTTTATCGAAACCAACGGAGAGGTAACCAGACATCGACGGACGACGGATGAACTGGGAAGGAAATACAACTAGTTATCAACGGATAACTAGGAAAAACTCGACGTTTATCGATACCAACGGAGAGGAGGATTCTTCTGGGGACGACCCTGTGGGGAAAGATAACAACTATACGCCAACGGACGTATAGGAAAAACTCGACGTTTATCGACACCAACGGAGAGGAGGAAATCTTCTGGGGAGAGAGAACACAACCAAATCATCAACGGATGATCGGGAAAAACTCGACGTTTATCGACACCAACGGAGAGGAGAATTGCTTCACTAGGGAAGGAGAACGACGTTACGAACATCGAAAGATGATGTTTACCGACATCAAAGGAGACCAGACACTTACGCATGACTGGAAAATCACCGAAAGATGGTGTTTACCGACACCAAAGAAGACCAGACACTTACGCATGACTGGGAAAGCACCGAAAGATGGTGTTTACCGACACCAAAGAAGCAACACACGCGGGTGCTGACAGGATAATGATATCTACATGTCCGGGCAAGGCTACACACTTGCAGGGGATCTCACTGGGGATCAAGGTCACGACAGTGAGCACACAGGAAGGAACACCAAGGATACCGGGTTGTAGGTATGAAACGAGTGACCGACCAAAACGTGAATTGGTTTGTTTTCCAAAACACTCATCATCCTGAAGAAGGCTAGAAAAACAGTCTTGTTAGAGGATGGACATTCGATTCCACAAGGAATACGAATCTTACTCAGCTGGGGAAAACAATCGAAAGATTGACCAAAGAGTGCATGAGATATATCATCTATAGCCGTCAAAACGTAGACAATACACTCGCATGGAAGATTATCCATAACCGGGTTGCAGGTTGTTAAATGGGTAAATGACCGACATCATCCTGAAGAGAGCGAAAGCAAACTTGTTAAAGGATGGACATTCGATTCCGAACAAAGGAATACGAATCTTACTCAACTGGGGAGGACGACTTCGACCCAAGAGCGCATGAGATATATTATCTATAGCCGTCAAAACGTAGATAACATACTCGCATGGTAGATTATCCATAACCGGGTTGGTTGTTAAATGGATACATCGACCGACAACATCCTGAAGAGAGCGAAAGCAAACTTGTTAAAGGATGGACATTCGATTCCGAACAAAGGAATACGAATCTTACTCAACTGGGGAGGACGACTTCGACCCAAGAGCGCATGAGATATATTATCTATAGCCGTCAAAACGTAGACAACATACTCGCATGGTAGATTATCCATAACCGGGTTGGTTGTTAAATGGATACATCGACCGACAAGAAAGGCATCGGGGTACCAGGACTAGGTATGCAAAAGATGACCAATCAAAAGAGGATAAAGTTGCTAACTCGGAGCAAATACCCAAAAGAAAGGGGAAGACCCACTGGGGACAATACTACTTGATCAAGGCCAGTATCCAGGGGGGAAAAGAATATCAATACCGCAAACTGGGTACTGATAACCGCAAAGAGGGGATTACATCTACCAGTTAGTAGGCAGAAAACCACGGAAAAGTAACCCGTCATCGATAGGATGAGCACAAAGGGTTAACTCCAACAAGGGGATGAAAGTGGGATTTTACAACTACCAGCTAGTAGGTAGAAAACCACAAAGATAAGACTTACAACTACCGGTTTGTAGGTAGAAGCCACAAATTCCGCTGAGGATGAGATGAATGAGTGCCGGTTAGTGAGCGACTATTCATTTATGCCCCAGGGAAGCACGGGAGACAGCTGTAGCACCTCAAATTTGCACCTATCATTATACATACATTTTCATATTAGGTCATAGCATGTCATGATCCATTGCATAGCATTTGCATTGTTCCTCAGTTGCCTCAAGAGCAAGCAGTCAGGAATTAGGTCAAACTAATCTCCTGATCAGTCAACCAAGCAAACAAAGGAATTTCTCATTGAATCAAGGCCTTGGGGTTTGTCCAACAAGTTCACATGGTTTGGAGGTCTATTTGAAGTGTTCAAGTCAAGGGTTGAAGGCTCAGAGGTCAGCAGTTCATGCCCAGACAGTCAAAAACCCTAGAAAAGTCAACTGTCAGTCAAAGCAGTGGATGGTGGTCATTCTTGTGGAATTTGGGCACCATGGTCAATAATCAAGAGTTCATATGTCTTGGGACATCATTTGAAGTCAAATTCTCAAGGAATTAGGGTTTGGAATTCATCAGTCAATGCATAATCAGTCAGAAACCCTAAAAGTCAACTGTTGGTCAGCTGTCCATTTAATCAGTGGTTGGATGATTGGAATTGGTTTGTGAGAGTTCATTCATGTCCAAATAGTCATCATACATCATGCCAAACACCATCATGGAAGAATTTGAAGCCAGATCAAAATTTCCCAAAATGGAAACTGGGCCTGTAACTGAAACCTGCCATAAATGGAAAGTCTTGATCCTCAAACTTACATTTTGATACAAGCCTCAAATGAATTTTTGCCCAACATGAAAGTTGAAGATCTTGTTCTCCCATTTCCAAAAAGTCCTAGAACTCTCAATTCCCATGTGTGGTTGGCGAGTTATGATCGAATCGATTTCAGAAAATCTTGAACTTCAGAGGGCCATATCTCTCAAACCATTGGGCCAATTTGGGTGGGGTTTTTTCCTACAAGTCACATTTGATCCCCTCTTTCCAGAAATATAAATTTCATGAGCCGAAACATTGCCAATCAAAATGGCATTTTTGAACCTAGCATGTGTAAAATTCAAGTTTGACCAAGGGTTGACTTTTTGAAATATTGATTTCCAACCATTCCCACTATCCAAATATGTTTAGGAACCAGATTTTGAGCATGTACAAAGTCAAATTCGTGCAAGTACTTGCACCCATCATGTAGCCATGCCTAGTTGCTTGAAAATGGGAAGAAAAGTACACTTTTCACCCACCATATCCCACATATCCATGAACCATGCTTTGGGCAATCACATAGCAGAGTTTATCATCAATTTTCTGTCACTTAGAAGCCCTGGTAGCAGCCATCAGTTAGCAAAAAAAAAACTCTTGTTCTCTCTTGCTCTCAAAAAAACTCATTTTCATCATTTTTCAAAATCTGTCAAAAACTCTCAAAGAACAAAGCCTTGCCTTGCTAGATTCATCATCTAAACAACATTGAGAGCCCATTTTAACCATCATTCCACAACTGGAAAGCCATTTCACGGACTGTTTTTGCAAAGCATCATCAATGGCAAAGTTTGGTTGAAGCCATTCCAAGCTGTTCCGAACAAGGCTAACTTCATCATTCAACCTTGGGGAGCTTAAGGAGCATCTGTTTCACTTTAACATGGCCAAATAACAACTGTTTCGACACTACTCTTCCGACTTGGTAAATTTCGACCTCTTTGTTTCTTTAAACCATGCTATGCTTATGATAGAGCTTGCTTTGCTGGTCATTCTGAGCTTTGAATCCATAAAAATGGTTGAGTATTTGTGGAGTTATGCTGTTTTAAAGTTTGATGTCCATTTATGTTTTCACATGATTCATCCATGATAGCCCGATTTAGGATAAATGCTTGCTGTTTTGATGTTCTACATGATTAGACGTTTCGATTGGTATATGGCTTGCATGATTTCGTGAAAATTCGTTCGGGTGTGTGTATTGGGGTTGCTGTTCTGTCATCTTCTTCATGCTGAAATCGCGTACTCGCCTAGCGAGTAAACTGCTCGCCTAGCGAAGGCGAGGAAGATGATCGCTCGCCTAGCGAAGCTTCCAGCTCGCCTGGCGAACGTCTCCAGTTGAAACGCGCCGTTTCACAAGAGGCGCTAAATTCAAATATTTCATTAAACCATTTTCATTTTCAACATTTATCTCATTTTTGTTACACATCTTTGAAAAATCATATCTCCATCATTTTAAACCCAAATTGAATGGGATTTTTTGCAGTAGCTTCATCATGATCTCTACTTTTTTTATCATAATTTTTCCAGAATTTTGTGATCAATGGTTTTTGATTGGTATTAGGGTTTGTGACATGTGCTCATATTTTGTACACTTCGCCAAAACATTTGTGAAATGGTGATGCTTTGTCCGATGGCTTCCAAATTTTTTGTGCCCAAACTAGACACACACATGGTGATTTTGGTGTAGAGTTTGTGAATTTATCATTGCTGGTTCGTGAGTTATGATTTTTTGAATAAGGGTGTGACAACTTGTGTCACACCAATGATGTGCAACTTCATGATTTTTGATACCATGCTTCTTGAACTCTGATTGACCCCAAATTTTGCATGAACTTACTCTTGTATGTCTAGTTGACTTGTGAATTTTCTTGGATTTATTTGAACAATTTTCCATTTGTTTGAGATTTTTCTTCCCTGCCTAGTCAAATGTTGACTTTGTGTGACACATGTTCCCATTTCATTTGTGAAATTCTCATACTTTATTAGATGGACATGAAATTTGATATGTGATAACTAGACATCTCAAACTTGGCATTGGTGTTAATCTCATTCATTTCTCATCTGTTTTCAATTTGATATGATTTTTTGAAGTTGACCCATGCTTGTTGACCTTCTTTGTGCATGCTTGAATTGGCCTTGACTTTCTGATTTTCATTGACTGCCTTCCACTTGTCCAAATGGGATGAAATTTGACATGCTTACCATGCTATGTGTTGGGTTTGATCATGATTTATTTGATGATTTTTGGAAAATGTTTAGATTGCTTTTTATGCAAGTCTTGCTGTTGGCTTCTATGAGCTTTTGTTTGCCATGTTTTGACCTAAATGGTTCATGAAATGATGATGATGATTGATATGAGTGTGAATCCAATTGGTTGTGCTTCCTAATTGTTTGAACATGATTGTGGATACTTGCCCTTTGCTGTTTTGACTTTCTCATTCACTTTTGACCCTAGGCTTGCCCTAGTGGTCCTGTCACTCACCTTTGAGCTTGTGATTTCAGGTTGACCATCAAATGGCCATTAAAACCAATCCTGTTGATTGAGCTTACCCAAGTATCATTGCCTAACCTCTTTGTTTTGTAGGTGGCTTGGCTCACATGCCATAAGCCTTGTGCCTTGCACATCCATGTGCCTCCAATTGACTGTTGGTTTCTGTTTCTGTTTGTTTTGTTTGAAGTTGCATACTAACATCTGCTTGACTGTTTCAGGTGTTTTAGTTGCTTAGTTCTTTGTGAACTTTTTGCTTTGCTTTGCTTGTATAAGCAATTTGCATTGAGGTATGTCTCTTTTACTTCATGTAGTCTGGAAGACCTGGCTTGTTACTTGGCCAGGCAACTGTCTGAAGTCCTCCTTAAGAGGCAATGTTTGTGATTGTTTATTTTTGTCCTTGCATAGAGTCAAAGACCTCCTAAGTGAAGAGGTAATTGGTGGAAGGTAGGGATATGCAATCTATCCCCCACTATTCAGTGTGTCATCTGCCTTGCTCACACCACTGTGTTGATGCATTGCAGATACAAACCCAAGATCTGGTACAACTGTACAGTTGAGTCAGTTTTAATGTGTAGAAGGGTTCCCACTTTCTGAACCCACACATTCTTGTCTTGAAGCTCTCCCAGGCCTGGGATAAGAGCTGTGAGGTCTCATCCTCACTTCATCCTTTCATCTGCTTCACCTTAGCCCCTCAATGGCAAGGTTAAGAGCAACATTCACCCAGTTCCAGAGGTTTGTTTGTTGAGGTTGATATGACCCCTTGACTAAAACCTAACCCTTGTTTGAGCCACTTGCTTGTGTATAGTGTGTGCTATCTGTGCTTGTAGGATTGTTTGACTTGCTTCCTGTGCAAGTTAGGATAGTTTGACTTGCTTCCTGTGCAAGTTAGGATTAGTTTAGACTTGCTTCCTGTGCAAGTTGGGTTTTGCTTGGCTTGCTTCCTGTGCAAGTTAAGTGTGTGTGGCTTGCTTCCTGTGTGAGCCATACTTAGGATAGGCTTGCTTCCTGTGCAAGTTAGCTAGAAACCTTAACTTAGGGATGATTTGCATGATAACATCTAGGCTCGAGTCGTAGTCTCCCTAGTTGTGTCTCCCTCTGTTATCTGGTTAGGCTAGATCCTTATCCCTGCGTAGGGGAACTACATCGCCCTGATCTTCATACCAGATGAAGTATGTAGGCAGGAGATTGAGCTGATCTCTCCGGGCGCCTTTTCTTTTCTTTTGTGTGTGTTGTTTGACCTTTGCTAGGCTCGAGTCCCCGTACTCCTTAGTATTTGCTGTCTGTTTGTTTGTGTTTGACAGTTGTAGGCTGAGTCCCAGACTCCCTACTTGTCTTTTGTGTGTGTTTTGGTTCGGATGCTGACATAAGTCCAGTGATTGGCAGTCGGGCTCCACGTTTGCCTGTGTTTTGTTTGTTTGTGTGCGTGTCAGCCGAGCTACGAATGCTCTGATTCTTCTCTCGTCCGAGAAGATACGTATGCATAGGATGCGATATCCTAGCGAGCATGTGTCGTTTCCCCAGTCCGAACTACTTGGACTCTGATGTCTATGCCTGATAGACTAAGTAGGCCCAGGATGCGACATCCTGCCGAGTTCAGTTTCAGTCAGTCTCTTTCGTTTCTTTCAGCCAGTGTGTGTGAATATTTGAGCAGTGTTTAGCAACCATTTTTCCTTTCTAGTGTGCGTGGATCCCGTAGAGTACTACGGATGCGTAGGGGTGCTAACACCTTCCCTTCGCATAACCGACTCCCGAACCCATTCTCTTTGGTCGCGAGACCATGTTCTTTCCCAGGTTTACTCTGAGCGTTTCCTTTCCCTCTTTTGGGATAAATAACGCACGGTGGCGGCTCTGTTGTTCTTTCTTTTCCCGCCGGTTTTTCGCGCGATGCGACAGCTGGCGACTCTGCTGGGGACATAGAGAAGTTGACCTATGCTGGTCCATCTTCCCTGAGCGAGTCTCTCCTAGCGCTCTCTAGGTTAGGGTTTTGGTTGCTTTGTGCTGTGTTTATTTATTGCATTCATTATTTACTGTTTGCATTCATTGTCTATTGAATGCATTTATGTTTGCATTAATGTTTGCATTTATTCATCTGTTCACCTGGCTGGTTGTTTGTTTCTCTCTGTGTGGGGGGGGAGTCAGTTGAGGTAAAAGGTCCAATACCCAGACCATGAGTGCAATCTAGGATACCTAGGAATAGAGTGATTCATGGGAAGCGGGTGGTATGGCGCCACTTAGCGGAACATTGATATCACGAGCAGTTCAGACCCTGGTGGGATGCTGTCGTTACATACTTCGGGTGTGTATATGACAGTATTTTGCGAAAGGTTATTTATGCTGCGTTTCTCTCAAGCTTTACCCTGGCCTAGACTACACCCGTGAGTAGGGAAGGGTTATTCATTATTACAGGTACCGTTGGTGACTCGGTTCTGTTGGTGACTTGGTTCTGTTGGTGACTCTAGTTCAGACAACAGTTTTCGGTTGACCTTAAGTTGGATTTGAGTTCCGAGTTTTGACTGAAGCTTCGACCTAGTGATCAGAGATTGCACAACCAGCCAGTCCAGTCTGCATCATGTGCATCATAGCATATTTATTTTTCAAAAGAAACGCAAAAAAAAAAATCCAAAAAAAAAAAAAAAAAAAAGAAAAAAAAAGAAAAAACTAATCTCTGCATGCATATCATTTCTCAGGTACATTCCCGAGCTTGTCTACTGATAGAGATGGCAACAGTCCCAGAGCCAAAGCGAAAGACCTGTTCCTACAGTTTCCACCGTGAGCCGTTGACTCCGCTATTTGAGTTGGGTAGCCTCGTGACAGACGATCGACTGAAGAGTTTTGTTGGGCGGTATGGAGACATCTTGACAGTATTGAAGACGGTAGTGGATCCGGTGCCTCTGCAGACACTACTACAGTTTTATGACCCAGAGCTCAGATGCTTCACTTTCCAAGATTACCAGTTAGCACCTACTCTCGAGGAGTATTCTATCCTGTTGAGTATTCCTATTCAGCATCAGACTCCCTTCTTGGACGTTCCAAAGGAGGTCGACTTCAGATTGATTGCCAGAGCTCTCCGTTTGAGTGTTGAGGAGGTTAGTAAGAGTTGGAAGTCCAGTGGGGATGTTGTAGGATTGCCTTTGAAATTTCTGTTAAGGGTAGCTAGAGAAGAAGCAGAGAAGGGAAGTTGGGAAGCCTTTCATGCTCAGTTGGCCGTCATGATCTATGGGATCGTCTTGTTTCCGAGTATGCCGAATTTTGTTGACTATGCTGCAGTCAGTATTTTCATTGGAGGAAATCCAGTTCCTACTCTATTGGCTGACACTTACTATGCTATTCACAGTAGGCATGGTAAGGGTGGGGCTATCAGGTGTTGTCTCCCACTTTTGCTCAGATGGTTCTTGTCTCTTCTGCCAGCTAGTGGACCATTTGTAGATACCCAGAGCACTCTTAAGTGGACTCAGAGGGTCATGTCACTCACCTCTTATGATATCAGGTGGCAATCTTACCGGATGGATGTGCGTAACGTCATTATGAGCTGTGGAGGATTCCGTAATGTGCCACTCATAGGGACTAGGGGTTGCATCAATTACAACCCAGTTCTTTCTCTTCGCCAGTTGGGGTTTGTGATGAGTAGAAGACCACTCGAAGCAGAGATAGCTGAGAGTTTTTGTTTTGAGAAGAAGGATAACCCTGTTAGGTTGGAGCAGATTGGAAGAGCTTGGAAGTCCATTGGTGTCAGAGATGGATCCGTCTTAGGGAAGAAGTTTGCCGTTGCTATGCCCGATTACACTGATTGGGTCAAGAAGAGAATAGAAATTTTGTTGTTACCCTACGATAGGATGGAGCCGTTGCAAGAGCAACCACCCTTGATCCTTGCTGATAGTGTACCTGCTGAGCACTATAAGCGAGCCCTGATGGAGAATCGTCGTTTGAGAGAGAAGGAGCAAGACACCCATATGGAGCTGTACAAAGTCAAAGCTGATAAGCTGCACTTGGCCCATCAACTCAGGGAAGTGCAAGGAGAAGATGCTAGTAGACTGAGAAGCAAGAAGAGATCCTACGAGGAGATGGAGAGTATGTTAGATGCAGAACACCGGGAGCGCTTGAGGCTGCAGAGAGCAGAAGCCAGTTATCGGAAGAAGATCAGAGACTTGGAGAAGCAACTCAGAGACAAAGATGCTCAGTTGAAGAAGGAGATAGAGTTGAGACAGAAATCAGAGGACCACCTTGGAGGAGAAGTCTTGGAGCTGAGAAGACAGTTGAAAGAGAAGATTACTCCTTTACCAGATTGTTCAGAATGCTCACAGTTGATCGACCAGTGCCATTACCTGAAGACCCTCATTCCTGAAGACCGTCTGTCTTAGTTTGTATCTCTGATTGTATTTTGTTGAGAATCACCTCCAGGCTTGTTGGATGGGATTCATTTGCGTGTAAGCCATCTCTTGGATCTTTTTGTTGAGAATCACCTCCAGGCTTGTTGGATGGGATTCTTTTTCTTTGTACGTTGTTTATTCAGATATTCTGTTGACATTGGCTGTATGCCTTTTCACCCTTATGTATGTATAAGGATGTCAGCATTCCCTGGTATCTATTTGTTCTCTTGTCGCTGCAGGTTGCCATCTTTTCAGGATGGGTCAGGCTCTTTGAATGCCTGAGAAATGAGCATATCATGTGCATCATACGCATCATTAGCATCATACTCATATCATTTTGCATAACAGGTGTTCTTGATCGTGACTTCTCACTCTTGGTTCCTGTTCAGGCAGGATAGCTGATCAACGTCCGCACCGCTACTCAACAAGACTGAATCAACAGAGAAGTATGGATCAATTTCAAGCTGAGTTAGCTGAGATGAAGGATAACATGGCCCAGTTTATGAATATGATGCAAGGGGTTGCGCAAGGTCAAGAAGAACTCCGAGCCATGGTTCAGAGACAAGAGGCTGCAAATCCACCGATCAACCATGCTCCGCCAGAGGGAGGTCCGGTCAATGATAACAATATTGCTACTGCTGTACCCGTCAACAACTACGCTGTAGGTGATGAGTTGGGGGGTATTCGAATCAACGGTCAACCTATTGTTCCAGATGCCGCTAATGCCAGAGTAGTCCGTGCTCCGGCCCGCAATCCTGTTCCGATTGTTGACAGACAAGAGGATTTGTTCTCTCTGCTCAGTGAAGACGAAGACGTTCTGGGAAGGGTTAATGAGAGAGACCGCAAAGTTGAAGCTCTTGCTGAGAAGATCCGTGCTATGGAAAGTCAGAATTCCCTTGGTTTTGATGTTACTAATATGGGATTGGTGGAAGGTCTGAGAATCCCTCACAAGTTCAAAGCACCGTCCTTCGACAAATACAACGGTACTTCTTGCCCTCGCACCCATGTGCAGGCTTATTATCGAAAGATCTCTGCGTATACCGATGATGAAAAGATGTGGATGTATTTTTTCCAAGATAGTCTATCTGGGGCTTCTTTGGACTGGTACATGGAATTGAAGAGAGATTCGATCCGATGCTGGAGAGATCTGGGTGAAGCGTTCCTCAGACAGTACAAACATAACATGGACATGGCGCCTAGCCGGACTCAGCTGCAGAGTCTATGTCAGAAATCCAATGAAAGCTTCAAGGAGTACGCCCAGAGGTGGCGTGAACTGGCTGCTAGAGTTCAACCCCCTATGCTGGAAAGGGAGTTGACGGATATGTTTATCGGTACTCTTCAAGGTGTGTTTATGGACCGGATGGGGAGCTGCCCGTTCGGTAGTTTTTCTGATGTTGTCATTTGTGGAGAAAGGACTGAGAGTCTAATCAAAGCTGGTAGGATCCATGATGCTGGTTCCTCGTCTTCATTAAAGAAACCCTTCTCTGGGGCACCTCGCCGTAGAGAAGGAGAGACCAATGCTGTACAGCACAGAGGGGGTGTGTACAGAACAAATGCTAACAGAGATCAATATCGTCCAGTAGCTGCAGTAACCATTCCGGCGCCTCAACCTCGTCAACAACAACAACCAAGAGTTCAACAACCGCAACAACATCAACAACAGCAACGTCCTTATCAGCCCAGACAGAAATTGCAGGCTGATAGAAGATTTGATCCTCTGCCCATGTCTTACACAGAGTTATTACCCGAACTACTCAAGTTGGGGATGATTGAGTTGCGTACAATGGCTCCGCCTACAGTGCTGCCTCCTGGCTATGATGCTAATGTTAGATGTGACTTTCATTCTGGGGCACCAGGCCACCATACTGAGAAGTGTCGAGCTCTCCAGCACAAGGTCCAAGATTTGATTGATGCCAAGGCGATCAACTTCGCTCCAGTGCCTAATGTCGTAAACAACCCTATGCCTCAGCATGGTGGGCATAGAGTGAACAATATTGAAGGGAAAGAAGCTGAAGATCTGGTTATTAATGTTGATGATGTTCAGACTTCTCTGCTAGTCGTAAAGGGACGTCTGCTGAAGGGGGGTGTCTACCCGGGCTGTGATGAAGATTGTTTGGGCTGTACAGAATCTGAGAATGGTTGCGACCAGTTGAGGAACGGTATCCAGGGTATGATGGATGAAGGTTGTTTGCAATTCAGTAGGGCTGTAAAAGATCGTGGAACAGCGTCAACTATCACCATTTACTTTAAACCATCTGAAGAACGTGGACAAAGGATTGTCAGTGCGCCTGCAGCAAATGGTACCCCAGTTACCATTCCTGTGCCTGTAACCATCAATGTTCCGACTACTACCGTTGCGTCTGAAAGAAGGACTGTTGAGAATAGTAGGGCTGTGCCGTGGAAGTATGATAATGCTCACCGCAGTTACAGAAGGGCTGAAAGTCAGACAAGACCAGTGAATCAAACTCCAGTGACAATTGGTTTACCGAATAGAGTTCCTGCAACTGTTGGTCCGGCTGTGGATAATGTAGGGGGTCCAGGAGGTTTTACCAGAAGCGGTCGTCTATTCGCACCGCAGCCTTTGAGGGACAATAATGCTGAAGCTCTCGCCAAAGCAAAGGGTAAGCAAGCTGTGGTTGAGGAAGAGCCTGTTCAGAAAGAAGCGCCCGAGGGCTCATTTGAGAAGGACGTGGAGGAGTTTATGAAGATAATCAAGAAGAGTGACTACAAGATTGTAGATCAGTTGAATCAAACTCCGTCCAAGATTTCTATACTTTCACTGTTGATGTGCTCTGAGGCACACCGTAATGCCTTGCTGAAGATGTTGAATCTGGCTTACGTGCCTCATGAGATTTCTGTCAATCAACTGGAGGGCGTAATGGCCAATGTGAGCACCAGGCATGGCGTAGGATTCACCAACCTGGACTTACCGCCTGAAGGGCGAAACCATAACAAAGCCTTGCACATCACCATGGAGTGCAAGGGGGCAGTGTTGTCTCACGTATTGGTAGACACCGGGTCGTCGCTGAATGTGTTGCCTAAGCAGATTCTGAGGAAGATTGATGCGGAAGGGTTTGTGCTTAATCCCAGTGACCTGATCGTTCGTGCTTTCGACGGATCCAAACGTTCTGTGTGTGGAGAAGTTACCTTGCCTGTGAAGATAGGTCCTGAGGTTTTTGATATCATCTTCTATGTTATGGACATCCAGCCTGCCTATAGTTGTTTGTTGGGGCGTCCATGGATTCATGCAGCAGGGGCAGTCTCGTCGACTCTCCATCAAAAGCTCAAGTATGTCTGGAACGGTCAGATTGTGACTGTGTGCGGTGAAGAAGAGATTCTGGTGAGTCATCTATCCTCGTTCAAATATGTTGAGGTGGATGGCGAGATCCACGAAACCTTATGCCAGGCATTTGAGACTGTGGCTCTTGAGAAAGTGGCGTACGCTGAGCAGAGAAAGCCGGGTGTTTCAATCACTTCTTACAAGCAGGCTAAGGAGGTTGTTGATTCTGGCAAAACTGAAGGCTGGGGCAAGATGGTGGATTTGCCGGTTAAAGAAGACAAATTTGGTGTTGGTTATGAGCCTCTCCGAGCGGAGCAGAATGGTCAAGCGGGTCCGAGTACTTTTACCAGCGCTGGGCTGATGAATCATGGCGACGTCTCTGCAACCGGTAGTGAAGACTGTGACAGTGACTGTGATCTGGATAACTGGGTTCGCCCGTGTGCACCAGGGGGGTCTATCAGCAACTGGACGGCTGAAGAAGTGGTTCCAGTTACTCTTCTAACAGAGTAATTTTCTGTTGTTTTGTCATTTTGCATGAAAATCCTACGTTCTGCCCAAGGCGTAGTGATTCATTTTTGTAGGGCCTCATCATGTTTTAATGATTATCATTAATGAAGGACATTTTTTGAACAAATTTTGTGATCCCTGTCTTTCTGTTTTCTGTTTTCACTTTTTTTCAAAAAAAACAGTAAAAATGGCAATGTTTTTTTATTTTTGTGACTTCTTGAACTCTTTTTCTAAAAACAAAGCATTAAACATGCAGAAGCGATCTTATGGCATTCACTATGAACAGTTCTGTTATGGCTCAGTATGATTTCGACAATCCCATCTACCAAGCTGAAGAGGAGAGTGAGGAAGACTGTGAACTCCCTGCAGAATTGGCCAGATTACTGAAGCAGGAGGAAAGGGTCATCCAACCTCATCAGGAGGAGTTGGAAACTATTAATTTGGGTACTGAGGACGACAAAAGAGAAATCAAGATTGGGGCTGTTTTAGAGGACTCTGTCAAGAGGAGGCTGATTGAGATGCTGAAAGAATATGTGGAAGTGTTCGCCTGGTCATACCAAGATATGCCTGGTTTAGATACAGATATTGTGATGCACCGATTACCTCTTAGGGAAGGATGTCCTTCGGTCAAGCAGAAGCTTCGTAGAACGAGTCCTGACATGGCAACTAAGATCAAGGAAGAGGTTCAGAAGCAGTGGGATGCAGGTTTTCTGGCTGTTACCAGTTATCCACCGTGGGTGGCCAACATCGTTCCTGTGCCGAAGAAGGATGGTAAAGTTAGAATGTGTGTCGATTACCGGGATTTGAATAGAGCGAGTCCGAAAGATGATTTCCCATTACCTCACATTGATGTATTGGTTGATAATACGGCTCAATCCTCGGTATTCTCTTTCATGGATGGTTTCTCCGGATACAATCAGATCAAGATGGCGCCAGAGGACATGGAAAAGACGACATTCATTACACCTTGGGGCACGTTCTGCTATAAGGTGATGCCATTTGGGCTGAAGAATGCCAGTGCTACCTATCAGAGGGCAATGACGACTCTCTTTCATGACATGATGCACAAAGAAATTGAAGTGTACGTAGATGATATGATTGCGAAGTCGCAGACAGAAGAGGAGCACTTGGTTAATTTGCAGAAGCTGTTTGATCGGTTGAGAAAGTTCAAGCTGAGGTTGAATCCGAACAAGTGTACATTTGGGGTGAGATCAGGGAAGCTGTTAGGCTTCATTGTCAGTGAGAAAGGGATTGAGGTTGATCCAGCTAAAGTCAAAGCTATTCAAGAGATGCCTGAACCGAAAACGGAGAAGCAAGTCCGTGGGTTTTTAGGGAGGTTGAACTACATTGCAAGGTTCATATCTCACCTAACTGCCACATGTGAACCAATTTTCAAACTGCTCAGAAAGAATCAAGCAATCAAGTGGAACGATGACTGTCAGAAAGCTTTTGACAAAATCAAGGAGTACTTGCAGAAACCTCCAATCCTGATTCCTCCAGTTCCAGGGAGACCACTGATAATGTACCTGTCAGTGACTGAGAACTCAATGGGGTGTGTATTGGGACAGCATGACGAGTCTGGTCGAAAAGAGCATGCCATATACTACCTTAGCAAAAAGTTTACCGACTGTGAAACAAGATATTCACTGCTCGAGAAAACTTGCTGTGCTTTGGCCTGGGCTGCTCGCCGACTAAGACAGTATATGTTGAACCATACCACTTTGTTGATTTCTAAGATGGATCCAGTGAAGTACATCTTTGAGAAACCAGCTCTCACCGGACGTGTTGCCCGTTGGCAGATGATCTTAACAGAGTATGACATTCAGTACACGTCACAAAAAGCCATCAAAGGTAGTATTCTGTCAGACTATCTCGCCGAACAACCGATTGAAGATTATCAGCCTATGATGTTTGAATTCCCTGATGAAGACATCATGTATCTGAAGATGAAAGATTGCGAAGAGCCTCTTGTCGAGGAGGGACCGGACCCGGATGACAAATGGACACTGATGTTTGATGGGGCTGTGAATATGAATGGTAACGGTGTTGGGGCAGTGCTGATCAATCCCAAAGGTGCTCATATACCTTTTTCTGCCAGATTGACGTTTGACGTCACCAACAATGAAGCTGAGTATGAGGCTTGTATCATGGGGATAGAAGAGGCCATTGATCTGAGGATCAAGACACTTGACATATTTGGAGATTCAGCTCTTGTGATCAATCAAGTCAATGGAGATTGGAATACGAATCAGCCGCATTTGATTCCGTATAGAGATTACACCAGAAGAATACTGACGTTCTTCAAGAAAGTGAAGTTGTATCATGTCCCCCGGGATGAGAATCAAATGGCTGATGCTTTGGCAACTTTGTCGTCTATGATCAAAGTTTATTGGTGGAATCATGTGCCACATGTTGCGGTGAATCGACTTGAGAGGCCTGCGTATGTGTTTGCAGCCGAGTCTGTTGTGGGTGACGAGAAGCCGTGGTACTATGACATCAAGAACTTCCTCAAGACTCAAGAGTATCCTGAAGGTGCGTCAAAGAATGACAAGAAAACCCTGAGGAGGCTAGCTGGAAGCTTCTATTTGAATCAGGATGATGTGTTGTATAAGAGAAACTTTGACATGGTCTTGCTCAGATGCGTGGACAGACCCGAGGCGGACATGTTAATGCAGGAAGTTCATGAAGGTTCCTTCGGTACTCATGCCGGCGGACATGCAATGGCTAAGAAATTGTTGAGAGCGGGTTATTACTGGATGACTATGGAATCCGATTGTTTCAAGTATGCTCGGAAGTGCCATAAGTGTCAAATCTATGCTGATAAGGTGCACGTACCACCAAGCCCTCTGAATATCATGAATTCGCCTTGGCCGTTTGCTATGTGGGGCATTGATATGATTGGGAAGATTGAGCCTACTGCTTCGAATGGACATCGCTTCATCTTGGTTGCGATTGACTATTTCACCAAGTGGGTGGAAGCAGCTTCCTACGCTAACGTTACCAAACAAGTGGTTACCCGGTTCATCAAGAAAGAAATCATCTGTCGTTATGGAGTTCCTGAAAGAATCATCACTGACAACGGTTCGAATCTCAATAACAAGATGATGAAAGAACTTTGTAAAGATTTCAAGATCGAACATCACAATTCTTCTCCTTACAGACCGAAGATGAATGGTGCTGTAGAAGCGGCAAACAAGAATATCAAGAAGATTGTGCAGAAGATGGTCGTTACGTACAAGGATTGGCATGAGATGCTGCCTTTCGCTTTGCATGGGTACCGTACCTCAGTACGTACGTCGACCGGGGCAACCCCTTACTCCCTTGTGTATGGTATGGAAGCTGTCCTACCCGTTGAAGTGGAGATTCCTTCCCTGAGAGTTTTATTGGATGTCAAGTTGGATGAAGCCGAGTGGATTCGAACAAGGTTTAACGAGTTGAGTCTCATCGAGGAGAGACGGCTAGCAGCTGTATGTCATGGACAGTTGTATCAGAGAAGGATGAAGCGAGCCTTTGATCAGAAAGTGCGTCCTCGAAGCTATCAAGTCGGTGATCTAGTTTTGAAGAGGATCCTTCCTCCCGGTGCAGACAACAGGGGCAAGTGGACTCCTAACTATGAAGGTCCGTATGTTGTGAAGAAAGTCTTCTCCGGTGGAGCCTTGATGCTTACAACTATGGATGGTGAAGATTTTCCGTCTCCTGTCAACTCAGATGTAGTCAAAAAATACTTCGCATAAATTGACCCGCTGGACAAAAAAAAAGAGTCCAGGCAAAAAATGGGCATCCCGACGAACCAAAAAACAGAAAAAAAAGAGGTTCGGGCAAAAATTAGGGATAAAATGAAAAATGTGTACACCCGGTAAGTCGAAAACCCGCAAGGGCGGCTTAGGCAAAAATGGGTATCCCGGTGGATTGAAAACCCGAAAGGGCGATCCAGGCAAAAGTTAGGGATTAAAGCGAAGACTACAGTCTGAATTGTCTGTACTTCATCAAGCTTTGTCATCCGTCCTCTCGAAAGATGTGATCCGTCCAGTCATTCTTCTCAGAAAGCAAGGAGTTGGGAGGAAAACCGATGATCTGTGAGTTATAACAGAATTGGGAAATAGTGGATGCCGTATTCACATTGCCATTAGGATAGATTTTTTCCTTTTATGCGCAATTACCTCTTTCTAGGAATTGCTTCCCAATGTATTTGCCTCTTCAGGCACATTTTCAATCGATAAAAATTCGTTATTCAAATAAATAGCTTTTGTTTTTATTTTTACTGTTTTGTTTGCAAAATGTCCGAATTTTTGATAAGCATTGCATATAAAAAACATGAAGGCTACACAACAATGTGCAGAATGATAAAACATTTGAAAATCATTTTGAACGTTGAGGACGCTGGAGCGTATCTTGTCCATGTATCCCCTGGGGGCATTTTGTTGTACTGTTTTCAGGTCGGCATCTGTGAGGACGTTTCCTCAGCAGATATTTTCCCCAAGCAAGTTTGGAAGCTACCAGAGCTATGTTCCCCTACGAAGACGTCTGTGGATAGTGTCTTCTATTCCCCAACAGATCTAAGGATTGCCTAACCCCAGCCGGCCTGTGTTTGCCGATTTCCTCCCCGAGTAAGGCAGGTTTATTGAATTTTATCTCCAGCATTTATCCAACCTGTGGACTGAAGGATATACCCTAGCGGAGTTTACCTTTCCCCAGCAGCAGTGCTATTCTTCAACATGAGTGTGAAGTCGCTTTACCATTCCTCAAGCAGAGTTCCCCGCAGAGTAGTTCCCCAAGAGGAGTCTCCCCACAGAGTTGGAGTATCTGATCATTTCGGCTCCCTAGCCAGGGTTCATTTGCATTTTGCATATAGTGATCATTGCATCCTCAAAAATTGCGTAGCATTTCCATTCAATATGGAGCATTACGCCATGGAAAAATTCAAACATATGCATTCATGTGTTAAGCTTCATCAGACCGTATCCCCGGCAGAGGCGGATCATTTTTGTTCAACGTCCGCACAGCAAGACTGCTACAGTTGCTCTTGACAGCATTCAGAATTATTTATTCCCCACAGAGGTTTATTTCCTCACCCGATGGTGACAGAAAGTTTGTTTCTCCTCAGTGAGACCCCCAGCAAGTGATCAGCCTTGCTTCAACACATCCCAGATTTTGTTCTTTGTGATACCAGTAAGTGTCATGTCAACACCCGCGTGTGTCTTCTCTTTTTTTGATGTCGGTAAACATCATCTTTCGATGTCGGTAAACATCAAGTATTCACCCAGTCATCAGTAAATGTCTGGTCATTTTTTGTGTCGGTAAACACCATTGTTTCGGTGTCTGTAAACATCGAGTCTCACTCCAGTCATCGGTAAATGTCTGGTCATTTTTGATGTCGGTAAACATCATCTTTCGATGTCTGTAAACATCGAGTCTCCACCCAGTCATCGGTAAATGTCTGGTCATTTTTATGGTGTCGGTAAACGCCATTGCTTCGGTGTCGGTAAACATCGAGTCTTTCTTTCAGTCATCGGTAAATGTCTGATAATCCCCAACTAGAAATCCCCAGTAGAGTCATCTGTAAATGTCCCATCTGGTTTCCAGTTGCAAATATTTGTATCTCCCCAATAAATTTCTCATTCCCAGTCATCGGTAAATGTCTGGTCGTTTCTTTTGATGTCGGTAAACATCATCTTTCGATGTCGGTAAACGTCGAGTCTCATCCCAGTCATCGGTAAATGTCTGGTCGTGAAATCAAGATCCCCAGAAGTCGTCGGTAAACGTCTCGTCTGGTATCACCACAAGGATTTTGTTCCTCCCCCAAGTGGAGATGCCATCGGTAAATGGCCCCGTTTTCTTCGATATCGGTAAATATCGGATCCCCAGTTGCAGCAGCCATCGGTAAATGGTCTTGCTGAGTTGACATCGGTAAATGTCAAGTTTCTTCGAAGCTACCATCGATAAATGGTCTTGCTTCCCTTTTACATCAATTCGTTTTTCCAGCAGCCATCGGTAAATGGTCGTGCTGAAGTTGATATCGGTAAATATCAAGTTCTAACCATCGGTAAATGGTTTTTGTTTTCCAGAAGTTTGCTTTCCCCAGCCGCCATCGGTAAATGGTCGTGCTGAAGTTGATATCAGTAAATATCAAGATTCCAGTTCCTCAACCATCGGTAAATGGTTTTGCTTTTCTGAAGCTGTCATGCAGTTTGTCATCGGTAAATGACGTGGTTCTTTTGTATCATATCCAGTCTGTGCAAATTCTACGGTTCTTTGGTATTCAATCCCTGTTTACCCTGAAAGTCTGACAGCCATCGCTATCATCCATTCGGGTTCCCAGCTGATTGAATAGGGGCAGCTGTAGCACCTCAAATTTGCACCTATCATTATACATACATTTTCATATTAGGTCATAGCATGTCATGATCCATTGCATAGCATTTGCATTGTTCCTCAGTTGCCTCAAGAGCAAGCAGTCAGGAATTAGGTCAAACTAATCTCCTGATCAGTCAACCAAGCAAACAAAGGAATTTCTCATTGAATCAAGGCCTTGGGGTTTGTCCAACAAGTTCACATGGTTTGGAGGTCTATTTGAAGTGTTCAAGTCAAGGGTTGAAGGCTCAGAGGTCAGCAGTTCATGCCCAGACAGTCAAAAACCCTAGAAAAGTCAACTGTCAGTCAAAGCAGTGGATGGTGGTCATTCTTGTGGAATTTGGGCACCATGGTCAATAATCAAGAGTTCATATGTCTTGGGACATCATTTGAAGTCAAATTCTCAAGGAATTAGGGTTTGGAATTCATCAGTCAATGCATAATCAGTCAGAAACCCTAAAAGTCAACTGTTGGTCAGCTGTCCATTTAATCAGTGGTTGGATGATTGGAATTGGTTTGTGAGAGTTCATTCATGTCCAAATAGTCATCATACATCATGCCAAACACCATCATGGAAGAATTTGAAGCCAGATCAAAATTTCCCAAAATGGAAACTGGGCCTGTAACTGAAACCTGCCATAAATGGAAAGTCTTGATCCTCAAACTTACATTTTGATACAAGCCTCAAATGAATTTTTGCCCAACATGAAAGTTGAAGATCTTGTTCTCCCATTTCCAAAAAGTCCTAGAACTCTCAATTCCCATGTGTGGTTGGCGAGTTATGATCGAATCGATTTCAGAAAATCTTGAACTTCAGAGGGCCATATCTCTCAAACCATTGGGCCAATTTGGGTGGGGTTTTTTCCTACAAGTCACATTTGATCCCCTCTTTCCAGAAATATAAATTTCATGAGCCGAAACATTGCCAATCAAAATGGCATTTTTGAACCTAGCATGTGTAAAATTCAAGTTTGACCAAGGGTTGACTTTTTGAAATATTGATTTCCAACCATTCCCACTATCCAAATATGTTTAGGAACCAGATTTTGAGCATGTACAAAGTCAAATTCGTGCAAGTACTTGCACCCATCATGTAGCCATGCCTAGTTGCTTGAAAATGGGAAGAAAAGTACACTTTTCACCCACCATATCCCACATATCCATGAACCATGCTTTGGGCAATCACATAGCAGAGTTTATCATCAATTTTCTGTCACTTAGAAGCCCTGGTAGCAGCCATCAGTTAGCAAAAAAAAAAACTCTTGTTCTCTCTTGCTCTCAAAAAAACTCATTTTCATCATTTTTCAAAATCTGTCAAAAACTCTCAAAGAACAAAGCCTTGCCTTGCTAGATTCATCATCTAAACAACATTGAGAGCCCATTTTAACCATCATTCCACAACTGGAAAGCCATTTCACGGACTGTTTTTGCAAAGCATCATCAATGGCAAAGTTTGGTTGAAGCCATTCCAAGCTGTTCCGAACAAGGCTAACTTCATCATTCAACCTTGGGGAGCTTAAGGAGCATCTGTTTCACTTTAACATGGCCAAATAACAACTGTTTCGACACTACTCTTCCGACTTGGTAAATTTCGACCTCTTTGTTTCTTTAAACCATGCTATGCTTATGATAGAGCTTGCTTTGCTGGTCATTCTGAGCTTTGAATCCATAAAAATGGTTGAGTATTTGTGGAGTTATGCTGTTTTAAAGTTTGATGTCCATTTATGTTTTCACATGATTCATCCATGATAGCCCGATTTAGGATAAATGCTTGCTGTTTTGATGTTCTACATGATTAGACGTTTCGATTGGTATATGGCTTGCATGATTTCGTGAAAATTCGTTCGGGTGTGTGTATTGGGGTTGCTGTTCTGTCATCTTCTTCATGCTGAAATCGCGTACTCGCCTAGCGAGTAAACTGCTCGCCTAGCGAAGGCGAGGAAGATGATCGCTCGCCTAGCGAAGCTTCCAGCTCGCCTGGCGAACGTCTCCAGTTGAAACGCGCCGTTTCACAAGAGGCGCTAAATTCAAATATTTCATTAAACCATTTTCATTTTCAACATTTATCTCATTTTTGTTACACATCTTTGAAAAATCATATCTCCATCATTTTAAACCCAAATTGAATGGGATTTTTTGCAGTAGCTTCATCATGATCTCTACTTTTTTATCATAATTTTTCCAGAATTTTGTGATCAATGGTTTTTGATTGGTATTAGGGTTTGTGACATGTGCTCATATTTTGTACACTTCGCCAAAACGTTTGTGAAATGGTGATGCTTTGTCCGATGGCTTCCAAATTTTTTGTGCCCAAACTAGACACACACATGGTGATTTTGGTGTAGAGTTTGTGAATTTATCATTGCTGGTTCGTGAGTTATGATTTTTTGAATAAGGGTGTGACAACTTGTGTCACACCAATGATGTGCAACTTCATGATTTTTGATACCATGCTTCTTGAACTCTGATTGACCCCAAATTTTGCATGAACTTACTCTTGTATGTCTAGTTGACTTGTGAATTTTCTTGGATTTATTTGAACAATTTTCCATTTGTTTGAGATTTTTCTTCCCTGCCTAGTCAAATGTTGACTTTGTGTGACACATGTTCCCATTTCATTTGTGAAATTCTCATACTTTATTAGATGGACATGAAATTTGATATGTGATAACTAGACATCTCAAACTTGGCATTGGTGTTAATCTCATTCATTTCTCATCTGTTTTCAATTTGATATGATTTTTTGAAGTTGACCCATGCTTGTTGACCTTCTTTGTGCATGCTTGAATTGGCTTTGACTTTCTGATTTTCATTGACTGCCTTCCACTTGTCCAAATGGGATGAAATTTGACATGCTTACCATGCTATGTGTTGGGTTTGATCATGATTTATTTGATGATTTTTGGAAAATGTTTAGATTGCTTTTTATGCAAGTCTTGCTGTTGGCTTCTATGAGCTTTTGTTTGCCATGTTTTGACCTAAATGGTTCATGAAATGATGATGATGATTGATATGAGTGTGAATCCAATTGGTTGTGCTTCCTAATTGTTTGAACATGATTGTGGATACTTGCCCTTTGCTGTTTTGACTTTCTCATTCACTTTTGACCCTAGGCTTGCCCTAGTGGTCCTGTCACTCACCTTTGAGCTTGTGATTTCAGGTTGACCATCAAATGGCCATTAAAACCAATCCTGTTGATTGAGCTTACCCAAGTATCATTGCCTAACCTCTTTGTTTTGTAGGTGGCTTGGCTCACATGCCATAAGCCTTGTGCCTTGCACATCCATGTGCCTCCAATTGACTGTTGGTTTCTGTTTCTGTTTGTTTTGTTTGAAGTTGCATACTAACATCTGCTTGACTGTTTCAGGTGTTTTAGTTGCTTAGTTCTTTGTGAACTTTTTGCTTTGCTTTGCTTGTATAAGCAATTTGCATTGAGGTATGTCTCTTTTACTTCATGTAGTCTGGAAGACCTGGCTTGTTACTTGGCCAGGCAACTGTCTGAAGTCCTCCTTAAGAGGCAATGTTTGTGATTGTTTATTTTTGTCCTTGCATAGAGTCAAAGACCTCCTAAGTGAAGAGGCAATTGGTGGAAGGTAGGGATATGCAATCTATCCCCCACTATTCAGTGTGTCATCTGCCTTGCTCACACCACTGTGTTGATGCATTGCAGATACAAACCCAAGATCTGGTACAACTGTACAGTTGAGTCAGTTTTAATGTGTAGAAGGGTTCCCACTTTCTGAACCCACACATTCTTGTCTTGAAGCTCTCCCAGGCCTGGGATAAGAGCTGTGAGGTCTCATCCTCACTTCATCCTTTCATCTGCTTCACCTTAGCCCCTCAATGGCAAGGTTAAGAGCAACATTCACCCAGTTCCAGAGGTTTGTTTGTTGAGGTTGATATGACCCCTTGACTAAAACCTAACCCTTGTTTGAGCCACTTGCTTGTGTATAGTGTGTGCTATCTGTGCTTGTAGGATTGTTTGACTTGCTTCCTGTGCAAGTTAGGATAGTTTGACTTGCTTCCTGTGCAAGTTAGGATTAGTTTAGACTTGCTTCCTGTGCAAGTTGGGTTTTGCTTGGCTTGCTTCCTGTGCAAGTTAAGTGTGTGTGGCTTGCTTCCTGTGTGAGCCATACTTAGGATAGGCTTGCTTCCTGTGCAAGTTAGCTAGAAACCTTAACTTAGGGATGATTTGCATGATAACATCTAGGCTCGAGTCGTAGTCTCCCTAGTTGTGTCTCCCTCTGTTATCTGGTTAGGCTAGATCCTTATCCCTGCGTAGGGGAACTACATCGCCCTGATCTTCATACCAGATGAAGTATGTAGGCAGGAGATTGAGCTGATCTCTCCGGGCGCCTTTTCTTTTCTTTTGTGTGTGTTGTTTGACCTTTGCTAGGCTCGAGTCCCCGTACTCCTTAGTATTTGCTGTCTGTTTGTTTGTGTTTGACAGTTGTAGGCTGAGTCCCAGACTCCCTACTTGTCTTTTGTGTGTGTTTTGGTTCGGATGCTGACATAAGTCCAGTGATTGGCAGTCGGGCTCCACGTTTGCCTGTGTTTTGTTTGTTTGTGTGCGTGTCAGCCGAGCTACGAATGCTCTGATTCTTCTCTCGTCCGAGAAGATACGTATGCATAGGATGCGATATCCTAGCGAGCATGTGTCGTTTCCCCAGTCCGAACTACTTGGACTCTGATGTCTATGCCTGATAGACTAAGTAGGCCCAGGATGCGACATCCTGCCGAGTTCAGTTTCAGTCAGTCTCTTTCGTTTCTTTCAGCCAGTGTGTGTGAATATTTGAGCAGTGTTTAGCAACCATTTTTCCTTTCTAGTGTGCGTGGATCCCGTAGAGTACTACGGATGCGTAGGGGTGCTAACACCTTCCCTTCGCATAACCGACTCCCGAACCCATTCTCTTTGGTCGCGAGACCATGTTCTTTCCCAGGTTTACTCTGAGCGTTTCCTTTCCCTCTTTTGGGATAAATAACGCACGGTGGCGGCTCTGTTGTTCTTTCTTTTCCCGCCGGTTTTTCGCGCGATGCGACAACAGCCAACAGGAAGCCAATTTAGGATCGATCCAAAAAGGCAGACTGAAACAGGACTCATCCTAATGAGGAAAGAACTCAATAGGGAAAATCCATCCCGTTAGGGAGGGAACGGAAACAACCGTCATCCACGAGGATATAACTCAGTGGGGAGCGCAGAAGGAAATGGTAGACACTTTCTGCTTAAGGGGTAGACTCTACATGGAGAGATCAGACACACCCACATCTGCTAGGAGACCACTTGGGAGAAACAGGTTTTTCTTTCACCAACGGATGAGGAAATAAACCTCTCTAGGGGTATCAATCCTGAATGCTGTCAGGAGCAACTGTAGCAAACGTGCCATACAGATGTTGAACGAGAATCCGCCTCTGCCGGGGATACGGTCTGATGGGTTACACATGAATGCATATGTTTGAATTTTTCTATGGCGTAATGCTCCATATTGAATGGAAATGCTACGCAATTTGAGGATGCAATGATTGCTATATGCCAAATGCAAAGTGAAAACTCCGTTGGGGAGCCCAAAGATCAGATACTCCAACTCTGTGGGGAGACACTGTTTGAAGAAAACTCTGCGGGGAGAGTACCGACTTCTCACTCATGCTGGAGAACGGAGATACCAAGAATCAACCTTATCTCTGGTGAGGATAGATAGGCATTGATAAAGTTCATCATGCCAGCAACTCTGTTGAGGATTTATCCGAGAAAATGACGGAGTACTGAGATGTCAATCCTCAAAATACTGAATCTTCACAAAAAAGCACCCATGCCGGGGAGAAGAGAAGACTGCTCTGCTGGAGAGACGAAAGCTAAAGTCTTCAGTAAACACTCTGCTAGGGGAACTGCCCCCACAAAAGTATTTGAACAGCAACCTTGCTGGGGATGCCCCACGATAGGGCTCAAACAGCACTCTACTGGGGATGCCCCACCATAGAGCTAACAGGGACCTGGAGGACGAATGCCGCACCGCTGGGGACATGAAGATGAACAACTTCAACCAACACTGCACTGAGCAACCTTGCTAAGGAGAAACCATAAGAGGTTCTACAGGAAAAAGCACAGTTATGCTCGAGATACGAACAAATGTCTTACCTGTTGGTAATCATACCACCCTTGGGAGAGCATTGCGGGTCTCCTAAGTATCCTTCCATCGTCGTGAATGTTCACTTTGTTTAAGAACAATTTTTTGTGAAAATTTTGTTTATTTTGAAAACAATGATACTTTATCAATTAAACATGCAAAACAATTGTTGAGTCGAAACAAATAAGAGTGCAAATAATTGGATAAAAGCTCAAATTGAGGTGATGGAATGGTAGTCTGCAAAGGGTGAGACTCCATAGATCTGTACAAGTTTGAAACCGGTGATATATATTGGAGAGGGCTACATTGAACATAATGACCTTTCCTCTACCATTCTGAATTTCGATGTATTCGGAGCTTCGGTCGACGACGCATCGAGAATCCCTGACGGATGACAGATGTACAGCACAGTCTTGTCATGATGCAGTTACTTGCCAAATCCCTAATTTTTGCCTAGATTGCCCCAGTGTGAGGTGCTCAATCTAGCGGGATGCAAATTTTCTCAATGTCTCTAATTTTTGCCTGGATCACCCTTTCGGGTTTTCAATCCACCGAGACGCTCCTTTTTGCCTAAGTCGCCCCTTGGGGTGTTCGACTTAGCGAGCTGTTTTGCTTCTTTTTTTTTTATTTTTTTTTTATTTTTAGGCGAAGTATTTCTTGACTGCATCGGCATTCCCAGGACGAGTGAACTTCTTCATCCATTGTTGTAAGTGTCAAAGCACTGCCTGAAAAGGCTCTCTTGACAACATGTGGTCATTCATAGCTTGGAGTTCACTTGCCCCTGGAATCGGGCACGAAAGACAAGACTTTCTTGAGCACAAGGTCACCTTCTTGGAACACACGAGGCTTGACCTTCTAGTCGAATGACTTCTTCACTCTCTGCTGATATGACTGACCATGACACATGGCAGTTAATCTCTTTTTTTCGATCAGATTCATTTGGTCGTAGCGACTCTGAATCTATTCAGCATCAGTCAACTTGGGACTTTGGGGGTGCTTTTTCTCTTTTGTTTGTTTGTTTCTGTTTTTCTTTTGATTTCGATTTCTTTTGATTTTTCACCCTCCTCTTTTTTGTTTTTTCCTTTTTCTTCTCTCTTTTTTTTATGCCCCAGTTGGCTGTTCTGCTGATTCTCGAGATGCAGCTGAGTGATCTTCTTTACTTGCTCAAGAAGTCGGGAAATCTCGTCAGGAATCCTTTCAACATCATCTTCTTCCGCTTCGAATACAGGGAATTCAAAATTGGGAGATGACGTCCGATCATTATGTTCAATGGGTTTTAAGAAACAACCTGCATAAAGATTTTGAGTATAAAAGCTTTTTGAAAATCAAACAAGACAATCGTTATGCAGATGAAAAGATTGCTTTTATTCTTGTTTTTAGGGTTTTTTGTGATCACCAATTTCATGTAAAAAGCGAAAAGGGAAAACAAATGGAAAAAACAAATGTTTTAACATGCATTTATTTGAATGAAAATATCATTGCACAAAATGTTGCCAACAATGTCACCACTTCTCCTTTTGGCATGGGAGAAGGGTTTTTAAACAAAGTGATTATTACTCTGACTTATGAACAACTGTAGGAAAGCCCACAGTGACCCAATTGTGATAGATCCCACCGGGGATGACAACTGTCAGTATCTCTTGCATCAGCAACTTCTGCTTTTGAACAGCCCTTTTGAAGAAAAGTCGGCGCCAGCCCAGGACTTGTTATCTTCAAGCTTGATTAACACGGGGACCCAAGTCTTCAAAATTCAGAATACCTGACCTTACGAGGTCTTGAACTTTCATCTTCAACTGAAAGCAACTATCCACGTCATGACCAGGAGCACCTGAATGATACACACAATGCTGCTCGGGCCTATACCACCACCGAGGGTTGTCGGGTATAGCCGACGGGTCTCTGGGAGTAATCAAGTTCCGCTCTATCAACGAGGGATACAACTCTGCGTAAGACATGGGAATCGGGTCAAAAATGATCCTCTTCCTCTCATTACCCGTACTGGCTTGATTACCATGGTGAGGCTGGTAAGCCTGCTCCTGAGGACGACGTTGTTGATGCTGATATTGCTGAGTTGGCCTTCTCTGCTGTTGTTGAGTTTGAGTTGCTGGAATAGTCACAGCAGCGACCTGACAATATGGTCCTCTGTTCACACTCCTTCGACGGTGCACAGCATTCGTTTCACCCTCTCCCCTTCTGGGTGCCCCAGAAGATGGTTTCTTAGAACCGGAAGAACTTGAAGAGCCAGGATGGCGAACCGGAGCCCGGGTTGCTCTGACATTAACAGTCTCTGCAGCAAGAGGCTGTTCACTGATTCTGATCCCCCTCAATTCATCACCCACGGCATAATCATTGACGAGAATAGTGACAGCAACATTCTCATGAACGGGTACACCCACAGGTGAAGCACGGTGGACTGGTGGAATCACGACTTCCAGTCTCTGGGCTAAGGCACGCAGCTCCTCTTGCCCCTGAACAACTCCTTGCATCATTGTCATGAACTGGGCCATGTTTTCCCTCATCTCAGCCAACTCAGTCTGAACCTGATCCATATTCCTCCGATGGTTGAGTCTGGTTGAGTAACGATGCGGACGACGGTCAGCAATCCTGTCTCGGTCAGGAACCAAGTGAGAAGTCTCTCCAAACATGTCCGCAATGCAAGAATGATATGTGCATGATATGCATGATATGGGTACTATATTTTATCATGAATGATCCTGATAAAGGATATGCACATGCGGGTTAACTTTTTTCTGTTTGTTCATGCATTATTATTATTTTTTTTGAAAAATAAACATGCTATGATGCAAATGATGCAAACATGACTGGTCAGGCTGTGCATCTCAAGGCACAAGGTCGAAGCTTCGGCTTGAACTCGGAACCACCATTCATCTGAAACCCAAAGTCAACTGATAGACTGTCATCTGAACCCAAATCTGGAGAACCGAGTCACCATAAATCTGACTTGGGGAGTTCCGAAATAAACGGAACTGGAGACTACATCACTATCATCACAGGAATATCCACTGAATGGATGACAGTCAGATCCTCTGAACAAGTACTCTCAAATTCAACCCGGGGATCCGAAATAAACGGAACCCGCTGATAAACCACGGACAGAACTCCGGCGTCCCAGAAATAAGTGTCCACAATTCACAGTCACCATCAGTACCAAGAGTCACCAACAAGTCACCGACAAGTCAGCAACTGTACCTGTAATGATCATTCCCTCCCCACTCACGGGTGTCATCTAGGCCAGGGTAAGGTCGAGAGAAACGCAGCATAAATAACCTTTCGCAAAATATCATCCTGTGCACACCCGATGTATGCACCGATAATATCCCACCAGGGTCTGAACTGCTCGTGATGTCAATGTTCCGCTAAGTGGCGTACACCACCCGCTTCCCATGAATCACTCTATTCCTAGGTTTCCTAGATTTCACTCATAGCCTGGGTATTGGGCCTTTTACCTCGAGTAACTCCCACCCCAAACAGAGAAACACAGCACAACCAGCAGATGAATATGAATGAATGCAAACATTAATGCAAACAATAAATGCAAACAGTAAATGCAAATATATACAAATGAATGCAATAAATAACAACACAAAGCAACCAAAGCCCTAACCTAGAGAGCGCTAGGAGAGACTCGCTTAGGGAAGACGGACCAGCACAGGTCAACTTCTCTTAATCCCCAGCAGAGTCGCCAGCTGTCGCATTACGCGAAAAAACCAGCGGGAAAACAAGAACAACAGAGCCGCCACCGTGCGTTATTTATCCCAAAAGAGGGAAAGGAAACGCTCAGAGTAAACCTGGAAAAAGCATGGTCTCGCGACCAAAGAGAATGGGATCGGGAGTCGGTTATGCGAAGGGAAGGTATTAACACCCCTACGCATCCGTCGTACTCGACGGGATCCACGCACAAAAGGAAGGAAAATGGTTGCTAAAACACTGCTCACACACACACACACTGGCTGAAAGAGACACAAGAAACAAACAAGACTGAAACTGACTCGGCAGGATATCGCATCCTGGGCCTACTTAGTCTATCAGGCATAGACATCAGAGTCGAAGTAGTTCGGACTGGGGAAACGACACATGCTCGCTAGGATATCGCATCCTATGCATACGTATCTCCTCGGACGAAGGAGAATCAGAGCATTCGTAGCTCGGCTAACACGCACACGAACAAACACAGGCAAAGGCAAACGTGGAGCCTGAATGCCAATCACTGGACTTACATCAGCATCCGAACCAAACAAAACCACACTGGAACCCGAATGCCACTCGATGGACTTACATCAGCTTCCAAGCACACAACAACACACACAGAGGGGTTGAAGACAAAAAAGGTTGAAAAAGAAAAAAGGGCGCCCGGAGAGATCAGCTCATCTCCTGCCTACGTACCTCATCTGGTATGAGGATCAGGGCGACGTAGTTCCCCTACGCAGGGAAAAAGGACTAGCCTAACCAGATAACAGAGGGAGACACAACTAGGGAGACTTCGACTCGAGCCTAGATGTTATCATGCAAAATCATCCCTAAGTTAAGGTTTCTAGCTAACTTGCACAGGAAGCAAGCCTATCCTAAACATGACTTGCACAGGAAGCAAGCCACACCAAACCTAACTTGCACAGGAAGCAAGCCAAACTAAACCTAACTTGCACAGGAAGCAAGTCAAACAAACACACAAGCACAAGTAGCACACACTATATACAAGCAATGGGCTCATACAAGGTTAGGTTTTAGTCGAGGGGTCATATCAACCTCAACAAACAAACCTCTGGAACTGGGTATTGTTAGCTCTTAACCTTGCCATTGAGGGGCTAAGGTGAAGCAGATGAAAGGTGAGTGAAGATAAGACTTCACAGCTCTTATCCCTGGCCTGGGAGAGCTTAAGACAAGAATGTGTGGGTTCAGAAAGGAGGAACCCTTCTACACATTTGATACTGACTCAACTGTACAATTGTACAAGATCTTGGGTTTGTATCTGCAATGCATCAACACAGTGGTGTGAGCAAAGCAGATGACACACAGAATAGCAGGGGATAGGTTGCATATCCCTTGGGTTCTGCCAATTGCCTCTTCACTTAGGAGGTCTTTGACTCTATGCAAGGACAAATGGAAACAGTCACAAACATTGCCTCTTAAGGAGGACTTCAGACAGGTGCCTGGCCAAGTAACAGGCCAGGTCTTCCAGACTACATGAAGTAAAGAAGTTATACCTCAATGCAAATTGCTATTAAGCAAAGCAAAGCAAAGTTCTTAAAGAACTATAAGCAGCTAAAGGTACCTGAAACCAGTCAGACAACATCAGTATACAATTCAAAGTTAAATCAAAATGGGATAGAGATCAACAGTCAACACAGTCAGTTAAATGTGCAATGCACAAGGCTCAAAGCATGTGAGCCAAGCAACCTACAAAACAAACAAGTTAGTCATGATAATCAAATCAAACTCATTCAACTTGTATAAGTTTCTTTGGGCAATTGCTTCTTAACCTGAAAAAATGAACTCAAACATGAGCAACAGGACCACTAGGACAAGCCTAGGGTCAAAAGGGGATGAGAAAGTCAAAACAGCAAGTGAAATTCAATCAAAATCATATTCAAACAATCAAGAAGCAAAATCAAGTGGTCCCATGTTCATATCATTCATCATCATGATTTCATAAGCAAATTAGGTCAAAGCATGGCATATGGAAGCTCATAGAAGTCAACAGCAAGACTCAACTCAAAACCAATCATAAACAATTCCAAAAATCATCAAATAAATCATGATCAAACATAATCCATAGCATGGTAAGCAAACCAAATTTCAGCTCAATTGGATCATGGGAAGTAGGGAAATGAAAATCAGAAAGGCAGGGCAAGTTCAAACATGCTCAAAGAAGTCAACCAAACATGCACCAACTTCAATAAATCATAAATCAATGACAACATATGAGAAATGAATGGGATTAAAACCATGATAAACCTTAAGATGTCCACTAATCACATGTCAAATTTCATGTCCATCCAATAATGTATGAGAATTTCACAAAACAAATGGCATCAAGTGTCACAAAAGTCAACATTTTGGTCAAACAAGGGATAAAATCCCAAACAATTAGAAAATGCATTCCAAAATTCCAGGAAAAATCACATGTAAACTAGACATCCATAAGTACATTCATGCAAAAATTCAAGCCAATTTGAGGTCAAGAAGCATGGTAATGAAAATCATGAAGTTGGACATCAACGGTGTGACACAAATTGTCACACCCTAATTCAAAAAATCATAACTCACAAACCAGCAATGATAAATTCACAAACTCTACACCAAAATCACCATGAATGTGTCTAGTTTAAGCACAAAAAATTTCAAAGGCATTGGATAAAGCATCATCATTTCACAATTGATTTGGCAAAGTGTACAAAAAATGGACACATGAACAAAACCCTAGCACAATTAAAAATCCATTCATGTAAAAATTCTGGAAAAAATATGATAATAAACTAGAGATTGAGATGAACAATTTGCAAAAAGTCTCATTAATTTTGGATTAAAATTGGATGACTTATGAATTTTGTAAGTTTGGTCACAAAATGAAATGAATATTGAAGAAAATAATATGAATTAATGGTTTAATGGCACGGAATGGCATTTTTGCAATTACTGGGAATTGTTAATGAAACGCAGCGCATGGGAAAGAGACGTGGCGCTCAATGATTTGTCATGGGCAATGGAACAGTGAGAAGCATGCAATGCAAAAGCCAAACGCGAACAGGACAAGAATTCTGGGCATTTTTTAGGGTTTGTGAAGCTACAGGACATCATCATCTTCACCAAAAAATCGTGAAACAAATTTTTGCCCAGAAAATGAAATTAAATACACCATTAGAACCAGCAAACATCATGCATCAATAATCCAACAACCAAATTCATTAAATCGGACTATCATGGATGAATCATGTAAAAACATAAATGAACATCAATCTTTAAAACCAAATTTCTCACTCAATAAACAACCATTTTGCACGATTTGAGTTTCAGAATGACCAGCAAAGTGAGACCTATACAAAGCATAGCATGGTTTAGTGAATGGTTAAGGTCGAATTCTTACTAAATCTGATGAACAGTTGTGATGTAGTGGTTCTTTGGCTCCAAACAGCTGAAACAGATGCTCCTAGTTGCTTTAGATGATGAATGGATGAAGGGTTTGGCTCAAGCTTGCTCGATTCAGCTCCAACTCAAAACTGCCATGGAAGGAGCTTCCTCAAAACAGTAGTGAACAAGGCTTTACAACTGGGAAATGGTCCTTGCAAATGCTTCCAAATGGTTGGTAGGTGATGAAAAAAGCAAGTCCAACTCGAGCTCTTTGAGATTTTACCAAGAAAAGTTCAAAAATGCAAAATGAGGGTTTGAGAGAATATGAGGTTCTTGATCTGTTTGAGTGAGAATGGCTAGGGCTTTTCAGAGTCAAAATGAAGTATATATTTGCTGTTTAAGGTTTTCTTAAACTGGTTAATGGAAAAGATAATTGGAATTTGCTTAATGACATGTATTTGCTAATTTTGGATTTCCACTCAAATGACATGGTGTGTGTGCACAGCTGCGAAAATGGGCCTCAAACATGTCCAAAATGTGTTTTCAGAACATTTTCAATTGGTAGGAGGTGTTGGAATTGGTTAATTTGCAAAGTCAATTTTTCACTTCTCTTGAAATAATTCAAGTCACTTCAAAAAGTGCCATTTTGATTGGTGAGTTTTTGGTAAATGGTGATGACAAATTTGGAAAGAGGGCATCAAATATGACTTGTAGCAAAAAACCCCACCCAATTTGGCCAAATGGTTTGGAAGATATGGCCTTTTGAAGTTCAAAGATTTTTGAGAATGATTTGATCATAACTTGCCAACCATAAATGAGAAATGAGTGTTCTTGGACTTTTTGGAAATGGGAGAACAAGATCTTCAACTTTCATGTTGGGCAAAAATTCATTTGAAGCTTGTATGATGATGTAATTTTGAGGATCAAGACTTTCCATTTTTGGCAAATTCCAATTACAGGTCAACTTTCTATTTTTGGAAATTTCTTGTTTGACTTCAAATTCTTCAATCTTGACCTTTGAAATGTTGAATGAGACTTGTATGGACATGAATGAACCCTTTCAAACCATCTCCCACCTCGAAATCCATAAAATCAGGCACAGTTGACCACAGTTGACCATAGTGGACTTTCTAGGGTTTCTGATAGACTGAACAATGACTGATGACTTCTGAGCATCCAATCCTTGACCAAAACACTTCCAAAGGACCCCTAGGTCATGTGAACATGTTGGACCAACCCTAGGGCCTTGTCTCAATGAAAATTGCACTTGCTTGCTTGATGGACTGATCTCCTGACCAGTTTGACCTAATTCTGTCAGTTGAACTTGCACTTGGGCAAAGGACAATGCAATGCTATGCAGTGGACTATGTTAATGTTATGACCTAATAATGAAAATGTATGTACAATGATAGGTGCAAATTTGAGGTGCTACACATAACAACAACAAAAACTTCATCACTACATAGCATTGTGGATCTCATTGGTCTCTATTGTGATAACAATGGTGCTATCGCACAAGCTAAGGAGCCTAGATCTCACCAACGATCCAAACATATACTTAGGCGTTATCACCTCATTCGAAAGATAATAGATATAGGAGATGTGAAAATATGCAGAGTACCTACACTTGACAATATTGTTGACCCACTGACAAAGCCTCTTGCATAGCAGAAGCATGATGGCCATACTAGATCTATGGGCATTAGGGGTATGCCTGATTGGCTCTAGTGCTAGTGGGAGATTGTTGATGTAATCCCTAGAGGCTACTTTTGATACTTGTATCGAATTATTTATTAATAATAAAAGGTTTTTTCTTTATTATGTTTGTTTAATAAAGTTCCTAGAATAGCTAGTCCGTTTAATGTATCAAGTATGACTTAATCATGAGATCCCATTAAACATTAGGACACTATTCTTAAAGTATTTGTAGTCGAGCTTTGTTGTGAAGTGGGATAACATTAAAGTATTAAGACTATTATGTATATAGACTGATGATCACATCTCATGGATCATGGATAAGGAGTTATCAAGTCTTAAACATAGGTATGAATATTAAGAGTAATATTTATACTGGATTGACCCGCTATGAGAATACTATATAGAATGTTATGAAAAATGTCATAAGTTATTCTCATGGTGATAGTGGTGTATACACTATGGACCCTAGATGTAGAGTCGAGTGCCTTATTGCTGATCAAACATTGTCCGTAACTGGATGACCATAAAGACAATTGATGGATACTCCACGAAGCATGCTGAGGGACATGAGTGACCTAGATGGAATTTGCTCATCCCGAGTAACAGGATAAATGTCTAAGGACCCAATATTGAACTGGACAAGGATGGCACGGTCTATGCCTTGTGTTCAATATAGATATAAGGGTAAAAGGGTAATTGTACACATAAGTATTATCACAAAAGGATTTGTCAGATCACATGACATTTTCGTGTCTTGGATAACAGTGATGTGTTGCTAGATACCGCTCACTATTTATTATGTTAAATACATGATTTAATATAATTACCAATGTTGCGAGAACCTACATGCTCACACACAAAAGGACGGATTGATGAGAGATAGAGTAAATAAGGAACACCGTAAGGTACGATGCACTTAAGTGAATTGTAGAACATCGTAAGGTACATTGCACTTAAGTAGAATACGAAATATGGTAAGGTACCACGTGCTTAAGTGATTTTGGTATATCATAAGATATGGGCCACATACACTTAAGTGGGTTTTTTAGCTTACAACCCACACAAGTGGTTCTATAAATAGAACCCTTGTGCAGAAGCATTTGCGCATATAAAATTTTGTTTTTATCTCTCTCTCACTCAAAACCTTCATTCGTAGCAGCTAGCACTAAGATTGAAAGAATCCATTCGTGTGGACTAAGTAGAGGCGTTGTCACCATTCAACGTTCGTGATCACTCCTTAGATCTGCATCAAAGGTTTCAATTGCCACAAGAGGTAATGATTCTATCACTGATCATGCCCATTCGTAAGGATCGCTAAAGGAGAAATTTTTAATTTCCACTGCATTTTGGATCGTTATTCTCCTATAGTGGTATCAGAGTCACTTGCAAAACCATGCATCTGATAGCTGTTTATTTTCTATATTTTCTATATTAATATGATTAAAAGACAGAATGAATAAAAGAATAAACAAGTAATTAAATTTGGCATCATGTGTGTACGATTTGGATGATTGGTGTTAACTATGCTTCAGAATCTGACGTTAGTATGGTGAAGCAGTGATACCTCGATCATCCATAGGTTACACAATTGAGATCGATCAAGTTATATATATGATATAAGTAATTTTGATGCAAAATACGGTATATATGATATACTGTTTCTGTTTCGTTCATTCAAACACTTAATGGTTGTTTTCCTTTGAGCGATCAATGGTCATTTGCTTCTTGATCCGACATTAGTATGGTGAAACAATGACGTGTTGATCAATCATACTGAATTAACAATTGAGGTGTGTTTGATAGTATGAAATTGCTGCATTAGGGTTCATGACGGTACAAGGGTTGTGCTATCAAAGAGTTATGCGATTAGGATTGTGACTGCACAAGAGTTGTGCTTTAAAGTATCAAGTGTTGATGCGAAAAATGAGGTCAATTTCAAATGAATTGTTCATTAAAAGAATTTAATCTGGTAGTGTGATCGGTCGCCGAAATTTGATTTGGTTTATTTAATTAACAGAATTTAAATTAATAATAATAATGTGTTTATTATTATTGTCTTGTGGTGATCAGTTATGGCCTTAGTTTTCCTTTATTTTGTTTTGGGATTTTAAAATACGACCTGTGTGTCGTGCCTCTCTTTTAATCTCTTAATGTAACTTCTTTTCTCATCTCACTCCCTCGTATGTAAAACGAGTTTCTTTTATGTAATGTAATGTTATGAAGAAAGAGAAGAATACAATATGAAAGGAGGACAACCTTGAAGATCTTGCTTGGAGAAACTTAGATCGTTATTAGGTTAGCTTAGGTTCTCTCATTGGCTTGGGAGAACAATTGCACTAGGGGCCATAACTGTTTCATTTTGTATGTATGTTGATGCATGTGAATGCATGTTGATGCATGTGAGAGACGATTTATATGATAAATAAGCCGGTGAGATCAAAATTATTGCAAATTCCCTCAAATTAAATATTAAGTTTATGCTTTCCAAGTTTTAGCACTCATCAAGACTAGTATCGAATAATGTAGGTTTCGCCTACGCGAGGTGCATGTTCTATATTAGTAAGGTGTGATGGGATAATTGTAATATCCAATTGCTAAAACAATGGGTCTAACTTAACTAAACAAATTATAATGTGATGGATTGGAATAAGGAGTTATTCACCCAACTAAAATATTCGAGAGTTGTATTAGATACAATTGGAAGGATTTCCTACCTAAATAACCTAGTTTTGTGTAATCCGCCTATGCGGACTTAAAACAAAGTGAAATGTGGATCTCGACCCACTAGAAAATATTTCAATGGGATTTTCCGAATTAAATGGTGAGGGTCATTTGTTTTGAGTAAAATAGAGGGAGCATATTTAATTAAAGGCCTAATTAAATATGTTATTGATACTTATATTTTCATTATTTTCATGTAGATTACCATGACAACAAACACCTCTAACAACATTTTACGATCAATCCTTGATAAGGAAAAATTGTCTGGGACAAATTTTCTGGATTGGCACCGAAATCTGAGGATTATCCTCAAACTTGATAGAAAGTTATATGTCTTGGAGAAACCTGTTCCTGAAGAGGAACCTCCTAGTTCTGCACCTAAGGCAGAAAGAGATGCTTATAAGAAGCATGTCGATGATGGCAATGAAATTGCTTGCCTCATGCTAGCTACCATGAACTCAGAGTTACAAAAGCAACATGAGAACATGGCAGCGCTCGATATGATCGAACACTTGAAGATGCTCTATCAAGAGCAGGCAAGGCATGAAAGGTTTGAAGTTTCAAAAGCCCTTTTTCAAGGCAAGTTAGCTGAGGGAGCCCATGTAGGTCCCCATGTGCTCAAGATGATTGGGTATGTGGAGAACCTTGAGAGGTTGGGTTTTCCCCTCGGAAAGGAACTTGTGAATGATTTGATCTTGCAATCGTTGCCAGATAGATTCAGTTAATTTGTCCTTAATTTCAATATGAATGTTATGGACAAATCTCTTCCTGAACTGCTAGCCATGTTAAGAATTGTTGAGCAGAATCTGAAGTCAAAAGGGAAGTCCATTCTGATGATTGGAAATGGAAAGAGACAGAACAAAAGACCCACCAAGCAGGGTGATAAAGGGAAAGGCAAGGAAGTTGCCAAACCCAAACCCACTGCTCCTGCTTTGAAGCCTAGTGGAGGCATATCAAAGGAAGGCACCTGCTTCTATTGCGGTAAGACTAGACATTGGAAGAGAAACTGCCCAAAGTACCTAGGAGATAAGAAGAATGGAGTAGAGACTCCAACTTCAGGTTTTTTTGTTTTTGAAATTAATTTATCTACTTCTGCATCATGGTTATTAGATACTGGATGCGGTTCTCACATTTGTACCAACTGTAGCGGTGTATTCGTCGCTATATGATTTATTGATTAAACCATAAGCAAAGCATACAATGAATCGAGTCGCCACCGCACTTTTATTTATCCTAAGGACTGGTTAAAAAGCAAACAAAAACCTAAGAAGTTTTACACGTAGAAAACCAATAAAAAGATCAGAGAATCTGGGTAAGGGGTAAATTACGCAATGGGAAGGTGTTAGGCACCCATCACGTCCTAGGTACTCCTAGGGAGCCCTTTTCACACTTGTTGTATAAAAAATGTTTATTTGTTTTGACATATTGTGCAAACATGAATGGGAAGATGAGAAAAGAATGTACAAGTTAGTTATTTTTGTGTTCGAACGGATGAACCCGTTGCCTACGTACCTTCCATCAAAGGTAAGGATCAAAACGCCGTAGTTCGGCTAAAAAATTTCCAAAAATTAGTGAGTTCATTTTAAAACACAAGCACTAAGGCTTTTCATTACCAATGGGAGAAAACTCAACCAACATCAACAATCCACCATGCGAGGACGGCTTCAACATACTAGTGAGGGGTTAACCCTATAATAAGTATGGAAGACTCACAATCAACTCACTAAGGATAAGGTAAGATTTACATCAACCACTATGGTAATTAAAACCTACGGCTAATGTATGAAAACATATTAACAATGGACAAAGCCAAAACAATTGAATGGGTGAAGTTAATTGATTATGATTATTCACGAAGTATGGTCAATGTAAGATTAAGATTGATTCAGAGAAGTGTTATGAAAAGTGAAGCTTGAAAAGTCAAGGACTTATGGTCCAGGTTTCTAATTTGAAAAGACATGAAGATGTTTGCACAACAAGTCAAAGTTTTTTTGAAAGCAAAGTGTGAAAAAGTTTAGGACAAAGAGGGTATAGATGATGAAATGTAAAACTTCTTAGAAAGGTTCACCTCTTGAAATCATATAGAAGATGATTCAAGTGTGTCCTCAGGAATAGGCAATGAGCAAGCAAAATAAAAAGCAAGGTGATACCGGATGCCATCAATGGTCTTATACCAATCTCACAAACAAAAGTGGATACCGGATACCAATAAATGGGTTTACACCAATCTCCTAAAACAAAACAAATGATACCGGATGCCATCAATGGTCTTATACCAATCTCACAAAGCAAAAGCGAATATCGGATACCAATAAATGGGTTTACACCAATCTCCTAAGGTAAAACAAAACTTGGATGTCAGATGCCAATCTATCTGGACTTATACCAACCTCCAAAGGATGATCATAGGAATACAAATGCCAACAACATGGTCTTATAATTGCATCCTCACATACAACAAACAAACAAGCGTTTAAGCAATGGACATGAGTGACCAAGTGAGATGGTCTTACACTTTGTCCCTTCCAAATCATAGGATCAATGGCCAAAGAACATGGTCTTACAATTGTCCTCAATGGGTAAACTCAAACATGGATCACAAAGATATGCAATGATGATCATGCAATAATGAACAATCAATGATGATAAGTGCACAAAGGCAAGCAAGCATGTACAAATGCAACAAACAATCAATCAACAAAGTCATTTAGCACCCACTATAACCAAACAATTAGGCTCAATCAAAGGGTTAGACTTAAAAGTCCACTGGAATAAGGTAAGTGGTGCTCTTAACCTTGACATTGAGAGCCAAGGTGAAGCAGATGAAAGGATATGAGGGGTGTGCCTCATCACTCTTATCCCTGGTCAGGGAGAGCATTGAATATCAGAAGGTGTGGGAGTTCAGAAAGATGGAACTCTCTCCACAAGTTAGACTCGATGGATCTTGGGCTTTTACTCACTATGCATCAACACATGTGGTGTGAGCAAGGTGAGAGACTCACAGAATAGTAGGAGATAGGCTACATATCTCTTTTGTCTACCAATTGCCTTATTAAAAGGACTTCACCTGCTTGGGGACAAAAATAAACAATCACACACATTGCCTCTTAAGGAGGACTTCAGACAGGTGCCTGGCTAAATAACAAGCCAGGTCTTCCAGACTACATGGAGACAAGAGAGTCTACCTCAATGCAAATGCTATCAAGCAAAGCAATGCAAGTTCTCAAAGAACTATTAGCAACTATGGTACCTGAAATCAATCAAATATAATCAGTACCAATCACAAAGTCAAAACAGACAAATAAGAACCAACAGTCAACACAATCAATCACATGTGCAAAGCACAAACTCAAAGCAAATGAGTTAAGCATCCTACAAAATGAAACAAGTTAGTTCATCACAATCAATTAAACTTAATCAACTTGAATTAAACTCCTTAAAGCAATTGCTTCTTTAACCTGAAAAAACAACTCAAATGTGAGAAGTAAGACCACTAGGACAAGCCTAGGGTCAAAAGGAGGGGAAAAATTCAAAACAGCAAGTAAAAATTAATCAAAATCAAGATTTATCAAATAAGAGTAGAATCCAATTGGTCTCACATCTAAACTATGCACCAATCGCATTTCATACACAAAACATGTCAAACTATATACTTTGGAATCACATTGGAGCAAACAGAATGATCACAGTCAAACCAATATCAAAATAGCTCAATAAATTCCAGAAAAATTCAAGCTTAAACAGGACACATTCAATGAGCAGCATATCAAATTTCATGGCATTTGGATAATGGGAAGTAAGGAAATTAAAATCAGGAAGTCATGGTATGCAAAAATGAGTTCAAACAAGGCCACAAATCATGTATCAACTTTAGGCAAGTGTAAAACAGAAATGGCATAAGATGAATGAGTCACTCCAAAGCCAAAATGAAGTTAAACATGTTAAGAATCAATCCACAAAATTTCAGCCTCATATGATAAGGCATGAGAATTTCACAAGGCATGGAAGTTGATCACTCAATGAAAAGTCCAAAAATGACCAAACAGCAAATAAAAATACCAATCAAATAGGAAATTGATCAACAAATCCTACAAAAAATCATGCTCAAACTAGACATACAAATGTAATCACATGCAAAAATTCAGAGCAAATGGCATTCAATAAGCATGGAAACAAAATTCAAGAAATGGACATAACTTAGTGTGACACACATTGTCACACTCAACTTGATCACATCATATCTACCAATCCAGAAACTCAAAAATAGCAAACTATACATCAAAATCACCAGGAAAGAGTCTAGATCATGCATATAAAATTTCAAGCATTTCCAATAAGGCATCATTATTTTACAATCAAAATGGTGAAACATATACGCAAAGCATACATGATCAAAGTCATTAGGTAAAATTAAAAATCAATCAGGCAGAACTTTGATTATCATGCTCATAAGAAACTAGAGAAAAATGGAGATCAATGCAAAAATCCCTATGCAATTTGGATGCTCCATGAATTATTTATGAATTTTTGAAATTGAATCACAAAATGAAATAAACATTTAAACAATTAAAATGAATTAAAGAATGCAATGGCATTTTTGTAATTATTGAGCGCTAGCGTTGAAACGCAGCGTTTCATTAAACGCCGTGGCGCGCTCTGACTGGCTGGAACCCGCGGGAAACAAGAATTCAAACGAAAGCCAGGCGGAAACGGATCAAACAAGCATTTGGACGCGTTCTTGAGCGTATTCAAAGTGTTCATCATTCCAGAAATCAGCAAGAACATTTGTTCACGAAACTTAGCAAATCATATATCAATGGAATCGTCTAATCACGTACATCAACAATATCAACATGCTCTAGCCTAATTCTAAGTATCCAGCATGAATCGATCAAAAGAAGTTTCACATTCAAACCTTCAACTCCAAATTTCTCACTCAAAACCTAATGAAATTCAAAACCACAAGTTGCAGTGTATTCTAGGTTGCAAGATCTACCTAAACCACATGCCAATTTCAAGAATCGAAGGAGTCGAAATCTGACCTTATGAATGTGTAATCCTTGATGCAGCTAGTTTCGAGCCTCCAATTGCAAAAACAGATGATGATTGATGCAAGGGAAGATGAAAGGATTCGATGCTTTAGCTCAGAACCTCTTGGATCAACTTGAATCTTCAACTGCCATGTGAGAACTCAAAATGCAACAGCCACGATTTTCCAGTTTTTTCCAAGTTTTGGCTTCAACAGATCTTCTATAGCATCTGCAAATGATGATTAGTACGAAAGAAAGCAAAAAGAATGATGAATTCTTGATGAACAAGCGAAAAAAAGTGTGAGAAAAATTGAGAGAATTTGGAGAATTTTTGGTTTAGATCTGAAGAAATGAATTGTTGATTATGGATTCTGTTATGATTAGAGACTTTATACCACTTCCTAATCCAATTGTTAATCAAGATTAGCAAAATGATGTGAATTAGTGAAATGCCATTTCATGTTAAGTGGCCAAAATGCCCTTTTCTAATGCAGCCAATGTAACAGTGCAAATGCAGCTGAAGCAAGTCCAATTTTCCATTTAGAATGTGTAGGAAGTGGTTTGAAGTGCAAATGACATGTATTTCTCAAATTGACTATTCTTCCCACCAAAATGCAAAATGAACACTTGAAAAATGGACTTTTGCTATGATGATTTATGATAAAATGTGATGATGCATCATGAAAGTACACATCAAATGTGGTTTGCTCAAAAAAGAATCACCCAAATTGGCCAAATGGTTTGAAAGTTATGCCACTTTGAAATCCCAAAATTCTTGAAAATGATTTGATCATAACTTGCCAACCATAAATGAGAACTGAGTGTTCTTGGACTTTTTGGAAAGGCAAGAGCAAGATCTTCAACTTTCATGTTGGACAAATTTTGATTTGAAGCTTTCTTCATGATGTAATTTTGAGGAGGATGACTTTCCATTTTTGGCAGCTGAAAATTATAGGTCCTTACTATTTTGGGAAACTTTTTGTCTGACCTCCAATTCTTCGATGATGGTGTTTGAAATGTTAATTGAAGCTTATATGGACATGAATGAGACCTTTCCAACCATCTCACTCCTTCCAATCCCTGATTAAATGCACAGTTGACCCCAGCTGACTTTGCTAGGATTTTGGTTGACTGAGCCATGCTTTGATGAATTTCAAACCTCTTCCTTTTGAGATCTTGATACCAGATGATACCACAACCCATATGAACTCTTGATGAATGATCATGGTGCCCAAATTCTTCAAGAATGGCCACCATCCATTGCTCAATGAATGATTTGACTGGTTTGACCTAGTTTGCTTCATCTGCAAGAAACAAGGTTAGATGACAATATTTCTGTACTTTTGGTTAGTAAACAAATGAAAAGCAATGATATACAAATGCTAAACATGCTTGGTGATCAAGAACCACACTCACAAGATACCCCACCCACTAGGAGGGAAGCAAAGGTGCACAATGATCCTTGAGGCAATGAATGATATGATATGATGCCATGAGGGATCTTAGGGACAAAATTGGGGTCTTACAGATGCCCCTATTTAAGGTTATTCTAGCCGGAGAAGTGAAGTTTAGAAATCTTCATCTCGACGCGGTAGAATGGGCTTAAATAACAGTAATGAGATAAATTTTGGTCCCTAAGAGACCTCATGATGCAGATGTATGCATGCAAAAGGCACAAACTCTGTGGGGAATAATAGTTCACACAGAAGAAAAGATGATCCATCGGAGTAATACACTCACCAGGAACAGAGACTCTAACAAGACTCTCATGGGGATTCTTATTGGGGGATAGTAAGGAAAAAGAATGCGTGAGCAGGACACGACTCCGAGTTGGGGAAAACAAAACTGACATAACATGTGCAAGACACGACTCTGATTAGGGGATAACAGAAATTAGACTGGGGACCTCACTGGGGAAGTAAAGGACTAGCACTGGGGAGAGAAAGAAATTCCAAAGGGAACACAATCCATTGGAAAGACTCAAGCTGACTCACAAAATGCATGTACTGGGGATAACGCCAATACAGCAACACAAATAGGAACACAACTCCGCTGGGGAAATCTAGAGAAGACTTTCCAGGGGAAGCCAAGGATGAGATGTTACCGGTATAAGGGCAACAAACTCAGGAAGAATGAATATCTAAGACCGGTATAAGGGTGAGAGATATCAATCAATCCAAACATCTGAGAAAGACCTGAAAAAGGTACATCAACTCAGGCAAATCTGACTCCACAGGGGACCAAGGTCATAATAGGGAGCAGAAGGGAAGGAACACCAGGGATACCGAGGTATATAATAGGTGTAGCACCTCAAATTTGCACCTATCATTATGCAAACATTTTCATACTAGGTCATAACATATCATGATCCATTGCATAGCATTTGCATTGTCCCTCAATTGCCTCAAGAGCAAGCAATCAGAAATTAGGTCAAACTAATCTCCTGATCAGTCAACCAAGCAAGCAAAGGAATTTCTCATTGAACCAAGGCCTTGGGGTTTGTCCAACAAGTTCACATGGCTTGGAGGTCTATTTGAAGTATTTTGGTCAAGGGTTGAAGACTTGGAAATCAGCAGTTCACACACAGACAGTCAAAAGTCAAAGAAAGTCAACTGTCAGTCAAAGCAGTGGATGGTGGTCGTTCTTGTGGAATTTGGGCACCATGATCAATAATCAAGAGTTCATATAACTTGGGATATCATTTGAAGTCAAGTTCTCAAGGAATTAGGGTTTGGAAGTCATCAGTCAATGCATAATCAGCCAGAAACCCTAAAAGTCAACTGTTGGTCAACTGTCCATTTAATCAGTGATTGGATGATTGGAATTGGTTTGTGAGAGTTCATTCATGTCCAAATAGTCATCATATATCATGCCAAACACCATCATGGAAGAATTTGAAGCCAGATCAGAAATTTCCCAAAATGGAAACTGGGCCTGTAACTGAAACTTACCAAAAATGGAAAGTCTTGATCCTCAAACTTACATCTTGATACAAGCCTCAAATGAATTTTTGCCCAACATGAAAGTTGAATATCTTGTTCTCCCATTTCCAAAAAGTCCTAGAACTCTCAATTCCCATGTGTGGTTGGCAAGTTATGATCGAATCGATTTCAGAAAATCTTGAACTTCAAAGGGCCATATCTCTCAAACCGTTTGGCCAATTTTGGTGGGGTTTTTTCCTACAAGTCACATTTGATCCCCTCTTTCCAAAAATATAAATTTCATGAGCCAAAACTTCACCAATCAAAATGGCATATTTTGACCTTTTTCATTTAAATGTAAGTTTGACCAAGAGTTGACTTTTTGATTTAAACATTTTTTCAACATTTGGCCAATTGGAACAGCTCATAAATGTCATTTAGAATGTGTTTGCAAAGTCAAAATATGCAGTACATAAGGCCATTGCTTGGTTGCTTGAATTGTAAGAAAGGTACAAATTCACCATACTTGTCCATGCTTCCACAACCATGCCTTGTACTAGCAGCATTATGCAGCATTTTTCTGTCATGGTGAGCCTCACTTGCAGCCTGAAATCAACAGCAAGACAAGAAGCCATTCCTTGCTTGCTTAAATTTTGGAAAGGACACTTCCACTCCATGCTTCCAACAATACCTTGTACTATCCAAGCAAAGCTTATGCAGGATTTTTCTGTCCTTTTGGACACAAATGCTGCAGCCAACATAACAATAGTAAAACCAACTCACTCCCACAAAAAATCGACACTCCTCTCAAACCTCACTCTTGCTATGCATTTCTGTTTTGCTGCCAAAGACTTCAAAATGACATGAACCCTGCCTTACCTTGCCAGCCACCATCCAACTGCAGTAAAATCAATTGCCTACAGCAGCACAAAAACCCTGCATTTGACCCTTGGCCTTGGCATCTCATTCACTCTGTCTAAACTCAAGCAGCACCAAACCTTGCCTTGCATTTTCTGTCAAAACATAACAAACTAAAGCCAATACAAGAGAACCTGACTGAGGCCTTGGTACAGACCCTTGGCATTTTCTTCTACCTGTCACAACCTGCTTTGCCTGGCACAAGGTTCCTCATCATTTTGCTGCTATGAAAAAACTGCAGCAACAAACCAACATAACTTGACATTCTCTCAAGCTCATCTTGGTATTTTACACAAAAGCTGTAAAACTCAAAAACCACAAAACAACATTCAATAGCAGTTCTTTTTTTTCTCATTTTGCTGTCAAAATGAAGCTTCCACCTAGCAGAAAAAACACACTGCACCCAGAATTCCTGCTCCAAGAACCTCACCTTGCTTTTGGCCATTTCAAAAACCAGTAAAAGAAACTTCCAAGAAGCTGAGCCTGGCACTGTTATTTTACCATCCATTCATCAAAACTAAACTAGTTGTAACCAACAAACCAGTAGAACCAACCTGTTTCAATCACACTCCAAAAACCTCACTTTGGCATCTTTGCAAAAAAATCTATCAAACTCCCAAGAGAACCAAACCCTGCAGGACCAAAAAAGCAACACAAAACAGCAGGGCTTTTCATCCTTTTGCTGTCATTTTTAAAAACACAATTAACACCACAAACACATCGAATCAAGGAAAATTCCCTCATGCTCAAAACCACACCTTGGCCATTTGTCTAAAATCTGTCAAGAACTCCCAAAAGTACCAAGCACTGCCTTGTCATAAAAACATTGTCCAAGCATCATTTTGAGAGGAGGAGCAGCCACACAAGCCACACAAAAATCAGTTGGCCTAGACAGACCAAATTCTCTCATGATCCAAAAACTTCCTCTTTTTTCACTTTTCAAAGACAGTCAAGAAATTCTAAAGAACTAAGCCTGGCTCTTGTTTTCTCATCATCCAAACACTTTTCCAAGCTCATGGCAATCATCAGTTTCAACCTGTGAACTCCTTTTCCACTGCTGCATTAACAGTCACCCTCCTATGGCAGAGCTCGATTCAGGTAAAACCAAGCTTCTGTGAGCTAAGCCTTTTGCATCAGTCACCTTCTGGAGGGTTATGGAGCATCTGTTTCAACCTCTCACGACTTAATCGCCACTGCATCCCAACTGTGCTTAAAATCAAGTGAGTTTTTGAACATGACTATTTATTAAATGATACTATGCATTATGTAGATCTCCTTTCCATGAACACTTTAGAGTTTGAATCGTGTGAAATGGTCTTGTATTGAGTGAGAACTTTGATTCTTAAGCTTCATGTTTGAATATGTTCTTGATCATTTCTTGTTTGTTTGGATCGATTTAGTGAAAACTATGAATGGATTTGGACTGTGTGTTGTGTGCTGATCATGATGGTACATTTGATTCCCATCTCTGGGATTTTTGTTCATCATTGATGATGAACAGTGCAGTAGAAAACCCTATTTTTTCAAATGCTTTGCCCAGAACTGTTTTTCTCTCACGTGTTACTGTACCATCCCCCCACGAGCCAATGAAAATATTTCATTTTCTGGACCAAAACACGGTCGTTTTGATAAGTGACAGGGTTATTTACAAAAATGCCATTCTTTCAATTTTATTCCAATTTATTTCTTCAATTATTTCATCAATCTTCCAAAATTCATAACGTGCCCATTTTTGATCCAAATTGAATGGGATTTTTTGTGTTGTGTTCATCATGATCTCTACTTTTTTATCATTATTTTTCCAGAATTTTTGGATGAATGGTTTTTAAATGGCCTTAGGGTTTGTGACATGTGACCAAATTTTGTACACCTTGCCAAATCAATTGTGAAATGATGAGAATGTATCCAATGGCTCCCAAATTTTTTGTGCTCAAACTAGACACACTCATGGTGATTTTGGTATAGAGTTTGTGAATTTATCATTTGTGGTTTGTGAGTTATGATTTTTTGAATTAAGGTGTGACAATTTGTGTCACACCATTGATGTCCAACTTCATGATTTTCATTGCCATGCTTCTTTACCTCCAAATGACTTGATTTTTTGCATGAGCTTACTCTTGTATGTCTAGTTGACTTGTGAATTTTCTTGGATTTAATTGAACTATTTTCCATTTGTTTGAGATTTTTCTTCCCTGCCTAGACAAATGTTGACTTTGTGTGACACATGTTCCCATTTCATTTGTGAAATTCTCATACTCTATTGGATGGACATGAAATTTGCATGAGATAACTAGACATCCTCATCTTTGCCATGGTTTTGATCCCACTCATTTATCATACACCATTCTTGACTTATGATTTTTCTAAGTTGATGCATGTTTGGTTGACTTCCTTAAGCATGTTCAAAATTGCCTTGACTTTCTGATTTTCATTGACTGCCTTCCACTTGTCCAAATGAGATGAAATTTGACATGTATACCATGCTTGTTGTTGACTTCTATGAGCTTCTGTTTGCCATGTTTTGACCTAAATGGTTCATGAAATGATGACAGTGATTGATATGGATGTGAATCCAGTTGGTTGTGTTTCCTAGTGTTTTGAACATGATTTTGGATACTTGACCCTTGCTGTTTGGACTTTCTCATTCACTTTTGACCCTAGGCTTGCCCTAGTGGTCCTGCTACTCACCTTTGAGTTTGTGATTTCAGGTTGACCATCAAATGGCCATTGAGACCAATTCTTTTGACTGAGCTTGCTTGAATATTGTTGTCTAACCTCTTTGTTTTGTAGGTGGCTTGGCTCACATGCCCTAAGCCTTGTGCCTTGCACATCCATGTGCCTCTAATGGACTGTGGTTGTCTGTTTCTGTTTGTTTTGTTTGAAGTTGCATACTAACATCTGCTTGACTGTTTCAGGTGCTTTAGTTGCTTAGTTCTTTGTGAACTTTTTGCTTTGCTTTGCTTGTATAAGCAATTTGCATTGAGGTATGTCTCTTTTACTTCATGTAGTCTGGAAGACCTGGCCTGTTACTTGGCCAGGCAACTGTCTGAAGTCCTCCTTAAGAGGCAATGTTTGTGACTGTTTATTTTTGTCCTTGCATAGAGTCAAAGACCTCCTAAGTGAAGAGGCAATTGGTGGAAGGTAGGGATATGCAATCTATCCCCCACTATTCAGTGTGTCATCTGCTTTGCTCACACTACTGTGTTGATGCATTGCAGATACAAACCCAAGATCTTGTGCAATTGCACAGTTGAGTCAGTATCAAATGTGTAGAAGGGTTCCCACTTTCTGAACCCACACATTCTTGTCTTGAGCTCTCCCAGGCCAGGGATAAGAGCTGTGAGGTCTCATCCTCACTTCATCCTTTCATCTGCTTCACCTTAGCCCCTCAATGGCAAGGTTAAGAGCACATTCACCCAGTTCCAGAGGTTTGTTTGTCGAGGTTGATATGACCCTTGACTAAAACCTAACCCTTGTTTGAGCCACTTGCTTGTGTATAGTGTGTGCTTCCCGTGATTGTGTTTGCCTGTTCGCTTTGCCTCTTTAGGTTTAGCTTAGTCTTGCCCTTGTGCAAGATAGGTTGTGCTTGACTTGCCCTTGTGCAAAGTCAAGTCTGTGTGGCTTACTTCCTGTGTGAGCCATGTTTAGAGTTGTTTGGCCGAACTACGGCAACTCTGATTCTCATGTCCAGATGAGATACGTAGGCACGAGATGCGATGTCTTGTCGAGTTTGACTAACCACTAACACTAACTCTTTTCTCTCACCCCTGTGTGATTGAGATCTCTCCTTTCTCTCGCCCTCGTTGCGATTGAGACCTCCCCTTTCTCTTGCCCTTGTTGCAATCGAGACCCTTGCTTCCTGTGCAAGTTGGTTTTTGTTTGGCTTGCTTCCTGTGCAAGTCGTGATCAGGATAGGTTGGCCCTTGTGCCATTTAGCTAGAAACCTCAACTTAGGGTTGACTTTGCATGACAACATCTAGGCTCGAGTCGTAGTCTCCCTAGTGTTGTGTCTCCCTCTGTTATCTGGTTAGGCTAAGTCCTTTATCCCTGCGTAGGGGAACTACATCGCCCTGATCTTCACACCAGATAAAGTATGTAGGCAGGAGATTGAGCTGATCTCTCCGGGCGCCCTTTTTCTTTTTTGTGTGTGTTTGACAGTTATAGGCTCGAGTCCCCGACTCCCTATTAACTTGTTGTGTTGTTGTGTGCTTGGAAGCTGATGTAAGTCCACCGAGTGGCATTTGGGTTCCAGTGTGCGTGTGTTTTGGTTCGGATGCTGATGTAAGCCCAGTGATTGGCATTCAGGCTCCATGTTTGCCTTCTTGAGTGTGTTTTGGTTCGGATGCTGATGTAAGTCCAGTGATTGGCAGTCGGGCTCCACGTTTGCCTTTGCCTGCGTTTGTTTGTGTGCGTGTCAGCCGAGCTACGAATGCTCTGATTCTTCTCTCGTCCGAGAAGATACGTATGCATAGGATGCGACATCCTAGCGAGCATGTGTCGTTTCCCCAGTCCGAACTACTTGGACTCTGATGTCTATGCCTGATAGACTAAGTAGGCCCAGGATGCGACATCCTGCCGAGTCAGTTTCAGTCTTGTTTGTCTCTTGTGTCTCTTTCAGCCAGTGTAGATGTTCATTTGAGCAGTGTTTAGCAACCAATTTTCCTTTCTATTGTGCGTGGATCCCGTAGAGTACTACGGATGCGTAGGGGTGCTAATACCTTCCCTTCGCATAACCGACTCCCGAACCCATTCTCTTTGGTCGCGAGACCATGTTCTTTCCTAGGTTTACTTCGAGCGTTTCCTTTCCCTCTTTTGGGATAAATAACGCACGGTGGCGGCTCTGTTGTTCTTCTTTTCCCGCCGGTTTTTCGCGTGATGCGACAGCTGGCGACTCTGCTGGGGACGAAGAGAAGTTGACCTATGCTGGTCCATCTTCCCTGAGCGAGTCTCTCCTAGCGCTCTCTAGGTTAGGGTTTTGGTTGCTTTGTGCTGTGTCTATTTATTGCATTCATTATTTACTGTTTGCATTCATTGTCTATCGTTTGCATTTATGTTTGCATTAATGTTTGCATTTATTCATCTGTTCACCTGGCTGGTTGTTTGTTTCTCTCTGTGTGGGGGGGAAGAGTCAGTTGAGGTAAAAGGTCCAATACCCAGACCATGAGTGCAATCTAGGATACCTAGGAATAGAGTGATTCATGGGAAGCGGGTGGTATGGCGCCACTTAGCGGAACATTGATATCACGAGCAGTTCAGACCCTGGTAGGATGCTGTCGTTACGTACTTCGGGTGTGTATATGACAGTATTCTGCGAAAGGTTATTTATGCTGCGTTTCTCTCGACCTTACCCTGGCCTAGACTACACCCGTGTGGGGGGAGGAATGATCATTATTACAGGTACCGTTGGTGACTCGGTTCTGTTGGTGACTTGGTTCTGTTGGTGACTCTAGTTCAGACAACAGTTTTCGGTTGACCTTAAGTGGGGTTTATGTTCTGATTTTGACTGAAGCTTCGACCTAGTGATCAGAGATTGCACAACCAGCCAGCCGTGTCTGCATCATGTGCATCATAGCATATTTATTTTTCAAAAGAAACGCATTGAAAAAAATATATAAAAAAAAAATCAATCATCAAAAAAAAGAAAAAAAAAAAAAGAAGAAAAAAAACTAATCTCTGCATGCATATCATTTCTCAGGTACATTCCTGAGCTTGTCTACTGATAGAGATGGCAACAGTCCCAGAGTTGAAGCGGAAGACCTGTTCCTACAGTTTCCACCGTGAGCCGTTGACTCCGCTAGTTGAGTTGGGTAGCCTCGTGACAGACGATCGACTGAAGAGTTTTGTTGGGCGGTATGGAGATATCTTGACAGTATTGAAGACGGTAGTGGATCCAGTGCCTCTGCAGACGCTTCTTCAGTTCTACGATCCAGAGCTCAGATGCTTCACTTTCCAAGATTACCAGTTAGCACCTACTCTCGAGGAGATATTCTATCCTGTTAGGTATCCCTATTCAGCATCAGACTCCCTTCTTGGACGTTCCAAAGGAGGTCGACTTCAGATTGATTGCCAGAGCTCTCCGGTTGAGTGTTGAGGAGGTCGGTAAGAATGGAAACCCTGTGGGGAAGTTGTAGGTCTGCCATTGAAGTTCCTGTTGAGAGTAGCCAGAGTTGAAGCAGAAAAGGGGAATTGGGAAGTTTTTCACGCACAGTTAGCTGCCATGATCTATGGTATCATCCTATTTCCCAGTATGCCAAATTTCATTGACTTCACTGCTATCAGCATTTTCATCAGAGGGAATCCAATCCCTACTCTTCTAGCAGATACTTACTATGCCATTCACAGCAGGCATGGTAAGGGAGGAGCCATCAGGTGTTGCCTACCTCTTCTGTTCAAATGGTTCATGTCTCTTCTGCCAGCCAGTGGACCATTTGCGGATACCCAGAGACACTCTTAAGTGGACTCAGAGGGTCATGTCGCTTACTTCCTACGACATCAGGTGGCAGTCGTACCGGATGGATGTGAAGGATGTCATCATAAGTTGTGGTGAATTCCGGGGCGTGCCACTCATAGGGACAAAGGTTGCATCAATTACAACCCAGTTCTTTCTCTTCGCCAGCTAGGGTTTGTTATGAGCGAAAGACCGCTCGAAGCAGAGATAGCTGAGAGTTTTTGTTTTGAGAAGAAGGATGACCCTGTTAGGTTGGAGCAGATAGGGAGAGCCTGGAGAGATGTGGGAGTGAAGGATGGATCCGTCTTGGGAAGAAGTTTGCCGTTGCTATGCCCGATTACACTGATTGGGTCAAGAAGAGAGTGGAAACTTTGTTGTTACCCTATGATAGGATGGAGCCGTTGCAGGAGCAACCACCTTTGATCCTTGTTGATAGTGTGTCTGCTGAACACTATAAGCAAGCCCTAATGGAGAACCGCCGTTTGAGAGAGAAGGAGCAAGACGCTCAGATGGAGTTGTACAAAGCCAAAGCTGATAGGTTGAACTTGGCTCATCAACTCAGAGGAGTGCGAGAAGAAGATGCTAGCAGACTGAGAAGCAAGAAGAGATCCTACGAGGAGGTGGAGAGTATGTTAGATGCAGAAACACGGGAGCGCTTGAGGCTGCAGAGAGCAGAAGCCAGTTATCAGAAGAAGATCAGAGACTTGGAGAAGCAACTCAGAGATAAAGACATCCAGTTGAAGAGGAAAGAGATGGAGTTGAGACAGAAGTCAGAGGATTATCTTGAAGGAGAAGTCTTGGAGCTGAGAAGACAGTTGAAAGAGAAGATCACTCCTTTACCAGATTGCTCAGAATGTTCGCTGTTGATAGACCAGTGTCATTACCTGAAGACCCTCATTCCGGAGGACCGTCTGCTATAGACTGTATCCTTGATTGTATTTGTTGAGAATCACCTCCAGGCTTGTTGGATGGGATTCATTTGCGTGTAAGCCATCTCTTGGATCTTTTTGTTGAGAATCACCTCCAGGCTTGTTGGATGGGATTCTTTTTCTTTGTATGTTGTTTATTCAGATTTTCTGTTGACATTGGTTGTATGCCTTTTATCCTTATGTATATAAAGGATGTCAGCATTTCCTTGTATCTGTTTGTTCTCTTGTTGCTGCAGGTTGCCATCTTTTCAGGATGGGTCAGGCTCTTTGAATGCCTGAGAAATGAGCATATCATGTGCATCATACGCATCATTAGCATCATACTCATATCATTTTGCATAACAGGTGTCCTTGATCGTGACTTCTCACTCTTGGTTCCTGTTCAGGCAGGATAGCTGATCAACGTCCGCACCGCTACTCAACAAGACTGAATCAACAGAGAAGTATGGATCAATTTCAAGCTGAGTTGGCTGAGATGAAGGCTAGCATGGCCCAGTTTATGAATATGATGCAAGGGGTTGCGCAAGGTCAAGAAGAGCTTCGAGCTATGGTTCAGAGACAAGAGGCTGCAAATCCACCGATCAACCATGCTCCGCCAGAGGGAGGCCCGGTCAATGATAACAATGTTGCTGCTGCTGTACCCGTCAACAACTATGCTGTAGGTGATGAGTTGGGGGTATTCGAATCAATGGTCAACCTATTGTTCCAGATGCCGCTAATGCCAGAGTAGTCCGTGCTCCGGCCCGTAATCCTGTTCCGATTGTTGACAGACAAGAAGATATGTTCTCTCTGCTCAGTGAAGACGAAGACGTTCTGGGAAGGGTTAATGAGAGAGACCGCAAAGTTGAAGCTCTTGCTGAGAAGATCCGTGCTATGGAAAGTCAGAATTCCCTCGGTTTTGATGTTACCAACATGGGATTGGTTGAAGGTTTGAGAATCCCTCACAAGTTCAAAGCACCGTCCTTCGACAAATACAACGGTACTTCTTGCCCTCGCACCCATGTGCAGGCTTATTATCGAAAGATCTCTGCGTATACCGATGATGAAAAGATGTGGATGTATTTTTTCCAAGATAGTCTATCTGGGGCTTCTTTAGACTGGTACATGGAATTGAAGAGAGATTCTGTCCGCTGCTGGAGAGATCTGGGTGAGGCCTTCTTGAGGCAATACAAGCACAACATGGACATGGCACCTAGCCGGACTCAGCTGCAGAGTCTATGTCAGAAATCCAATGAAAGCTTCAAGGAGTACGCTCAGAGGTGGCGTGAACTGGCTGCTAGAGTTCAACCCCCTATGCTGGAGAGGGAGTTGACAGATATGTTTATTGGTACTCTTCAAGGTGTGTTTATGGACCGGATGGGGAGCTGCCCATTCGGTAGTTTTTCTGATGTCGTCATTTGTGGAGAGAGGACTGAGAGTTTGATTAAAACTGGGAAGATTCAAGATGCTGGTTCCTCTTCTTCTAAGAAGCCGTTTGCTGGGGTACCTCGTCGAAGAGAGGGTGAAACTAATGCTGTTCAACACCACAGAGATCAGAACAGAATTGAATACCGTCAAGCTGCTGCAGTAACCATTCCGGCACCTCAACCTCGTCAGCAACAACAACAAAGAGTTCAACAACCGCAACAACAACAACAGCAACGTCCTTTCCAGCCTAGGCAGAAATTGCAGGCTGATAGAAGATTTGATCCTCTGCCCATGTCCTACGCAGAGTTACTACCCGAACTACTCCGGTTAGGGTTTGTAGAGCTGCGTACGATGGCTACTCCGACAGTGCTGCCTCCTGGCTATGATGCTAATGTTAGATGTGACTTTCATTCTGGGGCACCAGGCCACCATACTGAGAAGTGTCGAGCTCTCCAGCACAAGGTCCAAGATTTGATTGATGCCAAAGCAATCAACTTCGCTCCAGTGCCTAACGTCGTAAACAACCCTATGCCTCAGCATGGTGGACATAGAGTGAACAATATTGAAGGGAAAGAAGCTGAAGATCTGGTTGTTAATGTTGATGATGTTCAGACTTCTCTGCTAGTTGTGAAGTGCCGTCTGCTGAATGGGGGTGTCTACCCGGGCTGTGATGAGAATTGTTTGGGCTGTGCAGAATCTGAGAATGGTTGCGACCAGTTGAGGACCGGTATCCAGGGTATGATGGATGAAGGTGTTTGCAATTCAGTAGGGCTGTAAAAGATCGTGGAACAGCATCAACTATCACCATTTACTTTAAACCGTCTGAAGAACGTGGACAAAGGGTCGTCAGTACACCTGCAGCAAATGGTACCCCAGTTACCATTCCCGTGCCTGTAACCATCAGTGTTCCAACTACTATCGTTGCGTCTGAAAGAAGGGCTGTTGAGAATAGTAGAGCTGTGCCGTGGAAGTATGATAATGCTCACCGCAGTTACAGAAGGGCTGAAAGTCAGACGAGACCAGTGAATCAAACTCCAGTGACAATTGGTTTACCTAATAGAGTTCCTGCAACTGTTGGTCCGGCTGTGGATAATGTAGGGGGTCCAGGAGGTTTTACCAGAAGCGGTCGTCTGTTTGCACCGCAGCCTTTGAGGGACAATAATGCTGAGGCTCTCGCCAGAGCAAAGGGTAAGCAAGCTGTGGTTGAGGAAGAACCAGTCCAGAAAGAAGCGCCCGAGGGGTCATTTGAGAAGGACGTGGAAGAGTTTATGAAGATAATCAAGAAGAGTGACTACAAGATTGTGGATCAGTTGAATCAAACTCCGTCCAAGATTTCTATACTTTCACTATTGATGTGCTCTGAGGCACACCGTAATGCCTTGCTGAAGATGTTGAATCTGGCTTACGTACCTCAGGAGATTTCTGTCAATCAACTGGAGGGTGTGATGGCCAATGTGAGCACCAGACATGGTGTGGGTTTCACCAACCTGGACTTACCGCCTGAAGGGCGAAACCATAACAAAGCCTTGCACATCACCATGGAGTGCAAGGGGGCAGTGTTGTCTCATGTATTGGTAGACACCGGGTCGTCGCTGAATGTGTTGCCTAAGCAGATTCTGAGGAAGATTGATGCGGAAGGGTTCGTGCTTAATCCCAGTGATCTGATCGTTCGTGCTTTCGACGGATCCAAACGTTCTGTGTGTGGAGAAGTTACCTTGCCTGTGAAGATAGGTCCTGAGGTATTCGATATCATCTTCTATGTTATGGACATCCAGCCTGCCTATAGTTGTTTGTTGGGGCGTCCATGGATTCATGCAGCAGGGGCAGTCTCGTCGACTCTCCATCAAAAGCTCAAGTATGTCTGGAACGGTCAGATTGTGACTGTGTGCGGTGAAGAAGAGATTCTGGTGAGTCATCTATCCTCGTTCAAATATGTTGAGGTGGATGGCGAGATCCACGAAACCTTATGCCAGGCTTTTGAGACCGTGGCTCTTGAGAAAGTGGCGTACGCTGAGCAGAGGAAGCCAGGTGCTTCAATTACTTCTTACAAGCAGGCTAAGGAGGTTGTTGATTCTGGCAAAGCTGAAGGCTGGGGAAAGATGGTGGATTTGCCGGTTAAAGAAGACAAATTTGGCGTTGGTTATGAGCCTCTCCAAGCAGAGCAGAATGGTCAAGCGGGTCCGAGTACCTTCACCAGCGCTGGGCTGATGAATCATGGCGACGTCTCTGCAACCGGTAGTGAAGACTGTGACAGTGATTGTGATTTGGACAACTGGGTTCGCCCGTGTGCACCAGGGGGGTCTATCAACAACTGGACGGCTGAAGAAGTGGTTCAAGTTACTCTTCTGACAGAGTAATTTTCTGTTGTTTTGTCATTTTGCATGAAAATCCTACGTTCTGCCCAAGGCGTAGTGATTCATTTTGTAGGGCCTCATCATGTTTTAATGATTATCATTAATGAAGGACATTTTTTGAACAAATTTTGTGATCCCTGTCTTTCTGTTTTCTGTTTTCACTTTTTTCAAAACAATAAAAATGGCAATGTTTTTTGTTTTTTGTGACTTTATTGAACTCTTTTCTAAAACAAAGCATCAAACATGCAGAAGCGACCTTATGGCATTCACTATGAACAGTTCTGTTATGGCTCAGTATGATTTCGATAATCCCATCTACCAAGCTGAAGAGGAGAGTGAGGAAGACTGTGAACTCCCTGCAGAATTGGCCAGATTACTGAAGCAGGAGGAAAGGGTCATCCAACCTCATCAGGAGGAGTTGGAAACTATTAATCTGGGTACTGAAGACGCCAAAAGAGAAATCAAGATTGGGGCTGCTTTAGAGGACTCTGTCAAGAGGAGGCTGATTGAGATGCTGAGAGAATATGTGGAAGTGTTCGCCTGGTCGTATCAAGATATGCCTGGTTTAGATACAGACATTGTGATGCATCGATTACCTCTTAGGGAAGGATGTCCTTCGGTCAAGCAGAAGCTTCGTAGAACGAGTCCTGACATGGCAACTAAGATCAAGGAAGAGGTTCAGAAGCAGTGGGATGCAGGTTTTCTGGCTGTTACCAGTTATCCACCGTGGGTGGCCAACATCGTTCCTGTGCCGAAGAAGGATGGTAAAGTCAGAATGTGTGTCGATTACCGGGATTTGAATAGAGCGAGTCCGAAAGATGATTTCCCATTACCTCACATTGATGTATTGGTTGATAATACGGCTCAATCCTCGGTATTCTCTTTCATGGATGGTTTCTCTGGATATAATCAGATCAAGATGGCGCCAGAGGATATGGAAAAGACGACGTTCATTACACCTTGGGGCACGTTCTGCTATAAGGTGATGCCATTTGGGCTGAAGAATGCTGGTGCTACCTATCAGAGGGCAATGACGACTCTCTTTCATGACATGATGCACAAAGAAATTGAAGTGTACGTGGACGATATGATTGCGAAGTCGCAGACAGAAGAGGAGCACCTGGTTAATTTGCAGAAGCTGTTTGACCGGTTGAGAAAGTTCAAGCTGAGGTTGAATCCGAACAAGTGTACGTTTGGGGTGAGATCAGGGAAGCTCTTAGGCTTCATTGTCAGTGAGAAAGGGATTGAGGTTGATCCAGCTAAAGTCAAAGCTATTCAGGAGATGCCTGAACCGAAAACGGAGAAGCAAGTCCGTGGGTTTTTAGGGAGGATGAACTACATTGCAAGGTTTATATCTCACCTAACTGCTACGTGTGAACCAATTTTCAAACTGCTCAGAAAGAATCAAGCGATCAAGTGGAATGATGATTGTCAGAAAGCTTTTGACAAGATCAAGGAGTATTTACAGAAACCTCCAATCCTTATACCTCCGGTTCCAGGGAGACCTCTGATAATGTACCTGTCAGTGACGGAGAACTCGATGGGGTGTGTATTGGGACAGCATGACGAGTCTGGTCGAAAAGAGCATGCCATATACTACCTTAGCAAAAAGTTTACCGACTGTGAAACAAGATATTCACTGCTCGAGAAAACTTGCTGTGCTTTGGCCTGGGCTGCTCGCCGACTAAGACAGTATATGTTGAACCATACTACTCTATTGATTTCTAAGATGGATCCAGTGAAGTACATCTTTGAGAAGCCGGCTCTCACCGGACGTGTTGCCCGTTGGCAGATGATCTTAACCGAGTATGACATTCAGTACACGTCACAAAAGGCCATCAAAGGTAGTATTCTGTCAGACTACCTCGCCGAACAACCGATTGAAGATTACCAGCCTATGATGTTTGAATTCCCTGATGAAGACATCATGTATCTTAAGATGAAAGATTGCGAAGAGCCTCTTGTCGAGGAAGGACCGGACCCGGATGACAAATGGACACTGATGTTTGATGGGGCTGTGAATATGAACGGTAACGGTGTTGGGGCAGTATTGATCAATCCTAAAGGTGCTCATATACCTTTTTCTTCCAGATTGACGTTTGACGTCACCAACAACGAAGCTGAGTATGAGGCTTGTATCATGGGGATAGAAGAAGCCATTGATCTGAGGATCAAAACACTCGACATATTTGGAGATTCAGCTCTAGTGGTCAATCAAGTTAACGGAGATTGGAATACGAATCAGCCGCATTTGATTCCGTATAGAGATTACACCAGAAGAATACTGACGTTCTTCAAGAAAGTGAAGTTGTATCATGTCCCCCGGGATGAGAATCAGATGGCTGATGCCCTTGCTACTTTGTCATCTATGATCAAAGTTCATTGGTGGAATCATGTGCCACATGTTGCGGTGAATCGACTTGAGAGGCCTGCGTATGTGTTTGCAGCCGAGTCTGTTGTGATTGATGAGAAGCCGTGGTATTATGACATCAAGAATTTCCTCAAGACTCAGGAGTATCCTGAAGGTGCGTCAAAGAATGACAAGAAAACCCTGAGAAGGCTGGCTGGAAGCTTTTACTTGAATCAGGATGACGTGTTGTACAAGAGAAACTTTGACATGGTCTTGCTCAGATGCGTGGACAGACCCGAAGCGGACATGTTAATGCAGGAAGTTCATGAAGGTTCCTTCGGTACTCATGCCGGCGGACATGCAATGGCTAAGAAATTGTTGAGAGCGGGTTATTACTGGATGACTATGGAATCCGATTGTTTCAAGTATGCTCGGAAGTGCCATAAGTGTCAAATCTATGCTGATAAGGTGCACGTACCACCAAGCCCTCTAAATATCATGAATTCGCCCTGGCCGTTTGCCATGTGGGGCATTGATATGATCGGGAAGATCGAGCCTACTGCTTCGAACGGACACCGCTTCATCTTGGTTGCGATTGACTATTTCACCAAGTGGGTAGAAGCAGCTTCCTATGCTAACGTTACCAAACAAGTGGTTACCCGGTTCATCAAGAAAGAAATCATATGTCGTTATGGAGTTCCTGAGAGAATCATCACTGACAATGGTTCGAATCTCAACAACAAGATGATGAAGGAGCTTTGTAAAGATTTCAAGATTGAACATCACAATTCTTCTCCTTACAGACCGAAGATGAATGGTGCTGTAGAAGCGGCAAACAAGAATATCAAGAAGATTGTGCAGAAGATGGTCGTTACGTACAAGGATTGGCATGAGATGCTGCCTTTCGCTTTGCATGGGTATCGTACCTCAGTACGTACGTCGACCGGGGCAACCCCTTACTCCCTTGTGTATGGTATGGAAGCTGTCCTACCTGTTGAAGTGGAGATTCCTTCTCTGAGAGTTTTATTGGATGTCAAGCTGGACGAAGCTGAGTGGATTCGAACAAGGTTTAACGAGTTGAGCCTTATCGAGGAAAGACGGTTAGCAGCTGTATGTCATGGACAGTTGTATCAGCGAAGGATGAAGCGAGCCTTTGATCAGAAAGTGCGTCCTCGGACTTTTCAAACTGGCGATCTAGTTTTGAAGAGGATCCTCCCTCCCGGTACAGATAACAGGGGCAAGTGGACTCCTAATTATGAAGGTCCGTATGTTGTGAAGAAGGTCTTCTCCGGTGGAGCCTTGATGCTTACAACTATGGATGGTGAAGATTTTCCGTCTCCTGTTAACTCAGACGTAGTCAAAAAATACTTCGCATAAATTGACCCGCTGGACCAAAAAAAGAGAGTCCAGGCAAAAAATGGGCATCCCGGCGAACCAAAAACATAAAGAAAAGGTTCGGGCAAAAATTAGGGATAAAATGAAAAGAATTTGTACACCCGGTAAGTCGAAAACCCGCAAGGGCGGCTTAGGCAAAAATGGGTATCCCGATGGATTGAAAACCCGAAAGGGCGATCCAGGCAAAAGTTAGGGATTAAAGCGAAGACTACAGTCTGAGTTGTCTGTACTTCATCAAGCTTTGTCGTTCGCCATCTCGAAAGATGTGAACCGTCCAGTCATTCTTCTCAGAAAGCAAGGAGTTGGGAGGAAAACTGATGATCTGTGAGTTATAACAGAATTGGGAAATAGTGGATGCCGTGTTCACATTGCCATTAGGATAGATTTCTTCCTTTTTTGCGCAATTACCTCTTTCTAGGAATTGCTTCCCAATGTATTTGCCTCTTCAGGCACATTTTCAATCAATAAAAGTCGTTATTCAGATAAATAGCTCTTTGTTTTTACTTTTACTGTTTTGTTTGCAAAAATGTCCGAATTTTTGATAAGCATTACATATAAGAACATGGAGGCTACACAATAACGTGCAGAAGGGTAAAACATTTGAAAATCATTTTGAATGTTGAGGACACTTGAGCGTATCTTGTCCATGTATCCCCTGGGGGCATTTTGTTGTGCTGTTTTTTCAGATTGGCATCTGTGAGGACGTTTCCTCAGCAGATATTTTCCCCAAGCAAGTTTGGAAGCTATCAGAGCTGTGTTCCCCCGCGAAGACGTCTGTGGATAGCGCCTTCTATTCCCCAACAGATCTAAGGATTGCCTATCCCCAACAGGCCTGTATTTGCCGATTTCCTCCCCGAGTGAGGCAGGTTCATTAAAGTTATCTCCAGCATTTATTCTATCTGTGGGCTGAAGGATACCCCCAGCGGAGTTTACCCTTCCCCAGCAGCAGTGCTATTCTTCAACATGAGTGTGAAGTCGCTTTACCATTCCCCAAGCAGAGTTCCCCGCAGAGTATTTCCCCAAGAGGAGTCTCCCCACAGAGTCAGAGTATCTGATCATTTCGGCTCCCTAGCCAGGATTCATTTACATTTTGCATATAGTAATCATTGCATCCTCAAACCGCGTAGCATTCCCATTCAATATGGAGCATTACGCCATAGAAAAATTCAAACATATGCATTCATGTGTTAGCTTCATCAGACTGTATCCCCGACAGAGGCGGATCATTTCATTCAACGTCAGCACCAAGTCTGCTACAGTTGCTTCGACAGCATTCAGAATTGATTATCCCCACAGAGGTTTATTTCCTCACCCGATGATGACAAAAGCTTGTTTCTCCCCAGTGAGACCCCCAGCAAGTGATCAGCCTTGCTTCAACATATCCCAGATTTTGTTCTTTGTGATACCAGTAAGTGTCATGTCAACACCCGCGTGTGTCTTCTCTTTTTGATGTCGGTAAACATCATCTTTCGATGTCGGTAAACATCAAGTATTCTCCAGTCATCAGTAAATGTCTGGTCATCATTTTTGGTGTCAGTAAACACCATTGTTTCGGTGTCTGTAAACATCGAGTATTCCCTCCCAGTCATCAGTAAATGTCTGGTCATCTTTGTTTGGTGTCGGTAAACACCATTGTTTCGGTGTCGGTAAACATCGAGTCTCACCCAGTCATCGGTAAATGTCTGGTCATTTTTTTGGTGTCGGTAAACACCATTGTTTCGGTGTCTATAAACATCGAGTCTTTCCTTCAGTCATCGGTAAATGTCTGATAATTCCCCAACTAGAAATCCCCAGTAGAGTCATCTGTAAATGTCCTACCCGGTTTCCAGTTGCGAATATTTGTTTATATCTCCCCAATTAATTTCTCATTTCCAGTCATCGGTAAATGTCTGGTCATTTCTTTGGATGCCGGTAAACATCATCTTTCGATGTCGGTAAATGCCGAGTCTCATCCCAGTCATCTGTAAATGTCTGGTCATTGATTTGTTTCCTTGTTGATAAAATCAAGATCCCCAAAAGTCGTCGGTAAACGTCTTGTCTGGTATCACCACAAAGATTTTGTTCCTCCCCACGTGGAGACGCCATCGGTAAATGGCCCCATTTTGCTTCGATATCGGTAAATATCGGATCCCCAAGTGGAGATGCCATCGGTAAATGGCCAGTTTGAAGTTGACATCGGTAAATGTCAAGTTCCCTTTGAAGCCACCATCGGTAAATGGTCCTGCTTCCTTTCTACATCAAAGTTGTTTCCCAGCAGCCATCGGTAAATGGTCTTGCTGAAGTTGATATCGGTAAATATCAAATTCTAACCATCGGTAAATGGTTTTGTTTCTCAGAAGTTTGTTTTCCCCAGACGCCATCGGTAAATGGTCGTGCTGAAGTTGATATCGGTAAATATCAAAGTTCCAGTTCTTCAACCATCGGTAAATGGTTTTGCTTTTCTGAAGCTGTCAATTGCAGTCGTCATCGGTAAATGACGTGGTTCTTCTTGTATCATATCCAGCTAGTGCAAATTCTACGGTTCTTTGGTATTCAATCCCTGTTTACCCTGAAAGTCTGACAGCCGTCGCTCTCATCCATTCGGGTTCCCAGCTGATTGAATAGGGGCAACTGTAGCACCTCAAATTTGCACCTATCATTATGCAAACATTTTCATACTAGGTCATAACATATCATGATCCATTGCATAGCATTTGCATTGTCCCTCAATTGCCTCAAGAGCAAGCAATCAGAAATTAGGTCAAACTAATCTCCTGATCAGTCAACCAAGCAAGCAAAGGAATTTCTCATTGAACCAAGGCCTTGGGGTTTGTCCAACAAGTTCACATGGCTTGGAGGTCTATTTGAAGTATTTTGGTCAAGGGTTGAAGACTTGGAAATCAGCAGTTCACACACAAACAGTCAAAAGTCAAAGAAAGTCAACTGTCAGTCAAAGCAGTGGATGGTGGTCGTTCTTGTGGAATTTGGGCACCATGATCAATAATCAAGAGTTCATATAACTTGGGACATCATTTGAAGTCAAGTTCTCAAGGAATTAGGGTTTGGAAGTCATCAGTCAATGCATAATCAGCCAGAAACCCTAAAAGTCAACTGTTGGTCAACTGTCCATTTAATCAGTGATTGGATGATTGGAATTGGTTTGTGAGAGTTCATTCATGTCCAAATAGTCATCATATATCATGCCAAACACCATCATGGAAGAATTTGGAGCCAGATCAGAAATTTCCCAAAATGGAAACTGGGCCTGTAACTGAAACTTACCAAAAATGGAAAGTCTTGATCCTCAAACTTACATCTTGATACAAGCCTCAAATGAATTTTTTCCCAACATGAAAGTTGAAGATCTTGTTCTCCCATTTCCAAAAAGTCCTAGAACTCTCAATTCCCATGTGTGGTTGGCAAGTTATGATCGAATCGATTTCAGAAAATCTTGAACTTCAAAGGGCCATATCTCTCAAACCGTTTGGCCAATTTTGGTGGGGTTTTTTCCTACAAGTCACATTTGATCCCCTCTTTCCAAAAATATAAATTTCATGAGCCAAAACTTCACCAATCAAAATGGCATATTTTGACCTTTTTCATTTAAATGTAAGTTTGACCAAGAGTTGACTTTTTGATTTAAACATTTTTTCAACATTTGGCCAATTGGAACAGCTCATAAATGTCATTTAGAATGTGTTTGCAAAGTCAAAATATGCAGTACATAAGGCCATTGCTTGGTTGCTTGAATTGTAAGAAAGGTACAAATTCACCATACTTGTCCATGCTTCCACAACCATGCCTTGTACTAGCAGCATTATGCAGCATTTTTCTGTCATGGTGAGCCTCACTTGCAGCCTGAAATCAACAGCAAGACAAGAAGCCATTCCTTGCTTGCTTAAATTTTGGAAAGGACACTTCCACTCCATGCTTCCAACAATACCTTGTACTATCCAAGCAAAGCTTATGCAGGATTTTTCTGTCCTTTTGGACACAAATGCTGCAGCCAACATAACAATAGTAAAACCAACTCACTCCCACAAAAAATCGACACTCCTCTCAAACCTCACTCTTGCTATGCATTTCTGTTTTGCTGCCAAAGACTTCAAAATGACATGAACCCTGCCTTACCTTGCCAGCCACCATCCAACTGCAGTAAAATCAATTGCCTACAGCAGCACAAAAACCCTGCATTTGACCCTTGGCCTTGGCATCTCATTCACTCTGTCTAAACTCAAGCAGCACCAAACCTTGCCTTGCATTTTCTGTCAAAACATAACAAACTAAAGCCAATACAAGAGAACCTGACTGAGGCCTTGGTACAGACCCTTGGCATTTTCTTCTACCTGTCACAACCTGCTTTGCCTGGCACAAGGTTCCTCATCATTTTGCTGCTATGAAAAAACTGCAGCAACAAACCAACATAACTTGACATTCTCTCAAGCTCATCTTGGTATTTTACACAAAAGCTGTAAAACTCAAAAACCACAAAACAACATTCAATAGCAGTTCTTTTTTTTCTCATTTTGCTGTCAAAATGAAGCTTCCACCTAGCAGAAAAAACACACTGCACCCAGAATTCCTGCTCCAAGAACCTCACCTTGCTTTTGGCCATTTCAAAAACCAGTAAAAGAAACTTCCAAGAAGCTGAGCCTGGCACTGTTATTTTACCATCCATTCATCAAAACTAAACTAGTTGTAACCAACAAACCAGTAGAACCAACCTGTTTCAATCACACTCCAAAAACCTCACTTTGGCATCTTTGCAAAAAAATCTATCAAACTCCCAAGAGAACCAAACCCTGCAGGACCAAAAAAGCAACACAAAACAGCAGGGCTTTTCATCCTTTTGCTGTCATTTTTAAAAACACAATTAACACCACAAACACATCGAATCAAGGAAAATTCCCTCATGCTCAAAACCACACCTTGGCCATTTGTCTAAAATCTGTCAAGAACTCCCAAAAGTACCAAGCACTGCCTTGTCATAAAAACATTGTCCAAGCATCATTTTGAGAGGAGGAGCAGCCACACAAGCCACACAAAAATCAGTTGGCCTAGACAGACCAAATTCTCTCATGATCCAAAAACTTCCTCTTTTTTCACTTTTCAAAGACAGTCAAGAAATTCTAAAGAACTAAGCCTGGCTCTTGTTTTCTCATCATCCAAACACTTTTCCAAGCTCATGGCAATCATCAGTTTCAACCTGTGAACTCCTTTTCCACTGCTGCATTAACAGTCACCCTCCTATGGCAGAGCTCGATTCAGGTAAAACCAAGCTTCTGTGAGCTAAGCCTTTTGCATCAGTCACCTTCTGGAGGGTTATGGAGCATCTGTTTCAACCTCTCACGACTTAATCGCCACTGCATCCCAACTGTGCTTAAAATCAAGTGAGTTTTTGAACATGACTATTTATTAAATGATACTATGCATTATGTAGATCTCCTTTCCATGAACACTTTAGAGTTTGAATCGTGTGAAATGGTCTTGTATTGAGTGAGAACTTTGATTCTTAAGCTTCATGTTTGAATATGTTCTTGATCATTTCTTGTTTGTTTGGATCGATTTAGTGAAAACTATGAATGGATTTGGACTGTGTGTTGTGTGCTGATCATGATGGTACATTTGATTCCCATCTCTGGGATTTTTGTTCATCATTGATGATGAACAGTGCAGTAGAAAACCCTATTTTTTCAAATGCTTTGCCCAGAACTGTTTTTCTCTCACGTGTTACTGTACCATCCCCCCACGAGCCAATGAAAATATTTCATTTTCTGGACCAAAACACGGTCGTTTTGATAAGTGACAGGGTTATTTACAAAAATGCCATTCTTTCAATTTTATTCCAATTTATTTCTTCAATTATTTCATCAATCTTCCAAAATTCATAACGTGCCCATTTTTGATCCAAATTGAATGGGATTTTTTGTGTTGTGTTCATCATGATCTCTACTTTTTTATCATTATTTTTCCAGAATTTTTGGATGAATGGTTTTTAAATGGCCTTAGGGTTTGTGACATGTGACCAAATTTTGTACACCTTGCCAAATCAATTGTGAAATGATGAGAATGTATCCAATGGCTCCCAAATTTTTTGTGCTCAAACTAGACACACTCATGGTGATTTTGGTATAGAGTTTGTGAATTTATCATTTGTGGTTTGTGAGTTATGATTTTTTGAATTAAGGTGTGACAATTTGTGTCACACCATTGATGTCCAACTTCATGATTTTCATTGCCATGCTTCTTTACCTCCAAATGACTTGATTTTTTGCATGAGCTTACTCTTGTATGTCTAGTTGACTTGTGAATTTTCTTGGATTTAATTGAACTATTTTCCATTTGTTTGAGATTTTTCTTCCCTGCCTAGACAAATGTTGACTTTGTGTGACACATGTTCCCATTTCATTTGTGAAATTCTCATACTCTATTGGATGGACATGAAATTTTGCATGAGATAACTAGACATCCTCATCTTTGCCATGGTTTTGATCCCACTCATTTATCATACACCATTCTTGACTTATGATTTTTCTAAGTTGATGCATGTTTGGTTGACTTCCTTAAGCATGTTCAAAATTGCCTTGACTTTCTGATTTTCATTGACTGCCTTCCACTTGTCCAAATGAGATGAAATTTGACATGTATACCATGCTTGTTGTTGACTTCTATGAGCTTCTGTTTGCCATGTTTTGACCTAAATGGTTCATGAAATGATGACAGTGATTGATATGGATGTGAATCCAGTTGGTTGTGTTTCCTAGTGTTTTGAACATGATTTTGGATACTTGACCCTTGCTGTTTGGACTTTCTCATTCACTTTTGACCCTAGGCTTGCCCTAGTGGTCCTGCTACTCACCTTTGAGTTTGTGATTTCAGGTTGACCATCAAATGGCCATTGAGACCAATTCTTTTGACTGAGCTTGCTTGAATATTGTTGTCTAACCTCTTTGTTTTGTAGGTGGCTTGGCTCACATGCCCTAAGCCTTGTGCCTTGCACATCCATGTGCCTCTAATGGACTGTGGTTGTCTGTTTCTGTTTGTTTTGTTTGAAGTTGCATACTAACATCTGCTTGACTGTTTCAGGTGCTTTAGTTGCTTAGTTCTTTGTGAACTTTTTGCTTTGCTTTGCTTGTATAAGCAATTTGCATTGAGGTATGTCTCTTTTACTTCATGTAGTCTGGAAGACCTGGCCTGTTACTTGGCCAGGCAACTGTCTGAAGTCCTCCTTAAGAGGCAATGTTTGTGACTGTTTATTTTTGTCCTTGCATAGAGTCAAAGACCTCCTAAGTGAAGAGGCAATTGGTGGAAGGTAGGGATATGCAATCTATCCCCCACTATTCAGTGTGTCATCTGCTTTGCTCACACTACTGTGTTGATGCATTGCAGATACAAACCCAAGATCTTGTGCAATTGCACAGTTGAGTCAGTATCAAATGTGTAGAAGGGTTCCCACTTTCTGAACCCACACATTCTTGTCTTGAGCTCTCCCAGGCCAGGGATAAGAGCTGTGAGGTCTCATCCTCACTTCATCCTTTCATCTGCTTCACCTTAGCCCCTCAATGGCAAGGTTAAGAGCACATTCACCCAGTTCCAGAGGTTTGTTTGTCGAGGTTGATATGACCCCTTGACTAAAACCTAACCCTTGTTTGAGCCACTTGCTTGTGTATAGTGTGTGCTTCCCGTGATTGTGTTTGCCTGTTCGCTTTGCCTCTTTAGGTTTAGCTTAGTCTTGCCCTTGTGCAAGATAGGTTGTGCTTGAATTGCCCTTGTGCAAAGTCAAGTCTGTGTGGCTTACTTCCTGTGTGAGCCATGTTTAGAGTTGTTTGGCCGAACTACGGCAACTCTGATTCTCATGTCCAGATGAGATACGTAGGCACGAGATGCGATGTCTTGTCGAGTTTGACTAACCACTAACACTAACTCTTTTCTCTCACCCCTGTGTGATTGAGATCTCTCCTTTCTCTCGCCCTCGTTGCGATTGAGACCTCCCCTTTCTCTTGCCCTTGTTGCAATCGAGACCCTTGCTTCCTGTGCAAGTTTGGTTTTTGTTTGGCTTGCTTCCTGTGCAAGTCGTGATCAGGATAGGTTGGCCCTTGTGCCATTTAGCTAGAAACCTCAACTTAGGGTTGACTTTGCATGACAACATCTAGGCTCGAGTCGTAGTCTCCCTAGTGTTGTGTCTCCCTCTGTTATCTGGTTAGGCTAAGTCCTTTATCCCTGCGTAGGGGAACTACATCGCCCTGATCTTCACACCAGATAAAGTATGTAGGCAGGAGATTGAGCTGATCTCTCCGGGCGCCCTTTTTCTTTTTTGTGTGTGTTTGACAGTTATAGGCTCGAGTCCCCGACTCCCTATTAACTTGTTGTGTTGTTGTGTGCTTGGAAGCTGATGTAAGTCCATCGAGTGGCATTTGGGTTCCAGTGTGCGTGTGTTTTGGTTCGGATGCTGATGTAAGCCCAGTGATTGGCATTCAGGCTCCATGTTTGCCTTCTTGAGTGTGTTTTGGTTCGGATGCTGATGTAAGTCCAGTGATTGGCAGTCGGGCTCCACGTTTGCCTTTGCCTGCATTTGTTTGTGTGCGTGTCAGCCGAGCTACGAATGCTCTGATTCTTCTCTCGTCCGAGAAGATACGTATGCATAGGATGCGACATCCTAGCGAGCATGTGTCGTTTCCCCAGTCCGAACTACTTGGACTCTGATGTCTATGCCTGATAGACTAAGTAGGCCCAGGATGCGACATCCTGCCGAGTCAGTTTCAGTCTTGTTTGTCTCTTGTGTCTCTTTCAGCCAGTGTAGATGTTCATTTGAGCAGTGTTTAGCAACCAATTTTCCTTTCTATTGTGCGTGGATCCCGTAGAGTACTACGGATGCGTAGGGGTGCTAATACCTTCCCTTCGCATAACCGACTCCCGAACCCATTCTCTTTGGTCGCGAGACCATGTTCTTTCCTAGGTTTACTTCGAGCGTTTCCTTTCCCTCTTTTGGGATAAATAACGCACGGTGGCGGCTCTGTTGTTCTTCTTTTCCCGCCGGTTTTTCGCGTGATGCGACAATAGGTGACCGACCGAAACGTGAATTGGTATATATGCCAAGACACTCATCATCCTGAAGAAAGCTAGAAAAGCAGACTTGTTTATAGGATGGATACTCAATTCCACAAGGAATATGAATCTTACTCTGCGGAAAAAGCAATCAAAAGATCGACCCAAGAGTGCATGAGACATATTATTCATTACCGGCAGACCGTGAATAATATACTCGAAAAGGAAGAGACACCAGAGATACCGGGGTATATAATAGGTGACTTACCAAAGCGTGAATTGGTATATATGCCAAAACGCTCATCATCCGAAAGGAGGCTAGAGAAAAGCAAATCGACTTACAGGATGGACATTCGAATCCACAACCGGAAAATGAATCTTACTCAACAAGGGACACAAACCCAAAGAGCGCATGAGATATAATATCCATTACCGTCAGAACGTGGATAGAATACTCGCATGAGATATATTATCTATTACCGTCAGAACGTAGATAATACACTCGCATGGTAAGAAACACCAGGGATACCGAAGTATATAAGAGGTGATCTACCGAAAACGTGAATTGGTATATATGCCAAAACACTCATCATCCAAAACACAAACTGGTTAAAGGATGGGTATTCGATTCTACAAAGAATACGAATCTTACTCTACTGGGGAAGATCAACAAAGGATTCCAACCAAAGAACGCGTGAGACATATTATTCATTACCGGCAGACCGTGAATAATATACTCAAAAGGAAAAGACACCAGAGATACCGAAGTATATAATAGGTGACTAACCAAAGGAGAGACAATCGATACCAAGCATCCGGGTAAACGAAAGACAACTCAAAGGGTTAAATTGCAAGCATCCGGCAAATACCCAAACAACAAACATTCGACTCCGCAAAGGGAATAACGAATCTTACTCGACTAGGGAAACACAAAAGGCTTCGACTGAAGAGTGCATGAGATATATTATCCATTACCGTCAGAACGTGGATAACACACTCGCATGGAAGATTATCCACAACCGGTTACTGGGTTAACAAAGGATAAATCGACCGAAAAGAAAGGCATCGGGATACCAACCAAGTATATAATGATGACTGATCAAAGGGAATAACAATCATTACCGAGCAAACGGGTAAATGAAAGGCGATCCGCTGAGGATGAATTGCAAGCATCCGGCAATTATCCACAGGGACTAGCTGGGGATACATTGATAAACAATCAATGATCCGGGGAACAAATCACTAGGAAACGGTGAGAAGACCCACTGGCAACTTCAAAAGGGATAACATTGCGAGCATACGGCAATGATCCAGAAGACAACTTGCTGGGGATAAATTGCTAGCATCCGGCAATTATCCACAAGCAAAGAGGAATATCAACATCAAATATTGAATGAAGATAACCACAAAGAGTAACCATCATCGGTTAGGATGAACAACAAGGTTAACTCCGCAAAGGGGAGAAATTAGGGTTTACAACTACCGAATACGGGGTAAAATACCAAAAATCTGGCTGAGGAAACAAGAGGTTAACACTACCGACTACTGGGTAGAAACCAACGACTCGGCTGGGATAAAATTGCAAGCATCCGGCAATTATCCAACCGTACCATAAGGCACAAACTCCGATGGGGAGAACAATCACAACATGGGATTTATAACTACCGAATACGGGGTAGAAGACCACAAACTCCACTGGGGATAGGGTGAATGAAGTCCAAATACTGAGCACTTATTCAACTTATACCACCGGGAAACGCAAACTCTGTGTGGGGATAAAAACCACAACAACAGAAAATCCACCATCAACCAGAACGAATCACCAAGGTTACCTCTGCTAGGGGAAAAAAGATAGGACTTACAACTACCGAATACGGGGTAGTAGCCATACTCTGGTGGGAATAACCACAAATTTAGGGTTTAAATCTACCGAATACTGGGTAGAAGACCAACAACTCCGCGTGGGGATGGAAAGAATCACAAATCCGCACGGGAAACAAAAATAGGGTTTATAACAAACCACGCGCTGCTGGAGAGCAGGCAAACAGGATTTACGACTACCGACTACTGGGTAGAAGACCAACAACTCTTGCTTGAGGAATAAAAGGTATATAATCACAAATTCCGCCAAAAAGCAAGAACATAGGGCTTACAACTACCGGTTACTGGGTAGAGGCCCAAAAAAACTCCGCTGGGGATAAATGAATTGATGCCGGTTACTGGGCAAACCATTCATTTCTTCCACAGGGAAGCACAAGAAACATCTGACACAATGCCGATTCGGGATTGATCCGAAAAGACAGACGGAATCAAAACACGCCCCATGAGGATATAACTCAATAGGAAAATCCATCCCAATATATGTGTTGGGAGGAAACGGAAGAAACCGTCATCCACGAGGATATATCTCGGTGGGGAACTGCAGAAGGAAAAAACAGACACTTTCTGCTTATGGGTGTCGCATCACGCGAAAAACCGGCGGGAAAAGAAAGAAACAACAGAGCCGCCACCGTGCGTTATTTATCCCAAAAAGAGGGAAAGGAAACGCTCAGAGTAAACCTAGGAAAGAACATGGTCTCGCGACCAAAGAGAATGGGTTCGGGAGTCGGTTATGCGAAGGGAAGGTATTAGCACCCCTACGCATCCGTAGTACTCTACGGGATCCACGCACAAAAGGAAGGAATATTGGTTGCTAAACACTGCTCAAACTCACACACACTGGCTGAAAGAGACAAAAGAGACTGACTGAAACTGACTCGGCAGGATGTCGCATCCTGGGCCTACTTAGTCTATCAGGCATAGACATCAGAGTCGAAGTAGTTCGGACTGGGGAAACGACACATGCTCGCTAGGATATCGCATCCTATGCATACGTATCTCCTTGGACGAAGGAGAATCAGAGCATTCGTAGCTCGGCTGACACGCACACAAACAAACAGACAAAGGCAAACGTGGAGCCTGAATGCCAATCACTGGACTTACATCAGCATCCGAACTAAAACAAACCCACACTGGAACCCGAATGCCACTCGATGGACTTACATCAGCTTCCGAACCAAAACAAACCCACACTGGAACCCGAATGCCACTCGATGGACTTACATCAGCTTCCAAGCACACAACAACACACACAGAAGGGTTGAAGACAAAAGGGGTGAAAAAGAAAAAGGGCGCCCGGAGAGATCAGCTCAATCTCCTGCCTACATACTTCATCTGGTATGAAGATCAGGGCGATGTAGTTCCCCTACGCAGGGATAAGGATCTAGCCTAACCAGATAACAGAGGGAGACACAACTCTAGGGAGACTACGACTCGAGCCTAGATGTTGTCATGCAAAATCGTCCCTAAGTTAAGGTTTCTAGCTAACTTGCACAGGAAGCAAGCCTATCCTAAACATGACTTGCACAGGAAGCAAGCCACACACAAACCTAACTTGCACAGGAAGCAAGGGTCTCGATTGCAACTAGGGCAAGAGAAAGGGGAGGTCTCAATCGCAACGAGGGCGAGAGAAAAGAATTAGTGTTAGTGGTTAGTCAAACTCGACAAGACATCGTATCTCGTGCCTACGTATCTCATCTGGACATGAGAATCAGAGTTGCCGTAGTTCGGCTACGGAGGGACAAAGGACTCGATTGCAACTAGGGCAAGAGAAAGGGAAAGTCTCGATCGCAACGAGGGCGAGAGAAAGGAAAAGGCTCGATCGCAACGAGGGCGAGAGAAAGGAAAAGGCTCGATCGCAACGAGGGCGAGAGAAAGGAAAAGGCTCGATCGCAACGAGGGCGAGAGAAAGGAAAAGGCTCGATCGCAACGAGGGCGAGAGAAAGGATCGCAACGAGGGCGAGAGAAAGGATCGCAACGAGGGCGAAAGCAAACAAGGATTAGTCTAAACTAAACCTAACTTGCACAGGAAGCAAGTCAAACAAACACAAGCACAGGTAGCACACACTATATGCACACAAGAGGCTCAAACAAGGGTTAGGTTTTAGTCGAGGGGTCATATCAACCTCAACAAACAAACCTCTGGAATTGGGTAGAATGTTGCTCTTAACCTTGCCATTGAGGGGCTAAGGTGAAGCAGATGAAAGGAGATGAGGGGTGTGCCTCATTGCTCTTATCCCTGGCCAGGGAGAGCATTTGACAAGAATGTGTGGGTTCAGAAAGTGGGAACCCTTCTACACATTTGATACTGACTCAACTGTGCAATTGCACAAGATCTTGGGTTTTTATCTGTAATGCATCAACACAGTGGTGTGAGCAAAACAGAAGACACACTGAATAGCAGGGGATAGGTTGCTTATCCCTGGGTTCTGCCAATTGCCTCTTCACTTAGGAGGTCTTTGAGTCTGTACAAGGACAAATTAAACATACACAAACATTGCCTCTTAAGGAGGACTTCAGACAGTTGCCTGGCCAAATAATAGGCCAGGTCTTCCAGACTACATGAAGAAAAGGAATTATACCTCAAGCAAGTTGCTAAATAGCAAAGCAAAGCAAGTTCAAAGAACTTAAGCAACTAATGGTACCTGAAATAGTCAAACTAATCAGTACACATTTCAACAGCTAAAGCAAAAGGAATTGGTAAACAATAGTCAACACAGAGGGACCAATGTGCAAAGCACAAGACTCAAATCAAATGAGTCATACCACCTACAAAACAAAGGTTAGCTCATGATGAATAATCAAACTCAGATCAAAAGAAATTGATCTCATTGGTCATTGGGTGTTCAACCTGAAAACACAAGCTCAAGAGTGAGTGACTGGACCACTAGGGCAAGCCTAGGGTCAAAAGAGAATGAAAAAGGCAAAACAGCAAAGGGCAAGCAACCCAAATCATGTTCAATCAACCAAGAAACAATTCCAATTGGATTCATATTCATATCATGCATCATCATCAATTCATGAGCAAAAGAAGTTAAAGCATTGTAAACAGAAGCTCAAAGAAGTCAACAGAATGACTTGCATCAAAAGTCAACTCAAACATTCTCAAAAATCATCAAATAATTCAAGGTCAATCCTAACACCTAGCATGATAAGCATGTAAAATTTCATTGCATTTGGACAAGTGGAAGGCAATCAATGAAAATCATAAAGTCAAAGCAAATTTGAACATGCTCAAAGAAGTCAACAGAAAGACTTAGCTCAAAACCAAACATAATCAATTCCAAAAATCACCAAATAATTCATGCTCAAACAAAATCCATAACATGACATGCATATGAAATTTCAGCTCAATTGGATCATGGGAAGATGGTCAATTAAAATCAGAAAGTCAAAACCAATTCAAGCAAGCACAAAGAAGTCAAACAAACATGTATCAACTTCACAAAATCATAACTAAATGAAAACAGATGAGAAATGAATGGGATTAACACCAATGCAAAGCTTGAGATGTCTAGTATGCACATGTGAAATTTCATGATCATCCAATAAGATATGAGAATTTCCCAAATGGAATGGCAACATGTATCACACAAAGTCAACATTTGACTAGGCAGGGGAGAAAAATCTCAAACAATTAGGAAATGGCACAATTAATTCCAATAAAATTCACACATAAACTAGACATATAAGAGAAGGATCATGCAAAATTTCACATTAATTGGAGGTCAGGAAGCATGTCAACAAAAATCATGAAATCGCATATCATTGGTGTGACACAAATTGTCACACCCTACCTCAAAAATTCACAGCTCTCAAACCACATAAGCTAAAATCATGATCTTTACATCAAAATAAACATGGATGAGTGTAGATCAAGCACAAAAAATTTCAGATCAAATGGATAATGCATCACAATTTCACAAGAGATTTGGTAAAATGTACAAAATATTGCCACATGAACAAAACCCTAATACCGTTTAAAATTCGACCATGCAAAAATTCTGGAAAAAAATATGATTAAAAACTAGAGAAAGAAATAAAATCATGGCAGAAATCCCCACATTTTTTGGACCATTATTGAATTTGTCATGAATTAATGATGCCAAAATAAAATGGAATAAAATTGAGGCAAATGAAATAAAGATTTAATGAATTAAATTGGGTCTAATATAAATAAAAAAGTGAGGCTGGCAGATGGAATGCTGCCGTTCCAAATATAGTGTTGGCAGCCAATGGGAAAACACGCATGGGGCTTTAAAGCAACCAATTAAATCAAGCCTTCCTACAGTACTGGTAGCTAGCACATGGTAAGTGGATTAAGAAGCCAAGAAAAACGGAAGAAGAAATTGGAATATGCCACAGCACCAACGTTCCATTTAAATGGGATTTCAAATCCCAAGTCAACGGGGCCTACAGCCACCATCATATCCGCATGGCACACAGTACACGGACCAATGGCAAAATGGTATGGTGTTGCATAACAGTGCAATGGTCAGTAAAGCAGACATAATAAAAGATAACGGTACCTGGTAGCTAGCACATGGCCACTGTAGCAATTAGGACAAATTAAGAGAAACAACCAATGGTTTGTTCACGTGGCACAGCATTTAGGACCAATTAGCAACAATGGACAAGATACCATGACCAATTAAAAAATACCCTTTGAAAATCAACATGCATAGCAAAAATACCACAGCAATAGCAGACAAACCCCAACCAATTAAAAAGTTTCCCTAAGAGCAAACATGCACTGCGTACGTACAGCAGGCCTAGGGATCAAATGGCATGGCTACAGTAAAAGAAAACCAGATTTTCGTTTTGCATAATAAAACCAGCATCACGTTGCAGAAAGAATGTCCAGTATATACATGTTCATCACAGCAAATTCAGCAACACAAATTTTTTACTAAAATCGAAAATCCAAGATACCAAAATGCTCATCTAAACATGCTCAATCATAAATCAACTTCCATTAATCTCAACTCATGCTAAATTGGACAAATCATGTAAAAAAGCAAATGAACATCAAATTTGGATTTCAAATTTCTCTCTCAATTCCTAACCGTTTTCTTCGATTCAAAGCTCAGTAAGCTCATGGCAAAAAGATTTACACGATTCATCTCATGATTTTGGAAATAGAGAGGGTCGAAAACCTACTTGTTCTTGAAGACAAAGTTGGAACAGTGTTGATTTGGCTATGAAAAGTTGAAACAGTTGAAGCTTTAAGTTCCAGGTGGTTGATGATGCACGAGTTTTAGCTCAACAAACTTGTTTCTAGCTGCAACCACGATCTGCCATTGACGGAGCTTTGGATGAAACAGTTGTTTGAGTGCTTTTCAGTAGGAAAATGAAGCTTGCAATCAACTCAAAATGGTGAGCACATGAGGAAACCAACCAGACAGCTCGAGTTCTTTTGGGTTTTGACAGAAAAATGCAAAAATGAGGAAAATGAGAATTGAGAGAAATGGGAGTTTTCTGTGTGTAAATGATGGCTGCTAGGGCTTCCAAAAGCTCAGAAAAAGAGTTATATACTTCTGTTTAGGCCTTAACCATGCTTTGCTAATCAAGTTTTTGTTAAATGAAGCCAAATGCACAATTGCTAATTTTGTACCAAAGGCAAATGGAGTGTGTAAGTCTGCCCGAGTTTGGGCTTCAAACAAATCTCAAATGACCTTCCAAACAATTCCCAATTGGCCAAATGTGCTGAAAATACTTAAATCAAAAAGTCAACTTTGGTCCACACTTGAAATTAATTAGGTTAGGTCCAAAGATGCCATTTTGCATGGTAAGGTTTTGGTGCATGAAATTTATATTTTTGGAAAGAGGAGATGAAATGTGGTTTGTAGGAAAAAACCCCACCAAAATTGGCCAAATGGTTTGAGAGATATGGTCTTTTGAAGTTCAAGATTTTGTGAAAATGATTTGATCATATCTTGACAACCATGCATGGGAATTGCGAGTTCTTGGACTTTTTGGAAATGGGAGAACAAGATCTTCAACTTTCATGTTGGGAAAAAATTCATTTGAAGCTTGTATCATGATGCAAGTTGAGGATCAAGAAGTTTCCATTTTTGGCAGTTAAAATTACAGGTCCAGTTTCTATTTTTGGAAATTTTCTGATTGGCTTCAAATTCTTCAATGATGTTGTTTGCCATGATACATGAGGCCTATTGGGACATGAATACGCTCTCTCAACCCAAATCCATCCATCAAAACCACAAAATCAACCACAGTTGACCAACTTTGACTTTCTAGGGTTTCTGACTGACTGTGCATGAACTGATGACCTCTGAACATCCAACCCTTGACTTAAACACTTCAAATGGACCTATAAGTCATGTGAACTTGTTGGACAAACCCTAGGGCCTTGGCTCCTTGAGAAACAACCTTGCTTGCTTGGTTGACTGATCTCCTGATCAGTTTGACCTAATTCTCTTGATTGGCTTGCACTTGAGGCAAAAGGGACAATGCAATGCTATGCAATGGACCATGATATGCTATGACCTAATATGAGATGGTATGTATAATGATAGGTGCAAATTTGAGGTGCTACAGCTGCCCCTATTCAATCAGCTGGGGACCCGGACGGATGATAGCGATTGCTGTCAGACCTTCAGGGTAAACAGGGATTGAATACAAAATAACCGTAGAAATTTGCACCGACTGGATATAATACAAGAAGAACCACGTCATTTACCGATGACAACTGCACGACAACTTCAGAAAAGCAAAACCATTTACCGATGGTTAAAAACTGCGGACTTGATATTTACCGATATCAACTTCTACGAGACCATTTACCGATGGCTGCTGGGAAAACAGACTTTTGAAAAAGTGAAACCATTTACCGATGGTTGGGAAACTGGAGACTTGATATTTACCGATATCAACTTCAGCCCGACCATTTACCGATGGCTGCTTGTAAGACCCCAATTTTGGCCCTAAGATCCCTCATGGCCCGTATCATTCATATCATAACCTCAAGGATCATTGCATGCCTTTGTCCCCTTCTAGTGGGTAGATTGCCTTGTAGGTTTGTTTCTTGATCACCAAAGCATACTTTGCATTTGTATATCTTTGCTTTCATATGTTTATCATTCAAAAAGTACAAAAATATTGTCAGTCTAACCTTGTTGCTTGCAGTTGAAGCAATCATTAGCAATTAGGTCAAAGTCAGTCATTGGTCAGTCAAAGCAATGGATGATGGCCATTCTTGTGGAATTTGGGCACCACGATCAACAATCAAGAGTTCATACAACTTGGGATATCATTTGAAGTCAAGTTCTCAAGGAATTAGGGTTTGGAATTCATCAGAAGTGCATCAATCATCCAAAACCCTAGAAAAGTCAACAGAAAGTCAAACTTGGTCAACTGTTAATTTAATCAGTGATTGGATGGATAGAATTGATCTGAAGGAGTTCATTCATGCTTGTATAAGCCTCATATATCATGTCAAGCCTCATCATGGGAGAAAATCAAGTCAATCAGAAAATTTTCCAGAAATAGAAAGTGGACCTGTAATTTCAACTGCCAAAAATGGAAACTTCTTGATCCTAAACTTACATCATGATACAAGCTTCAAATGAATTTTTGCCCAACATGAAAGTTGAAGATCTTGTTTTCCCATTTTCAAAAAGTCCAAGAACATCAAAATCCCATGTGTGGTTGTCAAGATATGATCAAATCATTTTCACCAATTTTTGAACTTCAACAAGCCATATCTTTCAAACCATAAGGCCAAATTTGGTGGGGTTTTTTCCTACAAACCACATTTTTCATCCTCTTTCCAAAAATATAAATTTCATGACCTAAAACCTTGCCAATCAAAATGGCATTTTTGGACCTATTCCTTTAAAAATCAAAGTTGGACTCACAGTTGACTTTTTGATTTATGCATTTTTTCTCACTTTGGCCAATTGGGAAAGGTTTAAAATCACATTTGAAACTTGCCTCAAGTCCTAATTCATGGTCATACCACCATCCTACCACTATTTTGGACCAAAATGCAAATATGGTATTTTTTGCAATTTCCTCATATGACCAAAGCAAAGTACAGCAGTACATGTACCACTACAAACAGCACAAACATGGTCTGCTAGCAGCCTGTGCCCAGCCCAAATTCGCAGCAAAAAACACCTCCACTTCCACTTTGTCCACAATTAGCAACTTTGCAAATGAAGGCATTTACACTAAGTTAGCTTAGCACATGGTTAAGTGATGATTAACAGATGATATTTAAGGGATTCTTCTGCATTTCCAACCCTAGTTTTGCAGCAGCCACGGACCAGAAAGACACTCTCACTCTCTCTTGCATTTTTGCAAAAGCACATTTTCTGCACAAAAATTCTAAAACCCTCAAGCTGCCTTTGGTTGTTCCATCATCCATCACCAACATTGAGCTTGTTCCAACCACCAAATCACAACTGGATTGCCATTTTCTAGCTCTGTTTTTCGAAGGACCAGTCATGGCAATTTGTAATCTGCTCGTGTCCAAGCATGCTTGAGCTTAAATAGCTTCACCATCTACCATTCCAAGGCCAGGAGAGTACCTGTTTCGAGCTAAAGGATCCAAAACAACACTGCATCATCAGCTTGCTTCATCATTGGTATTTTTTTCGAATCCTCCACTTTGCCAAACTATCACATGATTAATGTAGGTCTTAGCTTGCTAAAGTTCATGCACTTTGTCTTACACGATTTGGTTGATTGATTCATAAGAAATCTGTGATTTAAGTTTTATGTACACATGATTTTTAGTTCGAATCCCATTCCATGGTGTTTTATGCTGAAAATGTTGCTTGGTTTAGTCATCACCATGCTTGAATGAAGCTATTAGGGTGTTCAATTTCTATTTCTGCACATTTCGAAAATCCAAGTTGCATGGGGATTGTGATTGTATGCTGTTCATGCCAAACTTAACCCTGACCAGTTTTTCTCATGAGTGATTATGTTTTGTTGTTGGTTGAGTTTAGATGTTGGTAGTTGTTGCAATGCCATGTTATTGTGTGATGTTGCTTGAAGTTTGTTTCTATGAGCTGAACATGTTAGCCATGCTGTTGTTAGTTGTTTATTTGTTGGAATCTCAATTGATGATAGTGTTGATGACCTCAATGTTGATTACATGGTGAACACATGATGCTGAAACCATGTTGCTGCTTGTTTAAAACTCTAGGAACATGTCCAGAAATCCACCTTGATTCATGTTATGTTTATTTGTGTTGAATGCTGTTTGTTTATTTCATTTGGTTACATGATGATGAAATTGATGCTGCTATACCATGCTGCTAAAATCCTGTTGCAGTTTTGAAATATGAATGTATGCTGTTGTTTGAGTTGCAGTAGGAACATCACCATTGCCATGTTAGTGTTGGTTTTGCTTGGTTTGATGATGATGAAACATGATGATGAATACCATTGCTGCATATGCCCATGCTGATGGACAACTTCAAACTTGCTCATAATATCCATGCTGTTGTGTGCTGTTGTATGTTTTGTTGAGATGTTTGATGAACACATGAATACTTTGTTGCTATGCTGAATTTCAATTGATTATGATTGATTTCCATTGCCCTGCTGTTCAAACCTGACCATTGCCCAAAAAACCATTTGATTTATGCTGAATGCTGTTGTTTGTTGGCTGTGTGAGCATCACCATGAAAACCATGCTGCATTTTTTAAAACCCTCATTGATTTGTCAAGGCTATGCTGTTGGGTGGTGTGGTCGAATCATGTTGTTTAATGTTTGTTGATACCATGAAGATAATACCATGCTGTTGTTTATTTGGTTTGGTTGATAAATAATGATGAATGTGTGATTGGTGATGAACCATGTTGCTGTCCATGCCAAACCATAAACTCTGCCCAGATTTTTTCCCAAATGCCATGTTGTTGCTGTTATTTGTTTTGGTTGGTGCTGCTTGATGAGGTTCTTGCTATGCTGATTGTCCATGCTGTAGACTGATGATGAATTTATGCTGTTGTTCAAACCATCCTGTCCAGAATTTCATGCTCATGTTTGTTTGTTGCTGGACGATGCTGCCTGTACCAATACCATGTGGCTTATATGCGGGTTGAATGTTGTGTTGATGTTGAAAATACTGAATGCCATGGCTGCATAAACCCTGCTGCAGATTTGAAATATATTGAATGCTGTTGCTTACTTGCTGTTATGATGATTACATGACAGTGATGAATATGCTGCTGCTGTTTTGAATTTGCTCATAAAATCTACATGTTTTTGTGTTAGCTGTATTTGGCCGTGAGTGTTTGATTGTTGCATAGTGGTGATGACTGTTTGATTGCATGATGAACATAATACTTTGCTGTTGTTTGAACATAAGCTGCCTACATGATGAATGCTATGCTGTTGGAATTGTTGGTCGAAGTTTTGTGTTGCTGTTGAGCTTGGAAATGCCAATGCCATGTTTAGTTGTTGCTGTGCATTTAAGGTGGTTTGAACGATTGTTTGAAGCAAAACCTGTTTTGCTGTTGGCCAAACCCTAGGGTTTATGTCTTAAACCCAGAAATTCATCCATTGGCCAGCTTTACTGTTTTATTGGCTGAGAGCCAATCAAAACATTTCCTTTCCTCCACTCAAAACGCGCAGCTTTGATTAATGAATCCAAAATTACTAGTTTGCCACTGCGTTGACCTTTGTTGACCACTAGTTCATGTTGTTTGTTCATATTTCATCCAAATGTTCATCAACTTCCACAATTCATTTTAAATTCATTTTAACTCCAAAAATTGTGAGATTTTTTGCATTAAACTCATGAATGTGTCTAGTATTTTATGGTGAATTTTAATTAATTTTCCATGGTCTGGATTTTAAATGATAAATATTTTCTTGACATGTATGCCAAAATGATACATTGTGCCAAATCTTTTGTGAAATACTCATGTCATATCCTTTGAGCCTGAAATTTTTTGTGGTGAAACTAGACACATTGACCTTTGTTTCCATATAGACTTTGTGCATTTCCCATTTGTGGTTTGTGAGCTTTGAATTTTTGAAGTTATGTGTTACATTTGGTGCTATGCCATGATCATGTATTTTTCCAATTTTTGTTCACATGCTTCCTCTTATCCAAATCACTTGAAATTTTGCATGAATGATCCCTTGCATGTCTAATTGATGTATGAATTTTCTTGGAATTAATCTTGCTGTTTTCCATTTGATTGAGAATTTTCTTCCATACTTGGTCATTTGTTGACTTTTTGTGCTATGCCTTGCCAAATCTTTTGTGAAATTCTCAAATCTTATTGTATGACCTTGAAATTTCATACGTGATAACTAGACACTTCAAGCTTTGCATTGGTGTTAATCTCATTCATTTCTCTTCTGTTTTCAAATTGATATGATTTTTTGAAGTTGACCCATGCTTGTTGACTTTCACCATGCTTACTTGAATTTGGTTTGACTTCATGATTTTACTTGAATGCCTTCCTCTCATCCAAATGCATTGAAATTTGACATGCTTGCTATGTTAGATGTTAGGATTGAGTGTGATTTATTTCATAATTTTTGGGATTGTTTGAGTTGACTTTTGAATGAAGTCTTTGCTGTTGACTTTTGTATGCTTCTCTTGCCATGCTTTGCATCCTTTTGCATATGAAATGACCATGATGCATGATTTTATTATGAATCCAATTGAGAATGCTTCTTGAATGTTTAAATTTGGTTTGGGTTGACGTTTTCTTGCTGCCTTGACTTTTTCTTGCATCTTTGACCCTAGGCTAGTCCTAGTGGTCTTGTAAGCTTACAATTGAGCTGTTTGTTTCAGGTTAAGCACCAATGCCTTGAGGATCATTCAAATATTTGTTTGAGTTGAATTATATGATGTGCTAACCTTTGTTTTGTAGGTGACTCATATGCTTGAGTCTTTGTGCCTTGCACAATTGGTCCCTCTGTGGTTGACTATTGGGTTATTTCCTTTTGATTTTGATTGTTGACTTGTTTACTAATGAGTTTGACTTTTTCAGGTACTTTAGTTGCCTAAGTTCTCTGAACTTGTTTGCTTGCTTTGCTTTTTAGCATTTGCTTTGAGGTATAATTACTTCTTCTTCATGTAGTCTGGAGACCCGGTCTGTTATTTGACCGGGCAAACTGTCTGAAGCCCTCCTTAAGAGGCAATGCCTGTGTTTGTTTATATTTGTCCTAAGCAGGAAAAGTCCTTCAAGTAAGGCAATTGGTGGAAGGTAGGGATAAGCAATCTATCCCCCACTATTCAGTGTGTCCTCTCTTTGCTCCCATTACATGGTTGAAGCAATGAGATAAAAACCCAAGATCTAATCGAGTCAATAATGTGGAGAGAGTTCCTACTTTCTGAACTCCCACACTTTCTTTGATGCTCTCTCTGATTTGAGATAGAAGCAATGAGGTACACCCCTCATCTCCTTTTCATCTGCTTCACCTGAGCCCCTCAATGGCCAGGTTAAGAGCAACCTTCACCCATTACAGTGGACTTTTAAAGTCAAACCCTTTTGTGTGAGCCCCCCCTTTGTTTGGCTATAGAGTGTGCTGTTTGATATTCATTGATTGTTTGATTGGCTTCATGTGCACTTGTTTGCCTGTATGCTATGCATTTATCATCATCATCAATTGCCATTAATGCATGATCACCTCATTTGTTTTGTGATGCTATCATTGTTGTTTGCCCATTGAGGACAATTGTAAGTCCATCTCTTTTGGCATTTGCTCCTGTGATATGGAAGGATAGAGTGTAAGACCTCATTGGTCACTCATATCTTCTGTTATCTGTTTGTATGTGAGGATACAGTTATAAGTCCCTGTAAGTTGGCATCTGTTGTCCTGTGATCATAATGTGATCTGTTTGATTTGTATGTGAGGTTGCAGTTATAAGTCCCTGTAAGTTGGCATCTGCTTTCCTGTGATCATAGTTTGTTCATCTGTTTGTGTGAGAGGTTGCAATTATAAGTCCCTGTAAGTTGGCATTTGCATTCCTGTGATCATATTGTTGCTTTTGTTCTTGTATGTGAGGATCCATTGTAAGTCCCTGTAACGTGGCATTGGATTTCCTAGGAGCATACTGTGAAGTTAACCTAAGTCCAGATAGATTGGCAGTTGACTTCCTATTTCATCTTTGTTTTCTTTTGAGGAGATTGGTGTAAGTCCATTGAGTGGCTTCTGATATCCTGTTCTGTTTTAGGAGACTGGTGTAAATCCATCTATTGGTATCCGGTATCCGCCTTTTTATTTCTTTGCCTGTGGAGATTAGTGTAAGACCATTGAGTGGCATCTGACATCCCGTTTTGTTTTAGGAGATTGGTATAAGACCATTGATTGGCATCCGATATCCGCCTTTCTTGTTTGTTTGTTATTATTAATTGCCATTCCAAAGGACACACTTGAATCATCTGCTATATGATCTCAAGAAGTGAACCTTCTAAGAAGTTTTACTATCCATCCTCATCCATTCATCATTCATTATGTCCTAGACTTTTTCACACTTTATCTTTCAAATTTGACATAAGTGTTGTGCAAACATCTTCATGTTTTTTTAACTAAAAACCTGGACTCAAGTCCTTGACCTTTTTTCAAACTCCATTTTCATAATACTCATCTGAATTGATCTTAATTATACTTTGACTCCATTTTCATAATCATAATCAGTAATTCCACTCATTCACTTGTTTTGGCTTTGTCCATTAATCTTTTCATACATGAGCTATAGGTTTGATTTATCTTAGTGGTTGATGTTAATCTCACCTTCTGTCTTTAGTGATTGAATTGTAAGTCTTCCTCGCCTATTATAGGGTTAACCCTCTCTGGCCAGTTGAAGCTGTTCTCACATGGTGGACGTTGTTGTTTGTATAAGGTTGAGTTTTCTCCCGTGGATAACGTAAGACCTAGGGTTTGTGTTTAAAATTGAACCTAACCCACTTTTGGAAATCTTTTAGCCGAACTACGGCGTTCTGATCCTTACCTTTGATGGAAGGTACGTAGGCAACGGGTTCATCCGTTCGAACCCAATAACCCAATAACAAATAAAAATGTATATTCTTTTCTCACCATCCCAATCATGTTTGCACAATATTTATGTCATAACAAATAACAATCTTTTACAACAAGTGTGAAAAGGGCTCCCTAGGAGTACCTAGGACGTAGTGGGTGCCTAACACCTTCCCATTGCGTAATTTACCCCTTACCCAGACTCTCTGATCTTTTTATTAGTTTTCTACGTGTAAAACTTCTTAGGCTTTTGTTCGCTTTTTAGCCAATCCTTTGGATAAATAAAAGTGCGGTGGCGACTCGAAAATTTTCAATGTATCTCTTAGCTTATGATTTAATCGATAGATCATATAGCGACGAATACACCGCTACAGAAAAGTGGCGACTCTGCTGGGGATCTGACCAGAATCCCTGGTGGTATTGCCTACTTTTCACCCTTGTTGTGATATATTGTTATTCTTTATTTGACATATTTTTGTACAATTTGGGATGAATGTATTGATTGTAATGTGTGAATTGCTTGATATACATTTGCTGTTTGCTTTGGTGATCTGTGAGATGAGTTCTATACCCGAACTCGAGTGCACTCTAGGATAGGAGAATGGCATAGTCTTGTTGACTGGTGTGGAGTATTCCTTAGCCAGTTGACTTGCGAGTCCATTCACTTGGTGGAGGTCGTGTTGAACTAATAATGTCACACAAGTTATTTGTGGTTAGGCATTATTCTTTCAATCATGTTCCGTAGAAGCCAAGGACCTTAGTTTACCAAACCCATCTTGGCCTATTTTTAGGACCGTAGTGCGGAGGTCGTTCAGATGTCAGTTCTGATACGATTGTCACGCGATACTACACTCATAAGAGTTTCTCTTGAGAGTATTCTTGGAATACGAGTATTCGTTCCTCCGATAATATTCGAAAGATGGAACGATGATTATGGGAACCTCTGATAGAACATGTCTGGCAGGTTTAAACCCTAGTACACTCCCTTTGGGTGGCTCTTAACCGAGACTCCATGCTCGTGACTCTCAACAAACCCGTGATTCGTGGTTGAGTCGTTCAAACATTGTTAATATCAATGGATCCCGGATCAGGTGTAAAACCTAAAATCCATCAAAGCGGCTGGTTGATATTAAGAATGTCTGAACCGATTCATGTACCGTTAATATCAATGGAACTTGGGTGTCGATAAGGTGAAAACCTAAATCCACCAAAATGGATGATTGATATTAGGGATACCTAGAGCTTTCCCACGACCTTTGTTTGGTGTGCTTTGCTTGATCCTTGAGTGTGTTTGTTGCATTCATGCATTCACGCATTCATCCGCATTCATGTCATCAAAAGAGAAAATTTTCAAGGAACTTAAAGGGTTATTTGCAAAATTTTCAGACATGGAAAGACCAAAAAGGCATACAAAGAAGTACAGCTTCAAGCAGCCTGATGTAAAAGAGTTAAGGAATCTGACATCGTATGTATTAGATCCCTTGGGTTTCAAGGCTCGCTATGGGAAGCTTCTGCCGTTGCTGACTACTCAAGTGGATGAGGGATTGATGAGCACTCTTGCTCAGTTCTATGATCCGCTCTATCATTGCTTCTTATTTCCGGACTTCCAGTTGCTGCCAACTTTGGAAGAATACTCTCACCTTATTGGGATTCCTATTCTGGATCAAGTGCCGTTCAGTGGCTTAGAGAGTATTCCATCTGCTCGAGAGATTTCCAGCCTGTTGCACATAGATGAAGATCTGATTAGAGCTAATCTGACTATCAAAGGCGGAATTCAGGGTTTTCCTTCCGAGTTCCTCATTGCCCAAGCTACCTTTTATGGGAAGGCCATGAGTGAGGATGCCTTTGAGGCTCTATTTGTACTGCTCATCTATGGATTGGTGTTATTCCCCAACTTTGACAAGTTCGTCGACATGAACGCCATTAGGATCTTTTCAGTCCTTAATCCGGTTCCGACCTTGTTGGGTGATGCGTATGTCTCCATGCATCTGAGGAATATGAAGAATGGAGGAGTCATTGTCTGCTGTTTACCCCTGCTGTACAAGTGGTTTATTTCGCACTTGCCGCAGACAGTTGCTTCCCAGGAGAACAAGGGATGTCTACGGTGGTCTCAGAGACTTATGTCTCTCACCAATGATGATATCACCTGGTATGATCGCGTGTATGATACCGTCCAGATCATTAATTCTTGTGGGGAATTCCCTAATGTGCCTCTTCTTGGTACATGTGGTGGGATTACCTACAACCCTACGCTTGCACGTCGTCAGCTTGGGTTCCCCCTAAAGGATAAACCCCATAACATTCTGTTAGAAGGTGTGTTCTTTCAGGAGGGTAAAGATCCCCAAGGCCTGAAAGCCAGATTTGTCCGCGCTTGGCGCAATATTCGCATAAAGAGTCGGAATGAATTGGGTCCAAAGAATTGCATTGCTTTGGAACCCTACACCTCTTGGGTCAGACAGAGGGCTGCTACCTACCTGATGCCATATGATCATCCAAAGGCCTACACTGTTGGATGTGGCTGGGCCTTCAACCCTCCCTACCCAACGTGTAGAGGAGTTGAGAGAAGAAGACCTTTCGCGTGCCTGGATCCGCGAGAGAGAGGAATTGCTGCAGCAGCTCAAGGAGAAGGATGATATGATTGAATTTCTCGAGCACCGAGTGATCGATGATCCGAACGACACTTGGACTTCTCTGCTTCCTCAGTCATCCAAATTCTGGAAAAGGAAGTATGATCAACTTGCAAAAAGAGAAGGCTGATATGGAGGCTGCCTATGAGAGAGAGATCAAGAAGTTGTACACTTCTCGTCTTCCAGCATCCCGAGCTAATAGGGATCCATAGGATGTTATTTACCTTTTCTCTTTGTAATATTTAAAAGAATGCTGTATTTCTTTGTCTTAATATTTTGAATGAAATATTTTCCATGAGCGATCAAAATGTTTAAATATTCGAAATATTGCAAATGAATACCCTAAGGGTTCCTTGAAAACAAAGCATTTGCACAAGCATTTCATGCATCATTCTTGCATAAACAGGTACCCCCTTTGTTTCTGGTCTTCCGGTTCTAACTTCTGTTCTTCATTTATTTTGAAGACAAGCTGACTCACCGGTATTATACAAGGGTCAACTCTGCGAGAATTATGGAGCAGTTGGAACAAGAGAACCAGAGCTTGAGAGATGAAGTCGCCAGACTTGGCGCATTGATGGAGCAACTTCTCGCTGCTCAGAATCAGCCTGCTCCTCAGCCAGCAACTCCGGTTCAGCGGACGGTTATCTCAGAGATAGCTACATCAACGGTGCCTGTTAGTGCCCAGCAGCCAAACGCCATGCCTCCCGGTTTTCCTTGGGGGATGCCTCCTGGCTTCATGCCCGATCTGCCAGCTCCAACATTTGCTCAAATGCCGGCATCTAGCCCGGTCCCTATTCCTGTTCCTCCTGTCGTGCATACCATGCCTAGGGTAGACGACACCATTTATCACTCTGAGGCTTCTGAAGGCTCAGATGTACATGAGAAAATGGATGCTATGAACGATCAATTCCTTGAGCTGAGAAAGGAATTGAGAACTCTTAGAGGCAAAGATCTCTTCGGCAAGTCAGCAGCCGAACTTTGTCTGGTTCCCGGTGTGAAGATACCTGTTAAATTCAAGGTCCCAGACTTTGAAAAGTATAAAGGGAACACTTGTCCTTTGGCACATTTGGTCATGTATGCCAGGAAGATGTCCACGCAGACTGACAACGATCAACTCTTGATCCACTATTTCCAAGACAGTTTGTCTGGTGCTGCCCTCCGTTGGTACATGAGCCTGGACAGCGTCAACATCCGCTCTTTCAATGACCTTGGCGAAGCTTTCGTCAAGCAGTATAAATACAACGTTGACATGGCGCCTGACAGAGATCAACTCAGGTCTATGTCACAAAAGGACAAGGAGTCGTTCAAGGAGTACGCCCAGAGATGGCGTGAGCTGGCAGCTCAAATCACTCCACCATTAGAAGAGAAAGAGATGACCAAGATCTTTCTGAAGACTCTTGGGTCATTCTATTATGAGAGAATGGTGGCCAGCGCTCCCTCTGATTTCACCGAGATGGTGAACATGGGGATGCGTCTTGAAGAAGGCGTCCGTGAAGGACGGTTAGCAAAAGATGATAGTTCTTCCTCTAAACGGTATGGAGCGTTTAAGAGGAAAGAAGGTGAAGCGCATGCTGTGCAGTCTCAGCCAAAGCATCGAAGACCCTCTGTTCAGAGGAAGCCTGCACATCGTGCCGGACATCAGCATCAGGTGGCTCATGTGGCACCTGTATTCAAGGATAATGCTCAGCAGTATCAGCATCAGCAGCAATATCCACAACCGCAATATCAACAGCAACAGCAGCGTCCACAGCAACAGGCTTACCAGCCTCGTGGAAGTACAACCAATCAGGCTAACATGAACTATGATAGGAAGAAGGTCAGCTTCGACCCTATTCCGATGACATATACAGAGCTTTATCCCTCCTTGTTGGAGAGGAAGTTGGTTTCTCCTAGGGATCCTCCTGCAATTCCGGCCAACCCCCAGTGGTGGTACAAGCCTGACCAGCACTGTGTCTACCATTCCGGTGCTCCGGGCCACAACGTTGAGAACTGTTTCCCGCTGAAGAATAAGGTTCAAGACCTTATGAGAAGTGGAATTCTGAGTTTTGAAGACTCAAACCCGAACGTCACCAGGAACCCATTGCCTTCGCATGGGAAGTCTGTGAATATGATCCAGGAGGACCTTGGGAAGTACAAGGTGAAGTATGTCAGCCATATCCGGCAGTCATTGGTTGGATTACATAAGATGCTGTGTCAGCACAGTTATTTGGAGCATAACCATGACCAGTGTCGCGTCTGTTCTATTAACCGCTTGGGTTGTGATCAGGTTCGCCGAGAACTGCAGATGATGTTGAATGAAGGTACCATTGAGATTCTCCAGAATCGCAATGTGGATGTAGTTGAGCCCGAAGTGAGTGTCATCTCCCCGGTGTTCAAGCTGCCAGAACCGGTTGTTATTCGTTACAATAGCAACAAACCAAAGGCTTCCCCTGCTTTGATTATCAAACCAGCTGGCCCTGTGCCATATTCATCCGACAAAGCCGTACCTTTCCGGTACAATCCTGTTGCTGTCCAGGATGGGGTCGAGGTATCTTTGCCGTCAACTTCTGTGACCACTATTGCTGATGTTAGTGGGTTGACCCGAAGCGGTCGTGTGTTTTCTGCACCTGCCAAAGCTCCTGCTGTTTCTTCTGAATCTGTTGAGCGTCCTGTGGGAACTGCTGTGAATGTTCAGAATCCGGCACTTGATGTTGCCAAACCCTCCTCGTCTCTACAAAAGACTCCTGTTTCTTCTATTGGCCCAAGTGGCATTGTTGATGAAGAATCTGATGAGATGCTGAGGCTCATCAGAAAGAGTGAGTACAACATTGTAGACCAGCTTCTACATACGCCCTCCAAGATTTCCATTCTTTCTTTGTTGCTGAATTCAGAGCCTCATAGGGAGTCTCTGCAGAAAGTCTTGGACCTGGCGTACGTTGATCATGACGTCACCCTGGAACAATTTGATAGCATCGTTGCAAACATTACCGCTTGCAACACCTTGAGCTTTTGTGACGCTGATCTCCCTGAGGAGGGAAGAGACCACAACATGGCTTTACATATATCCATGAATTGCAAATCGGATGCAATGTCCAATGTACTGGTGGACACTGGATCGTCCCTTAATGTATTGCCAAAATCCACACTCTCTCGATTGTCATATCAAGGTCCTCCTATGAGGCAGAGTGGGGTTGTTGTAAAAGCTTTTGATGGGTCGCGTAAGACCGTGATTGGGGAAGTTGATCTCCCGATCAAAATTGGACCAAGTGATTTCCAGATCACTTTTCAAGTAATGGATATTCACCCATCATACAGCTGTCTCTTGGGCAGACCATGGATTCACGAGGCTGGCGCCGTGACATCCACCCTACACCAGAAGCTGAAGTTTGTCAAAAACAAGAAATTGGTTGTAGTAGGGGGAGAAAAGGCTCTCCTGGTCAGTAATTTATCTTCTTTCTCGTACATTGATGCAGAGGATGAAGTTGGAACTCAGTTCCAAGCTTTATCTATTGATAAACCAATCGAGAAGAAGTCTCCTTCATTCACTTCCTACCGTGATGCAAAGCTGGCCATTGAATGTGGTGCAGTCGCTGGATTAGGGAAAGTGCTTGAACTTGAAGACAATCGATCCCGGGCTGGCATTGGCTATGGTTCTGGGGCATGCAATGAGCAAGGCTTGTTCACGAGTGGAGGATTCATCCATGCTGATCAACCTGCAGAAGAGGAAGCTGCTGCTATCATTGAAGAAGAAGATGCAGAAGATCTGGACAATTTTGTTATTCCTGGTGGTGTCTGCCACAATTGGGTCGCTGTGGATGTTCCTACAGTTATCCATAGATCAGAGTAAATTGTTCACTTTTGTTTAAAACCCTTCTCCCATGCCAAAAGGAGAAGTGATGACATTGTCGGCAAAGCATATATACAATGATATTTTCATTCAATTTTTGCATTGTTAAACATTTGTTTTTCCTTTGTTTTCACTTTTTGCTTTTCTTTATGAAATCAGTGATCACAAAAAACCATAAAAACAAAAATAAAAGCTGTAAAAGCAACATTTTTTTCATCTGCATAATGATTTGCTTGTTTAAATTGTGAAGTTTTTCTTAACCAAAATCATTATGCAGGTTGATCCTAAAACCCATTGAACATAATGATCCAACGCCATCTCCCAATTTTGAATACCCTGTATTTGAGGCAGAGGAAGATGACGTTGAAGAGATTCCTGATGAGATCACCCGTCTCCTTGAGCACGAAGAGAAGATCATTCAGCCGCATCTCGAAGACTTGGAAACAGTCAACTTGGGATCTGAAGATTGTGAGCGCCTGGTGAAGATTGGGGCACTTCTTGAAGGGTCTGTTAAAGAAGATTTGATCAGCTTGCTACGAGAATATTCAGATATCTTTGCTTGGTCCTATGAAGATATGCCGGGTTTAGATACAGATATTGTGCAACATTTCCTGCCTTTGAAGCCTGAGTGCGTGCCTGTGAAGCAGAAGCTCAGAAGAACTCATCCAGATATGGCAGTGAAGATCAAAGAGGAAGTTCAGAAGCAAATTGATGCGGGGTTTCTGGTGACTTCGACATATCCTCAATGGGTGGCCAACATTGTGCCTGTTCCTAAGAAGGACGGAAAAGTCCGTATGTGCGTTGACTACAGAGATTTGAATAAAGCTAGCCCAAAAGATGATTTTCCTCTACCACACATTGACATGTTGGTAGACAATACAGCTAAATTCAAAGTCTTTTCCTTTATGGACGGATTTTCCAGATATAATCAAATCAAGATGGCACCAGAGGATATGGAGAAGACAACATTCATCACACCTTGGGGAACATTCTGTTATCGAGTGATGCCCTTCGGTTTGAAGAACGCCGGAGCCACGTATCAACGAGCTATGACTACCTTGTTTCATGATATGATGCACAAGGAGATAGAAGTCTATGTTGATGATATGATTGCTAAGTCCCGAACGGAAGTTGAGCATATTGAGCATTTGTTGAAGCTTTTTCAGCGTCTGAGGAAATTCCAGCTTCGTCTGAACCCGAACAAATGTACTTTTGGAGTCCGTTCCGGCAAGTTGTTGGGTTTTGTGGTAAGTGAAAGGGGTATTGAGGTTGATCCTGCAAAGGTCAAAGCAATACAAGAGATGCCCGCACCCAAAACTGAGAAGCAAGTCCGAGGTTTTCTTGGCCGCTTGAACTACATTTCCAGATTTATATCCCACATGACTGCCACATGTGCGCCGATATTCAAGCTCCTCCGGAAAGATCAGTCTCATGATTGGACCGAGGATTGCCAGAAAGCTTTCGACAGTATCAAGGATTATCTGTCCGAACCTCCGATTTTGTCTCCGCCAGTAGAAGGAAGACCTCTGATTATGTACTTGACAGTTCTTGAAGACTCGATGGGTTGTGTACTCGGTCAACAAGATGAATCAGGGAAGAAGGAGTTTGCTATCTACTACCTCAGTAAGAAGTTTACTGATTGTGAGTCTCGATACTCTATGCTTGAGAAGACGTGCTGTGCTTTAGCTTGGGCTGCTAAGCGTTTGCGCCAGTACATGATAAATCATACAACTTGGTTGATATCCAGAATGGATCCAATTAAGTATATCTTCGAGAAGCCTGCTTTAACTGGGAGGATTGCCCGTTGGCAGATGTTGTTATCTGAGTATGATATTGAGTATCGAGCTCAGAAAGCTATCAGAGGTAGTATCTTGGCTGACCATTTAGCGCACCAGCCGATTGAAGATCATCAGTCTGTTCAGTATGACTTCCCTGACGAGGAAATTCTGTATTTGAAGATGAAAGATTGTGATGAGCCTACACTTGATGAAGGTCCAGAACCTGGTTCCAGATGGACGATGGTGTTTGATGGCGCTGTTAATCAATATGGAAATGGAATTGGGGCAGTAATTGTTAATCCCCAGGGATCGCACATTCCATTTACAGCAAGGCTAACTTTCAAATGCACGAATAATATGGCGGAGTATGAAGCCTGTATTATGGGACTTGAAGAATGCATTGATTTGAGAATCAAGTATCTTGATGTCTATGGTGATTCGGCTTTGGTTGTCAATCAGATCAAAGGTGAATGGGAGACAAATCAACCAGGTCTCATCCCATACAGAGATTATGCAAGGAGAATTTCAACTTTCTTCACAGAGGTTGAATTTTATCATATTCCTCGAGAGGATAATCGGATGGCAGATGCCCTTGCAACGCTTGCTTCCATGATTGTTGTCAGATGGTGGAATGATGTTCCCAATATTACTGTGATGCGCTTGGATAGACCCGCTCACATATTTGCAATTGAAGATGTGAAAGATGACAAGCCTTGGTACTTTGATATCAAGAATTTCCTCCAGAACCAGGTCTACCCGCCTGGGGCATCTGTGAAAGATAGGAAAACTTTGAGAAGGTTGTCAGGTAGTTTCTACCTCAGCGGTGAAGTGCTGTACAAGAGAAATTTCGATATGGTTTTGCTCAGATGCGTGGATAGACACGAAGCAAACCTATTGATGACTGAGGTCCATGAAGGTTCATTTGGTACTCATTCCAATGGACATGCCATGGCTAAGAAAATGTTGAGAGCAGGCTACTATTGGCTGACAATGGAGTCTGACTGTTGCAAGTATGTGAAGAAATGTCACAAGTGTCAAATTTATGCGGATAAGATTCATATTCCTCCGACACTCCTGAATGTGATTTCATCACCATGGCCTTTCTCTATGTGGGGAATCGACATGATCGGCATGATTGAGCCGAAAGCGTCCAACGGACATCGTTTTATTCTCGTAGCAATTGATTACTTCACCAAATGGGTTGAAGCCGCTTCATACGCGAATGTAACCAGACAGGTGGTTGTGAAGTTTATCAAGAATCAGTTGATTTGCCGTTATGGTGTGCCAGAGAGGATCATTACCGATAATGGATCCAATCTGAATAACAAGATGATGGATGAGTTGTGCGCTGAATTTAAGATTGCACACCATAATTCCTCTCCCTACAGACCTAAGATGAATGGGGCTGTTGAAGCTGCTAACAAGAATATCAAGAGAATTATCCAGAAGATGACTGTCACGTACAAAGATTGGCATGAGATGCTGCCATTTGCTTTACATGGATACCGTACGTCTGTACGCACTTCGACAGGGGCAAACCCTTTCTCTCTTGTTTATGGCATGGAAGCCGTTCTCCCAGTAGAGGTGGAGATCCCATCAATGCGAGTCTTGATGGAAGCCAAGTTGACTGATGCTGAATGGATTCAGAGTCGTTATGACCAACTGAATTTGATTGAAGAGAAGAGATTAACTGCCATGTGCCATGGTCAGTTATATCAGCAAAGAATGAAGAAAGCATTCGACAAGAAGGTCAAGCCTCGTGTGTTCCGAGAAGGTGACCTTGTGCTCAAGAAAGTTTTGTCTTTCGCGCCCGATTCCAGGGGCAAGTGGACTCCAAACTACGAGGGTCCATATGTTGTTAAGAGAGCCTTTTCAGGCGGTGCTTTGATGCTTACAACAATGGATGGGGAGGATTTCACTCGTCCTGTGAATTCAGATGCAGTTAAGAGATACTTTGCCTAAAAAAAAAAAAGGTATATGCAAATAAAAAAAAAAAAAAAAAAAGAGAATAAAAAACAGAATAGCTCGCTAAGTTGAAAACCCGAAAGGGCGGCTTAGGCAAAAATGAGCGTCTCGGTGGAGAACCCGCAAGAGTAATCCAGGCAAAAATTAGAGACTTGAAAAAAGGGAAGATATATTTGCATCCCGCTAGATTGAGTACCTCACTCTGGGGCAATCTAGGCAAAAATTAGGGATTTGGCAAGTAACTGCATCCTGACAAGACTTTCTGGTTCATCAGTCGTCATTTCGTCAGAAGGTTCTCGATTCGTCGTCAACTGAAGCTTCGGATACATCGAGATTCAAATTGGTAGAGAAAGGATCATTATGTTCAATGTAGCCCTCTTCCAATATATATCACTGATTTCAAATTTGTACAAGATCTATGGAGTCTCGCCATTTGCAGACTACCATTCTATCAAATCAATTTGAGCTTTTTTTCCAATTATTTGCACTCTTATTTGTTTCAATTCAACAAATGTTTTGCATGTTTTAAATTGATAAAATGTCATTGTTTTAAACAAATCAAATTTTTCAAAATTGTTGTTTTAAACAAAGTGAACATTCACAAGATTGAAAGGATACTCAAGAATATCTCAGTGCTCTCCCAAGGGTGGCATGATTCCCAACAGGTAAGATATTCGTTCATATTCCTGGTTTGGTGGTATCTTCTTTTCTTCAGATCTTTATTGAGGTTGTTCCTCAAGCAGAGTTGTTGTTGGGGTTGTTCCCCAATACAGTCGCAAACAGAGTGTTGTTGAAGACTTCGTTTTTCTCCAGCAGCAGTTTTCCCCTAGCATGGGTGTTTTCTTGTAGAAGTTTCGGCGGTTGATGGTTTGTCATCTTGGTGCCCCGTCATTTTCTCCAGTGGGTCGTATCCCCAGACTTTATTTGTCTCCTCAGCACAGTCATGAGTATAGCCATTGACTGATACTCCCCTCGGAGTCACGAGTAGAGCTGTCATTAATATCCCCACCAGGGTTGCAAGTGGAGTTGTTACCTCTTTTCCCCAATGCAGTGTGCCAGCAGGATTTGTCTGTTTCCTCAGCACGGTTGTTTTCTCTTTGAAGATTCGGTAAGTCAGTGGTTTGATACCCGGTACTTTACCTTCTCCCCGGCGAAGTCGTCTGTGGAATTATTGCTATCTCTCCCTCAGAGCATTTATTTCCTCTTCAGCAGAGCGGGATTTATTTTCCTACTCAGTGGTTGATTGGGTTGACATCCCAGTATTTGCAACCATCTTTTCCTCAGCGTAGTCTGCAGAGTGTTTGTTGTGGCAGTTTCGCCCGTTGAATACTCTTTCAATCCCCGATGTGGTCGGATGATGGCTTTGGCCTCCAGTGAAAGGATGTGATTTCCTGACTGTTTGTGATCCCCAGTAGAGTGGCTTGTATTGCAGAATCTACTTGTTGTGATCAGTTTGCTGTGTATTCTCCCCAAGTGGAGTGGTTCGTTGCAGAATCTACTTGTTTGATCTGTCCTCCCTCAGTGGCTCGTTCCCAAGAGAGTAGCCGACAGTTTTCCCCAGTAGAGTTGCTTATGCAGTTAGACTCTATTTGGATGATATCATGCTCCCTCAGTGGATTCTCCCCCAGTGGAGTTGTGTGGATTTGCTTCTACAGCAGTTTGTGCTTATGCATTTGTTGTTTCTCAGTTTACAGTGGGATCCCCTGCAGATATCTTTGGGATTTCTCTTGTTCCCCTACAGATTTGTCTTGGTGGCCGCTTTTGCCCGTTGTGACTTTCTGTACCCTGATTGGGTTGTTTCCTGATATCTATGATTCTCTGCTTCTTCAGCAGTACTTGCAGATCTTTGCTTTACAGCATGTAGATCTCCGCAGATTGGCTCTCCAGCTGGTTTTTCCCCTGGAAGTATAATACCGGACGTTTGGTTCCTGAACCTGTTTGTGTTAGAATTGTCTGTTTTGTCAGCATTCATCAAACATAAATCACGCATATTCATGCATATTCATAAACATTCAGATATTCATGTTGCATTTCTTGCCATATATCTTTTGTTTGTCGTGTCTCCTGCTATGGTGATATAGATCTCTTTACAGATCTCCCCAAGCAGATGTTGGGTGTTTAAAATCTCTCCATATAGAGTCAACCCCATAAGCAGAAAATGTTTGTCTTTCCTTCTGCAGTTCCCCACTGAGATATATCCTCGTGGATGACGGTTTCTTCCGTTTCCTCCCAACACATATATTGGGATGGATTTTCCTATTTGAGTTACATCCTCATTAGGACGTGTCTTTATTCAGTCTGTCCTTTCGGATCATTCCCGAATTGGCTATTTGTCAAATGTCTTGTGTTTCCCAGTGGGTTGTTCCCCAGCGGAATGTGTTTTGGGCCTCTGCCTACAAACCAGCAGTTGTAAGTCCTACCTTTCCTGGCTTTCTTAACAGAATTTGTGGTTATGCACCTTTTTATTCTCCAGCCAGAGTTTTTGGTTTTCTACCTATTACCCGGTAGTTGTAAATCCTATTTTCCTGCTCTCCAGCAGTTTGTGGTTTGTTATAACCCTATTTTGGTTTCCCGTGCGGATTTGTGATTTGTTCTATCCCCACGCGGAGTTTTTGGTCTTCTACCCCGTATTCGGTAGATGTAAACCCTAATTTTGTGGTTATCTTCATTCAATTTTTGATGTTGATTTTCCTCTGCTTGGATAAGTTGCTCAGATCAGCACTTATATCCTCAGCAAGTCTTTTGTGGATAATTGCCGTATGCTAGCAATTTTATCCCCAGTGGGTCTTTTCACCGTATGCTAGTGATTTGTTCCCTGGATCATTGGTTGTTTACCAGTGCATCCCCAGCTAGTCTTCTGTCGATAATTGCCGGATGCTCGCAATTTATCCTCAGCAGTTCGCCTTTCACTTACCCTTTTGTTGGTAATGTCTGTTGCTCCTTTTGTTTGGTTATCATTATATACCTAATTTGGTATCCCGATGCCTTTCTGTTCGGTTGATTTATCCTTTGTTAACCCAGTAACCGGTTGCGGATAATCTTCCATGCGAGTATATTATTCACGGTCTGCCGGTAATGAATAGTATATCTCATGCACTCTTCAGTCGAAACCTTTTGTGTTTCCCCAGTCGAGTAAGATTCGTTATTTCCCTTTGCGGAGTCGAATATTTCTTTGTTGTCGGATAATTGCCGGATGCTTGCAATTTATCCCTTTGAGTTGTCTTTCGTTTACCCGGATGCTTGGTATCGATGGTCTCTCTGTTGTGGTTAGTCACCTATTATATACCCAGTAACCGGTATCTCTGGTGTCTTGTCCTTTCGAGTATATTATTCACGGTCTGCCGGTAATGAATAATATATCTCATGCGCTCTTTAGTTGGAATCCTTTGTTGATTTTCCCCAACTGAGCAAGATTCGTATTCTTTGTAGAATCGAATGTCCATCCTTTAACCAGTTTGTGTTTTGGATGATGAGTGTTTTGGAAGTGAAAACCAATTCACGTTTTCGGTAGATCACCTATTATATACCCAGTAACCGGTATCTCTGGTGTTTCTTACCATGCGAGTTTATTATCTACGTTCTGACGGTAATAGATAATATATCTCATGCGAGTATTCTTATCCACGGTCTGCCGGTAATGGATATTATATCTCATGCACTCTTTGGGTTTGTGTCCCCATTTGAGTAAGATTCGTTTTCCCGTTGTGGATTCGAATGCCCATCCTGTAAGTCGATTCGCTTTTTCAAGCCCTCCTTTCAGGATGATGAGTGTTTTGGAAGTGAAAACCAATTCACATCTTCAGATTTTATCCTATAAACAACCCAGTAACCGGTTCAGGATAATTTTCCTTTCGAGTATATTATTCACGGTCTGCCGGTAATGAATAATATGTCTCATCTGAGTATTCTATCCACGTTCTGACGGTAATGGATATTATATCTCGTGCACTCTTGAGTCAATCTTTTGATTGTTTTCCCCTCAGAGTAAGATTCATTTTCCTTGTGGAATTGAATGTCCATCCTATAAACAAGTTTGCTTTTCTAGCTCTCTTCAGGATGATGAGTGTTTTGGAAGTGAAATCCAATTCACGCTTTGGTCGGTCACCTATTATATGCCCAGTAACCGGTATCCTTGGTGTTCCCTCCTTTCTGCTCCCTATTATGACCTCGGTCCCCCTGTGGAGTCAGATTTTTCCTGAGTTTGTTACCCGTATGCTCGGTAACATCTCATTTCTTTGTTACTTCCCCAGTGGAGTTTTCTTTTGCTTCTCCTCAGGAGTCAGCTTGTGTCTCTCCAATAGATTTATTTTCCATTTGGAATTCTTTTCCCCAGTGTGAGTTCTTCACTCCCCAGTGAGTTCTCTAGTCTGTTTTTCTGTTTTCCTTAAATCAGAGTCGTGTCTTGTTCACGTTATGTCAGTTTTATCTTCCCCAGTTTGGAGTCGTGTTTTGTTCGCACATTTCTTTTTCTTTTATTATCCCCATAGAGTCTTGTTAGAGTCTCTGTTCCTGGTGAGTGTACTACTCCGATGGATCGTCTTTTCTTCTGTGTGAATCATATTCCCCACAGAATTTGTGTCTCTTACATGCATACATTTGCATCATGAGGTCTCTTAGGGACCAAAATTTGTCTCATTACTGTTATTTAAGCCCATTCTACCGCGTCGAGATGAAGATTTCTAAACTTCACTTCTCCGGCTAGAATGACCTTAAATAGGGGCATCTGTAAGACCCCAATTTTGGCCCTAAGATCCCTCATGGCCCGTATCATTCATATCATAACCTCAAGGATCATTGCATGCCTTTGTCCCCTTCTAGTGGGTAGATTGCCTTGTAGGTTTGTTTCTTGATCACCAAAGCATACTTTGCATTTGTATATCTTTGCTTTCATATGTTTATCATTCAAAAAGTACAAAAATATTGTCAGTCTAACCTTGTTGCTTGCAGTTGAAGCAATCATTAGCAATTAGGTCAAAGTCAGTCATTGGTCAGTCAAAGCAATGGATGATGGCCATTCTTGTGGAATTTGGGCACCACGATCAACAATCAAGAGTTCATACAACTTGGGATATCATTTGAAGTCAAGTTCTCAAGGAATTAGGGTTTGGAATTCATCAGAAGTGCATCAATCATCCAAAACCCTAGAAAAGTCAATAGAAAGTCAAACTTGGTCAACTGTTAATTTAATCAGTGATTGGATGGATAGAATTGATCTGAAGGAGTTCATTCATGCTTGTATAAGCCTCATATATCATGTCAAGCCTCATCATGGGAGAAAATCAAGTCAATCAGAAAATTTTCCAGAAATAGAAAGTGGACCTGTAATTTCAACTGCCAAAAATGGAAACTTCTTGATCCTAAACTTACATCATGATACAAGCTTCAAATGAATTTTTGCCCAACATGAAAGTTGAAGATCTTGTTTTCCCATTTTCAAAAAGTCCAAGAACATCAAAATACCATGTGTGGTTGTCAAGATATGATCAAATCATTTTCACCAATTTTTGAACTTCAACAAGCCATATCTTTCAAACCATAAGGCCAAATTTGGTGGGGTTTTTTCCTACAAACCACATTTTTCATCCTCTTTCCAAAAATATAAATTTCATGACCTAAAACCTTGCCAATCAAAATGGCATTTTTGGACCTATTCCTTTAAAAATCAAAGTTGGACTCACAGTTGACTTTTTGATTTATGCATTTTTTCTCACTTTGGCCAATTGGGAAAGGTTTAAAATCACATTTGAAACTTGCCTCAAGTCCTAATTCATGGTCATACCACCATCCTACCACTATTTTGGACCAAAATGCAAATATGGTATTTTTTGCAATTTCCTCATATGACCAAAGCAAAGTACAGCAGTACATGTACCACTACAAACAGCACAAACATGGTCTGCTAGCAGCCTGTGCCCAGCCCAAATTCGCAGCAAAAACACACCTCCACTTCCACTTTGTCCACAATTAGCAACTTTGCAAATGAAGGCATTTACACTAAGTTAGCTTAGCACATGGTTAAGTGATGATTAACAGATGATATTTAAGGGATTCTTCTGCATTTCCAACCCTAGTTTTGCAGCAGCCACGGACCAGAAAGACACTCTCACTCTCTCTTGCATTTTTGCAAAAGCACATTTTCTGCACAAAAATTCTAAAACCCTCAAGCTGCCTTTGGTTGTTCCATCATCCATCACCAACATTGAGCTTGTTCCAACCACCAAATCACAACTGGATTGCCATTTTCTAGCTCTGTTTTTCGAAGGACCAGTCATGGCAATTTGTAATCTGCTCGTGTCCAAGCATGCTTGAGCTTAAATAGCTTCACCATCTACCATTCCAAGGCCAGGAGAGTACCTGTTTCGAGCTAAAGGATCCAAAACAACACTGCATCATCAGCTTGCTTCATCATTGGTATTTTTTTCGAATCCTCCACTTTGCCAAACTATCACATGATTAATGTAGGTCTTAGCTTGCTAAAGTTCATGCACTTTGTCTTACACGATTTGGTTGATTGATTCATAAGAAATCTGTGATTTAAGTTTTATGTACACATGATTTTTAGTTCGAATCCCATTCCATGGTGTTTTATGCTGAAAATGTTGCTTGGTTTAGTCATCACCATGCTTGAATGAAGCTATTAGGGTGTTCAATTTCTATTTCTGCACATTTCGAAAATCCAAGTTGCATGGGGATTGTGATTGTATGCTGTTCATGCCAAACTTAACCCTGACCAGTTTTTCTCATGAGTGATTATGTTTTGTTGTTGGTTGAGTTTAGATGTTGGTAGTTGTTGCAATGCCATGTTATTGTGTGATGTTGCTTGAAGTTTGTTTCTATGAGCTGAACATGTTAGCCATGCTGTTGTTAGTTGTTTATTTGTTGGAATCTCAATTGATGATAGTGTTGATGACCTCAATGTTGATTACATGGTGAACACATGATGCTGAAACCATGTTGCTGCTTGTTTAAAACTCTAGGAACATGTCCAGAAATCCACCTTGATTCATGTTATGTTTATTTGTGTTGAATGCTGTTTGTTTATTTCATTTGGTTACATGATGATGAAATTGATGCTGCTATACCATGCTGCTAAAATCCTGTTGCAGTTTTGAAATATGAATGTATGCTGTTGTTTGAGTTGCAGTAGGAACATCACCATTGCCATGTTAGTGTTGGTTTTGCTTGGTTTGATGATGATGAAACATGATGATGAATACCATTGCTGCATATGCCCATGCTGATGGACAACTTCAAACTTGCTCATAATATCCATGCTGTTGTGTGCTGTTGTATGTTTTGTTGAGATGTTTGATGAACACATGAATACTTTGTTGCTATGCTGAATTTCAATTGATTATGATTGATTTCCATTGCCCTGCTGTTCAAACCTGACCATTGCCCAAAAAACCATTTGATTTATGCTGAATGCTGTTGTTTGTTGGCTGTGTGAGCATCACCATGAAAACCATGCTGCATTTTTTAAAACCCTCATTGATTTGTCAAGGCTATGCTGTTGGGTGGTGTGGTCGAATCATGTTGTTTAATGTTTGTTGATACCATGAAGATAATACCATGCTGTTGTTTATTTGGTTTGGTTGATAAATAATGATGAATGTGTGATTGGTGATGAACCATGTTGCTGTCCATGCCAAACCATAAACTCTGCCCAGATTTTTTCCCAAATGCCATGTTGTTGCTGTTATTTGTTTTGGTTGGTGCTGCTTGATGAGGTTCTTGCTATGCTGATTGTCCATGCTGTAGACTGATGATGAATTTATGCTGTTGTTCAAACCATCCTGTCCAGAATTTCATGCTCATGTTTGTTTGTTGCTGGACGATGCTGCCTGTACCAATACCATGTGGCTTATATGCGGGTTGAATGTTGTGTTGATGTTGAAAATACTGAATGCCATGGCTGCATAAACCCTGCTGCAGATTTGAAATATATTGAATGCTGTTGCTTACTTGCTGTTATGATGATTACATGACAGTGATGAATATGCTGCTGCTGTTTTGAATTTGCTCATAAAATCTACATGTTTTTGTGTTAGCTGTATTTGGCCGTGAGTGTTTGATTGTTGCATAGTGGTGATGACTGTTTGATTGCATGATGAACATAATACTTTGCTGTTGTTTGAACATAAGCTGCCTACATGATGAATGCTATGCTGTTGGAATTGTTGGTCGAAGTTTTGTGTTGCTGTTGAGCTTGGAAATGCCAATGCCATGTTTAGTTGTTGCTGTGCATTTAAGGTGGTTTGAACGATTGTTTGAAGCAAAACCTGTTTTGCTGTTGGCCAAACCCTAGGGTTTATGTCTTAAACCCAGAAATTCATCCATTGGCCAGCTTTACTGTTTTATTGGCTGAGAGCCAATCAAAACATTTCCTTTCCTCCACTCAAAACGCGCAGCTTTGATTAATGAATCCAAAATTACTAGTTTGCCACTGCGTTGACCTTTGTTGACCACTAGTTCATGTTGTTTGTTCATATTTCATCCAAATGTTCATCAACTTCCACAATTCATTTTAAATTCATTTTAACTCCAAAAATTGTGAGATTTTTTGCATTAAACTCATGAATGTGTCTAGTATTTTATGGTGAATTTTAATTAATTTTCCATGGTCTGGATTTTAAATGATAAATATTTTCTTGACATGTATGCCAAAATGATACATTGTGCCAAATCTTTTGTGAAATACTCATGTCATATCCTTTGAGCCTGAAATTTTTTGTGGTGAAACTAGACACATTGACCTTTGTTTCCATATAGACTTTGTGCATTTCCCATTTGTGGTTTGTGAGCTTTGAATTTTTGAAGTTATGTGTTACATTTGGTGCTATGCCATGATCATGTATTTTTCCAATTTTTGTTCACATGCTTCCTCTTATCCAAATCACTTGAAATTTTGCATGAATGATCCCTTGCATGTCTAATTGATGTATGAATTTTCTTGGAATTAATCTTGCTGTTTTCCATTTGATTGAGAATTTTCTTCCATACTTGGTCATTTGTTGACTTTTTGTGCTATGCCTTGCCAAATCTTTTGTGAAATTCTCAAATCTTATTGTATGACCTTGAAATTTCATACGTGATAACTAGACACTTCAAGCTTTGCATTGGTGTTAATCTCATTCATTTCTCTTCTGTTTTCAAATTGATATGATTTTTTGAAGTTGACCCATGCTTGTTGACTTTCACCATGCTTACTTGAATTTGGTTTGACTTCATGATTTTACTTGAATGCCTTCCTCTCATCCAAATGCATTGAAATTTGACATGCTTGCTATGTTAGATGTTAGGATTGAGTGTGATTTATTTCATAATTTTTGGGATTGTTTGAGTTGACTTTTGAATGAAGTCTTTGCTGTTGACTTTTGTATGCTTCTCTTGCCATGCTTTGCATCCTTTTGCATATGAAATGACCATGATGCATGATTTTATTATGAATCCAATTGAGAATGCTTCTTGAATGTTTAAATTTGGTTTGGGTTGACTTTTTCTTGCTGCCTTGACTTTTTCTTGCATCTTTGACCCTAGGCTAGTCCTAGTGGTCTTGTAAGCTTACAATTGAGCTGTTTGTTTCAGGTTAAGCACCAATGCCTTGAGGATCATTCAAATATTTGTTTGAGTTGAATTATATGATGTGCTAACCTTTGTTTTGTAGGTGACTCATATGCTTGAGTCTTTGTGCCTTGCACAATTGGTCCCTCTGTGGTTGACTATTGGGTTATTTCCTTTTGATTTTGATTGTTGACTTGTTTACTAATGAGTTTGACTTTTTCAGGTACTTTAGTTGCCTAAGTTCTCTGAACTTGTTTGCTTGCTTTGCTTTTTAGCATTTGCTTTGAGGTATAATTACTTCTTCTTCATGTAGTCTGGAGACCCGGTCTGTTATTTGACCGGGCAAACTGTCTGAAGCCCTCCTTAAGAGGCAATGCCTGTGTTTGTTTATATTTGTCCTAAGCAGGAAAAGTCCTTCAAGTAAGGCAATTGGTGGAAGGTAGGGATAAGCAATCTATCCCCCACTATTCAGTGTGTCCTCTCTTTGCTCCCATTACATGGTTGAAGCAATGAGATAAAAACCCAAGATCTAATCGAGTCAATAATGTGGAGAGAGTTCCTACTTTCTGAACTCCCACACTTTCTTTGATGCTCTCTCTGATTTGAGATAGAAGCAATGAGGTACACCCCTCATCTCCTTTTCATCTGTTTCACCTGAGCCCCTCAATGGCCAGGTTAAGAGCAACCTTCACCCATTACAGTGGACTTTTAAAGTCAAACCCTTTTGTGTGAGCCCCCCCTTTGTTTGGCTATAGAGTGTGCTGTTTGATATTCATTGATTGTTTGATTGGCTTCATGTGCACTTGTTTGCCTGTATGCTATGCATTTATCATCATCATCAATTGCCATTAATGCATGATCACCTCATTTGTTTTGTGATGCTATCATTGTTGTTTGCCCATTGAGGACAATTGTAAGTCCATCTCTTTTGGCATTTGCTCCTGTGATATGGAAGGATAGAGTGTAAGACCTCATTGGTCACTCATATCTTCTGTTATCTGTTTGTATGTGAGGATACAGTTATAAGTCCCTGTAAGTTGGCATCTGTTGTCCTGTGATCATAATGTGATCTGTTTGATTTGTATGTGAGGTTGCAGTTATAAGTCCCTGTAAGTTGGCATCTGCTTTCCTGTGATCATAGTTTGTTCATCTGTTTGTGTGAGAGGTTGCAATTATAAGTCCCTGTAAGTTGGCATTTGCATTCCTGTGATCATATTGTTGCTTTTGTTCTTGTATGTGAGGATCCATTGTAAGTCCCTGTAACGTGGCATTGGATTTCCTAGGAGCATACTGTGAAGTTAACCTAAGTCCAGATAGATTGGCAGTTGACTTCCTATTTCATCTTTGTTTTCTTTTGAGGAGATTGGTGTAAGTCCATTGAGTGGCTTCTGATATCCTGTTCTGTTTTAGGAGACTGGTGTAAATCCATCTATTGGTATCCGGTATCCGCCTTTTTATTTCTTTGCCTGTGGAGATTAGTGTAAGACCATTGAGTGGCATCTGACATCCCGTTTTGTTTTAGGAGATTGGTATAAGACCATTGATTGGCATCCGATATCCGCCTTTCTTGTTTGTTTGTTATTATTAATTGCCATTCCAAAGGACACACTTGAATCATCTGCTATATGATCTCAAGAAGTGAACCTTCTAAGAAGTTTTACTATCCATCCTCATCCATTCATCATTCATTATGTCCTAGACTTTTTCACACTTTATCTTTCAAATTTGACATAAGTGTTGTGCAAACATCTTCATGTTTTTTTAACTAAAAACCTGGACTCAAGTCCTTGACCTTTTTTCAAACTCCATTTTCATAATACTCATCTGAATTGATCTTAATTATACTTTGACTCCATTTTCATAATCATAATCAGTAATTCCACTCATTCACTTGTTTTGGCTTTGTCCATTAATCTTTTCATACATGAGCTATAGGTTTGATTTATCTTAGTGGTTGATGTTAATCTCACCTTCTGTCTTTAGTGATTGAATTGTAAGTCTTCCTCGCCTATTATAGGGTTAACCCCTCTCTGGCCAGTTGAAGCTGTTCTCACATGGTGGACGTTGTTGTTTGTATAAGGTTGAGTTTTCTCCCGTGGATAACGTAAGACCTAGGGTTTGTGTTTAAAATTGAACCTAACCCACTTTTGGAAATCTTTTAGCCGAACTACGGCGTTCTGATCCTTACCTTTGATGGAAGGTACGTAGGCAACGGGTTCATCCGTTCGAACCCAATAACCCAATAACAAATAAAAATGTATATTCTTTTCTCACCATCCCAATCATGTTTGCACAATATTTATGTCATAACAAATAACAATCTTTTACAACAAGTGTGAAAAGGGCTCCCTAGGAGTACCTAGGACGTAGTGGGTGCCTAACACCTTCCCATTGCGTAATTTACCCCTTACCCAGACTCTCTGATCTTTTTATTAGTTTTCTACGTGTAAAACTTCTTAGGCTTTTGTTCGCTTTTTAGCCAATCCTTTGGATAAATAAAAGTGCGGTGGCGACTCGAAAATTTTCAATGTATCTCTTAGCTTATGATTTAATCGATAGATCATATAGCGACGAATACACCGCTACACTGCTGGGAAAAACAACATCTGAAAAGCGAAAACCATTTACCGATGGTTAAAACTTGATATTTACCGATATCAACTTCAGCAAGACCATTTACCGATGGTTGCTGGGCGATAATTTGATGTAGAAAGGAAGCAAGACCATTTACCGATGGTGGCTTCAGAGCAAACTTGATATTTACCGATATCAAGGCCATTTACCGATGGCTGCTGCAACTGGGAATTCGATATTTACCGATATCGAAGAAAACTGGGCCATTTACCGATGGCATCTCTGCTTGGAGAGAAACAAAATCTTTGTAGTGGAACCAGACAAGACGTTTACCGACGACTTCTGGGGGTCTTGATTTTATTAACAAGAGAACAAAGAATGACCAGACATTTACCGATGACTAGGATGGTACTCGATGTTTACCGACATCGAAAGATGATGTTTACCGACATCAAAAAAAATGACCAGACATTTACCGATGACTGGGTGAAACTCGATGTTTACCGACACCGAAACAATGGTGTTTACCGACACCACCAAAAAAATGACCAGGCATTTACCGATGACTGGGTGAGACTCGATGTTTACCGACACCGAAACAATGGTATTTACCGACACCAAAAAATGGAAACACACGCGGGTGTTGAAATGACACTTACTGGTATCACAAGATCAAAACTGGGATATGTTGAGGCAATACTGAACACTTGCTGGGGGTCTCACTGGAGAGAAATAAACTTTCTGTCACCATCGGGTGAGGAAATAAACCTCTGTGGGGATGATCAATTCTGAATGCTGTCAAAGCAACTGTAGCAGACGGGCTGTGCTGATGTTGAACAAAATGATCCGCCTCTGCCGGGGATACAGTCTGATGGAGTTTCGAACACATGAATGCATATGTTTGAATTTTTCTATGGCGTAATGCTCCATATGGGATGGAAATGCTACGCAGTTTTGAGGATGCAATGATTACTATATGCAATGCAGTATGATGAGAACTCCGCTGGGGGAGTACACAGGACGACTGTGCTGAGAAATCTTCAAGGCAAATCCGCTGGGGGAAAACAAGGCAAATGTCGGGGAACCAACAATACCAATCCACTAGGGGAAGACGAGGCAACTCGCTGGGGAGTAATAAAGCAACTCTGCTAGGGGACAACAACGGTAAACTGCTGGGGATAGCCCAATCAATCCACACAAAAAAAATTCCGCTTGGGGAAATAAAAATTCCGCTGGGGGAAATTAAAACAGTCAACTCTCTGGGGATAAGACTTATACAGATAAAATAGACTGTGTTGTGGGGAATAACTGTTACTCCGCCGGGGACAACCCACAATATTCACAAGTAGAATCAACTCAGCTGGGGACACGGATATCAATCTGCTATGGCCATTTGTCCAATCCACTGGTAGGATGAACTCTGCTGGAGAGATAACTGCTTCGCTGGGGAAGGCTTCAAACAAACCATAGTTAGGAGAATGACTCTGTCTGGGGAAAGCACTGCTGGGGAATGCTCAGGTGACGACCTGCACAACGGAATAACAGACACCCCGGGGAGTACATGGACAAGATACGCTCAAGTGTCCTCAACATTCAAAATGATTTTCAAATGTTTTAAATTTTTCTGCACGTCATTGTTTAGCCTTCATGTTTTTATATGCAATGTTTATCAAAAATTCGGACGTTTTTGCAAACAAAACAGTAAAAATAAAAACAGGAGAACAATTTATCTGAATAACGACTTTTATTGATTGAAAATGTGCCTGAAAAGGCAAATACATTGGGAAGCAATTCCTAGAAAGAGGTAATTGCGCACAAAAGGAAAATAAACTATCCTAATGGCAATGTGAACACGGCATTCACTGTTTTCCAACTCTGTTATAACTCATAGATCATCAGTTTCCTCCCAATTCCTTGCTTTCTGAGAAGACTGACTGGACCGATCACATCTTTCGAGATGGCAGCTGACGAAGCATGATGAAGTACAGATAACTCAGACTGTAGTCTTCGCTCTAATCCCTCTTTTGGCTGGATCGCCCTTTCGGGTTTTCAATCCACCGGGATACCCATTTTTGCCTAAGCCGCCCTTGCGGGTTTTCGACTTACCGGGTGTACAATTTTTTTCATTTTTATCCCTAACTTTTGCCCGAACCTTTTCTTTCTGTTTTTTGGTTCGCCGGGATGCCCATTTTTGCCTGGACTCTTTTATTCTTTTCGTCCAGCGGGTCAATTTATGCGAAGTATTTTTTGACTACATCTGAGTTAACAGGGGACGGAAAATCTTCACCGTCCATTGTTGTAAGCATCAAAGCTCCACCGGAGAAAACCTTCTTCACAACATATGTACCTTCGTAATTAGGAGTCCACTTGCCCCTGTTATCTGTACCGGGAGGAAGGATCCTCTTCAAAACTAGATCGCCAGTTTGAAATGTCCGAGGACGCACCTTCTGATCAAAGGCTCGCTTCATCCTTCTCTGATACAACTGCCCATGGCACACGGCTGCTAACCGTCTCTCTTCGATAAGGCTTAACTCATTAAACCTTGTTCGAATCCACTCGGCTTCGTCCAGCTTGACATCCAATAATACCCTCAGAGAAGGGATCTCCACTTCAACAGGTAGGACTGCTTCCATACCATACACAAGGGAGTAGGGGGTTGCCCCGGTCGACGTACGTATTGAAGTACGGTATCCATGTAGAGCGAAAGGCAACATCTCATGCCAATCCTTGTACGTAACGACCATCTTTTGCACAATCTTCTTGATATTCTTGTTAGCTGCCTCTACAGCACCATTCATCTTTGGTCTGTAAGGAGAAGAATTGTGATGTTCAATCTTGAAATCTCTGCAAAGCTCTTTCATCATCTTGTTGTTGAGATTCGAACCATTATCAGTGATGATTCTCTCGGGGACTCCATAACGACAGATGATTTCTTTCTTGATGAACCGGGCAACCACTTGTTTGGTGACGTTGGCATAAGAAGCTGCTTCTACCCATTTGGTGAAGTAATCGATCGCAACCAAGATGAAGCGATGTCCATTCGAAGCAGTGGGCTCTATCTTCCCAATCATATCGATGCCCCACATGGCAAACGGCCAAGGCGAGTTCATGACATTCAACGGGCTTGGTGGTATATGCACCTTATCAGCATAGATTTGACACTTATGGCACTTCCGAGCATATTTGAAGCAATCGGACTCCATAGTCATCCAATAATATCCGGCTCTCAGCAATTTCTTCGACATTGCATGACCACCAGCGTGGGTACCAAACGAACCCTCGTGCACTTCTTGCATCAACATGTCTGCTTCGTGTCTATCCACGCATCTGAGCAAGACCATGTCAAAGTTCCGCTTGTACAGCACATCATCCTGATTCAGATAAAAGCTTCCAGCTAGCCTTCTCAGGGTCTTCTTATCATTCTTCGACGCACCCTCAGGATACTCTTGAGTCTTAAGGAAGTTCTTGATGTCATAATACCACGGTTTATTATCAATAGCAACAACAGACTCGGCTGCAAACACATACGCAGGCCTCTCGAGTCGATTCACAGCAATATGTGGCACATGATTCCACCAATGAACCTTTATCATAGAGGATAAAGTAGCCAAAGCATCAGCCATTTGATTTTCATCCCGAGGGATATGATACAACTTCACCTTCTTGAAGAACGTCAGTATCCTTCTGGTGTAATCTCTATACGGAATCAAATGTGGCTGGTTCGTATTCCAATCTCCATTGACCTGATTGATCACTAGAGCAGAATCTCCAAATATGTCAAGTGTTTTGATCCTCAGATCAATGGCTTCTTCTATCCCCATGATGCAAGCCTCATACTCAGCTTCATTGTTGGTGACGTCGAATGTCAATCTAGCAGAAAAAGGTATATGAGCACCTTTGGGATTGATCAACACTGCCCCAACACCATTACCGTTCATATTCACAGCCCCATCAAACATCAGTGTCCACTTGTCATCAGGATCTGGTCCTTCCTCGACAAGCGGCTCTTCACAGTCTTTTATCTTCAGATACATGATGTCTTCATCAGAGAATTCAAACATCATTGGCTGATAATCATCGATTGGTTGTTCGGCAAGATAGTCTGACAGAATACTACCTTTGATGGCCTTTTGAGACGTGTACTGAATGTCATACTCTGTTAAGATCATCTGCCAACGGGCAACACGTCCGGTGAGAGCCGGCTTCTCAAAGATGTATTTCACAGGATCCATCTTAGAAATCAACAGAGTAGTATGGTTCAACATATACTGCCTTAGTCGGCGAGCAGCCCAGGCCAAAGCACAGCAAGTTTTCTCGAGCAGTGAATATCTTGTTTCACAGTCGGTAAACTTTTTGCTTAGGTAGTATATGGCATGCTCTTTTCGACCAGACTCGTCATGCTGACCCAATACACACCCCATTGAAGTCTCAGTAACTGATAGGTACATTATCAGCGGCCTCCCTGGAACTGGAGGAATCAGGATTGGAGGTTTCTGTAAATATTCTTTGATCTTGTCAAAAGCTTTCTGACAATCATCATTCCATTTGATCGCCTGGTTTTTTCTGAGCAGTTTGAAAATTGGTTCACATGTGGCAGTTAGATGAGATATGAACCTTGCAATGTAGTTCAACCTCCCTAAAAACCCACGGACTTGCTTTTCCGTTTTCGGTTCAGGCATCTCTTGAATAGCTTTGACTTTTGCTGGATCTACCTCAATCCCTTTCTCACTGACAATGAAGCCTAAAAGCTTCCCGGATCTCACCCCAAACGTACACTTGTTCGGATTCAGCCTCAGTTTGAATTTGACCAGTCTGTCAAATAACTTCTGCAGATTAAACAGGTGCTCCTCTTCCGTCTGCGACTTCGCAATCATATCATCCACGTACACTTCGATTTCGTTGTGCATCATGTCATGAAAGAGAGTCGTCATTGCCCTCTGATAGGTAGCACCGGCATTCTTCAACCCGAATGGCATTACTTTATAGCAGAATGTGCCCCAAGGTGTAATGAATGTCGTCTTTTCCATGTCCTCTGGCGCCATCTTAATCTGATTATAGCCTGAGAAACCGTCCATGAAAGAGAATACCGAGGACTGAGCCGTATTATCAACCAATACATCGATGTGAGGTAATGGGAAATCGTCTTTCGGACTCGCTCTGTTCAAATCCCGGTAGTCGACACACATTCTGACTTTGCCATCCTTCTTTGGCACAGGAACAATGTTGGCAACCCACGGCGGGTAACTTGTAACAGCCAGAAAACCTGCATCCCACTGCTTCTGAACCTCTTCCTTGATCTTGACAGCCATATCAGGACTAGTTCTGCGAAGCTTCTGCTTGACCGACGGACACTCTTCTCGGAGAGGTAACCGATGCACCACAATGTCTGTATCCAGACCCGGCATATCTTGGTATGACCAGGCGAATATTTCCACATATTCTTTCAGCATCTCAATCAGCCTCCTCTTGACAGAGTCTTCTAAAGCAGCCCCGATCTTGATCTCTCTTCTGGCTTCCTCAGTACCCAGATTAACGATTTCCAACTCCTCCTGATGAGGTTGGATGACCCTTTCCTCTTGCTTCAGTAGTCTGACCAATTCTGCAGGGAGTTCACAGTCTTCCTCACTCTCCTCTTCAGCTTGGTAGATGGGATTGTCGAAATCATACTGAGCCATAACAGAGTCGTTCACAGTGGATGCCAAAATATCACTTCTGCATGTTTAATGTTTTGTTTTTAGAAAAGATTTCAATAAAGTCACGAAAAACAAAAAAAACATTGCCATTTTTATTATTTTGAAAAAATGGAAAATCAAAAAAGAAAGACAAAGATCTCAAAATTTGATCGCAAAACGTCCTTTATTTATAAACATTGTAAACATGATGTGGCCCTATAATGAACCACTACGCCCTGGGCGGAACGTAGGGTTTTCATGCAAAATGAAAAAACAAAGGAAAATTACTCTGTCAGTAGAGTAACTTGGACCACTTCTTCAGCCGTCCAATTGTTGATAGACTCGCCTGGTGCACAAGGGCGGACCCAGACATCCAAATCACAGTCACTGTCTTCACCATCAGTAGCAAAGACATCTCCATGGTTCATCAGCCCAGCGCTGGTAAAGGTACTCGGACCTGCTTGTACGCTCTGCTCTGCTCGGAGAGGCTCGTACCCAATGCCGAATTTGTCTTCTTTGATTGGCAAGTCAACCATCTTGCCCCAGCCTTCAGCTTTGCCAGAGTCAACCACCTCTTTGGCCTGCTTGTACGATGAAATCGAAGCACCAGGCTTCCTCTGCTCAGCACAAGCTACCCCTTCAAGCGCCACAGTCTCAAATGCCTGGCACAGAGTTTCATGGATCTCGCCATCTACCTCGACATACTTGAATGAGGAGAGATGACTCACCAGAATCTCTTCTTCGCCACAGACGGTCACAATCTGACCGTTCCAGACATATTTGAGCTTTTGATGGAGAGTCGACGAAACTGCCCCAGCCGCGTGTATCCATCGACGCCCCAACAAACAGCTATATGCAGGCTGAATGTCCATCACATAGAAGATGACATCGAACACTTCCGGACCTATCTTCACCGGCAGTGTGACTTCACCAAAGACAGAACGCTTGGATCCATCAAATGCACGAACTATAAGGTCACTGGGAGTGAGCACGACTCCCTCAACATCTATCTTCTTCAAGATCTGCTTGGGTAGGACATTCAGGGACGACCCGGTGTCTACCAGCACGTGAGATAAAACAGCACCTTTGCACTCCATAGTGATGTGCAAGGCTTTGTTATGATTACGTCCCTCAGGCGTTAGGTCTAGGTCAGTGAAACCTACACCGTGCCTGGTACTCACATTGGCTAGCACACCCTCCAACTGGTTGACGGATATCTCTTGCGGGACGTACGCCATGTTCAGCATCTTCAACAAAGCGTCCCGGTGTGCCTCAGAGCACATCAGCAAAGAGAGTATTGAAATCTTTGACGGAGTCTGGTTGAGCTGATCTACAATCTTGTAGTCACTCTTTTTGATAATCTTCATGAACTCCTCAACATCTTTTTCGAAAGAACCCTCAGCCTCCTTCTGAGCCGGTTCCTCGTCAACCACTGCTTGTTTACCCTTAGCCCTTGCGGATGCCTCAGCAGTAGCATCCCTCAGAGGCTGAGGAGCAAACAGTCGTCCACTCCTGGTGAAACCTCCTGGTCCTCCAACATTGTCCACCACTGGACTTGCAACAGCAGGAGTTTTCACTGGAGCACTGATAGTTACTGGCGCTTGACTAACTGGCCTTGTCTGATTACCAGCCCTTCTATCATTGCGATAGGCGTTGTCGTACCTCCACGGAACAGCCCTACTATTTTCCACTTGCCTTCTGCCAGGCGCCACAATAGTAGTTGGTGCACGGATGGTTACCGGAGCTGGAATGGTAACGGGAGTATTGCTCGTTGTAGGTGCACTGACAACCCCACGCCCTCGTCCTTCAGACGGCTTGAAATATATGGTGACAGTAGACACTGCCCCATTCTCTTTAACGGCCCGGCTGAACTGGAGACAACCCTCATCAATTAATCTTTGAATACCAGCCTTCAGCTGGTCACAACCATTGGCAGCATCTGAACAACTCACACAGTCTTCATTACAACCCGGGTCAACATCCCCCTTCAGCAAACGGCCCTTTACTATCATCAGTGAAGTCTGAACATCTTCCACGTTCACAACCAAATCCTCAGCCTCTCCTCCTTCAATATTGTTAACCCTACGCCCGCCATGCTGAGGCATAGGATTGTTCACCATGTTCGGCACTGGAGCGAAATTGATTGCCTTAGCATCAATCAAGTCTTGAACCTTATGTTGCAGAGATCGGCATCTTTCTGTATGGTGGCCTGGTGCCCCAGAATGAAAGTCACATCGGACGTTTGCATCATATCCAGGAGGTAAAACCGTTGGAGGAGCCACTGTACGCAGCTCAACAAACCCTAACCGGAGTAGTTCGGGCAATAGTTCAGCGTACGACATTGGCAATGGATCAAAACGTCGATCAGCCATCCTCTGCTTGGGCTGATACGGACGTTGCTGCTGTTGTTGTTGTTGTGGTTGTTGTTGAACTCTCTGTTGTTGTTGTGGACGAGGTTGAGGTGCAGGAATAGTCACTACAGCCACTGGACGGTACTGATCTCTACTTGCATTGGCTCTATACACACCCCCTCTGTGTTGTACAGCATTGGTCTCTCCTTCTCTACGGCGAGGTGCCCCAGAGAAGGGTTTCTTCGAAGACGACGAAGAACCTGCGTCATGAATCCTCCCAGCTTTGATCAAACTTTCTGTTCTTTCGCCACAGATGACGACGTCAGAAAAACTTCCGAATGAGCAGCTTCCCATCCGGTCCATATATACACCTTGCAGAGTACTGATGAACATGTCAGTCAACTCCCTTTCCAGCATAGGGGGTTGAACTCTCGCAGCTAGTTCACGCCATCTCTGGGCGTACTCCTTAAAGCTTTCATTATTCTTCTGACATAGACTCTGCAGCTGAGTCCTGGTAGGAGCCATGTCCATATTATGCTTATACTGTCTGAGGAACGCTTCACCCAGATCTCTCCAGCATCTGATGGAATCCCGCTTCAACTCCATATACCAATCCAAAGACGCCCCAGATAGGCTGTCTTGGAAGAAATACATCCACATCTTCTCATCATCAGTGTATGCGGATATCTTTCTGTAGTATGCCTGCACATGGGTGCGAGGGCAGGAGGTACCGTTGTATTTATCAAATGACGGCGCCTTGAATTTGTGCGGGATTCTCAGTCCTTCAACTAATCCCATATTTGTAACATCAAAACCGAGAGAGTTTTGACATTCTATTGCCCTGATCTTCTCAGCAAGGGCCTCGACTTTGCGATCTCTCGCATCATTTCTGCCCAAAATGTCTTCGTCTTCACTGAGCATAGTGAACAAATCCTCTTGTCTGTCAACAATCGGAATTCTGTTACGGGCCGGAGCATGGATGACTCTGGCACTAGCAGCATCTGGAGCAATAGGTTGACCATCAACCCGGATACCCCTCAACTCTTCACCTACAGCATAGTTGTTGACGGGAATAGCAGCAGCAGGGATGTCAGGGACTGGATTTCCTTCTGGTAGAGCCTGGTTGGGCGGTGGAATTGCAGCTTCTTGTCTCTGAACTAGTGCTCGGAGCTCTTCTTGGCCTTGTGCAACCCCTTGCATCATGTGCATGAACTGGGCCATGTTAGCCCTCATCTCTGCCAACTCAGCTTGTACTTGATCCATGTTGCGTTGATGGTTGAGCCTCGTTGAGTAGCGGTGTTGTCTTTGATCAGCTAACCTGCCTGAACACAGGAACCCACAGTAAGAAGACGACACAAGAACACCTGTTATGCAAATGATATGAGTATGATGTTTTATGATATGCATGATGCACATGAGATGCTCATTTCTCAGGCATTCAAAGAGCCTGACCCTTTCTGAAAAGATGGCAACCTGCAGCAACAAGAGAACAACAGATACAGGGAAAAATGAAAGCAACAGAGAAATGCTGACAACCTTATCTATACATAAGGGTAAAAAGGTCATACAACCAAGTCAACAGAATATTCGCATAAACAGAGTACAAAGAAAAGAATCCCATCCAACAAGCCTGGAGGTGATTCTCGATAACAAAGATTCAAAAGACGGATTACAAGCAAATGAATCCCATCCAACAAGCCTGGAGGTGATTCTCAACAAATACAACCAAAGGTACAGTCTAGGACAGACGGTCTTCTGGGATGAGAGTCTTCAGGTAATGGCACTGGTCTATCAACAGTGTGCATTCTGAACATTCTGGTAATGGAGTGATCTTCTCCTTCAACTGTCTTCTGAGCTCCAAGACTTCTCCTCCAAGATAGTCCTCTGATTTCTGTCTCAACTCCATCTCCTTCTTCAACTGAGTGTCTTTGTCCTTGAGTTGCTTCTCCAGGTCTCTGATCTTCTTCTGATAGTTGACTTCTGCTCTCTGTAGCCTCAGACATTCCCTATGCTCTGCGTCCAACATAGACTCTACCTCATCATATGATCTCTTCTTGCTCCTTGCTCTGCTAGTATCCTCTCCTTGCACTTCCCTGAGTTGATGGGCCAAGTGCAGCTTATCAGCCTTAGCTTTGTACAGCTCCATCTGAGTGTCTTGCTCCTTCTCTCTCAGACGACGACTCTCCATCAGGGCTTGCTTATAGTGTTCAGCAGGCACACTATCAGCAAGAACCAAAGGTGGTTGCTCTCTCAACGGCGCCATCCTATCGTAGGGTAGCAGCAAAGTTTCCACTCTCTTCTTTACCCAATCAGTGTAATCGGGCATTGCAATGGCAAACTTCTTCCCTAAGACAGATCCATCCCTGACCCCAAGAGATCTCCAGGCTTTCCCTATCTGCTCCAACCTAACAGGGTCATCCTTCTTCTCAAAACACACACTCTCAGCTATCTCAGCTTCAAGTGGTCTTCTACTCATAACAAACCCTAGCTGGCGAAGGGAGAGAACTGGGTTGTAGTTGATGCAACCTTTGGTCCCCACAAGTGGCACGTTCCGGAATGCACCACAACTCATGATAACGTCTTTTACGTCCATCCGGTACGACTGCCATCTGATGTCGTAAGAGGTAAGTGACATGACCCTCTGAGTCCACTTAAGAGTGCTCTGGGTATCCACAAATGGTCCACTGACTGGCAGAAGAGACATGAACCATCTGAAAAGGAGAGGTAAGCAGCACCTGATGGCTCCACCCTTACCATGCCTACTGTGGATGGCATAGTAAGTATCAGCTAGAAGGGTTGGGACTGGATTCCCTCTGATGAAGATACTGATGGCGGCATGGTCAATGAAATTTGGCATACTGGGAAATAGGACAATCCCATAGATCATGGCGGCAAGCTGTGCGTGAAAAACTTCCCAATTCCCCTTCTTTGCTTCATTTCTGGCAACCCTCAGAAGAAACTTCAACGGCAAACCCATAACTTCCCCACAGGGCTTCCAATTCTCACCCACTTCCTTAACACTCATCTGGAGAGCTCTGGCAATCAATCTGAAGTCAACCTCCTTCGGGACGTCCAAAAAGGGTGTTTGATGCTGAACCGGGACGTTCATCAGAATAGAGTACTCCTCGAGAGTAGGTGCTAGCTGATAATCTTGAAATGTGAAGCATCTAAGCTCCGGGTCATAGAACTGAAGAAGTGTCTGCAACGGCACTGGGTCAACTACTGTCTTCAGCAAAGTCAGGATATCTCCATACTGTCCAACAAAACTCCTCAGACGATCATCAGTCACAAAGCTACCCAACTCAATCAGAGACGTCAAAGGCTCCCGGTGAAAAACGTAGATACAAGTCTTCCGCTTTGGCTCTGGGACTGTTGCCATCTCTATCGGCGAATCAAACTCTGGAATGTACCTGAGGAATGATATGCATGCAAGGATCAGTTTTTTTTTCTTTTTTTCTTTTTTTTTTTGATTTTTTTTATTGCGTTTCTTTTGAAAAATAAATATGCTATGATGCACATGATGCAGACTGGACTGGCTGGTTGTGCAATCTCTGATCACAAAGTTGAAGCTTCAGTCGAAACTCGGAACTTAAATCCAACTTAAGGTTAACTGAACATTGTCTGAGCTGAACTAGAGTCACCAACAGAACCATAAGTCACCAACAGGTACCTGTAATGATCAACCCTTTCCCACTCACGGGTGTAGTCTAGGCCAGGGTAAGGTCAAGAGAAACGCAGCATAAATAACCTTTCGCAGAATATCATCCTGTGCACACCCGATGTATGCACCAATAATATCCCACCAGGGTCTGAACTGCTCGTGATATCAATGTTCCGCTAAGTGGCGTACACCACCCGCTTCCCATGAATCACTCTATTCCTAGGTTTCCTAGATTTCACTCATGGTCTGGGTATTGGACCTTTTACCTCAACTGACTCCCACCCCACAAAGAAAAACAGACAACCAGCCAGGCAGAATGAATAATGAATATGAATGCAAACATTAATGCACACAATCAATGCAATCAATAAATGAAATGAACAAATAAAGAATGCAATAAATAAACACAGCACACAGCAACCAAAACCCTAATCCTAGAGAGCGCTAGGAGAGACTCGCTCAGGGAAGATGGACCAGCAAGAGGTCAACTTCTCTATATCCCCAGCAGAGTCGCCAGCTGTCGCATCACGCGAAAAACCGGCGGGAAAAGAAAGAAACAACAGAGCCGCCACCGTGCGTTATTTATCCCAAAAAGAGGGAAAGGAAACGCTCAGAGTAAACCTAGGAAAGAACATGGTCTCGCGACCAAAGAGAATGGGTTCGGGAGTCGGTTATGCGAAGGGAAGGTATTAGCACCCCTACGCATCCGTAGTACTCTACGGGATCCACGCACAAAAGGAAGGAATATTGGTTGCTAAACACTGCTCAAACTCACACACACTGGCTGAAAGAGACAAAAGAGACTGACTGAAACTGACTCGGCAGGATGTCGCATCCTGGGCCTACTTAGTCTATCAGGCATAGACATCAGAGTCGAAGTAGTTCGGACTGGGGAAACGACACATGCTCGCTAGGATATCGCATCCTATGCATACGTATCTCCTTGGACGAAGGAGAATCAGAGCATTCGTAGCTCGGCTGACACGCACACAAACAAACAGACAAAGGCAAACGTGGAGCCTGAATGCCAATCACTGGACTTACATCAGCATCCGAACCAAAACAAACCCACACTGGAACCCGAATGCCACTCGATGGACTTACATCAGCTTCCGAACCAAAACAAACCCACACTGGAACCCGAATGCCACTCGATGGACTTACATCAGCTTCCAAGCACACAACAACACACACAGAAGGGTTGAAGACAAAAGGGGTGAAAAAGAAAAAGGGCGCCCGGAGAGATCAGCTCAATCTCCTGCCTACATACTTCATCTGGTATGAAGATCAGGGCGATGTAGTTCCCCTACGCAGGGATAAGGATCTAGCCTAACCAGATAACAGAGGGAGACACAACTCTAGGGAGACTACGACTCGAGCCTAGATGTTGTCATGCAAAATCGTCCCTAAGTTAAGGTTTCTAGCTAACTTGCACAGGAAGCAAGCCTATCCTAAACATGACTTGCACAGGAAGCAAGCCACACACAAACCTAACTTGCACAGGAAGCAAGGGTCTCGATTGCAACTAGGGCAAGAGAAAGGGGAGGTCTCAATCGCAACGAGGGCGAGAGAAAAGAATTAGTGTTAGTGGTTAGTCAAACTCGACAAGACATCGTATCTCGTGCCTACGTATCTCATCTGGACATGAGAATCAGAGTTGCCGTAGTTCGGCTACGGAGGGACAAAGGACTCGATTGCAACTAGGGCAAGAGAAAGGGAAAGTCTCGATCGCAACGAGGGCGAGAGAAAGGAAAAGGCTCGATCGCAACGAGGGCGAGAGAAAGGAAAAGGCTCGATCGCAACGAGGGCGAGAGAAAGGAAAAGGCTCGATCGCAACGAGGGCGAGAGAAAGGAAAAGGCTCGATCGCAACGAGGGCGAGAGAAAGGATCGCAACGAGGGCGAGAGAAAGGATCGCAACGAGGGCGAGAGAAAGGATCGCAACGAGGGCGAAAGCAAACAAGGATTAGTCTAAACTAAACCTAACTTGCACAGGAAGCAAGTCAAACAAACACAAGCACAGGTAGCACACACTATATGCACACAAGAGGCTCAAACAAGGGTTAGGTTTTAGTCGAGGGGTCATATCAACCTCAACAAACAAACCTCTGGAATTGGGTAGAATGTTGCTCTTAACCTTGCCATTGAGGGGCTAAGGTGAAGCAGATGAAAGGAGATGAGGGGTGTGCCTCATTGCTCTTATCCCTGGCCAGGGAGAGCATTTGACAAGAATGTGTGGGTTCAGAAAGTGGGAACCCTTCTACACATTTGATACTGACTCAACTGTGCAATTGCACAAGATCTTGGGTTTTTATCTGTAATGCATCAACACAGTGGTGTGAGCAAAACAGAAGACACACTGAATAGCAGGGGATAGGTTGCTTATCCCTTGGTTCTGCCAATTGCCTCTTCACTTAGGAGGTCTTTGAGTCTGTACAAGGACAAATTAAACATACACAAACATTGCCTCTTAAGGAGGACTTCAGACAGTTGCCTGGCCAAATAATAGGCCAGGTCTTCCAGACTACATGAAGAAAAGGAATTATACCTCAAGCAAGTTGCTAAATAGCAAAGCAAAGCAAGTTCAAAGAACTTAAGCAACTAATGGTACCTGAAATAGTCAAACTAATCAGTACACATTTCAACAGCTAAAGCAAAAGGAATTGGTAAACAATAGTCAACACAGAGGGACCAATGTGCAAAGCACAAGACTCAAATCAAATGAGTCATACCACCTACAAAACAAAGGTTAGCTCATGATGAATAATCAAACTCAGATCAAAAGAAATTGATCTCATTGGTCATTGGGTGTTCAACCTGAAAACACAAGCTCAAGAGTGAGTGACTGGACCACTAGGGCAAGCCTAGGGTCAAAAGAGAATGAAAAAGGCAAAACAGCAAAGGGCAAGCAACCCAAATCATGTTCAATCAACCAAGAAACAATTCCAATTGGATTCATATTCATATCATGCATCATCATCAATTCATGAGCAAAAGAAGTTAAAGCATTGTAAACAGAAGCTCAAAGAAGTCAACAGAATGACTTGCATCAAAAGTCAACTCAAACATTCTCAAAAATCATCAAATAATTCAAGGTCAATCCTAACACCTAGCATGATAAGCATGTAAAATTTCATTGCATTTGGACAAGTGGAAGGCAGTCAATGAAAATCATAAAGTCAAAGCAAATTTGAACATGCTCAAAGAAGTCAACAGAAAGACTTAGCTCAAAACCAAACATAATCAATTCCAAAAATCACCAAATAATTCATGCTCAAACAAAATCCATAACATGACATGCATATGAAATTTCAGCTCAATTGGATCATGGGAAGATGGTCAATTAAAATCAGAAAGTCAAAACCAATTCAAGCAAGCACAAAGAAGTCAAACAAACATGTATCAACTTCACAAAATCATAACTAAATGAAAACAGATGAGAAATGAATGGGATTAACACCAATGCAAAGCTTGAGATGTCTAGTATGCACATGTGAAATTTCATGATCATCCAATAAGATATGAGAATTTCCCAAATGGAATGGCAACATGTATCACACAAAGTCAACATTTGACTAGGCAGGGGAGAAAAATCTCAAACAATTAGGAAATGGCACAATTAATTCCAAGAAAATTCACACATAAACTAGACATATAAGAGAAGGATCATGCAAAATTTCACATTAATTGGAGGTCAGGAAGCATGTCAACAAAAATCATGAAATCGCATATCATTGGTGTGACACAAATTGTCACACCCTACCTCAAAAATTCACAGCTCTCAAACCACATAAGCTAAAATCATGATCTTTACATCAAAATAAACATGGATGAGTATAGATCAAGCACAAAAAATTTCAGATCAAATGGATAATGCATCACAATTTCACAAGAGATTTGGTAAAATGTACAAAATATTGCCACATGAACAAAACCCTAATACCGTTTAAAATTCGACCATGCAAAAATTCTGGAAAAAAATATGATTAAAAACTAGAGAAAGAAATAAAATCATGGCAGAAATCCCCACATTATTTGGACCATTATTGAATTTGTCATGAATTAATGATGCCAAAATAAAATGGAATAAAATTGAGGCAAATGAAATAAAGATTTAATGAATTAAATTGGGTCTAATATAAATAAAAAAGTGAGGCTGGCAGATGGAATGCTGCCGTTCCAAATATAGTGTTGGCAGCCAATGGGAAAACACGCATGGGGCTTTAAAGCAACCAATTAAATCAAGCCTTCCTACAGTACTGGTAGCTAGCACATGGTAAGTGGATTAAGAAGCCAAGAAAAACGGAAGAAGAAATTGGAATATGCCACAGCACCAACGTTCCATTTAAATGGGATTTCAAATCCCAAGTCAACGGGGCCTACAGCCACCATCATATCCGCATGGCACACAGTACACGGACCAATGGCAAAATGGTATGGTGTTGCATAACAGTGCAATGGTCAGTAAAGCAGACATAATAAAAGATAACGGTACCTGGTAGCTAGCACATGGCCACTGTAGCAATTAGGACAAATTAAGAGAAACAGCCAATGGTTTGTTCACGTGGCACAGCATTTAGGACCAATTAGCAACAATGGACAAGATACCATGACCAATTAAAAAATACCCTTTGAAAATCAACATGCATAGCGAAAATACCACAGCAATAGCAGACAAACCCCAACCAATTAAAAAGTTTCCCTAAGAGCAAACATGCACTGCGTACGTACAGCAGGCCTAGGGATCAAATGGCATGGCTACAGTAAAAGAAAACCAGATTTTCGTTTTGCATAATAAAACCAGCATCACGTTGCAGAAAGAATGTCCAGTATATACATGTTCATCACAGCAAATTCAGCAACACAAATTTTTTACTAAAATCGAAAATCCAAGATACCAAAATGCTCATCTAAACATGCTCAATCATAAATCAACTTCCATTAATCTCAACTCATGCTAAAATGGACAAATCATGTAAAAAAGCAAATGAACATCAAATTTGGATTTCAAATTTCTCTCTCAATTCCTAACCGTTTTCTTCGATTCAAAGCTCAGTAAGCTCATGGCAAAAAGATTTACACGATTCATCTCATGATTTTGGAAATAGAGAGGGTCGAAAACCTACTTGTTCTTGAAGACAAAGTTGGAACAGTGTTGATTTGGCTATGAAAAGTTGAAACTGTTGAAGCTTTAAGTTCCAGGTGGTTGATGATGCACGAGTTTTAGCTCAACAAACTTGTTTCTAGCTGCAACCACGATCTGCCATTGACGGAGCTTTGGATGAAACAGTTGTTTGAGTGCTTTTCAGTAGGAAAATGAAGCTTGCAATCAACTCAAAATGGTGAGCACATGAGGAAACCAACCAGACAGCTCGAGTTCTTTTGGGTTTTGACAGAAAAATGCAAAAATGAGGAAAATGAGAATTGAGAGAAATGGGAGTTTTCTGTGTGTAAATGATGGCTGCTAGGGCTTCCAAAAGCTCAGAAAAAGAGTTATATACTTCTGTTTAGGCCTTAACCATGCTTTGCTAATCAAGTTTTTGTTAAATGAAGCCAAATGCACAATTGCTAATTTTGTACCAAAGGCAAATGGAGTGTGTAAGTCTGCCCGAGTTTGGGCTTCAAACAAATCTCAAATGACCTTCCAAACAATTCCCAATTGGCCAAATGTGCTGAAAATACTTAAATCAAAAAGTCAACTTTGGTCCACACTTGAAATTAATTAGGTTAGGTCCAAAGATGCCATTTTGCATGGTAAGGTTTTGGTGCATGAAATTTATATTTTTGGAAAGAGGAGATGAAATGTGGTTTGTAGGAAAAAACCCCACCAAAATTGGCCAAATGGTTTGAGAGATATGGTCTTTTGAAGTTCAAGATTTTGTGAAAATGATTTGATCATATATTGACAACCATGCATGGGAATTGAGAGTTCTTGGACTTTTTGGAAATGGGAGAACAAGATCTTCAACTTTCATGTTGGGCAAAAATTCATTTGAAGCTTGTATCATGATGCAAGTTGAGGATCAAGAAGTTTCCATTTTTGGCAGTTAAAATTACAGGTCCAGTTTCTATTTTTGGAAATTTTCTGATTGGCTTCAAATTCTTCAATGATGTTGTTTGCCATGATACATGAGGCCTATTGGGACATGAATACGCTCTCTCAACCCAAATCCATCCATCAAAACCACAAAATCAACCACAGCTGACCAACTTTGACTTTCTAGGGTTTCTGACTGACTGTGCATGAACTGATGACCTCTGAACATCCAACCCTTGACTTAAACACTTCAAATGGACCTCTAAGTCATGTGAACTTGTTGGACAAACCCTAGGGCCTTGGCTCCTTGAGAAACAACCTTGCTTGCTTGGTTGACTGATCTCCTGATCAGTTTGACCTAATTCTCTTGATTGGCTTGCACTTGAGGCAAAAGGGACAATGCAATGCTATGCAATGGACCATGATATGCTATGACCTAATATGAGATGGTATGTATAATGATAGGTGCAAATTTGAGGTGCTACAATGGGCTGACTCTATATGGAGAGATTAACCACCCGACCTCTGCTTGGGAAGATCTATAGGAGAGATCTATAAAACCCATAGCAGGATAACAACAAACAAAGGATATAGGGCAAAAATGCAACATGAATATCTGAATGTTTTATGAATATGCATGAATATGCGTGATTTATGTTTGATGAATGCTGACAAAACAGACATATCTAACACCAACAAGTCCAGGAACTAAACGCCCGGTACTATACTTCCAGGGGAAAAACCAACCGGAAAGCCAATCTGCTAGAGATCCACGTGCTGTAAAGCAAAGATCTGCGGGTACTGCAGGGGATCAGGAGAATCCTGAGGATATCTGCAGGGGATCCCAGCATCAACTGAGAAACAAGAGTTCATGGCTCAACCAAGAACTGCTGCAAAAGCAACTCCAAACAACTCCGGGGAACAACCCACTGAAGGAGAATCATCCGAGTAGAATCTAACTGCACAAGCAACTCTACTGGGGAAAGTTGTTAACTATCCTTTCAGAGCACAAACCACTGAAGGAGAAAGCACCACACAAGTAGATTCTGCAACAAACCACTCTACTCGGGGGGAACATACATCCGACGGATCACACAAGTAGATTCTGCAATAAGCCACTCTACTGAGGATCAAAAGGTAATCAGGAAAATCACTCCAATCTTTGGGAGGCTAGAGCTACCAACCGACCCTACTGGGGATTGAGATAGCTTTCAACAGGCAGAAACTGCCACAACAACCATTCTGCAGACTAAGCTGGGAAAAAATGGAAAGCAACCATGCTGAGGAGAGACACAACAACTCCGCTGGCGACTGCACTGAGGAGAGACTACTGCTGGAGAGGAACGCGAAGTCTTCAACAACATCTCTGCTTGCGACTATACTAGGGAACAACCCCACCAACAGCTCTGCTTGCGACAATGTTGGGGAAAGCGGTAAAGGACCGGGATATCAATCCACCAACCACTGAATCTACCACAAGGAGGACAACCATGCTGGGGAGATTACTGCTGGAGAAGAAACTAGGTTTTCAACAACCTCTCTGCTTGGGGAACAACCCCGACAACAAAGCGGGAGAAAGAGGATACAATCAAATGCCAGGAATATGAACCAAGGTCTAACCTGTTGGGAATCATGCCACCCTCGGGAGAGCACTGAGACATTCCTGAGTATCCTTTCATCATTGTGAATATTCACTTTGTTTAAAACAACAATTTGAAAAATTCTATTTGTTTAAAACAATGACATTTTATCAATTAAAACATGCAAAACATTTGTTGAATTGAAACAAATAAGAGTGCAAATAATTGGATAAAAGCTCAAATTTATTTGATGGAATGGTAGCCTGCAAATGGCAAGACTTCATAGATCTATACAAATTTGAAATCAGTGATATATATTGGAAGAGGGCTACATTGAACATAATGATCCTTTCTCTACCAATTTGAATCTCGATGTATGCGAAGCTTCAGTCGACGACGAATCGAGAGTCCTCTGACGAAAAGACAACTGTGGAACAGCAAGTCTTGTCAGGATGCAGTTACTTGCCAAATCCCTAATTTTTGCCTAGATTGCCCCAGGGTGAGGTACTCAATCTAGCGGGATGCAAATATGCCCTTTTTTTCAAGTCTCTAATTTTTGCCTGGATCACCCTTGCGGGTTATCCACCGAGACGCTCATTTTTGCCTAAGCCGCCCTTTCGGGTTTTCAACTTAGCGAGCCATTCTGTTTTTCATTTGCATATACTTTTCTTTTTAGGCAAAGTATTTCTTGACTGCATCTGAATTCACAGGACGAGTGAAATCCTCCCCATCCATTGTTGTAAGCATCAAAGCACCGCCTGAAAAGGCTCTTTTAACAACATATGGACCCTCATAGTTTGGAGTCCACTTGCCCCTAGAATCGGGCACGAAAGACAAGACTTTCTTGAGCACGAGGTCACCTTCTCGGAATACACGAGGCTTGACCTTCTTATCGAATGCTTTCTTCATTTTCTGCTGATATAACTGACCATGGCACATGGCAGTCAATCGCTTCTCTTCAATCAAATTCAGTTGGTCATAACGACTCTGAATCCATTCAGCATCAGTCAACTTGGCTTCCATCAAGACTCTCATTGATGGGATCTCCACCTCTACTGGGAGAACAGCCTCCATGCCGTAAACAAGAGAAAAAGGGGTTGCCCCTGTTGAAGTGCGTACAGATGTACGATATCCATGCAAAGCAAATGGCAACATCTCATGCCAATCTTTGTACGTGACTGTCATCTTCTGGATGATCTTCTTGATGTTCTTATTAGCAGCTTCAACAGCCCCATTCATCTTGGGTCTGTAGGGAGAGGAATTATGGTGTGCAATCTTGAACTCAGCGCACAACTCATCCATCATCTTATTATTCAGATTAGATCCATTATCAGTAATGATCTTATCTGGCACACCATAACGGCAAATTAGCTGGTTCTTGATAAACTTCACAACCACTTGTCTGGTCACGTTTGCATACGAAGTGGCCTCAACCCATTTGGTGAAGTAGTCGATTGCTACGAGAATAAACCTGTGTCCGTTGGACGCTTTCGGTTCAATCATGCCGATCATGTCAATTCCCCACATAGAGAAAGGCCATGGTGATGAGATCACATTCAGAAGTGTCGGAGGAATATGAATCTTGTCCGCGTAAATCTGACACTTGTGGCATTTCTTCACGTATTTGCAGCAGTCAGACTCCATTGTCAGCCAATAGTAGCCTGCTCTCAGCATCTTTCTAGCCATGGCATGTCTATTTGAATGAGTACCAAATGAACCCTCATGGACCTCAGTCATCAACAGGTTTGCTTCGTGTCTATCCATGTGTCGCATCGCGCGAAAAACCGGCGGGAAAAGAAAGAACAACAGAGCCGCCACCGTGCGTTATTTATCCCAAAAGAGGGAAGGGAAACGCTCAGAGTAAACCTGGAAAAGAACATGGTCTCGCGACCAAAGAGAATGGGTTCGGGAGTCGGTTATGCGAAGGGAAGGTATTAGCACCCCTACGCATCCGTAGTACTCTACGGGATCCACGCACAATAGGAAGGAAAATGGTTGCTAAACACTGCTCAAACTCACACACACTGGCTGAAAGAGACAAAAGAAACTGACTGAAACTGACTCGGCAGGATGTCGTATCCTGGGCCTACTTAGTCTATCAGGCATAGACATCAGAGTCGAAGTAGTTCGGACTGGGGAAACGACACATGCTCGCTAGGATATCGCATCCTATGCATACGTATCTTCTCGGACGAGAGAAGAATCAGAGCATTCGTAGCTCGGTTGACACGCACACAAACAAATGCTGGCAAAGGCAAACATGGAGCCTGAATGCCAATTACTGGACTTATATCAGCATCCGAACCAAAACACACACAAAGAGGCAAACGTGGAGCCTGAATGCCAATCACTGGGCTTACATCAGCATCCGAACCTAAACACACACAAGGGTGGTCAAGACACAAAGGTGGAAAAAGAAAAAGGGCGCCCGGAGAGATCAGCTCAATCTCCTGCCTACATACTTCATCTGGTATGAAGATCAGGGCGATGTAGTTCCCCTACGCAGGGATAAGGATCTAGCCTAACCAGATAACAGAGGGAGACACAACTAGGGAGACTACGACTCGAGCCTAGATGTTATCATGCAAGATCATCCCTAAGTTAAGGTTTCTAGCTAAATGGCACAAGGGCCAACCTATCCTGAACAGACACAGGAAAGAGCAAGGTCTCGATTGCAACTAGGGCAAGAGAAAGGGGATATCTCAATCACAACAGGGGTGAGAGAAAATTGTTAGTGTTAGTGGTTAGTCAAACTCGACAAGACATCGCGTCTAGTGCCTACGTATCTCACCTGAACATGAGAATCAGAGTTGCCGTAGTTCGGCCAAACAACTCTAAACATGGCTCACACAGGGAGCAAGCCACACAGACTTGACTTTGCACAAGGGCAAGTCAAGCACAACCTATCTTGCACAAGGGCAAGTCTAAGCTAAACCTAAAGAGGCAAAGCAAGCAGGCAATCACATGAAGCACCTACAGCATGAAATAAACACACCAACAAGGGGGCTCAAACATCAAGGGTTAGGCCCTAGGGCCAACTGGAATGGGGTAAGGGTGCTCTTAACCTTGCCATTGAGGGGCTAAGGTGAAGCAGATGAAAGGATGAAGTGAGGATGAGACCTCACAGCTCTTATCCCTGGCCAGGGAGAGCTCAAGACAGGAATGTGTGGGTTCAGAAAGTGGGAACCCTTCTACACATTTGAAACTGACTCAACTGTGCAATTGTACAAGATCTTGGGTTTGTATCTGCAATGCATCAACACAGTGGTGTGAGCAAAGCGGATGACACACTGAATAGTGGGGGATAGATTGCATATCCCTACCTTCCACCAATTGCCTCTTCACTTAGGAGGACTTTGACTCTATGCAAGGACAAAATTAAACATCCACAAACATTGCCTCTTAAGGAGGACTTCAGACAGTTGCCTGGCCAAGTAACAGGCCAGGTCTTCCAGACTACATGAAGTAGAAGAGACATACCTCAATGCAAATTGCTTATACAAGCAAAGCAAAGCAAAAAGTTCACAAGGAACTAAGCAACTAAAGCACCTGAAACAGTCAAGCAGATGTTAGTATGCAACTTCAAACAAAACAAACAGAAACAGACACCAACAGTCAATTAGGGGGCACAAGGATGTGCAAGGCACAAGGCTTATGGCATGTGAGCCAAGCCACCTACAAAACAAAGAGGTTAGGCAATGATACTTGAGTAAGCTCAATCAAAAGAATTGGTCTTAATGGCCATTTGATGGTCAACCTGAAAACACAAGCTCAAAGGTGAGTAACAGGACCACTAGGACAAGCCTAGGGTCAAAAGTAAATGAGAAAGTTAAACCAGAAAGGGGCAAGTATCCAAAATCATGTTCAAACAATTAGGAAACAAAACCAATTGGGTTCACATTCATATCAATCATCATCATCATTTCATGAACCATTTAGGTCAAAACATGGCAAACAGAAGCTCATAGAAGTCAACAGCAAGACTTAACTCAAAAGCAATCTAAACATTTTCCAAAAATCACCAAATAAATCATGATAAAAACTAACACATAGCATGGTATACATGTCAAATTTCATCTCATTTGGACAAGTGGAAGGCAGTCAATGAAAATCAGAAAGTCAAGGCAATTTTGAACATGCTTAAGGAAGTCAACCAAACATGCATCAACTTAGAAAAATCATAAGTCAAGAATGGTGTATGATAAATGAGTGGGATCAAAACCATGGCAAAGATGAGGATGTCTAGTTATCTCATGCAAAAGTTCATGTCCATCTAATAAAGTATGAGAATTTCACAAATGAAATGGGAGTAAGTGTCACAAAAAGTCAACATATGACCAAGCAGGGGAGAAAATCTCAAACAATTAGGAAAATGCCACAAATAATTCCAAGAAAATTCACATGTAAACTAGACATACAAGAGTAGGTTCATGCAAAAAATCAGATCAATTGGAGGTCAAGAAGCATGGTAATGAAAATCATGAAGTTGGGCATCAATGGTGTGACACAAATTGTCACACCCTAATTCAAAAATTCATAACTCACAAACCAGCAATGATAAATTCACAAACTCTACACCAAAATCACCATGAATGTGTCTAGTTTAAGCACAAAAAATTTGGGAGCCATTGGATAAAGTATCACCATTTCACAAATGTTTTGGCTAAGTGTACAAAATATGCATACATGTCACAAACCCTAGCACCATTTAAAAACCATTCATCCAAAAATTCTGGAAAAATAATGATAAAAAGTAGAGATCATGATGAACATAACACAAAAAATCCCATTGAATTTGGATCAAAAATGAGCAAGTTATGAATTTTGGAAGATTGGCTATAAAATGTGAAATAAAAATGAAATAAATGGAGCAAGAATGGCAAAGTTGTAATATCATGACTCACTTAACCAAACACAGTCGTTTTGGGCACAAAACGAAATGTTTTGATTGGATGAGGGAGTTTAAACCAGGCAGCACGAAAATGGGGAGAAATCTGGGAAATTCAAAGCTAGGGTTTCATGAACAGTGGCATCCCCAAATCGTGATTTTCAAAATTCTCCAAAAATGTCAATTGAGCATACCATTGTGTTCATCAAACATCAAACAACAACATCCTAACATTGGTTTTCATTAAATCAAGCTAGGCAAAGAGAAATAAGTAAGACAAGTTTGGATCATCATTGTTCATTTCAAAATATCTCAACCATTGCTTGATCATTCTAAAAACTAAGACCATCCATGAAATCAACATCAAAAGATCTACATTAAGCATGCATCAATTTGACAAAATAGGGAGGTTGAAAATTTACCAAATTGGGAAGGGCAGTTGTGTACAGATGCTCTTTGATGGTTTTGAAGTGAAATAATTGAAGCTTCAGCTATGCCTTGATGAGGGAGGAAGATGCTTTGGCTTGCAGATGCTTGAAATGGTCTCACGCAATTTCTGCCATGGCTAATGCTCTCTTGAAAACAGTGCTGGAAATGTGACTTCCAGTTGGAGAATGCTAGTGAAAACCACTTCCAAATGTTGTGTGACTGTTGTTTTGGCAAGGCAAAGTTCTGGTTCCTTGGTGGTTTTGACTGGTTCTTGAAGAGGCAAGCAAAAATGTGATTTTAGAATGAGAGTTCTATTGGTTTATCATGTGTTAGAAGCTCTCCAAAATGAGGAATGTATAGTGAAATAGCTAATGCCAGGACTTTGTTCTTCTGAAGTTCTTTGTTTGGTAAATGTGAAAAAATGCAGTTTTGGAGGGTGAGTGAGCCAAGGCCTTGTGTTTGTTGGTTAGGTTGGCAAAGTTTGGCAATGATGACAAGTTGATGAATCAAAGCTGCTGTCAGGAGTTGCTTTTGGTTTTGAGTCTTGACAGCAAATTTGAAAATGCAAGAAGGTGAAAAGACACAGTACAAGGCTTAAGTCTTATGAAGTTTGGACAGGTTCTCTTAACATGCCAAGCAAGATGATGTTTTTGGAGAATGACTCAAAGTGGTTTGTTCTTGCTATTGGTATCACTCATGACAAAAATGATGAAAAGTCTGCTGCTGCTACTGGATGTGGCCTTTTGTGGTTTTTGAGCTTTGACAGTTTTCTTCCCATCTGCTAATAACAAGCTGAATCGAGATGAGTGCAAGATTGGTTGGTCATGTGTTGCCAAAGGTTTTTCTTCTTGCTGCAGGATGTTGTAGGGTTTCAAAAATGGTCCAATGGCAAGGTGAGGCTTGAGAGAAAAAATCAGAGGGCAAGTGTTTCTCATGACAGGAAGAGGGCAAGTGTAACAATGTGATGAGAATGATTTCTGTTATGATGGATGCTGGCTAGAAGCTTCATTTGACAGTAAATGTCACGCAACCAACTGCTATGTAATGTTGCTTTGTGGCCAGGCAGAGATGTTTTGTGTTTGACAGGGAATTTAAGATGCCAAAGCCAAAGGTCAAATGCAGGTTCTTTTAGGATGAGTGAGAGAAATCAGTGTTGCAATGCTTGATACCTTTGTGTTTTTGACAGCCAAAAACAAATGCCAATAGCAGGGTCCTTTTTTGTAGGATGTGAGCAGAATGAAATTTCAAAAATGCCAATGTATTTTGATGGATGCTAGTGTCTCCAAGTGGTAGAAACATGATGCAGGACCTCTTGTCAAGCCAGCCTTAGTTTGTTATGTTTTTGACAGGAAAATGGGAAATCAAAAAAAATAAGGTGAGGGCAGCTTTGATTGGTTATGTTGGTTTTGTTGGATGCTGCAGGGTTTAGTTTTGGAAGTTTTTGCCAGCCTCTTGGCCAAATGGCCAAAGATCCTTTTCTACAGCATGAAGTTTTTTTGTTATGCAGCCCATAGCCTTCAAAATGACAGCAAAATCTCACCCCTAAAACCTGCTATGGTACAAGTATGGTTCCTAGAGGTATGGTTGTTTTTGGCAGAAAAATAGGAATGCCAGTAGGAGAGATTCAACATGAGTGAGTTGTATGCCATGCTGCTGCTAATGCTCTTGTCCTTGACAGCAAAATGGTGGATGAAAAATCTGCTATGGACAGTACAAATTATTGTTGAAAGTATGGTAGCATTTGTACTTTTGCCCAATTTTTAGCAACTAAGCATGGCCTTCTATTGTTGTTGGCTTAGGCTGCAAGATGAGGTCTCTAATGACAGAAAAATGAGGTTTAAACTTCTGTTTGGGAGTACAAAGGCATGGTTCAAATGTAAGCATGGAGAGCATGGGTGAAACTTGTACTTTTCTTACAATTCAAGCAACCAAGCAAAGGCCTTATATACTGCATATTTTGACTTTGCAAACACATTCTAAATGACATTTATGAGCTGTTCCAATTGGCCAAATGTTGAAAAAATGTTTAAATCAAAAAGTCAACTCTTGGTCAAACTTGCATTTAAATGGAAAAGGTCAAAATATGCCATTTTGATTGGTGAAGTTTTGGCTCATGAAATTTATATTTTTGGAAAGAGGGGATCAAATGTGACTTGTAGGAAAAAACCCCACCAAAATTGGCCAAACGGTTTGAGAGATATGGCCCTTTGAAGTTCAAGATTTTCTGAAATCGATTCGATCATAACTTGCCAACCACACATGGGAATTGAGAGTTCTAGGACTTTTTGGAAATGGGAGAACAAGATCTTCAACTTTCATGTTGGGCAAAAATTCATTTGAAGCTTGTATCATGATGTAATTTTGAGGATCAAGACTTTCCATTTTTGGTAAGTTTCAGTTACAGGCCCAGTTTCCATTTTGGGAAATTTTTGATCTGGCTTCAAATTCTTCCATGATGGTGTTTGGCATGATCTATGATGACTATTTGGACATGAATGAACTCTCACAAACCAATTCCAATCATCCAATCACTGATTAAATGGACAGTTGACCAACAGTTGACTTTTAGGGTTTCTGACTGATTATGCATTGACTGATGACTTCCAAACCCTGATTCCTTGAGAACTCGACTTCAAATGATGTCCCAAGTTGTATGAACTCTTGATTATTGATCATGGTGCCCAAATTCCACAAGAATGGCCACCATCCACTGCCTTGACTGACAGTTGACTTTTTTAGGGTTTTTGACTGTCTGTGTATGAACTGATGATCTCCAAGTCTTCAACCCTTGACCAAAATACTTCAAATAGACCTCCAAGCCATGTGAACTTGTTGGACAAACCCCAAGGCCTTGGTTCAATGAGAAATTCCTTTGCTTGCTTGGTTGACTGATCAGGAGATTAGTTTGACCTAATTCTTGATTGCTTGCTCTTGAGGCAACTGAGGGACAATGCAATGTTATGCAATGGACCATGATATGCCATGACCTAATGTGAAAATGTATGCATGATGATAGGTGCAAATTTGAGGTGCTACAGCTGCCCCTATTCAATCAGCTGGGAACCCGAATGGATGAGAGCAACGGCTGTCAGACTTTCAGGGTAAACAGGGATTGAATACCAAAGAACCGTAGAATTTGCACAATACAGGGATCCACCAATGGAAACGTCCACTGGGATTTGATATTTATTGCTGGGTATATATATTTTTTGGTTTTCCAAGGGTATGGCCACATCCAGACATCACAACGATGACGAATGGGAATATAAATCACAACTAGATGCCAACGGACAACTAGGAAAAACTCGACGTTTACCAAGACCAACGGAGAGGTAACCAGACATTAATGAATGACTGGAAAGGATACAACCATTTGTCGACGGACGAAATGGGAAAAACTCAACGTTTACCAAGACCAACGGAGAGGTAAATCCACATGGGGATAGGTACAACTAGACGTCATAGGACGAATAGGAAAAACTCGACGTTTATCGACACCAACGGAGAGGAGGAATACTTCACTAGGGAAGAAGGACACAAACAAATCATCAACGGATGATCGGGAAAAACTCGACGTTTATCGAAACCAACGGAGAGGTAACTCTGCATGGAGAGGGGTACAACTAGACATCATCGGATAACTAGGAAAAACTCGACGTTTATCGAAACCAACGGAGAGGTAACTCTGCATGGAGAGGGGTACAACTAGACATCATCGGATAACTAGGAAAAACTCGACGTTTATCGAAACCAACGGAGAGGTAACTCTGCATGGAGAGGGGTACAACTAGACATCATCGGATAACTAGGAAAAACTCGACGTTTATCGACACCAACGGAGAGGAGGAAACTCTACTGGGGAGAGTGAACACAACCAAATCATCAACGGATGATTGGGAAAAACTCGACGTTTATCGTCACCAACGGAGAGGAGAAAACTTCTTCGGTCTGAATACCGGGAAAATTGGCCTTGTGCCATGAGTACATCGACCTGATCGTCGGAAACTCCTTCGGTCTGAATACCGGAAAATTGGCCTTGTGCCATGAGTACATCGACCTGATCGTCAGAAACTCCTTCGGTCTGAATACCGGAAAATTGGCCTTGTGCCATGAGTACATCGACCTGATCGTCGGAAACTCCTTCGGTCTGAATACCGGAAAATTGGCCTTGTGCCATGAGTACATCGACCTGATCGTCGGAAACTCCTTCGGTCTGAATACCGGAAAATCATAAGTACATATTATCTATAGCCGTCAAAACGTAGATAATACACTCGCATGGAAGATTATCCATAACCGGGTTGTAGGTTGCTAAATGAATAATCGACCGAAAAGAAAGGCATCTGGGTACCAGACTAGGTATGCAAAAGATGACCAATCAGAAGAGGATAAAGTTGCTAACTTGGAGCAAGTATCCAAAAAGAAGGGGGAAGACCTAATGGGAACAATACTGCTTGACCAAGGCAAGTATCCAGAGGGGAAAAGAATATCATCACCGCAAACCGGATACTGATAACTGCAAAGAGGGGATTACATCCACCGGTTAGTAGGCAGAAAACCACAGAAAGGTAACCAGTCATCGATAGGATGAGCACAAACGGTCAACTTCAACAAGGGGGGTGAAAGTGGGATTTTACAACTACCAGCTAGTAGGTAGAAAACCACAAAGATAGGACTTACAACTACCGGTTTGTAGGTAGAGGCCACAAATTCCGCTGAGGATGAAATGAATGAGTGCCGGTTAGTGAACGACTATTCATTTATGCCCCAGGGAAGTACAGGAGACAGCCAACAGGAAGCCAATTTAGGATCGATCCAAAAAGGCAGACTGAAACAAGACTCATCCTAATGAGGAAAGAACTCAATAGGGAAAACCCATCCCAATGTGTGTTGGAAGGGAACGGAAGCAACCGTCATCCACGAGGACGTATCTCAGTGGGGAAATGGCAGGAAAAGATTGACACTTTCTGCTTAAGGGGTAGACTCTACATGGAGAGATCAGACACACCCATATCTGCTTAAGGAAAAAGACTCAAGCTGGCAAGACACTAACAATTGGGGAGTAACACTGCTGGGGATACCCACTCGACTGAGGAATCACTTGTTAGGAAAACACCAACCTCTCAACCATGTTGATGAACCCAATTCTGAAGACGATCCAATGGCGCGATGCTAAACTCTTTCCAACAACCCAATCTCGGCTGGTCGCCACGGCCTAGGGCTAATGGATATGCTTGCTATGTTGATGCATGAGTTTTTCTTGTTTTACACAATGCCCCATGATCATGGAAATGCTATGCACTAATGATGCGATATGCTATGCTTATCTAAATGCTGAATGCATAAACACACGTCTCCTTTAGAGACAACACCGGGGAACTCCAGGAACTGTGCTGGGGATCCTATAACCATGTCAACTTCCATCCTGCCGGGGAAAGACAAACCTTGCTGGGGAGAAACCATCAACATAACCTCCGCTGGGAAGACAGCTTCAGACTTGGAAAACAGTCACAACTCCGCTGGGGATACAGATATCAGTCTACTACAGAAACCCGTCCAATCCACTGGTATGATGAACTCTGCTGGAGAAATAAATGCTACTCCATTAGGGACGACCCAACCAATCCATATGTAGGAGAATCACTGCTGGAGATGTATTTTATGAGACCCGCTCCACTCGGGGAACTTGCTGAGGAAGACCACACCATTCTGCTGAGGGGAACAATCGTTGTGGAGAGAAAAACCATAGTGGCGAGAGTAACAACTCTGTCGAGGATGATAGCACGTCATATCATACTGGAGATGAATTCCCACAAACCTGCTTGGGATAAGCACTCACGGCCACACTGGAGATGATAGCGTCACAAAACCAATTGTTGGGGAACACACCAACGGTCTACAGATAAACTCCACTAGGGGACTCCCGGGGAAAATAACTGCCAGGCGCTCAGCGAGGATTCTCAACTGGGGAAATCTGCAAGCACAGGCCTGCTGGGGATAAACAACCCTTAGATTTGCTGGGGAAAGAAGGTACTGTCCACAGGCATCTCTGCAGGGGAAAATAATTCTGATATCTTCAGTACTGGCTTGGGCTGGGGACGTGATAACCTTCAGGCTTGCTGAGGAGACATCGATCTCGAATCTACCAGGGAGATCACACTCCCAATCCTCTGGGGAGATACAGCTTGTTGGACAGGGATGTCGGTCGACTCGTCGAACACTAGTATCCATCATCCACCCATAGTGTTGACTTTCCACTTTTAAGAACTCCCAGACTCTTCTGGACTTTTCTGCTCCATCATCTTGTATTCCCAACTCGTTCGTACTTCACGGAGGTTGAACTCTTGGGATTTATACATACTTTCCAATCATCAGACTTTGAAGAGTCTTCTTGATTAACCTTCCAGGATCGTTGTCGTAATCCTTCACCGTCTTTTCACGGTTCATCTATCCCTTGCCCCTGGTTGGACTCTGAGGGGATCTCTTGTCAAAAAGGTTCAAATTACCACTGGTAAGTGAATGAAGATGTCTAACTGCACTTGCACAAGAGATCGTCAGATAAAAACGTGCCCCAGGTATGCCCTAGGTGTTCCGATATTTCAACACTTAGGTCACTCAGACTTCCAAGTAAGATTTCCAGATTTCAATCTCACAAGCATGCATCAGAAGGGACCTCTATGTTTCAAAATGGCAAATATTCTTATCAAAATGAACAGATGTTTTCGTAATCAAAACAGTAATGACACAAAAACAAAATTTATTTGACCGAACACACGCTTTATTTGACTGGAATAAAAGATGGCTCACAATTGAGCAACACACAGGAAGCAAACCCTGGAAAGAGGTGATTGCACATAAAAGAAAAAATCTATCCTAGTGGCAACGTGAAACTGCGATCTCATCGGGTTCCAACTCAGTTACACCTCATATGTCCTCAGGACTTTCCGCACCTTCTGTCTTCTGAACAAGACGCTTCCGATCGGTCTCTGTCGGAGATTATCCAAGTCATCATGAGCACGAATGATCATGCTGGACGCAGTTGTTCGTTTCAATCCCTCTTTTGCCTGGACCTCCCTTTCGGGTTTCAGTCCACCGGGATCCCCTTTTTTGCCCAAGTCGCCCTTGCAGGTTTTCAACTTGCCGGGTGTACAGTTCTTTTCTTTTATTTTTATCCCTAACTTTTGCCCGAACCTTTCTCTTTTTCTTGGTTCGCCGGGATGCCCATTTTTGCCTGGACTCCTTATTCTTTTTTTTTGTCCAGCGGGTTCCTTTCACGAAGTATTTTCTAACTGCGTCCGCACTCACAGTGGATGGAAAATCGTCGTCATCCGTGGTCGTAAGCAACAAGGTTCTGTCAGATGGGACCCTCTTGACCACGAATGGACATTCATAACTATTTGTCCATTTGCCCCACAATCGTCTTGAGGAGGAAGGATCCTTTTCCACCAATTCTTCCACGTGGTATGCGCGAGGTCACACTTCTTGGTTAACAACATGCTTCGTTCACTGGGTACAACTCCCCATGCCAGGTAACTGTCAGCCCTTTCCTTAATTGGACTCAACATGTCATTCCGAGTCTTTATCCATTCAGTCTTCTCTAATTTCTCATATTTCTGTGAGGAAGACACTGCCCTAAGTAGATGCACATCCCTAGGTTCGATATCCAGGATACAGACTTTATGTTCAGCCACCATTGTTGGTGCAACCAACTGTGATCCGGGAAGCACTACCTTATTCACCTCGTCTCCTTCCCCCTCAGACATCGGAATCCGTTCGGATTCAGGGTCAGGCCCCTCCTCCGGGATCAGTCACTCTCAATCCTTCGATTTGAGTACCTCGAGATGTCCTCATCAGGGACCTCAAACTTCCTTGGTTGATAACCTTTCATGGGGTTGCTGGCGAAGTGATCAAACAGTGCACACTCCTCTTGATTGCTCTTTGAAAGATATGCTGAACATCGTACGTCAGTTAGAATCATTTGCTCTCTTCCAACCTGTCCAGTCAATGCTAGCTTCTCAAGCATATACTTGATCAGATCCAATTTGGACATCCACGAAGTGGTATGAATCAGCATATACTGTCTCAGTCGGCGAGCAGCCTATGCCAAAGTACATCAAGTTTTTTCGAACAGTGTATTGTTTCACAGTCGATAAACTTTTTGCTTAGGTAAATTGCATACTCTTTTCGACAAGACTAGTCATGCTGACTCAACACGCACCTCGTAGACCCCTTGAGGGTTATCAAGTACCGGATTAACAGTTATTTCTTTCACTGAGGTATCGGAATCAGAGGTTCCTACAACTTACCCTCTTTTTTTTTTTTTTTTTTTTTTTTTTTTTTTTTTTTTTTTTTTTTTTTTTTTTTTAGCAGGATCGACCTCGATTCCTCTGATTCGCTCTCAACAAGCCTCGGTAGCTTGATGGGCAACACTCCATAAGTGCACTGCTTCAGACTCAACAGTATGAGTTATCTCAAACGGTCAAACAACTTGCCCCAAGTCTACCGGATGCCCCTGTTCTGCTTGGGACTTTGCCATCATGTCATCAACATGGCATTTGTTTTCACGATGAATCATCTCATGAAACAAAGTCACCGTAGATCTCTGATACGTGGCACCGGCCTCATGTGACGGAACGACATCAACTTAGAACAAGAAGGTGCCCCTTGTGTGGTAGACCTGGTTTACTTCATATCATCTGGCAACAATTCAATCTGGTCTTGGCCAAGAAGCCATCCATGAAGATAAACACTGAGACCTGAGTCGTATAATCAACCAATACCTCATTGTGATGTACCGGGAATCCATCTTTCTGATTAGCTCTACTCGCATCTTGATAGTCTATTCACACCTTCTCTCTTTCTCATCCTTTGTCGGCCTCAGCTTTTGCTTTCTAACCTCGGCGGAGCTTGGAGTAACAATCTTAAATCGCTCCTCGTGTGGTTGAATCACCTTCTCCTCTTGTTTCAATGACCTGGCTAATTCCAACAAAACACCATCTTCTTCGCCTTTTTTCTCTGGCATGATAGGTCGAATTGTCGAAGTCATACAGAGGTGTAACCAAATCGTTATCGGTGAGATCAGGAGAGTAATCATTTCGGAACGAAACAGAACCAAAAGGAAAGAGAATGAAAAAAACGTTGCCATTTTTATTTGTTTTTTCTTTTTTTTTTTTTTTTTTTAAAAATTGCAAAGTTAAATGAAAAACAGGGAACACCGCTTTTAACTACAAAAACATCCATTCATTACTGATGCAAAATGTTGCATAATGAAACACATGAGATGGCCCTTACAATGGACCATTACGTTTCGGGCAAAACGTATGGCTTTCATGCAAACAAAAATTGAAAAACAGAAATACTACTCTTCAGAATGAGTGACAGTGATGCTTTTGGAGGCCTTCCAGTTTCCTGGTACGCACGACTTTATCCACGCCTCAAGCTCGCGGTTGCTGTCGACATCTTCACCCACTGAACGGGTATGACCGGGATCCAACATTCCTGCACTGACGAAGGCGTATAGTGGACGACATCCTCTGTCTGGTCTAGACGACTCTAAATCCGGATGATAACCGACTCCAAACATGTCTGCTTTTGCCACGATGTCAATGATCCTTCCCCAGCCTGGGGCCTCTTGGTTCTTCACCACCTCCAGAGCTTGTTTATAAGAAGAAATGGACAGCTTCTTCTTTTTCTCAGCAGCAAGGGCATTCTCTACCTGGATGGTTTCAACTGTCAGACTGGGTGCTTTACATCTTTCATTGTCCATTTCTACTTTCTTTATCTTCTGGGTCGGGTCTTTCATCAATACACACCCTTCTGTATTGACAGTCGCACAAGCATTATCAACAGCAGGTAAGGCTCCATCCTGTAGCAGAAGTTTTGGAAACATAGCCTTTGGACCTTTTAACTGACCCTCTTCAATCATTTCTACTCCTTTCTTGGCCTTCTTCACCATCTTGACTTTTACAGGACCCTGCCTGGGTACGGGGTTGACATCCTCATTCATTATTTGTGCCAAGCTGATAGCCTTGGAGTCCACCAGATCTTGGACAATATGCTTAAAAGCTCTGCAACCTTCAATGCTGTGTCCGGGTGCCCCAGAGTGAAACTCGCACTTGGCACTCTCATCATAGTTGGCAGGCCTCCGCTGCTGTTCTATAGGAATCAAAATCCTCGGCCGAACTAAAGCAAGATCCATCAACCTTTGGAACAGATGGGCGTAAGTCACGGGTGGTTCCTCAAACTGACGATCCTCATTCTTCTTCTTCACCTGGCTCTTAGCTCCTGGTGTCTTCTGTTGAGGTGGCAGTTGTTGCTGTTGAACAGGTGATTTGCTGACAGGAGTGGATACGGTGGCAGCGTAAGGATGATAACGATCTTTGCTACGTTCTTTCTTTGCGGGCACACCGACTGGCTCAACCTTCTTCTTGAATGGACCACTGTCGGAGGGTTTCTCTGCTACAGTACCAGAAGGTTTGTTCACTTCGGAGGACGGAGCCTTCCCCTGGACTTTCTCCACTATCAGCCATTTCTCGATCCTTTCCAATCTTTCAGACATGGCCTTCTGTCCCAAGGCAAGCCCTTGCACAACACTGAACAAGTCCCTCATCATCCCTTTCAGTTCAAAGATATCGGCGTTGAGAAGATCCATCAGCTTGGATTTGTTGACCCCAGCAGGTTATCTGAACAGACAAGCTATGCACACCGGTTGAATTACTGGAACCTACAAAACAGCAAATGGGTTAGTATGACTCACACATGCAATGTCTGTCCGTACTAGGAATATTCAGTTCTCTCTCTTTTTGTTTTTCTGGTTTCATTGAGACAGATAAAATTTAATCAACAACATTTTGCCATCTGGATGTCTCTCAACCTGAGTCTTAGTTAAAAAAATAATGGACCCTGAGTACGGACAGACATGAGTTGAATGCAGATGAATGCGAGATGATATGATGCAAATGCATGAATGCAGGCCCTTGTGCCACCAAGTCAACTGTAGACCCTCTGCTTCTCTGAACCAGTTATATCTGTGGGATCAAGTCACCATAAATCCAACTTGGGGGGTTCCGAAATGAACGGAACCGGAGATTATATCACTATCTTCACAGGAACAACCACTGAACGGGTGACAAACGGATCCTCTGAACAAGTACTCTCAACTCAGCCCGGGGATCCGAAATAAACGGAACCCGCTGATAAACCATGGACAGAACTCTGGCGTCCCAGAAATAAATGCCCCATAATTCATAGTCACCATCAGTACCAAGAGTCACCAACACATCACCAACCAATCAGCAACTGTACCTGTAATGATCAAACCCTCCCCACTCACGGGTGTCGTCTAGGCCAGGGTAAGGTCGAGAGAAACGCAGCATAAATAACCTTTCGCAGAATATCATCCTGTGCACACCCGATGTATGCACCGATAATATCCCACCAGGGTCTGAACTGCTCGTGATATCAATGTTCCGCTAAGTGGCGCCATACCACCCGCTTCCCATGAATCACTCTATTCCTAGGTTTCCTAGATTTCACTCATAGCCTGGGTATTGGGCCTTTTACCTCAAGTAACTCCCACCCCCAAACAGAGAAACACAGACAGCACAACAGATGAATATGAATGAAATGCAAACATTAATGCAAATAATAAATGCAAGCAATAAATGCACATATATACAATGAATGCAATAATAAAAAAAACAGCACAAAGCAACCAAAACCCTAACCTAGAGAGCGCTAGGAGAGACTCGCTCAGGGAAGATGGACCAGCATAGGTCAACTTCTCTAGAATTCCCCAGCAGAGTCGCCAGCTGTCGCATCGCGCGAAAAACCGGCGGGAAAAGAAAGAACAACAGAGCCGCCACCGTGCGTTATTTATCCCAAAAGAGGGAAAGGAAACGCTCAGAGTAAACCTGGAAAAGAACATGGTCTCGCGACCAAAGAGAATGGGTTCGGGAGTCGGTTATGCGAAGGGAAGGTATTAGCACCCCTACGCATCCGTAGTACTCTACGGGATCCACGCACAATAGGAAGGAAAATGGTTGCTAAACACTGCTCAAACTCACACACACCGGCTGAAAGAGACAAAAGAAACTGACTCGGCAGGATGTCGTATCCTGGGCCTACTTAGTCTATCAGGCATAGACATCAGAGTCGAAGTAGTTCGGACTGGGGAAACGACACATGCTCGCTAGGATATCGCATCCTATGCATACGTATCTTCTCGGACGAGAGAAGAATCAGAGCATTCGTAGCTCGGCTGACACGCACACAAACAAATGCTGGCAAAGGCAAACATGGAGCCTGAATGCCAATTACTGGACTTATATCAGCATCCGAACCAAAACACACACAAAGAGGCAAACGTGGAGCCTGAATGCCAATCACTGGGCTTACATCAGCATCCGAACCTAAACACACACAAGGGTGGTCAAGACACAAAGGTGGAAAAAGAAAAAGGGCGCCCGGAGAGATCAGCTCAATCTCCTGCCTACTACTTCATCTGGTATGAAGATCAGGGCGATGTAGTTCCCCTACGCAGGGATAAGGATCTAGCCTAACCAGATAACAGAGGGAGACACAACTAGGGAGACTACGACTCGAGCCTAGATGTTATCATGCAAGATCATCCCTAAGTTAAGGTTTCTAGCTAAATGGCACAAGGGCCAACCTATCCTGAACAGACACAGGAAAGAGCAAGGTCTCGATTGCAACTAGGGCAAGAGAAAGGGGATATCTCAATCACAACAGGGGTGAGAGAAAATTGTTAGTGTTAGTGGTTAGTCAAACTCGACAAGACATCGCGTCTAGTGCCTACGTATCTCACCTGAACATGAGAATCAGAGTTGCCGTAGTTCGGCCAAACAACTCTAAACATGGCTCACACAGGGAGCAAGCCACACAGACTTGACTTTGCACAAGGGCAAGTCAAGCACAACCTATCTTGCACAAGGGCAAGTCTAAGCTAAACCTAAAGAGGCAAAGCAAGCAGGCAATCACATGAAGCACCTACAGCATGAAATAAACACACCAACAAGGGGGCTCAAACATCAAGGGTTAGGCCCTAGGGCCAACTGGAATGGGGTAAGGGTGCTCTTAACCTTGCCATTGAGGGGCTAAGGTGAAGCAGATGAAAGGATGAAGTGAGGATGAGACCTCACAGCTCTTATCCCTGGCCAGGGAGAGCTCAAGACAGGAATGTGTGGGTTCAGAAAGTGGGAACCCTTCTACACATTTGAAACTGACTCAACTGTGCAATTGTACAAGATCTTGGGTTTGTATCTGCAATGCATCAACACAGTGGTGTGAGCAAAGCGGATGACACACTGAATAGTGGGGGATAGATTGCATATCCCTACCTTCCACCAATTGCCTCTTCACTTAGGAGGACTTTGACTCTATGCAAGGACAAAATTAAACATCCACAAACATTGCCTCTTAAGGAGGACTTCAGACAGTTGCCTGGCCAAGTAACAGGCCAGGTCTTCCAGACTACATGAAGTAGAAGAGACATACCTCAATGCAAATTGCTTATACAAGCAAAGCAAAGCAAAAAGTTCACAAGGAACTAAGCAACTAAAGCACCTGAAACAGTCAAGCAGATGTTAGTATGCAACTTCAAACAAAACAAACAGAAACAGACACCAACAGTCAATTAGGGGGCACAAGGATGTGCAAGGCACAAGGCTTATGGCATGTGAGCCAAGCCACCTACAAAACAAAGAGGTTAGGCAATGATACTTGAGTAAGCTCAATCAAAAGAATTGGTCTTAATGGCCATTTGATGGTCAACCTGAAAACACAAGCTCAAAGGTGAGTAACAGGACCACTAGGACAAGCCTAGGGTCAAAAGTAAATGAGAAAGTTAAAACAGAAAGGGGCAAGTATCCAAAATCATGTTCAAACAATTAGGAAACAAAACCAATTGGGTTCACATTCATATCAATCATCATCATCATTTCATGAACCATTTAGGTCAAAACATGGCAAACAGAAGCTCATAGAAGTCAACAGCAAGACTTAACTCAAAAGCAATCTAAACATTTTCCAAAAATCACCAAATAAATCATGATAAAAACTAACACATAGCATGGTATACATGTCAAATTTCATCTCATTTGGACAAGTGGAAGGCAGTCAATGAAAATCAGAAAGTCAAGGCAATTTTGAACATGCTTAAGGAAGTCAACCAAACATGCATCAACTTAGAAAAATCATAAGTCAAGAATGGTGTATGATAAATGAGTGGGATCAAAACCATGGCAAAGATGAGGATGTCTAGTTATCTCATGCAAAAGTTCATGTCCATCTAATAAAGTATGAGAATTTCACAAATGAAATGGGAGTAAGTGTCACAAAAAGTCAACATATGACCAAGCAGGGGAGAAAATCTCAAACAATTAGGAAAATGCCACAAATAATTCCAAGAAAATTCACATGTAAACTAGACATACAAGAGTAGGTTCATGCAAAAAATCAGATCAATTGGAGGTCAAGAAGCATGGTAATGAAAATCATGAAGTTGGGCATCAATGGTGTGACACAAATTGTCACACCCTAATTCAAAAATTCATAACTCACAAACCAGCAATGATAAATTCACAAACTCTACACCAAAATCACCATGAATGTGTCTAGTTTAAGCACAAAAAATTTGGGAGCCATTGGATAAAGTATCACCATTTCACAAATGTTTTGGCTAAGTGTACAAAATATGCATACATGTCACAAACCCTAGCACCATTTAAAAACCATTCATCCAAAAATTCTGGAAAAATAATGATAAAAAAGTAGAGATCATGATGAACATAACACAAAAAATCCCATTGAATTTGGATCAAAAATGAGCAAGTTATGAATTTTGGAAGATTGGCTATAAAATGTGAAATAAAAATGAAATAAATGGAGCAAGAATGGCAAAGTTGTAATATCATGACTCACTTAACCAAACACAGTCGTTTTGGGCACAAAACGAAATGTTTTGATTGGATGAGGGAGTTTAAACCAGGCAGCACGAAAATGGGGAGAAATCTGGGAAATTCAAAGCTAGGGTTTCATGAACAGTGGCATCCCCAAATCGTGATTTTCAAAATTCTCCAAAAATGTCAATTGAGCATACCATTGTGTTCATCAAACATCAAACAACAACATCCTAACATTGGTTTTCATTAAATCAAGCTAGGCAAAGAGAAATAAGTAAGACAAGTTTGGATCATCATTGTTCATTTCAAAATATCTCAACCATTGCTTGATCATTCTAAAAACTAAGACCATCCATGAAATCAGCATCAAAAGATCTACATTAAGCATGCATCAATTTGACAAAATAGGGAGGTTGAAAATTTACCAAATTGGGAAGGGCAGTTGTGTACAGATGCTCTTTGATGGTTTTGAAGTGAAATAATTGAAGCTTCAGCTATGCCTTGATGAGGGAGGAAGATGCTTTGGCTTGCAGATGCTTGAAATGGTCTCACGCAATTTCTGCCATGGCTAATGCTCTCTTGAAAACAGTGCTGGAAATGTGACTTCCAGTTGGAGAATGCTAGTGAAAACCACTTCCAAATGTTGTGTGACTGTTGTTTTGGCAAGGCAAAGTTCTGGTTCCTTGGTGGTTTTGACTGGTTCTTGAAGAGGCAAGCAAAAATGTGATTTTAGAATGAGAGTTCTATTGGTTTATCATGTGTTAGAAGCTCTCCAAAATGAGGAATGTATAGTGAAATAGCTAATGCCAGGACTTTGTTCTTCTGAAGTTCTTTGTTTGGTAAATGTGAAAAAATGCAGTTTTGGAGGGTGAGTGAGCCAAGGCCTTGTGTTTGTTGGTTAGGTTGGCAAAGTTTGGCAATGATGACAAGTTGATGAATCAAAGCTGCTGTCAGGAGTTGCTTTTGGTTTTGAGTCTTGACAGCAAATTTGAAAATGCAAGAAGGTGAAAAGACACAGTACAAGGCTTAAGTCTTATGAAGTTTGGACAGGTTCTCTTAACATGCCAAGCAAGATGATGTTTTTGGAGAATGACTCAAAGTGGTTTGTTCTTGCTATTGGTATCACTCATGACAAAAATGATGAAAAGTCTGCTGCTGCTACTGGATGTGGCCTTTTGTGGTTTTTGAGCTTTGACAGTTTTCTTCCCATCTGCTAATAACAAGCTGAATCGAGATGAGTGCAAGATTGGTTGGTCATGTGTTGCCAAAGGTTTTTCTTCTTGCTGCAGGATGTTGTAGGGTTTCAAAAATGGTCCAATGGCAAGGTGAGGCTTGAGAGAAAAAATCAGAGGGCAAGTGTTTCTCATGACAGGAAGAGGGCAAGTGTAACAATGTGATGAGAATGATTTCTGTTATGATGGATGCTGGCTAGAAGCTTCATTTGACAGTAAATGTCACGCAACCAACTGCTATGTAATGTTGCTTTGTGGCCAGGCAGAGATGTTTTGTGTTTGACAGGGAATTTAAGATGCCAAAGCCAAAGGTCAAATGCAGGTTCTTTTTAGGATGAGTGAGAGAAATCAGTGTTGCAATGCTTGATACCTTTGTGTTTTTGACAGCCAAAAACAAATGCCAATAGCAGGGTCCTTTTTTGTAGGATGTGAGCAGAATGAAATTTCAAAAATGCCAATGTATTTTGATGGATGCTAGTGTCTCCAAGTGGTAGAAACATGATGCAGGACCTCTTGTCAAGCCAGCCTTAGTTTGTTATGTTTTTGACAGGAAAATGGGAAATCAAAAAAAATAAGGTGAGGGCAGCTTTGATTGGTTATGTTGGTTTTGTTGGATGCTGCAGGGTTTAGTTTTGGAAGTTTTTGCCAGCCTCTTGGCCAAATGGCCAAAGATCCTTTTCTACAGCATGAAGTTTTTTTGTTATGCAGCCCATAGCCTTCAAAATGACAGCAAAATCTCACCCCTAAAACCTGCTATGGTACAAGTATGGTTCCTAGAGGTATGGTTGTTTTTGGCAGAAAAATAGGAATGCCAGTAGGAGAGATTCAACATGAGTGAGTTGTATGCCATGCTGCTGCTAATGCTCTTGTCCTTGACAGCAAAATGGTGGATGAAAAATCTGCTATGGACAGTACAAATTATTGTTGAAAGTATGGTAGCATTTGTACTTTTGCCCAATTTTTAGCAACTAAGCATGGCCTTCTATTGTTGTTGGCTTAGGCTGCAAGATGAGGTCTCTAATGACAGAAAAATGAGGTTTAAACTTCTGTTTGGGAGTACAAAGGCATGGTTCAAATGTAAGCATGGAGAGCATGGGTGAAACTTGTACTTTTCTTACAATTCAAGCAACCAAGCAAAGGCCTTATATACTGCATATTTTGACTTTGCAAACACATTCTAAATGACATTTATGAGCTGTTCCAATTGGCCAAATGTTGAAAAAATGTTTAAATCAAAAAGTCAACTCTTGGTCAAACTTGCATTTAAATGGAAAAGGTCAAAATATGCCATTTTGATTGGTGAAGTTTTGGCTCATGAAATTTATATTTTTGGAAAGAGGGGATCAAATGTGACTTGTAGGAAAAAACCCCACCAAAATTGGCCAAACGGTTTGAGAGATATGGCCCTTTGAAGTTCAAGATTTTCTGAAATCGATTCGATCATAACTTGCCAACCACACATGGGAATTGAGAGTTCTAGGACTTTTTGGAAATGGGAGAACAAGATCTTCAACTTTCATGTTGGGAAAAAATTCATTTGAAGCTTGTATCATGATGTAATTTTGAGGATCAAGACTTTCCATTTTTGGTAAGTTTCAGTTACAGGCCCAGTTTCCATTTTGGGAAATTTTTGATCTGGCTTCAAATTCTTCCATGATGGTGTTTGGCATGATCTATGATGACTATTTGGACATGAATGAACTCTCACAAACCAATTCCAATCATCCAATCACTGATTAAATGGACAGTTGACCAACAGTTGACTTTTAGGGTTTCTGACTGATTATGCATTGACTGATGACTTCCAAACCCTGATTCCTTGAGAACTCGACTTCAAATGATGTCCCAAGTTGTATGAACTCTTGATTATTGATCATGGTGCCCAAATTCCACAAGAATGGCCACCATCCACTGCCTTGACTGACAGTTGACTTTTTTAGGGTTTTTGACTGTCTGTGTATGAACTGATGATCTCCAAGTCTTCAACCCTTGACCAAAATACTTCAAATAGACCTCCAAGCCATGTGAACTTGTTGGACAAACCCCAAGGCCTTGGTTCAATGAGAAATTCCTTTGCTTGCTTGGTTGACTGATCAGGAGATTAGTTTGACCTAATTCTTGATTGCTTGCTCTTGAGGCAACTGAGGGACAATGCAATGCTATGCAATGGACCATGATATGCCATGACCTAATGTGAAAATGTATGCATGATGATAGGTGCAAATTTGAGGTGCTACACCATGCATCTGAGCAAAACCATGTCAAAATTTCTCTTATACAACACTTCACCACTGAGGTAGAAACTGCCTGACAGTCTTCTCAAAGTTTTCCTATCTTTCACAGATGCCCCAGGCGGGTAGACCTGGTTCTGGAGGAAATTCTTGATATCAAAATACTAAGGCTTGTCATCATTGACTTCTTCCACTGCAAATACGTGAGCTGGTCTGTCCAAGCGCATCACGGCAATATCAGGAACTTCATTCCAATACTTCACAACAATCATGGAAGCAAGCGTAGCAAGCGCATCTGCCATCCGATTATCCTCTCGAGGAATATGATGAAAGTCAACTTCTGTAAAGAATGTTGAAATCCTTCTTGCATAATCTTTGTACGGAATGAGACTTGGCTGATTCGTCTCCCATTCACCCTTAATCTGATTGACAACCAGGGCCGAATCACCATACACATCAAGATGTTTGATTCTCAAATCAATACATTCTTCAAGTCCCATAATACAGGCCTCATACTCAGCCATATTATTCGTGCATTTGAAAGTTAGCCTTGCTGTAAGCGGAATATGTGTGCCATGAGGAGTAATGATTACTGCCCCAATTCCATTTCCGTACTGATTTACAGCGCCATCAAACACCATCGTCCATCTGGAACCAGGTTCCGGACCTTCATCAAGTGTAGGCTCATCACAATCTTTCATTTTCAAATACAGAATTTCCTCATCAGGGAAGTCGTACTGAACTGACTGATGATCTTCAATTGGCTGGTGCGCTAAATGGTCAGCCAAGATACTACCTTTAATAGCTTTCTGAGCTCGATACTCAATATCATACTCAGATAACAGCATCTGCCAACGGGCAATCCTCCCAGTTAAAGCAGGCTTCTCGAAAATATACTTGATTGGGTCCATTCTGGATATCAACCAAGTTGTATGATTTATCATGTACTGGCGTAAACGCTTAGCAGCCCAAGCTAAAGCACAGCACGCCTTCTCAAGCATAGAGTACCGAGACTCACAATCAGTAAACTTCTTAATGAGGTAGTATATAGCAGATTCTTTCTTCCCTGATTCATCTTGTTGACCGAGGACACAACCCATCGAGTCTTCAAGAACAGTTAGATACATAATCAGAGGTCTTCCTTCTACAGGCGGAGACAAGATCGGAGGTTCAAACAGATATTCTTTGATACTGTCGAAAGCTTTCTGGAAATCCTCGGTCCAATCGTGAGACTGATCTTTCCGGAGGAGCTTGAATATCGGTGCACATGCGGCAGTCATGTGGGATATAAATCTGGAAATGTAATTCAAGCGGCCAAGAAAACCTCGGACTTGCTTCTCAGTTTTGGGTGCAGGCATCTCTTGTATTGCTTTGACCATGGCAGGATCAACTTCAATACCTCTCTCGCTTACCACGAAACCCAACAACTTACCCGAACGGACTCCAAATGTACATTTGTTCGGATTCAGGCGAAGTCTAAACTTCCTCAGACGCTGAAAAAGCTTCAACAAATGCTCAACATGTTCAACTTCCGTTCGGGACTTAGCAATCATATCATCAACGTAGACCTCTATCTCCTTGTGCATCATATCATGAAACAAGGTAGTCATAGCTCGTTGATACGTGGCTCCAGCGTTCTTCAAACCGAAGGGCATCACTCGATAACATAATGTTCCCCAAGGTGTGATGAATGTTGTCTTCTCCATATCTTCGGGTGCCATTTTGATTTGATTATAACCGGAAAATCCGTCCATAAAGGAAAAGACTTTGAATTTAGCTGTATTGTCTACCAACATATCAATGTGTGGTAGAGGAAAATCATCTTTCGGACTAGCTTTATTCAAATCTCTGTAATCAACGCACATACGGACTTTTCCGTCCTTCTTAGGAACAGGCACAATATTGGCCACCCATTGAGGATATGTAGAAGTCACCAGAAACCCCGCATCAATTTGCTTCTGAACTTCCTCTTTGATCTTCACTGCCATATCAGGATGAGTTCTTCTGAGCTTCTGCTTTACAGGCACGCACTCAGGCTTCAAAGGCAGGAAATGTTGCACAATATCTGTATCTAGACCCGGCATGTCTTCATATGACCAAGCGAAGATATCGGAATATTCTCGTAGCAAATCAACCAAATCCTTCTTGACAGACTCTTCAAGAAGTGCCCCAATTTTCACCATACGAACACAATCCTCAGACCCCAAGTTGACTGTTTCCAAATCTTCAAGGTGCGGCTGAATGATCTTCTTCTCGTGCTCAAGGAGACGGGAAATCTCATCAGGAATTCCTTCAACATCATCTTCCTCTGCCTCGAATACAGGGGATTCAAAATTGGGAGATGGCGTTGGATCATTATGTTCAATGGGTTTTAAGATCAACCTGCATAATGATTTTAGTTAATGAAAAACTTTAGAATTTAAACAAGCAAATCATTATGCAGATGAAAAATGTTTGCTTTTATTCTTGTTTTTTAGGGTTTTTTGTGATCACTGATTTCATGCAAAAAGCTAAAAGTGAAAACAAATGGAAAAACAAATGTTTAACAATGCATTAATTGAATGAAAACATCATTGTATATATGCTGCCAACAATGTCATCACTTCTCCTTTTGGCATGGGAGAAGGGTTTTAAACAAAGTGAACAATTACTCTGATCTATGGATGACTGTAGGAACATCTACAGCGACCCAATTGTGGCAGACACCACCAGGAATAACGAAATTGTTCAGATCTTCTGCATCCTCTTCCAAGATAGCAGCAGCTTCTTCCTCAGGTTGATCATCGTGGATGAATCCCCCACTCTTGAACAAACCTTGCTCATTGAATGCCCCAGACGAATAGCCAATGCCAGCCCGGGATCTATTGTCTTCAAGCTCAATCACCTTCCCTAAACCAGCTACTGCGCCACATTCAATGGCCAGTTTCGCATCTTTGTAGGAAGTGAATGAAGGAGACTTCTTCTCAATTGGTTCATCAATAGATAAAGCTTGGAACGGCGTTCCAACTTCATCCTCGGCATCAATATATGAGAAAGAATACAGGTGGCTAACCAGAAGAGCCTTTTCTCCCCCTACCACAACCAGTTTCTTGTTCTTGACAAACTTCAGCTTCTGGTGTAGGGTGGATGTCACGGCGCCCGCCTCATGAATCCATGGTCTGCCTAAGAGACAGCTATATGATGGGTGGATGTCCATTACCTGAAAGGTAACTTGGAAATCACTTGGTCCGATCTTGATTGGGAGATCAACTTTCCCAATCACAGTCTTGCGTGACCCATCGAACGCTTTCACAACGACCCCACTCTGCCTCATAGGAGGACCCTGATATGACAATCTAGAAAGTGTGGATTTTGGCAATACATTTAATGATGATCCAGTATCCACCAGCACGTTGGATATGGCATCAGATTTGCAATTTAGAGATATGTGCAGAGCCATGTTGTGGTCTCTTCCCTCCTCAGGGAGATCAGCGTCACTAAAACTCAAAGTGTTGCAAGCGGTGATGTTTGCAACGATACCATCAAATTGCTCAATCGTGACGTCGTGATCAACATACGCCAAATCCAATACTTTCTGCAGAGCCTCCCTATGGGGTTCTGAATGCAACAACAAGGATAGTATGGAGATTTTGGATGGCGTTTGTAGAAGCTGGTCTACAACATTATACTCGCTCTTCTTGATGAGCCTCATCATCTCATCAGATTCTTCATTCGCAATGCCACTCGGGCCACCTGAAGAAGTGGGAGTCTTTTGTATGGAGGAGGGTCTGGCAACATCAAGTGCCGGATTTTGAACATTAACAGCGGTCCCCACCGGACGCTCAGCAGATTCAGAAGCAACAGGGGCTTTGGCAGGTGCAGAGAAAACACGACCACTCCGGGTCAGCCCGCTTACATCAGCGATGTTGGTTACAGCAGTTGAGGGCAAAGGCACTTCCTTCCCATCTTGCACAGCCACTGAGTTGTATCTGAATGGCACGGCTTTGTCTGAAACATAAGGCACCGGGCCTGCAGGTTTAATCACCAAGGAGGGAGAAGCCTTCGGCTTGCTGCTATCATAGAGAATAACAACAGGCTCGGGTAACTTGAACACGGGGGATATAACATTAATCTCCGGTTCATCCTCATCGACATTGCGATTCTGCAGAATCTCAATGGTTCCCTCGTCTAATAACTCTTGCAATTCTCTGCGGACCTGGTTGCAACCCAAGCGGTTCACCGAACAGATGCGGCATTTGTCGTGGTCATGCTCCATGTGGCTGTACTGACACAGCAAACGATGTAATTCCACCAACGACTGTCGAATATGACTTACATATTTGACCTTGTATTTCCCAGGGCATCCCTAGACCATATTCACAGATTTCCCGTGCGAAGGCAATGGGTTCTTAGTGACATTCGGGCCTGAATCTTCAAAGCTCAAAATCCCACACCTCATAAGGTCTTGAACCTTAGTCTTAAGTGGATAACAGTTTTCAATATTATGGCCCGGAGCTCCGGAGTGGTACACACAATGCTGATCTGGTTTATACCACCATTATGGGTTTGTAGGAATAGCAGGAGGATCCCTGGGAGTAACCAATTTCCTTTCCAACAAGGAAGGATATAGCTCTGTATATGACATCGGAATCGGATCGAAGCTGATCTTCTTCCTATCATAATTCAAGTTGGCCTGATTGGTTGTGCTTCCACGAGGCTGATAAGCCTGTTGCTGTGGGCGTTGCTGTTGCTGATATTGAGGCTGTTGATATTGTTGCTGATGCTGAGCCTACTGATTATCTCTGAATACAGGTGCTATATGAGCCACCTGGTGCTAATGACCGGCACGGCGTGCGGGTTTCCTCTGAACAGGAGGTTTCCTTGATTTGCCATGGGATTGCACAGCATGTGCTTCCCCATCCTTCTTCTTAGCAAATGCTCCATACCGCTTGCTAGAAGAGCCTTCATCTTTCGCCAAACGTCCTTCACGGACACCTTCTTCCAACCTCATCCCCATATTCACCATCTCGGTGAAATCAGAGGGAGCACTAGCGACCATCCGCTCGTAATAAAAAGAACTAAGAGTCTTCAAAAAGATCTTAGTCATCTCTTTCTCTTCCAGCGGAGGAGTAATTTGAGCAGCCAGCTCTCGCCACCTCTGGGCGTACTCCTTGAAGGTTTCCTTGTCCTTCTGCGACATGGACCTGAGTTGATCTCGGTCAGGCGCCATATCGACATTATACTTGTACTGCTTGACGAAGGCTTCGCCAAGATCGTTGAAGGATCGGATATTAGCGCTGTCCAAGCTCATATACCATCTGAGCGCGGCGCCAGACAGGCTGTCTTGAAAATAATGAATCAACAACTGATCATTATCTGTTTGGGTTGACATCTTCCTGGCGTACATGACCAGGTGAGCAAGTGGACAGGTGTTCCCTTTGTATTTTTCAAAGTCAGGTACTTTGAATTTAATCGGTATTTTGACACCGGGAACCAAGCACAACTCGGCAGCAGACTTGCCGAAAAGATCTTTCCCTCTGAGGGTCTTCAATTCCTTCCTCAGCTCAAGGAATTGGTCGTTCATGGCGTCCATCTTTTCATTGACATCCGGGCCTTCAGACGGCTCGGAATGATAGATGGTGTCGTCTACCCTCGGCATGGTATGCACGACAGGAGGAGCAGCAACAGGGACCGGGCTAGATGCCGGCATGTGAGCAAAGGTTGGGGCGGGAATGTCCGGCATGAAACCCGGAGGCATACCCCAAGGGAACCCGGCTGGCATTGCGTGAGACGCGAAATGAGCACTGGCGGCAGGCACAGTCGGAACCACAATCTCTGAGACAACGGCCCTCTGAACAGGAGTTGTAGGCGGTTGAGCAGGTTGATTCTGAGCAGCAAGAAGTTGCTCCATCAAAGCGCCAAGTCTGGCGACCTCTTCTTTCAATTCACGGTTCTCTTGTTCTAGCTGATCCATAACTCTTGCAGAATTGGCTCGAGTATAGTACCGGTGAGTCAGCTTGTCTTCAAAATAAATGAAGAACACAGAGTCAGCACAAGAAGGCCAGAAACAAGGTACCTGCTTATGCAAAATGATGCATGAAGTGCTTGTGCATATGCTTTGTTTATTTTCAAGGAACCCTTAGGGTATTATTCGCAAATTTTGAATTTTTAAAGCATTTATTATCATTATGGAAAATATCTCATTCAATATAATCGAGACAAAGAAGTACAGCATTTTTGATTCAATTACAAGGAGAAAAGGAAAACAACATCCTATGGGTCCCTAGTAGCTCGGGATGCTGGAAGACGAGAAGCACACAGCTTCTTGATCTCTCTCTCATAGGCTGCTTCCATATTTGCTTTCTCCTTAGCAAGCTGATCATACTTCTTCTTCCAGAATTTGGAAGACTGAGGAAGCAAAGAAGTCCATGTATCATTGGGATCGTCGATTACCCGATGCTCGAGAAATTCGATCAGAGCGTCTTTCTCCTTAAGCTGCTGAAGCAATTCCTCTCTTTCACGGATCCAAGCACGTGAAAGGTCTTCTTCTCTCAACTCCTCTACACGTTGGGTAGGGAGGGTTGAAGGCCCAGCCACATCCAACGGTGTAGGTCTCGGATGGCCGTATGGCATCAAGTACACGGCAGCTCTCTGTCTGACCCAAGAGGTATAAGGCTCCAAAGCAATGCAATTCTTCGGACCTAGCTCATTCCTACTCTTCTTGCAGATCTTGCGCCAAGCGCGGACAAATCTGGCTTTCAGGCCTTGGGGATCTTTACCCTCCTGAAAGAACACACCTTCTAACAGAATGTTATGAGGTTTATCCTTTAGGGGGAACCCAAGCTGACGTCGTGCGAGAATGGGATTGTAGCTGATCCCACCACATGTACCAAGAAGAGGCACATTAGGGAATTCACCACAATAGTCAATGATCTGCACAGTATCATACACGCGATCATACCAAGAGATATCATCATTAGTGAGAGACATGAGTCTCTGAGACCACCGTAGACATCCCTTGTTCTCCTTGAAGGCAAGAGTCTGCGGCAAGTGCGAAATAAACCACTTGTACAGCAAAGGCAGACAGCAGACAATAACTCCTCCACCCTTTGCATTCCTCAGATGCAAAGAGACATAGGCATCACCCAACAAAGTCGGAACGGGATTAAGAACCGAGAAGATCCTAATGGCGTTCATGTCTACGAATTTGTCGAAGTTGGGAAACAACACCAACCCATAGATGAGCAACACAAATAAAGCCTCAAAGGCATCCTCACTCATGGCCTTCCCATAGATGGTAGCTTGAGCGACGAGGAACTCGGACGGAAGACCCTGAATTCCACCTTTGGTAGTCAGATTAGCTTTAATCAAAGCTTCATCTATGTGCAACAAATCTGCAATCTATCGAGCGGTCGGAATACTCTCCAAGCCACTGAACGGCACCTGATCCAAAATCGGGATCCCAATGAGGTGAGAATACTCCTCCAAAGTAGGCAGCAACTGGAAGTCCGGGAATGAGAAGCAGTGGTACAGAGGATCATAAAACTGAGCCAAGGTACTCATCAATCCCTCATCAACCTGAGTAGTCAACAGAGGCAGAAGCTTCCCATAGCGAGCTTTGAAACCCAAGGGATCTAATACATAAGATGTCAGATTCCTTAACTCTTTCACATCAGGCTGTTTAAAGCTGTACTTCTTTGTATGCCTTTTTGGTCTTTCCATGTCTGAAAATTTTGCAAATAAACCCTTTAAGTTCCTTGAAAATTTCTTTTTTCTGATGACATGAGATGCAGATGAATGCATGAATGCATGAATGCCACAATCACACTCAAGGATCAAGCAAGTCACACCAAACAAAGGTCGTGGGAAAGCTCATTGTATCCTTAATATCAATCATCCATTTTGGTGGATTTAGGTTTTCACCTTATCGACACCCAAGTTCCATTGATATTAACGGTACATGAACCGGCTCAATCATCCTTAATATCAATCATCCATTTTGGTAGATTCAGGTTTTACACCTTATCAATACCTAAGTTCCATTGATATTAACGATGTCTGAACGACTCAACCACGAATCACGGGTTTGCTGAGAGTCACGAGCATGGAGTCCTGGTTAAGAACCACCCAAAGGGAGTGTACTAGGGTTTAAACCTGCCAGACATGTTCTACCAGAGGTTCCCATAATCATCGTCCCATCTCTCGGATATTATCGGAGGAACGAATACTCGTATTCCAAAAATATTCTCAAGAGAGACTCTTATGAGTGTAGTATCGCGTAACAATCGCATCAGATCTTACATCTGAACGACCTCCGCACTACGTCCTAAAAATAGGCCAAGATGGGTTTGGTAAACTAAGGTCCTTGGCTTCTAAGGCACATGATTGAACGAATAATGCCTAACCACAAATAACTTGTGTGACATTATTAATCCAACATGACCTCCACCAAGTGAATGGACTCGCAAGTCAACTGGCTAAGGAATACTCCACACCAGTCAACAAGACTACGCCATTCTCCTATCCTAGAGTGCACTCGAGTTCGGGTATAGAACTCATCTCACAGAGATCACCAAAGCAAACAGCAATTGTATATCAAGCAATCCAAACATTACAATCAATACAGTTATCCCAAATTGTACAAAAATATGTCAAATAACACATAAACAAAGTATCATACAACAAGGGTGAAAAAGTAGGCAATATCACCAGGGAAGGTCTAATGTTATCCCCAGCAGAGTCGCCACTTTTCTGTAGCGGTGTATTCGTCGCTATATGATTTATTGATTAAACCATAAGCAAAGCATACAATGAATCGAGTCGCCACCGCACTTTTATTTATCCTAAGGACTGGTTAAAAAGCGAACAAAAACCTAAGAAGTTTTACACGTAGAAAACCAATAAAAAGATCAGAGAATCTGGGTAAGGGGTAAATTACGCAATGGGAAGGTGTTAGGCACCCATCACGTCCTAGGTACTCCTAGGGAGCCCTTTTCACACTTGTTGTATAAAAAATGTTTATTTGTTTTGACATATTGTGCAAACATGAATGGGAAGATGAGAAAAGAATGTACAAGTTAGTTATTTTTGTGTTCGAACGGATGAACCCGTTGCCTACGTACCTTTCATCAAAGGTAAGGATCAAAACGCCGTAGTTCGGCTAAAAAATTTCCAAAAATTAGTGAGTTCATTTTAAAACACAAGCACTAAGGCTTTTCATTACCAATGGGAGAAAACTCAACCAACATCAACAATCCACCATGCGAGGACGGCTTCAACATACTAGTGAGGGGTTAACCCTATAATAAGTATGGAAGACTCACAATCAACTCACTAAGGATAAGGTAAGATTTACATCAACCACTATGGTAATTAAAACCTACGGCTAATGTATGAAAACATATTAACAATGGACAAAGCCAAAACAATTGAATGGGTGAAGTTAATTGATTATGATTATTCACGAAGTATGGTCAATGTAAGATTAAGATTGATTCAGAGAAGTGTTATGAAAAGTGAAGCTTGAAAAGTCAAGGACTTATGGTCCAGGTTTCTAATTTGAAAAGACATGAAGATGTTTGCACAACAAGTCAAAGTTTTTTTGAAAGCAAAGTGTGAAAAAGTTTAGGACAAAGAGGGTATAGATGATGAAATGTAAAACTTCTTAGAAAGGTTCACCTCTTGAAATCATATAGAAGATGATTCAAGTGTGTCCTCAGGAATAGGCAATGAGCAAGCAAAATAAAAAGCAAGGTGATACCGGATGCCATCAATGGTCTTATACCAATCTCACAAACAAAAGTGGATACCGGATACCAATAAATGGGTTTACACCAATCTCCTAAAACAAAACAAATGATACCGGATGCCATCAATGGTCTTATACCAATCTCACAAAGCAAAAGCGGATATCGGATACCAATAAATGGGTTTACACCAATCTCCTAAGGTAAAACAAAACTTGGATGTCAGATGCCAATCTATCTGGACTTATACTAACCTCCAAAGGATGATCATAGGAATACAAATGCCAACAACATGGTCTTATAATTGCATCCTCACATACAACAAACAAACAAGCGTTTAAGCAATGGACATGAGTGACCAAGTGAGATGGTCTTACACTTTGTCCCTTCCAAATCATAGGATCAATGGCCAAAGAACATGGTCTTACAATTGTCCTCAATGGGTAAACTCAAACATGGATCACAAAGATATGCAATGATGATCATGCAATAATGAACAATCAATGATGATAAGTGCACAAAGGCAAGCAAGCATGTACAAATGCAACAAATAATCAATCAACAAAGTCATTTAGCACCCACTATAACCAAACAATTAGGCTCAATCAAAGGGTTAGACTTAAAAGTCCACTGGAATAAGGTAAGTGGTGCTCTTAACCTTGACATTGAGAGCCAAGGTGAAGCAGATGAAAGGATATGAGGGGTGTGCCTCATCACTCTTATCCCTAGTCAGGGAGAGCATTGAATATCAGAAGGTGTGGGAGTTCAGAAAGATGGAACTCTCTCCACAAGTTAGACTCGATGGATCTTGGGCTTTTACTCACTATGCATCAACACATGTGGTGTGAGCAAGGTGAGAGACTCACAGAATAGTAGGAGATAGGCTACATATCTCTTTTGTCTACCAATTGCCTTATTAAAAGGACTTCACCTGCTTGGGGACAAAAATAAACAATCACACACATTGCCTCTTAAGGAGGACTTCAGACAGGTGCCTGGCTAAATAACAAGCCAGGTCTTCCAGACTACATGGAGACAAGAGAGTCTACCTCAATGCAAATGCTATCAAGCAAAGCAATGCAAGTTCTCAAAGAACTATTAGCAACTATGGTACCTGAAATCAATCAAATATAATCAGTACCAATCACAAAGTCAAAACAGACAAATAAGAACCAACAGTCAACACAATCAATCACATGTGCAAAGCACAAACTCAAAGCAAATGAGTTAAGCATCCTACAAAATGAAACAAGTTAGTTCATCACAATCAATTAAACTTAATCAACTTGAATTAAACTCCTTAAAGCAATTGCTTCTTTAACCTGAAAAAACAACTCAAATGTGAGAAGTAAGACCACTAGGACAAGCCTAGGGTCAAAAGGAGGGGAAAAATTCAAAACAGCAAGTAAAAATTAATCAAAATCAAGATTTATCAAATAAGAGTAGAATCCAATTGGTCTCACATCTAAACTATGCACCAATCGCATTTCATACACAAAACATGTCAAACTATATACTTTGGAATCACATTGGAGCAAACAGAATGATCACAATCAAACCAATATCAAAATAGCTCAATAAATTCTAGAAAAATTCAAGCTTAAACAGGACACATTCAATGAGCAGCATATCAAATTTCATGGCATTTGGATAATGGGAAGTAAGGAAATTAAAATCAGGAAGTCATGGTATGCAAAAATGAGTTCAAACAAGGCCACAAATCATGTATCAACTTTAGGCAAGTGTAAAACAGAAATGGCATAAGATGAATGAGTCACTCCAAAGCCAAAATGAAGTTAAACATGTTAAGAATCAATCCACAAAATTTCAGCCTCATATGATAAGGCATGAGAATTTCACAAGGCATGGAAGTTGATCACTCAATGAAAAGTCCAAAAATGACCAAACAGCAAATAAAAATACCAATCAAATAGGAAATTGATCAACAAATCCTACAAAAAATCATGCTCAAACTAGACATACAGATGTAATCACATGCAAAAATTCAGAGCAAATGGCATTCAATAAGCATGGAAACAAAATTCAAGAAATGGACATAACTTAGTGTGACACACATTGTCACACTCAACTTGATCACATCATATCTACCAATCCAGAAACTCAAAAATAGCAAACTATACATCAAAATAACCAGGAAAGAGTCTAGATCATGCATATAAAATTTCAAGCATTTCCAATAAGGCATCATTATTTTACAATCAAAATGGTGAAACATATACACAAAGCATACATGATCAAAGTCATTAGGTAAAATTAAAAATCAATCAGGCAGAACTTTGATTATCATGCTCATAAGAAACTAGAGAAAAATGGAGATCAATGCAAAAATCCCTATGCAATTTGGATGCTCCATGAATTATTTATGAATTTTTGAAATTGAATCACAAAATGAAATAAACATTTAAACAATTAAAATGAATTAAAGACTGCAATGGCATTTTTGTAATTATTGAGCGCTAGCGTTGAAACGCAGCGTTTCATTAAACGCCGTGGCGCGCTCTGACTGGCTGGAACCCGCGGGAAACAAGAATTCAAACGAAAGCCAGGCGGAAACGGATCAAACAAGCATTTGGACGCGTTCTTGAGCGTATTCAAAGTGTTCATCATTCCAGAAATCAGCAAGAACATTTGTTCACGAAACTTAGCAAATCATATATCAATGGAATCGTCTAATCACGTACATCAACAATATCAACATGCTCTAGCCTAATTCTAAGTATCCAGCACGAATCGATCAAAAGAAGTTTCACATTCAAACCTTCAACTCCAAATTTCTCACTCAAAACCTAATGAAATTCAAAACCACAAGTTGCAGTGTATTCTAGGTTGCAAGATCTACCTAAACCACATGCCAATTTCAAGAATCGAAGGAGTCGAAATCTGACCTTATGAATGTGTAATCCTTGATGCAGCTAGTTTCGAGCCTCCAATTGCAAAAACAGATGATGATTGATGCAAGGGAAGATGAAAGGAATCGATGCTTTAGCTCAGAACCTCCTGGATCAGCTTGAATCTTCAACTGCCATGTGAGAACTCAAAATGCAACAGCCACGATTTTCCAGTTTTTTCCAAGTTTTGGCTTCAACAGATCTTCTATAGCATCTACAAATGATGATTAGTACGAAAGAAAGCAAAAAGAATGATGAATTCTTGATGAACAAGCGAAAAAAAGTGTGAGAAAAATTGAGAGAATTTGGAGAATTTTTGGTTTGGATCTGAAGAAATGAATTGTTGATTATGGATTCTGTTATGATTAGAGACTTTATACCACTTCCTAATCCAATTGTTAATCAAGATTAGCAAAATGATGTGAATTAGTGAAATGCCATTTCATGTTAAGTGGCCAAAATGGCCTTTTCTAATGCAGCCAATGTAACAGTGCAAATGCAGCTGAAGCAAGTCCAATTTTCCATTTAGAATGTGTAGGAAGTGGTTTGAAGTGCAAATGACATGTATTTCTCAAATTGACTATTTTTCCCACCAAAATGCAAAATGAACACTTGAAAAATGGACTTTTGCTATGATGATTTTTGATAAAATGTGATGATGCATCATGAAAGTACACATCAAATGTGGTTTGCTCAAAAAAGAATCACCCAAATTGGCCAAATGGTTTGAAAGTTATGCCACTTTGAAATCCCAAAATTCTTGAAAATGATTTGATCATAACTTGCCAACCATAAATGAGAAATGAGTGTTCTTGGACTTTTTGGAAAGGCAAGAGCAAGATCTTCAACTTTCATGTTGGACAAATTTTGATTTGAAGCTTTCTTCATGATGTAATTTTGAGGAGGATGACTTTCCATTTTTGGCAGCTGAAAATTACAGGTCCTTACTATTTTGGGAAACTTTTTATCTGACCTCCAATTCTTCAATGATGGTGTTTGAAATGTTAATTGAAGCTTATATGGACATGAATGAGACCTTTCCAACCATCTCACTCCTTCCAATCCCTGATTAAATGCACAGTTGACCCTAGTTGACTTTGCTAGGGTTTTGGTTGACTGAGCCATGCTTTGATGAATTTCAAGCCTCTTCCTTTTGAGATCTTGATACCAGATGATACCACAACCCATATGAACTCTTGATGAATGATCATGGTGCCCAAATTCTTCAAGAATGGCCACCATCCATTGCTCAATGAATGATTTGACTGGTTTAACCTAGTTTGCTTCATCTGCAAGAAACAATGTTAGATGACAATATTTCTGTACTTTTGGTTAGTAAAAAAATGAAAAGCAATGATATACAAATGCTAAACATGCTTGGTGATCAAGAACCACACTCACAAGATACCCCACCCACTAGGAGGGAAGCAAAGGTGCACAATGATCCTTGAGGCAATGAATGATATGATATGATGCCATGAGGGATCTTAGGGACAAAATTGGGGTCTTACACCAACGTGCAAGGGCTAAAAAGGAGTAGAGATTTAGCAAAAGGTGAAGTTGACCTAAGAGTTGGCAATGGAGTAAAGGTTGTTGCTTTAGCTGTAGGAGCTTCTGTATTGACTTTACCTAGTGGTTTAATAATTCAGTTAGAGAACTGTTATTATGTACCTGCAATTAGCAGGAATATCATTTCTGTTTCTTGTTTGGACAAGTTTGGTTTTTCAGTTATAATAAAGAACAATTGTTGCTCCATTTATTTGAATGATATATTCTATGCTACGGCACAAATGAACAATGGGCTATATGTCCTTGATCTTGAAATGCCTATTTATAACATTAATACTAAAAGGATGAAACCTAATGAGTTAAATCCAACTTACTTTTGGCATTGTCGATTAGGCCACATAAATGAGAAACTCATTTCCAAACTCCATAAAGATGGACTCTTGGACTCTTTTGATTATGAATCATATGAGACATGCGGATCTTGTTTAATTGGAAAGATGACACAGTCTCCATTCACAGGAAAAGGTGAAAGAGCTAATGATCTTTTGGCCCTCATACATACTGATGTATGTGGACCATTGAACATACCAGCCAGAGGAGGTTTTCAGTACTTCATCACATTTACTGATGATTTAAGTAGATATGGTTATGTGTATTTAATGAAACACAAATCAGAGTCCTTTGAAAAGTTCAAGGAATTCAAGAATGAAGTACAAAACCAAATAGGTAACAATATTAAAAGTTTTCGATCAGATCGACGTGGTGAATATTTAAGCCTAGAGTTTGATGACCATCTGAAAGAGTGTGGGATTCTATCCCAACTTACTCCTCCTAGAACACCCCAATGGAACAGTGTATCTGAGAGAAGAAATCGAACCTTGTTAGACATGATCTAATCCATGATGAGTCACGCTGATCTTCCAAACTCCTTTTAGGGACATGCACTATTGATAGCAGCTTACACACTTAACTGTGTTCCATCCAAAAGGTTGAGAAGACACCATATGAGATATGGAGTGGTAAGAAACCACATATGTCTTACATGAAGATTTGGGGTTGCGAAGTTTATGTGAAACGATAAATTTCAACTAAGCTTGAGCCCAAATCTGACAAATGCTTATTTGTGGGGTATCATAAAGAAACAAGAGGGTATTACTTCTACAATCCTTCTGAGGGCAAAGTGTTTGTTGCTCGAACTGGAGTTTTCCTAGAAAGGGATTTTATTTCCAAAGGAATCAGTGGGAGGAAATTAGAGCTTGAAGAAATTCAAGAATCACAAAGCATTGATACACCTATGGAGGAATTAGAGCAGGAAAGACAAGTAGTTGTGGAAGAGCAACCTGCTCAAGTAGAACAAGACCAGCGTAGATCAAGCAAGATACGTCACCTACCTGAGAGATATGGATATCTCATAAATGATCAAGGTAATGTATTACTCATGGATCAAGATGAGCCTGTGACCTACCAAGAGGCCATAATTGGTCCCGAGTCTTAGAAGTGGCTAGAAGCCATGAAATCTGAAATAGATTCCATGTACACAAACCAGGTTTGGACCTTGATAGAGCCTCATGTAGGAGTTAACCCTATAGGATGCAAGTGGGTCTTCAAAAAGAAGAATGACATGGATGGTAAGGTAGATACCTGTAAGGCAAGACTGGTTGCAAAAGGATATAAATAAATTCATGGGGTTGACTATGATGAAACCTTTTCACCAGTTGCAATGCTTAAATCTGTTCGGATTTTACTTGCTATCGCTGCATATCATGACTATGAAATATGGAAGATGGATGTCAAAACTGCTTTCTTTAATGGGAATCTTCTTGAGGATGTGTACATGACACAACCTAAAGGATTTGACATACCAGAAGAAGCCCAAAATATATGTAAGTTACAAAGATCAATCTATGGATTGAAGCAAGCTTCCAGAAGCTGGAATCTTCATTTTGATGAAACAGTAAAACAATACAGATTCATCAAGAATGAAGATGAGTCTTGTGTCTACAAGAAGGTTAGTGGGAGCATGATCGTCTTCCTGGTATTATATGTAGATGACATATTACTCATTGGAAACAATGTCCATACCCTACAACAAGTAAAGTCTTGGTTGGAGAAATGCTTTTCTATGAAGGACCTGGGTGAAGCAGCCTATATATTAGGAATCAGGATCTATAGAGATAGATCACAAAAACTGCTTGGCCTAAATCAGAGTACATACATAGACAAAGTGCTGAGATGCTTTAATATGCATGATTCCAAGAAAGGATTCATACCTATGCAACATGGCCCGTGTCTATCAAAAACACAATCCCCTTCAACTAAGGAAGAAAAGGATTGCAGGAATAAGATTCCATATGCATCTGCAATAAGATCTATCATGTATGCCATGTTATGTACTCGACCAGATGTCTCGTATGCTTTAAGTGCAACGAGTAGGTACCAATCTGATCCCGGTGATGCTCATTGGGCAGTTGTCAAGAATATCCTTAAGTATTTGAGAAGGACTAAGGACTCATTCTTGATATATGGAGGTCAGGAAGAGCTTGTTGTAATTGGATACACCGATGCTAGCTTCCAGACAGATAAGGATGACTTTAGATCGCAATCTCGTTATGTGTTTTGCTTAAACGGTGGCGTTGTGAGCTAGAAAGGTTCAAAGCAAGATACAGTTGCTGATTCTACAACCGAGGCCGAGTATGTTGCTGGCTCAAGTGCAACAAAGGAAGCTGTTTGGATCAAAAAGTTCATTAGTGAACTTGGCATAGTTCCTAGCATTATGGATCCCATTGGTCTCTATTGTGATAACAATGATGCTATCGCACAAGCTAAGGAGCCTAGATCTTACCAACGATTCAAACACATACTTAGGCGTTATCACCTTATTCGAGAGATAATAGATATAGGATATGTGAAAATATGCAGAGTACCTACAGTTGACAATATTGCTAACCCACTGACAAAGCCTCTTGCGTAGCAAAAGCATGATGGCCATACTAGATCTATGGGCATTAGGGGTATGCCTGATTGGCTCTAGTGCTAGTAGGAGATTGTTGGTGTAATACCTAGAGGCCAATACTTTTGGTACTTGATCGAATTATTTATTAATAATTAAAAGCTTTTTCTTTATTATGTTTGTTTAATAAAGTCCCTAGAATAGCTAGTCCGTTTAATGTATCAAGTGTGACTTAATCATGAGATCCCATTTAACATTAGGACACTATTCTTAAAGTATTTATAGTCGAGCTTTGTTGTGAAGTGGGATAACATTAAAGTATTAAGACTATTATGTATATAGACTGATGATCACATCTCATGGATCAGGGATAAGGAGTTATCAAGTCTTAAACATAGGTATGCATATTAAGAGTAATATTTATACTGGATTGACCCGCTATGAGAATACTATATAGAATTTTATGTAAAGTGTCATAAGTTATTCTCATGGTGATAGTGGTATATGCCACCCTTCGACTTGAAACCACCATGGACCCTAGATGTAGAGTAGAGTGCCTTATTGCTGATCAAACATTGTCTGTAACTTGATGACCATAAAGACAGTTGATGGATACTCCACGAAGCATGCTAAGGGACATGAGTGACCTATATGGAATTTGCCCATCCTGCATAACAAGATAAATGTCATAGGGCCCAATATTGAACTGGACAAGGATGACACGGTCTATGCCTTGTGTTCAATATAGACATAAGAGAAAAGGGTAATTGTACACAAGTATTATCACAATAGGATTTATAAGATCACATGACATTTTCGTGTCTTGGATAGCAGTGATGTGTTGCTAGATACCACTCACTGTTTATTATGTTAAATACATGATTTAATATAATTACCAATGTCGCGAGAACCTACAGGGTCACACACAAAAGGACGGTTTGATGAGAGATAGAGTAAATAACGAACACCGTAAAGTACGATACATTTATCTAAATTGTAGAACATCTTAAGGTACGATGCACTTAAGTAGAATACGAAATATGGTAAGGTACCACGTGCTTAAGTGATTTTGGTATATCATAAGATATGTGCTACATACACTTAAGTGGGATTTTTAGCTTACATCCCATGCAAGTGGTTCTATAAATAGAACCCTTGTGCAAAAGCATTTGCACATATGAAATTTCGTTTCTCTCTCTCTCTCTCACTCAAAACCTTCATTCGTAGCAGCTAACACTGAGATTGAAGGAATCCGTTCATGTGGACTGAGTAGAGGTGTTGTCACCATTCAACATTTGTGATCACTCCTTAGATCTGCATCAAAGGTTTCAATCGCCACAAGAGGTAACGATTCTATCACTGATCATGCCCATTCGTAAGGATCACTAAAGGAGAAATTTTTAATTTCCATTGCGTTTTGGATCTCTATTCTCCTACACTTGGATACGAGTAGCCTTACTCGTCCATTCTAGTAATCGTCATCAAATAAAACACTCAACCAATCAAACATGTTTTCCGCCCTTGCGCAACCCCGAAAACATTTTCAGAAAAAAGTATGCAACATCCATTTTGATGCGAAACAATTAAAGACTTCAACATCCAAGAGCGAGTAGCAAGTAAAGGTTTAATCGCTCAAATATGATACAAGCATCACTCTCTTTAAAATCAATCCACCATGTAGTTCTCTTTGGGTAGAACTATGTATGCCTTGAGTTCTTCATAGCACCTGAAGATACGTAGGAACAGGATTGCGAAGTCTTGTCAAGCACATTAATATTAAAAAACCCTAAGTTTTTATTTTCTTTCCTTCTTTTTCTAGCTAAGTAAGTAGAAGACATTAGCTAACACTCTATCGCAAATCTAACTAAGTGGTTCCCGTTGAATACAACGGATGTGAGAGGTCTTAATACCTTTCCCTTGCATAAACGACTCCCGAACCCGAAATTGGTTGCGACAACGATTTTTTTGTTGTTTTTCGTAGGTTTTATCGATATTTTTCCTTTCTTGCTTTAGAATAAATAAAGTTTGGTGGCGACTCTGTTTGATCATCTTTTTCGCGAGCGTGCGAGCGCCTCACGAAGGATTGCATTTTTCGAGATGCGACAACTGACGACTCTGTTGGGGACATCTTTTCCGCGAGCGTGCGAGCGCCTTGTGAAGGATCGTATTTTTCAAGATGCGACAATTGGCGACTCTGTTGGGGACATCTTTTTTGCGAGCGTGTGAGCACCTCGCGAAGGATCGAATTTTTCGAGATGCGACAGATCTTTGAGAAGGGTCTTAGACCAGATTTCACATTCTAGGAGAAGTTAGAGCATAAAAAGGCCCACAAACTAAAAGACCTTCTTAGTAGGCTGTAAGCCTACATGAACTATAAATAAAAAATGTTTGTTGATGGGGGTAATTGGGTGCTGTGAAACGCGGGATCTAGTTGGACACTAGACAAGGATTATGGATAGTTAAAAGAAGAGAGCAAACACAAACTACATCCATGTTTTGACTCGTATCCCCCTTTGAACACCTCAGGAGAAATGGTCTTGAAAGAATGCGCTAACACGAAGTTTAGGAAGGTAAGAATAAGGAATCTGTATCCGGCTAGGGAATCTACCATGACATACAAGTTTGTAGTTTCCATAAAAGTCACAACCATAATACCAAAAATTGCATCTATCTAAAGGATGCCATCAAATAAATGATCAAGAAGGGGTGGTTGTTAGAGTACACTTGGACATCAAAATGGGTCAAGAGTATTCCCACAAGAGGAAGCAATCTCCTAAGAAAGTTGTTGAAGATTTAACCGAAAATAAAGGTAAGGAAGCAAGTAGAAAAGAAGATGATATACGCAAATGGAAGCACCAATACATTGTATCCATTACGTGTGTGTGTGTGGGGGGGGGAGTCCCCAAGAGTGAATAATCCATCCAAGGGAACAATAAAGAGAAAGATCGACGAGCTGATGACTGCCAGCAAGAAAGAAGGGAGTACCTTTGGAAAGAACTCAAAAAGACATAAACATCATGTGATTCAATAACTCAAACTAGCCATGAAAACAATTCAAATTCCAAACATAATTCATAAAAGTTAATAACACTTAAACATCACGTGATTCAACAACAAATAAGAAACTCGAACACAAAATAACAACACCAACACCGTTTTCGCAATGTATCCGATCAAAATCTAAAAACAAATGCAACAAACACTACATACAATATCAAATGATATTATTGCGTGTGATAGCCATGAGTTTTTTATAGTGGTGGTAATGATGCGAAGAGCGGTTAGAAGTTGGTAGAAGTATGAAGAGAACAAGGCGAACACAGAGAGATTGTGACGGTGGATGGATCGGTGGTGATGATGGTTGCATCGGTATTGTTGTTGTTTGTTTGGTGTGACTTTCATGGTTGTGTACGGTGGCGGAATGGAAACAAGACGGTGGTTCAAAGTCTGTGTTTGAATGTGAGAACAAGTTGAAAGTGATTTATGAAGGATTTTTTTGTTTGAATAGAGAGTGAATCTTATGAGATGGTGGATGTATATAATAGGTTTATGACAGTAGAGGAAGAAATGAGTATGAAGGTGTTTTATGTTATGTGTGGTGCAATGTGAATGAGAAAGGGTGGAGATAATTATGGAAGTGGAGGATGATGAGGTTATGTGCAATAATGAGATGAAAGTAAAATGAAGAAAGAGTCCTCATGTCTGCGTCTTTTTTTGGTGGGAGAAAAATAAAAATCATTTTAAGCAAAAATCAATCTCCAACGTGTGTGAGAGAGGTAACTGTTGTGGGGATTTGTTGAATTTTATTTCTCTTTCTCTCACACACACACGCTCTTATTGGTTTATATGTGTAAAAGTGGGAGAGAAGAGAATTAATTGGTCAGATCCCCAAAAGAAAGGGATCACATGAATGAGTCTTTCCACTATCATTTTTTCTATTTTTGGCTTTCTCTTTTCATTATTATTTTGGATCTCAAAAAAAAGGTTTAGTAATTAAATTAAAACAAACAACACAACATAAACTCAAATTAAATACTCATATAATTCTATTTAATTATATTGATTATTTCAACTAAAAAACAAAAATAAAAGGATAAAAATAAATAAAAATTAGGCACGAAAATGCCTGGAAAAGTAAAATGAATGCATCAAAATAATCAGCACAAAATATACTTTTGGAAAATAGACAGGTTCTGATCAATTTTTTTTTGAAGTAAAATTTTTTTGATTGAAAAGGCCTGAGCTGATCAAAATGCGACCGCAAAAGGAATCAAAAAAATAAAACGAGCACGACATGGTAAACTACAGTAAATTAATGAAATTGACGTCTGCAAGTTCGATTTTGAAAATTTCTTGCCCTCTACTTTTACGTACATTTAAAAATCAGTTCAATCGACCTGTCTGTAGATCCAAAAAATTATTCTGATTGTGCATTCATTTTACTTTTTCGGGCATTTTCGCGCCCAATTTTTATTTATTTTTTATCCTTTTATTTTTATTTTTTTAGTCAAAATAATCAACACAATTAAATATAATTATTTGAGTATTTAATTTGAGTTTATGTTGTGTTGTTTCTTTTAATTTAATTACTAAACCTTTTTCGCATCAATTCAGTGAAAGTTGACCGAATCTCGACTTTTACTGAACTGATGCGAATGTTTTTTATGAATGAATGACTTAGGGAAAAATTTGGGTATGACAACAACTTTGACTCTGAAGGTAATCCAACCTCTGAAGGTGGCCATGCCTTTGATTGTGGACATACCTCTGAAGGTAAACTTGCGAAGTTTCAAAGGCCACAAAGAATTAGACAGATACCAAGGAGACTTATAAATTTTGAGTTGCTTCATGATACATAGATAGGCTCTGAAAGGGAAGTCATATAGTGTGTCGTGATAGTGGAATCTGAACTTGTTAGCATTAATGAGGCATTTAAGAAGAAGGTGTGGGTGAATGCCATGAAGGAAAAACTTAAGGCAATCAATAGAAACAAGACATGGGAATTGATTGTACTACCAAAGAACAAGAAAGTCATCAGTGTGAGATGGGTTTTTAAGATAAGTCGAAGCCAAATGGTTCAGTTGCCAAGCATAAAGCAAGGATAGTAACTAAAAGATTCCTACAAAAGTCTGGTTTAGACTACTTTAAAGTGTTTGCACCTGCAACTATACATGAAACCATAAGATTGGTTATTGCTACAACTGCAAATAAGAATTGACCCCTGATACATTTAGATGTAAAATCAACTTTCTAAATGGTCCATTGCAAGAAGAAGTTTATGTGTTACAACCTCCTGGATTTACGATAGAGAATAAAGAAGGGAAGGTGTACAAGCTGCATAAAGCCTTGTACGTGCTAAAACAAGCTCCAAGGGCTTGGAATATGGAAATTGATTCATTTTTCAAGCACCATGGATTCAAAAAATATGAAATTGAGCATGGTGTGTATGTATAACATACCTATATTGGCAATGTGATTCTGGTGTGCCTTATGTAGATGACAAACTTCTTACAGGGAGTTGTACTTTTGAGATAAAAAAAATAAAAAAGGTGTTGATGAATGCATTTGATATGACTGATCTTGGAAACATGGTATATTTTATAGGTATGGAGATTTTAAACTCTTATAAGGGAATCATTATGCACCAACTAAAGTATGAATTTAAGTTGCTGAAGATATTTGAGATGATGAATTGTAAGTCATCAATCACACCTATTGAGACAAACCATAAACTGGATTTTGATGTTGATGGTGAGGATGTAGATGCTACAACCTTCAAATAGTTGGTTGACTCTCTAAAATATATGTGTGACACCAGGTCTGACTTGTGTCATACAGTTGGTAGGGTAAGTAGGTTTATGAGTAAGCCAAAGTGGTCATATTACCAAGCTGTAGTCAGGATACTCAAGTATGTAAAGGAAACTCTGAGGTGTGGAATTATGTTTCCATCTGGAGTGTCAGGTGATATTAAGCTAAAATGCTATCCAGTCTCAGACTGGTGTAGGCATAGAGTAGACAAAAGAAACACTACATGATACATATTTATGTATCTAGGAGCTCCTATTTCATGATGTTCCAAGAAGAAACCAGTGGTTACACTATCAACTTGTGAAGCATAATACATAATTGGTGCTTTGTCAGTGTGTCGGGCTATTTGGTTTATGAATTTGTTGTAGGAACTAAAGTTCATGGTGAGCAAGCCATTCAGGTTGATGATAGACAAAAAATCATCCATAAGTCTTGCAAAGAATCCAGTGTTGCATAGAAGAAGCAAGACATTAATACCAAGTTTAATTTTTTATGCAATCAAGTTCAAAATGGAGTGCTTGAGTTTGTTCATGTCAGCGCTCAAAAGAAACTTGCAGATGTGTTGACGAAGACAATCAAAACTAAACACTTCATCTATTTGAGGGATGAAATTGATGTTGTTGATTTTTAATCTTTAATATGAATTTAGGGATGATGTTAAATGTAATTCAAATTTAAATTACTTAACTTCATTTGAGTTTGTATTTAATTTATATTTTAGTTTGAGTTTGTGTAGATAAACCCAAAGTTAGTTACAATTGTAACCTATTTTAAGAATTGAGATTTAATAAAAAATATGAATGTAGTAGTAGGAGTAGTGCATCGTAAAAAGCGATAAATAAAAAAGTAAATGAATTGTTACAAACTAAATTATGTGGCAAATATAGGATGATGTGTTTGAAAATTATGTTGGAGTCTGATTTAATAGGTAATAAATAGATTTAATTAGTTTTTTTCTTCATGAGATGACTTGACTATGTGCCTGTTTGTTAGAACTTTTAAAATGGGTTCCTAAGTATTGCATTTAAAAAAAAATAGATATTTTAAAAAAGCAAAAAAAAAATGATTTAAATAGCTTTTCATTTAAACAATTACAAATATTTCATGTATTTGCTACATATTTTTTGGAATATAATTTTTTTTAAAATATTTAAAATAAAAATTAATTTTAAATAAATTTCCATAAAAATTATTAAATATCAAAATTACTCTTTAAATTTATAAGAAATAAACTAGAAATAACTTCTATCGGTCTATATAAACTCGTGAATGGTCTGTAATTTGTAAGAGTCTATTAAAATAAAATATAACATAATTTAGATGCAGGGCCGACCCAATCATATCGGAGGCCCCGTTCTAATTTCATAAATGGGCCCAAATTAAAAAAAAATACAATTATAATAATTAAAAAATATATATCAAAAATACAATTCTATATTAATTAGAAATAAATTTAATTATAATTATTTTGAGTTTTGATCAATCTTGATTTTTGTATGTATTGAGTTTTTATCATAACATTTCTTTCAATTATTGAGTTTTTTTAATAATATTTTATCTATTTTTATTAATATTTATGAAAAAAATTGAAAATTTTAAAATTTGGGGTCCTCTAAAATTTTGGGCCCTGTGCTGCAGCACATGCTACACTTGCACAGGGTCGGCCCTGTTTAGATGTGTAAATGAAATATACATAATATAACACAAATTAATATAAAAATTATAATTCCAAACCTCATAATAATTTTTTTTAATAAAAAAGACTCTAGAACAAAACAAGCAAACTAGCAAATGGAACAAGTTATAGCAAAATAAAAGGATTAAAACTTATTGCTTTAAAATAAAGTGTTCTAGGATGGACAAAGGCCTAATACAAGCGAGACTCAAGTTTTGAGCCCAACAATACGAGTCCATTGGAATTACTCATCATATATAATTGATACATGTGACATCTCATACTTTCACTTCACTCATTTTGGACTCTATAACTGACGTGGACGTTGGAGCACTAACCTTGGAGGTCCACCCCCATGATGTCGTATTGAGGATCCGTACCATCTGTAGCGGTAAATTCATGACCATCAAGCTATGGATAAGCTAGACGTCAATAAAACCAGAGTCGTTACCGCGCTTTTATTGTTTCCGAGGGAAAAGGGAAAAGTACGAACAAAACCAAAAAATAAGAAGTTTTCAAATCAAAACTAATAAAATGCCAAACATTACAGGTAAGGGGGTTGGTTACACAGAGGGAAGGTGTTAGCACCCAAAGTGTCCTAGGTACTCCTGGGGAGCCATTTCTTGTGTGCATATGTGTTTTGGTACAAAATGATGTTTCCAATATATAGAATGGGGGGATGAGAAAAGAATTCATTAATTATATTTTTGTGTTTGACAAGATCTTCGGACTTGTGCCTACGTACCAACATAAAAATGAGGGACCAAAACCTCGTAGTTCGTGGTATCAATTTCAAAGTGGATGCATTGCTTTTAACAAGAATTTAAGTTTGAAAGGCACAAGGGCCTAAAATGGTTTGAGTGAGTGTCAGTTCTTTTTGGCTTTTGAAATTTTAAGCCAAGTATAGTTAAATTTATTTACAAGTTTGATTAAGAAAAGATTTTTTAAAGTGCAATGGCATAACGCCAAAGTTTCTAGTTTGCAATAAGGTCAAAGTTTAGAAAACAGACACAAGCAAAGAAGATTTTTAAAAAAAGGGGAAGAGATTTTGAAATTAAATAAATGGGGAGGAGATGAAGATACTAATCCTAAGCATAAATTTAAAAGTTGAGAGTTGAAAAGATCTGACCAATGGGCTGCAATCCAATAGACAAGAATGTCATATAGAAACCCAAATTTCTCTTGGACTTTTGAGTCAAGAAACAAACAATACATAAATAGCAAGTTGAAGAGCAATGCATCAAATAAAGATAACCACATCCAAGCTTAGCAACTCCACGATCTTCTTCAAAATTTCCCATGTATCAGATGACTTCTAAGATGGCATAAGCCACAGGTTCAAAATAGCAGATTCACAATGATCATGTTGCAGATGAACTCAAATGGATCTTCAATGATGTATCAGATGAAGTTTCAATTCACAAACATTTGTTCTCATGAAATTTGGCATTGGCCAAGTCCTTTGCATAAGGAATGTTGCCTAAATTCTAAGTCCAATAGTCTCAGATCAAACCAACAGTCCACATAACATATTTTTTAGAATTTTGGTTCTTATTATGTACATTAAGGTCAAAAGACCACATAAACAATCACAATATCACAAAATATGGTCGAAGTGGACAAAGTGAAAATATTGAGATATCATAGGTCCATGACATGAATGCATAAAGAAGGGGAATGAGATGCATAGGGAAGGGGAATGAATCAAACACAAATTGGACAAAGGAAGACTTCTACCAAGTTAAGATCATTCATTCATTTTGGGAGATGGAATATATATTCCATCAATCCCCTAAATCCAATGATCTTAACCTAACAAAGTCAAATCAACCTTGACCAAGGCCTAACAACACAAGTCAAACTCAACAAGTCAATAATAGAAGTTCAACATAATTTATTTGGCATTTAATCAATTAAAAATAGTGCATTAAATTAAATATGGTTGGTCAATTTCCTAAAACCTCATCAAAACACCAACGAAATGGCTATCATAGGTCAAACAAGGTCAAAGGACCTTGGAGAATTTTTTACAGAATTTTTGGAAACTTAAAAGTATTTTTAAACAATTAAAAATATTCATAAAATTAATTAAATCATGAAAAATATTAATAATGATCCAAAAAATAATTTTAATTCAGAAAATGAAAGAGGATTTTATTTAAATTTTTTTTGGTGAAACTCTCATATTTTTTGGATCAATATTAAATTTAATATGAGTTAATGAAAATAAAAGGAATAAAATGAAAATCAATTAAATCAGAAAAACGTGGACCACTTGATCTCCCTCATTAATTGAGGTGGCAGATCAAGTGGTGGAAAACGCGTATTCCATGATACGCTTGAGTCAGTGCGCCACACGTTTGGCATTCAAAAGCAACATGCAAGATTAAAACGATTTCAGAAACCAAAAATACAAAATAGAAGAGAAAAGGAGACTAGTCATCCTAAGGATCCCTAACAACAACATCAGAAGATCTAACGGCAGGCGCGTACTTCCTTCGAATGCGTCGAATCTCGGACTCAAAAGAAGTCTTCATCTGAGCCTTCTCAAGGACAAGCTGATCAACAATCTTCTTCCAAGCGATGGAAGGCTGAGGCGTACTAGAGGAAGATGGACCCTCTGGTTCTCTCTGTCTCTTTGTCACTCGGTCTTCAAGTAGCTCAATAAGTGCATCTTTGTCCTTAGACTCAAGCTGCAAATCCTCATGCTTTCTGCTCAAAGCATGTGAACATTCTTCCCACATATCCTTCTCTTGCTTCATCTTGGCGAGCGCGTCTTCCAACTCCTCTAAATCTTGGTTAGGGAGAGTTAATAGCTCAACCACAACCATAGACATAGGTCTCTCACAAGTATACGACATCTTCAACTCCAAAGCTCTCTTCTTCATCCAAAAAGTGTAAGCTTCCAAAGCTACACAATTGTGCGGACCAAGCTCGGATCCTCCTTTCCTATGCACATTATGCCAAGCATGCACAATCTTCTGCTTCAAATGTTGGGGATCTTTACCCTCTTGATAGAAAAGACCTTCTAACAAAGTGTTATTAGGTTTGTCTCTAAAGGGGAACCCAAGTTGATGACGAGCCAAAACAGGGTTGTAGTTAATTCCTCCTTGTGTACCAATGAGAGGCACATTAGAGAATTCACCACAACCATCAATAATCTCCAAGCTACTCAATGAAGTGTCATACCAAACTATATCATCATTAGTGAGAGACATAAGTCTCTAAGACCACCGTAGATATTGTTTGTTTTCCAACAAATCAGGTGTCTGAGGCAAGTGCGAAATAGACCACTTGTACAAAAGAGGCACACAATAGAATATAGTTCCACCACCTTTAAAATTCCTTAGATGCAAAGAGAAGTACATATCTCCTAACAAAGTAGGCACATGATTCCCAATCAAGAATATTCTAATGGCGTTAACATCAACAAAATCGTCAATGTTAGGGAACAAAGCTAATCCATAGATGAGCCACATAAAGATAGCTTCAAAAGCATCCACACTACCGGCTTGAGCAAAGGCAGTAGCTTCGTTGATGAGGAACTCAGAAGTCAACCCAAACAAACCTCCTTTCTTCATCCAATGAGCCTCTATCTCAGACTTCTTCAACTGAAGAGCTTCAGCAATAAGATGAGATCTGGGAATCTCTTCCAGTCCACTAAAGGGCACTTTGTTAGAAACAGGTATTCCCAAGAGATGCGCATACTCCTCCAACATAGGCACGAGCTGATAATCTGGAAAAGTGAAGCAACGACAGAGAGGGTCATAGATTTGAACCAACACACTCAGAAGTCTTTCAACTACATCAGCAGACAAAGTAGACAGAATCTTCCTATAACGTTGTTTGAAGTCCAAGGGATCTAATACAAAAGATGAGATCTTCCTTAACTCTTTCAAGTCGGGACATCTAAAACTGTACTTCTTAGTGTTCCTTCGTCCACAATGCATGGTCTGAAAATATTTGCAAATAATACCTCAGTTCCTTGAAATTTTCGTGTGATGAATGTTATGATGCGCATGAATGCATGAGTGCAACAATCACAAATAAGGAATCACACACAAGGCAAACACACAAAGGTTAAGGGATGAATCAAGTCATTGTCAAGATCAATCATCCATTTTGGTGGATTATGGTTTACACCTTATCAAACACCCAAGTTCCATTGATATTGACAAGACTTGATTGGATCAACCAATAATCAAGGGTTTGTTGTGAGTCACGAGCATGCAGTCTGGGTAAGGACCATCCCAAAGGAGCGAACTAAGGATAAAACCTGTAGATTATGTTCTAAAAAGTTCCCAGAGTCTTAATTCCATCTATCGAATATTACAGGTTAGGATGACTGACTCATCAACCCATAATATTCTCAAGAGAAACTCGTCTGAGTGTAGTATCGCATAACAACTGTTATCAAGTCTACACTTGAACAGTCTCTGTACTACGTCCTAAATAGGCCAAGAGGGGTTAAATGTTCTACGGTCCTCAGCTTCTCGGACCCCAAATCAGAGATAGTAATGCCTAACCACAAATACTTGTGTGACATTCCTAAATCCAAAAGGGTCTCCACTGAGTAGATGGGTCTCAAGCCAACTTGTTAAGGACTACTCAACACAAGTTGAACATGACTATACCATCTTCCTATCTTCTTTGCACTCAAGTTCAGGTTAGAACTTATCTCACCACTCAGAGATCACCAAGCACAACAAGCAGATTATATCATACAAACAAATATACATACATCAAATATATACAATTATATACACACAAAAAAGTAGGCTAAACCTACTGGAGACTACTCCCCAGCAGAGTCGCCACTTAATTTCTGTAGCAGTAAATTCATGACCATCAAGCTATGGATAAGTTAGACGTCAATAAAACAAGAGTCGCGACCGCGCTTTTATTGTTTCCAAGGGAAAAGGGAAAAGTACGAACAAAACCCAAAAATAAGAAGTTTTCAAATCAAAACTAATAAAATGCCATAGATTATAGGTAAGGAGGTTAGTTACACAGAGGGAAAGTGTTAGCACCCAAAGTGTCCTAGGTACTCCTAGGGAGCCCTTTCTTGTGTGCATATGTGTTTTGGTACAAAATGATGCCTGCAATAAATAGAATGGGGGGATGAGAAAAGAATTCATTAAATATATTTTTGTGTTTGGCAAGATGTTAGGGACCAATTAGTATTACTTTTTATATAATTTTATTGGTCCCTTTTACCAATTTTTGATGTAATTACACACTTTTATTCTCACTATTTTGTATAAATGCAATTAGGTTTAATTGATGTTGTTTTGAATAGTTATTTCACATATTTGTTAGTTTTGTAGAATTTTTGGACAAGAGAGCTTCGGAATGCACAATCATAATTTGGAAGAAGTGTTAAATGCAATTTGGAGGCCTATTTTTGAAGATTTACACTTGCAAGAATACTTGATGAAGCTTGCAAGGCAAGGAAGCTGAAGTAGCTTCAGTTCGCGCCGCGATCTTCCTTCGCGCCGCGAACCTTGCGAATCCAGCAAGTTGTTTTGCCAAGGGTGCTGTTTTCAATGCCAGCTGTGTTGACAATTTGGTATCTGTTTTAGGGGGCTTTTTAATTTTAGATGAAAATGAGCATTTTAGGAAAGGTCAACCCTTTAAGAAAACAGAATGGAAAATGTTTATTCATTGATAGTTTGATATTTTGTAAGAGAAAAACGGATTTCTTACCATTGCCTTGTGCTTTCCAAAATGATGATGAAGAGCTAAACCCCATTTTGTCAAGATTGGAGGTAGTAGCTATTCTTATTTGTTTTTGTATTTCATTTGACTCTTATATATGATAAAAGATTGTTGATGTGTTGAATGATATTTTTGCCCTAAGTTGAATATTAGATTTGAGTAGTTGTTGAAAGAGATTATTTAAGTCTTGACATAAAATATATTTTCAAGTAGTGAATAAGTTGTAGAAATAGATTTATTCACTACTATTCTTTTGTATCAACCATTAAAGATTGCTATATTGATAGTTAGGTGGAGAAATCGTCTAAAGATTAATATAGTGATTATCACAATATCATTTAGACATAAATGATATTGAGAGGATACTTGAACATCATCAATAATCTTAAATCTATATAGTTGTCATAAGGAATCATAAGCAATTTGAATAGTGAACTTCAATCTTGCCAAGCCTTTTACATTTGATTAAAACTATTTTTATTGTTTTAGTGACATTTTAGTCAAAAGATAACTTTTCAAACAAAACAACTTTGTTACATTCTAAAGTTATAACAATTTGGATTATAGAACAGCGGTAATAACAACCAATCTCTGTGGATACGATATTAAAATATTTGCCAAAAATATACTTTTCAACAAATTGGCGCCGTTGCCGGGGATTGGTGTTCGATATTACAAGCATTGCAATAATTCATTGTTTTAAGTTTTTTACTTACTATCACTCTTGTGTTTCACTTGGTTTGTTAGTTTTTGTAGATTCTAGTGCATGCGAGGAAAAGCTACCGAGGAGCAATTTCAATTCGGTCCCGAAATTGAAAGAACACTTCGAAAGCTCAATAGCAAAACACGAAGAAGAAGGAAACTAGCCGAAGAGAGGAACCGGAGAGAAGAAGCATCTACTTCCGCACTTGTTCAAATCAAAGAAGTGGTTGTAGAGGCTTGTGACGGAAACAAGGCGGATGACACTCCTACCGAAATGTCCGCTAATAGTCCAAGAAGGAATGCTCAATTTGCTCGTGGAGGAAGGAATACAGAGATGAAGACCGGAATCCTCCAACTTCTTTATGCAAATCCATTCACCGGAATGGACCATGAAGATCCGTATACCCATCTCATCAAATTCTATGAGATTGCGGGTTCTACGGGAATTGATGAAACGGGTGAAGAAGCATTATTCAAGAGAATGTTCCCACACTCCTTAGTGGGAAAAGCAAAAGAGTGGTACCTTGATCAAGCACCAAGAGTGATGACGGATTGGAATTTGCTAGAAGAAAAGTTCTTAGAAAGATATTTTCCTCAATCCCGATTCATGGAAGCCAAAATGGCTATTGCGGTATTCACTCAAGGAAGCAACGAGTCTCTAAATGAGGCTTGGGAAAGATTCAAGTCAATGTTGAGAAAATGCAAGGGCCATGGTTTTGATGAGCTCACTCAAATCCATATTTTTCTAAATGGGCTCCAAGCGACTCACATAACACTTTTGGATGCTACCGCGGGTGGTTCTCTTATGTCAAAGAATGCAGAATAAGAAAAAGTCATTATTGACCGGATGACACTCAATGATCGTCAAAGTCAACATGACCGTAGTCCTTCACAACGGAAACCGGGAGTTCTTGAATTAAATACCAATGATGCCATTCTTGCTCAAAACAAGCTACTTTCTCAACAAGTGGAGTTGCTTACTCAACAAATGGCCAAGCTTCCACAACAAATGAAGGAAATTCAAGGGTCTCAAGTTCGACATCAAGTAGTATGTTGCGAATTATGTCAAGGAGATCATCCAACCGGTTTTTGCCCTCCACTAGAAGAAGTGAGTTATGTGAACAATCAAATCAAGGCTATCAAAGACAACCTCCACCCAACAACAACTCATATCAAAGGAACAATCAAGGTTATCAACCATCAAGGTTCAACAACCAAAATTTTCAGCAGCAAAGTCCTTATCAACACCCAAATTCTCAGGAACAACAATCACAAGGAGGAAATTCAAAGCTAGAAGACACTATCCAACAATTCATGCAAGTCTCCATGGCAAATGAGAAGAGCAACGAGGCAGCAATCATGAATTTGGAAAACCAAGTAGGTCAACTTGCGAAACAATTGTCGGAACAAACTGCGGGATCTTCCTTCTCCGCTAACACTCAAACTAATCCAAAGGAGCATTGTAAAGCAATTTTTACTAGAAGCCGTAAAGAGTTGACAAGTGGAAAAAGTGAGGAGATTACAGTAGAGAATGAGATGGATGTTGTATATGAAAATGAGGATGTGGCGTGTGGAAAGGAGAAAGTGGCAAAAACTCTTCAGTTCGCGCCGCGAAACAAGCAGAACCAGTAATTGATAGCATAACAACAGTGTGAAGTGGAAATGAAGAAGGAAATTGAACCGAGAAAGAAGAAAAAAGAGACAAAGGAGTGAGTGTTATTCCAGTTCAACATCTACCCTATCCGCATGCATCATCAAAGAAGGATAATGCTAGACACTATGCACGGTTTATGGACATATTAAAACAACTTCAAATCAATATTCCATTTGCCGATGCATTAGAGCAAATTCCACGGTATGCAAAGTTCATGAAGGATATTCTCATAAAGAAAAGGAGACATGTGGAAGACGAGACAATCTTGCTTGATGCACGTTGTAGTGCCATCATCCAAAAAACTCTCCCAAGGAAGGAATTCGATCCGGGCCGAGTCGTTTTACCGGTAACCATTGGAGACACCTACATTGGTAATGGCTTGATTGACTTGGGATCTAGCATCAATTTAATCCCTCTATCCATTGTTAAAAGATTGGGAAATGTTGAGATCAAATCTACAAGGATGACTTTACAACTAGCCGATAAATCTACCACTTCACCATATGGAGTTGCTCAAGACATGTTAGTGAAGGTGGACAAATTCTTGTTTCCGGTAGATTTTGTGATAGTAGACATGGGTGAGGATCGTGATGTTCCTCTAATTCTTGGAAGACCATTCATGAAAACAACCCGAATGATGATTGACATTGATGATGGACTAATGAAAGTAAGGGTGCAAGATAAAGAGGTAGCCTTCAATCTTTTTGAAGCCCAAAAGCATCCTAATGATAAGCATGATTCTTTCCGAATCGATGCCACCAAGGAGGAACTAGTGGAGGTCGCAAACCAGGTTTATGTTTTTAATCCATCAGAGAGATCTCTTATCGGAGTCTACAAAGTTTCGACTGAAAATGAAGGAAAAGAGATTAAAGCAATGTTGCAGGAATTAGAGTCTTGTGGAGAGCTTGTTTATCATGAAGAGACAAATGAAGGCTTGGATATGACAAAGAAAGTGGAAGAGCAAAAATTAGAGCCACACTTGAAGTATGTGTTCCTTGGTGATGATTGTACTAAACCGGTGATCATTAGCAATACCTTGTCCATAAAAGAGGAGAATCAATTGATGCGAGTGCTGAAAAAGAAGGAAGTTGTCGAACTATTGGAGGCCGGGATGAATTGTCCTATCTCCGATAGTGAATGGGTGAGTCTGGTGCAGGTAGTTCCGAAAAAGGGTGGTATCGGATTTTATCGAAGGTTCATCAAGAACCTCTTGAAGACAACAAAGCCCTTGAGTAAGTTGCTCAACAAAGCTGGATCGTGAAGAAAATCATTGAATCGTCGAGCTCAAAACGACGTTAAACAAAGCGCTTGTAAGGAGGCAACCCAACGTTGTAAGTCTGCATTTTATATTTTGTCTATTCTGATTGTTATGATATTCTGTTATGTTAATTTTTGTGAAACTTGAGTTCTGTCCACTGCAAATTAATTTTTTCAGAAATTCCTTCAGTTCGCCCCGCGAACTGAATGGAAAGCTTCAGTTCGCGCTGCGAACAAAGTTCGCCCTGCGAACTGAGCGTGGCAGAACCACTTAAGTTCTGTTTAGGTTATTTTCAAGTCATCCTTATTTTCACAAACTTAAACTTGTCTTCAACACTCCCACTGCCCCACTTTCAAAACTCAAATTTTTCCTCTCCATCTCCCAAATCCCAATTTGTTAACAAAGAATCAAGTCAACTTCAACAAGATGTCTAAAAGAACAAAAACCATGTCTTCCGGTCCTTCTCGTTCATTGAGACGGTTCACAAGTGATGAACATGAAGAAAGATTTGACAAATTAATCAAGCGAACCATGCAACCCGAGAGATTCATCCGATTGTCGCCGGGTGGAACTTATCGGAATTTGGTATCGAATTTTGAGAGGAGAAGATGGAGCAAACTTTGTGAACCAGAGTCGGCAAGTAATTACGACATTGTGCGAGAGTTTTATGCCAATGCTCTGCATCTTGAAGAGGGAGTAGCTTTCCATTACCAAACCAGAGTGAGAGGTAAGATTATTTCTTTCGGTAGAGATGCAATTAACACGTATCTAGGTAATCCTCTCACCTTGGGAGAGAATGAGCGGTGCGAGTATCGTACCAAGGAATTGGCCAACGATTGGAACCTTCCAACGGTGAGCGCTACCTTATGCCTTGAAGGAAGGACATATGACTTAAATGATCAAGGATTTCCAAAGTCATGGAAGAGAGAAAATCTGAATCTGGAGGCAAGGGCATTTTTGGTGTTGCTGTTGAACAATATCTGGCCAAGGAGCCACAACACCACTATCCCTTTGGATGTAGGGTGTTTATTGTATTACATCATGATAGGCAAATCTGTTGATGTAGCATCCATTATTGCGGGGGAAATGCGCAAGGTGGCTACAAGCGGAACAAAGTTTGGCGGTAAAGCGGGTGTTCTTGCATATCCGGGGCTGATTATGGGACTTTGCCGAAGGGCAAATGTTCCCATTCCGGATGAGGTACATTTGTCTATTACTAGTGTTATTAATGATGCTTATCTGAATAGGTTCTGCCAGAGCCAGATGGACAGAGCCGAAGGAGCTGGGACTTCGTCCTCTAGACCCCGAGCCCGCACTACTCCAACATTCGATCAGATGGCGTTTGCTAATTATTGCTGTGAGAGCTTTGAGGCCTCTAGGAGGTCTCAATCATTCATCTTTGATGCTATGCAGCAACAATTTCAGAACACTTTCCTTGCACCCGAAGCCCGTACATTTCCTTCCCAGGCGGAATATGTTGCTTATGCTAATTGGCCTGCGGGCAGGCCAACTTTTATGGGGGGTGCAGGAGGTGGTGCAACCCATGACAATGAGATGGGGGACGTCCTTGGATCTGTTGGTGGTGGCCAAGAGGAGGAAGATTGAGGAGTTTGTTGAATTTTAGAGTTTGTTTTTTATTTTGAGTTTTCTTTGTATTATTATTGCTTTTGTTGAATTTTGATTGTACTTTTGGGTGGCTCTAGTTCACCAAAACTTTGGTTTGTTAATTTGTCTTGTTAATTGCATGAATACTCTGTGAGATTTAAGTGGGTTACAATGAATTTGGTTTATCAATATTTCTTTTGTTTAATTGTTCTTACTCTTAAGTCAAGCTTAAAGCAACCAAGAAATGTTCACAAAGAAAGAAGCATAGGACACTTCGAGTGGTGATGATAAGAATTAGTGTCGGCATTTCAAGGTACACTTTATCGCTTTCTAGACTTAACATGAGTAGTTTGATGGTGTGTGCAAATTCCATATCATAAATTCATTGAAATACATGTCATTTTTGAATCAAAATAGGACTTAACCAATTGTGAGGAGGCTTTCCATTGTACACTAAAATGCGAGAAACCGAACATTATTTCAACTCATTCTTATCATGCTAAATCATGCATCAATCTATTGTTGTGTGAAAATATTGAAAATGATAGAGGCATTGTTTGTATGAGAAAAGCCACTTGACCAAAAAGTTTTGAATCAACTAACCTTGTGAGAATGATCCTTAGTTAAACCCTTTGAGCTTACTTTAGGATTCATTTGATTGATAAGTGTAAAATCAATTGAAAATTTTGTGAATAAATGAATCCTAATTTCTTTCGTGTCAATTGAACCCTCAAACCGAGTTGTTTGCAAATTTTGCCTTTTGCTTATGTCTAAGTAGGGAGCATTATTGAATAAAATTGGTTTTGGAATCTAAAGTTGGGGAGAGTAAAGTAAAAAGAGTTGATTAGAAACTTGGAGAAGTGAGTTTTTATGAAAGGGTGGAAATATGAAAAGAAACAAGAAAAAGAAATCACCCTTGAAACCATAGAGAAAAGAAAAAGAAAAGAAAGAAAAAACAAAGAAAAGGCCCATGGTTGTGTGGATGTAAAAAGAAAAAGAAAAGAAAAAAAGACGGGGATCAAAGAAATGGAAATTGTGTAAAGTTGAATTTATGGGAATGCTCCCTTAAGATAGGAAATTTTGTTGAATTCTCTTAATCATATCCCTTCTTGTAACCCAAGCCACATTACAACCCTTGAAAGACCTCTTGATTCTCATTTTTCACATGATTTGATATTTGTTTTGATGACCGCATGATTTGAGTTGTTGTTGATTTAATTGCTTGGATGAGTGAAAGTAAACCTTTATGTTATTCATCATTCTTATGATGTGTGTGTAAGTTTGATTCAATTTTTACATATATGGATTTGAATTCCTTGGCATGATTTTTGCACCCAACCATTGCTCTTATTCATGTTTTGTCTAGCATTGAGATAGGTGGATTGAGAAAGTGCCTAATACTTTTGAACCATTTGAATGTCATTGGTTAATCCTTGTTTCAATCTTTTGTGTCATTACTTTGGTTGTGTTGGTGGAAACTTTTGTTTAGGGACAAACAAAATGCTAAGTTGGGGAGAGTTGTTAGGGACCAATTAGTACTACTTTTTATATAATTTTATTGGTCCCTTTTACCAATTTTTGATGTAATTACACACTTTTATTCTCACTATTTTGTATAAATGCAATTAGGTTTAATTGATGTTGTTTTGAATAGTTATTTCACATATTTGTTAGTTTTGTAGAATTTTTGGACAAGAGAGCTTCAGAATGCATAATCATAATTTGGAAGAAGTGTTGAATGCAATTTGGAGGCCTATTTTTGAAGATTTACACTTGGAAGAATACTTGATGAAGTTTGAAAGGCAAGGAAGCTGAAGTAGCTTCAGTTCGCGCCACGATCTTCCTTCGCGCCGCGAACCTTGCGAATCCAGCAAGCTGTTTTGCCAAGGGTGCTGTTTTCAATGTCAGCTGTATTGACAATTTGGTATCTGTTTTAGGGGGATTTTCAGTTTTAGATGAAAATGAGCATTTTAGGAAAGGTCAACCCTTTAAGAAAACAGAATGGAAAATGTTTATTCATTGATAGTTTGATATTTTGTAAGAGAAAAACAGATTTCTTACCATTACCTTGTGCTTTCCAAAATGATGATGAGGAGCTAAACCCCATTTTGTCAAGATTGGAGGTAGTAGCTATTCTTATTTGTTTATGTATTTCATTTGACTCTTATATATGATAAAAGATTGTTGATGTGTTGAATGATATTTTTGCCCAAAGTTGAATATTAGATTTGAGTAGTTGTTGAAAGAGATTATTTAAGTCTTGACATAAAATATATTTTCAAGTAGTGAATAAGTTGTAGAAATAGATTTATTCACTACTATTCTTTTGTATCAACCATTAAAGATTGCTATATTGATAGTTAGGTGGAGAAATCGTCTAAAGATTAATATAGTGATTATCACAATATCATTTAGACATAAATGATATTGAGAGGATACTCGAACATCATCAATAATCTTAAATCTATATAGTTGTCATAAGGAATCATAAGCAATTTGAATAGTGAACTCCAATCTTGCCAAGCCTTTTACATTTGATTAAAACTATTTTTATTGTTTTAGTGACATTTTAGTCAAAAGATAACTTTTCAAACAAAACAACTTTGTTACATTCTAAACTTATAACAATTTGGATTATAGAACGGCGGTAATAACAACCAATCTCTGTGGATACAATATTAAAATATTTGCCGAAAATATACTTTTCAACACAAGACCTTCAGACTTATGCCTACGTACCAAAATAAAAATGAGGGATCAAAACCTCGTAGTTCGTGGTATTAATTCCAAAGTGGATGCATTGCTTTTAACAAGAATTTAAGTTTAAAAGGCACAAGGGCCTAAAATGGTTTGAATGAGTGTTAGTTCTTTTTGGCTTTTGAAATTTTAAGTCAAGTATAGTTAAATTTATTTACAAGTTTGATTAAGAAAATATTTTTTTAAGTGCAATGGCATAAGGACAAAGTTTCTAGTTTGCAATAAGGTCAAAGTTTAGAAAACAGATACAAGCAAAGAAATTTTTTAAAAAAATGTGAAGAGATTTTGAAATTAAAGAAATGTGGGGGAGATGAAGAGACTCACCCTAAGCATAAATTTAAAAGTTGAGAGTTGAAAAGATATGACCAATGGGCTGCAATCCAATAGACAAGAATGTCATATAGAAACCCAAATTTTCGTTGGACTTTTGAATCAAGCAACAAACAATACACAAATAGCAAGTTGAAGAGCAAGGCATCAAATAAATATAGCCACATCCAAGCTTAGCAACTCCATGATCTTCTTCAAAATTTCCCATGTATCAGATGACTTCCAAGATGGCATAAGTCACAGGTTCAAAATAACAGCTTCACAATGATCATGTTGTAGATGAACTCAAATGGATCTTCAATGATGTATCAGATGAAGTTTCAATTCACAAGCATTTGGTCTCATGAAAGTTAGCATTGGCCAAGTCTTTTGCATAAGGAATGTTGCCTAAATTCTAAGCCCAATAGTCTCAGATCAAACCAACAGTCCACACAACATATTTTTTAGAATTTTTGTTATCATTATGTACATTAAGGTCAAAAGACCATACAAACAATCACAATATCACAAAATATGGTCGAAGTGAACAAAGTGAAAATAACTTTAACATAAACAATTTGAATGGTATGAATAAAGCTTTAAAAAATTAAAGTGCATTAAAAGTAAATTACTTGAAATTAAATGTTAGTTGTTAATGAATTAGAAGTTAGTATTGCTTTTGCTTTACTTTTGTTTAAGTCATTCTTTGGAGAACACTCAACCCAATTATCACAAGCATGGATCCTTGAACCAAGACATCTTCCAAAGGAAGGAAGAATAGGACAAGTTTCCACATAATACCATGAAAGAGGGGAGACTTACAATCTCACTAACTAGAATGCTATGCCTTTTGTGTCAAAATTCAGCGCTCTGTTAAGCAATCGTAATTGGGCTTATGTAGAAGTCACAACTATTTGAGGTCGAGCAATAGAATTTTGGTGTTAATGCAAGTTAGAGACATAGTATTATGAACTACTCTCATGAAACATACCACATACAAAAATAATATGCAAAGTGGGGGACCTAATCTCATCCATACTTATGTTGATTTTCTAATCAACTAGCCTTAGGATATTGAGATATCATAGGTCCATGACATGAATGCATAAAGAAGGAGAATGAGATGAAGAGGGAAGGGGAATGGATCAAACACAAATTAGACAAAGGAGTACTTTTACCAAGTTAAGATCATTTATTCATTTTGGGAGATGGAATGTACATTCCATCAATCCCCTAAATCTAATGATCTTAACCTAACAAAGTCAAATCAACCTTGACCAAGGCCCAACAACACAAGTCAAACTCAACAAGTCAATAATAGAAGCTCAACATAATTTATTTGGCATTTAATCAATTAAAAATATTAAAATAATGCATTAAATTAAATATGATTGGTCAATTTCCTAAAACCTTATCAAAACACCAAAGAAATGACCATGAGATTTATCATAGGCCAAACAAGGTCAAAGGACCTTGGAGAAAAAATTTCAGAATTTTTGGAAACTTAAAAGTATTTTTAAACAATTAAAAATATTCATAAAATCAATTAAATCATGAAAAATATTAATAATGATCCAAAAAATAATTTTAATTTAGAAAATGAAAGAGGATTTTATTTAAAATTTTTTTGGGTGAAACTCTCATATTTTTTGGATCAATATTAAATTTAATATGAATTAATAAAAATAAAAGGAATAAAATGAAAATCAATTAAATCAGAAAAACGTGAACCACTTGATCTCCCTCATTAATTGAGGTGGCAGATCAAGTGGCGGAAAACACGCATTCCATGATACGCTTGAGTCAGCGCGCCACACGTTCGATATTCAAAAGCAACATGCAAGATTAAAACGATTTCAGAAACCAAAAATACAAAATACAAGAGAAAAGGAGACTAGTCATCCTAAGGATCCCTAATAACAACATCAGAAGATCTGGCGGCAAGCGTGTACTTTCTTCGAATGCATCGAATCTCGGGCTCAAAAGAAGTCTTCATCTGAGCCTTCTCAAGGATAAGCTGATCAACAATCTTCTTCCAAGCGATGGAAGGCTGAGGCGTACTAGAGGAAGATGGACCCTCTAGTTCTCTCTGTCTCTTTGTCACTCGGTCTTCAAGTAGCTCAATAAGTGCATCTTTGTCCTTAGACTCAAGCTGCAATTCCTCATGCTTTGTGCTCAAAGCATGGAAACGTTCTTCCCACATATCCTTCTCTTGCTTCATCTTGGCGAGCGCGTCTTCCAACTCCTCTACATCTTGGTTAGGGAGAGTTAATAGCTCAACCACAACCATAGACATAGGTCTCTCACAAGGATAAGACATCTTCAACTCCAAAGCTCTCTTCTTCATCCAAAAAGTGTAAGCTTCCAAAGCTACACAATTGTGCGGACCAAGCTCGGATCTTCCTTTCCTATGCACATTATGCCAAGCATGCACAATCTTTTGCTTTAAATGTTCGGGAACTTTACCCTCTTGATAGAAAAGACCTTCTAACAAAGTGTTATTAGGTTTATCTCTAAGTGGAACCCATGTTGATGACGAGCCAAAACAGGGTTGTAGTTAATTCCTCCTTGTGTACCAATGAGAGACACATTAAAGAACTCACCACAACCATCAATAATCTCCAAGCTACTCAATGAAGTGTCATACCAAACTATATCATCATTAGTGAGAGACACAAGTCTCTGAGACCACCGTAGATATTGTTTGTTCTCCACAAAATCAGGTGTCTGAGGCAAGTGCGAAATAAACCACTTGTACAGAAGAGGCACACAACAGAAGATAGTTCCACCACCTTTAGAATTCCTTAGATGCAAAGAGAAGTACATATCTCCTAACAAAGTAGGCACATGATTCCCAATCAAGAATATTCTAATGGCGTTAACATCAACAAAACCATCAATGTTAGGGAACAAAGCTAATCCGTAGATGAGCCACACAAAGATAGCTTCAAAAGCATCCACACTACCGGCTTGAGCAAAGGCAGTAGCTTCCTTGATGAGGAACTCAGAAGTCAACCCAAACAAACCTCCTTTCTTCACCCAATGAGCCTCTATCTCAGACTTTTTCAAGTGAAGAGCTTCAGCAATAAGATGAGATCTATGAATCTCTTCTGGTCCACTAAAGGGCACTTTGTTAGAAATAGGTATTCCTAAAAGATGGCCATACTCCTCCAACATAGGCACGAGCTGATAATCTGGAAAAGTGAAGCAACGACAGAGAGGGTCATAGAACTGAACCAACACACTCAGAAGTCTTTCAACTACATCAGCAGACGAAGTAGACAGAATCTTCCCATAACGTTGTTTGAAGTCCAAGGGATCTAATACAAAAGATGATATCTTCCTTAACTCTTTCAAGTCGGGACATCTAAAACTGTACTTCTTAGTGTTCCTTCGTCCATAATGCATGGTCTGAAAATATTTGCAAATAATACCTCAGTTCCTTGAAATTTTCGTGTGATGAATGTTATGATGCGCATGAATGCATGAGTGCAACAATCACAAATAAGGGATCACACATAAGGCAAACTAACAAAGGTCAAGGGATTAATCAAGTCATTGTCAAGATCAATCATCCATTTTGATGGATTATGGTTTACACCTTATCAACACCCAAGTTCCATTGATATTGACAAGACTTGATTGGATCAACCAATAATCAAGGGTTTGTTGTGAGTCACGAGCATGGAGTCTGGGTAAGAACCATCCTAAAGGAGAGAACTAAGGATAAAACCTATAGATTATGTTCTAAAAAGTTCCCAGAGTCTTAATTCCATCTATCGAATATTACAGGTTAGGATGATTGACTCATCAACCCATAATATTCTCAAGAGAAACTCGTTTGAGTGTAGTATCGCGTAAGAACTGTTATCAAGTTTACACTTGAACAATCTTTGTACTACGTCCTAAATAGGCCAAGAGGGGTTAAATGTTCTACGGTCCTCAGCTTCTCGGACCCCAAATCAGAGATAGTAATGCCTAACCATAAATACTTGTGTGACATTCCTAAATCCAAAAGGGTCTCCAATGAGTAGATGGGTCTCAAGCCAACTTGTTAAGGACCACTCCACACAAGTTGAACATGACTATACCATCTTCTTATCTTAATTGCACTCAAGTTAGGGTTAGAACTTATCTCACCACTCAGAGATCACCAAGCACAACAAGCATATTATATCATACAAACAAATATTCATATATCAAATATATACAATTATATACACACACAAAAGTAGGCTAAACCCACTGGAGACTACTCCCCAATAGAGTCGCCACTTAATTTCTGTAGCGGTAAATTCATGACCATCAAGCTATGGATAAGGTAGACGTCAATAAAACCAGAGTCGTCGCCGCGCTTTTATTGTTTCCAAGGGAAAAGGGAAAAGTACGAACAAAACCCAAAAATAAGAAGTTTTCAAATCAAAACTAATAAAATGCCATAGATTACAGGTAAGGAGGTTGGTTACACAGAGGGAAGGTGTTAGCACCCAAAGTGTCCTAGGTACTCCTAGGGAGCCCTTTCTTGTGTGCATATGCGTTTTGGTACAAAATGATGTTTGTAATAAATAGAATGGGGGGATGAGAAAAGAATTCATTAAATATATTTTTGTGTTTGACAAGACCTTCGGACTTATACCTACGCACCAAAATAAAAATGAGGGATCAAAACCTCATAGTTCGTGGTATCAATTCCAAAGTGGATGAATTGCTTTTAACAAGAATTTAAGTTTGAAAGGCACAAGGGCCTAAAATGGTTTGAATGAGTGTTAGTTATTTTTGGCTTTTGAAATTTTAAGTCAAGTATAGTTAAATTTATTTACAAGTTTGATTAAGAAATTATTTTTTAAAGTGCAATGGCATAAGGCCAAAGTTTCTAGTTTGCAATAAGGTCATAGTTTAGAAAACAGATACAAGCAAAGAAAATTTTTAAAAAAAGGGGAAGAAATTTTGAAATTAAATAAATGTGGGGGATATGAAGAGACTAATCCTAAGCATAAATTTAAAATTTGAGAGTTGAAAAGATTTGACCAATGGGTTGCAATCCAATAGACAAGAATGTCATATAGAAACCCAAATTTCTGTTGGACTTTTGAATCAAGCAACAAAGAATATACAAATAGCAAGTTGAAGAGCAAGGAATCAAATAAATATAGCCACATCCAAGCTTAGTAACTCCATGATCTTCTTCAAATTTTCCCATGTATTAGATGACTTCCAAGATGGCATAAGTCACAGGTTCAAAATAACAGCTTCACAATGATCATGTTGCAGATGAACTCAAATGGATCTTCAATGATGTATTAGATGAAGTTTCAATTCACAAGCATTTGGTCTCATGAAAGTTAGCATTGGCCAAGTCCTTTGCATAGGTAATGTTGCCTAAATTCTAAGCCCAATAGTCTCAGATCAAACCAACAGTCCACACAACATATTTTTTAGAATTTTTGTTCTTATTATGTACATTAAGGTCAAAAGACCACACAAACAATCACAATATCACAAAATATGGTTGAAGTGGACAAAGTGAAAATAACATTAACATAAATAATTTGAATGGTATGTGTAAGACCCTAATTTTGACCCTAAGATCCCTCATGGCATCATGTTATTGCACAAGTGCATTGCCTCAAGGATCATAGCATGTTTGGGCTCCTTAACCCTAGGGTTGGGACTTGTTTGAGTGTTTTGAGATCAAAAAGCATGCTTGTATTGTATATTATTGCTGTTCTTATTTTGATTACTAACCAAAAGCACAAAAATATGTCACTAACTCTTTTTGTTTTGAAGCTCAAGTGATCATATACTCCAATGCTCCTAGGAGGCTCCTAAGCTCAATGAAATGGCCAGATGAAGATGAGGAAAAGCATGGAAATGGTCCACAAAGTTCCTAATCATCATATATGTCTCCCAAGTATCTCAATTTTCCAATTTGATCAAGATAACCCAAAGGGCTTGAGGATTGTTTCCCAAGGAAACCCTAATTCAACTGTGCCTTGCTCATGAAGCAACCTCAACCTATGATCAAATTTAATCAAGGGAAGTGCTTTCATTCATTATTTTATGCATATATGAGCCTATTTGAGGATCCTCAATCATTTATTCATCAAGATTGGAAGTTTGGCCTTGAAAAGTTGACCAGTCAAGTCATCTGACTAAACTGAGGATCACTGAGATGTAGGTTTTGATGTGTTTGTCAAATGAAGATGACCCCAAGCGAAAAAATGTTCTTAAGAACCATATGAACAATTTCGTGTTCATCACAAATCCATTTGAAACTTGGAAGGTCATCAATCATTTCAAAACATTATAGGTCATTTTGACTGAAACCCTCATTTTGGGTCAACTTCCCAAGGACCCAACTTCCTTAATTTTTATGGTTTTGAGGTGAGACCAAATGCATTGGAAATATTGAGATGTCTAATTCAAATGTTATGTTGGAAAAAATTTCATAATCTTAAAATAAATACATGTGATAATACAAAACATTATAGGTCACCTTGGACCTAAGTCATTGAATTTGAAAAAGTACCTAACTTCAAATGCCCATAACGTTTTCATGAAAACTCCAAATGATGCAAAATTTTAGTCTAAATTTATCATCTTGAAAATATATACAACTTTTATGTTGAAGGTGTGTCTATTTGAAGCATGCATCATGGAAACTGAGGGGCTTGAATAGGTTTGCTTTTTGTGAAAAGTTTCAAAGGAGACTTAAACATGTTTTGTACCCAAACTTTCACAGCCAGTTTTCATTAATTTCCAAATGCCAAATGAATTTTTTCCCAACATGACTTTTGTTCCTTATTTCAAGGGCTTTCCAACCATTACTCACATTACTTCTTTTGACTTTCCATTGGTGAGTTTCCAAGAGTTCTTTCTCTATGTTCATTTTTGCATTTCGTGTTGAAACTTAATGTGCAAGCTGATTACATCACAATTGCATGTCCAATTCCATTTCAATTGATCTCAGCATGGTTTACTGAACCCTAATTTTGGGTTAACTTCCCAAGGACCTAACTTCCTTAATATTTATGATTTTGAGGTGATACCAAATGCATTGGAAAGCTTGAGATGTCTGCTTCAAATGTTATGTTGGACAAAAGTTCATAATCTTAAAATAAATACATGTGATAATACAAAACATTATAGGTCACCTTGGACCTAAGTCATTGAATTTGAAAAAGTACCTAACTTCAAATGCCCATAACGTTTTCATGCAAAATCCAAATGATGCAAAATTTTAGTCTAAATTGAGCATCTTGAAAAGATATACAACTTTTATGTTGGAGGTTTTTCCATTTGAAGCTTGCATCATGGAAATAGAGGGGCTTGAATAGGCTTGCTTTTTGTGAAAATTTTCAAAGGAGACTTAAACATGTTTTGTACCCAAACTTTCACAGCCAGTTTTCATTAATTTCCAAATGCCAAATGAATTTTTTCCCAACATGACTTTTGTTCCTTATTTCAAGGGCTTTTCAACCATTACTTATATTACTTTTTTTGACTTTCCATTGGTGAGTTTCCAAGAGTTCTTTCTCTATGTTCATTTTTGCATTTCGTGTTGAAACTTAATGTGCAAGCTGATTACATCACAATTGCATGTCCAATTCCATTTCAATTGATCTCAGCATGGTTTAGCACCCATCATTGGGCCTCACATGCGCCTGTACAGGCCCATGCACCAAAGTTCAAATTTGCCATGCACACGAGGGAATCATGAACTCAGCCCTCTTCAGCTATAAATAAGCACTCAATCTCATTCGTTTAGCAACCTTGTGGAGACCTGAAATGCTGCAGCACTGAAATCCCAACCCACACCAAAGGAATTTTCAGATTTTTCTCTCATTTTCAAGCTTGAAATTCAACATCATTAGTTGATTTTCAAAGCTCAATTCCTTAGCCTCTCATCTCCATTACATCTCCAGAGCAAAAAGGGATCAAGATCTTGAAGAATTCGTGGCCTTAAGAGCTCCATTTCAGAGGTAGAACTTCAAACTTTTTGGATCTAGATCTTGCAATTCAATGTAGTTTCCTTTGGTTTGTGTGGTTTTCTGAAGTCCTCACACTTGAGGCAGGCCAATGGTGGTCTCAATTCTTCATTTCGTGCATTTGCAATTGACACACCATGATCTTCCATCTCACATTTCTCTAAAAATAGGAAGAGTGAGGAAGATCCATGGATACAGTGGTGATGTACATCACCTGAGCTTCATTTTGATGTCCTTATTTTTCATTTTCGTTACAAATTTTTTCTCTGCAACTGGTGGTCGGAGATTGTTGGATCACCGGAGAAGATGGTGGTTTCCACCACCTGCACCACGTGTGCATCTTCAGAGCCATTGGATCATGCTTCCACGTTATAATCCTGGCCATTCCTTATGTTTACTTGTTTTAAATCATTATGCCGCGCGCTTGACTCAAGTGTACCATGCGCCCTTGCATCTGATCCATTCGTCCACGCCACGTCATTTAATGAGCTTGATCTAGTGGCTGCGCTTTTTTCTATTATTTCTATTTTCTTTTAATTTCAGTTAATTCCTTTGATTTTTCAAAAATTCATAAAAATTTTATTTGAAGTCACAAAAATATGAGACTAATTCCAAAGTTTTTCTTGAAAAATCTAGTTTCATATTTTGATTTTTAGTTATTTTTGTGATTTCATTTAATATTTTTTGTGAATTATTTGGTTTTTAATAGTTTTAATTCATTTTAAAATACTTTCTGATATTTGAAAATTCCAAAAATATTTTCCTAACACCTATGGATCATGATAAGTCAATGAAAAATAGTCTTATCAATTTCTTATTTGATTTGAGATTTATTTGAGATTTTAATTCATATTGTGTTATTTTTTATTGTTTTTATTTGTTTTAAAATAGTTTCTGATTTCCAAAATTGTTGAGAAAATTTGTCAAAGTTTATTTGACCATGTAAGACCTATGAAAATTTAATTGGACTTGTTGAAGTTGATTTGAATTAAATTTGAGGTTTGACCATATTTTGATTATTTTTATTTTGCATTTTATTTTAATTCAAAAATACCAAAGAAATATGGTTGACTTGTTGACTTGTAAACTTCATTTCTTTTCTGTTTGGCATTGATTGATGATGACTTGGTTCACATTTGATCAATTGAATTTGATACTTGATTTCTCTTTCCCTCCATTTCATCTTCATCCCATTCTTTTCATCATTTGGCCAATGAGTTAATGTCTTATGGTTGGTCTTGACAAATGAGGGGTTTAACCTTCTTTGATCAAAACCAAACTCAACTTGATCCAAGATCAAGTGAGTTGTTTTCTGTCCAAGATAGGTTGCTTCTTGGTCAAGCAAAAAACCTAAAGTCCATACAAGGCCTTTCCCCTTTTATTTTGGCATGGCAAGTTTGTGGAGCTTGGCTTACTAGTCATGATCTCTAACTTGTGTTTATTTGTCTATATTTTTATTTACCGGCCTCAGATAGGTGTGACTATTACATTAGTCCACTTACGATTGCTTAACATAGCGATACATTGTCTTATGACAAACTAACATTTATTTCTTGCTCAGATAGGTGTGACTGCTACATTAGTCCACTTTAATTTGAGCATTTAATTTCTTGCCCTTTTACTTTTAATGCCATTTATTTCTTGCTCATTTATTCATATTGCTTTTCATTTTGCTCACTTGAGCAAATATTTTATGTTTATATCATTTTTCTTTTGCTCATTTGAGCCCATTATTGTATATAAATATATTGCTATCTTGTGTTTGTTTTGTGTTTGCTTTGTGTGAACTGTTAGGGACCAATTAGCATTACTTTTCATATATTTTTATTGGTCCCTTTTACCATTTTCTTATTGAATTACACACTTTTATCCTCACAATTTATTAAAAATGCAATTAAGTTTAATTGATTATGTTTTGAGTAGATATTTCACGTATTTGTTAGTTTTGTAGAGTTTTTGGACAAGAAAACATTGGAGTGCATAAGCATAATTTGGAAGAAGTTTCAATGGAATTTTGGAAGCATTTGAAGAACAAAACTTTGGGAGAAATATTTAAATTAAGCTTGCAAGGCAAAGAAGCTGAAATTACTTCAGTTCGCGCCGCGACCAAGGTTGGCGCCGCGAACCTTGCGAAAACAGCAAGCATTTGGTTTGGGCCAAATGTTCTGTTTTCAATCCAACTTTAGTGTGATAGTTCTGTATCATTTTTAGAGTGCTTTTCAGTTTTAGACCAAAATGAACATTTAAGGAAAGGATGAACTCTTTAAAAAACCAGATGGAAAAAAAGGAAAAATAATTCACAAGTTGTAGAAGAAAAACAGAGCTTAGTCTAGTATTTCATTTTGCTGTCAAAAATGATGATGAGGAGCTAAACCCCACTTTGTCAATATTGGAGGTAGTAGCTATTCCTATTTGTTTATGTATTCCATTTGACTCTTGTATGTGACAAAAGGTTATTGATGTAATGAATGATATTTTTGCCCTATTTTGAATATTCAGATTTGAGTTGTTGTTGAGAAAGATTATTCAAGTCTTGACTTAAAATATGCTTTCAAGTAGTGAATGAGTTGTAGAAATAGATTTATACACTACTCTTCTTTTGTATCAAACATTAAAGATTACTATATTGATAGTTAGGTAGAGAAATCATTTAACCATTAATATAGTGATTATCACAATATCATTTAGAAATAAATGATATTGAGAGAATACTTGAATATCATCAATAATTTTAAGTCCATATAGTTGTCATTAAGGAAACATAAGAAAATTGGATAGTGAACTCCAATCTTGCCAAACCTTTTATATTTGATTAAAACTATTTTTATTGTCTTAGTGTCATTTTACTCAAAAGATAACTATTCAAACAAAACAACTTGGTTACATTTTAAACTTATAACAATTTGAATTATAGAATGGCGGTAAAAACAACCAATCTCTGTGGATACGATATTAAAATATTTGCCGAAAATATACTTTTCAACAAATTGGCGTCGTTGCCGGGGATTGGTGTTCAATATGACAAGCATTGCAATAATTCATTGTTCTAAGTTTTTATTTTTACTACTATCACTCTTGTGTTTCACTTGGTTTGTTAGTTTTGTAGATTCTAGTGCATGCGAGGAAAGGCTACCGAGGAGCAATTTCAATTCGATCCCGAAATTGAAAGAACACTTCGAAAGCTCAATAGCAAAACACAAAGAAGAAGGAAACTAGCCGAAGAGAGGAACCGGAGAGAAGAAGTATCTACTTCTTCACTTGTTCAAATCGAAGAAGTGGGTGTAGAAACTTGTGAAGAAAACATGGCGGATGAAACTCCTACCGAAATGTTCGCAAATAGTCCAAGGCGGAATGCCCAATTTGCTCGTGGTGGAAGGAATACGGAGATGAAGACCGGAATCCTCCAACTCCTTTATGCAAATCCATTCACCGGAACGGATCATGAAGATCCGTATACCCATCTCATCAAATTCTATGATATTGCGGGTGAAGAAGCATTATTCAAGAGAATGTTCCCACATTCCTTAGTGGGGAAAGAAAAAGAGTGGTATCTTGATCTAGCACCAAGAGTGATGACGGATTGGAATTTGTTATAAGAAAAGTTTCTAGAAAGATATTTTCCTCAATCCCGATTCATGGAAGCCAAAACGGCTATTGCGGTATTCACTCAAGGGAGCAACGAGTCTCTAAATGAGGCTTGGGAAAGATTCAAGTCAATGTTGAGAAAATGCAAAGGCCATGGTTTTGATGAACTCACTCAAATCCATATTTTTCTAAATGGGCTCCAATCAACTCACAAGACACTTTTGGATGCTACCGCGGTTGGCTCTCTTATGTCAAAGAATGCGAAAGAGGAGAAAGTCATTATTGATCGGATGGCACTCAATGATCGTCAAAGTCAACATGATCGTAGTCCTTCACAAAGGAAACCAGGAGTTCTTGAATTAAATACTAATGATGCTATGCTTGCCCAAAATAAGCTACTTTCTCAACAAGTGGAGTTGCTCACTCAACAAATGTCCAAACTTCCACAAAAAATGAAGGAAATTCAAGGATCTCAAGCTAGACATCAAGTAGCATGTTGTGAACTATGTCAAGGAGATCATCCAACCGGTTATTGTTCTCCATTGGAAGAAGTGAGTTATGTGAACAACCAAAATCAAGGTTATCAAAGGCAACCTCCACCCCACAATAACTCATATCAAAGGAACAATCAAGGCTATCAACCATCAAGGTTCAACAACCAAAATTTTCAGCAACAAAGTCCTTATCAACATCCAAATTCTCAAGGACAACAATCGTAAGGCGGAAGTTCAAAGCTGGAAGATACTCTTACACAATTCATGCAAGCCTCCATGAAAAACCAAAAGAGCAACGAGGCAGCTATCAAAAATTTGGAGAATCAAGTAGGCCAACTTGCAAAGCAATTTTCGGAACAACACGCGGGCTCTTCCTTCTCCGCTAACACTCAAACCAATCCAAAGGAGCATTGTAAAGCAATTGTTACTAGAAGCGGTAAAGAGTTGACAAGTGGAAAAAGTGAGGAGATTACATTAGAGAATGATATGGATATTGTACCTGAAAATGAGGACGTGGAGTGTGAAAAGGAGAAAGAGGCAGAAACTGTTCAATTCGCGCTGTGATCACCCTTCGCGCCGCGAAAAGAGCAGAAACAGAAGGGATCAGCAGAACAGCAGGGTGAAGTGGATGATAAGAAAGAAGCAGAGCCTAGAAAGAAGAAAAAAGGAGACAAAGGAGTGAGTGCCATTCCAGCTCAACATCTACCCTATCCGCATGCACCATCAAAGAAGGATAATGCTAGACACTATGCACGGTTTATGGATAAAGCAACTTCAAATAAATATTCCATTTGCCGACGCATTAGAGCAAATGCCAAGATATGCAAAGTTCATGAAGGATATTCGCACAAAGAAAATGAGATATGTGGAAGACGAGACAATCTTGCTTGATGCACGTTGTAGCGCCATAATCCAAAAAACTCTCCCAAGGAAGGAATTCGATCCGGGCCGAGTTGTTTTACCGGTAACCATTAGAGGCACTTACATTGGTATGGTTTGATAAACTTGGGATCTAGAATAAATTTAATCCCCTTATCCATTGTTAAAAGATTGGGGAATGTTGAGATTAAATCTACAAGGATGACTTTACAACTAGCCGATAAGTCTACCACTTCACCATATGGAGTTGCTCAAGATATGCTAGTGAAGGTGGACAAATTCTTGTTTCCGGTAGATTTTGTGATAGTGGACATGGATGAGGATCGTGATGTTCCTCTAACTCTTGGAAGACCATTCATGAAAACAGCCCGAATGATGATTGACATTGATGATGGACTCATGAAAGTAAGAGTGCAAGATGAAGAGGTAACTTTCAATCTTTTTGAGGCCATGAAGCATCCTAATGACAAGCATGATTCTTTCCGAATCGATGCCACCGAGGAGGAAATAGTGGAAGTTGCAAACCAAGTTCATGTTTCTAAACCGTTAGAGAGATCTCTTATTGGAGCTTACAATGTTTTAACCGAAAATGAAGAAAAAGAGATTGAAGCAATTTTGCATGAATTGGAGTCTTGTGGATAGATTGCTTATCATGAGGAGGCAAATGAAGACTTGGATGTGAAAAAGAAAGTGGAAGAGCCAAAACTAGAGTTGAAAATGCTACCTTCACATTTAAAATATGTGTTCCTTGGTGATGATTGTACTAAACCGGTGATCATTAGCAATACCTTGTCCATAAAAGAGGAGCATAAATTGGTACAAGTGCTGAAAAAGAATGAAGGTGCAATAGGGTGGGTATTATCCGATTTAAAGGGTATTAGTCCGGCCTATTGTATGCATAAGATCATGATGGAAGAAAATTTCAAACCCGTTGCACAACCTCAAAGGCGCTTAAATCCATCAATGAAAGAAGTGGTGAGAAAAGAAGTTGTCAAACTTTTGGAGGCCGGAATGATTTATCCTATCTCCGATAGTTAATGGGTGAGTCTGGTGCAAGTAGTTCCAAAAAAGGGTGGTATGACGGTTATCAAAAATGATAAAAATGAGTTGATTCCAACTAGAACGGTAACCGGATGGAGGATGTGCATTGACTATAGGAGGCTAAATCAAGCTACAAGGAAATATCACTTCCCGCTACCTTTCATGGACCAAATGTTGGAAAGGTTGGCCGACAAGAATTTCTATTGTTTCTTGGATGGTTATTCGGGTTACAACCAAATTTCGGTCAATCCGGCGGATCATGAGAAGACGGCTTTTACATGTCCTTTCGGCATTTTCGCTTACCGAAGAATGCCTTTTGGATTATGTAATGCACCGGCAACCTTTCAATGGTGTATGCAAGCAATATTCTCGGATTTGATCGAAGAATGCATTGAGGTGTTTATGGATGACTTCTCCGTTTATGGGTCGTCCTTTGATTTGTGCTTGAAAAATCTTGATGTGGTCTTGGAAAGATGTGTGGAAACAAACTTAGTGCTAAATTGGGAGAAATGCAATTTTATGGTCACCGAAGGTGTTGTTCTTGGTCACAAAATCTCTTCCGAAGGGCTAGAAGTTGATAGAGCAAAGGTGGAAGTCATTGAAAAATTACCACCTCCAACAAACATCAAAGGAATAAGGAGCTTTCTTGGACATGCCGGATTTTATCGAAGATTCATCAAGGACTTCTCAAAGAGAGCAAAGCCCTTGAGTAATTTGCTCAACAAAGGTACACAATTTATTTTCGATGAGTCGTGTCTAAAAGCATTCCTTGAATTGAAAGAAAAGTTAGTCACCACACCCATAATCGTTGCACCAAATTGGACACTTGATTTTGAACTTATGTGTGATGCAAGCGATTATGCGGTTGGTGCGGTTTTGGGTCAAAGAAGAGCTAAAACGTTTCATGCCATCCACTATGCTAGTAAAGTTTTAAATGAGGCACAAGTCAATTATGCGACAACCGAAAAGGAGTTACTAGCTATAGTGTATGCATTTGAAAAGTTTAGAGCTTATTTGATCGAGTCCAAAGTTGTAGTTTACACCGACCATTCGGTGTAAGACCCCAATTTTGACCCTAAGATCCCTCATGGCATCATAACATTGCATTGGCATCTTGCCTCAAGGATCATAGCATCTTGGCTCCTTACCTTTGGATGGGATCTCTTGAGAGTTGGCTTGAGATCACCAAGCATGTTTGAATTGTATATTATTGATTTTCTCATTTTATTTACTAACCAAAAGCACAAAAATATGTCACTGATATCTTTTGTTTGTAGCTTGAGCAGTCACAAGATCCAAAGCTTCTAGGAGATCCTATGTGCATTGATATGGCCAAGTGAAGATGAAAGAAAGCATGGAAATGGTTCCCAAATATCTCATCCATAAAATATGCATCCCAAGTATCTCAATTCATAATTTTGATCAAATCAAACCAAGGGGTTTGAGGCTTGTTTCCCAAGGAAACCCTAATTCATCTACTCATCAACTATGCCTTGCTCCTGAAGCAACCTCAACCCATGATCAAATATAATCAAGGTAAGTTCTTCCATTCATCATTTAATGCATATTTGAACTTTTTTGAGTGTCATAAATCATCAATTCATCAAGATATGAGGTTTGGGCTTGAGAAGTTGATCAGTCAATTCATTTGACTATTTTGAAGTACACTGAGACCTAACTTTTAATGTGTTTGTCAAATGGAGATGACCCCAAGAGAAAACATGTTATTAAGAACCATATGAACAACTTTCATGTTCATAAATAATTTATTTGAAGCTTGGAAGGTCATCATCCATTTCAAAACATTATAGGTCATTTTGACTGAAACCCTAATTTTGGGTCAACTTCCCAAGGACATAACTCATTCATTTTTAATGATTTTGAGGTGGGATCAAATGCATTGGAAATTTTAATGTGTCTATTTCAATTGTTATGTTGAACAAATTTTCAAAATCTTAAAATAAATACATGTGATAATGCAAAACATTATAGGTCACTTTGGACCAAAGGCATTGAAATGTGAAAAAGTCCAACTTCAAGTGCCCATAACTTCCTCATCAAAAACCCAAATGATGCAAAATATAAGTCCAAAATGGTTGTCTTGAAAATATCTACAACTTATATGTTGAAAGTTTTGTCATTTGGAGCTTTCATCATTGAAACAGAAGGGTTTGAAGTTTGGCCATTTTTGAAATTTTCACATGTACATGTTTTGCACCCTACACTTCATGATCAATTTTAACCAATTTCCAAGTTTCAAATGAAGTTTTGGTCAACATAACAAATGATCCTCATGCCAAAAGCTTTCCAACCATTACCCATAAGGCTATGCTTCAGTTTTGAAAATGCCATTTTCGAAGGGATGAACAATTGGGTACAATTTTGGAAACTCATTAAAATCGCATTGCATGAGTTGATTACACACCATCTGCACGTCCAAATTATATTTGCTGATGTTAAGCTTGCAAATCCAAGTGGAATTGGGCCCTCCATGCGCATGTACAGGCCCATGCATGGAGGCCCTTTCCATTCATGCAATGCTTTGTTCATGCATATCAGCCATCAGTTGCTATAAATAAGTGCCTCATGCTTCTCATTTACACAACCTAAGGGCACCTGTTATGCTACACGAATCACACCTTAACCATACTCATAGGAACTCACCATTTCTTTCAAAAAAATTCAGATCTAAACTTCAATTTCCTTGATTGATTTTTAGATCTACAGTTCCTAAGCCTTGCTCACCTTGATCCATAGAACACACTGCAAGCATAAGCATCAAGAGACCATGCTCTCAAGCTCTCCATTTCAGAGGTTTACATCCAAACTTGTTTTCTTCGAATCTCTTTGTATTTAGCATATTTCTTGTTGTTGTTGGGTTGTCTGAAGTCCTCTCCATAGAGGCATTTGATTTGTGCTTTGAATTGTTGAATTCCATCAAGTTTCAGTTGAACTCCACAAAATTCAACCTCTGATTTCTTTCTCCATGAAAGTCTAGAGTGAATTTGGTTGGTACAAGGGTGATGTACATCACCCCAGCTTTCATTTGATACCTGGATCGTGGCATTTGATGAACTTTTAATCTCTGCAACTTCTAGCCGGCGCCGGAGGTCTGGCCGGAGAAGACGGTGGTGTACACCACCGTCTGGTCTCCAGATTAAATCATGGTCGTGCATTTTGTTTTCGAGATTTAATCATAGCCACTCAATGTTATGACCTAATTAATGGGAAGGTGTGATTGCATTGACTCTAGTGTTTGGTAGGCGCGCATGTGTGATCCGCATGATTTTCCAGCTCATTTAATGAGCTTCATCCAACGCTCTATGTTTTTCCATATTTTTATTTCTGATTTCAATTTTCTTTTTATTTCTTTAATTCCATTTCATTTTCAAAAAATCATATCTCCTTCACTATTGGTCCAAAAAATGTGAGACCAATTGCATTCTTCTTTTAATTTCTAGTTTCTAAAAATGATTTTTAATATTTTTTATTCTATCATTTGATATTTTTTAGGAATTTTCTCTTTTCTGGTTATTTTTAATTCATTTAAAATAGTTTTTGATATTCAAAAAATACAAAAGTATTTTTCCATCCTCTTTGAATGATGATAGATCTATGAAAAATATTCTCATCAATTTATTAATTGATTTGAGATTTATTTGAGATTTTAATTCAATTAGGTTATTTTTATGCATTTTTAATTGATTAAAAATAGTTTTTGACTTCTAAAAATGCTGAATTTTTGTGTCAAACTTAGTTTGACCTTGTTGAACTTAGGATAATTCACTTGGACTTTTCAAAGTTGATTTGAAGTGAGTTTGAAGTTTGACCTTTCTTTATTATTTTAATTCAAGTATTATTTTACTTTTGAAAAATACCAAAAGTATTTTATTTGTTTCTTGACTTCTAATCTTCATTTTGCTTCTGTTTACTATTGTTTGACATTGATCTCCTCTATCTTTAGTCAATGCTTGTTGATTACCTCATTTCATTTCCATTAATGCACTTTATTATTCATCTTCTTCTTTTTTGATCAATGAGTTAAAGATTGGTGGTTAGCCTTGATACATGGGAGGCTTAACCTTCCTTGATTCAAATGTAATTCAACTTGATCATGGATCAAGTGAATGACTTTTCATTAAGGATAGGTTGCTTCCTAATCAAGCAAAGAACCTAAATCAATACAAGATCATTTCTCATCTTCTTTTGGCATGGCAAGTTGTAGGAGTTTGATTCACTAATCAAGATCTCAAACTTGTGTTGTTGCCTACATTATTATTGACCGACCTCAGATAGTTGTGACTTCTACATAAGTCCAATTACGATTGCTTAACATAGTGCTAAATTGCCTAATGGCACACTAATACTAACACTAACCATTAACCATTAACATTTAATTCTTGCGCTTTACATTTATGCAATTTACTATTCTTGTACATATTATTCATTTGCTTTTGCCCTTTGCTCATTTGAGCACATGTTTATGTTAATGCAATTTTCCTTTTGCTCACTTGAGCACATAATTGTGAATATATTATTGTGCTTGTGCTTTTGTTTTGATTGTTGTGGACCAAATGCAAAGATGGACAAAAAGGACTTAGATTCTAGGACATTCCCTATGCAAAATGGAGTAAAAAGGCCTTAATGTTGAAGATGGATTAGAAGGACCAAATCTCTAAACTCACTCTTGTCCATTCTTGATTTACTTCATGGAACTTTTTGATGTGTGTGCTTTTGTGCTAGGGATTCCTATTTGAACCAAATTGAAGAACCATTTTCATGTTCTTCTAAAGAGAGAGATCCAAGAGCCATTGGAAGATTCCTAAGAGCTTTGCTTGCTTGATTGATTGCTTGAGTATACACTTATTTGCTTGCTTATTCCAAAGGATGGGAGCTACTTGGATCATCAATATGATCTCAAGAAAGGAACTCCATTTGTGGTCTTGTTTCTTATCCTTCATCTCTTGTATGATTAGGACTTTATCCATTCTTCTTCTTCCCTCCACTCTAACCCAAGCCAAAACTTTTGTGCAAACATTAACACTTGTTTTCAAACATTAGAAACCTAAGCATTATGCTTTTGATTTTCAAACTTTCTTTTCATAACACTTATTTGGAATTGAATCTTTAAGTCAACTTTGTGAAGGTGAGAAAAACAAGAAAGGGGGGTTTGAATTGTTTTTGGAAAATAAGCGATTTTTCAGAATAAGAACACACAGGAGTTTATACTGGTTCGCTTATAACACAAAGTTACTCCAGTCCACCCGACCAAGGTGATTTCGCCTTCAAAAAGGACTTAATCCACTAATCTTGAAAGATTAATACAACCAACGTCTAAGAGAAAGATCTCTTAGTCCTCCCAAGTATACAGACTACGCAGAGTCACTTGAGGAATAAAATCAATTAAGTAACAAGAATTGTAATCTAAAGGTGCTTCTAAGGTAAAGCAAATATTACAGCAATTTGAGCAAACAAGAATTTTTCACGTATGAGCAACAGCTCGTGAAAGACAAAGAGAGAGAGTAAAGTATTTCTGTGCGTTCAGGTATATCTCTCAATGAGGTTCGCCGTCCTTTATATAGAGGTGAAAGGATCGTTGTAGTGATGGCAGATATTTTGTCTTGATGAGAGTTTAATGCCATAACTTCTGTTGTTTCTTGCCAAAACAAGTTTGTCTCCCTGAATAACTTCTTTCCAAATATGGTTTCTTTCCCTTTGAAGTTGTAGTTGCCGTTACTCTTTCTGGATATGGAAGTTCTTTGTCAGAGTCTGCGTTACTCTGTTAATCTGAGATCTTTGAGATGTGACTTCAGAGCTTCTGATAGTCCTGTTCTTTTAGATCCTCAGCGTTGATTCAAGAGGAACTTTAGAGCTTCTGATATTCTGCTATGCTGTTTTGCTCAGAGTCAGAACTTCTAGAGCGCGTTTTCCTCTTTCAGATGCTTCTGATCTTCTGGTACTCTGTATCTGATTTGATTCTGTATCTGATAAAGCGATTAGATTCCTTTGTTCTTGTTCAGAGTCATGCACACTTAGACACTTTTCGTTAGAGTGCCATTTTTGGTTTCATCCTTTGTTATCATCAAAATCCTGGAATCTGTTGTAGAACTATTTTTGTTCTTACAATCTCCCCCTTTTTGATGATGACAAAACAAACTCAAATGACAGATGAAATATTCAGATATAAGAGTTTATCAGATCAGATAGAAGTGAGCTCCCCCTGAGATAGGCTAGGGAGTTCAGAAGTTCTTACCTGAGCTTCCAAGCAATGAAGTTTCTAGATACCTTTCTGCAATTTTCTAAGTCAAGTAGTGTTAGATAGATTTTTATTGAATAGTATGTTTGTAGAGTACTTAAGGATTTAGACAATTTTTCATCAGAGCTGTTTGATTTCTCCCCCTTTTTGTCAGAATCAAAAAGACTTAAAAAAATAAGCAGGAAGAAAATATATATATATCCAGATAAGAGAAAAACATCAGAGACAAAACATAAAGCAACAAGAAAAAAAAAGTCCTAGGTGCCTAAGGGTTGGGAGGGGGAGGCATCCTCTGAAGCAGTTGGGTCAGCAGATTCTGGATGTTGGCGTTGACTGTGTCCTGTTGATCCAATCTGGCTCGGACTTCCTTCTGCTCTTTCTGAAGCTCCTCAAGGGTTTTGAGAACCAGAGGGGCAAATGTAGAGGACTCCCCCTGAGTCAGAGCATTCTGTTCTTCAGCGGCTTTAGCTTCAGCTTCAGCAGCAGCTTTTGCTTCAGCTTCAGCAGGAGCAGCAACATCAGCTAGAGCTTTGGCTTCAGCTTCCCTTACCCTTTGGAGTTCTTCTTGTCTTGCTCTTTCTTCTGCTTCCCTTCTGGCTTCTTCCTCAACTTCTCTGGCTAAGCGCTCCTGTAGTCTTGCCTCAGCGTCTCTGATAAAGTCGTTTCTGACTTGCTCAGAGAGGTTCTTCAGCTTAAAGGCCTCAGAGGTCATCCAACCAATGACTCTGTTCCAGTGTGTCCTAACAGAGGAAGGATCATCACTGATGCCAGAGTTTGTGGACAGGGACTTAACCTTTTCCACTGATGCTTCTGCAAACAGCATAATTGCCTCTTCTAGGGTTGGCAGGGAGTGGTCAGGTTCAGATGGTAGAGGTGAGGAAGTGGGAGGGCTTAGGTTGAGAGTTTGAGGTTCAACGGAAGTGTTTGGAGGGGTAAGATCAGAGGTGTTGGGGTCAGAGGGTTGAACGTCAGATGGAGTGATGGTTGGTTGTTCTATGGGTGGTGGTGAGGTTACTTCAGGTTCCGGTGGAGGTTGTTATGGTTGTTGTGAGGCAGGGTTTTGAGTTTGAAGTTGGGCTAGAGTGGGAGAAGCGGGGTCAGAGAATTCTGTGTCAGATGAGATGATAGAGTAAGGAGGTGATTCTGGGGCTGAAGATGAGGAGGTGGTTTCATTCATTTGTTCAGCTTCAGATAGGGGTATGGAGGTATTGTCGAGGTTAAATTTTGGGAGTGGTTGATGTGTTCTAGTCGTTGAAGGAGGGGTTTCAGATGGGGTGTATAGAGGTGTTGGTAGAGGTATAGAAGAAGCAAGTTGCTGTACAGAAGGAGCAGGAGAGGCAGACTTACCAGAGGACTCATGCAGAGGTGCTGGCGGTCTTGATCCAGAGGAATCTCCTAGCTTCGCTTTCTTTGCCTGTGATGTCTTCTCAGAGGGACCTATTTTATATCTTACGAAGTTGGGAGCTTTATCTGGCAGTTCGCTCAACCTGAATTCTGAGATATCCACTCCTTCATCCTTCAGACGTTGGAGATAGTGCAGGATTGCCTCTTTGGGTTCTTCCTTGGAGAACATATATAGACTGTAACACCCGAGGTCGGAGAGGACGAAGAGTGGTTACATGTAACATCCGAGGGTGATAGAGTGGTTGTCGATGCATGATGCATGACAATGAGACACTCCTAGCAGCTTCTAGGGGAAAAACCGAATTCACATCGGAATGAGAGGGATCCTGAGGCTATGCAGGTATGAGACTGCATGGTTGAATGAAGGCTTATAAGGATTAATTAGTACTACCTATACCAACAAGATGCATCTTCTTTTCGGTAGCCTAACAGATAAGAACTCCATAGTTAAGCGTGCTTGACTTGGAGTAGTATTTGGATGGGTGACCTCCTGGGAAGTTTCCCAGGAAGCGTGTGAGTGAGGATAAAACATGCTGAAAAGACCTGTGTTGGTTTGTGGGGTCAGTCGATAATCCTGAAAGCAGTTTGGGATGTTACAAATGGTATCAGAGCCAAACCTCTCCCAGTACGATGTGGGATAAGAACTCCATAGTTAAGCGTGCTTGACTTGGAGTAGTATTTGGATGGGTGACCTCCTGGGAAGTTTCCCAGGAAGCGTGTGAGTGAGGATAAAACATGCTGAATAGACCTGTGTTGATTTGTGGGGTCAGTCGATAATCCTGAAAGCAGTTTGGGGTGTTACAAATGGTATCAGAGCCAAACCTCTCCCAGTACGATGTGGTTCGGGGACGAACCAAGTGGAAGCTGGTGGGCATGTAACACCCGAGGTCGGAGAGGACGAAGAGTGGTTACATGTAACATCCGAGGGCGATTGAGTGGTTGTCGATGCATGATGCATGACAATGAGACACTCCTAGCAGCTTCTAGGGGAAAAACCGAATTCACATCGGAATGAGAGGGATCCTGAGGCTATGCAGGTATGAGACTGCATGGTTGAATGAAGGCTTATAAGGATTAATTAGTACTACCTATACCAACAAGATGCATCTTCTTTTCTGTAGCCTAACAGATAAGAACTCCATAGTTAAGCGTGCTTGACTTGAAGTAGTATTTGGATGGGTGACCTCCTGGGAAGTTTCCCAGGAAGCGTGTGAGTGAGGATAAAACATGCTGAAAAGACCTGTGTTGGTTTGTGGGGTCAGTCGATAATCTTGAAAGCAGTTTGGGGTGTTAGGCTTCCCAAGAGGTGTCCAGAGAAGGTCTAACGTTGACCTTCTCCAGAATCCCCATGCTCTTCAGATTCCTGGAGTTCAGAGGCTTTCCAGTGTCTATTGCCATGTCGTCCATGAGCCTGAACTTTACCAGATGGTCCACGAGACCACTTTCTATCAGTACATCTGAGATGAGTCTTCCCAGAGGAATGTAAGTTCTGGACTTTATGTGATTTCTGGTTTCTCATACAGAATCTCTGAGGTATTTGAAAAGAAGTGCTGGGAGGCATAGCTTCAGACCTTTATGAATGCAATACAGAATACATTTCTGATCTGTATTGATGTAATCTGATGAATTTGACGCTGGGCGATGATGGATTGTTCCCAGAATGATTTTCAGTCAAACCCGGAGGTTCTGAAGTAGTTCCTTGTTCTTAGAAGGGTTGCCTTCTGCGTTTTGTTTGAAGATAGTTGGGTTGATTTCTTGAGATATGTATTTCATCCTGGGATTGATGTTGTAAATTCTTCTGCCTCCGTCTTTCTCCATGTTTAGAAGAGCAGCGATGGATTTTTCAGTTATCACCATCTTTACTCCCAGAACGTAGGAGACGATGAAGTGATCGTCAGCATCAGCAAATCTCCAGAATTCTTTAATGAGATTTGGGTAGACTGGACCGTAGAGGCGTTGAAAATAGTTTCCCCAACCTTGTTTGTGAAGTTCTTCAGTGAGGTCTACGCCATTTCTTCTCATGTTTTCAAAATCCACTAAGGATTCACACAACACTTCCAGTTTGTCAAAGGGCGTTGCAAGATGAATGTGGGGCTCACGATCAAGAATGTGAGGCTCCTTGTATGCTGGTGTTGTAACTACGCCTGTAACCGTTGGAGTAGGGTTGCTTGTGCTTGGAACTTGATTGCTTGAGTCCATTTGCTGAGAGTAGTTGAACACAACTTGTTGTTGAGAATCCATGGTGTTGATGAAGAATGAAGATGAACTGCTTGCAGAAATGCCTTGAGAGAGAGCTGGGGTTTAGAGAGTGAGTGAGAGTGAAGTGTGTGCAAAGTGAGAAAAGAGTGTTTAAATACCCAAAAATGGGCGCATGCAAAACAACACGCAAATTAGAGTTTTAGCACAAAAGACCAAGTTAGCACGTTTAGAGGGAGAAATGATTATAGCTCATAAATGATGTCTAATCTCAACAGTCAGCACACGGCTCGAGGAGATCTCAAGAGACTGTTCCTTGATTACTGCTGGACAGCTGTCTAGAAGTTCCAAGGTCAGACGCAAGACACTCCACGTGTTGATTTATCTGATCTTCAGGAATACCAAGGGATTGGTTCCTGGAGATTTCTAACTCAGATGACTTCTAACTAGGTAGAGGTATCAGAGTCATAGGCAGAATCCATTAGTTTATGTCAGAGTCTCATTTAACGACCTCAGAGGCACATTTTATTCAGGGCAGTTTTGAATGTTCAGATTTTCTAAGATAAAGAGGAATCTATCTTCAGCTAAAGGTTTAGTAAAGATATTTGCCCATTGATGATCTGTATCAATGAACTTCAATGTTACTATCCCTTTCTGAACATAGTCTCTGATAAAATGATGTTTTATTTCAATGTGCTTAGCTCTGGAGTGTAGAATGGGATTCTTACTTAAACAAATGGCAACAGTATTATCACAAAACATAGGAATGTTACTCTCGAAGATTTGCAGATCTTCTAACTGATTCTTCATCCAGAGCATTTGAGTAGTGCACAGTGATGCTGAGATGTATTCTGCTTCTGCCGTGGACAGGGCGATGGTTGATTGCCTTTTGCTTGCCCAGGATATCAGATTGTTTCCCAAGAGCTGACAATTTCCAGATGTGCTTTTTCGTTCCAATCTATCTCCTGCGTAATCTGCATCACAATAACCAGAAAGTCTATACTCTGATGTTTTCTCATACATCAGGCCTAGGTTAGGAGTTCCTTTCAGATATTTGAGAATTCTCTTTACTGCAGTTAAGTGAGTTTCTCTAGGATCTGATTGGAATCTTGCACAGAGACAAACACTGAAGAGAATATCAGGTCGAGTAGCAGTCAGATAGAGAAGAGAGCCTATCATACCACGATAGAGCTTCTGACAAACCTTTTTACTGATTTCTTCCTTTTCAAGAATGCACGTTGGATGCATGGGAGTCTTTGCAGAGTTGCATTCATCCATGTCAAATTTCTTCAGAACATCTTTTATGTATTTGCTTTGATGAATGTACGTGACTTCTGAAGTTTGGTTAATTTGAATTCCTAGAAAGAACTTTAGTTCTTGCATTAAGCTCATTTCAAATTCTGCCTGCATTAACTCAGAGAATTCTTGACAAACAAAGGCGTTAGCTGAACCAAAAATGATATCATCAACGTATATCTGGCATATCATGAGATCGTTGTTAAGGTTTTTACAGAAGAGTGTGGAGTCAACTTTCCCTCTGATAAAATTATGTTCCAGAAGAAAGTTACTTAAACGTTCATACCAAGCTCTGGGAGCTTGTTTAAGTCCATATAAAGATTTTTTAAGTTTAAAAACATGTTCTGGATAATTTGGATCTTCAAAGCCTGGAGGTTGGTTAACATACACTTCTTCTAATATATAACCATTAAGGAATGCGCTCTTGACATCCATTTGATATAATTTGATAGAATGGTTTATAGTGAAAGATACAAGAAGACGAATAGATTCTAACCTGACGACTGGAGCAAAGGTTTCATTGTAGTCAATACCTTCTTGTTGACTGTAACCTTGAGCTACCAGTCGAGCTTTGTTTCTGACGACTTCTCCTTTCTCATTCAGCTTGTTTCTGAATACCCATCTGGTTCCGATAACGTGAGTGCCTCTGGGCTTAGGAACAAGATCCCAGACATCGTTCTTTGTGAATTGATCTAGCTCTTCTTGCATGGCTAGAACCCAGTCGTTATCTTGAAGTGCCTCATCACAGGATATAGGCTCGATTAGAGACACTAGTCCCAGAGGAGTCTCTTCAGAGGTCTTGAAGGTAGATCTGGTTCTGACAGGTTCGTCCTTGTTACCCAGAATCAATTCTTCAGATATGTTGAGGCGACTTTTAGCTTTCTTTGGGATTAATGGAAGATTACTTATGGAAGTTGCTTCTGGAGTTTTGTCAGATCCTGCAAGAGTGATTTCCAAATCTGCAAAATTCTCAACTAGCTTTGACTTTTCAGGGTCAAGCTTATCGTCAAATCTGACATGAATTGATTCTTCCACAATTTTGGTTTCTGTATTGTATACTCTGTAGCCTTTAGAGCGTTCTGAGTATCCTAACATAATACCTTTTGTGCTTTGGAATCAAACTTGTTCAAATGTTTTTTAGTGTTTAAAATAAAACAGGAGCATCCAAAAGGATGAAAATATGAAATGTTTGGTTTTCTTCCTTTACACAGTTCATAGGAAGTCTTTTCCAGAATAGGTCTTATGGAGATTCTATTCTGAATGTAACACGCTATATTTACAGCTTCTGCCCAAAAGTGCTTAGTCACATTAGTTTCATTGATCATAGTTCTGGCCATCTCTTGGAGTGTCCTATTCTTCCTCTCTACAACTCCATTTTGTTGTGGAGTTCTAGGGCAGGAGAAATCATGGGATATTCCATTAGAGTCAAATAATTCCTCAAAAAATTTGTTTTCAAATTCCCCACCATGATCACTTCTGACTCTTACGATTTTAGAGTCAAATTCTTTTTGCACTTTGGAACAGAAGCTAGTGAATACAGAGTGAGACTCACTCTTGTGCTTTAGGAATTTCACCCATGTCCAGCGACTGAAATCATCAACAATGACTAGTCCATACTTCTTTCCATTGACTGATGCTGTTTTCACAGGACCAAATAAATCAATGTGAAGAAGTTCCAGAGGCTTAGAGGTAGTAACAATAGTTTTCTTTTTGAAAGATGTTTTTGAAAAATTTCCTTTCTAACATGCTTCACATAGAGCATCTGAAGAGAACTTCAGTTTAGGTAGGCCTCTGACTAACTCGAGTTTATTTAGCTGAGATAATTTCCTCATGCTAATGTGGCCCAAGCGTCTATGCCATACCCATTGCTCTTCGTGAACGGACATCAGACACTTCACATTTTGTTCTTTTAAATCAGACAGATTAATTTTATAAATATTGTTTTTCCTCTTGCCTATGAATAGGATAGAGCCATTGTTTCGATTTATGGCTTTACATGTTTTTTGATTAAAGATTACATCATAACCGTTATCACTTAATTGACTTATGGATAACAGGTTATGCATTAATCCTTCTACGTAAAGGACATCAGATATAGAGGGAAGAGTACCATTACCAATAGTTTCGGAGCCTCTGATCCTTCCTTTCTGATCTCCTCCGAACCCTACGAATCCAGCGTCTTTAAGTTCCAGGCTTTGGAACATAGACTTTCTTCCCGTCATGTGTCGCGAGCATCCAGAGTCCAGGTACCATGACTGGCGTTTGAACTTTGCTGCATAAGATATCTGCAACATAAACAATCTTATCTTTTGGTACCCAGAGTCTCTTGGGTCCTTTATGATTAGTTTTCCCAGAGTTTCTTATAACCTTGGGTTTTCTAGCATTATCAAATTTTTGCTCTTGAGTGTGTGCATAGTGATATGAAAATGGAGATTTAGGTTGATCACTAGTAGAAGTTTTATCTTCCTTAGGATCATACCCAATTCCTCTTCTATTGTTCTGACTGACTCCATAAATCATGGATGCCATTACACTCCTTCCTATCCCATTTTTCAGAAACTTTTGAAAGGCTTTTTCGTATTTATAAATTATCGTGTTTGAAGTTTGTGGAGCTTGAGATAACGCTTCTTCTAGTTTTAAACAATTTTTCTTTGCTGCATCTCTTAGTGATGTTAAAACTTTGTTTTCATCTTTTAGTTCTAGAATTGTCATCTCAAGTTTTCCACATTCTTCAAATTTTTCTTCAAGACAGCCTTTTATTGCTTTAAATTTTTGTTTTAGTTTCTGATATGAGCTAAGAGTTTCAGACAAGCATGATTCTAGATCAGACCGAGAGAGTTCAGAAAATACCTCTTCTGATTCAGATTCTTCATCTGAAGTGTTCCTGGATGTGGTAGCCATGAACGCCACGTTGGCCTGTTCATCAGAGTCAGATTCTGATGAGTCAGATTCACTATCATCCCAGGTGGCCATCAATCCCTTCTTGGTTCTGAGGGAGTTTTTCTTGAAGCTCTCTTTTCTGGAGCTGTCTTTCTTTAACTTGGGGCATTCGTTCCTGTAGTGACCTGTTTCTTTACATTCATAACAAGTAACATCTTTGTTAGTTTTACCTTTTGAGGTTGATTCTGATCGATCCCCTCTGGGTCTTGGTCTCCTGAAGTTATTGTTCCTCTTTTTCCAGAGTTGTTTAACTCTTCTGGTTAGGAGGGACAATTCTTCTTCATCATCAGAATCTTCCTGTTCAGAGTCATCAGCATCTTCTGTTTCGGCCTGAAATGCTTTGTTTCTGTCAGATTTGCGTCTTTCAGATCTGGACTTTAATGCTACAGACTTGTTCTTCTTCTGAGGCTCATCTTCCTCTAGTTCTATCTCATGACTTCTGAGTGAACTAACAAGCTCTTCAAGACTGATGTTGTTCAGATCCTTTGAAAGCTTTAAGGCAGTGACCATGGGTCTCCACTTCTTTGGCAAGCTTCTGACTATCTTTTTGACATGGTCTGCAGTTGTGTATCCTTTGTCTAAAACTTTGAGACCTGCAATAAGAGTTTGGAATCTAGAGAACATTACCTCTATGGCTTCGTCATCCTCCATTTTGAAGGCTTCATATTTCTGGATTAGAGCCAGAGCCTTTGTTTCTTTGACCTGAGAGTTTCCTTCATGAGTCATCCTCAGGGAGTCGAGTAGATCTTTAGTTGTCTCCCTGTTGGTGATTTTTTCATACTCGTTGTAAGATATGGCGTTGAGAAGTATCGTCCTGGCTTTGTGATGATTCTTGAATTCTCGCTTCTGATCATCTGACATCTTACTTCTGGGAATTTCAACTCCAGCATTTGTTACAGGAGGTTTGTATCCATCTGTGACAATGTCCCAGAGATCAACGTCATAGCCTAGAAAGAAGCTTTCAATTCTACCTTTCCAGTAGTCGAATTTCTCTCCATCAAACACAGGAGGCTTAGCATTGTAACTGTCTCTTTCATTTGTGTGGGCCATAGTTTTTCTCGTTCTGGATCTCTCTACACTGTTAAGTGTTTGATTAGAAAATCAATAATAGAGCCGAAGCTCTGATACCAATTGAAGGTGAGAAAAACAAGAAAGGGGGGTTTGAATTTTTTTTGGAAAATAAGCGATTTTTCAGAATAAGAACACACAGGAGTTTATACTGGTTCGCTTATAACACAAAGCTACTCCAGTCCACCCGGCCAAGGTGATTTCGCCTTTAAAAAGGACTTAATCCACTAATCTTGAAAGATTAATACAACCAACGTCTAAGAGAAAGATCTCTTAGTCCTCCCAAGTATACAGACTACGCAGAGTCACTTAAGGAACAAAATTAATTAAGTAACAAGAATTGTAATCTAAAGGTGCTTCTAAGGTAAAGCAAATATTACAGCAATTTGAGCAAACAAGAATTTTTCACGTATGAGCAATAGCTCGTGAAAGACTAAGAGAGAGAGTAAAGTATTTCTGTGCGTTCAGGTATATCTCTCAATGAGGTTCGCCGTCCTTTATATAGAGGTGAAAGGACCGTTGTAGTGATGGCAGATATTTTGTCTTGATGAGAGTTTAATGCCATAACTTCTGTTGTTTCTTGCCAAAACAAGTTTGTCTCCCTGAATAACTTCTTTCCAAATATGGTTTCTTTCCCTTTGAAGTTGTAGTTGCCGTTACTCTTTCTGGATATGGAAGTTCTTTGTCAGAGTCTGCGTTACTCTGTTAATCTGAGATCTTTGAGATGTGACTTCAGAGCTTCTGATAGTCCTGTTCTTTTAGATCCTCAGCGTTGATTCAAGAGGAACTTTAGAGCTTCTGATATTCTGCTATGCTGTTTTGCTCAGAGTCAGAACTTCTAGAGCGCGTTTTCCTCTTTCAGATGCTTCTGATCTTCTGGTACTCTGTATCTGATTTGATTCTGTATCTGATAAAGCGATTAGATTCCTTTGTTCTTGTTCAGAGTCCTGCACACTTAGACACTTTTCGTTAGAGTGCCATTTTTGGTTTCATCCTTTGTTATCATCAAAATCCTGGAATCTGTTGTAGAACTATTTTTGTTCTTACACTTTGACCATATTTTGTAAATACTTTTCATTGGTAAATATAACCCATTCAAATACTTTTTGGTTTCAATGGCCACTTTCTTATCAAAAACTTTTCATAACCTTTAGCTATTAGGTTTGAGTTATCCTTAAGGTTGATATAATACTTACCTATATCCTTAGTGATGGACAATGAGTCTTCCATGCTTATTATATGGTTAACCCCTCACTAGCATGTTGAAGCTATCCTCACATGGTGGATTTGTAGTTTTAGGTTGAGTTTTCTCCCTTTGATAACAAAAGACCTTAAGGCTTTTGGACCAATCAATTCACCAACTTGTTTTTTTGAGATTTTTACCCCGAACTACGAGGTTTTGATCCTAATCTTTTTTAAGATGGTACGTAGGCAATGGGCATTTTCCTAGTGGGGATATTTGATTTAGTCAATAAATCTAAAGGTAACGAATACCCTGCTACAGAAAAGTGACGACTCTGCTAGGGACATTTTCCTAGTGGGTTTTGCCTACTTTTCATATTTTGTTGTATTGTATATTATTTTTTGTGACATATTTTTGTGCAATTTGGGATTACTGTATTGTATGTAATGATTGAATTGCTTGATATATTAATTCCTTATATGCTTGGTGATCTTTGTGAGATGAGTTCTATACCCGAACTCGAGTGCATTTAGGATAGGAGAATGGCATAGTCTTGTTGACTTGTGTGGAGTTATTCCTTAGCAAGTTGACTTGCAAGCCCATTCACTTAGTGGAGGTCATGTTGGGATCAATAATGTCACACAAGTAGTCGTGGTTAGGCATTACTCTTTCCAATATAGACCTTAGAAGCCAAGGACCTTAGTTTACCAAGCCCATCTTGGCCTATTTTTAGGATGTGGTGCGAAAGTCGTTCAAGTGTAAGATTTGATACGATTGTTACGTGATACTACACTCATAAGAGTCTCTCTTGAGAATATTTTTGGAATACGAGTAGTCGTTTATCCGATAATATCTTAAAGATGGGATGATGACTATGGGAACCTCTTGTAGAACATGTTTGGCAGGTTTAAACCCTAGTACACTCTCTTTGGGTGGTTCTTAACCAAGACTCCATGCTCGTGACTTGCAACAAACCCTTGATTCATGGTTGATCTGTTCTTGTGTATCCTTAATATCAATGGAACTTGGGTGTTGATAAGGTGTAAACCATAATCCACCAAAATGGATGATTGATATTAAGGATGACTTGATCCATCCCATGACCTTTGTGTGGTGTGCTTTGCTTGATCCTTGAGTGTGATTGTTGCATCCATGCATTCATGCATCCATTTGCATCCATATCTTCAATAATGAGAAAAATTCCAAGGAACTTAAGAGGTCTATTTGCAAATTTTTAGACATGGATAGACAAAGAAGGAATACAAAGAAGTACAGTTTCAGACAACCCGACTTGAAAGAGCTATAGAATTTGACATCCTATGTATTAGACCCCTTGGATTTCAAGGCTCGTCATGGGAAGCTTCTATCTATTTTGGCTACTCAAGTGGACGAAGGTCTGATGAGTGTATTGGTGCAGTTCTATGATCCCTTGTACCGTTGCTTCACATTTCCGGATTTCCAGCTTTTTCCTACGCTTGAGGAGTATGCCTATCTTGTGGGTATACCTATCCTAGACCAGTTGCCATTCAGTGGCTTAGAGAGGGTTCCTACTTCTCAAGAGATTGCTAATCTATTGCATATAGATGAATCTCTGGTTGGTGCTCATATGACTACCAAAGGTGGAATTCAAGGTCTCCCTTCCGAGTTCCTCATTGCTCAAGCTACTATGTATGGGAAGGCCATGAAAGAGGACGCCTTTGAGGCCATATTTGTACTTCTCATCTATGGGCTAGTGTTATTCCTCAACATTGACAAGTTTGTGGATGTGAATGCTATTAGGATTTTCTCTACTTTTAACCTCGTTCCGACTCTGTTGGGTGACACTTATTTCTCTTTGCATATGAGGAATGCAAAGAGTGGTGGTACCATTGTGTGATGTTTGCCTCTGTTGTACAAGTGGTTTATTTCGCACTTGCTACAGACGGTCGCCTTCAAGGAGAACAAAGGATTTCTACGGTGGTTCACGAGGCTTATGTCTCTCACTAATGATGATATCTTTTGGTACAACCGTGTATATGATGGTGTGCATATTATCGACTCTTGTGGTGAATTCTCCAATGTGCCTCTTCTTGGTACATGTGGTGGGATTAACTACAACCCTATTTTGGCATGTCGTCAGCTTGGATTCCCCCTAAAGGATAAACCTAATAACATTCTGTTAGAAGGTGTATTCTTCCAGGAGGGTAAAAATCCCCAAGGCTTAAAGGGCAGGATGGTCCGCGCTTGTCTCAAGATCCATAGGAAGGGAAGGAAAGAGCTTGGTCCAAAGAACTGTATTGCTTTGGAACCCTATACCTCATGGGTTAGGAGGAGAGCTTCCGAGTACCTTATGCCTTATGAGTATCCAAGACCTACACCTTTGGTTGTGGCTGGGCCTTCAACCCTCCCTGACCAAGGAGTAGAGGAGTTGAGAGACGAAGACCGTTCACGTGCTTGGATCCGTGAACGAGATGAGCTACTTCAGCAGCTTAGAGATAAGGATGCATTGATAGAGTTTCTTGTGCATCAGGTTATCGATGAGCCTGATGATATGTTGACTTCTCTTCTTCCTTAGTCTTCCAAGTTTTGGAAGAGGAAGTACGATCGACTCGCCAAAGAGAAGGCAAAGATGGAGGCAGCCTATGAGAGGGAGGTGAAGAGTCTTTGTGCATCTTATCTTCTAGTCTTCAGAGCTTTAGATGATTGTTTTTAGGGTTCCATAGGATGTTCATTTTCCTTCCCTCTTATATTGTATTTGGTTACCAAGACTGTACTTCTTTGGTGTAAAAATATTTTCCAGATATTATTGATGTGATATTTCCATATATGTCTAAATGATTAATATTTTCAAATATTTGCAAATAGGACTCTAAAGTTCCTCTGATAAATAAAACAAATCATATGCACAAGCATTGCATGCATCATGTGCATAAGCAGGTTTTGCTCCAGGCTTCTTGTTCAATGGTCTAACTCTGTGTTCTTCATTTATTTTGAAGACAAGATGACTCACCGGTACTACACTCGAGCCAACGCTTCAAGACTGATGGATCACTTAGAGCAAGAGAACCGTGAACTCAAGGAGGAAGTGGCCAGATTGACTGCCCTGATGGAGTCTTTCATGGCCGCCCAGAGCCAGTCGTCTCCGACGCCTTCAACTCCTCCCCAGAGGACAGTCATCTTTGAGATTGCCTCTTCAATAGTGCCTGCGGCCAGCGCCCACTTTGCACCAACTGCTATGCCAGCCGGGTTTCCCTGGGGGATGCCCGCCAACTTTGTTCCTGAGGGTCTTGCCCCCACGTTTGCTTCTCTGCCGGCATCTAGCCTGGTCCTCGTTGTTCCACCTTTTGTCGTGCATACTATGCCAAGATCAGACGACACCATCTACCACTCTAAGTCGTCTGAGGGCCCAGATGTTTATGAAAAGATGGATGCAATGAACGATCAGTTACTTGAGCTCCGCAAGGAACTCAAAACTCTCAGAGGAAAGGACCTCTTTGGCAAGTCTGCTGCTGAACTCTGCCTAGTTCCAAATGTTAAAATCCCTGTAAAGTTCAAAGTACCTGACTTTGAAAAGTACAAGGGAAATACTTTCCCTCTCAGCCACCTGGTTATGTATGCAAGGAAGATGTCGACTCAGACCAACAACGATCAGCTCCTCATTCATTATTTCCAGGACAGTTTGTCTGGTGCTGCCCTGAGATGGTATATGGGCTTGGACAGCGCAAACATCCGATCCTTCAATGACCTTGGCGAAGCTTTCGTCAAGCAATACAAGTATAACGTGGATATGGCTCCCGATAGGGATCAATTGAGAGCCATGTCCCAGAAGGACAAGGAAACTTTTAAAGAGTACGCCCAGAGGTGGCGAGAGCTAGCAACACAGATTGTGCCTCCGCTGGAAGAGAAAGAAATGACCAAGATCTTCCTAAAGACCTTGAGATCATTTTATTATGAGCAGATGATTGCCAGCGCTCCTTCTGATTTCACCGAGATGGTGAATATGGGGATGCGTTTGGAGGAAGGAGTCAGGGAAGGGTGCCTGACTAGAGAAGAAGGCTCTTCTGCCAAACGATATGGGGCGTTTGGAAAGAAGAAAGATGGTGAGGCACATGTTGTGACCTCCCATGTTAAACCCAGAAGACCCTCAGTAAGGAGGAAGACCGTGCGTCCCGCTGGTAATTAGCATCAGGTGGCTCATATCGCACCTGTTTTCAGAGAGAATCAACAGTATCAGCACAATAATAACCAGCAACAGCAACATCAACAATATCAACAACAACAGCACCGTCCTCAACAGCAGGCCTACCAGCCTCGAAACAACAATCAGACTAGTACCAGCTATGAGAGGAAGAGGGTCACCTTTGATCCTATTCCTATGACCTACACAAAGCTATATCCCTCTTTGATAGAGAGGAAACTGATTACTCCACGCGACCCACCGGCTATACCTACCAACCCTCAGTGGTGGTATAAGCCCGAGCTACATTGTGTTTATCATTTTGGTGCCCCTGGACATGACGTGGAAAACTGTTACCCGCTGAAGACCAAGGTTCAAGACCTTGTGAGAAGTGGTATCTTGTGTTTCGAGGACGTAGGTCCCAATGTGAAGAAGAACCCATTGCCTGAGCATGGGAATTCCTCTGTCAACATGGTCCAGGGCTGCCCTGGTAAATATAAGGTCAAATATGTCAGCCATATTCGACAATCTTTGGTCGAGATGTACAGACTGTTGTGTGAATACAGTCATTACGAGCACGACCATGACAGATGCCGAGTTTGCACTGTCAATCAGAGGGGATGTCGCCAAGTCCATAAAGACATCCAAAAAATGCTGGATGAAGGTGTAATTGAAATACTTCAGAATCGCAATGCTGATGATAAAGTCAATGTGATATCTCCGGTATTTCGGATCCCAGAGCCTATTGTCATCCGATATGATGGCAGCAAACAGAAGGCTTCTCCCTCTATGATAATTAAACCAGCTGGCCCTGTGCCATATTCTTCCGATAAAGCTGTCCCCTATCGTTACAATGCTATGGCATTGGAAGATGGGAAGGAGGTGCCCCTGCCCTCTACTTTTGTTGTTAATATTGTCGACGTTAGCGGCCTGACCCGTAGTGGTCGTGTTTTCTCTACTCCGCCGAAACCCCAGGCTAATGTCAGAAGGGATGATGTTGCTGATTGTGCTGTGCGCCCGGTTGGGAATGCTGTTATTGCTCCGAATCCGGCACTTGTTGCTAATAAACCTGCCACCGCTATAAGAACTCCTGTCTCTGCTGGCCAGAATGGCACCATGAAAGAAGACTGTGATGAGATGATGAGGCTCATCAAGAGGAGTGAATACAACGTTGTAGATCAGCTTATACAAACGCCATCAAAGATCTCTGTGTTATCTTTGCTTATGAACTCAGAACCACACCGTGAAGCTCTGCAGAAGGTGTTGGATGTGGCGTATGTAGACCATGACGTCACAATAGAATAATTCAATAGTATTGTTGCAAACATCACCGCTTGTAACAATCTGAGTTTTTGTGATGTTGATCTCCCTAAGGAGGGAAGAGACCACAATTTGGCACTTCACATATCCATGAGCTACAAGGATGATGCCATGTCTAATATGCTGGCAGACACTGGATCATCACTGAATGTGTTGCCAAAGTCCACTCTAGCTAGATTGTCATACCAGGGGCCTCCCATGAGGCAGAGTGGAGTAGTGGTAAAAGCTTTTGATGGATCCCGCAAAACGGTGATTGGTGAGGTTGAACTCCCAGTCAAGATTGGACCAAGTGATTTCCAGATCACTTTTCAGGTCATGGATATCCACCCATCATATAGCTGTCTGTTGGGTAGACCATGGATTCACGAGGCAGGCGCCGTGACATCCACCCTACACCAGAAATTGAAGTTTGTCAAGAACAAAAAGCTGGTGGTGGTAGGGGGAGAGAAGGCTCTCCTGGTTAGCCATATGTCCTCCTTTTCTTACATAAATGCTGAGGATGAAGTTGGAACGCCGTTCCAAGCTTTATCTATTGCTGAGCCTACTAAGAAAGGAACTTCTTCATTTGCGTCCTACAATGATGCTAAGTTGGCCATTGAGCATGGCACAACTACTGGTTTGGAACAAATGATCAAGATGGAAGACAATAAATCCCAGACTGGCATAGGGTATTCTTCTGGCACTTTCAACAAGCATGGGCTGTTTCAGAGTGGTGGGTTCATCCACGCCGTCCAAGACGAGGAAGCTGCTGCTATTGTGGAAGAAGATGCAGATGAGGATTCTGGCAACTTTGTCATCCCTGAAGGGGTCTGCAATAACTGGGTCGCTGTTGATGTTCCAAAAAGTGTCCATAAGTCAACGTAATGTTCATTTTGTTTAAAAACCCTTCTCCCATGCCAAAAGGAGGAGTGATGACATTGTTGGCTCATAAACACAATGATATTTTCATTCGATAAAATCATGTTAAATATTTGTTTTTCCAATTATTTTCACTTTTTGCTATTTGCATGAAATTGGTGATCACATAAAACCTTAAAAATAGAATAAAATCAATCTTTTCATCTGCATAATGATTTTCCTTATTTGAATTCTAAAGTCTCCTTTATATCCAAAATCATTATGTAGGTTGATCAAACCCATTGAACATAATGATCCAACACCATCTCCCAACTTTGAGTTCCCTGTATTTGAGGCCGAAGAAGATGATGTTGAAGAGATTCCAGACGAGATCACCCGTCTACTTGAGCACGAAGAGAAGATCATTCAGCCGCATCTTGAGAATCTGGAAACAGTCAACTTGGGGTCTGAAGATTGTGTGCGAGAAGTGAAGATTGGGGCACTCCTGGAGGAATCTGTTAAGAAGGGGTTGATTGAGTTGCTACGAGAATACGTCGACATCTTTGCCTGGTCATATGAAGACATGCCTGCCTTTGAAGCCTGAGTGTGTGCCTGTGAAGGAGAAGCTCAGAAGAACTCATCCTGATATGGTAGTGAAGATTAAAGAAGAAGTTCATAAGCAAATTGATGCAGGGTTTCTGGTGACTTCCACATATCCTCAATGGGTGGCCAATATTGTGTCTGTGCCTAAGAAAGATGGAAAAGTCCGAATGTGTGTGGACTATAGAGACTTGAATAAAGCTAGTCCGAAAGATGATTTTCCTCTACCACACATTGATATGTTGGTAGATAATACAGCTAAATTCAATGTCTTCTCATTTATGGACGGATTTTCCGGATATAATCATATCAAAATGGCACCCGAGGATATGGAGAAGACAACATTCATCACACCTTGGGGAACATTATGTTATCGAGTGATGCCCTTCGGTTTGAAGAACGCCAGAGCCACGTATCAACGCGCTATGACTACCTTGTTTCATGATATGATGCACAAGGAGATCGAGGTATATGTTGATGATATGATTGCAAAGTCGAGAACGGAAATTGAACATGTAGAGCACTTGTTGAAGCTTTTTCAGCGTTTGAGGAAGTATAAGCTTCGTCTGAATCCTAACAAGTGTACATTTGGTGTCCGTTCCGGCAAATTATTGGGCTTTATTGTCAGCGAGAGAGGTATTGAGGTTGATCCTGCAAAGGTCAAAGCAATACAAGAGATGCCTACGCCCAAAACTGAGAAGCAAGTCTGAGGTTTTCTTGGCCGCTTGAATTATATTTCCAGATTTATATCCCACATGACTACCACATGTGCGCCGATATTCAAGCTCCTCCGGAAAGATCAGCGTCATGATTGGACCGGGGATTGTCGAAAGGCCTTTGACAGTATTAAAGAGTATCTGTCCGAGCCTCCGATTCTGTCTCCGCCTGTGGAAGGGGGACCCTTGATTATGTATCTGACTGTTCTCGAAGACTCTATGGGTTGTGTCCTTGGTCAGCAAGACGAATCAGGGAAGAAAGAATATGATATCTACTACCTGAGTAAGAAGTTCACTGATTGTGAGTCTCGATACTCGATGCTTGAGAAAACATGATATGCTTTGGCTTGGGCTGCTAAGCGCTTACGCCAGTATATGTTGAATCATACGACTTGGTTGATATCCAAAATGGATCCAATCAAGTATATCTTTGAGAAGCCTGCTTTAACTGGGAGGATTGCCCATTGGCAGATCCTGTTGTCTGAGTATGATATTGAGTATCAAACTCAAAAAGCTATTAAAGGTAGTATCTTGGCTGACCACTTGGCACATCAACCAATTGAGGATTATCAGTCAGTTCAGTACGACTTCCTAGATGAGGAGATTCTGTATTTGAAAATGAAAGATTATGATGAACCTACGCTCGATGAAGGGCCAGAGTCTGGATCCCGTTAGAGCATGGTGTTTGATGGCACTGTTAATTAATATGGAAATGGTATTGGGGTAGTGATTATTACTCCTCAGGGCACACATTTTCCTTTTACAGCAAGGCTAACTTTCAAATGCACGATAATATGGCAGAATATGAGGCCTGTATTATGGGATTGGAAGAGTGTATTGATCTTAGGATCAAACATCTTGATGTTTATGGTGATTCGGCCCTTGTTGTTAATCAGATTAAGGGTGAATGAGAGACGAATCAGCCTGGCCTCATCCCATATAGAGATTATGCGAGGAGGATTTCAACGTTCTTTACTGAGATTGACTTCTATCATATTCCTCGAGATAAGAATCGGATGGCAGATGCACTTGCTACACTTGCTTCGATGATCATGGTGAGACTCTGGAATGAGGTTCCCAATATCACTGTGATGCGCTTGGACAGACCAGTTCATGTATTTGCAGTTGAAGAAGTGAAAGATGATAAGCCATGGTATTATGATATTAAGTGTTTTCTTCAAGGTCAGATTTACCCGCCTGGGGCATCTGTGAAAGATAGGAAGACTTTAAGGAGATTATCAGGCAGTTTCTACCTCAATGGTGATGTGCTTTATAAAAGGAATTTTGACATGGTTCTGCTCTGATGCGTGGATAGACACGAAGCAGACCTGTTAATGACTGAGGTCCATGAGGGTTCATTTGGTACTCATTCCAATGGACATGCCATGGCTAGAAAGATGTTGAGAGCAGGCTACTATTGGCTGACAATGGAGTCTGATTGCTGCAAATATGTGAAGAAATGCCACAAGTGTCAGATTTATGCGGACAAGATTCATATTCCCCCGACGCTTCTGAATGTAATTTCATCACCATGGCCTTTCTCCATGTGGGGAATTGACATGATTGGCATGATAGAGCTGAAAGCGTCCAACGGTCACATGTTTATTCTCGTAGCAATTGATTACTTTACCAAGTGGGTTGAAGCGGCATCATACGCAAATGTGACCAGGCAGGTGGTTGTGAAGTTTATCAAGAATCAACTCATATGCCGTTATGGTGTGCCAGATAAGATCATTACTGATAATGGATCTAACTTGAACAACAAGATTATGAAAGAGCTGTGTAGCGAGTTCAAGATTGCACATCATAATTCTTCTCCCTATAGACCCAAGATGAATGGGGTTGTTGAAGCTGCTAACAAGAACATCAAGAAGATTATCCAGAAAGTGGTTGTCACGTACAAGGATTGGCACGGGATGTTGCCATTCGCTTTGCATGGATATCGTACATCCGTCCGCACTTCAACAGGGGCAACCCCTTTCTCCCTTGTATATGGCATGGAGGTTGTGGTCCCAGTAGAGGTGGAGATCCCATCAATGAGAGTCTTGATGGAAGCCAAGTTGACTGATGCTGAATGGGTTCAGAGTCGTTATGACCAGCTGAATTTGATAGAAGAGAAGAGATTGACTGCCATGTGCCATGGTCAGTTATATCAGCAGAGGATGAAGAAAGCATTTGATAAGAAGGTCAAGCCTCGTGTGTTTTGAGAAGGTGACCTCGTGCTCAATAAAGTCTTGTCTTTCGCGCCCGATTCCAGGGGCAAGTGGACTCCAAACTATGAAGGTCCGTATGTTATTAAGAGAGTCTTTTCAGGCGGTGCTTTGATACTTACAACTATGGATGGGGAGGATTTCACTCGTCCTGTAAATTCAGATGCAGTCAAGAAATACTTCGCCTAAAATAAAAACAGAATAGCTCGCTAAGTTGAAAACCCGAAAGGGCGGCTTAGGCAAAAATGAGCGTCTCGGTGGATTGAAAACCCGAAAGGGCGATCCAGGAAAAAGTTAGAGACATAAAAAATGAATATGTATCCCGCTAGATTGAGTACCTCACCCTGGGGCAATCTAGGCAAAAATTAGGGATTTGGGCAAGTAACTGCATCCTGACAAGACTTTGTTCTACAACTGTCATCTGTCAAAGATTCTCGCTCAGTCATCATCAACTGAAGCTTCAAATACATCGGATTCAGAGTTGGTGGAGAAATGGTCATTATGTTCAATGTAGCCCTTTTTCCAATATATATCACCAATTTCAAATTTGTAAGGATCCATGGAGTCTTGCCATTTGCAGACTACCATTCCATCAAATAAATTTGAGCCTTTATCCAATTCTTTGCACTCTTATTTGTTTCTATTCAACAAATATTTTGCATGTTTTAATTGATAAATATCATTGTTTTAAAATTTTCATAAATTGTTTTAAACAAAGTGAACATTCACAATGACAGAAAGGATACTTGTGATGTCTTTAGTGCTCTCCCAAGGATGGCATGATCTCCAAAAGGGTAAGATAGTTGTTCATATTCCCAGCATACTTGTATCCTCTTTCAGATTGTTTCCTCCGCAAGTGCAGAAGAAGATTATGCATCACCAAATCCCTAGAGAGTTTGGGAGTTTGGTCTTAACCTTTTAGTTCTCCAGTGAGGCTGGATTTAGCATTTGTGTTATCAATTATATGGTTGTCATCCCTGGTGTGGATTGACCTAAAATCCCTTATAGATTGATAAATTGAGTATGCTGATCTTTTCGAAGAAGATAGTTTTCTCTCACTTCAAGTTAGAAATCTCTCCGCTAGAGTGAGCGGGAAATCCCCAGCATGAGCGAAATTATCATCAAGTTTGGTTTGTAGCTTTTCCCTTGCGGACTTGTCTACTTTGATCTCCAGCAGATTTGCTCCTCGACCATCCTCAGTAGGGTTGATCCCACCTTTACTCGTCAGTATGGTCACCAGCAAGGTATCCCCAGTAGATTGCCTACAGGTAATCCCCAGTTCGGTCGTCAGCAGTATTTCCACAGTGGAATTGTCTAATCAAAGCCCGTTTGTTGTTTCCTCCCGAGCAGAGTGGGTGATGAAAATGTTTATCTTTCCATCCCCAGCGGAGTAGTGTTCCCTTCTCCTCGGCAGGAATGATTTATCCAGCGGTGCAAGGAAATTTGTAGGTTTTGGAACTTTTGATTGGTGTTTATTCCCCACAGAGTTTCATATCTCTCTTTGATAATTTCCCCAGTAGAGTTGCTTCTACTGCGGATTTTATCCGTGGTTAGATTCTCCAGCCAAGACTTTGCCTGATTGCAGTTAGGCGTTGGAACTTCTAAGGAAGATTTGTTGATCCCTTTCCCAGCGGGAGTGACTGGTTCTCCTTTCCCTACAAAGATCTTTTTTCCCGGTATTTGTTGCCCCCATCAGATTGGATGTTCTCTAGTGGGCCTGGCTTCCTCCTTTTGAGATGTAGTACCGGACGTTTGTCCATCGATTCTTGGACCTGGTTGTGTTAGATATGTCTGTTTGTCAGCATTCATCATACATAAACCACGCATATACATGCATAATTTTGACATTCAGATATTCATGTTGCATTTTTTTGCCATATATATCTTTGATTGTTGTCTCCTGCTATTTGGTGATACATATTTCCCCAAGAAGATATTTGTGTCTGATCTCTCCATATAGAAGTCAGCCCCATAAGCAGAAAGTGTCTATCCTTTCTTCCATATTCCCCATTGAGTTGTGTCCTCGTGGATGAAAATTATTTATGTTTCCTCCCAAAATATGTACTGGGATGGAATTTCTCCCCTGAGTTATATCCTCATAGGGTTGAGTCTTGTTTCATTGTGTCTCTCTAGCTTGTTCCTAGATTGACTCCTTTTGTTTGTTCCCTGCATTTCCCCGCAGTTCAGATGAATGATTGCTCAGTAACCAGTAATTGTCCATCTTTTCCCCGACGGAGTTTCTGGCCTTCTACCCAGTAACCAGTAGTTATAAGTCCTATTTCTGTGGTTTTCTACCCTCATACCGGTAGTTGTAAACCCTATTTTTATCCCCTTGCAGAGTTAACCTTATTTTGTTCATCCTAACCGACGACGGTTACTCTTCTGTGGTTTTCTACCCAGTACCTGGTAGATGTAATCCCCTCCTTGACGGTTATCCTTATCCAATATTCGGTATCGATATTCCTCCCTTTTTTGAGTATATCTCCCATTAACCGGTGATATATCTCTTGGATAATTGCTCTGATAAAGCAATTTATCCCCAGCGAGTCATCTTTCCTTTACCTTTGATTGGTAACGATTGTTTCTCCCTTTGATTGGTCATCATTTTATACCTAGTATTCGGTATCCCGATATCCTTTCCTTTCGGTCGATTTATCCTTTATTAACCCAGTAACCGGTTGTGGATAATCTTCCATACGAGTATATTATCTACGTTCTGACGGTAATAGATAATATATCTCATGCGCTCTTTGGTCGAAGTCTTTTGTTCTTCCCCAGTCGAGTAAGATTCATATTTCCTTATGGAATCGAATGTCCATCCTGTAATCGAGTTTGCTTTTTCAGCTCTCCTTTCGGATGATGAGTGTTTTGGAAATATTCCCCAATTCACGCTTGGTTGGTCACCTATTATATACCTAGTAACCGGTATCCCTGGTGTTCCTTCCTTTTCTGCTCCCTATTATGACTTTTTGTCCCCTGTGGAGTCAGATTTCCTGAGTCGAAATATACCTTTTTAGGTCTTCCTCAGATGTTTTTGGATGTTTGATATTTATCACCCTCATATCGGTCTTACATATTCATTCTCCCCGAGCGTGTTGATCTCTCACCCTCATACCGGTGTTTTGATCACATGTCTCCTTGAGCTTATTACCCGGTAACCGGTAATACCTCATTCTATTGTTTCCTCAGCTGTGTCCTCTTTGGACATTCCCCAGCGAGGTCCCTTAGTGGATCTTCCCCATCTGAATCCGGATTTTATCCGAAGTATCCTTTATGGATAGTTTTGCTGTATTGGCATATTCCCTAATACACGCATCTCTGAGTCAGCTCGAGTCTTTGCATTGATTTATTTTCATGAAAATCCTTTCGTGCCCCAGCAAGTTTTAAGTCGTGACCTGCTCACGCATTTTATTCCCTTTATCCACCATTAAAGTCCCCAGAGTCTCTATCCCATTGAGTGTATTACTCATATGGATTTCCAGTTTCTTCTGATTTTCTTTTCTTCTTTATGGATACATATCTCCACAGGGTATTACCTTTTGCATACATACATTTGCATCATGAGGTCTCTTAGGGACCAAAATTCGTCTCTTTGTTATTATTTAAGCTCATTCTACCTCTTCGAGACGAAGATTTTAACATTCACTTCTCCAGCTAGAATGACCTTAAATAGGGGCATCTGTAATACCCCAATTTTGACCCTAAGATCCCTCATGGCATCATAACATTGCATTGGCATCTTGCCTCAAGGATCATAGCATCTTGGCTCCTTACCTTTGGGTGGGATCTCTTGAGAGTTGGCTTGAGATCACCAAGCATGTTTTAATTGTATATTATTTTTTTCTCATTTTATTTACTAACCAAAAGCACAAAAATATGTCACTAACATCTTTTGTTTGTAACTTGAGCAGTCACAAGATCCAAAGCTTCTAGGAGATCCTATGTGCATTGATATGGCCAAGTGAAGATGAAAGAAATCATGGCAATGGTTCCCAAAGCTCTCATCCATCAAATATGCCTCCCAAGTATCTCAATTCATCATTTTGATCAAAGCAAACCAAGGGGTTTGAGGCTTGTTTCCCAAGGAAACCCTAATTCATCTGTTCATCAACTGTGCCTTGCTCATGAAGCAACCTCAACCCATGATCAAATACAATCAAGGGAAGTTCTTCCATTCATCATTTCATGCATATTTGAACTTATTTGAGTGTCCTCAATCATCAATTCATCAAGATATGAGGTTTGGGCGTGAGAAGTTGATCAGTCAATTCATCTGACTATTTTGAAGTACACTGAGACCTAACGTTTAATGTGTTTGTCAAGTGGAGATGACCCCAAGAGAAAAAATGTTCTTAAGAACCATATGAACAACTTTATTGTTCATCAAAAATTGATTTGAAGCTTGGAAGGTCATCATCCATTTCAAAACATTATAGGTCATTTTGACTGAAACCCTAATTTTAGGTCAACTTCCCAAGGACATAACTCATTCATTTTTCTTGATTTTGAGGTGGGATCAAATGCATTGGAAATTTTAAGGTGTCTATTTCAATTGTTATGTTGAACAAATGTTCAAAATCCTAAAATAAATACATGTGATAATGCAAAACATTATAGGTCACTTTGGACCAAAGGCACTGAAATGTGAAAAATTCCTACTTCAAGTGCCCATAACTTCCTCACCAAAAATCCAAATGATGCAAAATTTAAGTCCAAATTGGTTGTCTTGAAAAGATCTACAACTTTGACCTTGATCTCCTCTATCTTTGGTCAATTCTTGTTGATTACCTCATTTTATTTCCATTAATGCACTTTATTATTCATCTTCTTCTTCTTCTTCTTCTTCTTCTTTTTCTTTTTTGATCAATGAGTTAAAGATTGGTGGTTAGCCTTGATACATGGGAGGCTTAACCTTCCTTGATTCAAATCTAATTCAACTTGATCATGGATCAAGTGAATGGCTTTGCATTAAGGATAGGTTGCTTCCTAATCAAGCAAAGAACCTAAATTAATACAAGATCATTTCTCATCTTCTTTTGGCATGACAAGTTGTAGGAGTTTGATTCACTAATCAAGATCTCTAACTTGTGTTGTTGCCTACATTATTATTGACCGGCCTCAGATAGTTGTGACTTCTACATAAGTCCAATTATGATTGCTTAACATAGCGCTAAATTGCCATATGGCACACTAATACTAACACTAACCATTAACCATTAACATTTAATTCTTGCACTTTACATTTATGCAATTTACTATTCTTGTACATATTATTCATTTGCTTTTGCCCTTTGCTCATTTGAGCACATGTTTATGTTAATGCAATTTTCCTTTTGCTCACTTGAGCACATAATTGTGTATATATTATTGTGCTTGTGCTTTTGTTTTGATTGTTGTGGACCAAATGCAAAGATGGACAAAAAGGAATTAGATTCTAGGATATTCCCTATGCAAAATGGAGTAAAAAGGCCTTAATGTTGAAGATGGATTAGAAGGACCAAATCTCTAAACTCACTCTTGTCCATTCTTGATTTACTTCATGGAACTTTTTGATGTGTGTGCTTTTGTGCTAGGGATTCCTATTTGAACCAAATTGAAGAACCATTGTCATGTGCTTCTAAAGAGAGAGATCCAAGAGCCATTGGAAGATTCCTAAGAGCTTTGCTTGCTTGATTGATTGCTTGAGTATACACTTATTTGCTTGCTTATTCCAAAGGATGGGAGCTACTTAGATCATCAATATGATCTCAAGAAAGGAACTCCATTTGTGGTCTTGTTTCTTATCCTTCATCTCTTGTATGATTAGAACTTTAGCCATTCTTCTTCTTCCCTCCACTCTAACCCAAGCCAAAAAATTTGTGCAAACATTAACACTTGTTTTCAAACATTAGAAACCTAAGCATTATGCTTTTGATTTTCAAACTTTCTTTTCATAACACTTATTTGGAATTGAATCTTTAAGTCAACTTTGACCATATTTTGTAAATACTTTTCATTGGTAAATATAACCCATTCAAATACTTTTGTGGTTTCAATGGCCACTTTCTTATCAAAAACTTTTCATAACCTTTAGCTATTAGGTTTGAGTTATCCTTGAGGTTGATATAATACTCACCTATATCCTTAGTGATGGATAATGAGTCTTCCATGCTTATTATAGGGTTAACCCCTCACTAGCATGTTGAAGCTATCCTCACATGGTGGATTTGTGGTTTTAGGTTGAGTTTTCTCCCTTTGATAACAAAAGACCTTAAGGCTTTTGGACCAATCAATTCACCAACTTGTTTTTTTGAGATTTTTACCCCGAACTACGAGGTTTTGATCCTAATCTTTTTTAAGATGGTACGTAGGCAATGGGTTTATCCATTCAAACACAAAATTGTAAATAACTTGTATATTCTCTTCTCATCTCCCCAATCATGTTTGCACAAACAAATTTTCACAAAAATACCAACCGTACAACAAGTGTGAAAAGGGCTCCCTAGGAGTACCTAGGATGTTTTGGGTGCTTAAAACCTTCCCATTGCATAACCAACCCCCTTACCCTGATCTCTGACATTTTTATTAGTTTTCGATTCGATAAAACTTCTCGGTTTTTGTTCGCTTTCTAACCTTTCCTTTGGATAAATAGAAGTGCGGTGGCGACTCGACTTGTATGGTTTACTTTTGATTTAGTCAATAAATCTAAAGGTAACGAATACCCCGCTACATTCGGCAATCAAGTATTTGCTAACCAAGCCGGATTCCAAACAAATATTATTTCGTTGGATTTTGATATTACAAGAATTTGATTTGGAAATCCGGGATAAAAAAGGTTCCGAAAACTTGGTAGCGGATCATTTGTCCCGTTTGGTTAATGTGGAAATTACAAATAAAGAAGAAGAAGTCAGGGAAGAATTTCCGGACGAAAAGCTTTATGCGATTCAAGTGAGGCCTTGGTTTGCCGATTTTGCTAATTACAAGGCAACCGGTTTGACACCGGAAGACCTCACTAGTAATCAAAGAAAGAAATTCTTAGCGGATGCAAAGGACTATGTATGGGATGATCCGTATTTGTTCAAAGTGGGTGTGGACAGTATTTTAAGAAGGTGTGTGACACTTGAAGAGTCAAAAGACATCCTTTGGCATTGTCATAACTCTCCGTATGGAGGTCATTATAGCGGTTTGCGAACAGCCACTAAAGTCCTCCAAGCGGGCTTTTATTGGCCGTCTTTGTTTAAAGACGCACACGAACACGCCAAGAGTTGTGACACATGCTAACGAAGTGGAGGAATAGGCAAACGGGATGAAATGCCTCTAACCAACATGTTGGAAGTAGAAGTTTTTGATTGTTGGGCCATTGATTTCGTTGGTCCATTCCCCTCTTCCTTCTCTAATGAGTATATCCTCGTGGCCGTTGACTATGTTTCGAAGTGGGTGGAAGCAATCGCTTCACCTAAGGTCGACTCCAAAACGGTGATAAATGTTTTAAAGAAAAACATATTCTCACGTTTTGGTGTGCCTCGGGTGTTGATAAGCGATGGAGGATCACATTTTTGCAATACACCTTTGGAAAAAGTTTTAGAACATTATGGTGTAAAGCATAAGGTGACTACTCCTTACCATCCACAAGCGAATGGTCAAACAGAAGTTTCAAACAGAGAAGTGAAGAGGATCCTTGAAAAAACAGTTTCGAGTTCGAGGAAAGATTGGTCATCAAAATTGGATGAAGCTTTGTGGGCGTATCGTACCGCCTACAAAGCTTCTATTGGACTAACTCCATTTCAGATGGTTTATGGGAAGACTTGTCATCTCCCGGTGGAAATGGAGCATAGAGCATATTGGGCTCTCAAATTCTTGAACTTTGACTCCACTTTAGCTGGAGAGAAAAGAAAAGGACAGCTCCATGAATTGGAGGAATCACAGAACAATGCCTACCATTCAAACAAACTGTACAAGGAAAAAGTGAAAGCGTACCATGATGGAAAGGTCTGTCAAAAAGAGTTCGAAGTTGGACAAATGGTGCTGCTTTTCAACTCAAGATTGAAGTTGTTTCCTGGTAAGCTAAAGTTCAAGTGGTCGGGACTGTTTGTTGTAAAGGAGGTGCGAAACTATGGAGCCATCGTGGTTGAGGACCCAAAGTCACAAGAAAGTTGGACTGTGAATGGGCAAAGACTAAAAGTCTACCATAGTAGAGAAGTGAATAGAGACGTCTGTGTCATTTCCCTAACCGGACCATGAAGATCATTGAACCGTCGAGCTCAAAACGACGTTAAACAAAGCGCTTGTTGGGAGGCAACCCAACGTCGTAAGTTTGCATTTCAAGTTTTGTCATTTCAGTTGTTAATGTATTCTGTTTTGGTTTTTCGTGTGAAAAAGGAGTTCTGTCAAATACCAAGCAACTTTTAAAAAAACTTCCTTCAGTTCTCCCCGCAAACAGCCTTCGCCTCGTGAACTGAATGGAAAAATCACATTGGCGCTGCGAACAAAGTTCGCCCCACGAACTGAGTGTGGCAAAACCCTTTAAGTTATGTTTTGTGTTATTTCTATTTCACTCATATTTCACAACTTCACACTTCTCTTCATCACTTTCACTATCCCACTTCCAAATTCAAAATCAATCTTCTCTATTTCAAAAATTCCAAACTTTTTAACAAGAATCAAGTCAATCCTCAACAAAGGTATGTGTAATCTCTCTTCCTTTTCCTTTTTAGTTCCTCATTAAGGTGAACTAGGGTTTTGCTAGAAAGTGATTTAATTGCTGAATATCACCTTGCATGTTTAGAGAGGATTCGAATTAGGATTGGGTAAGGGTTTGTGGTTATGGTTGATAAAAAGTTTTGAGCAGTAGGAACCCTAGAGGCTGCTGATATTTTTCTGGTTCGCAGGGTTCGCGCCGCGAACTGGGAAATTTCAGTTTCATATTTTTGGATTATGGATGCTAACTTCACTCATGGCTATTATGTGGTTGTTTCTGATTTTGTTGCAGATGTCAAAACGTACCAAAACAATGAGCTCCGGTCCTTCACGATCCGTGCGACGATTCACTAGTGATGAGCATGAGGAGAGATTTAAAAAATTGATCAAAAGGACCATTCAACCGGAACGATTCATTCGTTTGTCACTGGGTGGAACTTATAGGAAGCTGGTGGCGAACTTTGAAAGAAGAAAATGGAACAAAATTTGTGAACCGGAGCCAGAGATCAACTATGACATTGTGCGTGAATTCTACGACAATGCTCTTAATTTGGAGGAGGGAGTGGCATTTCATTACCAAACAAGAGTGAGGGGAAAGATCATTTCCTTCAGTAGGGACGCAATCAACGCCTATTTGGGTAATCCTCTCATTTTGGCGGATAATGGGCGGTGCGAGTACCGTGCCAAAGAAATGGCCAATGATTGGGACCTTCCTATCGTGAGTGCTCATTTGTGCCTTGAGGGAAGGACTTATGATTTGAATGATCAGGGATTCCCGATGTCGTGGAAGAGGGAGAGTTTGAACTTGGAAGCAAGGGCCTATTTGGTGCTTCCATTGAACAATATTCGGCCATGGAGCCATAGCACTGTAGCACCTCAAATTTGCACCCCCCATTTGTACATTCATTTCATTTTTAGGTCATTGACATCACATTAACAATACATTATCATTGCATAGTACATTGCATCTCATCAGTCAAGACTGGCATCAAGAGGATTCCTCAGTGCAAAGGAGCAAGGTTTTTTCTTGAGATAAAAGCCCTATGGTTGTTCTAGAGAGCTTATGTGAACCAAGGTTCATTTTGAAGCAACTTGGCCAAGTGTTAGAGGCTCAAAAGTCCACAGTGCAGTTTCAGGTCATCTAGGGCCCATAAAAGTCAACTGTAAGTCAACTGAGGGGTAGGAGGTGGAGAAATGGTTTAAGACACCCCATTCATGTCCCAAAGAGGTTTATTCAACATGTCAGACTCATGCCTTGAAGATTTTGAAGCCAGATCAAAAGTTTCCCAAAATGGAAAGTGACCTGTAATTTCAAGTTTCCAAAAATGGCAAGTTTTTGGACTACTTCCAACTTGACTTTCCAACATCAAAGAAGCTTCAAAGGAAATTTTGTCCAACACGAAAGTTGAATATCTTTCTCTCCCATTTCCAAAAAGTCCAAGATCATGAGCATCTGATGAATGGTTGAGGAGATATGATCAAATCATTGCCAAGTGTGCATGGAATTTCAACAAGCCATAACTTTTGACTCATAACTCCAAAATGAGTGCCTCTTTTTGCATATTTCTTCTCATGACATGTATTTTCCAAATCATTCATCACATTGCATGAAATTTCATCACATGACCACTTGCTCATTCATGCTCATTTTGGAGGGAAAATCATGAACTTGAATTTGGTGCATCATATGAGCTTTTTAACCATTCCAACATGTTCATAAGATGATTTTAAGTGAAATTGCATGGCCATGTGGTACTGTTCACGTGCATGTTGCATGCATGGGGTGAAAAATCAATTTTTGCACTACACCTTATTTCTCACTAAACTTTCATTAGCCATGCTTAATTGTCATTAGCAAATGGATTAACACAGCATATAAAAGAATAATCCTAACAGAATTTTCAGATTTCACCATTCTAGATCTAGATCCAAAATTTCCCTCCAAAAATTCTCTTCATCATAATTTGAAATTCTTCCACATGACATCATAATTTTCTTCCATATTATGGTTCTCTGATATTCATTTAGTGTAGATCAAGCTTTGATTTGCAGAATTTGGTGAAGAATTAAGCATATGAAGCTCAAGAACATGGCAATGGAAATTGAACTTTGAGCTAGATCCAAGCCCTTTCAAGAATTGATTTGTGTTTCAGAAGTCATAACAAGGTTGCTAGAGCTGATCTACACACTTGCAAGACCTTGAACACGCTGCTGCCATTGATGGAGCTTCAAGAGGTCATAATTTCGCTCCTCTTAATTCTTTGTTTCATTGCCATAGTCTTGTAGAGTTTTTCACGCTGAAAATTCTGATATAAAATTCTTGAAAAACGGATAACAATTGAGTGAGTTATGAGAGATTAAAGTTTAGATGTGAAATCTTCTTTTCATCGATTTGCATGATATATGATGTTTTAGACCAAAGCAATAATGGATTCGTGTTGTGCTCATTGAGATCTTTCGTTTGGTATATGATTTTGTAATTTCTGGAAAAAAACTGATAGGTGTGTTACTGTTCACCACCGTCTCAAGGTAGGAGACAATGGTTTCCGCCGCTAAGCCTGGCCGTGTATTGTAGCTAGGGTTTCTGGTTTTGAATTCACTCTTTGCGCGCTTCATATCATAGCGAAACGACGTCGTTTTGACGTCCCAAGCCTTCACTTCGATTCCCAGCGTCTGCGCTTTCAGTTTTTTCAATTTTTCCTTTACTTAGTGAAACGACGTAGTTTCATGTAGCGCCTGTACACACTTCGAATCCTGCTGGTTGCATTTCCATTTTATCAATTCATTTCATTTTTTTTTATGTTTTACATTTTTATTTCATTTTATTTCATGCTCATTCAAAAAATCCTTAAAAATAGCTTGATGATCCAATTAATTCCAGATTTTTTATACATGATCATATGAATGTCTTCTATTTTTTGATGTGGATTTCTGGAATTGTGTCTGGTTGGAATTTTAATTGTGTTAGACTAATTGAACATGTATGCTTTTGTACCATGCCTCATTCAAATTGGTGTGAAATGCTCAATACTTGACCAATTGCCATGAAATTTTATATGTTGATTCCTAACATGTTATAGGATGCTTGAGATTTTATTTGGCATTTTTAGCATTTTCCTTCTCTGTTTGGGGTACATGATTGTATGGTGTGACAATGTGTGTCACACAATTTGATGTTGATCTTATTCATTTTCATTGCCATATCAATTGAGCTTCTCTGTTTACAATTTTTGGCATGATGATTGTGTTTGGCATATTGTATGCTCATAAAAATTTCCATGATTGTTTGAGTCATTTCTGTTTTAATATGGAATTTTAATTCTTGTTGACCAATTGTATGCACCTTTTGCTTGCCTTGCCTTCTCTTGGTTGAATGATGACTTTGCTTAATGCTTTTGACTTGGTCCTTTTTAGGACATGTTCTTACTTGTTTAAAGTTGCTTCATGTTGAGTATTAGCTTCTGTTTTGAATTTTTTCTCCACCTTTGACCCTAGGCTTTGCCCTAGGGGTTTTGTACTCATCTTTTGAGTTTTGCATTTCAGGTTCAAGCTTATAGTCCTAAGGGATGATGTGGATCTCATGATTTGAGATGCCTTTACTTTGTCCACTAACCCTTTCTGTTTGTAGGTCATTTGAGATGATGAAACAATTTGAATGCTTGCACATAAAGCTTGCTTGTTGTGTATATTGGGAACCACTGTTGTTAACTGTTGATTGTTTGTCTGAACATAGTACTGATTGTTTAGCTTTTCTTATAGGTACTTTAGTAGCTTTAACTCATTGCTTGAGTTGTTTTGCTTTGCTTGTGGTTGGCATACCACCTAGGTAAGCACTCTTGTTCTCCATGTAGTCTGGAAGACCTGCTATTTTTGGCAGGCACCTGCTGAAGCCCTCCTTAAGAGGCCATGTTCTTGTTTGTTTACTTTTGTGCCATGTACTTCAAAGACCTCCTAAGTGAAGAGGCATTGGCAGATAGAAGGGATGTGCAATCCATCCCCTGCTATTCAGTTGAGTCTTTCATCTTGCTCGCACTACGTGCTGATGCATTTTGAATAAACGCCCAAAATCTTGTTGTGTCAGTCATGTGGAGTAGGGTCCCTCATTCTGGATCTCCACACTTTCATTGAGTCAAGCTCACCCAGGCCCGGGTTAAGAGCTATGAGGTCTTATCCTCATTACCTTTCATCTGCTCACCCTGACGATCAATGTCAGTAGTTAAGAGCCCTCAGAAACCCTTCCAGTTGGCTTGTTTGTCGAGGTTGATATGACCCCTTGACTAAAGCCTCACCCTTGATGTTTGAGCCCCTTGTTGGTGTGTTTACTTCATGCTGTATGTGTTTGTGTGGTGTGATTGTATCCCCATGGGATTGCTAGACTTCGCATAGTCTCGTTTGCATGTCAATTAAGGTAGCACGGTTCCTTCGTCTAGGACTTCCTTTCTTGCGTGAGCATTCTAAAACACAAACCAACTTGATCCTTCCCTTAAGGACACGTTAACTCCTTCTACTACAGGTGAGTAAGTCTCCCAAGGTCGAGCATCCGATAGATTGCGTAGTAACGTTGTTCACATAAAAAACACAAAACAAATAGAAATAGTTTAGCCGAACTACGGCAACTCTGATTCTCATGTTCAGATGAGATACGTAGGCACGAGATGCGATGTCTTGTCGAGTTTGACTAACGACTAACTTTGATCCTTTTCTCTCGCCCTCGTTGCGATTGAGACCTTCCCTTTCTCTTGCCCTAGTTGCAATCGAGACCCTTCTGCTTTGGGTGTTTGTTTGGAGTCTGACGTAAGCCCAGCGATTGGCAGTCGGTTTCCTGTGTGTGTTTGTTTGTTTGGAGTCTGACGTAAGCCCAGCGATTGGCAGTCGGTTTCTCGTGTGTGTTTGTTTGTTTGGAGTCTGACGTAAGCCCAGCGATTGGCAGTCGGTTTCCTGTTTGCGTTCCTTTGTTCGGAGTCTGATGTAAGACCAGCGATTGGCATTCGATTTCCTGTTTGCGTTTCTTTTGTGGAGTTAGATGTAAGCCCAGCGATTGGCATTCCGTTTCCAGTTTGTGTTTGTGTGTTTGCTCTGTCATCTCAGCGTCTTCTTTCAGCGTTTGTTTGGCGTGCGTTAGCCGAGCTACGAGTGCTCTGATTCTTACTCTGGTTAGAGAAGATACGTATGCATAGGATGCGAGGTCCTAGCGAGCACGTTTCCCATATCCCCGAACTACGTCGACTCTGATGTTTGTGTCTAACAAACTACGTAGGCCCAGGAGGTGATATCCTGCCGAGTCCTCTTCTTCCGTCTTTCATCTGTGTTTCATTCCAGCTTGTGCAGTGTTTTGAGCAGTTTATTTAGCAACCTTTCTTCTATTCTTCCGAGCGTGGATCCCGTCGAGTACGACGGATGCGTAGGGGTGCTAATACCTTCCCTTCGCATAATCGACTCCTGATCCTATCAATCTCTGGTCGTGAGACCATTCCTTTCCAGGTTTACTTCGAGCGTTTCCTCTCCCGCCTTTGGGATAAATAACGCACGGTGGCGGCTCTGTGTCTTTTTCCCGCCGGTTTTTCGCGTAATGCGACAGCTGGCGACTCTGCTGGGGAATATATTGAGAAGTTGACCTCTTGCTGGTCCATCTTCCCTAAGCGAGTCAATCCTAGCGCTCTCTAGGATAGTTTAGGTTGCTTTTACTGCTTTATTTATTGCATTTATGTTTATTATGATGTGATTGTATATATGTCCATTATGTGTTTGCATGCATCATATTATCATTGTGCTGGCTGTGTATCTGTTTCTCTGTTGGGTGGGGAGTTACAAGAGGTAAAAGGCCCAATACCCAGGCTATGAGTGAACTTTAGGACACCTAGGAATAGAGTGATTCATGGGAAGCGGGTGGTGTGGTGCCACTTAGCGGAACATGGTATCACGAGCAGTTCAGATTTTGATGGGGTATTATCGTTGCATACATCTGGTGTGTATATGATGATATTCTTGAAAGGGTTGTTTATCCTGCGTTTCTCTTATCCTTACCCTGGCCTAGATGACACCCGTGAGTGGGGAGGGAATGAATCATTACAGGTACTGTTGGTGACTTTGTCCTGTTGGTGACTCTTGGGTCCTGTTGGTGACTTGGTTATGAAGTATGGGTTCCAGATGACCTTGGGTCCCAGATGACTTTGATCTGTGGTTTCCGGTTCCGAATTCATGCCGAAGCTCTGATCCTGTGCCTTGTGATGCACAGCCAACCAGTCATAGTTGCATCATTTGCATCATAGCATGTTTATTTTCAAAAGAAAGTAACGCAAAAAAAAATGAAAAAATGAATGATGAAAAATGCAAAAAAGGAAAAAAAAAGTCAACCCGCATACGCATATCCTTTTTCAGGATCATTCATGATAAACAGCATACACATCATGCACATATCATTCTTGCATTACAGGTGTTCTTGAGGAGACTTCTCATTCTGGTTCCCATTTTAGGCAGGATTGTTGATCGTCGTCCGTACCGCTACGCGACAAGACTGAATCAACAGAGAAGTATGGATCAAGTTCAGGCTGAGTTGGCAGAAATGAGGGCTAACATGGCCCAATTCATGAGCATGATGCAAGGGGTCGTGCAAGGGCAAGAGGAGCTGTGAGCCTTAGCCCAGAGACAGGAAGCTGTGATTCCACCGGTCAACTGTGCTTCACCAGAGGGAGTCCCTGTTAATGACAATGTTGTTGCCACCATCCCCGTCAACAACTATGCTATGGGTGATGAATTGAGGGGTATCATAATCAACGGACAACCTATCGCTCCTGAGACTGTTAATGCTAGAGGGACCCGTGCTCCAGTTCGTCATCCTGCTCCGTTGGTTGACAGACAAGAGGATATGTTCACGCTCCTCAGTGATGATGATGAAGTGGGTAGGACTGAAGAGAGGGATAGAAAAGTTGATGCCCTTGCTGAGAAAATCCGTGCCATGGAGTGTCAGGACTCTTTGGGTTTCGATGTTATCGATATGGGCTTGGTTGATGGGCTGAGGATCCCTTACAAATTCAAGGCGCCATCTTTTGACAAATATAATGGCACTTCTTGTCCTCGCACCCATGTGCAGGCTTACTACAGAAAAATCTCCGCATACACCGATGACGAGAAGATGTGGATATACTTTTTCCAAGACAACTTGTCTAGAGCGTCCTTGGACTGGTATATGGACCTGAGGAGAGAATCCATTAGAAGTTGGAGGGATTTGGGTGAAGCCTTTTTGAGACAGTATAAGCACAACATGGATATGGCTCCGAGCAGAACTCAGCTGCAGAGTTTGTGTCAGAAATCTGGTGAAAGCTTCAAAGAGTACGCCTAGAGGTGGCGTGAACTAGCCGCAAGAGTGCAACCTCCGATGTTGGAGAGAGAGCTGACTGACATGTTCATGGACCGTATGGGAAGTTGCCCATTTGGTAGCTTTTCAGATGTTGTAATCTGTGGAGAAAGAACGGAGAGTCTTATCAAAGCAGGAAAGACCCGAGATCTTGGCTCTTCAAGCTCTTCCAGTTCTAAGAAGCCATTTTCTGGAGCACCCGGAAGGAGAGAGGGTGGAACAAATGCTGTACACCATCAGAGGAATATGAACAGAAGACAATATCGTCAAGTCGTTGCTGTGACTATTCCAGCAACTCAACCTCAACAACAGCAAAGAAGACCAACTCAGCAATATCAACATCAACAACATCGTCCTCAACAGCAGGCTAACCAGCCTCGCAATGGTAATCAAGCTAGCACGAGTAATGAGAGGAAGAAGATCACTTTTGATCCGATTCCTATGTCATACGCAAAAATGTATCCCTCTTTGATAGAGCGGAACTTGATTACTCCCAGAGACCCACCGGCTATACCCGTCAACCCTCGGTGGTGGTATAATCCTGATCAACATTATGTGTATCATTCGGGTGCTCCTGGCCATGATGTGGACAATTGCTTTCAGCTGAAGAATAAGGTTCAAGACCTTATGAGATCAGGTATTCTGAGCTTTGAGGACGTAGGTCCCAATGTTAATCGAGCTTGAAGACAGCAAGTCCCGGGCTGGCATTGGCTTTTCTTCTGGGGTCTTCAACGAAAAGGGTTGTTCAAGAGTGGAAGTTTTATCCACGCTGATCAGAGTGAAGAAGCTGCTGCTATTCTGGAAGAAGATGCAGAAGATACTGACATTTGTCATCCCTGGCGGGATCTGCAACAATTGGGTCGCTGTGGATGTTCCTACAGTCATTCATAAGTCAGAGTAATAATCACTTTGTTTAAAAACCCTTCTCCCATGCCAAAAGGAGAAGTGATGACATTGTTGGCAACATTTGTGCAATGATATTTTCATTCAAATAAATTCGTGTTAAAACATTTGTTTTTCCATTTGTTTTCCCTTTTCGCTTTTTGCATGAAATTGGTGATCACAAAAAACCCTAAAAACAAGAATAAAAGCAATCTTTTCATCTGCATAATGATTGTCTTGTTTGATTTCCAAAAAGCTTTTATATTCAAAATCATTATGCAGGTTGATTCTAAAACCCATTGAACATAATGATCCAACGTCATCTCCCAATTTTGAATTCCCTGTATTCGAAGCAGAGGAAGATGATGTTGAAAGGATTCCTGACGAGATTTCCCGACTTCTTGAGCAAGAAAAGAAGATCACTCAGTTGCATCTCGAGAATCAGCAAAACAGTCCAACTGGGGCACTACAAGTGTAATCAAAAAAAAAAAAAAGAGGAGGGTGAAAAAATCAAAATCAAAATCAAAATCAAAATCAAAATCAAAAGAAAGAAAAAAAGAAAGAACCAAACAAAAGAATAATAGCACCCTCAAATCCCAAGTTGACTGATGCTGAATGGATTCAGAGTCGTTACGACCAAGTGAATCTGATCGAAAAGAAGAGATTAACTGCCATGTGTCATGGTCAGTTATATCAGCAGAGAATGAAGAAAGCATTCGATCAGAAGGTCAAGCCTCGTGTGTTCCGAGAAGGTGACCTCGTGCTTAAGAAAGTCTTGTCTTTCGCGCCCGATTCCAGGGGCAAGTGGACTCCAAACTATTAAGGTCCATATGTTGTCAAGAGAGCCTTTTCAGGCGGTGCTTTGACACTTACAACAATGGACGGGGAGGATTTCACTCGTCCTGTGAATTCATATGCAGTCAAGAAATACTTCTCCTAAAAAGCAGAATAGCTCGCTAAGTTGAACACCCGAAAGGGCGACTTAGGCAAAAAGGAGCGTCTCGGTGGATTGAAAACCCGAAAGGGCGATCCAGGCAAAAGTTAGAGACATTGAAAAAAGGAATTTGCATCCCGCTAGATTGAGTACCTCACACTGGGGAAATCTGGGCAAAAATTAGGGATTTGGCAAGTAACTGCATCCTGACAAGACTGTGTTCTACATCTGTCATCCGCCAGAAAATTCTTGATTCATCGTCGACTGAAGCTTCGAATACATCGAAATTCGGAATTGGTGGAGAAATGGTCATTATGTTCAATGTAGCCCTTTCCAATATATATCACCAATTTCAAACTTGTACAGATCTATGGAGTCTTGCCATTCGCAGACTACCATTCCATCAAATCAATTTGAGCTTTTATCCAATTATTTGCACTCTTATTTGCTTCAACTCAACAAATGTTTTGCATGACTTAATTGATAAAATATCATTGTTTTCAAAATAAACAAATCTTTCACAAAATTGTTCTTAAACAAAGTGAACATTCACGATGATGGAAGGACACTTAGGAGATCTGCAGTGCTCTCCCAAGGGTGGTATGATTCCCAACAGGGTAAGACTTGTGTTCATATCTCTGACATAACTGTATCTTTTTCCTGTAGAACCTTTCCTGGTTTCTCCTCAGCAAGGGTGCTCAGTGCAGTGTTGTTTGAAGTTGTTCATCTTCATTTCCCCGGCAGTGCAGCATTCTTCCTCCAAGCCATATTAGCCCTATTGTGGGTCATCCCCAGTAGAGTGCTGTTTGAGCCCGATTGTGGGTCATCCCCAGTAGGTTGTTGTTTGAACACTTTTGTGGGCCAGTTCCCAAGCAGAGTGTTTGTTGAAGACTTCAACTTTCTTCTCTCCAGCAGAGCAGTCTTCTCCTCTCCCCAGCATGGGTGCTTTTCTTTGAAGATTCGGTATTTGGTGGATTGACATCCCAGTACTCCATCATTTCCTCGGATAGATCCCCAGTGGAGTTGTTGGCATGATGACCTTTATCAATGCCTATCTATCCCCACCAGAGATATGGTTGCTTCTTGGTATCGTTGACCCCCAGCATGAGTTGCTGTTGTGGCAGTGTCTGCCTGTGCTATGAACTCTTTTATCCGGTTGTGACTGACGATCCCTCCGGGCGGCCTGCCTCCTCTGCAGGGTGGTGTTGTAGCTTGATATCCCAGTCTCCGGCAGATCTCTTTTGCTCTCGGATGGTCTTTTGGCTTTCCCTCCGGAAGGGTAGTACCGGGTGGTTGATCCCTGGACCTATGTGTGTTAGACATGTCTGTTTGTCAGCATTCATCATGCATAATGCATATACGCATAATCATAACATTCAGATACTCATGTTGCATCTTTTGCCATATATCTATTGATTGTTGTCTCCTGCTAATTGGTGATACAGATCTCCCTAGTAGATCTCCCCAAGCAGGTGTTGGTGTGTCTGATCTCTCCATATAGAGTCAGCCCCTTAGGCAGAAAGTGTCTACCATTTCCTTCTGTACTCCCCCCTGAGTTATATCCTCGTGGATGACGGTTGTTTCCGTTCCCTCCCTACACACATAACGGGATGGGTTTTCCCTATTGAGTTCTTTCCTCATTAGGATGAGTCTTGATTCAGTTTGCCTTTTTGGATCGATCCTAAATTGGCTTCCTATTGGCTGTCTCTTGTGCTTCCCTGTGGTGTAAATGAATAGTTGCTCACTAACCGACACTCATTCATCTTATCCTCAGCGGAATTTGTTGGCTTCTGCCTACTAACCGGTAGTTGTAAGTCCTATCTTTACGGTTTTCTACCTACTACCCGGTAGTTGTAAATCCTATTTTCTCCCATTCTGTTACTCAGCAGATTGTTGTGGTCTTCTACCTACTAACCGGTAGATGTGAACCCTCTTTTCTCCCCTTTGTGGAGTCAACCCTTGGGCTCATCCTAGGCGATGACGGTTACTTTTCCGTGGTTTTCTACCTACGAACCGGTAGATGTAATCCCCTCTTTGCGGTTATCATTATCCAGTATTCGGTATTGATAGTCCTTTTCCCTTTTGGATATTTGCTTTGATTAAGCAACCTTATCCCCAACGGGTCTTCCCCTTCCTTTTGGATAATTGCTCTGAGTAAGCCATTTTATCCTCAGTGGGTCCTCTTTCATTCACCATTTGCCGGTAATGTTTGTGGTTTCCCCTTTTGATTGGTCATCTTTACATACTTAGTCTGGTATCTCGATGCCTTTCTTTTCGGTTGATTTATCCTTTGACAACCTACAACCCGGTTATGGATAATCTTCCATGCGGGAGTATTATCTACGTTTTGACGGCTATAGATAATACATCTCATGCACTCTTCGGTCGAAGCCCTTCGTGTTTCCCCAGTCGAGTAAGATTCGTTGTCCCTTTGCAGAATCGAATATTCATTCTACCCCAGTTGTTTGGATAATTGCCTTGTTCGCGCAATTTATCCCATGTGAGTCATCTCTCGTCTACCCTGTTGTTGTTGGTAACGATTGTTTCTCTTTTCGGTTGATTTATCCTTTGACAATCTACAACCCGGTTATGGATAATCTTCCATGCGAGTATATTTTCTACGTTTTGACGGCTATAGATAATATATCTCATGCGCTCTTCAGTCGAGGTCTTGTCCTTCCCAGTTGAGTAAGATTCGTATTCCTTGTGGAATTGAATGTCCATCCTTTAACAAGCTTGCTTTCGCTCTCTTCAGGATGATGAGTGTTTTGGAACACACACCAATTCACGATTTCGGTCGATTTATCCTTTAACAACCTACAACCCGGTTATGGATAATCTTCCATGCGAGTATATTATCTATGTTTTGACGGCTATAGATAATATATCTCATGCGCTCTTCAGTCGAGGTCTTGTCCTTCCCAGTTGAGTAAGATTCGTATTCCTTGTGGAATCGAATGTCCATCCTTTAACAAGTTTGCTTTCGCTCTCTTCAGGATGATGAGTGTTTTGGAACACACACCAATTCACGATTTCGGTCGATTTATCCTTTAACAACCTACAACCCGGTTATGGATAATCGTCCATGCGAGTATATTATCTATGTTTTGACGGCTATAGATAATAATCTCATGCGCTTTTCAGCTGAGGTTTTGTCCTTCCCAGTTGAGTAAGATTCGTATTCCTTATGGAATCGAATGTCCATCCTTTAACAAGTTTGCTTTCGCTCTCTTCAGGATGATGAGTGTTTTGGAACACACACCAATTCACGATTTCGGTCAATTTATCCTTTGACAACCTACAACCCGGTTATGGATAATCTTCCATGCAAGTATATTATCTACGTTTTGACGGCTATAGATAATATATCTCGTGCACTCTTTGGTTGAACCCTTTGTTTGTTTCCCCCAATTGAGTAAGATTCGTATTCCTTGTGGAATCGAATGTCCATCCTTTAACAAGATTGCTTTTCTAGCTCTCTTCAGGATGATGAGTGTTTTGGAACACAAACCAATTCACGCCTTGGTCGGTCACCTGTTATATGCCTACAACTCGGTATCCTTGGTGTTCCTTCCTGTCTGCTCTCTATTGTGACCTTGGTCCCCTGTGGAGTCAGATTTTTCCTGAGTCGAAATATGCCTCTTCAGGTTTTCCTCAGATGTTTTTGGTTGATTGATATCTCTCACCCGTACACCGGTCTTAGATATTCCTTCTTCCTGAGCTTGTTACCTACTAACCGGTAACACCTCACCCTTTCTTGCTTCCCCAAGAGAGTCTTTTCTAGACAATTGTTGCTATATTGGCGTTTTCCCCAATACATGCATGTTCCCGGTAGGGACATCTTGTTCAGATTTTTCCCATTCGTCCGTTGACGTCGGGTCGTTGTTTCTTTACTTCATCCCCCGCATAGTGCAAATTCCAGGTTCTTTTGGTATTCATTTCCTGATTACCTTGAAGGTCTGACAACCGTTGCTCTCATCCATTCAGGTTCTCAGTTGATTGAATAGGGGCAGCTGTAGCACCTCAAATTTGCACCCCCCATTTGTACATTCATTTCATTTTTTAGGTCATTGACATCACATTAACAATACATTATCATTGCATAGTACATTGCATCTCATCAGTTAAGACTGGCATCAAGAGGATTCCTCAGTGCAAAGGAGCAAGGTTTTTTCTTGAAATAAAAGCCCTATGGTTGTTCTAGAGAGCTTATGTGAACCAAGGTTCATTTTGAAGCAACTTGACCAAGTGTTAGAGGCTCAAAAGTCCACAGTGCAGTTTCAGGTCATCTAGGGCCCATAAAAGTCAACTGTAAGTCAACTGAGGGGTAGGAGGTGGAGAAATGGTTTGAGACACCCCATTCATGTCCCAAAGAGGTTTATTCAACATGACAAACTCATGCCTTGAAGATTTTGAAGCCAGATCAAAAGTTTCCCAAAATGGAAAGTGACCTGTAATTTCAAGTTTCCAAAAATGGCAAGTTTTTAGACTACTTCCGACTTGACTTTCCAACATTAAAGAAGCTTCAAAGGAAATTTTGTCCAACACGAAAGTTGAAGATCTTTCTCTCCCATTTCCAAAAAGTCCAAGATCATGAGCATCTGATGAATGGTTGAGGAGATATGATCAAATCATTGCCAAGTGTGCATGGAACTTCAACAAGCCATAACTTTTGACTCATAACTCCAAAATGAGTGCCTCTTTTTGCATATTTCTTCTCATGACATGTATTTTCCAAATCATTCATCACATTGCATGAAATTTCATCACATGACCACTTGCTCATTCATGCTCATTTTGGAGGGAAAATCATGAATTTGAATTTGGTGCATCATATGAGCTTTTTAACCATTCCAACATGTTCATAAGATGATTTTAAGTGAAATTGCATGGCCATGTGGTACTGTTCACGTGCATGTTGCATGCATGGGGTGAAAAATCAATTTTTGCACTACACCTTATTTCTCACTAAACTTTCATTAGCCATGCTTAATTGTCATTAGCAAATGGATTAACACAGCATATAAAAGGATAATCCTAACAGAATTTTCAGATTTCACCATTCTAGATCTAGATCCAAAATTTCCCTCCAAAAATTCTCTTCATCATAATTTGAAATTCTTCCACATGACATCATAATTTTCTTCCATATTCTGGTTCTCTGATATTCATTTAGTGTAGATCAAGCTTTGATAGGCAGAATTTGGTGAAGAATTAAGCATATGAAGCTCAAGAACATGGCAATGGAAATTGAACTTTGAGCTAGATCCAAGCCCTTTCAAGAATTGATTCGTGTTTCAGAAGTCATAACAAGGTTGCTAGAGCTGATCTACACACTTGCAAGGCCTTGAACACGCTGCTGCCATTGATGGAGCTTCAAGAGGCCATAATTTCGCTCCTCTTAATTCTTTGTTTCATTGCTATAGTCTTGTAGAGTTTTTCACGCTGAAAATTCTGATATAAAATTCTTGAAAAACGGATAAGAATTGAGTGAGTTATGAGAGATTAAAGTTTGGATGTGAAATCTTCTTTTCATCGATTTACATGATATATGATGTTTTAGACCAAAGCAATAATGGATTCGTGTTGTGCTCATTGAGATCTTTCGTTTGGTATATGATTTTGTAATTTCTGGAAAAAAACTGATAGGTGTGTAACTGTTCACCACCGTCTCAAGGTAGGAGACGGTGGTTTCCGCCGCTAAGCCTGGCCGTGTATTGTAGCTAGGGTTTCTGGTTTTGAATTCACTGTTTGTGCGCTTCATATCATAGCGAAACGACGTCGTTTTGACGTCCCAAGCCTTCACTTCGATTCCCAGCGTCTGCGCTTTCATTTTTTTCAATTTTTCCTTTACTTAGTGAAACGACGTAGTTTCATGTAGCGCCTATACACACTTCGAATCCTGCTGGTTGCATTTCCATTTTATCAATTCATTTCATTTTTTTTTATGTTTTACATTTTTATTTCATTTTATTTCATGCTCATTCAAAAAATCCTTAAATATAGCTTGATGATCCAATTAATTCCAGATTTTTTTCTACATGATCATATGAATGTCTTCTATTTTTTGATGTGGATTTCTGGAATTGTGCCTGGTTGGAATTTTAATTGTGTTAGACTAATTGAACATGTATGCTTTTGTACCATGCCTCATTCAAATTGGTGTGAAATGCTCAATACTTGACCAATTGCCATGAAATTTTATATGTTGATTCCTAACATGTTGTAGGATGCTTGAGATTTTATTTTGCATTTTTAGCATTTTCCTTCTCTGTTTGGGATACATGATTGTATGGTGTGACAATGTGTGTCACACAATTTGATGTTGATCTTATTCATTTTCATTGCCATATCAATTGAGCTTCTCTGTTTACAATTTTTGGCATGATGATTGTGTTTGGCATATTGTATGCTCATAAAATTTCCATGATTGTTTGAGTCATTTCTGTTTTAATATGGAATTTTGATTCTTGTTGACCAATTGTATGCACCTTTTGCTTGCCTTGCCTTCTCTTGGTTGAATGATGACTTTGCTTAATGCTTTTAACTTGGTCCTTTTTTGGACATGTTCTTACTTGTTTAAAGTTGCTTCATGTTGAGTATTAGCTTCTGTTTTGAATTTTTTCTCCACCTTTGACCCTAGGCTTTGCCCTAGGGATTTTGTACTCATCTTTTGAGTTTTGCATTTCAGGTTCAAGCTTATAGTCCTAAGGGATGATGTGGATCTCATGATTTGAGATGCCTTTACTTTGTCCACTAACCCTTGCTGTTTGTAGGTCATTTGAGATGATGAAACAATTTGAATGCTTGCACATAAAGCTTGCTTGTTGTGTATATTGGGAACCACTGTTGTTAACTGTTGATTGTTTGTCTGAACATAATACTGATTGTTTAGCTTTTCTTACAGGTACTTTAGTAGCTTTAACTCATTGCTTGAGTTGCTTTGCTTTGCTTGTGGTTGGCATACCACCTAGGTAAGCACTCTTGTTCTCCATGTAGTCTGGAAGACCTGCTATTTTTGGCAGGCACCTGCTGAAGCCCTCCTTAAGAGGCCATGTTCTTGTTTGTTTACTTTTGTGCCATGTACTTCAAAGACCTCCTAAGTGAAGAGGCATTGGCAGATAGAAGGGATGTGCAATCCATCCCCTGCTATTCAGTTGAGTCTTTCATCTTGATCGCACTACGTGCTGATGCATTTTGAATAAACACCCAAAATCTTGTTGTGTCAGTCATGTGGAGTAGGGTCCCTCATTCTGGATCCCCACACTTTCATTGAGTCAAGCTCACCCAGGCCCGGGTTAAGAGCTATGTGGTCTTATCCTCATTACCTTTCATCTGCTCACCCTGACGATCAATGTCAGTGGTTAAGAGCCCTCAGATACCCTTCCAGTTGGCTTGTTTGTCGAGGTTGATATGACCCCTTGACTAAAGCCTCACCCTTGATGTTTGAGCCCCTTGTTGGTGTGTTTACTTCATGTTGTATGTGTTTGTGTGGTGTGATTGTATCCCCATGGGATTGCTAGACTTTGCATAGTCTCGTTTGCATGTCAATTAAGGTAGCACGGTTCCTTCGTCTAGGACTTCCTTTCTTGCGTGAGCATTCTAAAACACAAACCAACTTGATCCTTCCCTTAAGGACACGTTAACTCCTTCTACTACAGGTGAGTAAGTCTCCCAAGGTCGAGCATCCGGTAGATTGCGTAGTAACGTTGTTCACATAAGAAACACAAAACAAATAGAAATAGTTTAGCCGAACTACGGCAACTCTGATTCTCATGTTCAGATGAGATACGTAGGCACGAGATGCGATGTCTTGTCGAGTTTGACTAACGACTAACTTTGATCCTTTTCTCTCGCCCTCGTTGCGATTGAGACCTTCCCTTTCTCTTGCCATAGTTGCAATCGAGACCCTTCTGCTTTGGGTGTTTGTTTGGAGTCTGACGTAAGCCCAGCGATTGGCAGTCGGTTTCCCGTGTGTGTTTGTTTGTTTGGAGTCTGACGTAAGCCCAGCGATTGGCAGTCGGTTTCCCGTGTGTGTTTGTTTGTTTGGAGTCTGTCGTAAGCCCAGCGATTGGCAGTCGGTTTCCTGTTTGCGTTTCTTTGTTCGGAGTCTGATGTAAGACCAGCGATTGGCATTCGGTTTCCTGTTTGCGTTTCTTTTGTGGAGTTGGATGTAAGCCCAGCGATTGGCATTCCGTTTCCAGTTTTTGTTTGTGTGTTTGCTCTGACATCTCAGCGTCTTCTTTCAGAGTTTGTTTGGCGTGCGTTAGCCGAGCTACGAGTGCTCTGATTCTTACTCTGGTTAGAGAAGATACGTATGCATAGGATGCGAGGTCCTAGCGAGCACTTTTCCCATATCCCCGAACTACGTCGACTCTGATGTTTTTGTCTAACAAACTACGTAGGCCCAGGAGGTGATATCCTGCCGAGTCCTCTTCTTCCGTCTTTCATCTGTGTTTCATTCCAGCTTGTGCAGTGTTTTGAGCAGTTTATTTAGCAACCTTTCTTCTATTCTTCCGAGCGTGGATCCCGTCGAGTACGACGGATGCGTAGGGGTGCTAATACCTTCCCTTCGCATAACCGACTCCCGATCCTATCAATCTCTGGTCGTGAGACCATTCCTTTCCAGGTTTATTTCGAGCCTTTCCTCTCCCGCCTTTGGGATAAATAACGCACGGTGGCGGCTCTGTGTCTTTTTCCCGCCGGTTTTTCGCGTAATGCGACAGCTGGCGACTCTGCTAGGGAATATATTGAGAAGTTGACCTCTTGCTGGTCCATCTTCCCTAAGCGAGTCAATCCTAGCGCTCTCTAGGATAGTTTAGGTTGCTTTTACTGCTTTATTTATTGTATTTATGTTTATTATGATGTGATTGTATATATGTGCATTATGTGTTTGCATGCATCATATTATCATTGTGATGGCTGTGTATCTGTTTCTCTGTTGGGTGGGGAATTACAAGAGGTAAAAGGCCCAATACCCAGGCTATGAGTGAACTTTAGGACACCTAGGAATAGAGTGATTCATGGGAAGCGGGTGGTGTGGCGCAACTTAGCAGAACATGGTATCACGAGCAGTTCAAATTTTGATGGGGTATTATCGTTGCATACATCTGGTGTGTATATGATGATATTCTTGAAAGGGTTGTTTATCCTGCGTTTCTCTTATCCTTACCCTGGCCTAGATGACACCCGTGAGTGGGGAGGGAATGAATCATTACAGGTACTGTTGGTGACTTTGTCCTGTTGGTGACTTGGTTATGAAGTATGGGTTCCAGATGACCTTGGGTTCCAGATGACTTTGATCTGTGGTTTCCGGTTCCGAATTCATGCCGAAGCTCTGATCCTGTGCCTTGTGATGCACAGCCAACCAGTCATAGTTGCATCATTTGCATCATAGCATGTTTATTTTCAAAAGAAAGTAACGCAAAAAAAATGAAAAAATGAATGATGAAAAATGCAAAAAAGGAAAAAAAGTTAACCCGCATACGCATATCCTTTTTCAGGATCATTCATGATAAACAACATACACATCATGCGCATCATGCACATATCATTCTTGCATTACAGGTGTTCTTGAGGAGACTTCTCATTCTAGTTCCCATTTTAGGCAGGATTGCTGATCGTCGTCCGCACCGCTACGCGACAAGACTGAATCAACAGAGAAGTATGGATCAAGTTCAGGCTGAGTTGGCAGAAATGAGGGCTAACATGGCCCAATTCATGAGCATGATGCAAGGGGTCGTGCAAGGGCAAGAGGAGCTGCGAGCCTTAGCCCAGAGACAGGAAGCTGTGATTCCACCGGTCAACTGTGCTTCACCAGAGGGAGTCCCTGTTAATGACAATGTTGCTGCCACCATCCCCGTCAACAACTATGCTGTGGGTGATGAATTGAGGGGTATCAGAATCAACGGACAACCTATCGCTCCTGAGACTGTTAATGCTAGAGGGACCCGTGCTCCAGTTCGTCATCCTGCTCCGTTGGTTGACAGACAAGAGGATATGTTCACGCTCCTCAGTGATGATGATGAGGTGGGTAGGACTGAAGAGAGGGATAGAAAAGTTGATGCCCTTGCTGAGAAAATCCGTGCCATGGAGTGTCAGAACTCTTTGGGTTTTGATGTTACCGATATGGGCTTGGTTGATGGGCTGAGGATCCCTTACAAATTCAAGGCGCCATCTTTTGACAAATATAATGGCACTTCTTGTCCTCGCACCCATGTGCAGGCTTACTACAGAAAAATCTCCGCATACACCGATGACGAGAAGATGTGGATATACTTTTTCAAAGACAGCTTGTCTGGAGCGTCCTTGGACTGGTATATGGACCTGAGGAGAGAATCCATTAGAAGTTGGAGGGATTTGGGTGAAGCCTTTCTGAGGCAGTATAAGCACAACATGGATATGGCTCCGAGCAGAACTCGGCTGCAGAGTTTGTGTCAGAAATCTGGTGAAAGCTTCAAAGAGTACGCCCAGAGGTGGCGTGAACTAGCCGCAAGAGTGCAACCTCCGATGTTGGAGAGAGAGCTGACTGACATATTCATTGGAACCCTGTAGGGTGTGCTCATGGACCGTATGGGAAGTTGCCCGTTTGGTAGCTTTTCAGATGTTGTAATCTGTGGAGAAAGAACGGAGAGTCTTATCAAAGCAGGAAAGATCCGAGATCCTGGCTCTTCAAGCTCTTCCAGTTCTAAGAAGCCATTTTATGGAGCACCCGGAAGGAGAAAGGGTGGAACAAATGTTGTACACCATCAGAGGAATATGAACAGAAGACAATATCGTCAAGTCGCTGCTGTGACTATTCCAGCAACTCAACCTCAACAACAGCAAAGAAGACCAACTCAGCAATATCAACATCAACAACATCGTCCTCAACAGCAGGCTAACCAGCCTCGCAATGGTAATCAAGCTAGTATGAGTAATGAGAGGAAGAAGATCACTTTTGATCCGATTCCTATGTCATACGCAGAACTGTATCCCTCTTTCATAGAGCGGAACTTGATTACTCCCAAAGACCCACCCGCTATACCCGTCAACCCTCGGTGGTGGTATAAGCCTGATCAGCATTATGTGTATCATTCTGGTGCTCCTGGCCATGATGTGGACAATTGTTTTCAGCTGAAGAATAAGGTTCAAGACCTTATGAGATCAGGTATTCTGAGCTTTGAGGATGTAGGTCCCAATGTTAATCGAGCTTGAAGACACCAAGTCCCGGGCTGGCATTGGCTTTTCTTCTGGGGTCTTCAACGAAAAGGGTTGTTCAAGAGTGGAGGTTTTATCCGCGCTGATCAGAGTGAAGAAGCTGCTGCTATTCTGGAAGAAGATGCAGAAGATACTGACATTTGTCATCCCTGGCGGGATCTGCAACAATTGGGTCGCTGTGGATGTTCCTACAGTCATTCATAAGTCAGAGTAATAATCACTTTGTTTAAAAACCCTTCTCCCATGCCAAAAGGAGAAGTGATGACATTGTTGGCAACATTTGTGCAATGATATTTTCATTCAAATAAATTCGTGTTAAAACATTTGTTTTTCCATTTGTTTTCCCTTTTCACTTTTTGCATGAAATTGGTGATCACAAAAAACCCTAAAAACAAGAATAAAAGCAATCTTTTCATCTGCATAATGATTGCCTTGTTTGATTTCCAAAAAGCTTTTATATTCAAAATCATTATGCAGGTTGATTCTAAAACCCATTAAACATAATGATCCAACGCCATCTCCCAATTTTGAATTCCCTGTATTCAAAGCAGAGGAAGATGATGTTGAAAGGATTCCTGACGAGATTTCCCGACTTCTTGAGCAAGAAAAGAAGATCACTCAGCTGCATCTCGAGAATCAGCAAAACAGTCCAACTGGGGCACTACAAATGTAATCAAAACAAAAAAAAGAAAGAGGAGGGTGAAAAAATCAAAATCAAAATCAAAATCAAAAGAAAGAAAAAAAGAAAGAAAGAAACAAAAGAATAATAGCACTCTCAAATCCCAAGTTGACTGATGCTGAATGGATTCAGAGTCGTTACGACCAAGTGAATCTGATCGAAAAGAAGAGATTAACTGCCATGTGTCATGGTCAGTTATATCAGCAGAGAATGAAGAAAGCATTCGATCAGAAGGTCAAGCCTCGTGTGTTCCGAGAAGGTGACCTCGTGCTTAAGAAAGTCTTGTCTTTCGCGCCCGATTCCAAGGGCAAGTGGACTCCAAACTATTAAGGTCCATATGTTGTCAAGAGAGCCTTTTCAGGCGGTGCTTTGACACTTACAACAATGGACGGGGAGGATTTCACTCGTCCTGTGAATTCAGATGCAGTCAAGAAATACTTCGCCTAAAAAGCAAAATAGCTCGCTAAGTTGAACACCCGAAAGGGCGGCTTAGGCAAAAAGGAGCGTCTCGGTGGATTGAAAACCCGAAAGGGCGATCCAGGCAAAAGTTAGAGACATTGAAAAAAGGAATTTGCATCCCGCTAGATTGAGTACCTCACACTGGGGCAATCTGGGCAAAAATTAGGGATTTGGCAAGTAACTGCATCCTGACAAGACTGTGTTCTACATCTGTCATCCGCCAGAAATTTCTTGATTCGTCGTCGACTGAAGCTTCGAATACATCGAAATTCGGAATTGGTGGAGAAATGGTCATTATGTTCAATGTAGCCCTTTCCAATATATATCACCAATTTCAAACTTGTACAGATCTATGGAGTCTTGCCATTCGCAGACTACCATTCCATCAAATCAATTTGAGCTTTTATCCAATTATTTGCACTCTTATTTGCTTCAACTCAACAAATGTTTTGCATGACTTAATTGATAAAATATCATTGTTTTCAAAATAAACAAATCTTTCACAAAATTGTTCTTAAACAAAGTGAACATTCACGATGATGGAAGGACACTTAGGAGATCTGCAGTGCTCTCCCAAGGGTGGTATGATTCCCAACAAGGTAAGACTTGTGTTCATATCTCTGACATAACTGTATCTTTTTCCTGTAGAACCTTTCCTGGTTTCTCCTCAGCAAGGGTGCTCAGTGCAGTGTTGTTTGAAGTTGTTCATCTTCATTTCCCCGGCAGTGCAGCATTCTTCCTCCAAGCCATATTAGCCCTATTGTGGGTCATCCCCAGTAGAGTGCTGTTTGAGCCCGATTGTGGGTCATCCCCAGTAGGTTGCTGTTTGAACACTTTTGTGGGCCAGTTCCCAAGCAGAGTGTTTGTTGAAGACTTCAACTTTCTTCTCTCCAGCAGAGCAGTCTTCTCCTCTCCCCAGCATGGGTGCTTTTCTTTGAAGATTCGGTATTTGGTGGATTGACATCCCAGTACTCCATCATTTCCTCGGATAGATCCCCAGCGGAGTTGTTGGCATGATGACCTTTATCAATGCCTATCTATCCCCACCAGAGATCTGGTTGCTTCTTGGTATCGTTGACCCCTAGCATGAGTTGCTGTTGTGGCAGTGTCTGCCTGTGCTATGAACTCTTTTATCCGGTTGTGACTGACGATCCCTCCGGGCGGCCTGCCTCCCCTGCAGGGTGGTGTTGTAGCCTGATATCCCAGTCTCCAGCAGATCTCTTTTGCTCTCGGATGATCTTTTGGCTTTCCCTCTGGAAGGGTAGTACCGGGTGGTTGATCCCTGGACCTATGTGTGTTAGACATGTCTGTTTGTCATCATTCATCATGCATAATGCATATACGCATAATCATAACATTCAGATACTCATGTTGCATCTTTTTCCATATATCTGTTGATTGTTGTCGCCTGCTAATTAGTGATACAGATCTCCCTAGTAGATCTCCCCAAGCAGGTGTTGGTGTGTCTGATCTCTCCATATAGAGTCAGCCCCTTAGGCAGAAAGTGTCTACCATTTCCTTCTGCACTCCCCACTGAGTTATATCCTCGTGGATGACGGTTGTTTCCGTTCCCTCCCTACACACATAACGGGATGGGTTTTCCCTATTGAGTTCTTTCCTCATTAGGATGAGTCTTGATTCAGTTTGCCTTTTTGGATCGATCCTAAATTGGCATTCTATTGGCTGTCTCTTGTGCTTCCCTGTGGTGTAAATGAATAGTTGCTCACTAACCGACACTCATTCATCTTATCCTCAGCGGAATTTGTTGGCTTCTGCCTACTAACCGGTAGTTGTAAGTCCTATCTTTACGGTTTTCTACCTACTACCCGGTAGTTGTAAATCCTATTTTCTCCCATTCTGTTCCTCAGCAGATTGTTGTGGTCTTCTACCTACTAACCGGTAGATGTGAACCCTCTTTTCTCCCCTTTGTGGAGTCAACCCTTGGGCTCATCCTAGGCGATGACGGTTACTTTTCCGTGGTTTTCTACCTACGAACCGGTAGATGTAATCCCCTCTTTGCGGTTATCATTATCCAGTATTTGGTATTGATAGTCCTTTTCCCTTTTGGATATTTGCTTTGATTAAGCAACCTTATCCCCAACGGGTCTTCCCCTTCCTTTTGGATAATTGCTCCGAGTAAGCCATTTTATCCTCAGTGGGTCCTCTTTCATTCACCATTTGCCGGTAATGTTTGTGGTTTCCCCTTTTGATTGGCCATCTTTACATACTTAGTCTGGTATCCTGATGCCTTTCTTTTCGGTTGATTTATCCTTTGACAACCTACAACCCGGTTATGGATAATCTTCCATGCGGGAGTATTATCTATGTTTTGACGGCTATAGATAATACATCTCATGCACCCTTCGGTCGAAGCCCTTCGTGTTTCCCCAGTCGAGTAAGATTCGTTGTCCCATTGCGGAATCGAATATTCATTCTACCCCAGTTGTTTGGATAATTGCCTTGTTCATGCAATTTATCCCCAGTGAGTCATCTCTCGTCTACCCTGTTGTTGTTGGTAACGATTGTTTCTCTTTTCGGTTGATTTATCCTTTGACAACCTACAACCCGGTTATGGATAATCTTCCATGCGAGTATATTATCTACATTTTGACGGCTATAGATAATATATCTCATGCGCTCTTCAGTCGAGGTCTTGTCCTTCCCAGTTGAGTAAGATTCGTATTCCTTGTGGAATCGAATGTCCATCCTTTAACAAGCTTGCTTTCGCTCTCTTCAGGATGATGAGTGTTTTGGAACACACACCAATTCACGATTTCGGTCGATTTATCCTTTAACAACCTACAACCCGGTTATGGATAATCTTCCATGCGAGTATATTATCTACGTTTTGACGGCTATAGATAATATATCTCATGCGCTCTTCAGTCGAGGTCTTGTCCTTCCCAGTTGAGTAAGATTCGTATTCCTTGTGGAATCGAATGTCCATCCTTTAACAAGTTTGCTTTCGCTCTCTTCAGGATGATGAGTGTTTTAGAACACACACCAATTCACGATTTCGGTCGATTTATCCTTTAACAATCTACAACCCGGTTATGGATAATCGTCCATGCGAGTATATTATCTACGTTTTGACGGCTATAGATAATATATCTCATGCGCTCTTCAGTCGAGGTTTTATCCTTCCCAGTTGAGTAAGATTCGTATTCCTTGTGGAATCGAATGTCCATCCTTTAACAAGTTTGCTTTCGCTCTCTTCAGGATGATGAGTGTTTTGGAACACACACCAATTCACGATTTCGGTCGATTTATCCTTTGACAACCTACAACCCGGTTATGGATAATCTTCCATGCGAGTATATTATCTACGTTTTGACGGCTATAGATAATATATCTCGTGCACTCTTTGGTTGAACCCTTTGTTTGTTTCCCCCAACTGAGTAAGATTCGTATTCCTTGTGGAATCGAATGTCCATCCTTTAACAAGATTGCTTTTCTAGCTCTCTTCAGGATGATAAGTGTTTTGGAACACAAACCAGTTCACGCCTTGGTCGGTCACCTGTTATATGCCTACAACCCGGTATCCTTGGTGTTCCTTCCTGTCTGCTCCCTATTGCGACCTTGGTCCCCTGTGGAGTCAGATTTTTCCTGAGTTGAAATATGCCTCTTCAGGTTTTCCTCAGATGGTTTTGGTTGATTGATATCTCTCACCCGTACACCGGTCTTAGATATTCCTTCTTCCTGAGCTTGTTACCTACTAATCGGTAACACCTCACCCTTTCTTGCTTCCCCAAGAGAGTCTTTTCTAGACAATTATTGTTGTATTGGCGTTTTCCCCAATACATGCATGTTCCCGGCAGGGACATCTTGTTCAGATTTTTCCCATTCGTCCGTTGACGTCGGGTCGTTGTTTCTTTACTTCATCCCCCGCATAGTGCAAATTCCAGGTTCTTTTGGTATTCATTTCCTGATTACCTTGAAGGTCTGACAACCGTTGCTCTCATCCATTCAGGTTCTCAGTTGATTGAATAGGGGCAGCTGTAGCACCTCAAATTTGCACCCCCCATTTGTACATTCATTTCATTTTTTAGGTCATTGACATCACATTAACAATACATTATCATTGCATAGTACATTGCATCTCATCAGTTAAGACTGGCATCAAGAGGATTCCTCAGTGCAAAGGAGCAAGGTTTTTTCTTGAAATAAAAGCCCTATGGTTGTTCTAGAGAGCTTATGTGAACCAAGGTTCATTTTGAAGCAACTTGACCAAGTGTTAGAGGCTCAAAAGTCCACAGTGCAGTTTCAGGTCATCTAGGGCCCATAAAAGTCAACTGTAAGTCAACTGAGGGGTAGGAGGTGGAGAAATGGTTTGAGACACCCCATTCATGTCCCAAAGAGGTTTTGACGTCCCAAGCCTTCACTTCGATTCCCAGCATCTGCGCTTTCATTTTTTTCAATTTTTCCTTTACTTAGTGAAACGACGTAGTTTCATGTAGCGCCTGTACACACTTCGAATCCTGCTGGTTGCATTTCCATTTTATCAATTCATTTCATTTTTTTTTATGTTTTACATTTTTATTTCATTTTATTTCATGCTCATTCAAAAAATCCTTAAATATAGCTTGATGATCCAATTAATTCCAGATTTTTTTCTACATGATCATATGAATGTCTTCTATTTTTTGATGTGGATTTCTGGAATTGTGCCTGGTTGGAATTTTAATTATGTTAGACTAATTGAACATGTATGCTTTTGTACCATGCCTCATTCAAATTGGTGTGAAATGCTCAATACTTAACCAATTGCCATGAAATTTTATATGTTGATTCCTAACATGTTGTAGGATGCTTGAGATTTTATTTGGCATTTTTAGCATTTTTCTTCTCTGTTTGGGATACATGATTGTATGGTGTGACAATGTGTGTCACACAATTTGATGTTGATCTTATTCATTTTCATTGCCATATCAATTGAGCTTCTCTGTTTACAATTTTTGGCATGATGATTGTGTTTGGCATATTGTATGCTCATAAAATTTCCATGATTGTTTGAGTCATTTCTGTTTTAATAAGGAATTTTGATTCTTGTTGACCAATTGTATGCACCTTTTGCTTGCCTTGCCTTCTCTTGGTTGAATGATGACTTTGCTTAATGCTTTTGACTTGGTCCTTTTTAGGACATGTTCTTACTTGTTTAAAGTTGCTTCATGTTGAGTATTAGCTTCTGTTTTGAATTTTTTCTCCACCTTTGACCCTAGGCTTTGCCCTAGGGGTATTGTACTCATCTTTTGAGTTTTGCATTTCAGAAATTGATGAGAATGAGGAGAGATTTAAAAAATTGATCAAAAGGACCATTCAACCGGAAAGATTCATTCGTTTGTCACTGGGTGGAACTTATAGGAAGCTGGTGGCGAACTTTGAAAGAAGAAAATGGAACAAAATTTGTGAACCGGAGCCAGAGATCAAGTATGACATTGTGCGTGAATTCTACGACAATGCTCTTCATTTGGAGGAGGGAGTGGCATTTCATTACCAAACAAGAGTGAGGGGAAAGATCATTTCCTTCAGTAGGGACGCGATCAACGCCTATTTGGGTAATCCTCTCATTTTGGCGAATAATGGGCGGTGCGAGTACCGTGCCAAAGAAATGGCCAATGATTGGGACCTTCCTATCGTGAGTGCTCATTTGTGCCTTGAGGGAAGGACTTATGATTTGAATGATCAGGGATTCCCGATGTCGTGGAAGAGGGAGAGTTTAAACTTGGAAGCAAGGGCCTATTTGGTGCTTCTATTGAACAATATTCGGCCATGGAGCCATAGCACCACCATTCCATTGGATGTCGAATGCCTCTTGTACTACATCATGATTGGTAAATCAGTAGATGTGGCATCCATCATTGCGGGGGAAATGCGCAAAGTTGCGACTAGTGGAACCAAGTTCGGTGGGAAAGTTGGTGTTCTAACATATCCGGGGCTGATTATGGGACTTCGCCGAAAGGCATATGTGCCCATTCCGGATGAGGTACACTTGTCTATAACCAGTATAATTAATGATTCTTATTTGAACAGGTTTTTCCAGAGCCAAATGGACAGAGCTGAAGGAGCAGACACTTCTTCCTCTAGACCCCGAGCCCGCAGTACGCCAGCATTTGATCAGATGGCGTTCGCCACTTACTGTTGTGAGAGTTTTTAGGCTTCTAGGAGGTCTCAATCATTCATTTTTGATGCTATGCAGCAACAGTTTCAGAACACCTTTCTTGCGCCCGAAGCCCGCACTTTTCCGTCCCAGGCGGAGTATGCTGCTTATTCTAATTGGCCTGAGGGCAGACCAACATTTATGGGGGGTGCAGGAGGTGGTGGTGCGACCCATGATGATGAGATGGAAGATGTCCTTGGATCCGTAGGTGGTGGACATGATGAGGAAGATTGAGGATTTTGTTTGAGTAGTAGTAGATTTTTATTTTTGAGCTTTTTATTATTATTGTTTTTGTTTAATTATGATTGTACTTTTGGTGGCTCTAGTTTCACCATAAACTTTGGTTTGTTAATTACATGGGTCTTTTGTGAGATTTAATTGTGTGTTACAATGAATTTGGTATGTCTCATTTGTTTGTTTAATTTTTCTTATTCTTAAGTTAAGCTTGAAGCAACCAAGTAATGCTTGCAAGGAAGGAAGCATAGGACACTTCGAGTGGTGATGATAAGAATTGGTGTCGGCATTTCAAGGTACACTTTATCTCTTTCTATACTTAACATGAGTAGTTTGGTGGTGTGTTGCAAATTCCATATCATAAATTCCTTGAGAAACATGTCATTTTTGAATTAAAATAGAACTTAACCAATTGTGAGGTAGCTTTCCATTGTACACTAAATGCGGGAAACCGAACATTATTTCAATTCATTCTTATCATGCTAAATCATGCATTAATCTATTTTTGTGAAAATTGTGAAAATGATAGAGGCATTGTTTGTTATTGAGAAAAACCACTTGGCCAAAAAGTTTTGAAGCAACTAACCTTGTGAGGAGTGATCCTTAGTTAACCCCCTTTGAGCTTGTTTTAGGATTCATTTGATTGATAAGTGTAAAGTCAATTGAAAATTTTGTGAATAAATGAATCCTAATTTCTTTTGTTTCAATGGAACCTTCAACCGAGTTTGTTTGCAAATTTTGTCTTTCGCCTATGTCTAAGTAGGGAGCATTATTGAATAAATTTGGTCTTGAAATCTAAAGTTGGGGAGAGTAAATTATAAGAGTTGATTAGAAACTTGGAAAAGTGATGTTTTAAAAAAAGGTGAAAGTGTGAAAGGAAACAAGAAAAAATAAGTCACCTTTGAAATTATGGAGCAAAGAAAAAGAAAAGAAAAAAAACAAAGAGAAAGCTCATGGTTGTGTGGATGTGAAAAATAAGAAAAGAAGAAAGATTGGGATCAAAAAACGGAAATTGTTGTTGAGTTTGAATTTATGGGAATGCTCCCTTAGGATAGGCTTTTTTGTTGAATTCTCTTAATCATATCCTTTCTTGTAACCCAAGCCACATTACAACCTTTGAAAGACCTCTTGATTCTCATTTTTCACATGATTTAGTATTTGCTTTGATGACCGCATGATTCGAGTTGTTGTTGATTTAATTGTTTGGATGAGTGAAAGAAAACCTTCATGTTTATTCATCATTATTATGATGTGTGTGTAAGTTTGATTAAATTTTGACATGTATTGCTTTGAATTCCTTGGTATGTTATTTGCACCCAACCATTGTTCTTATTCATGTTTTGTCTAGCATTGAGATAGGTGGATTGAGAAAGTGTCGTACACTTTTGAACCATTTGAATGTCCTTAATTAATCCTTGTTTCAATCTATTGTTTCATTACTTTGGTTGTTTTAGTGAAAACTTTTGTTTAGGGACAAACAAAATGATAAGTTGGGGAGAGTTGTTAGCGACCAATTAGCATTACTTTTCATATATTTTTATTGGTCCCTTTTACCATTTTCTTATTGAATTACACACTTTTATCCTCACAATTTAGTAAAAATGCAATTAAGTTTAATTGATTATGTTTTGACTAGATATTTCACGTATTTGTTAGTTTTGTAGAGTTTCTGGACAAGAAATCATTGGAGTGCATAAGCATAATTTGGAAGAAGTTTCAATGGCATTTTGGAAGCATTTGAAGAACAAAACTTTGGGAGAAATATTTAAATGAAGCTTGCAAGGCAAAGAAGCTGAAATTGCTTCAGTTCGCGCCGCGACCAGGGTTGGCGCCGCGAACCTTGCGAAAACAGCAAGCATTTGGTTTGGGCCAAAATTTTCTATTTTCAACCCAACTTTAGTGTGATAGTTCTGTATCATTTTTAGAGTGCTTTTCAGTTTTAGACCAAAATGAACATTTAAGGAAAGGATGAACTCTTTAAAAAACAGAATGGAAAAAAAGGAAAAATAATTCACAAGTTGTAGAAGAAAAACAGAGCTTAGTCTAGTATTTCATTTTGCTGTCAAAAATGATGATGAGGAGCTAAACCCCACTTTGTCAAGATTGGAGGTAGTAGCTATTCCTATTTGTTTATGTATTCCATTTGACTCTTGTATGTGACAAAAGATTATTGATGTAATGAATGATATTTTTGCCTTATTTTGAATATTCAGATTTGAGTTGTTGTTGAGAAAGATTATTCAAGTCTTGACTTAAAATATGATTTCAAGTAGTGAATGAGTTGTAGAAATAGATTTATACATTACTCTTCTTTTGTATCAAACATTAAAGATTGCTATATTTATAGTTAGGTAGAGAAATCATTTAACCATTAATATAGTGATTATCACAATATCATTTAGAAATAAATGATATTGAGAGGATACTTGAATATCATCAATAATTTTAAGTCCATAAAGTTGTCATTAAGGAAACATAAGAAAATTGGATAGTGAACTCCAATCTTGCCAAGCCTTTTATATTTGATTAAAACTATTTTTATTGTCTTAGTGTCATTTTACTCAAAGGATAACTATTCAAACAAAACAACTTGGTTACATTTTAAACTTATAACAATTTGAATTATAGAACGGCGGTAATAACAACCAATCTATGTGGATACGATATTAAAATATTTGCCGGAAATATACTTTTCAACATGAACCTAATGCAAAAGGAGAAAGGACTTAGAATTAGGACTTACCTATGCTTAAAGGAGTTCAAGAGCAAGTAGGCCTCATGCCTTTAGAATGCTAAAATTGTTGAAGAGCAACTAGGCCTCATGCCTTTAGAATGCTAAATTTCAAAGTGATCTTAAAGGACTTCTCATCCAAACTTATTCTTTGTCCACTCCTCTTATTGTGTTTGTGAACTTTTTGATGTTTGCTCTTGTGTGATAGGAATCTTACCTTGAGATTGTGAAAGAGGACTGATCGGAAAAATAGCAAGTGTACTATTTTCACCGATGTAGTAATAAGGAATTTATTTCCCAGTATCGATCTCGAGGATTGCGTAGGAATTACTTATTTCAATTCGATTCTATTCAAACAAAAAGATAATGGTTGGTTTGTTTTGGAATTGCGAATAGTGACACGAAGATAGTAAAAATAACTGATTAAGATAAAAGATGCTAGGGTAAGTGGTTGAGTTAGCCCGTTATGAATTTGTCCCGATTTCCTTAATGCCTATGATACATTCAATCACCTAACCTCAGAATGTTCTTACTTAAGTCCTTAAGTGAGAAACTATTAAACTACCAATTCTTACTCAAATGTCCATTCAATTAATCATTGGTTTTAATCATACAATATATCGAGGTTTACGGTAATTTATGAAAGTTACTAGTCCTAGATGATGCATTCATAAGCCCAATTGTGTGAAAACCCTACCAATGACAGTCCTGTAATTGGAAGTCATAGATTAATTTGTATTTGTCCGATACAAACGCATAATAACATCACACAATTAAATTGAAAGACATAACATAGTAATCAAGGAATCATTGGTTCACATTCATAACATACGATAACATCAGGACCACCCCCCTAGCATCAGGGGGTTTAGCCTCTCATAGTACTTAAAGAATTCATAAAGTAAAGATTAGACATTACAAAGAATTAGGAGAATTTGATCTTCAATGGTGGCTACCGTTGAATCTCGTCGTCTTCGAATCCGTTGTATTCGCTCTCTTCTCCACTGTAATGCTTTCGTTCGTCTGTCAAAAGGTCCCTTTTTCTTTCTCTTCCAAGCCTTCTTATAGTTTCAGATGCCTCCTCTCCAAGCAAAAGGTCCATACTGCCCTTAATGAGAAGAATCGGTTCACAATGCAAAATTAGGTTTTCCAGGCTGCGTGCAATCAACACGGCCGTGTGTGTACACACGGGCGCCCGTGTTTTTTCTCCTGCATTAATTAATTTCAGCATTTGTTACAGTAGCAACAACACGGGCCGTGTCCCTACACACGGGTGCCCGTGTAGATGCACTGTTTTAATCAACACGGCCGTGTGTGTACACACGGGTGCCCGTGTTGATCCCTGTTTTCTGCTTCATCTTTTTCTCTGCTTGACCAACAACACGGCCGTGTGGTGGCACACGGGTGGACGTGTTGACCTGCTGTTCTGTCATATTTTCGTCCTTCAGAGTGTCCCGAACTTCACCATTCTTGCTTTTGAACCTGGAACAATGACACTACCCAAACGAAGCATAAACGAGGTCTTTTTGACTTAAACTCGTAATCGAATGTAATGTAATACCAAACTAATCAAAACTTGATACTTGACTCAAATGCAACTAAAAACAAACATAAATCTTACCAGAGTGATGAAAATACGTCGGATTAACGGCGGGAATTCAATGGAAATGGTGACCGATCACAACCCCAAACTTGTCTCATTGCTTGTCCTCAAGTGATGTATTGAGTCCAAACAAAGGTCACCTCCGAATTCGTTTTCCACAATGCAACCTAGTCTTTCACCATTTGTGTTCTTCCTTTCCAATCGAGTTTCAGGTCTCTCCAATTCAGGCAGTTTACCATATTTCCACATCAGAAACCTCTTCACCTGCAAGCTTTTCACTCACTCACAATATCTCTCGGGGTTAGGTGTGTACACTCACAGCACAGTATACAGTATCAGACTCTTAACTTTGAACACATTCTAATGTCATTACCACAGCAGATTTCACACACTTTTTGAGGTCTTTTTAGGTTGTAACGGGGCTTGGGTACGGTGGGATAAACAAAAAATGGGTAACAAAGGGTTTTGAACTCGGTAATCATATTGTGTACTTTTTCTTCTTTTCCTGTGCATCACATATATTTTTGGGGTAAAAACTCTTTTGACTCTTTTTCTACTCAACTTTCCGAGCATTTCATATCTGTTGAACTCTAAGGTCTCGGCAAGTGCATTTTTTTTTCTTTTCTTATTTTCCTTTTTTTTTTCTTTCCGAGCCTTTCATATCTCTAAGGTCTCGGCAAGTGCATTTTTTCTTTTCTTCTTTTCTTTTTTTTTTCTTATAAATGACATACATAGTGTTTTTCTTTTTGTATGATCTCATCTTATGCACTTGCCTTCCCTTTCAAAATTTCCACCCCAAACTTATTTTCATTGCACATCTTGCAATTCACACAATCATACCGAGTTATGACACAAAAGGGAATGGATAATTAAAAGTTAACATGGATTTATGAGGAATAATGCTTGACGTTAACATGGGGTTTACAATGAATCAAATGGCTAAGGCTCAACGGGGTTTACGAAGGGAAACATACATATAGGGATGGCTAGAAAGGCCCTGGCTAAACAAACAACTTGCCTCAGTGTGTGTTGTCATGCTGTGACGTGTCAACTGAACATACGCAAAATCAGAGTGATAAAGTCATACCTGGCTGAACTCTCATGTGGATATTTCGTGTTTGGCTTTTTGTGATCTCACCATGTTGGTTAGCTTGCAAGCTCTGAAGTCTCTTCGTATTATGTGGTTCTTTCCTGACTTGGTCTTTCCATACCGCTCTCTTGGTCTAGTGTCACCAAATTGTGTCCGACTTTACCTTCTCATGGTTGCATCAACTTCCGGGGTGCCATATCAGAATAAGTATGAGGGGTGTCATTCATCCACTACCATTGATCCCAGATTCGTCCAACCATTTCTCATCACTCTGTACACACAAGTAAACAACGAAAACAACCAAAAACAAAAGCGATGGAAATAAAACATGAAAGGAAAACTTGATCGGAAAAATAGCAAGTGTACTATTTTCACCGATGTAGTAATAAGGAATTTATTTCCCAGTATCGATCTCGAGGATTGCGTAGGAATTACTTATTTCAATTCGATTCTATTCAAACAAAAAGATAATGGTTGGTTTATTTTGGAATTGCGAATAGTGACACGAAGATAGTAAAAATAACTGATTAAGATAAAAGATGCTAGGGTAAGTGGTTGAGTTAGCCCGTTATGAATTTGTCCCGATTTCCTTAATGCCTATGATACATTCAATCACCTAACCTCAGAATGTTCTTACTTAAGTCCTTAAGTGAGAAACTATTAAACTACCAATTCTTACTCAAATGTCCATTCAATTAATCATTGGTTTTAATCATACAATATATCGAGGTTTACGGTAATTTATGAAAGTTACTAGTCCTAGATGATGCATTCATAAGCCCAATTGTGTGAAAACCCTACCAATCACAGTCCTGTAATTGGAAGTCATAGATTAATTTGTATTTGTCCGATACAAACGCATAATAACATCACACAATTAAATTGAAAGACATAACATAGTAATCAAGGAATCATTGGTTCACATTCATAACATACGATAACATCAGGACCACCCCCCTAGCATCAGGGGGTTTAGCCTCTCATAGTACTTAAAGAATTCATAAAGTAAAGATTAGACATTACAAAGAATTAGGAGAATTTGATCTTCAATGGTGGCTACCGTTGAATCTCGCCGTCTTCGAATCCGTTGTATTCGCTCTCTTCTCCACTGTAATGCTTTCGTTCGTCTGTCAAAAGGTCCCTTTTTCTTTCTCTTCCAAGCCTTCTTATAGTTTCAGATGCCTCCTCTCCAAGCAAAAGGTCCATACTGCCCTTAATGAGAAGAATCGGTTCACAATGCAAAATTAGGTTTTCCAGGCTGCGTGCAATCAACACGGCCGTGTGTGTACACACGGGCGCCCGTGTTTTTTCTCCTGCATTAATTAATTTCAGCATTTGTTACAGTAGCAACAACACGGGCCGTGTCCCTACACACGGGTGCCCGTGTAGATGCACTGTTTTAATCAACACGGCCGTGTGTGTACACACGGGTGCCCGTGTTGATCCCTGTTTTCTGCTTCATCTTTTTCTCTGCTTGACCAACAACACGGCCGTGTGGTGGCACACGGGTGGACGTGTTGACCTGCTGTTCTGTCATATTTTCGTCCTTCAGAGTGTCCCGAACTTCACCATTCTTGCTTTTGAACCTGGAACAATGACACTACCCAAACGAAGCATAAACGAGGTCTTTTTGACTTAAACTCGTAATCGAATGTAATGTAATACCAAACTAATCAAAACTTGATACTTGACTCAAATGCAACTAAAAACAAACATAAATCTTACCAGAGTGATGAAAATACGTCGGATTAACGGCGGGAATTCAATGGAAATGGTGACCGATCACAACCTCAAACTTGTCTCATTGCTTGTCCTCAAGTGATGTATTGAGTCCAAACAAAGGTCACCTCCGAATTCGTTTTCCACAATGCAACCTAGTCTTTCACCATTTGTGTTCTTCCTTTCCAATCGAGTTTCAGGTCTCTCCAATTCAGGCAGTTTACCATATTTCCACATCAGAAACCTCTTCACCTGCAAGCTTTTCACTCACTCACAATATCTCTCGGGGTTAGGTGTGTACACTCACAGCACAGTATACAGTATCAGACTCTTAACTTTGAACACATTCTAATGTCATTACCACAGCAGATTTCACACACTTTTTGAGGTCTTTTTAGGTTGTAACGGGGCTTGGGTACGGTGGGATAAACAAAAAATGGGTAACAAAGGGTTTTGAACTCGGTAATCATATTGTGTACTTTTTCTTCTTTTCCTGTGCATCACATATATTTTTGGGGTAAAAACTCTTTTGACTCTTTTTCTACTCAACTTTCCGAGCATTTCATATCTGTTGAACTCTAAGGTCTCGGCAAGTGCATTTTTTTTTCTTTTCTTATTTTCCTTTTTTTTTCTTTCCGAGCCTTTCATATCTCTAAGGTCTCGGCAAGTGCATTTTTTCTTTTCTTCTTTTCTTTTTTTTTTTCTTATAAATGACATACATACTGTTTTTCTTTTTGTATGATCTCATCTTATGCACTTGCCTTCCCTTTCAAAATTTCCACCCCAAACTTATTTTCATTGCACATCTTGCAATTCACACAATCATACCGAGTTATGACACAAAAGGGAATGGATAATTAAAAGTTAACATGGATTTATGAGGAATAATGCTTGACGTTAACATGGGGTTTACAATGAATCAAATGGCTAAGGCTCAACGGGGTTTACGAAGGGAAACATACATATAGGGATGGCTAGAAAGGCCCTGGCTAAACAAACAACTTGCCTCAGTGTGTGTTGTCATGCTGTGACGTGTCAACAGAACATACGCAAAATCAGAGTGATAAAGTCATACCTGGCTGAACTCTCATGTTGATATTTCGTGTTTGGCTTTTTGTGATCTCACCATGTTGGTTAGCTTGCAAGCTCTGAAGTCTCTTCGTATTATGTGGTTCTTTCCTGACTTGGTCTTTCCATACCGCTCTCTTGGTCTAGTGTCACCAAATTGTGTCCGACTTTACCTTCTCATGGTTGCATCAACTTCCGGGGTGCCATATCAGAATAAGTATGAGGGGTGTCATTCATCCACTACCATTGATCCCGGATTCGTCCAACCATTTCTCATCACTCTGTACACACAAGTAAACAACGAAAACAACCAAAAACAAAAGCGATGGAAATAAAACATGAAAGGAAAACCCCCCCACACCTGAACTAAACATTGACCTCAATGTTTAAATCCAGATACTAAGGGGACTCACGGCGACTACTGTTGGTTTAATGCACTTGTGTAATTTCCTTCCACTTGGAGGTGTTTGTGACTTTGCCCTTTTAATTCTCCTCCTCCCCTACACAAAATTTTAGCACACACCAAAAATACAAACGAAATAAATTAGAAATCAAACGCGTGGGTTGCCTCCCACGAAGCGCTTCGTTTAACGTCGCATGGCTCGACGGTTCATTTCCCTTATCATGGGGGGTATTTCAGGTTCAAAACCTTGTTGCACCTCTTGTCTACAACACGGAAATTGTCTCTTTTATCAGTGTGGACTCCTTTGTACCACGATTCCTTTTTAACTATCCTTTCAGTGTTAGGAATCTTTCCATTACGGGTGGCTACTGGCAGTGGTGAGCCTTTGATAGTATTCAATGTCTTGATTAAGCCTACTTGATACTGAGATTTTGTATCTTCTTCCATCTCCTGATTTTCAATAGCATTCAATGTTATTTCCTTGTTGTGAACTTTCAAGGTTATCGTGCACTCATCCATGTCGAGCTTGCATCGACTCGTCTTCATGAAAGGTCGACCCAGAATAATGGGTGCCTCATTGTCTTCAGGTATGTCTAGGATTACAAAATCAACTGGGAAAGTCAAGTCCGCTATTGTTACCAGCACATCTGCAGCTATACCATATGCATCTTTCCTTGAGTGATCCGCAAACTTCAGATTTGTCTTTATATCATTGATATTTTTAATACCCAACCTGTGATAGACCGATAATGGCATCAGATTCACACTGGCTCCCGAATCTATTAGTACCTTTTTGAAGGTTCTTTCTTTGATTGTGCACGGTACTGTGACGGTTCCTGGATCCTTTTGTTTGTTAGGAATGTTCTGCTCCAGGGAGTTTGCATTATATTGTTCCTTACCGGGTACCTGTTCTTCAGTGGTTGGTTTCTTTTCAGCCATTACCTCTTCCACGAATTTCTTGTACATGGGCATCCTTTCAAGTGCTTCAAACAAAGTCATATGACCCTCAATCCTTTTAAACATTTTTATGAATTTCTCGAAGTCTGACTCACTAGGTTCCTTCTTTGTCACTCTCTGAGGGTAGGGCAACTTAATCACCGGTTTAGTTCCTTTTGTAGTTTCTTCTTTAGTCGGCTCGCTCGGTGATATAATTTTTTTCTTTTTAGCAACCTCTTTCTCTATCGTCGTGACAGTATTAACATTCTCCTGACCCCTTGGATTTTGAACTGTTTCACTAGGTAGGGAACCTGGTGTTCTAGAACTTGACAGTTGTTGTGCTATCTGCCCCAGCTGAACTTCGAGATTCCTTAGGGAGGCGGTGGTGTTTTTCTGATTGTTTCTAGTCTCTTCTTCAAATTGCATATTTTGAGCTGCCATCTTTTCAATTGCAATCTCCCAATCTGCCTTCTGAGGTACCTATTGTTGCTGCTGCTGATATTGATTTTGATATTGACCTTGTGCCTGCTGTTGCACGTTCCCTCTTTGATCTTTCCATGCAAAGTTGGGATGATTTTTCCACCCCGGATTGTATGTGTTGGAGTAGGGATTGTTCTGCTTTAAAAATTTTATTTCTTCAATCTGTTGCGGTGTTGCAAAACAATGAACAGTATTGTGTGGTCCACTACAAATTTCACAAATCATGGTCGGAACCGGCTGAACTTGAGCAACAGTCTGGGTACCTAAATTCATAGCTTTCAATCTCCTTTCAACCTCAGCAGCAATCTGGTCTTCCATTTTCACTACCTGATTTGCTAATTTCAAGTCAATTTTTCCCTCCGGCTGATTTACAGTATGGTCATACAATTCCAAATGCTCATTTGCTGCAATAGCTTCGATGATTTTTTTGATACCGGTTGCTGTAGAAAAATTAGACGAGCCACCAGTAGCTGTATCAATGAGTTGTTTAGTTTTCATCTTCAGCCCATTTACAAAATTCTGCATTTGTTCAGTTTCATCCAGATTATGTGTAGGACATGCAACTAAACATCTTTTGAATCTTTTGTAGGCATCTCCAAGTGTCTCTCCTTCTTTCTGTTTAAAATTCACAATGTCATACCTCTTACGAATATACACAGAAGCAGGAAAATACTCATTCAAGAATGCTGTTTCCATTTGTTGCCATGTAGTAATGCTTCCTGCAGGTAGGGCATAGAACCATTCCTCGGCGTCCTCAGATAACGTGAAGGGAAACATGACCAATCTCTTTGCCTCTTCAGAATGCCCATCAATTTTCAGTGATGTAGTCATAGTCAGAAACCTCTGCAGATGCTTGTTTGCATCCTCATTGATCTTTCCTGCAAAAGGTTTGCTTTCTAACTGGCGGATAGTAGACGGGTGTAACTGGAAGTGAGCAACATTAACAGGTTGATTCACAATGGTCAACCGCACTGCTGGATTATTCTGTCTGCCATAGTCACCTAAAAGTCTCTCTGGTGGTGGTGGGTTTGCAGCCATGATTTCAGGAACTGTTTCCGCTTCTGAATCTGAATTCTCTGAATGCACTGAAACAACTTCCTCGTCTGCTTTCTCTGCTAATTCCAGTTTTTCTCGCTTGGCTTGTCTTAGTCTAGCACGAAGAGTTCTTTCTGGATCTGCGTCAAAAGAAAAATTCGCTGAGGACTTACCTCGCATAAACAAGTTAGACAAAGATTAAAATTGAATAACAAAATTGTCACAGATAAAATTTTGGTTGGCGAGCAACAAAATTTCGATAGAATAGAAATTAAAATATGTAGTTTGGCAATCCCCGGCAACGGCGCCAAAAACTTGATCGGAAAAATAGCAAGTGTACTATTTTCACCGATGTAGTAATAAGGAATTTATTTCCCAGTATCGATCTCGAGGATTGCGTAGGAATTACTTATTTCAATTCGATTCTATTCAAACAAAAAGATAATGGTTGGTTTGTTTTGGAATTGCGAATAGTGACACGAAGATAGTAAAAATAACTGATTAAGATAAAAGATGCTAGGGTAAGTGGTTGAGTTAGCCCGTTATGAATTTGTCCCGATTTCCTTAATGCCTATGATACATTCAATCACCTAACCTCAGAATGTTCTTACTTAAGTCCTTAAGTGAGAAACTATTAAACTACCAATTCTTACTCAAATGTCCATTCAATTAATCATTGGTTTTAATCATACAATATATCGAGGTTTACGGTAATTTATGAAAGTTACTAGTCCTAGATGATGCATTCATAAGCCCAATTGTGTGAAAACCCTACCAATCACAGTCCTGTAATTGGAAGTCATAGATTAATTTGTATTTGTCCGATACAAACGCATAATAACATCACACAATTAAATTGAAAGACATAACATAGTAATCAAGGAATCATTGGTTCACATTCATAACATACGATAACATCAGGACTACCCCCCTAGCATCAGGGGGTTTAGCCTCTCATAGTACTTAAAGAATTCATAAAGTAAAGATTAGACATTACAAAGAATTAGGAGAATTTGATCTTCAATGGTGGCTACCGTTGAATCTCGCCGTCTTCGAATCCGTTGTATTCGCTCTCTTCTCCACTGTAATGCTTTCGTTCGTCTGTCAAAAGGTCCCTTTTTCTTTCTCTTCCAAGCCTTCTTATAGTTTCAGATGCCTCCTCTCCAAGCAAAAGGTCCATACTGCCCTTAATGAGAAGAATCGGTTCACAATGCAAAATTAGGTTTTCCAGGCTGCGTGCAATCAACACGGCCGTGTGTGTACACACGGGCGCCCGTGTTTTTTCTCCTGCATTAATTAATTTCAGCATTTGTTACAGTAGCAACAACACGGGCCGTGTCCCTACACACGGGTGCCCGTGTATATGCACTGTTTTAATCAACACGGCCGTGTGTGTACACACGGGTGCCCGTGTTGATCCCTGTTTTCTGCTTCATCTTTTTCTCTGCTTGACCAACAACACGGCCGTGTGGTGGCACACGGGTGGACGTGTTGACCTGCTGTTCTGTCATATTTTCGTCCTTCAGAGTGTCCCGAACTTCACCATTCTTGCTTTTGAACCTGGAACAATGACACTACCCAAACGAAGCATAAACGAGGTCTTTTTGACTTAAACTCGTAATCGAATGTAATGTAATACCAAACTAATCAAAACTTGATACTTGACTCAAATGCAACTAAAAACAAACATAAATCTTACCAGAGTGATGAAAATACGTCGGATTAACGGCGGGAATTCAATGGAAATGGTGACCGATCAAGGACCATTGTTATGAGTAGCCAAGTTAAGAGAGACAAGCCAAATGGAGATCCTAGGAGCTTGAATCCAAATTGTTTGATTGCTTGTTTATTTGCTAAGTCCAAAGGAAAGGAGCTTCTTGAGTCATCTCTATGACTTCAAGAAAAGGAACTCCAAGGGTTTATCTTTCTCCTCTTATCTTTGTATGCTTTAGGACTAGCCCTTCTCTTCTTCTCCCCACTCTAACCCAAGCCAAAATCTTTTATTTCAAACTTTGACATTGTTTCAAATTAGAAACCTAGGCCTTATGCCTTTGACTTTTCAAACTCTTTTCATAAATTCTCATTGTGAATAAACATTAATCCAACTTTAACCTCATTTTGTAAATAAATTTAACTTGTAAATATAACTCACTTCAAGTTGTTTTTGTGGTTCCAATGGCCACCTTTGTTAAAACCTTTTCATAAACATTAGTCATAGGTTTGAGTTATCATAGTGGTTGATGTAAATCTCACCTCATCCTTAGTGATTGGATTATAAGTCTTCCATACTTATTATAGGGTTATCCCCTCACTAGTACATTGAAGCTTTCCTCACATGGTGGATTGTTGGTTTAGGTTGAGTTTCCTCCCTTTGATAACAAAAGACCTTAAGGCTTTTGATCAAATCAATTCACCAATCTTTGAGATTTTTACCCCGAACTACGAGGTTTTGATCCTCCTTTGTGATGGTACGTAGGCAATGGATTCATCCATTCAAACAACAAAACTTGTAAATATAATCTATTCTCTTCTCATCCCCCTCAATCTTTTTGTACAAATCTTTTCACAAATACCAACCTACAACGCATATTTGCAAAAAGGGTTCCCTTAGAGTACTAAGGATGTTTTGGGTGCGTAAAACCTTCCTATTTCATAACCAACCCCCTTACCCAGATCTCTGACATTTTTATTAGTTTTTGATTTGAAAAACTTCTTACCTTGGCTTTTGTTCGCTTTTTTAGCCTTTCCTTTGGACAAATAAAAGTGTGGTGGCGACTCGAATTGTATGTTGACTTTTGGTTTAGTCAATAAACCTAAAGGTAACGAAAACCCCGCTACAATAGGGTCCATAGAATAACCATGAAGTGTTACAACCAAATCACTAACAAATTAGGGTTTGAACCCTTTTGAGGAGCAACATGATAGATCCTTATTAAATTCAAAAATTCAAAGATCAAGTCATTAGGGTTTGGCATTCCCTACCCCTAGATGAACACCCAAGCTGAGTTAGGAAAAGATGAAAAGGGGAGGATAAATTTTGGGGTACAAGACCTCCTTCAACTTGTTAGGAAAGTCTTGAAGGGCATAGTTAGTCAGTACTTCCATGTTGGCGTATTTGTCTCTCCATTCATTGTAAAGGGTTTGGAGATCATGGATGATTTCATCCCTTTGAGCAATGGCAGCTACGACTCCATGACAACGCTCCTCTCAATGTCTACAATTATTTTGCAACTCCACATAGGCTTGGTCATAGATCCCTCTATTCAGGTTCTTGATTTGCTCGCAAGCTCGTCCAAGGTTGAACTGTTCACGCAAGAAGCTTTAGTGAATCTTCTCTCTCTAGTTGTTCCTTAGCTAGGAGGTCCTTACACTCTTTAAGAGTGGTCCTTAGCTCAAGGATTTGGGTTTCATAGTATTCCCTCGCTTTTTTCTTCATAACATTAGACCTCTCAACAGTTTTCTCAAGGTCTTTGATAACTCGGTACACTTGATCCAACTTGTCGTTGCGGAAGTCTAGCTCATAATTAGCTCCTTGTAGAGCTCCACCAACCTAAACTCTTTGTCCTTCGGTTATTCAGAGTCTCTTCTTGCTATCCTCGAACTTTTCACAAACTTGTTTACCCTTATCTTCCAAGACGTGGTTACGTTCCTTGGCACGATTGAGTTGGACTCGTAATTGAGTGTTCTCCAACTCAAGCTCTTTGATTTTGTTGGTAAGCTTGTCCATCTCCTCTTGTAGGATAGTCTCGAGCTCGAGCATCAACGGGAATAAAGAAGGGTCGAACAAAAACAACATTTTAACAACCCTAGCCCTTTCTTTTACCCACACATAGTAGGGTTCCTTGGCTAGGATGTTCTTCTTACCCCATTCTTGGTCAATACAGACTATGTTTGTCTAAGCTTTTCGCACTCTCCCCATATTTGAATAGAACGGATCCATGGTATTGACAACGAAAGGAATGAAGTCTCTTTCCTCGGGAGGACTCAACATGGCGTACTCCAGTTGTATTTTGAGTATAACAGGTTGTAGTTGATGCAACCTTGTGTTCCTATTAAGGGTACGTTTGGGAACCCTCTATATCTTGTAATGACTTCTTTTGTATCCCATTCTCTCCTGTACCACAGAATTAAACTAGCGGAGAGAGATGCAAACTTTTTAGGTCATATCAAATTATTTTGAGCAAAGGGTCCATTTTGAGGCATGCGGGCCCTCATCCACAAATGTAATAGAGAATCATAATAGAGGAAAGTACCTCCTTTATTCTCGTGCCTTGTATGAAAGGTATGATAGAAGTCGGCAAGTAGAAAAGGCATCAGACTCTTTGTTAGAAATACTTCAACCGCCAAGTGATCCACAAACTTGTCCACATTTGGGAAGAGAACAATTTCATGAATTAAGAGTGCAAAGGTTACACTACAAAAGTCAGGTCTTTCTTACTTTAACATTCCCCAAGCATGGGCTTCAAGGAATTTTTGAGTCAAACCTTTGACTGAACCTTTAATTCCCCAATTTTCCACTCGCTTGTTGGCGTTGATACCCAAGGCGAGTGAGAGCTCATTCAAACAGAAACCTTCTTCCAACTTAGGAAAGGATTTGTATTCTTTAATTGATCAGTTGAGGAGTCTCTCAAGGTCTTCAAAGGTTGGAGAGATTTGGAAGTCGGGAAAGTGAAGCATCTTAAGGGGATGTCATAGTATTGGGTCATCCTAGTGATAACACCATAGTCAACCTTCTCGGTCAGAAGATCTATGATGTTCCCAAAACTGGCTCTATCAAAATCATATACTCTAAGTGAGATATTTGTATCGACCCTTACAAGGAAGGCACGTTGGTGACCTATACTACGCGACCATCGGTCTAGGCTGGCCATGGTTAAAGCTTCTAAAAAAAGGGGTCTTAGGGTCACATACTCTAGTAAAGGAAATGATTCTTACACCAAAAGCACGATGGTCATCAATCCCCTTAAAAGAATCTACCACTAAGTAAGATTCTCGTACGATCCTAACAAGGAAGGAACCTCGTGGACCAATACTACTCAACCTCTCATACCTCAAGTAAACTCTCAGACTTGGGTGAAGAGTCTTTCACACAAGGTTTTCTTTTCAATCTTTATTGCTTCCAATTTTTCTTCGTCACGAGACCAAAGTTACGGACCAACGATCAAACAAAGACAATAAACAAGGGTTAGCAATAAAAGTAATATGTACGGGAAAAGAAAAGAATAATAGATAAACCTCCACGCTCACAAAAAGAGAAACAACCCAAATTAGGCTAGACTCGCTTAGGAAAAACCGGGTCCCTAGCAGAGTCGCCAGCTGTCGCCACTGGGGTTAAACACAATAACAAAAAACTAGGACTTTTGAATTAAATCAGAAGAGTAGCCACCGAATTTTATTTGTGTACCACTATCGGAGAGGCGATGGGAAATAGTCGATAAAACCCTCAAAATAGAAGTGCACGGGAAGCGCTAGGAGAGAATAAGGAACCGGTCTTGCAACCGAGATTAGGGTTTGGGAGTCGGTTATGCAAGGGGAAGGTATTAGCACCCCTCGCATCCATGGTATTCCATGGGAACCATTTGGGCTATTTACGTACATGGAGATTTATCTATTATTGCTTTATTTTCAAAAGAATGTGTGTGAAAGAGAGGGGATTTAGTTTTTTTATTAAGGTGCTCGCTAAGGATTGGGGCCCTTGTGCCTGTATCACTCATTCGGGGATGAGGAATCAGAGCTCCGTGGTTAGGAGTAGAAAATGTGTGTGTGTGTGTGTTAGATTGATTTTACCTTTGAGAAAAAGGTTTTCGAGATGGTGCCCTAAGGCACACAAATTAGGTTTGATGGGTTACGTTGATTTTACTTTTAAACAAGGGTCTACGAAAAGAGTTTATGATTAAATTGCACTTAAGTCTAGGGGCGGAGGTGAATATTCTAGACAACAAGTAAGCATCTTGCATCCAAAATAATCAAAGTGAGGGTAGGAATGCCCCATTATCACTCATTCTCTACCACTTAAGGCTCGTGGTGCACAATACTAATCGTATTTATTAAGTGTTTTAAATTTGATTAAGAAAAAGTCGCTTGACATTGAATCAAGGGTTTGTTTATTTGATTGAGAAATATGGCTTATGCAACATGAATGCAAAGTAACCAACAAGGAAATAAAAGAGTCTCATTGTAAGGTAGCCTAAGAGAAAGCCTTGTGTGTGCAAAAATGTGATGTAAGCTAAACAAAGGATAATGGTCTTACAAACATGTCCCCCTAAGGTAGTGCCATGATGTCATTCTTACAACATGTATGCAAGTTACAGATGAAATCCAAAGCTTATAGAGTATCACAAGGGAAATGAAAAAGGCTCCAAGCAAAGGTCCTGAATGGAATCCTCTAAGTCCAAGTTGATTAAGTACCATGGTTGTTTTTTGGTCTTATAATTTTATCATGTTTTGGTTGATTTTATGATAACAATAATTCAGGACAATAGTAAAGTGTGTATGATGAGTTTGTATAATGATGATGATAATGAGTACTTAAATGTAAATGACATAATAAGTAAATAACAATGAATAATAAGAATGATAACAATAATAACAAAAGGTTAGTAAGAATCAAAGTTAACAAAGTTAAAGTTAGGGTTATGAACAAGTGGATAACCTTTAAGGATTATCTATCTTTAGGTCAATAAATTCAAAATATGACGCATTGAGGGATAACTTATCACTGATGCAAAGTAAGGAAGATGACTAATGGATCAACTTACCCTAGATTTGCAACAATGAAAGTTGTTAAACCTCAAGTCCATCTATCAATAAATTGACAAAATAAAGACTATACAACCCAAAATTGAAAGATTGATTTTAGTTATTTAACAAGTTATATTGAACAAGTTATATGAACAAGGCACAATGTTAACAAATTATATAACAAGGTATAATAGTAATAATTTATTAAAGGGGTTAGGGTATAAACAAAGAAGTATAAGGTGTTAGTGGATTAGTATAAACAAAAGAAATGCAAGTGTATCAGATGAATCCAAATTAACAAAAATAGGACTTCATCCACAAGTCAAATAACCAAGTTATTTAAAATAGGGTCAACCTATCCATACCTCAAAGTACCATGGATGAACACATGATCATCCAATGGTAGGTTTGAAGCATGGAAGGTTTTACCCCCCCCCCCCCCCACCCCACCCCACTTGGCCAAAGGCCCGATTATGATATGGAACGAACCGAAGCGAATAAATAATAAACATAATTAAAATGGAATGCGCGCGGGTTTTAACTAATCAGAACAAGACAACAAATATTTTTTAAATCAAACACGCACAACAATCATCTTCTTCCTCGAGCCAAACTCAGAAATCAAAACTTGGATATACATGTGAAGTTCTTTTCTATGATTGGCTCTGAGTGTGAAGTTCTTTCTTAAAAAATCAGAACAATGAACTTGACCTAATTTAAAAATTAAATTGTGGAAATGGAGTAATCAAAGCTACAATGTTATGGTTAATGATCATAAATGAATTTTGAGTCAAGTGGTAACTTGTTTCAAAGATGGGGTGAGTGAAAACTACCTGATCAGAAGTTGCTCATGGGAGTTTTCTGACGGTTGGGCTTAGGTTAAATAAGGGTTATGGAAGGGTGGTTAAGTGTTTGGGAAGCTTGAGTGATGTGTGGTGAGTGTTTCTGGGTGGTGGTTTGAGGTTGAAAAGCTTTGGAACTGAGAACTCGAAGCTCTGTTAATGGTGCTTTAATGCAAATGTGCAGATGGTGTTTGGTGCCTTTTACATCATGTTTTTTCAATGGACACCTTCACTTGTTTATAAGGAAGGTGTTTGTATGGGTTTGGAGGGAGTTCTTGAAGGTTTGAGCAGAATTAACATGTGAGTGGAAGCATGCTTGGTGTTGACTTTGGGGACACTAAAACGGATAACTTCTATGGCCATTTGAACTGCAGACAAGTTTATCTTGGTCGATAGCATGGTTTTGGAACAACCAAAGGCAATGAGTATCCCTGCTGGAGAATCTGCTTTTTGCCATTTTAGGCAAAAAGTTGAATTTTGCACATGGCATCAGGTTGTTTGTTTGGAGATGTTTTGGCATGCAAGTTGACCTATAATCACACCTCAATATCATTTGCAAGATGTTTGTGTACCATTAGGACTAAGAGGAATGAGTTAGAGGACTTGGTATATTGATTTGCAAATTCTGACTGACGTGCATTTGGCTTGTGCATCATGGCAAGACACCAACTTTGAACCAAGGCCAAATAAAATTGGCTCGTGAATTTTGCATAAATATTGGGCCATTTGTTCTTTGATATAAAGTTGATTGAATACAAAAAGAACTAGGTCAAAATGGTTTTTGGCATGGAAAATGCAATGTGCCAAAGTAGAGGTCATGACATAATTTTAGGGCATGTTATGCATGTTGGACCAGCTTGGCCAATAGGAAAGTTGAACCCCTTCCTCAATGAATTAGGTCTTAGACCTTGAAACAAATTTGGAGAGGAAGTTATTTAGGATATTTTTCTAGAAGTTTAATTTAAAAATATTAAAAAATGAGAGAGTTATGGTCTTTGGAACTTCCTATATGCCATTCTTGCCAAAATGTGACCAACCAACATGACCTAGTTTGGTGATTTTGTGATTTGTTGCTTTCCAAGGCACAATGGTGGATGTTTTGACCTCAAATGATCATATAATTATTATAAATGAAGTTTGGACCTTTGTGGGATGACTTTAGGTCAAACTAGTGAGTGGATCAAGTCATGGAAAGTTGAAAAATCAAGTATGGACCAACTACTTATAACATGGATTGGGAGGATGTTTAAATGGTTGATTTTGATTTAATGGACATGAAATTATGTTGAATGAGTAGTAGGGTGATTAGATGGCCAAAATGATCAAGTTCAATGGTCAAAGAGTCCCCAAATTAGGGTTTCTTGAGCCATAAGTTTCATCAAGAACCATGGTCAGATGAATTAGGGTTTGAGATGTAGGGGCCAAATTGAGGTGTTTAAAGGACATGGGGCATGGAGAAACTTTGGATTTGAGGGGTTCTGAATGGCATGGCCAAGATCCATGGTGAATCAGAACTTGTACAAGCTAAAGGAAGGGTCAAGAGCTAGGGTTTGGTCCCTGGGTGACTAGATGAATCTTGAAGCTTCTTCAAAGGGGACTCACTACCCAAATTGGACTTGGGTAGTGAGTGAGATGTCTTGAGTGATCCTCCAAGCTTTGTGGTATGCTTGAGGATGAGATTAGGGTTAAGATGGCTTGGGCACACCTTAACATGATCAGAGGATCTTAGGCCTTTGTAGATGAATCTCATGCCTTGGGTTTATGGATTATTGTGGTCATTAAGTATATATATTTATGAGATTATATGTATGAGATGTATGCTTATGGTTTAAGGCTAAAAAAGAGTGATATGGGTAAGGCAAATTTGAGGGTATGAAAGTCTCCACAAGGATGGATGAGATATTACCTCTATTCTACAGTTTACCATGTCTTAAGCAAGGGTTTCGAATGATTTTGGGTTGGTGAAAGTAACATTCCTAAGAGTTTGTAGCAATGATAAAAGTTTAGAAAGATTAATGGTTTAAAAGACATATAAATAATAGAGTTCATCAACCTATTTTGTATTTATTCAATTGATCAAGCATGTGAACTTCATTTATAATCAACATAACCATACATCTCTCATCTATATCGCTCATGTCTAAAACGGTATCGTGAGTTTTATCGTATTGTTTAATCGACAATGTCTCAACCTATTAAACAATACAAATAACATTAGTGATCAAATACAAATTGAATATAAAAGTCTACTTCCATGTCTAAATTTGGTCTTTAATAAATGATAAACTTAGGTCAATACTTAAAAGACCTTTCTCAACAATGTTTTAAACCACAAATATTCAATAAAAGCAAAGATTATCATCTACATTGATTATCAAGTTGTTCACATACAAAAGATTAAAAGAAATACATACAAGTTAAGATTAATTACATCTAATCTTGATACAAGAAGGTTTAGCTACCCATAACCATTGTAGCTTTTTCAACAAGTATCAAGAAGAGATTCACAAGCATCAATGTCGAAAAACTCGAAGATTGATGCTTCAAAATCTTGATTCTGAGTTCTTGATGATTTTTTATCTACAAATTTCTCTGGAATAAAGTTGGAGAGCTCTCAAAATATCTAGCCAAAAGTATGTATAGCATGTCCAAAAAGTGAAATCGCGCTAAGCCCCATTAGAGCGCGCTTAGCGTAATCAGAAAAAAAAATTAATCGCCTTCATTCACGCTAAGCACACTCCTAGCATACTCCTAGTGCGAATTTCCTAATTTCCTTATGTCCCACGTTTTATAAGGGCTCTAGAAGCGCGCTTAGCCCGCTTTGAAAAACTTGGAAACTTCAAAATTGAAACTTTGGGTCTTGCTTGGTGCCTTCTTGTTTCTCATGCTTCCAATAGGCTTTGAAGCCTAAACATTTGCACCAAAATGATCAAACAAAATCTATTTATATGATAATTTTAAAAACTACATATTTACACTTAAAACTAAGGTGCTAACAAGAAATTCCATTGAGATTAAGTGAAAAGGGCCACAAAATACTATGAATTATTTACACAAATTGGCCTTTAACAACAACTCATCATCATCTTTTGAGTCTTCATCAGAATATTCTGATTCTTCCTCATCTTGGTAAGACCTTATCTTCTCAGGCTTAGACTTCAAAGAAACAAATTTACCTTACTTCTGAGGTTCATCTTCTTCGAGTTTTATGTCATGGCTTCTTAAAGAACTAACAAGTTCTTCAAGACTAATGTTGTTCAAGTCTCTTGCCAACTTCAAGGAAGTTACCATATGTATCCATTTTTGAGGGAGACTTCTAATGATTTTCTTGACATCATCAATTGCAGAGTATCCTTTGTCCAGAACCTTAAGTCCTGCACCAATCTGAAATCTTGAGAACATAGTCTCAGCGGTTTTATCATCTTCCATTCTGAATGCTTCATACTTCTGGATTAAGGCAAAAACCTTTGTCTCCTTTAGTTGATCATTCCCCTCATGAGTCATCCTCAGATAGTCAAATATAGACTTGGAAGAATCTTTGTTTGTTATCTTCTCATACTCAGTATAAGATATAGCATTTAGTAATATAGTTCTAGCCTTATGATGATTTTTGAAATCCTTCTTTTTTTGATCTGTCATAGCACTTCTTACTATATTGTTTCCTTCAGCATTAACTGAGTAAACCTAGCCATCAACTACAAGATCCCAGAGATAAACATCATATCCAAGAAAGAAACTTTCTATTCTATCTTTCCAGTAATCAAACTTTTCACCATCAAAGACTGGTGGTTTAACACTATAGTGATGTCTCTCATTGTTGTTAATAGTGTTAATAATGGCCATTGTTTCTCACACACAAATTGGATCAGTACTAAACACAATGAAATGTTGATAAATTTTTTATCACAATCAGAATCGGAGCTCTGATGTCAATTGAAGGTGTGAAAAACACAAGAAAGGGGGGTTTGAATTGGGTTTTCAAAAACAAAAGCTTTTTACTAACTCAAAAACACTACACAACAAATGAACAAAGAGAAAAAGATACAAGGATTCTTATCCTGGTTCGCTTGAAACTCAAATCTACTCCAGTCCACCTGCCAAGGTGATTTCTCCTTATACACAAGGACTTAGTCCACTATAACCAAACATATTACATAACAAACACAAAGAACAACTTTCTTTGTCTTCTCAAGGATCTGACTATAACTTAGTCTCCTTAAGGAAAATCACAAAGAAAAAATTTCTTTGTCTTCTCAAGGATCCGACTAAAACCTAGTCTCCTTAAGGAAAATACAAACGAATAGTTTGAATAATATTTTGTGTGTTACTAGTTGCTTTTACACAAGTAAATTTTACACAAATAAAATACGAAATACTTAAAAAAACAGTGTACAAAATTGATAGCTTTTCACGTAGAAACAGACTTGTCAAATATTGTAGTGTGTATCAACTTTTTCTTCAAGTCTCCAAGTCCCACTTATATAGAATAAGAAAAGAGATCGTTGAAGGGAAAAATGGGGATACCAATATAGCGGATGTTCACTGTTGGATTGGTGACAAGAGTGATACATCGTACAGTGCTTTTCCCACAATTCTAGTGACAAGTGTGATGTATAGTACTGTCCTTCGCCCACAAATTAAGGAGTGGAAGAAATATTTGATTTGCACTATGTACTATTTGATCACGTATCCACTTGATGTTACCTTCAAATTCATTGGTTTTTGAGAAACAGTTGATGATGTATGAAAAGAAGAAACACACAGCTGGATTCAAAATCTTCAGTCAGAACCTTGACAGCGTCAGCAATTTGGCTTGTGATCTTCATAATCTTCATAATCTTCATACTCTTCAATCAAAACCTTGATAACCTCAATGTCTGGCTTGAGATCTTCAGAATCTTCAGCTAAGTCAAAAAACTTCAGAAGCTTTCCATTCTTCAGAAGCTTGACAATCAGAGCCACATCCAGAAGCAGAAGCAGAAAGAGCATCGCAACAGCAACATAACATATTTCCGGAACTTCTCAGGAGTGAATCAGTTCAAAAGCAGAAAGAGCATTGCAGCAGCAACCTGGCATCTTTTAGAACTTCTCATGATTAACGCATAAGCAGAATTCGAATCATAATATTCAAAAATTAATTTTGTTGCACGTCATAAACTCAGAATCATAACCGACTGTTAAAGTTACACACTAACAAACCATTAGGGTACCAAATTTTTTCTCACACAAATACAACATTGTTATCATCAAAACTCAAGATATATATTCAATACCAAATCTTGTTCTAACAGTATCCATATTTCTGATTTAAATCCAAGATTGACCATACCAGGTCGATGTTCCAAAAAACTATTCATCACCGTAATAGACCGAAGTTTGTGTAGTCTGGTTTTGGAAATTTGACCACCCGCTCTACACGCTCATCAAACATCTAAGTAGAAACCGATGTTTCGATTCTATTAAAATCAACATTTTAGAGATGTTGGTTGTGGAAATCAGCATTTTAGAGACGTGTGAAGAGGGGATCAACGGAAAAAAGTATGGTAAAGAGTTGGGAATGACGATTACTTGATGGTGATGACTATCACTTGATGGTGATGATGATCACTTGATGCATGTTTCAGTGGTTATTGAATTCCAACATCAGTTAAAGAGTTATGGTTTGAGGAGCCTCCTATTTTGTACCTTTAATCAACATCAATGATGATGGGGAAGCGATCCGAAGTGGTGACCTAGGATAGTCTAATTAACTAGTTAATTACATAAAGAAGTATCCCTCCATGTTATATACTAATTTAATGATTAAGATTTATAAGAACTCTACAAAAGCAACAAAGAAAAACAGTTATCCCATTCTCCCATCATCGCATCAGATCTAAATTCCATCTCACCACTATCAAAAGGTCACACCTCTGACCCGACAACGCTCGTGGCATGGTCTAGCCTGGATACTAGTTGCGGCAACTTCGGTTCAGATACGTTTATCATTTTATTCCATTTGGTGTTAATTTTTGTGATAACTTGATACTCGAAACTGATGTTGAGATTGCTCTGGTTATGCTAAGAGATGATCTGTTTTTTCCATTATAAGATTATTCTTCAAGTTGGATTAGCTATTTCTAGAGATTGTAATGCAATAAATTTTCATTTGGTTATACCGAGATTGTTTTGTTAATTTCTGAGTTGTTAATCCGAAAACTTTCAACTTCGGTTACCAGTCGTTAATTGTGAGATGATTGTCTTTTGTGGCATTATATACTATAGACCTGCATACTTTTTTATGGTTTTTGTTAACCTGTCTTTTAATACTAAGGTGTAGGCGTATAAAAATGTATGTAATCTAAAGTTTCTTCTTAACTCATGATGTAATCAGTCATTTTCAATGTGTTTTGGATCTTGAGGTGACTGAATTCACTTTACATGAGGAAATGATCACCTCTTTTAGTCAAGTCATAAATATGAGTAATACAAAGGGTATTTGAATAGCCAATGATGTTACATAACATATAGTGAGGAATGAGAGGAACACATCATTAATTCCGACATCGAAAGATAAGTGACACTCTTTTCCCAATTAATATTCATGTGCATTATCTATCTAATATCAAATTTATTTAGCTTCCATAAAATTATTTCTCAAGCATTATAATTGTGATGTATTTGGTTAATTATTGAGTCAAACTTGAATAAAAGATATGATAGAGATAAAATGACAAATTTTGTTTGTAACAAAACTACCGTCTGCTGTGATTTCAGGACATGAGATAAATGTGGTTGTATAAATCAGCAACATACTCAATAACACGGAGTCATGTGTTGTGATGGATACCCTTCAAGCTAACTAACTGATTCAACTACCGGGGCCAACTTGTCGTTATAGATGTTGGATTAACATATCCACCCCTATAGAGTTATAACAACATGAATCTCGGTTGAGTCTTGTCGTGCCTAATGGCATCCACGAAGATGCTTAATCTTAGTTTCATCATTGCACTGCAAATTTACATCAATCCAAGGTTTTTTGCAACTTGCAATAACAAAGGGAAGACTCATGTTTAAGTTTTTGCTCAATGACGAAAGAAGAAGTTGTAAATTTAATAGTAATGATCCATGGAAAAATGAAGATTGTAATCAAGCTGTGGATGAAGTGCTTAAACAATATAGTGAAATTGATATCTATAGTCTTTATACTTCTGGTTGTTTTGCAGCTACAATAGGTTCAAATGATCAATCAATGCAAAATTCAACCAAACGTTCGTCTAAAATGATGAGAACATTGTTGAAAAAATTCAATAAAAATTATGTTGATATTATTGAAAACAAATGCAGCCATTGGCAAGTGAAACATTTAAGATATGTTGATAGTAAAAAAGGAATCATAAATTATGTTTATAAAATGAAGGAAGAAAGCATATAAAGTACATGCGGCGAACTTATGATCATTTTGTGGGTTGCCTAAAATTATTGTACTTGCTGACTTCGCAGCCACAACAACTGCAGATACTAAAGCTAGTTTGTTCAATTTCCATTGCCCTTGGTCCACATTATTGATAAGTGATGATTTATGGTTGAAACATAAATTGGTGGATGAAATATGAGTTGCTACAAGGAAAAAGTTGAACCATCATTGAATTATATCGATGATGCTTTCTTTAGTTTGGCTTTATGGGTGATTATTTTATCATTTATGTGATTTCGCATAAAAGAATATCTTATTGAATTAGTGATGATGTGATTTTGAAGATACGGTCTTATCAAGAGACATTTGCACGATGAATAATACAAACAGGAGACAACAATCGAGAAACCTCGGATTACCAATAATGGTGGTCACTGGTCCATTATAACATACCTCCTGTCGAATAAGATGACTGGGACCTCACATAACTACCTTCAGAGAGATTTCTCTAAATAATTCTTTAGCAAAATAAAGATATAATTTATAAAAAAGAAAAATGTAAGAATAATTCCAAATTAATATCACAAAGATCACACTTAGACATTAGAATGGAGTTTTACACCCTAGCAATTAATCTGTTAGAAAATAACACTCTGTATAGTTTGAGTGGAGTAAATCCAAACTGATAAAACCTTCTCTCTCCCTTTCCTAACTCAACCATGGTTAACTAACACCACTTTATCCTAGTCGCTATTCCTCCAATATACACATCATATCATACTCATTAAAAACAAGAGAAAAAAAAAAGAAATAATTACGCTCTTTCTCTTTCTTGTTACAAATTTTTCCGCCGCCTCGTCGTGTACACACCACCACCGCCGAAAACTTTTACCGCCGATTCACCATCCCGCCGGAAACACTCCCTACACAACCACTACATCCATTAACTCACCAAAACAAAATCATTTATTTTCAATAAAACCAAAACTTTCATGTGTTCATAATAATAGCTTCATTGAATTGATTCAGCTTATACGATGGAAGAATCTCAGAAAAATCCCCCACCAATGCCACCACTTTCCACCACATCGCCACCGCCAAAAAAGAAGCGAAACCTCCCTGGAATGCCAGGTGTATATAAAAAAAATCCATAATCATAATCATCAGTTAAATTAAATATATATTATTATATATCCTCAGTTACTTTAATTTAATTATTATTATTCTTCTTTCAAGTATTAATTTATGTCGTTGTGGTGTTTGTTTCCGTTTTCAGATCCAGATGCTGAAGTAATCGCTTTATCTCCGAACACTTTATTAGCTACGAATCGTTTCGTTTGCGAGATCTGCAACAAAGGATTCCAACGGGAACAGAATCTGCAACTTCACCGGCGAGGTCATAACATGCCGTGGAAGCTTCGGCAGCGAGGAAGCAACGAAAATCGCAAGAAAGTGTATATTTGTCCGGAACCTTCCTGTGTTCATCACAATCCGTCAAGAGCGTTAGGTGACCTCACCGGCGTGAAAAAGCACTTTAGTAGAAAGCACGGTGAGAAGAAGTGGAAATGTGAACGTTGTTCGAAAAATTACGCTGTGAAATGTGATTGGAAAGCGCATATGAAGAGTTGTGGAAGTAGAGAGTATAAATGTGATTGCGGCACTTTGTTTTCTAGGTTAATTTCTCTAATTTCTCTAATTATTTATTAATTTATTTGTTAATGTTATTGATAAATATTGTTGATTATAGGAGAGATAGTTTCATTACGCACAGAGCATTCTGTGATGTAGTGGCGGATGAGAGTGGAAAAGGAGGTAGCAATGTTGTTGATGCGGTGGTTTCTTCTCCGGCGACGGCTCCAGTGACTCCGTCTACGATATCTGCTGTGACTCCGTCTACGATATCTGCGGTGTCTCCTACTTTGTCGTCTATTCAGAGCTCAGGTAGAATTTACTAATTAATTTCCTATTTGAGTTTTGTACTTTTGTTTCGTAGAAAATCAAAGTGTGTATTCTTTTGGAAAATTTGCACATTCACATTCAATTTGCATGCTTTTAAATAGTAAATAAATAACATTTTTTCTTGTCCTCAAAATGGGATCGATTTGACAAATTTGTGAAATGAAAATATAAATTATTGGAGATCTTTAATTAGGTTTTTTTAATTAAAAAGTGTTGTCATGTAAGTAAGTACCTACACTAATCAATCATTCTACCACAAGTTGACAAAACAAAAAGACCATTATATTACCATTTGACTAATGTAACAAAAAGACTTCATTACAAAGTATATAAATTCAAGGACTCGGGTATAATTTTCTCTAATTTAGGGATCTATTTAGAAGTTTCTATTAAACCAACTTTATAATCGTAGTAATTAGTATATGGATGGACTTGTCCACAAATCCTATCTTTCAGAAACCGAAATTATAAAGTTAAATGTTTCTAATAGTATTTATTTATTATATTATTAAATTAGACATCATTATCAAACTTGTGTGAGATTTTTATAATTGTTACTACTTCCTCTAAAAAAAATTTGACCGGCATTAATTAATTTTAAGGGAAAAATTGGTACTGAATTTCATAAATGTGACGGAATAAATTATGATAAGAGTACTTCAATGGCTTTGAACTACTAGTAGTAATTAAGATGGCATGATTTAAACTTGACAGATGTGTGTTTTTAGTTTGTCTCTTAGCATGCATTTATTTTGTTTTTCTCTGCCGTTGAGCAGTAATCCAACCCACATTATGGACCCTCTAATCTATGGTCTATTCGTCTCCCACAATACAGTAGGACAGTGTGAAGAAATAAATATTTCTATAATGAATTGAACTCACATGTGCCTTAAACACACGGTTTATCATTTTGCTTCTCTTATTAATAATTTTTTCTTCTATTGTAATCAGATATTGCAGAAAACACAGCAAGGCTGTCACCAACACCATCTTCAAATGCTATCACTTCCACTTCTACAAGCTGTTATTCTTCATTCAGTACTCTCATGTCAAGTTTGACTCACTCAAATTGCTCCGCAGCTTTCTCTGTCACTGAACCCACCACCCTCTCACTTTTCACACCACTCTATCTCTCCAACAGCAACAACAACCATGATTACCCTATTTCCCACTATACCACTGTATCTCCACAACCAGCATTATCGGCCACTGCATTGCTCCATAAAGCTGCTCAAGTGGGTTCATCTTCGTCTAATGCATCCTTACTTCGTGCTTTAGGCTTGAAAGAAAACACTGTCAGTAGTATTAACAGTACCACAAAAGTACAATGGAAGAATGAGCATGATCATGTAAAGCAAGAGAATGAGCCTGAGGCAGATTACCTTGGGCTTGGACTTCCCTATGGGAATGAAATGATAGGCTCAACCGGTCAGCCCATGACCCGTGATCTTCTTGGTTTAAGCATGGGATTGGGTAGAGGGGATGATCTTTCTGCGCTGCTCACATCTTTTGGAGGGAACTTTGATTCATCCACAAAGAGATGAGCAACTTTAAAAAAATGGTTGGAACCGAGTAAAGGCTTTCGCAATTTTGATCGGTACAAAATAAGTGTTCCGACACTAAATGTGATCGTTATAGCATAATTAACATAAAAATGATTAATAGCTATATCGGTATCGACCATAATTTATTGCGGTTGTTTTTGCGATAGTGGATATTTTTAGACAATTGAGTAGTGGCCCCACCTAGGAGTTTTTTGTTTTGTTTTGTTTTCGTGACTGGTAAATTAGCCAACTCATGTTCTATTTCTTTGGCATAACTTGAGTTGGCTCTAGATATATAAATGATTCGATTGTAGAAACTACTTTTTGAATATTTATATGTATATACGTCTTTTTAATTTGATGTATTTTCTATAGATGTAATAATAGCGCTCCAATCTCAATCGTCAAATTATTGACATGGCTTCTTATTCCTCTGGGATGTTTTTATTCCTTGCGTATATCTTTTAGACACGACAGGACATTTTCAGATATAGGTGTTCGGTAGAATCAAATATGAGCAACTAGTTACACGTTGATTTTGGTTCGATCCAATCAATTTTAGCTTTTTAAAAAAATACAATTCAATAATGTGTTGATTCAATTTGAATCATACGAGTCTTGTAAGAAAATAGTTTTTTCTTGTTGAAAGAGAATTTTCATTGAATTTCAAAAGTGTTGAAAGAAATTAATTTTATGTTGTTGAAAGAATTTTCATAATTTACACGCAGAAGATAATATGAAAGAATATGATCATCCAAGAGCTTAGAATGGTGTTGTCTCTTACATAAAAGCTATTGAAGTTGATATTGATAATGAGGATAAAAAGCTAAAACTTGTACGACTCCTTTTATTTTCTATGAGCATATCAAATCTACTTTGATACATGTCAATGAAACTTTGACCTTTATAGTATTAGTAATAAGAGGTGGGCCTTTGTATGAAGAATGTAAAATCAATTTTCAAATATTGGAAATATTCATAAATGAGATATGAATCAACCACTTATAAATTGTTCCCTTTAAATTATAAAATATTGTAAATTGTTTTATATTCTTTAAATCTTAAATTTAACTCAAATTTTAAAAATTTATAAAAAATAAATTGTAGATGTTAGGATTCGAACGCATGATAGACGTCACTTTTCACCACGGTTGAAAGTTCCAACCGTGGTGAAAGTGGCTTAAAAATAAATAATAAATAAAATTGTAGATGCTAGGATTCGAACGCATGACCAAACGTCACTTTTCACCACGGTTGTTACCTATAACCGTTGTGAAATGTCTTTTAGTAAATACAAAAAAACGTTCAATTTTTTATCACGAATAACAGGAAGGTTGTTGTAAAAATGGATGTTACGAAAGGTTTATTTTGTAGTAGTGAGTGGTGCAAAGGAAGAGGAAAGTTGACAAGGAGAAGAGAGTCGCCATTGATAAAGAGGTGGGGAAACTATCTTACACCTCTAGTTCATCATGGAAACCAAATACCCCACCTGAATGGTCTATGTAGTTCTAATGCGGAAAGCTAACAATAGATGATGCATGTGTGTAGACTTCACCAATTTGAACACTGATTATCCTAAAGACCCATACTCGCTGCCAGACATTAATCGCCTCATTGATGGGTAGTTAAGCTGCATTGTTCGAGCATGCAACACAAAATTACAATAACACTCACACAATAACAAATAAGATATTTCATGATGAAAAATTCACCTTAAATATTTAAAAACCGAGGAGATATATCCTAGGAGTGTCATGTTCTAGTTTAAAATTATATATATATATATATATATATATATATATATATATAATATATATATATATATATATATATATATATATATATATATATATATATATATATATATATATATATATATATATAACGTATTCCCTCAATTTCTTAAAAAACCTAGGGAGAATAATTATAAGGGAGCTTGCTTCGAGTACCAGTTACTGCATTTTATGTTTTTTTCAATGGTTTAATTTTTTTTTAGTTGACACCTTTCCAGCTTCCCTATTTTTCTTTGTTAATCTTCTTTTTTTTTCTTTTTTTTAGTATTAACCTCGGTTACCTGGTCCACCTGTGAAGTGATATATTTTGCATTAATATCTTCAAATTAATTTTTTCAAAATCCCTTTTTAATTTTTAATTTTATAGAAAATCGAGGTGATAGATATTTTGTTCTAATTATAGGAGTTTAGCGACATATCACTTTTATCACAAGAAGATTTAGATGATATACAATCACGTTAGACTAATGTCTTCTTATCTTGTTATGAATCTCAACAACAATAGTTTTTCTTGATTGTTATAAGCTTTATATATATATATATATATATATATATATATATATATATATATATATATATATATATATATATATATATATATATATATATATATATAGATATATATATATATATATATAGATATATATATATATATATAGATAGATAGATAGATAGATAGATAGATAGATAGAGAGAGAGAGAGAGAGAGAGAGAGAGATGTAATTTTTGTATTCTATGTTGATGAGAACAATGTAAATTTATACATTTGATTTTGAACACAATGTAAATCTTGTATTATGTGTTGATGAGAACAATGTAAATTTGTACATTTGATTTTGAAAACAATATAAATCTTATATTTTGTGTTGATGAGAACAATGTAAATTCGTACATTTAAAATGATCTGATTCTGGTTCTGTCAATATTATGTTTTTGTGTAAAAAAATGATACATGCCCGTCAAAATGAGTTTTAAAACAAATTATTTATGACAATAGATAAGATTTAACCCCTTAGTTATTAACTAAAATCGACGTACCAACGTAACTTATTACCTCAAATTTAAAATAAAACTGAGAGGTAAAGTGGCGTGCGCTTCGTAGTTTTGAAAATAAAAATATATTGTTGCTAGAGATTGAACCAATGACCTTTTCGACTATAACCTCAATTTTTTCATAACCGATGGGTAAAGTGGTAAGTTTTCATGTCTCCCTTTGTTGGCTGGTTGAGTAACCGAGGTAATATCAATTTCTTGTCTGAGGTGAGATGTGTTATTTGTAGTAGTGTCATTAATACAAATATTACATTTTATGTCAAAGTTTTCACCTCACTCAACAAAAAATATGAGGTAAAATTCCATGACGCGCTATGTTATTTTTTTTCAAGAAATTATCATATATTTCGTCGACTTAAGAATAACACAAATGTAAACTAATCTAGGGTACATGCTTTGAGTCCTAGCAATTACAACTTTTGTTTTGTTTCTTTAAAAATGACGCATTTCTTATTATTTAAGATTTTATTTTATTATTAAATATTATATTCCCTCGATTTCTCAAATAACCGAGGAGTAGGATACCCATATTTTACTATAAAAGGATTCATTTACTAAGTTTTACCCTAAACCTAACGTACAAGTTCAACTGATCCATACTCTTAAACATCATTTTGTCAGATGAATTACGAGACATGAATTTTTTTTGTGTTCTCTATTGTGGTTCTTCTTACAACAACCTTTAGCAAATCACTTTTCTATTTTTGCAGTCTATCTCACGTAATGATATTGTTGTTGATCTTGTTGTTCACGTCAATGTTTAATGTAATTACTTTCCAATGTTGTTAATCAAAGAGAACTTTCTATAATATATATTTATTTCTTCGTTTGACAACATTGATAAATTTATTCTTAATCATATTTCAACACACAAAGAAATTAGTGAATAGTAAAAAATTGAAAAATGAAACAATGCATGTTACTTCAATTTTTCTCCACTCATCATTTTTTTTGCCAATAGAAGTCATCTATTACCTCAGATCTTTTAGACACCGGGGTTAAATGTACCAAATTTATTGTAATTTTTATTTAAAAAGAAAAACTTTTTACCTCGAGCTTAAGTCATAACCAAAGGGAAAAATAAGCGTGTTTATTGAATTTCCTCGCAATCCTTAAACAAATCTTTGTCATCTATTTAATGAGTATCAATGTTCAAGATATTGTCATTAATGACCCACGTGAAATCTAAAAGATATATATTCAGAAGGCTCTTGCCACATTATAAAAGCATTATGAATATCAAAAATTGGTCATGAAAGCATTTGCCTTGAAACCATTGAAACCTATTTATTTTATATCAGAAATATTGAAACATTGTTCTCTATGATGGATTGCAAGAGCAGAAAAATATTTGGGTTGAAGGTTTATGTTCTTAAATAATCATATAACTGAATAATTATTTTATTTATCTAATATTTTTTTGTTTTATATCAGAAGCAAATTTATGAAATATCCAACATTCGATCTTCCCCAAGATTCAACGAAATGAGGATCCGCCATTTGATCTTCACCAAGAACCAAGATTTGATCTTCACATATAGTGATGATGATGAATTGGATTCATAATTTGTTATATATTTATATCTTAATATTCGCATAAACAATGTAATATTCTGTATAAATAATGTAATTCATAAACAATTTAATTTAATATTTAGTGTAAATTATGTAATTTGTATTTAAAAAATTATTATTATTTTCCCCCTCGGTTTTGGTAATAAACCGAGAGGTATGTGCCACTAGTTTTGAAAATATAAAAATGTTGTTATTGGGGATTGAACAAATGATCATTTCAACTATCCATTTCAACAAATGACCATTTCAACTAGTGTTGAAAATATATAAATGTTTTTTGTAGTAGTGAGTAGACTAAGATTGTCACATAATAAAATAGAAGGAAAATAACAAATGTTTAACTCGTACAATAAAGACTCAAGCCACAATATCTCAAAAGTTGTATGAGGTAATGTCATATACTATACTTCAACATTTGATCATGTAACATGAAGCTACTTTTGGAACTTAAAGATACCAAATTAGTACCAAAATATATACATGAGCTAATGCCATAAATATGTTGATCTATGATAGTTAGGATCACTAGTCCAATCACAATTACTATAGGCTCTTAAAGAATAAATAAACTGCGAATAGAAGTACCACTCAAATGCCTTAAAATTTGCTTGACCACACTCAAATGATTATCAAGGGGTCTGGCCATGAATTAGAAAACTTTATTAACACAATATGCAATATCATGACAAGTTATAGTTATATATTGTAAGGCTCTAACAGTAAATCTGTAACTAAAAAGGATCATGCATCATGTTAGTACCATGTTTGCTAAGTTTGTAGTGGCTGGACATGGGTGTATTTACCCATTTATGTCAATCACATTGAATCTAGAAAGAAAATATATGTTATACTTGGTTTGAGTCAGGAGTAAAGAACCATCAAGCTTATATTTTACCTCAATACCTTATAAGTACTCAGGTTTACCCAATTTCTTCAAAGAAAAATTATCATGAAGTTTTGTGATCAAGTAATTATTCAAAACAAAAAAGATTAAGTGATTAGAACAACATCAACATATACAAGTGCATAAAGAGTATTATCTTGATGTTTGTAAATGAAAAGTGAGTGATCACATTTACTAGAAGAAAATCCATACTGAAAGATAGCTCGATGAAGCTTCTCATACACCACTCTTAGAGTCATCTTAATACAATATAAAACCTTATTGAATTTACAAACAAGATATGTATTTTCGTTTTCAAAACCTAGAGGTTGTTGCATATATACTTCTTCTTGAAGAACTTCATTGGAAAAAAAGTATTGTTAACATCAACTTGTTGAATTTCTCACTTGTAATTGAGAACCACAACTAAATAATATGAATTTTAGTTGGTTTTACAACAAGTGAGAATGTTTCATTAACATCAAATTGCTATTGTTGATGGAATATTTTTGCAACAAGTCTAGCCTTATATTTGTTGATATTCCCGCCATGATTTTTATTTAATCCTAAATACCCATTTACAACCAATATATTTTCTATGTGAAAGAAGAGTGGCGAGAACTCGTGTATTATTTTGAAGTAAAGCCTTATATTATTGTTGCATATCCTCATACTATTTTGCTTAAGCTAGAACCTGCAAAGTAGTGCTAGGTTCTATATGGGCTAGAAAAGCTTTGGGCTAAGATTTTCCAGTTTTAGCTCGTGTGAGCATATCATGATCATTGAACAATAAAGTTATTTTGGATTGTTTATTGTGAAGAGAGAGACATGGACTCTTAAGCACTTTGTATGATAAAAGAAGACAAAATGGAAGTAGTGTCATGGATGAAAGGTGACTCAAAATTAGAGTTGATGTTGAGTAAAGCAAGACTAGATGTATTGTCAGCAGTGTTGGAACAAGATTTGTTCATGCCCTAAAAAGGTTTTGATGATAATAAATTATTTAAAGAACAATAGGTTTACTAATGGTTGCTCAAGTGTGTAGGATCAAAATACATTAACTTTGATATAAATCAAGTTAATCACTTAGAAGAATCATTAAAGAGAAGTAAAGTTGTTCTGAATCTGTAGGATCAGAACCAAGTAATATGACTCTGAAGAGTCAACTCTAGTCTTTTAAATGATGGAACTAAGCTTACTTGAAATTCAAATATCAACAAGGTTCTAAAGACTGGAAGTCGTTTGAAGCAAGCATACTCTGTCATAAGGAATGACTCTACAACTTCTGAACAAGCTTCATCAATAGTTCTGAAGGTTCCACTTCAAAGGAATATTGTCTATATTAAGTCAAAAAAATTGAAATTGTTCATCCATACTAGTTTTGATCAAGACTCTGATAAAAGGAAAACTCAGAACCTGTGAACCCAAGACTATGAAGTCTCATCCCAACCAGGTTCTAAAGACATACTTTAACTTATGATCATGCTTTAACTAAATCTATAAAAAGCCCATGATTCAAGAATTTAAGTATAAAGATAACAAATGACTTAGATCAAGCTTTAACAAACGACTACAAGAAGTCTCTAGTCAGGAGTTATCTAAAGAAGATCACGTGACAACTGTACACTACTTTATGTAAAATCAAGAAAACGTTATGTTGTCAGGATCTTATCTTTCCAACTGTTTTGAACCCTATTATGCTCTTCCACGTCTTTATGCTAACTGAGTTTATAGTTCACTTTATGTACTCTAGCTAAAGACCTCCAATGACTACTTGTATCATGGGTAGTTTCAATCTTCAACGTATCTATTTTCAGCATCTATATAAGAAGAAGATTGAAAACATTTATACACATATTCTGATAGAGAATGTATGTGGGTTGAAGAATACGTGACTGTGCTCACAAAGTTGTGATACCAATTCACAAAATGGGTTGAGAGAGAGACTATTTTATATAGAAAACACAGGTGAAAGAAACAAACAAAAAATGAAAAATATAACTAGAATGGTTAAGTGTGTGAGAGTGGAGTGAATATGACCACGAAGCTCAATAGAACAGAAAGGCATAACAAAGAAGAAAATTATGCATGAAGAGGAGAAGATTGAAAACTTAATTCTTTAAGATTTGAGAGCAATTAACTTATATTTTGCTCAAGAGTATAAAACCTTTGTGTGTATGCTTAACTAAGAAGAACTCATATAAACACAAGGTTAATACCAGTCTCTTTTGTTAAGAGAATCTGAAGACTCTAGCCATTATGCTCATAGTAAGTCTCTTTCTGTTAGATTCAAAAAAGAAGTATTTTGTTGGGTGATTGAGAAAAGAAGTCTTGAACTGAGGGTTTAAGCATTGAAGTCTCATGCTTGAGGCAAGAGCAAGAAGTATCTTTCTAGATAGATTGAGCATTTAAGTCTCATGCTTGAATTCAGAGCAAGAAGTCTCTTTCAGGGTTTGATTGATCATGAAGTCTATTTTCGTAGGATTAAACAGGAAGTCCTGAACAGGTTGTTCAGGAAATGAAGTATCTTGCTTGAGGGCTTGAGCAAAAGTCTTTTTCTAGTTTGATTGAGAAAATTGTAATCTAATTAATTATAGTGAAAATCTCTCGTGTTGCAAGTGGACTGGAATAATCTCGGTTTGAGAGGAACCAATATATATTGTGTGTCACTATATTTACTTCTGCATTTATATTCCATTGTACAACAAACTCTGAAGTCAGACCCTGATCGGATTCAGACTCTTACTTGGATTAGAATTTGAGCTTGACATCTCAGGTTCTGAACATGTTTAAGAAAAAGAAGTAAATTTCTCCATACATAATTCAACCCCCTTCTTGTGTATATTTTTCTCACCTTTAAGAAGAGCCTAATTGTGCAATATATGTAATACCTAATTGGGCATAGGATGGTTCACATGATTTCTTAGTGGGTGGTGACTTATTTTGTTGTTCAGTAGGTTAATAGGACCTAGATACACCACAATTGACATTATACATGGATACGAGATCTGTATCAACATTAGAACCAAACATATGACCTGTATTATCTAAATGAGATGGATGTATTGGCTAAACCTTAGGAACAATTAACGCAATTATGTACTGAGTTGTACAAGATAGGTAAAACTAATGACATAATTGAACAAGTATTGATAGATGTAGCAGGTGAGTGAAACAAAATAGAGAAAGGAAACCTATTTTTATTAAACAACACATCATTTGAAATGAATATTCTACCTTCACTATTAAGACACTTATATCCCTTGTGTGAGGAGAGATTCATAAGAAAACACATATAGAACTACGAGAAGCTTATTTTGATTATAAGATCTTAAAGGAGGAAAGCATGCACACCTAAACACTTTAATCAATTTATAATCAGGTAAATATTTGTGTGATGCATGAAAAGGTTAAAAAAATTATATTAATTATGTAGGTAACCTATTATTGAGATATGTTGAGGTTGTAAAGCTATGATCATGAAATTTAATTGGAAGGGAAGCATAAGTTAGTAAGGTTAACCCCATCTCAATAATTGGTCTATTTTTTTTCGCTCTACTATGTCATTTGGATGAGATAGACGAGGACATGTTAGTCTATAATCAATTCCATGCTCATTTAAGTACTTTGTAAAAATTCTAAATTGTCTCCCAAAATCAAATTGAATAGATTTAATTTTAACATTAAATTATGTATTAACATAAGTTTGAAAGAGTTTAAAGGTAAATAAAGCATGAAATTTTTGTTTTATAAAATGGATATATGCGTATTTAATAAATACACCAATAAAGGCTATATAGTAAGAGTATTCACAAATAGAAGGAGTAGGGGAAATACCCTAAAAATCAGTATGTATTACTTCAAAAGGAGATGAATTCATAGTTTGCGATAAAGGTACATACAACCTATGTGATTTATCTAAACAACAAGATCTAAAAAAATAAAAGAAACTTTTATTGCTCAATGAGAATTATTAGATGTAATGTGATGAGATGCCCCTAAGTATGTAAGCCATGCATGTGAATCTAGATATTGTGGCACATGCAAATCTTCTTGATAAGCTAAAAGTGCAGTAGCTTGGTCGAATATGGATGATTGATTCTTTTGAATTACATTCACACTTCTCTGATTTGCAGAGGATCTATATTGTATCTTTGGATATGCTAGCCCAAAAGGTTCATCATATCTAAACTAACAATCAATCACAACCTGATTATACTTGTAACACCCTTCTAAAATACCCCCAAATATTTAATTAAAATAATAAATATCTCAATCAGAGTAAATATGCAATTAAGGGTGTCACACAATATTTCACACCATTCAACAATATAACTGTCATGCTCTTTTGTTAATTCAAAACATAAGCATTTTTGCATAAAACGCAGCGGATATAAATCTCATCAATCATGTAAAACATGTAACATGTTGCATGTAAAATTATTCAATAAGGTAAAACATCTCATCCCGGTGTTACATCTATCAGAGCACGACCCACTAAGGAGACTACACTAGACTCCAAGCACTAGCTTCTACTCAATCACTGCTCGTTACCTGAAAAATAGTTGTAAGGGTGAGTTTCTCAATCGATATAATAAGCATTATAAATTAACATGTAATGCCAAGTAATTTCACACATTCATCACCCTAATCAGATCATACATTCAACAGCGGCAACATCAACTAAAATCATACTCAACTCAACCACAAAACACACGTATAATATTGGAATACATCCATTCATATTATACGCCATACAATACAATGCAATGAGACTCCATGCATGCGGTACCGACTATTCGTGAACATATAGTTCAACTTCACCGACCAAATCCAGGTACGGCTACCAAGCTCACTAGTCCCACTCATTTGAGACCTAGTGACTCACATCACTAATTCCTCACCATGGGAATTAGCTACCACCCCAAGGGCCATGCTATGCACGCTAAATCACCTAGCATGCAAACATCAACAACAATTCACACTAACTCATCACTAATTCCTCACCATGGGAATTAGCTACCACCATAAAGGCCACAACATGCATGCTAATCACCTAGCAATGCTACATCATCAACAACAATTCAAGAATAGATATATGCTCACACTCTAAGCCATAAAACACTCTATTCACAAATGCACACATAACTGATACATTCACAGCATCATGCATACCATCACACATCATCAGTATTTTATCACATAAGCATATCATATCATGCCAAATAACAACCACAGTATTAGCACACTCTACTAATACCTATACTACTCACAACAACGGGGAATGTTCCCTAATATATCATACATCAGCTAAATCACATTACTCGGCTGAACAGCTAAAACTGCACAACAACAGCTCAGGAAAATCACAAGTCTGCCCATACGCGTACTGCCTAGTCCCATACGCGTATGGCCCATTCCTCAGCCAAATCCCATACGCGTAACACCATCTCATACGCGTATGCTACGCGTACCACTTCCCCATACGCGTACCAACAGAGACCAAACTACGTTCAAAACATCATCTTCCTCATCCATACGCGTATTGCCTAGTGCCATACGCGTACCATGCCATCTCATACGCGTATTGCCTAGTGCCATACGCGTATGACCAGAAACCAGACTTCCAGGCCTGCTATGGCTTTCTCTGCTACGAGATCTATCCAATTCAACCTTCCACAGTCCAATTTTTCACAATAATCGTTCATATCATCTAACACGAATCATAACCTATTCGATCTCACAATTTCTAACACTATTGCATCTAATTCTTACGAATTTCCTTCAATTTTAATCCAGATTCGTTCATCCCAAAAGTTCACAATTTTCAGCATAATTATTCCAATCAGAGGTAAATCAATGGTTTATCACTACCCATGACATATTATCCCATAATACCCATTAATCGACGATAAACCCCCTTTACCTGAGTTAATCCGGCAAATCTCTGAGCTTCAAGCTTTTCCTTCCTTCAACCCTTGTTCTCTGGCTTTCTTTGCCCTTTTCCACTTTTCTGCCTCTTTTCCCTTTTCACGTGAAAATAACTCTTTTTACCAAATGGAACCTTTTTACTGATTTCTACTTTTATTCCAATAATAACAAAATAATCCAATAATAATAATCCCAATAATATTCCAATAATTATTATTCCAATAATAATAATAATTCCAATTATTTAATTAAATTAATAAATATATTATTAACTCAATTTAAATAATTATCTTATTTTATCGGGGTGTTACAATACTCACCACAAAGTTGACATGTATGAAGATTTTTGGAATCAAAATTTGACCTTCCACATCCACGACTATAGTGTCCCCTGCCACGAGATTGCTGATAACCACCATGATTTCCACCATAATTTTGATTATTTTTTAGTTTGAGCAACATTTTAGCAGTTGCAATAGTCACAAAGAGTTCTTAACAAAATTTATCAAGTTGTGCTTCTTGCATATATAACAACGTTTCAATATCATACATAGTAAAAGGTTTAATTTTACCATAGATCATCATTGAAAAAGAATTGTATTCTTCAAGTCCTTGGAGAATTGGATTAATATGATCCATTTCTAAAATTGGATCACAAATGACAAGGAGAGAATCAACAATCACTCGGATTCATAACACATATTAAAAAATAGAACAAATTACTTTCTTCGTAATCTTCAACTCATAGCGTAGTAGATGAACTTTCAGAGTCAATCAAACCTTTTTAGAAGCCTAAAGTAACTTTTAAAGTGAGGCTTGTCGTAAGCATCAACATGACCTCCTCAAGCCAAAAACCTAGAGAATCGTCAAGAAGGGATGTGTTCATTGCTAGTTTGATAAATAGAAAACCAGAAGAGAATATGATAACTATAGGGAAGAAAGTGATTCACCCTGGGTACATAGAGCCAAGCCTCTTAAAGAGTCACAAACCATATCATCAAATCTTTCAAGCCTCCATGAAATATTTCCTCACCCAAGTACTAGATAGATCATTCCCAAATCTTGTAATATAATTCTATCTAAACCTAAGACATGTAGGAACCTGACTAAAAACATTTTTAAGGGGAATAGAAATAGACATTCCCAAATATCACTTTGGAAGAAGATTTGAGCTACATTCTGCAGGAAACTCCTACACCCTTGATACACCCCTAGGATTTATAATCTTCAAATACTCCACAACCCTAAATAACCTTGTCGTCAATCCTATGGAGAAAAAGAAAGTCCCTTTCAAATCCATCCACTTAAACCTAAAGGTTAGGATCCTTCACTAACTTCTAACTAGGTTTCTCTTTCCAAGGAATGTGAACCATGGATATGCATTAGAGAAGGTGTCATACCCCTATGTTTGTTGACTTAAGAGATTCCAACAAATAAGGTAGAAGAAATCTATAACCACACGATTCACTTCAAAGAGAACTAGTCAACATGACTCCCTAATGGACCGATGATCACAAGGTTCATAGTTACCTTCAATGTTGATACCATGGATGAAGCTGAAGATTCAATCAACCCTAGCATCACCTACATGTAGAAATTTAGGATGATCTAACAATCAAGGAAGAGGAAGAATTAGATGAGCCATAAGAAGTAGAAGACACCAATATCGATAAAATGTTGAAGATATGTTGAAACTTTTCCAAGGATACAGAGAGAATCAAGAAATTTGTTCCAAGGAATGATGATTATTTTTGTAATGAATGATCTTATCTGTGTGTTTTAGAATATTGAATATCGTACTCGGTAAAAAGTGTAGGTATGTGTTTCTCCCATAAGGGTTGAGGGACTCAGAGGCTTTAGTAGGTCTATAACAATTAATAGTGGTTAGAGCATGCCCACGGTGGCGAGAATCCATGTACATCGGTGTTTTATGATGGTTTTAGGAGTCCTACTCAAGTGAGGTGAGATGCTCTATAAATGGATGATGTGCTTAGGTGTAAGCGTATGAGGGACGTGATCAGTATGAGTTTAATCTGTATGGCTTCATATCTCTCCCTCTCCCTTTGGGGAAGAAGTACTTATAGAGGCCTCTAGGGCCTATGGTTCTCTTGGAAATGGTCACCTCCCACCGAGTCAATGATGGATTGTTGAGTCCCTATTTCCAATGGGGATGTGGGTCAGTTAATGACCCTGCCTTCTCTTTGCCCAAGAAACGCCACGTTTCAAATGACTGGGCGATAGGAAAACACTGGGGAGACATATTATCGCCACCTTTCTTAGGGCATCCTATATTCATTGCCCTAGGTGGGTCCTCCTACAAATATAACACTACAAATGTTTTGTTTTATTTCCTGTTTTCCGTAATATTTCAATTATGTAATTTACCCCGTGTACTTTGAATTCCTAGAAATTTCAATTAATAAAAAGAGTGATCTTTTTCCTTTTTCATAAATGTTTATTTCCAATATGTTTTCATATTTAATTATCACAATAGGTCTTTACTCGCATTTTTAATTTCGATAAAGGGGGAGAAGTATACTCTCAGGGGGAGTAGAGTATACTCTCTACTTAATTAAGAGGGATTTTAATTACTCCAAACAAATATTTGTTATTTATTTTACCACACCTTTGAGAGATGTGTTATCATCGTCAAAAAGGGAGAGAATGTGAAACCTTATTTTGCAGGTCATTAATCAATGAAGCCCTCTTAAATGTGAACATGCTTTTGATGATACCAACTAGTTCTTGATGACAACATCTAAAGTCAATTGTAAAAGCGGTTAAAGATGCAAATAGATCAATAGGGTTTGATAAACCTGATTCTATGATGATGGCATCCAAAGGGAATATAACTCAAGCCTCATCTCAATATCAAGCAAGTGTATACAAGAATGAAACATCTGATAAGTCTTGAAGTATATAAAAGTCTGCATTTATTTGTTTGAGTGAATATACATTGTAAACGTATAAGGGATTTATCGTAAACTGTATGGCTAATCAGACACACATAAATAAGTTTTCAAACTTATTTTTCTTTAAAAACACTTCTAAAAATGTCATGAAGTCGTGGCAGATAATTTGGGAACTATCATAAAAGCTATGGGCAAGTTTTTGTTTTTGTCAATCGATTGGAACTTATGTCCAATCGATTGGACCTATTGAAAAATGTGTCTAAACCAATTAGACAGTGCCTTAATGCATGGTAATGAATAAACATATTTTCTTACATTTTTAAACTTTTTAATCGATTATTTTTAGGCCTACCAATCGGTTGGAGCTTTATGTCAATCGATTGGCTCATCATTATTGGCTATAAAAAAATTTATTTTATGTCCCAACCTCTAGCCTATAAATAGATGTCTCTTACCATATATTTTCACATCCATAAACGTGAGCTTTCATTCCTCACCGCTAACTCTCTCTTTAAAAATATTTTTGTTTACTTTCTCTAACTAAAGTTTAGTCGTAGCATTTTTGAGTAAGTCATTTTGCAAGCGATAAAGTTGTAAATATGAAAGTGCATATTTTTAAGATCACTAATGAAGTTTTTTTACCTTGATTGAACGATTCATCCATTTAGGGATTGCTTATTTGAGCCCAAAGCTAAACCCGTGAAAAACTTTGGTTTGGAATTGTGTGATCAAGTCTCCATTTAGGTTCGAAACCAGCCCAGTGTTAAAACCTCATAGATTATTCGTTATCTCGATTTAAAACAAAGATTTGGTTCAAGCTCGGGTCGGTCCTAAAAGTTTTCTTGGTTCTAGATCAGTCTGGTGTTAAAATCTCACAGGTGTTTGATCAACCCGGTATAAAACTAAGTTTCAGTTCGCAAGATCATCACCGTGTTAAAAGCTCTACAATGTTCAAGATCGTCCTACGCAAAATCTTAGTTTGAAGCTTAAAGATTAAACGCTCTAAGTTTCTTGTGGAAAAGAGACTAACCGCTTTGAATAATCGTTTAGAAGGAAGACTCATCGTTTCTATCCGTATTTACTATTTGTTTGGAAGTTAGGCACAAACTTCATTTTTAATGTACAAGGGGATTGAGAGTTCATCCTCCTAAAACCTCTTAAGTTTTATTGGATACTCTCAACATCAAAATCTTGGGAACAAGACTAAGCCGCTTTTGACTGAATCTGTATAATTTTTTAGGTTTTATATCTTCCCTTAACTTTTACTTTCTGAATTTTATTTTATTTTGCTGCTTAATTCTAAAAAATTTCTAAAATGTTTTCAAACTCTGATTTTAATCCAATTTTTTTTTCAAACTTAAGTTTTTTCTGAAACACAGAATACACCCCTCCCCCCACCCCTCCCCGCGCGGGAAGGTATCGCATCGCCCTAGGGTTTTCCTATTGTCCAATCATTTGAAACGTGGGATAAGACGTTTCTTGGGCAAAGAGAAGTCAGGGTTATTAACTGATCCATATCCCCATTAGAAATAGGGACTCAACAGTCCATCATTGACTCGGTGGGAGGTGACCATTTCCAAGAGAACCATAGGCCCTAAAGGCCTCTATAAATACTTCTCCCCCAAAGGGAGAGGGAGAGATATGAAGCCATACAGATCAAACTCATACTGATCACGCCCCTCATACACTTACACCTAAGCATATCATCCATTTATAGAGCCTCTCACCTAACGCGAGTAGGACTCCTAAAATCGTCATAAAACACCGATGTACATGGATTCTCGCCATCGTGGGCATGCCCTAACCACCATTAATTGTTATAGACCTACTAAAACCTCTGAGTCCCCCCGCCCTTACGGGAGAAACACACACCTGTACTTTTTACCGAGTACAATATTCAATATTCTAAAACACATAGATAAGATCATTCATTATAAAAATAATCATCATTCCTTGGAACAAATTTCTTGATTCTCTCTGTATGCTTGGAAAAGTTCCAACATATCTTCAACATTTTATCAATATTGGTGTCTTCTACTTCTTATGGCTCATCTAATTCTTCCTCTTCTTGATTGTTAGATCATCCTAAATTTCTACATGTAGGTGATCCTATGGTTGATTGAATCTTCAGCTCCATCCATGGTATCAACATTGAAGGTAGCTAAGAGCCTTGTGATCATCGGTCCATTAGGGAGTCCTGTTAACTAGTTCTCTTCGAAGCGAATCGTGTGGTTAGAGATTTCTTCTACCTTATTTGTTGGAATCTCTTAACTCAACAACCATGGGGGTGTGGCACCTTCTCTAATGCATATCTATGGTTCACATTCTTTGGAAAGAGAATCCTAGTTAAAAGGTAGTGAAGGATCGTAACCTTTGGGTTTAAGTGGATGGATTTGAAAGACTTTCTTTTTCTCCATAGGATTGATGACAAGGTTATTTAGGATTGTGGAGTGTTTTAAGATTATAAATCCCATGGGTGTATCAAGGGTGTAGGATTTTCCTGCAAAATGTAGCTCAAATCTTTTTCCAAAGTGATATTTAGGAATGTCTATTTCTACTCCCCTTACAAATGTTTTTAGTGAGGTTCCTACATGGCTTAGGTTTAGATAGAATTATCTTACAAGATTTGGGAATAATCTATCTAATATTTGGGTGAGGAAATATTTCATGGAGGCTTGAAAGATTTGATGATATGGTTTGTGACTCTTTAAGTGGCTTTACTCTTTGTACCTAGGCTGAATCGCTTTCTTCCCTATGATTATCCTATTCTCTTCTTGTTTTCTATTTATCAAACTAGCATGAACACATCCCTTCAAAAACTTACTCATTTATTTTCTATAACTTACCTATACAAAATGTTTGACACTAATATTATCCTAGGTTCAACTCCTAACCATGAAGTTTTTTTTTAAATATCCAATTTTTTTAAAAAAAATCCAAAAATACCATATATTTCAAAAAAATTACAAAAATGGCCAATTTTTGCCCTAAATTGGCCTTAAGCGCCACCCTAGTTGGCGCCTACCCTTAAAGGGTAGGGCAAGTCGCCACTAGGAGTGGCGCCTACCTTGTTTTTATTTTTTTATTTTTTTATTATATTTTTTTTAATTTTTGTAAAGTTATTTTAAATTTATTAATTTATATTTATTATAAATTATATTAATTTATATTAACACATATATATAAATAATATTATTACAAGAAATATATATATATATATATATATATATATATATATATATATATATATATATATATATATATATAAATTATATATATATATATATATATATATATATATATTAATTTAATTATAAATAATTAAATTATTTATAAATTTTGGAAAAAAATTAATTTATATACGTGTAAATAAATATTTAAATACATGTAAATTAATATATATATATATATATATATATATATTATATATATATATATATATATATATATATATATATATATATATATATATTATATATATATCTATATATATATATATATATATATATCTATATATATATATATATATATATATATATATATATATATATATATATATATAAAGATATGATACACAATATCTTTAAAGATAAAGATATGAAGATAATAAACACAAAATATTTTTATTAAAATAATATACAAGAAAAATATTATAAATATATGATTAAAATGCATTATTAATTTGGGATTTATCACATATGATGCGGTCCCTGGTACGATCCGCACGGGGGAGGTCTAACTACTCGCCTAGACGGTTCACGTGGTGGTGGTGCTTCCGTATTACCACCCATAGTCCTAACGCGTCCCCTTTCCGTTTGCCGTTGTGGTTGGGTCGAAGTCCCTTCAATGCTGTAGGAAAGGCGGGTGCCCTCTGCGCCCTCAAAGCTTTGTCTCGGTGGGACAAACTGACTCCTGTTGGGTCGCCCTCGAAATGTGGCCTTTGGTAGTTGAGGGTTGAATCGGGTTGGCCAAAGAACAATGTTTGTTGTGGTGTGTAGTAGTCTTGTTGGTAATCCTCTTGTATACCCGTGTCGGGGCTAGGTGGAGGACTGGAAGAGCTCGGGACATTGTCGTGATGGAAGTGTTGGGATTGGTGGATGTGGGGGGATTGATATTGTGGTAGGTGTTGGGACTGTTGATGGTGGTGGGAATGTTGAGGTTGGTGTTGGTAATCTTCATGGTATTGGGGTTGAGTTTGTGGTATGTAGTGTTGATTTGGTTGGGGGGTGGACATGTGTTGTGGTTGTTGTTGTTGGTAATACGGTGGTGTTGGTTGTTGTTGGTAATAAGGTGGTGGTGGTTGTTGTTGGTAATATGGTGGTGGTTGTTGTTGTTGGTAATATTGTGGTGGTTGTTGTTATTGGGAATATTGTGGTGGTTGTTGTTGTTGGAAATATGGTTGTTGCATCCGGGGATCGTCCAAATAGAACGGGTCAGACACAATCATTTCTGGATTTGTATTTGCTCTATACCAATCCACATATTCCCTTGTCGGCTTCATTTCGTTGGGCGCCACCGGAAATTGTAGAACATAATGGGCACGGTCTTTCCACATTTTACGGAACTCCTTTGCAAATTCCTTCCAATTTTGGGCATACCACTGGTGGCTGACTTTTTTTAGATGCCAAGGTTCCAAAGACATTGGGGGCCTGGGATTTCTTGATGCATTCCGAATTGCAGTTTGACACGGTCACTTTGGTGCATCTCCACAGTGGTGAACCGCATTATAGCCGTTTTTGCTGTCCAAACAGCAGCATCTTCGGGGTTGAGTTGATGTTCCAATCCCAAATATGGCCTCCAAATAAACTGCAAACAAAAAAGTAAATATGTTATTTATTGAGAATGCTTGATATTAATAAATCAGTTAGAAGATGAGTGACTTAGTGGTAATACATCTTGTGCTCGGAGACGATCCAAGAGTTGACGATAAAATATTATTTTATTTTTCGGGGTAAGACTGTAATCTAGTCCGGTTGTAATGAACCTAAACAAAAAAAGATAAATAATATTATTTATAAATATTTATAGAATAAATATACAAAATGAAATAACATCATAAATTTACCTAGTTGCGTAGGGGAAGGAGTAGACGTTAGGATTTTCTGGGGCTAGCCTCGGCAATCTCCACCACCCCATGTTTGGAGCAAAAAAGCACATCCAGAAAATGTACAGTGGTCATTTTGTGCATTTTTACACAAAGAGCTATATAGGAAAGTCAATACAGCAGAACCCCAACTATACGTGCTTATTCTATCAATGTCCTCGAGCAAACTCAAGTACATAAAGTTTATGCTATTTCCCGTGCCTTCGGGTAATAGCAAGTTCCCAAACAATAACATAATGTAAACCCTGGTTTTTATGATTTTTTCTTGTTCGGACGAATCCTCAGTCAAAGTTATGGAGTCGTGGTAGAATTGGAGGCTCGATAGTTTAATACCCTAGCCCCTTGCTTTTGCAGATCCCTCACCCTCGACCAGATCTACGCCCAACATTTGAACACATATTTCGTTGGGCTGTTGAACATTTCCAGTCACAGGCTTACCATCTATTCGAAGACCCAAAAGCATGTACACGTCCTCTAGTGTGACGGTACATTCACCGATTGGTAGGTGAAAAGTGTGTGTCTCTGGTCTCCAACGTTCACACAAAGCAAGAATAAATTTGACATCAATTGTGGCATTTACGACATGCATAACATGACCGAACCCCGCACGCTCTATGTAAGGTACGCACCATGGGTCTGGATAAGGCATAGGGTGTGAACGTTGACGAAATTTCTTGGGATTCTTTAAAAACAAACAATATAAACAATCATTAGATTGGACTTTTAAAAAACAAATTGTAAACATACGAAAGAGGCAATGTTCAAGAAAAACTTACGAATGAGGCAATGTTTGCCCTAATGCCTCTGTGTTCTTGGCCCATGGTAAGAAGAGACATGATTGCAATGTAGAACGAAGTTTGGTGGATGAGAAGTTTCGTCGGAGTTCTCTGAATAAAAGTGTTAGTGGTTGATGAAAACTTGCAAGAATGACCTTCTATTTATACCCGTTTTCAAATAGATTGAATATGCAAAAATGTGACACGTGTAAGGCATGCGTGGGAATCTTGCAGGCTAGGTGGATAGGTTGGCATGCATTGGTACAAATTAGTTTTCACTTGTCTTGTCTAGGGGAAGACTTGGTGGAACCTGATGATGCAAAGATGTGACACGTGTAAGGCATGCGTGGGAATCTTGCAGAATAGGTGCAGGCTAGGTGGATAGGTTGGCATGCATTGGTACAGATTAGGTTGCACTTGTCTTGTCTAGGGGAAGGCTTGGTGGAACCTGATGATGCAAAGATGTGACACGTGTAAGGCATGCGTGGGAATCTTGCAGAATAGGTGCAGGCTAGGTGGATAGGTTGGCATGCATTGGTATAGAGTAGGTTGCACTTGTCTTGTCTAGGGGAAGGCTTGGTGTTAGTGTTGCATGCAAAGATGCGACACGTGTAAGGCATGTGTGGGAATCTTGCAGACTAGGTGGTGAATACATTTGATGGATAGGCATGCGTGGGAATCTTGCAGACTAGGTGGTGAAGACATTTGATGGATAGGCATGCGTGGGAATCTTGCTTTGAATATTATTTTAGTACAATAGTTTTAGAAAGTTTAAATTGGTTTTTAATTCAATTTAGTTAATCAGTATTGGAAGTTCAAGAAGTTTAACTTTTCGCTATGGAGTTATTCACTTTCAATTTGCACATGAAGACGAAGTTATTGTTGGTGCAAGCAAAGCTAAAGCCGAGACAACATATTTGAAAAGGCATGCATGGGAATATTGCAGGCTAGGTGCAGGCTAGGTGGTAGTGTTGCATGCAAAGATGTGACACGTGTAAGGCATGCGTGGGAATCTTGCAGACTTGGTGGTGAATACATTTGATGGATAGGCATGCGTGGGAATCTTGCAGACTTGGTGGTAGTATAATTCATTAAGTATTTAGATGCATTATTCGAAAATATGAGTATTACAACTATTGTTGACCTACTGATGCATGCAGTAGACGTGTCAAAATTATTACATGCATGCAGCTCCACCTAGCCTGCAAGATTCTAAGACAAGACAAGACTGATGCATGCAATAGACGTGTCTTATGTGAAGACATGCATGCAGCTCCACCTAGCCTGCAAGATTCTCAGTCAACTTTGCATGCCTTCCTCCTACCCAAATTTTTGCATGCGTTACACGTGTCCAAGTTTTGCATGCGTTACTCTTGGGGAAGGCTTGGTTGAAGACATGCATGCAAAGATGTGTGGGCTTGGTTGCAGACTTTGTGGTAGTATAAATATTCACACACATTTTCACAAAGGTATTCACAATATCTTCACATATATCTTCACAAAATCTTCACAAAACCGTCACATATCATGGCATCTTCATCACAATACAAAATCAAAGCTCGCGTCAATGGTGAGACTTATGAATGTGATATGTCTGGCTTCCTATTTAGAAACACCGATTGCACTCGTTTTTGTCTAAATAGAGGGGCTGACTTCTCTTATCTGAAAAAAAAAGATTGAGTTCAAACTTAGACAACCCGTGTCCCAAATTTTTTATCAACAACCTTTTTTTCTGAAAATAACTCAGTCAGGTTTTATAAGTCATTGATTCAAATTGACATGGAGGCACAATACATGTTTCGTAACCATGAGTATTCTGGTTACGAATATATAGTGTTGTACATTGTGTTGGAACAATTTCAACCAACTAAGAATATTCAGTCACAGGTTATTGATGCGGCGGAAATAACAGGCGCATTAGAACTGAAATGGACATCGCAGAGAAAATGCAGAGGAAGTGTAGCATATGTAGACAACTAGGGCATAATAAGAACAAATGTCCATATCGTGGATCTAGTTCCACAACATAGTTTTCATACTCATAAGTATGTGTACCAATGCTATTTATCAATAAAGTTTACTTTTCATTCTAAATAGAAGATGACACTGGAACAACAAACACAAACATCTAACATTACAACACCAATTACTAAAACAGGTACTAAAACAAGAACAAGTACTAGAACAATAACAAATACAACAACAACAACAACAACAACAACACAAACAACCATTAATATCTAGGAAATTACAACAGTCAACACTATGTCGTCTGATCCATGCATCATTTGGATGCAATCAATGTCGCTTTCAACTTCAACCCACGAACATACCGTTTCTCCAGTTTCAAATGAGATACTTCTTCTAAGCCTCTGAATCCTTCTGATGACTTCACCAGGTTCGTAATCTCCCTCTAACCAAGACATCAAGGACCTTTTTAGTTGGTCCAACGAACGGATGTTCCAAAATTTCATCTCCATTGGGGGTTTCACAGGCGAGAAAATAACATGCCCATCCCTTTTTAAGATTACTGGTTCAGGATCCGGGCGCCTTGATGATGTTCGCTGCCATGACGACGGTCTGGGGGATGCCATGAACTCAACTTGATAGAGAAAGTGATAGGAAATAGTGGTGAAGAAAATGCAAGGAAATAACACTTTATTTATAGGAAAAGATCTAGGTTGTACACCAATGTACTTAACCCTAATTAGATCTAGGTTGTACACCAATGTACTTAACCCTAATTAGATCTAGGAAAATAATATTAATTACTTATAAATTAAATCAATATATATATATATATATATATATATATATATATATATATATATATATATATATATATATATATATATATATATATATTATATTAATATATATATATATATATATATATATATTAATATATATATATATATATATATATATATATATATATTGTGTATTTTACAAATATATACAAAATATTATTTATTTACACGTATATAAATTAATTTTTTTCCAAAAATTTATAAATAATATTAATTACTTATAAATTAAATTAATATATATAATATATATATATATATATATATATATATATATATATAAATTAATATATATATATATATATATTGTAAATAATATTATTTATATATATGTATTAATATAAATTAATATAATTTATAATAAATATAAATTAATAAATTAAAAAAAATTAAAATAAAAAAAAAACATATTAAAAAAAAAAAAAAAATTTAAAGGTAGGCGCCACTCCTAGTGGCGACTTGCCCTACCCTTAAGGGTAGGCGCCAACTAGGGTGGCGTCCAAGGCAAAAATAGGGAAAAAAATGCCCATTTTTGTAATTTTTTTAAAAATGGGGATATTTTTGGAATTTTTTTAAAAAAATTGTATATTTAAAAAAAAAACTTCCCTAACCATACCTAAAATTTTATTTATTTTAAAACAATGCTTCATTACCAAAAACTGCATTAGACTTCTGTATTTGTTTGACCTGAAATATAATTATAAGACATAACAATTTATAGCCTGCTTATAATGTTTATTATGAATAATTGAATACTCTCTTCACTTTTTATTATAAATAGTTTTTAATTTTTTAAATTTATCAAGTAATAGTATATTTGAATTATCTATTATTAATGGTAGCAGAATGAATGTAAGTTCACTAAGCAAAAACCAAGATTTGAGAAATCATTTCTAGCCAAGACATGATGGACTACTAGTGTACTGGTTGTTTGAGCATTTATCATCAAACAATCTTCCACCAGCTGGTAAAGCATTTGAAATGAATCATATTCGACAATAACATTGTGTAACACAAAGACTACCAGCAGACTGTCCCAAAATCTTTTTATCTTCAAGCAAAGTGGTCCATTAGAGATGACAGTAATGTGACAACCATATACAACAATACATATGCACTTAATGTGCCAAGTCACACTCTATAACATAGCAGTTGACCATGGGGCAATATTCACTTATGCTTTTTAATTGGATGATATTTTTGCCAATATCCACTTATGCTTTTTGATAGGAGGATATTAAAGAAATTGACAGAGTACATAGTAGAAAATTGCATTCGATTTAAATGTTAATAACTCTCGTCTAGTGGTAGAAACTTGGGTCTTGAGAGTGTATTTTTCTTAAGGTCTTGAATTTGAATTCTAGTAGATGCTAATAATTTTTGATTTAGTCAATCCATACAGAAATTTACTCTAACTATAACATCGAAACTCCTACGGATAGATTGTGGAATTGATTTTTTGGATTAATGATCGATTAGATACCAAAATTTCAAAATAAAAAATTTAAATGTTAATAAAAAGAGGATTTTTATTCTTACAAAAAAAAATAAACACCATATATTACACCTTCTAAAATAAGTCAATGAGCTTATTTGTATGAGAACAAGTAAAAAGTAATTATTAAGAATAATGTTTTCCTTACATTTAAATTTTATATCAAATACTTACACCAAATACTTTTTACCGTATTTATACGGTACAATAAGTAATATTTTTTAATAAATAAATAATAAATATTTATAAAAAAATATTTTTATTTTTAAAATTATTTTTATAATACAAATATAAAATTTATTATTAATCAATTTTATTATTGTATTAACCACATGTTTTACTTATAATTCATTAATCAAATTTATTATTTTATTAACCAATAAAATACATAGTATTAACTAAATTCTGACATTAAAATATGAAATACAGAATTTGATTAAAAGTTATATTATATTTTAATGTCAGAATTTGATTAATATTATATATTTTATTAGTTAATAAAATAGTAAACTTGATTAATTAATTATAAACCTATATTTTTGTGGTTAATATAATAATAAAATTGATTAATGATAAACTTTATATTTGTGTTATAAAATTAATTTTTAAAATAAAAATATTTTTATAAATATTCTTTTTTTATTTATTAAAAAATTAAAAATATTATTTACTATATTTATACGATGAATAGTATTTGGTATAAATTTTAAATATAAACTTTGGTGTAGGAATAGCCATCCTCAATTATTAAATATTTATGAAAGTAGGATGTAAGTTGTCACACAGGAATATCATTTATCATGTAAAAAAGTATCAAAATTAAAATGCAATAGATTGAATTCTGTCTTTCCTCACTATTTATTAATAAAGGTTTTTAACACAATAATTTATACATATATGATCACGGTAAGTTAGAATAATAGAATAAAACTAATTCATTGGATTAAGCTCCGATTTATCTAACACATGAAGATCTATTTGATCAGTAATAAATTAACAACACACAATGTTTGAAAAAAGTTGATTTGAATTAAGTGATAAACAATTAAATATATAATAAATAAAAGATACAAAGAAAGATAACTTATTTTGATACTTACGTCTCCAAGGCTTCAATCAAATACAAAGGAAATTTGTTAATTATAAGTGATCAATAATAGTATAAGGCGGTCTCGTATGAACTATCCTAATTCAATGTCATTTTTTCTAATATACCAATGGATTTCAACTCAGACTCCCCCACACCTGAGACTCCTTCACTTTCATTCAAACTTTTTTTTTTGAGTATTTGTAAGAATCAATATTTAGGACGTGACAAATTTTAAGATTACAAACCAAAAACCTCATCTCTTCTAAATAGAAAAGAATAACAATCCCAATATAAAAAATATTCACTATTTTCACTATCTTATCAATGGCTTCTCTTGCATTGTCAGACATTAGCGGTTTTGTTGCAGAATTGATAGTTTTTTTTTGGAATAATTAGTAGTCAAAAATATATTTTCATGATGAGAATACTAATTACTTTTGTAACAACAATTGGAATGATATTAATTTCGATTTATTTATTATCTATCTTGCTGCAGATGTTCTATGGATAGAAGTTTTTGAATACACCAAATTCTTATTATTTTGATTATGGGCCCAAAGAATTATTTATTTCAGTTCGTATCCGTATATCAATAATAAGTATTGGTATTTATCCATATTTCATTTTCTCATTTTCGGTCGACAAGGTGAAGCTAATCTATCTCATGTTTTATGGATGCTTGATAGAGTTTTATCCAAGCAAAACACAATACAATACTTAAATCGGTAAACTCTTAAATTGCATGATTAATCTCTCAAAGGTGTGACTGCCACAAGGAAAACAATCTCTTTATATAAAGATGACAATCCATCCAAAAATTCCATTAAGGTATAAACAAATTCAGGCCAAATTTAATTTTCAGCAAACAAAATCTCCTATTGAAAACAAATCTAACTAAATATTTTCTAACAAATTCTTATAAATAAATCTTTTTCAATTGAAATCTTTTCAAAACACATCAAGAGAATCTTGAACGAAATATATCTTTCTGAAATAAATTTCTAATCAATTGAAGCCAAAATAAATCCTTCTAAATAACGCACCAAAAAAATTTGAGTAATAATATCTTAATAACTTTTGAGACATCTTGCCTAATATTTTGCCTATAAAAATAAGTTAATCCATATGTAATTACAAACCCCTCTTTAGATGTTTTTTAGGCAAACAAAATATTTAATACTTCTAAAATAGCAAAAAGGACAAAGAACACTTAATAGATAAAATGCACCAATAGATAAAACAAATAACATACATTAAACATAATTCAAATTAGCAGTGTTTCTTTCTCCCCTTACTTGCCTCAAAAGAGCCAATGACAAAGGAAATCTAATGTAAAAAAAATCAACAGACAAAGAGGATAAAAAAGTCCAACCATACAAATCAAACCACAAACCAATAACAAACCAACCAAATATCAAAAAGAATGAAAGAGATGAAGTAGCTGAGTCACTGCTAGATGTGTCTTCATCCATATCAGTACAACCATCTTCATTTTTAGAGTTGGACATACCTTTAGATTAGTCAACATGAGTTGCATCTTTTTCAATACTAGAAGTAGCTGCTAGATGTGTCTTCATCCATATCAGTACAACCATCTTTAAGAGTTGGACATACCTTTAGACTAGTCAACATGAGTTGCATCTTTTTCAATACTAGAAACAACAGGTTAAGATGAAGAATCTTCAACAATTTAGGGTGTCAACATTTTGATAATGTCCTCACACACATTTTTCCGTGTAGTGGGCATGGCTATAATCTCTTAAAGAGTATTTACCTCATGAATCAACACCTTAAAAATATAACTTCTCACAAACTTTGAAAGAATATCTTATTGGATATATGACTTCACACACAAGAGGGAGGATTGAATTTCATGTTCTAGAAAACCTTAAGTTTGAATTTTTTTTGGAAAAAAATCAGAGTTTAAAAATATTTTAGAATTTTTTTAGAATTAAGTAGCAGAAAAAATAAAATTCAGAAAGTAAAAGTTAAGGGAAGATACAAAACCTAAAAAATTATACAGGTTCAGTCAAAAGCGACTTAGTCTTATTCCCAAGATTTTGATGTTGAGAGTAACTAATAAAACTTAAGAGTTTTTAGAAGGCTGAACTCTCAAACCCCTTGTACATTAAAAATGAAGTTTGTGACTAACTTCCAAATAAATAGTAAACACAAAGAGAAACGATGAGTCTTCCTTCTAAACGATGGATCAAAGTGGCTAGTCTCCTTTTCACAAGAAACTTAGAGCATTTAATCTTTAAGTTTCAAACTAATATTTTGCACGGGATGATCTTGAACATTGGGGAGCTTTTAACACAGTGCTGATCTTGCGAACCGAAACTTAGTTTTATACCGGGCTGATCAAAAACCTGTGAGATTTTAACACCGGCCTGATCTAGAACCAAGCCAGCTTTTAGGACTGGCCCGAGCTTGAACCTAATCTTTATTTTAAATCGGGGTAATGAATAATCTATGAGGTTTTAACACTAGGCTGTTTTCAAACTTAAACGGAGACTTGATCTCACAATCACAAACCAAAGTTTTTCATGGGTTTAGCTTCGGGCTCAAATAAACAATCCCTAAATGGATGAATCGTTCAATCAAGGTAAAAAAACTTCATTAGTGATCTTAAAAATCTACACTTCCATATTTACAACTTTCTCTCTTGCAAAACGACTTACTCTAAAGCGCTACAACTAAACTTTAGTTAGCGAAAGTAAACAAAAATATTTTTAAAGAGAGAGTGAGCAGTGGGGAATGAAAGCTCACGTTTATGGATGTGAAAATATATGGTAAGAGACATCTATTTATAGGCTAGAGGTTGACACATAAAAGGAATTTTTTATAGCCAATCAATTGACATAAAGCTCCAATCAATTGGTAGGCCTAAAAATAATCGATTAAAAAGTTTAAAAATGTAAGAAAATATGTTTATTCGTTACCATGCATTAAGGCACTGTACTAATTGGTTTAGACATATTTTTCAACCGGTCCAGTCGATTGGACATAAGTTCCAATCGATTGGCAAGAACAAAAACTTGTCCATAGCTTTTCTTATAGTTCCCAAATCATCTGCCATGACTTCAAGACATTTTTAGAAGTGTTTTTTAAGAAAAATAAGTTTGAAAACTTATTTATGTGTGTGTGATTAGCCATACAATTTACGATAAATCCATTATACGTTTACAATGTATATTCACTCAAATATATCAAGGCAAGATTTTATATACTTCAAGACTTATCAGATGTTTCATTCTTGCAGACACTTGCTTGAGATTGAGATGAGGCTTAAGTTATATCCCCTTTGGATGCCATCATCATAGAATCGAGTTTATCAAACCCTATTGATTTGTTTTCATCTTTAACCGCTTTTACACTTGACTTTAGATGTTGTCATCAAGAACTAGTTGGTATCATCAAAAGTATGTTCATATTTAAGAGGGCTTCATTGATTAATGACCTGCAAAACAAGGTTCCATATTCTCTCCCTTTTTTATGATGATAAAGCATCTCTCAGAGAGGTGGTAAAACAAATAACAAATATTTGTTTAGAGGAATTAAAATCCCTCTCAATTAAGTAGAGAGTATACTCTACTCCCCCTAAGAGTATATTTCTCCTTCTTTGTCAAAACATAAAATGCGGATAAAGATGCATTATGATAATTAAATATGAAAACATATTGGAAATAAACATTTATGAGAAAGGAAAAAGTTCACGCTTTTTATCAATTGAAATTTCTAGGAATTCAAAGTACACGGGGTAAATTACACAATTGAAATATTAGGGAAAACAATAAATAAAACAAAACATTTGTAGTGTTATATTTGTAGGAGGATCCGCCTAGGGAAATGAATGTAGGACGTCCTAAGAAAGGTGACGATAATATGTCTCTCCAAGGAAGGTGTCACATCGCCCTAGGGCTTTCCTATCGTCCAGTCATAGGAAACGTGGGATAAGACGTTTCTTGGGTAAAGAGAAGTCAGGATCATTAATTGACCCACGTCCCCATTGGGAATAGGGACTCAACAATCCATCATTGACTCGGTGGGAGGTGACCATTTCCAAGAGAACCATAGGCCCTACAGGCCTCTAAAAATACTTTTTTCCCAAAGGGAGAGGGAGAGACATAAAGCCATACAGATCATAACTCATACTAATCACGCCCCTCATACGCTTGCACCTAAGCACATCATCCATTTGTAGATCCTCTCACCTCACGTGAGTAGGACTCCTAAAACCATCATAAAACACCGATGTACATGGCTTCTCGCCACCGTGGGTATGCCCTAACCACCATTAATTGTTATAGACCTACTAAAGCCTCTGAGTCCTCCCGCCCTTACGGGAGAAATGCACACCTTTACTTTTTACCAAGTACAATATTCAATATTCTAAAACACATAGATGAGATCATTCATTACAAAAATAATCATAACTCCTTGGAACAAATTTCTTAATTCTCTTTGTGTCCTTGGAAAATTTCCGACATATCTTCAACATTTTTTCGATATTGGTGTCTTCTACTTCTTATGGCTCATTTAATTCTTCCTCTTACTTGATTATTAGATCATCCTAAATTTCTCCATGTAGTTGATCCTATGGTTGATTGAATCTTCAGCTTCATCCATGGTATTAACATTGAAGGTAGCTAAGAGCCTTGTGATCATCGTTCTATTAGGGAGTCATGTTGACTAGTTCTCTTCGAAGCGAATCATGTGGTTAGAGATTTCTTCTACCTTATTTGTTGGAATCTCTTAAGTCAACCCATATGGGTATGGTACCTTCTCTAATACATAGTTATGGTTCACATTCCTTAGAAAGAGAATCCTAGTTAGAAGGTAGTGAAGGATCCTAACCTTTGGTTTTAAGTGGATAGATTTAAAAGGGACTTTCTTTTTCTCCATAGGATTGATGACAAGGTTATTTAGGGTTGTGGAGTGTTTGTAGTTTATAAATCCTAGGGGTGTATCAAGGTGTATGAGTTTACTGCAAAATGTAGCTCAAAGCTTCTTCCAAAGTGATATTTAGGAATGTCTATTTCTACTCCTCTTATAAATGTTTTTAGGGAGGTTCTACATGTATTAGGTTTAGATAGAATTATCTTACAAGATTTGGGAATGATCTATCTGGTACTTGGGTGAGGAAATATTCCATGGAGGCTTGAATGATTTGATGATATGGTTTGTGACTCTTTAAGAGGCTTGGCTTTATGTACCCAGGCTGAATCACTTTCTTCCCTATGATTATCATATTCTCTTCTTGTTTTCGATTTATCAAAACATCAATGAACACATCCCTTCGTGATGATTCTCTAGGTTTTTGGCTTGAGGAGGCCATGGTGATGCTTACGGAAAGAGAAATCATAAGATAAAAAACTAGAAGAGATGAATTTTGAGATGCAAGAAGTTGCGAGAGAACACACCTATTTATATTGCGTCTTCTGACGTTTTGACCGTATGCTTCTTGCAAGAAATCAATGAGGATTGTGATGATTGAAAATCAAGATGAAATAATTCCAAACTGGGTGTGCCAATAAATTTAATAATGGCCTCAATAAATTAGTTAATAAAATATTTAAGGATTTTGAGCGATCATCATCAATGTTGGGATTTGATTGCTTTTGAGCACACGTTTGACTTGGATTTGACTTGAAAATGAGCGTGCCAAGCTTCTCCAATCAATTTTCATAATGTTCCAATTGATTGGGCTTTCATTGGCGGTATTTGTGGTGTTTTGTGTTAATTAATTGGGTTAGCGGGAATTAACTTGATTAGTTAATAATTTAATTATAATTTGGTAAGAATTTGTGTAGTTTGGTCAATTTTGGAAATTGAGAGAGTTTGGTGGTGAATGGAAAAAGGTTGAGCTTTAGTTGGGGAAAAAGTACAATTTAGAGATATTAAATAAAGTAGTATATATTCTAAAGTGAGATGAAAAATTTAGGTTTTTTGAGTATTTTCTATTAGTACATGAAAGACAAGGGAATAGGAGAAAAGAAGCTTGAGAGGGAGTGATAGGGCTTGGGAGAAGAGGTCTTAGAGAGCTTGCTTGCTGAACTTTTCTGAAATTACAAGGTCTTAGTGATTGTGTCATATGTTGGGTGCTTAATTCCTAAAAGGGTAGAGAGGTTTCCCTTAACCTCTAATAGGTTTTTATCTCTTTTGTTGAATTGTGTTGTATGATGAACAATTGATTGAAATTATGTTTTATACCATGTTTTGATTGCAATTTTGTGTATTATTCTTGTAGTGATTGTGTCATATGTTGGTTGTTCATAAACATGAGTTGTTGACATGGAATTGGGATTTTCAAAGCATGAATTAATTCTATTTTTTTATGGTTAAATTGTTAGAATAACATGTAAGATTAATAGGAATTAACATGCTTTTGTGTGGGAATCATGTGGGTATTGTTTCTAGATTGTGTAGGGGTGTTTGAAATTGTTTGGGTGGGTTTTCGCAAATTCTTCCATAGAAGAACGAGTTTCTATTTCTGTTAGTAGGGTGACGGGCGTCACCCGTATGACGCCTTGGGTGTCATGCGCCGTAAAGCGCTGACAGGCGTCAAGCACATAATAGGGAGATCGTCATGGCCTCCAAACAAGCGTGTCTTTCCAGGTTGTCACCAATGTGACATGTTGAGTGATGGGAAGGATGAGATGCGTCATCCTAGTGACGTGTTACCCGTCATCGAATTAGAAGGTGTGTTTTGACTTGCTTAGTTGGTTTTTCTGGGTAATTTTGTTAGGCTGTCAGTGTTGGTTGAGTTTTTATGTATTTTGATGAGTATGAGTTAATTAATTGAATTATATGATTAATTAAGTGATATTACGCATAAATGTGAGTATGTGTAATTGTGAGTGTGTGTAATAAAAGTGAAAATATGATGTGATGTTGATTTATGTTGTGGAGTTTGGTGAATTAAGATATGAGTTAATATCAGCAGTGAAAATATATTTTATTTATATGAAGAGATGAGTTGTATTGCATCTGTTGTGTTGAGTGATTAAGTATAGTCAGAGTGGGGTTGTACAACATTTATGTGACATTCATCATATATGTCATTGTTGTGAAAGAGGCATGTTCGCTAGTTTAGAGTGGGGACTAGTGACTTGTCCCAAGCCTTGAGTATGGGCTAAGGGTTTGTAGAGATTGGGACTCGGTTCGTATGAATAACCAAACATTTAGTCGGTACCACATGCAAATGGAGTTGAGTTGTGAGTGCAGTTCAGAGTGAGAACTGTGACGAGCATGAGTCGAGCCATTGTGAATACATGTTGTTGGTGTGCTCTCTAATTTTGTGGATGACTGCGTAGATGTGTGAATCTATACTGAATGCTTATGCACCGTTTATTATTTGAATGTATTCTCACCCCTTCTTGTGTTGTTGCGTTTGTGCTCCTCTAGAGTGCAGATAACCAGGTGCCTAAGTAGTAACTTGAGGTTAAGGATGATGTTATGCCTCTTTATTTGCTTGTCGTTTGGGTTTGTAGTTTGAGTCACTCTGATATGTAACATAAGGGGATTGGGTTGTCCTATATTTTTTTTATGTTTCATATCTTGTTGTTTTGATTTTTATTTTACGATGAACCGCTTTTTCAAACTAATCATGTTGTTGAGGCTTTTATGCCAAGTGTTTTTGTAATTTTGCTGCTTATCAAATAACTTGTTTTCTTTATTATGTTGGTTAAAATGTGTTGATGGTTGTGAGTAGCATCCTTCTTGGTGATTAATTGTGATTTATTTATTTAATTGCCGAGTCGGGAAGAAGGGTGTTACATAATGGTATCAGAGAAGGTCGGTCCATCCGGCCAGGTTTTTGACATGTTAATCGTTCCTTAGTATGCAACATGTGTGTGTACACCGTCGATGCATTGTTTCTCCTGATGTCTGTTTGATGGTGTGCATAATGGTTGTAAGAAACAATCACGCAATTGTTGATGCTTTGGAGTCAGTGGCTTAGGCGTTGCATAGACAGCTGAATCAAGTTGGTGACGAGTTTCGTGGCTTAGGGAAATTTTAAAGGAATAATCCATAGATGTTCAAGGGTAGGTATGACCTGAAGGGTGCTCATGCATGATTGAAAGAGATTGAAAATATTTTCCGAGTGATGTCCTGTACAGAGGAGCATAAAGTTTTGTTTGGTACTTACCTGTTGTCTGAGAAAGCCGAAGATTGGTGGACGTAAGAGGTTAGAGGTGGTTGGCGCAAAGGTTACTTGGTATGTGTTTAAAGCATAATTTCTAGAGAAGTAATTACTTGAGGATATGTGTAGCAATAAGGAGATTGAATTCCTTGAGCTGAAGCAAGGAAATTCAACGCTTGCAAAGTATGCTGCCAAGTTTGAGGAGCTAGTGAAGTTTTGTCCACATTATAATAGTACTGATGCAGAGGTCTTAAAGTGCATCAAGTTTGAGAGTGAGTTTCATTCCGAGATCAAATAGGGTACTGGTTACCAGAAGATCTATCGCTTTTCTATACTGGTGAATATGTGCAAAATTTATGATGAGGATAACAGAGCCCGATTTGCTCACTACAAGAGTGTTTTGTGAGAGGAAAGGGAAGAGTCATATTCATGGGAAGTCGTACGATACTCCAACTGAAAAAGGGAAATAGATGGTTCCAAATGAGAAGAATAGAAGTGGGGGAGACACTCCTACTTCTGTGAGATGCTTTAAGTGTGGCGAGTTTGAACATCCTGCTCCTGAGTGCAAGAGCGCGACTATGAAGTGCTTCAAGTGTGGGAAGCCAGGTTACCGCACAGCTGGTTGTAGAAGTAATAATTTGGCTTGCTTTAACTATGGAGAGTCAGGTCATATTAGTACTTATGTGAGAAGTCGAAGAAGGATCAATCTAGAGACAAGGATTTTTCTTTGTCTGGAGTAGAGACTACTACGTCAGTTAACTTGATTTGAGGTATGTGCTTTATCAATAATACTCCTTTGATTACTATTATTGATATGGACATGACACATTCATTTATATTTGCTGAGTGTGTGTCGAGGTTGAAGTTAGATGCGTCTACTATGAATGGTAATATGATCATTGATACCTTGGCTAGTGGTTCAGTGACTACTTCTTTAGTGTGTTTGAATTTTCCTTTGACAATTTTCGGGAGATATTTTGGGATGGAATTAATGTGTTTGACTCTAAGTTAGCTTGACGTTATTCTGGGAATGAATTGGTTGGAGTTCAACCATATTTTTATCAATTGTTTTGATAAGTCAGTGCAATTTATGGATTTCAAAGAGAGTGCAGAGTCGGGTTTCATGACCATGAGGCAGGTAGGGACGTCCTTGAGTGAGAGTGCTCAAGTGTTCATGGTGCTCGCGTCATTGAGTGGAGGAAGCGAGAGGATGATTACGGATCTACATGTGGTGTGTAATTTTCCTGAGGTATTCCCATTAGTGATTTGCCTTCCAGAGCATGAGGTGGAGTTTGCTATAGACTTAGTACTCAATACTAGTCCTGTGTCGATGGCTCCTTATAGGATGTCTGCTTCGGAGCTTAGCAAGTTGAAGAAGCAATTTAAGGATATTATGGAGAAGAAGTTTGTCCGGCCGAGTGTTTCACCATAGGGAACACCAGTGTTGTTAGTCAAGAAGAAAGATGGGAGTGTGAGATTGTGTGCAGACTATTGACAACCGAATAAAGTGATAATTAAGAATAAGTATCCACTTATGAGGATTGATGATTTGATGGATCAGTTGGTAGGGGCATGTGTGTTTAGCAAGATTGATTTGCGTTCGGGTTATCATCAGATTCGTGTAAAGTTCGATGATATCCCGAAGACTGCTTTCAGAATGAGGTATGATCACTATAAGTATTCAGTGATGTCGTTTGGTGTGTCTAATGCACCTAAAGTGTTCATGGAGTACATGAATATAATATTCCATCCGTATTTAAATCAGTTTGTGGTTGTATTCATCAAAGATATCTTGATATATTCAAAGTCTGATGAGGAACATGTGGAGCATTTGATAATTGTGCTGCAGACCTTGAAAGATAAGAAGATATATGTGAAGTTGTCTAAGTGTGAGTTATGGTTGAAATACGTGAGTTTCCTTGGTCACGTGATTTCTAGTGTTGGTATTGTTATGATCCACCAAAGATCGATGATGTGTTTCAATGGGAGACTCTGAAGTCTGTTACTCATATAAGAAGTTTTCTTGGGTTAGATGGTTATTACAGAAGGTTTATCGAAGGCTTTTCAAAGTTGATATTTCCTTTGACTCAATTGAATCGAAAGGTCCAGGCATATGTGTGGAGTGTCCAGTGTGAAGAAAGTTTTCAAGAACTCAAGAAGAAATTGACATTAGCTCTAATTTTGATTTTGCCAAATCCAAGTGAGTCCTTTGTGGTGTATTGTGATGCTTCTAAGATGGGTCTAGGTGGTGCGCTGATGCAGACTGGTCAAGTTGTGGCTTATTCTTATAGGAAGTTGAAAGTTCATGAAAGGAGTTATCCTACGCATGATCTATAGTTGGCAGCAGTGGTGTTCGCGTTAAAGATTTGGAGACATTATCAGTTTGGTTCCAGATTTGAGGCATTCATTGATCACAAAAGTCTGAAGTACTTATTCGATCAGAAGGCGTTTAATATGAGAGAGAGGAGATGGCTTGAGATCCTGAAAGATTATGATTTTGGTTTGAGTTACCATCCAGGTAAAGCTAATGTTGTAGCTGATGCATTGAGTAGGAATTCATTGCATATGTCAATGTTGATGGTGCAAGAATTGGACTTAATTGAGAATTGCAGAGATATGAGTTTAGTATGTGAGAAGACTCCTAACAGTGTGAAGTTAGGCATGTTGAAGTTGATTGGTGGTATCCTTGAAGAGATCAGGGAAGGTCATTATATTGATTTGGGATTGGTTGAGCATCTTATGTTAATCAATCAAGGCAAATAAGGGGACTTCAGAATCGACGAGAATTATGTGATGAGGTTTAGAGACAAGGTTTGTGTACCTGATGTGCCAGAACTTAAGAAGAGTATTCTTGAGGAAGTTCATATGAGTGGTATGAGTATTCATCTCGGTGCTACCAAGATGTATCAAGACTTGAAGAAGTTTCTTTGGTGGTCAGGAATGAAGAATAAAGTACCTGAGTTTGTTTATGCTTGTTTGACTTGTCAGAAGTCGAAGATTGAACATCAGAAGTTATCGGGTCTGATGCAACTACTGAGTATTCCTGAGTGGAAGTGAGACATGATTTCCATGGGTTTTGTGACAAGTTTGTCGAAGACAACAAAGGGATGTGATTCCATCTGGGTTATTATTGATATATTGACTAAATCGGCTCATTTCAGATCGATTAAGATCAATTATACCTTGTAGAAGTTGGCCGAGTTGTACATCGAGAAGATTGTTAGCTTGCATGGTATTCCTTTAGGCATTGTGTCAGATAGAGATCTGAGGTTTACGTTGAGGTTTTGGTAGATTTTGTAAGAAGCGATGGGTACTAAGTTGAAGTTGAGTTATGCGTATCATCTGCAGACTGATGGTCAGTCCGAGAGGACTATTCAATCTTTGGAGGATTTGCTAAGAGCGTGGATTTTGGAGCAGACCCTATTATAAAATAGACCTTTCGTCACGCTAAATTACAACGGTATGATTGTTAACTATGGAAAAATCTCATTTTTGGACGCGCTTTATTTTTTTATATTTACGAAAAAACATTGCACTATGGTCAAACTAATTAACCGTGATTATACATTTATGAAGTGACAAGGTTGAATCCCAACTCCAACAATTTTGTACTTTTTTGTTACAATGAGTGTTGCCCTTATAATATGATATATAAAGTAAAATTAAAATACCTTTCGCCATGGTTGTTAAGGTCAACCATTGTGAAAGTCATTACATTTTATCACGGTGTTTGAATACAACTGTGGTGAAATGTTTTACCCATATAAAAGCAAATTAGCTCTCACTTCTTGATAGTATTAATGTATCTCTCACATAAAAAACCTAGCACACATTTTCTCTCTTCTTTTTTTGCCATTAGCTCCCGCTTCATACCTAAAGGTGTTCTTCTTCTTCCTTGTTCTCTCATTTTTCGTTTATGTTGTTGTTATGTTTCACATCATTTTCACATCATTTTCACATGATTTTATTCTTGTTTGAGAGTTTATGGGTTTTTTGTATGTTGTTGTTGTATGTTGTTATATGTTATTTTGAAAAAAGGTTTGTCTTCTTGTTTAGATTTCAGATTTCAGATCCTTCTCTCAGATTTTAGATCCTTATCTCAACATGAATAGTGGGAGGTGTAACACCTCAAAATTTGCCCTCCTCTCTTGGGACTAGCTTAACATATTGCATATCATTTTAGGTCATTAGGCATTGCATATTGCATATCATGTGGTTACATTGTGCCAATCATCCTCCCAAGTCTTGGTCAGAAGATAAGAGGTGGAGATGCAGGCCTAGGGTTTTATTGACTGATCATTAGCCATCTGAGGATTGGGCTATGAATTAGGGTTTCATGATTTCTCAAGGAGATTGGTCTTGATCTTGGGTGGAATAATACATCATCATCAGCATGGTCTTGATATCATCCAGAGATTCAGAAGTTTGATCAGGTACCTTGAGATTAGGGTTTTGACCACTGGTCAACCCTAATCAGTTGCATTGGGCCAATCAGGGCATGGCAAGGAGATGGGGTCTATAATGGATATGGGGATCATTTCATGATTATATTGAGCTTATGGAGGCTAGGGTTTCATCATTGAGCCATTTCATCAGAGAATTGGGGCTCAACTTGATCAGTGCACAGCCAAATTCATCTATCAACTGGAAAAGTCAACTGTGGTCAACTGTGCTTGATTTTATGGATTTGGAGGTGGGAGAGAGTTGGATACACTTCATTCATGTTGAAACAAGCTTCATTTGGCATTTCAAACCTCAAGAATGAAGAAAATAAAATCAGATGGAAAATTGCCAAAAATAGAAAGTGACTTGTAATGGAAGTTTCCGAAAATGGAAAGTTTTTCACCACAAAATTACATGTCCAAAAAAGCTTCAAATGAAATTTTGTTCAACATGAAAGTTGTAGATCTTGCTCTCACCTTTCTAAAAAGTCCAAGAACTTGAATTTCTCATGAATGGTTAGCAAGTTATGGTCCATTCATTTTCCAAAAATGCCTATAATCAAAGGGGCATAACTTTCACATGGAATGTCCAATTTGAGTGATCTTTTTGTGAGCAAACCCCATTTCACATGTACTTTCATGGTGCATAATCAAAATTCATCAAAAATGGTTATAGCAAAAAGTCATTTTCCAAGTGAATTTATGTGTATTTTTGGCATGGCATAGTGAATTTGAGATTTACAAGGCATTGGCACATGAAACCACTTCCAACACACTCCAAATATCAAATGTGACTTGTGTGAACATTCATTTTACTGTTACATTGCCAATTGGAGAAGGTCATTTTTGGACTTTCACTTAAAATGCAATTAACACTAATCATTTGGATTTTTGATAATTGTGATTAAGGGAATGGATTAGCAGGGGTATATATTGTTAATCATAATAGAAATTGTTAACCACAAACACATTTCTCAAGAATCATAACTGTTTTTCATCAAAACCTCTCAAAATTCTCCAAGAACTTCATCACATTTTTTCATCAAATCTTCATCAATTCTACATCATTTTGCTTCATTCTTCGTGGATCCATGATCTATAATCATCACTGAAGAACTGTTTTGCTAAATCCTTGCCAAAAACTTCAAGATCGTGGACTGTCCAAAGCTTGATCTACAATGGTGATTCCATAATTCTCGTACCTGGTGTTGCTTTGAGCTGAGCAAGTTGCTTCAATCAACTGCCATAGCCTTGTACTGGATCTGTTTCACTGAATTGGAGCCAGAAACATCAAAATCGAGCACTGCAATCTCCACAAGGTGTTTTTTCGAATCTCACCATTGCATGAATTATTATATGCCTTTTGTAGGTCTTTGAACGTAGAATGCAATGATGCTTTTAGTTTGTGAATTGATTGAGTATTGAATGTGTAATCGTGAATTAAAGTTTGATGCGCATTTCGTTTCTTGCTCGATCCCGTCGCTATGTTGAGAATTAGGTTAAATCGTTTACATATTCATGATCCTTGTTGGAAGACGGTTCTATTGATTATAAGTTTGTTGAATTTGGTGAGAATTTGTTGTTCTTCATTTTCTGCAAATTCTGGTGATGTTTTGGTGAAGAACCGATGAAACTCGCGTTTGATCCTATATCCGCCTGGCTTGGTTTTAAAATGTGTTTCCCGCCATGCCTCAACCAATAGAAACGCGCCACTGCGTTTAAGTGGAACGGCGCCGTTTTGGCCAAGTTCTTAAGTATTACAAGTTTGCCATTATCAGATTAATTGGATTTATTTCTTATTTCTTTTTCATTTCTTTTTCATTTTTGATGCTTGATCTTTAGAAAATCATAACTCGCTCATTTTTTATCCAAATTGAGTGAGGTTTTTTTCATGATGCTCCTTGTAATGTGTAGAATTTAATCATGATTTTTGTGATTTTTGTGCACGTGTGGAAAATTAAAATGCTTAGGGATTGATTCAATGTGTTCATTTTGTATATGTCTTGCCATATCTTTCATAAAATGATGATGCTTTCAAAGAAATGGATGAAATTTTTTGTGCATATTCTGGACACTTTGATGGTGATTTTCATGTAGAGTTTGTAATTTTTGGATACCTGGATGTTGAGATATGAATTTTTGAATAGAGGTGTGACAATTTGTGTCACACCAAGCTAGGTGAATTTCATAATTTTATTTGATGTGCTTAGGGATATTGGATTGAGCCAATTTTTTGCATGATTGAGCATATGTAGGTTGAGATAACATGAGAATTTTTCTGGATTTATTTATGGCATTTCCTATTTGATTAGAATTTTTCCCTCTGTTTGGTCATTTTGTTGATTCCATGTGACACATGTTACCATTTGCTTTGTGAAATGCTGGTTATTGATTGTATGAGTGTGAAATTTGGTATGAGCATTGTAGACACATTGAGGCACATCATGCTTTTGATCCCATTCATTTATCATGTGTTGTCACTGTTTTATGATTTTTGGAAGTTGATGTTTGTTTGGATACCATGTGTTGGCTTGCTTGAATTTGTCTGAACTTTATGAATTTAATTTCCCTACTTCCTTTTGTCCAATTGAGCTGAAATTTGATGTTCTATTCATTGGATAGGTTCTGTTTAGACTTGAATTTTTGTGGAATTAATTGAATTGTTTTGATATGGACTTGATTGAGATCTTTCTGTTTGGTCATTTGGAGTTGCAAATTGCATGTTTGATACTATGTGCATAAAATGATAATGGTGATTGATATGAGCATGGGACCAATTGCATTTGTTTTTAATTTGTTTGATTGTGATTTTGGATAATTTTCACTTGCTGTTTTGATTTTTTCATCCCCTTTGGACCCTAGGCTTGGCCTAGTGGTCTTGTTTCTCATGGTTGGTTTGGATTTTCAGGTTGAAATGCAAAAGGCTTAAGGAGAAAATTGCAAGCTGATTAAATTGAGTTTTGTTTGACGTTGTAAACTAACTTGTTTTGTTTTGTAGGGTTTGATGCTTGAGCTTGGGCTCATGGCTTGCACTTGTGTGCATTAACTTGTGTTTGACTGTACAGATTAACATTTGCTGTTTACTGTTGGTTTGTCTGAGTACTGATGATACTTGATTGATTTCAGGTACATTAAGTTGCTTACAGTTCCTTGAGAACTTGCTTGCTGTTGCTTGGTTTTTAAACCAATTGAGGTAGACTCTCTTGTCTCCATGTAGTCTGGAAGACCTGGCTTGTTATTTAGCCAGGCAACTGTCTGAAGTCCTCCTTAAGAGGCGATGTTTGTGATTGTTTACTTTTGTGCCAAGCAGGTAAAGACCTCTATGAGGCAATTGGCGGAACCCAAGGGATATGCAATCTATCCCCCGCTATTCTGTTGAGTCGTCCCTCTGCTCACACCACTGTGTTGATGCATTGGGACACAAACCCAAGATCTTGTACTTTGTACAGTTGTGTCAGAGTCTTGAGCGTAGAAGGGTCCCTCCATTCTGGACCCACGCTCCTTTGTCTGAAGCTCTCCCTGGTCAGGGATAAGAGCTATGAAGTCTGATCTTCACTCACCTTTCATCTGCTTCACCCTGACTCTCAATGTCAGGGTTAAGAGCGAACACTACCCTGTACAGTTGACTTGCCTCGGCAGTCCACCCTTGTTTGAGCCTCACTTGACTGGATATAGTGTGTGCTATGTGAAATGTTTGATTTATTGTGATTGAGCATGTGTGTTTGCTTTTCCTGGTTAGGATTAGCTTGCTGTTGTGCAAGTAGGATAGAAACCATAACATAGGGCAATGATGCATGATAACACTAGGCTCGAGTACAGCTCCCTGGTAGTGTGTCTCCCCTTGGTTTCTGGCTAGAATTTCTTTCCCTTTCAGGGGAACTACGTCGCCCTGATCCTCATACCAGATGAGGTACGTAGGCAGGAGACCGTGCGAGGTCTCTCCGGGCACTTTTTTTTCTTTTTGTGTGTGTGCTTGACAGTTATAGGCTCGAGTTCTCGACTCCCTATTAACTTGTTTGGTTGTTGTGTGTTTGGAAGCTGATGTAAGTCCATCGAGTGGCATTCGGGTTCCAGTGTGTGTGTGTTTGGTTCGGATGCCGATGTAAGTCCAGTGATTGGCTTTCGGGCTCCCAGTTTGCCTGTGTTTGTGTTTGCTTGTTTGGCGTGCGTGAGCCGAACTACGGCAGCTCTGATTCTCGTTCCAGACGAGATACGTAGGCATAGGATGCAATGTCCTAGCGAGCCCTCTTCCTCTTAACCCCACCTGTGTTGTCTTCGGTGCGTGTGTGTGTGATGTTTGTTTGTTTAGCAACCTTTTCTTTCTTTAGAGCGTGGATCCCGTCGAGTACGACGGACGTGAGGGGTGCTAATACCTTCCCCTCGCGTAATCGACTCCCGTACCCTTTCTCTTTGGTCGCGAGACCATGCTTTTTCCAGGTTTACTCTGAGCGTTTCCTTTCCCTCTTTTGGGATAAATAACGCACGGTGGCGGCTCTGTGTTGTTTTTGTTTCAGCCCGCCGGTTGTTTTTCGCGGACACTGTCGATGCTTGTTTTATTTTCCATTGGCAGGATGGGAATGAAACAAGTGGGGGAGAAGTGTCTGCTTCTCTTGGATGTTCCAATTGTATCGAGCTTGGACATTATGTGTTACCTGCAAGAGTGCAGTGTTGGCCAGTAACCTGTTTTGAGAATGTTATGCTTTTCCTGAACCCGAAGAGAGGTCGGATTCGAGGATGGTGTTGGTTAGAAGTTAATCGGGTGTATATCAACTGTTTTGAGAAGGAGGTTAATTTTCCTGAGGTTGGTGCTAAGGAAGATTGGTTTGTGTCTGCTAAGCAAGTTGATGAATCGGTGCAAGGTGGTGCCGAGTTGTTTATGTTGTTGGCAACTTTGCATATTCGTAAGAAGAAGACGATTGAAGAATTGCCAATAGTTTGTGAGTTTGCGGAGGTATTTCCGGAAGATATAAGTGATTTACCGCCGGAACGTGAGGTTGAGTTTTCAATTGATTTAGTTCCTGGAACTAGTCCTGTATCGATGGCTCCCTATCGAATGTCTGCTTCTGAGTTGAAAGAGTTGAAGAGTCAACTTGAAGACTTGCTCGAGAAGAAGTTTATTCGTCCTAGTGTGTCGCCGTGGGGTGCGCCTGTTCTGTTGGTCAAGAAGAAAGAAGGTTCTATGAGATTCTGTGTTGATTATAGACAACTGAATAAAGTGACGATTAAGAACAGGTATCCACTTCCGAGGATTGACGATCTGATGGATCAGCTGGTTGGAGCTTGTGTGTTTAGCAAAATTGATTTGAGGTCTGGGTATCATCAGATTCATGTAAAGTCTGAGGATATTCAAAAGACTGCTTTTCGGACAAGGTACGGTCACTATGAGTACTCTGTGATGCCTTTTGGTGTGACTAATGCACCTGGTGTATTTATGGAGTATATGAATAGAATTTTTCATGATTATCTGGATAAGTTTGTTGTCGTGTTCATCGACGATATATTGATTTATTCTAAGAGTGAAGAGGATCATGCCGAGCATTTGAAGGTTGTGTTATCGATGTTGAAAGAGAGGAAGTTGTTTGCTAAACTCTCTAAATGTGAGTTTTGGTTTAGTGAAATAAGTTTTCTTGGGCATGTGATTTCGAGTGGTGGTATTTCTGTGGATCCTACGAAGATTGAAGTTGTATCTCAATGGGAAGCTCCTAAGTATGTTGCTGAGATTCGAAGTTTCCTTGGTCTGGATGGTTATTATAGGAAGTTCATTGAAGGATTTTCTAAGTTGTCGTTACCAGTGACGCAGTTGACTAGGAAAGGTCAAGCTTTCATTTGGACTTCGCAGTGTGAAGCGAATTTTCAAGAGCTTAAGAGTAGATTGAATACGGCTCCTATTTTGATTTTACCAGATCCGTTAGAAACTTTCGTTGTGTATTGTGATGCTTCTTTGTTGGGTTTAGGAGGTGTTTTGATGCAAAAAGGGCAAGTGGTAGCTTATGCTTCAAGGCAACTTAAAGTTCACGAGAGGAATTATCCGACGTATGATTTAGAGTTGGTCGCCGTTGTGTTTGTGTTGAAGCTTTGGAGACATTATTTGTTTGGATCGCGATTTGATGTGTTTAGTGATCACAAGAGTTTGAAGTACTTGTTCGATCAGAAGGAATTGAATATGAGGCAAAGGAGATGGTTGGAATTCTTGAAAGATTATGATTTTGGTTTGAATTATCATCCTGGAAAGGCAAATGTTGTAGCCGATGCATTGAGTAGGAAGTCATTGCACATGTCTATGTTGATGATTCGAGAGTTTGAATTGTTGGAGCAATTTAGAGATTTGAGTTTGGCTTGTGAAGCGACGTCTTCATGTGTTAAACTTGGTATGTTGAAGCTTACGTGTGGCATTCTTGACGAGATTAGAGAAGGTCAGAAGTCAGATTTGAAATTAGTCGATGTTAAGACATTGATTAATCAAGGCAAAGGTGGTGACTTTCAGATTGATGAGAATGGTATCATGAGGTGTCGTGATCGAGTTTGTGTTCCGGATGTTGCGGATTTGAGAAAGAGGATTCTCGAGGAAGGGCATAGAAGTGGTTTGAGTATTCATCCTGGTGCTACTAAAATGTATCAAGACTTGAGAAAGATGTTTTGGTGGCAAGGTATGAAGAAGGATGTAGCGGAATTTGTGTATTCATGTTTGACTTGTCAAAAGTCAAAGATTGAACATCAAAAGCCGTCTGGATTAATGCAACCGTTATCTATTCCCGAGTGGAAGTGGGATAGTATCTCTATGGATTTTGTTTCGGGTTTGCCGAGAACATCGAGTAATTGTGAGGCGATTTGGGTCGTTGTGGACAGGTTGACGAAATGTGCTCATTTTATTTCGATGAGGATGGATTATTCGATGGAGAGACTTGCTAAGTTGTACATCGAAAGGATTGTGTGTTTGCATGGTATTCCGTCGAGCATTGTTTCGGATAGAGATCCGAGGTTCACTTCGAGATTTTGGGAAGGTTTGCAAAGTGCTTTGGGTACGAAGTTGCGTTTGAGTTCGGCATATCATCCGCAAACTGATGGTCAAACGGAGAGGACTATTCAGTCACTTGAAGATCTTTTGAGGTCTTGTGTTTTGGAACAAGGAGGAAATTGGGATAGTTTCTTGCCTTTGATCGAGTTTACGTATAACAACAGTTTCCATTCGAGTATTGGAATGCACCTTTTGAGGCTCTTTATGGTTGAAGGTGTAGAACTCCTTTGTGTTGGTACGAATCGGGAGAGAGTGTTGTGGTTGGACCCGAGTTGATTCAAGAGACTACGGATAAAATTAAGATGAATCAAGAGAAGATGAAGGCTTCTCAGAGTCGTCAAAAGAGTTATCATAATAAGAGGAGGAAGGCTTTTGAGTTTGAGAAAGATGAGCATGTGTTTCTTTGAGTTACGCCAATAACGGGTGTTGGTAGAGCTTTGAAGTCGCGTAAGTTGACCGCGTTTCATTGGTCCTTATAAGATTTCCGAAAGGGTGGGTGAAGTGGCATATCGGATTGCATTGCCACCGTCACTTTCTAATCTTCATGATGTGTTCCATGTGTCTCAATTGAGGAAGTATATTGCGGATCCATCGCATGTTGTTCCATTAGATGATGTTCAAGTGAGGGATAATTTGACGGTTGATACATCACCTATGCGAATTGAAGATCGAGAAGTGAAGAAGCTTCGTGGTAAGGAGATTGCTTTGGTGAAAGTGATATGGGGCGGAGCCGCCAATGGAAATATTACTTGGGAACTCGAGGATAAGATGAAAGAATCGTATCCGGAGTTGTTCGTTTGAGTTAAATTTTCGAGGCCGGAAATCTTTTAAGTGGGGGAGAGTTGTAACAACCCAATTTTAGTAATTATTTCTTATATTATTATTACTATATTTTATTTTATTTATTTGGAGTGTTAATTAATTAATTGGTTGTTAGGTAGTATAATAATCGATTGTATTAATTAATTTGGTGTGTTAATTAATTATTTAGTTAATATGAGATACAATGAATAATTATATTAATTAACTTAGTGTGTACATTGTGTTAGTTTAATTTAATTGAACTAATTAGAGATATTTAAATATTAGGTCTTATTGGGCCTATTAATTAAATTAGAGGTATCATGCTTTAAGCCCAAATATAATAATATAAATAGTAAGAGGTGAGGAGAGTGAGAAGTAAGATTCATTTGATCATTTGACGGCAATAGAGAAAGAAAAGAGGAAAAGTAAGGAGAAGAGGGGAAGAACAAGAGAGAAGCAAAGGTTTCCGGAAAATTGAAGAGGTAAGGGGGAGAATCCTTATTATTATGGGTTAGTATAATTGGGGCAATGGGTAGAAATATGTTTAGGTTGAAATCCCTAATTTGCATGATTTTGGAATTGTTAGGTCTTGATGAGTATTCTTGATTTGTGGTGATTTATTTTGTTAAAACTGCAAATTAACGTTATATACTTAGAGTATTGTAGGAGTTATAATTTTCTGAATGTTTGACTTCTTACGAAATCGAAATCGGAGGTCTGAAAGTCCTCCAACGATGAAAAACGCAGAAAATTCTGCATTCTGTTTTATGTTAACCGGTTACCCACCGAGCGTTAACCGGTTACTTGCTTAAAAATCTGCGCAGGAAGTTGATTCTGTTTTATATTAACCGGTTACCCACCGAGCGTTAACCGGTTACTTGCTTAAAAATCTGCGCAGGAAGTTAATTCTGTTTTTGTGTTAACCGGTTACCCACCGAGCGTTAACCGGTTACTTGCTGTGAAAAATGAAAAATTGAGATTTTAAAAGTTGTATTCAATTTGGAATGAAATCTAAGTTTGCGTATTTGATAATTAGCCTATGTTTGTGAATGATATATTGTTATGAATGTGTATATGTACCATTGGTGGATAATTCATAGAGTTGAATTATGGTGATATGTGAAATGTTAAGATGGTAGAGATGATCTTAATTGCATATGTGTTGGTATTTGTACACTCATTCATGGCATGGTCGGCTTCATGGTGGAAGCGGTGAAACTGTGGGTTCACATGGTATTAGACGTTGATCCTTAATTGAAAATAGGCGTAGCAGACGTTGATCCTTAATTGGAAATAGACGTAGTGGCTTGGATTCTAGATATTGAATCGGAAAGCGGTGAAACTGTGGGTTCACATAGACGTTGATCCTTAATTGGAAATAGGCGTAGCAGACGTTGATCCTTAATTGGAAATAGACGTAGTGGCTTGGATTCTAGATATTGAATCGGAAAGCGGTGAAACTGTGGGTTCACATAGACGTTGATCCTTAATTGGAAATAGGCGTAGCAGACGTTGATCCTTAATTGGAAATAGACGTATTGGCTTTGATCTTGTCCGGATCGGAAGCGTGGCTTGGATTCTAGATATTTAATCGGAAAGCGGTGAAACGTTGGGTTCACATTGCGGTACCACATGCATAGAGTCACATGTCTTGCATTGAGTCACATTAGAGTTATGTGATAATTGAATATATGCATTGATGCGATTGTTATGTGTGTATGAGATATAGTAATTGAATTTGGTGAGGTTTGGATACATAATTTGGTAAAATATGTGATTATGTGATAATTATAGTTATGTGTATATTTGAGAATATAACGTTGGATTTTAATATTATACTCCTTGAGTTTTGATGGATGTTGGAACATGTGAAATAAATATTGGTTTGTATTATTTACATGGTTTTACGAAGTGTGATGAATTCCTTAATTGTTGATTTAATCATTGTGCTTTATTATACTTCTTCATAATGATTTGAATTCTCACCCTCTTGTTGGAATGATGCTTTACATGGCATCATGCAGATAATCCAGAGTAGTATTGCTGCAGTGAGTGGACGGTGACTCACTCGAGATTAGCTGGAGAGTTCCGGTGCTTTGTTTTAGAGACTAAGTAGTGAGATAATGCTCTGGTCATGTAACACGGGGTAGATTAGTAGTATTGAACTCATATCTTATTTGGATACGTATTATGTTATTACTTGTGAACATGTTTAATTGCAATTGCTGGTTGAGAGGCCATAATGGCAACGGTTATGGATATGGTTTTATTTTATCTTGAAGAGATTATTGAGAGATGATCATGGTATGGGACATGAATCATTTTATGAAATACATGAGTATTCATTATTTTCCGCTGCGAACGCATATTCTTGAATATTCATGATAATTGGAATGTGTTATTTTAAATGACCAGTTGTATTGTATATTGATGATGAATGATGTTGGTTTTTGAAAGCTTTTAGTTTTTGAAAACGTCGATGTGACGCCCTTTTGTTTATATGCGTGCTTATTTACTCTGATTATATATTAAGTATTTTGGGGTAGAAAAAGGGGTGTTACATTAGTGGTATCAGAGCCTGGTTGGTCCGTCCGGCCAAGTTGTTTAATTATGTTTGTTCCCTAGTATGCGACATGTGTGTGAGAACACTGTCGATGCTTGTTTTATTTTCCATTGGCAGGATGGGAATGAAACAAGTGGGGGAGAAGTGTCTGCTTCTCTTGGATGTTCCAATTGTATCGAGCTTGGACATTATGTGTTACCTGCAAGAGTGCAGTGTTGGCCAGTAACCTGTTTTGAGAATGTTATGCTTTTCCTGAACCCGAAGAGAGGTCGGATTCGAGGATGGTGTTGGTTAGAAGTTAATCGGGTGTATATCAACTGTTTTGAGAAGGAGGTTAATTTTCCTGAGGTTGGTGCTAAGGAAGATTGGTTTGTGTCTGCTAAGCAAGTTGATGAATCGGTGCAAGGTGGTGCCGAGTTGTTTATGTTGTTGGCAACTTTGCATATTCGTAAGAAGAAGACGATTGAAGAATTGCCAATAGTTTGTGAGTTTGCGGAGGTATTTCCGGAAGATATAAGTGATTTACCGCCGGAACGTGAGGTTGAGTTTTCAATTGATTTAGTTCCTGGAACTAGTCCTGTATCGATGGCTCCCTATCGAATGTCTGCTTCTGAGTTGAAAGAGTTGAAGAGTCAACTTGAAGACTTGCTCGAGAAGAAGTTTATTCGTCCTAGTGTGTCGCCGTGGGGTGCGCCTGTTCTGTTGGTCAAGAAGAAAGAAGGTTCTATGAGATTCTGTGTTGATTATAGACAACTGAATAAAGTGACGATTAAGAACAGGTATCCACTTCCGAGGATTGACGATCTGATGGATCAGCTGGTTGGAGCTTGTGTGTTTAGCAAAATTGATTTGAGGTCTGGGTATCATCAGATTCATGTAAAGTCTGAGGATATTCAAAAGACTGCTTTTCGGACAAGGTACGGTCACTATGAGTACTCTGTGATGCCTTTTGGTGTGACTAATGCACCTGGTGTATTTATGGAGTATATGAATAGAATTTTTCATGATTATCTGGATAAGTTTGTTGTCGTGTTCATCGACGATATATTGATTTATTCTAAGAGTGAAGAGGATCATGCCGAGCATTTGAAGGTTGTGTTATCGATGTTGAAAGAGAGGAAGTTGTTTGCTAAACTCTCTAAATGTGAGTTTTGGTTTAGTGAAATAAGTTTTCTTGGGCATGTGATTTCGAGTGGTGGTATTTCTGTGGATCCTACGAAGATTGAAGTTGTATCTCAATGGGAAGCTCCTAAGTATGTTGCTGAGATTCGAAGTTTCCTTGGTCTGGATGGTTATTATAGGAAGTTCATTGAAGGATTTTCTAAGTTGTCGTTACCAGTGACGCAGTTGACTAGGAAAGGTCAAGCTTTCATTTGGACTTCGCAGTGTGAAGCGAATTTTCAAGAGCTTAAGAGTAGATTGAATACGGCTCCTATTTTGATTTTACCAGATCCGTTAGAAACTTTCGTTGTGTATTGTGATGCTTCTTTGTTGGGTTTAGGAGGTGTTTTGATGCAAAAAGGGCAAGTGGTAGCTTATGCTTCAAGGCAACTTAAAGTTCACGAGAGGAATTATCCGACGCATGATTTAGAGTTGGTCGCCGTTGTGTTTGTGTTGAAGCTTTGGAGACATTATTTGTTTGGATCGCGATTTGATGTGTTTAGTGATCACAAGAGTTTGAAGTACTTGTTCGATCAGAAGGAATTGAATATGAGGCAAAGGAGATGGTTGGAATTCTTGAAAGATTATGATTTTGGTTTGAATTATCATCCTGGAAAGGCAAATGTTGTAGCCGATGCATTGAGTAGGAAGTCATTGCACATGTCTATGTTGATGATTCGAGAGTTTGAATTGTTGGAGCAATTTAGAGATTTGAGTTTGGCTTGTGAAGCGACGTCTTCATGTGTTAAACTTGGTATGTTGAAGCTTACGTGTGGCATTCTTGACGAGATTAGAGAAGGTCAGAAGTCAGATTTGAAATTAGTCGATGTTAAGACATTGATTAATCAAGGCAAAGGTGGTGACTTTCAGATTGATGAGAATGGTATCATGAGGTGTCGTGATCGAGTTTGTGTTCCGGATGTTGCGGATTTGAGAAAGAGGATTCTCGAGGAAGGGCATAGAAGTGGTTTGAGTATTCATCCTGGTGCTACTAAAATGTATCAAGACTTGAGAAAGATGTTTTGGTGGCAAGGTATGAAGAAGGATGTAGCGGAATTTGTGTATTCATGTTTGACTTGTCAAAAGTCAAAGATTGAACATCAAAAGCCGTCTGGATTAATGCAACCGTTATCTATTCCCGAGTGGAAGTGGGATAGTATCTCTATGGATTTTGTTTCGGGTTTGCCGAGAACATCGAGTAATTGTGAGGCGATTTGGGTCGTTGTGGACAGGTTGACGAAATGTGCTCATTTTATTCCGATGAGGATGGATTATTCGATGGAGAGACTTGCTAAGTTGTACATCGAAAGGATTGTGTGTTTGCATGGTATTCCGTCGAGCATTGTTTCGGATAGAGATCCAGGTTCACTTCGAGATTTTGGGAAGGTTTGCAAAGTGCTTTGGGTACGAAGTTGCGTTTGAGTTCGGCATATCATCCGCAAACAGATGGTCAAACGGAGAGGACTATTCAGTCACTTGAAGATCTTTTGAGGTCTTGTGTTTTGGAACAAGGAGGAAATTGGGATAGTTTCTTGCCTTTGATCGAGTTTACGTATAACAACAGTTTCCATTCGAGTATTGGAATGCACCTTTTGAGGCTCTTTATGGTTGAAGGTGTAGAACTCCTTTGTGTTGGTACGAATCGGGAGAGAGTGTTATGGTTGGACCCGAGTTGATTCAAGAGACTACGGATAAAATTAAGATGAATCAAGAGAAGATGAAGGCTTCTCAGAGTCGTCAAAAGAGTTATCATGATAAGAGGAGGAAGGCTCTTGAGTTTGAGAAAGATGAGCATGTGTTTCTTTGAGTTACGCCAATAACGGGTGTTGGTAGAGCTTTGAAGTCGCGTAAGTTGACGCCGCGTTTCATTGGTCCTTATAAGATTTCCGAAAGGGTGGGTGAAGTGGCATATCGGATTGCATTGCCACCGTCACTTTCTAATCTTCATGATGTGTTCCATGTGTCTCAATTGAGGAAGTATATTGCGGATCCATCGCATGTTGTTCCATTAGATGATGTTCAAGTGAGGGATAATTTGACGGTTGATACATCACCTATGCGAATTGAAGATCGAGAAGTGAAGAAGCTTCGTGGTAAGGAGATTGCTTTGGTGAAAGTGATATGGGGCGGAGCCGCCAATGGAAATATTACTTGGGAACTCGACGATAAGATGAAAGAATCCTATCCGGAGTTGTTCGTTTGAGTTAAATTTTCGAGGCCGGAAATCTTTTAAGTGGGGGAGAGTTGTAACAACCCAATTTTTGTAATTATTTCTTATATTATTACTACTATATTTTATTTTATTTATTTGGAGTGTTAATTAATTAATTGGTTGTTAGGTAGTATAATAATCGATTGTATTAATTAATTTGGTGTGTTAATTAATTATTTAGTTGATATGAGATACAATGAATAATTATATTAATTAACTTAGTGTGTACATTGTGTTAGTTTAATTTAATTGAACTAATTAGAGATATTTAAATATTAGGTCTTATTGGGCCTATTAATTAAATTAGAGGTATCATGTTTTAAGCCCAAATATAATAATATAAATAGTAAGAGGTGAGGAGAGTGAGAAGTAGGATTCATTTGATCATTTGACGGCAATAGAGAAAGAAAAGAGGAAAAGTAAGGAGAAGAGGGGAAGAACAAGAGAGAAGCAAAGGTTTCCGGAAAATTAAAGAGGTAAGGAGGAGAATCCTTATTATTATGGGTTAGTATAATTGGGGCAATGGGTAGAAATATGTTTAGGTTGAAATCCCTAATTTGCATGATTTTGGAATTGTTAGGTCTTGATGAGTATTCTTGATTTTTGGTGTTTTGATTGTGTTAAAACTGCAAATTAACGTTATATACTTAGAGTATTGTATGAGTTATAATTTTATGAACGTTTGCCTTTTTACGGAATCGAAATCGGAGGTCCGAAAGTCCTCCAACGATGAAAAACGCAGAAAATTCTGCATTTTGTTTTATGTTAACCGGTTACCCACCGAGCGTTAACCGGTTACCCACCGAGCGTTAACCGGTTACTTGCTTAAAAATCTGCGCAAGAAATTGATTCTGTTTTATGTTAACCGGTTACCCACCGAGCGTTAACCGGTTACTTGCTTAAAAATCTACGCAGGAAGTTAATTCTGTTTTTGTGTTAACCGGTTACCCACCGAGCGTTAACCGGTTACTTGCTGTGAAAAATGAAAAATTGAGATTTTAAAAGTTGTATTCAATTTGGAATGAAATATAAGTGTGCGTATTTGATAATTAGCCTATGTTTGTGAATGATATATTGTTATGAATGTGTATATGTACCATTGATGGATAATTCATAGAGTTGAATTATGGTGATATGTGGAATGTTAAGATGGTAGAGATGATCTTAATTGCATATGTGTTGGTATTTGTACACTCATTCATGGCATGGTCGGCTTCATGGTGGAAGCGGTGAAACTGTGGGTTCACATGATATTAGACGTTGATCCTTAATTGGAAATAGGCGTAGCAGACGTTGATCCTTAATTGGAAATAGACGTAGTGGCTTGGATTCTAGATATTGAATCGGAAAGCGGTGAAACTGTGGGTTCACATAGACGTTGATCCTTAATTGGAAATAGGCGTAGCAGACGTTGATCCTTAATTGGAAATAGACATAGTGACTTGGATTCTAGATATTGAATCGGAAAGCGGTGAAACTGTGGGTTCACATAGACGTTGATCCTTAATTGAAAATAGGCGTAGCAGACGTTGATCCTTAAGTTGAAATAGACGTAGTGGCTTTGATCTTGTCCGGATCAGAAGCGTGGCTTGGATTCTAGATATTGAATCGGAAAGCGGTGAAACATTGGGTTCACATTGCGGTACCACATGCATAGAGTCACATGTCTTGCATTGAGTCACATTAGAGTTATGTGATAATTGAATATATGCATTGATGCGATTGTTATGTGTGTATGAGATATGGTAATTGAATTTGGTGAGGTTTGGATACATAATTTGGTAAAATATGTGATTATGTGATAATTATAGTTATGTGTATATTTGAGAATATAACATTGGATTTTAACATTATACTCCTTGAGTTTTGATGGATGTTGGAACATGTGAAATAAATATTGGTTTGTATTATTTACATGGTTATACGAAGTGTGATGAATTCCTTAATTGTTGATTTAATCATTGTACTTTATTATACTTCTTCATAATGATTTGAATTCTCACCCTTCTGTTGGAATGATGCTTTACATGGCATCGTGCAGATACTCCAGAGTAGTATTGCTGTAGTGAGTGGACGGTAACTCACTCGAGATTAGCTGGAGAGTTCCGGTGCTTTGTTTTAGAGACTAAGTAGTGAGTCAATGCTCTGGTCATGTAACACGGGGTAGATTAGTAGTATTGAACTCATATCTTATTTGGATACGTATTATGTTATTACTTGTGAACATGTTTAATTGCAATTGTTGGTTGAGAGGCCATAGTGGCAACGGTTATGGATATGGTTTTATTTTATCTTGAAGAGATTATTGGGAGATGATCATGGTATGGGACATGAATCATTTTATGAAATACATGAGTATTCATTATTTTCCGCTGCGAACGCATATTCTTGAATATTCATGATAATTGGAATGTGTTATTTTAAATGACCAGTTGTATTGTATACTGATGATGAATGATGTTGGTTTTTGAAAGCTTTTAGTTTTTGAAAACGTCGATGTGACGCCCTTTTGTTTATATGCGGGCTTATTTACTCTGATTATATATTAAGTATTTTGGGGTAGAAAAAGGGGTGTTACAAGATCAGGCTGTCCTATATTTGTTTATGTTGCGTATCTTAATGTTTTTATTTTTTATTTTATGATGAATCGCCTTTTGCTGTTGAGGCTTTTATGCCAAGTATTTTTGTAATTCTACTGCTTATAAATGAGTTATTTTATTTGTTATGTGGTTCAAAATGTTTTGATAGTTGTGAGTAGCATCCTGTTTGGTGATTATTTGTGACTTATTTAATTAATTTTCGAGTCGGGAAGAAGGGTGTTACTATTCCTACCTTTTGAATTGTTGTAACCTCATCTACCTTTATTGTGGTTCCATCTTACTTTGCCTTTCTTTTCTTTTGCTGATTGTGCATGTAGAGCTACATCACCTTTCGTCTTATCTACAGATCTTTTAATAATTATTTGTTCATGAGATTCAAGCGTCGCTTGAAGCTCTTCTTTTATCATGCTTGACATGTCTTTCGAATCTTCTATGGATACACATGGTCGAATTTTAGAAGTAATGACCACAAGATCTTTACAACTATCGATCTTGATGTTGACATTTCTCCACATATCTTGATTTGATTCACCGGTCTTGTTATCACAGTGAAGAAATCAACCACACTTTCACTTTCTTCTATCTGAAGCAATTCATACATTCTTTTGTGAGTTTGTAACCTCACATTTTTCACCTTTTCAGCACCTCCAAAAGATTTTTCTATGATGTCCCATGCTTCCTTCGATGAATATGCATCACCGACTTTCTCAAAGTTATTTGGATCAACGCATTTATGGATTATAAAGACGGTTTTATAATCTTTATTCTTCAAATCTTTATATGCAACCTTTTGTTCATCTGTGACATTGTTGTTAATTGGTTTCACTCCATTCTTCACAAGATCACAAACATCTTGATATCAAAAGACAACCTTCATCTGCTTACACCAATTATCATAATTACTACCATTCAAAATAGGAAGATTTGTTGAAAAATGTCCGTTTGAATGAGAAGACATTGCTCTATACTTCTCAAGAATCGCATCAAGTGCTCTAGATACCAGATGTTGGAATCGATCTTGATGAAACAAGATTCAATCACTTTCTTGATTGATCCCAAATCCTTGTTCTTCACTCTTCACTCGAGTAATTCAACCACATCTTAGTTGCAAGATAATTCCTTTTGCACAATGATTTGAAAAGAAAGAACATTTTGAGAAAGTAATAATTTTGAGAGAAGAAGAATGTATGGAAGTGAAATAAAAAATGTTTATTAACCAATTTGTCAAAAACTCATTCTCTAAATTTTGTGTGTATTTCGCTACTAAACAAACACAATGTGTTTTCCTATTTAGAATGAGATTACTTGCCCATCAAACAATCTCAAACTAACTAACCAACTAAATTCGACAAGTTGTATACAATTTTGGCCAAACACATGCAAATTCAACTACTACTTAAACTATCTTCGACTCTATCAACTTACCACTCCGAATCTGTCAAATCCTAACTTTAGAAACATGCTTAACACAAAGAATCACATATTTCATAATTTTAAAACATTTTATAACTAATTTCTAAATTGTTTTTTAATTTATTTCATAATTCAAAACAATTGATGAAAATAACTTATACCTTACTAGATAATTAATCTTCACACATTATTGGTTTGCTTGTCGGTTTCTTCTGCATTGATCGGAAAACATTATTGGTTGCCAAGATTTGACGCTTGTTAAGGTTTTTTGTCATTAAAATTTTTTCCAGTGCAATATGGCTTTTTCCTGAAACCACAAATATTTTGTTATTCCCTTTCTGGATACTTACAGCGTACTGTTTAAGTCCTATCTTTCCTTGTCCTATCACATGAGACAACTTCTAAGATAAACGAAGACCATGGCTAAATAAAATGAAGCTTGTTTTTTGTTTTTTACATATATAATTAATATAATCCGAAAGAAAAAGACGAAGAAGCCAGAGAAGAAAAATGAGAGGCTGTGGTGTGTGGTGTGTGGTGTGGGTTTAATTATATTCACAAATTAATATTTGAATAATAATTCGGACTTTATCCGTATTTATATTTTGTGGTTTTGCCCTTTCTATTAGATTTCCCATTTTGTCCTCTTCTGTAATAATACAGTTATTATTTCAAAATTGCCTTCCCTGACTGACATGGTTGTTCTTTCTCATAAACCTTTCCACTCTTTTCATTTCATCTCTAACAGTTTCCCGCCAGATTTTGAATTTGTTATTAATGGAGAGATTTTATAGTTATTCTGATCAGCGTGACGACGATAGCAATAGCAATCCGAGTACTTCGCAAGTTGATTTCAACGACGTGTTTGGGGGACCACCGCGGCGGTCATCGGGGTTCAGTGGAGAAGAAGGTGAACCGGGTTGGTGTAGGTGGCCGGTGGAGAGTGAGAGAGAGAAACCGGTGTTCGGTGATGATAGTGGAGTTAGAAGACGTTACACAAACAACAAAAAAGCTAAAGATTTTTTTGATGATATATTTGGAGGAGAAGAATCTCAGTCTCAGAGTCCGAGCGGGTGTTCAACGCCAAAGAAACGCGACGGTGATGGTTTCAGCCCCGCTCTTCAACCACTTGCGTCTTCTCTGCCTCCATCCTTCAGGTTTTCTTTTTTCTTTGCACTTTTTCTATGTAATGTATCTGTGTCAATATCGTGTTTCTGGTGTTCGAGATTCATAGCTTTTTTCCGCTATTGTTTAATATGTTGGTTATTTGATGATGATAGTATAGTTTCTTGTTTTGGCTATTTCTAATATCATTATCATAGCAATGCATTAATGACTTGATGTTCATCTTCAATTTGCCTATGATGTTTACACCTTCCAAATTCAACTGATCAGCCTTCCTGCCACATCGACTAGAGCGGCGGACCTTCGAATATTTGGTTCACCTCCTAGTAGTAGAAATCCGCTCGACGACAATGATATCGGTCCTTCAAATGGATTAGCTTTCTCAGATTCTCATCTATCTCGATTTTCGGCTCAACATAAGGAGCTGCGAGAGGATTTGAAACCGTCTAACAGGCAGAGTCTGCTATCGAAGGAGTTTTCAAACTTGGGCGTATCTGATGAAGTAAACAAAGGAAACAATTTGAAACAGGACACATCGGTTAATGATGTTTCTCCTGATAATAATGATAATACCAGCAATGATAAGTTTCATTTTTCAATATATAAATGGGCGAGTAAAGGGGTGACTTTGGCGACGCCTCTTAGGACGGAGAGAAACTCAAGGACAAAAAATAAGTTTAAACTCGAGAAATGCTCGAGGGCTGAGGACTGGATCGTCACTGAGATTACCACTCAAAATGATAGTCCCGCAATATACAATGAATCTTCTTTGGCTAGAAATGAAAAACCAGATGTGTCGAAAGCTACATCCGCTTCCATTCAAAACAAGGTAGATTCAGACCAGACTGGAAAACATATAGTTTCGGCAAAAGCTTCAATTGATTCAGTGAGCAGCCGTCAAACACTGTTCAAAGATGTTCTTGTCAGTTCTATCACAAAAGAGTCCAAAGCAGAATCAAATTCTCGCTCTACAGGTGAGATAGTTTTCTATGGAAAAACCGAAGCAGCAAATGAAACTCAGAAACATGAGTCCAAATCATTACATTCTCTGTTCGGTAAAAGTAATAAGAAACAAGGTAAATCCGTCTTTGGCATTCTTCTTTCGTTCTGTGTGTGAGAGAAATTTACCACTCTGTGATGATTGTCAATAGTTTATATGTCAGATGGTGATGAGATAACTAGAAAGGCAAGAGATGAAAAGACGGCGAAAAGCTCAAAGAAGTTGTCTTCTAATCTTGATATTCCTATCAATCCAAAAAAGCAAGGTAAAGCCGTCTTTGACATTTTTTTGTGTGTGAGAGAGATTTACCTGCCTGTGATAACCGTCAATAGTTTTGTCAGATTATGACGAGATAACTAGAAATGAAAGAGAAGGAAACACGGCGAAAAGCTCAAAGAACCTGTCTTCTAATTTTGATATTCCTATGAATCCAAAGAAGCAAGATGAAAAGCGAAAGACGTTTCCCATTAGAGGTGTAGAATATACCAAAGCTACTTCTCAGGCTTTGTTAAGCCCGGGCAGAAGTATGGGGAAAGGCCGAGTTAAAGGAAAGGTCAAAGACTTCGTTCAAATATTCAACCAAGAAGCCGAAACAAAACCCAAAGCCGGCTCAAAATCTCGACTTCAGGGTTATGCATACAAGCAGAAAGGAGCTGTAAGGGCAAATAATGATGTAAGTGTTGTCGCAGCTGAAGAAGATGACCAGAAGAGAAAACTCACATTATTAACGAGGATTGCAATGTTATTCGATGTTTAAGATTTGTTTCAATCCTCGCAGGTGGACGGTGAAGCTGAACAGTCCCGGACGGAGATCTCTAACATAGAGATCACGGATGTGCCTGCCAATAGTTTTTCACAGCAGGATGATATCTCAGCATCAGGTACTGCTTAGTTATCGAAACCTCAGTTTTCTGACAGTTGAGAATGGACTAACTTGAACATCTACGGAATTATGAATATACTAGTCCCGGTTAGGGGAATTTTGTATATAAGATTTGGATGAATACTTGATGATTAAGTTATGTGATTGAACAACTTGATTTTGTTAGCAGAAATTCATGACATTTCATTTGCGGAAGATATAGGAGATAAAGACGAGTCCTTCCATGAGAATTTCACGGTATTCCATTGTTTATAATTTCTTTTAATACTTCCATGTGCGTATATGGATAAGCAAGCACCTGATTTTGAATTTGCAGATACATGTATTATCCCAAAATGAGGATGAGGTCTCACAGAACCAAGAAATTCAAGAAATCCAAGTAATTTGCGACTTACCTACACATGTTTTTGTTTATATCAACTTGTAGAAGAACAAAGATATTAAGCATATGTTTCTGTACACAATGTAGGTTATTGACAAGAAGATACAACAATGGTCTAAAGGGAAGGAAGGAAACATACGCTCGCTGCTGTCAACATTACAATACGTAAGAAGAAAATTCCATTTGATTGAAAATTCAAAATCTTCTTGCCTGTTAACAACAATAAAGTCCAAATCATAGATTTTGTTAATGTTTTTAAATCCTTTGTTTCATCTAAGTATGTACTCATTTTAAAATGGCTTCCATCATGAACAAAGGTTCTTTGGCCAAACTGTGGCTGGAAGCCTGTGCCTCTCGTCGATATAATTGAAGGGAATGCGGTGAAAAGGTCTTATCAGAGAGCTTTACTCAGTCTGCATCCGGATAAGTTGCAGCAAAAGGGTGCGACTTCAGACCAAAAATACATCGCAGAAAAAGTTTTTGATATTTTACAGGTAATATGTTTGTGCAACTTATTAGCATTACTATAATTATGGCTTATCAATTAAGTTCATCATGTATTACAAAAATTAAATGCAGGAGGCATGGACTCAATTCAACATGGTTGGTCAACTCTAATATGCCTGTCAATACTCAATACCAACATGAGAAACTATCTTCTACAGTCTGTCTACAAGGGTATATGTGTTGTACTTATTGGAACTGTAAGTGTTCTTCATATTTCTGTAATTGAATTGTAAAAAAATATAAATGAATTACTCCTCTGGTATGTATACAAATTATAAAATATTAGTCATTTTTTTTCTTACAGAGCAGTTTTTTTTGTTTTTTTTTTTTTATGTATTAGTACGGTAAATATATCAGTAGGAAATGCAAGGCAACTCTTATTCAAAGTTATGGTCTATATAAATTTTCTTTGTCCCAGTGACTTTTATTCAAAGTTCATTATTCATTTCATTGATGCATATTCCTAATGCTATATATCAATGCATACAGTTTTACGATTTAGAAACTCACAGTATAGAATACCAATCATATAGTGTTATGGTGCATGTTTATGCATGTATTATATTTTTTATAATAATATGTGCAACAAATTAATCTCATTAATTAATATAACTACTTTACATTTTATTTTATCCTAAATGTAAATGTAAAACAATCAATCTATCTATATACTTTTTTTTTAAATTTTGGTATGACATCACGACCAGGTAATTTAAGAGGATCAATCTTGCCGTCTACTAGTGAAGTTATGTTTAAAGTCAGAGCAAAACTCTGTATAAACTGTATTAACACAAAAGTTATTAATATCTAATAGAATTCGAATCTGAGGCCTTGAGAGGAGCACACTCTCGGAATTCAAGCTTCCACCACTAAATTAATTTTTTGGAATTCAATCTATCTGTATACTTGTTTTTATACTTGTTTTTGTTTTTGGTTGAAACCTATTTACTACAACAAAGCCTGAAATGGCAGGCCAAAGCCCTCGGGGCAAATAAACAAAAAGCCCAACATGTTTGCTGATTGCACTTTAGTATTACTTTCAAACCCTTAAATTTTTAAAAATACCCCTCACGTCTCGCGTATCGTCTGGATTTCAAAATTTGGACGCATCCAATGCACAAATAAGATTTAGAATTACGGACGCATCCAATGCACTCTCCTATAATACGTAGTGTGTATGAATTTCAAAATTTTAATAATATAGCGTGCATTCGAATTTCAAAATATTGATAGTGTCTGAATCTCAAAATCTAAACATAGTTTCGATTTCAAAATTTGAACTGAATCCAAATTTTAAATTAAAAACAGGATTATTTGTACATTAGATGTATGTCAGGTAAACTTGAATTCTCTTGTAATATATATTGGGTCGGACTTCAAAATCTATAATGTAAATGATTTTAAAAAAATAATAATAAAAATGTAAGTGGATTTGGTCAATGGTGTGAGTTGTGAGGGGGTAACATAGCCGTTGGGTAATTTCTACCGAACACCATTACGTGCCCTTCTGGTGGGGGTGAGTGAGCCTTTGGATTCTTTTTCTTAACGGTAAGCAAAACAAAACAAACAAAGCAAAGTAACCCTCCAATCCAAACAACAACACAACACACCAATTGCTTAACGTTACCCAACCATTCTGACTACGACCCTTCGCCTTCCCTCATTAGTACACCTACTACTATTTCAGGACATTAATTCCTCACTCACTACACTAACTTCAAATTTCAAAAAAATAATCCAACAATACCGAAAATGCCCATTTCAACCAAGCTTCAGGTTCGTTCTAAACCGCGAGCTATTCTGAAACCAGGCGGAAACATAGTTCCGGTTCATGAAGAAACAACGAAACATAACAAGAAGAAAACACAGGGTCCCAGAAAACAAGTTACGGAAATTTCTGACTCCGTTGTTGTCGGAAGTAACGTGTGTTTGGATTTAGACACCACGTGTTCCTCGGATTCGTCTTCTGTCAAAAAGGTCAACTCTGCGAATGGAAATGGAAGTTCAAAGATGAAGCGCAACGGGTTTAAGCCGCCGGTGAGGGTTGTGATCGATGCTGCCCACGTGTCTCCGCCTTATAAGGGCTCACCACCGTCCAAGACATGCGATTGGATCACACCAAATTCAGGTAAATCATTTATAATGGATGAGTTTATACATAATAATTATAAACTCATGGTTGATGATAAATAAATATTAGTTTATTAAATTTGTATTGGTTGATAAAATTCGGGATTAAACTAACTTATAAATATAAAATAATAGAAGAATGTATTTAACTAATATTTATTAACTTTTCAATTAATATAATTATGATAATTTCTTTTTTATAATAATAGTCTTCTATATTTTAGTTCATATATAACCAAAATTATTTTTAAGAGACACAACATTATTTTACCTAGTCTTTATATTATTTGTAGAAGATATTATTTTATTTTTGGTACTAGGAATTAAAAGTGAAACTTCTACATGATTTAAATTTCAACTATAAAAATTTTAAATTAAATTATAAATTTATTAAAAAAAAATTACTGTAAACTCAAATATATCTTCTACGTAATTTAAATTTCAAATATATCTTTTTAAACATATGAATTTATGTGTTACTATAAACTCTTATTTTAAATGAATTTATCTTTCCCAACAAACAAGATGATGAACAAATAATTGGCTCATTTAGATTTAATCAAGTATACCACCATGACACTCTAACTGAAATACTATAAATTCATTTATTAATAAGCTTCATAACATTCTTTCTAGTTCTATTTATAAAATTAAAAAAAATTATTGAATATTATTATACAATTTTTATATATTAATTATTTAATAAATTAAAAAAAGACTATGCACTGACAGTATAAAATATTTTTATATTTTCAATCAATAAGAGACGTGCATTCTGCCAAATCACATATTTAATTTTAAAATATTAATATGATATGACAGAATGTTATAATTCTATTGGATGATAGTGTAAAGAAAGTTTACATTGACAGTGCATTACCTTTAATCTCTTAATAAATATAAAAAATAAACTTTTTTCTTATAAATATGATCAGAGTTAATATTATCTTATATCCTTTAAATAAGAGATATTTAGATCAACAAAATTTAAATTTAATATATTTAAATTTTATATTAAACTAAATTTATCAATTTTTTTTTATAAAAAAGAATCAAGGGAAAATTGTTTAGAAATTTTAACAACTACTCGATAAAAGCATTTTATTTTATTTTTTTCTTTAAAATAATTGTCATTCTAAAATATTATTGTTACATTTTTTCTATTATTATATTTTTATATATTAAATTTTTTCTGTTTAATTCTTTCACTAAATTTAATTTATAAAAGTAATTGATAAGTAATACTAAGTTTATAATTAAAATTAACATATTTAATTTTTTTCAAAACTTTACGCATTTCAAATAATTAAAATTGATACAATTGAAATATATGATCAATTATAGTTTCTATTTTAAAATTAATTTTGTTTTGTATTTTATACAAATATTTGGAAACAAAATAACTGGTAGAATGATAATAAAAAATTTCTTAAACTAATTTTGTTAATTATTAATTTTTTATAATAGTAATTTTACTAAATTGTTGTTATCTATTACTAGTATCTTTTTGTATTAAAAAATTATAGGTATGTTTTTCACTATTATACATTTAAAGTTTAATGTACTGTTTCGGTATTAGATATCATTAAAAATTGGTCAAAGAAAATTGGTGTATTTTATCTGAAGTTTTGAGTAACTTTTGTTCATAATTGAGATAAAAGAAAGTACTAATATTTTTAGAGTAATGATATAATATTATTTAGAGAGACAGGTGTAAAAATAATTAATATTACACTAAAATTAGAAATATTATTTATTTAAACAATTCTTTTTATTATAGTTATAGCATGTAAAATAGCCGAAGGACTATTATTATAAAAAAAACTGTTCATTAATTAATGAATTCTCATTAAACTGGTCGATAATAGGAAATTTCATTAAATTGGACTTGTACTAGTACTTGTTTACTGGTCTTACATTCATTTAATGAGAATAATATTCCTGATATGGAAAAATGTTTATAAAGAATAACACATGTAGACAGTGGTTTCTTTTAGTTCTGAAGAAAGTATTTTGAAGATTTTTTAGTCTGTTTGAAAAGGTAATTGAAACTTTTTAAGGAATTTAAAATTTTAGATAATTTAAATGATTTTTTAGTCTGTTTGAAAAGGTCATTGAAACTTTTTTTAAATTTTTTTTTATTTGGATAAAATATTAAAATAATTTATTATTAAATTTTTGGGTTATTTTTATTGGTAAATTTTAATTAAATTTAAAATATGAAAAATTGAGATTAATTTGCAAATTTTGAAAATTTAAAAGATTAATTTGTAAATTTTGAAAATTATTAAGGATTTATTTGTAATTTATTAAAAAAATTGGAGGATAAATTTGAATTTTTCATAAAATATGAGGACTATTTTACAAAATTTAAAAATTTAACGATAAACAATTTAACATTCGTATTTTATATATATATATATATATATATATATATATATATATATATATATATATATATATATATATATATATATATATATATATATATATATATATATATATATATATATATATATATATATATATATATATGATAAAATAGCAATTTCAAAACTTAAATTTAACTTGAATAAAATACTTTATAAATTTACATCATTTTAATAATTTTTCAAAAATTATATCAAAATAATGGATTTTGATGAAGTCATTTTAAATTTTTGTAAAATATTATTTTCCTTCGTTAAAATATTTCATTCAAACACATTTTTAGACTACTTACAAAAAAAAATCACACACAATATTGTTGAAATAATGTAAGTAGTCAATAGTAAATGGTAGTATCTAAACTCTTTCTATTTGACATTTTTCTAATTCTACTTCAATTTTCTTTTATTATAAATCATTTTGAATTTTTTTACGTGTATTAAGAAAAATAATGATCGTTGTATGAAAATATCAAATTATGAATATTTTTAATGATATATGAAATATAGATTTATACAATTTAAAATAGAGATAGTAATAAATTTTTAAAAATATATTAAAAAATATATCATTAATTATTCTTTTGATAATGTAAAGTGATTTATATTATAATATAAATTATTTTTCTAAAATAATTTATAATAAAAAAACCAAGGGAGTATTGGTTATGAATTTAATATGAGATTCCTTAATATGTTTGCGAGGACTAATCATTTATGGTGATATTAAAATCATAATTACACATTAAAAAAACTCTATCCTCTCTTTTCACTCTGAAAAATTAGGGAAAAGTTCTACACAAGAAATCTAATACAAAATTTAACCTAACAAAAGTTTCCACGAGAATAAATATTATTTTTCAAATAAGGTGGATGATCTATTTATATAGATGAATTCATCCAAAAAAAAACTTAATTTAGACCAAATCAAATTTTTATTTAACAAAATTTTTAAGTAATATAAATTAAATTAGGAGTGTTCGCAGTGCGGTTTTGAAGTTAAAAATCATTTGAATGGCATAAGAAAAAAATATGTAATTTAGTTTAGTTTGTTTTAATTTGATTTATTTGATTTTTTACAAGATTTTTATTGCGTCATACATACATATATAAAAAATAACATAATTTTATATTCAATCATTCATACATTATCAAATAACAAATTCGTTATATTTGGACAACAATTTCCCATATAATATATAAATATCAAATTCAATGGAATATAAAACATAAAAGAATATTAGAAATATTATAATGAATAAAAAAAATAGAAGAGATGAGAGATTAGAGAATATGAAAAGGAAAAAACAGAAGAGAAGAGAGATTAGAGAAGAAAATGTGTGATAAAAATGAAATTAGAAGAGAGAACAGTAACATAAAAATGAGAAGATAAAAAGGAAAGAATATAAGAGATGACAATTAGAGAAGAAATAGCGATGTGTGATACACTTAAGAGAGATTTGAGAAGACAGAAAAAGAAAAAACGGAAGAGATGAGAGATTAGAGAAGAAGATGTGTGATAAAAACGAAATTAGAAGAGAGAGCACTAACATAAAAATGAGAAGATGAAAAGGAAATAATATAATAGATGAGAAATTAGAGAAGAAATAGCGATGTGTGATACAGTTAAGAGAGATTTGAGAAGAGTTTCACTGAAGTCCTAAGTATGAGGAAGAGAAAATCGTTCCTAATTGTAAGGGTAAGACATAATAGGTTTGAATTTTGATGTGATGTGGGTTAACTGAAATTTGGATCGTAGCATAATGCGGTTTAATTCGATTTGGTTCTGTTAAATCGTAACCAAACTAAACCACACGGTTGTGTTAGAAAATACTTCAAACACATCCGAATCAAATATAATTTTTACAGTTTTTGATGCGGTTTGCAGACCGATTCGATTTTGAACACCCTAAATCCAATTAAAATTTATAATCAATATAAATTCAATTAAATTTTTTCACCATTCTAATAATTAAACATTTTTCAAACCAAAATCTCTTCAAAACAATGAATAAATCAACCACTACTAGATTACACAAGCAAACACAAAACTAAAATGTGCTCAATAACTTTCGAGACTTCTAACTTAATATTTTGCTTAAAAAATAGATAAATCCAACTGTAATACATTGTTTATGGGATTGAGAACATCATTTTCAACAAAACTGCTAAATTCCCTACTCATTAAGAAATGTAATTTCATTGTTAACAGACCCTGTTTACACTGCTTTCCATGACCAAGAATGGGGTGTTCCAGTTGTTGATGATGATACAAAGCTTTTTGAGCTTCTAGTATTTTCACAAGCATTAGCAGAACACACTTGGCCAACCATTCTTAACCACAGAGACATATTCAGGCAAGTCTCTATCTCTATTACCATGTCTACTAATTTTTTTCCAACCACCATGCATGTATTTGACACTTATTTGTTAACCTATTATTCTAGGAAGTTTTTCGAAAACTTTGATCCATCCTCAATCGCAAAGTTTAATGAGAAGAAGTTAGTAACACCAAAAGTAAATGGCAACCCTTTGTTATCAGAACAAAAGCTTCGCGCCATTGTGGAAAACGCTAAACAATTACTTAAGGTAGTAAATTAATCATCTGTTCATCTGAATCAACCATATTTTTGTACGTAAACTAATTATACATTTTCCGTTGTTTTATAGCTTCAGCATGAGTTTGGTTCATTCAGCAATTACTGTTGGAAATTCGTTAACAACAAACCGATAAAAAATGAATTTCGATACGGACGACAGATACCTGTGAAAACTCCGAAAGCCGAACTCATTAGCAAGGATTTGATGAGAAGAGGCTTCCAATGTGTTGGACCAAAAGTAGTTTATTCATTCATGCAAGTATCAGGGCTAGTTAATAACCATTTATTAACATGCTTCAGGTGCCAACAATGCAACGTGGGAATGAAAAATGAAATTAAAACTGAATAGGTTAAGGAGAAAAAGACATAGTAAAATGTAAGGTTGGTTGTATTTGTTGATTCTTTCTTAACATGTTTGTAGTTTTATGTAACCAGAAAATGATAGGTCTTATCTTGTGTTTTTTTATGTCCCCACGTGAAATTGTATGTTTGTTTTGGGATAGGTTGTTGTTATGTTCTGTGTTTCTCTGTTCTGTAATAAATTTATAACACAATTGATAATGTTTCTATGTCCCACTTTTTATTTATGATGTTGCACTTTTTTGAAGACCAGTGTCCTAAGTTTAATAGGTAAGAAGAGAGGGCTCTCAAGAGTGCTTTTGATAGGTGCCTAATGTTAGGGTCCTTCCTTTGCCTCATTGGTCATTGCTCATAAATCATAATGGGTTTTCATTAGTCAATTTTGTACTATGAAAAAACATTATTTTGGTTTTGATCTAATTGTAAAAAAAGTCTACAATGACTTTTCATTTTCAACACAATTTTATTAATTTTTTTTTTCAAATTTACTTTCTAATTAATATTATGTGCATCACTCTAAATACAATATATTCTATATCGAGTAGATGACAAGAAAAGTTAAATAAATAACAATGATAATCAAAGAAAACAATTTAAAGGATAATGATTTTGTTAGAACAACAACCGGTAAAAAAGAAGTAAATAAAAACTTAAATTGAAAAAAATGAATATAATATTTATTTGCGTAGTTCAGTCAATTATGCATATTTTTGGGATTATATAGAAACTACATTTTCATATTATTTTTTAATGAATTAATCTGTCAGTGTTACATGTCATATATAATATTATGACCCAGATTACAAATATACCCCTAAATCATTATCGTGGAGGACTATTGAGCCTTACACCCAACTTGCCTCCACAACAATTTGGCTTAACACATGTTTAGCTCGATTGCCAGTTGATTGCAGTAAAGTAGCAAACAAAAGTAAGTATTTTAATTTTTATCGTCTCCACATAAATTAGTGCGATATCAATGTCATTCAATGGCCTCTAAGATTTTAAGCTTGGGTATGTAAGATTTGAATTTAAAACTAAGCTATGTAAAACAAATGATTAAATAAATAACGATTCAGAGAGATCTGAGAGCTTTACAGGATTGAATTTCATCCACCAGTTATGCACAATCTAAACATTCATCAATATCATCACGTATCGCTCACAACAGGGTTCGTGTCTAAACTTCCGTCGAGAGTTCTACTGTATTGTTCAATCGACGATTTCTCATCCTATCAAACAATATGAAGCATTAAAACTTGATACTCACGTGAATATTAAATCTAAATCTATGTATAGAGTTTAGCGTCTAACAGATGATTATCCTAGATCTAGATTTGAAGAGTATTTCTCAATAACGGTTCAAATTAATAGATAAACAAGTAAACAAGGATAACATCGATATAGATTCGTGAATAGATTATACATAACACCATGATTAATAAAAATACATACATACTACAAAAGTGAACTTACATACAATCCCAACAAGAAAGAGATTTAAGAAAAGAATGAAGATGAACAAACATCCACCGTGATTTTTCAACGATAGAGGCAAATCCCACTCTGGATCTTCAAGAAGCACCCTCACTTGTTGTTTTCTAAGAATCTATCTCTCATATTTATACAAAATTGAGAATTTATTGTCTTGCCCGGCGAGCATGGTCTCGCCCGGCTAAAGTCACTTTAAGTGCCTTCCATATAGCAGAAATGCAGCAAATCGTCTTCAGCATAATATCTTCACTCGCCCGACGAACAAGACCTCGCCCGACGAACTCAAAGTTACAAGCCCTCTCCGTACGATCAAAGCAAGTTTTGCCCCTGGATTTCATTTCTTTTAGCTCGCCCCGAGTTCACCAACGCTCGCCCGACGACCATGCCAGAACTTCTCATCTTAGCTTTGTTCCTTATTATTTGAATTGTGTCTCTTCCTATGGTTTCTTACACCATTTCCTGCATACTAACATACAAATCAAGGATACCAAAGCTAATTGCAATTTATATGATATTCGGTGGAGAACATGGGGAATTCAACAACGAAACCGGAAAATAGTCCGAAAAATGCCAAGTTTTTATATACCAATTATAGCCCAATTTAGCACTTATCAAACTCTCCCAAACTTTAAACTTTTTTTGTCCTCAAACAAGAATTTTTCTAACCTAAAGAAAAAAGAGCAACTATCAAGAAATCATGATCAACAAGTTTTTAGAAATGAAAACAAATGTATGGTTTAAATTAAAAAAGTACAAGCAAAGTGATGCTTACCACTATACTACAACGAAACCATGATTATGAAACAAATTTTAAGCACAAAACACATGTCAAAGTTCTAATGAAACACAAATTCAAAAATGAATTACACCTAACACACAACTTCATTCATGGATGAAGAACAAACATGAGAGACTTGACTCACATCTAACAATCTTGCTAACATCTAGATCAAATAATGCATTCATAAAAAAAAATCATATTGAAAGCATAAAACACAAATCACAAGGACTTCAAGGGTTCTAATGTGGCTTGGGTAACAAAGAAATGTCATTTCTTAAGGTAATTAAAATAAAAATATTGCCTAATCATATGAGAGAGATCATTTCTCAAATTCTCAAGCATTCACAACTTATTACCTTTTCCTCATTGCTCAAATGTTACACCTTTTCACATAACTTATTAGCACAAAATCTTTTTGCTATTTTTTCTTTTCTTTTATTTTTCTCCTTTTTTTTCTTTCTTTTTTTTTCAAATATTTATTTTTCTTTCTCAACCTCTTAGCAACCAACATTTTCCCCCAACTTGAATACAATCAAACATTGTAATATGAATGCTCCTAAATTTTCTAAGACAAGGATAAAAATTCAAACCATAATTTATGGTTGAGAGTTCAAGAAAAAAGTTCAAAATTCAATCTAAAATCAACAATGAACTAATTAGTTATGCACAAGTTCAAAAAGTTAACATCAAAATGGATCCTGACACAAGGCTCAAAGGGGGTAAGCAAATTCTCACTCACTCACAAGGTAGGCTACTTTTTGGTCAAGTGGTTGTGCTCAAAACCAAACAAAATGCCTTGATCATTTTCATGCTTTCATACAATTCAACACAAATGAAAGATTAAACATAATAAAACCGAGTTAAAACAAGGATTATTGGTATCAGGTGCATATAGTAAACAATGGATGTTTCCTCACCTTTGATTATGATTTAAAGTGATTCAAAGATGAACATGTATTGCAAAAGAATGAATGGCATGATATTTATACAAATTACAAGTTTCATATTCATGCTATATTCTAGAAAGTATTAAACATGCACCTTGACAATGTATCAAATTTTCAGCTCATATCATTATCATACAAATGCAAGTTGAAACACTCAAACTTGAAATCACTCAATGCTTTTTTAAGCCATTCAAAAACAAACTTTGAGAACAAACATAGAAATTTCTAAAACTATTGAAATTAAACTAAACTACTATATTATCTACTTGAAACAAATTAAACTAAACAAGTACAAAACAAGTATCTATACAATATAGACAAGTTTATATACAAGTATCTATATAAGTATCTATACACTATACACAAATGTACAAAGCTTAAAAAGGACATAAACAATTGCGATGCTTTCAATATCTAAACACCAATCTCCAACAACAACGCCATTTTGTTGATTGCAGTAAAGCAGCATGCAAAAGTAAATATTTTAATTTTTATCATCTTCATAGGGATTAATGCAATATCAATGCCGTTCAACGGTCTCTACGATTTTAAGCTTAGGTGTGTAACATTTGAATTTAATGCTAAGAGCTTTACATGATTGAATTTCATCCACCGATCGAACATGTAATTTACCAACCAGTTATGCACAATCTAAACATTCATCAATATCATCACGTATCACTCACAATAGAGCTCATGTCTAAACTTTCGTCGAGAGTTCGACCGTATTGTTTAATCGATGATCTCTCAGTCTATCAAACAATACGGAGCATTAAGACTCGATACTGACGTGAATGTTAAATATAAATCTACGTCTAGAATTTAGCATCTAACAGATGATTATCCTAGATCTAGATTCGAAGAGTATTTCTCAATAATGGTTGAAATCAATAGATAAACAAGTAAATAAGGATAACATCAATATAGATTCGTGAACAGATTATACATAACGCCATGATTAATAAAATACATACTATAAAAGTGAACTTACAAACAATCCCAACAAGAAAGGGATTTAAGAAAAGAATGAAGATGAACAAACATCAACCGTGATTTCCCAACGATAGAGGCAAATCCAACTCCGGATTTTCAAGAAGCACTCTCACTTGTTATTTTCTAAGTATCTACCTCTCCTAACTAAAAAATGGTGGTTGATGGTAATGGGGTTAAAAGTTCCCAAAACCACACCTAAAAATTTGATTTGGACCTATTTATACAAAATTGGGAATTTGATGTCTCCGGTGAAAGTCACTTTAAGTGCCTTACATCTGGTGGAAATGCGACAAACCGCCTTCAACAAAATATTTTCACTCACCCCGTGACCAAAACCTCGCCCGACTAACTCAAAATCATAAGCCCTCGTTGGGCGACCAAGGCAAGTTTTGCCCCTGGATTTCATTTCTTTTAGCTTGCCTCGAGCTCACCAATGCTCGCCCGGTGAGCTCTCTTTCTCTTCACCAATGCTCGCCCGACGACCATGCCAGAACTTTCCATCTTAGATTTGTTCCTTGTTCTTTGAATTGTGTTTCTTCCTATGGTTTCTTGTATCATTTCCTGCACACTAACACACAAATCAAGGATACCAAAGCTAATTGCAATTTATATGACATTTGGTAGCAAACATGGGGAATTCAACAACAAAACAGTAAAGTAGTCCGAAAAATGTCAAGTTTTTATATATCAATTATAGCCCAATTTAGCACTTATCACTGCCCCACCCATCTTCTTTGACTATGAGTCATACTAAAATTTATCTATCTTAGCAAATATCAAACTCTTGTGAAGATTCATTGCATGAAATTCACATCTTGGCAAGTGGAATGTATAACAACTGCTTAACCATGAGAAAAATGTAACAAGTCCAAGTTGTGCTTGAACTTGTCACTAGTAACTGGTCTGGTTAACATATCACTTACATTCTCTTAAGTATGAACTTTTTCAAGTAATATTTCTCTAGACACAACTAACTTTCGTATCTTGTGAAATATCACATCAATATGATTGATTCTAGAATGATACACATTATTTTTCAAATAAATGACACTCTAACTATCATAATACAACTGATATCCACCTTTCTCAATATTTAATTTTCCAAACAATCATGTAACTCATAAGGCCTCTTTGGTAGCCTTAGCTACTCCCATGTACAATGCCTCTTTAGAAGTCTTGGTTATTTCCATGTACTCCACTTCATGATGGACATGTCCATTATGGGTTAAATTAACGATTTTCAACAAATAGGTTCCCATGCAATAGTAAAGACATATCCTATTATAGATCTCCTATCATCCATTTCACATGTGTAGTTTGAATAAAAAAACCTTACAATTTAAGGGTCATATGGTCCACTACTAAACATGATACCATGATTCGTTGTATCTTTCAAGTACATGAAAATCTATTTGACTACTTTCTAATTACGATTACCTTGTTTGGATATAAACTTGCATACTTGACTTACAACTTGTGTCCAATATGATCTAGTGCAAACCATATAATACATTAAACAAAAAACATCATTGGCATAAGAAACCTTTGACACATGCTCGACTTCTGCATATTTCTTTAGGTAATGATCCAATGAGAGCTTAAAGTGAATCACCAATGGAGTACTCACAACCTTTGAATTGATCATGTTAAATTTTTCTAACAACGCCTACGTTCTTCATGTCAAACTCCTTTTCCATTAAGATTTTCAATTCATTTATATCACGTAAATGATTAGAAGTGATCAAAATATCATCCATGAACGCTAACTGAAAAATAAAAATAAAAACTCACCATCAAGACTCCTAACATAAACACAACATTCATGCTTGCATCAATTATGGTCAATATGGAGCATATATGAATCAAAGAGTTTGTAACTTTTCCTTTGATACTACTTTAAGCCATACAAATAACTCATCTCCTATAACTTTAACTAATCAACGTTCTCCATGTCTATCAGTTTTTCTTTAAACAATATCTTTTAGAAACTTTAATGAGCCAACACATCCCTAACCCTCCTTTGTCATAATTGAAATTTCACTCCATCGCACCTTGACACTTTGAAATTTGCACTAAAGTAATCTTCATACAATACCAATTGTTAGAAAAGCAACTAGTAACAAAAGATTAAATAGAAACATAAATTGCAAATATCTAATAGGATATTTGTTTACGCAGTTAGGTGAAGTATGCATAGGTTTGTGACTCCATAGCAATTGTAATTCCATATTATTTCTTGAATGAATTAGAGTTTAAATGTTACAAGTCATATATAAAATACTACAATCCAGATTACAAGTATACCCCTAAACCATATTGCGGAGGCTATTACCCCCACCCCTAATAATTGGGTCTAACACATGTTTACTAGATCAATGCCCCCACCTTACACCTCTTTTGTAACTATGAGACATACTTAACAAAGTCAATCAAGAACAAATCTTTAACCTATGTGAAAATGGAATTTCAAACAATCAAAATCAAAGACTAAAGTAAAAAGAGTAGAGGAATAACATGCATGTTTGTTAATGCAATTCAGGATAAAAAAGATGCATACATATGTAATCAAGAATAACTTTTAGGTTCATTATCAATGGATATTTACAAAAGATATAAAATGATCACAAAATATTACCTCAAATTGCTTAGGATGAATAATTTATATTTTTATTTTCTTCTCTTAATTCATAATGAATTTCACTTTAGAATTCATGAGACCACTTATAATTTTGGGAATACATTGTAACCCACTTTAGGTATTTTATGACCTTTTTTTCCTAAATGAATTAGGGATGTTCAAAATTTTAGTTAACTGATCCAAATACCTAATATGAACTAAATTGAACCATAAAAAACTTAAACCATTTAAATGGTTAATAAACTGAATTGTTTATTTTAAACAATTCAATTAATCTAATTGAATTTAAAAACCAGTTAAAACTCTTATAAACTCTTTCCACAATTTTATCCAAAATGTAAATACTATTATTTACCAAATTCAATAAATTTAATAAGTCATTTTATTAAAATGATAAATATTTTAATTATAATTTTTTAATATTTCTTAATCAGTTACTACTATTATAACACTTTCATTTTCACATTACGCTATTCTTCCCCAAACATGTGAAATGTGAACCCTAAAACGTCTTTCTCTCCACTTCAAACTCAACATCAATTTCAATTTTACCTTCTATTCATTTTCATTTGATTTAGATTTCAATTGATTTCAATTTTCATTCGATTTCATTTTCGCTATTCCATTTTCACTTGATTTCGATTTAACTCGGTTTCGATTTTAGCAATTTCACCAGATTTCACCTTCTCTACTCTGATCTTGTTCGTGCAAACTCTTGTCTTGACTTGTATTGAGGTAAACCTGTTATTTTATGCTCTCAATTTCACTTTGAATCGAAATAACTTACATATTATTGTCTTAATCATTATTTGTTTGCTGTGTTTTATGTTTTGGATGTGAAAATCGATGAGAAATGTATTGGTTTGTATTCTTATGCGTGAAAATTACTCAGCAGCTATAGTAAAAATTCTACAGTAATGGTTGGGAATCTATTTAGAAGTTATAGTAAAAATTATGATGAACCATTTGGTTTGGAATAAAAGGAGAGTTGAATTGCATAGTTGCCACTTGCCACACACCATAACACATAGCTAGCTAAAGATTGTGCCTAAAAGGTAAATGATATATCATAATTATAAATGATGTAATAATAATGCTACATGTTTGTTTTAATGGATAGATAATAACTATCTCAAAATTAAAATGTTATACTAAGCTTGTTTCTGGTCGGCTGTCTGACTTTTGGCTGCAGTTCATTTTTGCTGGATACAATATTTGCTGAAGAACTGTGTTGATGTCCTCTAATGTGGGTATCCTTGGGAACGCTTGAGTTTTTGTACATCAAAGGAGTCTGGTAGTAGTTTCAAATTGTTATAATTGTTCTTTAAGGATTTTGATTTATTTTAGAAAACAAAACCTCATGTATATTTATTAATTTTTAGGTGTATATTATAATATTAGGAATTGAGATAGTTAGTGTATGTTTCCTTCATTAAAGAATACAATATAAAAAACAATAAAACATTATAATGTTCAATTGTTCTAGCCTCTAAAAATTGAGTGCTTTGAACACTAAAATATAACATCCGTTGCTAAAGAATAATAGTCTTGTCTCAAATTGTTACAAGAATCCATTGTCTCTCATATATTGCTAAATGTTTCCACCCAATCTCATCAAGCAATGAGAGATTTAGTTTATAGAATTTCTTCTTGGCAGGCTCTGCATCATTTTGAATTATGTCACACAGTACCTGGAAGTTCATATAAGATTGGTAATTCATCTAAACCTATTTTAAATGGATATTTGTAACATTAGAAAATTATGAATTTAGTTACGATCGTAGTTCGAATATCTTTGTTAAAATTGTACTCTAAATTCTGCAGTACTTGGATACGGTTGAGGATTCTTTACGTATTGTGATCATTAAGAATTTTTTCAGCAAAATTTTTTGAATAAGAATTTTTCTTATGGCTTTTGCAGCTAGCTTCTCCTTATAGATTTGACGGGTGCTTAAAACTTTTCAGCAAAATTTAAGCAACTTCGATATGGATAATCATGACAGTGTTACAGACTTTGAGATAGAAGAACATATCGCTTATGCACCTCTAGTTTCTAATAATTCTGTTTTGTTTCCTCAAAAGCGTAAAAATTGGTCAAAAGCATGGAATCATTTTACACCGATGTCGTCGAACACATAAATATCAAAGTCAGCAAAATTCAAGAATTGTGGCTCCTTGATCAAGTATAATGGTGGAACAAGCGCTATGCTAGCTCATTTGAGAAGATGTAGTGATAATCCAGATAATGCAGTGAATATGACGATGCATGAACCTGTTGGTGTAAGCCCAAGAGGCCAATACTTTGGTACTTATATCGAATTATTTATTAATAATAAAAGACTTTTTCTTTATTATATTTGTTTAATAAAGTCCCTAGAATAACTAGTCCGTTTAATGTATCAATTGTGACTTAATCATGAGATCCCATTAAACATAAGGACATTATTCTTAAAGTATTTTTAGTCGAGCTTTATTGTAAAGTGGGATAACATTAAAGCATTAAGACTATTACGTATATAGATTGATGATCACATCTCATTGATCATGGATAAGGAGTTATCAAGTCTTAAACATAGGTATGAATATTAAGAGTAATATTTATACTGGATTGACCCGCTATGAGAATACTATATAGAATGTTATGAAAAGTGTCATAAGTTATTCTCATGGTGTTAGTGGTTTGTACCACCCTTCGACCTGAAACCACTATGGACCCTAGATGTAGAGTCGAGTGCCTTATTGCTAATCAAACATTGTCCGTAACTGGATGACCATAAAGACAGTTGATGGGTACTCCACGAAGCATGCTGAGGGACATGAGTGACCTACATGGAATTTTCTCATCCTACGTAACAGGATAAATGTACAAGGGCCCAATATTGAACTGGACAAGGATGACACGGTCTATGCTTTGTGTTCAATATAGACATAAGGGCAAAAGGGTAATTATACACAAAAGGATTTGTCAGATCACATGACATTTTCGTGTCTTGGGTAGAAGTGATGTGTTGCTAGATACCGCTCACTGTTTACTATGTTAAATACATGATTTAATATAATTACCAATGTCACGAGAACCTACAGGGTCACCAACAAAAGGACGAATTGATGAGAGATAGAGTAAATAAGGAACACTGTAAGGTACGATGCACTTAAGTGAATTGTAGAACATCACAAGGTACAGTGCACTTAAGTAGAATATGAAATATGGTAAGGTACCACGTGCTTAAGTGAATTTGGTATATCATAAGATATGAGCCACATACACTTAAGTGAGATTTTTAGCTTACAGACCACACAAGTGGTTCTATAAATAGAGTCTTTGTGAAAAAGCATTTGTTCATATGAAATTCCGTTTCTCTCTCTCTCTCTCTCTCTCTCTCTCACACACTCACTCAAAGCCTTCATTCCTAGCAGCTAGCACTGAGATTGAAGGAATCCGTTCGTATGGACTGAGTAGAGGCGTTGTCACCATTCAACGTTCGTGATCACTCCTTAGATCTGCATCAAATGTTTCAATCACTATAAGAGCTAACAATTCTATCACTGATCATGCCCATTCGTAAGGATCACTAAAGGAGAATTTTTAAATTCCGCTAACTCTACGTAGTGTGATCAGTCGCCAAAATTTAATTTGGTTTATTTAATTAACAGAATTTAAATTAATAATAATAATAATAATAATATGTTTATTATTATTGTCTTGTGGTGATCGGTTATGGCCTTAGTTTTCCTTTATTATGTTTTGGGATTTTAAAATACGACATGCGTGTCGTGCCTCTCTTTTAATCTCTTAATGTAACTTCTTTCTCATTTCACTCTCTCGTATGTAAAACAATTTTCTTTTATGTAATGTAATATTATGAAGAAAGAGAAGAATACAATATCAAAGGAGGACAACCGTGAAGATATTGCTTGGAGAAGCTTAGATCGTTATTAGGTTAGCTTAGGTTCTCTCATTGGCTTGGGAGAACAATTGTGCTAGGGGCCATAGCTGTTTCATTTTGTATGTATGTTGATGCATGATAATGTATGTTAATGCATGTGAGAGACGATTTATATGATAAATAAGTCGGTGAGATCAGAATTATTGTAAATTCCCTCAAATTAAATATCAAGTTTATGCTTTCCAAGTTTTAGCACTCATCAAGACTAGTATCGAATAATGTAGGTTTTGCCTACGCGAGGTGCATGTTCTATATTAGTAAGGTGTGATGGGATGATTGTAATATCCAATTGCTAAAACAATGTGTCTAACTTAACTAAACAAATTATAATAAGATTATATACGTTTAGAAGCAAGAGTTGGAAATGATCCATGTGATTGATTGGAATAAGGAGTTATTCACCCAACTAAAATATTAGAGAGTTGTATTAGATACAATTGGAAGGAGTTCCTACCTAAATAACCTAGTTTTGTGTAATCCGCCTACGCGGACTTAAAACAAAGTGAAATGTAGATCTCAACCCCCTAGAAAATCTTCCAACGGGATTTTCCGAATCAAATGGTGAGGGTCATTTGTTTTGAGTAAAATAGTGGGAACATATTTAATTAAAAGCCTAATTAAATATGTTATTGATACTTATATTTTCATTATTTTCATGTAGATTACCATGACAACAAACACCTCTAACAACATTTTACGATCAATCCTTGATAAGAAAAAATTGTATGGGATAAATTTTCTGGATTGACACCGAAATCTGAGGATTGTCCTCAAACATGATAGAAAGTTGTATGTCTTGGAGAAACTTGTTCCTGAAGAGGAACCTCCTAGTTCTGCACCTAAGGCAGAAAGAGGTGCTTATAAGAAGCATGTATATGATGCCAATGAAACTTCTTGCCTCATGCTAGCTACCATGAACTCAGAGTTGCAAAAGCAACATGAGAACATGGCAGCGTTCGATATGATCGAACACCTGAAAATGCTCTATCAAGAGAAGGAAAGGCATGAAAGGTTTGAAATTTCAAAATCCCTTTTTCAAGGAAAGTTACCTGAGGGAGCCCCTGTAGGTCCCCATGTGCTCAAGATGATTGGGTATGTGGAGAACCTTGAGAGGTTGGGTTTTCCCCTCGGAAAGGAACTTGCGACTGATTTGATCTTGCAATCATTGCCAGATAGATTCAGTAAATTTGTCCTTAATTTCAATATGAATGATGTGGACAAATATCTTCCTGAACTGCTAGCCATGTTAAGAACTGCTTAGCAGAATCTGAAGTCAAAAGGGAAGTTCATTCTGATGATCGGGAATGGAAAGAGATAGAACAAAAAACCCACCAAGCAGGGTGATAAAGGGAAAGGCAAGGAAGTTGCCAAACCCAAACCCACTGCTCCTGCTTTGAATCCTAGTGGAGGCATAGCAAAGGAAGACACCTGCTTCCATTGTGGTAAGACCGGACACTGGAAGAGAAACTGCCCAAAGTACCTGGAAGATAAGAAGAATGAAATAAAGACTTCAACTTCAGGTATTTTTGTTATTGAAATTAATTTATCTACTTCTGCATCATGGTTATTAGATACTGGGTGCGGTTCTCATATTTGTACCAATGTGCAGGGGCTAAAAAGAAGTAGAGATTTGGCAAAAGGTGAAGTTGACATACGAGCTGGCAATGGAGCAAATGTTGCTGCTTTAGCCGTAGGAACTTATGTATTGACTTTACCTAGTGGTTTAATAATTCAGTTAGAGAACTGTTATTATGTACCTGCAATTAGCAAGAATATTATTTTTGTTTCTTGTTTGGACAAGTTTGGTTTTTCATTTATAATAAAGAACAATTGTTGCTCCATTTATTTAAATGATATATTCTATGCTACTGCACAAATGAACAATGGACTATATGTCCTTGATCTTGAAATGCCTATTTAGAACATTAATACTAAAAGGATGAAACCTAATGAGTTAAATCCAACTTACCTCTGGCATTGTCGATTAGGCCACATAAATGAGAAACGCATTTCCAAACTCCATAAAGATGAACTCTTGGACTCTTTTGATTATGAATCATATGAGATATGCAGATCTTGTTTAATTGGAAAGATGACAAAGTCTCCATTCACAGAAAAAGGTGAAAGAGCTAATGATCTTTTGGCCCTCATACATACTGATGTATGTGGACCATTGAACATACCAGCCATAGGAGGTTTTCAGTACTTCATTACATTTATTAATGATTTCAGTAGATATGGTTATGTGTATTTAATGAAACATAATTCAAAGTCCTTTGAAAAGTTCAAGGAATTCAAGAATTAAGTACAAAGCCAAATAGGTAAGAATATTAAAACTCTCTGATCAGATCGAGGTGGTGAGTATTTAAGCCTAGAGTTTGATGACTATCTGAAAGAGTGTGGGATTCTATCCCAACTTACTCCTCCTGGAACACCCCAATGGAACGGTGTATCTGAGAGAAGAAATTGAACCTTGTTAAACATGGTCCAATCCATGATGAGTCACGCCGATCTTCCAAACTCCTTTTGGGGACATGCACTATTGACAATAGCTTACACACTTAACCGCGTTCCATCCAAAAAGGTTAAGAAGACACCATATGAGATATGGAGTGGTAAGAAACCACATATGTCTTACATGAAGATTTGGGGTTGCGAAGTTTATGTGAAACGATAAATTTTAACTAAGCTTGAGCCTAAATCTGACAAATGCTTATTGTGGGGTATCCTAAAGAAACAAGAGGGTATTACTTCTACAATCCTTTTGAGGGCAAGTGTTTTTCGCTCGAACTGGAGTTTTCCTAGAAAAGGATTTTATTCCCAAAGGAATCAGTGGGAGGAAAGTAGAGCTTAAAGAAATTCAAGAATCACAAAGCATTGATACACCTATGGAGGAATTAGAGCAGGAAACACAAGTAGTTGTGGAAGAGAAACCTGCTCAAGTAGAACAAGACCAGCGTAGGTCAAGCAGGATACGTCACCTACCTGAGAGATATGGATATCTCATAACTAATCAAGGTGATGTATTACTCATGGATCAAGATGAGCCCGTGACCTACCAAGAGGCCATAATTGGTCCCGAGTCTGAGAAGTGGCTAGAAGCCATGAAATCTGAAATGGATTCCATGTATACAAACCAGGTTTGGACCTTGATAGAGCCTCCTCTAGGAGTTAACCCTATAGGATGCAAGTGGGTCTTCAAAAAGAAGACTGACATGGATGGTAAGGTACATACCTATAAGGCAAGACTGGTTGCAAAAGGATATAGACAAATTCATGGGGTTGGCTATGATGAAACCTTTTCACCAGTTGCAATGCTTAAATATATTCGGATTTTACTTGTTATCGCTGCATATCATGATTATGAAATATGGCAGATGGATGTCAAAACTGCTTTCTTTAATGGGAATCTTCTTGAGGATGTGTACATGACACAACATGAAGGATTTGACATACCAGAAGAAGCCCAAAAGATATGTAAGTTACAAAGATCAATATATGGATTGAAGCAAGCTTCCAGAAGCTGGAATCTTTGTTTTGATGAAACAGTAAAACAATATGGATTCATGAAGAATGAAGATGAGCCTTGTGTCTACAAGAAGGTTAGTGGGAGCATGATCGTCTTCCTGGTATTATATATAGATGACATATTACTCATTGGAAACGATGTCCCTACCCTACAACAAGTAAAGTCTTGGTTGGTGAAATGCTTTTCTATTAAGTACCTAGGTGAAGCAGCCTATATATTAGGAATCAAGATCTATAGAGATAGATCACAAAAACTGCTTGGCCTAAGTCAGAGTACATATATAGACAAAGTGCTGAGATGCTTTAATATGCATGATTCCAAGAAAGGATTCATACATATGCAACATGGCCTGTGTCTATCAAAAACACAATCCCCTTCAACTAAGGAAGAAAGGGATCACATGAATAAGATTCCATATGCATCTGCAATAGGATCTATCATGTATGCCATGTTATGTACTCGACTAGATGTCTCATATGCTTTAAGTACAACGAGTAGGTACCAACCTGATCCCGGTGATGCTTATTGGGTAGCTGTCAAGAATATCCTTAAGTATTCGAGAAGGACTAAGGACTCATTCTTGATATATGGAGGTCAGGAAGACCTTGTTGTAATGGGATACACCGATGCTATCTTCTAGATAGATAAGGATGACTTTAGATCGCAATCTGGTAACGTGTTTTGCTTAAACGGAGGCGCTGTAAGCTGAAGAAATTCAAAGTAAGATACATTTGTTGATTCTACAACCGAGGCCGAGTATATTGCTGCCTCAAGTGCAACAAAGGAAGTTGTTTGGATCAAAAAGTTCATTAGTGAACTTGGCACAATTCCTAGCATTATGGATCCCATTGATCTCTATTGTGATAACAATGGTGCTATCGCATAAGCTAAGGAGCCTAGATCTCACCAACGATCCAAACACATACTTAGGCGTTATCATCTCATTCGAGATATAATAGATATAGGAGATGTCAAAATATGCAAAGTACCTACACTTGACAATATTGCTGACCCACTGACAAAGCTTCTTGCGCAGCAGAAGCATGATGGCCATACTTGATCTATGGGCATTAGGGGTATGCCTGATTGACTCTAGTGCTAGTGGGAGATTGTTGGTGTAAGCCCTAGAGGCCAATACTTTTGGTACTTGTATTGAATTATTTATTAATAATAAAAGGATTTTTCTTTATTATGTTTGTTTAATAAAGTCCCTAGAATAGCTAGTCCGTTTAATGTATCAAGTGTGACTTAATCATGAGATCCCATTAAACATAAGGACACTATTATTAAAGTATCCGTAGTCGAGATTTGTTGTAAAGTGGGATAACATTAAAGCATTAAGACTATTATGTATATAGATTGATGATCACATCTCGTGGATCATGGATAAGGAGTTATCAAGTCTTAAACATAGGTATGAATATTAAGAGTAATATTTATACTGGATTGACCTGCTATGAGAATACTATATAGAATGTTATGCAAAGTGTCATAAGTTATTCTCATGGTGGTAGTGGTGTATACCACCCTTCGACCTGAAACCACTATGGACCCTAGATGTAGAGCCGAGTGCCTTATTGCTAATCAAACATTGTCCGTAACTGGATGACCATAAAGACAGTTGATGGGTACTCCACGAAGCATGCTGAGGGACATGAGTGACCTACATGGAATTTTCTCATCCTACGTAACAGGATAAATGTACAAGGGCCCAATATTGAACTGGACAAGGATGACACGGTCTATGCTTTGTGTTCAATATAGACATAAGGGCAAAAGGGTAATTATACACAAAAGGATTTGTCAGATCACATGACATTTTCGTGTCTTGGGTAGAAGTGATGTGTTGCTAGATACCGCTCACTGTTTACTATGTTAAATACATGATTTAATATAATTACCAATGTCACGAGAACCTACAGGGTCACCAACAAAAGGACGAATTGATGAGAGATAGAGTAAATAAGGAACACTGTAAGGTACGATGCACTTAAGTGAATTGTAGAACATCACAAGGTACAGTGCACTTAAGTAGAATATGAAATATGGTAAGGTACCACGTGCTTAAGTGATTTTGGTATATCATAAGATATGAGCCACATACACTTAAGTGAGATTTTTAGCTTACAGACCACACAAGTGGTTCTATAAATAGAGTCTTTGTGAAAAAGCATTTGTTCATATGAAATTCCGTTTCTCTCTCTCTCTCTCTCTCTCTCTCTCTCTCTCTCTCTCACTCACTCAAAGCCTTCATTCCTAGCAGCTAGCACTGAGATTGAAGGAATCCGTTCGTATGGACTGAGTAGAGGCGTTGTCACCATTCAACGTTCGTGATCACTCCTTAGATCTGCATCAAATGTTTCAATCACTATAAGAGCTAACGATTCTATCACTGATCATGCCCATTCGTAAGGATCACTAAAGGAGAATTTTTAAATTCCGCTAACTCTACGTAGTGTGATCAGTCGCCAAAATTTAATTTGGTTTATTTAATTAACAGAATTTAAATTAATAATAATAATAATAATAATATGTTTATTATTATTGTCTTGTGGTGATCGGTTATGGCCTTAGTTTTCCTTTATTATGTTTTGGGATTTTAAAATACGACATGCGTGTCGTGCCTCTCTTTTAATCTCTTAATGTAACTTCTTTCTCATTTCACTCTCTCGTATGTAAAACAATTTTCTTTTATGTAATGTAATATTATGAAGAAAGAGAAGAATACAATATCAAAGGAGGACAACCGTGAAGATATTGCTTGGAGAAGCTTAGATCGTTATTAGGTTAGCTTAGGTTCTCTCATTGGCTTGGGAGAACAATTGTGCTAGGGGCCATAGCTGTTTCATTTTGTATGTATGTTGATGCATGATAATGTATGTTAATGCATGTGAGAGACGATTTATATGATAAATAAGTCGGTGAGATCAGAATTATTGTAAATTCCCTCAAATTAAATATCAAGTTTATGCTTTCCAAGTTTTAGCACTCATCAAGACTAGTATCGAATAATGTAGGTTTTGCCTACGCGAGGTGCATGTTCTATATTAGTAAGGTGTGATGGGATGATTGTAATATCCAATTGCTAAAACAATGTGTCTAACTTAACTAAACAAATTATAATAAGATTATATACGTTTAGAAGCAAGAGTTGGAAATGATCCATGTGATTGATTGGAATAAGGAGTTATTCACCCAACTAAAATATTAGAGAGTTGTATTAGATACAATTGGAAGGAGTTCCTACCTAAATAACCTAGTTTTGTGTAATCCGCCTACGCGGACTTAAAACAAAGTGAAATGTAGATCTCAACCCCCTAGAAAATCTTCCAACGGGATTTTCCGAATCAAATGGTGAGGGTCATTTGTTTTGAGTAAAATAGTGGGAACATATTTAATTAAAAGCCTAATTAAATATGTTATTGATACTTATATTTTCATTATTTTCATGTAGATTACCATGACAACAAACACCTCTAACAACATTTTACGATCAATCCTTGATAAGAAAAAATTGTATGGGATAAATTTTCTGGATTGACACCGAAATCTGAGGATTGTCCTCAAACATGATAGAAAGTTGTATGTCTTGGAGAAACTTGTTCCTGAAGAGGAACCTCCTAGTTCTGCACCTAAGGCAGAAAGAGATGCTTATAAGAAGCATGTATATGATGCCAATGAAACTTCTTGCCTCATGCTAGCTACCATGAACTCAGAGTTGCAAAAGCAACATGAGAACATGGCAGCGTTCGATATGATCGAACACCTGAAAATGCTCTATCAAGAGAAGGAAAGGCATGAAAGGTTTGAAATTTCAAAATCCCTTTTTCAAGGAAAGTTACCTGAGGGAGCCCCTGTAGGTCCCCATGTGCTCAAGATGATTGGGTATGTGGAGAACCTTGAGAGGTTGGGTTTTCCCCTCGGAAAGGAACTTGCGACTGATTTGATCTTGCAATCATTGCCAGATAGATTCAGTAAATTTGTCCTTAATTTCAATATGAATGATGTGGACAAATATCTTCCTGAACTGCTAGCCATGTTAAGAACTGCTTAGCAGAATCTGAAGTCAAAAGGGAAGTTCATTCTGATGATCGGGAATGGAAAGAGATAGAACAAAAAACCCACCAAGCAGGGTGATAAAGGGAAAGGCAAGGAAGTTGCCAAACCCAAACCCACTGCTCCTGCTTTGAATCCTAGTGGAGGCATAGCAAAGGAAGACACCTGCTTCCATTGTGGTAAGACCGGACACTGGAAGAGAAACTGCCCAAAGTACCTGGAAGATAAGAAGAATGAAATAAAGACTTCAACTTCAGGTATTTTTGTTATTGAAATTAATTTATCTACTTCTGCATCATGGTTATTAGATACTGGGTGCGGTTCTCATATTTGTACCAATGTGCAGGGGCTAAAAAGAAGTAGAGATTTGGCAAAAGGTGAAGTTGACATACGAGCTGGCAATGGAGCAAATGTTGCTGCTTTAGCCGTAGGAACTTATGTATTGACTTTACCTAGTGGTTTAATAATTCAGTTAGAGAACTGTTATTATGTACCTGCAATTAGCAAGAATATTATTTTTGTTTCTTGTTTGGACAAGTTTGGTTTTTCATTTATAATAAAGAACAATTGTTGCTCCATTTATTTAAATGATATATTCTATGCTACTGCACAAATGAACAATGGACTATATGTCCTTGATCTTGAAATGCCTATTTAGAACATTAATACTAAAAGGATGAAACCTAATGAGTTAAATCCAACTTACCTCTGGCATTGTCGATTAGGCCACATAAATGAGAAACGCATTTCCAAACTCCATAAAGATGAACTCTTGGACTCTTTTGATTATGAATCATATGAGATATGCAGATCTTGTTTAATTGGAAAGATGACAAAGTCTCCATTCACAGAAAAAGGTGAAAGAGCTAATGATCTTTTGGCCCTCATACATACTGATGTATGTGGACCATTGAACATACCAGCCATAGGAGGTTTTCAGTACTTCATTACATTTATTAATGATTTCAGTAGATATGGTTATGTGTATTTAATGAAACATAATTCAAAGTCCTTTGAAAAGTTCAAGGAATTCAAGAATTAAGTACAAAGCCAAATAGGTAAGAATATTAAAACTCTCTGATCAGATCGAGGTGGTGAGTATTTAAGCCTAGAGTTTGATGACTATCTGAAAGAGTGTGGGATTCTATCCCAACTTACTCCTCCTGGAACACCCCAATGGAACGGTGTATCTGAGAGAAGAAATTGAACCTTGTTAAACATGGTCCAATCCATGATGAGTCACGCCGATCTTCCAAACTCCTTTTGGGGACATGCACTATTGACAATAGCTTACACACTTAACCGCGTTCCATCCAAAAAGGTTAAGAAGACACCATATGAGATATGGAGTGGTAAGAAACCACATATGTCTTACATGAAGATTTGGGGTTGCGAAGTTTATGTGAAACGATAAATTTTAACTAAGCTTGAGCCTAAATCTGACAAATGCTTATTGTGGGGTATCCTAAAGAAACAAGAGGGTATTACTTCTACAATCCTTTTGAGGGCAAGTGTTTTTCGCTCGAACTGGAGTTTTCCTAGAAAAGGATTTTATTCCCAAAGGAATCAGTGGGAGGAAAGTAGAGCTTAAAGAAATTCAAGAATCACAAAGCATTGATACACCTATGGAGGAATTAGAGCAGGAAACACAAGTAGTTGTGGAAGAGAAACCTGCTCAAGTAGAACAAGACCAGCGTAGGTCAAGCAGGATACGTCACCTACCTGAGAGATATGGATATCTCATAACTAATCAAGGTGATGTATTACTCATGGATCAAGATGAGCCCGTGACCTACCAAGAGGCCATAATTGGTCCCGAGTCTGAGAAGTGGCTAGAAGCCATGAAATCTGAAATGGATTCCATGTATACAAACCAGGTTTGGACCTTGATAGAGCCTCCTCTAGGAGTTAACCCTATAGGATGCAAGTGGGTCTTCAAAAAGAAGACTGACATGGATGGTAAGGTACATACCTATAAGGCAAGACTGGTTGCAAAAGGATATAGACAAATTCATGGGGTTGGCTATGATGAAACCTTTTCACCAGTTGCAATGCTTAAATATATTCGGATTTTACTTGTTATCGCTGCATATCATGATTATGAAATATGGCAGATGGATGTCAAAACTGCTTTCTTTAATGGGAATCTTCTTGAGGATGTGTACATGACACAACCTGAAGGATTTGACATACCAGAAGAAGCCCAAAAGATATGTAAGTTACAAAGATCAATATATGGATTGAAGCAAGCTTCCAGAAGCTGGAATCTTTGTTTTGATGAAACAGTAAAACAATATGGATTCATGAAGAATGAAGATGAGCCTTGTGTCTACAAGAAGGTTAGTGGGAGCATGATCGTCTTCCTGGTATTATATATAGATGACATATTACTCATTGGAAACGATGTCCCTACCCTACAACAAGTAAAGTCTTGGTTGGTGAAATGCTTTTCTATTAAGTACCTAGGTGAAGCAGCCTATATATTAGGAATCAAGATCTATAGAGATAGATCACAAAAACTGCTTGGCCTAAGTCAGAGTACATATATAGACAAAGTGCTGAGATGCTTTAATATGCATGATTCCAAGAAAGGATTCATACATATGCAACATGGCCTGTGTCTATCAAAAACACAATCCCCTTCAACTAAGGAAGAAAGGGATCACATGAATAAGATTCCATATGCATCTGCAATAGGATCTATCATGTATGCCATGTTATGTACTCGACTAGATGTCTCATATGCTTTAAGTACAACGAGTAGGTACCAACCTGATCCCGGTGATGCTTATTGGGTAGCTGTCAAGAATATCCTTAAGTATTCGAGAAGGACTAAGGACTCATTCTTGATATATGGAGGTCAGGAAGACCTTGTTGTAATGGGATACACCGATGCTATCTTCTAGACAGATAAGGATGACTTTAGATCGCAATCTGGTAACGTGTTTTGCTTAAACGGAGGCGCTGTAAGCTGAAGAAGTTCAAAGTAAGATACATTTGTTGATTCTACAACCGAGGCCGAGTATATTGCTGCCTCAAGTGCAACAAAGGAAGTTGTTTGGATCAAAAAGTTCATTAGTGAACTTGGCACAGTTCCTAGCATTATGGATCCCATTGATCTCTATTGTGATAACAATGGTGCTATCGCATAAGCTAAGGAGCCTAGATCTCACCAACGATCCAAACACATACTTAGGCGTTATCATCTCATTCGAGATATAATAGATATAGGAGATGTCAAAATATGCAAAGTACCTACACTTGACAATATTGCTGACCCACTGACAAAGCTTCTTGTGCAGCAGAAGCATGATGGCCATACTTGATCTATGGGCATTAGGGGTATGCCTGATTGACTCTAGTGCTAGTGGGAGATTGTTGGTGTAAGCCCTAGAGGCCAATACTTTTGGTACTTGTATTGAATTATTTATTAATAATAAAAGGATTTTTCTTTATTATGTTTGTTTAATAAAGTCCCTAGAATAGCTAGTCCGTTTAATGTATCAAGTGTGACTTAATCATGAGATCCCATTAAACATAAGGACACTATTATTAAAGTATCCGTAGTCGAGATTTGTTGTAAAGTGGGATAACATTAAAGCATTAAGACTATTATGTATATAGATTGATGATCACATCTCGTGGATCATGGATAAGGAGTTATCAAGTCTTAAACATAGGTATGAATATTAAGAGTAATATTTATACTGGATTGACCTGCTATGAGAATACTATATAGAATGTTATGCAAAGTGTCATAAGTTATTCTCATGGTGGTAGTGGTGTATACCACCCTTCGACCTGAAACCACTATGGACCCTAGATGTAGAGCCGAGTGCCTTATTGCTGATCAAACATTGTCCGTAACTGGATGACCAGAAAGACAATTGATGGGTACTCCATGAAGCATGCTGAGGGACATGAGTGACCTAGATGGAATTTGCCCATCCTGTGTAACAGGATAAATGTCTAAGGGCCCAATATTGAACTAGACAAGGATGACACGGTCTATGCCTTGTGTTCAATATAGACATAAGGGCAAAAGGGTAATTATACACATAAGTATTATCACAAAGGATTTGTCAGATCACATGACATTTTCGTGTCTTGGGTAGCAGTGATATATTTCTAGATACCACTCACTATTTATTATGTTAAATACGTGATTTAATATAATTACCAATATCGTGAGAACCTACAGGGTGACATGCAAAAGGACGGATTGATGAGAGATAGAGTAAATAAGGAACATCGTAAGGTACAATACACTTAAGTGAATTATAGAACATCATAAGGTACGGTGCAATTAAGTAGAATACGAAATATGGTAAGGTACCATGTGCTTAAGTGATTTTGGTATATCATAAGATATGGGCCACATACACTTAAGTGAGCTTTTTAGCTTACAACCCACATAAGTGGTTCTATAGATAGAACCTTTGTGTAGAAGCATTTGTTCATATGAAATTTTGTTTCTCTCTCTCTCTCTCTCTCACTCAAAGTCTTCATTCGTAGCAGCTAGCACTGAGATTGAAGGAATCCGTTCGTATGGACTGAGTAGAGGCGTTGTCACCATTCAACTTTCGTGATCACTCCTTAGATTTGCATCAAAGGTTTCAATCTCCACAAGAGGTAACGATTCTATCACTGATCATGCCCATTCGTAAGGATCACTAAAGGAGAAATTTTAAATTTTGCTGCATTTTGGATCGCTATTCTCCTTCAGAACCATCTTCAAGCTCAATGGAAAATAGGGAAGCGGTTGTTAATTCATCCCCTTCGGTTCCCAAATTTGGCCAAGAAGTAAGTCAAATGGACTTGGCAAAAATGTTTGTAGCCATGGAACTTCCATTTCAAAAGGTAGAGCATCTATATTTACATAGGTTCATTTATGGATGACAACCAAAATTTAAGTTCACATCATGCAATATATTGGCACGCGATATTTTGAAGAATTGGGATATGGAGAAAGCAAAGATGAAGACTATTTTGTCACAAAATTTTTGTCGAGTTTGTATACAGACACATATGTAAGAACAAAGTTAGTTCTACAATAGAATTCCAGGATTTTGATGATAACAAAGGATGAAACCAAAAATGGCACCCTAACGAAAGTTTTCTAAGTGTGCAAGACTCTGAACAGCAACGAAGGACTCTGATCATTCTATCAGATACAAACACTGATCAGATACAATATGCCAGAAGATTAGACGCCGCTAAGGAAGAAGTACACCCAAGAAGTTCTGAATCTGACCAAAGCAAGATAGTAAAAAGAACCAGAAGCTCTAACAACTACTGGTCTTAGTTCTGATGATCAAAAAGACTAGTACTCTGAGAAGCTCTGATGAATTCAGGCATAATCTCCTTCTAATGTATGACTCCGATACAACAAGACTCTGATGAAGATTCACCAAATCCAGAAAGAGTAACAAAAAAAATCTCTCAATATGGAAAGGAAGTATTTTAAGAAAGAAGTTATTCAGGGAGACAAAATGGTTATGGTAAGAAACACAGAAGTAATGACATTGAATGCTCATCAAAGACCAATATTCTGTCATCACTCCAACAGTCCTTCTCACTACTATATAAAGGACAACCTACCTCATTGAGAGACACAACAACAACGCACAGAAAAAGTCATTCATATTCTCTCTCAATTTTTCACGAGCTGCTGCTCATACGTGAAAACTCTTGCTACAATACATTGCTGTAATACTTGCTTACTCTTAGAAGCACTTTTTATTACAAATACTATTTTGCTAAATTGTTTTTGTTCCTCAAGTGACTCTGCACAGTCTGTATACTTGAGAGGACTAAGAGATCATTCTCTTAGACGATTGGTTGTGTAATCTTTCAAGATTAGTGGATTAAGTCCTTTTTGAAGGCGAAATCACCTTGGTTGGGTGGACTGGAGTAGCTTTGTTTTCTAAGCGAACCAGTATAAAATTCTGTGTGTTCTTATTTTCTCGAAAAGCTTTTATTTTCTAAAACAATTCAAACCCCCTTTCTTGTTTTTCTCACCTTCAGTTGGTATCAGAGCTACGACTCTGTTATTGATTTACTAATCAAACACTTAACAGTGTAGAGAGATCCTGAACGAGAAAAACTATGGCCAACACCAATGAAAGAGATAGTTACAACGCTAAACCTCCAGTCTTTGATGGAGAGAAATTTGATTATTGGAAAGACAGAATTGAAAGTTTCTTTCTGGACTACGACGCTGATCTCTGGGACATTGTCACTATTGGTTATATACCACCTGTAACAGATGCTAGAGTTGCCATCCCCAGAAGCAAAATGACAGATGATCAGAAGCGTGAATTCAAGAATCATCACAAAGCCAGAACGATACTTCTCAATGCCATATCCTACAATGAGTATGAAAAAATCACCAACAGGGAAACAACTAAAGAAATACTTGACTCCCTGAGGATGACTCATGAAGGAAACTCCCAAGTCAAAGAAACAAAAGCTCTGGCTCTAATCCAGAAATATGAAACCTTCAAAATGGAGGACGATGAAGCTGTAGAGGTAATGTTTTCTGGATTCCAAACTTTAATTGCAGGTCTTAAAGTGCTAGATAAAGGACACACAACTACGGACAATGTCAAGAAGATAGTCAGAAGCTTGCCAAAGAAGTGGAGACCCATGGTCACAACCTTAAAACTATCAAAGGATCTGAACAACATCAGCCTTGAAGAACTAGTAAGTTCACTCAGAAGTCACGGGATAGAACTGGAGGAAGATGAACCTCAGAAGAAGATCAAGTCTGTAGCACTAAAGTCCAGATCAGAAAGGCGCAAATCTGATAGAAACAAAGCATTCCAGGCTGAAGAAGAAGACATTGATGACTCTGAAAAGGAAGATTCTGACGATGAGGAAGAATTATCCCTTCTGACCAGAAGAGTGAAACAACTCTGGAGAAAAAGGAATAACAACTTCAGAAAACCAAGATCCAAAGGAGATCGATCAGAACCAGCTTCAAAAGGTAAATCTAACAAAGATGTAACTTGTTATGAATGTAAAGAAACAGGTCATTACAGAAACGAATGTCCCAAGTTAAAGAAGGAAAGCTCCAGAAAAGAGAACTTCAAGAAAAAAATCCTTTAGAACCAAATAGGGACTGATGGCTACCTGGGACGACAGTGGATCTGACTCATCAGAATCAGACTCTGATGAATAGGCAAATGTGGCACTCATGGCTACAACCTCCAAGAATACTTCAGATGAAGAATCTGAATTCGAAGAGGTATTTTCTGACCTTTCTCGATCTGACCTAAAATCATGCCTATCTAAAACTCTAAACTCATATCAGAAACTTAAACAAAAATTTAAAGCTGTAAAAGGTGTGCTTGAAGAAACTTTAGAAGAAAGTGGCAAACTTGAGATAACAGTTTTAGAACTAAAAGATGAAAACCAAACTTTGATATTGGAAAGAAATTCCACAAACAAAAAATGCTTAAAACTTGAGGAAGCGTTATCTCGAGCTCCACAAACTTCAAACATAATAATTTATAAATATGAAAAATCCTTTCAAAAGTTTCTGAAGAATGGGATAGAGAGGAGCAGAATGGCATCCATGATTTATGGGGTCAGTCAGAACAATAGAAGAGGAATTGGGTGTGATCCTAGTGAAGATAAAACTTCTACTAATGACCAACCTAAATCTCTATTTTCCTATCACTATACACATACACAAGCACAACGCTTTAATAATGCTAGAAAACCCAAAGTGTTAAGAAACTCTAGGAAAACTAATCACAAAGGACCCAAAAGATTCTAGGTACCAAAGGATAAGATTGTTTATGTTGCAGATATCTTATCTTATGCAGCAGAGTTAAAACACCAGTCATGGTACCTGGACTCTGGATGCTCGTGACACATGACAGGAAAAAAGTATATGTTCAAAAACCTGGAACTTAAAGATGCTGGATTCGTAAGCTTCGAAGGAAATCAGAAAGGAAGGATCAGAGGCTCCGGAACTATTGGTAATGGTACTCTTCCTTCTATATCTGATGTTCTCTATGTAGAAGGATTAATGCATAATCTATTATCAATAAGTCAATTAAGTGATAACGGATATGATGTAATCTTCAATCAAAAAACATGTAAAGCAATAAATCAGAACAATGGATCTGTCCTATTCACTGGCAAGAGGAAAAACAATATTTATAAAATAAACCTTTCGGATTTAAAAGAACAAAATGTAAAATGTTTAATGTTTGTTCATGAAGAGCAATGGGTATGGCATAGACGCTTGGGCCATATTAGCATGAGAAAATTATCTCAGCTAAACGAACTCGAGTTAGTCAGAGGTCTACCTAAGCTGAAGTTTTCTTCAGATGCTCTATGTGAAGCATGTCAGAAAGGAAAATTTTCAAAATCATCTTTTAAAAAGAAAAATATTGTTTCTACCTCTAAGCCTCTGAAACTTCTTCACATTGATTTATTTGGTCCTGTGAAAACAACATCAGTCAATGGAAAAAAATATGGACTTGTTACTGTTGATGATTTTAGCTGCTGGGCATGGGTAAAATTCTTAAAGCACAAGAGTGAGTCTCACTCTGTATTCACTAGCTTCTGTTCCAAAGTGAAAAACGAATTTGACTCTAAAATCACTAGAGTCAGAAGTGATGATGGTGGAGAATTTGAAAATAAATTTTTTGAAGAATTATTTGACTCTAATGGAATATCCCATGATTTCTCGAGCCCTAGAACTCCACAACAAAATGGAGTTGTAGAGAGGAAGAATAGGACACTCCAAGAGATGGCCAGAACCATGATCAATGAAACAAATGTGGCTAAGCACTTTTAGGCTGAAGCAGTAAATACAACGTGTTATATTCAGAATAGAATCTCCATAAGACCTAGTCTGGAGAAGACTCCCTATGAACTGTGTAAAGGAAGAAAACCCAACATTTCTTATTTTCATCCTTTTGGATGCTCTTGCTTTATTCTGAATACTAAAGAACATCTGAACAAGTTTGATTCAAAAGCACAAAAAGGTATTATGTTAGGATACTCAGAGCGCTCTAAAGGCTACAAAGTATACAACACAGAAACCAAAATTGTGGAGGAATCAATTCATGTCAGATTTGATGATAAGCTTGACCCTGAAAAGTCAAAGCTAGTTGAGAAACTTGCAGATCTGGAGATTACTCTTGCAGGTTCTGACGAGAAGATCAAAGCACCTGAAGCATCTGCTACTCAAACTTCAGTAGGAACTAAATCTCCAGCTATCCCAAAGAAAGCTAAAAGTCGCTTCAACATATCTGAAGAGTTGATTATGGGAAGCAAGGATGAACCTATCCGAACTAGGTCAACCTAAAAGGTACCTGAAGAAACTCCTATGGGACTAGTATCTCTGATCGAGCCTACTTCCTGTGATGAGGCACTTCAAGATAGCGACTGGGTTCTAGCCATGCAAGAAGAGCTAGATCAATTCACAAAGAATGACGTCTGGGATCTTGTTCCTAAACCTAAAGGCACTCACATTATCGGAACCATATGGGTGTTCAGAAATAAGCTGAATGAGAAAGGAGAAGTTGTCAAAAACAAAGCTCGACTGGTGGCTCAAGGGTACAATTGTCGCTCCCTGGATTTCCCGAATCCAAGTACAAATGCGAAAAGAGTGGCGCGGAAAAAGAGTAGAGTCGCCAGCTATGTATTTTTATCCCAAGAGGAGGGAAAGGTAGTACTGCATAACCAAGAGGGAACGGATAAAACAAAGTCTCGAACCAAAGAAAACCGAGTAAGGGGGCCGGTTACGTGAAGGGAAGGTTATCGCACCCCTTCACGTCTGTGGTACTCCACAGGATCCACACTTGCTATTTATGTCTAAAGTGTGTGTATAAAAAGTCCTATATGCGATGCGAAAGAGAGAAAATCAAAGTAGGGAAAGGAAAGAGTTATTGCTCGCACAGGCCCTACCCTGCTGCATACGTATCTCAAGAAGGATTGAGAATCAGAGCAGCGTAGCTCGGCTAACCTATTTTTGTTTGTTTTGTGTTTTTTAGATGAACGACGTTACTACGCAATCTACCGGATGCTCGACCTTTGGAGACTTACTCACCTGTAGTAGAAGGAGTTAACGTGTTCTTAAGAAAAGAAAATCAAAGAGTTTGTTTGTGTTTTAGGAATGCTCATGCAAAAAGGAAGTCCTAGAAGAAGGAACCATGCTACCTAAATTGACATGCAAACGAGAGACTATACGAAGCCTAGCAGTCCTATGGGGAGACGATCACACCACACAAAAACATATAGCATAAAGTAAACGCACCAACAAGGGGGCTCAAACATACATGGGTAGGGCTTTAGTCAAGAGGGGTCATATCAACCTCGACAAATAAGCCATGGAAAGGTAATCAAATGGGCTCTTGACCACTGACATTGAACGTCAGGGTGAGCAGATCAAAAGGGTAATGAGGATAAGACCTCATAGCTCTTAACCCTGGACAGGGTGAACTCATGACAAAGCATGGGGGTTCAGAAAGATGGAACCCTCTCCACTGACTGACCGGACAAAAGATCTTGGGCTTTTGTTCTGAAGCATCGACACGTAGTGCGAGCATAAAGAACGACACACTGAATAACGGGGGATTGACTACTAATCCCTTTTATCCGTCAATTTCCTCTTCATGGAGGTCTTAAGCACTGGTGCCTCCTCTTGGAGGTCTTTGGGCACAAAAGTAAACACACAAAAACATTGCCTCCTATCGAGGTCTTCCAGCTAAGAAAGCGGTAAAATGCTAGAAAGATGTAAAAGGGATCAAGAGATCTACCACACGGATAAAGATCCAAAGTAACAACAACTAAAGAAACAAGAAACCCAGAGATCTCTCAAGCTAGCACCATCAAAGAAAGCAAGTCAGCAAAGCAATCAGAATAAATCTCCAAATGGTATCCCACAAATAAAGTGGAATACCAAGCTGTAACACCTCAAAATTTGCCCTCCTCTTCTTGGGACTAGTTTAGCATATTGCATTTTATTTTGTAGGACATTAGGCATTTGCATATTGCATATCATGTGATAATAAGAAGGTCATCCTCCTAAGTCTTTCTCAGAAGATAGAGAGGTTAAGAGATGCAAGCCTGAGGGTCTCCATAAATTGATCACCAATCATCTGAGGGTTTGTGCTTCAATTAGGGTTTTCTTGGTCCTTAGAGGAGGTTGAGAATTATCTTTTTTGCAAGGATATATTACCATCATCATGGTTCTATCATCTTCCAGGGTTTTATTGTTCAGGCTTCAGTTCCTTTGGATTAGGGTTTTGACCTCTGGTCAACCCTAATCAGTGTCAGTCTGCCAGTCAGGGTTTCTCAAAGAGATGAGGTTATTTCTTGGGTTGAGGGTCATATGGTTATCTCAAGGAGCTTATTTGAGCCAGGGTTTCATTTTTGAGCCATTTCCTCAAAAGGTGGAGGCTCAAGCTGATCAGAGCATTTCTAGATCATCTATCAACCAGAAAGTCTACAGAAAGTCAACTAAGGTCAATGAGGTGGAGAAATGAGTTTCAACACTTCTTTCATGTTCAAAAGAGGTTCATTTGTTGTTATAAACATATACATTGAAGAATTTGAGGTCAGTGCAAAAGTTTCCAAAAAAAGAAAGTGACCTGTAATTTCAAGTTTCCAAAAATGGAAAGATTTTGGTTCAAATTCAACTTGATTTTACATCATCAAAGAAGCTTCAAATGAAATTTTGTTGAACATGAAAGTTGTAGATATTTCTCTCCTCTTTCCAAAAAGTCCAAGATCATGAATTTATGATGAATGGTTGAGGAGATATGAGCAAATGATCATGAAGTATGCTTGGAACTTCAAAGTGCCATAACTTTTGATCCAAAACTCCAAATGAAGCCACTCTTTTTGCAAAAATTTTGTCTTGACCCATGCTTTCCAAATCTATCATTGCATTGCATGAAAAAGGTTCACATAATCATGTGCTCATTCACATGCATTTTGGAGGGAAATTGGGGAATTTAAATTTGGTGCAAGCTACAAGCCTAATTCCAATCCCATTGTGTTTATTAGGTGATTTTGAGTGAATATGAAGCATTGCATGCTACTGTTCACGTTCAAATTTGCCATGCACCACACACTTTTCCATTTTTGGTCATGCACCTCATTCTCATTAACTTCTAATTAACCATTGCCTAATTAATTTTTCAGCATGATTAACACATAATATAAAGCCTTAATCATAACAGAATTGTTCATAATCTCCATTTCTAGATCTAGAATTTCTTTTCCCTCCAAAACTCTCTCTCTTTGAAATTCAAAATTTCTTCATATAAGGCATCAATTTCTCTGCATATTCTGGTTCAGCATGCATCATTGAGTAGGATTTGATCTTTGGTTTGAAGAAATTGGTGAAGATTTGTGCACATTCATAGCTTTAACATGAAGATGGAAGTTGAAGTTTAAGCAAGATCCAGGACAATTCAAGTGCCAATTCCTACATAGAACTTCATTAGAGACCAAAGGAGGAAGATCTGGACATTGCTAGGCCTTGAATACGCTTGTTTTCATCACTGCCATTCCAGGTTGGTGAAAATTCGAAGCTCTTAATTCTTGATTCTATTGCCATGATCTTGTAGATCTTTCATCACTGAGAATTATGATATAGATTTCATTAAAAACGGATGAAAATTGAGTGAGTTATGAGGATTTAAAGTTTGATACATGAAACTTATTTCCTTCGATCCAGAAAATGTATGATGATTTAGGCTTAGATATTTGTGGATTCATGATCTACTCATCAAGACCTTTCCAACGATATAATTTTTATTAAATTCTGCACACACAAAAATGCATGCACTGTAGCACCACCGTCTCCATGAGGAAGACGGTGGAAACCACCGCCATGAACAGTACCGGCCACCACCTGGTTTTGAGGCTAGGGCTTCAGCAAAACGACGTCGTTTTGCCCCTAGTAGCGTGCCTTGTACATCCCAAGCATGAGTTCGATTCCAGCCTGGTGGAATTTTATTCTTGAGCGCTGGCCTTTTACCACACCTTCATAGGTTCGATTCCTGGCTACAAACATTTCTGAATTTTATTTTCCCAGCGCGCTTCCAATTTCCATACACGGTTCGATTCCCACTGGCAGTGTTATTTCAAATTAATCAAATCATTTCTTCTTTCCCTCCATTTTTCCTCATGCATGATTCACATTATTCATTTTATTTCATCCAACTTTCAAAAATCATAATAAATAGAAAATGCATCCAATTAAATCCAAATTTTTTGCTACATGATCATGTGAATGTCTATTATTTTGTGGTTTTGATTTTTTGATTTTATCATTTCTGGATTTTGAATTGTGTTGGATTATTTGAACATGTATGCAAATGTACCATGCTTCATTCAATCTTTTGTGAAATTCTCATTAATTATCCAATTGCCATGAAATTTGATATGCTGAATCCTAACATGATACCTGATTTTTGAGGCTTGGTTGTGTATTTTTATCATTTTTCATTTCTGTTTTGGACACATGAATGCATGGTATGACAATGTGTCACACAATTTGATGCTGATCTTGTTCATTTTCATTGACATGCCAATTGAGCTCTTCTGATTACAATTTTTTGCATGATGCTTGTATTTGACATGTTGTGTGCACATAAATTTTTTCATGATTGTTTGATTCATTTCTGTTTTAATATGGAGTTTTGATTCTTGATGTCCAATTGTGTGCTTTATAATTGCCTTTGCCGTATCTTGCTCATGAAGTGACCTTGCTTAATAATTTGACCTTGGTCCTTTTTAGGACATGTTCTTGCTTGAATAAATGTGCTTTATGTTGAATTTTGGTTGCTGTTTTGACTTTTTGCTTTGCCTTTGACCCTAGCCTTGGTGCTAGTGGTTTGTACTCATCTTTTGAGTTTTGCATTTCAGGTTCAAGCTTATAGTCCTAATGGTTGGTGCAATCTCATGACTTGAGATGCAAATCTGCTTTATCCACTAACCTTTATTATGTTGTAGGTTCCTTGGTGATGAACTCATTTGAGTTGATTGACTTGCATTGTGCTTATTGGTTGTAACACTGTTGACTGTCTGTTGGATTTGTCTGAATGTGAATATTGACTTGTTTGACTTTCTTACAGGTACTTTAGTCGCTTTAGCTCATTGCTTGAGTTGCTTTTCTTGTGGTTGGCATACCACTTAGGTAACCTCTCTAACTCCATGTAGTCTGGAAGCCCTGTCGTTTATGTTTGGTAGGCATTTGGCTGAAGTCCTCCTTAAGAGGCAATGTTTGTGATTGTTTATATTTGTGCCATGTACTTCAAGTCCTCCTAAGTGAAGAGGAAATTGGCAGATAGAAGGGGCTAGTAGCCAGTCCCCTGCTAATCGTTTGAGTCGTCCATTATGCTCGCACTACGTGCTGATGCTCTTGGACACGTCCCCCAGATCTTGTACAGTGTCAGTCAAGTGGAGCAGGGTCCCTCATTCTGGACCCCCACGTTTTCATTGATTTAAGCTCACCCAGGCCCGGGTTAAGAGCTATGAGGTCTTACCCTCATTACCTTTTCATCTGCTCACCCTGACGGTCAATGTCAGTGGTTAAGAGCCTCAGACACCCTTTCCAGTGTTGGCTTGTTTGTCGAGGTTGATATGACCCCTTGACTAAAGCCTAACCGTGTATGAGCCACTTGTTTACATATAGCGTGTGATGATTGCTTTTGATGTTTATCTGCTTTTGCTTCTCATCCCCTTTCTGTAGGAGTCGTATGATCAACTTTCGAGGAAGTTGAACGTACGAAGAGATAGACTTGAGTTGACTCACTGCCTGTGTGAGTCAAACTCTTGTTAGAGACCTCAACCTAGGGTTATAATTTGCATGATGACTATTAGGCTCGAGTTAGTCTCCCTTGTAGTCTGTTATTCCCCGGTCTCTGGTTAGGAGAAAGTTTCTCCCCTGTTATGGGGAACTACGTCGCCCTGATCCTCATACCAGATGAGGTACGTGGGCAGGAGATCGTGCGAGATCTCTCCGGGCACCCTTTTCTTTTTTGTGTGTGTTTTGCTTGACAACTTCTAGGCTTGAGTTCCAGACTCCCTTTTAGTTGTCAATTTGCTTTCTACCTTTGGTGTTCGCTAGTTAGCGATTGTTTATTTGTTTGGAGTCGGATGTAAGACCATTGATTGGCTATCTGTTTCCTGTTTCTTTTGTGGAGTTTGATATAAGCCCAGCGATTGGCATTCGGTTTCCTATTTCGTTTGTGTGTTCGGAGTCAGATGTAAGACCATTGATTGGCTATCTGTTTCCTGTTTCTTTTGTGGAGTTGGATGTAAGACCATCGATTGGCATTCCGTTTCCAGTTGTGTGTTTCTTTTGACGTCTCAGCGTCTTGGTGTTGTGTTTTGTTTCGGCGTGCGTTAGCCGAACTACGACAGCTCTGATTCTCATTCCAGATGAGATACGTAGGCATAGGATGCGATATTCTAGCGAGCCCGTTTCCCATTTCCCCGAACTACATCGACTCTGATGTTTGTTTCTGACAAACTACGTAGGCCCAGGATGCGACATCCTGCCGAGTCTGTTTCCTCCATCTTCTTCCGCCTGTCTCTTATTCTAGTGTGTGTGCATTCTTTTGAGCAGTTATTTAGCAACCTTATTCTATTCTCTTGAGCGTGGATCCCGTCGAGTACGACGGACGTGAGGGGTGCTAATACCTTCCCCTTGCGTAACTGACTCCCATACCTAGCAATCTCTAGTCGTAAGACCATTCCTTTCCCTTCTTCAGGTTTACTTCGATCGTTTCCTTTCCCTCCTTTGGGGATAAATAACACACGGTGGCGGCTCTGTGTCTTTTCCCGCCGATTGTTTTTCGTGTTGCGTCACAAGCAAGCTATCTCTTCAAGAGTCATGTGAGCCCTCACAAAAACTCAACAAACAAGTTAGAATAACAAGATGGGGTGCAATCCTGAGTTGCACCAAACAAAAGAATCATAGCAACAACAGTGTCAGGTAAACAGGGCACGGATGCAATAAAAAGCATGTCATAACAAAGCATGAATGATGAAAGGAGGATACAATAGCACCAAGTCATAAGTAACATCAATTCAATAAGTTTCTCAAGAACTCAACTCAACAAGATCAAAGCAAACGCACTAAACATCCAAAGATGCATCAAAGTCAAACAAGTCAACATACAAGTTCAAAGTGCTTCAACTTCAACAATGAGTCATAAAAGGTAAAGGCATGAGGCAAGGGTCAAGGATTAGACAATCAAGCACACAAACAGAACCAAATGACTCCTAAAATATCAATCAAAAGTCATTTAAATCCAACTTAGCAAAGTGAAAGTCAATCATGTCCAAAGCACCTCAAAATGCAACGAAAGCATTATAGACAAGTTCATGCAATTATGTGTCAAGATGAAATGAACATGGCAGCAAGGTATGCACATCATAAGCATGTCAAATGAGCTATGTAATCAATATGCAAACCTCCAAGTTCATATCATAAGCATAGAATCACTTTTGGATCAAAATCAAACAAAGTGTATCATGAAACCCTAATGTGTCTTTCATGCTCAAATGAATGCAAAAAGGAGCTCATTATGAATAAATGCACAAAGACTTGATAGAAGCATCATAGAATAGGGGAGAACGCATGTGCAAAGGCACCAAACCAGAATCAAAGTGTAACCACATGAATCATGCTATTAAAGTTCACAAAAGTTCACAAAAACAACCAAGGATAGGAGGCTTAAACCTCTTGTCAAACAAATGCATCAAAAGAGTATCAAAACTCAAAGTCAGGGGGCAAGGCTCCATACATCAAGACATGACATACATACTAAAACATGTGCAAAAGGATTGGTTTCAACATTCAAAGGAAGTGGCACAAGTGCCTCATGCTAAGCAAGCATCAAAATAGGGACTAAAATGCAAACATCAACTTCAAAAATCCAAATCAAATTGAAAATGCATCCTAAATTCATGGGAATTTAACATAAGGTTTCACTAACATATATAAACGTCATGCAAAAAATCAGGAGCATCCAGATTCATTTGATATAAAAACAAAAATTGAGAAATTGAGAATGCAAAAACATGTCCTAAAATGCAACATTTAAATTCATGTGTCAAACCCTAGAAAAATGACATAGAAAATAACCAAACCAGTTACCACATCTTAGTATCATGTATGAGGATGGTGTGTGCAAAGGCTTGGGTCAGAATGGTTAAAATATGGGATTTCATTAAGGTTTGAATGCAAATGGTCAAAAATGCACATAAATGAATCAGAAATTCATATTAAATTCCACGTGTCATGAAATAATTGGGCAATAGTACCAAAAAATCAAGGACTCATCAGAGATCACTCACAAAAAAGTTCAGATTTTTTTAAGTATTTTTGCTATTTTTAAAAAATAAGATAAAATAGGGTAAAATATGTACATGACATGTGACACATATGCAAAAATATCAATTGGTCACACAAGTCACTTAAGTGACTAATAAAAATAAATAAAAACGAAAATCAGAAAATATATGGGCTTTTGGATCAAAAAAAGTCAACAAGTCAAACATGTAATGGATGGATGAGATTGGTCCAAGCAAGAAAACACATGGATGAATCTTGAGCATCCATTTCAAATAATAGTCAAAGCAATCCAACGGTCATGGGATTGTCTTCTTCCTCAAGATAATCCGGCCATGAACAGTGGCGCCGGTAGGGCTCCGGCCACCCACGGCGGCGGCCTCCTCCAACGTGCGGCCAAAGCTCCATGAAAATGGGGCTACCCCCCCTAAACCACATGCTAGGAACTCAAAAATCATATTAGTTTTTCATGAATCTTCACCAATCTCTCAAATCACAAACAACAATTTTGAATATCAAAACTTTAAATCAAGATTTCTCACTCAATATTGCATCATTTTAAAAAGTAAACACATCTACATCATCACCATAGCATGTAGTTTCATTTAGGCATAAAAAATGAGCGATATAAGAGAGTCGAAATTTGAGTTACCAAAAATGGCACCTTCTGAAACTTCAGTATGGGGATGAGATAAGCTCCAGAATACCTCCCTTGAACTTCTATGAATGTTTGCTACCTTTGGTTGTGCTTGAAACGGTCCAGATCTTGAGATTCAAGAAGCAACCTCCATTAAAGCTCTGTTTAGAAACTGCTTGGAATGGCTCAAATCGTGGGTGGTTTGTGATCCTTAGAGTATGTAGATCAAGAATATGCTATTGGTTTTCATTTTCCATGGATGTATGGAGAGATTTGATGAGAATCAAGTATGATATTATTTTTGGAAAGTGAGATTTTTAGTGTGTATGGAGGTTGCACGAATTAGGGTTTTGCTCAATGATATTTTTAGAGTTTATACTCTGATTTTTGTGGCTTGGTGGGCTCAAATGAAGGAGTTTCAAGTCCATGATTATTTTGGTTATTTTTGGAAATGCCCCCCTTATTTGCACATGAACAACCTTGTTTAATGCATTAATCCTCTCTTGAGACTTGATTAATCATGATTATATGAAAGAAATAACACAAAATGATGTTTAATGACCATTTTACAAAGGTGTAATTTTTGTGCATGTATGACTTTTCCACACATGTGGGAAGGCATGGGCTCAAATTCCAAGGTGGATTTGGCCCAAAAAACAATGCTGAATAAATTCCCAATGATTGGCACGTGAGAATATTCCATGATGTCATCCTGTGTCCTTTTGACTTTTCATGAAAGAAAACTTGAAAAATGACTTGCACCATTGATGAATCATGCAAAATTATGGGTCCTTTTGCATGCCATTTTGAAGTACTTCTCAAAACAAAACCATAGCAAAAAGAGCCACACCAATTGGACTTGTCAACCTCAAGTTATGCTTTTTTAAAGCCTTCATGCACACTTCGTCATTCAAGAACCATAACTCTTCAACGATTCATCATATGGCCTTGAAACATAACTTCTTTTTATCGAGAAAGTGTTTGAAACCACCCTTGCTTTTGATGATTTGCAATACAATGTTAAATGATCTTGGTACATCAGCAAGCTCGCTAGGCGAGTGAGGTAGTGAAGGGCTCGCTAGGCGAGCACTCAGCGAGGTTCCAGCGAACACTCCCAGACTTGGATAAAAGCATAGCTAGCAATTACTCACTAGGCGAGCATCCAACGAGCAGGTAGCGAGCAATCCCAGTAGCAACATCATCAAGGCTCGTTGGAGCGGAGGAGGAAGCGTGGGCTTCGCCTAGCGAACATATGCAACTTTCCTGGGAAGTTTCTTCTGGGCGCAGGTGCCTCTGGTGGCTTATTTTGGGGCTCGCTAGGCGAACCATTCTGCTCGCCTAGAGAGCATGACAGCTCAGGAACCAGTCCTATAAGTAGTAGGGGCTACTTTTTGGAAAGGACACATTTTTTAGACTTAGATATTTTTTGCATTTTTCTTGGGATCATTTTTGTAACCTAGAAATCCATTTTCTCATCTTTGATCTTCTCTTAACAATATTCTACAAAAAGAAGGTGGATTCCCATCCAATCTCGATTCTTCGACTCGGATGTTGATCAACCTTCGACCGAAACTTGTTGACCAACCTACCATGAAAATGAGTAGCTAAGTCCTTCATTTTGTCGAGGTTAGATGTAGATGATCATAAGCTTGGTATGTACATGGGATGATCTTCATTTGTAAATTCTTTGATGATGAATGTATGAATGAGGATGGCAAATTTGAGGTGCTACAACAGTCAACAAGAAGGCATTGACTATAATGAAACCTTTGCCCCAGTCTCCAGGTTAGAATCTATTCGCTTACTTGTTTCATTTGCTGTAAATCATTCTATCAAACTGTATCAAATGGATGTCAAGAGCGCATTTCTTAATGGATATATATATCAGAATAAGTGTATGTTAACCAACCTCCAGGTTTTGAAAATTCAAATTGTCCAGAACATGTTTTTAAACTTAAAAAATCTTTATATGGACTAAAACAAGCTCCCAGAGCTTGGTATGAAAGATTAAGTAATTTTCTTCTGGAACATGATTTTATCAGAGGGAAAGTTGACTCTACACTTTTCTGTAAAAACATTAATAATGATCTCATGATATGCCAGATATACGTTGATGATATCATTTTTGGTTCCGCTAACTCCTCTGTATGTCAAGAATTCTCTGAGCTAATGCAGGCAGAATTCGAAATGAGCTTAATGCAAGAACTAAATTTCTTTCTAGGAATTCAGATCAATCAAGCTTCAGAAGTCACCTACGTTCATCAAAGTAAATACATAAAAGACATTCTGAAGAAATTCGAAATGGCGGAATGCAAACCTGCTAAGACACCCATGCATCCAACTTACATTCTGGAAAAAGAAGAAGTTAGTCAAAAGGTTTGTCAGAAGCTCTATCATGGTATGATAGGCTCTCTTCTCTATCTAACTGCTACACGTCGTGATATTCTATTTAGTGTTTGTCTCTATGCCAGATTCCAATCAGATCCTAGAGAATCTCACTTAACAACTGTTAAGAGAATACTCAGATATCTGAAAGGAACTCCTAACCTGGGCCTGATGTATGAGAAAACATAAGAGTATAGACTATCTGGTTTTTGTGATGCAGATTACGCAGGAGACAAAATGGAACGAAAAATTACATCTGGAAACTGTCAGCTCTTGGGAAAGAATATGATATCCTGGGCCAGCAAAAGATATTCAACCATAGCCTTGTTTACTGCAGAAGCGGAATACATTTCAACATCGTTATGCACTACCCAGATGCTCTGGATGAAGAATCAACTAGAGGATCTTCAAATCTTTGAGAGTAACATTCCTATCTTCTGTGACAATACTGCCGCCATCTGTTTAAGCAAGAATCCTATTTTGCACTCCAGAGCTAAGCACATAGAAATAAAATATCATTTCATTAGAGACTATGTTCAGAAAGGGGTAGTAATGTTGAAATTCATTGATACATACCATCAATGGGCTGACATCTTTACCAAACCCCTTGCTGAAGATAAACTCTCCTTTATCTTAAAGAATCTGAATATTCAAAGTTGTCCTGAATAAAATGTGCCTCTGAGATAGCAAAATAAAATGTAAACAGTTGGATTCTGTATCTGACTCTGATACTCCTACCAGTTAGAAGTCATCTGAGTTAGAAATCTCCAAGAACCAACCCTTTGGTATTCCTGAAGATCAGATAAAGCAAACACGTGGAGCATCATGCGTCTGACCTTGGAACTTCTAGACAGCTGTCTAGCAGTAATCAAGAAACAGTCTCTTGAGATCTCCTCGAGCAGTGTACTGATTCTTAGGATTAGACATCATTTATGAGCTGTAATCATTCTCCGTCTGACGTGCATACTTGGTTTTTGTGCTAAACTCATGTTTTGTGTGTCATTTTGCATGCGCCATAATTTGGGTATTTAAACTCTTCTCTTCACACATTGCACACTTTTCACTCTCACAAACACTCTTAACCTTCTTACAAGTTTTCCTCCCTCAAGGCATTTCTGCAGTGTGCACTCAAGTTCTTCAACATTCAACCCATTTCTTCAACAACATTCATGGATTCTCAACAACAATCAGTGTATAACTTCTCTCAACAGATGAACTCCAACGAGAAAGCTCCAAGTTCAAGCAACCCAAACCCAGCAGTTACAAGTGTCGTCTCAACTCCCATTTACAAAGAACCTCACATTCTTGATCGTGAGCCCCATATCCACTTTGCAACACCTTTAGAGAAACTGGAAGTATTATGTGAATCACTGGTTGATTTTGACAACATGCGAAGGAACGGTGTCGACCTCACTAATGAGCTGAAGAATCAAGGTTGGGGAAACTACTTCCAACGTCTCTATGGCCCAGTCTACACAAATTTGGTTAAAGAGTTTTGGAGATTTGCTGATGCTGATGATAACTACATCGTATCCTATGTTTTGGGAGTCAAGATGGTGATCACTGAGAAGTCCATTGCTGCTCTTCTGGGCATGGAGAAAGCTGAAGGAAGAAGAATTTACAATATTAATCCTAGGGCAAAGTATCTGTCCCATGAGATTAATCCAACAATCTTCCAATAGAACGCTGAAGGCAAACACTCCAAGAACAAGGAACTGCATCAGAACCTCCGGGTATGGCTGAAGATCATCTTGGGCACCATACATCATCGCCCAACCTCCAACTCCTTGAAGGAGAATAGCGATCCAAAACGCAGCGGAATTTAAAATTTCTCCTTTGATGATCCTTACGAATGGGCATGATCAGTGATAGAATCGTTACCTCTTGTGGCGATCACGAACTTTGAACGATGACAACGCCTCTACTCAGTCCACACGAATGGATTCCTTCAATCTCAGTGCTAGCTGCTATGAATGAAGGCTTTGAGTGAGAGAGAGAGAGAGAGAAACGAAATTGCAAGTGTGACAATGCTTCTACACAAGGGTTCTATTTATAGAACCACTTGTTGGGCTACAAGCTAAAAGCCCACTCAAGTGTATATGGCCCATATCTTATAATATGCCAAAATCACTTAAGCGTGTGGTACCTTACCATATTTCGTATTCTACTTAAGTACATCGTACCTTACAATGTTCTATAATTCACTTAAGGGCACCGTACATTACGGTATTTCTTAATTACTCTATCTCTCATCAATCCGTCCTTTGTGTGCGACCCTATAGGTTTTCGCGGTATTGGCAATTATATTAATTCACGTATTTAACATAATAAACAGTGAGCGGTATCTAGCAAAACATCACTGCTACCCAAGACACGAAAATGTCATGTGATCTGACAAATCCTTCTGTGATAATAATTATGTGTATAATTACCCTTTTGCCCTTATGTCTATATTGAACACAAGGCATAGACCGTGTCATCCTTGTCCAGTTCAATATTGGGCCCATAGACATTTATCTTGTTACGCAGGATGGGCAAATTCCATCTAGGTCACTCATGTCCCTTAGCATGCTTCGTGGAGTACCCATCAACTATCTTTATGGTCATCCAATTACGGACAATGTTTGATCAGCAATAAGGCACTAGACTATACACCTAGGGTCCATAGTGGTTTCAGGTCGAAGGGTGGTACACACCATTATCACCATGAGAATAACTTATGACACTTTGCATAACATTCTATATAGTATTCTCATAGCGGGTCAATCCAGTATAAATATTACTCCTAATATTCATACCTATGTTTAAGACTTGATAACTCTTTATCCATGATCCATGAGATGTGATCATCAGTCTCTAAACATAATAGTCTTCATGCTTTAATGTTATCCCACTTCACAATAAGGCTTGACTATAGATACTTTAAGAATAGTGTCCTTATGTCTAATGTGATCTCATGATTAAGTCATACTTGATACATTAAATGGACTAACTATTCTAGGGACTTTATTAAACATACATAATAAAGAAAAAGCCTTTTATTATTAATAAATAATTCGATACAAGTACCAAAAGTATTGGCCTCTAAGGCTTACACCAACAATCTCCCACTAGCACTAAAGCCAATCAGGCATACCCCTAATGCCCATAGATCTAGTATGGCCATCATGCTTCTGCTGCGCAAGAGGCTTTGTCAGTGGGTCAACAATATTGTCAAGTGTAGGTACTCTGCATATTTTCACATCTCCTCTATCTATTATCTCTCGAATGAGGTGATAACGCCTAAGTATGTGTTTGGATCGTTGGTGAGATCTAGGCTCCTTAGCTTGTGCGATAGCACCATTGTTATCACAATAGAGACCAATGGGATCCACAATGTTAGGAACGATGTCAAGTTCACTAATGAACTTTTTGATCCAAACAACTTCCTTTGCTGCTGTAGCGGTGTATTCGTCGCTATATGATTTATTGATTAAACCATAAGCAAAGCATACAAAGAAATCGAGTCGCCACCGCACTTTTATTTATCCAAAGGATTGGCTAAAAAGCGAACAAAAGCCTAAGAAGTTTTACACATAGAAAACTAATGAAAAGATCAGAGAATCTGGGTAAGGGGTAAATTACGCAATGGGAAGGTGTTAGGCACCCAAAACGTCCTAGGTACTCCTAGGGAGCCCTTTTCACACTTGTTGTATAAAAAAGTTTATTTGTTTATGACATATTGTGCAAACATGATTGGGAAGATGAGAAAAGAATGTACAATTTATTATTTTTGTGTTTGAACGGATGAACCTGTTGCCTACGTACCTTTCCATAAAAAGGTAAAGGATCAAAATGCCGTAGTTCGGCTAAAAGATTTCCAAAATATCAGTGGGTTCATTTTAAAACAAGAGCACTAAGGCTTTTCATTCTCAACGGGAGAAAACTCAACCAATACCAATAATTCACCATGCGAGGATAGCTTCAACATACTAGTGAGGGGTTAACCCTATAATAAGTATGGAAGACTTACAATCAACTCACTAAGGATGTGGTGAGATTTACATCAACCACTATGAGAATTGAAACCTATGGCTAATGTATGGGAACATATCAACAATGGACAAAGCCACAAAACACTTGAATGGGTGAAGTTAATTGATTATGAGTATTCACAAAGTATGGTCAAAGTATGATTAGAATTCAATTTAGAAAGAAGTGTTATGAAATGGAGTTTGAAAAAGTCAAGGACTTAAGGTCCAGGTTTCTAATTTGAAAAGACATGAAAATGTTTGCACACTATGTATTTACAAGTTTTAAAATCAACAAGTGAAAAGGGGTTTTGAAACAAAAAGGATGTGGATGAAGGAGTGTAAAACTTCCTAGAAGTTCACCTCTTGAAATCATATAGAAGATGATTCAAGTGTGTCCTTTGGAATGAGGCAACAATGCAAGTAAGCAAATAAAAAGCCAGGTGATACCGGATGCCAATCAATGGACTTATACCAATCTCACAAACAAAAGCGGATACCGGATACCAATCAATGGATTTACACCAATCTCCTAAAACAAAACAATGATACTGGATGCCAATAAATGGACTTATACCAATCTCACAAAACAAAAACGGATATCGGATACCAATCGATGGGTTTACACCAATCTCCTAAAACAAAACAATGATACCGGATGCCAATAAATGGACTTATTCCAATCTCACAAAACAAAAACGGATATCGGATACCAATCAATCTGGACTTATTCCAATCTCCATAGGATGATCATAGGAATACAAATGCCAACAACATGGACTTACAATTGCATCCTCACATACAACAAACAAACAGAAGCACTAAGCAAAGAGGACATAAGTGGCCAATGAAATGGTCTTACACTTAATCCCTTCCAAATCATAGGAACAATGGCCAATGAATGGACTTACGGTTGATTCCTCAATGGGCAAACTCAAACAAGTCACAAAGATATGAAATGATGATCATGCAATAATGAACAATTAATGATGATAAATGCACAAAGGCAAACAAGCAAGCATGTACAGCTGGATCAAGCAATCAATCAAACAAAGTCATTTAGCACACTCTATATACAAGCAATTAGGCTCAAGCAAGGGTTAGACTTTAAAGTCAACTGGAATGGGGTAATTGGTGCTCTTAACCTTAACATTGAGAGTTAAGGTGAAGCAGATGAAAGGATATGAGGGGTGTGCCTCATTGCTCTTATCCCTGGTCAGGGAGAGCATTGAATATCATAAGGCGTGGGAGTTCAGAAAGTTGGAACTCTCTCCACAAGTTAATGACTCTATAGATCTTGGGTTAAGATCCACAATGCTACAACATGTAATGTGAGCAAAGGGAAGCCACACAGAATAGTAGGAGATGGACTACACATCTCTTTTATCTACCAATTGCCTTATCAAAAGGACTTTTCCTGCTTGGGGACAAAGATAAACAATTACAAGCATTGCCTCTTAAGGAGGACTTCAGACAGGTGCCTGGCCAAGTAACAAGCCAGGTCTTCCAGACTACATGAAGAAGAGAAATTATACCTCAATGCTTAAGCTATCAAGCAAAGCAAAAGCAAGTTCACAATGAACTATAGCAACTAAGGTACCTGAAAACAATCCAACATAATCAGTATGCAATTCTAAAAAGTCAAACCGATAATCCAACAGTCAACAGATAATACACAATCAACAGTCAAGGCTACATTGTGCAAGGCACAAGCTCAACTCAAATGAGCTAAGAGTAACCTACAAAATAAGTCAAAGTTAGTCCATAACAATCAAACAAACCAACTCAAGCCATGTGAATTAATATCCTTCAAGCCATATGCTTCTTAACCTGAAAACAAACTCAAACATGAGAAGCAAACCACTAGGACAAGGCCTAGGGTCAAAGAAGGAGAAATATTCCAAAACAGAACATGAAAATTGACAAGAATCAAGATTTATCAATCAAGAACAATATCCAAGTGGTCCCATATCAAAAGCATCAACCAATTTCATTTCATAAACAAATCATGTCAAGGCATGCAAGTTGAAAGCTCAATGAAGCAACCAGAATGAACCAATCCAAATCAAATCCAAAATGGCTCAATAAATTCCAAGAAAAATCATGGCTAAATGTAGCACCTCAAATTTGCACCTACTCATTGTACATACATTCTCATATTAGGTCATAGCATTAACATGGTCCACTGCATAGCATTGCATTGTCCCTTTTGCCCAAGTGCAAGATCATCAGTCAGATTAGGTCAAACTGGTCAGGAGATCAGTCAATCAAGCAAGCAAGTGCAATTCTCATTGAGCCAAGGCCCTAGGGTTGGTCCAACATGTTCACATGACCTAGGGGTCCTTTTGAAGTAGTTTGGTCAAGGTTTGATTGCTCAGAGATCATCAGTCAGTGTATAGTCCACCAGAAACCCTAGAAAGGCAACTGTTGGTCAACTGTGCATTTAATCAGTAATTTGATGGTGGGAATTGGTTTGAGAGGTCTCATTCATGTCCATATAGTCTTCATATAACATGTCAAACACCATCATGGAAGAATTTGAAGCCAGACAAGAAATTTCCAAAAATAGAAAGTTGACCTGTAATTGGAATTTGCCAAAAATGGAAAGTCTTGATCCTCAAACTTACATCATGATACAAGCTTCAAATGAATTTTTGCCCAACATGAAAGTTGAATATCTTGTTCTCCCATTTCCAAAGAGTCCAAGAACACGCAATTCCCATGTATGGTTGGCAAGTTATGATCAAATCATTCTCAAAAATTTTCGAACTTCAAAGTGGCATATCTTCCAAACCATTTGGCCAAATTGGGTGGGGTTTTTTGCTACAAGTCACATTTGATGCCCTCTTTCCAAATCTGTCATCACCATTTACCAAAAACTCACCAATCAAAATGGCACTTTTTGAAGTGACTTGAATTATTTCAAGTGAAGTGAAAAATTGAGATTTCAAAATAAGCCTTTGCCATGATCTTTACCACTTGGAATGATTCAGAAATGATGTTTAGAATTTGTTAGAAGCCCAATTCGTGCATATTCATACACCTCCATGTAAATTGGCATGGTTTTAGCAAAATGGTCCAAACACACTCATTAACCAATTTCCAATTACCACTTCATTAATCTTGATTAACAAACCTTAAACAGCACATATATACATCTTTTTCTCTCTGAAAAGCCCTAGCCACTATACTCAAACAGATAAAAAAACCTCATATTCTCTCAAACCCTCATCTTGCATTTTTGAACTTTTCTTGAAGAAATCTCAAAAACCTCGAGCTCAGCTTGGTTGCTTCATCACCCACCACCATTTTTGAGCTCATTGCAAGTGGTATATCTCAGCCGTAAAGCCTTGTTCATGAACTGTTTTGGAAGAGCTTCATCCATGGCAGATTTCAAGTGAAGCACAATCAAGCATTGCTGAGCCAAATTTCCTCCTCCATTCATCATTTGGGAGCTTGAAGAACAACTGTTTTGAGCTTACACGACCAAACAACACCTGAAGCATCACTGCCTTGCAGATTTGGTAATTTTTCGAATCACATTATTTGCAAAACTATGATATGCATTAGATAGATCTCTTTGCCATGATTCTATTGAGCTTTAAACCATTGAAAATGGTTGAGTAATTAGGAAGAAATGTTGAGTTGAAATTTGATGTTCAAACTTGTTTTTGTATGATGCATGCTGTGTAGCTCGATTCCATGAAAATGGCTGTTGGAATGTTGATATGTGATGTTAGATGTGTCGAGTGGTGTATTTAATTTCATTTTCTGGAAAAAATAATTTTCACGATTTGGAAGAAGATGAACATGTCACTGTAGAAACCCTAGGTTCATCATTTGCCCAGAACGTGTTTGGATTTTCTGTTGCTGTGCATGAACTTACTATTCCATTAGCATGTAGCCAATACCTGAGCACCACGCCTTGAATCAATACGCAGCGTTCCACTAAAGGTTCCAAGTAATTACGCTTTTGCCATTCCATATCCATTAATTCAATTAAATCATTTATTTTCTCAATTTTTATTTCACTTTGTATATCAAACTTACAAAAATCATAGCACATCCAATTTTAATCCAAAATTCATGGGGTTTTTTGTGAAATGTTCATCTCAATCTCTAGTTTTTTATCATATTTTTTCCAGATTTTTTTGATGAGTGGATTTTTAGTTGAGTTAGGGTTTTGTTCATGTGTCTATTTTTTTTTGTACACTTTGCCAAATCAATTGTGAAATGATGATGCTTTATCCAATGGCTTTGAAATTTTTTGTGCTTAAACTAGACACATTCATGGTGATTTTGGTGTAAAGTTTGTGAATTTATCCTTGCTGGTTTGTGAGTTATGATTTTTGGAATTAGGGTGTGACAATTTGTGTCACACCATTGATGTCCAACTTCTTGATTTTTTCTACCTTGCCTAATGAACTAAATTTGGTCTGATTTTTTGCATGAACATACTTATGGATGCCTAGTTCAAATGTGATTTTTTATGGAATTTATTGATGACATTTCCTAATTGTTTGATAATTTCTCCCCTGTTTGACCAAAATGTTGACTTTTGTGACACTTGATGCCATTTGTTTTATGAAATTCTCATACATTATTAGATGGACATGAAATTTGACATGTGATTAGTAGACATATTAAGGTTTATCATGGTGTTAATCCCATTCATTTCTCATATGTTGTCACTGATTTATGATTTATTGAAGTTGGTGCATGTTTGGTTGACTTCTTTGAGCATGTTTGAACTTGCCCTGCCTTTCTGATTTTCATTCCCCTACTTCCCATGATCCAGTTGAGCTGAAATTTGGTGTGCTTACCATGCTATGGATTATGTTTGACCATGATTTATTTGATGATTTTTGGATTGTTTATGATTGGTTTTGAACTGAGTCTTGCTGTTGACTTCTATGAGCTTCCATATGCCATGCCTTGACCTATTTTGCTTATGAAATGATGATGATGAATGATATGATTGTGGAACCAATTGAGTTTGTTTCTTGATTATTTGAACTTGATTTTGGACACTTGCCACTTGCTGTTTTGACTTTCTCATCCCCTTTTGACCCTAGGCTTGTCCTAGTGGTCCTGTTACTCATGTTTGAGTTCATTTTTCAGGATAAGAAGCAATTGCCTTAGAGAGATCAATACAAATTGATTAATTCTTGATTGATTATCATGACTAACTTGCTTGTTTTGTAGGTTGCTTGGTTCACATGCCTTGAGCCTTGTGCATTGCACACTTATTTGATTGTGTTGACTGTTGACCTCTGTTTCATTTTGATTTAACTTTGACTTGTATACTAATGTTGTTTGACTGGTTTAAGGTACCTTTAGTTGCTTTTAGTTCCTTGTGAACTTTGCTTTGCTTTGCTTAAGAGCAATTTGCATTGAGGTATATCTTCTTATCTTCATGTAGTCTGGAAGACCTGGCCTGTTACTTGGCCAGGCAACTGTCTGAAGTCCTCCTTAAGAGGCAATGTTTGTGGTTGTTTACAATTTTTCCTTGTACATATTCAAAGACCTCCTAAGTGAAGAGGCAATTGGCAGAACCCAAGGGATATGCAACCTATCCCCTGCTATTCTGTGTGTCATCTGCTTTGCTCACACCACTGTGTTGATGCATTGCAGATACAAACCCAAGATCTTGTACAATTGTACAGTTGAGTCAGTTTTAAATGTGTAGAAGGGTTCCCACTTTCTGAACCCACACATTCTTGTCTTAAGCTCTCCCAGGCCAGGGATAAGAGCTGTGAAGTCTTATCTTCACTCACCTTTCATCTGCTTCACCTTAGCCCCTCAATGGCAAGGTTAAGAGCTAACAATACCCAGTTCCAGAGGTTTGTTTGTTGAGGTTGATATGACCCCTCAACTAAAACCTAACCTTGGTTGAGCCCATTGCTTGCATATAGTGTGTGCTACTTGTGCTTGTGTGTTTGATTGACTTGCTTCCTGTGCAAGATAGGTTTGCTTTAGCTTGCTTCCTGTGCAAGTTAAGTTTGGTGTGGCTTGCTTCCTGTGCAAGTCATGTTTAGGATAGGCTTGCTTCCTGTGCAAGTTAGCTAGAAACCTTAACTTAGGGATGATTTTGCATGATCACATCTAGGCTCGAGTCGTAGTCTCCCTAGTTGTGTCTCCCTCTGTTATCTGGTTAGGCTAGTCCTTTTTCCCTGCGTAGGGGAACTACGTCGCCCTGATCCTCATACCAGATGAGGTACGTAGGCAGGAGATGAGCTGATCTCTCCGGGCGCCCTTTTGTTTTTTTGTGTGAGTTTGTTTCTCCTTTTCTGGTTGGAGTCCGACGTAAGTCCAGCGATTGGCAGTTGGTTTCCTGTGTGTGTTTGTTGGTTCGGATGCTGATGTAAGCCCAGTGATTGGCATTCAGGCTCCACGTTTGCCTTCTTGTGTGCGTTTTGGTTCGGATGCTGATGTAAGTCCAGTGATTGGCAGTCAGGCTCCACGTTTGCCTGTGTGTGTTTTGTTTGTGTGTGTGTCAGCCGAGCTATGAATGCTCTGATTCTCCTTCGTCCAAGGAGATACGTATGCATAGGATGCGACATCCTAGCGAGCATGTGTCGTTTCCCTGGTCCGAACTACTTTGACTCTGATGTCTATGCCTGATAGACTAAGTAGGCCCAGGACGCGAGGTCCTGCCGAGTCAGTCTTGTTTGTTTTCTTGTGTCTCTTTCAGCCAGTGTGTGTGTGAGCAGTGTTTTAGCAACCATTTTCCCTTCCTATTGTGCGTGGATCCCGTCGAGTACGACGGATGCGTAGGGGTGCTAATACCTTCCCTTCGCATAACCGACTCCCGATCCCATTCTCTTTGGTCGCGAGACCATGTCTTTCCTAGGTTTACTCTGAGCGTTTCCTTTCCCTCTTTTGGGATAAATAACGCACGGTGGCGGCTCTGTTGTTCTTGTTTTCCCGCCGGTTTTTCGCGTAATGCGACAGCTGGCGACTCTGCTGGGGAGAAACAGAAGTTGACCTGTGCTGGTCCATCTTCCCTACGCGAGTCTCTCCTAGCATTCTCTAGGTTAGGGTTTTGGTTGCTGTGTGCTGTTTTGTTATTGCATTCATTATTGACTTATTGCATTCATTATTTACTGTTTGCATTCATTGTTTATTGTTTGCATTTATGTTTGCACTTATGTTTGCATTCATTCACATTCATTATTCATCTGCCTGGCTGGTTGTCTGTTTTCCTTTGTTGGGGTGGGAGTCACTTGAGGTAAAAGGTCAAATACACAGACCATGAGTGAAATCTAGGATGCTTAGGAATAGAGTGATTCATGGGAAGCGGGTGGTATTGCGCCACTTAGCGGAACATTGATATCACGAGCAGTTCAGACCCTGGTGGGATATTGTCGTTGCATACTTCAGGTGTGTATATGATGGTATTCTGCGAAAGGTTATTTATGTTGTGTTTCTCTCGACCTTACCCTGGCCTAGACGACACCCGTGAGTGGGGAAGGGTTTGATCTTTATTACAGGTACCGTTGGTGACTTGTGGTTCTGTTGGTGACTTTGGGTTCAGACGACAGTGTCTCAGTTGACCTTGAGTTTTTAAGTTGGATTTGGGTTCCGAGTTTAGACCGAAGCTTCGACCTCGTGTTCAGAGATGCACAACCAGCCAGTCCAGTCTGCATCATGTGCATCATAGCATATTCATTTTTCAAAAGAAACGCAATAAAAAAAATATAAAAAAAAAAAGAGAAAAAAAAGACAAAAGAAAAAACTAATCTCTGCATGCATATCATTTCTCAGGTACATTCCAGAGCTTGTTCACTGATAGAGATGGCAACAGTCCCAGAGCCGAAGCGGAAGACCTGTTCCTACAGTTTTCATCGTGAGTCGTTGACTGCATTGATAGAGTTGGGTAGCCTTGTAACTAGCGATCAGCTGAAGAGTTTTGTTGGGCAGTTTGGGGATATTCTGACATTGTTGAAGACAGTAGTTGATCCGGTACCGCTGCAGACACTTCTTCAGTTCTATGACCCGGAGCTCAGATGTTTTACCTTTCAAGACTATCAGTTGGCACCTACTCTCGAGGAGTATTCTATTTTGTTGGGTGTCCAGATTCAGCATCAGGTTCCTTTCTTGGACGTACCTAAGGAGGTTGACTTCGGAGTTGTTGCCAGGGCTCTCCGGTTGAGTGTCAAGGAAGTCTGTGATAATTGGAAGCCCAGTGGGGGAGTTGTGGGTCTGCCGTTGAAGTTTCTCTTGAGGGTTGCCAGAGATGAAGCCGAGAAGGGGAATTGGGAAGTTTTTCATGCCCACCTTGCTGCTATGATCTATGGGATCGTCCTATTCCCAAGTATGCCAAATTTCATTGACCATGCTGCCATCAGTATCTTTATGGGAAGGAATCCAATTCCTACTCTGTTAGATGACACTTACTATGCTATCCACAGTAGGCATGGTAAGGGTGGAGCTATCAGATGTTGTCTACCTCTCTTGTTCAGATGGTTCATCTCCCTTCTGCCAGCCAGTGGACCCTTTATGGATACTCAGAGCACTCTTAAGTGGACTCAGAGGGTCATGTCGCTTACCTCATATGACATCAGATGGCAATCTTACCGGATGGATGTGAAGAATGTTATTATGAGCTGTGGAGAATTCCGGAATGTGCCGCTTGTGGGGACCAAAGGTTGCATAAATTATAATCCAGTTCTTTCTCTTCGTCAGTTAGGGTTTGTAATGAAAGGAAGACCACTTGAAGCTGAAGTAGCTGCAAGTGTGTACTTTGAGAAGCAGAGTGACCCGACTAGATTAGAGCAGATAGGAAGAGCTTGGAGATCTGTTGGAGTGAAGGATGGATCCGTCTTAGGGAAGAAGTTTGCCATTGCAATGCCTGATTACACTGATTGGGTAAAGAAGAGAGTGGAAACTTTGTTGCTACCCTACGATAGGATGGAGCCGTTGCAGGAGCAACCACCTTTGGTCCTTGCTGAGAGTGTGCCTGCCGAGCACTACAAGCAAGCTCTGATGGAGAACCGCCGACTGAGAGAGAAGGAGCAGGATACCCAGATGGAGTTGTACAAAGCCAAAGCTGATAGGTTGCACTTGGCCCATCAACTCAGGGAAGTGCAAGGAGAAGATGCTAGCAGGGCAAGAAGCAAGAAAAGATCTTACGAGGAGATGGAGTCCATGTTGGATGCAGAGCATCGGGAGTGTTTGAGGCTGCAGAGAGCGGAAGCCAACTATCAAAAGAAGATCAGAGACTTGGAGAAGCAGCTCAGAGACAAGGACGTCCAGTTGAAGAAAGAGGTGGATTTGAGACAAGCATCAGAGGACTATCTTGGAGGAGAAGTCATGGAGCTTAGAAGACAATTGAAGGAGAAGATTACCCCTCTACCAGAATGTTCAGAGTGCACACTGTTGATAGACCAGTGCCATTACCTGAAGACCCTCATTCCGGAAGACCGTTTATCTTAGATTTGTTTCTTTGATGTATTTGTTGAGAATCACCTCCAGGCTTGTTGGATGGGATTCATTTGTTTGTATTCTGTTTGTTGAATATTTGTTGACTTGGTTGTAAGATCTTTTTTCCCTTATTTATAGATAAGTTTGTTGGTATTTCCCTGTTGTTCTCATTTACCTTGTACTTTGTTGTTTCCTTGTTGCTGCAGGTTGCCATCTTTTGAAGATGGATCAGGCTCTTTGAATGCCTGAGAAATGAGCATATCATGTGCATCATACGCATCATTTAAACATCATACTCATCTTATTTGCATAACAGGTGTTCTTGTGCCGACTTCTCACTTTGATTCCTGTGTTCAGGCAGGATAGCTGATCAGAGACCGCATCGCTACTCAACGAGACTCAACCATCAGAGGGACATGGATCAAGTACAAGCTGAGTTAGCAGAGATGAGGGCTAACATGGCCCAGTTCATGCAAATGATGCAAGGGGTTGCGCAAGGACAAGAAGAACTCCGAGCTCTAGTTCAGAGGCAAGAAGCTGTAATTCCACCGCCCAACCAGGCTCTGCCAGAGGGAGGCCCGATTAATGATAACCCTGCTGCTGCTGTGCCCATTAACAACTATGCTGTAGGTGAAGAGTTGAGGGGTATTCGAGTCGACGGTCAACCGATTGCTCCAGATACTGCTAATGCCAGGGTAATCCATGCTCCGGCCCGTAACCGAATTCCAATTGTTGACAGACAAGAGGATTTGTTCACTATGCTCAGCGAAGACGACGACATTTTGGGAAGGAACGATGCAAGAGATCGTAAAGTTGAGGCCCTTGCTGAGAAGATCCGGGCTATGGAATGTCAAAACTCCCTCGGTTTTGATGTTACCAATATGGGATTAGTGGAAGGACTGAGAATCCCGCACAAGTTTAAAGCACCGTCCTTTGATAAGTACAACGGTACCTCCTGTCCTCGCACTCATGTGCAGGCATACTATCGAAAGATCTCGGCGTATACTGACGACGAGAAGATGTGGATGTATTTTTTCCAAGACAGCCTATCTGGGGCGTCTTTGGACTGGTACATGGAGTTAAAAAGAGATTCGATTAGATGCTGGAGGGATTTGGGTGAAGCATTCCTCAGACAGTACAAGCATAATATGGATATGGCGCCGACCCGGACTCAGCTGTAGAGTCTGTGTCAGAAAAACAATGAAAGCTTTAAAGAGTACGCCCAGAGATGGCGCGAGCTTGCTGCGAGAGTTCAGCCCCCTATGCTGGAAAGGGAGTTGACAGATATGTTTATCAGCACTCTCCAAGGTGTGTATATGGACCGAATGGAAAGCTGCCCATTCGGAAGTTTTTCTGATGTCGTCATCTGTGGCGAGAGAACAGAAAGTTTAATCAAGGCTGGCAGAATTCATGATGTGGGTTCTTCTTCGAAGAAACCCTTCTCTGGGGCACCTCGCCGTAGAGAAGGAGAGACCAATGCTGTCCACCGAGGGAATGTGTACAGAGGAAGTGTAAACAGAGAACAATATCGCCCGGTTGCTGCAGTGACCATTCCTGCACCTCAACCTCGTCAACAACAACAACAAAGGGTTCAACAACCACAACAACAACAACAACAACAACAACGTCCGTATCAGCCCAAGCAAAGAATGGCTGATCGACGTTTTGATCCATTGCCAATGTCGTACGCCGAACTCTTGCCCGAACTACTCCGGTTAGGGTTTGTTGAGTTGCGTACAATGGCTCCACCAACAGTGTTGCCTCCTGGATATGACGCCAATTTCCGCTGTGACTTTCATTCTGGGGCACCAGGGCACCACACTGAGAAATGCCGGGCTTTGCAGCACAAAGTTCAAGACTTGATCGATTCCAAGGCGATCAACTTTGCTCCGGTACCCAACATAGTGAACAATCCTATGCCGCAGCATGGTGGGCATAGGGTAAACAATATTGAAGGGGGAGAAGCTGAGGATCTAGTTGTTAGTGTGGATGACGTTCAGACTTCTCTGCTGGTAGTAAATGGCCGTCTGTTGAAGGGGGGTGTCTACCCGGGCTGTGATGAGGGTTGTTTGGGCTGTGTTGAAGCTGTTAATGGGTGTGGCCAGTTGAGGGCTGGTATTCAAAGGATGATTGATGAAGGTTGTCTCCAGTTCAGTCGGGCTGTCAAAGATAATGGGTCAGTGTCGACTGTCACTATCTACTTTAAGCCGTCTGAAGGACGAGGACAAGGGGTTGTTGGTACATCAGCAGCAAGTGGTACTCCAGTTACCATTTCTACTCCGATAACCATCAGTGCTCCAACTACTATCGTTGCGTCTGGCAGAAGACCAGTTGAGAATAGTAGGGCTGTGCCTTGGAGGTATGATAACGCTTATCGCAGCAATCGGAGGGCTGATAATCAAATAAGGCCAGTAAGTCAAGCGCCTGTGACAATCAGTGCACCGGTAAAAACTCCTGTGGTTGCGAGTCCTGTGGTGGACAACGTTGGTGGACCAGGAGGTTTTACCCGGAGTGGACGACTGTTTGCTCCTCAGCCGTTGAGAGATGCTAATGCTGAGGCATCTGCTAGGGCGAAGGGTAAACAAGTTGCTGTTGACGAGGAACCGGCTCAGAAGGAGGTGCCTGAGGGTTCATTTGAAAAGGACGTGGAGGAATTCATGAAGATCATAAAGAAGAGTGACTACAAGATCGTAGATCAGCTCAACCAGACTCCGTCCAAGATTTCAATCCTCTCTTTGCTGTTGTGCTCTGAGGCACACCGTGATGCTTTGTTGAAAATGTTGAACATGGCATACGTACCGCAAGAGATTTCCGTCAACCAACTGGAGGGAGTGTTGGCCAACGTGAGCACCAGGCATGGTGTAGGTTTCACTGACCTAGACTTAACGCCTGAGGGTCGTAATCATAACAAAGCCTTGCACATCACTATGGAGTGCAAGGGTGCTATTCTGTCTCACGTATTGGTAGACACCGGGTCGTCCTTGAATGTCCTGCCAAAGCAGATTTTGAAGAAGATCGATGTTGAGGGAGTTGTGCTCACTCCCAGTGACCTTATTGTGCGTGCATTTGATGGATCCAAACGTTCTGTGTTTGGTGAAGTTACCTTGCCAGTGAAGATAGGTCCGGAAGTTTTCGACATCATTTTCTATGTAATGGACATTCAACCCGCCTATAGCTGTTTGTTGGGGCGTCCGTGGATTCACGCGGCTGGGGCAGTCTCGTCGACTCTCCATCAAAAACTCAAGTATGTCTGGAACGGTCAGATTGTGACCGTGTGTGGCGAAGAAGAGATTCTGGTGAGTCACCTATCCTCGTTCAAGTATGTCAAGGTGGATGGCGAGATCCATGAAACATTATGCCAGGCATTTGAGACCGTGGCGCTTGAGAAGGTAGCTTATGCTGAGCAGAGGAAGCCGGGTGCTTCGATTGCTTCTTACAAGCAAGCCAAGGAGGTGGTTGACTCCGGTAGGGCTGAAGGCTGGGGCAAGATGGTAGACTTGCCTGTCAAGGAGGACAAGTTCGGTATTGGTTATGAGCCTCTCCAAGAAGAGCAAAGTGTGGGTCCGAGCACCTTTACCAGCGTTGGGCTGATGAATCATGGAGACGTCTTTGCAACTGGTGAGGACTGTGATGATGATTGTGATCTAGACGTTTGGGTTCGCCCGTGTGCACCAGGGGAGTCTATCAATAATTGGACGGCTGAAGAAGTGGTTCAAGTTACTCTTCTGACAGAGTAATTTTCCTTTGTTTTTTTCATTTTGCATGAAAACCCTACGTTCTGCCCAAGGCGTAGTGGTTCATTGTAGGGCCTCATCATGTTTTAATGATTATCATAAATAAAGGACGTTTTGCAATCAAATTTTGAGATCTTTGTCTTTCTATTTTTGTTTTCACTTTTTCTAAATAAAAACAATAAAAATGGCAATGTTTTTGTTTTTTGTGACTTTATTGAAATCTTTTTCTAAAAACAAAACATTAAACATGCAGAAGTGATCTTTTGGCATCCACTGTGAACAGTTCTGTTATGCCTCGTCATGATTTCAACAATCCCATCTACCAAGCTGAAGAGGAGAGTGAGGAAGACTGTGAACTCCCCGCAGAATTGGTCAGATTGCTGAAGCAAGAGGAAAGGGTCATCCAACCTCATCAAGAGGAGTTGGAGATTGTTAATCTGGGTACTGAGGATGCCAGAAGAGAGATCAAGATTGGGGTTGCTTTAGAGGACTCTGTCAAGAAGAGGCTGATTGAGATGCTGAAAGAATATGTGGAGATATTCGCCTGGTCATATCAAGACATGCCTGGGTTGGATACAGACATTGTAGTGCATCGGCTACCCCTTAGAGAAGAGTGTCCGTCGGTCAAGCAGAAGCTTCACAGAACAAGTCCTGATATGGCTGTCAAGATCAAGGAAGAGGTTCAGAAGCAGTGGGATGCAGGTTTCCTGGCTGTTACCAGTTACCCACCGTGGGTGGCCAACATTGTTCCTGTGCCGAAGAAGGATGGCAAGGTCAGAATGTGTGTCGACTACCGGGATCTGAACAGAGCGAGTCCGAAAGATGATTTCCCATTACCTCACATCGATGTATTGGTGGATAATACGGCTCAATCCTCGGTATTTTCTTTCATGGATGGTTTCTCGGGTTATAATCAGATCAAGATGGCGCCGGAGGACATGGAAAAGACGACATTCATTACACCTTGGGGCACATTCTGCTACAAAGTGATGCCATTTGGGCTGAAGAATGCCGGTGCTACCTATCAGAGGGCAATGACGACTCTCTTTCATGACATGATGCACAAAGAAATTGAAGTGTACGTGGATGATATGATTGCGAAGTCGCAGACAGAAGAGGAGCACTTGGTAAATTTGCAGAAGTTGTTTGACAGATTGGTCAAGTTCAAGCTGAGGCTGAATCCGAACAAGTGTACGTTTGGGGTGAGATCAGGGAAGCTGTTAGGCTTCATTGTCAGTGAAAAAGGGATTGAGGTTGACCCAGCTAAAGTCAAAGCTATTCAAGAAATGCCTGAACCAAAGACAGAGAAGCAAGTCCGTGGATTTTTAGGGAGATTGAACTACATTGCAAGGTTCATATCTCACCTAACTGCCACGTGTGAACCAATTTTCAAATTGCTTAGAAAGAATCAGGCGATCAAGTGGAATGATGATTGTCAGAAAGCCTTTGACAAGATAAAAGAGTATTTACAGAAACCTCCAATCCTGATTCCTCCAGTTCCAGGGAGACCGCTGATAATGTACCTATCAGTTACCGAGAACTCGATGGGGTGTGTATTGGGGCAGCATGACGAGTCTGGTCGAAAAGAGCATGCCATATACTACCTTAGCAAAAAGTTTACCGACTGTGAAATAAGATATTCACTGCTCGAGAAAACTTGCTGTGCTTTGGCCTGGGCTGCTCGCCGACTGAGGCAGTATATGTTGAACCATACTACCTTGTTGATTTCTAAGATGGATCCAGTAAAGTACATCTTTGAGAAGCCGGCTCTCACCGGGCGCGTTGCTCGATGGCAGATGATCTTAACAGAGTATGACATCCAGTACACATCACAGAAGGCCATCAAAGGTAGTATCCTGTCAGACTATCTTGCCGAGCAACCGATCAACGATTATTAGCCAATGATGTTTGAATTCCCTGATGAAGACATCATGTATCTGAAGATGAAGGATTGTGAAGAGCCACCTGTCGAGGAAGGACCGTATCCTGATGACAAGTGGACACTGATGTTCGATGGGGCTGTGAATATGAACGGTAATGGTGTTGGGGCAGTGCTCATTAATCCCAAAGGTGCTCATATACCTTTCTCTGCCAGATTGACTTTCGACGTCACCAACAACGAAGCTAAGTATGAGGCTTGTATCATGGGGATAGAGGAAGCCATTGATCTGAGGATCAAAACTCTTGACATTTTTGGAGATTCTGCTCTAGTGATCAATCAGGTCAATGGAGATTGGAATACGAACCAGCCGCATCTGATTCCGTATAGAGATTACACCAGAAGAATACTGACATTCTTCAAGAAGGTGAAGTTGTATCATGTCCCCCGGGATGAGAATCAGATGGCTGATGCTCTGGCTACTTTATCTTCCATGATAAAGGTTCATTGGTGGAATCATGTGCCACATGTTGCGGTGAATCGACTCGAGAGGCCTGCGTATGTGTTTGCAGCCGAGTCTGTTGCGATTGATGAGAAACCGTGGTATCATGACATCAAGAACTTCCTCAAGAATCAGGAGTATCCTGAAGGTGCGTCGAAGAATGATAAGAAGACCCTGAGAAGGCTAGCTGGAAGCTTTTACTTGAATCAGGATGATGTGCTGTATAAAAGGAACTTTGACATGGTCTTGCTCAGATGCGTGGATAGACACGAAGCAGACATGTTGATGCAAGAAGTGCACGAGGGTTCGTTTGGTACCCATGCCGGTGGTCATGCAATGTCGAAGAAACTGCTGAGAGCCGGTTATTACTGGATGACTATGGAATCCGATTGCTTCAAGTATGCTCAGAAGTGCCATAAGTGTCAAATTTATGTAGATAAGGTGCATGTACCACCAAGCCCGTTGAATGTCATGAACTCGCCTTGGCCGTTTGCCATGTGGGGCATTGACATGATTGGGAAGATTGAGCCTACTGCTTCGAATGGACATCGCTTCATCCTGGTTGCGATTGACTACTTCACCAAATGGGTAGAAGCAGCTTCCTTTGCTAACGTCACCAAACAGGTGGTTGCCCGGTTCATCAAGAAAGAAATCATCTGTCGTTATGGAGTCCCTGAGAGAATCATCACTGACAATGGTTCAAATCTCAACAGCAAGATGATGAAAGAGCTATGCAAAGATTTCAAGATCGAACATCACAATTCTTCTCCTTACAGACCGAAGATGAATGGTGCTGTAGAGGCAGCTAATAAGAATATCAAGAAGATTGTGCAGAAAATGGTCGTTACGTACAAGGATTGGCATGAGATGCTGCCTTTTGCTTTGCATGGGTACCGTACTTCAGTGCGTACATCGACCGGGGCAACCCCCTACTCCCTTGTGTATGGTATGGAAGCAGTCCTACCTGTTGAAGTGGAGATTCCTTCTCTGAGGGTGTTATTGGATGTTAAGCTGGACGAAGCCGAGTGGATTCAGACAAGGTTTAATGAGTTGAGCCTTATCGAAGAAAGACGGTTAGCAGCTGTGTGTCATGGGCAGTTGTATCAGAGAAGGATGAAGCGAGCCTTTGATCAGAAAGTGCGTCCTCGGACATTTCAGACTGGTGATCTAGTTTTGAAGAGAATCCTTCCTCCCGGTACAGATAACAGGGGCAAGTGGACTCCTAATTATGAAGGTCCGTATGTTGTGAAGAAGGTCTTCTCCGGTGGAGCCTTGATGCTTACGACTATGGATGGTGAAGATTTTCCTTCCCCTGTTAACTCAGATGTAGTCAAAAAATACTTCGCATAAATTGACCCGCTGGACAAAAAGAATAAAAAAGTCCAGGCAAAAATGGGCATCCCGGCGAACCAAAAAACAGAAAGAAAAGGTTCGGGCAAAAATTAGGGATAAAAAATGAAAAGAATTTGTACACCCGGTAAGTCGAAAACCCGCAAGGGCGACTTAGGCAAAAATGGGTATCCTGGTGGATTGAAAACACGAAAGGGCGATCCAGCCAAAAGAGGGATTAAAGCGAAGACTACAGTCTGAGTTATCTGTACTTCATCGCGCTTCGTCAGCTGCCATCTCGAAAGATGTGATCGGTCCAGTCAGTCTTCTCAGAAAGCAAGGAGTTGGGAGAAAAACTGATGATCTATGAGTTATAACAGAGTTGGGAAACAGTGGATGCCGTGTTCACATTGCCATTAGGATAGTTTATTTTCCTTTTGTGCGCAATTACCTCTTCCTAGGAATTGCTTCCCAATGTATTTGCCTTTTCAGGCACCTTTTTCAATCAATAAAAGTCGTTATTCAGATAAATTGCTCCCTTGTTTTTACTTTTACTGTTTTGTTTGCAAAAACGTCCGAATTTTTGATAAACATCGCATATAAAAACATGAAGGCTAAACAATAACGTGCAAAAGATCAAAACATTTGAAAATCATTTTGAATGTTGAGGACACTTGAGCGTATCTTGTCCATGTACCCCCTGGGGGGCATTTGTTATTCCGTTTTGCAGGTCGTCGCTTGCGGGCTTTCTCCAGCAGTTTATTTCCCAGAACAAAGTTTTTCTCCTAGCTATGGATTGGTTAGGTCGTCCCCGAGTGGAGCGGGTTTCATGAAATTTTTCTCCAGCATAGTTCATCCTACCAGTGGATTGGACAGGTTTCAGTATCAGATCGGTGTGTGCATCCCCAGCTCGAATCTATTCTACCTGTAGATTGCATGGGTCGTCCCTGGCGGAGTAATAGATATTCCCCAAAGCAGAGTTTATCCTACCTGAGGTTTGTTTGAGTCTTTCCCAGTGAAGCCGCTTTATCACTCCCCGGTAAAGTCGTCTTGTTACTCCCGTCGAATATTATCCCCAAAGAGTTGCCTGGTTTATCTTCACCAGCGGAGCAGTTATTTCCCCAAGCAGAGATATCCTACTTGTGGATTGATCGGGATATCCCCAGCAAAGTTGTCGGTTTTTGCAGCGGCAAGTTACTTTATTACTCCCCAGCGAGTTGCCTTGTCTTACCCTAGCAGAGTTGTATGGATGGTTCCCCGGCAGTTGCTTTGTTTTTCCCCCTAGCGGATTTGTATTGATGGTTTCTCAGCACAGTCGTCCTGTGTATTCCCCAGCGGAGTTTTCATCATTTTGCATTCTGCATGTAGTGATCATTGCATCCTCAGACTGCGTAGCATTCCCATTTCATATGGAGCATTACGCCATAGAAAAATTCAAACATATGCATTCATGTGTTAACCCAACCAGACCGTATCCCCGGCAGAGGCGGATCGTTTTATTCAACATCGGCACAGCACGTCTGCTACAGTTGCTCCTGACAGTACTCAGGATTGATATCCCCACAGAGGTTTATTTCCTCACCCGTTGGTGACAGAAAATTTGTTTCTCCCCAGTGAGACCCCCAGCAAGTGGTTTGCCTTGCCTTGACATATCTAAGATGTCGTTCTTATGATATCAGTAAGTGTCATGTCAGCACCCGCATGTGTTTCTTTGTTTGGTGTCGGTAAACACCATTGTTTCGGTGTCGGTAAACATCGAGTCTTCACCCCAGTCATCAGTAAATGTCTGGTCATTTTTTGGTGTCGGTAAACACCATTGTTTCGATGTCGGTAAACATCGAGTCTCATCCCAGTCATCAGTAAATGTCTGGTCATTTTACTTGATGTCGGTAAACATCATCTTTTGATGCCGGTAAACATCGCGTCTTTTCCTCAGTCATCGGTAAATGTCTGATAATTCCCCAGCTAGAGATCCCCAGTAGAGTCATCGGTAAATGTCCTATCTGGTGTCCGGTTGCGAATACTTGTTTTTCTCGTCCCAGTAAATTCTTCCCCAGTCATCGGTAAATGTCTGGTCATACTTTGTTTCCTTGTTGATAAAATCAAGATCCCCAGAGGTCGTCGGTAAACGTCTTGCCTGATTCCATTACAAAGATTTTGTTCCTCCCCAAGTGGAGATGCCATCGGTAAATGGCCCCGTTTGCTTCAATATCGGTAAATATTGAATGCCCAGTTTTATCTGCCATCGGTAAATGGCCCCGTTTTCTTCGATATCAGTAAATATCGGATCCCTAGTTGCAGTAGCCATCGGTAAATGGTCGTGTTGAAGTTGATATCGGTAAATATCAAGTTGTTTTGAAGCCACCATCGGTAAATGGTCTTGCTTCCTTTTACAGCAAGTTGTTTCCCAGCAGCCATCGGTAAATGGTCTCGCTGAAGTTGATATCGGTAAATATCAAGTTTCCAGTATCCAACCATCGGTAAATGGTTTTGATTTCTCGAAAATTGTCATGCAGCAGTCATCGGTAAATGACGTGGTTCTTCTTGTATCATATCCAGCAGGGTGCAAATTTATACGGTTCTTTGGTATTCAATCCCTGTTTACCCTGAAAGTCTGACAGCCGTTGCCATCATCCGTTAGGGTTCCCAGCTGATTGAATAGGGGCAGCTGTAGCACCTCAAATTTGCACCTACTCATTGTACATACATTCTCATATTAGGTCATAGCATTAACATGGTCCACTGCATAGCATTGCATTGTCCCTTTTGCCCAAGTGCAAGATCATCAGTCAGATTAGGTCAAACTGGTCAGGAGATCAGTCAATCAAGCAAGTGCAATTCTCATTGAGCCAAGGCCCTAGGGTTGGTCCAACATGTTCACATGACCTAGGGGTCCTTTTGAAGTAGTTTGGTCAAGGTTTGATTGCTCAGAGATCATCAGTCAGTGTATAGTCCACCAGAAACCCTAGAAAGGCAACTGTTGGTCAACTGTGCATTTAATCAGTAATTTGATGGTGGGAATTGGTTTGAGAGGTCTCATTCATGTCCATATAGTCTTCATATAACATGTCAAACACCATCATGGAAGAATTTGAAGCCAGACAAGAAATTTCCAAAAATAGAAAGTTGACCTGTAATTGGAATTTGCCAAAAATGGAAAGTCTTGATCCTCAAACTTACATCATGATACAAGCTTCAAATGAATTTTTGCCCAACATGAAAGTTGAAGATCTTGTTCTCCCATTTCCAAAAAGTCCAAGAACACTCAATTCCCATGTATGGTTGGCAAGTTATGATCAAATCATTCTCAAATATTTTCGAACTTCAAAGTGGCATATCTTCCAAACCATTTGGCCAAATTGGGTGGGGTTTTTTGCTACAAGTCACATTTGATGCCCTCTTTCCAAATCTGTCATCACCATTTACCAAAAACTCACCAATCAAAATGGCACTTTTTGAAGTGACTTGAATTATTTCAAGTGAAGTGAAAAATTGAGATTTCAAAATAAGCCTTTGCCATGATCTTTACCACTTGGAATGATTCAGAAATGATGTTTAGAATTTGTTAGAAGCCCAATTCGTGCATATTCATACACCTCCATGTAAATTGGCATGGTTTTAGCAAAATGGTCCAAACACACTCATTAACCAATTTCCAATTACCACTTCATTAATCTTGATTAACAAACCTTAAACAGCACATATATACATCTTTTTCTCTCTGAAAAGCCCTAGCCACTATACTCAAACAGATAAAAAAACCTCATATTCTCTCAAACCCTCATCTTGCATTTTTGAACTTTTCTTGAAGAAATCTCAAAAACCTCGAGCTCAGCTTGGTTGCTTCATCACCCACCACCATTTTTGAGCTCATTGCAAGTGGTATATCTCAGCTGTAAAGCCTTGTTCATGAACTGTTTTGGAAGAGCTTCATCCATGGCAGATTTCAAGTGAAGCACAATCAAGCATTGCTGAGCCAAATTTCCTCCTCCATTCATCATTTGGGAGCTTGAAGAACAACTGTTTTGAGCTTACACGACCAAACAACACCTGAAGCATCACTGCCTTGCAGATTTGGTAATTTTTCGAATCACATTATTTGCAAAACTATGATATGCATTAGATAGATCTCTTTGCCATGATTCTATTGAGCTTTAAACCATTGAAAATGGTTGAGTAATTAGGAAGAAATGTTGAGTTGAAATTTGATGTTCAAACTTGTTTTTGTATGATGCATGCTGTGTAGCTCGATTCCATGAAAATGGCTGTTGGAATGTTGATATGTGATGTTAGATGTGTCGAGTGGTGTATTTAATTTCATTTTCTGGAAAAAATAATTTTCACGATTTGGAAGAAGATGAACATGTCACTGTAGAAACCCTAGGTTCATCATTTGCCCAGAACGTGTTTGGATTTTCTGTTGCTGTGCATGAACTTACTATTCCATTAGCATGTAGCCAATACCTGAGCGCCACGCCTTGAATCAATACGCAGCGTTCCACTAAAGGTTCCAAGTAATTACGCTTTTGCCATTCCATATCCATTAATTCAATTAAATCATTTATTTTCTCAATTTTTATTTCACTTTGTATATCAAACTTACAAAAATCATAGCACATCCAATTTTAATCCAAAATTCATGGGGTTTTTTGTGAAATGTTCATCTCAATCTCTAGTTTTTTATCATATTTTTTCCAGATTTTTTTGATGAGTGGATTTTTAGTTGAGTTAGGGTTTTGTTCATGTGTCTATTTTTTTTTGTACACTTTGCCAAATCAATTGTGAAATGATGATGCTTTATCCAATGGCTTTGAAATTTTTTGTGCTTAAACTAGACACATTCATGGTGATTTTGGTGTAAAGTTTGTGAATTTATCCTTGCTGGTTTGTGAGTTATGATTTTTGGAATTAGGGTGTGACAATTTGTGTCACACCATTGATGTCCAACTTCTTGATTTTTTCTACCTTGCCTAATGAACTAAATTTGGTCTGATTTTTTGCATGAACATACTTATGGATGCCTAGTTCAAATGTGATTTTTTATGGAATTTATTGATGACATTTCCTAATTGTTTGATAATTTCTCCCCTGTTTGACCAAAATGTTGACTTTTGTGACACTTGATGCCATTTGTTTTATGAAATTCTCATACATTATTAGATGGACATGAAATTTGACATGTGATTAGTAGACATATTAAGGTTTATCATGGTGTTAATCCCATTCATTTCTCATATGTTGTCACTGATTTATGATTTATTGAAGTTGGTGCATGTTTGGTTGACTTCTTTGAGCATGTTTGAACTTGCCCTGCCTTTCTGATTTTCATTCCCCTACTTCCCATGATCCAGTTGAGCTGAAATTTGGTGTGCTTACCATGCTATGGATTATGTTTGACCATGATTTATTTGATGATTTTTTGGATTGTTTATGATTGGTTTTGAACTGAGTCTTGCTGTTGACTTCTATGAGCTTCCATATGCCATGCCTTGACCTATTTTGCTTATGAAATGATGATGATGAATGATATGATTGTGGAACCAATTGAGTTTGTTTCTTGATTATTTGAACTTGATTTTGGACACTTGCCACTTGCTGTTTTGACTTTCTCATCCCCTTTTGACCCTAGGCTTGTCCTAGTGGTCCTGTTACTCATGTTTGAGTTCATTTTTCAGGATAAGAAGCAATTGCCTTAGAGAGATCAATACAAATTGATTAATTCTTGATTGATTATCATGACTAACTTGCTTGTTTTGTAGGTTGCTTGGTTCACATGCCTTGAGCCTTGTGCATTGCACACTTATTTGATTGTGTTGACTGTTGACCTCTGTTTCATTTTGATTTAACTTTGACTTGTATACTAATGTTGTTTGACTGGTTTAAGGTACCTTTAGTTGCTTTTAGTTCCTTGTGAACTTTGCTTTGCTTTGCTTAAGAGCAATTTGCATTGAGGTATATCTTCTTATCTTCATGTAGTCTGGAAGACCTGGCCTGTTACTTGGCCAGGCAACTGTCTGAAGTCCTCCTTAAGAGGCAATGTTTGTGGTTGTTTACAATTTTTCCTTGTACATATTCAAAGACCTCCTAAGTGAAGAGGCAATTGGCAGAACCCAAGGGATATGCAACCTATCCCCTGCTATTCTGTGTGTCATCTGCTTTGCTCACACCACTGTGTTGATGCATTGCAGATACAAACCCAAGATCTTGTACAATTGTACAGTTGAGTCAGTTTTAAATGTGTAGAAGGGTTCCCACTTTCTGAACCCACACATTCTTGTCTTAAGCTCTCCCAGGCCAGGGATAAGAGCTGTGAAGTCTTATCTTCACTCACCTTTCATCTGCTTCACCTTAGCCCCTCAATGGCAAGGTTAAGAGCTAACAATACCCAGTTCCAGAGGTTTGTTTGTTGAGGTTGATATGACCCCTCAACTAAAACCTAACCTTGGTTGAGCCCATTGCTTGCATATAGTGTGTGCTACTTGTGCTTGTGTGTTTGATTGACTTGCTTCCTGTGCAAGATAGGTTTGCTTTAGCTTGCTTCCTGTGCAAGTTAAGTTTGGTGTGGCTTGCTTCCTGTGCAAGTCATGTTTAGGATAGGCTTGCTTCCTGTGCAAGTTAGCTAGAAACCTTAACTTAGGGATGATTTTGCATGATCACATCTAGGCTCGAGTCGTAGTCTCCCTAGTTGTGTCTCCCTCTGTTATCTGGTTAGGCTAGTCCTTTTTCCCTGCGTAGGGGAACTACGTCGCCCTGATCCTCATACCAGATGAGGTACGTAGGCAGGAGATGAGCTGATCTCTCCGGGCGCCCTTTTGTTTTTTTGTGTGAGTTTGTTTCTCCTTTTCTGGTTGGAGTCCGACGTAAGTCCAGCGATTGGCAGTTGGTTTCCTATGTGTGTTTGTTGGTTCGGATGCTGATGTAAGCCCAGTGATTGGCATTCAGGCTCCACGTTTGCCTTCTTGTGTGCGTTTTGGTTCGGATGCTGATGTAAGTCCAGTGATTGGCAGTCAGGCTCCACGTTTGCCTGTGTGTGTTTTGTTTGTGTGTGTGTCAGCCGAGCTATGAATGCTCTGATTCTCCTCCGTCCAAGGAGATACGTATGCATAGGATGCGACATCCTAGCGAGCATGTGTCGTTTCCCCGGTCCGAACTACTTTGACTCTGATGTCTATGCCTGATAGACTAAGTAGGCCCAGGACGCGATGTCCTGCCGAGTCAGTCTTGTTTGTTTTCTTGTGTCTCTTTCAGCCAGTGTGTGTGTGTGAGCAGTATTTTAGCAACCATTTTCCCTTCCTATTGTGCGTGGATCCCGTAGAGTACGACGGATGCGTAGGGGTGCTAATACCTTCCCTTCGCATAACCGACTCCCGATCCCATTCTCTTTGGTCGCGAGACCATGTCTTTCCCAGGTTTACTCTGAGCGTTTCCTTTCCCTCTTTTGGGATAAATAACGCACGGTGGCGGCTCTGTTGTTCTTGTTTTCCCGCCGGTTTTTCGCGTAATGCGACACTAAACAGCACACATCAAAGGATCATCATACCAAAAATCAATGCATTTGGATAAGCATAAGCATGTCAATTAAATTCACTAAGTCAAGGTAAGCATAAACAAGCTCAAACAAGACCACAAATGGTGCATCAACTTAAGGCAATCCTAAAACAGAAATGACATAAGATAAATGATCCAAACCAAAGCCAATACAAACTTCAAAGTGTCCAAAATCAATGTACAAAATTTGAAGCTCATATGATAAGGCATAAGAATTTCACAAATCATGAAAGATCAACACTCATCAAAAGTCCAATTATGACCAACCCGCAAAGAAAATCTCAAACAAATTGGAAATGGATCCAAAAATTCTACAAAAAATCATGATTAATCCTAACATCCAGAAGTAGCATCATGCAAAAATTCAGATTATTTGGCATTAATTTGGCAAGGTAAATAAAATCAGCAAGTTGGACACGAAATGGTGTGACACACATTGTCACACCTCCATTAATCACATCATAACTCAACATCCAGAAATGAGAAAAATGCAAACTATATACCAAAATGACCAGGAATGAGTCTAGTTTATGCATGTCAATTTTCATGTTCATAGGATCAACCATCATTATTTCACAATCAAAATGGCAAAGTAGGTCAAGAAAGCACATGTATACACATTCCCTAAACAAAATAAAAATCCATGCGTGCACAATTTCTGGAAAAAACACCATAAAATAGTAGACATCATGAAGAACAAAGTGCAAAAAACCTCATCTCAATTGGACAATTATTCATGGAGTTATGATTTTTGGAAGATGCAAGAAGAAAATGAAATAAAAATTGAGAAAGAAATGGAATTAATGGAAATAATATGAAATAATGGCAAAACTGTAAATAAATGGAACTTTTGAAAACCGGCGCCAGTTCAAAACGCCGCGTTTCATTTAAATGAAACGCGAGCCAATCAAGAAACGACATTTGGCCCAATACATGAACGAGAAACAGAAAAACGCATGCAGGCAAGGCTTAGAAGGATCAAACACGACTGGAAATCAAAAACCCTAGCTGTTCATCACACATTCATCATGTTCATCATCATCAAGATCCAATGTGCACAGAAAATTACAAAAGATATATCATTGAACTCGTCATTCAACACACATCACATATCCAGCATCAATTTGACCTAAATCTAACCATATCAAACGGATCGAGCAAAATAAGTTCCAACTATCAAACTTCAAATCATGATAACTAACTCAAAACAGCATGAAAATTCACGATCTAAAGTTCAGTGTAACCTACATTCCAAGATCTACAAGATGCACATGATTATTTCAAGAATTGGAGCATTCGAATTCTAACCTCAATGAAGATGCAGAAGTTGATTTGCTTGATTCAAGGCCTGGAAATGCAAAACAGATGCTCTCCAACACTTGAATGAATGAATGGATGAAGAAATTCAGCTCAACAGTGCTTGATTTGTCCAGAAATTCCAGTTGCCATGGTTATGCACAAGCTCCAACAGTCCACGATTTTTGCTTGAATTCTGTAGGATCTTGCTTCAATGATCTTCAACAATACTTGTAGATGATGCACAAACCAAGAACAAAGCAAAAGAGATGAAGAAAATTGATGAAAAGTTGAGAGAAAATTGAGATGAAAAATTTTAGATCTGAAATTATGAAGTTGTTGTCCTGAATTTCTGTTATGATTAGGAATATATACCCTCTGCTAATCAAACTTGTTAATCCCAATTAGGCTAATGCAAAAAGGATTAGATGAAATGAAGTGTTATGCAACTTGGCCAAAATACCCTCACATGTGCATGGCATGCTACAGTACCCGTGGCTGCATGAAAATGCACTCAAAATGTGATTTTTGAATCAAATGCAATGGAAAAATGTAATGGCAATGCATATTTTTTAAATTGGAGATTTCCCTCCAAAATTCAAAATGAATTCAAGTAAAAAATGAAATAATTTTGTAATGAGAAATGATGAAATGTGATGCATGATTATGATAGTAGGGATCAAGAGTGAAATGCTCCAAAAAGAACCACTTGCATTGGCCATTTGGTTCAAAAGTTATGCTAGCTTGAAGTCCAAAATTCCTTGGCAATGATTTGATCATAACTTGCCAACCACAAATGAGAAATGGATGTTCTTGGACTTTTTGGAAAGGTAAGAGCAAGATCTTCAACTTTCATGTTGGACAAAATTTGAATTGAAGCTTTATTGGACATGTAATATTGAGGAGAAGACCTTTTCATTTTTGGCAGTTTGAAATTACAGGTCACTTACTATTTTTGGAAACTTTTTATCTGACCTCAAATTCTTCCATGTTGATGTTTGAAATGTTATATGAGACTTGTATGGACATGAATGAGGCCTCTCTAACCATATCCCACCTTCAAATCCATGATTGAATGCACAGTTGACTTGTGTTGACTTTTCTAGGGTTTTAGCTGACCTAGCTATGCTCAGATGAAATTCAAGCCTCTACCACTTGAGATCTTGATCCAAAATGATGTCATGGTTCGTATGAACTCTTGATGAATGATCATGGTGCCCAAATTCTTCAGAATGGCCACCATCTATGGCTCAATGACTGCCTTTGACTGGCTTGACCTAGATTACTTCATCTGCAAGTAACAAGGTTAGATGACAATATTTTTTATACTTTTGGTTAGTAAACAAATGAAAAGCAATGATATACAAATGCAAAACATGCTTGGTGATCAAGAACCACACTCAAGAGACAAACCACCCACAGGGAAGCAGGCAAGGTGCACAATGATCCTTGAGGCAATGATATGATATGATATGATGCCATGAGGGATCTTAGGGACAAAATTGGGGTCTTACAGATGCCCCTATTTAAGGTCATTCTAGTCGGAGAAGTGAAGTTTAGAAATCTTCATCTCGACGCGATAGAATGGGCTTAAATAACAGTAATGAAACAAATTTTGGTCCCTAAGAGAACTCATGATGCAGATGTATGCATGCAAAAGACACAAACTCTGTGGGGATATGGTTCACACAGAAGAAAAAGACGATCCGTCGGAGTAATACACTCACCAGGAACAGAGACTCTAACAGGACTCTCAGAAGGACTCTTATGGGGATAAAAGAAAAAGAGATGCGTGAGCAGGACACGACTCTGAGTTGGGGTAAAACGGAAAGCAGACTGGAGACTTTACTGGGGAAGTAAAGGACTCAAACTGGGGGAAAGACGAATTCCAAAGGAAAACACGTCCATTGGAAAGACAACAAGCTGACTCAAACTATCCACAAAGGATACTTCGGATAAAAATCCGGACTCGGACCAGGAAAAGATTCACAAAGAACCTCCCTGCCGGGAAAATGCATATATTGGGGAAAACACCAATACAACAAAGGGCAAAAATCACAACAGGAAATTCCATCGGGAAATGTCTAACAAAGAGACTCTCCTGGGGAAAAGCAACAAGATGAGATGTTACCGGTATAAGGGTAACAAACTCAGGAAGAATGAATATCTAAGACCGGTATAAGGGTGAGATATCAATCAACCAACATTTGAGAAAGACCTGAAAAAGGTACATAAACTCAGGAAAATCTGACTCCACCGGGGACCAAGGTCATAATAGGGAGCAGAAAGGAAGGAACACCAGGGATACCGAGGTATATAATAGGTGACCGACCGAAGCGTGAATTGGTTTTTACTGCCAAAACACTCATCATCCGAAAGGAGGGCTTGAACAAGCAAATCGACTTACAGGATGGACATTCGAATCCACAACGGGAAGACGAATCTTACTCAACTGGGGACACAAACCCAAAGAGTGCATGAGATATAATATCCATTACCGTCAGAACATGGATAGAATACTCGCATGAGATGTATTATCTATTACCGTCAGAACGTAGATAATACACTCGTATGGTAAGAAACACCAAGGATACCGGTTACTGGGTATATAATAGGTGATCTACCGAAAACGTGGATTGGTTTTTACTGCCAAAACACTCATCATCCAAAACACAAACTGGTTAAAGGATGGATATTCGATTCTACAAAGAATATGAATCTTACTCTACTGGGGAAGATCAACTAAGGATTCCAACCAAAGAGTGAAAGAGACATATTATTCATTACCGTCAGAACGTGAATAATATACTCGAAAAGGAAGAGACACCAGAGATACCGGTTAGGGCATATAATAGGTGATCAACCAAAAAGAGAGACAATCGATACCAAGCATACAGGTAAACGAAAGACAACTCACAGGGGATAAATTGCAAGCATCCGGCAATTATCCAACAAACAACAAATATTCGATTCCACAAAGGGAAATAACGAATCTTACTCGACTGGGGAAACACAAAAGGCTTCGACTGAAGAGTGCATGAGATATATTATCCATTACCATTAGAACGCGGATAACATACTCGCATGGAAGATTATCCACAACCGGTTACTGGGTTAATAAAGGATAAATCGACCGAAAAGAAAGGCATCGGGATACCAAAACTAGGTATATAAAGATGACTAATCAAAGGGAGCAACAATCATTACCAAGCAAACGGGTAAATGAAAGGAGACTCACTGGGGATGAATTGCAAGCATCCGGCAATTACCCACAAGAACTAGCTGGGGATGCATTGATAAATAATCAATGATCCGGGGAACAAATCACTAGCAAACGGTGAAAAGACCCACTGGCGACTTCAAAAAGGATAAAATTGCAAGCATACGGCAATTATCCTGAAGACTTGCTGGGGATACAATTGCGAGCATACGGCAATTGCCCAGAAGCAAAGAAGGAATATCAACATCAAAGCTGAATGAAGATAAACACAAAGAGTAACCATCATCGGTTAGGATGTACAACAAGGTTAACTCTGCAAAGGAGAGAAATTAGGGTTTACAACTATCGAATACGGGGTAGGATACCAAAACTCTGGCTGGGGATAAAATTGCTAGCAACCGGCAATTATCCACCTGTACCACAAGGCATAAACTCCGCTGGGGAGAAAAAAACACAACATCATAACAATCCGCCATCAATCAGATCGAACCACAAAGGTCACCTCTGCTAGGGGAAAAGAGATAGGACTTACGACTACCGAATACGGGGTAGTGGCCAAATCAACTCTTGCTGGGGAAAAGGGCATATAACCACAAATTCCGCCAAGAAGGCAAGAAACATAGGACTTACAACTACCGGTTATCGGGTAGAGGCCCAAAAAGGTTCCGCTGGGGATAAAAGAATTAATGCCGGTTACTGGGCAAATCATTCATTTATTCCACAGGGAAGCACAAGAAACGGTTGACAAATGCCAATTCAGGGTCAAACTGAAAAGACAGACTAAATCAAGACTCATCCTATGAGGATATAACTCAATAGGAACATCCATCCCAATATATGTGTTGGGGAGGAAACGGAAGAAACCGTCATCCACGAGGATAATCTCAGTGGGGAACTGCAGAAGGAAGAACAAACACTTTCTGCTTATGGGCTGACTCTATATGGAGAGATTTTAACACTCGACATCTGCTCGGAGAAGATCTACTAGAGATCTATACTACCATAGCAGGGACCAACAAACAAGAGATATATGGCAAAAATGCAACATGAATATCTGAATGTTTATGATTATGCATGAATATGCGTGATTTATGTTTAATGAATGCTGACAAAACAGACATATCTAACACAAACAGAGTCCAGGAATCAACGCCCGGTACTATACTTCCAGGGGAAGAACCAACTGGAAAGCCAATCTGCAGGAGATCCACATGCTGAAAAGCAAAGATCTGCGGGGAGGCAAAAGATCAGAGATATCGACGAAATCACAAAAATATTTGAGTAATGGATCAACAATCAACCCAAATGGAGTACAGAAAGTTACAACAGGCAAAAACGGCCACAAAGACAAATCTGTTGGGGAAAAGGGAGAAATCCCAAAATCTCTGCAGGGGAATCCTCAGTATCAAAAGTTCACTGCACACGCGAGAACTGCTACGAAAGCGAATCCATACAACCCCACTGAGGGAGAACAGATCATCCATGTAGAATCTACTACACAAGCAACTCTACCTGGAGAGAACACAAATAGCCATTCCATCGGGAAATACACCCACTAAAGAAGAAAAACAGATCACATAAGTAGATTTTGCAACAAGCCACTCTACTGAGGATCAAACAATCAGGAAATTAACCCAATCTCTGGATGCTAGACCAACAACCAACCTACTGGGGCAACAGAGATTTCAACAAGCGGAAACTGCCACAAAAGCAAATCTACCGAGAATACCCGTTCTGGTGGAGGCTCTGAGGGGAATATCACAGATACAATCCTGATTCTATTGGGGATAACAACTCTCTTGGGGATTCTGCATAAAATACAATCCACCAAACCTCAAATCTACTGACGGCTCCACTGGGAAATCCACTGCGGGACCCACTGGGGACATGGAAGAGAGCTAGGGATCAACCACTAAATGCTAACTCTTCTGAGGAGAACACCCACAACCGCTGAGGAGGAACATAATCACTGCTCTGCTGACGGGATAAGCGTACTGATGGGGAGATAGCAACTCCGCTGGCGACTTGGCCGGGAAAAAGGGTACTGCTGAAGCAAACGAAATCTTCCCCAAGTACTCTGCTCTGGGAATATATCACAGATCCCACTAGCAATTGTGCTGAGGAAAGACAACAACAACCCTGCTTGCGACAATGTTGGGGAAAGCGGTAAAATACCGAGATATCAATCCACCAACCACTGAATCTTCAAAAAGAAAGCCACCACGCTGAGGAGAGAAATAACAACTCCGCTAGCGACTGCACTGGGGAGAAACGGAGTACCTGGGTTTCCAACCACCAACTACCGAATCTACCACTAGGAGAACACCCATGCTGGGAGAGAATATTGCTGGAGAAGAAAATGAAGTCTTCAACAAGCACTCTGATTGGGGAACAACCCACAACAACAACCCTGCTTGAGGGACAACCCTAACAACAAAGCAGGAGAAAGAGGATACAACCAATGCCAGGGATATGAACCAATGTCTTACCTGTTGGAAATCATGCCACCCTTGGGAGAGCACTGAGAAATTCTTGAGTATCCTTTCATCATCGTGAATGTTCACTTTGTTTAAAACAACAATTTTGAAAAAATTTATTTGTTTAAAACAATGACATTTTATCAATTAAAACATGCAAAACATTTGTTGAATTGAAACAAATAAGAGTGCAAATAATTGGATAAAAAGCTCAAATTGATTTGATGGAATGGTAGCCTGCAAATGGCAAGACTCCATAGATCTGTACAAATTTGAAATCAGTGATATATATTGGAAGAGGGCTACATTGAACATAATGATCCTTTCTCTACCAATTTGAATCTCGATGTATTCGAAGCTTCAATTGACGACGAATCGAGACTCCCTAACGAAAAGACGGCTGCGGAACAGAAAGTCTTGTCAGGATGCAGTTACTTGCCATATCCCTAATTTTTGCCTAGATTGCCCCAGGGTGAGGTACTCAATCTAGTGGGATGCAAATATACCCTTTTTTTTCAAGTCTCTAACTTTTGCCTGGATTACCCTTTCGGGTTCTCCACCGAGACGCTCATTTTTTCCTAAGCCGCCCTTCCGGGTTTTCAACTTAGCGAGCAATTCTGTTTTTCAATTGCATATATTTTTTTTTAGGCAAAGTATTTCTTGACTGCATCTGAATTCACAGGACGAGTGAAATCCTCCCCATCCATTGTTGTAAGCATCAAAGCTCCGCCTGAAAAGACTCTCTTAACAACATATGGGCCCTCATAGTTTGGAGTCCACTTGCCCCTGGAATCTGGCACGAAAGACAAGACTTTCTTGAGCACGAGGTCACCTTCTCGGAACACACGAGGCTTGACCTTCTTATCGAATGCTTTCTTCATTCTCTGCTGATATAACTGACCATGGCACATGGCGGTTAATCTCTTCTCTTCAATCAGATTCAACTGGTCATAACGACTCTGAATCCATTCAGCATCAGTCAACTTGGCTTCCATCAAGACTCTCATTGATGGGATCTCCACCTCTACTGGGAGAGCAGCCTCCATGCCATAAACAAGAGAGAAAGGAGTTGCCCCTGTTGAAGTGCGGACAGATGTACGATAACCATGCAAAGCAAATGGCAGCATCTCATGCCAATCTTTGTACGTAACTGTCATTTTCTGGATAATCTTCTTGATATTCTTATTAGCAGTTTCAACAGCCCCATTCATCTTGGGTCTGTAGGGAGAGGAATTATGGTGTGCAATCTTGAATTCAGCGCACAACTCATCCATCATCTTATTATTCAGATTAGATCAATTATCAGTAATGATCTTATCTGGCACACCATAACGACAAATCAGCTGGTTCTTGATAAACTTCACAACCACCTGCCTCGTCACATTCGCATACGAAGCGGCTTCAACCCATTTGGTGAAGTAATCAATTGCTACGAGAATAAACCTGTGCCCATTGGACGCTTTCGGTTCAATCATGCCGATCATGTCAATTCCCCATATAGAGAAAGGCCATGGTGATGAAATCACATTCAGAAGTGTCGGAGGAATATGAATCTTATCCGCATAAATCTGACACTTGTGGCATTTCTTCACATATTTGCAGCAGTCAGACTCCATTGTCAGCCAATAGTAGCCTGCTCTCAACATCTTTCTAGCCATGGCATGTCCATTGGAATGAGTACCAAATGAACCCTCATGGACCTCAGTCATTAACAGGTTTGCTTCGTGTCTATCCACGCATCTGAGCAAAACCATGTCAAAATTTCTCTTATAAAGCACTTCACCGCTGAGGTAGAAACTGCCTGACAACCTTCTCAAAGTTTTCCTATCTTTCACAGATGCCCCAGGCGGGTAGACCTGGTTCTGGAGGAAATTCTTGATATCAAAATACCAAGGCTTGTCATCATTGACTTCTTCAACTGCAAACAGGTGAGCTGGTTTATCCAAGCGCATCACGACAATGTTGGGAACTTCATTCCAATACTTGACCACAATCATGGAAGCAAGCGTAGCAAGTGCATCTGCCATCCGATTATCCTCTCAAGGAATATGATGAAAGTCAACCTCTGTAAAGAACGTTGAAATCCTCCTCGCATAATCTCTGTACGGAATGAGACCTGGCTGATTCGTCTCCCATTCACCCTTTATCTGATTAACAACCAGGGCTGAATCACCATACACATCAAGATGTTTGATTCTCAAATCAATGCATTCTTCCAGTCCCATAATACAGGCTTCATACTCAGCCATATTATTCGTGCATTTGAAAGTTAGCCTTGCTGTAAGCGGAATATGTGTGCCATGAGGAGTAATGATTACTGCCCCAATTCCATTTCCATACTGATTTACAGCGCCATCAAACACCATCGTCCATCTGGAACCAGGTTCCGAACCTTCATCAAGTGTAGGCTCATCACAATCTTTCATTTTCAAATACAGAATCTCCTCATCAGGGAAGTCGTACTGAACAGACTGATGATCTTCAATCGGCTGGTGCACTAAATGGTCAGCCAAGATACTACCTTTGATAGCTTTCTGAGCTCGATACTCAATATCATACTCAGACAATAACATCTGCCAACGGGCAATCCTCCCAGTTAAAGCAGGCTTCTCGAAGATATACTTGATTGGATCCATTCTGGATATCAACCAAGTTGTATGATTTATCATGTACTGGCGCAAACGCTTAGCAGCCCAAGCCAAAGCACAACACGTCTTCTCAAGCATAGAGTATCGAGACTCACAATCAGTAAACTTCTTACTGAGGTAGTAGATAGCGAATTCTTTCTTCCCTGATTCATCTTGTTGACCGAGTACACAACCCATTGAGTCTTCAAGAACAGTCAAATACATAATCAGAGGTCTTCCTTCCACAGGCGGATACAAGATCGGAGGTTCAGACAGATATTCTTTGATACTGTCGAAAGCTTTCTGGCAATCCTCGGTCCAATCATGAGACTGATCTTTCCTAAGGAGCTTGAATATCGGCGCACATGTGGCAGTCATGTGGGATATAAATCTGGAAATATAATTCAAGCGGCCAAGAAAACCTCGGACTTGCTTCTCAATTTTGGGTGCAGGCATCTCTTGTATTGCTTTGACCTTTGCAGGATCAACTTCAATACCTCTCTCGCTGACTACGAAACCCAACAACTTGCCAGAACGGACTCCAAATGTACATTTGTTCGGATTCAGACGAAGCCTAAACTTCCTCAAACGCTGAAAAAGCTTCAACAAATGCTCAACATGTTCAACTTCCATTCGGGACTTATCAATCATATCGTCAACATAGACCTCTATCTCCTTGTGCATCATATCATGAAACAAGGTAGTCATAGCTCGTTGATACGTGGCTCCGGCGTTCTTTAAACCGAAGGGCATCACTCGATAACAGAATGTTCCCTAAGGTGTGATGAATGTTGTCTTCTCCATATCTTCGGGTGCCATCTTGATTTGATTATAACCGGAAAATCCGTCCATAAACGAAAAGACTTTGAATTTAGCTGTATTGTCTACCAACATGTCAATGTGTGGTAGAGGGAAATCATCTTTCGGACTAGCTTTGTTCAAATCTCTGTAATCAACACACATACGGACTTTTCCGTCCTTGTTAGGCACAGGCACAATATTGGCCACCCATTGAGGATATGTAGAAGTCACCAGAAACCCCGCATCAATTTGCTTCTGAACTTCCTCTTTGATCTTCACTGCTATATCTGGATGAGTTCTTCTGAGCTTCTGCTTCACAGGCACGCACTCAGGCTTCAAAGGCAGGAAATGTTGCACAATATCTGTATCTAGACCCGGCATGTCTTCATACGACCAAGCAAAGATATCGGAATATTCTCGTAGCAACTCAATCAATCTCTTCTTGACAGACTCTTCAAGAAGTGCCCCAATCTTCACCATACGAACACAATCCTCAGACCCCAAGTTGACTGTTTCCAGATCCTCAAGATGCGGCTGAATGATCTTCTTCTCGTGCTCAAGGAGACGGGTAATCTCATCAGGAATCCCTTCAACATCATCTTCCTCTGCTTCAAATACAGGGGATTCAAAATTGGGAGATGGCGTTGGATCATTATGTTCAATGGGTTTTAGAATCAACCTGCGTAATGATTTTGGTTAATGAAAAACTTTAGAATTTAAACAAGCAAATCATTATGCAGATGAAAAGATTGCTTTTATTCTTGTTTTTATGGGTTTTTTGTGATCACTGATTTCATGCAAAAGCAAAAAGTGAAAACAAATGGAAAAACAAATGTTTAACGATGCATTAATTGAATGAAAACATCATTGCATATATGCTGCCAACAATGTCATCACTTCTCCTTTTGGGATGGGAGAAGGGTTTTAAACAAAGTGAACAATTACTCTGATCTATGGATGACTGTAGGAACATCTACAGCGACCCAATAATGGCAGACACCGCCAGGTATGATGAAATTGTTCAGATCCTCTGCATCCTCTTCCAAGATAGCAGCAGCCTCTTCAGGTTGATCAGCGTGGATGAAACCTCCACTCGTGAACAAACCTTGCTCATTGAATGCCCCAGAAGAATAGCCAATGCCAGCCCGGGATCTATTGTCTTCAAGCTCAATCATCTTCCCCAAACCAGCAACTGCACCACATTCAATGGCCAGTTTCGCATCACGGTAGGAAGCAAATGAAGGAGACCTCTTCTCAATTGGTTCATCAATAGATAAAGCTTGGAAAGGAGTTCCAACTTCATCCTCAGCATCAATATACGAGAAAGAAGACAAGTGGCTAACCAGGAGAGCCTTTTCTCCCCCTACCACAACCAGTTTCTTGTTCTTAACAAATTTCAGCTTCTGGTGTAGGGTGGATGTCACGGCGCCAGCCTCGTGAATCCATGGTCTACCAAGGAGACAGCTATATGATGGGTGGATATCCATTACTTGGAAGGTAACCTGGAAATCACTTGGTCCAATCTTGATTGGGAGATCAATTTCCCCAATCACAGTCTTACGCGACCCATCAAATGCTTTCACAACAACACCACTCTGCCTCATAGGAGGACCTTGATATGACAACTTCAAGAGAGTGGATTTTGGCAACACATTCAGAGATGATCCAGTGTCCACCAGCACGTTGGACATGGCATCAGACTTGCAATTCATAGAGATGTGTAAAGCCATGTTGTGGTCTCTTCCCTCCTCAGGGAGATCAGCGTCACAGAAACTCAACGTGTTGCAAGCAGTAATGTTTGCAACTATACCATCAAATTGTTCTACAGTGACGTCATGATCAACATACGCCAGATCCAAAAAAATTTGTAGAGCCTCCCTATGAGGTTCTGAATTCAGCAGCAGAGATAAAACGGAGATCTTGGATGGCGTTTATAGAAGCTGGTCTACAACATTGTACTCACTCTTTTTGATGAGCCTCAGCATCTCATCACATTCTTCATTCACAATGCCACTCGGGCCAACAGAAGAATCAGGAGTCTTTTGTACAGAGGAGGGTTTGGCAACAGGTGTCGGGTTCTGAACATTAACAGCCGTCCCAACCGGACGCTCAACAGTATCAGAAGCAACAGTCCTAGCCTGAGGCTTAGGCGCAGAGAATACACGACCACTCTGGGTCAACCCACTTACATCAGAAATATTGGTGACAGAGGTAGAAGGCAACAACACTTCTCTCCCATCTTCAACAGCAACGGGATTATATCTGAAGGGAATTGCTCTATCAGATGAATAAGGCACAGGGCCTGCAGGCTTAATTGTCAGAGAAGGGGAGACCTTCGGCTTGCTGCCATCATAACGGATGACAACAGGCTCGGGCAGCTTGAACACAGGGGAAATAACATTCACTTTTGGTTCATCTTCATCAACATTCCGATTCTGAAGAATCTCTATGGTACCTTCATCTAACAGCTCTTGAAGCTCTCTTCGCACTTGGCGACACCCTAGACGGTTAACCGAACAGATGCGGAAACGGTCATGGTCATGCTCCATATGGCTGTATTGACACAGCAAACGATGTAATTTGACCAATGATTGTCTAATATGACTGACATATTTGACTTTATACTTCCCAGGGCACCCCTGGACCATATTCACAGATTTCCCATGCTCGGGCAATGGGTTCTTAGTAACATTGGGGCCTGAGTCTTCAAAGCTCAGAATACCGCATCTCATAAGGTCTTGAACCTTGGTCTTCAACGGAAAGCAGTTTTCAATATTGTGCCCTGGAGCACCGGAGTGATACACACAGTGTTGGTCTGGCTTATACCACCACTGAGGATTTGCAGGCACAGCAGGAGGATCCCTGGGAGTAACCAGCTTCCTTTCCAACAAGGAAGGATACAATTCAGCATATGACATAGGAATTGGATCGAAGCTGATCTTCTTCCTATCATAACTCAGATTGGCTTGATTACTAGTGCTTCCACGAGGCTGGTAAGCCTGTTGCTGTGGACGGTGCTGTTGCTGATACTGAGGTTGCTGTTGATGCTGATGCTGCTGATACTAAGCACCATCCCTGAAAACAGGTGCTATATGAGCCACCTGGTGCTGATTATTTGCACGGCGTGCGGGCTTCCTCTGAACAGAGGGTCTTCTGGATTTAGTATGGGATTGCACAGCATGTGCTTCCCCATCCTTCTTCTTAAACGCCCCATACCGTTTAGAAGAGCTCTCATCTTTAGCCAAACGTCCTTCACGGACTCCTTCTTCAAGGCGCATCCCCATGTTCACCATTTCGGTGAAATCAGAGGGAGCACTCGCTACCATCCGCTCGTAATAAAAAGAACCAAGAGTCTTCAGGAAGATCTTAGTCATCTCTTTCTCTTCTAGCGGAGGAGTAATCTGAGCTGCCAGCTCTCGCCACCTCTGGGCGTACTCCTTGAATGTCTCTTTATCCTTCTGGGACATGGCCCTGATTTGATCACGGTCAGGCGCCATATTGACATTGTATTTGTACTGCTTGACGAAGGCTTCGCCAAGATCATTGAAGGATCGGATGTTTGCACTATCCAGGCTCATATACCAACGAAGAGCCGCACCGGACAAACTATCCTGGAAATAATGAATCAGCAGCTGATCATTATCCGTTTGCGTAGACATTTTTCTGGCGTACATGACCAGATGAGCAAGAGGGCAGGTGTTCCCCTTATATTTTTCAAAGTCAGGCACTTTGAAATTGATCGGAATTTTAACACCGGGAACAAGGCAAAGCTCAGCAGCGGACTTGCCAAACAGATCTTTCCCTCTGAGGGTCTTCAATTCCTTTCTCAGCTCAAGGAATTGATCATTCATGGCCTCCATCTTCTCATTGACATCTGGGCCCTCAGACGGCTCAGAATGATAGATGGTGTCGTCTATTCTGGGCATGGCATGCACGACAGGAGGAGCAGCAGCAAGGACCGGGCTAGATGCCGGCATAGAAGCAAAAGTTGGAGCAGGAATATCAGGCATGAAACCCGGAGGCATACCCCACGGAAACCCGGCTGGCATGGCATGAGGCGCGAAATGAGCACTGGCCGTTGGCATAGTCGGAGCTACAATTTCTGATATAACCGTCCTCTGGACAGGAGTTGCAGGCGGTTGAGCAGGTTGATTCTGGGCAGCAAGGAGTTGCTCCATCAAAGCGCCAAGTCTGGCGACCTCTTCTTTTAATTCGTAGTTCTCTTGTTCCAACTGATCCATTACTCTGGCAGAATTTGCTCTTGTATAGTACCGGTGAGTCAGCTTGTCTTCAAAATAAATGAAGAGCACGGAGTTAGGCCACAGACAAGAAGACCAAGAACGACCTGCTTATGCAAGATGATGCATGAAATGTTTGTGCATATGCTTTGTTTTTATTTTCAAGGAACCCTTAGGGTATTATTTGCATTTTTTTTTGAATATTTAAGCTTTTAATAGCATATGGAAAATATCTCATCAAATATATTTGAGGCAAAGAAGTACAACATTTTTGAACATTACAAAGAGAAAAGGAAAATAAACATCCTATGGATCCCTAGAAGCTCGGGATGCTGGAAGACGAGATGCACACAGCTTCTTGATCTCTCTCTCATAGGCTGCTTCCATATCCGCTTTCTCCTTTGCAAGTCGATCATACTTCCTCTTCCAGAATTTGGAAGACTGAGGAAGTAGAGAAGTCCAAGTATCATTCGGATCATCGATCACCTGATGCTCGAGAAACTCAATCAGAGCGTCCTTCTCCTTCAGCTGATGAAGCAACTCTTCTCTCTCACGGATCGAAGCACATGAAAGGTCTTCTTCTCTCAACTCCTCTACATCTTGGGTGGGGAGGGTTGAAGGCCCAACCACATCCAATGGTGTAGGTCTCGGATGATCATATGGCATGAGGTATACAACAACTCTCTGTCTGACCCAAGAAGTATATGGCTCCAAAGCAATGCAATTCTTCGGACCCAATTCGTTCCTGGTCTTCTTGCAGATCTTGTGCCAAGCACGGACAAATCTGGCTTTCAGGCCTTGGGGATCTTTACCCTCCTGAAAGAATACACCCTCTAACAGAATGTTATGAGGTTTATCCTTTAGGGGGAACCCAAGTTGACGACGTGCTAAGATGGGGTTGTAGTTGATCCCACCATATGTACCAAGAAGAGGCACATTAGGGAATTCACCACAATAATCAATAATCTGCACAGTATCATACACGCGATCATACCAAGAGATATCATCATTAGTGAGATACATGAGTCTCTGAGACCACCGTAGACGTCCCTTGTTCTCCTTGAAAGCAACTGTCTGCGGCAAGTGAGAAATAAACCACTTGTACAGCAAAGGCAAACATCATACAATAACTCCTCCACCCTTCGCATTCCTCAGATGCAAAGAGACATAGGCATCACCCAACAGAGTCGGAACGAGATTAAGAACTGAGAAGATCCTAATGGCGTTCACATCCACAAATTTGTCGATGTTGGGGAACAATACCAATCCATAGATGAGCAACACAAATAAAGCCTCAAAGGCATCCTCACTCCTGGCCTTCCCATAAACGGTAGCTTGAGCGATGAGGAATTCGGAAGGGAGACCCTGAATTCCACCTTTGGTAGTCAGATTAGCTTTAATCAATGCTTCATCTATATGCAACAAGTCTGCAATCTCTCGAGCAGTCGGAATACTCTCTAAGCCACTGAACGACACCTGATCCAGAATCGGAATCCCAATAAGATGAGAATACTCCTCCAATGTAGGCAGCAACTGGAAGTCTGGGAAAGAGAAGCAGTGATACAGAGGGTCATAAAACTGAGCCAGAGTACTCATCAGTCCCTCATCAACCTGAGTAGTCAACAGAGGAAGAAGCTTCCCATAGCGAGCTTTGAAACCCAAGGGATCTAATACATAAGATGTCAGATTCCTTAACTCTTTCACGTCAGGTTGTCTAAAGTTGTACTTCTTTGTATGCCTTTTTGGTCTTTCCATGTCTGAAAATTTTGCAAATAAACCCTTTAAGTTCCTTGAAAATTTTCTCTTTTTTCTGATGACATGAATGCAGATGAATGCATGGATGCAACAATCACACTCAAGGATCAAGCAAATCACACCAGACAAAGGTCATGGGAAAGCTCATTGTATCCCTAATATCAATCATCCATTTTGGTGGATTTAGGTTTTCACCTTATCAACACCCAAGTTCCATTGATATTAACGGTACATGAACCGGCTCGAACATCCTTAATATCAACCATCCATTTTGGCGGATTATGGTTTACACCTTATCAACGCCCAAGTTCCATTGATATTAACGGTACATGAACCGGCTCGAACATCCTTAATATCAACCATCCATTTTGGCGGATTATGGTTTACACCTTATCAACGCCTAAGTTCCATTGATATTAAGGATATTTGAACGACTCAACCATGAATCACGGGTTTGCTGAGAGTCACGAGCATGGAGTCTCGGTTAAGAACCACCCAAAGGGAGTGCACTAGGGTTTAAACCTGCCAGACATGTTCTACCAGAGGTTCCCATAATCATCGTCCCATCTTTCGGATATTATCGGAGGAACGAATACTCGTATTCCAAAAATATTCTCAAGAGAGACTCTTATGAGTGTAGTATCACGTAACAATCGCATCAGATCTGACATCTGAATGACCTCCGCACTACGTCCTAAAAATAGGTCAAGATGGGCTTGGTAAACTAAGGTCCTTGGCTTCTAAGGCACATGATTGAAAGAATAATGCCTAACCACAAATAACTTGTGTGACATTATTAATCCAACATGACCTCCACCAAGTGAATGGACTCGCAAGTCAACTGGCTAAGGAATACTCCACACCAGTCAACAAGACTACGCCATTCTCCTATCCTAGAGTGCACTCGAGTTCGGGTATAGAACTCATCTCACAGAGATCACCAAAGTAAACAACAATTGTATATCAGGCAATTCAAACATTACAATCAATACAGTCATCCCAAATTGTACAAAATATGTCAAATAACAAATAACAATATATCACACAACAAAGGTGAAAAGTAGGCAATACCACCAGGGAAGGTCTAATGTTATCCCCAGCAGAGTCGCCACTTTCTGTAGCGGTGTATTCGTCGCTATATGATTTATTGATTAAACCATAAGCAAAGCATACAAAGAAATCGAGTCGCCACCGCACTTTTATTTATCCAAAGGATTGGCTAAAAAGCGAACAAAAGCCTAAGAAGTTTTACACATAGAAAACTAATGAAAAGATCAGAGAATCTGGGTAAGGGGTAAATTACGCAATGGGAAGGTGTTAGGCACCCAAAACGTCCTAGGTACTCCTAGGGAGCCCTTTTCACACTTGTTGTATAAAAAAGTTTATTTGTTTATGACATATTGTGCAAACATGATTGGGAAGATGAGAAAAGAATGTACAATTTATTATTTTTGTGTTTGAACGGATGAACCCGTTGCCTACGTACCTTTCCATAAAAAGGTAAAGGATCAAAACGCCGTAGTTCGGCTAAAAGATTTCCAAAATATCAGTGGGTTCATTTTAAAACAAGAGCATTAAGGCTTTTCATTCTCAACGGGAGAAAACTCAACCAATACCAACAATCCACCATGCGAGGATAGCTTCAACATACTAGTGAGGGGTTAACCCTATAATAAGTATGGAAGACTTACAATCAACTCACTAAGGATGTGGTGAGATTTACATCAACCACTATGAGAATTGAAACCTATGGCTAATGTATGGGAACATATCAACAATGGACAAAGCCACAAAACACTTGAATGGGTGAAGTTAATTGATTATGAGTGTTCACAAAGTATGGTCAAAGTATGATTAGAATTCAATTTAGAAAGAAGTGTTATGAAATGGAGTTTGAAAAAGTCAAGGACTTAAGGTCCAGGTTTCTAATTTGAAAAGACATGAAAATGTTTTCACACTATGTATTTACAAGTTTTAAAATCAACAAGTGAAAAGGGGTTTTGAAACAAAAATGATGTGGATGAAGGAGTGTAAAACTTCCTAGAAGTTCACCTCTTGAAATCATATAGAAGATGATTCAAGTGTGTCCTTTGGAATGAGGCAACAATGCAAGTAAGCAAATAAAAAGCCAGGTGATACCGGATGCCAATCAATGGACTTATACCAATCTCACAAACAAAAGCGGATACCGGATACTAATCAATGGATTTACACCAATCTCCTAAAACAAAACAATGATACCGGATGCCAATAAATGGACTTATACCAATCTCACAAAACAAAAACGGATATCGGATACCAATCAATGGGTTTACACCAATCTCCTAAAACAAAACAATGATACCGGATGCCAATAAATGGACTTATTCCAATCTCACAAAACAAAAACGGATATCGGATACCAATCAATCTGGACTTATTCCAATCTCCACAGGATGATCATAGGAATACAAATGCCAACAACATGGACTTACAATTGCATCCTCACATACAACAAACAAACAGAATCACTAAGCAAAGAGGACATAAGTCGCCAATGAAATGGTCTTACACTTAATCCCTTCCAAATCATAGGAACAATGGCCAATGAATGGACTTACGGTTGATTCCTCAATGGGCAAACTCAAACAAGTCACAAAGATATGAAATGATGATCATGCAATAATGAACAATTAATGATGATAAATGCACAAAGGCAAACAAGCAAGCATGTACAGCTGGATCAAGCAATCAATCAAACAAAGTCATTTAGCACACTCTATATACAAGCAATTAGGCTCAAGCAAGGGTTAGACTTTAAAGTCAACTGGAATGGGGTAAGTGGTGCTCTTAACCTTAACATTGAGAGTTAAGGTGAAGCAGATGAAAGGATATGAGAGGTGTGCCTCATTGCTCTTATCCCTGGTCAGGGAGAGCATTGAATATCAGAATTAGATCCGAAAAAAAGAAAAAAAAAATTAAAAAATTTTACAAAAAAATAAAATAAAATATAATAAAATTTTTTGGACTTGGGTCTCTCTCATTTGAGCCCACAAAACCATGAAATTCAGTCTATAAATACCAAGGCTTCACTTGAGAAAAAGGAAGAAAAGCAAAATACTCTGAGGTTTCCTTGGAACAAAACCCTGGACAAAACCTGAAGAGAAACCTGACAGAGAACTCAGAGCAGCCTCCAAACCCTGAAGGGCCTCACGGGTGCAACTCAATTTCAATCAAGCTCTCCAATCAGGTTTACCCTATTCCCATTATTTTACGCCTTCAATTTGAATGTTCTAAATGTGTGATGTATTATGAATGGGTGAAACCTATGCCTTGAATGTTTAATCACATGATTTCTGAAGTGTATGCCACAGGGTTTGAGGTTTCTGAAACCATACTGTTATCCATGAAAAAAATGCTTATGGTGTTTCACTAACCCTTTTGTTGAGTTTTTGTGAGGGCTCACATGACTTTTGCAGGGATAACTTGCGTGGTTTCCCATTTTATTTGTGGGATAACCCCTGGAGGTTCATTCTGATTACCTGTACTGACCCACTTTCTTTGATGATGTTAGCATGGAAGGATCTCAGGGTTTCCCATTCCTCTAATTGCTGTTACTTCGGATCTTTATCCGCGTGGTACTTTTACATTTTTCCCGCATTTTACTGCTTTCTTAGCTGGAAGACCTCGATAGGAGGCATTTGTTTTCTTTTGTTTATTTACTTCTGAGCCCCTTGTTGGCACATTTACTTTATACATGTTTGTTTTGTATGTGTTCGTATCCCTGCAGGTAGCGCGGTTCCTTCGTCAAGGACTGCCTTTTTGCCCTTGAGCATCCCAAACCCTAAAACCCAAAGCAACACGTTAACTCCTTCTACTACAGGCGAGTAAGTCTCCAAAGGTCGAGCATCCGGTAGATTGCGTAGTGACGTCGTTCGTCCAAAACCCAATCCATAACCCCATAGTTAGCCAAACTACGGCTTGCTCTAATTCTCATTCCAGATGAGATACGTAGGCATAAGACGCGATGTCTTAGCGACCACACATCCCCCAACCCATAGGTCAGCCGAGCTACGAAGACTCTGATTCTCATATTCAGATGAGATACGTATGCAGTGGATGCGACATCCGCACGAGCCATTTTCATTTAACCCTTTTTTTTTGGTAAACAGCACAAGATAAACTCACACCCTTTAGACAAGAACTACAAAAGTGGATCCCGTAGAGTACTACGGATGCGTAGGGGTGCTAATATCTTCCCTTCGCATAACCGACTCCCGAACCCAAGATTTGGTTGCGAGACCCCGTCTTGTCCTTTCCTTTTTCAGGTTTACTTCGAGCGTTTCCTTTCCCTCCTTTGGGATGAATAACGCACGGTGGCGACTCTTCTGTCTTTTTCTTTCGCCGGTTGTTTTTTTTGCGCACTGTATTTTTCAGGTTGCGACAGCTGGCGACTCCACTGGGGACTAAGAAGTTGACCTCTTTGTCGCAGCCTGAAAAATACAGAGGTGCGAAAAAAACAACCGGCGAGAAAGAAAATGACAGGAGAGTCGCCACCGTGCGTTATTTATCCCAAAGGAGGGAAAGGAAACGCTCGAAGTAAACCTGGAGAGAAGGAAAGGAAAAGACAAGGTCTCGCAACCAAATCTTGGGTTCGGGAGTCGATTATGCAAAGGGAAGGTATTAACACCCCTACGCATCCGTAGTACTCTACGGGATCCACTCTTGTTGTTTCTTGTCTAAAGGGTGCGTGTTTATCTAATGTACTATTTACTAAAAGGGTCAAGAGAAAAATGACTCGCACAGATATCGCATCTATTGCATACGTATCTCATCTGAATATGAGAATCAGAGTCTTCGTAGCTCGGCTACCTATGGGTTAAAGAGGAGTGTGCTCGCTAAGACGTCGCGTCTTATGCCTACGTATCTCATCGGGAATGAGAATCAGAGCAAAACGTAGTTCAGCTAACTACGGGAACAAAGGGTCTCGATTGCAACTAGGGCAAGAGAAAGGGAAGGTCTCGATCGCAACGAGGGCGAGAGAAGGGATCGCAATAAGGGCGAAAGCAAACAAGGATTAGTTGTTAGTCGTTAATCAAACTCGGCAAGACGTCGCATCTTGTGCCTACGTATCTCATCTGAACATGAGAATCAGAGTTGCCGTAGTTCGGCTACACAGGGACGCCAAATAAAATACACGCAGGAAACCGACTGCTAATCGCTGGACTTATGTCAGACTCCACACAAACAGGCAAACATGGAAACCGAATGCCAATCGCTGGACTTACATCGGACTCCGAACCAACAAACACACACAGGAAACCAACTGCCAATCGTTGGACTTATGTCAGACTCCTACACACACAAAGGGTTTAACCGGACGCTGAATCGTCAGAAGCAACAACAAAGTTGAACAAACAAGCTAACAGGGAGTCTGGTACTCGAGCCTGCTAGCTGTCAAGCAAACACAAAAAAAAAAAAAGGAAAAGAGTGCCCGGAGAGATCTCGCACGACCTCCTGCCTACGTACCTCATCTGGTATGAGGATCAGAGCAACGTAGTTCCCCTACATAGGGATTGCCATCTGAATATGGACTTACAAAGGAGGACACCAGTTGTGTCAGAGGAGAGTGGGCGATGTGTTCACGTCCTAGCAGTAGGTGTCGCAGCTCGCTGAATCGAGTCTTAGGCAGTTACCTCTTTGCAATAGAACGGACTACATGCCACAAGATCGGAGGCGCCCGGAAAGGTCTAGAAGTGGGGGAGCTCTGTCCTAGAGTTGTCATGCAATATGTACTTAAGTGTTAGGATTTACAAATGGGAATATCTACCTAATGTTAGCACGCAAAGAATATGGGAATTCTACCTATGTTATCATACAAAAGAATAAGGGAATCCTACCTATGTTATCATACAAAAGGGTTCTATCTAATGGGTGCTACCTAATCGGAACAAGAGTTGACGAGTGGAGCAAGGAGAAATGTTAGGGATAAGGGTAGATGGCGATGCATGAAGCAATCGACTTACAAGGTTGATGGCGATGCATAAAGCAATCGACTTACAAAAGGGTGGATGAATACGCGCTGGTTCTGTTAGGTTTTGAAAAAATGATTACTCGACGTTGGATCGAGGTTTTGATCTTGTTTTGAAATGGTTATCGAATGTTCATTTTAATTCTTGTATTAACAGATGAATAAAGAATGAAAGAATAAATATTATACATTTCATGGGAGAGGGATACATTTGTTATGAATGGGGATTCAAAGTATTGGAATAATTAAATCGGGTCCAAACAATAAATAATGCAATGTATGAGTGTAAGTGCAAAGGAGCCGGCTCATTGTAAGAAAGCCCAAGAGTAAGCTATGTGATGTCGATGGCAATGCTTAAAAAGCAATCGACTTACAAGGGTGTGAAAAATGGGCTCGATATTAAATCGAGAAAAACATGATTTTTATAGTTTTAAAATGGTTTTTGAATTAAATTAGAAGACAACAACTTAACAAAATGAACATATGAGTGTAATAAAGGCATAAACATAAGAATAAATGAAAATGATAAAGAAAAATAAAATAACTAAAAGAAATAAAATGCAAAGGAAAATGCTACACATGAGTATTGAACCCACCCCACTCAAGAATATGAACACTGCCCTCCTCCACCAGACCACTCAGGGTTATTTAACATTGTGCTGCTACGTTGAATATATAAACCGGGATAAAAATAAAAAGAGTTAAAATAAAAAAAACAAATTAAACATTTTTTATGGTTTTTGTGTTAAAAACAAATTAAATTAAATAAAAAAAAATAAAAAAGGAAAAAAAACAAAAAAAATGGAAACGGAGAACACAGATGTTCGTCTTCCTTCACCCTCTCCCCAACCTCACGAACTCAAACTTTCCCAACGACGACAATCTCAACGAACTCGCCCCTCTCGTCCCTGTTATGAAATCACTCATCAACGAAACCCTCTCACGCTCTCAAACTCAGCGAATCAATCTCTCTCAACTCTCACAATGTTTCGTCAACAAGCACATGAGAAGGATAAAAAGAAGGAGAAGGAAGCTCTTACAAAGTGTCGCGGTGGTGGCGGTGAAGGATGCGCAGAAGCTGGCCTCCAGGTAAACGATTTTGGGGTTTTTAGGTTTTTTCTCAGATTTTCGCTTCCACCTCTCTCTGTTGTTAATTCCTCTTTTTTTGATTAGGGTTTATAATCTCTTTTCCGCCTCCGATTTTTGTTTTGCTCTCCTTTTTACTGATTTCTCTTTCTCCTTTTTATGCTCTCAGCTTAGGGTTTCGAATTGGTGCCCTTGTGTTCAAAAGCGTATCTCTGCAAAATCCTTTTTGATGTTCTCAGTTTGGATGGGCTTGTTTAATGCTAAAACCGAAAACGGTATTCTGAACTCAACCTTTCTTCTTCATTTTTGTCTCTATGCCAAATTGGGATATTTCTGACTTTTGCACTTTGACTGTTGGCTAATTAACTTTACCTTTTTACTGCAGTGAAAATGGTGTCTGATGAATTTCAATTTTGGTTCTTCAGCTTGTTAATGGTTTGCTGACAGTAGGACGATGATGCAGAATGTCTTGAATATGGCTTTTGCAACTGGACTGTTGTATGATGTTGTGCAGCTGGTGTGGTTTATAGGTTCATGGCTTGATGTTACGCTTGGTGTAGCAGGGTGACTAAGGTCTGCAGTTGGCCTGTTACATTGAGCAAGATGAATGGTCATCTATTGTTGCAGATGTATTAATGGGTTTTGAGTTTCATTGCCCAAGTTAGGCATGTGACAACTAGGTATTTCTTATGGTCTTGTTTTGCAATAGGTTTGCAACTCCGATTGATATTTTGTGGACTGGTTCAGGGTCATGATGCCACTGACTTGTAATTGGCTTCAATACGGGATAGTCTTGGTTTGCATCATGCAACACTAATTCCACTCAAGGGTTGGCATGCTTCATGTTGTAGGACCTTGTTTGTCTTGTGGTGAGCTTTTGGATAATTGTTGGACTGTCTTTGTATTGTAGGATGACCTTTCAGCTAGGCAATGTTGGTTGCAATTTCGCATTAGGTCCTGCTTGCTTATGCTCACAACAGATTATGACTTGGACATTGACAACAAACTTAAGGCTTTAGTTTCATGGTATGTCAACAACACTTCATGTCTTGTGCATTGATGGTGTTTCTTGTTGGTTATGACTTGGTTGAGAGGTTTGGTTAATTGTTGCTTCCAGCTAGTCAACAGGTTTAGGTTTCCAACGCCTTGCAAATCACTTGTCTCTATTCTTTTATTGCAGATCTGGTGGTCATGTTGTTTGGTGATGATGGAAAGAGTGGGTGCATTGTGGAATGGAGCATGAGGATTATGGTAATTAAGCCTTGGTAGCATGTTTCCACTACATGATGCTTCTTGATACAACTTGTTGGCATAATGCCAACCAGTCTAGATACGATATCCCTTGATGGTCATGACTGAATTTGGTCCTGTTGGATTGTTTCTGCAGGTATTTCCAGGATTTTATAGCAGTGTTTACATGTTGATTGCACTGTAGCCTTGTTGTAGCAGGTAGGTGTACAATGTGTTTGTGACTCTTATGAGGTATGCAGGATAATCCTTAGGTATTGAACTGGAACATAATGCCTTGTATACCTTGTTGTCTCCTATTGTGAATTGTGGCTCAAGTTTGATGCAGGATGGCTTGATACATGTTGGCACAGTCATGGGGTGGCAAGACAAGCAGGGCAGATGGCTTGAGTTAGCAACATATGTTCCCAATGGAGAATTGTGCTCGTGACTGCAGGTTTAATACCAATTGGATTGGTTGAAATTAAATGCCATGTGGTTATGATCAAGGTAAACCTAGCCATTAGCTCATGTTTTAGATTATGGTGCATCATTCTCTTGTTTCTGCTAGAGGTTCGTGGCAATGTGCTAATTGGTTTTGCAGGCTGCCGCTGCTTGGTGGCAGGACCATGGCTGCTGCAGGAGTCTAATCCTAATGACAGGATGTTGTTCAGGTGAGATCAAGACCAAACCCAAGCATCATCCTTGGTGTATGTAAGTGTAATGTCTAGTGCGGCTGTGATACTTGGTTGTGTTATGGCATGTGTGATGTTTAAGTATTGTGACATGATTTTGGTTAATTATTTTGGCTTGACCCTTCAACTGTATGCTTTTTCACTGAACTGTTTTGGATTGTTGGGAAGGATGTCGGTGTTCTTGGAGCAGGTTTGTTATAGGTCAGGGCTGGTATGAAGTTTCCTGAGGTTGGTTATGTTGGACCATTTATACAAGGAGGTTTCCATGTAGCTCCCATGAGCCATTATCGCAATCACAATCTCAAGGTCAAGTGTAGGTTCAGTGCTGCTGGAAAGTATTGGGCAAGGCAAAGCAATTTGTAACATGAACTGCTTGCAGCGGCATGGCTGACATATGATTTCCCTTGGCTAGGTCATTTGTTTTCAAGGTTTGGTGTATTGTATTCTTGGTACGAGCTGTGAGTGATAAGCAAAGTATTATGTTGGATTGTTAGAGAACTCTTTGGACCTGGTTTGGGATAGACCAAGGCTAATGACCGTTGATTCAAAGATGTTCAAATAGCATGGTGTGCACAAAGTCACTTACTTGCAAATGAAGTAATCATGAAAAAGGCATCACCAAGTGAAGCTTGGACGGAGAATCAAGGCAGATTGGGTTAGGTTAGGTTCTTGATGGTCAACAATGGGGAGGTTGACTTTGGTCAAAGTTGACCAAAAAGACAACTGTTGACCAAAGTCAACAATAGGTCAAAACTTCATTTTTTGGTATTTTCTTTGTAAATGGACAATGTATTGATGATCAGGGTGAAATTTAGGGTTTAATGAATTTGGGTTGACTTTGGTCAAAGTTGACCAAAAAGTCAACTGTTGACCAAAGTCAACAGTTGGTCAAAAATGCCAAATTTTGTATATTCTTGTATGGACTCACATGTAATGATTTACAATGACATGAAATAGATTGGAATGGATTAACAAATGGTTTGAAGTTGGTTTCCAAATTGTTTTGTCTTATGACTTGAATGTTTGACTTTTGAAAAAAAATAGCTTGACTGATAATGTACATGAACAAGGTCATGAAATGAGACCATAAGGTTAGGGTTTTGACATAGTATCCATGAACCAATAACATGACTAGCAAGTGGCTTGAAACACAAGAAGCTTGGTTGTTCAGATGACCCAGACCATAGATGTATCCACAATCACATGAACAACACCATGACTTTGGACCAAAACCAATCCTCATATAAAACCAAAGTAAGGTTAGGCCAGGCATGCTAAACGAAAATAAAAACATAAAAAATTCAGGACCAAAATCGGGGTATGACAGTTGCCCCTATTTAAGCGTCTTCAACTAGAGAATATGAAGCAGGACGTTCTTCATATGATCATTGTGGGAGATGGTTAAATACTAAGAAGACCTGGATTTTGATCCTGAATCCCCATGAAGCAATGCTTGTCAGAATCGTCAAAGAAGCAATCTCAAAAGAATAATTCGTCTGGTACGGTGAAAATCGGCCTGAGTACCGAAACAGAAAGTTGACCTGGATACCAAAATAAATGGTAACACAGGAATACCCATGGCCTGAACGCCGCACATTAGTCTGAACACTAAGCATCGGAATATGAGAGTATCAATGTTGGTCTGATCACCGGAAATCTGGTCTGAACACCACTTCGATCTGAAAATCGGAAAACTGGCCTGAATGCCACAAGTGCTTCGACTTGATCGTCGGAAACTTCTTCGATCTGAATATCGGAAAAACTGGCTTGAATGCCACTTCGGTCTGGATACCGGCAACTGGCCTGAATGCCACAAGTTGCATCGACCTGAATGTCGGAAACTTCTTCGATCTGAAAATCGGAAACTGGCCTGAATGCCACTTCGGTCTGAATACCGGAAAATTGGCCTGAATGCCACTTCGGTCTAAATACCGGAAAAACTGGCCTGAATGCCACTTCGAACTGAATACCGGAAAATTGACCTGAATGCCACTTCGGTCTGAATACCGGAAAGACTGGCCTGAATGGCACTTCGGTCTGAATACCGGAAAATTGGCCTGAATGCCACTTCGGTCTGAATACCGGAAAAACTGGCCTGAATGCCACTTCGGTCTGGATACCGGAAAAAACTGGCCTGAATGCCACTTCGGTCTGGATACCGGAAAAAACTAGCCTGAATGCCACTTCGGTCTGGATACCGGAAAAACTTCATGCCTGTCAGCATCGGCAGAAATAGGGAAAATGATAATTGAGGCGGCACGTGGGCCAACGATCCCATGCTGGGGATAATAAGTCACGAACAATCTTCAGTCTGAGCACTGGAAACAAACTTCTGGCTTGTCACTTGGGATGCCGAGAATGTTTTATGCTTACATGCGTATGTTTGAATTTTTCAATGGCGTAATGCTCCATGAGAATGGAAATGCTACGCGATTTGGGAGGATGCAATGCAATATGATTCTACATGCAGGGATGCGAAATGCTGGGGAAAATGCCAAGCTGAAGCAAGGAATCCCGTTGGGGAAATGATTATAATCTTCCGGACCCTGGCACTACTGTTGGAGATGCACAGCATAATGAACTATGTGGGGAAATGACCGGCCGCGCGGTGTTCTGGCGATAACGAAATACCGAGACTCTGACTGGGGAGAGAATGGCACTGAAAACCTGTTGTTGGGGAAAGCGATAGTGGTTCTGGCAACCATAATCTACGAGAGATGACTCAGCAGGGGGGAGCAAACACCGATACGGTACCGAGGTTATGCTTCCAGGAAAGAGATCAACGATCTGGGATTGAAAACATCGATCTGGCATCGAACTCCGAGGAGCAGCTGCTTCTGCTGGGAAGATACAGTCTGGCACAGTCAACTCCGCTGGGGATATACAGTCTGGCACTGTTAACTCCGCTGGGGATATACGGTCTGACACTGTTAACTCCGCTGGGGAGCGTATAGTCTGAAACAACTGCTTGGGGAGTACAGTAGTGAGAACCTGCTAGGGATTGAAGAATCTGATGCTTGGACCAACTCTGCAGGGATAAGATACCAAAATCCAACTGTTGAAGCAAAACGTCCGCAATTGTCTGCTGGGAATCTTAAGGAAATGCCCCGAGTGTACCTGTTCTGAATAGATGATTCAAAGTACTTAAAATTTACAGCAATTTTAAATGTTTATTAAGCATGTACCTGTAAAGCCCTTATGTGTCATGATGCAATGTTTATCAAAAATTCGGACGTCATTTTTGCAAACAAAACAGTAAAATGAAAACAGAGATATACTGAATAACATGATTTTATTGATTGAATGGCCTCTGAATAGGCATTTACATCAGGAAGCAATCCCTGGAAAGAGGTAATCGCAAAACAAGAATTAATCTAATGGCAATGTGAAATGGATTTCTATTGGGTTCCAATTCTGCTATGACTTGCCCGTCTTCAAGATCCTCCGGGTGATCAGCCTTCTGAAAAGGTGATTAGATTGTTTCCTTCCTTTTGAAAGTTTCCAGTCATCGACATGAGATGAGATTCAGAACTAAACTCAGAACGCAGTCATTCGCTTAATCCCTAACTTTTGCCTGGATTGCCCTTTTCGGGTTTTCAATCCACCGGGATACCCATTTTTGCCTAAGTTGCCTTTTCAGGTTTTCAACTTACCGGGTGTACGATCTTTTCATTTTTAATCCTTAACTTTTGCCTGAACCTTTTCATTTTCTTGGTTCGTCAGGATGCCCATTTTTGCATGGACTGTTCTTTTTACTGTCCAGCGGGTCTATCTTATGCGAAGTATTTTTTAACTGCGTCTGAATTCACAGGGGAAGTGAAGTCTTCGCCATCCATCGTTGCGAGCATTAAGGCCCCACCATCGAAAACCTTGGTGACGATATATGGTCCATCATAGTTAGGAGTCCACTTGCCCCTGTGATCTGTCTGAGGAGGAAGGATCCTTTTCAACACCAAATCTCCGACTTGGAAACATCGGGGGCGCACTTTCTGGTCAAAGGCTCTCTTCATCCGACTCTGATACAACTGCCCATGACAAATGGCTGCCATTCGCTTCTCTTCGATAAGACTCAACTCATTGAACCTTGTCTGAATCCATTCAGCTTCATCTAGCTTGACATCCAACAGGACTCTTAGAGATGGAATCTCCACTTCGACAGGCAGGACCGCTTCCATACCATACACAAGGGAGTAAGGGGTTGCCCCGGTCGATGTACGTACTGAAGTGCGGTACCCATGCAAGGCGAAGGGTAGCATCTCATGCCAATCTCTGTACGTAACGACCATCTTCTGCACAATCTTCTTTATGTTCTTATTTGCTGCCTCAATAGCACCGTTCATCTTAGGACGATAAGGGGAAGAATTGTGATGCTGAATGTTGAAGTTCTGACACAACTCCTTCATCATTTTGTTGTTAAGATTAGAACCATTATCGGTAATGATTCTCTCGGGAATCCCATAGCGACAAATGATTTCCTTCTTAATGAAACGGGCAACCACATGTCTGGTGACATTCGCGAATGATGCTGCTTCGACCCATTTGGTGAAATAGTCGATGGCAACAAGGATGAAGCGATGCCCATTAGAAGCAGTCGGCTCAATCTTTCCAATCATGTCAATGCCCCACATAGCAAACGGCCACGGCGAAGACATCACATTCAGAGGATTCGGCGGTACATGCACCTTATCAGCATAAATCTGGCATTTATGACACTTCCGAGCATACTTGAAACAATCTGATTCCATGGTCATCCAATAATAACCCGCCCTTAACAATTTCTTAGCCATTGCATGTCCGCCGGCGTGAGTACCGAAGGAGCCCTCATGAACTTCTTGCATCAACATGTCTGCTTCGTGTCTGTCCACGCATCTGAGCAAAACCATGTCGAAGTTCCTCTTATACAGCACATCGTCTTTGTTCAAGAAGAAACTACCTGCCAATCTTCTCAAAGTCTTTCTGTCATTGTTGGATGCCCCTGCAGGGTACTCTTGATTCTTCAGAAAGCATTTGATGTCGTGATACCAGGGCTTGTCATCGACTACCAGTTCAGCAGCAAACACATACGCGACCCTATCAAGGCGCATAACATCGATCCTATGAGCATGGTTCCACCGAACCACCTTGATCATGGAAGATAGAGTAGCAAGAGCATCTGCCATCTGGTTCTCATCACGAGGTATATGATACAGCTTTACTGTTGTGAAGAAAGTCAACAGTCTTCTCGTGTAATCTCTGTAGGGGACCAGAGTGGGCTGGAGAGTATTCCAATCACCATTCACTTGATTGATCACTAGAGCTGAATCTCCGAAGATGTCCAGAGTCTTGATTCTCAGATCAATGGCTTGCTCAATACCCAAAATGCAGGCCTCGTACTCAGCTTCATTATTGGTGCACTCGAAGATTAGACGAGCGGTGAAAGGCATGTGGGCACCTTTCGGAGTGGTAATGACAGCACCAATTCCACTTCCTCTGGCATTGACAGCCCCATCAAACGTTAAAATCCACTTTTCATCTGGATCAGGTCCCTCCCCTACAACTGGCTCTTCACAGTCTTTCATCTTGAGGAACATGATGTCTTCATTTGGAAAATCAAACTTCATCGGCTCATAGTCTTCAATCGGTTGTTGAGCAAGATAGTCTGACAGAATACTCCCTTTGATGGCTTTCTGGGATGTATACTGGATATCATACTCTGTCAATACCATTTGCCAACGAGCAACCCTTCCGGTGAGAGCTGGCTTCTCAAATATGTATTTGACTGGATCCATCTTGGAGATCAGTAAGGTTGTGTGAGTCAGCATGTATTGTCTCAATCGCTTAGCAGCCCATGCAAGTGCACAACATGTCTTTTCAAGCATTGAGTATCTCGACTCGCAGTCTATGAATTTTTTACTCATGTAGTAGATGGCATGTTCTTTTCTACCTGTCTCGTCGTGTTGACCGAGAACACAACCCATGGAATTGTCGAGTACTGTCAAGTACATAATCAGCGGTCTCCCTGAGACTGGAGGCATAAGGATAGGAGGATTCTGCAAATACTCTTTTATCTTTTCAAAAGCCCTTTGACAATCGTCGTTCCACCTGATAGCCTGATCTTTCCTCAACAATTTGAAAATTGGCTCACACGTGGCTGTTAGGTGAGAAATGAACCTTGCAATGTAGTTCAACCTCCCTAAGAAACCACGGACTTGCTTCTCCGTTCTTGGCTCAGGCATTTCCTGTATTACTTTCACTTTGTCAGGATCCACCTCAATCCCTTTTCCGCTAACAATAAAACCCAGCAATTTTCCAGACCTCACCCCGAAAGTGCACTTGTTCGGATTAAGCCTCAGCTTGAATTTCCTTAACCGCTCAAACAGTTTCTGCAGATTCACCAGATGTTCTTCTTCTGTCTGAGATTTGGCAATCATATCGTCCGCATAAACCTCGATTTCATGATGAATCATATCATGGAACAGAGTCACCATAGCTCGTTGATATGTTGCCCCAGCGTTTTTCAGACCAAACGGCATCACCTTGTAGCAGAAGGTGCCCCATGGGGTTATGAAAGTTGTCTTCTCCATGTCTTCTGGTGCCATCTTGATTTGGTTATAGCCAGAAAAACCATCCATGAAGGAGAATACCGAGAACTGAGCTGTGTTATCCACCAAAACGTCGATGTGAGGTAATGGGAAATCATCTTTAGGACTGGCTCTGTTCAGATCCCGGTAGTCGACACACATCCGTACCTTTCCATCCTTCTTAGGTACTGGAACGATATTTGCAACCCATGGCAGATAATTGGTAACCGCTAGGAACCCTGCATCCAACTGTTTCTGCACTTCTTCCTTTATCTTTACAGCCATCTCTGGTCTTATTCTTCTGAGCTTCTGCTTGACCGGAGGACAACCTTCTTTGAGAGGCAAGCGGTGTACCACGATGTCCGCGTCAAGCCCTGGCATATCCTGATAAGACCAAGCGAAGACGTCAACATACTCTTGCAACAGTTCAATCAACCCCTTCTTTACATTGTCTTCCAAAGCAGCCCCTATCTTGATTTCTCTCTTGGCCTCCTCGGTGCCGAGATTAATCACTTCAGTAGCCTCTTGATGTGGTTGAATGACCCTTTCCTCTTGCTTTAACAGCCTGGCAAGTTCTTCAGGGAGTTCACAGTCTTCATCACCCTCTTCTTCAGCTTGGAAGATTGGGTTTTCGAAGTCGAAGCGAGCCATAGCAGAACTGTTATCAATAGGATCCGGTGATGTGCATCTGCATGAGTGATGGTATGTGCTTATGAGTGTGGACAGTGAGTGAAAACTAAACAAAACATTGCCAAATATTTTTATTCTTTTGAAATTTTGAAAACTGTAAAAATAGAAAAACAGTGAACAAGATTTTGAATGCAAAAGACGTCCTTCATTTATGATAAACAATGCAGGTATTCACATAGATGAGCCCTACAATGAGTCATTACGCCCTGGGCGGAACGTAAGACTTGGACATGCATGAATAAACAAAGAAAAATTACTCCTCTAGAAGAGTGACTTGGACAATTTCCTCGGAAGACCAATTGTTGATGACTTCACCAGGGATCCTCGGACGCACCCAGTTGTCGATGTCGCAATCAGTATCTCCATTTTCATCGTTGATTGCAGAGATCTGGCCATATTGGATGACGCCAGCACTGGAGAAAGTAATCGGCCCCTGACGAGTCTGAGGTGCTGAAGTTGTAGAAGTCAGCGCTGGTTGATACCCAATCCCGAACTTGTCGTCTTTCATTGGTAACTCCAACAGACGTCCCCAACCGGGAGCAACACCTGAATCCACCAAGGCTTGCGCCTGCTTGAAAGATGAGATAGGGGCTCCTGCTTTAACCCCTTCCACCGGAGCTGCATCCTTGATCTGAACTGACTCAAAGGCCTGACTGAGAGTCTCATGAATTTCACCTTCTACCTCTACGTACTTGAAGGTAGACAGGTTACTTACCAGTATGTCCTCCTCACCACAGACGGTGACAATTCTTCCATTGACTGGGAACTTGATCTTCTGATGCAGTGTTGAGGAGACTGCCCCAGCATTGTGAATCCAAGGACGACCCAGAAGGCAACTGTACGAGGGACTGATATCCATCACATAGAATACGGTGTTGAAGGTTTGTGATCCAATCTGAATTGGCAATTCTACCTCTCCAAACACCGACCTCTTAGAACCATCGAAGGCTCTCACCATGAGATCGGGAGGTTTCAAGATCAAACCTTCTACTTCTAACCTTGACAGGGCTCTCTTGGGTAGCACATTGAGAGAGGAACCTGTATCCACCAGAACATGAGATAACACGGTGTCTTTGCATTCCATTGAGATATGCAAAGCTTTGTTATGATTGCGTCCAGCTGGTGTTAAGTCAGAATCAGTAAAGCCCAGCCCGTTGCTTGCATGAACATTTGCAATGATCCCTTCTAGCTGGTTTACTGAGATCTCCTGAGGCACATATGCAGCATTAAGGACCTTCAGAAGTGCCTCCCTGTGTGCCTCTGAACACAACAGGAGTGAGAGAATGGATATCTTAGACGGCGTCTGAATCAACTGATCGACTACTTTGTAGTCGCTTTTCTTTATAATTCTTAAAAGCTCATCCACATCATTCGAGAAAGTAGGCTCTGAGCCAGTCTGGGGTGCAGAAGTGCCCTCATTTACAACTTGTTTGCCTTTGGCCTTAACCGCGGCATCAGTGCTCTCAGTTTGGGTAACGGGTGGCGAGAATAGTCTGCCACTCCTGGTTAATCGCCCGATTCCACCAACATTGTCCACTGCGGGACCTTCAACTTCGAGTTCAGACTTTTGACCCTCTTCTACCTTCAAAGGTCGTTCCACCCCATGATCGTGTGTGTATACATTCCCCCCATAATGCCAAGGAATGGCCCTATCGCTTGTGAAAGGTAAAGGACCAGGGGTTGTGATTGTCATAGCGGGCGGTCGCACTGGTGGCACTGGTTGTGCTTCTGGCACACTGATCTGATTAGTCGGGTAAAAGATGGTGATAGTAGCGACATCATAGTCATACTCAGGAATTTCATTCATTGAAACAAAAGCATCCGGAACACCGGAATCAAGTTCAGTTACATCAAAATCAGACACATTGTTTGGTGTATCAGCAACAACATTTGAAAAATTAAATACATCAATGGGAAATACACAATCAGCAGGAACAACATCTGAGAATTCTTCAACAGCATCTTCAAATACCTCTTCAACTACCCCTTCAGCAAACTCTTTGACAGACAAGTCTTCAACTTGGAGGATACCATTGTCAAGCAAGACCTGGATACCCTGCTGCAGCTTCAAGCAACCCTTACCCTGTGTAGCGCAATCCAAACAACCCTTCCCACAACCGGGGAAAACATAGGCCTTCAGCAAGCATTCCTTAATTTCCAACAACGGGGTCTTCAACTTCAACACATCCTTAACAGACTTGGCTTCTCCCTCCAGCATATTAACGTTTGCACCACCATGCTGTGGCATGGGATTGTTGACGACATTTGGAGCCGGTGCAAGGCTGATAGCCTTTGAATCTATGAGGTCCTGAACTACGTGCTTAAAAGCTTTGCAATTCTCAATATTGTGGCCAGGTGCCCTAGAGTGGAAATTACACCTAGCATTGGCATCGTAACCCGCCGGAAGTCTACCAACCGGAGGAGCCAGAGTGCGTAGCTGCACAAGTTGTAGCTGTTGAAGACTAGCAAGCAATTGAGCGCACGACATTGGAAGAGTGTCGAAACGCAGGTCCATCATCCTCTGCCTCTGTTGATAGGTGGGTCTGTTACCTGGTTGTTGTTGTTGTTGATACTGAGCTGGCTGACGTTGTGGTTGTTGCTGATACTGAGTTTGCTGACGTTGTGGTTGTTGTTGTTGTAGTGGTGCTACAGCTGGAATGGTCACAGCCGCAACATACGGTTGCCGATGATAGTTTTGAAAGTTATTCCCTTGGTTATTCCTATTTTGATATGAAGACACAGAATTCACGCCCCCTTCCCTCTGCTTCTGTCCTCCCATAAATGGCTTCTTTACTCCTGATGAAGATCCACCTCCATTGTGGCTCTTGTAGGTCTTCAGGTAATTCTCTACCCTCTCTCTGGTAGAGACCACATCAGCAAAGTTGGAGGCATTGCACCCCACCAGACGCTCCAGGTAAGGTCCAGGCAACGTATTCATGAACATGTTGGCCATTTCCTTTTCCAACATGGGGGGTTGAACACGGGAAGCTGTCTCCCTCCAGCGTTGAGCGTACTCCCTGAAGCACTCATTGCTTTTCAGAGACATGTTCTGGAGTTGAGTTCTATCTGGGGCCATGTTTGCATTATACTGGTATTGCTTCACAAAAGCTTCCGCCAAATCCCTCCAGCAACGGATGTGGGCTCTATCCAACCTCATGTACCATTCCAGGGATGCCCCAGCTAGGCTGTCCTGGAAGAAATACATAAGTAGCTTCTCGTCGTCAGAGTATGCAACCATCTTTCGGAAGTAGGCTTGCACATGGGTCTTCGGGCAAGAGATACCATTGTACTTGTCAAAGATTGGGACTTTGAACTTTGGTGGGACCTGTAACACCCTTCTAAAATACCCCAATAAATAATTAAAACAACCAAACATAAATCAGAGTATATATGCAATTTAAGGGTGTCACACTTGACACTTCACACCATGTTCCAATTTAACTCGTCATGCTCATTTATTCATCAAAATAAACATTTGCATAATTCGCAGCGGATAGAAATTAACAACAACATGCAAAACATGTAACACATTACATGTAAGGTTATTCAACAACCAAACCGAAAACAAGGCAAAACATCCCGTCCCGATGTTACATCTACCAGAGCATGACTCACTAAGGAACTACACTAGACTCCAAGGACTAGCTTCTACTCAATCACTGCACGTTACCTGAAACATAGTTGTAAGGGTGAGTTCCTCAATCGATATAATAAGCATTATAAAATATCATGTAATGCTAAGTAAATGAACACATCTCATCACCCTAATCATATCACACATTCAGTAACGGCAACATCAACTCATACTCATAATCATGCTCAACATAAACATCAAAACACACGTATAATATTGGAACACATCCATTCATATTATACACAATACATACATTATGCAATGAGACTCCATGCATGCGGTACCGACTATTCGTGAACATATAGTTCAACCTCACCGATCAAATCCAGATACGGCTACCAAGCTCACTAGTCCCACTCATTTGAGACCTAGTGACTCACTCACTAATTCCTCACCATGGGAATTAGCTACCACCCCAAGGGCTATGCTATGCACGCTAATCACCTAGCATGCAAACATCAACAACAGTCCACAATAACTCACTCACTAATTCCTCACCATGGGAATTAGCTACCACCATAAAGGCCACAATATGCAAGCTAAATCACTTAGTCATGCAAACATCAACAATCATCCACAATGGACATATGCTCACACTCTAAGCCATAAACAGTCCATTCACAATTGCATACATAATAGATACATCCACAGCATTATGCATACAATCATACATCATCCACATATTTATCACATAATCATATCATGCCACATAATCAATCACAGTATTAGCACGCTCTACTAATACCCCTACCCTCAAAACAACGGGAAAGGATCCCTATTATATCATACGCCAATATAGGCCAAACATCAAATATGCACACCACATTTAAATATAAATTTTCCACTTTTCACACAGTGTTAACCGGTTAACGCCCTGGGTTAACCGGTTAACGCAACACAGAACACGCTTCCTGGCAATTCACAACAGTGTTAACCGGTTAACACCCTGGGTTAACTGGTTAACGCAAGACAGACAACAATATTTCACAATTCATAACAGTGTTAACCGGTTAACACCCTGGGTTAACCGGTTAACGCAAGACAGAAAGCTGTTCCTGCGCTAACACGAAGCAGAATGCAGAATTCTCCGCATTTTCCGCCGTTGGAGGACTTCCGGACCTCCGATTCCAATTCCGTAAAAAGCTACACTTTCGGAAAATCAAGACTCATCCAATTACAGATTCAATTACAGCTTTAACATAACTTATTCATCTAAATTTTTCAGCATTCAACATCCCAATTAGGGTCAAATCAATGGCTTATTACTACCCATTACATGTTAACCCATAATACCCATTAAACGACGATAAACCCCCCTTACCTGAGTTAATCCGGCAATCCTAAAGCTTCAAGCTCTTCCTTCTTCAACCCTTTTCTCCTACTCTTCCTCTCTGCCTTTTCTCCAATTTCAGTCGCTTTTCTGTTTTACGTGAGAAAAACTTTCTTTACCCAATGGGACCTTTTTATATATTCCAACTTATTATTCCAATAATAATAATTCCAAATAATATTCCAATAATAATCTAATTATTTAATTAAATTAATAAATATACTATTAACTTAATTTAAATAATTATCATATTTTATCGGGGTGTTACAACTCTCCCCCACTAAAAGAGTTTTCGTCCTCGAAAACATACCTCAAGCGAATAACTCCGGATAAGACTCCTTCATCTGACTCTCAAGTTCCCAAGTCACATTGCCACCTGCTGGTCCTCCCCAAGCTACCTTTACCAAAGCAATCTCTTTACCCCGCAACTGCTTCAACTCTCGATCCTCTATCCTCATAGGTGATGTTTCAACAGTCAGGTTATCTCTCACCTGTACATCATCTACTTGGACTACATGCGACGGATCAGGAATGTACCTCCTCAACTGAGACACATGAAAAACCTCATGCAAATTCGCAAGTGACGGCGGTAAAGCGATACGATAGGCTACCTCCCCTATCCTCTCCAAAATCTGATAAGGACCAATAAATCGAGGTGTCAACTTCTTCGACTTCAAAGCTCGACCAACCCCAGTTATCGGAGTAACACGAAGAAACACATGATCTCCCTCCTGAAACTCAAGTGACTTCCTCCTCTTGTCGTGATAACTCTTCTAACGACTCTGAGCAATCCTCATCTTCTCCTGAATCATCTTAATCTTTTCCGTAGTTTGTTGAACAATCTTCGGTCCAACCACGACACTCTCACCGGACTCATACCAACATAAAGGTGTCCGACATCTCCTACCATACAAAGCTTCAAACGGTGCCATACCAATGCTCGAATGAAAACTATTGTTGTAGGTAAACTCAATCAAAGGTAAATAACAATCCCAAGCACCTCCCTTTTCCAAAACACAAGCCCTCAAAAGATCCTCTAGTGACTGAATCGTCCTCTCAGTCTGACCATCAGTCTGCGGATGATATGCAGAACTCAATCTCAGCTTAGTTCCCAAAGCCCTCTGCAAACCTTCCCAGAACTTCGATGTAAATCTAGGATCTCTGTCCGAAACAATACTCGACGGAATACCATGCAAACTTACAATTTTCTCAATATACAACTCAGCTAATCTCTCTAACGGATAATCCATTCTGATCGGAATGAAATGAGCCGATTTTGTCAATCTGTCAACAATCACCCAAATAGCTTCGAAACTCTTAATTGTCCTCGGTAAACCAGAAACAAAATCCATACTGATACTATCCCACTTCCACTCTGGAATAGCCAACGGTTGCATTAGCCCAGACGGCTTCTGATGCTCAATCTTTGAGTTCTGACAAGTCAAACAAGAATAAACAAAACCCGCAATTTCTCTTTTCATTCCCGGCCACCAAAATAACTTTTTCAAATCATGATACATCTTCGTAGCCCCAGGATGAATACTCAGGCCACTACGATGTCCTTCCTCAAGAATACTCTTCTTAAGTTCGGTAACATCCGGAATACACACCCGATTACCAAATTTCAAAACACCATTCTCATCAACTCTGAATTCACCACCTTGACCTTGATTCACTAGAGTCAACTTATCAACCAAAAGCACATCGGATTTCTGACCCTCTCTAATCTCATCCAGAATACCACTCGTTAACTTCAACATTCCCAATTTAACACTATTGTGAGTACTCTCACACACCAAACTCAAGTCTCTAAACTGCTCAATCAAATCCAATTCCTTAACCATTAACATAGACATATGCAATGATTTCCGACTCAATGCATCAGCCACTACGTTTGCTTTACCCGGATGGTAATTCAAACCAAAGTCATAATCCTTCAGAAACTCTAACCATCTCCTCTGTCTCATATTCAGCTCTTTCTGATCAAACAAATACTTTAAACTTTTATGGTCACTGAAAACCTCAAATCTTGACCCGTACAAGTAATGCCTCCATAACTTCAGAACAAATACCACAGCTGCCAACTCTAAATCGTGTGTCGGATAGTTCCTCTCATGAACCTTCAGTTGTCTCGAAGCATAAGCTACAACCTGCTTATTCTGCATCAAAACACCACCCAAACCCAACAATGAAGCATCACAGTAAACCTCAAATGGTTCCGACGAACTTGGTAATATCAGAATAGGAGCAGTAGTTAACCTTCTCTTTAACTCTTGGAAACCTTCTTCACATTTTGAGTCCCAAACAAACGCTTGCCCCTTTCTAGTCAACATCGTCAACGGTAACGCCAACTTAGAAAATCCCTCAATGAATTTCCTATAATAACCTGCAAGTCCAAGAAAACTCCTTATCTCAGAAACTGACTTCGGAGCTTCCCACTTAGATACCGCTTCTATCTTAGAAGGATCAACAGCAACACCACCTCTTGAAACCACATGACCAAGAAAACTAACCTCTTCTAACCAAAATTCACACTTGGACAGTTTAGCAAATAACTTCTTTTCTCGTAGAACCCCTAAAACCACTCTCAAATGTTCAGAATGCTCTTCTTCAGATTTCGAATACACCAAAATATCGTCAATAAACACCACAACAAACTTGTCTAGGTACGGATGGAAAATCCTATTCATATACTCCATAAATACTCCAGGCGCATTAGTCACACCAAAAGGCATTACAGAATACTCATAATGTCCATACCTTGTTCTGAAAGCAGTCTTCTGAATATCCTCAGTTTTCACACGTATCTGATGATACCCAGATTTCAAGTCTATTTTGCTGAACACACTCGCACCAACCAACTGATCCATCAAATCATCAATCCTCGGCAAAGGATACCGATTCTTGATCGTCACTTTATTCAGTTGCCTGTAGTCTACACACAACCTCATAGTACCTTCTTTCTTCTTAACCAATAACACTGGTGCGCCCCACGGCGACACACTCGGACGAATAAATTTCTTATCCAACAGGTCTTCCAACTGACTCTTCAATTCAGTTAACTCAACAGCAGACATACGGTACGGAGCCATCGACATCGGCATAGTACCAGGTACTAAATCAATCGAGAACTCAACTTCACGCTCTGGCGGTAATTCATGCACTTCTTCAGGAAACACATCAGGAAAATCACACACCACGGCTAGATCGCAAATCACCAGTTTATCTTTAGCCTCTAAAGTCGCTAACACCATAAACAATTCTGCCCCATCTGCTACTACCTCATTCACCTGCCTTGCTGATAGAAACAAACTCTTTCCTTCCTCAATCTCAGGAAAGATCACAGTCTTATCAAAACAGTTTATATAAACTCGGTTAAACACCAACCAATTCATACCCAGGATAATATCAATCTGCACTAGTGGAAGACACACGAGGTCCATCCCAAAATCTCTACCAAAAATACTCAAAGGGCAATTTAAACAAACTGAAGTAGTAGTCACTGAACCCTTCGCAGGAGTATCAATCACCATACTCCCATGCATCTCAGATATCTCTAATTTAAGTTTCACAGCACAATCCAAAGATATAAAGGAATGAGTCGCACCTGTGTCAATAATAGCTACAAGAGGAAAGCCATTAATATAACACGTACCTCGGATCAAACGATCATCTGCAGAAGTCTCAGAACCCGATAAAGCAAAGACCTTGCCTCCCGACTGGTTCTCTTTCTTCGGCTTAGGACACTGTGGGCTAATATGACCCACCTCTCCACAGTTGAAACAAGTCATAGTCTTCAACCGGCACTCTGCAGCCAAGTGACCACCTTTTCCACACTTGAAACACTTCTTCTCAGTACTGGTACACTCATGGATACGATGTCCAGCCTGACCACATCTGTAACACTTAGCAGGGGCACTGGAGTCTCCCCCACTAGGTCTCTTCATCCCACTCTGTCTCTGGAAACCTTTGCCAGCTGCATACGGTTTCCCACGATCATTCTGATTCTTGCCTTTCCTATCGACCCTCTGCTGATAGCTCTCCGCTCTGGCCTTGGTATCCTGTTCAAAAATCCTGCAACAGTCGACCAAGTCAGAAAACACTCTAATTCGCTGATACCCAATAGCCTGCTTGATCTCGGGACGTAACCCGTTCTCAAACTTCACACATTTCGAAAATTCCCCAGTAGCCTCATCATAGGGAGTGTAATACTTCGACAGCTCTTTGAACTTAGCAGCATACTCAGTAACAGACCGGTTGCCCTGCTTCAATTCTAAGAACTCTATCTCTTTCTTTCCTCTGACATCCTCTGGAAAGTACTTCCTCAGGAATCTCTCTCTGAACACCGCCCAAGTGATCTCAGCACTCCCAGCAGCTTCCAACTCAGTGCGGGTAGCAACCCACCAATCATCTGCTTCCTCTGACAGCATATGCGTACCGAACCTGACCTTCTGGTTATCGGCACAATCAGTCACTCGGAAGATCCTCTCGATCTCCTTCAACCACTTCTGAGCACCATCTGGATCGTATGCTCCCTTGAACATTGGAGGATTGTTCTTCTGGAACTCACTCAGTTGACGAGCAGCTCCCATTCACACAACATTCGGATTCCCTCCAAGTACTCCAGCTAGCATACCCAGAGCCTCAGCAATCGCAGCATCGTCTCTACCTCTTCCAGCCATCTCTATTCTGAAAGCCCAACAAGCTAAAACAATAAGTACTGATAGGGTTACACAACACCTATCACGTACATGGAAACAAAATAATTACGACTCGACTCGACCGACTATGCTCTGATACCACTAATGTAACACCCTTCTAAAATACCCCAATAAATAATTAAAACAACCAAACATAAATCAGAGTATATATGCAATTTAAGGGTGTCACACTTGACACTTCACACCATGTTCCAATTTAACTCGTCATGCTCATTTATTCATCAAAATAAACATTTGCATAATTCGCAGCGGATAGAAATTAACAACAACATGCAAAACATGTAACACATTACATGTAAGGTTATTCAACAACCAAACCGAAAACAAGGCAAAACATCCCGTCCCGATGTTACATCTACCAGAGCATGACTCACTAAGGAACTACACTAGACTCCAAGGACTAGCTTCTACTCAATCACTGCACGTTACCTGAAACATAGTTGTAAGGGTGAGTTCCTCAATCGATATAATAAGCATTATAAAATATCATGTAATGCTAAGTAAATGAACACATCTCATCACCCTAATCATATCACACATTCAGTAACGACAACATCAACTCATACTCATAATCATGCTCAACATAAACATCAAAACACACGTATAATATTGGAACACATCCATTCATATTATACACAATACATACATTATGCAATGAGACTCCATGCATGCGGTACCGACTATTCGTGAACATATAGTTCAACCTCACCGATCAAATCCAGATACGGCTACCAAGCTCACTAGTCCCACTCATTTGAGACCTAGTGACTCACTCACTAATTCCTCACCATGGGAATTAGCTACCACCCCAAGGGCTATGCTATGCACGCTAATCACCTAGCATGCAAACATCAACAACAATCCACAATAACTTACTCACTAATTCCTCACCATGGGAATTAGCTACCACCATAAAGGCCACAATATGCAAGCTAAATCACTTAGTCATGCAAACATCAACAATCATCCACAATGGACATATGCTCACACTCTAAGCCATAAACAGTCCATTCACAATTGCATACATAATAGATACATCCACAACATTATGCATACAATCATACATCATCCACATATTTATCACATAATCATATCATGCCACATAATCAATCACAGTATTAGCACGCTCTACTAATACCCCTACCGCTCAAAACAATGGGAAAGGATCCCTATTATATCATACGCCAATATAGGCCAAACATCAAATATGCACACCACATTTAAATATAAATTTTCCACTTTTCACACAGTGTTAACCGGTTAACGCCCTGGGTTAACTGGTTAACGCAACACAGAACACGCTTCCTGGCAATTCACAACAGTGTTAACCGGTTAACACCCTGGGTTAACCGGTTAACGCAAGACAGACAGCAATATTTCACAATTCATAACAGTGTTAACCGGTTAACACCCTGGGTTAACCGGTTAACGCAAGACAGAAAGCTGTTCCTGCGCTAACACGAAGCAGAATGCAGAATTCTCCGCATTTTCCGCCGTTGGAGGACTTCCGGACCTCCGATTCCAATTCCGTAAAAAGCTACACTTTCGGAAAATCAAGACTCATCCAATTACAGATTCAATTACAGCTTTAACATAACTTATTCATCTCAATTTTTCAGCATTCAACATCCCAATTAGGGTCAAATCAATGGCTTATTACTACCCATTACATGTTAACCCATAATACCCATTAAACGACGATAAACCCCCCTTACCTGAGTTAATCCGGCAATCCTAAAGCTTCAAGCTCTTCCTTCTTCAACCCTCTTCTCCTGCTCTTCCTCTCTGCCTTTTCTCCAATTTCAGTCGCTTTTCTGTTTTACGTGAGAAAAACTTTCTTTACCCAATGGGACCTTTTTATATATTCCAACTTATTATTCCAATAATAATAATTCCAAATAATATTCCAATAATAATCTAATTATTTAATTAAATTAATAAATATACTATTAACTTAATTTAAATAATTATCATATTTTATCGGGGTGTTACAGGACCCTCACGCCTGGGACCAATCCCAAGTCAGAAACATCTACCCCCAGGGGGTTTTGTCCTTCTACCGCCTTCAGCCTCTCCTCTAATCTCCTGAACATGGGATCCATGCCATGGCCCATGCCAAAGTCTTCTGGCAGCAAGAACTGATCATCTTGATCATCGTGAATGGGTTGTTGATCGAGGTTGTTATGTGGGATCGGGACAGGCCCCGGTCCATTAACCTCTGCAATTGGAGGATCAATCACGACCTCTGGTTGAGTAGTTGCGGGATTCCTTTGTATCATTTGTCTAATCTCTTGCTGCCCCTGCGCTACTCCCTGAACCACGTCCATGAACTGGTTCATGCGGACCCTCATCTCAGCAAGCTCTGCTTGTAGCCCCTCCATTGCTTTCTGCTGGTTTCTGCGGGTACCGTACCGGTGAATTCCTGAATCAGCTATCCTGCTAATGGAACACCCCACAAAATGAGAACACCGCGACGGTACCTGTTATGCAAGACATGCTATGGATATGCAAATGTAATGACATGTTTATCAATTCCAAAAGGTATTCTAACCCTTTGTTTCCAGTCTCTCGTCAGATAAAAAGTGTAAGAAAAACCCCGACCAGAATCAAGAAGAAGATATCAGCCCCTGGGAATAGATAAACATGTGTTGAATGATTTGAATGCAAAATGATGTGATGCAATGCAGTGACATGGAAATCGGGACTGCTGTATCCGCTCGAACATCTGTCGGGTTGCACTGTCTGAAGAGAAAACCACTAAGAAATATAATACAAGATCAAAACTCTGCTCCAGAAAACCGGGTTGGTTGAAGGTTAAGGTTTCCTGAATTTAGCCCGCCCCTCACTGGTAGGTTCTAAGAACAGAAGTTTGTCAGCTTCAGCCCTTCAGTCGAGAATAATACGTTTACACTGAAGGTTTGGCATTATTACGGGATAAAAGACCTCTGCTGACTCCCCTCAACAGGATATCCTAAAGCAAGTTCCCAGTCTCGGGGTCCTCGGATTGAGCAGCGAGAATGCGCCCACCAGAGCTAACATAAACGCGTCTCGGAGGAGAGGCCTCGACTGAGTTCTCGGGAAATGGTCACCAGAGTCGACGATTTCTAAAGGAATATCTGTCATTATGGAACACCCATAGGACAAAATATATCCAACAGAAACCTCGTCTGGAATGTGGGTCTCATGAACGACTTAACGTAGCAACATACCACGCAAGCCTCATGACTATCCACTCTAACACCTATGTGTACACTCAAGCCTGGGTAGTGGGCTTATCTCTCATAGAACAGTCCCAACCCAACAAGCAAACAACCCACAGAACCCACAGATACAGCAAACATATGTACATGAATGCAATAAGGTAAAGTAGGTAAATGCTGAAAATAAATAACTGTACAAAAGAATAAACACCCAACAAACAAGAAACCTACAAAAGCTAGGAGGGACTCGCTTAGGGAAACCAGAGATTATGGGTTCGGTCCCCAGCAGAGTCGCCAGCTGTCGCAGCCTGAAAAATACAGAGGTGCGAAAAAAACAACCGGCGAGAAAGAAAATGACAGGAGAGTCGCCACCGTGCGTTATTTATCCCAAAGGAGGGAAAGGAAACGCTCGAAGTAAACCTAAAGAGAAGGAAAGGAAAAGACAAGGTCTCGCAACCAAATCTTGGGTTCAGGAGTCGATTATGCGAAGGGAAGGTATTAGCACCCCTACGCATCCGTAGTACTCTACGGGATCCACTCTTGTTGTTTCTTGTCTAAAGGGTGTGTGTTTATCTAATGTACTATTTACTAAAAGGGTCAAGAGAAAAATGACTCGCACAGATATCGCATCTATTGCATACGTATCTCATCTGAATATGAGAATCAGAGTCTTCGTAGCTCGGCTACCTATGGGTTAAAGAGGAGTGTGCTCGCTAAGACGTCGCGTCTTATGCCTACGTATCTCATCGGGAATGAGAATCGAGCAAAACGTAGTTCAGCTAACTACGGGAACAAAGGGTCTCGATTGCAACTAGGGCAAGAGAAAGGGAAGGTCTCGATCGCAACGAGGGCGAGAGAAGGGATCGCAATAAGGGTGAAAGCAAACAAGGATTAGTTGTTAGTCGTTAATCAAACTCGGCAAGACATCGCATCTTGTGCCTACGTATCTCATCTGAACATGAGAATCAGAGTTGCCGTAGTTCGGCTACACAGGGACGCCAAACAAAACACACGCAGGAAACCGACTGCCAATCGCTGGACTTATGTCAGACTCCACACAAACAGGCAAACATGGAAACCGAATGCCAATCGCTGGACTTACATCGGACTCCGAACCAACAAACACACACAGGAAACCAACTGCCAATCGCTGGACTTATGTCAGACTCCTACACACACAAAGGGTTTAACCGGACGCTGAATCGTCAGAAGCAACAACAAAGTTGAACAAACAAGCTAACAGGGAGTCTGGTACTCGAGCCTGCTAGCTGTCAAGCAAACACAAAAAAAAAAAAAAGGAAAAGAGTGCTCGGAGAGATCTCGCACGACCTCCTGCCTACGTACCTCATCTGGTATGAGGATCAGAGCAACGTAGTTCCCCTACATAGGGATTGCCATCTGAATATGGACTTACAAAGGAGGACACCAGTTGTGTCAGAGGAGAGTGGGCGATGTGTTCACGTCCTAGCAGTAGGTGTCGCAGCTCGCTGAATCGAGTCTTAGGCAGTTACCTCTTTGCAATAGAACAGACTACATGCCACAAGATCGGAGGCGCCCGGAAAGGTCTAGAAGTGGGGGAGCTCTGCCCTAGAGTTGTCATGCAATATGTACTTAAGTGTTAGGATTTACAAATGGGAATATCTACCTAATGTTAGCACGCAAAGAATATGGGAATTCTACCTATGTTATCATACAAAAGAATAAGGGAATCCTACCTATGTTATCATACAAAAGGGTTCTATCTAATGGGTGCTACCTAATCGGAATAAGAGTTGACGAGTGGAGCAAGGAGAAATGTTAGGGATAAGGGTAGATGGCGATGCATGAAGCAATCGACTTACAAGGTTGATGGCGATGCATAAAGCAATCGACTTACAAAAGGGTGGATGAATACGTGCTGGTTCTGTTAGGTTTTGAAAAAATGATTACTCGACGTTGGATCGAGGTTTTGATCTTGTTTTGAAATGGTTATCGAATGTTCATTTTAATTCTTGTATTAACAGATGAATAAAGAATGAAAGAATAAATATTATACATTTCATGGGAGAGGGATACATTTGTTATGAATGGGGATTCAAAGTATTGGAATAATTAAATCGGGTCCAAACAATAAATAATGCAATGTATGAGTGTAAGTGCAAAGGAGCCGGCTCATTGTAAGAAAGCCCAAGAGTAAGCTATGTGAGGTCGATGGCGATGCTTAAAAAGCAATCGACTTACAAGGGTGTGAAAAATGGGCTCGATATTAAATCGAGAAAAACATGATTTTTATAGTTTTAAAATGGTTTTTGAATTAAATTAGAAGACAACAACTTAACAAAATGAACATATGAATGTAATAAAGGCATAAACATAAGAATAAATGAAAATGCTAAAGAAAAATAAAATAACTAAAAGAAATAAAATGCAAAGGAAAATGCTACACATGAGTATTGAACCCACCCCACTCAAGAATATGAACACTGCCCTCCTCCACCAGACCACTCAGGGTTATTTAACATTGTGCTGCTACGTTGAATATATAAACTGGGATAAAAATAAAAAGAGTTAAAATAAAAAAAACAAATTAAACATTTTTTATGGTTTTTGTGTTAAAAACAAATTAAATTAAATAAAAAAAAATAAAAAAGGAAAAAAAACAAAAAAAAAATGGAAACGGAGAACACAGATGTTCGTCTTCCTTCACCCTCTCCCTAACCTCACGAACTCAAACTTTCCAACGACGACAATCTCAACGAACTCGCCCCTCTCGTCCCTGTTATGAAATCACTCATCAACGAAACCCTCTCACGCTCTCAAACTCAGCGAATCAATCTCTCTCAACTCTCACAATGTTTCGTCAACAAGCACATGAGAAGGATAAAAAGAAGGAGAAGGAAGCTCTTACAAAGTGTCGCGGTGGTGGCGGTGAAGGATGCGCAGAAGCTGGCCTCCAGGTAAACGATTTTGGGGTTTTTAGGTTTTTTCTCAGATTTTCGCTTCCACCTCTCTCTGTTGTTAATTCCTCTTTTTTTATTAGGGTTTATAGTCTCTTTTCCGCCTCCGATTTTTGTTTTGCTCTCCTTTTTACTGATTTCTCTTTCTCCTTTTTATGCTCTCAGCTTAGGGTTTCGAATTGGTGCCCTTGTGTTCAAAAGCGTATCTCTGCAAAATCCTCTTTGATGTTCTCAGTTTGGATGGGCTTGTTTAATGCTAAAACCGAAAACGGTATTCTGAACTCAACCTTTCTTCTTCATTTTTGTCTCTATGCCAAATTGGGATATTTCTGACTTTTGCACTTTGACTGTTGGCTAATTAACTTTACCTTTTTACTGCAGTGAAAATGGTGTCTGATGAATTTCAATTTTGGTTCTTCAGCTTGTTAATGGTTTGCTGACAGTAGGACGATGATGCAGAATGTCTTGAATATGGCTTTTGCAACTGGACTGTTGTATGATGTTGTGCAGCTGGTGTGGTTTATAGGTTCATGTCTTGATGTTACGCTTGGTGTAGCAGGGTGACTAAGGTCTGCAGTTGGCCTGTTACATTGAGCAAGATGAATGGTCATCTATTATTGCAGATGTATTAATGGGTTTTGAGTTTCATTGCCCAAGTTAGGCATGTGACAACTAGGTATTTCTTATGGTCTTGTTTTGCAATAGGTTTGCAACTCCGATTGATATTTTGTGGACTGGTTCAGGGTCATGATGCCACTGACTTGTAATTGGCTTCAATACGGGATAGTCTTGGTTTGCATCATGCAACATTAATTCCACTCAAGGGTTGGCATGCTTCATGTTGTAGGACCTTGTTTGTCTTGTGGTGAGCTTTTGGATAATTGTTGGACTGTCTTTGTATTGTAGGATGACCTTTCAGCTAGGCAATGTTGGTTGCAATTTCGCATTAGGTCCTGCTTGCTTATGCTCACAACAGATTATGACTTGGACATTGACAACAAACTTAAGGCTTTAGTTTCATGGTATGTCAACAACACTTCATGTCTTGTGCATTGATGGTGTTTCTTGTTGGTTATGACTTGGTTGAGAGGTTTGGTTAATTGTTGCTTCCAGCTAGTCAACAGGTTTAGGTTTCCAACGCCTTGCAAATCACTTGTCTCTATTCTTTTATTGCAGATCTGGTGGTCATGTTGTTTGGTGATGATGGAAAGAATGGGTGCATTGTGGAATGGAGCATGAGGATTATGGTAATTAAGCCTTGGTAGCATGTTTCCACTACATGATGCTTCTTGATACAACTTGTTGGCGTAATGCCAACCAGTCTAGATACGATATCCCTTGATGGTCATGACTGAATTTGGTCCTGTTGGATTGTTTCTGCAGGTATTTCCAGGATTTTATAGCAGTGTTTACATGCTGATTGCACTGTAGCCTTGTTGTAGCAGGTAGGTGTACAATGTGTTTGTGACTCTTATGAGGTATGCAGGACAATCCTTAGGTATTGAACTGGAACATAATGCCTTGTATACCTTGTTGTCTCCTATTGTGAATTGTGGCTCAAGTTTGATGCAGGATGGCTTGATACATGTTGGCACAGTCATGGGGTGGCAAGACAAGCAGGGCAGATGGCTTGAGTTAGCAACATATGTTCCCAATGGAGAATTGTGCTCGTGACTGCAGGTTTAATACCAATTGGATTGGTTGAAATTAAATGCCATGTGGTTATGATCAAGGTAAACCTAGCCATTAGCTCATGTTTTAGATTATGGTGCATCATTCTCTTGTTTCTGCTAGAGGTTCGTGGCAATGTGCTAATTGGTTTTGCAGGCTGCTGCTGCTTGGTGGCAGGACCATGGCTGCTGCAGGAATCTAATCCTAATGACAGGATGTTGTTCATGTGAGATCAAGACCAAACCCAAGCATCATCCTTGGTGTATGTAAGTGTAATGTCTAGTGCGGCTGTGATACTTGGTTGTGTTATGGCATGTGTGATGTTTAAGTATTGTGACATGATTTTGGTTAATTATTTTGGCTTGACCCTTCAACTGTATGCTTTTTCACTGAACTGTTTTGGATTGTTGGGAAGGATGTCGGTGTTCTTGGAGCAGGTTTGTTATAGGTCAGGGCTGGTATGAAGTTTCCTGAGGTTGGTTATGCTGGACCATTTATACAAGGAGGTTTCCATGTAGCTCCCATGAGCCATTATCGCAATCACAATCTCAAGGTCAAGTGTAGGTTCAGTGCTGCTGGAAAGTATTGGGCAAGGCAAAGCAATTTGTAACATGAACTGCTTGCAGCGGCATGGCTGACATATGGTTTCCCTTGGCTAGGTCATTTGTTTTCAAGGTTTGGTGTATTGTATTCTTGGTACGAGCTGTGAGTGATAAGCAAAGTATTATGTTGGATTGTTAGAGAACTCTTTGGACCTGGTTTGGGATAGACCAAGGCTAATGACCGTTGATTCAAAGATGTTCAAATAGCATGGTGTGCACAAAGTCACTTACTTGCAAATGAAGTAATCATGAAAAAGGCATCACCAAGTGAAGCTTGGACGGAGAATCAAGGCAGATTGGGTTAGGTTAGGTTCTTGATGGTCAACAATGGGGAGGTTGACTTTGGTCAAAGTTGACCAAAAAGACAACTGTTGACCAAAGTCAACAATAGGTCAAAACTTCATTTTTTTGGTATTTTCTTTATAAATGGACAATGTATTGATGATCAGGGTGAAATTTAGGGTTTAATGAATTTGGGTTGACTTTGGTCAAAGTTGACCAAAAGTCAACTGTTGACCAAAGTCAACAGTTGGTCAAAAATGCCAAATTTTGTATTTTCTTGTATGGACTCACATGTAATGATTTACAATGACATGAAATAGATTGAAATGGATTAACAAATGGTTTGAAGTTGGTTTCCAAATTGTTTTGTCTTATGACTTGAATGTTTGACTTTTGAAAAAAAATAGCTTGACTGATAATGTACATGAACAAGGTCATGAAATGAGACCATAAGGTTAGGGTTTTGACATAGTATCCATGAACCAATAACATGACTAGCAAGTGGCTTGAAACACAAGAAGCTTGGTTGTTCAGATGACCCAGACCATAGATGTATCCACAATCACATGAACAACACCATGACTTTGGACCAAAACCAATCCTCATGTAAAACCAAAGTAAGGTTAGGCCAGACATGCTAAACGAAAATAAAAACATAAAAAATTCAGGACCAAAATCGGGGTATGACACTCTTGCTGGTCCATCTTCCCTAAGCGAGTCCCTCCTAGCTTGTGTGATTTCTTGTTTATTGGGTGTTCATGCTTTTGTACATTTATTTGCTTACCTGCTTGCATGCATCTGTTGTATCTATTGGATCTGTTTGTTTGTTTGTTGGGATGGGATGTTCTATGAGAGATAAGCCCATTACCCAGGCTTGAGTGTACACATAGGTTTTAGAGTGGATGATCATGAGGCTTGCGTGGCATGTTGCTACGTTAAGTCGTTCGTGAAGAACCACACCTAGACGAGGTTTCTTTTGGATATATTATGTCCTACGGATGTTCCGTAACGACATGGTGTTCCTTTAGAAATCGTCGACTCTGGTGACCATTTCCCGAGAACTCAGTCGAGGCCTCTCCTCCGAGACGTGATTATGTTAGCTCTGGTGGGCGCATTCTCGCTGATCAATCCGAGGACCCCGAGACTGGGAACTTGCTTTAGGATGTCTTGTTGAGGGGAGTCAGTGGAGGTCTTTTATCCCGTAATAATGCCAAACCTTCAGTGGTAAACGTATTATTCGCGACTGAAGGGCTGAAGCTGACGAACTTCTGTTCTTAGAACCTACCAGTGAGGGGTGGGCTAAATTCAGGAAACCTTAACCTCCAACCAACCCGGTTTTCTGGAGCAGAGTTTTGGTCTTGTATTATATTCCTCAGTGAATTTCTCTCCAGGAAGTGCAACCTGACAGATGTTCAAGCGGATCCATCAATTCTGATTGACATGCCTTTGCATTGCATAACATCATCTGCATATTTGCATCCAACATCTCATGCTTATTCATTTGCAGGGTATTCCCTTTCAAAACGGGGGTGCCTTAAAACTGAACAAGCAGTGCATCGCATACCATGCATATTAACCCTTGTCTGTTTTGCAGGTGTCACCGCAGTGTCTAATGTTTGTTCCCTGTATCAGGCAGTTATTGGTCCCAAGCGAGTTCACAGATACCCGACAAAGGAAAACCGTCCACGACTAGCGATGGACCAAGTACAGAAAGAGCTGGCTGATATGCGTGAAAGGATGGATCAGTTCATGACATTGATGACTGGTATGGCAGCAGGTCAAGAAAAGCTGAGGGAATTGGTTGGGCAACCGAGGCCTGAGGTGGAGATACTAAATGCTGAGGGAAACCCTGGTAACCCTGGGAACGCTGATAACCCTGTGAACACTGGTAACGCGGGTAACGCAAATGCTGATGGAAACCCGGGTAATGTTGGCAACACAGGGAATGTTGGAAATGGTATTGGCGGAAGGTACAATGTGAATCAAGGAATTCGGATTAACGGGCACCCCGTTACTGAAGATTATCAGTATGATCAATTTTCTTTGCACGACGAGGCCCTCGAGACCACTCGCCGTATGGATGAGCTTGCTGAGAAGCTCAAATCTTTGGAGTCTCAAAATTCCTTAGGCTTTGATGTCACAAATCTTGGTCTGGTTCAGGGAGTAAGGATTCCTCACAAGTTCAAACCCCCTACTTTTGAGAAATACAACGGGGCTTCTTGCCCACGCACTCATCTCCAATCTTATTTGGGAAGGTTGGGAGCTCACACGGAAGATGAAAAGCTGTGGATGTACTATTTTGAAGACAGTCAAACTGGAGCTTCTCGTGAATGGTATTCTCATTTGTCTCGTACTACCATCAAGAGCTGGAAAGACTTGGCAGAGGCTTTTGTCAAGCAATATCAATACAACTTGGACATGGCTCCAAATCGGACCTTGTTGCAAGGTATGTCCCAGACTGCCAAGGAGACCTTTAGAGAATATGCTCAGCGTTGGAGACAGATTGCTGCGTCCGTCCAACCCCCTATGTCTGAAAGGGAGATGGCAGACATGTTCATGAACACTCTTCAAGGCAATTATATTGAGAGATTGGCTGCTTGCCCGTCAATCAGCTTTGCAGAGATAGTAATTGCTGGAGAAAGATAAGAGAGTCTGTTGAAGATGGGCCGAATTCAAGACAATAGTGTTTCCAACCCATCAGGTCCCAAGAGACCGTTTGCTGGTAACGGTCAGCGAAGAAAAGAAGGCGAGGCGAGCGTTGTGTATGCCGGCAGAGGCAGGAGTAAAGGACGCCCTAATTATTATCAAGATCAAGTGGCCGCAGTCACTATTCCAACACCTGTTCCTCAACCGCAATATCATCCGCAACAACAACCCAGGTACAACAATCAACAACAAGGAGGTAATTCGGGTCAGCAAAGACACTATCAACAACGTCCAAGGCAGATGGACCGGGTCATCGAGCCAATCCCAATGCCTTATTCAGTATTACTTCCCAAGCTGATTGACATGAATTTGGTTACATTGAGAACTCTGGCCCCACCAATCAATCCCAATAATTTGCCTAGAGGTTATGATGTCAACGCCAGATGCGCTTTTCACTCCAACGCACCTGGCCATACTACAGATAATTGCAAGGCTCTCCAGTTAAAGGTACAAGATTTGAGAGATGCCCAGGCTATCAATTTTGCTCCGGTGCCTAATGTTATCCAGAACCCGATGCCGGCTCACGGCGGGCAGAGGATTAATGTTGTTGATAGTGGGGAAACTTTGAATTTGGTTTATGATGTGACTAAGGTGAAGACTTCGCTATCGGTGGTTAAAGACCGACTTCTGAAAGGACTGATTTTCCCGGGCTGTGGGGAAGAATGCAGAAATTGTCAAGCTGCCGAAAACGGATGTGACAGTTTGAGAAGGGGTATTCAGCAGCTGATAGATGAAGGTTGTCTTCAGTTCGATCAGGCCCGTCCGGTGAAGAATGATGTATCGACAGTAACGTTTTATTTCACTCCTGAAGAAATATATGTTCCCGAGAGACTCGCTCCGACAATAATATATTTCCCAGAAAGTACAGAACCAGCAGCGGTGAACATCGAAAGTTCAACACCAGTCGCAATTTACTCTGACAGCCCTCAACCGACTTTGGTTGGTCCAATCACCATCACGGTACCAGGACCTGTTCCGTATGAGAAAGACAGTGCTATCCTGAGGCACTATGGGGCTGATATCTACTGCCAGGGGCAGAAAGTTAACGAAGAAGACATTGACATTGGTAGCTCCGCTGTAGACAATGTTGGAGGGGTTGGTGGCTTCACTCGCAGTGGACGCCTATTTGCACCATCAATATTACGCACGAATACTGAAGCCGAGGCAGCTGCCAAGGCTAAAGGGAAACAGGTATCCACCGAAGAGGTTACTACTGAGGAAGATCCTCCTAAGACCGCATTCGAGAAGGAAGTGGATGAGTTTATGAGGATTATCAAGAAAAGTGACTACAAGGTAGTCGACCAGCTAAATCAGACACCCTCAAAGATCTCCATTCTCTCAATATTGCTGTACTCTAAGGCGCACAGAGCAGCCTTGTTGAAAGTACTGAATATGGCCTATGTTCCACCGGAGATAACTGTTAACCAGCTGGAGTCGGTAGTTTCCAATGTAAACGCTAGCCGGGGGCTAGGCTTCACCGATAATGACCTGACACCTGAGGGCAAGAATCACAACAAAGCCTTACATATCACAATGGAGTGCAAAGGGGTGGTGCTTTCCCATGTTTTGGTTGATACAGGCTCTTCTCTGAATGTTCTTCCAAAGAAAGCCTTAATGAAGTTGGATTGCGATGGCATCATCCTGAGGCCAAGTAACTTAGTTGTGAGGGCTTTTGATGACTCTAAGAGAGCTGTTTTTGGCGAAGTTGAGTTGCCAGTTAAGATTGGACCGCAGGTGTTCAAGAGCACCTTTTATGTGATGGATATCCAGCCTGCCTACAGCTGTCTGCTAGGTCGGCCTTGGATTCATGTTGCCGGTGTTGTTACTTCTACCCTCCACCAGAAGCTCAAATATGAACTAGAAGGTCAGATCGTCACTGTATGTGGTGAAGAGGATATTTTTGTTAGCCACCTGTCTACATTTAAGTATGTAGAGATGGACGGCGAGATGCATGAGATGCTGTGTCAGGGCTTCGAAACTACAAACATCAATGAGGTCGCGCCCGAAGCTATCTTTTCACCTGAGTTTGAGAAGGTCGGGACTTCTATCTCTTCATACAAGCAAGCTGTCGAAGTGGTTAAAGCTGGTAATGCCCAAGGCTGGGGCAAATTTGTGGAGCCAGTCATCAAAGAAGACAAGTTTGGATTGGGGTATGCTCCGGGATCTCAGAAGAATGAAACCGGTACTCTCTCCAGCGGGGGTTTGGTTTCCCCCCACATCGTCAATGCTGCAGATGAAGACAAGGCTGACAGCGACTGTGACTTAGATAGCTGGATTCGCCCGTGTGTCCTAGGAGAAAAGCTCGACAATTGGTCGTCTGAAAAAACCGTCCGGGTTACTCTGCTGAAAGAGTGATTTTTATTGTTTTCCTTTATTACATGCATAATAAAGTCTTACACTTTGCCCAAGGTGTAACGGCTCATTTGTAGGGCCATCCATTTAGTTACGTTTCGCAATTATTTTTATCATCAATAAAGGACGGCTTTTGCAAACAATTTTGTGTTCTCTTTCTTTCAGTTTTTTTTTTACTTTTTACAAAAAAAATGGCAATGTTTCTTTTTTCGTTTTTCCTTTCTTTCAAAAAAAAAATCTCTCATTCTAAGGTAAAGCATGATCCTCCATCATGCAGAGCCGACCACTCGGATCTCACTGCTAACGACACTGCTATGGCCAAGTATGACTTCGACAATCCTATCTATCAAGCCGAAGAAGGGGCTGAGGAAGATTGTGAATTGCCTGAAGGGTTAGCCAGATTGTTGAAACAGGAGGACCGAGCTATTACACCTTATCAGGAGGTGGTTGAGACCATCAACATTGGTACCGAAGACGACAAGAAAGAGATCAAGATCGGGGCCAGTCTACAGGCCGAGAGGAAAGACCGTTGATCATGTACTTGACTGTGTTAGAAAGGTCAATGGGTTGTGTGCTCGGTCAGCATGACGAGTCAGGTCGAAAAGAGCATGCAATATACTACCTTAGCAAAAGTTTACCGACTGTGAACAAAGATACTCATTGCTCGAGAAAACTTGTCGCGCTTTGGCATGGGCTGCTCGCCGACTAAGACGGTATATGTTGACTCACACGACTCTATTGATATCAAAAATGGATCCAGTCAAGTATATTTTTGAAAAGCCATCACTTACCGGAAAGGTTACTAGGTGACAAATGATACTGACAGAGTATGACATCCAATACACTTCACAAAAAGCCATCAAGGGAAGTGTCTTGTCAGGCTATCTTGCAGAGCAACCGATTGATGATTACCAACCTATGAGGTTTGACTTTCCTGATGAGGACATCATGTTTCTCAAATCGAAAGATTGAGAGGAACCACTCCCGGAGGAGGGGCCTGACCCTGAATCCAAATGGGTTATGATGTTTGATGGGGCGGTCCACGTCAATGGTCGCGGAGTTGGTATAGTGTTGATCACACCGGAAGGGGGTTCATATGCCATTTGGTGCCAGAATAACTTTTCCCTGCACCAACAATGAAGCCGAATACGAAGCTTGTATCCTAAGACTTGAGGAAGTCGTCAATATACAGATTAAAACCCTGGATGTATACGGGGATTCAGCTTTGGTCATCAATCAAACCAACGGGAAATGGTATACACCTCAGCCTCATCTGGTTCCTTACAGATACTACACGAGAAGATTGTTAATTTTCTTTTGAAGAAAACCAATTTGCTGATGCTTTGTTTACCCTGTCTTCGATGATTAAGGTGCTATGCTGGAACTACGTACCCAGAATTGACGTATCTCGGTCAGAGACGAATGAAGAAAGCATTTGGTCAGAAAGTGCGCCCTCGGGGGTATCAAGTCGGTGAATTGGTACTCAAAATATTTCTTCCTCCCAACACAGATCACAGGGGCAAATGGACACCGAACTATGAGGGTCCGTACGTGGTTAAAAGGATTTTCTATGGCGGAGTTTTGATGCTAACAACCATGGATGGCGAAGGATTCCCGTCCCCTATTAACTCAGACGCAGTTAAAAAAAAATACTTCGCATAAAATAGACCCGCTGGACGATAAAAAGAATAGTCCAGGCAAAAAAAGGGCATCCCGACGAACCAAAAAAAAAAGAATAAAGAGGTTCGGGCAAAAATTAGGGATATAAAAAAGAGTACACCCGGTGAGTCGAAAACCCAAAAGGGCGGCTCAGGCAAAAATGGGTATCCCGATGGATTGAAAACCCGAAAAGGGGGCGATCCAGGCAAAAGTTAGGGAATAAGCGAATGACTGTGATCTGAGTTCATCAGTGTTATATCACCGTTTCATTCAATCCGGCAATCTTTGAAGGTTAAAGATCGACTAATCATCCACTTCAGAAAGCAAGATGAGCAGAGCGTCTTGAGGACATACGAGTCATAGCAGAGTCGAAATTCAGTGGGACCCCGTATCCCCGTTGTCATTAGGATAGTTCTCTTTTTATAGCGATCACCTCTTTTCAGGGATCAGCTTCCTGATACCCTCGCCTATTCCTGGCACAAATTTTCTCCCCATTAAGAGTCGAATAATTCAGTTAAAGAGCCTCTTTATTTTTCATTTATCAGTTTGTTTGCAAAAATGTACGAATTTTTGATAAAACATATTGCATATGGACATAATGGTGGCTTTTGCAGATGATTTGCACAGGAAAACATTTAAAATTGCTTTGAATGTGCTTAATCCCGAACGGTGAATTCAAACCGAGTAATTCCCCCGAGGCATACGTGTATTTTTGGTTGCAGGTCACAGGAACCGGATGCCAAGTCATGAATCCTCATCCCCAAGCGGTTGACAAAGTCTCTCCTCAGCAGAGCATGTTCCCCAACAGAGTTGACAGTATCCAGACTGTCTATCCCCAGTGGAGTTGACAGTGTCAGACTGTATCTTCCTAGCAACAGCGGAGTGGTTGCATAACCAACAGATGAGAGGGTGGCGTTCCCAGTGTTCATCTCATTCCCCAGCAGATTATTTTTAACAGATTTGTTAATCCCCAGCTTGAGGGTGATTAGCAAGTCCATATCCCCAGCAAAGGCCGTTTCCTACGACATTTCCCTAAGAAGTGTTTTCCCCACAGACTCTCCTCACAGAGCCTCGCCAAACAAAGTTTCCATAGTTGATACTCCCCCCGCAAGGTCAACTTTTCAAGCAGCCAATTTATTTTTGGTGGCTCATTGGTCCCGGCAGACGGATCATTCCCCACAGAGCATTCAAGGATTGATACAGCGATCTGTTCCCTACCGGAGTTTGCTTCCCCAAGCAGATTTCTTTTTACACCATGCATAACATTTGCATTTGCATGCATATCATATCAAGCATACACATAAGCTGATAAACAGTTTCTTCCAAGCAGACTGAAGAATTACTTTACAACCAAGGTCATGAGATCCAGCCAGAGGATCAAGCGTGAGTGATCCAGCCTGAGGGTCGTTTTGAAGATTTAGCCTGAGAATCGTGTTCCAGTGATCCAGCCTGAGGGTCATTTTGAAGATTCAGCCTGAGAATCGTGTTCCAGTGATCCGGCCTGAGGTTCATTTTGAAGATTCAGCCTGAGAATCGTGTTCCAGTGATCCAGCCTGAGGGTCCATTTCGAAGATTCAGCCTGAGAATCGTGTTCCAGTGATCCAGCCTGAGGGTCATTTCAAAGATTCAGCCTGAGAATCGTGTTCCAGTGATCCAGCCTGAGGGTCATTTCGAAGATTCAGCCTGAGAATCGTGTTCCAGTAAGCCAGCCTAAGGCTCAATTTGAAGATTCCCCAGTGAAGTCGCCTACAAGCTTTATTTTCCCAGCAAGCCCAAGTCTAATTGAGGAGTCGTTACAACATGTTCTAGCCCGAATAATATGTACGAAGCCCAAAAGTGGAATATTCTCGAAGCTGCATATCTAATATGAAGGTTGGGTGTAGATTTCAAAAGAGGGTCAACCAGCGCATGCCTCAGATGCGGGATCCTAATGACGGGAATTTATCATCAAAACAATCCAGATCTAGCCAGAAGATCGAAGTAGATTCAGCCAGAGAATCGAAACAAAGAAGATCTAGCCAGAAGATCGAAAATCGCAACAATTCAGATCTAGCCAGAAGATCGAAGTAGATTCAGCCAGAGAATCAAAGGAAATAGATTCAGCCAGAGAATCGAAACGGAGGAGATCTAGCCAGAAGATCAAAGAAGATCTAGCCAGAAGATCAAAATCGTATCCAGCCCGAGGATCAAAATTAATATCCAACCAGAGGACTAAATTGAGTATAGGTTCAGCCAGAGGATCGAAACTTCAGATTAAGCCATAGGATCGGAAGAAAAATAAACAGCACGGTGTATTTCCGCATTTTTGTGGTGTTCACGGAGCACAAATTTTTGGTCTGTCTTTGGTATTCAATCACAGCTCACCCCGTTTGTCTGATAAGCTGTTCGCTTTCATCCTACTCGGTTTAGCTGATGATTGAATAGGGGCAGCTGTAACACCCCAAAATTTGCCCTCCTCATTCATGCATTCATTTAGCATTTCATATTGCATTTCATCATGTCAATCAGAATTAGATCCAAAAAAAAAATTAAAAAAAAAAAGGAAAAAAAATGAAAAATAAAACGAAAAAAATAATAATAATAATAATTTTTTACAAAAAAAATAAATAAAATATAATAAAAAATTTTGGACTTGGGTCTCTCTCATTTGAGCCCACAAAACCATGAAATTCAGTCTATAAATACCAAGGCTTCACTTGAGAAAAAGGAAGAAAAGCAAAATACTCTGAGGTTTCCTTGGAACAAAACCCTGGACAAAACCTGAAGAGAAACCTGACAGAGAACTCAGAGCAGCCTCCAAACCCTGAAGGGCCTCACGGGTGCAACTCAATTTCAATCAAGCTCTCCAATCAGGTTTGCCCTATTCCCATTATTTTACGCCTTCAATTTGAATGTTCTAAATGTGTGATGTATTATGAATGGGTGAAACCTATGCCTTGAATGTTTAATCACATGATTTCTGAAGTGTATGCCACAGGGTTTGTGTAACACCCTCCTAAATACCCCAATAATTTAATTAAATATCAAAATACAACATCAGAGTAATTATGCCCTTGAAGGGTGTCACACAAAATATTCACACCGTTCAACAATATAGAGGTCATGCTCTTTTATTAATTTCAAACTTAAACAATTGCATAAAACACAGCGGATATAATTTCATCAATCATGTAAAACATTACATGGAAAATGGTTCTCAACCAATAATAAAACATTCAAAACAAGTTAGGACAACCCATCCCGATGTTACATCTATCAGAGCACGACCCACTACGGAGACTACACTAGACTCCAATAATTAGCTTCTACTCAACTCACTGCTTGTTACCTGAAAAATAGGTGTAAGGGTGAGTTCCTCAATCAATATAACGAGCATTATACAACATTATGTAATGTTAAGTAAATAACGCATCAAATCACCCTAACCAGACCACATACTCAATAACAGCAATATCAACTCAACATCATACTTAACAGTAACATATAGCATGTGTATAATCTCAAACCATACTCAATGACCACGCAACAATACCAACACAAACACACGTGTAATATTGGAATACATCCATTCATATTACACGCCATACATATATTATGCAATGAGACTCCATGCATGCGGTACCGACTATTTGTGAACATATAGTTCAACCTCACCGTCCAAACCCAGGCACGGCTACCAAGCTCACTAGTCCCACTCATTTGAGACATAGTGACTCACTCACTAATTCCTCACTATGGGAATTAGCTACCACCCCAAATGGGCCATGAAATGCACGCTAATCACCTAGCATGCAAACAATCAACAACAGTCCAATAATGACTAACTCACTAATTCCTCACCACGGGAATTAGCTACCACCCCAAATGGGCCACAATGTGCAAGCTAATCACCTAGCAAATGCAACATCAACAACAATTCAAGAATAGACACATGCTCACACTCTAAGCCACAAAACAGTCTATTCACAATGCATACATAACTGATACGTTCACAGCATCAGGCATACCATCACATATCATCAACACATTTATCACAACAGCATATCATGTCATGCCACAAAATCAAAACACAGTATTAGCACCCTCTACTAATACCTATACTACTCAAACAACGGGAAATGATCCCTGCTACATCATACATCAGCTAAGTCACATCACTCAGTCTAAACAGTCAAAACTGCACAACAACAACACAGAAAAATCTCCATTCTGCCCATACGCGTATTGCCCGTGCCATACGCGTATTGCCCACACCTGACCAAAGTCCATACGCGTAACGCCCATGCCCATACGCGTATGCTACGCGTATCACATTCCCATACGCGTACCACCAGAGACCAAAACACGTTCAAAACCTCATCTCTTTCACTCATACGCGTATGACATACACCATACGCGTACCACATCCAGGGATACGCGTATCACACGCGTATGGCGCGTACCAGCGCCAAAACTCCCACTTCCAAGCCATTCCATACGCGTATTGCCTAGTGTCATACGCGTACCAGCCCATCTCATACGCGTATTGCCTAGTGCCATACGCGTATGACCAGAGACCACAATTCCAGGTCTGTCATGGTTTCTCTGCTACGAATTCTCAGATCTACACTCCCACAATCCAATTTTTTCATACACTTACGTTCGTTTTATCAATTACAACTCAGATACATTCAACTTCTCAAATCGCTAACCTTACTACATCTAATTCCTACGAATTTCATCGATTATCATTCAATTTCGTTCATCCCAACATTTCACAGATTTTCAGCATACATCAATCCAATCAGAGGTAAAACAATGATTATTACTACCCAGTACATATTATCATATAATACCCTTTAACCGATGATAAACCCCCTTACCTGAGTTAATCCGGCAGCTTCCGAGCTCTAAGCTTCTCCTTCCTTCAACCTTCGTTCTCTGGCTTTTTGCCCTTTCTGCCTCTTTTCCCTTTTCACGTGAAATTCACCTTTTTACCAAAAATGGGATTTTTCTAAATTCCAACTTATATATTATTCCAATAAATAATTATCCCAATAATTATTATTCCAAAATAATAATAAAATAAAAATAATCCAAACATCCAATTATTCAATTAAATTAATAAATAAAATATTAATTTAAATCAAATAATTAGCTTAGTTTAATTGGGGTGTTACAACTCTCCCCCACTAAAAGAGTTTTCGTCCTCGAAAACATACCTCAAGCGAACAACTCCGGATAAGACTCCTTCATCTTACTCTCCAGTTCCCAAGTCATATTGCCACCTGCTGGTCCTCCCCAAGCTACCTTCACCAAGGCAATCTCTTTACCCCGCAACTGCTTCAACTCTCGATCCTCGATCCTCATAGGTGATGTTTCAACAGTCAGGTTATCTCTCACCTGTACATCATCTATTTGGACAACATGCGACGGGTCATGAATGTACCTCCTCAACTGAGACACATGAAAGACCTCATGCAAATTCGCAAGCGACGGCGGTAAAGCGATACGATAGGCTACCTCTCCTATCCTCTCCAAAATCTGATAAGGACCAATAAATCGAGGTGTCAACTTCTTCGACTTCAAAGCTCGACCAACACCAGTTATCGGAGTGACGCGAAGAAACACATGATCTCCCTCTCGGAACTCAAGTGACTTCCTCCTCTTATCATGATAACTCTTCTGACGACTCTGAGCAATTCTCATCTTATCCTGAATCATCTTAATCTTTTCGGTAGTTTGTTGAACAATCTCCGGTCCAACCACAGCACTCTCACCGGACTCATACCAACACAAAGGTGTCCGACATCTCCTACCATACAAAGCTTCAAACGGTGCCATACCAATGCTCGAATGAAAACTATTGTTGTAGGTAAACTCAATCAAAGGCAAGTAACAATCCCACGCGCCTCCTTTTTCCAAAACACAAGCTCTCAAAAGATCTTCTAACGACTGAATCGTCCTCTCAGTCTGACCATCAGTCTGCGGATGATATGCAGAACTCAATCTCAGCTTAGTTCCCAAAGCCTTCTGCAAACCTTCCCAGAACTTCGATGTAAATCTAGGATCTCTGTCCGAAACAATACTCGACGGAATACCATGCAAACTTACAATCTTCTCAATATATAACTCAGCTAATCTCTCCAACGGATAATCCATTCTAATCGGAATGAAATGAGCCGACTTCGTCAATCTATCAACAATCACCCAAATAGCCTCAAAATTCTTACTTGTCCTCGGCCAACCAGAAACAAAATCCATACTGATACTATCCCACTTCCACTCTGGAATAGCCAACGGTTGCATTAGCCCAGACGGCTTCTGATGCTCAATCTTCGACTTCTGACAAGTCAAACAGGAATAAACAAAACCCGCAATTTCTCTCTTCATTCCCGGCCACCAAAATAACTTCTTCAGATCATGATACATCTTCGTAGCCCCAGGATGAATACTCAAGCCACTACGATGTCCTTCTTCCAGAATACTCTTCTTAAGCTCAGTAACATCCGGAATACACACCCGATCACCAAATCTCAAAACACCATTCTCATCAACTCTGAATTCACCACCTTGGCCTTGATTCACTAAAGTCAACTTATCGACCAAACGCATATCGGATTTCTGACCCTCTCTGATCTCATCCAAAATACCACTCGTTAACTTCAGCATTCCCAATTTAACACTATTGTGAGTACTCTCACATACCAACTCAAGCCTCTAAACTGCTCAATTAAATCCAATTCTCTAACCATTAACATAGACATATGCAATGATTTCCGACTCAATGCATCAGCCACCACATTTGCTTTACCCGGATGGTAATTCAAACCAAAATCATAATCCTTCAGAAATTCTAACCATTTCCTCTGTCTCATATTCAGCTCTTTCTGATCAAACAAATACTTTAAACTCTTATGGTCACTGAAAACTTCAAATCTTGACCCGTACAAGTAATGCCTCCATAACTTCAGAACAAACACCACAGCTGCCAACTCTAAATCATGTGTCGGATAGTTCCTCTCATGAACCCTCAGTTGTCTCGAAGCATAAGCTATAACCTGCTTATTCTGCATCAACACACCACCTAAACCCAACAATGAAGCATCACAGTAAACCTCAAATGATTCCGACGGACTCGGTAATATCAGAATAGGAGCAGTAGTCAATCTTCTCTTTAACTCTTGGAAACCTTCTTCACATCTTGAGTCCCAAACAAACGCTTGCCCCTTTCTAGTCAACATTGTCAACGGTAACGCCAACTTGGAAAATCCCTCTATGAACTTCCTATAATAACCAGCCAACCCAAGAAAACTTCGAATCTCAGCAACCGACTTCGGAGCTTCCCACTTAGATACCGCTTCTATCTTAGAAGGATCAACAGCCACACCACCTCTTGAAATCACATGACCAAGAAAACTCACCTCTTCTAACCAAAATTCACATTTAGAGAGTTTAGCAAACAACTTCTTTTCCCGTAGAACTTCTAAAACCACTCTCAAATGCTCAGCATGCTCTTCTTCAGATTTAGAATACACCAAAATGTCATCAATAAACACCAACCATTTCATACCCAAGATAACATCAATCTGCACAAGGGGAAGACACACTAGGTCCATCCCAAAGTCTCTACCAAAAATACTCAAAAGGACATTTTAAACAAACTGAAGTAATAGTCATTGAACCCTTCGCAGGAGTATCAATCACCATACTTCCATGCATTCAGATATCTCTAACTTAAGTTTCACAGCACAATCCGAAGATATAAAGGAAAGAGTCGCACCAGTGTCAATAATAGCTACAAGGGAAAAGCCATTAATATAACACGTACCTCGGATCAACGATCATCTGCAGAAGTCTCAGAACCCGATAAAGCAAAGACCTTGCCTTCCAACTGATTCTCTTTCTTCGGCTTAGGACACCGTGAACTGATATGACCCACCTCTCCACAGTTGAAACAAGTCGCAGTCTTCAACCGGCACTCTGCAGCCAAGTGACCACCTTTTCCACACTTGAAACACTTCTTCTCAGCACTGGTACACTCATGGACACGATGTCCAGCCTGACCACATCTGGAACACTTAGCAGGAGCACTAGAGTCTCCCCCACTAGGTCTCTTCATCCTATTCTGTCTCTGGAAACCTCTGCCAGCTGCATACGGTTTCCCACGATCATTCTGATTCTTGCCTTTCCTATCAACCCTCTGCTGATAGCTTTCCGCTCTGGCCTTGGTATCCTGTTCAAACATTCTGCAACAGTCGACCAAGTTAGAAAACACTCTGATCCGCTGATACCCAATAGCCTGCTTGATCTCGGGACGCAACCCGTTCTCAAACCTCACGCATTTTGAAAATTCTCCAGTAGCCTCATCATAGGGAATGTAATACTTCGACAGCTCTGTGAACTTAGCAGCATACTCAGTAACAGACCGATTGCCCTGCTTCAATTCTAAGAACTCTATCTCTCTTCTTCCTCTGACCTCCTCTGGAAGGTACTTCCTCAGAAATCTCTCTCTGAACACCGCCCAAGTGACCTCATCACTTCCGGCAGCTTCCAACTCAGTGCGGCTAGCAACCCACCAATCATCTGCTTCCTCTGACAGCATCTGCGTACCGAGCCTGACCTTCTGGTTCTCGGCACACTCAGTCACTCGGAAGATCCTCTCGATCTCCTTCAACCACTTCTGAGCGCCATCTGGATCGTATGCTCCCTTGAACATTGGAGGATTGTTCTTCTGGAACTCACTCAGTTGACGAGCAGCTCTCATTCCCACAACATTCGGATTTCCCCCAAGTACTCCAGCTAGCATACCCAGAGCCTCAGCAATCACAGCATCGTCTCTACTTCTTCCAGCCATCTCTATTCTGAAAACCCAACAAACCAAAACAATAAGTACTGATAGGGTTACACAACACCTATCCCGTACAGGGGAAACAGAATAATTACGACTCGACTCGACCGACTATGCTCTGATACCACTAATGTAACACCCTCCTAAATACCCCAATAATTTAATTAAATATCAAAATACAACATCAGAGTAATTATGCCCTTGAAGGGTGTCACACAAAATATTCACACCGTTCAACAATATAGAGGTCATGCTCTTTTATTAATTTCAAACTTAAACAATTGCATAAAACACAGCGGATATAATTTCATCAATCATGTAAAACATTACATGGAAAATGGTTCTCAACCAATAATAAAACATTCAAAACAAGTTAGGACAACCCATCCCGATGTTACATCTATCAGAGCACGACCCACTACGGAGACTACACTAGACTCCAATAATTAGCTTCTACTCAACTCACTGCTTGTTACCTGAAAAATAGGTGTAAGGGTGAGTTCCTCAATCAATATAACGAGCATTATACAACATTATGTAATGTTAAGTAAATAACGCATCAAATCACCCTAACCAGACCACATACTCAATAACAGCAATATCAACTCAACATCATACTTAACAGTAACATATAACATGTGTATAATCTCAAACCATACTCAATGACCACGCAACAATACCAACACAAACACACGTGTAATATTGGAATACATCCATTCATATTACACGCCATACATATATTATGCAATGAGACTCCATGCATGCGGTACCGACTATTTGTGAACATATAGTTCAACCTCACCGTCCAAACCCAGGCACGGCTACCAAGCTCACTAGTCCCACTCATTTGAGACATAGTGACTCACTCACTAATTCCTCACTATGGGAATTAGCTACCACCCCAAATGGGCCATGAAATGCACGCTAATCACCTAGCATGCAAACAATCAACAACAGTCCAATAATGACTAACTCACTAATTCCTCACCACGGGAATTAGCTACCACCCCAAATGGGCCACAATGTGCAAGCTAATCACCTAGCAAATGCAACATCAACAACAATTCAAGAATAGACACATGCTCACACTCTAAGCCACAAAACAGTCTATTCACAATGCATACATAACTGATACGTTCACAGCATCAGGCATACCATCACATATCATCAACACATTTATCACAACAGCATATCATGTCATGCCACAAAATCAAAACACAGTATTAGCACCCTCTACTAATACCTATACTACTCAAACAACGGGAAATGATCCCTGCTACATCATACATCAGCTAAGTTACATCACTCAGTCTAAACAGTCAAAACTGCACAACAACAACACAGAAAAATCTCCATTCTGCCCATACGCGTATTGCCCGTGCCATACGCGTATTGCCCACACCTGACCAAAGTCCATACGCGTAACGCCCATGCCCATACGCGTATGCTACGCGTATCACATTCCCATACGCGTACCACCAGAGACCAAAACACGTTCAAAACCTCATCTCTTTCACTCATACGCGTATGACATACACCATACGCGTACCACATCCAGGGATACGCGTATCACACGCGTATGGCGCGTACCAGCGCCAAAACTCCCACTTCCAAGCCATTCCATACGCGTATTGCCTAGTGCCATACGCGTACCAGCCCATCTCATACGCGTATTGCCTAGTGCCATACGCGTATGACCAGAGACCACAATTCCAGGTCTGTCATGGTTTCTCTGCTACGAATTCTCAGATCTACACTCCCACAATCCAATTTTTTTCATACACTTACGTTCGTTTTATCAATTACAACTCAGATACATTCAACTTCTCAAATCGCTAACCTTACTACATCTAATTCCTACGAATTTCATCGATTATCATTCAATTTCGTTCATCCCAACATTTCACAGATTTTCAGCATACATCAATCCAATCAGAGGTAAAACAATGATTATTACTACCCAGTACATATTATCATATAATACCCTTTAACCGATGATAAACCCCCTTACCTGAGTTAATCCGGCAGCTTCCGAGCTCTAAGCTTCTCCTTCCTTCAACCTTCGTTCTCTGGCTTTTTGCCCTTTCTGCCTCTTTTCCCTTTTCACGTGAAATTCACCTTTTTACCAAAAATGGGATTTTTCTAAATTCCAACTTATATATTATTCCAATAAATAATTATCCCAATAATTATTATTCCAAAATAATAATAAAATAAAAATAATCCAAACATCCAATTATTCAATTAAATTAATAAATAAAATATTAATTTAAATCAAATAATTAGCTTAGTTTAATTGGGGTGTTACAGTTTGAGGTTTCTGAAACCATACTGTTATCCATGAAAAAAATGCTTATGGTGTTTCACTAACCCTTTTGTTGAGTTTTTGTGAGGGCTCACATGACTTTTGCAGGGATAACTTGCGTGGTTTCCCATTTTATTTGTGGGATAACCCCTGGAGGTTCATTCCGATTACCTGTACTGACCCACTTTCTTTGATGATGTTAGCATGGAAGGATCTCAGGGTTTCTGATTCCTCTAATTGCTGTTACTTCGGATCTTTATCCGCGTGGTACTTTTACATTTTTCCCGCATTTTACTGCTTTCTTAGCTGGAAGACCTCGATAGGAGGCATTTGTTTTCTTTTGTTTATTTACTTCTGAGCCCCTTGTTGGCACATTTACTTTATACATGTTTGTTTTGTATGTGTTCGTATCCCTGCAGGTAGCGCGGTTCCTTCGTCAAGGACTGCCTTTTTGCCCTTGAGCATCCCAAACCCTAAAACCCAAAGCAACACGTTAACTCCTTCTACTACAGGCGAGTAAGTCTCCAAAGTTCGAGCATCCGATAGATTGCGTAGTGACGTCGTTCGTCCAAAACCCAATCCATAACCCCATAGTTAGCCGAACTACGGCTTGCTCTGATTCTCATTCCAGATGAGATACGTAGGCATAAGACGCGATGTCTTAGTGAGCATACATCCCCCAACCCATAGGTCAGCCGAGCTACGAAGACTCTGATTCTCATATTCAGATGAGATACGTATGCAGTGGACGCGACATCCGCGCGAGTCATTTTCATTTAACCCTTTTTTTTTGTAAACAGCACAAGATAAACTCACACCCTTTAGACAAGAACTACAAAAGTGGATCCCGTAGAGTACTACGGATGCGTAGGGGTGCTAATACCTTCCCTTCGTATAACCGACTCCCGAACCCAAGATTTGGTTGCGAGACCCCGTCTTGTCCTTTCCTTTTTCAGGTTTACTTCGAGCGTTTCCTTTCCCTCCTTTGGGATGAATAACGCACGGTGGCGACTCTTCTGTCTTTTTCTTTCGTCGGTTGTTTTTTTTTGCGCACTGTATTTTTAAGGTTGCGACATACATGAAGAAGAGAAATTATACCTCAATGCTTAAGCTATCAAGCAAAGCAAAAGCAAGTTCACAATGAACTATAGAAACTAAGGTACCTGAAAACAATCCAACATAATCAGTATGCAATTCTAAAAAGTCAAACCGATAATCCAACAGTCAACAGATAATACACAATCAACAGTCAAGGCTACATTGTGCAAGGCACAAGCTCAACTCAAATGAGCTAAGAGTAACCTACAAAATAAGTCAAAGTTAGTCCATAACAATCAAATAAACCAACTCAAGCCATGTGAATTAATCTCCTTAAAGCCATATGCTTCTTAACCTGAAAACAAACTCAAACATGAGAAGCAAACCACTAGGACAAGGCCTAGGGTCAAAGAAGGAGAAATATTCCAAAACAGAACATGAAAATTGACAAGAATCAATATTTATCAATCAAGAACAATATCCAAGTGGTCCCATATCAAAAGCATCAACCAATTTCATTTCATAAACAAATCATGTCAAGGCATGCAAGTTGAAAGCTCAATGAAGCGAACAGAATGAACCAATCCAAATAAAATCCAAAATGGCTTAATAAATTCCAAGAAAAATCATGGCTAAATAGCACACATCAAAGGATCATCATACCAAAAATCAATGCATTTGGATAAGCATACGCATGTCAATTAAATTCACTAAGTCAAGGTAAGCATAAACAAGCTCAAACAAGATCACAAATGGTGCATCAACTTAAGGCAATCCTAAAACAGAAATGACATAAGATAAATGATCTAAACCAAAGCCAAGACAAACTTCAAAGTGTCCAGAATCAATGTGCAAAATTTGAAGCTCATATGATAAGGCATAAGAATTTCACAAATCATGAAAGATCAACACTCATCAAAAGTCCAATTATGACCAACCCGCAAAGAAAATCTCAAACAAATTGGAAATGGATCCAAAAATTCTACAAAAAATCAAGACTAATCCTATCATCCAGAAGTAGCATCATGCAAAAATTCAGATAATTTGGAATTAATTTGGCAAGGTAAATAAAATCAGCAAGTTGGACAAGAAATGGTGTGAAACACATTGTCACACCTCCATTAATCACATCATAACTCAACATCCAGAAATGAGAAAAATGCAAACTATATACCAAAATGACCAGGAATGAGTCTAGTTTATGCATGTCAATTTTCATGTTCATAGGATCAACCATCATTATTTCACAATCAAAATGGCAAAGTAGGTCAAGAAAGCACATGTATACACATTCCCTAAACAAAATAAAAATCCATGCGTGCACAATTTCTGGAAAAAACACCATAAAATAGTAGACATCATGAAGAACAAAGTGCAAAAAACCTCATCTCAATTGGACAATTATTCATGGAGTTATGATTATTGGAAGATGCAAGAAGAAAATGAAATAAAAATTGAGAAAGAAATGGAATTAATGGAAATAATATGAAATAATGGCAAAACTGTAAATAAATGGAACTTTTGAAAACCGGCGCCAGTTCAAAACGCCGCGTTTCATTTAAATGAAACGCGAGCCAATCAGGAAACGACATTTGGCCCAATACATGAACGAGAAACAGAAAAACGCATGCAGGCAAGGCTTAGAAGGATCAAACACGACTGTAAATAAAAAACCCTAGCTGTTCATCACACATTCATCATGTTCATCATCATCAAGATCCAATGTGCACAGAAATTTACAAAACATATATCATTGAACTCGTCATTCAACACACATCACATATCCAGCATCAATTTGACCTAAATCTAACCATATCAAACGGATCGAGCAAAATAAGTTCCAACTATCAAACTTCAAATCATGATAACTAACTCAAAACAGCATGAAAATTCACGATCTAAAGTTCAGTGTAACTTACATTCCAAGATCTACAAGATGCACATGATTATTTCAAGAATTGGAGCATTCGAATTCTAACCTCAATGAAGATGCAGAAGTTGATTTGCTTGATTCAAGGCCTGGAAATGCAAAACAGATGCTCTCCAACACTTGAATGAATGAATGGATGAAGAAATTCAGCTCAACAGTGCTTGATTTGTCCAGAAATTCCAGTTGCCATGGTTATGCACAAGCTCCAACAGTCCACGATTTTTGCTTGAATTCTGTAGGATCTTGCTTCAATGATCTTCAACAATACTTGTAGATGATGCACAAACCAAGAACAAAGCAAAAGAGATGAAGAAAATTGATGAAAAGTTGAGAGAAAATTGAGATGAAAAATTTTAGATCTGAAATTATGAAGTTGTTGTCCTGAATTTCTGTTATGATTAGGAATATATACCCTTTGCTAATCAAACTTGTTAATCCCAATTAGGCTAATGCAAAAAGGATTAGATGAAATGAAGTGTTATGCAACTTGGCCAAAATACCCTCACATGTGCATGGCATGCTACAATACTCGTGGCTGCATGAAAATGCACTCAAAATGTGATTTTTGAATCAAATGCAATGGAAAAATGTAATGGCAATGCATATTTTTTAAATTGGAGATTTCCCTCCAAAATTCAAAATGAATTCAAGTAAAAAATGAAATAATTTTGTAATGAGAAATGATGAAATGTGATGCATGATTATGATAGTAGGGACCAAGAGTGAAATGCTCCAAAAAGAACCACTTGCATTGGCCATTTGGTTCAAAAGTTATGCTAGCTTGAAGTCCAAAATTCCTTGGCAATGATTTGATCATAACTTGCCAACCACAAATGAGAAATGGATGTTCTTGGACTTTTTGGAAAGGTAAGAGCAAGATCTTCAACTTTCATGTTGGACAAAATTTGATATGAAGCTTTCTTGGACATGTAATCTTGAGGAGAAGACCTTTCCATTTTTGGCAGTTTGAAATTACAGGTCACTTACTATTTTTGGAAACTTTTTATCTGACCTCAAATTCTCCCATGTTGATGTTTGAAATGTTATATGAGACTTGTATGGACATGAATGAGGCCTCTCTAACCATCTCCCACCTTCAAATCCATGATTGAATGCACAGTTGACTTGTGTTGACTTTTCTAGGGTTTTAGCTGACCTAGCTATGCTCAGATGAAATTCAAGCCTCTACCACTTGAGATATTGATCCAAAATGATGTCATGATTCATATGAACTCTTGATGAATGATCATGGTGCCCAAATTCTTCAGAATGGCCACCATCTATGGCTCAATGACTGCCTTTGACTGGCTTGACCTAGATTACTTCATCTGCAAGTAACAAGGTTAGATGACAATATTTTTTGTACTTTTGGTTAGTAAACAAATGAAAAGCAATGATATACAAATTCAAAACATGCTTGGTGATCAAGAACCACACTCAAGAGACAAACCACCCACAGGGAAGCAGGCAAGGTGCACAATGATCCTTGAGGCAATGATATGATATGATATGATGCCATGAGGGATCTTAGGGACAAAATTGGGGTCTTACAGCTGCACTTGAGGCAACAATATACTCGGCCTCGGTTGTAGAATCAACAACTGTATCTTGCTTTGAACTTTTCCAGCTCACAGCGCCATCGTTTAAGCAAAACACATAACCAGATTGCGATCTAAAGTCATCCTTATCTGTCTGGAAGCTAGCATCGGTGTATCCAATTACAGCCAGTTCTTCCCGACCTCCATCAAGAATGAGTCCTTAGTCCTTCTTAAATAGTTAAGGATATTCTTGACAGCTACCCAGTGAGCATCACCAGGATCAGATTGGTACCTACTCGTTGCACATAAAGCATACGAGACATCTGGTCGAGTACATAACATGGCATACATGATAGATCCTATTGCAGATGCATATGGAATCTTATTCATGCAATCCCTTTCTTCCTTAGTTGAAGGGGATTGTGTTTTTGATAGACAGAAGCCATGTTGCATAGGTATGGATCCTTTCTTGGAATCATGCATATTAAAGCGTCTCAGCACTTTGTCTATGTACGTACTCTGACTTAGGCCAAGCAGTTTTTGTGATCTATCTCTATATATTCTGATTCCGAATATATAGGCTGCTTCACCTAGGTCCTTCATAGAAAAGCATTTCCCCAACCAAGACTTTACTTGTTGCAGGGTAGGGACATCGTTTCCAATGAGTAATATGTCATCTACATATAATACTAGGAAAACGATCATGCTCCCACTAACCTTCTTGTAGACACAAGGCTCATCTTTGTTCTTGATGAATCCATATTGTTTTACCGTTTCATCAAAACGAAGATTCCAGCTTCTGGAAGCTTGCTTCAATCCATAGATTGATCTTTGTAACTTACATATCTTTTGGGCTTCTTCTGGTATGTCAAATCCTTCAGGTTGTGTCATGTACACATCCTCAAGAAGATTCCCATTAAGGAAACCAGTTTTGACAACCATCTGCCATATTTCATAATCATGATATGCAGCGATAACAAGTAAAATCCGAACAGATTTAAGCATTACAACTGGTGAAAAGGTTTCATCATAGTCAACCCCATAAATTTGTTTATATCCTTTTGCAACTAGTCTTGCCTTATAGGTATGTACCTTACCATCCATGTCAGTCTTGTTTTTGAAGACCCACTTGCATCCTATAGGGTTAACTCCTACAGGAGGCTCTACCAAGGTCCAAACTTGGTTTGTGTACATGGAATCCATTTCAGATTTCATGGCTTCTAGCCACTTCTCAGACTCGGGACTAGTTATGGCCTCTTGGTAGGTCACAGGCTCATCTTGATCCATGAGTAATACATCACCTTAATCAGTTATGAGATATCCATATCTCTCAAGTATGTGACGTATCCTGCTTGACCTACGCTAGTCTTGTTCTACTTGAGTAGGTTGCTCTTCCACAACTACTTGTGTTTCCTGCTCTAATTCCTCCATAGGTGTATTGATGCTTTGTGATTCTTGAATTTCTTCAAGCTCTACTTTCCTCCCACTGATTCCTTTGGAAATAAAATCCTTTTCTAGGAAAACTCCAGTTCGAGCGAAAAACATTTTGCCCTCAGAAGGATTGTAGAAGTAATACCCTCTTGTTTCTTTAGGATACCCCACAAATAAGCATTTGTCAGATTTGGGCTCAAGCTTAGTTGAAATTTGTCGTTTCACATAAACTTCGCAACCCCAAACCTTCATGTAAGACATATGTGATTTCTTACCACTCCATATCTTATATGGTGTCTTCTCAACCTTTTTGGATGGAACACGGTTAAGTGTGTAAGCTGCTGTCAATAGTGCATGTCCCCAAAAGGAGTTTGGAAGATCGGCGTGACTCATCATGGATCGGTCCATGTCTAACAGGGTTCAATTTCTTCTCTTAGATACACCATTCCATTGGGGTGTTCCAGGAGGAGTAAGTTGGGATAGGATCCCTCACTCTTTCAGATGGTCATCAAACTCTATGCTTAACTACTCACCACCTCAATCTGATCGAAGAGTTTTAATATTCTTACCTAGTTGGTTTTGTACTTCATTTTTGAATTCCTTGAACTTTTCAAAGGACTCTGATTTGTGTTTCATTAAATACACATAACCATATCTACTGAAATCATCAGTAAATGTGATGAAGTACTGAAAACCTCCTCTGGCTGGTATGTTCAGTGGTCCACATACATCAGTATGTATGAGGGCCAAAAGATCATTTGCTCTTTCACCTTTTCCTGTGAATGGAAACTTTGTCATCTTTCCAATTAAACAAGATCTGCATGTCTCATATGATTCATAATCAAAAGAGTCCAACAGTCCATCTTTATGGAGTTTGGAAATGCGTTTCTCATTTATGTGGCCTAATCGACAATGCCAAAGGTAAGTTGGATTTAACTCATTAGGTTTCATCCTTTTAGTATTAATGTTATAAATAGGCATTTCAAGATCAAGGACATATAGTTCATTGTTCATTTGTGCAGTAGCATAGAATATATCATTCAAATAAATTGAGCAACAATTGTTCTTTATTATAAATGAAAAACCAAACTTGTCCAAACAAGAAACGGAAATAATATTCCTGCTAATTGCAGGTACATAATAACAGTTCTCTAACTGAATTATTAAACCACTAGGTAAAGTCAATGCATAAGTTCCTACGGCTAAAGCAGCAACCTTTGCTCCATTGCCAACTCATAGGTCGACTTCACCTTTTACCAAATCTCTACTCCTTTTTAGTCCCTGCACATTGGTACAAATGTGAGAACCGCATCCAGTATCTAATACCCATGATGCAGAAGTAGATAAATTAATTTCAATAACAAAAATACCTGAAGTTGAAGTCTCTACTCCATTCTTCTTATCTTCCAGGTACTTTGGGCAGTTTCTCTTCCAGTGTCTGGTCTTACCGCAATGGAAGCAGGTGCCTTCTTTTGCTATGCCTCCACTAGGCTTTAAAGCAGCAACAGTGGGTTTGGGTTTGGCAACTTCCTTGCCTTTCCCTTTATCACCCTGCTTGGTGAGCCTTTTCTTCTGTTTCTTTCCATTTTCGATCATCAGAATGGACTTCCCTTTTGACTTCAGATTCTGCTCAGTAGTTCTTAACATGGCTAGCAGTTCAGGAAGAGATTTTTCCATATCATTCATATTGAAATTTAGGACAAATTGACTGAATCTATCTGGGCAATGGTTGCAAGATCAAATCAGTCGCAAGTTCCTTTCCGAGGGGAAAACCCAACCTCTCAAGGTTTTCCACATACCCAATCATCTTGAGAACATGGGGACCTACAGGGGCTCCCTCAGCTAACTTGCATTGAAAAAGGGCTTTTGAAACTTCAAACCTTTCATGCCTTGCTTGCTCTTGATAGAGCATCTTCAGGTGTTCGATCATATCGAACGCTCCCATGTTCTCATGTTGCTTTTGCAACTCTGAGTTCATGGTAGCTAGCATGAGACAAGCAGTTTCATTGACATCATCGACATGCTTCTTATAAGCATCTCTTTCTGCCTTAGGTGCAGAACTAGGAGGTTCCTCTTCAGGAACAGGTTTCTCCAAGACATACAGCTTTTTATCATGTTTGAGGACAATCCTCAGATTTCGGGGCCAATCCAGAAAATTTGTCCCAGACAATTTTTTCTTGTCAAGGATTGATCGCAAAATGTTGTTAGAGGTGTTTGTTGTCATGGTAATCTACATGAAAATAATGAAAATATAAGTATCAATAACATATTTAATTAGGCCTTTAATTAAATATGCTCCCACTATTTTACTCAAAACAAATGACCCTCACCATTTGATTCGGAAAATCCCGTTGGAAGATTTTCTAGTGGGTCGAGATCCATATTTCACTTTGTTTTAAGTCCGCGTGGGCGGATTACACAAAACTAGGTTATTTAGGTAGGAACTCCTTCCAATTGTATCTAATATAACTCTCGAATATTTTAGTTGGGTGAATAACTCCTTATTCCAATCCATCACATGGATCATTTCCAACTCTTGCTTCTAAACATATATAATCTTATTATAATTTGTTTAGTTAAGTTTGACCCATTGTTTTAACAATTGGATATTACAATTATCCCATCGCACCTTACTAATATAGAACATGCACCTCGCGTAGGCGAAACCTACATTATCCGATACTAGTCTTGATGAGTGCTAAAACTTGGAAAGCATAAACTTAATATTTAATTTGAGGGAATTTGCAATTATTCTGATCTCACTGGCTTATTTATCATATAAATCGTCTCTCACATGCATCAACATACATTCACATGCATCAATATACATACATAATGAAACAGTTATGGCCCCTAGCGCAATTGTTCTCCCAAGCCAATGAGAGAACCTAAGCTAACCTAATAACGATCTAAGCTTCTCCAAGCAAGATCTTCAAGGTTGTCCTCCTTTGATATTGACTTCTTCTCTTTCTTCATAACATTACATTACATAAAAGAAACTCGTTTTACATACGAGGGAGTGAGATGAGAAAAGAAGTTACATTATGAGATTAAAAGAGAGGCACGACACGCAGGTCGTATTTTAAAAACCCAAAACAAAATAAAGGAAAACTAAGGCCATAACCGATCACTACAAGACAATAATAATAAACACATTATTATTATTATTAATTTTAATTCTTTTAATTAATTAAAACCAAATTAAATTTCGAAGACCGATCACACTACGCAGAGTTCGACGACCGATCACACTCAAAAATTTTAATGAACAATTCATTTAAAATTGACGTCGTTTTTCGCATCAACACTTGATACTTTAAAGCACAAGTCTTGTGCCGTCATTAACCCTAATTGCATAACTTTTTGACAACACAACCCTTGTGCCGTCCTTAACCCTAATGCATAACTCTTTGATAACACAACCCTTGTGCCGTCACTAACCCTAATGCACCAATTTCAGACAGTCAAACACATCTCGATTGTTGATTCAATATGATTGACCAACACGTCATTGCTTCACCATACTAATGTCGGATCAAGAAGCAAACGACCGTTGATCGCTCAAAGGAAAACAACCATTAAGTGTTTGAATGAATGAAACAGAAACAGAAACAGTATATCATATATACCGTATTTTGCATCAGGATTACTTATATCATATATATAACTTGATTGATCTCGATTTACTTACTCATTTATTCTTTGATTCATTCTGTCTTTTAATTGTATGAATACATAAAATACAGAAAATAAACAACTATCAGATTCATGGTTTCGTATGTGGCTCTGATACCACTGAAGGAGAATGGCGATCCAAAACGCAGCGTAATTTAAAATTTCTCCTTTAATGATCCTTATGAGTGGGCATGATCAGTGATAGAATCGTTACCTCTTGTGGCGATCACGAACGTTGAACGATGACAATGCCTCTACTCAGTCCACACGAACGGATTCCTTCAATCTCAGTGCTAGCTGCTACGAATGAAGGCTTTGAGTGAGAGAGAGAGAGAGAAACGAAATTGCAAGTGTGACAATGCTTCTACACAAGGGTTCTATTTATAGAACCACTTGTGTGGGTTACAAGCTAAAAGCCCACTCAAGTGTATATGGCCCATATCTTATAATATGCCAAAATCACTTAAGCGTGTGGTACCTTACCATATTTCGTATTCTACTTAAGTACACCGTACCTTACGATGTTCTATAATTCACTTAAGGGCACCGTACATTACAGTATTCCTTAATTACTCTATCTCTCATCAATCCGTCCTTTGTGTGCGACCCTATAGGTTTTCGCGGCATTGGCAATTATATTAAATCACGTATTTAACATAATAAACATTGAGCAGTATCTAGCAACACATCACTGCTACCCAAGACACGAAAATGTCATGTGATCTGACAAAAATCCTTCTGTGATAATAATTATGTGTATAATTACCCTTTTGCCCTTATGTCTATATTGAACACAAGGCATAGACCGTGTCATCCTTGTCCAGTTCAATATTGGGCCCATAGACATTTATCCTGTTATGCAGGATGGGCAAATTCCATCTAGGTCACTCATGTCCCTTAGCATGCTTCGTGGAGTACCCATCAACTGTCTTTATGGTCATACAATTACGGACAACGTTTGATCAGCAATAAGGCACTCGACTATACACCTAGGGTCCATAGTGGTTTCAGGTCGAAGGGTGGTATACACCATTATCACCATGAGAATAACTTATGACACTTTGCATAACATTCTATATAGTATTCTCATAGCGGGTCAATCCAGTATAAATATTACTCTTAATATTCATACCTATGTTTAAGACTTGATAACTCTTTATCCATGATCCATGAGATGTGATCATCAGTCTCTAAACATAATAGTCTTCATGCTTTAATGTTATCCCACTTCACAATAAAGCTTGACTACGGATACTTTAAGAATAATGTCCTTATGTCTAATGTGATCTCATGATTAAGTCATACTTGATACATTAAATGGACTAGCTATTCTAGGGACTTTATTAAACAAACATAATAAAGAAAAAGCTTATTATTATTAATAAATAATTCGATACAAGTACCAAAAGTATTGGCCTCTAAGGCTTACACCAACACTTCTCAGATTACATCAACACAGACCAGAAGTGCATTCTGTACTGCATCCACAAGGGTCTGAAGCTCTGCCTTCCTGCACTCCTCTTCAAGTATCTCAGAGACTCTGTGAGAGATACAAGAAACAACATGAAGACCAGAAACTACATCCCTCTAGGGAGGCTCATCTCTGACGTTCTGATTGAAAGTGGTCTCGTGGACCATCTGATTCAATTCAGACTCATGGAAGACGTGATGATAGATACTGGAAGAGCTTTGAACGCCCGCAATCTGAAGAGCATGGGGATTCTGGATCAAGTAAGGGTCAAACCAACTCTGGGCACCTCCTGGGAAGCTCTTAAAGATCAGAGAAAGATCCCAAATGAACTCTATCTATTCTCAAAGATCGACCCTCCAGAGGTAGTCATGTATTACTTAGATGATCTGCGAAAACAAGGAGTAAAGTTCTCAGACTTTAACTGATACTGGCTGCCAAAATGTCCTCCAGACTTCATGAAGCGACCACGAGGACCATCTAAGAAGGCAAAACAGGCGAAGAAAGCAAAACTGGGAGAACCCTCTGGATCAAGACCTCCAGTACCTCTGACTGGATCCTCTGGTAAGTCTGTCTCTCTCCCTCCTTCTGTACAAGTTAAGCCTATTACTTCCTCAATCCCTCAACCAACGCCCATATACACTAACTCAGAAACTCCTCCCTCAACCACCAGACCATCTAACCAACCCTCTCAAAAATTTAACCTAGCCACCATCTCTCTACCCATTTCGGAAGCAGAAATGCTAAACAAAACAACCTCACCCTCTTCATCTTCCTCTCTAGAATCACCATCATACTACAACCTCTCATCAGACACTGAACCATTTGACCCTCACTCCCCAACTCTGGCTCAGCTCCAAACACGTGCTTCGGCCTCCCAACAGCCAACACAATCCATTCCTGAACCAGAAATCACCTCTCCACCCACAGAAGACCCAAATACAACCACATCTGACCTTCCACCATCCGAACCAAGTCACGCTGAAACACAACCACTCAACTCTGAAATACCCCCACCAAATACATCCGCTGAACCACAAACTCCCTCACTTAACTAAAGCCCTCCCACTTCTCCACCCCAACCCTCTGAACCTGAAAACACCCTTCTAACCCTTAAGGAAGCAACAAAGGTGTTTGCAGAAGCTTCAGTTGACAAGGTCAAGTCTCTGACCATCAACTATGGAATCAGTGATGATCCCTCCGCTGTAAGGACTCACTGGAACAGAGTGATCAATTGGATGACCTCTGAAGCCTTTAAGCTAAAGGGCCTCTCTGAGCAAGTTCGCAACGACTTTATTAGAGACGCGGAGATCAGACTTCAGGAGCGTCTAGCTAGAGAAGCTGAGGAGCAGGCACGTCAAGAAGCTGAAGAGAAAGCCAAGCAAGAAGAACTACAAAGGATCAAGGAAGCTGAGGCCAAAGCTCTAGCTGCTGCTGTTGCTGAAGCTGAAGTACAAGCCAAAGCTGCCGCTGAAGAAGCAGCTCGTTTGGCTGAAGAGTCTGGCGCCAGGGTAGAACAGGATGCTCTGACTCAGAGGGAGTCCTCCTCTTTTGTCCCTCTGGTCCTCAAAACCCTTGAAGAACTTCAGAAAGAACAACAGGAAGTCCAAGCCAGATTGGATCAACAGGACTCAATAAATGTCAACATTCAGAATTTGCTGACTCAGCTGCTCCAGAGGATGCCTCCACCTCCAAACCCTTAGGCACCTAGGATTTGTTTTCATGTTCTTTTCTTTTGCTTATTGTTCTTCTAATTTGCTTGTTGCTCTGTTCTGATTTGCTTGTTGTTTTCTGCATTCTTGTTTTTCTGCGTTTCTGGCATCTGTACCTGCTATATGTGAATATATATATATATATATATATATATATATATATATATATATATATATATATATATATATATATTATATATATATATATATATATATATATATATATATATATATATATATATATATATATATATATATATATATATATATATATATCCTTTTGCTCTTTCATTTTCACTGAGTCTTTTTGATTCTGACAAAAAGGGGGAGAACTAAAAACAACTCTGATGAAAACATATCTAACTCCTATCAACTCTGCAAACATTGGTTCTAACTTTTGACTTAGAGACTTGCAGGAAAGTATCTAGAAACACCAAATCATGGAAGGTCTGGTAAGAACTTCTGAACTCCCAGATTTAACTCAGGGGGAGCTCACTTCTATCTGATCTAAAACTCTTATATAAAAATGTTTCATCTCTAAATTAAAATTGTTTTGCCATCATCAAAAAGGGGGAGATTGTAAGAACAAAGTTAGTTTTACAATAGAATTACAGGATTTTGATGATAACAAAGGATGAAACAAAAAATGGCACACTAACGAAAGTTTTCTAAGTGTGCAGGACTCTGAACAGCAACGAAGGACTCTGATCATTCTATCAGATACAAACACTGATCAGATACAACGTGCCAGAAGATCAGACGCCGCTAAGGAAAAAGTACGCCCAAGAAGTTCTGAATCTGACCAAAGCAAGATAGTGAAAAGAACCAGAAGCTCTAACAACTACTGGTCTTAGTTCTGATGATCAAAAAGACTAGTACTCTGAGAATCTCTAATGAACTCAGACATAATCTCCTTCTGATGTATGACTCCGATACAACAAGACTCTGATGAAGATTCACCAAATCCAGAAAGAGTAACAGAAAGAATCTCTCAATATGGAAATGAAGTAATTTAAGAAAGAAGTTATTCAGGGAGACAAAATGGTTATGGCAAGAAACACAGAAGTAATGACATTGAATGCTCATCAAAGACCAATATTATGTCATCACTCCAACGGTCCTTCTCACTACTATATAAAGGACAACCTACCTCATTGAGAGACACAACAACAACCCACAGAAAAAGTCATTCATATTATCTCTCAATTTTTCACGAGTTGCTGCTCATACGTGAAAACTCTTTCTACAATACATTGCTGTAATACTTGCTTACTCTTAGAAGTACTTTTTATTACAAATACTATTTTGCTAAATTGTTTTTGTTCCTCAAGTGACTCTGCGCAGTCTGTATACTTGAGAGGACTAATAGATCATTCTCTTAGACGATTGGTTGTGTAATCTTTCAAGATTAGTGGATTAAGTCCTTTTTGAAGGTGAAATCACCTTGGCCGGGTGGACTGGAGTAGCTTTGTTTTCTAAGCGAACCAGTATAAAATTCTGTGTTCTTATTTTCTCTAAAAGCTTTTATTTTCTAAAACAATTCAAACCACCCTTTCTTGTTTTTCTCACCTTTAACATAAACATCAACCCAATACTCTAATTACATGTGTCTCACAGGGCATTACATTGATAACGATTGGAAGCTGCAAAAAAGATTTTGATTTTTACTCAAGTCACATACTACACAGGAGAGATTATGGCCAAAACAGTTAAGAAGTGCTTAAATGGTTGGGAACTAAATCGTGTGCTTAGTGTTACAGTTGACAATGCATCTTCAAATGATGTTGGAATTCAACATCTCAAAAGACGACTTCTCTCTCAGAATGGCATAGTTTTGAATGGAGAATACCTTCATACACGCTGTTGTGCCCACATATTAAACCTTATTACGAAGGATGGGATGAAAGAAGTTGATAATTATGTTGTGAGAATTCGTGCAACGATGAGGTATATGAGGCGTACTCCTTCGAGGTTTCATAGATTTAAGAAATGTATTGATCATGAAACAATTGGATATAAAGGTTATGTTGCGAGAGATTGTGAGACTTAGTGGAACTCAACATATCTAATGTTAAAGGGTGCATTAAAACATAGAAAGACCTTTACAGAGTTAGAATTCAGAGATCGGAAATGTTTTAATGAAATGAGTAAGGACAAAGGAGTGCCTAGACCAGAAGATCGGGATCATGTTAAGTTAATCCTTCCGTTTCTACAGATATTTCATGAAGCTACATAGCACATTTCAGGATCTTCTTATGTGACAAGTAACATGTATATGCTTGAGGTTTTTGGTGTTGGAAGAAGCATTATGAACATGTGTAATTCGGAAGATCAAAAGGTAAGGTCAATGGCTATAAATATGAAGGTAAAGTACAATAAATATTGGGGAAAACCTGACCACCTTAACATGTTGTTGTTGATTGCAATGGTATTAGACCCTCGATGTAAAATGAAGCTTGTGGTATGGATGGCAACTAGGATTTATGATACTTGTGATGCAGAATATTTGAAAACCAAATTGGTTTCATATTTGAAGTCTACTTTTTATTAATACTCTGGTAGGGCAGTGTCCCATCTAGGTAGTTTAGTTAATCTATCAAGTGGTTTTAATGTAGTTAACGATCCGTACCATTACGTTGAATTCTACCAGTCAGATGAGTGCAACACATCAGAGGCAGAGTTACAGAAGTATACTCAAGAAGAAGTAGAAAATCTTCCTCCAAACTTTTATGTGTTAGAGTGGTGGAAGGTGAACTCAAGCCGATATCCAATACTTGCAAGCATTACAAGTGAGGTTTTAGCCATACCGATATCTAGTGTAGCCTTTGAATCAAGTTTCAGTACCAGAGGAAGGATCCTTGACACATATCGTAGTTCTTTAACATCATCTAGTGTGGAAGCACTTATCTGTACTGAAGATTGGCTCAAAGGAGTAGTTCCATCTTTTCTTAGTATTGAGGATCTCGATAATATTGATCGAATTGAGGATGGTAAGATGTCAAAAGATGTAAAAAATAGTGTCGTATTACTTTATTGATACATGTTAAATTTTATTTCTTTCTTTTCCAGAACTATATTCTACGCCAGATGCTGGCAATTGCTCAGCCTTTGTGTCAGTTGTTGATGATTGAGGGTAAGTCATGAGGATATTTTGTCTACTTGTCTTCTGCAAGGTTATTTATGATACAAATTTTTACTATATCTATTAAGTTTGGATTTGATTTGTTTTTCATAAACTATGGGTTATATGACCAGTGTCACTCACTAATCCTACATTAATGATGAATGAGCTAAATGAATGATACATTAAGGTTTTTGGTGAAAATGTAGCTTAGTGATTTTTATGTGGTGCTGACCATTAGTTTCTGTAGCGGGGTATTCGTTACCATTAGAGATATTGACTAAATCCAAGGCAAGCCATACAAGTCGAGTCACCACCGCACTTCTATTTATCCAAAGGAATGGTTAGAAAGCGAACAAAAACCTAAAAGTTTTATCGAATCAAAAACTAGTAAAAATGTCAGAGATCGGGGTAAGGGGGTTGGTTATGCAATGGGAAGGTTTTAAGCACCCAAAACATCCTAGGCACTCCTAGGGAGCCCTTTTCACACTTGTTGTAAGGTTGGTATTTTGTGAAAATTTATTTGCGCAAACATGATTGAAGAGATGAGAAGAGAATATACAAGTTAATTACAATTTTGTGTTTGGATGGATAAACCCATTGCCTACGTACCATCTTAAAAGAGATTAGGATCAAAACCTCGTAGTTTGGGGTAAAAATATCAAAATGAGTTGGTGAATTGATTGGTCCAAAAGCCTTAAGGTCTTTTGGTATCCAAGGGAGAAAACTCAACCTAAAACCACAAATCCACCATGTGAGGATAGCTTCAACATGCTAGTGAGGGGTTAACCCTATAATAAGCATGGAAGACTCATTGTCCATCACTAAGGATATAGGTGAGTATTACATCTACCTCAAGGATAACTCAAACCTAATAGCTAGAGGTTATGAAAAAGTTTTGATTTAAGAAAGTGGCCATTGAAACCACAAAAGTATTTGAATGAGTTATATTTACCAATGAAAAGTATTTACAAAATATGATCAAAGTTGACTTAAAGATTAAATTCAAAATAAGTGTTATGAAAAGAAAGTTTGAAAATCAAAAGCATAAGGCTTAGGTTTCTAATGTTTGAAAAGAAGTGTTAAATGTTTGCACAAAAGTTTTGGCTTGGGTTAGAGTGGAGGGAAGAAGAAGAATGGCTAAAGTCCTAATCATACAAGAGATGTAGGATAAGAAACAAAACCACAAATGGAGTTCCTCTCTTGAGATCATATTGATGATCCAAGTAGCTTCCATCCTTTGGAATATGCAAGCAAAATAAGTGTAAGCTAAAGCAATCAACATAATCAAACAAGCTCTTAGAAGATCCCCAATGGCTCTTGTATCTTTCACTTTGGATGAACATGGCAATGGTTCTTCAATTTGGCTCAAATAGGATTCCCTAGCACAAAAGCACACACATCAAAGAGTTCTATGAAGTAAATCAAGAATGGACAAGAGTGAGTTTAGAGATTTGGTCCTTCTAATCCATCTTCAACATTTAGGCCTTTTACTCCAATTTTGCATAGGGAATGTCCTAGAAACTAAGTCCATTTGTCCAATTTTTGCATTTGGTCCACAACAATCAAAACAAAAACACAAGCACAATAATATATACACAGTTATGTGCTCAAGTGAGCAAAAGGCAAATTGCATTAACATAAACATGTGCCCAAATGAGCAAAGGGAAAAAGCAAATGAATAAGATGTGCAAGAATAGTAAATTGCATAAATGTAAAGAGCAAGAAGTAAATGTTAATGGTTAATGGTTAGTGTTAGAGTTAGTGTGCCATAAGGCAAATTTAGCGCTATGTTAAGCAATCGTAATTGGACTTATGTAGAAGTCACAACTATCTGAGGCTGGTCAATAATAATGTAGGAAACAACACAAGTTAGAGGTCTTGATTAGTGAATCAAACTCCAACAACTTGCCATGCCAAAAAGAAAATGAGAAATGATCTTGTATTAATTTAGGTTCTTTGCATGATTTAGGAAGCAACCTATCCTTAATGAAAAGCCATTCACTTGATCCATGATCAAGATGAATTAGATTTGAACCAAGGAAGATTAAACCTCCATGTATCAATGCTAACCACCAATATTTAACTCATTGATCAAAAAGAAAAAAAAGAGAATAAGAATAAGAATAAGAAGAAGAAGAAGAAGAAGATGAAGAATTTGTAGTTTCAGGATTAGCCTGAGAGGGGGGGGGGGTGAATTAGGCTTTATAAAAAATTTCGGTTATTTTATCGGTGGATGAATTTTTGTCGTCTAAGTGTCTAGGTTATGAAAGCAATAAAGCGGAAAATAAAACGACACCAAGAATTATCCTGGTTCCCTTCACAAACCGAAGGTACATCCAGTCCCCTTAAACCTCGTAAGAGATTTTATTATAGTTTTAGATTGTACAGCCTATCACACCATAAACCGGTGAAGTCTACGTTCTAACAACTATACAACAATCAAGTGTGCAAGAACAATCCTCTTGCAACACCAACCCTTGTGTCCAACAATCCTGGATCACAAGTCAAACAAAAATAAATCTTCTTTGATGATTTGAATAAAGTGTAGTACTATCAATCTTCTCCTTGGATAAATAATTCACTCAAAGGATAATATATAAGTGTTCAATAAGAAATGGAATGAGATGAAACAAGAATGTTAAAAAGTTTCTTCTCAAAAATTGGTTATGAACACTTTTATGAGAAATTGACAAAAATGAAAGAGTGATTATCTTGAGTTTTTATGAAAGTTTGGAGGTATTTTTTCATTTAAAAAAATCCAGAATTTATATTGATCAAAATACCTTTTCAAAGAGGTATAATTTTCTTCATAAAAATTAGTGAAAAGGTATAAGTATTTGAAAACATTTTTCATAAAAAGAGGCCAAGAAATGCTGAAACGAACAGTGTTAACCGGTTAACCAAATGGGTTAACCGGTTAACGCATCTAACGTTAACTTCAGAATTTCAAATATAGGGCCGTTAACCGGTTAACGCATCTGGTCAACCGGTTAACACTGTTGAAACACAGAAAAATATTTAAAGTAAAATGTGTTTTTCATTTCAACATGTTAAAAAATGGTTAGGTTAAATATGGAAATGCAAAACATGATTGTTGAACACTTGTATACTAATTTAAGAGTGAATTAGATATACCTTAGAAGTGATTCAACAAATTTGCAAAAGTGTTGGCTTGATAATGAAGCTTGAACCAAATGTTGTTATGCATATGTGGCTTGATTAACTTGATGCTTTGAATTCTCTTGAAGCTCTTATCTTTTTGCATTGATACATGTTGTCTTCATCAAAATTCTTTGGATTGAAGCATGCTTCTACAATCTCCCCCTTTTTGATGATGACAACCAACTTTGAGAGAGATGCTTAAGAGTGAAGTTTCTCTAATTTGATTCTCCCCCTAAAGGCATTGAAAGTTTAGTAAATATGAAAGAGTTTATTGGTTACTTGCAAGGATCTTTTTTCGGTCCTATTTGATTGTTGAAATCGATATTCATGAATCTAGACTAGTTCCTCTAAAAACACCTGAAGAGACTTCAAAAGCGCTGGAAAAAGGTCCCCAAAAGGATGGTGTTTTCGATTCACAATAATTTAGTTCATTCAAAGTGTTCTCATGATATTTCCTATCTTTATGATGCATATAAGTTTTTATTTCAATTTTCATTGTACAAATGTCATATTGCTGAATGTTTCGTATCAGAAAATAGTAAGAGAATGTTTTAAAGTAAAGTAATGGAAGGTTAAAGAAAATGGTGCCCTCTAAGTTCCATTTATTCATTGTAATCCTAAAGAAAATGTAACATAACTTTTATTTTTAAGTGTTAAGGAAAATATTTTATAGTATTCCTTTCATTGTATACCACAGTTGTTGATTTTAATAACTAAATACCCTAACAGTGACATAAACAACATGTATGAGTCCAATGACAATTCCAATGAAGAAAATATGATAAGGAACATTCACAATTGGTGATGCGAAAGTCGCTATTTAAACCAATTTTTTTTATTTTAAAAACTGCTATATAAACCAATGTTTTAAAAAAATCCAGATTTGAATTCAATTTTATTATAAAAACCATAAAAAAATAGTTTTTAAATATATTAGAAAACAAATTTGGAATTTGGTGAAAAAATTAATCCATTTTTTTTAAAAAAATTGGTTTTAAAGTGGTTAAAATAAATTAAACTGATTTAAAATTATGAACCGGTTCTGAATTGGTTCTAAATCGAATTGAATTGATTAAACAGATTAACCATTTTTTGTTAAAGTGGTTTTTAAAAACTGCATTGAACCACTAATATGGTTCAATTCAATTCATGAACCACAAACACCCCTAAAATGAATACACAAAATTATTTTAAATAAAGATAGAAACAAAATGATCTAGTGCAGACCATATAATACTTTAAACAAAAAGCAACATAATTAGAATTATGTCCAAAAGTTTGATTTGAATCATTCGATGAAGAAAAACTAGAAACAAAAATTCAAAACATGATTTGAATTATCTACGCTTGTTCTTTGATGGCTAAAGACACAAAGAGCCAATGCCCGATTCATATCAAGTCATGATCCAAGGCATAAAGTCAGTCCCTAGAGAAAATAAGGTACATTTTATGATCTCCATTTTTCACGATACTCGCCTTGAATCTTGAGCTGACTTGAGCATTGGAGTGCTAACCATGCATATCCATCTCGCACCTCCATATTGGAGATTAAAACCACTAGTTCAAGAGGTTCAGCTTGCCAATTACATTCATGTCTGGTTCTCGAAGAGAACAATGGTCCCACATGTGGGAATCGACTTCTGATTCCTACGATTTTCATAATTCTATATTCAATCTCTGATTTACTAGTTCGTAACCTCCTCAGGTCACCGAATCAAGAGTGTTCATAATCAAACATGGAGATCTTTCACATTAGATCCAGTCAGCGGTTGTTTCAACTATAATCCATCGAATTTCCAAATATATGATTCCCTAGAGAACTTCGCGAAGTAGGAGAAGAAAGGATCCTAGATCGAAATTCAGATCTATATTGAAATTACCAAAACATGAAGGCAATCTCCTTGAAGATCATGTCGAAGATTCACAGTCCATCTTCTAATCTAACATCGCCTTCCCCTCCAGCCGCTAACGTGTTACTTACTGTGGCGACGGCGAAGATACGAAGAATTCATAGTTAATGATTATCTTAGATCTAGTAACAGAGTTCCTCCTATATGTACCAAATGATCTCTGACTACTGAACGAGATCTCCTCGGGTTGGATTCAATACGCCAAGGTGGAGCATGTTGACTCTCCTACATCCTTTTTCTTATTGCTTAAGTCAAATATTATTGAGAGAGTAGTTGATTCAAGTGATGGCCTTCTGGTAAACTACTTCTTCCATATGACCCTATGGAGGTGCATCAAGACATAGAGTCGGTCGAAGAACAAGAACCCTGAAGAAACTACAACTTTAGGTCGCCCGTTAAGTGTAATTGTTTGCACTGAGGCCGAGTCCGAACGAGATAACTTTGAAACAATTCTCGAACTACGGTAACAAGGAAACCAAGTCCCCTCCAAAGGCACCTATGGTCAGCAATTATCTCTAGTCCCCCACCTAGCATGGGGAGCCTGGATCGTCGCCTCATCTTGTAGAGATTTAACAAGACCGACCTTCTTTTGCAGCTTAGCCAAATCCTTCTAAAGGGCAGAGCACTTTTTCTCGATAAATTTGCATTTCCCCTTTCAAGTGTCCCTTTCCTTCGAGCGATTGCTAGGAGCCAAGACGTCTTCTCGACCAATTGCGACAAGGGAGAACACGAATGCAGCCTAAATATGTTGCGAGTGACCTTAGAAACAAACTCCATTTCTTCCCCTCATATAGATTTTGGATGAAAGACAAGTCCAATGTCGACACGGTAGCAACAAGCTCTTCAAGAGTACATGTAAGTCAGGACGAGAAAAAATCGGGCATCCATAAAAGAGAGTTACCTCCCCTAAAGCATCGTTCCCATAATGATGAGTTTTCTTAGGAAAGCATTATTTCGTGGAAGAGGAAGGGTCTTCATCTTGACCCTTTTTCGTTGGAATTGGAGAGGAGGGCACCTCTGCACAGTCAGAGTGGTCGCAACATCAACAAGTTGGTCGACCTCAAATGCAGAAGTAGAAGCCTCGACAATCGAGATGGGAGCAGGGGTCAGAGCAGGAGTAGTGGTAGTCGGAGGAGGCACCACAACCTTGATGCCTTTGGCACCAACAAGATCATAAAGCATCTTTAGCTTATTCATCTTATCTATAATATGCAATAACACATGTCACAAAACGGAAACCACTAAGACTTTGTCCTTGCCGAAAATATCTTTCCTTTCTCCTCGGCTGACCGTACTCACAATGTCGTAAGTATTAATTAGTCTTTTCCCCCTCTTTGGTAGGGGGAATCTCAATAGGGCCGAACCACTCCTCGTAGTCGAGCTCCTGAAACCAAGAGTGCATGTCTTTCTTCATCACCGCCTCGTCAGGAGAAAAAGACATAACATGGTGCGGTAGAAACGTACGTCCTAGTTGAAGTGAGATGAAGACCAATACTTTAGAAATGAGATCCTACATAAGCGAGAAGACTCAGTAGCACAAAGTGAGATAGACCTCTAGTGTAAGGGGCCTCACCAGTAAAAATCTCCCCAGATAATCACCTCAGTCCTGGGTGAAGGGGTTGAATCAAGGATTGTCTGGATACAAACTAATGAGCCATTGGTCATAGAAGTTGTCATGAGAGGAGCACTTCAGGTGGAACAAATTAAGAAATAATCCAAGGCAAGGTTTCCAATATTTATGTTTGGAACACAGTTGGATCACCCTCATGTAGGCCCAGAACTTCGGATAAAGCTGTGAAAGAATGACTTTTAAATGTTTTAGGATGACCACTTTGAAGTCGTAGAAAGGTAGTTGCATCATATCCTTGTGAACAGACACACATAGAGTGGGATCACGCAATCAACAAAGGAATTATATATCCTCTTCTCCAAATCCACTAGAAGAGCTGATCATTCTAGAGGGTCACCAACCATGAGACATGCATGCTTGTATCACTGCCTCAATGTTTAGAGCAGATGGTGTACCGATTACCTCGACCATCACCCAACCATAATTCACTGCACCCAAAGAGTCAATGTCGAGTTCATCTCAAATCCACTCCATATGACTCAAGCTATAAAGTCAGTCCCTAGAAAAAAACAAAATACACTTTCTAATTTCCACTTTTCACGTTACTCATCTTGAATCTTGTATTGATTTGAACATTAAAATGTTAATCATGCAAGTACATCCTGCGCCGTCGTATTGGAGATCATCATCTCCGGTTGATATACTCCCCACATTCTACTGTTCAATTACATAATCTCAGATTTGAAGAAATATGAGTACATTCTACTTGGCAATTTATTGTAAAGATGAATAAATCAATACATAATAAAAAATACTTTTAGAAATCTGTTTTTCTATCTCTTTCATTTAATATTCGAGACTTATGGAGAGCCTTTTTTCAAAACAAATGGTACATTCTCTTAAAATGACTATGGTTATAAATATTTTAGATTAAAAGTGAGAAATTGAAATATGTTCACTATAGTTGACTCCAAGTCAGTAAAATGATCCACTGTACCAATAGTTAAAATCTGAGCAATTAACATAATATATTCATCTATTCATAAAATGTAAAAGGTGTCTCCATGTTAGTCTCAAAATATTAAGATCATTTAATCAAAGTACTCCAGAATCCAGAAGCCTGTTTGTGCTTTACCTGTCATAATTCTACCTAAAATTTAGAAGTTGGGTTTTGTGCATCTGTTTTAGTAATGTTTTCCTTCAGTAAAAACAGAATCAGTTGCATTGTTTTGCTAAAAAGACATATCTGAACACTTTTAATTGGTCAAGTTAACAAGTCCAGCATGTAACTTTAGGTCATTACTCATTAGTATACCAGGAATTCATCTTTTGGGTATCCATGGAAATTAAAGGATGTGAAAATCAAAGAAAACAAAGTACTAAAGAAAGTACTCCTAAATCAAATTTGTATATATGTTTAAAATCCTAAGAGATTGAAAGATATTTATATATTATGTTAATAAAAGGGAATCAATGAGAGTTTTGGATATAGATTCAATCATAAAATAAAAGAGCTCAGATCCTCTCTATTTCTCAAAAGAAATGAAAGCCGGACGGCAACCGATACAACTCGAGCATATAAAACTACTAGTTTTCATTAACTAGGCGCCTTTCCGTTTCCGAGAGTAAGCTCCAAATCATCCAATCCCACTTCATGAATCCTTTCTCCAACCCAAGGCTTTACCACCTGCGCTCCGAACTCCGGCTCTGAAATCCTCATCTCTTGCATTCTGTTTTCAGGTAGCATGTTATGCTGCTCATTAATTACAGGTTTCAGAAAGTTCAATGTAGGAGAGACTGATGATTTAGCAGAAGCTGCAAAGGCTTGGAAGTTCAACCACTGATTAGACTCGACAGTAGAAGTATCAGACTCGTCGCATTCAGGTATAGTAGGTGGTGTATAGAGGTGACGGTGCGACGGGCTAGACGGTGCGGAAGCTGCAAAGAAAGGGTGATTGAAGGATGTAATGGATGCTTTGGCGATTGAGTCCCATGTGGGGATCATGGGTTTGGGATTTCTCGAGGTTGGTGATGAGATAGGTGGCGTCACAGGTGCACTGTTTGATATTCTTAAAGGCGGGAGAGACATATTGGGGAACACGCTGCGAACGTATGGAATGAAATTTGATGGGTTATTATTTGTATCCATACGAGACGGGCTCGGAAATGAAGAGGAGGAGGGGCTAACTTGGTAGGAATGGATTGGACTTGGAAATGACGACGAAAGAGGACTCGGATTTTGCGATGAAAATAGGTTGTTTCTGGTACAAGTTCCAGCACCATCGCCTGATGTTGCCGCCCTTGATCCCTGTTCATTGTTCAGTCAGAAAGAATAATTGTCATAGCCCAAAACATAGTCTTACCAGATACATTTATGCTTAAAAAAACAACTGAATTAAGCGCTTATAATATAAACACTTCTAATAAGTGCTGCTTATATAGTTATATACAAGTTATTTCTATAACAAAAGATAAACTTTCTAAAAGAGCTTAAGTAAAGAAGTAGAAAAATCACTTAAGAACATGTTAGAAAATGTTATTCCACCAAACCATTCCATAAGTGCTTATGTGAGTAGATAATAGGTTCAAATAAACCAATATAAGTAGATCCAAAATAGATTAAACTGTTCAAACACAGCACCAATTACAATTACAATCACAATCACCCTAGAGACTAGATTGTTATTTCAATGCATTCAATTTCACACAGAAGATTTTCCTTTTTGATCCCAATGTAGCATAATTGAATGCATAGAACATAATACCTTACCTTAAATTGAACTAAGCAGCAACAAATTTCTCACTCTTAAAAACACACCACACAAAAAAATTGAAAAAAGTATAGATGAAATTCATTTGACTAAAAAAAAGCACCGATTCTGAAACTCGTTTGACTGAAAATTAGAAGAAAAAAACTAAAAAAATTCCATCAAATTAGAAAGAAAAAAAAAACAGTTTCGATCTAATGAGAAACCAAACCAATTATAGCATGATTTGAATCCAACAGTAAGTATCAAGATGCAAAATCATCAATAAAGAAGAAAAAAATGAAGATCTCCATGAACAAAAAAAAAGTACTAATTGAAAAAAAAAGTGAAGAGAGAGAATTGTTACTCTTCGATAGGTAGTGCCGTCTTCTTCAACGGTCCAACCAGCTTCAACACAGAGAGCTTTCAAGACCTCATTGTTATCACAGTGTTTAGGCAAATTATAATTCCCCTGAGACCTCAATCCCGCGTAAATCTTCGCCGCTATAGCTCTCCTCCGTCTCTCTCTCCTCCTGTTGTTCTCTCTCTCCCTCCACGACGGTTTCCTCCGACTGTTCGCCGCCGAAGTTGCTCCGTCAGAACCCATTCACACAGACTCAGAGTGTGTAGCTGTAGAACGCGTCTTAGGTGATTTACACCCAAACGCAAAGACAGAATAAATAGAGTCACGAGAAATGCGCTTACTCGTTGTTGCTGTTGGTATTAAAATGAAATGTTTTCTTCTACTTCTAGAGTTCTTTCTTGTTCTTCTTTTTATTTATATTTTTTATTTTATTTTTGGTATAAATCGTGCATCTGAGATTAATATTTTAAGTTAGAGAAAATTATAATAAACAACAAAAAATTTTTTTAAAAAATTTAACAATATCTAAGACTCAGACTCAATTCGTACCTAATATGAAAAATATTTTTTTTAAAATTAATTTTTCATGATTTATTTAAAATATAAAAATATTTTAAAATAAATAATTTATTTTTATTTTTAATTTTTATCCCTTAATTAATATAATTTTTATTATTTTTAATATATACTTTAATATAAATATAATTTTCTCATTTATTTATATATATTTTTAATTAATATAAAATAGTTAATTAAATCATTTATTATAAAACATAAAGTAATAATTAAAGGAGAGACTAATTATTTTTGTTTTGATTTGGTTGTATTATTAATAGAAACTGGAAATAGTAGAAAACAAATCAACACATCTTTTTATGAAAGAAAAGAAAGAAACAATGATGAAATAGATCAGAGTTTGTTTTTACGGTTTTAATAGTATTATAATAATGTTAGCGTGTGGGGAGGCTCACGGAATCTACAGAGGACATGCATGATCAGCACGCGCGTGAGGGGACTGTCGCGTGGAGGTGGAGACCTCACATCACATGTGGACTGCTTCACTGATCACCTAATTATTAGAGGTTATGGGGTCCACTATTTTTGGCTTGGCTCGGCTCGGCTTATGAGAGAGTGAGGGGTCCAGAAACATGAAAAATGAACTGCTTCGGTTATCGATGGAGGAATAATGGTGATATGTTGGAACGCTTTTGCTTTGGCTTTTGTTTGTTTGTTTGGGAACTTTTTCTCTTTTTTTGTGTGTGTAGGTTCTGTTTGAATTTTTATGGGTCAAAGATTTCAAGCTATAAAGATGAGTTGGCAACAATTTGGAGGGGTGCACCAACTACTAACTCACTCATTCCAACTAATGCATGTTTGATAGGTGTATTTGTAATGGTATGAATCAAGCCCAAATATGATTTACATCAAACATTTATGAAATTCATGTCAAAATGACAAACAAATTCAATTGCATAATTCAACATGAAAGTGTTTAATATGGTCACCTCACTACAATACAAGAAACAACATAGAGTGTGAATGACTACTGATATCATTCTAAATTATTGTTTTAAAAGAAAAGTTTGACATGATGAAAAATATCAAATTATTTTAGTGTTTAATTATGTTCACATGCCATATTTATTCTTATACAATCTTTATACAATCTTTATGATCAACTTAATAAAGTTATCAATTATTTATGATTTTCAAATTTGTGCCAAATTATATATGATTTTATAATATTATCCTTCATTTAATATAGATGAAAGATAAATTTAAAGAGTTGAAAGAATAAATAGTAATAAATGATAGAAAATATATTGAGAAAAAATCATTAATGTTGCATTGAAATTGTAATGTGATTTATAATTTATGACAAAGTAACTTATAATTTGGAACAATGATCAATTGAAATGCGTCCGGGTTAACTATCTATAAATAGAAATATATTATCTAATATGACTACTCAACATCAATTCACTCATTCACTCATTCACCATTTTTTCACGTTTAACTTAACTTTGATATTAGAGTATCTCTCCTTCCGTTTAGAGAATGTGTCAATAAAATGTTACTAAAAGACCACGACAATAGACATGTAGATCACATTGTCATCTTCGATGATCAACCAGTCGTGTTAATACAATAACAATGTTAATTCAAACTAGACTGTGAGGATGTAATAATACAATTCTTTCTTAAATAAGATGAAAAAGGAGTGGTGTATATCTCGAGTTCCCGAAATTAGGATACGAGATGGATATCTCGGCCATCTGAACTCTAGTCATCACCTAAAAAAACAATTTCAACATATTAAAGTCTTTTTCTCGCCCCGCGCGATCATAACTCTTTTCACAAACGAAAGATATTTCGTCTCGAGACGATGCAAAATAACGTTTCGTCCTCATGCGTGTGTGTGTGTGTGTGTGTGTGTGTCTGTCTGTGTGTGTGCGTGTGCGTGTGCATGTGCATGCGTGTGTGTGATGGTGGGAGGGACGTGTGCGTGCACGTGTGTGTGTGTGTGTGTGTGTGTGTGTGTGTGTGTGTGTGTGTGTGTGTGATTAGCCATTTTTATGAATGAGAAAGAATTAAGAACAAATTGCAAGTACATCAAATATCATCAAATTATTGTCATTACAAGGTTCAAACCAAAATTATCTCATAAATCTGAATTAGGGACACCCCATAGCATTTGGGGGTTTAACTACTCATAATAGTAAGGAAAACAAAATAAAAGATGTAGACATTACAAATTAATGGATGAAAATTGATCTTCAATCACTTAGGGCTTATGAAAGCCTTGATACACCAATAAATTTTAAGTTATGTAGCCTTCAAAAAGTGTTTTTGCACTGAAAATTTATCCAACCCTTAGAAATTTGCGTTTTTTTTTACTAAATAGGTGGAATTTGGGCTTTTCAGATCTAGACAGTGTTATACGCGTATGGAATTATCTTATACCATATTACACATTTTTTCACTTCCTCATACGTGTATGGCCCAGGATAAGGCGTATGACCTAGTTGGACCCACATGCATAAGAGTTTGGCCTGCTCAAGGGGGCTTCGGGTGGTTGGCCTCATACGTGTATGGATATTCCCATATGCGTATGAGCAGAAACATGATTTTTTTCACTCTCCCTGGTGTTACACACATGATGCCTGGTGGTGTTGGGTGGCCATACACTATGAGACCCCTCATACACGTATGAGCAGGAGATGCTCAATTTCTTCTCTTTTTCTCATGCTCATGTATTTTTGTCTGGATTATTCTCTAATCAATTTCCTCTTGATTCTTCATACCTGTATACACATGGAACACTATCTCAAGCGCATAAAATAGCTCAGAAACAATAAAATCTCAGTAGATCAAGACCTTATAGAAATCTACTAAAAACAGACCTAAACCATTACCAACTAACAATAATTCACATGCTTTTTGACATACAAATGATGATAAATTTAACATAAATGATGACTGATCACAACCCCAAACTTAGCTTGTTGTTTTCCCTCAAGCAACTTTTAACACAAAAACATCATGTCACCAGTCATCAACAAAACAAAACTCTAAGCATATACCTCTGAGATCTTCCATTATTCTCCTTTGTTGCTACTTTCTATTTGGCCTGATCATCGAGGTTGAATGATCGACCACACCTACACTTGATGGTACTGGTTCTCATGTCAACCCTATTCACACTCTCACCAGTTCTCTCAAGTGTTAATGTGCATACACTTAAAACTCACAATACACAATACCATACCATAGTCTTGCATAGGCTTGCTTTTTGAGGCATTTTCAGGTTGGCATGGGGATTGGGCTATGGTGGGATATTATATGGATAAGTAGGTTAATGGCTAAAAGTCACTGCGATCATTCTTTTCACCATGTTCATTCAAAAGTATCACAACTGAAATTTCTCTAGACTTTGCTTTTTCTTGGGTTAGTGATAACACTGTCATTGCATTTTTTCCGTCGAAGAAACGGATATAAACAAGTCAAAGATGAGCAAAAATTAAGAATAAAGACCAAAGAAATATGCAAAAATGACCAAGTATGAAGAAATAAGGACTTGGTGAAAATCTGATGGAAAAAATGAGTAAAACGTGCAACTATTGGAATAATCACGCGCAACATCGTGCGCGTGATAAGGATGTATTGTAAGCATCATGCACACGATGAAGAATAGATGAAGTATTGGATGAGATACATTCCTTGTTCGATACTATCAAGCTAAAGAAAATATGGAAGGAAAACCTTCAATTCCTCAAAGTAATGGAATTCCTACCAAAAGGAATTCCATTACTTTGAGGAATTGAAGGTTTTTCTTCCATAATATCTTCATCTTGATAGTATTCAACAAGGCATAAATCTCAGCCAACACTTCATCTATTTCTCCTCTTTCATCAGACTTTTTGCTAGAAGTAGGAGTATTCTTTTGTTGAAGATTTTGTTGTTGGACATCTACGTCTAAACAATTATTGAATTTGGAGTTTCATCCAAAAATATATAATCTTCATATTGCATTCTTGTTCTTTTCCCACATATATTTTTCACCTCCGCGTCTTCTATTCTTGCATCTATTTCTTTATCAGATGGTGTGCATTTTTCTTCTTCTTTCTCTTTTTCAACTCCCCCTTCATCGACTGCCTCACATTTATGGGTATCTTCTCTTTCAATTTCCGTATCTCTAGGACTATCTAACATATTTTCATAGCAATCCCCACTAGATCAAATTTCTAATGCTAATTGGCTAGATACTTGACCAAATTGCATCTCCAAATTCTTGAAGGATGTTTCCATGTCACTTCACACGGTTTCTTAATACCTGTTGATTTTCTCGAAATTGAGTTGATTCATATTTATAAACAGAGTCAAGGTTTCTTCAAGTTGAGATGATGAATCCTCCTCCCATGAATACTCAGTGTTGATGTAAGGTTCTGGCTCTGAATAATCATTTACATTTTCTTGAATTAGAGTTTTTGCTGCAAGTTTCTTTGAATATGCTTCAAACTTTGTCAAGTTAGCATAGATTTCATTTTTTATTTTTGTCTTCACCTCGCCTACAACATAAAAAGAAGAACACCTTAGTAGCATTGCAATAGATAAAAAAATTAAAGAAGAGTAAGAATAAAAATAAAAAATAAAAAAACAAAAACAAAAACGAAATAAGAAAAATGTTGCACAAGTGTTTCCTTGTTGAAATTATTAACAGTCCCTAACAACAACGCCAAAAACTTGATGACTTATCGGCAAGTGTACCGATAACTTCACATCAATTAAAAGATATTGAATCCACAAAGACTACTATTTAACAAAACAATATTTGTGCAAGTTGTAGATATTAACAATTAGGGGTAGGGGCATTTTAGGTTTGAATATGAAAAATAAGAGTTGTTCAGTGAAAATGAGGAAGCAGTCATGTTTTGTATAAAATCCATTATTTATCTCTTGGTGATGTTTGATGCATTACATGAATGAGAAAGTCGTTATATTTCCATGGCAGATTAACAAAACCATTATACGCTATTCCTTTGTGTATAGCTCACTAATTCCTACTAGAGGTCTCTTATCCCTATCAAACCAGCATAAGTGAAATTAGGCAATGAAATAATACATTAACATAAATGTCAATATTAGAGATTTCCTATCCTTATTCAACCAGTGTAAGAACAATAATTGACCTAGTTCCAACGCATAAATTAATGGTCAGTATTTCATATGCATCCCTAATCAGATTAAAAGAGATCTCACATAAAATCATTAAGCATAAGAGACAATTAAATAGAAATATAACTTCAATTATTCATGCACTATCAAATCAAACATATGTCCCAACAGGTTCCAAATAAGTTCATCCTACAAAACCTAACGTAGGGAAGTTTAGCTACTCATAATGATACAATTAAATATCAAGCAATAAGATGAAGATTGCATATGAAAGTCCTTGAAGAACTGGACACCGATGGCTTCCAGTTCTCTCAAAATCTCTCCCCTGGTACTCTTTTCGGTCACTTTCAGTCAAATTCAAAGAACCCTTGTAAAAATGTCAAAAACTCCCGTTGTCAAATCAATCCATAACGCGTTAGAATAGGCCCAGAAAAAACCTAATGCATGCGCGATACTGTCAATACATCCATATCACGCGAGCAACGATATGCGTTATTATTTCTGTAGCTGCACGCTTTTGCTCCTTTTTTCCATCATATTTTCACTAAGTCCTTATTTCTTTATACTTGGTCATTTTTGCATATTTCTTTGGTCTTTATTCTTCATTTTTGTTCATCTTTGACTTCTTTTGTTCCATTTCTTCGAAAGAAAACATGCAATGACAGGGTGTCATCACAAACCCAAACTTGAACTATTGATTTTCCTCAAGTAACTTGCCTGCACTATAAATTCCAATCAAAAAAACAAGTTTCCTCAATAACAAGTGAACATCACCATGCAAAATTTGTTTTTACCTGACCACCAATCTAGATTCCAACTATAATCCGGAAAATTCAAAAAACATCCTCAATCTTCGACAAGTACCTAACCTATCTCTCATCTCACCATGAGTCACTCAATTTATAGGGTAGTCTCTCGATCAACATTCAAAACAGTTTATACTGAGTTTGATCAAGTTCTAATATAATTCGTCAAATAAATAAAACTACACATAGTTTAAGGCTTTTTCAGTTGTAACGTGTCTTATACTTGGGTAGGAAATGTTTTGGAAAATAGGTTTAACCTTTGGAGTTATGTACCTAGTTCTCATATTGTTATCATACCATCTTTTTTCCTGACTAACGGTACTAGAGATATCGCTATTGTGGTCCTCAATATTCATTTTGCATTCTTTTTCTCTTTTTTTAAGAAGTTATTTTTAACTTCTTATTTTCTCAACATTTTTGAAATTTTGACAGTTTTTTCTCTAGTAACCCAACCCCAAACTTAAACTTGCTCATTTTCAAGAGCAACCCCAAACTTATTCTTTTTCATACAACTTTAGAATTAAAAATTTCAACCTAAATCTAAAGAGAGGTTAAAAGATGTAATCTTCCAAGTCATATGGATAATAAATAAGACTAAGTAACCGAAAGAAAGACTAAGGTCAAAGTGGTTAGCAAACAACTTTATCTATTATTATATGGTGGTTTTAAAAAGGCTCAGAGTTCATAGCAAACAACTGCCTCTGTGTGTGTAAATCAAACCAAATAAATTAAATCAGAAATAGTTCAAACCTGATAAAGCAATAATGCATGGATACACTCAATTAAAGGAAGAGTAAATAATGAAGATAATTTGGCTCAAACCTTACTAGTTAAGGTATCTGAAGGTTGAGTACAAGTTTGTTGCTTCCTTTTTCATCATTTACTTTCAATTCATAAGTCTCTTTCCTGATGATCAAGTTTCATCTGATGGCACTTTTGGTTCATCTATTCAATGCTAAAGTTGCATTTTTTGTAAATCTGAAAGAAACAACAGTAGCAAACTAATTCATTAAAGACAATATAGATAGTGTTTGAGAAACATGCGAGAGTGGTTGATTCCTCTTATTGAACCTAAATACCAACATAAATTAATTTATGCAAAAATAAAGAAACTTGTTAGAAAAGATGGGTTGTCTCCCATTAAGCGCTTCTTTGAGGTCCTAAACTTGACCTTTCTATTTTTTTATTAGGGCGTCATATATGACACGAAAAACACACCATCCTTCTTCTTCCTCTTGTTTGGTAAGAATTTCATTACTTTCAGGAATGGGAGGTTTTTCTTCCATATTCTCTTCAGCTTGATAGTATCGAACAAGGCATAAATCTCATCCAATACTTCATCTATTTTTCCTCTTTCATCAACCTTTTTGCTAGAAGTAAGAATATTCTTTTGATGAAGATTTTGTTGTTGAACATCCACGTCTAAACGAATTATTGAATTTGTAAATTCATCCAAAACTATATAATCTCCATATTTCATTCTTGTTCTTTTCCCGCATATATTTTTCACCTCCGTGTCTTCTATCCTTACTTCTATTTCTTTATCAAATGATGTGCATTTTTCTTCTTCTTTCTCTTTTTTAACTCCTCCTTCATCTACTACCTCACATTCCTATGTGACTTCGCTTTCAACTTCTGCATCTCTAGGACTATCTAACATATTTTCATAGAAATCCCTACTAGATCTCAGTTTCAATGCTAATTGGCTATATATTTGACCAAGTTTCATCTCCGAATTCTTAAAGGATGTTTTCATGTCACTTCACATGGTTTCTTGATACATGTTGATTTTATCGAAATTGAGTTGAGTCATCTTTATAAACTGAGTCAAGGTTTCTTTAATTTGAGATGATGAATCCTTTTCCCATGAATGCTCAATGTTGATGTAAGGTTCTGGCTCTGAATAATTACGCGTATTTTCTTGAATTAGAGTTTTTGCTACAGGTTTGTTTGAATAAGCTTCAAACTTTGCAAACTAAGCATAGATTTCATCTTGCATGTTTATCTTCACCTCACCCACAACATAAAAAATAAGAATGCCTTAGTAGCAATGCACTAGATAAAAAAATTAAATAAGAGTAAAAATAAAAATAAATAAAAACAAAAATAAAATAAGAAAAACGTTACACAAGCGTTGCCTTGTTGAAATTATCAACAGTCCTCGACAACGACTCCCAAAACTTGATGACTTATCGACAACTGTATCGATAGTATCACAGTAATAAAAAGATATCGAATCCAAAGGGACTGCTATTTAATAAAACAATATTTGTTCAAGTTGTAAAAAGTATCAATTAGGGGGGGTTCAGGTTTGAATGCGAAAAATAAAATTTGTTCTTAGAAAATGCAAAAGCAGTCAGGTTTTGTATAGAATCCCTTATTTATCCCCTGTTAATGTTTGATGCATTGCATGAATGAGAAATTCGTTATATTTCCATGGAAGATGAACAAAACCACTATTCCCAATCCCTTGGTGTATAAATCACTAATTCCTACTAGAGGTCTCATATCCCTCTTAAACCAACGTAAGTGAATTTAGGAAATGCAACAATACGTTAACTCAAATGCCACTACTAGAGGTTTCCTATCCCTATTCAACTAGCATAAGCACATTAATTTCCATACTTCCAACACATAGATTAATGACCAGAATTCCCTACATCTCCATAAGACAATTAAATAGAAATATAACTTTAGTTATTCCTACACTAACAAATCAAATATATGTCACAACAGGTTCCAAATGTGTTCATCGTACAAAATCTAACATAGAGAAGTTTAGCTACTCATAATGATACAATTAAATACCAAGAAATAAGATGAAGATTGCATATGAAAATCCTTAAAGAACTGACCTCTAATGGCTTCTAATTCTCTCAAAATCGCTCCCCTAGTACTCTTTTACGTCACTTTCAGTCAAATTCAAAGAACCCTTGAAAAGATGCCAAAAACTCCTCTTTCTAGTTTTCAAATCAATCCAGAACGCGTCAGAATAGGCCCAGAAAAGGATCTAACGTGTGCAAAATATCCTTTATTGCGTTCGTGATGCTGCCAATACATTCTTATCACGGGCATGATGCTGCACATGATTATTTTAGTAGCTACACATTTTTGCTCATTTTTTCCATCAGATTTTCACTAAGTCCTTATTTCTTCATACTTGGTCATTTTTGCATATTTCTTTGGTCTTTATTCTTCATTTTTGCTCATATTTGAATTCTTCTGATACGTTTCTTTGAAAGAAAATATGCAATGACAGAGTGTCAGCACAACCCAAACTTGAACTATTGATTGTCCTCAAGTAACTTGCCTGCACTACAAATTCCAAACAGAAAAACAAGTTTCCCTAATAACAAGTGAACATCACCATATAAAATTTGTTTTTACCTCACCATCATTCTAGATTCCAATTGTAATCTGGAAAATTAAAAAACATCCTCAATCTTCGACAAGTACCTAACCTATCTCTCATCTCACCATGAGTTACTCAATTTATAGGGTAGTCTCTCAATCAACATTCAAAATAGTTTATACTGAGCTTGATCATGTTCTAATAGAATTCATCAAAGAAATAAAAATACACACAGTTGAGGGCTTTTTCGGTTGTAATGTGGCTTATGTTCGGGTAGGACATTTTTCGGAAAGTATGTTTAACCTTTGGAGTTAGGTACCTAGTTCTCCTATTGTTATCATATCATCTCTTTTCCTGATTAACGGTACTAGAGATATCGCTATTGTGGTCCTCAATATTTATTTTTCATTCTTTTTCTTTTTTTAAGAAGTTATTTTTAACAGCTTATTTTCTCAACATTTTTGAATTTTTTACCGTTTTCTCTCTAGTACCCCAACCCCAAACTTATGCCTTGCTCATTTTCAAGAGCAACCCCAAACTTATTCTTTTTCATATAACTTTAGAACTAAAAATTTCAACCTAACTCCAAAGAGATGGTGGAAAGATGTAATCTTCCAAGTCATATGGCTAATAAATAAGGCTAAGTCACCGAAAGAAAGGCTAAGCTCAAAGTGGTTAGCAAATGATTACCTATTACTACAGGTAGTTTTAAAAGACTCAGAGTTCATAGAAAATAATTGTGTCTGTGTGTGTAAATCAAACGAGACAAATTGAATCAAAAATAGTTCAAACCGGATAAAGCAATAATGCATAGATACACTCAATGATAGGAATATTAAACAGTGTAAATAATTTGGCTTAAACCTTACTAGTTGAGGTATCGTAAGTTTAAGTACAAGTCTGTTGATTCATCTTTCATCATTTAATTTTAATTCACAAGTGTCTTTCATGATGATTAAGTTTCATCTGGTGGTGCTTTTGGTTCATCTATTCAATTCTAAAGTTACATATTTTTGTAAATCTAAAGAAACAAATGCATCAAACTCATTCATTAAAGACAACCTACATAGTGTTTTAGAAACGTACGAGAGTGGCTAATTCCTATTATTGAATCTAACTACCAACATAAATTGAGTTATGCAAAAATAAAGAAACTTGTTAGAAAAGATGGGTTGTCTCCCATTAAGCGCTTGTTTAAGGTCCTAAGCTTGACCTTTTGATTTTTTTTTATTAGGGCGGTATATATGACACAAAAAACACATCATCCTTCTTCTTCCTCTTGTTTGGTCGGAACTACATTACTTTGAGAAATTGATGGATTTTCTTCCATATTCTCTTCAGCTTGATAGTATCGAACAAGTCATAAATCTCATCAAATACTTCATCTATTTTTCCTCTTTCATCATCCTTTTTGCTAGAAGTAGGAATATTCTTTTGCTGAAGATTTCGTTGTTGCAATTCTATGTCTAAACAAATTATTGAATTTTGAGCTTCATCCATAACTATTTAATTTTCATATTGCATTCTTCTTTGTTTCCTACATATATTCTTCACCTTCATACCTTTTATCATTGCTTCTATTTCTTTATCTGATGGTGTGCACTTTTCTTCTTCTTTCTCTTTTTCTACTCTGCCTTTATCGACTACCTCACATTCCTTTCTGACTTCTCTTTCAATTTCCGCATCTCTAGGACTATCTAACATATTTTCATAGAAATCTCCACTAGATATCAGTTTTAATGCTAATTGGCTAGATACTTGACCAAGTTGCATCTCCAAATTCTTGAAGGATGTTTCCATGTCACTTCGCACGGTTTCTTGATACCTGTTGATTTTCTCAAAACTGAGTTGATTCATCTTTATAAATTAAGTCAATGTTTCTTCAAGTTGAGATAATGAATCCTCCTCCCATGAATGCTTAGTGTTGATGTAAGGTTTTGGCTCTGAATAATTACTCGCATTTTCTTGAATTAGATTTTTTGCTGCAAGTTTCTTTGAATAAGCTTCAAACTTTGCCAAGTTAGCATAAATTTCATCTTGTATGTTTGTCTTCACCTCTCCTACAACATAAAAAGAAGAATACCTTAGTATCACTGCACTAGATAATTTTTTTAAAAAAGAGTAAAAATAAATAATAAAATTAAAAAAAAATACAAACAAAAACTAAATAAGTAAAATGTTGCACAAGTGTTGCCGTGTTGAAATTATCAACAGTCCCCGACAACAACACCAAAAACTTGACGACTTCTCGGTAAGTGTACAAATAATGTCGCAGTAATAAAAAGATATCAAATCTATATTGATTTCTATTTAACAAAACAATATTTGTGCAACTTATAGAAAGTAACAATAGGGGGGGGGGGGGGGGTTCAGGGTGTATTGCAAAAAATAAAAGTTGTTCTGAGAAAATGTGGAAGCGGTCAGGTTTTGTGTAAAATCCCTTATGTATCCCCTATTGATGTTTGATGCATTACATGAATGAGAAAGTCATTATATTTCCACGGTGAATTAATAAAACCACTATGCCCAATACCTTGGGGGTATAACTCACTAATTCCTACTAGAGGTCTCATATCCCTATTAAACCAGCGTAAGTGAAATTAGGCAATACAATAATACGTTAACTCAAATGCCACTACTAGAGGTTTCTTATCCATATTAAACCAACGTAAGCATAATAACTGGCCTAGTTCCAACACATAGTATAATGGCCAGTATTCCATAAGTTCCCATAATTAGATTAAAAAAGTATCTCACATAAAAATCCTTAAGCGTAAGAGACAATTAAATAGAAATATAACTTCAATTATTCATGCACTAACAAATCAAATATATGTCCCAACAGGTTCCAAATGAGTTCTTTATACAAAACCTAACATAGAGAAGTTTAGCTACTCATAATGATACAATTAAATACCAAGTAATAAGATGAAGATCGCATATGAAAATCCTTGAAGAAATAGCCTCGAATGACTTCCAATGCTCTCAAAACCGCTCCTCTTATACTCTTTTCAGTCACTTTCAGTCAAATTCAAAGAACCCTTGAAAGATGCCAAAATTCCCTTTTATAGCTGTCAAATCAATCCACAATGCGTCAGAATAGGCCCAGAAAAAGACCTAACGTGTGTGTGACATCATTAATCGCGCGCGCGGTACAGTCTATACATTCCTATCACGCACACAATGTTGCACATGATTACTCTAGTAGCTGCATGTTTTTGCTCCTTTTTTCCATTAGGTTTTAACTAAGTCTTTATTTCTTCATACTTGGTCATTTTTGCATATATCTTTGGTCTTTATTCTTCATTTTTTCTCATTTTTACTTGTTTTGATTCGTTTCTTCGATGGAAAACATGTAATGACAGAGTGTCATTACAACCTAAAACTTGAACTATTGCTTGTCCTCAAGTAACTTGTCTGCACTTCAAATTCCAAACAGAAAAGCAAATTGCCACAACAACAAGTGAACATCAACATATAAAATTTGTTTTACCTTACCACCCTTCTATATTCCAACTGCAATCCGACAAATTCAAAAAATATTGTCAATCTTCGACAAGTACACAATTTGTCTCTCATCTCACCGTGACTCAATCAATTGATAGGCTAGTCTCTCAATCAACATGCAAAACAATTTATATTGAGTTTGACCATGTTCTAATAGAATTCGTCAAAGAATTCAAAACACACATAATTGAGGGCTTTTTCAGTTGTAACGTGGCTTATGTTCGGGTAGGACATTTTTTGGAAAATAGGTTTAACCTTTGAAGTTAAGTACCTAGTTCTACTATTGTTATCATACCATCTCTTTTCCTGATTAATAGTATTAGAGATATGTAGCGGGGTTTTCGTTACCTTTAGGTTTATTGGCTAAACCAAAAGTCAACATACAATTCGAGTCGCCACCGCACTTTTATTTGTCCAAAGGAAAGGCTAAAAAGCGAACAAAAGCCAAGTAAGAAGTTTTTCAAATCAAAAACTAATAAAAATGTTAGATATCTAGGTAAGGGGTTTGGTTATGAAATGGGAAGGTTTTACGCATCCAAAACATCCTTAGTACTCTAAGGAAACCTCTTTTTGCAAATGTGTGTTGTAGGTAGGTATTTGTGAAAAGATTTGTGTAAAAAAGATTGGAGGGATGAGAAGAGAATAGATTATATTTACAGATTTTGTTGTTTGAATGGATGAACCCATTGCCTACGTACCATCACAAAGGAGGATCAAAACCTCGTAGTTCATGGTAAAAATTTCAAAGATTGGTGAATTGATTTTAATTAAAAGCCTTAAGGTCTTTTGTTATCAAAGGGAGAAAACTCAACCTAAACCAACAATCCACCATGTGAGGAAGGCTTCAACATGCTAGTGAGGGGTTAACCCTATAATAAGCATGGAAGGCTTATAATCCAACACTAAGGATGAGGTGAGATTTACATCAACCACTATGATAACTCAAACCTATGACTAATGTTTTTGAAAAAAATATTTTAACAAGTGGCCATTGGAACCACAAAACAACTTGAAATGGGTTATATTTATAAGTTAAAGTTATTTACAAAATGAAGTCAAAGTTGGATTAAAGTTTATTTAAATGAGTATTTATGAAAATGGTTTTGAAAAATCAAAGGCCTAAGGCCTAGGTTTCTAATTTGAAATAAAGTCAAAGTTTTGAAAATGATTTTTGGCTTGGTTAGAGTGGGGAGAAGAGAGAAGGGCTATTCCTAAAGCATACAAAGATAAGAGGTGAAAGATAACCCTTGGAGTTCCTTTTCTTGGAGTCATATAGAGATGACTCAAGATGCTCATTTCCTTTGGATTTAGCATACAAAACAAGCAATCAATAATTTTAAATCAAGCTCTTAGGATCTCCATTTGGCTTGGCTCTTAACTTGGCTACTCATGACAATGGTCCTCTTTTCACAATCTCAAGATGGAATCCCTATCACACAAAAGCACACATCAAAAAGCTCACAACATAATAAAGGGAATGGACAAATAATAAGTTTGAGGAGAAGTCCTTTGAGGTCAACTTTGAATTTTAGCATTCTAAAGGCATGAGGCCTAGTTGCTCTTCAACAAATTTTGCATTCTAAAGGCATGAGGCCTAGTTGCTCTTGAACTCCTTTAAGCATGGGTAAATCCTAATTCTAAGTCCTTTATCCTTTTGCATTTTGGTTCAAATCAAAACAAACACAAAACAACATAAAATAGCAAAATATTTATACACAATAATGGGCTCAAATGAGCAAAAGAAAATTGACATAAACATAAAATATGTGCTCAAGTGAGAAAGGTGAAAATCAAGATGAATAATGAGCAAGAAATAAATGACATTAAAAGTAAATGACAAGAATTTAAAAGCTCAAATTAAAGTTAGTAGTTAGTAAGGTTATGTTAGCTTGTCATAAGATAATGTAGCGCTATGTTAAGCAATCGTAAGTGGACTAATGTAGTAGTCACACCTATCCGAGGCCGGTCAAAAAGAATATAGGCAAAGAACACAAGTTAGATGTCATGACTAGTAAGCCAAGCTCCATAAACTTGCCATGCCAAGCAAAAAGGGGAAGGGCCTTGTATTGACTTTTGGTTATTTGCTTGACCAAGAAGTAACCTATCTTTGACACAAAATAACTCACTTGATCATGGATCAAATTGAGTTTGGTTTGGATGAAAGAAGATTAAACTCCTATTTGTCAAGACCAACCTCAAGACTTTAACTCATTGGCCATTAAGGGAAAGAAAAGGATGAATATGAAAGGGAGGGGGTAAAAAGTCAACAACCAATCCCAATTGACCAAGGGATAACTCATCCTTGATCAAATTCATTCATCTTTCTAGATGATGATCCTTAAGGATTTTCAAACCATAAGATCCAATGAATTTGATCAAAGTTGAATCAATTCAACCTCAATCAACACCAAACAGAAGAGAAATGAATATAACAAGTCAAGAAGTAAATGATATTTTTTTGGTATATTTTGAATTAAAAGAAAATGCAAATAAAAAATAAACAAACAAAATTGAACCTCAAATTCAATTCAAAACAACTTCAATGAGTCCAATTAATTTCTCATAGGTTCAACATAGTCAAACAAACTTTGACTAATTTTCTCACAAATTTTTAAAGTCAGAAAGTAATTAAAATCAATTAAAAACAACCAAAAATAGCATAGTATGAATTAAAATCTCAAATAATCTCAAAACAAACAAGAAATTGTTGAGACTATTTTTCATTGACTTATCATGACCCATAGATGCTATGAAAATATTTTTGTATTTTTTAAAAGTCAGAAAGTATTTTAAAATGAATTAAAATCATTAAAAACCAAGTAATTTATAAATAATATCAAATGAAGTCACAAAAATAATTAAAAATCATAATATGAAACTAGATTTTTGAAGAAAATTTTTAGAGTTGGTCTCATATTTTTCTGACCTCAAATGATTTTTTAATGAATTATTGAAAATGAAATGAATTAAAAGAAAATAAAAAGAAAATGAAATAAGCAAAAAATACTCAGCCACCTGATCCAAATTTATTAATTGACGTGGCACAAGACACGGCTTGGATCTGATGGCACACAGTGGACTCAAGTCAACAGAGAAACACAAAGAATTAAAAGAAGTAATTAAAACGGACGCACACGATTAGATCATGGAAGCCACCGTCTTCTCCGGCCAACCACACAAACTCCGGCCAAATTTGCAGAGAAATGAATCTTAATAAAAATGGAAAACAAGGACATGGAAATGAAGCTCGTGTGATGTAGATCATCACTGTACCAATGGATTTCTTTCAATCTTCCTATGTTGAGAGAAAGATGAAGTAGAAAATCATGGTGTCCACACGGGTTATTCATGAAATGGCAAATTGAATGCATCAAAAGCTTGCCTCAAGTATGAGGACTTCAGAGAACCACAAAAACACAAGAAATCTACATTGAATTAAGAGTTTCAGATCCAAAAAGTTTGAGTTTATACCTTTGAGTTGATGAACATCTGGCCACGAATCCTTCAAGTTTCTTGCTCCCCTTTGATCCCTGGATGTATGGAAGATGATAGGCCAAGGAATCTAGCTTTGAAACTCAGCTAATGCTACTGAATTTCAAGCTCGAAAATCTGAAGAAAAAAATGTTAGTGATTCCTTTGGTGAGGGTTATGATCTCAGTTCTGCAGCATATGGGATCTCCAAAAGGTTGTGAAATGAAGCTCATGAGGTGTTTATTTATAGCTGAATATGGCTGAGTTCACACTTTGCTCATGTGCATGGGATTTGAATTTTTGAGTGCATGGGACTTTGTGGACGTGTGAGAGGCCCATGGGTGGCTGAAGAAGCTTGCTAAGAGCTTGTGAAAGGCATTTGGTCGTGCACATTGGATGGTAAATGCTTGCAATTCAAGTTTCAACATAAAATATCAAGAATGCACCTTCATGAAAATAAATTCGAATCTCCCAAATGGTAGAACCCAAGGACTATTGTGAATAATGGTTGGAAAGATCTTGAAATAAGGAACAAAAGTCATGTTGGGCAAAAAATCATTTGGCATGTGCAAGTTGATCAAAACTGGCCTGGAAAGTTCAAGTATAAAACATGTTCAAATCACTTTGAAAAATTAACCCAAAAGCAAGCTTAATCAAGCCCATATGTCTTCATGATACAAGCTTCAAATGAAACAATATCCAACATAAACGTTGTATATATTTTCAATATGGTTAATCTAGACTCATAGTTTGCATCATTTGGATTTTTTATGACAAAGTTATGGGCATTTGAAGTTAGGTACTTTTTCAAATTCAATGAATTGGGTCCAAGATGACCTATAATGTTTTGCAATATCAAATGTATTTTTTTTAGGATTATGAAATTTTGTACAACATAATATTTGAAATAGACATCTCAATATTTCCAATTCCTTTGGTATCACCTCAAAATCATAAACATTAAGGAAGTTATGCCCTTGGCAAGTTGACCCAAAATTTGGGTTTCAGTCAAAATGGCCTATAATGTTTTGAAATGAATGATGACCTTCCAAGTTTCAAATGTATTTTTGATGAACATGAAAGTTATTCATACGGTTATTAAGAACATTTTTTCTCTTGGGGTTATCTTCATTTGACAAACACATCAAAAGTTATTTCTTATTGAAACTCAACTTAGTTAGATGACTTTGACTGGTCAACTTTTCAAAGTCAAACTTCCAATCTTAATGAATAAATGATTGAGGGGCCTCAAATAGGTTAACATATTCACAAAATAATGAATTAAAGAACTTCCCTTGATTAAATTTGATCAAAGATTGAGATTGCTTCATGGGCAAGGCACTGTCAATGCACATCTGAATTAGGGTTTCCTTGGGAAACAATCTTCAAGCCCTTTGGGTTATCTTGATCAAATTGGAAAACTGAGATACTTGGGAGACATATATGATGATTAGTAACTTTGTGGACCATTGTCATGCTTTTTCTCATCTTCATCTAGCCATTGCATTGGGCTTATAAGCCTCCTAGGAGCATTGTGGAGCACATGATCACTTGAGCTTCAAAATAAAAAGTGTTAGTGACATATTTTTGTGATTTTGGTTAGAAATCAAATAAGAAAAGCAATATCATACAATACAAGCATGCTTGGTGATCTCAAAACACTCAAAAACAAGTCCCAACCCTAGGGTTAAGGAGCCAAACATGCTATGATCCTTGAGGCAATGCACTTGTGCAATAACATGATGCCATGAGGTATCTTAGGGTCAAAATTAGGGTCTTACAGATGCCCATATTTAAGGTCATTCTAGCCGGAGATATGCAGGTTAAAATCTTCGTCTCGATGAGATAGAATGAGCTTAAATAATAACAAAGAGACGAATTTTGGTCCCTAAGAGACCTCATGATGCAAATGTATGCATGCAAAATAAAATCTTCATGGTGAATAATTGCCACAAAGGAAAAGAAATCAGGAGAAACTGAAGATCCATAGGAGTAACACACTCACTAGGGAGGAAGATACTTTGGGGGAAAATAAGGTAAAAATGCGTGAGCAGGTCACGACTTGAAAACTTGCTGGGAGACACGAAGGGATTCCACGAAAATAAATCGATGGAAAGACTCGAGCTGACACAAAGATGCATATATTGGGGAATATGACAATACATCAAAACTATCCACAAAGGATACATCGGATAAAAAATTCGGACCCATACGGGGATGTCCATAAAGGACCCAACCGAGGAAGAAACAACGAGATATTACCGGTTACTGGGTAATAAACTCAAAGAGAGACATGTTATCAAAACACCGGTTACTGGGTGAGAGAACAAAACGCTCAGGGAGAAATAATATCTAAGATCGGTATAAGGGTGAGAGATATCAATCGTCCGAAACATCTGAGGAGGACCCATAAGGCACATCTCAACTCAGGAAAATCTGACTCCATAGAGGATAAAAAGTCATAATAGGGAGCAGAAGGAAGGAACACCAGTGATACCAGTTACTGGGTATATAATAGGTGACCAACCAGGCGTGAATTGGGAACATATCCAAGACACTCATCATCCGAAAGGAGGGCTGAAAAAGCAAACTCGACTTACAGGATGGACATTCGATTCCACAAGGAAATACGGGTCTTACTCGACTGGGGAAGAAAAAGACTTCGACCGAAGAGCGCATGAGATATATTATCTACTACCGTTATATGGGTAAAACGTAAATAACATACTCGCAAGGAAGATTATCCACAACCGGTTACTGGGTTAATGAAGGATAAATCGATCGAAAAGAAAGGACATTGGGATACCGATTACTGGGTATAAAATGATGACCAATCATAAGGAGAAACCATCATTACCAAACAAGGGTAAATGAAAGATGACTCGCCGGGGATAAATTGCCTGACAAAGGCAATTATCCAAGAGATATATCACCGGTTACTGGGTGGTATACTAGAAAACGAAGGAATATCAATATCGATACTGGGTAAAGATAACCAATAAAGAAGGGATTACATCTACCGGTTCCTGGGTAGAAAACCATAGAAATAGGACTTACAACTACCGGTTACGGGGTAGAAGGCCACAAAATCCGCTGGGAAAAGGATGAACAATTACTGGTTACTGAGAAATTGAACAACTGAACCACAAGGAACTGCAGGGGATAACAAGAAAGGAATCAATCTAGGAACAAACTAGAAAGACACAATCAAACAAGACTCAACCCGATGAGGATATAACTCAGGGGAGTAATTCCATCCCGATACACAACTGGGGAGGAAACTGAAATAATAATCATCCATGAGGACATAACTCAGTGGGGAAGAAAGAAGGAAAGATGGACACTTTCTGCCTATGGGGCTGACTCTATATGGAGAGATCAGACATAAACATCTGCTTGGGGAAGAACATTTCACCAACAACAGGAGATAACAAGCAAATATATATGGCAAAGAGTGCATCATGAATATTTGAATGCTATGATTATGCATGTACATGCATGATTTGTGTATGATAAATGATGACAAACATACATATCTAACACAAACAAGTCCAAGAATCACGGACAGACACTCGACAAACATCTTGACAAGAATGGCGAAACCTACTGGAGAACTCAACTTGGGAATAACCCGAGGAGGATGAAAATAAATCATCGGGGATATCAAACCCTATCCCAAAGCTACACTCGCTGAGGATACAAATAAGATGTATTCAGGAGCATCAAAAGAAGATAATCAAACAGAGAACTCAACTTCTGATGGGGATTATCTCTGGAATAAGAGTAAACAAGGGAAAACTTTAACCATATCTAGGGATAGGTGTAATACCTTAAAATTTTCCCCCCTCATTCATGCATTCATTTTTAGGTCATTTAACATTTCATATTGCATTTCATCATTGTCGCAACCTGAAAAATACAGTGCGCGAAAAAAACAACCGGCAAAAGAAAAAGACAGAAGAGTCGCCACCGTGCGTTATTCATCCCAAATGAGGGAAAGGAAACGCTCGAAGTAAACCTGAAAAAAGGAAAGGACAAGACAGGGTCTCGCAACCAAATCTTGGGTTCGGGAGTCGGTTATGCGAAGGGAAGGTATTAGCACCCCTACGCATCCGTAGTACTCTACGGGATCCACTTTTGTGTTTTTTGTCTAAAGGGTGTGGGTTTATCTTGTGCTGTTTGCCAAAAAAAAAGGGTTAAATGAAAATGACTCGCGCGGATGTCGCATCCACTGCATACGTATCTCATCTGAATATGAGAATCAGAGTCTTTGTAGCTCGGCTGACCTATGGGTTGGGGGATGTGTGCTTGCTAAGACATCGCGTCTTATGCCTACGTATCTCATCTGGCCTGAGAATCAGAGCAAAACGTAGTTCGGCTAACTACGGGGTTATGGATTGGGTTTTGGGCGAACGACGTCACTACGCAATCTACCGGATGCTCGACCTTTGGAGACTTACTCGCCTGTAGTAGAAGGAGTTAACGTGTTGCTTTGGGTTTTAGGGTTTGGGATGCTCGAGGGCAAAAAGGCAGTCCTTGACGAAGGAACCGCGCTACCTGCAGGGATATGAATACAAAACACAAAACATGTATCTTGAGGTAAACACAAAACATTGCCTCCTATAGAGGTCTTCCAGCTAGGAAAGCAGTAAAATGCGGGAAAAATGTAAAAGTACCACGCGGATAAAGATCCGAAGTAACAACAATTAGAGGAATGGGAAACCCTGAGATCCTTCCAAGCTAACATCATCAAAGAAAGTGGGTTAGTACAGGTAATCGGAATGAACCTTCAGGGGTTATCCCACAAATAAAGTGGGAAACCACGCAAGTTATCCCTGCAAAAGTCATGTGAGCCCTCACAAAAACTCAACAAAAGGGTTAGTGAAACACCATAAGCATTTTTTTTTTCATGAATAACAGTATGGTTTCAGAAACCTCAAACCCTGTGGCATACACTCAAAAATTAAACGGTTAAACATTCAAGGCATTGTTTATACATTCATATACATATTAAACCCATGGGCGAAAAACCTAATGAAATTCATCCATCATACCTCATACATTCAGAGTATTCAACTTCAAAGAAAAAGGTAATGGGAATAAAGGCAAACCTGATTGGAGAGCTTGATTGAAATTGAGTTGCACCCGTGAGGTTTACAAAACAATCTTCAGGGTTTATGTGAGGCAGAGGCAATTTTGTGTAGCTGAGTTCCCTTCGGGGTTTGGAGGCTGCTCTGAACTCCGTTAGGTCTTCTCTCACTATCTTTTTCCTCAGGGTTTTGTTCCAAGGAAACCTCAGAGTATTTTGCTTCTCTTCTTTCTTCTCCTCTTCTGTGTGGCTTTTGTTTCAATGAAACTCTAGTATTTATAGGCTAATATTGGTAGCTTAGTGGGCTTTTGAGAAAGGTCCAAGTCCAAAAAATTTTATTATATTTTATTTATTTATTTTTTTGTAAAAAATTATTATTATTATTATTATTTTTATTTTTTTTGTAAATTTTTTTTTTTTCGTTTTTTTTTCATTTTTTTTTCGTTTTTTTTTTTTCGGATCTAATTCTGATTGACATGATGAAATGCAATATGAAATGCTAAATGAATGCATGAATGAGGAGGGCAAATTTTGGGGTGTTACAGCTGCCCCTATTCAATCATCAGCTAACCCGAGTAGGATGAAAGTGAACAACTTATCAGACAAACGGGATGAGCTGTGTTTGAATACCAAAGATAGACCGAAAATTTGCGCTCCGAGAACACCACAAAAACACGGAAATACACCGCGCTGTTTATTTTCCTTCCGATCCTCTGGCTTAATCTGGAGTTTCGATCCTCTGGCTGAACCTATACTCAATTTAGTCCTCTGGTTGGATATTAATTTTGATCCTCGGGCTGGATACGATTTTGATCTTCTGGCTAGATCTTCTTCGATCTTCTGGCTAGATCTCCTCCGTTTCGATTCTCTGGCTGAATCTATTTCCTTTGATTCTCTCGCTGAATCCATTTTCGGTCTTCGTGCTAGACCTGACTTTGATCTTCTGGCTAGATCTGGAGTGTCGATCCTCTGGCTGAATCTGAACTTAATTTGATTCTCTGGCTGAATCTACTTCGATCTTCTGGCTAGATCTGAATTGTTTCGATTCTCTGGCTGAATCTATTTCGATCTTCTGGCTAGATCTGGATTGTTTTGATGATAAATTCCCATCATTAGGATCCCGCATCTGAGGCATGCGCTGGTTGACCCTCTTTTGAAATCTACACCCAACCTTCATATTAGATATGCAGCTTCGAGCATATTCCACTTTTGGGCTTCGTACATATTCTTCGGGCTAGAACATGTTGTAACGACTCCTCAATTAGACTTGCTGGGGAAATAAAGCTTGTAGGCGACTTCACTGGGGAATCTTCAAATTGAGCCTCAGGCTGACTCTTGGGAAAACGATTCTCAGGCTGAATCTTCAAAAATGACCCTCATGCTGGATCACGGGAAAACGATTCTCAGGCTGAATCTTCAAAAAGTGACCCTCATGCTGGATCACGGGAAAACGATTCTCAAGCTGAATCTTCAAAATGACCCTCAGGCTGGATCACTCACGCTTGATCCTCTGGCTGGATCTCATGACCTTGGTTGTAAAGTAATTCTTCAGTCTGCTTGGAAGAACCTGTTTATCAGCTTATGTGTATGCTTGATATGATATGCATGCGAATGCAAATGCTATGCATGGTGTAAAAGAAAAAAAGAAATCTGCTAGGGGATGCAAACTCCGGTAGGGAACAAATCGCTGTATCGATCCTTGAATGCTCTGTGGGGAATGATCCGTCTGCCGGGACCAATGAGCCGCCAAAAATAAATTGGCTGCTTGAAAAGTTGACCTTGCGGGGGGAGTATCAACTATGGAAACTTTTCTCGGCGAGGCTCTGTGAGGAGAGTCTGTGGGGAAAACACTTCCTGGGGAAATGTCGTAGGAAACGACCTTTGCTGGGGATATGAACTTGCTAATCGCCCTCAAGCTGGGGATTAACAAATCTGTTAAAAATAATCTGCTGGGGATGAGATGAACACTGGGAACACCACCCTCTTGTTCGTTGGGTATGCAACCACTCCGCTGTTGCTAGGAAGATACAGTCTGACATTGTCAACTCCGCTGGGGATATATAGTCTGGATACTGTCAACTCTATTGGGGATAGACAGTCTGGATACTGTCAACTCTACTGGGGATAGACAGTCTGGATACTGTCAACTCTGTTGGGGAACATGCTCTGCTGTGGAGAGACTTTGTCAACCGCTTGGGGATGAGGATTCATGACTTGGCATCCGGTTCCTGTGACCTGCAACCAAAAATACACGTATGCCTCGGGGGAATTACTCGGTTTGAATTCACCGTTCGGGATTAAGCACATTCAAAGCAATTTTAAATGTTTTCCTGTGCAAATCATCTGCAAAAGCCACCATTATGTTCATATGCAATATGTTTTATCAAAAATTCGGACATTTTTGCAAACAAACTGATAAATGAAAAATAAAGAGGCTCTTTAACTGAATTATTCGACTCTTACTGGGGAGAAAATTTGTGCCAGGAATAGGCGAGGGTATCAGGAAGCTGATCCCTGAAAAGAGGTGATCGCTATAAAAAGAGAACTATCCTAATGACAATGTGGAAACGGGGTCCCACTGAGTTTCGACTCTGCTATGGCTCGTATGTCCTCAAGACGCTCTGCTCATCTTGCTTTCTGAAGTGGATGATTAGTTGATCTTTAACCTTTGAAGATTGCCAGATTGAATGAAACGGTGATATAACACTGATGAACTCAGATCACAGTCATTCGCTTATTCCCTAACTTTTGCCTGGATCGCCCCCTTTTTCGGGTTTTCAATCCACCGGGATACCCATTTTTGCCTGAGCCGCCCTTTTGGGTTTTCGACTCACCGGGTGTACTCTTTTTTTATATCCCTAATTTTTGCCCGAACCTCTTTATTCTTTTTTTTTTGGTTCGTCGGGATGCCCTTTTTTTGCCTGGACTATTCTTTTTATCGTCCAGCGGGTCTATTTTATGCGAAGTATTTTTTAACTGCGTCTGAGTTGACAGGGGACGGGAAGTCTTCGCCATCCATGGTTGTTAGCATCAGAGCTCCGCCAGAGAAAACTCTTTTAACCACGTATGGACCCTCGTTGTTCGATGTCCATTTGCCCCTGTGATCTGTGTTGGGAGGAAGAATTCTTTTGACTACCAATTCACCGACTCGATACTCCCGAGGGCGCACTTTCTGACCAAATGCTTTCTTCATTCGTCTCTGACCGAGATACGTCAATTCTGGGTACGTAGTTCCAGCATAGCACCATTTCCCGTTGGTTTGATTGATGACCAAAGCTGAATCCCCGTATACATCCAGGGTTTTAATCTGTATATTGACGGCTTCCTCAAGTCTTAGGATACAAGCTTCGTATTTGGCTTCATTATTGGTGCAGGGAAAAGTTATTCTGGCACCAAATGGCATATGAACCCCCTTCCGGTGTGATCAATACTACACCAACTCCGCGACCATTGACGTGGACCGCCCCATCAAACATCATAACCCATTTGGATTCAGGGTCAGGCCCCTCCTCCGGGAGTGGTTCCTCTCAATCTTTCGATTTGAGAAACATGATGTCCTCATCAGGAAAGTCAAACCTCATAGGTTGGTAATCATCAATCGGTTGCTCTGCAAGATAGTCTGACAAGACACTTCCCTTGATGGCTTTTTGTGAAGTGTATTGGATGTCATACTCTGTCAGTATCATTTGTCACCTAGTAACCTTTCCGGTAAGTGATGGCTTTTCAAAAATATACTTGACTGGATCCATTTTTGATATCAATAGAGTCGTGTGAGTCAACATATACTGTCTTAGTCGGCGAGCAGCCCATGCCAAAGCGCGGCAAGTTTTCTCGAGCAATGAGTATCTTTGTTCACAGTCGGTAAACTTTTGCTAAGGTAGTATATTGCATGCTCTTTTCGACCTGACTCGTCATGCTGACCGAGCACACAACCCATTGACCTTTCTAACACAGTCAAGTACATGATCAACGGTCTTTCCTCTCGGCCTGTAGACTGGCCCCGATCTTGATCTCTTTCTTGTCGTCTTCGGTACCAACGTTGATGGTCTCAACCACCTCCTGATAAGGTGTAATAGCTTGGTCCTCCTGTTTCAACAATCTGGCTAACCCTTCAGGCAATTCACAATCTTCCTCAGCCCCTTCTTCAGCTTGATAGATAGGATTGTCGAAGTCATACTTGGCCATAGCAGTGTCGTTAGCAGTGAGATTCGAGTGGTCGGCTCTGCATGATGGAGGATCATGCTTTACCTTAGAATGAGAGATTTTTTTTTAAAAGAAAGGAAAAACGAAAAAAGACACATTGCCATTTTTTTTGTAAAAAGTAAAAAAAAACTGAAAGAAAGAGAACACAAAATTGTTTGCAAAAGCCGTCCTTTATTGATGATAAAAATAATTGCGAAACGTAACTAAATGGATGGCCCTACAAATGAGTCATTACACCTTGGGCAAAGTGTAAGACTTTATTATGCATGTAATAAAAGGAAAACAATAAAAATCACTCTTTCAGCAGAATAACCCGAACGGTTTTTCGGACGACCAATTGTCGAGCTTTAATCCCGGGACACACGGGCGAATCCAGCTATCTAAGTCACAGTCGCTGTCAGCCTTGTCTTCATCTGCAGCATTGACGATGTGGGGAGAAACCAAACCCCCGCTGGAGAGAGTACCGGTTTCATTCTTCTGAGATCCCGGAGCATACCCCAATCCAAACTTGTCTTCTTTAATGACTGGCTCCACAAATTTGCCCCAGCCTTGGGCATTACCAGCTTTAACCACTTCGACAGCTTGCTTGTATGAAGAGATAGAAGTCCCGACCTTCTCAAACTCAGGTGAAAAGATAGCTTCGGGCGCGACCTCATTGATGTTTGTAGTTTCGAAGCCCTGACACAACATCTCATGCATCTCGACATCCATCTCCACATACTTAAATGTAGACAGGTGGCTAACAAAAATATCCTCTTCACCACAGACAGTGACGATCTGACCTTCTAGTTCATATTTGAGCTTCTGGTGGAGGGTAAAAGTAACAGCACCGGCAGCATGAATCCAAGGCCGACCTAGCAGACAGCTGTAGGCAGGCTGGATATCCATCACATAAAAGGTGCTCTTGAACACCTGCGGTCCAATCTTAACTGGAAACTCAACTTCGCCAAAGACAGCTCTCTTAGAGCCATCAAAAGCCCTCACAACTAAGTTACTTGGCCTCAGGATGATGCCATCGCAATCCAACTTCATTAAGGCTTTCTTTGGAAGAACATTCAGAGAAGAGCCTGTATCAACCAAAACATGGGAAAACACCACCCCTTTGCACTCCATTGTGATATGCAAGGCTTTGTTGTGATTCCTGCCCTCAGGTGTCAGGTCATTATCGGTGAAACCTAGTGTCGCATCGCGCGAAAAACCGGCGGGAAAAGAAAGAACAACAGAGCCGCCACCGTGCGTTATTTATCCCAAAAGAGGGAAAGGAAACGCTCAGAGTAAACCTGGAAAGAACATGGTCTCGCGACCAAAGAGAATGGGTTCGGGAGTCGGTTATGCGAAGGGAAGGTATTAGCACCCCTACGCATCCGTAGTACTCTACGGGATCCACGCACAAAAGGAAGGATAAATTGGTTGCTAAACACTGCTCAAATACTCACACACACTGGCTGAAAGAGACACAAGAAACTGACTGAAACTGACTCGGCAGGATATCGCATCCTGGGCCTACTTAGTCTATCAGGCATAGACATCAGAGTCGAAGTAGTTCGGACTGGGGAAACGACACATGCTCGCTAAGATCTCGCATCTTATGCATACGTATCTTCTCGGACGAGAGAAGAATCAGAGCATTCGTAGCTCGGCTGACACGCACACAAACAAAACACAGGCAAAGGCAAACGTGGAGCCTGAATGCCAATCACTGGGCTTACATCAGCATCCGAACCAAACACACGCACACTGGAACTCAAATGCCACTCGATGGACTTACATCAGCTTCCAAGCACACAACAACACAACAAGTTGATAGGGAGTCGGGGACTCGAGCCTATAACTGTCAAACACACACAAACAGACAGACAGCAAATGCTAAGGAGTCACGGACTCGAGCCTAGCAAAGGTCAGACAACACACACAAAAGAAAGAAAAGGCGCCCGGAGAGATCAGCTCAATCTCCTGCCTACATACTTCATCTGGTATGAAGATCAGGGCGATGTAGTTCCCCTACGCAGGGATAAAGGACTAGCCTAACCAGATAACAGAGGGAGACACAACTAGGGAGACTACGACTCGAGCCTAGATGTTGTCATGCAAAATCAACCCTAAGTTATGGTTTCTAGCTAATTGGCACAAGGGCCAACCTATCCTAAGTATGGCTCACACAGGAAGCAAGCCACACACACACTTAACTTGCACAGGAAGCAAGCCAAGCAAAACCTAACTTGCACAGGAAGCAAGTCTAAACTAATCCTAACTTGCACAGGAAGCAAGTCAAACAATCCTATCTTGCACAGGAAGCAAGTCAAACAATCCTACAAGCACAGATAGCACACGCTATACACAAACAAGTGGCTCAAACAAGGGTTAGGTTTTAGTCAAGGGGTCATATCAACCTCGACAAACAAACCTCTGGAACTGGGTGAATGTTGCTCTTAACCTTGCCATTGAGGGGCTAAGGTGAAGCAGATGAAAGGATGAAGTGAAGATGAGACCTCACAGCTCTTATCCCTGGCTAGGGAGAGCTCAAGACAAGAATGTGTGGGTTCAGAAAGTGGGAACCCTTCTACACATTAAAACTGACTCAACTGTGCAATTGCACAAGATCTTGGGTTTGTATCTGTAATGCATCAACACAGTGGTGTGAGCAAAGCAGATGACACACTGAATAGTGGGGGATAGATTGCATATCCCTACCTTCCACCAATTGCCTCTTCACTTAGGAGGTCTTTGACTCTATGCAAGGACAAAAGTAAACACCCACAAGCATTGCCTCTTAAGGAGGACTTCAGACAGTTGCCTGGCCAAGTAACAGGCCAGGTCTTCCAGACTACATGAAGTAAAATAGACATACCTCAATGCAAATTGCTTATACAAGCAAAGCAAAGCAAAAAGTTCACAAAGAACTAAGCAACTAAAGCACCTGAAACAGTCAAGCAGATGTTAGTATACAACTTCAAACAAAACAAACAGAAACAGACACCAACAGTTAATTGGAGGCACATGGATGTGCAAGGCACAAGGCTTAGGGCATGTGAGCCAAGCCACCTACAAAACAAAGAGGTTAGACAATGATACTTGAGTAAGCTCAATCAAAAGAATTGGTCTTAATGGCCATTTGATAGTCAACCTGAAAACACAAGCTCAAAGGTGAGTAACAGGACCACTAGGGCAAGCCTAGGGTCAAAAGTGAATGAGAAAGTCCAACAGCAAGGGGCAAGCATCCCAAATCATGTTCAAACAATTAGGAAACACAAACAATTGGATTCACACTCATATCAATCATCATCATCATTTCATGAACCATTTAGGTCAAAACATGGCATACAGAAACTCATAGAAGTCAACAGCAAGACTTGCATCAAAAGCAATCTAAACATTTTCCAAAAATCACCAAATAAATCATGATCAAACCTAACACATAGCATGGTAAGCATGTCAAATTTCATCTCATTTGGACAAGTGGAAGGCAGTCAATGAAAATCAGAAAGTCAAAGCAATTTTGAACATGCTTAAGGAAGTCAACCAAACATCCATCAACTTAGAAAAATCATAAGTCAAGAATGGTGTATGATAAATGAGTGGGATCAAAACCATGGCAAAGATGAGGATGTCTAGTTATCTCATGCAAAATTTCATGTCCATCTAATAAAGTATGAGAATTTCACAAATGAAATGGGAACATGTGTCACACAAGGGCAACATTTGTCTAGGCAGGGAAGGAAAATCTCAAACAAATGGAAAATAGTTCAATTAAATCCAAGAAAATTCACAAGTCAACTAGACATACAATAGTAGGCTCATGCAAAATTTCAATCCATTTGGAGGTCAAGAAGCATAGCAATGAAAATCATGAAGTTGGTCATCAATGGTGTGACACAAATTGTCACACCCTAATTCAAAAAATCATAACTAACAAACCACAAATGATAAATTCACAAACTCCACACCAAAATCACCATGAGTGTGTCTAGTTTAAGCACAAAAAATTTGGGAACCATTGGATACATTCTCATCATTTCACAATTGATTTGGCAAAGTGTACAAAATTTGGTCACATGTCACAAACCCTAAGGCCATTTAAAAAACCACTCATCCAAAAATTCTGGAAAAATAATGATAAAAAAGTAGAGATCATGATGAACACAACACAAAAAATCCCATTGAATTTGGATCAAAAATGAGCAAGTTATGAATTTTTGAAGATTGATGAAATAATTGAAGAAATAAATTGGAATAAAACTGAGAGAATGGCATTTTTGTAAATAACCCAATCACTTATCAAAACGACCGTGTTTTGGTCCAGAAAATGAAATATTTTCATTGGCTAGTGGGGGGATGGTACAGTAACAGCATACAAAACACGTTTAAATGCAGAAAATCTGGGCTTCTAGGGTTTGTGAACAGTGCTTCATCCCTCCCAAAATCGAATTTCCCAATTTCTCCCAAAAATGTCAATTGAGCATACCATTGTAATCATCAAACAACATACAACAACAATCCAAACCCTATTTTCATTAATTTGAACTACACAACAAGAAATCAAAGGAAACATTTTCAAGCACCAAACTTCATCTCATCATATCTTCATGAATACACCACTATTTTCAAAAAGGAGAGCATCATGACACTCAGCATTGAAAGACCTTTCCAAAGTATATGTCAATTTGAGGAAATGGGAGGGTCGAATCCATACCTTTTTTGAAGGGCAGTTTGTGTTCTTGATGTTGTTTTGCGATGCCTTGCCAAAACAGATGAGCCTTAAGCTTTCCAATGATGGATAATGGTGATGGTATGGCTCAAGACATCTTGGAAGTGCTTAGATCATGGACTGTCATGGCTGTACACCTCTTTAGGACAGTGCTGAGGAAATTTGGACAGAGGATGGTAAATGCAAAAGCAAAGGGATCTTTTGAGCATGAGTGAGTTTGGTTCTTTGGCTGCAAGTAGTGACTGCTACTGCTTCAAAATGATGAGTGGAAGGTGAGAATAGTCATGGATAGGCTCAGGTTTACTGGGAGTCCTAGACAGTTTTGGAATGTGGCCAAGATAAGTTTTTTATGAGTGAAGTTGGTGTGGAGTTTGACAGGTTTTGATGGGTGCTAATGGTTCAACATGATGAAAGGTTGGTGAAAAGGCAATGGCTAGGTTTGGTTCATGGAAATTCTTGGACAGGTTTTTGATAAGTGTCAAGATGAGGTGGTGTTTAGAAAATGAATGAAGGTGGTTGTGTTATGTTGGTTAGGTTGGCTAGTTGGTTTTTGAAGATGCAAAGCAAAATGGCCAGGTGAGGTTTTGGGCAGGGTTTTTTGGAGTTTGGCCAAAGCAAGGTAAGGCTGGTCTATTTTGGTATTGTGGACAAGGTTTGGACAGAAAATGCATAAGCAAAACGAGAGGCTTTTTTCAGTTTGGACAGGAAAGACCAAGATGCAAGTAGCCAAGTGTTTGTGGTTTTTGCTAGGAAATGGTGAGGAAATGCTTGTCAAGCCCAGCTCAGGTTATTGTGTTTGGACAGAAGAATCCAAAATGGCCAAGGTGAATCAAGATTTTCCGCTGCAGAGTTATGTTGGTCTTTTGGAGTCATTGAGTTTTTGACAGCTTTTTCACACCTGCCAATAGCAAGGTCAAACAAGATGAATGAAAGATTGGTTGGTTTTGGTTCTAGGCATTGTTGTGTTCTTTTGAGTTGTGACAGAATTTTTGAAATGCCAAAGCCAGAATCAAAATTGAGTGAAGGTAGTTTTCTTGCTGGTTTGGATGTTGGCTGCCAGGCTTGGTTTGAGGAATAGATGGTCAAAGCAATGCAAGGCTTTAGGTTTATTGGAGGTTTGGAATGATTTTTGTCAATGCATCCAAAAATGAAACTTGAGAAAATGTGTAGTTTTTGTGTTTTTTAGACAGCTGCTCCTTCATGACAGCAAGTGAGGTCAGGATTGCATCCAAGCCAGGCCATGCTGTTGAATGCTGCTCTATGGTATGGCAGGTTTGGTTACTAGAGGTTCTTGACAGAAAATTCCTCAATGCCCAAAGCAGCCAAGTCGGTTTTTAGAGAGTGTGTTAAGTTGGTTTCATGACAGGAAAACCATGATGGAGAGTATGGACAGCTCTCCTAAAATGCAAGTAAGGGGAGATTTTAGTGAGAATCCCTAATGAGAGCAAGTGAGGATTTTTTTGTATGAGTGAGAGAACCAATGAAGTTCTACTGGTCTACTGTCAGTTATGTTGCAACAAGATGAAAGGATCATGAAGGTACAGTGCAAGGCTTCAATTCTTTAGGAAGTTTTGACAGGTTTTGGACAATGCATCAAAAGTGAAGCTTGATAAATGTGTAGTTTTCTTGTGGTGAGAGGCTGCTGCAGTGTTATCCAGAATGATAGATGGATAGTGAAATAGCAGTGCAAGGCCTAGGTTCTGTGGTGTTTTGGACAGGGTTTTAAAAAATGCAAAAAAGCAAGGTGAAGCTTGAGGGAGTGAAAGCTCACAGGTTGGTCTGCTGCTACTCTTCCATGACAGGAAAAATGAAGTTTCAAAATCTGCTGTTTTGTGGTTTGGAGTTTTTTTCTTTTTGACAGCCTTTTCAGAAAAAATCAAGGCAAGGTGAATGAGGCTTTTTGTTGGTCTGTTGCTAGCAGCTTTTCATGACAGAAAAATGATTATATCATCTACTGTTTCTTTTTCTTGTTTTGCAATGGCCAAAGTGGTTTTTGAGCATGAATGAAGGTGGTGTTTTTGGTCTGCTATTGGTTCAAAAAGGACGCTTGGATTGTGTTCAGCTAATAGTTCAGCATGATGAACAAAAGGTGAAAAGCAACCAAGGCCTAAGCTCTTTGAGTTTAGGGACAGACTTTGAAATGCACACCAAATGAAGCTTGAAAAAAGTGTGAAATTGATTGTGGTAGGGCTACAGGAAATGCAGTTTTGGGATGAGTTTTCTTATGTTGGTTGGTGTTTGTTGGTTATGTTGGCAAGGTTTGTTAGATGACAGAAAATGTGATGAAGAGGACCTGCTGTTTTTTCTTGTGCCATGCTTTCTTGGTGTTGTTTTGTGGTGGGAGAGCAAAGGTTTTCTTGCTGCAGGATGTTGTGAGGAATGCAGGTTCCAAAGGGTGAAATGGTGAACAAGGTTGCTGTTAGCAGTTGTTTTTGGTTTTTGTAGTGTTTTGGTTCTATTGTGTTTTTTGACAGGAAATCTTTAATGCAAATAACAAGGCCAGGTTTTGGGAGAGTGCAGTATGCAGTTTTTTAGAAGCTGTTTTTGCTGTGTTGTATCTTGGATGCTTTTTGACAGCAAAAGAAATGCAAAGCAAGGGTTTTTTTGTTGGAAAAATGAGTGAAGGTCCCCTTTGGTATGCTGCTTTGACAGTCCTCTTGAAATGCACAGCAGGGTGAGGTTTTGAGAGAGTCAGTGGTCTGCTGCTATGTGTGTGTCCAAACAGAAAATGATGGCCTTGTGCAGCCTTGTGTATCAAAACTGGCAGAAAAATGTGCTTCACCATGCTGCTAGGTCTGCTGTTGGACAGTACAAGTATTGTTGTGGAAGCATGGGTGGATGGTTGCAAAGTACCTTCACTTTCCAAATTTTAGGCAAGTTAGTATGGCCCCTTGTTTTGCTGTGGGTTAGGCTGCTAATTAGGTTCACAAATGACAGAAAAAATGATGCACAATGCTGTTCTTCTAAGGTACAAGGCAAGGCATGGTGGAAGCATAGACAAGTATGGTGAAATTGTACCTTTCTTACAATTCAAGCAACCAAGCAATGGCCTTATGTACTGCATATTTTGACTTTGCAAACACATTCTAAATGACATTTATGAGCTGTTCCAATTGGCCAAATGTTGAAAAAATGTTTAAATCAAAAAGTCAACTCTTGGTCAAACTTACATTTAAATGAGAAATGTCAAAATATGCCATTTTGATTGGTGAAGTTTTGGCTCATGAAATTTATATTTTTGGAAAGAGGGGATCAAATGTGACTTGTAGGAAAAAACCCCACCAAAATTGGCCAAACGGTTTGAGAGATATGGCCCTTTGAAGTTCAAAATTTTCTGAAATCGATTCGATCATAACTTGCCAACCACACATGGGAATTGAGAGTTCTAGGACTTTTTGGAAATGGGAGAACAAGACCTTCAACTTTCATGTTGGGCAAAAATTCATTTGAGGCTTGTATCATGATGTAAGTTTGAGGATCAAAACTTTCCATTTTTGGTAAGTTTCAGTTACAGGCCCAGTTTCCATTTTTGGAAATTTCTGATCTGGCTTCGAATTCTTCCATGATGGTGTTTGACATGATATATGAGGACTATTTGGCCATGAATGAGCTCTCACAAACCAATTCCAGTCATCAAATCACTGATTAAATGGACAGTTGACCAACAGTTGACTTTTAGGGTTTTTGGCTGACTGTGCATTGACTGAGGACCTCCAAACCCTAATTCCTTGAGAACTTGACTTCAAATGATGTCCCAAGTTGTATGAACTCTTGATTATTGATCATGGTGCCCAAATTCCGCAAGAATGACCACCATCCGCTGCTTTGACTGACAGTCGACTTTTTAGGGTTTTTGACTGTCTGTGTATGAACTGATGATCTCCAAGTCTTCAACCCTTGACCAAAATACTTCAAAAAAACCTCCAAGCCATGTGAACTTGTTGGACAAACCCCAAGGCCTTGATTCAATGAGAAATTCCTTTGCTTGCTTGGTTGACTGATCAGGAGATTAGTTTGACCTAATTCTTGATTGCTTGCACTTGAGGCAAAAGAGGCAATGCAATGCTATGCAATGGATCATGATATGCTATGACCTAATATGAAATGGTATGTATAATGATAGGTGCAAATTTGAGGTGCTACACCTAGCCCCCGGCTAGCGTTTACATTGGAAACTACCGACTCCAGCTGGTTAACAGTTATCTCCGGTGGAACATAGGCCATATTCAGTACTTTTAACAAGGCTGCTCTGTGCGCCTCAGAGCACAGCAATAGTGAGAGAATGGAGATCTTTGAGGGTGTCTGATTTAGCTGGTCGACTACCTTGTAGTCACTTTTCTTGATAATCCTCATAAACTCATCCACTTCCTTCTCGAATGCGGTCTTAGGAGGATCTTCCTCAATAATAACCTCTTCGGTGGATACCTGTTTACCTTTAGCCTTGGCAACTGCCTCGACTTCAGTATTCGCGCGTAATGTTGATGGTGCAAATAGGCGTCCACTGCGAGTGAAGCCACCAACCCCTCCAACATTGTCTACAGCGGAGCTACCGATGTCAATGTCTTCTTCGTTAACTTTCTGCCCCTGGCAGTAGATATCAGCCCCATAGTGCCACGGGATAGCACTGTCTTTCTCATACGGAACGGGTCCTGGTATTGTGATGGTGATCGGACCAACCAAAGTCGGTTGAGGGCTGTCAGAGTAAATTGCAACTGGTGCTGAACTTTCGATGTTCACCGCTGCTGGTTCTGTACTTTCTGGGAAATATATTGTTGTCGGAGCGAGTCTCTCGGGAACATATATTTCTTCAGGAGTGAAATAAAACGTCACCGTCGATACATCATTCTTCACCGGACGGGCCTGATCGAACTGAAGACAACCTTCATCTATCAGCTGCTGAATACCCCTTCTCAAACTGTCACATCCGTTCTCGGCAGCTTGACAATTTCTGCACTCTTCCCCACAGCCCGGGAAAATCTGTCCTTTCAGAAGTCGGTCTTTAACCACCGATAGCGAAGTCTTCACCTTAGTCACGTCAGAAACCAAATTCAAAGTTTCCCCACTATCTACAGCATTAATCCTCTGCCCGCCGTGAGCCGGCATCGGGTTCTGGATAACATTAGGCACCAGAGCAAAATTGATAGCCTGGGCATCTCTCAAATCTTGTACCTTTAACTGGAGAGCCTTGCAATTATCTGTAGTATGGCCAGGTGCGTTGGAGTGAAAAGCACATCTGGCGTTGACATCATAACCTCTAGGCAAATTATTGGGATCGATTGGTGGGGCCAGAGTTCTCAATGTAACCAGATTCATGTCAATCAGCTTGGGAAGTAATACTGAATAAGGCATTGGGATTGGCTCGATGACCCGGTCCGTTTGCCTTGGACGTTGTTGATAGTGTCTCTGCTGACCCGGATTACCTCCTTGTTGTTGATTGTTGTACCTGGGTTGTTGTTGCGGATGATATTGCGGTTGAGGAACAGGTGTTGGAATAGTGACTGCGGCCACTTGATCTTGATAATAATTAGGGCGTCCTTTACTCCTGCCTCTGCCGGCATACACAACGCTTGCCTCACCTTCTTTTCTTCGCTGACCGTTACCAGCAAACGGTCTCTTGGGACCTGATGGGTTGGAAGCACTATTGTCTTGAATTCGGCCCATCTTCAACAGACTCTCGATTCTTTCTCCAGCAATTACTATCTCTGCAAAGCTGATTGACGGGCAAGCAGCCAATCTCTCAATATAATTGCCTTGAAGAGTGTTCATGAACATGTCCGCCATCTCCCTTTCAGACATAGGGGGTTGGACGGATGCATCAATCTGTCTCTAACGCTGAGCATACTCTCTAAAGGTTTCCTTGGCAGTCTGAGACATACCTTGCAACAAGGTCCGATTTGGAGCCATGTCCAAGTTGTATTGATATTGCTTGACAAAAGCCTCTGCCAAGTCTTTCCAGCTCTTGATGGTAGTACGAGACAAATGAGAATACCATTCACGAGAAGCTCCAGTTAGACTGTCTTCAAAATAGTACATCCACAGCTTTTCATCTTCCGTGTGAGCTCCCAACCTTCCCAAATAAGATTGGAGATGAGTGCGTGGGCAAGAAGCCCCGTTGTATTTCTCAAAAGTAGGGGGTTTGAACTTGTGAGGAATCCTTACTCCCTGAACCAGACCAAGATTTGTGACATCAAAGCCTAAGGAATTTTGAGACTCCAAAGATTTGAGCTTCTCAGCAAGCTCATCCATACGGCGAGTGGTCTCGAGGGCCTCGTCGTGCAAAGAAAATTGATCACACTGATAATCTTCAGTAACGGGGTGCCCGTTAATCTGAATTCCTTGATTCACATTGTACCTTCCGCCAATACCATTTCCAACCTTCCCTGTGTTGCCAATATTACCCGGGTTTCCATCAGCATTTGCGTTACCCGCGTTACCAGTGTTCACAGGGTTATCAGTGTTCCCAGGGTTACCAGGGTTTCCCTCAGCATTTGGTATCTCCAAATCTTGATTGGGCCTCGGTTGCTCAACGAATTCCCTCAGCTTTTCTTGGCCTGCTGCCATACCAGTCATCAATGTCATGAACTGATCCATCCTTTCACGCATATCAGCCAGCTCTTTCTGTACTTGGTCCATCGCTAGTTGTGGACGATTTTCCTTTGTCGGGTATCTGTGAACTCGCTTGGGACCAATAACTGCCTGATACAAGGAACAAACATTAGACACTGCGGTGACACCTGCAAAACAGACAAGGGTTAATATGCATGGTATGCGATGCACTGCTTGTTCAGTTTTAAGGCACCCCCGTTTTGAAAGGGAATACCCTGCAAATGAATAAGCATGAGATGTTGGATGCAAATATGCAGATGATGTTATGCAATGCAAAGGCATGTCAATCAGAATTGATGGACCCGCTTGAACATCTGTCAGGTTGCACTGTCTGGAGAGAAATTAAGAGCACACCAAACAAAGGTCATGGGATGGATCATGTTATCCTTAATATCAACCACCCATTTTGGTGGATTATGGTTTACACCTTATCAACACCCGAGTTTCATTGATATTAAGGATACCTGATCGGATTAACCATGAATCAAGGGTTTGTTGCAAGTCACAAGCATGGAGTTTAGGTTAAGAACCACCCAAAAGGAGTCTACTAAGGTTTAAACCTGCCAAACATGTTCTACAAAAGGTTCCCATAGTCATAATCCCATCTTTCGGATATTATCAGAGGAACGACTACTCGTATTCCAACAATATTCTCAAGAGAGACTCTTATGAGTGTAGTATCGCGTAACAATCGTATCAAATCTCACACTTGAACGACTTTCGCACTACGTCCTACGAATAGGCCAAGATGGGTTTGGTAAACTAAGGTCCTCGGCTTCTTAGGTCTATATTGGAACAAGTAATGTCTAACCACAACTTACTTGTGTGACATCATTGATCTCAACATGACCTCCACCAAGTGAATGGGCTTGCAAGTCGACTCGCTAAGGAATAACTCCACACAAGTCGACAGGACTATGCCATTCTCCTATCCTAAATGCACTCGAGTTCGGGTATAGAACTCATCTCACAAAGATCACCAAGCAGCCATAGCCAGCCAACAGATACAGCAATGATATGTACACAATGCAATAAGGTAAAGCAGGTAAATAAATAACTGTACAAAAGCATGAACACCCAACAAACAAACAAACTACAAAAGCTAGGAGGGACTCGCTTAGGGAAACCGGGTCCCCAACAGAGTCGCCAGCTGTCGCAACCTGAAAAATACAGTGCGCGAAAAAAACAATCGGCGAAAGAAAAAGACAGAAGAGTCGCCATCGTGCGTTATTCATCCCAAAGGAGGGAAAGGAAACGCTCGAAGTAAACCTGAAAAAAGGAAAGGACAAGACAGGGTCTCGCAACCAAATCTTGGGTTCGGGAGTCGGTTATGCGAAGGGAAGGTATTAGCACCCCTACGCATCCGTAGTACTCTACGGGATCCACTTTTGTGTTTTTTGTCTAAAGGGTGTGGGTTTATCTTGTGCTGTTTGCCAAAAAAAAAGGGTTAAATGAAAATGACTCGCGCGGATGTCGCATCCACTGCATACGTATCTCATCTGAATATGAGAATCAGAGTCTTCGTAGCTCGGCTGACCTGTGGGTTGGGGGATGTGTGCTCGCTAAGACATCGCGTCTTATGCCTACGTATCTCATCTGGCCTGAGAATCAGAGCAAAACGTAGTTTGGCTAACTACGGGGTTATGGATTGGGTTTTGGGCGAGCGACGTCACTACGCAATCTACCTGATGCTCGACCTTTAGAGACTTACTCGCCTGTAGTAGAAGGAGTTAACGTGTTGCTTTGGGTTTTAGGGTTTGGGATGCTCGAGGGCAAAAAGGCAGTCCTTGACGAAGGAACCGCGCTACCTGCAGGGATATGAATACAAAACACAAAACATGTATCTTGAGGTAAACACAAAACATTGCCTCCTATCGAGGTCTTCCAGCTAGGAAAGCAGTAAAATGCGGGAAAAATGTAAAAGTACCACGCGGATAAAGATCCGAAGTAACAGCAATTAGAGGAATGGGAAACCCTGAGATCCTTCCAAGTTAACATCATCAAAGAAAGTGGGTCAGTACAGGTAATCGGAATGAACCTTCAGGGGTTATCCCACAAATAAAGTGGGAAACCACGTAAGTTATCCCTGCAAAAGTCATGTGAGCCCTCACAAAAACTCAACAAAAGGGTTAGTGAAACACCATAAGCATTTTTTTTCATGAATAACAGTATGGTTTCAGAAACCTCAAACCCTGTGGCATACACTCAAAAATTAAACGGTTAAACATTCAAGGCATTGTTTATACATTCATATACATATTAAACCCATGGGCGAAAAACCTAATGAAATTCATCCATCATACCTCATACATTCAGAGTATTCAACTTCAAAGCAAAAGGTAATGGGAATAAAGGAAAACCTGATTGGAGAGCTTGATTGAAATTGAGTTGCACCCGTGAGGTTTACAAAACAATCTTCAGGGTTTATGTGAGGCAGAGGCGATTTTGTGTAGCTGAGTTCCCTTCGGGGTTTGGAGGCTGCTCTGAACTCCGTTAGGTCTTCTCTCACTATCTTTTTCCTCAGGGTTTTGTTCCAAGGAAACCTCAGAGTATTTTGCTTCTCTTCTTTCTTCTCCTCTTCTGTGTGGCTTTTGTTTCAATGAAACTCTAGTATTTATAGGCTAATATTGGTAGCTTAGTGGGTTTTTGAGAAAGGTCCAAGTCCAAAAATTTTTATTATATTTTATTTATTTTTTTTTGTAAAAAATTATTATTATTATTATTATTATTATTTTTTTTTTTGTAAAATTTTTTTTTTTTCGTTTTTGTTTTTCATTTTTTTTTCGTTTTTTTTTCCGGATCTAATTCTGATTGACATGATGAAATGCAATATGAAATGCTAAATGAATGCATGAATGAGGAGGGCAAATTTTGGGGTGTTACAATCATGTCAATCGGAATTAGATCCAAGAAGCTTGAATATCATCCAAGACACTTTGTGGGTTCTATCTGGGTGATCAGTCAACACAAAGGAATGACTTGAGATACTTCCAACATGTTCAAATGGGGTCTATTCATCAGTCAAAACGTTAATCTTGAAGGAGCAAAAGTTTGTTCATGAGATGTCATGCTCGCTAGGCGAGCAGAATGGATCGCCTATCGAGTCCCAAGAAAAGCCACCAGAATCACCTACGCTCAGAGGAATTTCTTGAACTGTCATGCTCGCTAGGCGAAGCCCACGCGTTTTGAAAATAAAAATAAAAATAAAAATAATAAAAAAAAAACGAAAAATAATAATAATAATAAATAAATAAATAAATAAATAAATAAAATATAACAGAAAAATCTTGGACTTGGACCTCTCTCATTTGAGCCCACAAAGCCACGAAAATCAGGTTATAAATTCTAAAAAAAAATTCAGTGAAGAAACACTAGAGAGATTCTAACTAATTCAGAGCAACCTCCAGAGACTGAAGGGAACTCATCTGCAAAGAACCAATTCCCTCTCATATAAACCCTAAGATTGTTCTGCAAAGCCAACGGTACAATTCAATTTCAATCGATCCTCCCCAATCAGGTATGCCCTATTTCCACTACTTTATACTTTCAACCTGAAATTTCTGAATGTATGAGGTATTATGGGTGAATTTGGAAGAGTGGGTATCGTTAGGTTTTGCATGTGGGCACATGTTTTAGCATGTATGTCATGTCTTGATGTGTGGATCCTTGCCCCCTGACTTTGAATTTTGATACCCTTTTGATGCATGTGTTTGACAAGAGGTTTAGGCCTCTTTCACTTGGTTGCTTTTTGTGAGCTCTTTTTGTGAATTTTAATGGCATGATTAATGTGTTTACATTTTGATTTGGGGCAACTCTTGATTGCACCCCATCTTGTCACTCTAACCTGTTTGTTGAGTTTTTTTGTGAGGGCTCACATGACTCCTGAAAGGATAGCTTGCTTGGCATTCCACTTTATTTGTGGGATACCATTTGGAGATTTATTCCGATTACCTGTATTGACTTGCTTTCTTTGCTGGTGCCAGCTCGAGAGATCTCTGGGTTTCTTATTTCTTTAGCTGTTATTACTTCGGATCTTTATCCGTGTGGTAGATCTCTTGATCCTTTATCTTTCCCGCATTTTACCGCTTTCTTAGCTGGAAGACCTCAATATGAGGCAATGTTTTCTTTTGTTTGTTTACTTTTGTGCCTAAAGACCTCCAAGAAGAGGCATCAGTGCTAAAGACCTTCCCGAAGAGGCAATTGACGAATAAAAGGGATTAGCAGTCAATCCCCCGTTATTCAGTATGTCGTTCTTTATGATCGCACTACGTGTCGATGCTTCAGAACAAAAGCCCAAGATCTTTTGTCCGGTCAGTCAGTGGAGAGGGTTCCACCTTTCTGAATCCCCACTTTTTGTCATAAGCTCACCCCGTCCAGGGTTAAGAGCTATGAGGTCTTATCCTAATTACCCTTTTGATCTGCTCACCCTGACGTTCAATGTAAGTGGTTAAGAGCCAGTTTGATTACCCTTCCATGGCTTGTTTGTCGAGGTTGATATGACCCCTCTTGACTAAAGCCCTACCCATGTATGTTTGAGCCCCCTTGGTGGCATTTTACTTTATGCATGTTTGTTTTGTATGGTGTGATCGTCTCCCCATAGGATTGCTAGGCTTCGTATAGTCTCCCGTTTGCATGTTAATTAAGGTAGCACTGTTCCTTCGTCTAGGACTTCCTTTTTGATGAGCATTCCTAAAACACAAACCAACTCATTGATTTTTCTTCTCCTAAGAACACGTTAACTCCTTCTGCTACAGGCGAGTAAGTCTCCAAAGGTCGAGCATTCGGTAGATTGCATAGTAACGTCGTTCACCCCAAAACACAACCCTTAACCCGTAGGTAGCTGAACTACAGCTTGCTCTAATTCTCATTCCAGATGAGATACGTAGGCATAAGACACAATGTCTTAGCGAGCATACTCCTCTTTAACCCATAGGTAGCCAAGCTACGAAGACTCTGATTCTCATATTCAGATGAGATACGTATGCAGTGGATGCGACATCCGTGCGGGTCATTTTCTTTTGACCCCCTCTTTTAGCAAATAGTACATTAGATAAACTCACACCCTTTAGACAAGAACAACAAAAGTGGATCCCGTAGGGTACTACGGATGCGTATGGGTGCTAATACCTTCCCTTCGCATAATCGACTCCCGAACCCAAGATTTAGTTGCGAGACCTTGTCTTTTCCTTTCCTTTCTCCAGGTTTACTTCGAGCGTTTCCTTTCCCTCCTTTGGGATGAATAACGCGCGGTGGCGACTCTTCTGTCATTTCTTTTCTCGCCGGTTGTTTTTTCGTATCTCCTTTTTCAGGTTGCGACAGCTGGAGACTCTGCTGGGGACCCTGGTTTCCCTGAGCGAGTCCCTCCTAGATTTTGTAGGTTGTTTGGTTATTGGGTGTTCATTCTTTTGTACAGTTATTTATTTTTTTAGCATTTACCTGCTTCATTGCATTGTGTACATATCGTTGTTGTATCTGTTGGCTCTGCTGTTGGTTTGTTTGTTTGTTGGGATGGGGTGTTCTATGAGAGATAAACCCATTACCCAGGCTTGAGTGTATACACAGGTTTTAGAGTGGATAGTCATGAGGCTTGCGTGGCGTGTTGCTACGTTAAGTCGTTCATGAAGACCCACATCCAGACGAGGTTTCTTTTGGATATATTCTGTCCTATGGGTGTTCCATAACGACAGATGTTCCTCTAGAAATCGTCGACTCTGGTGACCATTTCCCGAGAACTCAGTCGAGGCCTCTCCTCCGAGACGTGATTATGTTAGCTCTGGTGGGCGCATTCTCGTTGATCAATCCGAGGACCCCGAGACTGGGAACTTGCTATTAGGATGTCCGGTTGAGGGGAGTCAGTGGAGGTCTTTTATCCCGTAATAATGCCAAACCTTCAGTGGTAAACGTATTATTCTCGACCGAAGGGCCGAAGTTGACAAACTTCTGTTCTTAGAACCTACCAGTGAGGGGCGGGCTAAATTCAGGAAACCTTAACCTCCCACCAACCCGGTTTTCTAGAGCAGAGCTTTGATCTTGTATTATATTCTTCAGTGGGTTTCTCTTCAGAAAGTGCAACCTGACAGATGTTCAAGCAGATACAACAATCCTGATTCCCATGTCACATCACTTTGCATTCACATCATGTCGCATTCATATCATTTAACACATGTTTATCTATTCCCGGGGGTTTATATCTTCTTCTTGATTCTAGTCGCAGTTTTCTGGTTCTCCTAACGGCTTGATCTTCTTACACTATTTATCTATTGTGAGATTGGAATCAAGGGGGTAGAATACCCGTTGGAATTGATAAACATGTCATTGCATTTGCATATTCATTAGCATGTCTTGCATAACAGGTACCGCCGCAGTATTCTTAGTTTATTTGGTGTTCCACTAGCAGGATAGCTGACCCAGGCATTCACCGGTACGGTACCCGCAGAAACCACCAGAGAGCAATGGAAAGCCTACAAGTAGAGCTCGCCGAGATGAAGATTCGCATGAATTAGTTCATGGATGTAGTTCAAGGGGTGGCTTAGGGACAACAAGAGCTCAGGCAGATGATGTAGAGGAATCCCGCCACTACTCAACCAGAGACGTTGACTGATCCTCCAGCTGGAGAGGTTAATGAACCCAATGGACCGGGTCAGAAACCCTGGTCAACAAGCCATCCATGATGATCAGGAGGATCAGTTCCCCTTGCTTCAGGAGGACTTTGGTATGAGTCATGGTATGGACCCTATGTTTCGGAGACTGGAAGAGAGGTTGAAGGCAGTGGAAGGACAAAGTCCTCTAGGAGTAGACGTTGCTGACTTGGGATTGGTCCCAGGCGTGAGGGTGCCACCAAAATTCAAGGTCCCGATATTTGACAAATACAGTGGCAACTCTTGCCCGAAGACCCATGTGCAAGCCTACTTTCAAAAGATGGTTGCATACTCCGATGACGAGAAGTTGCTTATGTACTTTTTCCAGGATAGCCTAGCTGGGGCATCCTAGGAATGGTACATGAGGCTGGACAGAGCCCACATCCGTTGCTGGAGGGATTTGGCGGAGGCTTTCGTGAAGCAGTATCAGTATAATACAGACATGGCTCCGGACATAACTCAACTTCAGAATCTGTCTCTTAAAAGCAATGAGTGCTTCAGGGAATATGCTCAACGCTGGAGAGAAACAGCCTCCCATGTTCAACCTCCTATGTTGGAAAAGGAAATGGCTAACATGTTCATGAACACTCTTCCCGGACCTTACTTGGAGCGCCTAGTGGGTTGCAATGCCTCTAACTTTGCTGATGTAGTCTCTACAGGTGAGAGGGTGGAGAGCTATTGGAAGACATATAAGATCCAGAGTGGAGGTGGATCCTCATCAGGGGTGAAGAAGCCGTTCATTCAGGGACAGAAGAGGAGAGAAGGGGATGCAAGTGCCATATCTTCTTATCAGAACAGGGATAACCGAAGGGATAACTTTCAGAACTATCATCATCAACCGTATGTTGCGGCTGTGACCATTCCAACTGCAACACCACTACAACAACAACAACCCCAGCGTCAACCAGCTCAGTACCAACCACAACAACCGGGTAACAGACCCGCTTATCAACAGAGGCCAAGGACGATGGACCGGCGTTTCGACACTCTTCCAATGTTGTACGCTCATCTACTTTCTAGTCTTCAACAACTACAACTTGTGCAGTTACACACTCTGGCTCCTCCCGTTGGTAGACTTCCGATGGGTTATGACGCCAACGCTAGGTGTAGCTTCCACTCTGGGGCACCTGGCCACAATATTGAGAACTGCAAAGCTTTTAAGCACGTAGTTTAGGACCTCATAGATTCAAAGGCCATCGACCTTGCACCGGCTCCGAATGTCGTCAACAATCCCATGCCCCAGCATGGTGGTGCGAATGTTAATATGACGGAAGGGGAAGCCAGACCCGTCAAAGATGTGTTAAAGCTGAAGACTCCGTTGTTGGATATCAAGGGCTACTTGTTGAAGGTCGATGTTTTCCCCGGTTGTGGGAAGGGTTGTTTGGATTGTGCTACTTAGAGTGGAGGTTGTTTGAAGCTACAGCAGGGTATCCAGGCCTTGCTCGAGAAAGGTATCCTCCAGGTTGAAGATTTGTCTGTCCAAGAGTCTGTGGAAGGGGTTGAGGAAGAAGTGTTTGAAGATGCTACTGATGAATTCGCAGATGTTGTTCCTACTGATTCTGTAATCCATGATGGTGTATTTACTTTTTCCAATGTGGTTGATTCTGATGTAATTGAACTTGATTCCGATGTTTCGGATGCTTGCATTTCAATGAATGAGATTTCAGAGTATGATTATGATGTTGCTACTATCACCATTTTCTACCCAACTAATCAGATCAATGTACCAGAAGCACAGCCGGTGCCACCAGCGCGACCATCCACTATGTCCATCACGACCCCTGGTCCTTTACCTTTCACCAGCGAAAGGGCCATTCCTTGGCATTATGGGGGGAGTGTGTACACGCACGATCATGGGGCAGAACGACCACTAAAGGTAGAAGAGGGTCAGAAGACTGAACTTGAAGTTGAAAGCCTCGCAGTGGACAATGTTGGTGGAATCAGGCGATTCACCAGGAGTGGTAGACTGTTCTCACCACCCGTTACCCAAACTGATAGTGCTGATGCTGCGGCGAAAGCCAAAGGCAAGCAAGTCGTGAATGAGGGTGCCTCTACACCCCAGGCTGGTTCTGAGCCCACTTTCGCGAAGGATGTGGACGAGCTCTTGAGGATCATAAAGAAAAGTGACTACAAGGTAGTCGACCAGTTGATTCAGACTCCGTCCAAGATATCCATTCTCTCACTCCTATTGTGTTCAGAGGCGCACAGGGAGGCACTGCTGAAAGTCCTAAATGCTGCATATGTGCCTCAGGAGATCTTAGTGAACCAACTGGAAGGAATCGTTGCAAATGTTCATGCAAGCAACGAGTTGGGTTTTACTGATTCTGACTTAACACTAGCTGGATGCAACCATAACAAGGCTTTGCACATCTCGATGGAATGCAGAGACACCGTGTTATCTCATGTTCTGGTGGATACAGGTTCCTCTCTCAATGTGCTACCCAAGAGAGCCCTGTCAAGGTTAGAAGTAGAGGGTTTGGTCCTGAAGCCTTCAGATCTTATTGTGAGAGCCTTTGATGGTTCTAAGAGATCGGTGTTCGGAGAGGTAGAATTGCCAATTCTGATTGGATCACAAACCTTCAACACCGTCTTCTATGTGATGGATATCAGTCCTTCCTATAGTTGCCTGCTGGGTCGTCCTTGGATCCACAACGCTGGGGCAGTCTCTTCAACTTTACATCAGAAGATTAAATTCCCATTCAATGGAAGGATTATCACCGTCTGTGGTGAGGAGGATATTCTGGTCAGTAACCTGTCTACATTCAAGTATGTAGAGGTAGAAGGTGAATTTCATGAGACCCTATGTCAGGCCTTTGAGGCAGTTCAAATCAAAGACGTAGCTCCGGTGGAAGAAGTTAAAGCGGGTGCCTCTATCTCATCCTTCAAGCAGGCACAGGCCTTGGTAGATTCGGGCATTGCCCCCGGATGGGGACGTCTGCTGGTGTTACCAATGAAAGAAGACAAATTTGGGATTGGGTATCAGCCAGTTCTGACTTCTACAACTTCAACACTTCAGACTCGTCAGGGGCCGATTACTTTCTCCAGTACTGGCATCATTCAGTATGGCCAGGTCTCTGCGGTCAACGATGAAGATGGGGATAGCGATTGCGACATCGATAACTGGGTGCGTCCGAGGATCCCAGGTGAACTCATCAACAATTGGTCTTCTGAGGAGATTGTCCAAGTCACTTTTCTGAAGGAGTAATTTTCTTTGTTTATTCATGCATATCCAAATCTTACGTTCCGCCCAAGGCGTAATGACTCATTGTAGGGCTCATCTATGCGAATACCGACATTTTTTTATCATAAATAAAGGACGTCTTTTTGCATTCAAATATTTTGTTCACTGTCTTTCTATTTTTGCAATTTTTGAAAATCAAAAAATATTTGGCAATGTTTTGTTTAGTTTTTACTCTTTGTTCACACTCATAAGCACATACCATCACTCATGCAGATGCACATCACCGGATCCTATTGATAACGGTTCTGCTATGGCTCGCTTCGACTTTGAAAATCCAATCTTTCAAGCTGAAGAAGAGGGTGATGAAGACTGTGAACTCCCTGAAGAACTTACCAGGTTATTAAAACAGGAGGAAATGGTCATTCAACCGCATCAAGAGTCTGTTGAAGTGATTAATCTCGGCACCGAGGACGCCAAGAGAGAAATCAAGATAGGGGTTGCTTTGGAAGATAATGTGAAGAAAGGGCTGATTGAATTGCTGCAAGAATATGTTGACATCTTCGCTTGGTCTTATCAGGACATGCCAGGGCTTGACACAGATATTGTGGTACACCGTTTGCCTCTCAAAGAAGGTTGTCCTCCGGTCAAGCAGAAGCTCAGAAGAACAAGACCAAAGATGGCTGTCAAGATAAAGGAAGAAGTGCAAAAACAGTTAGATGCAGGGTTTCTAGCAGTCACAAATTATCCGCCATGGGTTGCAAATATCGTTCCAGTACCTAAGAAGGATGGAAAGGTACGAATGTGTGTTGACTACCGGGATCTGAACAGAGCTAGTCCTAAAGATGATTTCCCATTACCTCACATCGACGTTTTGGTGGATAACACAACTCAGTTCTCGGTATTCTCCTTCATGGATGGCTTTTCTGGCTATAATCAAATTAAGATGGCACCAGAAGACATGGAGAAGACAACATTCATAACCCCATGGGGCACCTTATGCTACAAGGTGATGCCGTTTGGTCTGAAAAATGCCGGAGCAACATATCAACGAGCGATGGTGACTCTGTTCCATGATATGATTCATCATGAAATCGAGGTTTATGTTGATGATATGATTGCCAAATCTCAAACAGAATAAGATCATTTGGTGAATTTGCAAAAACTGTTTGAGCGTTTGAGGAAATTCAAGTTGAGGCTTAATCCAAACAAGTGTACTTTCGGGGTGAGATCTGGAAAACTGTTGGGTTTTATTGTTAGTGAAAAAGGGATTGAGGTGGATCCGGCCAAAGTGAAAGCGATACAGGAAATGCATGAGCCAAGAACAGAGAAATAAGTTCGTGGTTTCTTAGGGAGGTTGAACTACATTGCAAGGTTCATCTCTCACCTAACAACCACGTGTGAGCCAATATTCAAGTTGTTGAGGAAAGATTAGGCTATCAGGTGGAATGAAGATTGTCAAAAGGCTTTCAAGAAAATAAAAGAGTATTTGCAGAATCCTCCTATCCTTGTGCCTCTGGTCCCAGGGAGACCGCTGATTATGTATTTGACAGTACTCGACAATTCTATGGGTTGTGTTCTCGGTCAACACGATGAGACAGGTAGGAAAGAGCATGCCATCTACTACCTGAGTAAGGAATTCACAGATTGCGAGTCGAGATACTCGATGCTTGAAAAGACGTGCTGTGCACTTGCATGGGCTGCTAAGCGATTGAGACAATACATGTTGTCTCACACAACCTTATTGATCTCCAAGATGGATCCAGTCAAATACATATTCGAGAAGCCAACTCTCACCGAAAGGGTTGCTCGTTGGCAAATGGTACTGACAGAGCACGATATCCAGTATACATCCCAGAAAGCCATCAAAGGGAGTATTCTGTCAGACTATCTTACTCAGCAGCCGATTGATGATTATGAGCCGATGAAGTTTTATTTTCCAGATGAAGACATCATATTCCTCAAGATGAAAGACTGTGAAGAGCCAGTTGTTGAGGAGGGACCTGATCCAGACGAAAAGTGGACTTTGTTGTTTGATGGGGCTGTCAATGCCAGAGGAAGTGGAATTGGAGCTGTCATTACTACTCCGAAAGGTGCCCACATGCCTTTCACCGCTCGTCTGACTTTTGAGTGCACAAATAATGAAGCTGAGTATGAAGCCTGTATCTTGGGTATTGAGCAAGCCATTGATTTGAGAATCAAGACTCTGGACATCTTCGGAGATTCAGCTCTAGTGATCAATCATGTGAATGGTGATTGGAACACCCTCCAGCCCAATCTGGTCTCGTACAGAGATTACACGAGAAGACTATTGACTTTCTTCACAACAGTAAAGCTGTATCACATACCTCGAGATGAGAACTAGATGGCAGATGCTTTCCACCCTATCCTCCATGATCAACGTGATTCGGTGGAACCACACTCCCAGGATCAATGTGATGTGCCTCGACAGGGCCGCGTATGTGTTTGCTGCTGAACTGGTAGTTGACGACAAGCCCTGGTATCACAACATCAAGCACTTTCTGAAGAATCAAGAGTACCCTGCAGGGGCATCCAACAATGATAGAAAGACTTTGAGAAGATTGGCAGGCAGTTTCTTCTTGAACAAAGACAATGTCCTGTATAAGAGGAACTTCGACATGGTTTTGCTCAGATGCGTGGATAGACACGAAGCAGACATGTTAATGTAGGAAGTTCATGAAGGCTCCTTCGGTACTCATGCCGGCGGACATGCAATGGCTAAGAAATTGTTGAGAGCGGGATATTACTGGATGACCATGGAATCTGATTGTTTCAAATATGCTCGGAAGTGTCATAAATGCCAGATTTATGCTGATAAGGTACATGTGCCGCCAAATCCTTTGAATGTGATGTCTTCGCCGTGGCCTTTTGCTATGTGGGGAATTGATATGATTGGAAAGATTGAGCCGACCGCCTCCAATGGGCATCGCTTCATCCTTGTTGCCATCGACTATTTCACCAAGTGGGTCGAAGCAACATCGTTCGCGAATGTCACCAGACATATGGTTGCCCGTTTCATCAAGAAAGAAATAATTTGTCGCTATGGGATTCCCGAAAGAATCATTACTGATAATGGTTCTAATCTCAACAACAAAATGATGAAGGAGTTGTGCCAAAACTTCAACATTCAGCATCATAATTCTTCCCCTTACCGCCCTAAGATGAACGATGCTGTTGAGGCGGCAAATAAGAACATAAAGAAGATTGTGCAGAAGATGGTTGTTACGTACAGAGATTGGCATGAGATGCTACCCTTCGCCTTGCATGGTGTCATACCCCAAAATTTGCCCGTTAAGTTTTCAGGACATTTTCAAGACATTCTAATCCATTTTCAAGACATTAATGTTAAAGGAACAAGGGTCCAGCGCACAGGTTACCAAATCCAAAAGATGACCTAAACTGGCATGCTCGCTAGGCGAGCAAACCCTTCGCTAGGCGAAGCCCACGCGTCATTCCTTCGCTAGCTGCTCTCCTAGCGAATCCTTCGCTACCTCACTCGCCTAGCGAGCTCACGAAATACCAGAAAATTTTGGGCTTAATTCTGAGCCCACCAAGACGCAATTATTATAAATACCAGAACTTCACACAGAGAAAGGGGAGAGAGGGACGGAGACAGAAAGAGGAGTAGAAAACCCTAACAGAGACAACCGGAAAAACCCTGGAGGCTAACGAAGAGAATTCAGAGTAACCCCCGGATACCCCGAAGGAAACTCATCTGCACAAAGGTTACCTCCGCCCAACTCAATCTGGTACAAACCATAAGAGTGATCTGCAAGTCCAACGGTGCAGTTGCAATTGCAAACAGGTTTGCCACACCCCCACTATTTTATGCTCCTAATTTGACATCTTCAAATACATGAGGCATTATGATTGAATTTCTGAATGTATCATTAGGTTTTGCACATGGGTTTAAGTATGCATGAATGTGTAACACGATATCTTGAATGTTTAACCATGTAATTTCTGTAATGGATGCCATAGGGTTTGGGGTTCCTGAAATCGCACTGTTATCAAAGAAGAACCCAGAACCCGCAGTCGTTCGCTAGCACTTCGCTGGGCGAACATGTAGCGAGGGTTCGCCAAGCCTTCGCTAGGCGAGGCAGTAGCGAACATGACAGTATTTGTTTTTCCATTTGCATTCTGATCTATTCTGTACTTGATTGACATGTTTTCTATTGCATCTATACGCTGTTTGCCTGACACTATTATTGATGTGATTCTTTTGTTTGGTGCAACTCTTGGTTGCACCCTATCTTGGTATTCTAACCCGTTTGTTGAATTTTTGTGAGGGTTCACATACTCCTGAAGAGACAGTTTGCTAGGTATTCCGCTTTATTTGTGGGATACCCTTGTGAAGATTCATTTTAATTACTTGACTGATTACATTGCCTTCAAACGTATGATCTGTGCCCTCTCTTTGTTGCCTTACGATATTACGGCCATGTCCTGCGAATGTAAAGATACCCTTAGCAAAGACCCTTCGGTTAAATCATCATAGTCCCTCGGATGTTGCCTTCAAATACATGACTTTGTCCCTCGATGACCCTTCGTGGTAGCCTACGGTTAAATGATGATCGTCCCTTCGAATGCTAAGGTATCCTTACAAATGTTGCCTTCAATGACCAATCGACGACCCTACGATGTCCCTTTACATCCGCAGGATAAGACTACTTACTTCTCAATAGTAAGGACAGTTTTACCCTCCTAAGGATAGGAAATACCTATAAAGACCTTGGTTAAGTATAACTCTTAAATGCTTGCTCGCAGCTTAAAATACTTTTCACACCTCCCACTTTTCAAAACATCTTTTAGAAAATCACCACTTGGTATACATTCGCACCAGAATCATCGCCGAGTTATATTTTTCTAAACATCTTTCAAAATCAAACGAGATAAACACTTTGTATACATTCGTACAAGAATCATTACAAAGTTAAACTCTCCTTTCAAAATATTTTCTAAACACACCACATTTCCCAAACACTTTCGCAAACAAAGAAAACATAAGTGAGTTAAGCAATTAAGAGCCCATGGATAACCATGGATACAAAGGGTGCTAACACCTTCCCTTTGTATAATGTACCTCCCGAACCCGAAATCTAGTAAAGGTCTTTCCTGTTCTTTTCCGCCTTTCCTTATTGGATAAAAGAAAAGTCGGTGGCGACTCTTGCTATCCGCGACATTGCTTTTCTTAGCAAAACACAAAAGTCAGTTCACCATATAACAGAACTGGCGACTCTGCTGGGGACTTAAAAAGAGAGGTTACCTTAAAAAAATAAAAAATAAAATAAAAAATAATAAGGTCATTTATGTTTTCGAATTGTTCCTTTGTCTGATTTACTTTTAAGGGATTGTTTGGGTATCCTATGCTTGAGTGAAAGATCCTACACCCGGATCTAGTGTACCTTAGGTAAGTAGCAAGAGATCATCGCGACTGTCCGGCGTATACTGGAATGGTTAAAATGATGGCTACGGTTAATGTGACACTTTAGATGTCCTGATGTTCCTCATGTTTACTTGAGGAAAAATTTGGCGTCTGCGTGGTGTCATCAAAGCATTAACCAGACCTTTAGAACCCTAATTGACTCATCCTAGCCATTAGAAAGTAGTGAGATAACTGACTTCGGTTCCGACTGGGGTTGGTTGATACTCGATACTACACTCTTTGAGATTGGACTTTAGGGAAATTTTGGTCAACCGCTTGGTGTTGCACTGAAGTGGACTTAAGGAAAGGTCGATGATTTGAGATCCTTCTAGAACCCGGTTACTATTCTAGGACAGGTTGAAGCAACCAAACTTCAGTTGGGAGGGTACTTACCTATGGAACTCATGCAAGCCTTAAAACCTAGGAGTGATTGCGGTGTGACTTGTTTGTGTTTGTTACTTACATAACATCATGACATCATAACATCATAACATCATGACATCATGGCATTGTACTAACCATTTCAAGGACTTAGGGATTTAACTTTGCTCTGTTAAACAGGCTATGGCTTCCAGGAAGACCATCCGGATAAATCTGGTAGCAATCTCTCCTCAACTCAAGAATTTAGTGTCAGAGCTTCCCGATCATGCTCAGTTCATCAAGAAACATGGTTCTCTCCTCAATTTAGTTACCACCGGTTTCAAAGAAGATATGATGAGAGTTCTATTCCAGTTCTTCGATCCTAAACATCATTGCTTCACCTTCCCAGATTATCAGTTGGTACCCACATTAGAAGAATTCTCCAGGCTGCTTGGGATACCTATCCTTGATCAAACACCTTTCAGTGGTTTAGAAAAGATTCCGAAGTCTGAAGAAGTTGCCGCGACTTTACACATGACAAAGTCCGACATTGAAACTAATTGAGTAACAAGAAGTGGAGTTAAGGGTTTACTTGCCAAGTTTCTGATAAATAAGGCCCGAGAGTTCCTAAAAGTTATGAATGTCCATGCTTCCGAAGATATTCTAGCACTACTAATCTATGGTTTGGTGCTATTTCCTAACCCGGATAAATTCATAGACATGAATGCTGTCAGGATATTTCTCACTCATAACCCTGTGCCCACCTTGCTTGGAGACATTTTGCATTCCCTTCATACTCGTACTATGAAAAGGCAAGGGACTCTCATGTGCTGCGTACCATTATTATCTAGGTGGTTTATTTCTCACCTTCCTCAATCAGTCTTGAAGAATGAGCAAAATTTGAAATGGTCTCAAAGGATAATGTCGCTCTCACATTCATACATCCATTGGTGTCCCCAACCCAAAGAAAATGTTATCATCATTGACCGTTATGGAGAATTCTCTAACATACCACTCCTGGGGATAAGATGAGGTATTACTTATAACCCAGCCTTAGCCCTACGTCAGTTTGGTTATGCTCGAAGAGATGGTCCACATGAAATAATTATTCAAGGCACTGTGTTTGACTATGACAACGACTCTCAAGGTCTCCGTCAAAGGTTTGTACGAGCTTGGGACATGGTGAAAAGAAGTACTTTAGGACAAAAAAACTCTATTCCTATGGAGCCTTATCTCAGATGGGTATGCGCCAGAGCTCGTGAGCTTACCATGCCATATCTTGCAATCGGACCTCTGATTGTCGAACCAAAAGTTGAAGGAGGTGCCCCTCAGATCATTCCTTATCCAGATATGCCTACCAATGTTGAAGAATTAAAGAAATCCTGGATCCAGTTGAGAGAGGAAAGGGATACTTTTGAAATTCAGTTCGGTGCAGAAAGGAAGAAAGTATTAGAGCTCACCGGCCAGCTTAATGAGGAACGAAGACTCAATGCATATCTCCGCCCCAAAAGAAGCCGTCCCTGGGAGACTTGAGCTTTCATTGTATTTTTATTATTTTTTGTAATGAACATTGATTAAAGAAATAAAATTTTCCCTCTTTTGGTGATTTACACAAAGTTAAAATCCAAAAGTCCTTGAAAACATTTCATACGTTGCATATCATAACATAACATTGCATAATAAGTATTCTAAAGGATCAATGTTCTCACGGTCTTCCTTCTAAACAGAAAGATGGCTCTCGAATAAACCGTCAAAGATCTCCAGGCTCAGAATGTTCAATTCCAGGAGATGATCTTGAACTTATCCAAGGGGCAGGAGGAGCTGAAGGCTCTTTTGCTCGAGAAGAAGAAAGACAAGAAAGCTATGAGTTACATTAACCCGGGAAGAAGGCTTAAAGGACAGGCCGCAGGAGTCAAGATTAGAATTCTGAAGGATCAAGGAGAGGAGACAGAAAATGATTCGGAAGAGGAGAATGTTGATCCCTTCAACTCTGAGGACGACAATGAAGATTATGAAAATGAACAGTACTCTCCGAAAGATGATAAGTATAAGTTGCTGGAAGAACGCATGCTAGCTATGGAGGGTCAGAAGGCGCCCGGTCTGGATTTCGAAGGCTTAGGTCTGGTCTCTGATGTGGTCATTCCCCGCAAATTCAAGGTCCCCGCTTTCACTAAGTATGATGGTGCGTCTTGTCCTCAGATGCATCTGAGAGCTTATGTGAGAAAGATTCAACCGTATACCACTGATAGGAAGCTATGGATCCATTTCTTCCAAGAGAGTCTGTCTGGCACACAATTAGAGTGGTATTATCAGCTCGAGAGCTCTAACATCCGCACCTGGACTAATTTAGCGACAACTTTCTACAAGCACTACCAGTATAATTCTGAATTGGCGCCTACTCGGCTACAGTTGCAGAATATGACTATGGGATCTAAAGAAAGCTTCAAAGAATATGCTCAAAAATGGAGAGATTTGGCTGGCAGAGTCAAACCCCCTATGACTGATCGAGAATTAGTGGACATGTTCATGGGTATACTGACTGGCCCATTCTACAACCATCTATTGGGAAGTTCCTCATCGGGTTTCACTGAACTTATATTAACAGGTGAACGTGTTGAAAGTGGCATTCGAAGTGAAAAGATACAGGTGGATACCTCTACAAGCACCAAAAAGTCCTATCAGGGGAGGAATGAATCAAATGCTGTGTACGGTCAAATGGGTCATAACAAGAAAAATCGTGACCATACTATTGGAGCAGTTACGATTGCAGTACCGCCACCTCAAAACTTCCAACACAGACAAGACAGGCCAAGAAGGCAGTTTACGAAGATCAATATGACTTTAGCACAAGCACTGCAGGGTATGCTAAAAGCAAATTTAATTACCCTCAGAGATCCTCCTGCAAATCCCAACACTACTTCTCCTCGTTATAATCCCAATGCCAGGTGTGCATATCACTCTAATAGCCCCGGGCATGATACAAACGATTGTTGGTTGTTGAAGAATAAGATTCAGGATATGATCGATGCTGGAGAGATTGATTTTGATCCTCCAGAGACTCCTAATGTCATCACTGCTCCTCTGCCTAATCATGACAAGACTGTTAATGCTGTAGAAGATGCTGATAGCGATTGCGACTTGGATAGCTGGATTTTCCCAACAATTGGTGACAGACTTAATAATTGGAAGGCTGAGGACACTATCCCGATTTCCTTTAGTCAGGAGTAATTGTTATTGCCTATTTTAGTGTTGCAAATTTTTAATTTTTACAATTGAACTTCTTAAAGCATTGTGTCTATGCCCGGGGCACAAATAGCTAATTTGTTAAGGGTTTTTTCATTTTCATAAGCATATCCACATTCAATAAATCAATGGACTTTTTGCATTCAAATATTGCGCTCTTTATCTTTCCTGTCATCTTTTAAACAAGCTATGCTTTCTTACACACACTCACGTAACAAATTGCAGATCCATATCCACTCTGGATCCCGTTGATAATAATTCTGCTACTGTTCATTATCACTTTGAAAATTCGATCTACCAAGCCGAGGATGGAAGTGAGGAAGATTGTGAAGTACCTGGAGAGCTTGCCAGACTGTTGCGGCAAGAAGAAATGACCATACGGCCGCATCGAAATTGTAAGTCTGGGTACTAAAGTGGACAAGAAAGAAGTCAGAGGTTTCTTGGGACGCTTGAATTACATTTCCCGATTTAGCTCCCATTTGACTGCTACTTGCAAACCCATCTTCAAATTACTGAGAAAAATCAAGAGATAATATGGAACGATGAATGTCAAGAAGCTTTTGACAAAATCAAGAAATATCTCCAAGAACCTCCAATTCTGATGCCACCAGTTGAAGGAAGACCTCTAATCATGTATTTGACCGTGTTAGAAAATTCAATGGGGTGTGCTGGGTCAATATGACGAGTCTGGTCGAAAAGAGAATGCAATATACCACCTTAGCAAAAAGTTTACCGACTGTGAAACAAGATACTCACTGCTCGAGAAAACTTGTTGTGCTTTGGCTTGGGCTGCTCGCCGACTAAGACAGTATATGTTGAATCATACCACTTTATTGATTTCTAAGATGGATTCTATCAAATATCTATTTGAGAAACCTGTTGTCTCCTGAAAGAGTTATCACTGATAATGGTGCTAATTTGAACAACAAGATGATTACTGAACTCTGCACGCAGTTCAAAATAAAACACCATAATTATGAATTGGCGACTTGGTAATAAAGCGTATCATTCTACCACAAGGTGATTCTAGAGGCAAATGGACTCCCACATACGAAGGGCCATTTGTAGTTAAGAAGGTATTCTCTGGTGGAGCCATGATGCTTGCTACAATGGATGACGAAGAGTCCCCGCATCCCGTGAACACGGACATAGTTAAAAAATACTACGCATGTACACCCGGCAAGTCGAAAACCTGAAAAGGCGGCTTGGGCAAAAAAGGGTATCCTGGTGGACTGAAAACCTGAAAAGGCGGTCCAGGCAAAAATTAGGGATTAAAGCGTATGACTATGTCCCGTTCTTGGTCAGCTTCACCCAAGTCAAAGGGACTGAACAAGCCAATCACTTCTATCCGACAGCAGGAGATGTGAGGCTTGAAGACATAATGACAGTAGTAGAATTAAAATCAATAGGACTTTTTCTTCATAGATTTTTCTTTGTTTTCTTGACAATTTCCTCTTACTAGGATTTTTGTCTCCTTGTACTCAAATTGCCTATTTATAGGCCCTCTTTCAAAATCGATACAATTTTATTTCCAAAAAGATGCTTTTGTTTTATTTTTCTCTATTTTGTTTGCATAAACGTCCATTGATTTACTTCGAATTAATATATGCATTTGAACATGATTGATGTTTACCGAAAATACATGCATAAAATAGAAATAGCAGTTACTAAAAGACTTTAGGGTCGAGGATAAAGTCTAACCTTGCTTTCCGATGAATCCGGTTGCTAATCCTATTCCCCACCAAAACCAGTTATTTCCTAGAAGAAATTGGCATTACTAGACAGACTGGTCATCTCTTTTATCCCCCAGCCAGGTCCTGTTGAATATTTCTACCATCAGACAAGAAATCAAGTATCCCCAGCTAAGAAAGAGTCATCAACAAAAATATCTCCAACCAGAATATGGGGATTTATGTTCCCCTGGCAAAGTTTTTCGAACGCATAATTCATTCATGCATCATTTCACATCATATACGTGCATGCAATGTTCGCATTTATTTTCAAAAGCATAAAACATCTCATGCATCATGACATGTCATGAGGCTAACTTTTTTTCAGGTTAATTATCCTCCCGATACAGTCAAAATAAAGGTTCATTCAGACGGACACCCTCATCGGTTACATTTGAGATTCAGATGCATCTTTCAGATATAATCCATATGAATGTTCATTCTGATAAGCATTCTGACATCCTCCTAATGATGGCATCTTTAAGCCCATCCCGGACATTTATCACGAATACAACATATACAAACATTATCAGATATAGCCTAACGTACAACTCATTCTGATTCAGCCTAACGTATGGCTCCTTCAACTGTTCCAATACGGTCTAGCATACGACCCATTTGGATGTTCATCTCCTCAGATACCACCTAGCGTACGGTACATTCTGAAGTGTAGTCTAGCGTATGACTACCCCTTTTATCATCAGATACAGCCTAACAGATGGCTCATTCTGCTCAGATATGATCTAGCGTACGGTCCATTCTGATCTTTATTCCTCAGATACTACCTAGCATACGGTATATTCTGAATTGTAGTCTAGCGTACGACTACCTTTTATCATCAGATACAGCCAAACGGACGGCTCATTCTGCTACTCAGATACGATCTAGCGTACGATCCATTCTGACCCTTATATCTTAGATAGAGCCTAATGTACGGCTCATTCTGCTACTCAGATACGATCTAGCGTATGATCCGGTCTGATCTTCCATCCCCAGTGAAATCACCCGCCTAATGGACGACTCAGTCTGCTACTCAGATACGATCTAGCGTACGATCCGTTCTGATCTTTACCTCTCTATATGCAGCCTAACGGACGGTTCATTCTGCAATTCAAATACGATCTAGCATATGATCCATTCTGATCCTTTATCCCCGGCAGCGTATGACCCATTCTGATCCTTATCTCATCAGGTTCAGCTCACCCTAACAACACCTAATGGATGACTCATTATACGGCCTAGCGTGCGACCCAGTATGACACCCATGTCTTCAGATATGGTCTAATGTACGACGCACTCTGAAGCCCCTATCATCATACTTTCTGGATGGCATCTCTAAGCCCATCTCCATCAAGACTAACTTCTAATTAACAAGCGCAAATTTTTGGGGCATTCTAAGTGTTCAATAATCTTCCACCTCCAGATCACGAATGGCATACATACCATTCTAACTCTCTCGGTTTATGAATATTGAACAGGGGCAACTGTCATACCCCAAAATTTGCCCGTTAAGTTTTCAGGACATTTTCAAGACATTCTAATCCATTTTCAAGACATTAATGTTAAAGGAACAAGGGTCCAGCGCACAGGTTACCAAATCCAGAAGATGACCTAAACTGGCATGCTCGCTAGGCGAGCAAACCCTTCGCTAGGCGAAGCCCACGCGTCATTCCTTCGCTAGCTGCTAGCCTATCGAACCCTTCGCTACCTCACTCGCCTAGCGAGCTCCCGAAATACCAGAAAATTTTGGGCTTAGTTCTGAGCCCACCAAGACGCAATTATTATAAATACCAGAACTTCACACAGAGAAAGGGGAGAGAGGGACGGAGACAGAAAGAGGAGTAGAAAACCCTAACAGAGACAACCGGAAAAACCCTGGAGGCTAACGAAGAGAATTCAGAGTAACCCCCGGATACCCCGAAGGAAACTCATCTGCACAAAGGTTACCTCCGCCCAACTCAATCTGGTACAAACCATAAGAGTGATTTGCAAGTCCAACGGTGCAGTTGCAATTGCAAACAGGTTTGCCACACCCCCACTATTTTATGCTCCTAATTTGACATCTTCAAATACATGAGGCATTATGATTGAATTTCTGAATGTATCATTAGGTTTTGCACATGGGTTTAAGTATGCATGAATGTGTAACACGATATCTTGAATGTTTAACCATGTAATTTCTGTAATGGATGCCATAGGGTTTGGGGTTCCTGAAATCGCACTGTTATCAAAGAAGAACCCAGAACCCGCAGTCGTTCGCTAGCACTTCGCTGGGCGAACATGTAGCGAGGGTTCGCCAAGCCTTCGCTAGGCGAGGCAGTAGCGAACATGACAGTATTTGTTTTTCAGTTTGCATTCTGATCTGTTCTGTACTTGATTGACATGTTTTCTATTGCATCTATACGCTGTTTGCCTGACACTATTATTGATGTGATTCTTTTGTTTGGTGCAACTCTTGGTTGCACCCTAGCTTGGTATTCTAACCCGTTTGTTGAATTTTTGTGAGGGTTCACATACTCCTGAAGAGATAGTTTGCTAGGTATTCCGCTTTATTTGTGGGATACCCTTGTGAAGATTCATTTTAATTACTTGACTGATTACATTTCCTTCAAACGTATGATCTGGGCCCACTCTTTGTTGCCTTACGATATTACGGCCATGTCCTACGAATGTAAATATACCCTTAGCAAAGACCCTTCGGTTAAATCATCATAGTCCCTCGGATGTTGCCTTCAAATACATGACTTTGTCCCTCGATGACCCTTCGTGGTAGCCTACGGTTAAATGATGATCGTCCCTTCGAATGCTAAGGTATCCTTACAAATGTTGCCTTCAATGACCAATCGACGACCCTACGATGTCCCTTTACATCCGCAGGATAAGACTACTTACTTCTCAATAGTAAGGACAGTTTTACCCTCCTAAGGATAGGAAATACCTATAAAGACCTTGGTTAAGTATAACTCTTAAATGCTTGCTCGCAACTTAAAATACTTTTCACACCTCCCACTTTTCAAAACATCTTTTAGAAAATCACCACTTGGTATACATTCGCACCAGAATCATCGTCGAGTTATATTTTTCTAAACATCTTTCAAAATCAAACGAGATAAACACTTTGTATACATTCGTACAAGAATCATTACAAAGTTAAACTCTCCTTTCAAAATATTTTCTAAACACACCACATTTCCCAAACACTTTCTCAAACAAAGAAAACATAAGTGAGTTAAGCAATTAAGAGCCCATGGATAACCATGGATACAAAGGGTGCTAACACCTTCCCTTTGTATAATGTACCTCCCGAACCCGAAATCTAGTCAAGGTCTTTCCTGTTCTTTTCCGCCTTTCCTTATTGGATAAAAGAAAAGTCGGTGGCGACTCTTGCTATCCGCGACATTGCTTTTCAAAGCAAAACACAAAAGTCAGTTCACCGTATAACACATGGGTACCGTACTTCAGTACGTACATCGACCAGGGCAACCCCTTACTCCCTTGTGTATGGGATGGAAGCAGTCATACCTGTTAAAGTGGAGATTCCTTCTCTAAGAGTCCTGTTGGATGTCAAGTTAGACGAAGCTGAATGGATTCGGACAAGGTTCAATGAGTTGAGTCTTATCGAAGAGAAGCGAATGGCAGCCATTTGTCATGGGCAATTGTATCAAAGTCGGATGAAGAGAGCCTTTGATCGGAAAGTGCGTCCTCGATGTTTCCAAGTTGGAGATTTAGTGTTGAAAAGGATCCTTCCTCCTCAGACACATCATAGGGGCAAGTGGACTCCTAACTATGATGGACCGTATATTGTCACCAAGGTTTTTGATGGTGGGGCCTTAATGCTTGCAACTATGGACGGTGAAAACTTCACTTCCCCTGTGAACTCAGACACAGTTAAAAAATACTTCGCATAAAATAGACCCGTTGGACAGTAAAAAGAATAGTCCAGGCAAAAATGGGCATCCCGACGAACCAAGAAAATGAAAAGGTTCGGGCAAAAATTAGGGATTAAAAATGAAAAGATCGTACACCCGGTAAGTTGAAAACCTGAAAAGGCAACTTAGGCAAAAATGGGTATCCCGGTGGATTGAAAACCCGAAAAGGGCGATCCAGGCAAAAGTTAGGGATTAAGCGAATGGCTGTGTTCTGAGTAGTTCTGAATATCATCCCATATCGATAACTGGAAACTTTCGAAAGGTAGGAAACAATCTAATCACCTTTTTTTCGGAAAGCTGATCATCTGGAGGATCTTGAAGATGAGTGAGTCATAGCAGAAGGGGAACCCGATAGGAATCCATTTCACATTGCCATTAGATTAATTTCTGTTTTTATCTTTTATGGGATTACCTCTTTTCAGGGATTGCTTCCTGATGTAAATGCCTATTCAGAGGCCATTCAATCAATAAAATCATGTTATTCAGTACATTTCTGTGTTCATTTTCATTCTACTGTTTTGTTTGTAAAAATGACGTCCGAATTTTTGATAAACATTGCATCATGAAACATAAAAGCTTTACAGGTACACGCTTAGTAAACATTTCAAATTGCTGTAAATTTTAAGTGCTTTGGATCGTCTATTCAGAATAGGTATACTCGGGGCATTTCCTTAAGGCACCCAGCAGATGATCGCATATGTTTTTCTTCAATAGTTGGTATTTGGTATCTCATCCCTGCAGAGCTGATCAAAGCATTGGATTCTTCAATCCCCAGCAGGCTCTCACTGCTGTACCTCCCCCAAGCGGTTGTTTCAGAATATACACTCCCCAGCGGAGTTGACAGTGCCAGATTGTATCTTCCCAGCAGAAGCGGCTGCTCCTCAGGGTTCGATGCCAGATCGATGATCTCGACGCCAGATCCATGGTCTCTTTCCTTGAAGCAGAATCTCGGTACCGTATCGGTGTTTGCTTCCCCTGCTAAGTCGTCTCTCTCGCAGATTATGGTTTCCAGAACCACTATCGCTTTCCCCAACAACAGGTTTTCAGTGTCGTTCTCTCCCCAGTCAGAGTCTCGGTATTTCGTCATTGCTAGAACACCGTGTGGCGGGTCATTTCCCCTCAGAGTTCTTTGCGCTGTGCATCTCCAATAGCCTTGCTAGGGTCCAGAAGATGGTGATCATTTCCCCAGCAGATTCCCTTGCCTCGGCTTGGCATTCTACCTAACATTTTGCATCCCTGCATGTAGAATCATATTGCATTGCATCCTCCCAAATCGCATAGCATTTCCATTTTCATGGAGCATTATGCCATTGAAAAATTCAAACATACGCATGTAAGCATAAAACATTCTCGGTATCCCAAGTGATAAGCCAGAAGTTGTTTCCAGTACTCAGACTGAGGATTGTTCATGACTTACCTTTATTATCGCCAGCAAGTGTCATTGGCCCATGCACCGCCTCTATTATCTTTCCCTATTTCTGCCGATGCTGACAAGCATGAAGTTTTTCCGGTATTCAGACCGAAGTGGCATTCAGGCCAATTTTCCGATGTTCAGATCGAAGAAGTTTCTGACATTCAGGTCGATGCAACTTGCGGCATTCAGGCCAATTTTCCGATGTTCAGATCGAAGAAGTTTCCGACATTCAGGTCGATGCAACTTGTGGCATTCAGGCTAGTTTTCCGATGTTCAGATCGAAGAAGTTTCCGACATTCAGGTCGACGCAACTTCTGGCATTCAGGCCAGCCTCTCGGTGTTCAGACCGATATTAATAATCTCATATCTTCCGATGTTCAGATCAAAGTCATTTCCAGTATTCCGACTGATGAGCGACATTCAGGCCATGGTTATTTTTATGTTACCATTTATTTTGGTATCCAGGTTAACATTCTTTTTCGGTATTCAGACTGACTCTCACCGTACCAGTCAGATTCTTCTTTCAAGACCACCTCTTTGCCGATTCTGACAGGCATTGTTACTTCACTTCACTTCAGTGCAAATTTTCGGGCTTTTATTGTATTCAATCCCTTGATACCTCGAAAGTGCGAAAGCCGCTGCTATCTTCTTTTCGGGTCACCAGTTGATTGAATAGGGGCAGCTGTAATACCTCAAAATTTGCCCCCCTCATTCATGCATTCATTTTTAGGTCATTTAACATTTCATATTGCATTTCATCATGTCAATCGGAATTAGATCCAAGAAGCTTGAATATCATCCAAGACACTTTGTGGGTCCTATCTAGGTGATCAGTCAACACAAGAGAATTGCTTGAGATACTTCCAACATGTTCAAATGGGGTCTATTCATTAGTCAAAACGTTAATCTTGAAAGAGCAAAAGTTTATTCATGAGCTGTCATGCTCGCTAGGCGAGCAGAATGGATCGCCTAGCGAGTCCCAAGAAAAGCCACCAGAATCAGGCAAATTTACCGAGATAACCCACTTTTTCGAAGAAATTCCCAAAATAACCCAGTTTTCAAAAAATTTCCCAATCTACCCCACATTTAGGAGGAGGCGCCAATTGGATTGGCGACCCCTCTTAAAAATTGCAAGGAGGCGCCAATTGGATTGGCTAGGGCACCTGCCCTAGCCAATCCAATTGGCGCCTATGTGTAATTTTTAAGAGGGGGCGCCAATCCAATTGGCGCCTCCCTTAAAAAAGCCTCAAATGAAAAAACTTCCAACATGAAAGTTGTAGATCTTTTCAAGACAATGAATTTGAATATAAATTGTGCATAATTTGGATTTTTTATGAGAAAGTTATGGGTAGTTGAAGTTGGACTTTTGAGTTTTTTAACTGTTATCTGACCGATAATGTTTTGTATTATTGCATGTGTTTCTTTTAGGAATATGAATTTTTGTCCAACATAACATTTGAAGTAGACATTTTAAATTTTCCAATGCAATTGGTCCCACCTCAAAATAATTAAAAATGAGTGAGTTAGGTCTTTGCGAACTTCACCCAAAATTAGGGTTTATGTCAAAATAAGTGTATGTGAATTTTGCCAAAAGGGACCAACTTCAAGCCCTTTAGTTTGAATGATAAAAGCCTAAAATGACAAAACCTTCAACATAAAAGTTGTAGATATTTTAAAGATAATGAATTTGGACTAAAGTTTTGCATCATTTGCAATTTTTATGAGAAAGGTATGGGCACCTGAACTTGGACTCTTTGACATTTTGTCTGTTATCTGACCTATAATGTTTTGTATTATTGCATGTGTTTGTGTTAGAGTTATGAATTTTTTTCCAACATAACAAGTGAAGTAGACATCTTAAATTTTCCAATTCACTTGGTCCCACCTCAAAATAATTAAAAATGAGTGAGGTAGGTCCTTGCGAACTTGACCCAAAATTAGGGTTTCTGTCAAAACATGTGTATGTGAATTTTGCCAAAAGGGACCAAATTCAAGCCCTTCAACATAACAATAACAAGTCCTTGAATTAGGGTTTCTGACCTATAAATTTTTGTATTTTGATATGTGTTTATTTTAGAATTATGAAAGAAACCTAATGTTTGGAGTTTACACAAAGATAAATTTGACATAATACAAATTGATATTAATAAAATTTGGATTTTACACAAACAATCCTAATGGTGATGACCGGGATCACCTAACCGACCTCCGGTCCCACATCCCCTAGCTACCCTAACCCTTGGCCCTAACCCACGTTGACGATTCTGCACCCGTGTTTGTTTATCTGATGGTCCAGGAGCGTCATTACCTCCTACAGGAGAAGATCCGTTGAGGTATTCAGCCAACTCAGCATAGTCTTCAGTATTCAATGATGGTGTACCGGCGTAGCTGAGCTCATGACCCATGCCAGAGAAGTTGGGGTGTGGTTGACTCATGGATGGGCGACCGGGACGGTTGAAGGGAGACATGGGTGACAATGATGGGTCTAGGAACGATTGGAAAGGTTGTTGGGGTGTTTGGAAAGGGTATGGTTGTGGGATGTTTTGGTATTGTGATGTTTGGGGTTCTTGGCTACGGTAGGAGGAGGGGCGGTTAGTGTTTTGGCTAAGGCGACTTTGGTAGGGTGATGGTGTGGGTGCGAAGCGATGTTCGGTCGAAGGTTGATGGTCCATTTGTTGGTGGTGGTATGGGTGATGTTCTTGGTTTTGGGGTTGGGTGAATGGCATGTTTTGGTTGTATGTTTGTGTGTTTGTGGAACGGAAAGTTTGTCGGATAGGTGGTTGTGAGTAACCGGGCTGAGAATGTTGTTGGGGGTTAGATGTTGATCCTTCTTGTGTGTAACTTGTCTGGCGTGGGTCGTAGAGGTACATATCATCGGCGATGAATTGAAATCCAACTGATCTATACCAAGTCATATAAGTACGACTTAGTTTTACCTCATTTGGCATGACTGCGTCAGTTAAGACATGGTCATGACGGTGCTTCCACTTGCGACACTCTGATCTTGCGAAGGTTTGCCAAGGGTTGTAGTTCCATTGGTCGTTCACTTTACGCATATGCCATTCTCCTAGGCTAGCTGGGGGATCTGGGATATTCTGGACCATACCAAACTGCAGCTTCACACGATCGGTGTTGTGCAGCTTCACTGTTGTGAACCGTATTATCGGTGTGCATGTTGTCCATACGGCTGCGTCTTCAGGGTTGATCTGATGCTCATGATCCATATTAAGGTATGGACGCCAAATGAACTGAAATGTTAAAGACGATAGGATTTAAATGAATGTAGAAAAAGTCAATATAATATGAAGAAATAATGAAATTATTTTGCTTACGTCTGCCGGTCGAAGGTGATCCAACAGGTTGCGATATTGAGTAATACAGTGTCTCGGACATCTGCTGTAATTCATACCGCGTGCCGACCATCTACACCAAAAAGTTAAAATAAATTAGTTATGGGTAATAAACTGTAAGGAAGGAAGTAAAGATATAACAATTTAAACAACTTACTTTTTTGCATATGGAAAAGTGAAGGGGTTGTTATTGACCGGTGCTAGAGACGGTAGTCTTGACCATCCCCATGCTTGTAGCAAAACAGCACATCCAGAAAATGTAGAAGTATCTTTGTGGGAGTTTTTGCACAACGAACTATAGAGATAGGCTAGACATGCGGATCCCCAACTATAACTACCTATTCTATCTATATGTCTAAGTAAAGGTAAGTACATAATATGCATGCTAGAACCACTACCTTCGGGAAATAAAAAGGATCCTAGTAACAACATAATGTAACACCTAGTTTTGATGATTCGAGCATCTTCGGTAGAATGCTCATCTAAATAAAAACTATTATAATATGAATTTAGGCGTGAAAGTAGTATACCTTGTCCCCTAGAATTATCATCTAACAAATCAGTGTTTAAAAGCTCCATGCAAATTGAATTTGCATAGTTGGTCTTACCATTAACTGCTTTGCCTTCAATTCGTAGTCCTAAAAGCATGTAGACGTCTTCTAACGTCACGGTACACTCACCGGTTGGAAACCAAAATGTGTGTTTCTCTGGCCTCCATCTTTCGCATAAGGCTAGAATGAACTTGTTATCTATAGACCAAGACATAATTTTGCTAATGTGACCAAAACCGGCGAGTTCAACATAAGGTTGAATCATCGGGTCCATTGGGACAAATTTGTGGACTCAAGTTCGAAACCTTGAGACATCCTATAATAGAAATAATGTAACACTTCACTAAGTCGATATTTCAAAATAAAATGGGGTTGGTGGAGATGAAACATAAAAAATAAGTATAAGAAAAAACTTACGTATGTCGCGATGTTTGCAACTGTTCCTCTGTGTGCTTCGCCCATTGTGAGTAAAGACATATTGTTGGGGAGTTGGTGTAGATGAAAATAGAAGATTTTGTTGAAGATGAAATTGTAAAAGAAGTAATGTAGATGAAGTAGTGAGAATGTTGGTGTGGAAGAATTGTTGAAGGAGTGGATGAATTTATAGGCAAATGGAGGAGTGCATAAAAAAATGTGTTTGCATGGTGTCTCCACCTCATTTGGCGACCATGTACAATATTAAAGAGGGGGCGCCATTCAAATTGGCGACACCATAGGGTACATGCATGCAAGGCTAGTTCTGAATGCTTGGTTTCGAGGACTGACTCCATGGGGGCGCCATTCAAATTGGCGACCATGTACAAGCCTTAAAGGTAGGCGCCAAACCAATTGGCGCCACCTTCTGCATGTCTGACACGTGGCATTGTTGTCTCCTGCATGCTGAACAACTCACTTATGGATGGCTTGCATGATTGACACATTATCTCTGACCATCTTAGGTGTCCGACACGTGTCTGTCTTGTCTCCTGCATGCTGATGACTACCTTCTTGATAGCTTGCCTGGTTGACACATCAAGTCACACTGTCTTGCAGGATTGACACATCATCTCAGACACTTGGCTATCTAGTATCCTGCATGCTGAATACTCACTTCTGTCTTGACTAGCTAGCATGATTGACACATCATCTCTGACCATCTTAGGTGTCCGACACGTGTCTGTCTTGTCTCCTGCATGCTGATGACTACCTTCTTGATAGCTTGCCTGGTTGACACATCAAGTCACACTGTCTTGCAGGATTGACACATCATCTCAGACACGTGGCTCTCTAGTATCCTGCATGCTGAATACTCACTTCTGTCTTGACTAGCTAGCATGCTTGACACATCAACTCACACTGTCTTGCATGACAGACACATCAACTCACACTGTATTGCATGACAGACACCTCATCTCTGAAATTACTTGCATGCTTGACACAATATCTCAGAGTAGCTTCAATGTGAGACACTGATACCATCTATTTAAGTGTCTTACTATCACATTCATCTGCACTTGCAAAATACTTTTCATCTCCAAAATACTTTTCATCTTCACTCACATTCATCTGCACTTGAAAAATACTTTTTATCTCCAAAATGTCATCTTCATCATTATACAGTATCAACGTTCACTGCAACGGTGAAACTTTTGAGTCTGAGCTTCATGGTTTTTGTTTTAGAAACAATGATACCATTAAAGTGACAATGAAGAGAAATGCAACCTTTTTGCATTTCAAAAAAAGAATACAATCCTTTATAGCATCAGGTATTGTGTCAAACATGACATATCAGAATCCTATATTTTTTGAGAATGGTCAATGCAAGTTTTTCCCCCTAAAGATACGAGACGATGATGTTGAAAGCATGTTTCTTAGTCATGAACATTCAGGCATGGATTGTATCGAGTTGTACATTACTATACAACCATGTATACCGTCTCAACAGTCTCAACTAACCAATCAGGATCCAGCTGGTGAAGATGCTGCAGATGATGCACAATGGTCAGATGAACTCAACCCAGAAGCCGAAGTAGAGGTCGACGTTGTTGATGAAGAAGAAGAGGAGACTGAGGTACAGGTTGATCACATCCTGAACAACGACGATGAAGATGAGGCTCAACCACCACCAATACCTCCTACTCATGCCTATAATCCTCCTCAACATATGACAAATATGGATCTTCACGATGATGAAACGTCCGACATTGTCTTCTATAATCCGTATCCGGGACCAGTAGGCGAATTAAAGGTGGGAGACATGTTTCGTACCAAAGAGGAATGTGTCTTGGCAATAAAAAAATACCATATGAACAACTTTGCTGACTTTACAGTGAAACGCACTGACTCTAGAAGGTATGTTATCGAATGTCGTAACATGCTTTGTAAGTTTCGTTTGGCTGCATCTTACAAGAAGAAAAATGACTCTTGGGAGATCGCCTCAATAGACCCACCACACAGTTGCGTTGCAACTAACGTTGAACAAGATCACCGTAAACTGAGCACAGCTTTGATATGTCAAGACATTCTGCCATTGGTAAATAAAGACCCATCAGTGAAGGTGAGTATAATTATATCCCATATTCGAACAACATATAATTATACTCCATCTTACAAGAAAGCATGGATTGCGAGGACAAAGGCTGTTGAGCAGGTTTTCGGCAACTGGGAGGACTCATTCAAGGAATTACCATGGTTTTTATGGGCACTAAAAACTTATGTCCCAGGAACTGTGGCAATTCTGGAGGCAGTGCCAGCAATGATTCCAAACGGAACCTGTGCTACAGGTAATAGAATATTTCACCGTCTTTTTTGGGCATTTGACCCGTGCATCAAAGGTTTCGCTTTCTGTAAACCTCTCCTGCAAATTGATGGCACTTGGTTATACGGAAAATACAAGGGTACTTTGCTCATGGCAGTTGCACAAGACGGTAACAACAATGTATTTCCCATTGCCTTTGCTCTTGTTGAAGGTGAAACGGCTGGTGGATGGGGTTTCTTTCTTCGACATCTCAGAACGCATGTCGCTCCACAAGCCAATCTATGTTTGATTTCTGATAGACATGCTGCCATCGAAAGTGCCTACAAGTACCATGACAACGGATGGCATGATCCTCCTTCTACACATGTCTACTGTATCAGACACATTGCACAAAACTTCATGCGTGCTATAAAAGATAAGAATCTTCGCAAGAAGGTGGTGAATGCTGGGTATGCTTTAACCCATGTCATTGCAGCATGCGCTTATACTCGTCAAGACGCTTACACCCATTTATCTGATGTGTACAAGGCCAGCACCATCATGAATGTATATAGTCAAAGCTTTTCAGTACTACCAATGGAGGATTACTGGCCTCCATATGAAGGAGATATTGTTTGGCACAATGAAGAGATGCGTAGAAAGAAGAAAGGAAGGCCAAACAACACACGTATCAGAACAGAGATGGATTCCACAGATAAAATGATAAGATTATGTAGTCTTTGTCGTCAACCAGGACACAACAAAAACAACTGTCCCAATCAAGGAGCATCATCTAGATCTTAAGATTTTTGTAACATTTTATCTAGATCTTAAGCTTTTTGTAACATTTTATCTAGATCTTAAGCTTTTTGTAACATTGTATTTCTGTAACAATCAATCATTATATATCATTAAGTTCTTGTTACAACGAGTTTCATAACAAACAACAGTACAAAACATCTGAAAACATAAATAATTCTAACTGATTACAACAATCAAATTAATGTCGTCTGGACCGAACATCATTTCCCTAGCATCCTTATCAGTCTTCATTCGCACCCAACCAAAGATACTGTCAAGTCTCTCAATACTTCTGGTTTTTTCCCCTTCTGGTATTTTCCCGTCTAACCATCGAACCAGCTCCCTCTTCAGTTGATCTAACATGGTGATGTTCCAAAACAGCATCAGCAATTGAGGTTTGTCTCTCGCATAAATCACCTTACCGTATCGGCGACGAACACCAAACATGATAGCCAAATGATTATATGAGTTGTGGAACAATAGGTCACACAACGCATCTATTTATAAGACAAAAAAGGCATTTTATGAGGGACTCGCCAATTGAGTTGGCGCCTCCTTTTAAAACCTACACATAGGCGCCAATTGGATTGGCTAAGGCACCTGCCCTAGCCAATCCAATTGGCGCCTCCATTCAAGTTTTAACAACAGTCGCCATATGAACAACTTTCATGTTCATCAAAAATTCATTTGAAACTTGGAAGCTCATCATTCATTTCAAAACATTATAGGTCATTTTGACAGAAACCCTAATTTTGGGTCAACTTCGCAGGGACCTAACTCACTCATTTTTAATTATTTTGAGGTGGGACCAAGTGCATTGGAAAATTTAAGATGTCTACTTCAAATGTTATGTTGGACAAAATTTCATAACTCTAAAATAAACACATGAAATAATGCAAGACATTATAGGTCAGATTACAGTTGAAAAACTCAGAAGTCCAACTTCAATTGCCCATAAATTTCTCATAAAAAATCCAAATGATGTAAAATTTATATCCAAATTCATTGTCTTGAAAAGATCTACAACTTTCATGTTGGAAGTTGTTTCATTTGAGGCTTTTTTAAGGGAGGCGCCAATTGGATTGGCGCCCCCTCTTAAAAAATACACATAGGCGCCAATTGGATTGGCTAGGGCAGGTGCCCTAGCCAATCCAATTGGCGCCTCCTTGTAATTTTTAAGAGGGGTCGCCAATCCAATTGGCGCCTCCTCCTAACAGTGGGGTAGATTGGGAATTTTCCTGAAAAGTGGGTTATTTTGGGAATTTCTTCGAAAAAGTGGGTTATCTCGGTAAATTTGCCCCAGAATCACCTACGCTCAGAGGAATTTCTTGAACTGTCATGCTCGCTAGGCGAAGCCCACGCGTTTTGAAAATAAAAATAAAAATAAAAATAATAAAATAAAAAAAAAATAAAAAAACGAAAAAAAAAACGAAAAAATAATAAAATAATAATAATAAATAAATAAATAAATAAATAAATAAATAAATAAATAAATAAATAAATAAATAAATAAATAAAATATAACAGAAAAATCTTGGACTTGGACCTCTCTCATTTGAGCCCACAAAGCCACGAAAATCAGGTTATAAATTCTAAAAACAAATTCGGTGAAGAAACACTAGAGAGATTCTAACTAATTCAGAGCAACCTCCAGAGACTGAAGGGAACTCATCTGCAAAGAACCAATTCCCTCTCATATAAACCCTAAGATTGTTCTGCAAAGCCAACGGTGCAATTCAATTTCAATCGATCCTCCCCAATCAGGTATGCCCTATTTCCACTACTTTATACCTTCAACCTGAAATTTCGGAATGTATGAGGTATTATGGGTGAATTTGGAAGAGTGTGTATCGTTAGGTTTTGCATGTGGGCACATGTTTTAGTATGTATGTCATGTCTTGATGTGTGGATCCTTGCCCCCTGACTTTGAATTTTGATACCCTTTTGATGCATGTGTTTGACAAGAGGTTTAGGCCTCCTACACTTGGTTGCTTTTTGTGAGCTCTTTTTGTGAATTTTAATGGCATGATTCATGTGTTTACATTTTGATTTGGGGTAACTCTTGATTGCACCCCATCTTGTCACTCTAACATGTTTGTTGAGTTTTTTTGTGAGTGCTCACATGACTCCTGAAAGGATAGCTTGCTTGGCATTCCACTTTATTTATGGGATACCATTTGGAGATTTATTCCGATTACCTGTATTGACTTGCTTTCTTTGATGGTGCTAGCTCGAGAGATCTCTGGGTTTCTTATTTCTTTAGCTGTTATTACTTCAGATCTTTATCCGTGTGGTAGATCTCTTGATCCTTTATCTTTCCCGCATTTTACCGCTTTCTTAGCTGGAAGACCTCAATAGGAGGCAATGTTTTCTTTTGTTTATTTACTTTTGTGCCCAAAGACCTCCAAGAAGAGGCATCAGTGCTAAATACCTCCCCGAAGAGGCAATTGACAGATAAAAGGGATTAGCAGTCAATCCCCCGTTATTCAGTATGTCGTTCTTTATGCTCGCACTACGTGTCGATGCTTCAGAACAAAAGCCCAAGATCTTTTGTCCGGTCAGTCAGTGGAGAGGGTTCCACCTTTCTGAATCCCCACTTTTTGTCATAAGCTCACCCCGTCCAGGGTTAAGAGCTATGAGGTCTTATCCTCATTACCCTTTTGATCTGCTCACCCTGACGTTCAATGTCAGTGGTTAAGAGCCCGTTTGATTACCCTTCCATGGCTTGTTTGTCGAGGTTGATATAACCCCTCTTGACTAAAGCCCTACCCATGTATGTTTGAGCTCCCTTGGTGGCATTTTACTTTATGCATGTTTGTTTTGTATGGTGTGATCGTCTCCCCATAGGATTGTTAGGCTTCGTATAGTCTCCCGTTTGCATGTTAATTAAGGTAGCACGGTTCCTTCGTCTAGGACTTCCTTTTTGCATGAGCATTCCTAAAACACAAACCAACTCATTGATTTTTCTTCTCCTAAGAACACGTTAACTCCTTCTGCTACAGGCGAGTAAGTCTCCAAAGGTCGAGCATCCGGTAGATTGCGTAGTAACGTCGTTCACCCCAAAACACAACCCTTAACCCGTAGGTAGCCGAACTACGACTTGCTCTGATTCTCATTCCAGATGAGATACGTAGGCATAAGACGCGATGTCTTAGCGAGCACACTCCTCTTTAACCCATAGGTAGCCGAGCTACGAAGACTCTGATTCTCATATTCAGATGAGATACGTATGCAGTGGATGCGACATCCGTGCGAGTCATTTTCTTTTTACCCCCTCTTTTAGCAAATAGTACATTAGATAAACCCACACCCTTTAGACAAGAACAACAAAAGTGGATCCCGTAGGGTACTACGGATGCGTAGGGGTGCTAATACCTTTCCTTTGCATAATCGACTCCCGAACCCAAGATTTGGTTGCGAGACCTTGTCTTTTCCTTTCCTTTCTCCAGGTTTACTTCGAGCGTTTCCTTTCCCTCCTTTGGGATGAATAACGAGCGGTGGCGACTCTTCTGTCATTTCTTTTCTCGCCGGTTGTTTTTTCGCATCTCCTTTTTCAGGCTGCGACAATAGGCAAAGTCAAAGCTTCCAACTGTAGGAAATAACACTCTGCACAGGAGAAGTCTTCCAAGGAGAAAACAATATTGACATAAGGAAGATGCAGAAAATCTGTCAGGGAGTTTCCATCAACTCTCTAGGGGACATGTGATTTAATAACAATAAGATCCGCCGGAGAAGAAACTCTACTGGGGAGGCTTATCAAGGGATGATGTGAAACTCTGTGGGGAACAACCACCAATCAGATGTACATCGATCAAAACACTCCCTTTTATCTGCCAGAGAGGAAACTCTACAAAGGGGAATAATAGCATTTTGTTCCACCGGGGAAGGAAATAAACATTTTCACCACCAGCTCTTAATGCTAGAAGAAATCTTCAGACTCGGAGGAGATACAAACATCAAACTCTAATCTGGCAACCCTAATGGGGACAAGCTGTAAATGCTCTTAAGGAAACTGCCCTTGCTGGAGAAATTGAAATGAATCCTTCATCAACAAGCGACATGCCGGGGATACCTCTTTTCAAAATAGATGAAATGGGGAATAAACCCTTCATCCACTACACTAGGCAACTTCCTGTTGAGGAGATAATTATTTGGAAAGATAGCTCTGCAGGGAACACATGCCTACTCTGTTAGAGTTTCTTACTCAGGTTAGGGAAAGACAATCTTCCTCGTTGTAGACCCTAATTTTGACCCTAAGATCACTCATGGCATCATATCATTGCTCATTGCATTGCCTCAAGGATCAGAGCATGATTGGCTCCTTAACCCTAGGGGTGGGACTTGTGTGAGTGTTTTGAGACCACCAAGCATGCTTGTATTGTATATTATTACTTTTCTTATTTTTTTATTACTAACCAAAAGAACAAAAATATGTCACTAACTCTTTTTGTTTTGAAGCTCAAGTGATCATGTGCTCCAATGCCCCTAGAAGGCTCCTAAGCTCAAAGAAATGGCTAGATGAAGATGAGAACAAGAATGACAATGGTCCACAAAGTTCCTAATCATCATATATGTCTCCCAAGTATCTCAATTTTCCAATTTGATCAAGATAACCCAAAGGGCTTGAGGTTTGTTTCCCAAGGAAACCCTAATTCAACTGTGCTTTGACTGAGCCTTGCTCATGAAGCAACCTCAAACTATGATCAAATTTAATCAAGGGAAGTTCTTTCATTCACTATTTTATGCATATATGAGCCTATGTGAGGCCCCTCAATCATTTATTCATCAAGATTTGAAGTTTGGCCTTGAGAAGTTGACCAGTCAAGTCATCTGACTAAACTGAAGATCACTGAGATACAACTTTTAATGTATTTGTCAAATGAAGATGACCCCAAGATAAACAATGTTCTTAAGAACCACATGAATAACTTTCATTTTCATCAAAAAACCATTTGAAACTTGGAAGGTCATCATTCATTTCAAAACATTATAGGTCATTTTGACTGAAACCCTAATTTTGGGTCACCTTCCCAAGGACCTAACTTCCTTAATTTTTATGATTTTGAGGTGATACCAAATGCATTGGAAAGATTAAGATGTCTATTTCAAAAGTTATGTTGGACAAAAGTTCATAATTGTAGCGGGGTGTTCGTTACCTTTAGATTTATTGACTAAATCAAAAGTAAATCATACAATTCGAGTCGCCACCGCACTTCTATTTATCCAAAGGAAAGGTTAGAAAGCGAACAAAAACCGAGAAGATTTATCAAATCAAAAACTAATAAAAATGTCAGAGATCGGGGTAAGGGGGCTGGTTATGCAATGGGAAGGTTTTAAGCACCCAAAACATCCTAGGTACTCCTAGGGAGCCCTTTTCATAATTGTTGTAAGGTAGGTTGGTATTTGTGAAAATTGTTTGTGCAAACATGATTGGGGAAATGAGAGAAGACCGTATAAATTATTTACAATTTTGTGTTTGAATGGATAAACCCACTGCCTACGTACCATCTTAAAAAATATTAGGATCAAAACCTCGTAGTTCGGGATAAAAATCTCAAAATAAGTTGGTGAATTGATTGGTCCAAAAGCCTTAAGGTCTTTTGTTATCCAAGGGAGAAAACTCAACCTAAAACCACAAATCCACCATGTGAGGATAGCTTCAACATGCTAGTGAGGGGTTAACCCTATAATAAGCATGGAAGTCTTATTGTCCATCACTAAGGATATAGGTGAGTATTATATCAACCTCAAGGATAACTCAAACCTAATAGCTAATGTTTATGAAAAGCTTTGATAAGAAGTGGCCATTGAAACCACAAAACAATTGAATGGATTGTATTTACCAATGAAAAGTATTTACAAAGTATGGTCAAAGTTGACTTAAGGATTTAATTCAAAATAAGTGTTATGAAAAGAAGTTTGAGAAAAAAAATCAAAAGCATAGTGCTTAGGTTTCTAATTTTGAAAGCAAATGTTAATGTTTGCACAAATGTTTTGGCTTGGGTTAGAGTGGAGGGAAGAAGAAGAATGGCTAAGGTCCTAAGCATACAAAGATGAAGAAAGAGAAATAAAACCATAAATGGAGTTCCCTTCTTGAGATCATAGTGATGATCCAAGTAGCTCCCATCCTTTAGAATAAGCAAGCAAATAAGCAAGTAGCTCAAGCAATTAATCACGTAACAATCAAGCTCCTAGGAATATTCCAATGGCTTTTGTATCTCTCACTTTGGATGCTCATGACAATGGTTCTTCAATTTGGCTCAAGTTGGAATCCCTAGCACAAGAACACACACATCAAAAAGTTCAATAATACAAACAAAGAATGGACAAGAGGGAGTTTAGAAATTAGGATCCTTTCAAGTTCATCTTCAAGATTAAGCATTCTAAAGGCATGAGACCTAGTTGCTCTTTGACATTATTTCTTCTTTTATAGCATTCTAAAGGCATAAGGCCTAGTTGCTCTTTGAATCCATTTTTTTGCATAGGGAATGTTCTAGAATCTAAGTCCTTTTTGTCCATTTTGTATTTGGTTCACAATAATCAAAACAAAACACATGCATAATAGTATATACACAATTATGTGCTCAAGTGAGCAAAAGGCAAATTGCATTAACATAAACTTGAGCTCAAGTGAGCAAAGAGCAAAAGCAAATGAATAATATGTACAAGATATTAAATTGCATAAAGTAAATTGCAAGAATTAAATGACTTGAATTAAAAGTTAATGGTCAATAGTTAGTGTTAGTGTGCCATAAGGCAATTTAGCGCTATGTTAAGCAATCGTAAGTGGACTAATGTAGTAGTCACACCTATCTGAGACCGGTCAATAAAAATATAGGCAACAAACAACAAGTTAGAGACCTTGACTAGTAAGCCAAGCTCCTACAACTTGCCATGCCAAAAGAAAAGAAGGATGATCTTGTATTTGATTTAGGTTTTTGCTTGATCAAGAAGCAACTTATCCTTAATGCAAAGCCATTCACTTGATCTATGATCAAGATGAATTAGATTTGAATCAAGGAAGGTTAAACCTCCTATACATCAAGGCTAACCACTAATCTTTAACTCATTGATCAAAAGAAAAAGATGAAGAGGAAGATGGATAAGAATGTACATTAATTAAACTTCAAATGAAATAAGCAAAATGCATTGACCAAAGATATATGGAATCAAGGTCAAACAATAGTAAACAGAAGCAAAATGAAACTTAAAGGTCAAGAATCAAATAAAATATTTTTTGGTATTTTTTGAAATTAAAATAATACTTGAATTAAAATAATCAATTAAAGGTCAAACTTCAAATCCATTTCAAATCAACTTTGAAAAGTCCAAATGGATCATCCTAAGTTCAACAAGATCAAACAAAGTTTGACAAAAAAAATTCAGCATTTTTAGAAACCAGAAACTATTTTTAATCAATTTAAAATGAATAAAAAATAACCTAATTGAACTAAAATCTCAAATAAATCTCAAATCAATTAATAAATTGATGAGAATACTTTCATAGATCCATCATCATTCAAAGAGGTTAAGAAAATATTTTTATATTTTTTGCATATTGGAAACTATTTAAAATCAATTAAAAATAACCAGAAAAGAGAAAATTCACAAAAAATATCAAATGATAAAATAAAAAATATTAAAAATCATTTTCAGAAACTAGAAATTAAAAGGAAAATAATGCAATTGGTCCCATATTTTTTGGAATTAAAATGAGAGAGATATGATTTTTTGAAATAAAAGGAAATAAAAGAAAATAAAAGAAATTAAAATCAGAAAATGGAAAATGGGAAAATATCTGACGCGTTGGATTCAGTCTCATTAATTGAGCTGGCACATCCAAAGGCGGTGCCATGCGCGCGCATCATGGACCTAAGTCAGCTGAATCACACATCGCATTAAATAAAGTCATAACAAGTGATGGCCACGATTAGATCTGGAAAACTCATCCAATGGCTCACATGTGATCTGGCAAAGAGACGGTGGTGTACACCACCATCTTTTCCGGTGAGCTTGTATTTTCCGACCAAAGTTGCAGACAACCAAAACTTAACCAAATGAAGCGATCCTCGTATCATTGGAAATCTGGGGTGATGTACATCACCCCTGTACCATTGGTTTTCCTTCTAGATCCCCATAGGAAGAGAAATCAGAAGAGGAAAATAATGGAGTTCAAACTGAACTTGATGATTTTGCAAAATTAAAAGCACAATTCAAATGCCTCTGATGAGAGGACTTCAGCCAAACCAATAAACACAAGAAACAAGCAAAAATCAATGAGTTTCGAAGAAAAAAAGTTTGAACATCCACCTCTGAAATGTAGATCTATGGAGCATAATTCTTCATAATTCTTGATTGCAGTTCACTCTTGAGATGAAGATGAAGCAAGGCCAAGGAATTTTAAGTCCAATGATCAACAAATGAGGTTGAAAATTGGATCTGAAATTTTGAAATGAAAGAGAGAAATTCCTTTAGGTATGGTTTTAGGTTCAATTTCGCAGCATCTAAGGCGCCTTTAGGTTGGAAAATAGTGAAGCTGAGCAGCTCTATATATAGCAAATGGCAAAGGCAAGCATGAGAATTATGTGTGCATGAATGATAAGGGCCTCCATGCATGGGCCTGTACAGGCGCATGGAGGGCCCAAATCCAATGGGAATTGCAAGCTTAAGTCATTTTAATCTGAAATGGACGTGCAGATGTGAGGTAATTGGAGTGTGCAATGAGTTTTCAAATGGTTTCTAAAAATGCACATGATTCTTCATCTCTTCAAAAATGCCTCTTCCCAAAATAAAACAATGCCTTGTGGGTAATGGTTGGAAAGGTCTTAACATGAGGATCAATTGTTATGTTGAACACAATTCCATTTTGAATTGGGAAATTGATGAAAATTGGTCATAAAGTTCAAGGTGCAAAACATGTGCATGTGAAAATTTCCAAAATAGGCCAACTTCAAGCCCTTATGTTTCAATGATGCAAGCTCCAAATGACAAAACCTTAAACATCAAAGTTGTATATATTTGCAAGATAATCAATTTGGACTCAAAGTTTGAATCATATGGATTTTGTATGAGAAAGTTATGGGCACTTGAAGTTGGACTTTTTCACATTTCAATGCCTTTGGTCCAAAGTGACCTATAATGTTTTGCATTATCACATGTATTTCTTTTAGGATTATGAAAATTTGTTAAACTTAAAAAATGAAGTAGACATCTTAAAATTTTCAATTCATTTGATCCCACCTAAAAATAATAAAAAATGAGTGAGTTATGTCCTTGGGAAGTTGACCCAAAATTAGGGTTTCAGTAAAAATGACCTATAATGTATTAAAATGGATGATGACCTTCCAAGTTTCAAATGGATTTTTGATGAACATGAAAGTTATTCATATGGTTCTTAAGAACATTGTTTCTCTTGGGGTCATCTTCATTTGACAAACACATCAAATGTTAGGTCTCAATGGATTTCAAAATAGTCAGATGAATTGACTGACCAACTTCTCAAGTTCAAACCTCAAACCTTGATGAATTGATGATTAAAGACACTCAAATAAGTTCAAATATGCATGAAATGATGAATTAAAGAACTTCCCTTGATTGTATTTGATCATGGGTTGAGGTTGCTTCATGAGCAAGGCATAGTCAATGCACATCTGAATTAGGGTTTCCTTGGGAAACAATCCTCAAACCCTTTGGTTTGATTTGATCAAATTGAAAAATTGAGATACTTGGGAGGCGTATAGGATGAATGAGAGATTTGTGAACCAATGTCATGCTTGCTTTCACCTTTACCTGGCCATTCTTTGAACATAGGGACCATCTAGGAGCCTCAGATCTTATGATTGCTCAAGCTACAAGACAAAAGATGTTAGTGACATATTTTTGTGCTTTTGGTTAGTAAGCAAAATAAGAAAAGCAATAATATACAATTCAAGCATGCTTGGTGGTCTCAAACCAACTCACACAAGTTCCCACCCAAGGGTTAAGGAGCCAAGATGCTATGATCCTTGAGGCAAATGCAATGTGCAATATGATATGATGCCATGAGGGATCTTAGGGTCAAAATTGGGGTCTTACAATAATCCCAAAAGAAACACATATGATAATACAAAACATTATAGGTCACTTTGGACCTAAGTCATTGAATTTGAAAAATGCCCAACTTCAAGTGCCCATAACTTCTTCATGAAAACTCCAAATGATGCGAAATTTAAGTCTAAATTGATCATCTTAAAAAGATATATAACTTTTATGTTGGAGGTTTTTCCATTTGAAGCTTGCATCATTGAAAGATAAGGGCTTGAAGATGCTTGATTTTGGTGAAAATTTTCAAAGGTAACTTAGTCATGTTTTGTACCTAAACTTTCACAGCCAGTTTTCATTAATTTCCGAACTCCAAATGAATTTTTGACCAACATGACTTTTGTTCCTTATTTCAAGGGCTTTCTAACCATTATTCACATTAATTTTTTGGACTTTCCATGTAGGAGTTTTGAATAGATTTATGTTTATGTTCATTTTTTCAATTCACATTATAACTTGGTGTGCAAGCTTGTGCAGTCCCTTGTGCACGTCCAATTCAATTCCATTCGATCTCAGCATGGATTTTCATTCGTTCTTGGGCCTCACATGCGCCTGTACAGGCCCATGCAAGGAGGATTCAAACTTCATGCACACGAGGGAACCATTGCCTTGCATCACATTTCAGCTATAAATAAGTGCTCATTCCCATTCAATTGGCAACCAAGTGGAGATCTGAATTACTGCTGAATTGAAAACCAAACCCTCACTAAAGGAATTTTTAGTTTTCTCTTTCTCTTTCAAGCTTGAATTTCAACATCATTAGTTGATCTTCAAAGCTCAATTCCTTAACCTAGCATCACCATCACACTTCCAGATCAAAAGTAGATCAAGAGCTTGGAGAATTCGTGTTGTTGGAAGCTTCATTTTAGAGGTAGAACCTCAAACTTTTTTGATTCAGATCTTGCAATATAATGTGAATTTCTTTGGTTTGTGCTGTTTTCTGAAGTCCTCATGCATGAGGCAGGCCAGTGGTGGTCTTAATTTTGCAAATCGTGCCATTTCAGTTCATGCACCATGACCTTCAAGCTCATGTTTCTCTCTAAAGAGGAACTGTGAGGATGATCCATGGTTACAGGGGTGATTTACATCACCTTAGCTTCATTTTGATGTCCTCCTTTTTTATTTTCATTACACTTTAATTTCCTGCGCGTGGTGGCCGGATCTGGTTAGATCGCCGGAGAAGATGGTGGTTTCCACCACCATCCCCACGTGGTAGCTTCCCAGCCTTTGGATCGTGTCCCAATGTTTTAATCACGAGCGTCCAATGTGTTTACTTCATTTAAATCTTTGTGTTACGCGTTTGATCAGGGATCACCATGTGACCGCGCCTCTGAGCCATGAGATCCATACCACGTAAATTAATGAAATGATCTCGTGGCTGCGCTTTTTCCTATTTTTCTATTTTTTCTTTTAATCTTTTATTTTCAAAAATTCATAAATATTTTATTTGAAGTCACAAAAATATGAGACCAATGCCAAAAATTTTCTTGAAAAATCTAGTTTCATATTTTGATTTTTAATATTTTTTGTGACTTCATTTAATATTTTTTGTGAATTATTTGGTTTTTATTAGTTTTAATTCATTTTTAATTACTTTTGGATATTTGAAAAATAAAAAAAAATATTTTCCTAACACCTATGGATGATGATAAGTCAATGAAAAATAGTCTCATCAATTTTTTATTTGATTTGAGATTTATTTGAGATTTTAATTCATATTGTGTTATTTTTCATTGTTTTTAATTATTTTAAATTAGTTTCTGATTTCAAAAATTATTGAGAAAATTTGTCAAAGTATGTTTGACCATGTTAGACCAATGAGAATTTAATTGGACTTGTTGAAGTTGATTTGAATTAAATTTGAGGTTTGACCATATTTTGTTTATTTTATTTTTGCATTTATTTTAAATTCAAAAATACCAAAAAAATATGTTTGACTTGTTGACTTGTAATCTTCATTTCTCTTCTGTTTGGCATTGGTTGATGATGACTTGGTTCACATTTGATCAATTGAGTTTGATACTTTATTTCTCTTTCCATTCATTTCATCTTCATCCCTTTCTTTTTATTTTGGCCAATGAGTTAATGTCTTATGGTTGGTCTTGATAAATGAGAGGTTTAACCTTCTTTGATCCAAACCAAACTCAACTTGATCCAAGACCTAAAAAGGTATATTTCAACTCAGGAAAATCTGACTCCATAAGGGACAAAAGTCATAATAGGGAGCAGAAAGGAAGGAACACCAGGGATACCGGTTACTTGGCATATAATAGGTGACCAACCAAGGCGTGAATTGGGGAATATTTACAAGACACTCATCATCCGAAAGGAGGGATGAAACAAGCAGACTCGATTACAGGATGGACATTCGATTCCATAAGGAAATACGAATCTTACTCGACTAGGGAAGACAAAGACTTCGACTGAAGAGCGCATGAGATATATTATCTATTACCGTCAGAACGTAGATAATATACTCGCATGGAAGATTATCCACAACCGATTACTGGGTTAATAAAGGACAAATCGACCGAAAAAGAAAGGACATCGGGATACCGACTACTGGGTATAAAATGATGACCAATCAAAGGGGAGAAACAATCATTACCAAACAAAAGAGTAAATGAAAGATGACTCGCCGGGGATAAATTGCTTTATTAGAGCAATTATCCAAGAGATATATCACCGGTTACTGGGAGATATACTCAAAAAGGTGAAGGAATATCAATACCGAATATTGGATAAAGATAACCAACAAGGAGGGGATTACATCTACCGGTTACTGGGTAGAAAACCACAGAAGAGAGTAACCGTCATCGGTTAGGATGAAGAAAAAAATAAGGTTAACTCTGCAAGGGGACAAACGGGGTTTACAACTATCGGTATAAGAGTAGAAAACCACAAAGATAGGACTTACAACTACCGGTTACTGGGTAGAAGGCCACAAACTCTGCCAGGGAAAAGATGGACAAATACTAGTTACTGAGCAATCATTCATCTAAACTACGAGGAAGTGCAGGGGAAATAACAAGAGGAATCAATCTAGGAACAAACTAGAGAGACACAATGAAACAAGACTCAACCCTATGAGGATATAACTCAGGGGAGTAATTTCATCCCAGTACATGTTTTGGGAGGAAACTGAAATAACAATCGTCCACGAGGACATAACTCAGTGGGGAATGTGGAAGAAAGGGGTAGCACTTTCTGCCTATGGGGCGGACTCTATATGGAGAGATCAAGACACCAACATCTGCTTGGGGAAATATATCACCAAATAGCAGGAGATAATAAATAATGATATATGGCAAAGAGTGCAACATGGATATCTGAATGTTAAAATTATGCATGTATATGCGTGGTTTATGTATGATTGATTCCTGACAAACAGACATATCTAACACAAACAGGTCCAAGAATCAATGGACAAACATCCGGTACTACATCTCAAAAAGAGAAAGCCAGGCCCACTGGGGAGACTCCCAATCTAATGGGGGCAACAGATACCAGGAAACCCCAATCTCTGTAGGGGAACAAAGCCAATGCTGAGAATCAAACAGTCACTACCAAGGACAAAGATCACTGCTAGGGGATACGAACAGGATCACCAGGGATCAGAGACTACTGTTAGAGATAGGCGAGGGATCACAATCACCAAAGCTAGGGATCTTCCAACAGTATGTAGAGATAAGGATAAGATCAGTCAGAGAAGAAAACTAGTGGGGATCTTATCAAGGAAGTGATGTAGAATTATGTGGGGGACAACCACCAAACAAGAGCACATTAAACAATATATTCACTTCTAATCACGGAAGGAAATATCTCTGCTAAGAAGGAGGAGAACCAGTCACTCCGTTGGGGAAGGAATCAACACATCTTCCTCAGAAGTTCCAACGTCAAACTGCAATCAAGCAAAGTCTCGGTTGGGGAGGCTAAACACGGATAAAATCCATCGTAGAAACAACTCTACCGGGGGAAATTATCAAGGGGAGAAATGAAACTCTATGGGGACCAACCACCATACAAAAGTTCCAAACCAACATATTTCCTCGCACTGCTGGAGAAACGATCTCTGCCGAGGAGAAGAGGAACACCATTCCGCTGGGAATAAACATTTTCATTACCCACTTTGCTCAGGAGGAATCAACAAACAGGTTCTGATCAGACAAATCCATTAGGGAAACACTGCTGATGATTGAACCGGGAACAACCTGTAGGCAATCAGCTGGAGATAACCTGCTGGAGACCGTACTGGGGCGTTAAAAATGGGATCAACCCTGTTGAGGATGGACAAAGCCAAACCTGCTGGAGAATCAACGTAGACTGTAGCGGGGTATTCGTTACCATTAGAGATATTGACTAAATCTAAGGTAAACCATACAAGTCGAGTCGCCACCGCACTTCTATTTATCCAAAGGAATGGTTAAAAAGCGAACAAAAACCTAAAAGGTTTATCGAATCAAAAACTAGTAAAAATGTCAGATATCTGGGCAAGGGGGTTGGTTATGCAATGGGAAGGTTTTAAGCAACCAAAACATCCTAGGTACTCCTAGGGAGCCCTTTTCATATTGGTTGTAAGGTTGGTATTTTGTGAAAATTTATTTGTGCAAACATGATTGAAGAGATAAGGAAAGAATATACAAGCTTATTTACATTTTGTGTTTGGATGGATGAACCCATTGCCTACGTACCATCTTAAAAAAAGATTAGGATCAAAACCTCGTAGTTCAGGGTAAAAATCTAAAAAATGAGTTGGTGAATTGATTGGTCCAAAAGCCTTAAGTTCTTTCGTTATCCAAGGGAGAAAACTCAACCTAAAACCACAAATCCACCATGTGAGGATAGCTTTAACATGCTAGTGAGGGGTTAACCCTATAATAAGCATGGAAGACTCATTGTCCATCACTAAGGATATAGGTGAGTATTACATCTACCTCAAGGATAACTCAAACCTAATAGCTAAAGGTTATGAAAAAAGTTTGATAAGAAAGTGGCCATTGAAACCACAAAAGACATTTGAATGGGTTATATTTACCAATGAAAAGTATGTACAAAATATGGTCAAAGTTCACTTAAAAGTCCAATTCAAAATAAGTGTTATGAAAAGACAGTTTGAAAATCAAAAGCATAAGGCTTAGGTTTCTAATGTTTGAAAACAAGTTAAATGTTTGCACAAAAGTTTTGGCTTGGGTTAGAGTGGAGGGAAGAAGAAGAATGGCTAAAGTCCTATACAAGAGATAAGGGATAAGAAACAAGACCATAAATGGATTTCCTCTCTTGAGATCATATTGATGATCCAAGTAGCTCCCATCCTTTGGAATATGCAAGCAAAATAATAGTAAGCTCAAGCAACAATCAAACAAGTCTCTTAAGAGATCCTCAATGCATCTTGTATCTTTCACTTTGGATGAACATGGCAATGGTTCTTCAATTTGAGCTCTCATAGGATTCCCTAGCACAAAAAGCACACACATCAAAAGTTCCATGAAGTAAATCAAGAATGGACAAGGGTGAGTTTAGAGGTTTGGTCCTTCTAATCCATCTTCACATTAAAGTCCTTTTACTCCAAATTTTGCATAGGGAGAGTCCTAGAAACTAAGTCCATTTGTCCATTTTCTTTGCATTTGGTCCACAACAATCAAAACAAAATACAAGCACCATAATATATACACAATTATGTGCTCAAGTGAGCAAAAGGCAAATTGCATTAACATAAACATGGGCTCAAAAGAGCAAAGGGAAAAGCAAATGAATAATATGTACAAGAATAGTAAATTGCAAAAAATTAAAGGGCAAAAAGTAAATGTTAATGGTTAATGGTTAGTGTTAGTAGTTAGTTTACCATAAGGCAAATTTAGCGCTATGTTAAGCAATCATAATTGGACTTATGTAGAAGTCACAACTATTTGAGGCCGGTCAATAATAATGTAGGCAACAACACAAGTTAGAAGTCTTGATTAGTGAACCAAGTTCCAACAACTTGCCATGCCAAAAAGAAGAAGAGAAATGATCTTGTATTGGTTTAAGTCCTTTGCATGATTTAAAAAGCAACCTATCCTTAATGCAAAGCCATTCACTTGATCATTTAATCAAGATGAATTAGATTTGAATCAATGAAGATTAAACCTCCCTAATCAATGCTAACTTATCAACCTTTAACTCATTGATCAAAAAGAAAAGAAGAAGGAGAAGGAGAAGAAGATGGATAATGGAAATGAAGAAAATAAAGTGCATCAAATGAAATGGAATGTACCAATCCACAAATGTTGACCAAAGATAGGGAAGATCAAGGTCAAACCATAGAAAACAGAAATGAGATGAAGATTGGAAGTCAAGAAATAAATAAAATATTTTTGGTATTTTTAATATTTGAAAATCAACTTGAATTAAAATATCAAAGAAAGGTCAAACTTCAAATTCACTTCAAATCAACTTTGAAAAGTCCAATTGAATTATCCCAAGTTCAACAAGGTCAAACAAAGTTTGACAAAAAATTTCAGCATTTTTAAAAGTCAGAAACTATTTTTAATCAATTAAAAATGAAGAAAAATAACCTAATTGAACTAAAATCTCAAATAAATCTCAAATCAATTAATAAATTGATGAGAATATTTTTCATAGATCTATCATCATTCAAAGAAGTTAGAAAAATATTTTTGTATTTTTTGAATATCAAAAACTATTTAAAATGAATTAAAAATAACTAGAAAAGAGAAAATCATCAAAAAATAGCAAATGATAAAATAAAAAATATTAAAAATCAATTTTAGAAACTAGAAATTAAAAGAGAAATAATGCAATTGGTCCCATATTTTTTGGACCAATAATAAAAGAGATATGAATTTTTGAAAATGAGGTGGAATTAAAAAATAAAATGGAAAATTCAGAAATTAGAAAAAACCACGTGCGTTGGATGGATCCTCATTAATTGACGTGGAAGATCTAATGGCAATGAGCTACGTGTGTACCATAGTCCAAGGTCAATGAGAAACATAATGAATTAAATAAAGTCATAAGATCTGATGGCTATGATATAAATTGGAGATCAGATCCAAGGGCTCACAATTGATCTGGCAATGAGACGGTGGCCAGCGCCACCGTCTTCTCCAGTGAGCTCCGGTGAAGACCAAAAAATGCATAGGTTCAAGTGCTAACTAAAATGAACGATCCATGCACCATTTGAAAGGTGAAGTGATGTACATCACTCCTATGCCACTCACTTCCCCTCTAGATTCCTATCAAGAGAGAAATCAGAGATGGAAGTTTGGTGGTGTTCAACTGAACTTGCTCGATTTCAACGATTTAGCACACAATAATGATGCCTCTATAGAGAGGACTTCAGACAACACAATATCAAGGCAAATGGAGCAAAGAATAATGAGATTCGAAGCAAACATCAGTTGACCAAAACCTTTGGATTGTGAAGAATTGAGTCACTCTCTTTGATTCCTTTTGCAAACAGAAACTTCAATGGATCAAATGATGAAGGTCTAGGAACTTTAGATCTGGAAATTCAACCAAATGCAATTGAATTTCAGATCTGAATTTTTGGAGAAAAATGGAATTGTTCCTTTAGGTATGGCTAGGGATTCAATCTTGCAGCATTTCAGGCACCTTCAGGTTGGTTCATTGAAGAGCTATGGCAAGGTATTTATAGATGGAGAGAGCTGAATGCATGAGCTAACTCGTGTGCATGACAAATGGATTTTGCATTGCATTGGCTTATGTGATCATGTGGAAGGCCCATTGAAGACTGAAATAACCTGCTGAGTTCATGTGAAATACAAATGGACGTGTACATCAAGTGTAACCAGCTCATGCATGGCTATTGAATTGAATTTCACAAAATACACTTAATTCTTCATGTCTTCGAAAATGATACTTCCAAACTCCAAATACTACCTCATGAGTAATGGTTAGAAAGCTTGTTGCATAAGGAACAAATGATATGTTAATCAAAATTCCAATTGGGCCTTGGAAATTAAAGAAATTTGAGTTTGAAGTGTGGGGTACAAAACATGCATATGTGAAGTGTCCAAATTTGGCCAATGTTCAAGCCCTTCTGTCTCAGTGATGCAAGCTCCAAATGGTAACATCTTCAACATGAAAATTGTAGATCTTTTCAATAAAATCAATTTGGACTTAAATTTTGCATCATTTGGATATTTAATAAAGAAGTTATGGGCACTTTAAGTTGGACTTTTTTACATTTCAATGCATTTGGTCCAAAGTGACCTATAATGTTTTGCATTATCACATGTACTTATTTTGAGATTTTGAAATTTTGCTCAACATAACATTTGAGTTATACACAATAAGCTTTCCAATGAATTTAGTCTCATCCAAAAATCATAAAAAATTAATGAGTTATGTTCTTGGGAAGTTGACCCACAATTAGGGTTTCAGTCAAAATGACCTATAATGTCTTGGAATGGATGATGATCTTCCAAGCTTCAAATGAAATTTTGATGAACATGAAAGTTGTTCATATTGTCCTTAAGAACATTGTTTCTCTTGGGATCATCTCCATTTGACCAACACATAAAATGTTAGGTCTCAGTGTATTTCAAGATAGCCAGATGAATTAACTGATCAACTTTTCAAGTCCACAAATCATACCTTGATGAATTGATGATTGAGGACACTCAAATAAGTTCAAATATGCATGGAATAATGAATTAAATAACTTCCCTTGATTGTATTTGACCATGGGTTGAGGTTGCTTCAAGAGCAAGTCACAGTTGATGATCAGATGAATTTGGGTTTCCTTGGGAAACAAATCTCAAGCCCTTTGACTTGCTTAGGTCAAAATGATGAATTGAGATACTTGGGAGGCATATTTGATGGATGAGAGATTTGGGAACCATTACCATGGTTGCTTTCATCTCCTCTTGACCTTTTCATTGCACAAAGGATCTCCTAGAAGCTTTTAGACCTTGTGATTGCTCAAGCTACAAACAAGAAATGTTAGTGACATATTTTTGTGCTTTTGGTTAGTAAATAAAAATGATAAAAGCAATGATATAAAATTCAAGCATGCTTGGTGATCTCAAACCACTCACAAGAGCTCCCACCCAAAGGCAGAGGGAACCAAGATGCTTATGATCCTTGAGGCTTTACAAATGGAATGTTATGATGCCATGACGGATCTTAGGGCCAAAATTGGGGTCTTACATAGACGAATCCATATGGGATAAGCTACAAACCAAAATGTTGAGAATTCCACTCATACTGGGGATTTCCTGCTCACTCTGCGGGAAAATTCCAACTTCCTTGAAAAGATAGCATATCGATTTATCAATTTCTAAGGGATTTTAGCTCAATCCATATTAGGGATGACAACCATATAATTGATAACACAAATGCTAGATCTTGCCTTGCTGGTAGGCATGGCAACATAACCCATACCCGCGGGTACCAACCCGAACCCGCCCCGAAGTTGACGGGGAAAACCCGCTTTGACTGGGTTTGGGTTTTCCCCGATTTTAAAATATGGGGATGGGTCGGGTAATGGGGACACTAGTACCCACCCCGAACCCGTCCCCGAACCCGCCCCGTTTATTTCATTATGTACATTATTATTTATTTTTGAATATTTAGAGTATTAAATATGTGGTCAATGTTTTGATATTTTAATTTGAATTTATTATTTAAAATATTTGAAATGTATGTATGGAATTTTTTTAGATTGTTTTATTTTATTATTTGTAATGTAATTTTATTTTGGAAAAATAAATATTTCTATTTAAAAAATCGATTTCACTAAATGAATGATGATGGGGCGGGGATACCCGAACCCAACCCGAACCCGTTTGGGACGGGTTTGGGTTTTGATTCTCCATCCCCGTTTGGGTTTGGGGTGGGGAATATGGATTGTTTGGGGGTTTGGGTTTGGGTTTGGGGGAGGTAAAAACCGTCCCCGACCCGCCCCGTTGCCATGCCTACTTGCTGGGGAGCTTAGAAGATTAAGACCAAACTCCAAACTCTCAATGGATCTGGTGGGACATTAGAGATGTACTCCTCTAGAAAAAAACAGGACCAAAGCTCCCGACTCTCTGGGGAATTCGGTGGTGGATAACCTTCATCTGCTCTTGCGAAGGAGACAACCTAAAAGATAATGAAAAGGATACAAGTATGCTAGGAATAATGAACAAACGTCTTACCCTTTTGGAGATCATACTATCCTTGGGAGAGCACTAAAGCTATCCCAATTATCCTTTTTGTCATTGTGAATGTTCACTTTGTTTAAAAATAATTTATGAAAATTTTATTTATTTAAAACAATGATATTTATCAATCAAAACATGCAAATATTTGTCGAACAGAAACAAATAAGAGTGCAAAGAATTGGATAAAGGCTCAAATTTATTTGATGGAATGGTAGTCTACAAATGGCAAGACTCCATGGATCTTTTACAAATTTGAAATTCGTGATATATATTGGAAAAGGGCTACATTGAACATAATGACCATTTCTCCACCAACTCTGAATCCAATGTATTTGAAGCTTCAGTTGACGATGACTGAGCGAAATTCTTTGACAGAAGACAACTTGTAGAACAAAATCTTATCAAGATGTAGTTACTTGCCAAATCCCTAATTTTGCCTAGATTGCCCCAAGGTGAGGTACTCAATCTAGCGGGATGTATATTCATTTTTTATGTCTCTAACTTTTGCCTGGATCGCCCTTTCGGGTTTTCAATCCACTGAGGCGCTCATTTTTGCCTAAGCCGCCCTTTCGGGTTTTCAACTTAGCGAGCTATTCTGTTTTTATTTTACGCGAAGTATTTCTTGACTGCATCTAAATTCACATGACGAGTGAAATCCTCCCCATCCATAGTTGTAAGTATCAAAGCATGGCCTGAAAAGGCTCTCTTGACAACATATGTGTAAGACCCCAAATTTGACCCTAAGATCCCTCATGGCATCATAACATTGCATTTGCATTGCCTCAAGGATCATTAGCATCTTGGGTTTTTACCTTTGGGGTGGGATCTCTTGTAAGTTGGTTTGAGATCACCAAGCATGCTTGAATTGTATATCATTGCTTTTCTCATTTTTATTCACTAACCAAAAGCACAAAAATATGTCACTAACGTTTCTTGTTTGTAGCTTGAGCAATCACAAAGTCTAAAGCTTCTAAGGAGATCCTATGTGCATTGATATGGCCAAGAGAAGATGAAGGCAAGCATGGCTATAGTTCCCAAAGCTCTCATCCATCAAATAGGCCTCCCAAGTATCTCAATTCATCATTTTGATCAAAGCAAATCAAAGGTTTGAGGCTTGTTTCCCAAGGAAACCCTAATTCATCTGTTCATCAACTTTGCCTTGCTCATGAAGCAACCTCAGCCCATGGTCAAATACAATCAAGGTAAGTTCTTTAATTCATCATTTCATGCATATTTGATCTTTTTTTTAAGTGCCATCAATCATCAATTCATCAAGATATGGGTTTTGGATTTGAGAGGTTGACCAGTCAATTCATCTGACTATTTCGAAATACACTGAGACCTAACTTTTTATGTGTTTGTCAAATGGAGATGAACCCAAGAGAAACAATGTTCTTAAGGAACATATGAACAACTTTCATGTTCATCAAAAATTGATTTGAAGCTTGGAAGGTCATCATCCATTCCAAGACATTATAGGTCATTTTGACTGAAACCCTAATTTTGGGTCAACTTCCCAAGGACATAACTCCTTCATTTTTTATGATTTTGAGGTGAGATCAAATGAATTGGAAATATTAAGATGTATACTTAAAATTTCATGTTTATCAAAATTTCAAAATCTCCAAAGAAATACATGTGATAATGCAAAACATTATAGGTCACTTTGGACCAAATGCATTGAAATGTGAAAAAGTCCAACTTCAAGTGCCCATAACCTCTTCATCAAAAATCCAAATGATGCAAAATTTAGGTCCAAATTGCGTGCCTTGAAAATATTTACAACTTGGATGTTGAAGATTTTGTCATTTGAGCTTGCATCATTGAGATAGAAGGGCTTGAACTTTGGCCAATTTTGAAAATTTCACATATGCATGTTTTGCACCCCACACTTCAAGTTCAATTTTCATTAATTTCCAAGGCCCAAATGGAGTTTTTATCAACATAACATTTGTTCCTTATGCAATAAGCTTTCCAACCATTATTCATAAGGTTGCATTTCAAGTATGGACATGGCATTTTCGAAAGCATGAATAGGTTGGTGCATTTTTGAAAATCCATTAAATTTACATTGCATGAGCTCAGCACATTCATTCTGCACGTCCATTCTCATTCCCTTTGGAATAAGCTTGCAAATCCAAGTAGAATTGGGCCCTCCATGCGCCTGTACAGGCCTATGCATGGAGGCCCTTTCCATCCATGCACATGATTTGTTCATGCAACTCAGCCTTGATCAGCTATAAATACAATGCCATGGCCTCTCATTCTAGCAACCTTAAGGCACCCCAACTGCTGCTGAACTGAAATCCTATCCATCACTAAAGGAACTAATCCATTTTTCTTCAAATTTTTTAGATCTGAATTTTGATTTCATTGATCAATCTTCAGATCTCAAAGTTCCTAAACCTTCTCTCCTTGATCCATAGTGTCTACTGTAAGCAAAAACATCCAAAGATTGTGACTCAAAGCCTTGCAATTCAAAGGTTTACTTCAACTGTTATTTGCTTCGAACCAGCTTGTATATTGCTCTATTTTCTTTGTTATTGTGTGATCTGAAGTCCTCTGCATAGAGGCAACATTGCTATGCTTTCAATTTTTGAAAATCATGAAGTTCATGTGAACACCACAGAATTTCCACTTCTGATTTCTCTCAATATAGAGATCTAGAATGGAATTGAGTGGTACAGGGGTGATGTACATCACCCTAGCTCTCGATTGATGCCTGGATCATGCATTTTGGTTGCCTTTTTAATTTCTGCAATTTTTGATGTGGCTGGAGTTTGGCCGGAGAAGACGGTGGCGCTGGCCACCGTCTGGTCTCCAAATTCAATCAGGAGCGTCCATCTCTATTTTCAGATTGAATCTCATGCATCCAATGTTATGACTTCTTTAATGGCTCAGTGTGATGCGTTTGACTCGCATGTATGGTGAGCGCGCGCTTCTTGGCCGCGTCATGATCCACGTCAATTAATGAGAGATCATCCAATGGCTCACGTTTTTTCTCTTTTTCTATTTTCTGATTTTATTTTCCTTTTATTATTTTAACTCCATTTCATTTTGAAAATTCATATCTCTCTCATTATTGGTCAAAAAATTATGAGACCAATTTCATTCATCTCCTTTTAATTTCTACTTTCTAAAAATGATTTTTAATATTTTTTATTTCATCATTTGATATTTTTTAGTAATTTTCTCTTTTTTGGTTATTTTTAATTCATTTAAAATAGTTTTTGATATCCAAAAAATACAAAAATATTTTTCCAACCTCTTTGAATGATGATAGATCTATGAAAAATATTCTCATCAATTTATTAATTGATTTGAGATTTATTTGAGATTTTAGTTCAATTAGGTCATTTTTATGCATTTTTAATTGATTTAAAATAGTTTCTGACTTCTAAAAATGCTGAAATTTTTTGTCAAACTTTGTTTGACCTTATTGAACTTGGGATAATTCACTTGGACTTTTCAAAGTTGATTTGAAGTGAGTTTGAAGTTTGACCTTTCTTTATTATTTTAATTCAAGTTTTATTTTAATATTAAAAAATGCCAAAAATATTTTATTTGTTTCTTGACTTCTAATCTTCATTTTGCTTATGTTTTTTATTGTTTGACCTTGATCTCCTCTATCTTTGGTCAATGCTTGTTGATTAGTACATACCATTTCCATTAATGCACTTTAATTCTTCATCTTCTTCTTCTTCTTTTCTCTTTTTCTTTTTTGATCAAAGAGTTAAGGATTGGTGGTTAGCATTGATACATGGAGGTTTAATATTCCTTGATTCAAATCTAATTCATCTTGATCATAGATCAAGTGAATGGCTTTGCATTAAGGATATGTTGCTTCCTAAATCATGCAAAGAACCTAAATCAATACAAGATCATTTCTCATCTTCTTTTTTGGCATGGCAAGTTGTTGGAGTTTGATTCACTAATCAAGACCTCTAACTTGTGTTGTTGCCTACATTATTATTGACCGGCCTCAGATAGTTGTGACTTCTACGTAAGTCCAATTACGATTGCTTAACATAGCGCTAAATTTGCCTTATGGCACACTAACTATTAACACTAACCATTAACCATTAACATTTACTTCTTGCACTTTACATTTATGCAACTTACTATTCTTGTATATATTATTCATTTGCTTTTTCCTTTGCTCATTTGAGCACATGTTTATGTTAATGCAATTTTCCTTTTGCTCACTTGAGCACATAATTGTGTATATATTATTGTGCTTGTGTTTTGTTTTGATTGTTGTGGACCAAATGCAAAGAAATGGATAAATGGACTTAGTTTCTAGGACATTCCCTATGCAAAATTGGAGTAAAAGGACCTTAATGTTGAAGATGGATTAGAAGGACAAAACCTCTAAACTCACTCTTGTCCATTCTTGATTTACTTCATAGAATTCTTTGATGTGTGTGCTTTTGTGCTAGGGGATCCTATGTGAGCTCAAATTGAAGAACCATTGCCATGTTCGTCCAAAGTGAAAGATACAAGAAACATTGGAGATATTCAAAGAGCTTGTTTGATTATGTTGATTGCTTGAGCTTACACTTATTTTGCTTGCATATTCCAAAGGATGAGAGCTACTTGGATCATCAATATGATCTCAAGAGAGGAACTCCATTTGTGGTCTTGTTTCTTATCCCTCATCTCTTGTATGATTAGGACTTTAGCCATTCTTCTTCTTCCCTCCACTCTAACCCAAGCCAAAACTTTTGTGCAAACATTTAACACTTATTTTCAAACATTAGAAACCTAAGCCTTATGCTTTTGATTTTCAAACTTTCTTTTCATAACACTCATTTTGAATTGAATCTTTAAGTCAACTTTGACCATATTTTGTAAATACTTTTCATTGGTAAATATAACTCATTCAAATACTTTTGTGGTTTCAATGGCCACTTTCTTAATCAAAACTTTTTCATAACCTTTAACTATTAGGTTTGAGTTATCCTTGAGGTAGATATAATACTCACCTATATCCTTAGTGATGGACAATGAGTCTTCCATGCTTATTATAGGGTTAACCCCTCACAAGCATGTTGAAGCTATCCTCACATGGTGGATTTGTGGTTTTAGGTTGAGTTTTCTCCCTTAGATAACAAAAGACCTTAAGTCTTTTGGACCAATCAATTCAGAAACTCATTTTGTGATTTTTACCCCGAACTACGAGGTTTTGATCCTAATATTTTTTAAGATGGTAAGTAGGCAATGGGTTTATCCATCCAAACACAAAATGTAAATAACTTGTATATTCTCTTCTCATCTCTTCAATCATGTTTGCACAAACAATTTTTCACAAAATACCAACCTTACAACAAATGTGAAAAGGGATCCCTAGGAGTACCTAGGATGTTTTGGGTGCTTAAAACCTTCCCATTGCATAACCAACCCCCTTACCCCGGTCTCTGACATTTTTACTAGTTTTTGATTCGATAGAACTTTTAGGTTTTTGTTCGCTTTCTAACCATTCCTTTGGATAAATAAAAGTGCGGTGGCGACTCGACTTGTATGGCTTACCTTAGATTTAGTTAATATCTCTAATGGTAACGAATACCCCGCTACAGAAAAGTGGCGACTCTGCTGGGGACGTTTGCCTAGTGGGTTTTGCCTACTTTTCATATTTGTGGTATTGTTGTGTATAATATTTTGTGACATATTTTTGCAATTTGGGATTACTGTATTGTATGTAATGATTGAATTGCTTGAATATTAATTCCTTGTATGCTTGGTGATCTTTGTGAGATGAGTTATATACCCGAACTCGAGTGCACTTAGGATAGGAGAATGGCATAGTCTTGTTAACTTGTGTGGAGTTATTCCTTAGCAAGTTGACTTGCAAGCCCATTCACTTGGTTGAGGTCATGTTGGGATCAATAATGTCACACAAGTAAATGTGGTTAGACATTACTCTTTCCAATATAGAACTTAGAAGCCAAGGGCCTTAGTTTACCAAGCCCATCTTGGCCTATTCTTAGGATGTAAGTTACGTGATACTACACTCATAAGAGTCTCTCTTGAGAATATTCTTGGAATACGAGTATTCGTTCCTCCGATAATATTCGAAAGATGGGATGATGACTATGGGAACCTCTGGTAGAACATGTTCGGCAGGTTTAAACCCTAGTACACTCCATTTGGGTGGTTCTTAACCGAGACTCCATGCTCGTGACTCTCAACAAACCCGTGATTCATGGTTGAGTCGTCCAGACATCCTTAATATCAATGGAACTTGGGTGTCGATAAGGTGAAAACCCTAATCCACCAAAATGGATGATTGATATTAAGGATACTATGAGCTTTCCCATGACCTTTGTCTGGTGTGCTTTGCTTGATCCTTGAGTGTGATTGTTGCATTCATACATTCATGCATTCATCCGCATTCATGTCATCAGAAAAATCAGAAAATTTTCAAGGAACTTAAAGGGTTTATTTGCAAAATTTTCACACATGGAAAGACCAAAAAGGCATACAAAGAAGTACAGCTTTCGCCAACCCGATCTGAAAGAGTTAAGGAACCTGACATCCTATGTATTAGATCCCTTGGGTTTCAAAGCTCGTTATGGGAAGCTTCTGCCTCTGTTGACCACTCAGGTTGATGAAGCGCTGATGAGTACTTTGGCGCAGTTCTATTATCCTTTGTATCATTGCTTCTCTTTTCCGGATTTTCAGTTGTTGCCTACGCTCGAGGAGTATGCTCATCTTGTGGGTATTCCTATTCTGGATCAGGTGCCGTTCAGTGGCTTGGAGAGTATTCCGACTTCTCGAGAGATTGCAGAATTTTTGCACATAGATGAATCCTTGATTGAAGCGCATATGACCACCAAAGGTGGAATTCAGGGTCTTCCTTCTGATTTCCTCATTGCTCAAGCTATCGTTTATGGGAAGGCCATGAGTGAGGATGCCTTTGAGGCCAGATTCGTGCTGCTCATCTATGGTTTGGTATTGTTCCCCAACATCGACAAATTCGTGGATGTAAACGCCATTAGGATCTTCTCTGTTCTTAATCCCGTTCCGACTCTGTTGGGTGATACCTATTTCTCTTTGCATCTGAGGAATGCAAAGGGCGGAGGAGCTATTGTGTGCTGTTTGCCTCTGTTGTATAAGTGGTTTATTTCTCACTTACCGCAGACGGTCGCTTTCAAGGAGAACAAGGGATGTCTACGGTGGTCTACGAGACTTATGTCTCTCACTAATGACGATATCTCTTGGTATGATCGCGTGTATGATACAGTTCAGATCATTGATTATTGTGGTGAGTTCCCTAATGTGCCTCTTCTTGGTACATGTGGTGGGATCAGCTACAACCCTATCTTAGCACGCCGTCAGCTTGGGTTCCCCCTAAAGGATAAACCTCATAACATTCTGTTAGAAGGTGTGTTCTTTCAGGAGGGTAAAGATCCCCAAGGTCTGAAAGCCAGGATGGTCCGCGCTTGGCGCAAGATTCACAAGAAGGGTAGAAATGAGTTGGGTCCGAAGAATTGCATTGCTTTGGAGCCATATACTTCTTGGGTCAGACAGAGAGCTTCTGAGTATCTTATGCCTTATGATTATCCGAGACCTACACCATTAGTTGTGGCTGGGCCTTCAACCCTCCCTAACCAAGGCGTAGAGGAGTTGAGAGACGAAGACCTTTCACGTGCCTGGACCCGTGAAAGAGAAGAGTTGCTTTAACAACTTAAGGAGAAGGATGCTCTGATCGAATTCCTCGAGCATCAGGTGATAGATGATTCGAATGATACCTGGACTTCTCTGCTTCCTCAGTCTTCCAAATTCTGGAAAAGGAAGTATGATCGACTTGCTAAGGAGAAAGCGGATATGGAAGCAGCATATGAGAGAGAGATCAAGAGGCTGTGTGTATCTCGTCTTCCAGCATCCCGAGCTTCTAGGGATCCATATGATGTTTATTTTCCTTTTCCCTTGTAATAATCAACACTGATGTACTTCTTTGTCTCAAATATATTTGATGAGATATTTTCCATATGCGATTAAATGCTTTAAATTTCAAAATTTGCAAATGATACCCTAAAGGTTCCTTGAAATAAAAACAGAGCACATGCACGAGCATTGCATGCATCATCTCGCATAAGCAGGTGTTGTTCTGGTCTTCTTGTCTGTGGCCTAACTCTGTGCTCTTCATTTATTTTGAAGACAAGCTGACTCATCGGTACTACACCTGAGCTAATTCTGCAAGAGTGATGGATCAACTGGAACAAGAGAACCGAGAGCTGAAGGAAGAGGTCGCTAGACTGAGCGCTCTGATGGAGCAGTTCTTGGCTGCCCAGAATCAACCCTCTCCACCACCTGCAACTCCTCCCCAGAGGACTGTTATATCTGAAGTGGTTTCTTCAACTGTGCCAGCTGCTAGTGCCAACTTCATGCCAGCCATGCCAGCCGGGTTTCCGTGGGGTATGCCTCCTGGTTTTATGCCTGATATTCCAGCTCCTACATTTGCTTCCATGCCGGCATCTAGCCCAGTCCTTGCAATGCCTCCTCCTGTCGTGCATACCATTCCCAGGGTAGACTACACCATCTATCATTCTGAGCCGTCTGAGGGCCCAGATATTAATGAAAAGATGGAAGCTATGAACGACCAATTCCTTGAGCTCCGCAAGGAATTGAAGACCCTCCGAGGGAAAGATTTGTTCGGCAAATCTGCGGCCGAACTCTGTTTGGTTCCCGGTGTTAAGATACCCGTCAAATTCAAAGTCCCAGACTTTGAGAAGTATAAGGGGAACACCTACCCTCTCAGCCACCTGGTCATGTATGCCAGGAAAATGTCTACTCAGACTGATAATGATCAATTGCTGATTCATTATTTTCAGGATAGTTTGTCCGGTGCAGCTCTTCGTTGGTATATGAGCCTTGATAGTGCAAACATCTGTTCCTTCAACGATCTTGGCGAAGCCTTCGTCAAGCAATACAAGTATAATGTTGATATGGCTCCTGACCGTGATCAACTCAGAGCCATGTCTCAGAAGGACAAAGAGACATTTAAGGAATACGCCCAGAGGTGGCAAGAGCTGGCAGCTCAGATTACTCCTCCGCTGGAAGAGAAGGAGATGACTAAGATCTTTCTGAAAACTCTTAGTTCATTTTATTATGAGCGGATGGTCGCCAGTGCTCCCTCTGATTTCGCTGAGATGGTGAACATGGGGATGCGATTGGAGGAAGGGTTCCGGGAAGGACGTTTGACTAAAGATAAAGGCTCTTCTAAACGATATGGGGCGTTTAAGAAGAAAGATGGGGAGGCACATGCTGTGCAATCCCATGCTAAACTTAGAAGACCCTCTGCCAAGAGGAAGCCTGTGCGTCATGCCAGTAATCAGCATCAGGTGGCTCACATAGCACCTGTCTTCAGAGACAACAATCAGCATAATTAGCAACAACCTCAGTATCAACAGCAACATCGCCCACAGCAACAGGCTTACCAGCCTCGTGGCAACAGTAATCAGGCTAATTTGAATTATGATAGGAAGAAGATCACTTTCGATCCTATTCCTATGTCATACGCTAAGCTATATCCCTCTTTAATAGAGCGGAAACTGATTACCCCGAGGGATCCTCCGGCTGTGCCTGCTAACCCGCAGTGGTGGTACAAGCCCGACCAGCATTGTGTTTATCATTCCGGTGCTCCCGGTCACAATATAGAAAACTGCTATCCATTGAAAACTAAGGTGCAAGACCTTATGAGATGCGACATTCTGAGCTTTGAGGACTCAGGCCCCAATGTTACGAAGAACCCATTGCCCGAGCATGAGAAGTCGGTTAACATGGTCCAGGGTTGCCCTGGCAAATATAAGGTCAAATATGTAAGCCATATTCGACAGTCATTGGTTGAGTTGCATCGTCTGTTGTGTGATTACAGTCATATGGAGCACGACCATGACAAATGCCGTATCTGTTCCGTCAATAGATTGGGTTGCCACCAATTGCGTAGAGAGCTTCAAGAGTTGTTGGATGAGGGGACTATTGAGATTCTTCAAAACAGAAATGTTGATGAAGACGAACCAGAAGTAAATGTGATTTCTCCTGTGTTCAAGATTCCTGAGCCTGTTGTTATCCGTTATGATGGTAGCAAGCCAAAGGTCTCTCCTTCTTTGGTGATCAAGCCTGCAGGCCCCGTGCCTTATTCTTTTGAGAAAGCGATTCCCTTTCGTTACAGTGCTGTTGCTGTTGAAGATGGGAAAGAAGTGCCGTTGCCTTCAACCTCCGTGGTAAATATTGCTGATGTAAGCGGATTGACCCGTAGTGGTCGCGTGTTTTCAGCACCTAAGCCTCAGGCTAGAGCTGTTGTTTCTGATTCTGCTGAGCATCCGGTTGGGACTGCAGTAAATGTTCCGGATCCGGCACTTGCTGTTGCTAAACCCTCCTTTGTACAAAAGACTCCTACTTCTTATGTTGGCCCAAGTGGCATTGTGAATAAAGATTGTGATGAGATGCTAAGGCTCATCAAGAAGAGTGAGTACAATGTTGTAGACCAGCTTCTACAAACGCCATCCACGATCTCCGTGCTATCTTTGCTTCTGAATTCAGAACCCCATAGGGAGGCTCTGCAAAAATTATTGGATGTGGCTTATGTTGATCATGACGTCACAATCGAACAGTTTGACAGTATTGTTGCAAACATCACTGCTTGCAACACTTTGAGTTTCTGTGACGCTGATCTCCCTGAGGAGGGAAGAGACCACAACATGGCTTTACATATTTCTATGAATTGCAAGACTGACGCCATGTCCAACGTGCTGGTGGACACTGGGTCATCTTTAAATGTATTTCCGAAGACCACTCTTTCGAGATTGTCATATCAAGGGCCTCCTATGAGGCAGAGTGGTGTTGTTGTGAAAGCTTTCGATGGGTCACGTAAGACCGTGATTAGGGAAGTTGATCTCCCAATCAAGATTGGACCAAGTGATTTCCAGGTTACCTTTCAGGTTATGGATATCCACCCATCTTATAGCTGTCTCCTTGGCAGACCATGGATTCACGAGGCTGGCGCCGTGACATCCACCCTACACCAGAAGCTGAAATTCGTTAAGAATAAGAAACAAGTTGTGGTAGGGGGAGAAAAGGCTCTCCTGGTTAGCCACCTGTCTTCTTTCTCATATATTGATGCTGAGGATGAAGTTGGAACGCCTTTCCAAGCTTTATCTATTGCTGAGCTGATTGAGAAGAAGTCTCCTTCATTTGCTTCCTATCGTGATGCGAAACTGGCCATTGAATGTGGTGCAGTTGCTGGTTTGGGAAAGATGATTGAGCTTGAAGACAATAAGTCCCGGGCTGGCATTGGCTATTCTTCTGGGGCATTCAACAAGAAAGGGCTGTTCAAGAGTGGAGGTTTCATCCATGCTGATCAGACTGAAGAAACTGCTGCTATTCTGGAAGAGGATGCAGAGGATTTGAGCAACTTTGTTATCCCTGGTGGTGTCTGCCACAATTGGGTCGCTGTGGATGTTCCTACGGTCATTCATAAGTCAGCGTAATTTGTTCACTTTGTTCAAAAACCCTTCTCCCATGCCAAAAGAAGAAGTGATGACATTGTTGGCGTCATATATACAATGATATTTCATTCAATTAATGCATTGTTAAACATTTATTTTTCCGTTTGTTTTCACTTTTTGCTTTTGCATGAAATCGGTGATCACAAAAAACCTGAAAACAAGAATAAAAGCAATCTTTTCATCTGCATAATGATTTGCTTGTTTAAATTCTAAAGTTTTTTATTATCCAAAATCATTATGCAGGTTGATTCTAAAACCCATTGAACATAATGATCCAACGCCATCTCCTAATTTTGAATTCCCTGTATTCGAGGCAGAGGAAGATGACGTTGAAGGGATTCCTGATGAGATTACCCGTCTCCTTGAGCACGAGAAGAAGATCATTCAGCCGCATCTCGAAGATCTGGAAACAGTCAACTTGGGGTCTGAAGCTTGTGTTCGTATGGTGAAGATTGGGGCACTTCTTGAGGAGTCTGTCAAGAAGGGGTTGATCAGTTTGCTACGAGAATATTCTGATATCTTTGCTTGGTCGTATGAAGACATGCCAGGTCTAGATACAGATATTGTGCAACATTTCCTGCCTTTGAAGCCTGAGTGCGTGCCTGTGAAGCAGAAGCTCAGAAGAACTCATCCTGATATGGCAGTGAAGATCAAAGAGGAAGTTCAGAAGCAAATTGATGTGGGGTTTCTGGTGACTTCTACATATCCTCAATGGGTGGCCAATATTGTGCCTGTGCCTAAGAAAGACGGAAAAGTCCGTATGTGTGTTGATTACAAAGATTTGAATAAAGCTAGTCCGAAAGATGATTTTCCTCTACCACACATTGATATGTTGGTAGACAATACAGCTAAATTCAAAGTCTTTTCGTTTATGGATGGATTTTCCGGATATAATCAAATCAAGATGGCACCCGGGGATATGAAGAAGACAACATTCATCACACCTTGGGGAACATTCTGTTATCGAGTGATGCCCTTCGGTTTGAAGAACGCCGGAGCCACGTATCAACGAGCTATGACTACCTTGTTTCATGATATGATGCACAAGGAGATAGAGGTCTATGTTGATGATATGATTGCTAAGTCCCGAACGGAAGTTGAACATGTTGAACATTTGTTGAAGCTTTTTCAGCGTTTGAGGAAGTACAAGCTTCGTCTGAATCCGAACAAATGTACATTTGGAGTCCGTTCCGGTAAGTTATTGGGCTTTATTGTCAGTGAAAGAGGTATTGAGGTTGATCCTGCAAAGGTCAAAGCAATACAAGAGATGCCTGCGCCCAAAACTGAAAAGCAAGTCCGAGGTTTTCTTGGCCGTTTGAATTATATTTCCAGATTTATATCCCACATGACTGCCACATGTGCGCCAATATTCAAGCTCCTCCGGAAAGATCAATATCATGATTGGACCGAGGATTGCCAGAAAGCTTTCGACAGTATCAAAGAGTATATGTCTGAACCTCCGATCTTGTCTCTACCTGTAGAAGGAAGACCTCTGATCATGTATCTGATTGTTCTTGAAGACTCGATGGGTTGTGTACTCGGTCAACAAGACGAATCGGGAAAGAAAGAATCTTCTATCTACTACCTCAGTAAGAAGTTTACTGATTGTGAGTCTCGATACTCTATGCTTGAGAAGACGTGCTGTGCTTTAGCTTGGGCTGCTAAGCGTTTGCGCCAGTACATGATAAACCATACAACTTGGTTGATATCCCGAATGGATCCAATCAAGTATATTTTTGAGAAGCCTACTTTAACTGGGAGGATTGCCCGTTGGAAGTTGTTGTTATCTGAGTATGATATCGAGTATCGAGCTCAGAAAGCTATCAAAGGTAGTATCTTGGCTGACCATTTGGCACATCAGCCGATTGAAGATCATCAGTCTGTTCAGTACGACTTCCCAGATGAGGAGATTCTGTATTTGAAAATGAAAGATTGTGATGAGCCTAAACTTGATGAAAGTCCGGAACCTGGTTCTAGATGGACGATGGTGTTTGATGGCGCTGTAAATCAGTACGGAAACGGAATTGGGGCAGTAATCATTACTCCTCACACACATATTCCGTTTACAACAAGGCTAACTTTCAATTGCACGAATAATATGGCTGAGTATGAAGCTTGTATCATGGGACGGGAAGAATGTATTGATTTGAGAATCAAACATCTTGATGTGTATGGTGATTCAGCCGTGGTTGTCAATCAGATCAAGGGTGAATGGGAGACGAATCAACCAGGTCTCATTCCGTATAGAGATTATGCGAGGAGGATTTCAACGTTCTTTACTGAAGTTGATTTTCATCATATTCCTCGAGAGGATAATCGGATGGCAGATGCTCTTGCTACGCTTGCTTCAATGATTGTAGTCAAGTATTGGAATGAAGTTCCCAATATCACCGTGATGCGCTTGGATAGACCAGCTCACGTATTTGCAATTGAAGAAGTAAATGATGACAAACCTTGGTATTTTGATATCAAGAATTTCCTCCAGAACCAGGTCTACCCGCCTGGGGCATCTGTGAAAGATAGGAAAACTCTGAGAAGGTTGTCAGGTAGTTTCTACCTCAGCGGTGAAGTGTTGTACAAGAGAAATTTTGACATGGTTTTGCTCAGATGCGTGGATAGACACGAAGCAAACCTGTTGATGACTGAGGTCCATGAGGGTTCATTTGGTACTCATTCCAATGGACATGCCATGGCTAGAAAGATGATGAGAGCAGGCTACTATTGGCTGACAATAGAGTCTGACTGCTGCAAATATGTGAAGAAATGCCACAAGTGTCAGATTTATGCGGATAAGATTCATATTCCTCCGACACTTCTGAATGTGATTTCATCACCATGGCCTTTCTCTATGTGGGGAATCGACATGATCGAACCGAAGGCGTCCAACGGACACAGGTTTATTCTCGTAGCAATTGACTACTTCACCAAGTGGGTTAAAGCCGCTTCGTATGCGAATGTGACCAGGCAGGTGGTCGTGAAGTTTATCAAGAATCAGCTGATTTGCCGTTATGGTGTGCCAGATAAGATCATTACTGATAATGGATCTAATCTGAATAACAAGATGATGGAAGAGTTGTGCGCTGAATTCAAGATTGCACACCATAACTCCTCTCCTTACAGACCAAAGATGAATGGGGCTGTTGAAGCAGCTAACAAGAATATCAAGAAGATTATCCAGAAGATGACAGTTACGTACAAAGATTGGCATGAGATGCTGCCATTTGCTTTGCATGGATATCGTACATCTGTCCGCACTTCAACAGGGGCAACCCCTTTCTCTCTTGTTTACGGCATGGAGGCTGTTCTCCCAGTAGAGGTGGAAATCCCATCAATGCGAGTCTTGATGGAAGCCAAGTTGACTGATGCTGAATGGATTCAGAGTCGTTACGACCAACTGAATTTGATTGAAGAGAAGCGATTGACTGCCATGTGCCATGGTCAGTTATATCAGCAGAGAATGAAGAAAGCATTCGATAAGAAGGTCAAGCCTCGTTTGTTCCGAGAAGGTGACCTCGTGCTCAAGAAAGTCTTGTCTTTCGCGCCCAATACCAGGGGCAAGTGGACTCCAAACTATGAAGGTCCATATGTTGTTAAGAGAGCCTTTTCAGGCGGAGCTTTGATGCTTACAACAATGGATGGGGAGGATTTCACTCGTCCTGTGAATTCAGATGCAGTCAAGAAATACTTTGCCTAAAAAAAAAAGGGTATATAAAAGAAAAACAGAATAGCTCCCTAAGTGGAGAACCCGAAAAGGCGATCTAGGCAAAAATTAGGGATATGGCAAGTAACTGCATCCTGACAAGACTTTCTGTTCCGCAACTGTCTTTTCGTCAGAGATTTTTGATTCGTCGTCAACTGAAGCTTCGAATACATCGAAATTCAAATTGGTAGAGAAAGGATCATTATGTTCAATGTAGCCCTCTTCCAATATATATCACTGATTTCAAGTTTGTACAGATCTATGGAGTCTTGCCATTTGCAGGCTACCATTCCATCGAATAAATTTGAGCTTTTATCCAATCATTTGCACTCTTATTTGTTTCAATTCAACAAATGTTTTGCATGTTTTAATTGATAAAATGTCATTGTTTTAAACAATAAAATTTTTCAAAATTTGTTTTAAACAAAGTGAACATTCACAATGATGAAAGGATACTTAAGAATTTCTCAGTGCTCTCCCAAGGGTGGCATGATTTCCAACAGGGTTAGACATTTGTTCATATTCCTGGCATGGTTGTATCATCTTTCTCCAGATTGTTGGTGGGATTGTTCTCTAAGCAGAATGTTTGTCGAGAACTCCACAATCCTCTCCAACAATTTTCTCCCCCCAGCATGGGTGTTTTCCTTTTGGAAGATTCGGTAGTTGGTGGATTGACATCCCGGTACTTCGGCTGTTTCCTCAGTACAGTCGCCAGCGGAGTTGATGGCATGATATACTTCATCTATGCTATCTTTCCCATCAGAGTGCTTGTTGAGGTTTTCACCTCTTATTCCTTCAGCAGAGCAGTGATTATTTCCTCCCCGGCAGTTGGTAGTTTCCTCTTAGAAGGTTCAGCATTTGGTGGTTGATCACCAGTTCTCCTTCTCTTCCTCAGATAGTTCTCCAGTAGATTTGTGGTATGGTGGATTGCGTCTGTGATGTTTCCCTGCAGAAGCTTCGCGATTTCCCTGCAGCATCCCCAACAGAATTGGTATCCTCAACAGAGTTGCTTTTGTGGCAGTTTCTGCCTATTGTAGACTTCTGTTCCCTAGTAGGGTTGGTTGGTGATCTAGCACCCTTAGATTTGGTTGATTTCCTGATGCTTTTGATCCCCAGTAGAGTGGCTTGTGGAAGAATCTACTTGTGTGATCTTTTGTCCCTCAGTGGGTTTATTCCCCAATGGAGTGGTTGACAGTATCCTCAGTAGAGTTGCTTATGCGGCTAGATTCTACTTGTGTGTTCTGTTCTCTTCAGCAGTTCCTGCTTATGCAGTGAACTCTTGTTTCCCAGTTGATACTAAGGATTCCCCTGCAGAAATCTCGGGATTTTCTCCATTTTCGCCACAGATTTGTTTTTGTGGCAGTTTCTGCCTGTTGTGAACTTCTGTTCCCCAAAAGGGTTGATTGATAATCCATCACTCAGAAATTTTGTGATTTCTTTGATATCTCTGATATTTTGCTTTCCAGCAGATCTTTGCTTTTTAGCATGTAGATCTCCAGCAGATTGGCTTTCCTTGGATTTTCCTCTGGAAGTGTAGTACCGGGCGTTTGATTCCTGGGCCTGTTTGTGTTAGATATGTCTGTTTTGTCAGCATGCATCAAACATAAATTACGCATATTCATGCATACTTTCAACATTCAGATATTCATGTTGCATTTTTTCCATATATCTTTTGTTTGTTGTCTCCTACTAATGGTGATATAGATCTCTCCAGTAGATCCTCCCAAGCGGATGTCGGGTGTCTAATCTCAATATAGAGTCAGACCCATAAGCAAAAAGTGTCTGTCTTTCCTTCTGCAATTCCCCACTGAGATATATCCTCGTGGATGACGTTTTTTTCCGTTTCCTCCCAACACATATATTGGGATGGATCTTCCTATTGAGTTATATCCTCATTAGGACGAGTCTTGATTTAGTTTGCCTTTTTGGTTTGATCCTAAATTGGCATTTTTTCAACTATCTCTTGTGCTTCCCTGTGGAATAAATGAATGAATTGCCCAGTAACCGGCAATAATTCTTTTTATCCCCAGCGGAGTTTGGGCCTCTACCCAGTAACCGGTAGTTGTAAGTCCTATGTTCCCTTTTCTTCTTGGCGGAATTTGTGGTTATATACCTTTTATTCCTCAGTAGAGTTGTTGGTTTTCAACCTAGTACCCGGTAGTTGTAAATCCTGTATACCTTTTTTCCCTTTTTGTCGAATAGGTGTTTGTGAACATTCTTTGTTCCTCAGCAAGAGTCGATGGTCTTCTACGGTAGTCGTAAATCCTTTTCTTCTTGCTCCTCAGCAGTTGGTGGTTTGTTATAAACCCTATTTTGTTTCCCGTGCGGAGTTGTGATTCTTTCATTCCCCACGCAGAGAATTTTTGGTTTTCTACCATGTATTCGGTAGTTATAAACCCTACTTTTATCCCCTAGCAGAGGTAACCTTTTTGGTTCATTCTGGTTGATGGTGGATTTTGTGGTCTTCTACCCAGTATTCGGTAGTTGTGAATCCTATGTTGTTGTTGTATCCCTAGCGGAGTCTGTGCTTTCTCGTGGATAATTGCCATATGCTAGCAATTGTCTCCCCAGCAGATCTTTTCTTGTGGATAATTGCCGGATGCTAGAAATTTTATCCTCAGTGGGTCCTTTCACCGTTTGCCAGTGATTTGTTCCCCGGATCATTGATGTTTATCAATGCATCCCCAGTGAGTTCTCTTACATTTACCCTGTTTGTTGGTAATGATTGTTGCTCCCTTTGATCGGTCACCTTTATATACCTAGTTTTGGTATCCCGATGCCTTTCTTTTCGGTTGATTTATCCTTTATTAACTCAGTAACCGGTTGTGGATAATCTTCCATGCGAGTGTATTATCCACGTTCTGACGGTAATGGATAATATGTCTCATGCACTCTTCAGTCGAAGCCTGTTGTGTTTCCCCAGTCGAGTAAGATTCGTTATTCGTTTGTGGAATCGAATATTCTTTGTTTCTGCCCCTTGTTGAGCGTATCTCCCAGTATCTATTGATATGTCTCTTGGATAATTTCCGGATGCTTGCAATTTATTCCCTGTGAGTTATCTTTCGTTTACTCTGTTGTTGTCGGTATCGATTGTCTCTCTTTTCGGTCGGTCACCTATTATATACCCAGTAACCGGTATCCCTGGTGTTCCTTCCATGCGAGTATATTATCTACGTTCTGACGGTAATAGATAATATATCTCATGCGAGTATACTATCCACGTTCTGACGGTAATGGATATTATATCTCATGCACTCTTTGGTTTTTTTCCAGCTGAGTAAGATTCGTTTTCCCGTGGCGGAAACGAATGTCCATCCTGTAAGTCGATTTGCTTTTCCAAGCCCTCCTTTCGGATGATGAGTGTTTTGGCATATATACCAATTCATGTTTCGGTCGGTCACCTACTATATACCCAGTAGCCGGTATCCCTGGTGTTCCTTCCTTTCTGCTCCCTATTATGACTTTGGTCCTTTGTGGAGTCAGATTTTCCTGAGTTGATGTACCTTTTTCAGGTCTTTCTTAGATGTTTGGTTGATTGATATCTCTCACCCTTATACCGGTCTTAGATATTCATTCTTCCTGAGCTTGTTGTTCTTTCACCCAGTAACCGGTGTTTAGATCACATGTTTCTTTGAGTTTGTTACCAAGTAGCCGATAACACCTCATCTTGCAGATTTTTCTCCAGGAGAGTCTTTTTGTTAGACATTCCCCGGTGGAGTTTCCGTTGTGACTTTAACCTTTTGCTGTATTGGCGTCTTCCCCAATATATGCAGTTTTCCCCGGCAGGGAGGTTCTGTGTGGATTTTTCCCCAGTCCGAGTCCGGATTTTCATCCGAAGTATCCTTCATGGATAGTTTGAGTCAGCTTGAGTCTTTCCAAGGGATGTGTTTTCCTTTGGAACTCTTTTCTCCCAAGTGAGGTCTCCAGTCCAGTCGTGTCTTGTTCACGCTGCGTCAGTTTCCCCTAATTCAGAGTCGTGTCCTGCTCACGCATTCTTTTTCCTTTTCTTATCCCCATGAGAGTCCTGTTAGAGTCTCTGTTCCTGCTGGGTGTATTACTCCGATGGATCGTCTTTCCTTTGTGGACCAGTATTCCCCACAGAGGTTGTTTCTTTTGCATGCATACATTTGCATCATGAGGTCTCTTAGGGACCAAAAATTTGTCTCATTACTGTTATTTAAGCCCATTCTACCATGTCGAGATGAAGGCTTTAACCTTCACTTCTCCGGCTAGAATGACCTTAAATAGGGGCATCTGTAAGACCCCAATTTTGTCCCTAAGATCCCTCATGGCATCATATCATATCATTGCATGGCCTCAAGGATCATTGGACACCTTGCTTCCTTCCCTGTGGGTGGGTTATCTTTCTTGAGTGATTCTTGGTCACCAAGCATTCATTGCATTTGTATATCATTGCTTTTCTTTTAATCACTAACCAAAAGTACAAAAATATGTCATCTAACCTTTGTCTTGCAGATGAAGCAATAACAGGTCAAGGCAATCAAAGTCATTCATTGAGCAATTGATGGTGGTCATTCTTGAGATTTGGACCCCACAATCATTCACAAGAGTTCATATGAGTCATGATGTCATTTTGAAGCAAAATCCCAAGTGGTAGAGGCTTGAATTTCATCAGAACATTGTCAAGTCAACTGAAGACCTAGAAAGTCAACTGCAAAGTCAACTGTGGATTTGGAGGTGGGAAGTGATTAGAAATACTTCATTCATGTTCAAACAAGTCTCATTTGACATTTCAAACACTCACATTGAAGAATTTGAGGTCCAGTAAAAAATTTCCCAAAATAGCAAGTGACCCATAATTTAAACCTTCCAAAAATGGAAAGATATTGGACCAAATTCAACTCAATATTACATCATCAAGAAAGCTTCAAATGAAATTTTGTTGAACATGAAAGTTGTAGATCTTTCTCTCCCATTTCTAAAATGTCCAAGATCATGAATTTCTAATGTGTGGTTAAGGAGATATGATCCAATCATGGCAAAGTATGCATTGGACTTCAAATGAGCATAACTTTTCAACCAAAGCTCCAAAATGAGTGGTTCTTTTTGCAATATTCTCCTCTTGACCTCTAATTTCCAAATCATGCATCACATTATATGAATTGTAATCACATGATCATTTGTTAATCCATGGTTTTTTTTGGAGGGAAATTACAAAATTCAAAATTGGTGCATTGTATGGACTTTTTGCCATTGCCATTGGTTTTAGAAAATGATTTTAAGTGAAAATAATGGAGCAAGTGATACTGTTCACGTGTAAATGATACATGCACATGCAAATTTGGATTTTTGTAATTTGCCTTATTATCATTAACCAAACTAATTAAGGATTAACAAGTTGATTAGTAAACCATATAAATACCTAAACCCTAACAGAATTGGGGGGAATGAATCATTTTTCACACTTCAAGATCCAAATTTCTCTCTCACTCAAATTTTTTCTCTCATTCATAATTCAATTTTCATCCAAATACCATTGCATTTTAACTTCAGATTCTTGTTCCTGAGCTTGGATTTAGTAGAGATCAAGGTTTGTTGTGCTGAATTCGTGGAAGAAAAGTGCAGTTCATGTCCATGAAGATGCAAATGGAGTTTCTGTTTTGAGCTAGATCTAGAGCCATTCGAGCTTCCATTGATTCATCAAACTTCATTTCAAATATTGTGGAGTAGATTGGAACACTTCCAGGCTGCAGATCGTGTGAATTCAAAGGCTCTGCACTTCAAGAGGTCACAATTCGAATCTCTTAATTTTAAAATCCATTGCAATGTTGTTATAGATCATGTTGTCCTGATGAATCTGAGCTTTGAATCGTGTGATTTGGTGCTGTTTTGAGTTAGTTATGGATGTTTGAACATTTGACATGTTGAAATGATTCTCTTCGATCCGAGCTTGTCTTGATGTTTTTGCGTGTTTTGGTTGTTGATCTTGAATGTATATGTCATGACGAATCGTTTGGTGTTATTCTTGTTAATTTCTGGACGTTTTGAGATTTTCTGGAAAATCCAGATGAAGATCATCATGATCTTCATCTTCAACCTATGAACATTCATCGTTTCCAGAACCAGCCACGGTTTCGCTACCATTTTGCTACGAAAAATTCATCAGTTTGCTACGAATCTGGAAATGCCATGTGCGCTAGGGTTTAAGCCAATACGGCGTCGTTTCATGTTGAGCGCCAAATTTGAATGTGGCAATGGTTCGAATCCGCCTGAGCGCAGTTTTTCAAAATGCTATTTCATTTTTCTCCTATTTTCATATGTTATCACCATTTTCATTTTTTATTTTTCCATCAACTTCAAAAAACCATATAAAATAGAAAAATGCATCAATTTCACTCCAATTTTTTGCACAATGCTCCTTGGTTTGTCTACTTTTTTATCATCATAATTTCCAAAGTTGTGCTTGGTTGGATATTATTTTGTGCTTGGATGATTGATCATATGTCTTATTTTGACCTTGCCTTGCTTATCTCTTTGTGAAATGCTTGTTTCTTATCCATTGAACTTGAAATTTTTCATGATGAATCTAGACACATTGCTTGACATTTTGGTTTTGGTTTGGAGTTTTTCCAATGCTCCATTGCTGTTTTATGTATGTGCTAACTTGGTGTGACAATTTGTGTCACACCTTTTGGTGTTCAACTTGTGCCATGTGATTTCCATACCAATTGATCTCCAATGCTTCTGATTTTTTGTATGTTGATCATATTAGATGTCTTGAATGTGCATGAATTTTTCCCGATTTATTTGAATCATTTCTGTTTTGATTTGAATTTTTCATTCATGATGATCACATATGAGCTTTGAAATTGCCTTGAACTTCTTTTGATCATGAAATGCTTTTGGTGATTGATTTTGATGTGAGACCTTTTGGAATATGTCAATGTGTGTTTGAAGTTGCTTTGTTTTAAATTTTAGCTCCTGTTTTGAATTTTTTCTCCATCTTTGACCCTAGGCTTTGACCTAGTGGTTTGTGGCTTACATTTGAGCTTTGATTTCAGGTTGAGCATCCAAGTTCCATAGTTAATGATGCTCCATCATTTGAGTATTGATGTTTGCTTTTGATTACTAACACTTGAGTGTTTTGTAGGTTGATGCTAACTCATTTGAGTTTGTATTTTTGGCTTACACATTTTGTACATTGGGATTGTCTGTTGCTTATTGACTATTGTCTGATTGTCTGAGTATTGTACTGATTTGTTTAGTTGTTTCCACAGGTACTTAGTTGCTTTAAGTTCATTGTGAACTTTGCTTTGCTTAGTTGCTTAACCACTTAGGTATAATCTCGAATATTCATGTAGTCTGGAAGACCTACTGTTACTAGTAGGCACCTGTCTGAAGCCCTCCTTAAGAGGCAATGCTTGTGATTGTTTAATTTTGTGCCAAGCAGGTAAAGTCCTCTTATAAGGCAATTGGTAGATAAAAGAGATGTGTAATCCATCTCCTGCTACTCAGTGTGTCATTCACTTTGCTCACACCATGTGTTGATGCATTGTGAATAATAACCCAAGATCTTATAGAGTCTATTTGTGGAGAAGAGTTCCAACTTTCTGAACTCCCACACTTTCTATTGTTTAAAGCTCTCCTTGACCAGGGATAAGAGCTATGAGGCACACCCCTCATCTCCATTTCATCTGCCTCACCCTAACTCTCAATGTTAGGGTTAAGAGCTCAAAATACCCCATTCCAGTTGGCTATAAAGCCTAACCTTGCTTGAGCCTAATTGATTGTATATAGTGTGTGCTAATTGACTTGTGTGTTTGCTTACTTGATTCATCTGTGCATATTTTCTTGAGTGTGCCCTTGTATCTTCATTACTTGTATATCATTTCATAAACATTGTTCATCATTTTGCAACATTTTGTTTTGTCCATGGAGGAGGCAAGCATAAGCCCATTACTTGGCAGTTGTTTCCCATGATATGGTAGGAGACTAGTATAAGTCCATTGATTGGCCTCTGGTGTCCTTGTTTCCTTGATTTGTGAGACTAGTATAAGTCCATTGATTGGCATCTGGTATCATTGTTTCATTTTTTAGGAGATTGGTGTAAGTCCATTGATTGGCATCCGGTATCCATTTTGTTTGGTGAGATTGGAATAAGTCCATTGATTGGCATCCAGTATCCATTTACTTTGTCCATTTGTTATTTGCTTGTTGCTTATTCCAAAAGAATCACTTGAATCATCTACATATGATTTCAAGAGGTGAACATCTAAGAAGTTTTAGTTCCTCACCTCCCACCTTTTGTTGCTTCAAACCCCCCATTTGCATGTTCACACAAACCAGAAAACTATTGTGCAAACATCTTCATTTGTTTTCAAATTAGAAACCTAGGCCTTAAGCGTATGATTTTTCAAACTTCATTTTCATAATACTTCTTTTGAATTGAATTCTAATCACACTTTGACAACTTTTGTGAATAAATCCTAATTGGTTAATTTCACTCATTCAATTGTTTTGTGGCTCAAGTCCACTTTCTTGATAAGTTTTCATACATTAGCCATATGTTTGATTTATCCTAGTTGGTTGATGTTAATCTCACCTTTTGTCCTTAGTGATTGAATTGTAAGAATTCCTTGCTTATTATAGGGTTAACCCCTCACTAGCAAGTTGAAGCTTTTCTCACATGGTGGACTCGTTGTTTGTATAAGGTTGAGTTTTCTCCCGTGGATAACGAAAGACCTTAAGGCTTTTGTTTTAAAATCAACCACCACTCATATTTTGGAAATCTTTTAGCCAAACTACGAGGTTTTGATCCTGTAAGGGTACGTAGGCAATAGTTATCCATCCAAACACAAAAAAAATAATAACTTGTATATTCTTTTCTCATCCCTTCAATCATGTTTGCACAATAAATATTTCATAAACGAATAACATTTCGTACAACAAGTTGTGAAAAGGGCTCCCCAGGAGTACCTAGGACGTTTTGGGTGCCTAACACCTTCCCATTGCATAATTAACCCCTTACCCAGATCTCTGATCTTTTCATTGGTTTTCTATGTGTAAAACTTCTTAGGCTTTTGTTCGCTTTTTAGCCATTCCTTTGGATAAATAAAAGTGCGGTGGCGACTCGATTCTTTGTATACTTTGCTTTTGATTTAGTCAATAAATCATAAAGTGATGAATACACCTCTACAAACGCCATTAGGATTTTCTCTACTCTTAATCCCATTCCGACTCTGTTGGGTGACACTTACTTTTCTCTGCATATGAGGTATGCAAAGGGTGGTGGTACCATTGTGTGTTGTTTGCCTCTGTTGTACAAGTGGTTTATTTCGCACTTGCCACAGACGGTCGCCTTCAAGGAAAACAAAGGATGTCTACTGTGGTCCACGAGACTTATGTCTCTCACTAATAATGATATCTTTTGGTACAACCGTGTATATGATGGTGTGCAGATTATCGACTCTTGTGGTGAGTTCTCCAATGTGCCTCTTCTTGGTACATGTGGTGGGATTAACTACAACCCTATTTTGGCACGCCGTCAGCTTGGGTTCTGTAAGACCCCAATTTTGTCCCTAAGATCCCTCATGGCATCATATCATATCATACCATGGCCTCAAGGATCTTTGTGCACCTTTGCTTCCCTCCTAGTGGGTGGGTTATCTTGTGAGTGTGGTTCTTGATCACCAAGCATGTTTTTGCATTTGTATATCATTGCTTTTCATCTGTCTATTAACCAAAAGTACAAAAATATTGTCATCTAACCATGTTACTTGCAGATGAAGCAAATTAGGTCAAACAGTCAAAATCATTCATTGAGCAATAGATGGTGGCCATTCTTGAAGAATTTGGGCACCATGATCATTCATCAAGAGTTCATATAAGTTGTGACATCATTTGGAATCAAGATCTCAAGTGATTAGGGTTTGGAATTCATCAGAACATGGTTCAGTCAAGCAAAACCCTAGCAAAGTCAACTGAAGTCAACTGTTGGTCAACTGTGCATTTAATCAGTGATTTGATGGTGGGAATTGGTTTGAGAGGCCTCATTCATGTCCATATAAGCCTCATATAACATGTCAAACCTCCACAGTGAAGAATTTGAAGTCAGACAAGAAATTTCCAAAAATAGAAAGTTGACCTGTAATTGGAATTTGCCAAAAAAGGAAAGTTCTTCTCCTCAACATTACTTCATCATACAAGCTTCAAATGAATTTTTTCCCAACATGAAAGTTGAATATCTTGTTCTCCCATTTCCAAAAAGTCCAAGAAAACTCATTTCTCATTTATGGTTGGCAAGTTATGATCAAATCATTCTCAAAAATTTTTGAACTTCAAAGTGGCATATCTTCCAAACCATTTGGCCAAATTGAGTGAGGTTTTTTGCTACAAGTCATATTTGATGTGCTCTATCCAAATCTTTCATCACAATTCACCAAAAACCTACCAATCAAAATGGCCTTTTTCCAAGTGACTTGAATTAAAATGAGTGAGGTGAAAAAATGAGTTTTCAAATTAAGCCTTTCCAATGCTTGCTACCAATTGCAATTGTTCTGAAAACACATTTAGAGGTTGCTCAAGGCCCAATTTCGTGCATGTACATGCACCCCCATGCAACTTGAGTGGATTTTTAGCAAATTGGTAAAAACACCTCTTTTAAGCCAAAACCAATTACCATCTCAATTAACCAAACTTAGCAACACTAAACACAGTATATATTTGACATTTTCTGCTGCAGAAGCCCTAGCCACACTTTGTCAAAACAGATCAAATTCCATTTTTCTCTCTAGCTCTCATTTCTTTTCACTTGAATTTTTTGCTGAAAAATTTCAAAGAGCTCGAACTTGTGTTGGTTGCTTCATCATTCACCATCACCTTGGAAGCATTTGTGAGCATTAAACCACCACTGTAAGCAAGGAACCCGCTACTGTTCCATTGAAGCATTTCCATGGCAGATTTTGATTGGAGCTATTTCAAAAGTTGCTGAGCTAAAACCCTTCATTCATTCATCATCTGGAGCATTATTGAACATCTGTTTCTACTTTGCACGGCCAAACAACCAACAAATCATCACTGCTCTTCAAATTTGGTAAGATTTTGAATCACACCATTTTCAAAATCATGCTATGCTTCTTGAAGATCTTGCCATGCTGATCATTTTGAAACTTGAATCATGGAAAATGGTTGAATATTTTGAGAGTTATGTTGACTTAAAGTTTGGCATTCAAATATGTTTGTGCTTTGTTCATCCTTGTTAGCTCGAGTTAATGAAAATGGATGTTGTAATGTTGATGTGCATTGTTTGCTGAGTTGATTGATGTATTTGCTTCCAATTTCTGGAAAAAAAATTCTTCGTGATTGATGATGATGAACTGTAGCACACGAAACCCTAATGTCGTTTCCAGAAAATCGCGTTTGGCCATTTGAGTCTGTTGTTTTGCATGCGGGACACTGTTACATTGCCATGAGCGTATTGCTGCACGACACCTCACTAAGTGAAACGCAGCGTTTCACTTAGTGACCCCCATATTTACCATAATGCCATTCCCGTGCCATTTATTTCATTTAATCATTTCTTTTTTCAATGTTATTTCATTTTATGTACCAAACTTACAAAAATCATAAGTCATTCATTTTTAATCCAATTTTGATGGGATTTTTTGCAAAATGTTTCTCTTGACCTCTAGTTTTTTATGATGATTTTTCCAGATTTTTTGCATGTGTGGATTTTAAAATGTGCTAGGGTTTGTTCATGTATGTCCATTTGTGTATGTCTTGCCAAATTGTTTGTGAAATGATGATACATTATCCAATGCTTCCCAAATTTTTTGTGCTTAAACTAGACATGTTCATGGTGATTTTGGTGTAGAGTTTGTGAATTTATCGTTGCGGGTTGTGGAGTTATGATTTTTTGAATAGAGGTGTGACAATTTGTGTCACACCATTGATGTCCAACTTCATGATTTTTATTACCATGCTTCTTGAACTCAAATTGGTTTGAATTTTTGCATGAAGTCACTTGTGGATGTCTAGTTTACATGTGAGTTTTTATGGAATTAATTATGGCATTTCCTATTTGTTTGATAATTTCTCCCCTGTTTGGTCATTTGTTGACTTTTTGTGACACATGTTCTCATTTGATTTGTGAAATTCTCATACTTAATTGGATGGACTTGAAATTTGACATGTGATTAGTAGACATCTTAAAGTTTGTCATGGTTTTTATCCCATTCATTTCTCATATGTTGCCACTGTTTTATGATTTATTGAAGTTGGTGCATGTTTGGTTGACTTCTTTGAGCATGCTTGAACTTGCCTTGCCTTTCTGATTTTCATTGACCAACTTCCCTTTATCCAAATAAGCTGAAATTTGGTATGCTTATCATGTTATGGATGATGTTTGATCACGAATTATTTGATAATTTATTGAAATGTTTGAGATTGGTTTTGAGCTAGATCATTCTGTTGACTTCTTCGAACTTCTATATGCCATGCTTTGACCTAATTTGCTTATGAAATGATGATGATGATTGATATGAACATGAAACCAATTGAGTTTGTTTCTTGATTGTTTGAACTTGGTTTTGGACACTTGTCACTTGCTGTTTTGATTTTCTTATCTCTTTTTGACCCTAGGCTTGTCCTAGTGGTCATGTTGCTCATGTTTAAGTTTGTTGTTTCAGGTTAAGCAACAAATACCCAAAGAGATCAATACAAATTGATTGAGCTTGATTGATTATCATGACTAACTTATTTGTTTTGTAGGTTGCTTGGCTCACATGCTTTGAGCCTTGTGCATTGCATATTTAACTGATTGTGTTGACTGTTGATCCCTATCTTATTTTGGTTTGACTTTGAGTTGTGTACTGATTCTGTTTGACTGGTTTCAGGTACCTTTAGTTGCTTAGTTCTTTAAGAACTTGCTTTGCTTTGCTTAATAGCAATTTGCATTGAGGTATAATTCCTTATCTTCATGTAGTCTGGAAGACCTGGCCTGTTACTTGGCCAGGCAACTGTCTGAAGTCCTCCTTAAGAGGCAATGCTTGTGTGTGTTTACATTTGTCCCAAGCAGGAAAAGTCCTTTGAATAAGGCAATTGGTAGACAAAAGAGATATGTAGCCTATCTCCTACTATTCCGTGAGTCACTCATCTTGCTCACACCACATGTGTTGATGCATAGTGAGAAAAAACCCAAGATCTATCGAGTCAATAATCTGTGGAGAGAGTTCCTACTTTCTGAACTCCCACACCTTCTGATATTCAAATGCTCTCCCTGACCAGGGATAAGAGAAATGAGGCACACCCCTCATATCCTTTCATCTGCTTCACCTTGGCTCTCAATGTCAAGGTTAAGAGCACCATTAACCCTATTCCAGTTGGCTTCAATGCCTAACCCTTTTGTATGAGCCTGATTGTTTGGTTATAGTGTGTGCTGAATGACTTCAATTGATTGATTGCTCACTTCATATACACATGTTTGCTTATACGCTTTGTGCATTTATCATCATTAATTGCTCATTAGTGCATGATCATCTCATTTGTCTTTGTGACATATCCTTGTTGATTGCCCATTGAGGACAATTGTAAGACCATCCTTTGGCCATTGTTCCTATGATATGGAAGTGAGTATAAGACCATCTCATTGGCCACTCATCAGCTCTTTGCTTGATGCATTTGTTTGATTTATGTGAGGATACAATTGTAAGTCCGTGTAATTTGGCATTTGTTTTCCTATGATCATATGTTGGAAGTTAGAGTAAGCCCAGATAGATTGGCATCTGACATCCAAGTGTTTGCTTTGTTGTTGGTGATTGGTATAAGTCTAGATAGATTGGCATCCGGTATCCATTTTTTATTTCTTTGTTGAGGAGATTAGTATAAGTCCATAGAGTGGCCTCTGATATCCAGTTCTTGTTTTAGGAGATTGGTATAAGTCCAGTGATTGGCATCCGGTATCCGCTTTTGTTGACTTTCTTCCTTTGCTTGTTTGTTATTCCTCATTGCCTATTCCAAAGGAGACACTTGAGTCATCTTCAATATGATTTCAAGAGGTGAACATTCTAGGAAGTTTTACAATCCATTTTCATCCATTCATCCCCATTATGTCCTAAACCTTTTCACACATTACTTTCAAACTTGAGATAGATATTGTGCAAACATCTTCATGTTTTCAAATCAAAAACCTGGACCCAAGTCCTTGACTTTTTCAAACTCCCTTTCATAATACTTCTTTGAATCAATCTTAATCATACTTTGACCCTGCTTTCATGAACACTCATAATCAATTAACTTCACCCATTCAATTGTTTTGGCTTTGTCCATTCCTGCTAAGTTTTCATGCATTAGCCATAGGTTTCAATTATCATTGTGGTTGATGTAAACCTCACCCTATCCTTAGTGAGTCGACTATAAGACTTCCGTACTGAAAACAGGGTTAACCCCTCTAGTACGTCGAAGCTATCCTCGCATGGTGGATGTTGGTCTTGGTCGAGTTTTCTCCCATTGATAATGAAAAGCCTCAAGTGCTATTGTTTAAAATTGAACTCACAAACCTTTTGGAAATCTTTTAGTCGAACTACGGCGTTTTGATCCTTACCTTTGATGGAAGGTACGTAGGCAACGGGTTCATCCGTTCGAACACAAAAACAATAAAAATTGTATATTCTTTTCTCATCATCCCAATCATGTTTGCACAATAAATATTTCATAACAAATAACAATTTTATACAACAAGTGTGAAAAGGGCTCCCTAGGAGTACCTAGGACGTAGTGGGTGCCTAACACCTTCCCATTGCGTAATTTACCCCTTACCCAGATTCTCTGATCTTTTCATTAGTTTTCTACGCGTAAAACTTCTTAGGCTTTTGTTCGCTTTTTAGCCAGTCCTTTGGATAAATAAAAGTGCGGTGGCGACTCGAATTCATTGTATACTTTGCTTATGGTTTAATCAATAAATCATATAGCGATGAATACACCGCTACAGAAAAGTGGCGACTCCACTGGGGAAAAATCGATCCTTGGTTGTATTGCTTACTTTTCACCTTTGTTGTGCTATATTGTTATTTGTTATATGACATATTTTTGTACCATTTGGGATGACTGTATTGATTGTAATGTTTGAATTGCTTGATATACAATTGCTGTTTGCTTCGGTGATCTGTGAGATGAGTTCTATACCCGAACTCGAGTGCACTCTAGGATAGGAGAATGGCATAGTCTTGTTGACTGGTGTGGAGTATTCCTTAGCCAGTTGACTTGCGAGTCCATTCACTTGGTGGAGGTCATGTTGGATTAATAATGTCACACAAGTTATTTGTGGTTAGGCATTATTCTTTCAATCATGTGCCGCAGAAGCCAAGGACCTTAGTTTACCAAACCCATCTTGGCCTATTTTTAGGACGTAGTGCGGAGGTCGTTCAGATGTAAGTTCTGATGCGATTGTTACGCGATACTACACTCATAAGAGTTTCTCTTGAGAATATTTTGGAATACGAGTATTCGTTCCTCCGATAATATTCGAAAGATGGAATGATGATTATGGGAACCTCTGGTAGAACATGTCTGGCAGGTTTAAACCCTAGTACACTCCCTTTGGGTGGTTCTTAACCGAGACTCCATGCTCGTGACTCTCAACAAACCCGTGATTCGTGGTTGAGTCGTTCAGACAACCTTAATATCAATGGAACCTGGGCGTTGATCAGGTATAAAACCTAAATCCCCCAAAACGGATGGTTGATATTAAGGATGTTCGAGCCGGTTCATGTACCGTTAATATCAATGGAACTTGGGTGTCGATAAGGTGAAAACCTAAATCCACCAAAATGGATGATTGATATTAGGGATACAATGAGCTTTCCCATGACCTTTGCTTGGTGTGACTTGCTTGATCCTTGAGTGTGATTGTTGCATTCATGCATTCATGCGTTCATCTGCACTTCATGTCATCAAAAAAAAGAAAATTTTCAAGGAACTTAAAAGGGTTTATTTGCAAAATTTTCAGACATGGAAAGACCAAAAAGGCATACGAAGAAGTACAGCTTCAAACAGCCCGATGTAAAAGAGTTAAGGAATCTGACATCTTATGTATTAGATCCCTTGGGTTTCAAAGCTCGCTATGGGAAGCTTCTGCCTCTGTTGACTACTTAGGTTGACGAAGGGCTGATGAGCACTCTAGCTCAGTTTTATGATCCGCTGTATCATTGCTTCTCATTTCCGGACTTCCAGTTGTTGCCAACTTTGGAGGAGTATTCTCATCTCATTGGGATTCCGATTCTGGATCAAGTGCCGTTCAGTGGCCTAGAGAGTATTCCGACTGCTCGAGAGATTGCCAGCTTGTTGCACATAGATGAAGATCTGATTAGGGCTAATCTGACTACCAAAGGCGGAATTCAGGGTTTTCCTTCCGAGTTCCTCATTGCTCAAGCTACCTTTTATGGGAAGGCCATGAGTGAGGATGCCTTTGAGGCCTTGTTTGTGCTGCTCATCTATGGATTGGTGTTGTTTCCCAACTTTGACAAGTTCGTGGACATGAACGCTATTAGGATCTTCTCAGTTCTTAATCCCATTCCGACTTTGTTGGGCGATGCCTATGTCTCTTTGCATCTGAGGAACGCAAAGGGTGGAGGAGTTATTGTCTGCTGTCTACCTCTGCTGTACAAGTGGTTTATTTCGCACTTGCCGCAGACAGTTGCTTTCAAGGAGAACAAGGGATGTCTACGGTGGTCTCAGAGACTTATGTCCCTCACCAATGATGATATCACTTGGTATGATCGCGTGTATGATACCGTCCAGATCATCGACTATTGTGGTGAATTCCCTAATGTGCCTCTTCTTGGCACATGTGGTGGGATCAACTACAATCTTATTCTCGCACGACGTCAGCTTGGGTTCCCCCTGAAGGATAAACCTCATAACATTCTGTTAGAAGGTGTGTTCTTCCAGGAGGGTAAAGATCCCCAAGGCCTGAAAGCCAGATTTGTCCGTGCTTGGCACGGTATTCACAAGAGGAGTAGGAACGAGTTGGGTCCAAAGAACTGCATTGCTTTGGAGCCATACACCTCTTGGGTCAGACAGAGAGCTGCCGTGTACTTGATGCCGTATGACCACCCGAGACCTACACCGTTGGATGTGGCTGGGCCTTCAACCCTCCCTACCCAACGTGTAGAGGAGTTGAGAGAAGAAGACCTTTCACGTGCTTGGATCCGTGAAAGAGAAGAATTGCTTCAGCAGCTTAAGGAAAAGGATGCTATGATTGAGTTCCTCGAGCATCGAGTGATCGACGATCCGAACGACACTTGGACCTCTCTGCTTCCTCAGTCTTCCAAATTCTGGAAGAGGAGGTATGATCGACTTGCAAAGGAGAAAGCAGACATGGAAGCGGCCTATGAGAGAGAGATCAAGAAGCTGTGTACTTCTCGTCTTCCAGCATCCCGAGCTTCTAGGGATCCATAGGATGTTATTTGCCTTTTCTCTTTGTAATAATCAAAAAAATGCTGTACTTCTTTGTCTTGATATATTTGAATGAAATATTTTCCGTGAAAAATTAAAATGCTTTAACTATTCAAATATTGCAAATAATACCCTAAGGGTTCCTTGAAAATAAATAAATCATCTGCACAAGCATTTCATGCATCATTTTTGCATAAGCAGGTACCCTTTGTTTCTGGTCTTCTTGTCCTAACTCTTTGTTCTTCATTTATTTTGAAGACAAGCTGACTCACCGGTATTATACGCGAGTCAATTCTGCAAGAGTAATGGAGCAGCTAGAACAAGAGAACAGAGAATTGAAAGAAGAGGTCGCCAGACTTGGCGCTTTGATGGAGCAACTCCTCGCTGCTCAAAATTAACCTGCTCAGACGCCCGCAATGCCTGCCCAGAGGACGGTCATTTCAGAAGTCTCCACTTCGAATGTGCCAGCCAGTGCTCATGTGCCCAATGTTATGCCAGCCGGGTTCCCTTGGGGGATGCCTCTAGGTTTTATGCCAGATCGGCCTGCGCCAACTTTTGCTCACATGCCGGCATCTAGCCCGGTCCCTGTTCCCGCTCCTCCTGTCGTGCATACCATGCCCAGGGTAGACGACACCATCTATCACTCCGAGCCATCTAAGGGCCCGGACGTTTATGAAAAGATGGACGCCATGAACGACCAATTCCTCGAGCTGAGAAAGGAATTGAAGACCCTTCGAGGTAAAGATCTCTTCGGCAAGTCTGCTGCCGAGCTCTGTCTTGTTCCCGGTGTGAAGATTCCAATCAAGTTCAAAGTACCTGACTTTGAAAAGTATAAAGGGAACACCTGTCCACTCGCTCACCTGGTCATGTACGCCAGGAAGATGTCCACCCAGACGGATAATGATCAGCTTTTGATTCATTATTTTCAGGACAACTTGTCCGGTGCAGCGCTCAGATGGTACATGAGTTTGGACAGTGCCAATATCAGATCCTTCAATGACCTTGGCGACGCTTTCGTCAAGCAATATAAGTACAACGTCGATATGGCGCCTGACCGAGATCAACTCAGGTCCATGTCGCAGAAGGACAAGGAAACGTTCAAGGAGTACGCCCAGAGATGGCGAGAGCTGGCAGCTCAGATCACTCCACCGCTAGAGGAGAAGGAAATGACCAAGATCTTTTTGAAGACTCTTGGCTCATTCTATTATGAGCGGATGGTAGCTAGCGCTCCCTCTGATTTCACCGAGATGGTGAACATGGGGATGCGTCTCGAAGAAGGTGTCCGTGAAGGACGATTGGCGAAGGATGAGAGCTCTTCCTCTAAACAATATGGAGCGTTTAAGAGGAAAGATGGGGAAGCACATGTTGTGCAATCCCAGCCCAAGCATAGAAGACCCTCTGTTCAGAGGAAGCCCGCACGTCGTGCCGGTCATCAGCACCAGGTGGCTCATATAGCACCTGTCTTCAAAGACAATGCTCAGCAGCATCAGCAATACCAACACCAACAGTATCAGCATCAGCAATAATATCAACAACCTCAGTACCAACAACAACAGTCTCGTCCACAGCAACAGGCTTACCAGCCTCGTGGTAGCACAAGTAATCAGGCGAATGTGAGTTATGATAGGAAGAAGATCAGTTTTGATCTGATTCCCATGTCTTACGCAGATTTATATCCCTCTCTAATAGAGCGGAAGCTGATTACTCCAAGAGATCCTCCGGCTATACCGATCAACCCTCAGTGGTGGTATAAGCCTGACCTGCACTGTGTCTATCATTTTGGCGCTCCGGGCCACGATATAGAGAATTGTTTTCAGCTGAAGACCAAGGTTCAGGACCTTGTGAGATGTGGTATTCTGAGTTTTGAAGATTCAGGTCCAAATGTCACCAAGAACCCATTGCCTGCGCATGGGAAATCAGTCAATATGATTCAGGAATGCCTTGGGAAGTACAAGGTCAGATATGTGAGCCGCATCAGACAGTCGTTGGTTGAATTACACCGTTTGCTGTGTCAGTACAGCTACTTGGAGCATAACCACGACAAGTGCCGCGTCTGTTCGGTTAACCGCTTGGGTTGCGACCAAGTACGCAGAGAGCTTCAAAAGCTATTGAATGAGGGTACCATTGAGATTCTGTAGAATCGCAATGTTGATAAAGACGAGCCTGAAGTGAATGTGACTTCACCAGTGTTCAAGCTGCCTGAGCATGTTGTTATTCGCTATGATAGCAGCAAGCCGAAGGCTTCCCCTTCCTTGGTCATTAAACCTGCCGGCCCTGTGCCCTATTCATCTGATAAAGCCATACCATTCAGATACAACCCTGTTGCTGTGCAAGATGGGGTAGAAGTGCCTTTGCCTTCAACTTCCGTAACCAACGTCGCTGACGTAAGTGGATTGACCCGAAGTGGTCGTGTGTTTTCTGCGCCTCCTAAGGCTGTTGCTTCTGATACGGTTGAGCGTCCGGTTGGGACCGCTGTTAATAGTCAGAATCAGGCACGTGATGTTGCCAAACCATCCTCCTCCGTACAAAAGACTCTTGTTTCTTCAGTTGGCCCAAGTGGCATTGTAGATGAAGAATCTGATGAGATGCTGAGGCTCATCAGAAAGAGTGAGTACAACATTGTAGACCAGCTTCTACAAACGCCATCCAAGATTTCCATCCTTTCTCTGTTGCTGAATTCAGAACCCCATAGGGAGGCTCTGCAGAAAGTCTTGGATCTGGCATAAGTTGATCACGACGTCACTATTGAGCAATTTGATAGTATTGTTGCAAACATTACCGCTTGCAACACTTTGAGCTTTTGTGACGCTGATCTCCCTGAGGAGGGAAGAGACCACAACATGGCTTTACATATCTCAATGAACTGCAAATCTGATGCAATGTCCAATGTGTTAGTGGACACTGGATCTTCTCTAAATGTATTTCCAAAATCCACACTCTGTCGATTGTTGTATCAAGGTCCTCCTATGAGACAGAGTGGGGTCGTTGTGAAAGCATTTGATGGGTCGCGCAAGACCGTGATTGGGGAAGTTGATCTCCCAATCAAGATAGGACCAAGTGATTTCCAAGTTACTTTCCAAGTAATGGATATCCACCCATCTTATAGCTGTCTCTTAGGCAGACCATGGATTCACGAGGCTGGCGCCGTGACATCCACCCTACACCAGAAGCTGAAATTTGTGAAGAACAAGAAATTGGTTGTATTAGGGGGAGAAAAGGCTCTCCTGGTTAGCCATTTGTCTTCTTTCTCATACATTGACGTTGAGGATGAAGTTGGAACTCCGTTCCAAGCTTTGTCTATTGATGAACCAATTGAGAAGAAGTCTCCATCATTCGCTTCCTACCGAGATGCTAAGCTGGCCATTGAATGTGGTGCAGTCGCTGGTTTAGGGAAAGTGATTGAGCTCGAAGACAATAGATCCCGGGCTGGCATTGGCTACTGTTCTGGGGCATGTAATGAGCAAGGTTTGTTCACGAGTGGAGGATTCATCCATGCTGATCAACCTGAGGAGGAAGCTGCTGCTATCTTGGAAGAGGATGCAGAAGACGTGAACAACTTCGTTATTCCTGGTGGTGTCTGCCACAATTGGGTCGCTGTAGATGTTCCTACGGTCATCCATAGATCAGAGTAATTGTTCACTTTGTTTGAAACCCTTCTCCCATGCCAAAAGGAGAAGTGATGACATTGTTGGCAAAGCATATATACAATGATGTTTTCATTCAATTAATGCATGGTTAAACATTTGTTTTTCCTTTTGTTTTCACTTTTTGCTTTTTGCATGAAATCAGTGATCACAAAAAACCCTGAAAAACAAATAAAACAGCTTTTTCATCTGCATAAATGATTTGCTTGTCTAAATTCAAAAGCTTTTCGTTATCCAGAATCATTATGCAGGGATTTCTAAACCCATTGAACATAATGATCCAACGCCATCTCCCAATCTCGAACTCCTTGTATTCGAAGCAGAGGAAGATGACGTTGAGGGGATTCCTGATGAGATTACCCGTCTCCTTGAGCACCAAAAGGCTCATTCAGCTGTATCATGAGAATCAGCAAACCAGTCAAACTGGGGCATTACAAATGTAATGTAAAAAAAAAAAAAAAAAAAAAAAGAAAAAGAGAAGAGGGTGAAAAAATAAGAAAAATCAAAAATCAGGAAAAAAAATTTCAAAATTTTTCCAAAAGAAAAAAAGAAAAATTATACCCTCAAGTCCCTAGTTGACTGATGCTGAATGGATTCAGAGTCGCTATGACCAGTTGAATCTGATTGAAGAGAAGCGGTTAATTGCCATGTGTCATGGTCAGTTATATCAGCAGAGAATGAAGAAAGCATTCGATAAGAAGGTCAAGCCTCGTGTGTTCCGAGAAGGAGACCTCGCGCTCAAGAAAGTTTTATCTTTCGCGCCCGATTCCAGGGGCAAGTGGACTCCAAACTACGAGGGTCCATATGTTGTTAAGAGAGCCTTTTCAGGCGGAGCTTTGATGCTTACAACAATGGATGGGGAGGATTTCACTCGTCCTGTGAATTCAGATGCAGTCAAGAGATACTTTGCCTAGAAAAAAAAGTATATGCAAATAAAAAAAAAAAAAAAAAACAGAATAGCTCGCTAAGTTGAAAACCCGAAAGGGCGGCTTAGGCAAAAATGAGCGTCTCGGTGGAAAACCTGCAAGGGTAATCCAGGCAAAAATTAGAGAAAAAAAAAAGAATATTTGCATCCCGCTAGATTGAGTACCTCACCCCGGGGAAATCTAGGCAAAAATTAGGGATTTGGCAAGTAACTGCATCCTGACAAGACTTTCTGTTCACCAGTCGTCATTTTGTCAGAAGATTCTCGATTCGTCGTCAAACTGAAGCTTCGAATACATCGAGATTCAAATTGGTAGAGAAAGGATCATTATGTTTAATGTAGCCCTCTTCCAATATATATCACTGATTTCAAATTTGTACAGATCTATGGAGTCTTGCCATTTGCAGGCTACCATTCCATCAAATCAATTTGAAGCTTTTTATCCAATTATTCACACTCTTATTTGTTTCAATTCAACAAATGTTTTGCATGTTTTAAATTGATAAAATGTCATTGTTTTAAACAAATAAATTTTTCAAAAATATTGTTTTAAACGAAGTGAACATTCACAATATTGAAAGGATACTCAAGAATATCTCAGTGCTCTCCCGAGGGTGGCATGATTTCCAACAGGTAAGACATTTGTTCATATTCTTGGTTTGGTTGTATCTTCTTTCTTCAGATCTTTGTTGGGGTTGTTCCTCAAACAGAGTTGTTGTTGGGGTTGTTCCCCAGTATAGTCGCAAGCAGAGTGTTGTTGAAGACTTCGGTTTCTCCAGCAGCAATCTTCCCTAGCATGGATGTTCCCTTGTGAGTTTCAGCGGTTGATTGGTTTGTCATCCTGGCGCCCCGTCACTTTCTCCAGTGGGTCGACATCCCCAGACTTTGTTTGTCTCCTCAGCACATTCGCAAGCAGAGTTGTTGTCACTCTCCCCAGTGCAGGTGCCAGCAGAGTTGTCTGTTTCCTCAGCACGGTCGTTTTCCTTTTAAAAGACTCGGTAAGTCGGCGGTTTGATACCCGGTACTTTACCTTTTCCCCGGCAAAATCGTCTGTAGAGTTGTTGCTGTCTCTCTATCAGAGTGTTTGTTCTCCTCAGCAGAGCAGGATTTATTTTCTTATTCAGTGGTTGATTGGGTTGACATCCCAGTATTTCAACCATCTTTTCCTCAGCATAGTCTGCAGAACGTTTGTTGTGGCAGTTTCGCCTGTTGAATACTCCTTCAATCCCCAGTATGGTCGGATGATGGCTCTAGCATTCAGAGAACGGATTGATTTCCTGACTGCTTGTGATCCCCAGTAGAGTGGCTTATATTGCAGAATCTACTTGTTGCGATCAGTTTGCTTTTTGTATTCTCCCCAAGTAGAGTGGCTTGTTGCAGAATCTACTTGTGTGGTACATTCTCCCTCAGTGGGTTGTTCCCCAGCGGAGTTATGTGGAGTTGCTTCTACAGCAGTTCGTGTTTGTGCAATGCACCTTTTGTTTCTCAGTTGACACTGGGATCCCCTGCAGATATCTTGGGATTTTCTCTTGTTCTCCAACAGATTTGTCTTGGTGGCTGTTTTGCCTGTTGTGACTTTCTGTGCCCTGATCGGTTTGTTTGCTGATCCTTCACTCGGAGATTTGGTTTCCTGATATCTCTGATTCTCTGCTTCCTCAGCAGTACCCGCAGATCTTTGTTTCTCAGCATATAGATCTCCAGCAGATTGGCTTTCCAGTTGGTTTTCCCCTGGAAGTATAATACCGGGCGTTTGATTCCTGGACCTGTTTGTGTTAGAATTGTCTGTTTTGTCAGCATTCATTAAACATAAAATCATGCATATTCATAAACATTCAGATATTCATGTTGCATTGTTTGCCATATATCTTTTGATTGTTGTGTCTCCTGCAACGGGTGATGCAGATCCCTAATAGATCTCCCCTAGTAGATGTCGGGTGTCTAAATCTCTCCATATAGAGTCAGCCCCGTAAGCAGAAAGTGTCTGTTGTCTGTCCTTCTGCAGTTCCCCACTGAGATATATCCTCGTGGATGACGGTTTCTTCCGTTTCCTCCCAACACATATATTGGGATGGATTTTCCTATTTGAGTTACATCCTCATTAGGACATGTCTTGATTCAGTCTGTCTTTTCGGATTATTCCCGAACTGGCTATTTGTCAAAAGTCTTGTGCTTCCCAGTGGGTTGTTCCCCAGCGGAGTAGTTTTGGTTTTCTACCTAACAGTCGGTAGTTGTAAATCCTATTTTCCTGCTCTCCGGCAGTTTGTGGTCTGTTATAAGCCCTATTTTGGTTTCCCGTGCGGATTTGCGATTTGTTCTATCCCCACGCGGAGTTGTTGGTTTTCTACCCCGTATTCGGTAGATGTAAACCCTAATTTTATGGTTATCCCCACCAGAGTTTGGCCCTCTGCCTACAAACCAGCAGTCGTAAGTCCTATCTTTGCGGTTTTTCTACCTACGAACCGGTAGTCATAAACCCTGTTTTCTCCACTTGCAGATTTGTTGTTCATCCCAATCGATGACAATCCCCTCTTTGTGGTTATCTTCATTCAATACTTGATGTTGATCTTCCTTTCGCTTGGATAAGTTGCTCAGATAAGCACTTATATCCCTAGCAAGTCTTTTGTGGATAATTGCCGTATGCTAGCAATTTTATCCCCAGCGGGTCCTTTCACCTTTTGTCAGTGATTGTGTTCCCCGGATCATTGATTTCCATCAATGCATTCCCAGCGAGTCTTCTTTCATTTACCCTCTTGTTAGTAATGTCTGTTGCTCCCTTTGATTGTTCATCATTATATACCTAGTTTGGTATCCCGATGCCTTTCTCTTCGGATTTTATCCTATAAACAACCTACAACCCGGTTAAGGATAATCTTCCATGCGAGGTTATTATTCACGTTTAGACGGCTATGAATAATATGTCTCATGTACTCTTCAGTCGAAGCCTTTCGTGTTTCCCTGGTCGAGTAAGATTCGCTTTTTCCCTTTGCGGAATCGAATATTTCTTTGTTGTCGGATAATTGCCGGATGCTTGCAATTTATCCTTTGAGATTGTCTTTCGTTTACCCGTATGCTTGGTATCAATTGTCTCTCTTTTTGGTTAGTCACCTATTATATACTTCGGTATCTCTGGTGTCTCTTCCTTTCGAGTATATTATTCACGGTTTGCCGGTAATGAACAATATGTCTCATGCGCTCTTTGGTTGGAGTCCTTTGTTGATCTTCCCCAGTCGAGTAAGATTCGTATTCCTTGTGGAATCGAATATCCGTCCTATAAACAAGTCTGCTGTTCTAGCTTTCTTCAGGATGATGAGTGTTTTGGAACACAAACCAATTCACGTCTTCGGATTTTATCCTATAAACAACCTACAACCCGGTTCAGGATAATCTTCCATGTGAGTATTCTATCCACGTTCTGACGGCAATGGATATTATATCTCGTTCACTCTTGGGTCAATCTTTTGATTGTTTTATCCGCAGAGTAAGTTTCGTATTCCTTGTGGAATCGAACGTCCGTCCTATAACAAGTCTGCTGTTCTAGCTTTCTTCAGGATGATGAGTGTTTTGGAACATAAACCAATTCACGTCTTCGGATTTTATCCTATAAACAACCTACAACCCGGTTCAGGATAATTTTCCATGCGAGTACATTGTCTACGTTTTGACGGCTATAGATAATATATCTCATGCACTCTTTTGTCGAACACTTTGTTTGTCTTCCCAACTGAGTAAGATTTGCATTCTTTATAGAATCAAATATCCATCCTATAAACAAGTTTGCTTTCGCTCTCTTCAGGATGATGAGTGTTTTGGAACACACACCAATTCACGTCTTTGGTCGGTCACTTGTTACATACCTACAACCCGGTATCCTTGGTGTTCCTTCCTTTCTGCTCCCTATTTTGACCTCGGTCCCTTGTGGAGTCAGATTTTCCTGAGTTTATGTACCTTTTTCAGGTCTTTCTCAGATGTTTGGTTGATTGATATGTCTCACCCTTATACCGGTCTTAGAATATTCATTCTTCCTGAGCTTGTTACCCTTATACCGGTAACACCTCATTCTTTGGTGCTTCCTCAGTGGAATTTCCTTTTGCTTCTTCCCGGGAGTCAGCTTGTGTCTCTCCAATGGATTTATTCTCCTATTGGAATTTTCTTTTCCCCAGTGTGAGTCCTTCACTCCTCAGTGAAGTCTCCAGTCTGATTTCTGTTATCTCCTAACCAGAGTCGTGTCTTATTCACGCTATGTCAGTTTTGTTTTTCCCCAACTTGAAGTCGTGTCCTGCTCACGCATTTCTTTTTCTTTTACTACCCCCAACAAGAGTCTTGTTAGAGTCTCTGTTCCTGGTGAGTGTATTACTCCGATGGATCGTCTTTCTTCTGTGTGAACCATATTCCCCACAGAATTTGTGTCTTTTGCATGCATACATTTGCATCATGAGGTCTCTTAGGGACCAAAATTTGTCTCATTACTGTTATTTAAGCCCATTCTACCGCGTCAAGATGAAGATTTCTAAACTTCACTTCTCCGGCTAGAATGACCTTAAATAGGGGCATCTGTAAGACCCCAATTTTGTCCCTAAGATCCCTCATGGCATCATATCATATCATACCATGGCCTCAAGGATCTTTGTGCACCTTTGCTTCCCTCCTAGTGGGTGGGTTATCTTGTGAGTGTGGTTCTTGATCACCAAGAATGTTTTTGCATTTGTATATCATTGCTTTTCATCTGTCTATTAACCAAAAGTACAAAAATATTGTCATCTAACCATGTTACTTGCAGATGAAGCAAATTAGGTCAAACAGTCAAAATCATTCATTGAGCAATAGATGGTGGCCATTCTTGAAGAATTTGGGCACCATGATCATTCATCAAGAGTTCATATAAGTTGTGACATCATTTGGAATCAAGATCTCAAGTGATTAGGGTTTGGAATTCATCAGAACATGGTTCAGTCAAGCAAAACCCTAGCAAAGTCAACTGAAGTCAACTGTTGGTCAACTGTGCATTTAATCAGTGATTTGATGGTGGGAATTGGTTTGAGAGGCCTCATTCATGTCCATATAAGCCTCATATAACATGTCAAACCTCCACAGTGAAGAATTTGAAGTCAGACAAGAAATTTCCAAAAATAGAAAGTTGACCTGTAATTGGAATTTGCCAAAAAAGGAAAGTTCTTCTCCTCAACATTACTTCATCATACAAGCTTCAAATGAATTTTTGCCCAACATGAAAGTTGAATATCTTGTTCTCCCATTTCCAAAAAGTCCAAGAACACTCATTTCTCATTTATGGTTGGCAAGTTATGATCAAATCATTCTAAAAAATTTTTGAACTTCAAAGTGGCATATCTTCCAAACCATTTGGCCAAATTGAGTGAGGTTTTTTGCTACAAGTCATATTTGATGTGCTCTATCCAAATCTTTCATAACAATTCACCAAAAACCTACCAATCAAAATGGCCTTTTTCCAAGTGACTTGAATTAAAATGAGTGAGGTGAAAAAATGAGTTTTCAAATTAAGCCTTTCGAATGCTTGCTACCAATTGCAATTGTTCTGAAAACACATTTAGAGGTTGCTCAAGGCCCAATTTCGTGCATGTACATGCACCCCCATGCAACTTGAGTGGATTTTTAGCAAATTGGTAAAAACACCTCTTTTAAGCCAAAACCAATTACCATCTCAATTAACCAAACTTAGCAACACTAAACACAGTATATATTTGACATTTTCTGCTGCAGAAGCCCTAGCCACACTTTGCCAAAACAGATCAAATTCCATTTTTCTCTCTAGCTCTCATTTCTTTTCACTTGAATTTTTTGCTGAAAAATTTCAAAGAGCTCGAACTTGTGTTGGTTGCTTCATCATTCACCATCACCTTGTTCATGTATGTCCATTTGTGTATGTCTTGCCAAATTGTTTGTGAAATGATGATACATTATCCAATGCTTCCCAAATTTTTTATGCTTAAACTAGACATGTTCATGGTGATTTTGGTGTAGAGTTTGTGAATTTATCGTTGCGGGTTGTGGAGTTATGATTTTTTGAATAGGGGTGTGACAATTTGTGTCACACCATTGATGTCCAACTTCATGATTTTTATTACCATGCTTCTTGAACTCAAATTGGTTTGAATTTTTGCATGAAGTCACTTGTGGATGTCTATTTTACATGTGAATTTTTATGGAATTAATTATGGCATTTCCTATTTGTTTGATAATTTCTCCCCTGTTTGGTCATTTGTTGACTTTTTGTGACACATGTTCTCATTTGATTTGTGAAATTCTCATACTTAATTGGATGGACTTGAAATTTGACATGTGATTAGTAGACATCTTAAAGTTTGTCATGGTTTTGATCCCATTCATTTCTCATATGTTGCCACTGTTTTATGATTTATTGAAGTTGGTGCATGTTTGGTTGACTTCTTTGAGCATGCTTGAACTTGCCTTGTCTTTCTGATTTTCATTGACCAACTTCCCTTTATCCAAATAAGCTGAAATTTGGTATGCTTATCATGTTATGGATTATGTTTGATCATGAATTATTTGATAGTTTATTGAAATGTTTGAGATTGGTTTTGAGCTAGATCATTCTGTTGACTTCTTCGAACTTCTATATGCCATGCTTTGACCTAATTTGCTTATGAAATGATGATGATGATTGATATGAACATGAAACCAATTGAGTTTGTTTCTTGATTGTTTGAACTTGGTTTTGGACACTTGTCACTTGCTGTTTTGATTTTCTTATCTCTTTTTGACCCTAGGCTTGTCCTAGTGGTCATGTTGCTCATGTTTAAGTTTGTTGTTTCAGGTTAAGCAACAAATACCCAAAGAGATCAATACAAATTGATTGAGCTTGATTGATTATCATGACTAACTTATTTGTTTTGTAGGTTGCTTGGCTCACATGCTTTGAGCCTTGTGCATTGCATATTTAACTGATTGTGTTGACTGTTGATCCCTATCTTATTTTGGTTTGACTTTGAGTTGTGTACTGATTCTGTTTGACTGGTTTCAGGTACCTTTAGTTGCTTAGTTCTTTAAGAACTTGCTTTGCTTTGCTTAATAGCAATTTGCATTGAGGTATAATTCCTTATCTTCATGTAGTCTGGAAGACCTGGCCTGTTACTTGGCCAGGCAACTGTCTGAAGTCCTCCTTAAGAGGCAATGCTTGTGTGTGTTTACATTTGTCCCAAGCAAGAAAAGTCCTTTGAATAAGGTAATTGGTAGACAAAAGAGATATGTAGCCTATCTCCTACTATTCTGTGAGTCACTCATCTTGCTCACACCACATGTGTTGATGCATAGTGAGAAAAAACCCAAGATCTATCGAGTCAATAATCTGTGGAGAGAGTTCCTACTTTCTGAACTCCCACACCTTCTGATATTCAAATGCTCTCCCTGACCAGGGATAAGAGAAATGAGGCACACCCCTCATATCCTTTCATCTGCTTCACCTTGGCTCTCAATGTCAAGGTTAAGAGCACCATTAACCCTATTCCAGTTGGCTTCAATGCCTAACCCTTTTGTATGAGCCTGATTGTTTGGTTATAGTGTGTGCTGAATGACTTCAATTGATTGATTGCTCACTTCATATACACATGTTTGCTTGTATGCTTTGTGCATTTATCATCATTAATTGCTCATTAGTGCATGATCATCTCATTTGTCTTTGTGACATATCCTTGTTGATTTCCCATTGAGGACAATTGTAAGACCATCCTTTGGCCATTGTTCCTATGATATGGAAGTGAGTATAAGACCATCTCATTGGCCACTCATCAGCTCTTTGCTTGATGCATTTGTTTGATTTATGTGAGGATACAATTGTAAGTCCGTGTAATTTGGCATTTGTTTTCCTATGATCATATGTTGGAAGTTAGAGTAAGCCCAGATAGATTGGCATCTGACATCCAAGTGTTTGCTTTGTTGTTGGAGATTGGTATAAGTCTAGATAGATTGGCATCCGGTATCCATTTTTTATTTCTTTGTTGAGGAGATTAGTATAAGTCCATAGAGTGGCCTCTGATATCCAGTTCTTGTTTTAGGAGATTGGTATAAGTCCAGTGATTGGCATCCGGTATCCGCTTTTGTTGACTTTCTTCCTTTGCTTGTTTGTTATTCCTCATTGCCTATTCCAAAGGACACACTTGAGTCATCTTCAATATGATTTCAAGAGGTGAACATTCTAGGAAGTTTTACAATCCATTTTCATCCATTCATCCCCATTATGTCCTAAACCTTTTCACACATTACTTTCAAACTTGAGATAGATATTGTGCAAACATCTTCATGTTTTCAAATCAAAAACCTGGACCCAAGTCCTTGACTTTTTCAAACTCCCTTTCATAATACTTCTTTGAATCAATCTTAATCATACTTTGACCCTGCTTTCATGAACACTCATAATCAATTAACTTCACCCATTCAATTGTTTTGGCTTTGTCCATTCCTGCTAAGTTTTCATGCATTAGCCATAGGTTTCAATTATCATTGTGGTTGATGTAAACCTCACCCTATCCTTAGTGAGTCGACTATAAGACTTCCGTACTGAAAACAGGGTTAACCCCTCTAGTACGTCGAAGCTATCCTCGCATGGTGGATGTTGGTCTTGGTCGAGTTTTCTCCCATTGATAATGAAAAGCCTCAAGTGCTATTGTTTAAAATTGAACTCACAAACCTTTTGGAAATCTTTTAGCCGAACTACGGCGTTTTGATCCTTACCTTTGATGGAAGGTACGTAGGCAACGGGTTCATCCGTTCGAACACAAAAACAATAAAAATTGTATATTCTTTTCTCATCATCCCAATCATGTTTGCACAATAAATATTTCATAACAAATAACAATTTTATACAACAAGTGTGAAAAGGGCTCCCTAGGAGTACCTAGGACGTAGTGGGTGCCTAACACCTTCCCATTGCGTAATTTACCCCTTACCCAGATTCTCTGATCTTTTCATTAGTTTTCTATGCGTAAAACTTCTTAGGCTTTTGTTCGCTTTTTAGCCAGTCCTTTGGATAAATAAAAGTGCGGTGGCGACTCGAATTCATTGTATACTTTGCTTATGGTTTAATCAATAAATCATATAGCGACGAATACACCGCTATAGGTTCCCCTAAAGGATAAACCTAATAACATTTTGTTAGAAGGTGTATTCTTTCAGGAGGGTAAAGATCCCCAAGGCTTGAAGGGAAGGATGGTCCACGCTTGGCATAAGATCTATAGGAAAGGAAGGAAGGAGCTAGGTCCGAAGAACTGTATCGCTTTGGAACCCTATACCTCTTGGGTTAGGAGGAGAGCTTCCGAGTACCTCATGCCTTACGAGTATCTGAGACCTACACCTTTGGTTGTGGTACGGCCTTCAACCCTCCCTAACCAAAGAGTAGAGGAGTTAAGAGACGAAGATCGTTCACGTGCCTGGATCCATGAACGAGAGGAGTTGCTTCAGCTGATTAGAGAGAAGGATGCTTTGATAGAGTTCCTTGAGCACCAGGTTATAGATGATCCTGATGATGCATGGACTTCTTTACTTCCTCAGTCTTCCAAGTTTTGGAAGAGGAAGTATGATCGACTCGCCAAAGAGAAGGCAGACATGGAGGCAGCCTATGAGAGGGGGATGAAGAAGCTTCATGCAGCTTATCTTCTAGTCTCCAGAGCTTTAGACGATTGTTTCTAGGGTTCCATAGGATGTTCATTTTCCTTTTCTCTTGTATTTGGTTACCAAAACTGTAATCCTTTGGAGTAAAAATATTTTCCAGGTGTTATTAATGTGATATTTCCATATGTGATAAATGTTTAATATTTCCAATATTTGCAAATAGGACTCTAAAGTTCCTCTGATATAAAAAATTAAATCATATGCATTGCATGTATCATGTGCATAAGCAGGTTTTGCTCCAGGCTTCTTGTTCTATGGTCTAACTCTGTGTTCTTCATTTATTTTGACGACAAGTTGACTCACCGGTACTACACCCGAGCCAACGCATCAAGACTAATGGATTATTTGGAGCAAGAGAACCGTGAACTCAATGAGGAAGTAGCCAGATTGACTGCCCTGATGGAGTCATTCATGGCTGCCCAGAGCCAGTCGTCTCCGACACCTTCAACTCCTCCCCAGAGGACAATCATCTCTGAGATTGTCTCTTCAACTGTGCTTGCGGCCAGCGCCCACTTCGCACCAACATCCATGCCAACCAGGTTTCCATGGGGGATGCCTCCCAACTTCATGCCTGAGGGTCATGCACCCACCTTTGCTTCTCTGTCGGCATCTAGCCCGGTCCTCGCCGTTCCTCCTGCTGTCGTGCATACTATGCCCAGAGTAGACGACATCATCTATCATTCTGAGCCGTCTGAGGGCCCAGATGTCTATGAAAAGATGGATGCTATGAATGATCAGTTTCTTGAGCTCCGCAAGGAATTGAAAACTCTCAGAGGAAAATACCTTTTCGGCAAGTCTGTTGCTGAACTCTGTTTGGTCCCAAACGTCAAAATCCCTGTAAAGTTCAAGGTACCTGACTTTGAAAAGTACAAGGGAAATACTTGCCCTCTCAGCCACCTGGTCATGTATGCCAGGAAAATGTCGACTCAAACCGATAATGACCAACTTCTCATTCACTACTTCTAAGACAGTTTGTCCGGTGCTGCTCTAAGATGGTATATGGGCTTGGACAATGCGAACATCCGATCCTTCAATGACCTTGGCGAGGCCTTCGTCAAGCAATACAAGTATAACGTGGATATGGCTCCCGATAGGGATCAATTGAGAGCCATGTCCCAAAAGGACAAAGAAACTTTTAAAGAGTACGTCCAGAGGTGGCGAGAGTTAGCAACACAGATTGTGCCCCCGCTGGAGGAGAAGGAAATGACCAAGATCTTTCTGAAGACCTTGAGTTCTTTTTATTACAAGCGGATGATTGCCAGCGCTCCTTCTGATTTCATCGAGATGGTGAACATGGGGATGCGTCTGGAAGAGGGAGTCAGGGAAGGGCGCCTGACCAGAGAAGAAGGCTCTTCTACCAAACGGTATGGGACGTTTGGAAAGAAGAAAGATGGCGAGGCACATGCTGTGACCTCCCATGCTAAACCAAGAAGACCCTCGGTGAGGAGGAAGACCGCGCGTCCTGTCGGTAATCAGCATCAGGTGGCTCACATAGCACCTGTTTTCAGAGATAATCAGCAATATCAACATCACAATAATAATCAGCAACAACAACATCCGCAATATCAACAACAACAACACCGTCCTTAACAGCAGGCCTACCAGCCTCAAAACAATAATCAAGCCAGTACAAGCTATGAGAGGAAAAGGGTCACCTTCGATCCTATTCCCATGACCTATGCCGAATTGTATCCCTCTTTGATAGAGAGGAAATTGATTACTCCACGAGACCCGCCGACTATACCTACCAACCCTCAGTGATGGTATAAGCCCGAGCTACATTGTGTTTATCATTCCGGCGCTCCCAGACATGACGTGGAAAACTGTTACCCACGGAAGATCAAGGTTCAAGACCTTGTGAGATGTGGTATTCTATGTTTCGAGGACGTAGGTCCTAATGTGAAGAAGAACCCATTGCTCGAGCATGGGAAATCCTCTGTCAACATGGTCCAGGGCTGCCCTGGTAATTACAAAGTCAAATATGTCAGTCATATTCGACAATCTCTGGTCGAGATGCATAGACTGCTGTGTGAGTACAGTCATTACGAGCACGACCATGACAGATGCCGAGTTTGCACTGTCAATCAAAGAGGATGTCGCCAAGTCCGCAAAGACATTCAAGAAATGCTGGATGAAGGAGTCATTGAGATACTTCAGAATAAAAATATTAACGAAGATGCTGATGAAGTCAATGTAATATCTCCAGTATTTCGGATCCCTGAGCCTGTTGTCATCAAGTATGATGGTAGCAAGCAAAAGGCTTCTCCTTCTTGGATCATTAAATTGGCTGGCCCTGTGCCATACTCTTCTGAGAAGGCGGTACCCTATCGCTAAAATGTTGTGGCATTGGAGGATAGGAAGGAGGTGCCCCTGCCCTCTACCTCTGTTGTTAATATTGCCGACGTCAGCGGCCTGACCCGTAATGGTCGTGTTTTCTCGGCTCCGCCGAAACCTCAAGCAGATGTCCGAAGAGCCAATCTTGTTGATTATGCTGAACGCCCGGTTGGGACTGCTGTGAATGCTCCGAATTCGGCACTTGTTGCCGCTAAACCTGTCTCTGTAGTGAAAACTCCTGTCTCTGTTGGCCAGAATAGCAATACGAAGGAAGACTGTGATGAGATGCTGAGGCTCATCAAAAGGAGTGAGTACAACGTTGTAGATCAGCTTCTACAGACGCCATCAAAGATCTCCGTATTATCTTTGTTGATGAATTCAAACCACACCAAGAAGCTCTGCAGAAGGTGTTGGATGTGGCGTATGTGGATCATGACGTCACAATAGAGAAATTTAACAGTATTGTTGCAAACATCACCGCTTGTAACAATTTGAGTTTTTGTGATACTGATCTCCCCGAGGAGGGAAGAGACCATAATTTGGCACTACACATTTCGATGAGCTGTAAAGATGATGCCATGTCCAATGTGCTGGTGGACACTGGGTCATCATTGAATGTGTTGCCAAAGTCCACTCTTGCTAAATTGTCATATCAAGGGCCTCCCATAAGGCAAAGTGGAGTAGTGGTTAAAGCTTTCGATGGGTCCCGTAAAACTGTGATTGGAGAATTGGAACTCCTAGTCAAGATCGGACCGAGTGATTTCCAGATCACCTTCTAGGTCATGGATATTCACCCATCGTATAACTGTCTGTTGGGTAGACCATGGATTCACGAGGCAGGTGCTGTGACATCCACCATACACCAGAAATTAAAGTTTGTAAAAAACAAGAAGCTGGTGGTGGTAGGGGGAGAAAAGGCTCTCCTGGTTAGCCATTTGTCTTCCTTTTCTTACATAGATGCTGAAGATGAAGTTGGAACTCTGTTCCAAGATTTATCTATTGCTGAGCCTACCAAGAAAGGAACTTCTTCATTTGCGTCCTATAAAGATGCTAAGTTGGCCATTGAGCATGGTACAACTACTAGATTGGGGCAAATGATTAAGCTGGAAGACAACAAATCCCGGGCTGGCATAGGGTATTCTTCTGGCGTCTTCAATAAGCATGGGTTGTTCAAGAGTGGTGGATTCATCCACACTGGTCAAGATGAGGAAGTTGCTGCTATTGTGGAAGAGGATGCAGAGGAAGATTCTGGCAACTTCGTCATCCCTGGAGGGGTCTGCAATAATTGGGTCGCTGTTGATGTTCCAACAGTTATCCATAAGTCAAAGTAATGTTCATTGTGTTTAAAAACCCTCCTCCCTTTTCGCTTTTTCATGAAATTGGTGATCACATAAAACCCTAAAAATAGAATAAAATCAATCTTTTCATCTGCATAATGATTTGCCTTGTTTGAATTCTAAAATATCTTTATATCCAAAATCATTATGCAGGTTGATCAAACACATTGAACATAATGATCCAACACCATCTCCCAACTTTGAGTTCCTTGTATTTGAGGCAGAAGAAGAGGATGTTAAAGAGATTCCTGACGAGATCACCCGTCTACTTGAGCATGAAGAGAAGATCATTCAGCCGCATCTCAAGAATCTGGAAACACTTAACTTGGGGTCTGAAGATTGTGTGCGAGAAGTGAAGATTGGGGAACTCTTGGAAGAATCTGTTAAGAAGGGGTTGATTGAGTTGCTACGAGAATATATCGACGTATTTGCCTGGTCATATGAAGACATGCCTGGTCTGGATACTGATATCGTGCAACATTTCCTGCCTTTAAAGCTTGAGTGCGCGCCCGTGAAGCAGAAGCTCAGAACAACTCATCCTGAAATGGCAGTTAAGATCATAGAGGAAGTTCAGAAGCAAATTGATGCGGGGTTTCTGGTGACTTCTACATATCCTCAATGGGTGGCCAATATTGTGCCTGTGCCTAAGAAAGATGGAAAAGTCCGAATGTGTGTGGACTATAGAGACTTGAATAAAGCTAGTCCAAAAGATGATTTTCCTCTACCACATATTGATATGTTGGTAGATAATACAACTAAATTCAATGTCTTCTCATTTATTGACGGATTTTCCGGATATAACCAGATTAAAATGGCACCCGAGGATATGGAGAAGACAGCATTCATCACACCTTGGGGAACATTCTGTTATCGAGTGATGCCCTTCGGTTTGAAGAACGTCGGAGCCACGTACCAACGAGCTATGACTAACTTCTTTCACGATATGATGCATAAGGAGATCGAGGTATATGTTGATGACAAGATTGCAAAGTCAAGAACGGAATTTGAGCATGTGGAACACTTGTTGAAGCTTTTTCAGCGTTTGAGGAAGTATAAGCTTCGTCTGAATCCGAAAAAGTGTACATTTGGAGTCCGTTGTGGCAAGTTATTAGGCTTTATCATCAGCGAGAGAGGTATTGAGGTTGATCCTGCCAAGGTCAAAGCAATACAAGAGATGCTTGCGCCCAAAACTGAGAAGCAAGTCCGAGGTTTTCTTGGCCTCTTGATTTATATTTCCAGATTTATATCCCACATGACTGCCACATGTGCGCCGATATTCAAGCTCCTCCGGAAAGATCAGTCTCATGATTGGACCAAGGATTGCCAGAAGGCCTTTGACAGTATTAAAGAGTATTTGTCCGAACCGCCGATTCTGTCTCCACCAGTGGTAGGGAGACCATTGATTATGTATCTGACAGTTCTTGAAGACTCAATGGGTTATGTCCTTGGTCAAAAAGACGAATCAGGAAAAAAATGCTATCTACTACCTGAGTAAGAAGTTCACTGATTGTGAGTCTCGATACTCGACGCTTGAGAAGACATGATGTGTTTTGGCTTGGGCTGCTAAGCGCTTACGCCAGTATATGTTGAATCATAGACTTGGTTGATATCCAAAATGGATCCAATCAAGTATATCTTTGAGAAGCATGCTTTAACTGGGAGAATCGCCCGTTGGCAGATGCTGTTATCTGAGTATGATCTTGAGTATCGAGCTCAGAAGGCTATAAAAGGTAGTATCTTGGCTGACCACTTGGCACATCCACCAATTGAAGATTATCAGTCAGTTCAGTATGACTTCCCAGATGAGGAGATTCTGTATTCGAAGATGAAAGATTGCGATGAGCCTACGCTCGGTGAAGGGCCAGAGCCTAGTTCCCGATGGAGCATGGTGTTTGATGGCGCTGTAAATCAATATGGAAATGGTATTGGGGCAGTGATTATTACTCCTCAGGGCACTGTAGCGGGGTATTCGTTACCATTAGATATATTGACTAAATCCAAGGTAAATCATACAAGTCGAGTCGCCACCGCACTTCTATTTATCCAAAGGAATGGTTAGAAAGTGAACAAAAACCTAAAAGTTTTATCGAATCAAAAACTAGTAAAAGAGAGTTAGAGATCTAGGTAAGGGGGTTGGTTATGTAATGGGAAGGTGTTAGGCACCCAAAACATCCTAGGTACTCCTAGGGAGCCCTTTTCATACTTGTTGTAAAGGTTGTTGTTTTTGTGAAAAATTGTTGTGCAAACATGATTGAAGAGATGAGAAGAGAATATACAAGTTTATTTACATTTTGTGTTTGGATGGATAAACCCATTGTCTACATACCATCTTAAAAAAAGATTAGGATCAAAATCTCTTAGTTCGGGGTAAAAATCTCAAAATGAGTTGGTGAATTGATTGGTCCAAAAGCCTTAAGGTCTTTTGTTATCCAAGGGATAAAACTCAACCAACAACCACAAATCCACCATGTGAGGATAGCTTCAACATGCTAGTGAGGGGTTAACCCTATAATAAGCATGGAAGACTCATTGTCCATCACTAAGGATATAGGTGAGTATTACATCTACCTCAAGGATAACTCAAACCTAATAGCTAAAGGTTATGAAAAGTTTTAAGAAAATGGCCATTGAAACCACAAAAAAGCATTTGAATGGGTTATATTTACCAATGAAAAGTATTTACAAAATATGGTCAAAGTTGACTTAGAAGTTCAATTCAAAATAAGTGTTATGAAAAGGAAGTTTGAAAATCAAAAGCATAAGGCTTAGGTTTCTAATGTTTAAAAAGAAGTGTTAAATGTTTGCACAAACAGTTTTGGCTTGGGTTAGAGTGGAGAGAAGAAAGAAGGGCTAAGATCCTAAGCATACAAGTGGTGAGGGATAAGAAACAAAACCACAAATGGAGTTCCTCTCTTGAGATCATAGGGATGATCCAAGTAGCTCCCATCCTTTGGAATAAGCAATAACACAACAATGGCAAACTCAAGCAATCAACAATCAATGAATTCTTGGACAAGGCTCTTCAAGGCATCTTGTAACTGTAGCGGGGTATTCGTTACCATTAGAGATATTGACTAAATCCAAGGTAAATCATACAAGTCGAGTCGCCACCGCACTTATATTTATCCAAAGGAATGGTTAGAAAACGAACAAAAACCTAAAAGTTTTATCGAATCAAAAACTAGTAAAAATGTCAGAGATCTGGGTAAGGGGGTTGGTTATGCAATGGGAAGGTGCTAGGCACCCAATGCATCCTAGGTACTCCTAGGTGTAACACCCCAAAATTTGCCCTCCTCATTCATGCATTCATTTAGCATTTCATATTGCATTTCATCATGTCAATCAGAATTAGATCTAGAAAAAAAAAACGAAAAATAAATAAATAATAATAATAATAATTTTTTACAAAAAAAATAAATAAATAAAAATAATAATAAAAAAATAAATAAAATATAATAGAAAAACTTGGACTTAGACCTCTCTCATTTGAGCCCACAAAGCCATGAAAATCAGGTTATAAAAGAGGGAGATCAGACAGAAAAAGGAAGAGAAGCAAAATACTCTGAGGTTTCCTTGAAACAAAACCCTTGACAAAACCTGAAGAGAAACCTGACAGAGAACTCAGAGCAACCCCCAGGCAGCTCTGAAAAATTCAATCTGACTCACACACATTCATCTCACGCAAACCCTAACATTGCCTTGCAAACCCAGCCGTGCCATTTGATTTCAACCGGTCTCTCCCATCAGACTCTTGCAGAGATGGTTTGCGTGGTTTTCCCACTTTATTTGTGGGGTACCCCCTGGAGGTTCATTCCGATTACCTGTACTGACTCACCTTTCTTTGATGGCATTAGCTTGGGAAATCCCTGGGTTTCTTACTCCTTTAATTGTTGTTACTTCGGATCTTCATCCGTGTGGTACTTTTACCTCTTTTCCGCATTTTATCGCTTTCTTAGCTGGAAGACCTCGATAGGAGGCATTTGTTTTCTTTTGTTTATTTACTTCTGCGCCCCTTGTGGGCACGTTTACTTTATACATGTTTGTTTTGTATGTGTTCGTATCCCCACAGGTAGCGCGGTTCCTTCGTCGAGGACTGCCTTTTTGCCCTTTTGCATGAGTAACCCTCAAACCCTAAAACCCAAAGCAACACGTTAACTCCTTCTACTACAGGCGAGTAAGTCTCCAAAGGTCGAGCATCCGGTAGATTGCGTAGTGACGTCGTTCGTCCAAAACCCAATCCATAACCCCATAGTTAGTCGAACTACGGCTTGCTCTGATTCTCATTCCAGACGAGATACGTAGGCATAAGACGCGATGTCTTAGCGAGCACACATCCCCCCAACCCATAGGTCAGCCGAGCTACGAAGACTCTGATTCTCATATTCAGATGAGATACGTATGCAGTGGATGCGACATCCGCGCGAGTCATTTTCATTTAACCCTTTTTTTGGTAAATAACACATTAGATAAACCCACACCCTTTAGACAAGAACTACAAGTGGATCCCGTAGAGTACTACGGATGCGTAGGGGTGCTAATACCTTCCCTTCGCATAACCGACTCCCGAACCCAAGATTTGGTTGCGACACCCCGTCTTGTCCTTTCCTTTTTCAGGTTTACTTTGAGCGTTTCCTTTCCCTCCTTTGGGATGAATAACGCACAGTGGCGACTCTTCTGTCATTTTCTTTCGCCGGTTGTTTTTCGCGCTCTGTATTTTTCAGGTTGCTACAGCTGGCGACTCTGCTGGGGATTGAAAGAAGTTGACCTCTTGCTGGTCCATCTTCCCTAAGCGAGTCCCTCCTAGCTTGTGAAATTTCTTGTTTATTGAGTGTTCATGCTTTTGTACATTTATTTGCTTACCTGCTTGCATGCATCTGTTGTATCTGTTGGATCTGTTTGTTTGTTTGTTGGGATGGGGTGTTCTATGAGAGATAAGCCCATTACCCAGGCTTGAGTGTACACACAGGTTTTAGAGTGGATAATCATGAGGCTTGCGTGGCGTGTTGCTACGTTAAGTCGTTCGTGAAGAACCACAGCCAGACGAGGTTTCTTCTGGATATATTATGTCTTACGGGTGTTCCGTAACGGCAGGATGTTCCTCTAGAAATCGTCGACTCTGGTGACCATTTCCCGAGAACTCAGTCGAGGCCTCTCCTCCGAGACGTGATTATGTTAGCTCTGGTGGGCGCATTCTCGCTGCTCAATCCGAGGATCCCGAGACTGGGAACATGCTATTAGGATGTCCTGTTGAGGGGAGTCAATGGAGGTCTTTTGTCCCGTAATAATACCAAACCTTCAGTGATAAACGTATTATTCGCGACTGAAGGGCTGAAGCTGACGAACTTATGTTCTTAGAACCTACCAGTGAGGGGCGGGCTAAATTCAGGAAACCTTAACCTCCAACCAATCCGGTTTTCTGGAGCAGAGTTTTGGTCTTGTATTATATTCCTCAGTGAATTTCTCTCCAGGCAGTGCAAACTGACAGATGTTCAAGCGGATCCATCAATTCTGATTGACATGCCTTTGCATTGCATAACATCATCTGCATATTTGCATCCAACATCTCATGCTTATTCATTTGCAGGGTATTCCCTTTCAAAACGGGGGTGCCTTAAAACTGAACAAGCAGTGCATCGCATACCATACATATTAACCCTTGTTTGTTTTGCAGGTGTCACCGCAGTGTCTAATGTTTGTTCCCTGTATCAGGCAGTTATTGGTCCCAAGCGAGTCCACAGGTACCCGACAAAGGAAAATCGTCCATAGCTAGCGATGGACCAAGTACAGAAAGAGCTGGCTGATATGCGTGAAAGGATGGATCAGTTCATGACATTGATGACTGGTATGGCAGAACGCCAGGAAAAGCTGAGGGAATTGGTTGAGCAACCGAGGCCCGATCCGGAGGTGGAGATACCAAATGCTGAGGGAAACCCTGGTAACCCTGGGAACACTGATAACCCTGTGAACACTGGTAACACGGGTAACGCAAATACTGATGGAAACCCGGGTAATGTTGGCAACACAGGGAATGTTGGAAATGGTATTGGCGGAAGGTACAATGTGAATCAAGGAATTCAGATTAACGGGCGCCCCGTTACTGAAGATTATCAGTATGATTAATTTTCTTTGCACGACGAGGCCCTCGAGACCACTCGCCGTATGGATGAGCTTGCTGAGAAGCTCAAATCTTTGGAGTCTCAAAATTCCTTAGGCTTTGATGTCACAAATCTTGGTCTGGTTCAGGGAGTAAGGATTCCTCACAAGTTCAAACCCCCTACTTTTGAGAAATACAACGGGGCTTCTTGCCCACGCACTCATCTCCAATCTTATCTGGGAAGGTTGGGAGCTCACATGGAAGATGAAAAGCTGTGGATGAACTATTTTGAAGACAGCCTAACTGGAGCTTCTCGTGAATGGTATTCTCATTTGTCTCGTACTACCATCAAGAGCTGGAAAGACTTGGCAGAGGCTTTTGTCAAGCAATATCAATACAACTTGGACATGGCTCCAAATCGGACCTTGTTGTAAAGTATGTCTCAGACTGCCAAGGAAACCTTTAGAGAGTATGCTCAGCGTTGGAGACAGATTTCTGCGTCCGTCCAACCCCCTATGTCTGAAAGGGAGATGGCGGACATGTTCATGAACACTCTTCAAGGCAATTATATTGAGAGGTTAGCTGCTTGCCCGTCAATCAGCTTTGTAGAAATAGTAATTGCTGGAGAAAGAATTGAGAGTCTGTTGAAGATGGGCCGAATTCAAGACAATAGTGCTTCCAACTCATCAGGTCCCAAGAGACCGTTTGCTGGTAACGGTCAGCGAAGAAAAGAAGGCGAGGCAAGCGTTGTGCATGCCAGCAGAGGCAGGGGTAGAGGACACCCTAATTATTATCAAGATCAAGTGGCCGCAGTCACTATCCCAACACCTGTTCCTCAACCGCAATATCATCCGCAACAACAACCCAGGTACAACAATCAACAACAAGGAGGTAATCCGAGTCAGCAGAGACACTATCAACAACGTCCAAGGCAGACGGACCGGGTCATCGAGCCAATCCCAATGCCTTATTCAGTATTACTTCCCAAGCTGATTGACATGAATCTGGTTACGTTGAGAACTCTGGCCCCACCAATCGATCCCAATAATTTTCCTAGAGGTTATGATGTCAACGGCAGATGTGCTTTTCACTCCAACGCACCTGGCCATACTACAGATAATTGCAAGGCTCTCTAGTTAAAGGTACAAGATTTGAGAGATGCCCAGGCTATCAATTTTGCTCCGGTGCCTAATGTTATCCAGAACCCGATGCCGGCTCACGGCGGGCAGAGGATTAATGTTGTTGATAGTGGGGAACCTTTGAATTTGGTTTCTGATGTGACTAAGGTGAAGACTTCGCTATCGGTGGTTAAAGATCGACTTCTGAAAGGACGGATTTTCCCGGGCTATGGGGAAGAGTGCAGAAATTGTCAAGCTGCCGAAAACGGATGTGACAGTTTGAGAAGGGGTCTTCAGCAACTGATAGATGAAGGTTGTCTTCAGTTCGATCAGGCCCGTCCAGTGAAGAATGATGTATCGACGGTGACGTTTTATTTTACTACTGAAGAAATATATGTTCCCGAGAGACTCACTCCGACAACAATATATTTCCCAGAAAGTACAGAACCAGCAGCGGTGAACATCGAAAGTTCAGCACCAGTTGCAATTTACTCTGACAGCCCTCAATCGACTTTGGTTGGTCCGATCACCATCACAATACCAGGACCCGTTCCGTATGAGAAAGACAGTGTTATCCCGTGGCACTATGGGGCTGATATCTACTGCTAGGGGCAGAGAGTTAACGAAGAAGACATTGACATTGGTAGCTCCGCTGTAGACAATGTTGGAGGGGTTGGTGGCTTCACTCGCAGTGGACGCCTATTTGCACCATCAACATTACGCGCGAATACTGAAGCCGAGGAAGCTGTCAAGGCTAAAGGGAAACAGATGGCTGCCGAAGAGGTTACTACTGAGGAAGATCCTCCTAAGACCGCATTCGAGAAGGGAGTGGATGAGTTTATGAGGATTATCAAGAAAAGTGACTACAAGGTAGTCGACCAGCTAAATCAGACACCATCAAAGATCTCCATTCTCTCACTATTGCTGTGCTCTGAGGCGCACAGAGCAGCCTTATTGAAAGTACTGAATATGGCCTATGTTCCACCGGAGATAACTGTTAACCAGCTGGAGTCGGTAGTTTCCAATGTAAACGCTAGCCGGGGGCTAGGTTTCACCGATAATGACCTGGCATCTGAGGGCAGGAATCACAACAAAGCCCTGCATATCACAATGGAGTGCAAAGGGGTGATGCTTTCCCATGTTTTGGTTGATACAGGCTCTTCTCTAAATGTTCTTCCAAAGAAATCCTTAATGAAGTTGGATTGCGATGACACCATTCTAAGGCCAAGTAACTTAGTTGTGAGGGCTTTTGATGGCTCTAAGAGAGCAGTCTTTGGCGAAGTTGAGTTGCCAGTTAAGATTGGACCGCAGGTGTTCAAGAGCACCTTTTATGTGATGGATATCCAGCCTGCCTACAACTGTCTGCTAGGTCGGCCTTGGATTCATGTTGTCGGTGCTGTTACTTCTACCCTCCACGAGAAGCTCAAATATGAACTAGAAGGTCAGGTCGTCACTGTCTGTGGTGAAGAGGATATTTTTGTTAGCCACCTGTCTACATTTAAGTATGTAGAGATGGACGGTGAGATGCACGAGATGCTGTGTCAGGGCTTCGAAGCCATAAACATCAATGAGGTCGCGCCCGAAGCTGTCTTTTCACCCGAGTTTGAGAAGGTCGGGACTTCTATCTCTTCATACAAGCAAGCTGTCGAAGTGGTTAAAGTTGGTAATGCCCAAGGATGGGGCAAATTTGTGGAGCCAGTCATCAAAGAAGACAAGTTTGGATTGGGGTATGCTCCGGGGTCTCAGAAGAATGAAGTCGGTACTTTCTCCAACGGGGGTTTGGTTTCTCCCCACATTGTCAATGCTGCAGATGAAGACAAGGCTGACAGCGATTGTGACTTAGATAGCTGGATTCGCCCGTGTGTCCCAGAAGAAAAGCTCGACAATTGGTCGTTCGAAAAAGTCATCCGGTTTACTCTACTGAAGGAGTAATTTTTATTGTTTTCCTTTTATCACATGCATAATAAAGTCTTACACTTTTCCCAAGGTGTAACGGCTCATTTGTAGGGCCAACCATTTAGTTACATTTCACAATTATTTTTATCATCAATAAAGGACGGCTTTTGCAAACAATTTTGTGTTCTCTTTCTTTCAGTTTTTTTTTAGAAAAAAAAAATGGCAATGTTTCTTTTTTCGTTTTTTCTTTCTTTCCAAAAAAAAAATCTCTCATTCTAAGGTAAAGCATGATCCTCCATCATGCAGAGCTGACCACCCGGATATCACTACTAACGACACTGCTATGGCCAAGTATGACTTCGACAATCCTATCTATTAAGCCGAAGAAGGGGTTGAGGAAGATTGTGAATTGCCTGAAGGGTTAGCCAGATTATTGAAACAGGAGGACCGAGCTATTACACCTTATCAGGAGGTGATTGAGACCTTCAACATTGGTACCGAAGACGACAAGAAAGAGATCAAGATCGGGGCCAGTCTACAGGCCGAGAGGAATGACCGTTGATCATGTACTTGACTGTGTTAGAAAGGTCAATGGGTTGTGTGCTCGGTCAGCATGACGAGTCAAGTCGAAAAGAGCATGCAATATATTACCTTAGCAAAAGTTTACCGACTGTGAACAAAGATACTCATTGCTCGAGAAAACTTGCCGCACTTTGGCATGGGCTGCTCGCCGACTAAGACTATATATGTTGACTCACACGACTCTATTGATATCAAAAATGGATCCAGTCAAGTATATTTTTGAAAAGCCAGCACTTACCGGAAAGGTTACTAGGTGACAAATGATACTGACAGAGTATAACATCCAATACACTTCACAAAAAGCCATCAAAGGAAGTGTCTTGTCAGAATATCTTGCAGAGCAACCGATTAATGATTATCAAACTATGAGGTTTGACTTTCCTGATGAGGACATCATGTTTCTCAAATCGAGGTATATGTTGATGCCAAGATTGCAAAGTCAAGAACGGAATTTGAGCATGTGGAACACTTGTTGAAGCTTTTTCAGCGTTTGAGGAAGTATAAGCTTCGTCTGAATCCGAAAAAGTGTACATTTGGAGTCCGTTGTGGCAAGTTATTGGGCTTTATCATCAGCGAGAGAGGTATTGAGGTTGATCCTGCCAAGGTCAAAGCAATACAAGAGATGCTTGCGCCCAAAACTGAGAAGCAAGTCCGAGGTTTTCTTGGCCGCTTGATTTATATTTCCAGATTTATATCCCACATGAATGCCATATGTGCGTCGATATTCAAGCTCCTCCGGAAAGATCAGTCTCATGATTGGACCAAGGATTGCCAGAAGGCCTTTGACAGTATTAAAGAGTATTTGTCCGAACCGCCGATTCTGTCTCCACCAGTGGTAGGGAGACCATTGATTATGTATCTGACAGTTCTTGAAGACTCAATGGGTTATGTCCTTGGTCAAAAAGACGAATCAGGAAAAAAATGCTATCTACTACCTGAGTAAGAAGTTCACTGATTGTGAGTCTCGATACTCGACGCTTGAGAAGACATGATGTGCTTTGGCTTGGGCTGCTAAGCGCTTACGCCAGTATATGTTGAATCATAGACTTGGTTGATATCCAAAATGGATCCAATCAAGTATATCTTTGAGAAGCATGCTTTAACTGGGAGAATCGCCCGTTGGCAGATGCTGTTATCTGAGTATGATCTTGAGTATCGAGCTCAGAAGGCTATAAAAGGTAGTATCTTGGCTGACCACTTGGCACATCCACCAATTGAAGATTATCAGTCAGTTCAGTATGACTTCCCAGATGAGGAGATTCTGTATTCGAAGATGAAAGATTGCGATGAGCCTACGCTCGATGAAGGGCCAGAGCCTAGTTCCCGATGGAGCATGGTGTTTGATGGCGCTGTAAATCAATATGGAAATGGTATTGGGGCAGTGATTATTACTCCTCAGGGCACTGTAGCGGGGTATTCGTTACCATTAGATATATTGACTAAATCCAAGGTAAATCATACAAGTCGAGTCGCCACCGCACTTCTATTTATCCAAAGGAATGGTTAGAAAGTGAACAAAAACCTAAAAGTTTTATCGAATCAAAAACTAGTAAAAGAGAGTTAGAGATCTGGGTAAGGGGGTTGGTTATGTAATGGGAAGGTGTTAGGCACCCAAAACATCTTAGGTACTCCTAGGGAGCCCTTTTCATACTTGTTGTAAAGGTTGTTGTTTTTGTGAAAAATTGTTGTGCAAACATGATTGAAGAGATGAGAAGAGAATATACAAGTTTATTTATATTTTGTGTTTGGATGGATAAACCCATTGTCTACATACCATCTTAAAAAAAGATTAGGATCAAAATCTCTTAGTTCGGGGTAAAAATCTCAAAATGAGTTGGTGAATTGATTGGTCCAAAAGCCTTAAGGTCTTTTGTTATCCAAGGGATAAAACTCAACCAACAACCACAAATCCACCATGTGAGGATAGCTTCAACATGCTAGTGAGGGGTTAACCCTATAATAAGCATGGAAGACTCATTGTCCATCACTAAGGATATAGGTGAGTATTACATCTACCTCAAGGATAACTCAAACCTAATAGCTAAAGGTTATGAAAAGTTTTAAGAAAATGGCCATTGAAACCACAAAAAAAGCATTTGAATGGGTTATATTTACCAATGAAAAGTATTTACAAAATATGGTCAAAGTTGACTTAGAAGTTCAATTCAAAATAAGTGTTATGAAAAGGAAGTTTGAAAATCAAAAGCATAAGGCTTAGGTTTCTAATGTTTAAAAAGAAGTGTTAAATGTTTGCACAAACAGTTTTGGCTTGGGTTAGAGTGGAGAGAAGAAAGAAGGGCTAAGATCCTAAGCATACAAGTGGTGAGGGATAAGAAACAAAACCACAAATGGAGTTCCTCTCTTGAGATCATAGGGATGATCCAAGTAGCTCCCATCCTTTGGAATAAGCAATAACACAACAATGGCAAACTCAAGCAATCAACAATCAATGAATTCTTGGACAAGGCTCTTCAAGGCATCTTGTAACTGTAGCGGGGTATTCGTTACCATTAGAGATATTGACTAAATCCAAGGTAAATCATACAAGTCGAGTCGCCACCGCACTTATATTTATCCAAAGGAATGTTTAGAAAACGAACAAAAACCTAAAAGTTTTATCGAATCAAAAACTAGTAAAAATGTCAGAGATCTGGGTAAGGGGGTTGGTTATGCAATGGGAAGGTGCTAGGCACCCAATGCATCCTAGGTACTCCTAGGTGTAACACCCCAAAATTTGCCCTCCTCATTCATGCATTCATTTAGCATTTCATATTGCATTTCATCATGTCAATCAGAATTAGATCCAGAAAAAAAAAACGAAAAAATAAATAAATAATAATAATAATAATTTTTTACAAAAAAAATAAAATAAATAAAAATAATAATAAAAAATTAAATAAAATATAATAGAAAAACTTGGACTTAGACCTCTCTCATTTGAGCCCACAAAGCCATGAAAATCAGGTTATAAAAGAGGGAGATCAGACAGAAAAAGGAAGAGAAGCAAAATACTCTGAGGTTTCCTTGAAACAAAACCCTTGACAAAACCTGAAGAGAAACCTGACAGAGAACTCAGAGCAACCCCCAGGCAGCTCTGAAAAATTCAATCTGACTCACACACTTTCATCTCACGCAAACCCTAACATTGCCTTGCAAACCCAGCCGTGCCATTTGATTTCAACCGGTCTCTCCCATCAGACTCTTGCAGAGATGTTTGCGTGGTTTTCCCACTTTATTTGTGGGGTACCCCCTGGAGGTTCATTCCGATTACCTGTACTGACTCACCTTTCTTTGATGGCATTAGCTTGGGAGATCCCTGGGTTTCTTACTCCTTTAATTGCTGTTACTTCGGATCTTCATCCGTGTGGTACTTTTACCTCTTTTCCGCATTTTATCGCTTTCTTAGCTGGAAGACCTCGATAGGAGGCATTTGTTTTCTTTTGTTTATTTACTTCTGAGCCCCTTGTGGGCACGTTTACTTTATACATGTTTGTTTTGTATGTGTTCGTATCCCCACAGGTAGCGCGGTTCCTTCGTCGAGGACTGCCTTTTTGCCCTTTTGCATGAGTAACCCTCAAACCCTAAAACCCAAAGCAACACGTTAACTCCTTCTACTACAGGCGAGTAAGTCTCCAAAGGTCGAGCATCCGGTAGATTGCGTAGTGACGTCGTTCGTCCAAAACCCAATCCATAACCCCATAGTTAGCTGAACTCCGGCTTGCTCTGATTCTCATTCCAGATGAGATACGTAGGCATAAGACGCGATGTCTTAGCGAGCACACATCCCCCCAACCCATAGGTCAGCCGAGCTACGAAGACTCTGATTCTCATATTCAGATGAGATACGTATGCAGTGGGTGCGACATCCGCGCGAGTCATTTTCATTTAACCCTTTTTTTTAGTAAATAACACATTAGATAAACCCACACCCATTAGACAAGAACTACAAAAGTGGATCCCGTACAGTACTACAGATGCGTATGGGTGCTAATACCTTCCCTTCGTATAACCGACTCCCGAACCCAAGATTTGGTTGCGAGACCCCGTCTTGTCCTTTCCTTTTTCAGGTTTACTTCGAGCGTTTCCTTTCCCTCCTTTGGGATGAATAACGCACGGTGGCGACTCTTCTGTCATTTTCTTTCGCCGGTTGTTTTTCGCGCTCTGTATTTTTCAAGTTGCTACAGCTGGCGACTCTGCTGGGGATTGAAAGAAGTTGACCTCTTGCTGGTCCATCTTCCCTAAGCGAGTCCCTCCTAGCTTGTGTGATTTCTTGTTTATTGGGTGTTCATGCTTTTGTACATTTATTTGCTTACCTGCTTGCATGCATCTGTTGTATCTGTTGGATCTGTTTGTTTGTTTGTTGGGATGGGGTGTTCTATGAGAGATAAGCCCATTACCCAGGCTTGAGTGTACACACAGGTTTTAGAGTGGATAATCATGAGGCTTGCGTGGTGTGTTGCTACGTTAAGTCGTTCGTGAAGAACCACACCCAGACAAGGTTTCTTCTGGATATATTATGTCTTACGGGTGTTCCGTAACGGCAGGATGTTCCTCTAGAAATCGTCGACTCTGGTGACCATTTCCCGAGAACTCAGTCGAGGCCTCTCCTCCGAGACGTGATTATGTTAGCTCTGGTGGGCGCATTCTCGCTGCTCAATCCAAGGATCCCGAGACTGGGAACTTGCTATTAGGATGTCCTGTTGAGGGGAGTCAATGGAGGTCTTTTGTCGTGTAATAATACCAAACCTTCAGTGGTAAACGTATTATTCGCGACTGAAGGGCTGAAGCAGACAAACTTCTGTTCTTAGAACCTACTAGTGAGGGGCGGGCTAAATTCATGAAACCTTAACCTCCAACCAATCCGGTTTTCTGAAGCAGAGTTTTGGTCTTGTATTATACTCCTCAGTGAATTTCTCTCCAGGCAGTGCAACCTGACAGATGTTCAAGCGGATCCATCAATTCTGATTGACATGCCTTTGCATTGCATAACATCATCTGCATATTTGCATCCAACATCTCATGCTTATTCATTTGCAGGGTATTCCCTTTCAAAATGGGGGTGCCTTAAAACTGAACAAGCAGTGCATCGCATACCATGCATATTAACCCTTGTCTGTTTTGCAGGTGTCACCGCAGTGTCTAATGTTTGTTCCCTGTATCAGGCAGTTATTGGTCCCAAGCGAGTCCACAGGTACCCGACAAAGGAAAATCGTCCATAGCTAGCGATGGACCAAGTACAGAAAGAGCTGGCTGATATGCGTGAAAGGATGGATCAGTTCATGACATTGATGACTGGTATGGCAGAAGGCCAGGAAAAGCTGAGGGAATTGGTTGAGCAACCGAGGCCCGATCCAGAGGTGGAGATACCAAATGCTAAGGGAAACCCTGGTAACCCTGGGAACGCTGATAACCCTATGAACACTGGTAACGCGGGTAACGCAAATGCTGATGGAAACCCGGGTAATGTTGGCAACACAGGGAATGTTGGAAATGGTATTGGCGGAAGGTACAATGTGAATCAAGGAATTCGGATTAACGGGCCCCCCGTTACTGAAGATTATCAGTATGATTAATTTTCTTTGCACGACGAGGCCCTCGAGACCACTCGCCGTATGGATGAGCTTGCTGAGAAGCTCAAATCTTTGGAGTCTCAAAATTCCTTAGGCTTTGATGTCACAAATCTTGGTCTGGTTCAGGGAGTAAGGATTCCTCACAAGTTCAAACCCCCTACTTTTGAGAAATACAACGGGGCTTCTTGCCCACGCACTCATCTCCAATCTTATCTGGGAAGGTTGGGAGCTCACACGGAAGATGAAAAGCTGTGGATGTACTATTTTGAAGACAGCCTTACTGGAGCTTCTCGTGAATGGTATTCTCATTTGTCTCGTACTACCATCAAGAGCTGGAAAGACTTGGCAGAGGCTTTTGTCAAGCAATATCAATACAACTTGGACATGGCTCCAAATCGGACCTTGTTGTAAGGTATGTCTCAGACTGCCAAGGAAACCTTTAGAGAGTATGCTCAGCGTTGGAGACAGATTGCTGCGTCCGTCCAACCCCCTATGTCTGAAAGGGAGATGGCGGACATGTTCATGAACACTCTTCAAGGCAATTATATTGAGAGGTTGGCTACTTGCCCGTCAATCAGCTTTGTAGAAATAGTAATTGCTGGAGAAAGAATTGAGAGTCTGTTGAAGATGGGCCGAATTCAAGACAATAGTGCTTCCAACTCATCAGGTCCCAAGAGACCGTTTGCTGGTAACGGTCAGCGAAGAAAAGAAGGCGAGGCAAGCGTTGTGTATGCCGGCAGAGGCAGGGGTAGAGGACTCCCTAATTATTATCAAGATCAAGTGGCCGCAGTCACTATTCCAACACCTGTTCCTCAACCGCAATATCATTCGCAACAACAACCCAGGTACAACAATCAACAACAAGGAGGTAATCCGGGTCAGCAGAGACACTATCAACAACGTCCAAGGCAGACGGACCGGGTCATCGAGCCAATCCCAATGCCTTATTCAGTATTACTTCCCAAGCTGATTGACATGAATCTGGTTACGTTGAGAACTCTGGCCCCACCAATCGATCCCAATAATTTTCCTAGAGGTTATGATGTCAACGGCAGATGTGTTTTTCACTCCAACACACCTGGCCATACTACAGATAATTGCAAGGCTCTCCAGTTAAAGGTACAAGATTTGAGAGATGCCCAGGCTATCAATTTTGCTCCGGTGCCTAATGTTATCCAGAACCCGATGCCGGTTCACGACGGGTAGAGGATTAATGCTGTTGATAGTGGGGAAACTTTGAATTTGGTTTCTGATGTGACTAAGGTGAAGACTTCGCTATCGGTGGTTAAAGACCGACTTCTTAAAGGACGGATTTTCCCGGGCTATGGGGAAGAGTGCAGAAATTGTCAAGCTGCCGAAAACGGATGTGACAGTTTGAGAAGGGGTATTCAGCAACTGATAGATGAAGGTTGTCTTCAGTTCGATCAGGCCCGTCCAGTGAAGAATGATGTATCGACGGTGACGTTTTATTTCACTCCTGATTACCTGTATTGACTCACCTTTCTTTGATGGCATTAGCTTGGGAGATCCCTGGGTTTCTTACTCCTTTAATTGCTGTTACTTCGGATCTTCATCCGTGTGGTACTTTTACTTCTTTTCCGCATTTTATCGCTTTCTTAGCTGGAAGACCTCGATAGGAGGCATTTGTTTTCTTTTGTGTATTTACTTCTGAGCCCCTTGTGGGCACGTTTACTTTATACATGTTTGTTTTGTATGTGTTCGTATCCCCACAGGTAGCGCGGTTCCTTCGTCGAGGACTGCCTTTTTGCCCTTTTGCATGAGTAACCCTCAAACCCTAAAACCCAAAGCAACACGTTAACTCCTTCTACTACAGGCGAGTAAGTCTCCAAAGGTCGAGCATCCGGTAGATTGCGTAGTGACGTCGTTCGTCCAAAACCCAATCCATAACCCCATAGTTAGCCGAACTATGGCTTGCTCTGATTCTCATTCCAGATGAGATACGTAGGCATAAGACGGGATGTCTTAGCGAGCACACATCCCCCTAACCCATAGGTCAGCCGAGCTACGAAGACTCTGATTCTCATATTCAGATGAGATACGTATGCAGTGGATGCGACATCCGCGCGAGTCATTTTCATTTAACCCTTTTTTTAGTAAATAACACATTAGTTAAACCCACACCCTTTAGACAAGAACTACAAAAGTGGATCCCGTAGAGTACTACGGAAGCGTAGGGGTGCTAATACCTTCCCTTCGCATAACCGACTCCCGAACCCAAGATTTGGTTGCGAGACCCCGTCTTGTCCTTTCCTTTTTCAGGTTTACTTCGAGCGTTTCCTTTCCCTCCTTTGGGATGAATAACGCACGGTGGCGACTCTTCTGTCATTTTCTTTCGCCGGTTGTTTTTCGCGCTCTGTATTTTTCAGGTTGCTACACTAGGGAGCCATTTTCACATTTGTTGTAAGGTTGTTGTTTTGTGAAAATTTATTTGTGAAAACATGATTGAAGGGATGAGAAAAGCGTGTATGTTTATCTAATGTACTACTGACTAAAAGAAGGGTCAAAAGAAAATGAATCGCACGGATGTCGCATCCACTGCATACGTATCTCATCTGAATCTGAGAATCAGAGTCCTCGTAGCTCGGCTACCTATGGGTTAGGGGTTAGTGTGCTCGCTAAGACATCACGTCTTATGCCTACGTATCTCATCTGGGATGAAAATTAGAGCAACACGTAGTTCGACCAACTACGGGTTAAGGGTTTTGGGCGAACGACGTTACTACACAATCTACCGGATGCTCGACCTTTGGAGACTTACTCGCCTGTAGTAGAAGGAGTAAACGTGTTCTTAGGAGAAGAAAAATCAATGAGTTGTTTGGGTTTTAGGGATGCTTATGCAAAAGGGCAGTCCTAGGCTAGGGAACCGCGCTACCTTACTAGACCTGCAACAAGGGAATACAAAACAAACATGCATAAGGTAAACACGCCAACAAGGGCAGGTCAGTACAGGTGATCGGAATAAACCTCTAGGTGGTATCCCACAAATAAAGTGGAATACCAAGAAAGCCATCTCTGCAATAGTCACGTGAGTCCTCACAAAAACTCAAAAAAAAGGTTAGAGTAACAGGATGTAATTAGGGGAAAACAATGTCATGGCAAACACAAAACAGGTTAGAGTAAACAGAAAAAAAACAAATACGGTCACGATCGCTGCTGCGTTGCTTAGCGAAGGCATAGCGAAGCCTCGCTACGTGCTCGCCTAGCGATGGTGCTAGGGAGCGCCTGCGGGTTTTGGGTTCTTCATGGATAACAGTACGATCTTAGAAACCCCAAACCTCTTGGTGCACATTTCAGAAATTAAACAATTAAACATTCAAGGTATTGCCTTATACATTCATGCATATCTAAACACGCGGGCAAAACCTGACGATACCTCACACATTCAGAGCATTCAAATTGAAAACATAGGGTAAAGGGGATAAGGCAAACCTGATTGGAGAACGATAAAAATCGAATGGCACGACTGGGTCGCAAGGCAATGTTAGGGTTTACGTGAGGCGGAGGCGAAAAAGTGTGTGAGTCAGAGTGAACTTCTCAGAGCTTCCTGGGGGTTGCTGCAGATTAGTTCGCCTCTCTCCTTCTCTCCCTTTTTGTACTCTTTCTCTTCAGCTTTGTCTCCCTCTGATAATCCAGGGTTTGTAATAGTCTCCAGTCTCTAGTATTTATAACTGATTTCCTGGCTTTGTGGGTTCAACTGAGGCCTAAAACTTTCTGTTATTTTCTTAAAACGCGTGCTCTTCGCCTAGCGAAGGATCTGCTCGCCTAGCGAGCATGACAGTCCAGTTCGCTTAGGGAACCATGCTGCTCGCCTAGCGAGCTTGACAGCTCAGAAATAGATTTTTACTCTTTCAAGATTAGCATTCTGAATGACGAATAGATCCCATTGGAACATGTTGGAAGTAACCCACGTCATTCCCTTGTGCTTTTGGTTAGTAAACAAAAATAAGAGAAACAATGATATATAATTCAAGCATACTTGGTGATCTCGAACCAATCACAAGGAGTCCCACCCAAAGGCAAAGGGAACCAAGATGCTTATGATCCTTGAGGCTATGCAAATGCAATGTTATGATGACATGGGGGATCTTAGGGCCAAAATTGGGGTCTTACAGATGCCCCTATTTAAGGTCATTCTAGCCGGAGAAGTGAAGGTTAAAATCTTCATCTGGTAGAATGGGCTTAAATAATAACAAAGAGACGAATTTTGGTTCCTAGGAGACCTCATGATGCAAATGTAGGTATGAAAAATGGTAACACTCTGTGGAGATATGTTATCCACAAAAGCAAAGAAATCAGAAGCCACTGATAATCCATATGAGCAATTCACTCCATGGGACCAAGACCTTGGGGACTCTCCTGGGGATAGAAAAGGGATAAAAATGCGCGAGCAGGTCACGACTCAAAGCTTGGGGAACGGAATTCCAAAGGGAATAAGCCGATGGAAAGATTCGAACTGACTCGAAGACGCCTGTATTGGGGAATATGCCAATACGCCGAAACTATCCACAACGGATACTTCGGATAAAAATCCGGACGAAAATAATCCACTAAGGGGCCTCGCTAGGGATGTCTAAAAAGACTCTCCTGAGGAAACAGTGAGATGAGGTGTTACCGGTTACTGGGTAACAAGCTCAATGAGACATGTGATCTGAACACCGGTATAAGGGCGAGAGATACAACATGCTCAAGAAGAATGAATATCCAAGACCGATATAAGGGTGAGAGATATCAAGACTTCAAAACATCTGAGGAAGACCTAAAAGGTATATTTCACCTTAGGAACCCTGACTCCACAGGGGACAAACGTCATAATAGGGAGCAGAAAGGAAGGAACACCAGGGATACCGGTTACTGGGCATATAATAGGTGACCAACCAAGACGTGAATTGGGGAATATTCCCAAAACACTCATCATCCAAAAGAGGGATAAAAGCAAACTCGATTACAGGATGGATATTCGACTCCACAAAGGGGATACGAATCTTACTCGACTAGGGAAGAACAAAGCTTCGACCAAAGAGTTCATGAGATACATCATCTATTACCGTCAGAACATAGATAATATACTCACATGGGCGATTATCCACAACCGGTTACTGGGTTAATAAAGGATAAATCGACCGAAAAGAAAAGGCATCGGGATTGTCGCATTCGCGAAAAACAACCGGCGGGAAAAGACACAGAGCTGCCACCGTGCGTTATTTATCCTAAAGGAGGGAAAGGAAACGCTCGAAGTAAACCTATAAAAGGGAAAGGAATGGTCTGACGACCAGAGATTACTAGGTACGGGAGTCGGTTACGCAAGGGGAAGGTATTAACACCCCTCACGTCCTTCGTACTCGACGGGATCCACGCTCAAAAGAATAGAATAAGGTTGCTAACAAACTGCTCAAAACTGCACACACTAGAATAATAAAATAGGTGAAAGAAGACGGAGAAAGTGGACTCGGCAGGATATCGCATCCTAGGCCTACGTAGTTTGCCAGAAACGAACATCAGAGTCGACGTAGTTCGGGGATACGGGGAACGTGCTCGCTAGGACATCGCATCCTATGCATACGTATCTTCTCTAACCAGAGTAAGAATCAGAGCACTCGTAGCTCGGCTAACGCACGCCGAAGCAAAACGCTGAAAAGAGACGCTAAGACGTTAAAAGAAACACACAACAGGAAAAGGAAGCCCAATAGATGGGCTTACATCCAACTCCAGACAAGCAAACGCAAACAGGAAACGGAATGCCAATCAATGGGCTTACATCCAACTCCTAGCAAACAACAAACAAACGGGAAACCGAATGCCAATAGATGGACTTACATCAGACTCCGAACCAACAACAAACAAACGGGAAACCAAATGCCAATAGATGGACTTACATCAGACTCCGAACAAAGAAAGGGTACAACCACACACACGCAGAGGCAAAAAGGTTGAAAAAAGAAAAGGGTGCCCGGAGAGATCAACTCAATCTCCTGCCTACGTATCTCATCTGGTATGAGAATCAGGGCGACGTAGTTCCCCTTAACAGGGAAAAAACTTTCCTAACCAGAGACTAGGGAGATAACGAACTAATAGGGAGACTACGACTCGAGCCTAAAAGTTGTCATGCAAACGATCCCTAAGTTGGAGTCTCTAATCAGCACCTAACTCGCACAGGAAGCAAGCTAGCCTAAACAACAAGTAAACAAGCACAAGTATCACACGCTATATGCAAACAAGCGGCTCATACAAGGTTAGGCTTTAGTCAAGGGGTCATATCAACCTCGACAAACAAGCCAACACTGGAAGGGTATGAAGAAGCTCTTAACCACTGACTTTGACCGTCAGGGTGAGAAGATGAAAGGTAATGAGGATAAGACCTTATAGCTCTTAACCCGGGCCTGGGTGAGCTTCAAATCAATGAAAGCATGGGGATCCAGAATGAGGGACCCTACTCCACTTGACTGACTCTATATACAAGATCTTGGGTTAGGTTCAAGAGCGTCAGCACGTAGTGCGAGCATAATGAACGACTCAACGATTAATAGGGGACTGACTGCTAGTCCCTTCTATCTGTCAATTGCCTCTTCACTTAGGAGGACTTAAGTAACATGCCTCGACAAGGAGGTCTTTAGCACAAAAGTAAACAAACACAGTCATTTCCTCTTAAGGAGGACTTCAGCCAAATGCCTGCCAAAAGAAACGACAGGGCTTCCAGACTACATGGAGTTAGAGGATGATTACCTATGTGGTATACCAACCACAACCAAAGCAAAGCTCAAGCAAGAGCTAAAAGCGACTAATGTACCTGTACAAAAGTCAAACAAGTCAATATTCACATTCAGAAGAACCAAACAGACAACAGTAGGACATTTCCAATATGTACACAATGCAAGTCCTATGTGTAAACAACTCAAGTGAGTTCAACACCAATGAACCTACAACACAACAAAAGTTAGTGGACAAAGTAATTTGCATCTTAAGTAATGAGATCACATCAACCACTAGAGCTAATTGCTTGAACCTGAAATACAAAGCTCAAATGGTGAGTACAAACCACTAGTGCAAAGACTAGGGTCAAAGGCAAAGCAAAAAGTCAAAACAGAATTTGATATTCAACATGAAGCACATTTATTCAAGCATGAACATGTCCTAAAAAGGATCAAATCCAAATCACAAGGCAAAGTCATTAACTAATCAGGATAAGGAAAAAGCACACAAGATGATCAACAATTGGACATACAAATGAGAAAATGCACATTAAATCAGGAACACATCCAATGATCATGAAATTTTATATACACGCTCAACATGTTAAACACAAGCATCATGCAAAAAATTAGAATCAGAAGAGCTCAATTGACATGTCAAAGAAAATGAACAAGAGCAGCATCAAAATGTGTGACACAAATTGTCACCCCCAAAGTCCATGTGTCTAAAACAGAAATGGAAGATGCTAAAAATGCCAAACAAAATCCAAAAGATCATGTTATGTGTCATGAATAAGCATGTCAAATTTCAAGGCAATTGGAGAAAGTATGAGCATTTCACAAATCAAATAGCACAACATGTCACATTTGGCACCATGTTCAAACACACAATCACATTTAAAAATCCAAAAATGCTAAAATCAGGAAATGAACTTCACAAAATAATAGACATTACAATGAACATGTGACAAAAAATTTGGATTTAATTGGACTTGTTTTTCCATTTTTTATGATTTTTTGAATTAACATGAAATAAAATGAATAACATGAAAATCAAATGGAAAATGACATGTGAAATGAAAATTGGAACAATGCATCATGAAGAATTGAACATAGGAACATGAAGTCACAAAAGCGCTGGAGAATGAAAATGGAAAATGCGCTCTAGGCCAGGTTCGAACCAAGGCACTCAAGGTTATTGGCGCTAACATGAAATCAATTGGAAAAATCCAAGGCATCGCTCAGGGGGAATCGAACCAAGGTAGCGAAGGTTGTAGGCGCGTTTTCAAAGTGAAACACAGCGTTTCAACATGGCAAGGGCAAGCAAAATGGAAATTAAACTAGCACTCGCACAGAATCGAACAGAGGACGGCAATGTTATAGGCGCTTCTACAGTACATTTCAAACGCGCGAACCAGCAAGCCCTAATACTATTCACAGTCGGTGGTTGACGGTGGTTTCCACCGTCTTCCTCAATGGAACCGGCGGAGCTACAGTGACCTTCCTCAAATTTTTTCCAGAATTTTGCATGGGATACACCGTTCGAACCGTCTCATTACCAGGAAAGAAAATTCATGCATCAAACTTGAAATCATCCTATCTCATGCAATACTCATCCATTTTCAATAAATATTATATCAGAATTCTCAGTGTTCAAAGACCTACAAGATCATGGCAATAGAATTAAGAATAATGAGATTCGATTTCTAACCTCTTGAAGAACAGAATGGTGATTTCGTGGATTCAAGGCTTCAAAAGTGTCCAGATCCACTCCTAAGCTTGTGTATGGAAGCTTGATGCATGAATTGATGCTTGAAATAGCTTGGATCTAGTTCAAATTGCAACTTCCATGTTCATCTTCATGTGTTCAACTTGCTTGATTCTTGGCCAAAATCTTCAATCCATAGCTTGATCCCTACTAAATGACACTCAAGGAACACGATTATGCAATAAAATTGAGGTGTTATATGAAGAAAATTCAAATTTGGATTGAGAGGAAAATTTGGAGGGAAATGAAATTCTAGATCTAGAACTTGTAAAACTGATCAATTCTGTTACAATTAAGCTTATATATCACATGTTAATCACTTTTCTAATGATAATTAGGCTTGGCTAATGAAAGTTTAACAAAATATGGAGTGTAATGCCAAATTGGTAAATTCACCTTATGCATGGCCAAATGGACGTGAACAGTACACATGCATGGTTCAAATACACTTAAAATCAGCTCATGAGCATAATTGGCTTGGAATTTAGCATGTATGATGCACCAAATTTAAATTCGTCATTTTTCCTCCAAAAAGCACATGTATGCACCAATGGCCATGTGAGATTTTTTCATGCAATGAAATGATAGATTTGGAAAATATTAGTCACAAGAAGCAATATGCAAAAAGAGTGGCTTAAATTGGAGTTTTGAATCAAAAGTTATGGCACTTTGAAATTTCATGCACACTTGGTGATCATTTGCTCATAACTTCTCAACCCTTCATCAGATGCTCATGATCTTTGACTTTTTAAAGTGGGAGAGAAAGATCTTCAACTTTCATGTTGGACAAAATTTCATTTGAAGCTTCTTTGATGTTGGAAAGTCAAGTTGAATGTGGTCCAAAAACTTGCCATTTTTGGAAACTTAAAATTACAGGTCAATTTCCATTTTTGGAAACTTTTGATCTGGCTTCAAAATCTTCAAGGCATATGTTTGACATGATGAATAAGCCTCTTTTGGACATGAATGAAGTGTCTCAAACCAATTCTCCACCTCCTAGCCCTTAGTTGACTTTACAGTTGACTTTTATGGGCCCCAAGATGACCTGGAAATGCACTGATGAGTTTGGGCCTCTACCACTTGGTAAAGTTGCTACAAAATGAACCTTGGCTCATATAAGCTCTCTAGAACAATCATGTGGCCTTCATCTCAAGGAAAGACTTGCCCTTTTGTACTGATGAATCTCTTGATGCCAATGCTAAATGCCAAGATGCAATGCAATATGAAATGATTTATGACCTAAAAAATGAAATGAATGCATGAATGGGGGGTGCAAATTTGAGGTTCTACAGGGATACCGAAACTAGGTATATAATGATGACCAATCAGACGGAGAAACAATCGTCGCCAACAACAACAGGGTAGACGAGAGATGACCTGCTGGGGATAAATTGCGTAATCAGGGCAATTATCCAAGCAGATGAGGGGATATCATCACCGAATATTGGATGAAGATAACTGTCAATAATTAAAGATGAGCAAAAATAGTTACTCTGCAAAAAGGGAAGAAATAGGGTTTACAGCTACCAGTATGAGGGTAGAGAACCACAGACTCCGTCGGGGATAATAATTACTGAATATTGAGCAATTATTCATTTACCACGGGGAAACAGGAAAAGAGTCTCAAGAGATCGATCTAGGATCAAACTAGATAGGCACACCAAATCAAGACTTGTCCCGGTGAGGATATAACTCAATGGGGAAAACCATCCCAATATATGTGTTGGGAAGGAACAAAAACAATCAACATCCACGATGATATAACCCGGTGGGGAACATGGAAGAAAGGATAGACGCTTTATGCCTATGGAGCTGACTCTATATGGAGAGATCAGACACACACATCTGCTTGGGGAAACATATCACCAAATAGCAGGAGACAACAAACAGCGAATATATGGCAAAGAATGCAACATGAATATCTGAATGTTATAATTATGCATGTATATGCGTGGTTTTATGTATGATGTATGCTGACAAACAGATATATCTAACACAATCAGGTCCAGGAATCAACCACCCGGTACTACATCTCAAGAGAGAAAGCCAAGTCCCCTAAGGGCGACTGTCCTTGTAGGGGATGAACATTAGTCGTTCTAGTTGGGGACGAGAGTTATCACAGACAAGGTCCATCACACCAACAACTCTACTGGGGAATTTATCCGAGGAGATAAAGAATTTATCGGGATCAACCACCAAATACCGCTCTTGCCCAAAGAGATCCAAACTGCTGAGGAAGAAAGATTGCTACTTTGCTGAAGGGAAGAGAGGTGACTCTCAACAAGCAATCCACTTGGTAGGATAAACCACAAAAGGTTCCGGAGGTAGGAGATATAGTCATGCCAGGAATATGGACAAAATCGTACCCTGTTGGGGATCGTACCATCCTTGGGAGAGCACTGAGGATCTCCTAAGTATCCTTTCATCATTGTGAATGTTCACTTTGTTTAAAAACAAATTATGGAAAATTTGATTGTTTAAAAACAATGATATTTTCTTAATCAAAACATGCAAAACATTTGTTGAATAGAAATAGATAAGAATGCCAATAACTGGATAAAAGGCTCAAATTTATTTGATATAATGGTAGTCTGCGAATGGCAAGACTCCATAGATCTTTACAAATTTGGAATTGGTGATATATTTTGGAAAAGGGCTACATTGAACATAATGACCATTTCTCCACCAATTCTGAATCCGATGTATTTGAAGCTTTGGTTGATAATGAGCGAGAATCTCTGACGGACGGCAGTTGCAGAACAAAGTCTTGTCAGGATGCAGTTACTTGCCAAATCCCTATTTTTTGCCTAGATTGCCCCAGGATGAGGTACTCAATCTAGCGGGATACATATATCATTATTATATATTTTTTGTGTCTCTAACTTTTTCCTGGATCGCCCTTTCGGGTTTTCAATCCATCGAGACGCTCATTTTTGCCTAAGCCGCCCTTTCGAGTTTTCAACTTAGCGAGCTATTCCGTTTTTATTTTTTAGGCGAAGTATTTCTTGACTGCATCTGCATTCACAGGACGAGTGAAATCCTCCCCATCCATAGTTGTAAGTATCAAAGCACCGCCTGAAAAGGCTCTCTTAACAACATACGGACCCTCATAGTTTGGAGTCCACTTGCCCCTGTATCGGGTGCGAAAGTCAAGACTTTCTTGAGCACAAGGTCACCTTCTCGGAACACACGAGGCTTGACCTTCTTATCAAAAGCTTTCTTCATCATTTGCTGATATAACTAACCGTGGCACATGGCAGTCAATCTCTTCTCTTCAATCAAATTCAGCTGGTCATAACGACTCTGAACCCATTCCGCATCAATCAACATGGCTTCCATCAAGACTCTCATTGATGGGATTTCCACCTCTACAGGGAGTACGGCCTCCATGCCATAAACAAGAGAGAAAGGGGTTGCCCCTGTTGAAGTGCGGACAAATGTACGATATCCATGCAAAGCGAATGGCAACATCTCATGCCAATATTTGTACGTAACAACCATATTCTGGATAATTTTCTTAATGTTCTTATTAGCAGCTTCAACAACCCCATTCATCTTGGGTCTGTAAGGAGAAGAATTAAGATGCACAATCTTGAACTCATTACACAGTTCTCTCATCATCTTGTTGTTCAAGTTAGATCCATTATCGGTAATGATCTTATCTGGCACACCATATCGACATATGAGTTGGTTCTTGATAAACTTCACGACCACCTGCCTGGTCACATTTGCATATGAAGCCGTTTCAACCCACTTGGTGAAGTAATCAATTGCTACGAGAATAAATCTGTGTCCGTTGGACGCTTTCGGCTCTATCATGCCAATCATGTCAATTCCCCACATGGAGAAAGGCCATGGTGATGAAATCACATTCAAAAGTGTCGGGGGAACATGAATCTTATCCGCATAAATCTGACACTTATGGCACTTCTTCACATATTTGCAACAGTCAGACTCCATTGTCAGCCAATAGTAGCCTGCTCTCAACATCTTTCTAGCCATGGCATGTCCATTGGAATGAGTACCAAATGAACCCTCATGGACCTCAGTCATCAACAGGTCTGCTTCGTGTCTATCCACGCATCTGAGGAGAACCATGTCAAAATTTCTCTTATAAAGCACATCACCATTGAGGTAAAAACTGCCTGACAATATCCTCAAAGTCTTCATATCTTTCATAAACACCCCGGGTGGGTAAGTATGGTTCTGAAGGAAACACTTGATATCATAATACCATGATTTATCATCTTTTACTTCCTCTACTGCAAATACATGAGCTGGTCTATCCAAGCGCATCACAACGATATTGGGAACTTCATTCCAGAGTTTAACCACAATCATTGAAGCAAGTGTAGCAAGAGTGTCTGCCATCCGATTCTCATCTCGAGAAATATGATGGAAGTCAACCTCAGTAAAGAACGTTGAAATCCTCCTCGCATAATCTCTGTATGGAATGAGGCTTGGCTGATTCGTTTCCCACTCACCCTTAATCTGATTAACAACGAGGGCTGAATCACCATAAACATCAAGGTGCTTGATCCTTAGATCGATGCATTCCTCCAATCCCATAATACAGACCTCATACTCAGCCATATTATTTGTGCACTTGAAAGTTAGCCTTCCTGTAAAAGAAATATGTGTGCCCTGAGGAGTAATAATTACTGCCCCAATACCATTTCCATATTGATTTACAGCGCCATCAAATACCATACTCCATCTAGAACCAGGCTCTGGCCCTTCATCAAGTGTGGGTTCATCGTAATCTTTCATTTTCAAATACAGAATCTCCTCATCTGGGAAGTCATACTGAATCGACTGATAGTCCTCAATTGGTTGATGTGCCAAGTGGCCAGCCAAAATACTACCTTTAATAGCTTTCTGAGCTCGATACTCAATATCATACTCAGACAACAACATCTGCCAACGGGCAATCCTTCCAGTCAAAGCAGGCTTCTCAAATACATACTTGATTGGGTCCATTCTGGATATCAACCAAGTGGTATGATTCAACATATACTGTCGTAAGCGCTTAGCGGCCCAAGCCAAAGCACAACATGTCTTCTCAAGCATTGAATATCGAGACTCACAATCGGTGAACTTCTTACTTAAGTAGTAAATAGCATACTCTTTCTTCCCTGATTCATCTTGCTGGCCAAGGACACAACCCATAGAATCTTCAAGAATAGTCAGATACATGATCAATGGTCTCCCTTCCACGGGCGAAGACAGAATCGGAGGCTCAGACAGATACTCTTTAATACTATCAAAAGCTTTCTGGCAATCTTCAGTCCAATCATGAGACTGATCTTTCCGGAGGAGCTTGAATATTGGCGCACATGTGGCAGTCATGTGGGATATGAATCTGGAAATGTAATTCAAGCGGCCAAGAAAACCTCGGACTTGCTTCTCAGTTTTGGGCGCAGGCATTTCTCGTATTGCTTTGACCTTTGCAGGATCAACCTCAATACCTTTCTCACTAGCAATAAATCCCAATAACTTGCCGGAACGGACTCCAAATGTACTTCCTCAAATGCTGAAAAAGCTTCAACAGGTGCTGTACATGTTCAACTTCCATTCTTGACTTAGCAATCATATCATCAACGTATACCTCAATCTTCTTGTGCATCATATCATGGAACAAGGTAGTCATGGCTCGTTGATACGTGGCTCCGGCGTTCTTCAAACCGAAGGGCATCACTCGATAACAGAATGTTCCCCAAGGTGTGATGAATGTTGTCTTCTCCATATCCTCGGGTGCCATTTTAATCTGATTATATCTGGAAAATCCATCCATAAACGAGAAGACTTTGAATTTAGCTGTATTATCTACCAACATATCAATATGCGATAGAGGGAAATCATCTTTCGGACTAGCTTTATTCAAGTCTTTATAGTCCACACACATCCGGACTTTTCCATCTTTCTTTGGCACGGGCACAATATTGGCCACCCACTGAGGATATGTAGAAGTCACCAGAAACCCCGCATCAATTTGCTTCTGAACTTCCTCTTTGATCTTCACTGCCATATCAGGATGAGCTCTTCTGAGTTTCTGCTTCACAGGCACGCACTCAGGCTTTAAAGGTAGGAAATGTTGCACAATATCTGTATCTAGACCAGGCATGTCTTCATATGACCAGGCAAAGACGTCAACATATTCTCGTAGCAACTTAATCAGCCCCTTCTTAACAAATTCTTCCAGGAGTGCCCCAATCTTCAACTCACGAACACAATCTTCAGACCCCAAGTTGACTGTTTCCAGATTCTCAAGATGCGGCTGAATGATCTTCTCTTCATGCTCAAGTAGCCGGGTGATCTCATCAGGAATCTCTTCAACATCATCTTCCTCTGCCTCAAATACAGGGAATTCCAAATTTGGAGATGGCGTTGGGTCATTATGTTCAATGGGTCTAGAAATCAGCCTGCATAATGATTTTGGATATGAAAAGCTTTAGAATTCAAACAAGGCAATCATTATGCAGATGAAAAGATTGATTTTATTCTATTTTTAAGGTTTTATGTGATCACCAATTTCATGCAAAAAGCAAAAAGGTAAATAATTGGAAAAACAAACATTTAACATGAATTTATTAAATGAAAATATCATTGCATTTATGCGCCAACAATGTCATCACTCCTCCTTTTGGCATGGGAGAAGGGTTTTCAAACAAAGTGATTATTACGTTGACTTATGGACAACTGTTGGAATATCCACAGCGACCCAATTATTGCAGACCCCACCAGGGATGATGAAGTTGCCAGAATCCTTTGTATCTTCTTCTAAAACGGCAGTAGCCTCCTCATCTAGACCAGTGTGGATGAAACCTCCACTCTTGAATAGCCCTTGCTTGTTGAAAGTACCAGAAGGAAAACCTATGCCAGCCCGGGACTCGGTGTCTTCTAACTCAATCATTTTTCCTAAACCAGTGGTTGCACCACGCTCAATGGCCAGCTTTGCATCTTTGTAGGAAGCAAATGAAGGAGCTCTTTTCTCAATAGGCTCAACAATAGATAACGTTTAGAAAGGAGTTCCAACTTCAACCTCAGCATCTATATAAGAGAAGGAAGACAAATGGCTAACCAGGAGAGCCCTTTCTCCCCCTACCACCACTAGCTTCTTGTTTTTCACGAATTTCAATTTCTGGTGTAGGGTGGACGTCACGGTGCCTGCCTCGTGAATCCATGGTCTGCCTAAGAGACAACTATACGATGGGTGAATGTCCATAACCTGGAAGGTAATCTGGAAATCACTTGGTCCGATCTTGATTGGGAGATCGACTTCCTCAATCACAGTTTTGCGAGACCCATCAAAAGCCTTCACAACTACTCCACTCTGCCTCATGGGAGGCCCTTGATATGACAACTTCGAGAGAGTGGATTATGGCAATACGTTCAATGATGACCCAGTGTCCACCAGTACATTGGACATGGCATCGTCTCTACAACCCATAGATATATGTAATGCCAAGTTGTGGTCTCTTCCCTCCTCAGGGAGATCAGAGTCACAAAAGCTCAGGTTGTTACAAGCAGTAATGCTTGCAACAATGCTATCGAATTGCTCTATCGTGACATCGTGATCCACATATGCCACATCCAACACCTTCTGCAGAGCCTCTCGGTGTAGTTCTGAATTTAAGAGTAAGGATAACACATATATTTTGGATGGCGTTTGTAGAAGTTGGTCTATAACATTGTACTCGCTCCTTTTGATGAGTCTCAACATCTCATCACAGTCTTCTTTCTTATTGCCACTAGGGCCAACAGAGATAGGAGTTTTCAGTACGGAGGAGGGCTTAACAGCAAGTGCCGGATTCAGAGAATTCACAATGCTCCCAATCGGGCGTTCAACAAAATCAGCATTAATTTGAGGCTTCGGTGGTGCTGAAAATACACGGCCACTACGGGTAAAACCGCTAACATCGGCAATATTCACAACAGAAGAAGAGGGCAAGGACACCTCTTTCCCATTCTCTACTGCCACGGCGTTGTAGCGATAAGGGACTGCCTTTTCAGAAGAGTAATACACAGGACCAGCAGGCTTCATGATCAGAGCGGGAGAAGCCTTCTGCTTGCTACCATTGTACTTGATGATAACAGGCTCGGGTATCCGGAACACTGGGGAGATTACATTGACCTCAGGCTCATTTTCATCAACATTCCTATTTTGAAGGATCTCAATGACTCCTTCGTTTAGCATTTCCTGAACATCCTTGCGCACCTGGCAACAACCCAATCGGTTAACAGAGCACACTCGACATCTATCATGGTCATGCTCATAATGACTGTAGTTACATAACAAACGGTGCGTCTCGACCAACGATTGTTGAATATGACTAACATATTTGACCTTGTATTTGCCAGGGCAACCTTGGACCATGTTGACAGATTTCCCATGCTCGGGCAATGGGTTCTTCTTCACATTAGGGCCTACGTCCTCAAAACATAGAATACCACACCTCACAAGGTCTTGAACCTTGGTCTTCAAAGGGTAACAATTCTCCACGTTGTGGCCGGGAGCACCAGAATGATAAACACAATGTAATTCGGGCTTATACCACCACTGAGGGTTAGCAGGTATAGCCGGTGGGTCTCTCGGAGTAATCAACTTCCTCTCTATCAAAGAGGGATATAACTCTGCGTACGTCATGGGAATAGGATCGAAGGTGACCCTTTTCCTCTCGTAACTTGGGCTGGTTTGATTACTGTTTCGAGGCTGGTAGGCCTGCTGTTGTGGACGATGTTGTTGTGGCTGATATTGTTGAGGTGGTTGCTGATTGTTATTATGTTGCTGGTATTGCTGATTGTCTCTGAAAACAGGTGCTATATGAGCCACCTGGTGCTGGTTACTGGCAGGACGCATGGTCTTCCTCCTCACAGAGAGTCTTCTTGGTTTCTCATGGGAGGTCACAGTATGTGCCTCTCCATCTTTCTTCTTTGCAAACGCCCCATAACGTTTGGCAGAAGAGCCTTCTTCTCTGGTTAATCGTCCTTCACGGACCCCTTCTTCTAGACGCATCCCCATATTTACCATCTCGGTGAAGTCAGAAGGAGCGCTAGCAATCATCCGCTCATAATAAAAGGAACTTAAAGTCTTCAAAAAGATCTTAGTCATCTCTTTCTCTTCTAGCGGAGGCACGATCTGTGCTGCCACCTCTCGCCACCTCTGGGCATACTCCTTAAATGTTTCTTTGTCCTTCTGGGACATGGCTCTCAATTGATCTCTATCGGGAGCCATATCCACGTTGTACTTGTATTGCTTGACGAAGGCTTCACCGAGATCATTGAAGGATCGGATGTTCGCGCTGTCTAAACCCATGTACCAACGCAAAGCGGCACCGGACAGACTGTCCTGAAAGTAGTGGATGAGTAGTTGGTGATTATCGGTTTGAGTCGACATCTTCCTGGCATACATGACCAGATGGCTGAGAGGACAAGTATTTCCTTTGTACTTTTCAAAATCAGGGACCTTGAATTTCACAGGGATCTTCACATTTGGAACCAAGCAGAGCTCGGCAGCAGACTTGCCGAAAAGATCCTTCCCTCTGAGACTTTTCAATTCCTTGCGAAGCTCAAGAAATTGATCGTTCATAGAATCCATCTTCTCATAAACATCTGGACCCATAGACGGCTCAGAATGATAGATGGTGTCGTCTACCCTGGGCAAAGTATGCACGACAGGAGGAGGAACGGCAAGGACCAGGCTAGATGCCGGCAGAGAAGCAAAGGCGGGAACAAGACCCTCAGGCATGAAATTGGGAGGCATCCCCCACGGGAACCCGGTTGGCATGGCTGTCAATCATATACAAGAGAAAAGGAAAATAATCATCCTATGGATCCCTAGAAACAATCATATAAAGCTCGGGACACAGGAAGATAAGATGCGCGAAGCCTCTTCACCTCCCTCTCGTAGGCTGCCTCCATATCTGCCTTCTCTTTGGCGAGTCGATCATACTTCCTCTTCCAGAACTTAGAAGACTGAGGAAGTAGAGAAGTCCATACATCATCAGGGTCATCAATAACCTGATGCTCAAGAAACTCAATCAACGCATCCTTCTCCTTAATCTACTGAAGCAACTCTTCACGTTCACAGATCCAAGCACGTGAACGGTCTTCGTCTCTGAACTCCTCTATTCCTTGACTAGGGAGGGTTGAAGGCCCAGCCATAACCATAGGGGTAAGTCTTGGATAATCGTATGGCATACGGTACTCAAGAGCTCTCTTTCTCACCCAAGCGGTGTAGGGTTCCAAAGCAATGCAATTCTTCGGACCAAGCTCCTTTCTTCCTTTCTTATGAACCTTGCGCCAAGCGTGAACCATTCTAGCTTTCAAGCCTTGGGGATCTTTACCCTCCTGAAAGAATACACCCTCTAACAGAATGTTATTGGATTTATCCTTTAGAGGGAACCCAAGCTGCCGACGTGGCAAAACAGGATTGTAGTTAATCCCACCACATGTACCAAGAAGAGGTACATTGGAGAATTCGCCACAAGAGTCGATAATCTGCACACCATCATACCCACGGTTATACCAAGAGATATCATCATTAGTGAGAGACATAAGTCTCGTGGACCACCGTAGACATTCCTTGTTCTCCTTGAAAGCGACCGTCTGAGGTAAGTGAGAAATAAACCACTTATACAACAGAGGCAAACAACACACAATGGCGCCACCACCCTTTGCATTCCTCATATACATAGTAGCTTGAGCAATGAGGAACTCAGAAGGGAGACCTTGAATTCCACCTTTGGTAGTCATATGAGCATCAACCAGAGATTCATCTATGTGCAACATATCAACTATCTCTCGAGAAGTAGGAACCCTTTCCAAGCCACTGAACGACAACTAATCCAGAATAGGTATACCCACAAGATAGGCATACTCCTCAAGTGTGGGTAAAAGCTGAAAGTCTGGAAACGTGAAGCAACGGTACAAAGGATCATAAAACTGCACCAATACGCTCATCAATCCTTCATCCACTTGAGTAGTCAGAAGAGGAAGAAGCTTCCCAAAACGAGCTTTGAAACCCAAAGGATCTAATACATAGGATGTCAGATTCCTTAACTCTTTCAAATCTGGTTGTCTGAAGCTGTACTTCTTTGTATTCCTTCTTTGTCTTTCCATGTCTGAAAATTTTGCAAATAGACCTCTTAAGTTCCTTGAAAATTTTCTTATTATTTTGATGATATGAATGCAAATGGGTGCATGAATGCATGAATGCAACAATCACACTCAAGGATCAAGCAAAGCACACCAAACAAAGGTCATGGGATGGATCATGTTATCCTTAATATCACCATCCATTTTGGTGGATTATGGTTTACACCTTATCAACACCCAAGTTTCATTGATATTAAGGATACCTGAACGGATCAACCATGAATCAAGGGTTTGTTGCAAGTCACGAGCATGGAGTTTAGGTTAAGAACCACCCAAAGGGAGTGTACTAAGGTTTAAACCTGCCAAACATGTTCTACAAAAGGTTCCCATAGTCATCATCCCATCTTTCGGATATTATCGGAGGAACGACTACTCGTATTCCAAAAATATTCTCAAGAGAGACTCTTATGAGTGTAGTATCGCGTAACAATCGTATGAAATCTTACACTTGAACGACTTTCGCACTACATCCTACGAATAGGCCAAGATGGGTTTGGTAAACTAAGGTCCTTGGCTTCTAAGGTCTATATTGGAAAAAGTAATGTCTAACCACAACTACTTGTGTGACATTATTGATCCCAACACGACCTCCACCAAGTGAATGGACTTGCAAGTCAACTTGCTAAGGAATAACTCCACACAAGTCGACAAGACTATGCCATTCTCCTATCCTAGGTGCACTCGAGTTCGGGTATAAAACTCATCTCACAAAGATCACCAAGCACACAAGGAATTAATATCAAGCAAATCAATCATTACATATAATATAGTAATCCTGAATTGCACAAAAATGTGTCATAAAACAAATATACAATATAATACAACAAAAATGAAAAGTAGGCAAAACCCACTAGGCAAATCACCATATTTCCCAAGCAGAGTCGCCACTTTTCTGTAGTGGGGTATTCGTTACCATTAGAGATATTGACTAAATCCAAGGTAAATCATACAAGTCGAGTCGCCACCACACTTCTATTTATCCAAAGGAATGGTTAGAAAGAGAACAAAAACCTAAAAGTTTTATCGAATCAAAAACTAGTAAAAATGTCAGAGATCTGGGTAAGGGGGTTGGTTATGCAATGGGAAGGTGTTAGGCACCCAATGCATCCTAGGTACTCCTAGGGAGCCTTTTTCACATTTGTTGTAAGGTTGTTGTTTTGTGAAAATTTATTTGTGCAAACATGATTGAAGGGATGAGAAAAGCGTGTATGTTTATCTAATGTACTACTTACTAAAAGAAGGGTCAAAAGAAAATGACTCGCAAGGATGTCGCATCCACTGCATACGTATCTCATCTGAATTTGAGAATCAGAGTCTTCGTAGCTCGTCTACCTATGGGTTAGGGGTTAGTGTGCTCGCTAAGACATCGCATCTTATGGCTTCGTATCTCATCTGGGATGAAAATCAGAGTAACACGTAGTTCGACCAACTACGGGTTAAGGGTTTCGGGCGAACGACGTTACTACGCAATCTATCGGATGCTCGACCTTTGGAGACTTACTCGCCTGTAGTAGAAGGAGTAAACATGTTCTTAGGAGAAGAAAAATCAATGAGTTGTTTGGGTTTTAGGGATGCTTATGCAAAAGGGAAGTCCTAGGCTAGGGAACCACGCTACCTTACTAGACCTGCAACAAGGGAATGCAAAATAAACATGCATAAGGTAAACACACCAACAAGGGCAGGTCAGTACAGGTGATCGGAATAAACCTTCAGGTGGTATCCCACAAATAAAGTGGAATACAAAGAAAGCCATATCTGCAATAGTCACGTGAGTCCTCACAAAAACACAACAAAAAGGTTAGAGTAACAAGATGTAATCAGGGGAAAACAATGTCATGGCAAACACAAAACAGGTTAGAGTAAACAGAAAAAAAACAAATACTGTAGCGATCGCTGCTGCGTCGCTTAGCGAAGCCTCGCTACGTGCTCGCCTAGCGATAGTGCTAGCGAGCGCCTGCGAGTTTTGGGTTCTTCATGGATAACAGTACGATCTCAGAAACCCCAAACCTCTTGGTGCACATTTCAGAAATTAAACAATTAAACATTCAAGGTATTGCCTTATACATTCATGCATATCTAAACACGCGGGCAAAACCTGACGATACCTCACACATTCAGAGCATTCAAATTGAAAACATAGGGTAAAGGGGATAAGGCAAACCTGATTGGAGATCGATAAAAATCGAATGGCACGGCTGGGTTTGCAAGGCAATGTTAGGGTTTACGTGAGGTGGAGGCGAAAAAGTGTGTGAGTCAGAGTGAACTTCTCAGAGCTGCCTGGGGGTTGTTGCAGATTAGTTCGCCTCTCTCCTTCTCTCCCTTTTTCTACTCTTTCTCTTCAGCTTTGTCTCCCTTTGATAATCCAGGGTTTGTAATAGTCTCCAGTCTCTAGTATTTATAACTGATTTCCTGGCTTTGTGGGCTCAACTGAGGCCTAAAACATTCTGTTATTTTATGAAAACGCGTGCTCTTTGCCTAGCGAAGGATCTGCTCGCCTAGCGAGCATGACAATTCAGTTCGCTTAGCGAACCATGCTGCTCGCCTAGCGAGCATGACAGCTCAGAAACAGATTTTTACTCTTTCAAGATTAGCATTCTGAATGACGAATAGATCCCATTGGAACATGTTGGAAGTAACCCACGTCATTCCCTTGTGCTTTTGGCTAGTAAACAAAAATAAGAGAAACAATGATATATAATTCAAGCATACTTGGTGATCTCGAACCAATCACAAGGAGTCCCACCCAAAGGCAAAGGGAACCAAGATGCTTATGATCCTTGAGGCTATGCAAATGCAATGTTATGATGCCATGGGGGTTCTTAGGGCCAAAATTGGGGTCTTACAGTAACTCTTTCTCTTAGAAGCCCATGACAATGGTTCCAAAAACTTGAATCAAGGTGGAATCCCTAGCACAAGAACACACACATCAAAGAGTTTTATGAAGCAAATCAAGAATGGACAAGAGTGAGTTTAGAGGTTTGGTCCTTCATGATCATCTTCAACATTAAGGTCCTTTTACTCCAATTTTTGCATAGGGAAAGTCCTAGAAACTAAGTCCATTTGTCCATTTCTTTGCATTATGGTCCACAACGATCAAAACAAAAACACAAGCACAATGATATATACACAATTATGTGCTCAAGTGAGCAAAAGGCAAATTACATTAGCATAAACATGTGCTCAAATGAGCAAACAGAAAAGCAAATGAATAATATGTGCAAGAATAGTAAATTGCATAAAAGTAAAGAGCAAAAAGTAAATGTTAATTGTTAGTGATTAGTGTTAGTAGTTAGTGTGTCATAAGACAAATTTAGCGCTATGTTAAGCAATCGTAACTGGACTTATGTAGAAGTCACAACTATCTGAGGCCGGTCAATAATAATGTAGGCAATAACACAAGTTAGAAGTCTTGATTAATGAACCAAGTTCCAACAACTTGCCATGCCAAAAAGAAGAAGAGAATTGATCTTGTATTGGTTTAAGTCTTTTGCATGATTTAGGAAACAACCTATCCTTAATGCAAAGCCATTCACTTGATCAATTGGTCAAGATGAATTAGATTTGAATCAAGGAAGATTAAGTCTCCCTAATCAATGCTAACTTATCAACCTTCAACTCATTGATCCAAAAGAAAAAGAAGAAGAAGAAGAAAGAGATGAATAATGGAAAAGGAAATGGAAAGAATAAAGTGCATAAGGTGAAATAAAATGTACCAATCCATGTGTGTTGACCAAATCACATTGGAAGTCAAAGTCAAACAATGAGAAACCAGAAATGGGATGAAGATTGGAGGTCAAACAATAAGCAAAATATTTTTGGCATTTTTAATATTAAAATAAACTTGAATTAAAAATAAAAGAAAGGTCAAACTTCAAAATCACTTAAATCATCATTGAAAGGTCCAAGTGATTTATCCCAAGTTCAACAAGGTCAAACAAGGTTTGACAAAAAATTTCAGCATTTTTAAAAGTCAGAAACTATTTTTAATCAATTAAAAATGAATAAAAATAACCTAATTGAACTAAAATCTCAAATAAATCTCAAATCAATTAAAAAATTGATGAGAATATTTTTCATAGATCCATCATCATTCAAATAGGTTAGGAAAATATTTTTGTATTTTTTGAATATCAAAAACTATTTAAAATGAATTAAAAACAACCAGAAAAGAGAAAATTCACAAAAAATATCAAATGACAAAAATTAGAAACTAGAATTTATTTGGAGAAGAATGCAATCGGTCCCATATTTTTTGGAATTAAAATGAAGGAGATATGAATTTTTGAAAAATAATGGAAATAAAAGAAATTAAATGGAAATTCAGAAAATCAGGAAAAAGTAGAGGCGTTGGATCCAGTTCATTAATTGACCTGGCAGATCTAATGGATCTTAAAGCGCGCTCACCATGGTCCTCAGTCAAACGCATCACATGGACACTTAATAAAAGTCATAAGATCAAACGGTTGTGATATAAACCGGAGAAAGCATCCAACGGTCCAGGATCGATCTGGCAATGGGACGGTGGCCAGCGCCACCGTCTTCTCCAGTGAGTACATGAACTCCGGCCAGAATTGCAGGTTCAAAAACCACAACCAAAATTCACGATCCATATATCAAAATGAAGCTAGGGTGATGTACATCACCCCTGTAACCTTGAACCACACTCAAAATTCCTATAGAGTAAGAAATCTGAGCTGGAAGATTCAGGTATAAAAAATGCAGTTCAATAAAACATAAAATTGAAGCTACCACTAGCTTGCCTCTCAAGTGAGGACTTCAGAAAACACATTGGTCAGGCAAATAGATCAAAGAGTAATGAGTTTCGAAGAGAAAACCAGTTGATGATCACCTTTGAATTCTAGAGATTTGAGCTTGCTTCCTTGCTTCCTTTGGCCAAACAGAAGATCAATGGAGTATGAGAGAGAGGTCTAGGAACTTTAGATCTAGAAATTCAACCTGATTTAGTTGAATTTCAAATCTGAGAAATTGAAGAAAATTGAAATAGTTCCTTTAGGTGTGGCTCGGTTTTGATTTCTGCAGCACTTCAGGTTGATTCATGGATGAAAATTGAATGGAATGATGCTCTTATTTATAGATGGAGAGGCAAGGCAAGTGTGATTCAATCCATGTGCATGACAAATGGATACTCTTTGCACGGGCTTGCATGATCATTCAAAAGGCCTAAATTCAATGGCAAATGCAAGCTGAGACATAATTGAACTGAAATGGACGTGTAGTTGGCATTGCATAGGCTTGTGTAATGAGTTCCAACATGTTATGCACAATTATGCCTAAAACTTCTCCTCTTCGAAAATTCCATTTGCCAAATCGAAACATGAGCATATGAGTAATGGTTGGAAAGGTATTGATGTAAGGAACAAATGTTATGTTGGACAAAAATCCATTTGAAGTGTGGAAATTAGTGAATTTTGAGTTTAAAGTGTAAGGTGCAAAACATGCAAAGGCAAGGTTTCCAAATTTGGACAATGTTCAAGTCCTTCTGTTTTGATGATGCAAGCCCCAAATGAAAACAACTCCAACATCAAAGTTGTATATCTTTTCAAGAAAATCAAAATGGACTTAAATTTTTCATAATTTGGATTTTTGATGAATGAGTTATGGGCACTTGAAGTTGGACTTTTTTGACTTTCAATGCATTTGGTCCAAAGTGACCTATAATGTTTTGCATTATCACATGTATTTCCTTTAAGATTTTGAAATTTTGTTCAACATAAAATTTTAAGTAGACATCTCAAGATTTCCAATGCATTTGATCCCACCTAAAAATCATAAAAAATGAATGAGTTAGGTCCTTGGGAAGTTGACCTAAAATTAGGGTTTCAGTCAAAATGACCTATAATGTCTTGGAGTGGGAGGTGATCTTCCAAGCTTCAAATCAATTTTTGATGAACATGCAAGTTGTTCATATTGTCGTTAAGAACATTTTTTCGTTTGGGATAATCTCCATTTGACCAACACATAAAAAATTAGGTCTTAGTGTATTTCAGAATAGTCAGATGAATTGATTGATCAACTTCTCAAGTCCATGACTCATATCTTGATGAATTGATGATTTAGGACACTCAACTAATTTCAAATATGCATGAAATTATGAATTAAAGAACTTCCCTTGATTGTATTTGATCATGGGCTGAGGTTGCTTCAAGAGCAAGGCATTGTGGTACACAGATGAATTAGGGTTTCCTTGGGGTACCAACCTCAAACCCTTTGACTGGATTTGATCAAAATGATGGATTGAGATGCTAGGGAGGCATATTTGATGGATGAGAGCTTTGGGTACCATTACCATGCTTTCTTTCATCTTCTCTTGGCCATACCTTTGTACTTGTGATCTCCTAGAGGCTTTTGACCTTGTGATTGCTCAAGCTACAAACAAAAGATGTTAATGACATATTTTTGTGCTTTTGGTTAATAAACAAAAATGAGAAAAGCAATGATATACAATTCAAGCATTCTTGGTGATCTCAAACCACTCACAAGAGGTCCCACCCAAAGGTAAGGAACCAAGATGCTTATGATCCTTGAGGCAATACAAATGCAATGTTATGATGCCATTAGGGATCTTAGGGTCAAAATTGGGGTCTTACAGGCACACATTTTCCTTTTACAACAAGGCTAACTTTCAAATGCATGAATAATATGGCTGAGTATGAGGCCTGTATTATGGGATTAGAAGAGTGTATTGATCTTAGGATCAAGAATCTTGATATATATGGGAGACGAATCAGCCTGGCCTCATCCCATATAGAGATTATGCGAGGAGGATTTCAACTTTCTTTACTGAGGTTGACTTCTATCATATTCCTCGAGATGAGAATCGAATGGCAGATGCTCTTACTACACTTGCTTCAATGATTGTGGTTAGACTTTGGAATGAAATTCCCAATATCACTGTGATACGCTTGGGCAGACCAGCTCATGTATTTGCAGTAGAGGAGGTGAAAGATGACAAGCCATGGTATTATGATATCAAGCGCTTTCTTCAGAGCCAGATTTACCCACCTGGGGCATCTGTGAAAGATAGAAAGACTTTGAGGAGATTGTCAGGCAGTTTCTACCTCAACGGTTAAGTGCTTTACAAGAGAACTTTTGACATGGTTCTGCTCAGATGCGTGGATAGACACGAAGCAGACCTGTTAATGACTGAGGTCCGTGAGGGTTCGTTTGGTACTCATTCCAATGGACATGCCATGGCTAGAAAGATATTGAGAGCAGGCTACTATTGGCTGACAATGGAGTCTAACTGCTGCAAATATGTGAAGAAATGCCACAAGTGTCAAATTTATGCGGATAAGATTCATATTCCCCTGACACTTCTGAATGTAATTTCATCACCATGGCGTTTCTCCATGTGGGGAATTGACATGATTGGCATGATAGAGCCGAAACGTCCAATGGTCACAGATTTATTCTCGCAGCAATTGATTACTTCACCAAGTGGGTTGAAGCGACGTCATATGCAAACGTGACCAGGCAGGTGGTCATGAAGTTTACCAAGAATCAACTCATATGCCGTTATGGTGTGCCAGATAAGATCATTACTGATAATGGATCTAACTTGAACAACAAAATGATGAAAGAGTTGTGTGGCGAGTTCAAGATTGCACATCATAATTCTTCTCCTTAAAGACCCAAGATGAATGGGGTTGTTGAAGCTTCTAAAAAGAATATCAAGAAGATTGTCCAGAAGATGGTTGTTACGTACAAGGATTGGCATGAGATGCTGCCATTTGCTTTCCATGGATACCGTACATCTGTCCGCACTTCAACAGGGGCAACCCCTTTCTCTCTTGTTTACGGCATGGAGGTTGTTCTCCCAGTAGAGGTGGAGATCCCATCAATGAGAGTCTTGATGGAAGCCAAGTTGACTGATGCTGAATGGGTTCAGAGTCGATATGACCAGCTGAATTTGATAGAAGAGAAGAGATTAACTGCCATGTGCCATCGTCAGTTATATCAGCAAAGGATGAAGAAAGTCTTTGATAAGAAGGTCAAGCCTCGTGTGTTTCGTGAAGGTGACCTCGTGCTCAAGAAAGTTTTGTCTTTCGCGCCCGATTCCAGGGGCAAGTGGACTCCAAACTATGAAGGTCCATATGTTGTTAAGAGAGCCTTTTCAGGCGGTGCTTTAATACTTACAACTATGGACGGGGAGGATTTCACTCGTCCTGTGAATTCAGATGTAGTCAAGAAATACTTCACCTAAAAATAAAAACAGATTAGCTCGCTAAGTTGAAAACCCGAAAGGGCAGCTTAGGAAAAAATGAGCGTCTCGGTGGATTGAAAACCCGAAAGGGCGATCCAGGCAAAAGTTAGAGGCATAAAAAATGAATATGTATCCCGCTAGATTGAGCACCTCACCCTGGGGCAATCTAGGCAAAAATTAGGGAATTGACAAGTAACTGCATCCTGACAAGACTCTGTTCTACAACTGTCATCTGTCAGAGATTCTCGCTCAGTCATCGTCAACTAAAGCTTCAAATACATCGGATTCAGAGTTGGTGGAGAAATGGTCATTATGTTCAATGTAGCCCTTTTCCAATATATATAACCAATTTCAAATTTGTAAAAATCTATGGAGTCTCCCCAATTTACGCTTGGTCGGTCACCTATTATATGCCCAGTAACCGGTAGCCCTGGTGTTCCTTCCTTTTCTGCTCCCTATTATGACTTTTTGTCCCCTGTGGAGTCAGATTTCCTGAGTCGAAATATACCTTTTTAGGTCTTCCTTAGATGATTTTGGATGTTTGAATATCTCTCACCCTCATACCGGTCTTAGATATTCATCCTCCCCGAGCATGTTGTTCTCTCACACTTATACCGGTGTTGCAATCACATGTCTCCTTGAGCTTATTACCCAATAACCGGTAATACCTCATCCTATTTTTTCCTCAGATGAGTCCTATTTGGACATTTCTTTGCGAAGTCCCTCAGTGGATTTCTCCCCATATGAGTCCGAATTTTCATCCGAAGTATCCTTTGTGGATAGTTTTGCTGTATTGGCATATTCCCCAATACATGCACCTTTGAGTCAGCTCGAGTCTTTCCATTGATTTATTTTCATGGAATTCTTCTCCCGTCTCTCAGCAAGTTCTAAGGCGTGACCTGTTCATGCATTTTTATTCCCTCTCTTATCCCCCATTAAAGTCCTCAGAGTCTATGTCCCATTGAGTGTATTACTCATAAGGATTGTCAGTTTCTCCTGATTTCTTTTCTCTTTGCGGACAAATATCTCCACAGAGTATTACCTTTTGCATACATACATTTGCATCTTGAGGTCTCTTAGGGACCAAACATCGTCTCTTTGTTATTATTTAAGCCCATTCTACCTCGTCGAGACGAAGATTTTAACCTTCACTTCTCCGGCTAGAATGACCTTAAATAGGGGCATCTGTAAGACCCCAATTTTGACCCAAAGATCCCTCATGGCATCATAACATTGCATTTGCATTGCCTCAAGGATCATTAGCATCTTGGCTCTTTACCTTTGGGGTGGGATCTCTTGTAAGTTGGTTTGAGATCACCAAGCATGCTTGAATTGTATATCATTGCTTTTCTCATTTTTATTCACTAACCAAAAGCACAAAAATATGTCACTAACGTTTCTTGTTTGTAGCTTGAGCAGTCACAAAGTCTAAAGCTTCTAAGGAGATCCTATGTGCATTGATATGGCCAAGAGAAGATGAAGGCAAGCATGTCTATGGTTCCTAGAGCTCTCATCCATCAAATAGGCCTCTCAAGTATCTCAATTCATCATTTTGATCAAAGCAAATCAAAGGGTTTGAGGCTTGTTTCCCAAGGAAACCCTAATTCATATGTTCATCAATTGTGCCTTGCTCATGAAGCAACCTCAGCCCATGGTCAAATACAATCAAGGGAAGTTATTTAATTCATCATTTCATGCATATTTGAACTTTTTTTGAGTGCCCTCAATCATCAATTCATCAAGATATGGGTTTTGGACTTGAGAGGTTGACCAGTAAATTCATCTGACTATTTTGAAATACACTGAGACCTAACTTTTTATGTGTTTGTCAAATGGAGATGACCCTAAGATAAAATATGTTCTTAAGGACAATATGAACAAATTTAATGTTCATCCAAAATTTATTTGAAGCTTGGAAGGTCATCATCCATTCCAAGACATTATAGGTCATTTTGACTGGAAACCCTAATTTTGGGTCAACTTCCCAAGGACATAACTCCTTCATTTTTTATGATTTTGAGGTGAGATAAAATGAATTTGAAAGCTTAAGATGTCTACTTCAAATGGCATGTTGAGCAAAAGTTCAAAATCTCCAAAGAAATACATGTGATAATGCAAAACATTATAGGTCACTTTGGACCAAATGCATTGAAATATGAAAAAGTCCAAATTCAAGTGCCCATAACTTCTTCATAAAAAATCTAAATGATGCAAAATTTAGGTCACCGTTGAGTGCCTTGAAAAGATATACAACTTTGATGTTGAAGATTTTGTCATTTGGAGCTTGGATCATTGAGACAGAAGGGCTTGAACTTTGGCCAATTTTGAAATTTCCACATATGCATGTTTTGCACCCCACACTTGAAGTTCAATTTTCATTAGTTTCCAGGGCCCAAAATAGAGTTTTGATCAACATAACATTTGTTCCTTATGCAATTAGCTTTGCAACCATTACTCATAAGGTTGCATTTCAAGTATGGACATGGCATTTTCGAAAGCATGAACATGTTGGTGCATTTTTGAAAGTCCACTAAATTTACATTGCATGAGCTCAACACACTCAATTTGCATGTCCATTCTCATTCCCTTTGGCATAAGCTTGCAAATCAAGTAGAATTGGGCCCTCCATGCGCCTGTACAGGTCCATGCATGGAGGCCCTTTCCATCCATGCACATGATTTGTTCATGCAACTCAGCCTTGCTCAGCTATAAATACAATGCCACGGCCTCTCATTTTAGCAACCTTAAGGCGCCCCAATTGCTGCTGAACTGAAATCCTAGCCATCACTAAAGGAACTAATTCATTTTTCTTCAAATTTTTCAGATCTGAATTTTGATTTCATTGATCAATCTTCAGATCTCAAAGTTCCTAAACCTTCTCTCCTTGATCCAGAGTGTCTACTGTAAGCAAAAACATCCAAAGATTGTGACTCAAAGCTTTGCAATTCAAAGGTTTACTTCAACTGTTATTTGCCTCGAACCAGCTTGTATAGTGCTCTTTTTTCTTTGTTATTGTATGATCTGAAGTCCTCTGCATAGAGGCAACATTGCTATGCTTTCAATTTTTGAAAATCATGAAGTTCACATGAACACCACAAAATTTCCACTTCTGATTTCTCTAAATATAGAGATCTAGAATGGAATTGAGTGGTACAGGGGTGATGTACATCACCCCAGATCTCGATTGATGCCTGGATCGTGCATTTTGGTTGCCTTTTTAATTTCTGCAATTTTTGATGTGGCCGGAGTTTGGCCGGAGAAGACGGTAGCGCTGGCCACCGTCTGGTCTCCAGATTCAATCAGGAGCGTCCATCTCTATTTCCAGATTGAATCTCATGCATCCAATGTTATGACTTCTTTAATGGCTCAGTGTGATGCGTTTGACTCGTGTGTATGGTGAGCGCGCGCTTCTTGGCCGCGTCATGAGCCACGTCAATTGATGAGAGATCATCCAATGGCTCACGTTTTTTCTCTTTTTCTATTTTCTGATTTTATTTTCCTTTTATTATTTTAATTCCATTTCATTTTGAAAATTCACATCTCTCTCATTATTGGTCCACAAATTATGGGACCAATTTTATTCTTCCCTTTTAATTTCTACTTTCTAAAAATGATTTTTAATATTTTTTATTTCATCATTTGATATGTTTTAGTAATTTTCTCTTTTCTGGTTATTTTTAATTCATTTAAAATAATTTTTGATATCCAAAAAATACAAAAATATTTTTCCAACCTCTTTGAATGATGATAGATCTATGAAAAATATTCTCATCAATTTATTAATTGATTTGAGATTTATTTGAGATTTTAGTTCAATTAGGTCATTTTTATGCATTTTTAATTGATTTAAAATAGTTTCTGACTTTTAAAAATGCTGAATTTTTTTGTCAAACTTTGTTTGACCTTGTTGAACTTTGGATAATTCACTTGGACTTTTCAAAGTTGATTTGAAGTGAGTTTGAAGTTTGACCTTTCTTTATTATTTTAATTCAAGTTTTATTTTAATATTAAAAAATGCCAAAAATATTTTATTTGTTTCTTGACTTCTAATCTTCATTTTGCTTCTGTTTTCTCTTGTTTGACCTTGATCTCCTCTATCTTTGGTTAATGCTTGTTGATTAGTACATACCATTTCCATTAATGCACTTTAATTCTTCATCTTCTTCTTCTTCTTTTCTCTTTTTCTTTTTTGATCAATGAGTTAAGGATTGGTGGTGAGCATTGATACATGGAGGTTTAATCTTCCTTGATTCAAATCTAATTCATCTTGATCATAGATCAAGTGAATGACTTTGCATTAAGGATAGGTTGCTTCCTAAATCATGCAAAGAACCTAAATCAATACAAGATCATTTCTCATCTTCTTTTTTGGCATGGAAAGTTGTTGGAGTTTGATTCACTAATCAAGACCTCTAACTTGTGTTGTTGCCTACATTATTATTGATCGGCATCAGATAGTTGTGACTTCTACATAAGTCCAATTACGATTGCTTAACATAGCGTTAAATTTGCCTTATGGCACACTAACTATTAACACTAGCCATTAACCATTAACATTTACTTCTTGCACTTTACATTTATGCAACTTACTATTCTTGTATATATTATTCATTTGCTTTTTCCTTTGCTCATTTGAGCACATGTTTACGTTAATGCAATTTGCCTTTTGCTCACTTGAGCACATAATTATGTATATATTATTGTGCTTGTGTTTTGTTTTGATTGTTGTGGACCAAATGCAAAGAAATGGATAAATGGACTTAGTTTCTAGGACATTCCCTATGCAAAATTGGAGTAAAATGACCTTAATGTTGAAGATGCATTAGAAGGACAAAACCTCTAAACTCACTTGAAATTCTGGCGTAGTTAGATTTCAGATGTTCTACTGCAAGTTATGACATCTGATCCAACATTGCTACAAATACAGCAAGATAGTTATACAATTTAAACCCAGTACTGATATGCACACATTCACAGATGTCACGACATCTGCTACTATATCACCATAGTATGGAAGAACACTCAGTTCTGTCCATCTGGTACAAAGACACAGCAGAGATCAACCATAGCACTTACTTCTGTTGAGCCTGCACAGTTATCAGCATGTAGTCTCAACATTGATTTGAACATCACCTGTTACAGCATTACAGGTTTACCTTATTTTATAACAGACAAAATTATAACATGCAGAAGGTAAAAACACAAGTAATTGTTAACCCAGTTCGGTGCAACATCACCTACGTCTGGGGGCATACCAAGCCAGGAAGAAGATCCACTATCAGCAGTATTAATTCAGAGTTAAACTCCCCCGTTTACAACTCTTCACTTAATCCCTACCCAATGCAATCTATACCTAGGAACTCCTAGATAGAAACCTCCAGTTTCCATTCCTATCACTACAATTACAATGTAATGCTAAACAACTTGAACTTGCTTCACAGCTTCGTTCAAGAACATAATCACTCTTGCCTACAGGCTTTGAGTTACAAAAACTCTCAGCTCTGAACACTGAGAAACACATGGTAACCTTCCCACAGATTGGGAGGTTTACCTCACACACACCCCTAAATTTTCATTCTAAGAGGCTTACAAAAACTAGGTTACAATATGCTATTTATAACCTAATCACCCAATGGATTTGGGCCTTCAGAAGTCGCAGCAAACTTCTCCATTTGCTGTTACAACATCAGCAGAAACTTTCTGCTACAAACTAGATCTTCAATCTTTTAGTTCCTAAAATATCTCCATATTTAGTTCCTAAAATATCTCCATATTTAGTTCCTACAATATCTCCATATTTAGTTCCTAAAATATCTCCATATTTAGTTCCTAAAATATCTCAAGACCTCCACAAATAATGCCACATAGGATTCTAACTAATTTCCACATATTAGTGTGCTAACAAAACAGGCTATTTGTTAGGTTCCTTAATTGTAGCTTGGTTGTTGGTTTACTGGATTATAGCCTGAGAAAAATGCTGAAACAGAAAAACTAAACAACCTACAATATAGCATATGCTGTCAGGAATGAATGTCACAATATTCAGTTTGACTTCCAAATCATTAACCATATGCTAAGTCTGTTTTTCCTGAAAACAGACTGTACAATTTGTTGTACTGTACATAACCAATCTGTCCATACTTCAGTATCAGCGTACATTAATAAATGTCAAAACATCCAATTTGACATTCACACATAGAGCCTTACATCAGGTCTGTTATCCTCTTGATAAGCAGACTGAGTTGCATACTGAAATGTAGCAGAAGACCAATCTGCTTATTGTTCAGTATATGCTGTCAATGATGAATGTGATAACATCCAGTTTGACATTCAGACAGTAGGTCTTATGCCAAGTCTGTTATTTCCTTGATAAGCAGACTGATAATAAATACTGAGTTATAGTAGAACACCACCTGTTCTATTCCTCAGTATCTGCTGACAGGGATGAATGTCATAACATCCAGTTTGACATTCAATGAATCATGTATTAGCTAATCCTGCAGTACACTACTCAGAATGTCATGACATCAGCCAAGACATCAGAGTACAGTTAGGTATTCTAACATACAATGTAGTCAAACAACCATCTCCACAGCATGTCATGACATCAGTCAAGACATTAGAATCCAGCTAGTGTTGTACCATACAATGCAGCCAATCAAACATCTACAAACTCCCCCTTTGGCAAATTTTTGGCTAAAACACTTTGGCTTCAAAACAGAGTCCATAGCAGCGGAAAACACACATCTAGCAGGAAATTAACCTAGCTAATACACTCAGAGTAGCAGCACACTCACACAGATGGAAGTTAAATAAAAACTTCACATAACAGCACACATACAGAAGTTAATAGAAACTTCTAATTGTAGCACACATACACATACTCACACTCATAGAAGTGGAACCTCAGCTGCAGCAATACCTCTGGATTAAAGGATCTTCAATATCTGTTTAGCAAAACACTTTGTTGTTCTGGGGCATCACAGGTGTTACTCCCCCTTTTTGTCAAAAGTGTTGCCAAAGCAACACAGACCAACATAAACAGAATTACACACAAATGACAGATACACAATCTTGATTTTACTACACAGTTTCAATCAAGAATACCCCCTCTTGATCTTGCTTTACAACTTTGATCAAGACACTACCCACTTGATTTTGCTTCACAGCTTTGATCAAGTAGTCACACACTGTCTTCACAGCAGGTATATCAGGTGCCATACCTTGTTATCTGAGAACACATAGACCACAAGCTTGATGATTACTTGCAGCACAAAGACAGATCACACATGAACATATCCAACACCCCAAAGTTGGACCTTCACATACTTCCTGATTCAAAGAGAACCCAGACCACTTGATGAATGGAAAACATAAGACTCATCTTCATGTCTTCAAGAGCACACCCTCTGTTCAACCCTCTTGGCTGAACACATCCACACTCTGTGTCAATCTCTCTTCTAACCAGAATAGAAAACCACTTCACAAAATGTTCTAACATTCGTTAGGACATCCTTCACCGTCTGATAATATTCAGATATCACTGAGTCACCAGCTTGATCCAAAAGAACCCAGACATAAATTGGGACATATACATTCTCATCCCATTACGATAGATAATCTTCCATAGATAGCTCAGAACTCCTACGACAAGCTCCAAGAGATGAATAGAAAACACCTCCTTTTGTCTTCAACTTACTACTTTTCTGCTCAAAAGTAATTTGTCTCAAACTTTCCTCAAGAATAATCAGCTGCCATATGTGGATTATCTTGATTCTTCGAACTCACTTCTGAGATAGACCAAATGCCACTGGTTGATTACCTCCTTCATGAATACTCATATGAAAAAGTCAAATGCCATTCTTTGACCTCTCCACGTTTATCAGACCTCTCCTAGAGATATTCTGACCTTCCAAGTGAGACTTGAACTTCAAGCTACATGTTGAACAACACTTAGATTTTCTAAGACATGAACATGTAACATCCTTTCTATCCAGCAACTCCAAAGAACTGCAACGAGAACGACCTTTTTGAAGTATCCAATCTACAACCCTGTAGACCCTTCTATCTCAAGTTGATGTGCCACTTCACCAACTAAGAATCTGATGTTGAACCAAATGTCACAACATTGTGTTTTGACATCTAGCTGTTGAATTCAACTCCTTCTTCTGCCACTTGAAAGAACTTCCTCCCTTCATAGAACAAGAGTTCAATGTTCTCATAGACTTGATTGTGGAACCAAGTTTGAGTAAACAACCTCCATCCTCCAGGTTTGCAGTTAAGTCATCCAAGCTCACACCTTGATGAATCCCTGCTTCTTCTCCAAAGACATCAGACACTCTGATGCATGAGTCTTCAGAAGGACCAGTTAGAAACTAACCCTTCAGCTATACCAAGGATTCCACTTCCTAAAGCAAGGCTGTTTCCATGATGTCAAGACTGCTGCCACTTGTTCTTGACTCCACAGTGTGCATAAGCTAATGCACTTCCTTACCTAGATCAAAAATAAACTGATCCAAGTAACCACCATCAAGACTATGACGTCTTCTTCTTCTTGAACATACCAAGGCTGAACATGTTTCTTATCAGGAAACCTTTTCAGAGATCATATGCTTTTGCTGCCACCAAAGAGATAGATCATAAGCCAATGTACTATCCTTCCTGTGATTCTGCACAGGGTCTTGAAGAAGTGATGTTCCAACATCTTTAATAACATCAGTTATCTTGAGCTCCAAGGATAATCAATTAAACACTTGTACTTGGCACAAGTAGACATTGATCTTAAATCCTTTCCCAATTATCCTTTCAGATACTTCCACCATAAGAATACTTTGAAAGTACTTTTCTTGTGTCAACATCTTCTCCTTGCAAGCACCTCGACAATTTTGAAAGTCTTCCCAGATTAAATTCACCCTTAGGAATGAGAGAGATGAATTCTTCCTTGCAAATGTGTCACACAACCACCAGAACCCATGTGACACAGGTCAACAGCCAACCAGACCCTAGGCTGACCAAATGTGAGGAGGTTAACCAAAACTCCCCCTTAAATTAACAATCATGGAAACTTCACACCAATATCCATGCATTGTACAGACATGTCTCAACATGACATACACCATCCCTACTAGTGGCACCTAACTCTATGAGTTATACCTATACATACTCCAATCACACCAATCAGACTTCAGCTGACCATAAGTACTAGTGAAAAACAACACCAGTCAATAGTAGATATGCATTGCCAGAGCATACTACCTCAACCAACCTCTGAATCTTCATATTCTCACTCCTTGAAGGAACTGCCACTTCTGAGCGAGGTGTTTGAATAACAAGATTCATGGTCCCAATCCTCTTAAATGGAATAGCAGTCAGGTTACCCCATTATTGACTTCTATCATCCAGGGGACTTGTCTTCCAGCACAACATAGTACTTCAGGGAACAACTATCTAACCCTGATCAAGTTATAGGAATAAGGCAAATAGCAGGCAATTGCACAATGTCATATCTCAACCAGCTCCACTTCTAGAGAACAAATTTCTAAAAGTGACCTTCTTGAGCACACACACAGTTGACCCTACCCTTGTCAACTTAGCACACACAGATGTCTCCTCTTCCAGGTCAGGAGTAGGTTCCAAACAAGTATCCCTTTGTTTGACACCTAAAAACATCTGCTCTTCAACCAGTAGCTGCATACTTGTTGAACAACATGTTCTAACATCGCATAGAACATTAGTTCCACCTCCTTGGAACAAATCCTCCTTGAAAGTCTTCAAGGTCTTCATATACACTACCCAAGAGTGTAAAAGAATCAGTGATCAAGTGATTCTTACCATCCTGAAGTGAGAACGTCATGATGAGTGGACTTGAGGAGACTCAAGTATCTTTGACATCTTCAGTAGGTTATGATGAAATCTTGAATACAGCAGCCTTTCATCCACATGAGGGGAAACTACATCAGAGTTTGAGTTTTGCCAAGTATTATGCAGCGGAAATCATAATACAACTCAACCTATGAACACACACTTCACCAAATCAGCCTCCAAGACCATACCAAGTTTGAATATGATTCAATACTGGCACAGCTGTCCCACGCAAGGGCCAATTGCCAACCTTCAGAGACAGGTCCACACATTTCCTGTCATGAATAGTCCATCCACCTACTTCAAGGGACCATTCAGGGACATCACAGAACCTTCCACAGGTTCCAACATAAGTACTAACACAACTCCTTGAAAGATACCAGAAAGTATCACCCATGGATCTCATCCAGAAACAGAACAGGATGCCTGCTCTGATACCATTTGAAATTCTGGCGTAGTCAGATTTCAGATGTTCTACTGCAAGTTATGACATCTGATCCAACATTGCTACAAATACAGCAAGATAGTTATACAATTCAAACCCAGTACTGATATGCACACATTCACAGATGTCACGACATCTGCTACTATATCACCATAGTATGGAAGAACACTCAGTTCTGTCCATCTGGTACAAAGACACAACAGAGATCAACCATAGCACTTACTTCTGTTGAGCCTGCACAGTTATCAGCATGATGTCTCAACATTGATTTGAACATCACCTGTTACAGCATTACAGGTTTACCTTATTTTATAACAGACAAAATTATAACATGCAGAAGGTAAAAACACAAGTAATTGTTAACCCAGTTCGGTGCAACATCACCTACGTCTGGGGGCATACCAAGCCAGGAAGAAGATCCACTATCAGCAGTATTAACTCAGAGTTAAACTCCCCCGTTTACAACTCTTCACTTAATCCCTACCCAATGCAATCTATACCTAGGAACTCCTAGATAGAAACCTCCAGTTTCCATTCCTATCACTACAATTACAATGTAATGCTAAACAACTTGAACTTGCTTCACAGCTTCGTTCAAGAACATAATCACTCATTCCTACAGGCTTTGAGTTACAAAAACTCTCAGCTCTGAACACTGAGAAACACATGGTAACCTTCCCACAGATTGGGAGGTTTACCTCACACACACCCCTAAATTTTCATTCTAAGAGGCTTACAAAAACTAGGTTACAATATGCTATTTATAACCTAATCACCCAACTGGATTTGGGCCTTCAGAAATCGCAGCAAACTTCTCCTTTTGCTGTTACAACATCAGCAGAAACTTTCTGCTACAAACAAGGTCTTCAATCTTTTAGTTCCTAAAATATCTCCATATTTAGTTCCTAAAATATCTCCATATTTAGTTCCTACAATATCTCCATATTTAGTTCCTAAAATATCTCCATATTTAGTTCCTAAAATATCTCCATATTTAGTTCCTAAAATATCTCAAGACCTCCACAAATAATGCCACATAGGATTCTAACTAATTTCCACATATTAGTGTGCTAACAAACAGGCTATTTGTTAGGTTCCTTAATTGTAGCTTGGTTGTTGGTTTCCTGGATTTTAGCCTGAGAAAAATGCTGAAACAGAAAAACTAAACAACCTACAATATAGCATATGCTGTCAGGAATGAATGTCACAACATTCAGTTTGACTTCCATATCATTAACCATATGCTAAGTCTATTTTTCCTGAAAATAGACTGTACAATTTGTTGTACTGTACAGAACCAATCTGTCCATACTTCAGTATCAGCGTACATTAATAAATGTCAAAACATCCAATTTGACATTCACACATAGAGCCTTACATCAGGTCTGTTATCCTCTTGATAAGCAGACTGAGTTGCATACTGAAATGTAGCAGAAGACCAATCTGCTTATTGTTCAGTATATGCTGTCAATGATGAATGTCATAACATCCAGTTTGACATTCAGACAGTAGGCCTTATGCCAGGTCTGTTATATCCTTGATAAGCAGACTGATAATAAATACTGAGTTATAGTAGAACACCACCTGTTCTATTCCTCAGTATCTGCTGACAGGGATGAATGTCATAACATCCAGTTTGACATTCAATGAATCCTGTATTAGCTAATCCAGCAGTACACTACTCAAAATGTCATGACATCAACCAAGACATCAGAGTACAGTTAGGTATTCTAACATACAATGCAGTCAAACAACCATATCCACAGCATGTCATGACATCAGTCAAGACATTAGAATCCAGCCAGTGTTTTACCATACAATGCAGCCAATCAAACATCTACATCACTCTTGTCCATTCTTGATTTACTTCATAGAATTCTTTGATGTGTGTGCTTTTGTGCTAGGGGATCCTATGTGAGCTCAAATTGAAGAACCATTCCCATGTTCATCCAAAGCGAAAGATACAAGAAACATTGGAGATCTTCTAAGAGCTTGTTTGATTATGTTGATTGCTTGAGCTTACACTTATTTTGCTTGCATATTCCAAAGGATGGGAGCTACTTGGATCATCAATATGATCTCAAGAGAGGAACTCCGTTTGTGGTCTTGTTTCTTATCCCTCATCTCTTGTATGATTAGGACTTTAGCCATTCTTCTTCTTCCCTCCACTCTAACCCAAGCCAAAACTTTTGTGCAAACATTTAACACTTCTTTTCAAACATTAGAAACCTAAGCCTTATGCTTTTGATTTTCAAACTTTCTTTTCATAACACTCATTTTGAATTGAATCTTTAAGTCAAATTTGACCATATTTTGTAAATACTTTTCATTGGTAAATATAACTCATTCAAATATTTTTGTGGTTTCAATGGTCACTTTCTTAATCAAAACTTTTTCATAACCTTTAGCTATTAGGTTTGAGTTATCCTTGAGGTAGATATAATACTCACCTATATCCTTAGTGATGGACAATGAGTCTTCCATGCTTATTATAGGGTTAACCCCTCACTAGCATGTTGAAGCTATCCTCACATGGTGGATTTGTGGTTTTAGGTTGAGTTTTCTCCCTTAGATAACAAAAGACCTTAAGTCTTTTGGACTAATCAATTCAGCAACTCATTTTGTGATTTTTACCTCGAACTACGAGGTTTTGATCCTAATCTTTTTTAAGATGGTACGTAGGCAATGGGTTTATCCATCCAAACACAAAATGTAAATAACTTGTATATTCTCTTCTCATCTCTTCAATCATGTTTGCACAAACAAATTTTCACAAAATACCAACCTTACAACAAATGTGAGAAGGGATCCCTAGGAGTACCTACGATGTTTTGGGTGCTTAAAACCTTCCCATTGCATAACCAACCCCCTTACCCCGATCTCTGACATTTTTACTAGTTTTTGATTCGATAAAACTTTTAGGTTTTTGCTCGCTTTCTAACCATTCCTTTGGATAAATAAAAGTGCGGTGGCGACTCGACTTGTATGGTTTACCATAGATTTAGTCAATATCTCTAATGGTAATGAATACCCTACTACAATATGGACCTTCATAGTTTGGAGTCCACTTGCCTCTGGAATCGGGCGCGAAAGACAAAACTTTCTTGAGCACAAGGTCACCTTCTCGAAATACACGAGGCTTGACCTTCTTATCAAAGGATTTCTTCATCCTTTGCTCATATAACTGACCATGACACATGGCAGTTAATCTCTTCTCTTCAATTAAGTTCAATTGGTCATAACGACTCTGAACCCATTCAGCCTCAGTCAACTTGGCCTCCATCAAGACTCTCATTGATGGGATCTCCACCTCTACTGGGAGCACAACCTCCATGTCGTAAACAAGAGAGAAAGGGGTTGCCTCTATTGAAGTGCGGACGGATGTATGATAGCCATGCAAAGCAAATGGCAGTATCTCATGCCAATATTTGTACGTAACAACCATCTTCTGGATAATCTTCTTGATATTCTTATTAGCAGCTTCAACAGTCCCATTCATCTTGGGTCTATAAGGAGAAGAATTATGATGTGCAATCTTGAACTCGCTACACAGCTCTTTCATCATCTTGTTGTTCAAGTTAGATCCATTATCAGTAATGATCTTGTCTGGCACACCATAACAGCATATGAGTTGATTCTTGATGAACTTCACAACCACCTGCCTGGTCACGTTTGCATATGACGCTGCTTCTACCCATTTGGTGAAGTAATCAATTGCTACGAGAATAAATCTGTGACCGTTGGACGCCTTCGGCTCTATCATGCCAATCATGTCAATTCCCCACATAGAGAAAGGCCATGGTGATGAAATCACATTCCGAAGTGTCGGGGGAATATGGATCTTATCTGCATAAATCTGACACTTGTGGCTTTTCTTCACATATTTGCAGCAATCAGACTCCATTGTCAGCCAATAGTAGCCTGCTCTCAACATCTTCTTAGCCATGGCATGTCCATTGGAGTGAGTACCAAATGAACCCTCATGGACTTCAGTCATCAACAGGTCTGCTTCATGTCTATCCACACATCTGAGCAGAACCATGTCAAAATTCCTCTTATAAAGCACACCGCCATTGAGGTAGAAACTGCCAGATAATCTCCTCAAAGTCTTTCTATCTTTAACAGATGCCCCAAGCGGGTAAATCTGACTTTGAAGAAAACACTTGATATCATAATACCATGGCTTATCATCTTTTACTTTTTCAACTGCAAATACATGAGCTGGTTTATCCAAGCGCATCACTGTGATATTGGGGACTTTATTCCAGAGTCCCACCATAATCATCGAAGCAAGTGTAGCAAGCGCATCTGCCATCCAATTCTAATCTCGAGGAATATGATGGAAGTCAACCTCAGTAAAGAACGTTGAAATCCTCCTCGCATAATCTCTATATGGGATGAGGCCAGGCTGATTCGTCTCCCATTCACCCTTAATCTGATTAACAATAAGGGCCGAATCACCATAAACATCAAGATGCTTGATCCTAAGATCAATACACTCTTCCAATCCCATAATATAGGCCTCATACTCCGCCATATTATTCGTGAATTTGAAAGTGATCCTTGCTATAAAAGGAAAATGTGTGCCCTAAGGAGTAATAGTTACTGCCCCAATACCATTTCCATATTGATTTACAGCGCCATCAAACACCATGCTCCATCGGGAACCAGGCTCTGGCCCTTCATCGAGCGTATGTTCATCGCAGTATTTCATTTTCAAACACAGAATCTCCTCATCTGGGAAGTCATACTGAACTGACTGATAATCCTCAATTGGTTGATGTGCCAAGTGGTCAGCCAAGATACTACCTTTAATAGCTTTCTGAATTCGATACTCAATATCATACTCAGACAACAGCATCTGCCAACAGGAAATCCTCCCAGTTAAAGCAGGCTTCTCAAATATATATTTGATTGGATCCATTTTGGATATCAACCAAGTCGTATGATTTAACAGATACTGGCGTAAGCGCTTAGCAGTCCAAGTCAAAGCACAACATGTCTTATCAAGCATCGAGTATCGAGACTCACAATCAGTGAACTTATTACTCAGATAGTAGATGGCATATTCTTTCTTCCTTGATTCATCTTGCTGACCTAGGACATAACCCATTGAGTCTTCAAGAACTGTCAGATACATAATCAAGGGTCTCCCTTCCACAGGAGGAGACAGAATCGGCGGCTCAAACATATACTCTTTAATACTGTCAAAGGCCTTTTGGCAATCCTCGGTTCAATCATGACGTTGATCTTTCCGGAGGAGCTTGAATATCGGCGCACATGTGGCAGTCATGTGGGATATAAATCTGGAAATATAATTCAAGTGGCCAAGAAAACCTCGGACTTGCTTCTCAGTTTTGGGCGCAGGCATCTCTTGTATTGCTTTGACCTTGGCAGGATCAACCTCAATACCTCTCTCGCTGATAATAAATCCCAATAACTTGCCGAAACGGACTCCAAATGTACACTTGTTCGGATTCAGACGAAGCTTATACTTCCTCAAACGCTGAAAAAGCTTTAGTAAGTGCTCTACATGTTCAACTTCCGTTCTCGACTTTGCAATCATATCGTCAACATACACTTCAATCTCCTTGTGCGTCATATCGTAAAACAAGGTAGTCATAACGCGTTGATACGTGGCTCCAGCGTTCTTCAAATCAAGGGCATCACTCGATAACAGAATGTTCCCCAAGGTGTGATGAATGTTGTCTTCTCAATATCCTCGGGTGCCATTTTAATCTGATTATATCCGGAAAATCCAAGACATTGAATTTACCAGTATTATCTACCAGCATATCAATATGTGGTAGAGGAAAATCATCTTTTGGACTAGCTTTATTCAAGTCTCTATAGTCACAACACATTCAGACTTTTCCATCTTTCTTAGGCACGGGCACAATATTGGCCACCCATTGAGGATATGTAGAAGTCACCAGAAACCCCACATCAATTTGCTTATGAACTTCTTCTTTAATCTTCACTACCATATCAGGATGAGTTCTTCTGAGCTTCTGCTTCACAGGCACACACTCAGGCTTCAAAGACAGGAAATGTTGCACGATATCAATATCCAGACCAAGCATGTCTTCATATGACCAAGCAAAGACGTCGACATATTCTCATAGCAACTGAATCAACCCCTTCTTCACAGATTCTTCTAGGAGTGCCCCAATCTTCACTTCTCGCACACAATCTTCAGACCCCAAGTTGACTGTTTCCAGATTCTCAAGATGCGGCTGAATGATCTTCTCTTCGTGCTGAAGTAGACAGGTATTCTCGTCAGGAATCTCTTCAACATCATCTTCTTTTGCCTTAAATACAGGGAACTCAAAGTTGGGAGATGGTGTTGGATCATTATGTTCAATGGGTTTGATCAACCTGCATAATGATTTTGGATATAAAGAGATTTTAGAATTCAAGCAAGGCAAATCATTATGCAGATGAAAAGATTGATTTTTATTCTATTTTTAGGGTTTTATGTGATCACCAATTTCATGCAAAAAGCGAAAAGTGAAAATAATTGGAAAAACAAACATTTAACATGAATTTATTGAATGAAATATCATTGTATTTATGGGCCAACAATGTCACGACGCCTGCCTCGTGAATCCATGGTCTGCCCAACAAACAACTATATGATGGGTGGATATCCATGATCTGAAAAGTGATATGGAAATCACTTGGTCCAATCTTGAATGGGAGCTCAACCTCGCCAATCACAGTTTTACGGGATCCATCAAAAGCTTTCACGACCACTCCACTCTGCCTCATGGGAGGCCCCTGATAGGAAAGTCTAGCAAGAGTGGATTTTGGCAACACATTCAGTGATGATCCAGTGTCTACCAACATATTAGACATGGAATCATCTTTACAGTTTATTGAGATGTGAAGTGCCAAATTATGGTCTCTTCCCTCCTCGGGGAGATCAGCATCACAGAAACTCAGATTGTTACAAGCGGTAATGTTTGCAACAATACTATCGAATTGTTCTATTGTGACGTCATGATCTACATATGCCACATCCAACACCTTCTGCAGAGCTTCTCGATGTGGTTCAGAATTCATTAACAAAGATAGCACAGAGATCTTTGATGGCCTTTGTAGAAGCTGATCTACAATGTTGTATTCACTCCTCTTGATAAGCCTCAGCATCTCATCACAATCCTCTTTCATCATGCTATACTGGCCAGCAGGGACAGGAGTTTTAACAGCGGTGGAAGATCTATTAATAGCAAGTGCCGGATTCGGAGAATTGGAAGAATTTCCCATAGGACGAACGACACTATCAGCAACATCAACCCTTCTGGTGTCATCCTGGGGTTTCGGCGGCGCCGAGAAAACACGACCACTACGGGTCAGGCCACTGACATCAGCAATATTAACAACAGAAAGGTAGGGTAGGGGTACCTCCTTCTCATCTTCCAATGCCAAAGCATTATAACGATAGGTGTAGTGGGGTATTCGTTACCATTAGAGATATTGACTAAATCCAAGGTAAACCATACAAGTCGAGTCGCCATCACACTTCTATTTATCCAAAGGAATTGTTAGAAAGCGAACAAAATCCTAAAAGCTTTATCGAATCAAAAACTAGTAAAAGAGAGTCAGAGATCTGGGTAAGGGGGTTGGTTATGCAATGGGAAGGAGTTAGGCACCCAAAACATCCTAGGTACTCCTAGGGAGCCCTTTTCATATTTTTTGTACAGTTTGTATTTTGGTGAAAATTTTGTTCTGCAAACATGATTGAAGAGATGAGAAGAGAATATACAAGTTTATTTACATTTTGTGTTTGGATGGATAAACCCATTGCCTACGTACCATCTTAAAAAAGATTAGGATCAAAACCTCGTAGTTCGGGGTAAAAATCTCAAAATAAATTGGTGAGTTGATTGGTCCAAAAGCCTTAAGGTCTTTTGTTATCCAAGGGAGAAAACTCAACCTGAAACCACAAATCCACCATGTGAGGATAGCTTCAACATGCTGGTGAGGGGTTAACCCTATAATAAGCATGGAAGATTCATTGTCCATCACTAAGGATATAGGTGAGTATTACATCTATCGCAAGGATAACTCAAACTAATAGCTAAAGGTTATGGAAAATTTGATTAAGAAAGTGGCCATTGAAACCACAAAAAGACATTTGAATGTGTTTTATTTACCAATGAAAAGTATGTACAAAATTTGGTCAAAGTTGACTTAGAAGTTCAATTCAAAATAAGTGTTATGAAAAGAAAGTTTGAAAATCAAAAGCATAAGGCTTAGGTTTCTAATGTTTGAAAACAATTATTAAATGTTTGCACAAAGAGTTTTGGCTTGGGTTAGAGTGGAGGGAAGAAGAAGAATGGCTAAGATCCTAAGCAATGCAAAAGGTGAGGGATAAGAACAAAACCACAAAAGGAGTTCCTCTCTTGAGATGATATGGATGATCCAAGTAGCTCCCATCCTTTAGAATAAGCAATCACATAAGCATAAACTCAAGCAATCAACAATCAAATGAACTCTTGGAAAGTTCCTCAATGTATCTTGAATCTCTCTCTCTTAGGAGCTCATGGTAATGGTTCCTCAATTTGGCTCAAGTGGGAATCCCTAGCACAAAGAAACACACATATCAAAAGGTTCTATTAACAATCAAAGAATTGACAAGAGGGAGTTTAGAATATGGTCCTTTCAATGTTCATCTTCAAGCTTTAAGCATTCTAAAGGCGTGAGGCCTAGTTGCTCCTTGACATTTAAGCATTCTAAAGGCATGAGGCCTAGTTGCTCTTCAAACTCCATTAGCTTGGGTAAAGTCCTAAGATCTAAGTCCATTTTGTCCAATTCTTTGCATTTGGTTCACAATAAACAGACAAACACAAGCACAAAAGATATATACACAATTATATGCTCAAGTGAGCAAAAGGCAAATGGCATTAGCATAAACACGTGCTCAAATGAGCAAAGGGAAAAGGAAATGAATAATATGTGCAAGGATAGTAAATTGCATAAAAGTAAAGAGCAAAAAGTAAATGTTAATGGTTAATGATTAGTGTTAGTAGTTAGTGTGCCATAAGGCAAATTTAGCGCTATGTTAAGCAATCGTAATTGGACTTATGTAGAAGTCACAACTATCTGAGGCCGATCAATAATAATGTAGGCAACAACACAAGTTAGAAGTCTTGATTAGTGAACCAAGTTCCAACAACTTGCCATGCCAAAAAGAAAAAGAGAATTGATCTTGTATTGGTTTAAGTCTTTTGCATGATTTAGGAAACAACCTATCCTTAATGCAAAGCCATTCACTTGATCAATTGAGCAAGATGAATTAGATTTGAATCAAGTAAGATTAAGTCTCCTTAATTAATGCTAACTTATCAACCTTCAACTCATTGATCAAAAAAGAAAAAGAAGAAGAAGAAGAAAGAGATGAATAATGGAAAAGGAAATGGAAAGAATAAAGTGCATAAGGTGAAATAAAATGTACCAATCCATGTGTGTTGACCAAATGACATTGAAAGTCAAAGTCAAACAATGAGAAACCAGAAATGGGATGAAGATTGGAGGTCAAACAATAAGAAAAATATTTTTGGCATTTTTAATATTAAAATAAACTTGAATTAAAAATAAAAGAAAGGTCAAACTTCAAAATCACTTCAAATCAACCTTGAAAGGTCCAAGTGATTTATCCCAAGTTCAACAAGGTCAAACAAAGTTTGACAAAAAATTTCAGCATTTTTAAAAGTCAGAAACTATTTTTAACCAATTAAAAATGAATAAAAATAACCTAATTGAACTAAAATCTCAAATAAATATCAAATCAATTAAAAAATTGATGAGAATATTTTTCATAGATCCATCATCATTCAAATAGGTTAGGAAAATATTTTTGTATTTTTTGAATATCAAAAACTATTTAAAATGAATTAAAAATAACCAGAAAAGAGAAAATTCACAAAAAATATCAAATGACAAAATAAAAAATATTAAAAACCAATTTTAGAAACTAGAATTTATTTGGAGAAGAAAGCAATTGGTCGCATATTTTTTAGATTTAAAATGAAGAGGATATGAATTTTTGAAAATAATGGAAATAAAAGAAATTAAATCAGAAAATAGGAAAATAAAAAAACGCTTCAGACGCGCGCTTCAACCATACGCCTTGGTCAACTGAAACACACCAAGCCTTTAAATAAGTCATAACAATGGACGCGTGTGATTGAATCTGGAAACTCACATGGACGGATCAGATTGAATCTGGGAACCAGACGGTGGCCAGCGCCATCGTCTTCTCCGGGCAACCTCCGGCCACATCCAAAATTTGCAGAACTTAAAATGGAAACCAAAAATGAACGATCTAGGTATCATTCGAAAGCTGGGGTGATGTACATCACCCCTGTACCACTCAGTTCCACTATAGATCTCTATATCGAGAGAAATCAGAGGCGGAAATTCTGTGGTGTTCATGTGAACTTCATGGATTTCAACAATTGAGCACTCAAAACAATTGTCTCTATGAAGAGGACTTCAGCCAATACAATATCCAAGCAAATAGATCAATAAATGGTGAGTTTCGAAGAAAAAGCCAGTTGGAGAGAACCTTTGAATTGTGGTGATCCGAGCTTGCTTCCTTACTTCCTTTGGCCAAACAGAGCTTCAATGGATTATGAGAGAGAGGTCTAGGAACTTTAGATCTAAAAATTCAACCAGATTTAGTTGAATTTCAGATCTGAGAAATTTCAATGAAAATGAAATAGTTCCTTTGGTGAGAGGTTTGGTTTTCAATTCAGCAGCATTTCAGGTTGATTCATCGATCATTTCAAGTGAAGCAAGCATGTGTATTTATAATGGAAGCTGATGCAAGGAGATGAAAAAATCGTGTGCATGGCAATAGGATATTCATTGCATGGGATTGCATCATCACGTAGAAGGCCCAAATCCAATGCCAAATGCAATATGAAGTATAATTGAGCTGAAATGGACGTGTAGTTGGCAATGCATAGGCTTGTGCAATGAGTTTCAACATGTTATGCACAATTATGCCTAAAACTTCTCCTCTTCGAAAATGCCATTTGCCAAATCGAAACATGAGCATGTGAGTAATGGTTGGAAAGGTCTTGATGTAAGGAACAAATGTTATGTTGGGCAAAAATCCATTTGAAGTGTGGAAATTAGGGAATTTTGAGTTTAAAGTGTAAGGTGCAAAACATGCAAATGTGAGGTTTCCAAATTTGGCCAATGTTCAAGCCCCTATGTTTTGATGATGCAAGCCTCAGATGAAAAACCCTCCAACATCAAAGTTTTATATCTTTTCAATAAAATCAAAATGGACTTCAATTTTGCATCATTTTGATTTTTGATGAAAGAGTTATTGGCACTTGAAGTTGGACTTTTTTGCCTTTCAATGCATTTGGTCCAAAGTGACCTATAATGTTTTGCATTATCACATGTATTTACTTTGAGATATTGAAATTTTGTTCAATATAACATTTGAATTAGACATATTAAGCTTTCCAATGCATTTGATCCCACCTCAAAATCATAACAAATGAATGAGTTATGTTCTTGGGAAGTTGACCCAAAATTAGGGTTTGAGTCAAAATGACCCATAATGTATTGGAATGGGAGATTACCTTCCAAGCTTCAAATAAATTTGTGATGAACATGAAAGTTGTTAATATTGTCCTTAAGAACATGTTTGCTTTTGGGATCATCTCCATTTGACCAACACATAAAATGTTTGGTCTTAGTACATTTCAGAATAGTCAGATGAATTCACTGATCAACTTCTCAAGTCCATGACTCATATCTTGATGAATTGATGATTGAGGACACTCAAATAAGTTCAAATATGCATGAAATGATGATTTAAAGAACTTCCCTTGATTGTATTTGATCATGGGCTGAGGTTGCTTCAAGAGCAAGGCATTGTGGATGATCTGACGAACTAGGGTTTCCTTGGTGAACAAACATCAAACCCTTTGACTTGCTTTGATCAAAATAATGAATTGAGATGCTAGGGAGGCATATTTGATGGATAAGAGCTTTGGGAACCATTACCATGCTGGCTTTCCTCTTCTTTTGGCCATATCTCTCCACAAAGGATCTCCTTGAAGCTCTTGACCTTGTGATTGCTCAAGCTACAAACAAGAAATGTTAGTGACATATTTTTTGTGCTTTTGGTTAATAAACAAAATGAGAAAAGCAATGATATACAATTCAAACATGCTTGGTGATGTCAAACCACTCACAAGAGGTTCCACCAAAAGGTAAAGGGAACCAAGATGCTTATGATCCTTGAGGTAATGCAAATGCAATGTTATGATGCCATGAGGGATCTTAGGGACAAAATTGGGGTCTTACATATGCCCCTATTTATGGTCATTCTAGCCGGAGAAGTGAAGGTTAAAATCTTCGTCTCGACGGGGTAGAATGGGCTTAAATAATAACAAAGAGACGAATTTTGGTCCCTAAGAGACCTCATGATGTATGTATGCAAACGGAAATACTCTACGGGAGGATGAGTCCACAAAGGAAAAGATCAGGAGGAATTTGACAATCCCTATGAGTAATCCACTCCATGGGGCAGAGACTCAACCGGGGAGTAAAGGGATAAAAATGCATGAGCAGGTCACGACTTGAAACTTGTTGAGAGGCACGAAGGAAATCCAGTGAAACTCATCAATGGAAAGACTCGAGCTGACTCAAAGATGCACATATTGAGGAATATGCCAATACAACAAAAATTATCCATAACGGATACTTCGAATAAAAATCCGGACTCAGGTGGGGAAACAACAAATGAGGTATTACCGGTTACTAGGTAATAAGCTCAAAGAGACATGCGATCTGAACACCGGTATAAAGGTGAGAGAACAACAAGCTTGGGAAGAATGAATATCTAAGACCGATACAGTGGTGAGAGTTATCAAACGTCCGAAATCATCTGAGGTATACCTAAAAAGGTAAACTTTGGCTCAGGAAAAACTGACTCCGCAGGGGGACAAAAGGTCATAATAGGGAGCAGAAGGAAGGAACACCAAGGATACCGGTTACTGGGCATGTAATAGGTGACCAACCAAAACGTGAGTTGGGGAATATTCCCAAGACACTCATCATCCGAAAGAGGGCTAAAATCAAACTCAATTATAGGATGGACATTCGATTCCAAAAAGGGATACGAATCTTACTCAACTGGGGAAGAACAAAGGCTTCGATTAAAGAGTGCATGAGATATATTATCTATTACCGTCAGAGCGTAGATAATATACTCGCATGGAATATTATCCGCAATCGGTTACTGGGTTAATAAAGGATAGATCAACCGACAAATAAAGGCACCGGGATACCGAAACTAGGTATATAATGATAACCATTCAAGGGGAGCAACAACCATTACCGGCACTCGGTATATGAAAGATGACTTGCTGGGGATAAACTGCCTGATCAGAGCAATTATCCAAGAGATATATGACCGGGGGTGAAGGACTTATCAATACCAAATATTGGATAATGATAACCGTCAAGGAGGGGATTACATTTATCGGATAGTGGGTAGAAAACCACAGAAAAGTAACCGTCATCGATTAGGATGAAAAAGAGGTTAACTCTTCAAGGGGGATGAAATAGGGTTTACAACTACTGGTATAAGGGTAGAAAACCACAGACTCCGCCGGGGATAAGATAAATGATTACTGATTACTGAGCAATTATTCATTTATACCATAGGGAAGCGCAGGAAACAGTCACAAGAGGCCAATCTAGGATCAAACTAAAGAGGCAAGCTGAATCAAGACTCGTCCCAGTGAGGATATGACTCAATGGGGACTCCCATCCCAATATATGTGTTGGGAAGAAACAGAAACAACCATCATCCACGAGGATATAACTCGATGGGGAACATGGAAGGAAAGGTAAACACTTTCTACTTAAGGAGCTGACTCTATATGGAGGAGTTCAGACACCGACATCTGCTTGGGGAACTATTTATCGACTGGCAGTGGATAACAAACAAAGATATATGGCAAAGAATGCGATATGAATATCCGAATGTTTGAAAATTATATGCACACATGCGTAGTTTATGTATGATGAATGCTGACAAACAGACATTTCTAACACCAACAAGTCCAGCGAAAAAGTACACAAACATCCGGTACTACATCCCAAAGGGAGAAAGCCAGGATAACAAGGATCTCTTTAGGGGAGGAGCGTCATTCGTCCCTACTGGGGCAAAGTCATTGCACAGATGGACTCCGACATAGGGGAAACTTTACTGGGAAATTATCCAAAGGGGCATCAAACACCGTATTACCAAAGAAATCACATCTGCTGAGGAGGAAAGATCACTATCCTGCCGAAAGGAAGAGAGATGAACATCTTACCAAACACTCTGTCTGGTAGGAAAACCACAAAAGTCTCCGGAGGAAGAGGATACAAGCATGCCAGGAATATGAACACATGTCCTACCCTGTTGGGGATCATACCATCTTTGGGAGAGCACTGAAGATCTCTTAAGTATCCTTATGTCATTGTGAATGTTCACTTTGTTTAAAAACAAATTATGAAAAAAAATCGATTATTTAAAACAATGATATTTTTTCAATTAAAACATGCAAAATATTTGTTGAATAGAAATAAATAAGAGTGCAAATAATTGGATAAAGGCTCAAATTTATTTGATGGAATGGTAGTCTGCAAATGGAAAGACTCCATAGATCTTTACAAATTTGAGATTGGTGATGTATATTGGAAAAGGGCTACATTGAACATAATAACCATTTCTCCACCAATTCTGAATCTGATGTATTTGAAGCTTTGGTTGATGATGAATGGGCGAGAATCTCTGACGGATAACATTCCTAGAACAAAGTCTTGTCAGGATGCAGTTACTTGCCAAATCCCTATTTTTTGCCTAGATTGCCCCAGGGTAAGGTGTTCAATCTGGCGGGATACATATATTCATTTTTTACGTCTCTAACTTTTGCCTGGATCGCCCTTTCGGGTTTTCAATCCACCGAGACGCTCATTTTTGCCTAAGTCGCCCTTTTGGGTTTTCAACTTAGCGAGCTATTCTGTTTTTATTTTTAGGCGAAGTATTTCTTGACTGCATCTGAATTCACAAGACGAGTGAAATCCTCCCCATCCATAGTTGTAAGTATCAATGCACCCCCTGAAAAGGCTCTCTTAACAACATATGGACCTTCATAGTTTGGAGTCCACTTGCCCCTGGAATCGGGCGCAAAAGACAAGACTTTCTTGAGCACAAGGTCACCTTCTCGGAACACACGAGGCTTGACCTTCTTATCAAAGGCTTTCTTCATCCTTTGTTGATATAATTGACCATGGCACATGGTAGTCAATCTCTTTTCTTCTATCAAATTCAACTGGTCATAACGACTTTGAACCCATTCAGCATCAGTCAATTTGGCTTCCATCAAGACTCTCATTGATGGGATCTCCACCTCTACTAGGAGCACAACCTCCATGCCATAAACGAGAGAGAAAGGGGTTGCCCCTGTTGAAGTGCGAACAGATGTACGATATCCATATAAATCAAACGGCAGCCTCTCATGCCAATCTTTATACGTGACAACCATCTTCTGGATAATCTTCTTGATATTTTTTTTAGCAGCTTTAACAGCCCCATTCCTCTTGGGTCTGTAAGGGGAAGAATTATGATGCGCAATCTTGAACTCGCTACACAGCTCTTTCATCATCTTGTTGTTCAGGTTAGATCCATTATCATTAATGATCTTATCTGGCACACCATATCGGCATATGAGTTGATTCTTGATAAACTTCACGACCACTTGCCTGGTCACATTAGCATATGATGCTGCTTCAACCCACTTAGTGAAATAATCAATTGCTACGATAATAAATCTGTGTCCATTGGACGCTTTCGGTTCTATCATGCCAATCATGTCAATTCCTCACATGGAGAATGGCCATGGTGATGAAATCACATTCAGAAGTGTCGGGGGAATATGAATCTTATCCGCATAAATCTGACACTTATGGCATTTCTTCACGTATATGCAACAGTCAGACTCCATTGTCAGCCAATAGTAGCCTGCTCTCAACATCTTTCTGGCCATAGCGTGTCCATTGGAATGAGTACCAAATGAACCCTCATGGACCTCAGTCATTAACAGGTCTGCTTCGTGCCTATCCACACATCTGAGCAGAACCATGTCAAAATTTCTCTTGTAGAGTACATCACCATTGAGGTAAAAACTTCCTGACAATCTCCTCAGAGTCTTCCTATCTTTTACGGATGCTCCAGACAGGTAAGTCTGGCTCTGAAGGAAACGCTTGATATCATAGTACCATGGCTTATCATCTTCAACTTCTTCAACTGCAAATACATGGGCTGGTCTGTCCAAGCGCATCACAGTGATATTGGGGACTTCATTCCAAAGTCTTACCACGATCATTAAAGCAAGGGTAGAGAGAGCGTCTGCCATATGATTCTCATCTCGAGGAATATGATAGAAGTCAATCTCACTAAAGAACGTTGAAATCCTCCTCGCATAATCCCTATATGGAATGAGGCAAGGCTAATTCGTTTCCCGTTCACCCTTAATTTGATTGACAACGAGGGCCGAATCACCATAAACTTCAAGATGCTTGATCCTTAGATCAATGCACTCCTCCAACCCCATAATACAGGCCTCATACTCAGCCATATTATTCGTGCATTTGAAAGTTAGCCTTGCTGTGAAAGGGAAATGTCTGCCCTGAGGAGTAATAATCACTGCCCCAATACCATTTCCATATTGATTTACAGCGCCATCAAACACCATGCTCCATCGGGAACTAGGCTCTGGCCCTTCATCGAGCGTAGGCTCATCGCAATCTTTCATCTTCGAATACAGAATCTCCTCATCTGGGAAGTCATACTGAACTGACTGATAATCTTCAATTGGTTGATGTGCCAAGTGGTAAGCCAAGATACTACCTTTTATAGCCTTCTGAGCTCGATACTCAAGATCATACTCAGATAACAGCATCTTCCAACGGGCGATTCTCCCAGTTAAAGCATGCTTCTCAAAGATATACTTGATTGGATCCATTTTGGATATCAACCAAGTCGTATGATTCAACATTTATTGGCGTAAGTGCTTAGCAGCCCAAGCCAAAGCACATCATGTCTTCTCAAGCGTCGAGTATCGAGACTCACAATCAGTAAACTTCTTGCTCAAATAGTAAATGACATACTCTTTCTTCCCTGATTCGTCTTCCTAACCAAGGACACAACCCATTTAGTCTTCAAGAATAGTTAGATACATAATCAATGGTCTTCCTTCCATGGGCGGAGACAGGATCGGAGGCTCAGACAGATACTCTTTAATACTGTCAAAAGCTTTTTGGCAATCCTCGGTCGAATCATGGGACTGATCTTTCCGGAGGAGCTTGAATATCGGTGCACATGTGGCAGTCATGTGTGATATGAATATGGAAATGTAATTCAAGCGGCAAAGAAAACCTCGGACTTACTTCTCAATTCTGGGCGCAGGAATCTCTTGTATTGCTTTGACCTTTGCAGGATCAACTTCAATACCTCTTTCACTGACAATAAAGCCCAATAACTTGCCGGAACGGACTCCAAATGTACACTTGTTGGGATTCAGACGAAGCTTGTACTTCCTCAAACGCTGAAAAAGCTTCAACAGGTGCTCTACATGCTCGACTTCTGTTCTTGACTTAGCGATCATATTGTCAACGTATACATCGATTTCCTTGTGCATCATATCATGAAACAAGGTAGTCATAGCTCGTTGATACGTGGCTCTGGCGTTCTTCAAACCGAAGGGCATAACTCGATAACAGAATGTTCCCCAAGGTGTGATGAATGGTGTCTTCTCCATATTCTCGGGTGCCATTTTAATCTGATTATATCCGGAAAATCCATCCATAAATGAGAAGACATTGAATTTATCCATATTATCTACCAACATATCAATATGTGGTAGAGGAAAATCATCTTTCGGACTAGCCTTATTCAAGTCTCTATAGTCCACACACATTCAGACTTTTCCATCTTTCTTAGGCACGGGCACAATATTGGCCACCCATCTAGGATATGTAGAAGTCACCAGAACCCCCGCATCAATTTTCTTCTGAACTTCCTCTTTGATCTTTACTGCCATATCAGGATGAGTTCTTCTGAGTTTCTGCTTCACAGGCACGCACTCAGGTTTCTAAGGTAGGAAATGTTATACAATATTAGTATCTAGACCAGGCATGTCTTCATATGACCAGGCAAAGACATCTACATATTCTCGTAGCAACTCAATCAATCCCTTCTTAATAGACTCCTCCAGGAGTGCCCCAATCTTCACTTCTCGCACACAATCCTCAGAGCCCAAGTTGACTGTTTCCAGATTCTTAAGATGCGGCTGAATGATCTTCTCTTCATGCTCAAGTAGACGGGTAATCTTGTCAGGAATCTCTTCATCATCATCTTATTCTGCCTCAAATACAGGGAATTCAAAGTTGGGAGATGGTGTTGGATCATTATGTTCAATGGGTTTGATTAACCTGCATAATGATTTTGGATGTAAGGAGCTTTTAGAATTCAAACAAGGTAAATCATTATGCAGATGCAAAGATTGATTTTTTTTTTTTTGTTTTTTTTGTTTGAGGTTTTATGTGATCACCAATTTCATGCAAAAGCAAAAAGGGAAAATAATTGGGAAAACAAATATTTAACATGAATATATTGAATGAAAATGTCATTGTATTTATGCGCCAACAATGTCATCACTCCTCCCTTTGGCATGGGAGAAGGGTTTTTAAACACAATGAACATTACTTTGACTTATGGATAACTGTTGGAATATCCACAGCGACCCAATTATTGCAGATCCCCCGAGGGATGACAAAGTTGCCAGAATCCTCTTCGTCCTCTTCCAAGATGGCAGCAGTCTCTTCGTCTTGACTGGTGGGGATGAAACCTCCACTCTTGAACAAACCTCGCGTATTGGAAACCCCAGAAGAATAACCTATGCCTGCCTGGGACTTGTTGTCTTTAAACTCAATCATTTTCCCCAAACCAGCAGTTGCGCCATGCTCAATGGCCAACTTTGCATCCTTGTAGGAAGTAAATGAAGAAGTTCCCTTCTTAATAGGCTCAACAATAGATAAAGCTTGGAACGGAGTTCAAACTTCATCCTCAGCATCTATATAAGAGAAGGAAGACAAATGGCTAACCCGGAGAGCCTTTTCTCTCCCTACCATCACCAGCTTCTTATTCTTTACAAATTTCAGTTTCTGGTGTAGGGTGGATGTCACGGCACCTGCCTCGTGAATCCATGGTCTGCCCAAAAGACAGCTATACGATGGGTGAATATCCATAACCTGGAAGGTAATCTGGAAATCACTTGGTCCGATTTTGACTGGGAGATCAACCTCACCAATCACAGTTTTATGGGACCCATCGAAAGCCTTCACAATTACTCCACTCTGCCTCATGGGAGGCCCTTGATATGACAGCTTCGCAAGAGTGGATTTCGATAATACGTTTAATGATGACCCAGTGTCCACCAAAACATTGGACATGGCGTCATCTTTGCAACCCATAGATATATGTAATGCCAAGTTGTGGTCTTTTCCGTCCTCGGGGAGATCAGAGTCACAGAAACTCAAGTTGTTACAAGCGGTAATGTTTGCAACAATACTATCAAATTGTTCTATCGTGACATCGTGATCTACGTACGCCACATCCAACACCTTCTGCAGAGCTTCTCGGTGTGGTTCTGAATTCAAAAGCAATGATAACACAGATATTTTGGATGGCGTTTGTAGAAGCTGGTCTACAACGTTGTACTCGCTTCTCTTGATGAGCCTCAGCATCTCATCACAGTCTTCTTTCGTATTTCCACTCAGGCCAGCAGAAATAGGAGTTCTCAACATAGAGGAGGGCTTAACAACAAGTGTCGGATTCGGGGTGCTCACAACATTCCCAATCGGGCGCTCAACAAAATCAGCATCAACACTTCCTCGAACATCAACTTGAGGCTTTGACGGTGGTGAAAATACACACCACTACGGGTCAAACCGCTGACGTCGGCAATGTTAACAACAGATGAGGAGGGCAAGGACACCTCTTTCCCATTTTCTACTGCCACAACGTTGTAGCGATAGGGAACCGCTTTCTCGGAGGAGTACGGTACAGGCCCGAATGGTTTGATGACGAGAGCGGGAGGAGCCTTCTACTTGCTACCATCATACTTAGTGACAACAGGCTCAGGTATCCGGAACACCGAGGAAATTACATTGACTTCGAGCTCATCTTCGTCCACATTTCTATTTTGAAGGATCTCAATGACTCATTCGTCCAACATCTCTTGCACATCTTTGCGCACCTGGCGACATCCTCTCTGATTGACAGAACAAACTCTGCATCTATCATGGCCATACTCATAATGGCTATAGTCACACAGCAATCTATGCATCTCAACCAGCGATTGTCGGATATGACTGACATATTTCACCTTGTACTTGCCAGGGCAGCCCTGGACCATATTGACAGAATTCCCATGCTCGGGCAATGGGTTCTTCTTTACGTTTGGACCGACATCCTCGAAAAATAAAATCCCACTTCTCACAAGGTCTTGCACCTTGGTCTTCATGGGATAACAATTCTCTATGTCGTGTCCGGGAGCACCAAAATGATACACACAATGAAGCTCAGGCTTGTACCACCACTGAGGGTTGGCAGGTACAGCGGGAGGGTCTCGCGGCGTGATCAACTTTCTATCGATTAGCGACGGATAGAGTTCAGCATAAGTCATTGGAATTGGATCAAAGGTGACCCTCTTCCTCTCATAGCTGGTGTTGGCATTATTGTTGTTATTTCGAGGCTGATAGGCCTGCTATTGTGGAAGCTGTTGTTGTTGATATTGCTGAGTTTGCGGTTGCTGATAATGTTGAGCTTCCCTGAAAACAGGTGCTATACGAGCCACCCGATGCTGACTGTTGACCGGGCGAGCAATCTTCCTCTTCATAGAGGGTCTTCTTTTGACATGGGAAGACACAGCATGTGCCTCTCCCTCCTTTTTCTTCGTAAATCTTCCATACCTCTTTACTGAAGAGCCTTCATCTCGAGTTAAACGTCCTTCACGGACCCCTTCTTCCAGTCTCATCCCCATGTTCACCATCTCGGTGAAGTCTGAGGGAGCATTGGCTATCATCCTCTCGTAATAGAACGAGCTCAAGGTCTTCAAGAAGATCTTGGTCATCTCTTTCTCCTCAAGGGGTGGCTCTATCTGAGCTGCCAATTCGCGCCATCTCTGGGCGTACTCTTTGAAGGTCTCCTTATCCTTCTGCGACATTGCTCTCAGCTGGTCCCTATCAGGAGCCATATCCACATTGTATTTATATTGCTTGACGAAGGCCTCGCCAAGGTCGTTGAAAGATCGGGTGTTCGAACTCTCCAAACCCATGTACCACCTGAGAGCGGCACCGGACAGACTGTCCTGGAAATAATGGATGAGCAGTTGGTCGTTGTCAGTTTGCATTGACATCTTGCGAGCATACATCACAAGATGGCTGAGAGGGCATGTGTTTCCCTTATACTTCTCAAAGTCAGACACTTTGAATTTAATAGGGATCTTCACGTTGGGCACATGGCACAACTCAGCAGCACTTTTACCAAAGAGGTCTTTCCCCCTCAACGTTTTCAGTTCCTTGCGAAGCTCAAGGAATTGGTCCTTCATATCATCCATCTTTTCATAAACGTCTGGGTCCTCAGATGGCTCAGAGTGGTAGATGGTATCTTCAACCCTTGGTAACGTGTGCACAACGGGAGGTGGCACTGAAAGGACTGGGCTAGATGCCGACAGAGAAGCAAGATTAGCTGCGAAACCCTCTGGTACAAAGTTGGGGGTCATTCCCCAAGGGAACCCAGCTGGCATAGATGGCGCAAAATGAGCCGTTGCAGCAGGCACAGTAGAGGTTACAATCTCAGAAATGACTGTCCTCTAGGGAAAAGTTGAGGGTGTTGGAGAAGATTGGCTCTGAGCGGCCAAGAATGACTCCATCAAGGCAGTCAACCTGGCTACTTCCTACTTCAGCTCGCGGTTTTTTTGTTCTAGATGATCCATCAGTTTCGAAGAATTGGCTCTGGTGTAGTACCGGTTGTCGCATCTCGAAAAATACGATTCCTCGCGATGGTCGCGGAAAAAAATTTCATTCGAACAGATTCGCCACCGAACTTTATTTATCCCAATGAAGGAATAAGAAAATATCGATAAAACCTTTAGAAAATGGAATAATGGTCATCGCAACCATATTCGGGTTCGGGAGTGGATTACGTAAGGGGAAGGTATTAGCATCCCTTACGTCCGTTGTACTCAACGGGAACCTTTTAGTTCTAATGTGCGTTTCGTGTGTTAATTTATGTTTGTTTATTATCTTTGGGTTATAAAATTATTAAAAATAGAAATGGATGAGAACCTCAGAAAGGGGAAAGGGGAGGTTTTTTATTAGTGTGCTCGCGAAGATACAACAATCTCCTGCTTACGTATCCTTATGGTATAATAAGGAAATCAGAGCATTCGTAGTTCGGGAACTACGGTTGGTTGGTGTCTTTTAATGAACGACTGTTTAGATCACATCCTAAAGGCTAAACGTTGGCTTGTCTACTCTCGGCGGAGGCTTAAGCACTAGTTTGTTGTGCGCATTAGAAAGGATTAACAGTGTTCTTTCTGAAAAGAGTTTCAATCACACGGGGGTGACAAGTTGGATTAATATGTCGAATGTTTTGATTCGTCGAGATCTTTTTGGTCGGATGACGATTACTCGGATAGTCGAGTAAGACAACTCGTATCCTAACAGTCGGGAAAGGGAATAGAAGACTCTAGACCACTTTCTTTTTCATCTTTAATTATAGAAAGGATTTGATAATAATTAAGGTGTTTTAAATGGATGACGAATACTCGGATAATCGAGTAAGACAACTCGTATCCTAATAATCGGGAAAAGGAATAGAAAACTCTAGACCACTTTCTCTTTCATCTGAGTGATTATAAAAATAAGTTTATGTATGGTTGACGTATTTTAGAATGAACGACAAGTACTTGAATGACTGAGTAAGACAACTCATATCCAAGCATTTGAGAAGAGGAATTGAAAACTCAAGACCATCTCCCTTTTCGTACAGTTTGTTATGAAAATAATTTGATTAAGTTGTAAGTTGGTGGAAAATGACAATTGTTCGACTGACCGAGTAAGGAAACTCGTATTCAAATAATTGAGGAGAGAAATTGAAGACTCAAAGTCATCACCCATTTCATTTCTTATTATGAAAATAATCCGTTTTGATTGTGTTGATGTTTAAGCGGATAAAAATGACAATTATTTGACTAACCAAGTAAGAGAACCCGTATTCAAATAATCGAGGAGAGGAGTCGAAAACTCTAAACCATCCCCCTTTTCACATTTTTATTTATTGTAAGAATGTTTTGATTTAATCATTCTTAAGTGGGTTTAGAAATGACGATTATTCGACTAACCGAGTAAGAGAACTCGTATTCGAATAATCGAGGAGAGGAGTTGAAAACTCAAAACCATCCCTTTTTTCATTTCCAAATGAAATGGTATTTAATTGTGATTTAGGTAATTTAATCTAATTTAAATAAAATACTCGGCGTTGGATCAAGATTTTTGCACGTTGAAAAGATTCACTTTAAGTCATCATGTTACCTAACAATTTTATTACGCATGTGATCAAAGGGCATGAGCAATAGTATAATTCTAAATTAGTATGAAAAAAATGTGTGATTATTTAATCAACCACAAAATAATATGACTACTTAAAATAAAATAAAATAAAGTAATTGAGAGATGATTATTATAATTAATTTGTCATGCAATTAATCCACTCATGATTGATATTAATCAAACTTAACTAGTCGAATTTAATTAACTAACATAAAACTAATTAATTAATAAAACGAAGAATAGAATACAGAGAGGAACTTTTAGCTTTGTGGGCTTAAGGTCATATTCAACAAAACCAAAGTTTCACAATAAGGATTTAATCCTAATTTCAATGGCCAAATAAATAGTGGAAAAAGTAATGAAAAGAAAAAAAAACATAAAGAAAGAGGCTACATTTAGCCTTATAACAGTCGGCACTCTTCTGTAGTGTGTCTACTATTACAATTTCAATATTCTCACAGAATTAGTCGTGATACAGTCAGCAATTTGTTGTGCCGAGGAGAACATATATAACAAACTAATATTTTACTCATATCAGCAAGAGGAACGACTTTGCCCAGAAGAAAACAAACCAACCCAAAAGTCAATAACAGTAAGAATTCAATATCAACTATGCTCACCAATTATCATAAGACTAAGCAAAGTCATTCTAACATCGCTAATAACAACAACTTGGTACAGTGATTTTAAAACTTAGACACAACATGAAATTGGTGAAATGACAAGGCAACCTAAGTCATATCCGCTCCGTCTAAACAAGCAATCAAGACGAAGTAGCAGCTAAGTACCACGAACATACACTTAACAGTAATTTACAATTTGAACCCAAAACGAAATTAAACACAAATATGCCTAAACGAAATGAAATCAAGGTAAGGGCTACAGAGATTAATACGATATCAAGGAAAACACCATACAAACCGTTACCGCAATATCGAGATGGACTCGCTACTGCTGCGCGCGTCTTCTTGAAGGAAAGAAGCTGGCCTTGTTCGCAGAAACTGGTGTTTTGCGTAAACGACCCCAAGCTATTCCAAAAGCGAGTTGATCTCGTTGAGATGTTGCCGAGTTTGGCTGTTTGCTTAAGGGTTTCCGACGGAGGTGTTGTTATTGTGACGGTTACGCACGGCGTTTGGGATGAGCAGGCGGATCGCGGTTGTTGTGTGGAGATTGGAGCGGTGTATCGGTGTGAGTAAAGTTGCAGATCGGTGGTTTTGTGGTTGGGTTCGCCGGCGACGATTTATGGTGAGGGTTGTATCAGCGAAGGAAAACGAGGGTTTTATGGTGGTAGCGTGAGGGAGATGGAGTTGTTTAGGGTTGGGTGAATTTCACCGACGATTTGGGATTGATGAAGGCGACAGTAGTTGAAGAAAATAATAGTGATTGGGTTTTTAATTTGTGGGTTGAGGTTGATGAAGATGAAGACAGAAAGATTTATGGCGGCGGAGAAGGGATTGTGTGAGGAGGAGAGATTCACGGTGGGGGGAGTGAGAGGGAAGAGAGGTAGCGTGAGGGAGTGAGGTGTGTCTGAGAGATTTTTGAGGATTTCTCTGAGTAGTAGGTTGTAGGTCTTGAATGGAGTGATGAGAGATTATGAGTGGGTATTAAATGAGTGTGGGAAGTGGTGAGAGACGTTGAGTGTCCAATTCAATTTATTTCTTTTTTTTTTCATTTTGTAATGTGAAAGACAGCTGTCCATGGAATCCAATGTACTCAATATATATTTATTTTTTCAAATAATTATTATTGATTTAAGAAAATAATATCGTAAAAGAAAATTCTAATTAATATTTGATTCTAATTACTTTAGTCAAATAACTAACCGAAAAAATATTGACCAATTAGAAATAGAAACTGAGTATAAATTAGCTCGGAAAATTAATTCGGTCACACTAAAATTGTCAGCACAAATCATACTTATTAAAAAAATACAGCGTTTCTTCAAATTCTGAAACAAATTCGCACCGGTTAAAAGGTTCAGGCGGGTCAAAATGCAATTGAAACTGTCGTTGAAAAATACAACGAGCACACCTGTTTAAACTACACGAACCGTAGAATAATAATACTGGCGTCCGTGATTTTAATTTTTGAAATTTTTTTACCCGCTGATTTTGCAAATTCTTGAGGAACAAATTAACCGATTTGTCTGTATTCTTAATAAATTTATCTTGACTGATATTCTAGGTATTATTCATGATGAAATGTATGTCATGCTATGCATATGATGCAAAAATGAAAATGAAATCAATTCTATGAAAATTTAAATATGCCCGGACAAATTTGGGGTATGACAGCTGCCCCTATTTAATTATCTTGAACTAGAAAGTAAGAATGACGAAAGTCTTCATACATTCGTGGTGGAAGGTAATTAAATACTAAAAAGACCCAAATGTTGTCCTTTGGAATGCAATGGAGAAATGCAGAAAGAAAATGCAGTGAGAAATACAGTAAGAAAAGTTATTAGAAGGTAAAATGAAACAGTCAAGACTCTCTGGGAATCGTCAGAACAGTATCTTGGCTATCATAATCGAGATATTCCAATAATGGAATGATACCTCAACTGTATCTAAGACTTTCTGATAATTAGCAGAACAATGTCTTGATTTGAACGCACGAGATTCTCTGAGGATCAACGAAGCAGTACCTTATATGATATAATTGAGATATTCCGACAAGGGAATGATACCTCAACCGTACCTAAGATTCTCCGAGGATACCTAGAGCAGTATCTCTAAAAATGAGTGAGACTCTTCATATTGATAAAGCAACATCTCAAACAGCAGAAATGAGATTCTCTGTATCGAGTCGAAGCAGCATCTTATCTGGTAGAATTAAGATATTCCGAACAAGGGAATGATACCTTAATTAAATCTAAGACTCTTCGAGGATACTAGAGAATTATCTCTAAAAAAATCTGAAATGAGACTCTTCATATTGATGAAGCAGTATCTCAAACAGCAAAAATGAGATTCTCTGTATCGAGTCGAAGCAGCATCTTATATGATAGAATTAAGATATTCCAACAAGGGAAAGATACCTTAATTGAATCTAAGACTCTCCGAGGATACTTAGAGCAGTATCTCTAAAAAATCTGAAATGAGACTCTTCATATTGATGAAGCAGCATCTCAAAAAGTAAAAATGAGATTCTCTGTATCGAGTCGAAACAACATCTTATTTGATAGAATTAAGATATTCCAACAAGGGAAAAATACCTTAATTGAATCTAAGACTCTCCGAGGATATTAGAGCAGTATCTCTAAAAAAATATCTGAAATGAGACTCTTCATATTGATGAAGCAGCATCTCAAACATTAAAAGTGAGATTCTCTATATCGGGTCGAAGCAGCATCTTATATGAAAGAATTAAGATGTTCTAGCAAGGGAAAAATACCTTAATTGAATCTAAGACACTCCGAGGATATTAGAGCAGTATCTCTAAGAAATCTGAAATAAGACTCTTCATATTGATGAAGCAGCATCTCAAACAGTAAATGTGAGATTCTCTGTATCGGGTCGAAGCAGCATCTTATATGATAGAATTAAGATGTTTCAGCAAGGGAAAAATACCTTAATTGAATCTAAGACTCTCCGAGGATATTAGAGCAGTATCTCTAAAAAAAATCTGAAATGAGACTCTTCATATTGATGAAGCAGCATCTCAAACAGTAAAAGTGAGATTCTCTATATCGAGTCGAAACAGCATCTTATATGATAGAATTAAGATATTCCAGCAAGGGAAAAATACCTTAATTGAATCTAAGACTCTCCGAGGATATTAGAGCAGTATCTCTAAAAAAAATCTAAAATGAGACTCTTCATATTGATGGAGCAGTATCTCAAACAGTAAAAGTGAGATTCTCTGTATCGAGTCAAAACAGCATCTTATATGATAAAATTAAGATATTCCAGCAAGGGAAAAATACCTTAATTGAATCTAAGACTCTCCGAGGATATTAGAGCAGTATCTCTAGAAAAAAAAATCTGAAATGAGACTCTTTATATTGATGAAGCAGCATCTCAAACAGTAAAAATGAGATTCTCTGTATCGAGTCGAAGCAGCATCTTATATGATAGAATTAAGATATTCCAACAAGGGAATGATACCTTAATTGAATCTAAGACTCTCCGAGGATACTTAGAGCAGTATCTCTGAAAACAAATGAGATTCTTCAAATTGATGAAGGAGTATCTCAAACAGAGAGACGAGATTCTTCAGATAAATGAAGCAGTATCTCGAATATTCGTCTGTTGGGGGAACTTTAAGAAAAGACTCCTTTTGAGGGAGATTTACTAGAAATGCTCTGCACGGGGAAAAGCTCACAAGAGGATTTTTAGGGTAACCTCTACTTTGGGGAGCAATGATTGTAAAGAAAAATGTTGGGAATATCATTATTAATCATAAAGTTGAAAAATGATTTGCTGAGAAATAATCCCACGAGCATATGCAGGGTAATAACTTCATTTGGAAATGAGAAATGTCCAAGATACACATGAATGACCTTGGATATGATGTTCCATTTTAGGTGGGAATACCATGCATGGGATGATGCATGAGATGCATGCAAGTATGCAATTGCTGGGGATATTTGGCTGTGCATGTAGGAATGCGAATGATTTTTATTTTGTTGAATTTCCCATTTTGTGGGAGTGTTATGCATGAGTATGTTGATGATTGATATGACTGTGTTTGATGAATCTTCCTGTTTGGCAGGAAAATTATGCATGAAATGATGCATGTGAAGCATGTGGGAATGCAACTGGGTAACTGTGCTTTTGTAGGGTTTTATTCTTGATTGCCAATGAGGTTGGACTTTAAATGGGAACTTCCAGATGAGAACTGGTGAAGGAGATTGAACTTGCAGATGAGGACAACACTTGAAGGATATGTTACCAGACGCGAACTGGTGAAAATAATTTAAATGTCAGACAGGACTGAATTTGTTTTTGTTTGTCAAACGGGAACTGACTTTTTTAAAATAGGCTACCAGTCGAGAACTGGTGAAAATAATTGACTACCAGACGAGAACTGGTATCGAAATAAGTGACCTACCAGATGAGAACTGGTATTAAGAGATAATTTACCAGACGAGAACTGGTATTTGGCAAATGATTTGTCATGCAAGAACTGATTTTTGATATAGTTCGCCAGACAAGAACTTGACTTTGGAAATAAATCGCCAGACGAGAACTGGACTTTGGAAATAAATTTCCAAACGGGAACTGGGCTTTGAAATGAATTTCCAGGTGAGAACTGGACTTTGTGATAAATTGCCAGACAGGAACTGGGCTTTGAAATAAATTTCCAAACGGGAACTGGACTTTGGTGTCAGATTTTGCGTTTTAAGGCTTTTTGATGACAGGTTCATGTTATGGGTTATGCCTGATAAATGATATGATATGCATGGCTTTATGCTAGAGCAAAGCGACATGACTAATGCATGATGATGATTTATGTAATGATTGGAAGGTTTCCAAAATGCCCCTGCGCGGGTATTGGAAGAGAAGGTTCTTTGCAACAAGGCTTCTGTCTGTCAAAAGGTTATTTTATGGGGTGATAGCGTGATTCCCCGACACTCATCTTGAACTCTGCGGTTGATGACGTGTGAAAAAGATTTCGCTTGAACAACTTGAAGTCAGGGAGATGACTTGCTCCTATGTGGCTCATCTTACCCCAATTTGTTGAGTCTTTGTGGATGTTTACCTCAAAAGGATTTTGAAAGCAATTGTACCATAATTTGGAGATGGATTGCCCCAGAATTTTGATCCATGAAAGGATTTATCCTTGGTTAACCGACTCTTGGAGCGGTTGACTTTTCTGTGCTCTTGAGGTAGCTTGCCCCGGTATGAGCGTTGAAGTGACTTAACTCACCCTAACTGAACATTGAAGGGGTTTGCCCCTGGACAACAAAAACTCTAGGTGATCTGCCCTTAGTTAATAGAGTCCTGAGATGATTTGCTTTGGATCAACTGATTCTTGAAACAATTTGCACATTTATTAACAGATGTTAGGGGACTGTTTCAAGTTGACCAATTCTTGGAGTAACCTTCCTATGATCGACTGATGTTTAGGTGGCATGCCTCAGATTCAGGTTGTGAGGTAGTCTTGATTCGGGTCAATACCAACGAATGTCCAAGTTCCTCTGATTGTTCCTTATTGTTGGAATTTCCCTGACGTCCAGTACTGTCTTGCAGTTAAAATTGTTTATTCAGAAATGGTAATTTTAATGCGATACTCATGCAAGTTTTGAAAAGACTTTATTTGAATGATGTGATAATGCGTGACGAGTGGACCCTGAGTCCAAATGTAATGATGATTTAGCGATTTAAAGTGTGAAAGATACAGCGGGAATAATGACATTGATGTTGAATATTAGCAAATCTTTAGGAGTCAGTTACGCAACTTTGCTGTAATATGCTTTCGAAAATAACCCTACCTCAATTAGGTCTTTTAAGGGTTGTAACGTGGCTTGGTTCATGGTTTTTGAAACAAAGGATGTAAGGCTCAAAGTTTATTTTAACCCACCCCTTCTTCATGATGATCTCCAATCCTACGTTCAATTAATTCGACACACACTTACTCTTACGAGACTTCAGCAGTGTAAGATCTTTTTGAAATGATAGTCACTTATTTTTCTTTTTATGGATGTTGGTGACCTTTTGATTTGGATATGGTGGTCACTAAATCTTGTTTTTATTTTGTTGAAGGTTTTTGTGACCTCCTTTGATTTTTGTTTTGATCCCTAACTTTTGCATGGACCGCTTTTTGAAGCTTTAGTCCATCGGGATTGCCCCGGTTTTTGCCTAAGTCTCCTTTTGGGGTATCGACTTAGCGGGCTTTTCTTTGATTCTTTTTTTTTTTGAAAATTTGTGACTGCCAAGTCAGTGGTCATTCGGAGAACAACCAACATAACTTTTGGATTTTGCAAGGTTCCTTCGACACTTCAGGATGTGTGCGAAGAATATCATGTGGTTGATCCTCAAACAGGATATTTCGTCTTGTAATCCGAATGTGTAGTTAGATTAACTGAACACTACCCTTCCCCAGGTTTAATGTAAGGGTTTTTAGATCCGAAAGAAACTCCTCCTTCTAGGCTCGAAGTGGTTGACTAGGGATTAACTCCTTATCTCTCCAGTGTTTGGGGATTTGAAACAATGCATGTACATCATCAGCAGGATTTTATCCGAAAGCATACAGTCAACAATTATGGGTAACTTGTTTTCGTCATCCTCCCTCAAATCTTTGCTAAAACAAAAGTTATGATAAAGAAAAGTGAATGGGAGAAACAATGATGTATTTTTTTTGTTTTTGATATAAGAGAAGAAAAATGAGCGAATGCGAGATGATTAATTCAAAACATGCATCATTACTTCATCAATATTACCATTAAAAGCAACAACGTTTAAATACAAGCAGCTTTTAACAACAAAGAAACTACAAATGCAAAAAATAAAAACAAATTAGTCCAATGATTGCCAGTGTTGAGGATGTCTTTCTGTCTGAACAGTAGAGTATAGTAGAGTTATCAACTGGGGTTTGCACAAGCTGAGGTTGGGTAAGACCGTTTACTGTAGCTAGCATAACATTCTCAATAACTGCAGTCTGCTGAATGTTGTGTTCCTTCTTTGTTAAATCTATCATAGCTTCCACAAGTTGGTCCAGCTGGTTTTTCATCGAGTCAACATCTCCTCTTAATGCAATGTGACTTTGCTCCAATGGATCCATAATCTTTCAAGAGCTACTTCAAGTCTGATATGAGTATCGGGAAATCAAACGCAGGTTATGGACGAAGGACGAATGAGTTTTTTTGTATTTAGTTTTTGGTGAAAAATGATATGAAATGTATGATGATGAATGCAAATGCAATGATATGTGTATGAGTGTAGTGACATGTTTAGGATCACAAGTTCAAGGTGTTCTCAGATGGATCAGAATAATGGGTGAATGATGGGTATCTCTGAATAATGAAACCCCATGGGTAGGCTCTACAGTTGGTAGGTTCCCAGAGTCATGGATATTTCTTGAGGACGTCACTGCCGTGACGAAGACTCGTCGGACAATAGTGTCCTTAAGAAGATCTCGTCTAGGTGAGGTCTTTGTATTATCCCAACAAGGAAAACTCCATGAGGATTCTACTACACGACTCTCGAGTCCAAGGTTCTAACAAGGTTCTCAGAGTCATAGATCGAGGTTGGAAATATTACTGTAAGATAGCAATACGTCCAAGGGATCTCATCTGATTGGGGCTTTCGTATTAACCCAACAAGTCTGAAACTTCGTAGGTTAATGCTACATAACCGCCGGATATAGTAGGTTAAAAGGTCCCTAGAGTCATTGTTCCAACTTGAGAATACTATCGTCGTGACGAAGAATCGTCGGACAACAATATCTCAAGAGAATCTCCTCTAGGCGGGGTCTTCGTTTCTTCCCAACAAGGAAGACTCCTTGTGGGCGCCCACTACGCAACCACCAACTTAAACTTATGGTTTTTCTCAGACTCGGGTAGAGAGCCTATCTCACAAAGCACCCCCAACAGCGAGCCCCAAATAAGACATAGTCAATAAATCACAATACAATAATTACAACAGAATAATAATAATAGAATAAAAATAACAGACAACCAAACAAGATTAACACACGATACAGAAACTGAACTAAATTAGGCTTCACTCTCTTTTGCTTGGAGCTTTTCCCCAGCAGAGTCGCCATTTGTCGCATCTCGAAAAATACGATTCCTCGCGATGGTCGCGGAAAAAAATTTCATTCGAACAGATTCGCCATCGAACTTTATTTATCCCAATGAAGGAATAGGAAAATATCGATAAAACCTTTAGGAAATGGAATAATGGTCATCGCAACCATATTCGGGTTCGGGAGTGGATTACGTAAGGGGAAGGTATTAGCACCCCTTACGTCCGTTGTACTCAACGGGAACCTTTTAGTTCTAATGTGCGTTTCGTGTGTTAATTTATGTTTGTTTATTATCTTTGGGTTATAAAATTATTAAAAATAGAAATGGATGAGAACCTCAGAAAGGGGAAAGGGGAGGTTTTTTATTAGTGTGCTCGCGAAGATACAACAATCTCCTGCTTACGTATCCTTATGGTATAATAAGGAAATCAGAGCATTCGTAGTTCGGGAACTACGGTTGGTTGGTGTCTTTTAATGAACGACTGTTTAGATCACATCCTAAAGGCTAAACGTTGGCTTGTCTACTCTCGGCGGAGGCTTAAGCACTAGTTTGTTGTGCGCATTAGAAAGGATTAACAGTGTTCTTTCTGAAAAGAGTTTCAATCACACGGGGGTGACAAGTTGGATTAATATGTCGAATGTTTTGATTCGTCGAGATCTTTTTGGTCGGATGACGATTACTCGGATAGTCGAGTAAGACAACTCGTATCCTAACAGTAGGGAAAGGGAATAGAAGACTCTAGACCACTTTCTTTTTCATCTTTAATTATAGAAAGGATTTGATAATAATTAAGGTGTTTTAAATGGATGACGAATACTCGGATAATCGAGTAAGACAACTCGTATCCTAATAATCGGGAAAAGGAATAGAAAACTCTAGACCACCTTCTCTTTCATCTGAGTGATTATAAAAATAAGTTTATGTATGGTTGACGTATTTTAGAATGAACGACAAGTACTTGAATGACTGAGTAAGACAACTCATATCCAAGCATTTGAGAAGAGGAATTGAAAACTCAAGACCATCTCCCTTTTCGTACAGTTTGTTATGAAAATAATTTGATTAAGTTGTAAGTTGGTGGAAAATGACAATTGTTCGACTGACCGAGTAAGGAAACTCGTATTCAAACAATTGAGGAGAGAAATTGAAGACTCAAAGTCATCACCCATTTCATTTCTTATTATGAAAATAATCCGTTTTGATTGTGTTGATGTTTAAGCGGATAAAAATGACAATTATTTGACTAACCAAGTAAGAGAACTCGTATTCAAATAATCGAGGAGAGGAGTCGAAAACTCTAAACCATCCCCCTTTTCACATTTTTATTTATTGTAAGAATGTTTTGATTTAATCATTCTTAAGTGGGTTTAGAAATGACGATTATTCGACTAACCGAGTAAGAGAACTCGTATTCGAATAATCGAGGAGAGGAGTTGAAAACTCAAAACCATCCCTTTTTTCATTTCCAAATGAAATGGTATTTAATTGTGATTTAGGTAATTTAATCTAATTTAAATAAAATACTCGGCGTTGGATCAAGATTTTTGCACGTTGAAAAGATTCACTTTAAGTCATCATGTTACCTAACAATTTTATTACGCATGTGATCAAAGGGCATGAGCAATAGTATAATTCTAAATTAGTATGAAAAAAAATGTGTGATTATTTAATCAACCACAAAATAATATGACTACTTAAAATAAAATAAAATAAAGTAATTGAGAGATGATTATTATAATTAATTTGTCATGCAATTAATCCACTCATGATTGATATTAATCAAACTTAACTAGTCGAATTTAATTAACTAACATAAAACTAATTAATTAATAAAACGAAGAATAGAATACAGAGAGGAACTTTTAGCTTTGTGGGCTTAAGGTCATATTCAACAAAACCAAAGTTTCACAATAAGGATTTAATCCTAATTTCAATGGCCAAATAAATAGTGGAAAAAGTAATGAAAAGAAAAAAAAACATAAAGAAAGAGGCTACGTTTAGCCTTATAACAGTCGGCACTCTTCTGTAGTGTGTCTACTATTACAATTTCAATATTCTCACAGAATTAGTCGTGATACAGTCAGCAATTTGTTGTTCCGAGGAGAACATATATAACAAACTAATATTTTACTCATATCAGCAAGAGGAACGACTTTGCCCAGAAGAAAACAAACCAACCCAAAAGTCAATAACAGTAAGAATTCAATATCAACTATGCTCACCAATTATCATAAGACTAAGCAAAGTCATTCTAACATCGCTAATAACAACAACTTGGTACAGTGATTTTAAAACTTAGACACAACATGAAATTGGTGAAATGACAAGGCAACCTAAGTCATATCCGCTCCGTCTAAACAAGCAATCAAGACGAAGTAGCAGCTAAGTACCACGAACATACACTTAACAGTAATTTACAATTTGAACCCAAAACGAAATTAAACACAAATATGCCTAAACGAAATGACATCAAGGTAAGGGCTACAGAGATTAATACGATATCAAGGAAAACACCATACAAACCGTTACCGCAATATCGAGCTGGACTCGCTACTGCTGCGCGCGTCTTCTTGAAGGAAAGAAGCTGGCCTTGTTCGCAGAAACTGGTGTTTTGCGTAAACGACCCCAAGCTATTCCAAAAGCGAGTTGATCTCGTTGAGATGTTGCCGAGTTTGGCTGTTTGCTTAAGGGTTTCCGACGGAGGTGTTGTTATTGTGACGGTTACGCACGGCGTTTGGGATGAGCAGGCGGATCGCGGTTGTTGTGTGGAGATTGGAGCGGTGTATCGGTGTGAGGAAGGTTGCAGATCGGTGGTTTTGTGGTTGGGTTCGCCGGCGACGGTTTATGATGAGGGTTGTATCAGCGAAGGAAAACGAGGGTTTTATGGTGGTAGCGTGAGGGAGATGGAGTTGTTTAGGGTTGGGTGAATTTCGCCGACGATTTGGGATTGATGAAGGCGACAGTAGTTGAAGAAAATAATAGTGATTGGGTTTTTAATTTGTGGGTTGAGGTTGATGAAGATGAAGGCAGAAAGATTTATGGCGGCGGAGAAGGGATTGTGTGAGGAGGAGAGATTCACGGTGGGGGGAGTGAGAGGGAAGAGAGGTAGCGTGAGGGAGTGAGGTGTGTCTGAGAGATTTTTGAGGATTTCTCTGAGTAGTAGGTTGTAGGTCTTGAATGGAGTGATGAGAGATTATGAGTGGGTATTAAATGAGTGTGGGAAGTGGTGAGAGACGTTGAGTGTCCAATTCAATTTATTTCTTTTTTTTTTCATTTTGTAATGTGAAAGACAGCTGTCCATGGAATCCAATGTACTCAATATATATTTATTTTTTCAAATAATTATTATTGATTTAAGAAAATAATATCGTAAAAGAAAATTCTAATTAATATTTGATTCTAATTACTTTAGTCAAATAACTAACCGAAAAAATATTGACCAATTAGAAATAGAAACTGAATATAAATTAGCTCGGAAAATTAATTCGGTCACACTAAAATTGTCAGCACAAAACATACTTATCAAAAAAATACAGCGTTTCTTCAAATTCTGAAATAAATTCGCACCGGTTAAAAGGTTCAGGCGGGTCAAAATGCAATTGAAACTGTCGTTGAAAAATACAACGAGCACACCTGTTTAAACTACACAAACCGTAGAATAATAATACTGGCGTCCGTGATTTTAATTTTTGAAACTTTTTTACCCGCTGATTTTGCAAATTCTTGAGGAACAAATTAACCGATTTGTCTGTATTCTCAATAAATTTATCTTGACTGATATTCTAGGTATTATTCATGATGAAATGTATGTCATGCTATGCATATGATGCAAAAATGAAAATGAAATCAATTCTATGAAAATTTAAATATGCCCGGACAAATTTGGGGTATGACACCGGTGAGTCAGCTTGTCTTTGAAATAAATGAAGAACACAGAGTTAGACCAAAGGACAAGAAGCCGGGAACAAAACCTGCTGATGCTTATGATGCATGCAATGCTCGTGCATATGATTTGTTTTTTTTATTTCAAAGGGACTTTTAGAGTCTTATTTGCAAATTTTGGAACTATTAAACACTTATCATATATGAAAGTATCTTGTCACTAATATCTGGAAAATAGTTTTACATCAAAGAAGTACAACATTGGTAACCACATACAAGAGAGAAGGAAAATAATCATCCTATGGATCCCTAGAAACAATCATCCAAAACTCGGGATACAGGAAGATAGGATGCACGAAGCCTCTTCACCTCTTCCTCATAGGCTGCCTCCATATCTGCCTTCTCCTTGGCGAGTCGATCGTACTTCCTCTTCCAGAACTTGGAAGACTGAGGAAGTAGAGAAGTCCATGCATCATTAGGATCATCAATAACTTGATGCTCGAGAAACTCAATCAAAGCATCATTTTCCTTGATCTGCCGAACCAACTCTTCTCGTTCCCGGATCCAGGCACGTGAACAGTCTTCGTCTCTTAACTCCTCTACTCCTTGAATAGGGAGGGTTGAAGGCCCAGCCATAACCAAAGGTGTAGGTCTCGGATACTCGTAAGGCATGAGATACTCAGACGCTCTCTTCCTAGCCCAAGCAGTGTAAGGCTCCAAAGCAACACAGTTCTTAGGACCCAACTCATTCCTTCCTTTCCTATGAACCTTGCGCCAAGCGCGGACCATCCTAGATTTCAAGCCTTAGGGATCTTTACCCTCCTTAAAAAACACACCCTCTAACAGAATGTTATTGGGTTTATCCTTTAGGGGGAACCCAAGCTGACGATGTGCCAGAACAGGGTTGTAGTTAATCCCACCACATGTACCGAGAAGAGGTACATTGGAGAATTCACCACAAGAGTCGATAACCTGCATGTCATCATACACACGGTTGTCCCAAGAGATATCATCATTAGTGAGAGACATAAGTCTCGTGGACCACCGTAGATATCCCTTGTTTTCCTTGAAGGCGACCGTCTGTGGTAAGTGAGAAATAAACCACTTATACAACAGAGGCAAACAACACACTATGGCACCACCACCCTTTGCATTCCTCATATGCAAAGAAAAATAAGTGTCACCCAGCAGAGTCAGAACGGGATTAAGAGTAGAGAAGATCCTAATAGCGTTCACATCCACAAACTTGTCGATGTTGGGGAACAACACTAACCCATAGATGAGAAGTACAAATATGGCCTCAAAGGCGTCCTCACTCATGGCCTTCCCATACATAATAGCTTGAGTAATGAGGAACTCAGAAGGGAGACCTTGAACTCCTCCTTTGGTAGTCATATGAGCACCAACCAGAGATTCATCTATATGTAACATGTCAGCTATCTCTTGAGAAGTAGGAATACTCTCTAAGCCCTGAACGGCAACTGGTCTAGAATTGGTATACCCATAAGATAGGCATACTCCTCGAGCGTGGGAAAAGCTAAAAATCCGGAAATGTGAAGCAATGGTACAAAGGATCATAAAACTGCACCAACACACTCATCAATCCTTCACCCACCTGAGTAGTCAGAAGAGGAAGAAGCTTTCCAAAACGAGCCTTGAAACCCAAAGGATCTAATACATAGGATGTCAGATTCCTTAACTCTTTCAAATCTGGTTGTCTGAAACTGTACTTCTTTGTATTCCTCCTTTGTATTTCCATGTCTGAAAATTTGCAAATAGACTTCTTAAGTTCCTTGAAAATTTTCTTCATTATTGATGATATGGATGCAAATGGGTGCATGAATGCATGAATGCAACAATCACACTCAAGGATCAAGCAAAGCACACCAAACAAAGGTCATGGGATGGATCATGTCACTCTTAATATCAATCATCCATTTTGGTGGACTATGGTTTACACCTTATCAACACCCAAGTTCCATTGATATTAAGGACACATGAACGGATCAACCACGAATCAAGGGTTTGTTGCGAGTCACGAGCATGGAGTTTCGGTTAAGAACCACCCAAAGGGAGTGTACTAGAGTTTAAACCTGCCAAACATGTTCTACAAGAGGTTCCCATAGTTATCATCCCATCTTTCGGATATTATCGGAGAAACGACTACTCGTATCCCAAAAATATTCTCAAGAGAGACTCTTATGAGTGTAGTATCGCGTAACAATCGTATCAAATCTTACACTTGAACGACTTTCGCACTACATCCTAAGAATAGGCCAAGATGGGCTTGGTAAACTAAGGTCCTTGGCTTCTAAGGTCTATATTGGAAAGAGTAATGTCTAACCATAACTACTTGTGTGACATTATTGATCCCAACATGACCTCCACCAAGTGAACGGGCTTGCAAGTCAACTTGCCAAGGAATAACTCCACACAACTCAACAAGACTATGCCATTCTCCTATCCTAAGTGCACTTGAGTTCGGGTATAGAACTCATCTCACAAAGATCACCAAGCATACAAGGAATTAATATTCAAGCAAATCAATCATTACATACAATACAGTAATCCCAAATTGCACAAAAAATATGTCACAAATCAATATACACAACAATAGAACAAAATATGAAAAGTAGGCAAAACCCACTAGGAAAATACCTCCCCAGCAGAGTCGCCACTTTTCTGTAGCGGGGTATTCGTTACCATTAGAGATATTGACTAAATCCAAGGTAAACCATACAAGTCGAGTCGCCACCGAACTTCTATTTATCCAAAGGAATGGCTAGAAAGCGAACAAAAATCTAAAAGTTTTATCGAATCAAAAACTAGTAAAAGAGAGTCAGAGATCTGGGTAAGGGGGTTGGTTATGCAATGGGAAGGTGTTAGGCCCCCAAAACATCCTAGGTACTCCTAGGGAGCCCTTTTCATATTTGTTGTACAATTTGTATTTTGGTGAAAATTTTGTTGTGCAAACATGATTGAAGAGATGAGAAGAGAATATACAAGTTTATTTACATTTTATGTTTGGATGGATAAACCCATTGCCTACGTACCATCTTAAAAAAGATTAGGATCAAAACCTCGTAGTTCGGGGTAAAAATCTCAAAATGAATTGGTGAGTTGATTGGTCCAAAAGCCTTAAGGTCTTTTGTTATCCAAGGGAGAAAACTCAACCTGAAATCACAAATCCACCATGTGAGGATAACTTCAACATGCTAGTGAGGGGTTAACCCTATAATAAGCATGGAAGACTCATTGTCCATCACTAAGGATATAGGTGAGTATTACATCTATCACAAGGATAACTCAAACCTAATAGCTAAAGGTTATGGAAAATTTGATTAAGAAAGTTGCCATTGAAACCACAAAAAGACATTTGAATGGGTTTTATTTACCAATGAAAAGTATGTACAAAATTTGGTCAAACTTGACTTAGAAGTTCAATTCAAAATAAGTGTTATGAAAAGAAAGTTTGAAAATCAAAAGCATAAGGCTTAGGTTTCTAATGTTTGAAAACAATTATTAAATGTTTACACAAAGAGTTTTGGCTTGGGTTAGAGTGGAGGGAAGAAGAAGAATGGCTAAGATCCTAAGCAATGCAAAAGGGGAGGGATAAGAACATAACCACAAAAGGAGTTCCTCTCTTGATATCATATGAATGATCCAAGTAGCTCCCATCCTTTGGAATAAGCAATCACACAAGCATAAACTCAAGCAACCAACAATCAAATGAACTCTTGGAAAGTTCCTCAATCTATCTTGAATCTCTCTCTCTTAGGAGCTCATGGTAATGGTTCCTCAATTTGGCTAAAGTGGGAATCCCTAGCACAAAGAAACACACACATCAAAAGGTTCTATTAACAATCAAAGAATGGACAAGAGGGAGTTTAGAATATGGTCCTTTCAATGTTCATCTTCAAGCTTTAAGCATTCTAAAGGCGTGAGGCCTAGTTGCTCTTTGACATTTAAGCATTCTAAAGGCATGAGGCCTAGTTGCTCTTCAAACTCCATTAGCTTGGGTAAAGTCCTAAGATCTAAGTCCATTTTGTCTAATTCTTTGCATTTGGTTCACAACAAACAGACAAACACAAGCACAAAAGATATATACACAATTATATGCTCAAGTGAGCAAAAGGCAAATGGCATTAGCATAAACACGTGCTCAAATGAGCAAAGGGAAAAGCAAATGAATAATATGTGCAAGGATAGTAAATTGCATAAAAGTAAAGAGCAAAAAGTAAATGTTAATGGTTAATGATTAGTGTTAGTAGTTAGTGTGCCATAAGGCAAATTTAGAGCTATGTTAAGCAATCGTAATTGGACTTATGTAGAAGTCACAACTATCTGAGGCCGATCAATAATAATGTAGGCAACAACACAAGTTAGAAGTCTTGATTAGTGAACCAAGTTCCAACAACTTGCCATCCCAAAAAGAAAAAGAGAATTGATCTTGTATTGGTTTAAGTCTTTTGCATGATTAAGAAAACAACCTATCCTTAATGCAAATCCATTCACTTGATCAATTGATCAAGATGATTTAGATTTGAATAAAGGAAGATTAAGTCTCCCTAATCAATGCTAACTTATCAACCTTCAACTCATTGATCAAAAAAGAAAAAGAATAAGAAGAAGAAAGAGATGAATAATGGAAAAGGAAATGGAAAGAATAAAGTGCATAAGGTGAAATAAAATGTACCAATCCATGTGTGTTGACCAAATGACATTGAAAGTCAAAGTCAAACAATGAGAAACCAAAAATGGGATGAAGATTGGAGGTCAAACAATAAGCAAAATATTTTTGGCATTTTTAATATTAAAATAAACATGAATTAAAAATAAAAGGTCAAACTTCAAAATCACTTCAAATCAACCTTCAAAGGTCCAAGTGATTTATCCCAAGTTCAACAAGGTCAAATAAAGTTTGACAAAAAAATTCAGCATTTTTAAAAGTCAGAAACTATTTTTGACCAATTAAAAATGAATAAAAATAACCTAATTGAACTAAAATCTCAAATAAATCTCAAATCAATTAAAAAATTGATGAGAATATTTTTCATAGATCCATCATCATTCAAATAGGTTAGGAAAATATTTTTGTATTTTTTGAATATCAAAAACTATTTAAAATGAATTAAAAATAACCAGAAAAGAGAAAATTCACAAAAAATATCAAATGACAAAATAAAAAATATTAAAAATCAATTTTAGAAACTAGAATTTATTTGGAGAAGAAAGCAATTGGTCCCATATTTTTTGGATTTAAAATGAAGAGGATATGAATTTTTGAAAATAATGGAAATAAAAGAAATTAAATCAGAAAATAGGAAAATCAAAAAAACCAGGAGCGTCTGATCAAGCCTCATTAATTGATGTGGCTGATCAAACGCTCCAGACGCGCGCTTCCACCATACGCCTTGGTCAACTGAAACACACAAAACCTTTAAATAAGTCATAACAATGGACGCGTGTGATTGAATCTGGAAACTCACATGGACGAATCAGATTGAATCTGGGAACCAGACGGTGGCCAGCGCCACCGTCTTCTCCGGCCAACCTCCGGCCACATCCAAAATTTGCAGAACTTAAAATGGAAACCAAAATGAACGATCTAGGTATCATTCGAAAGCTAGGGTGATGTACATCACCCCTGTACCACTCAATTCCACTCTAGATCTCTATATTGAGAGAAATCAGAGGTGGAAATTTTGTGGTGTTCATGTGAACTTCATGGATTTCAACAATTGAGCACTCAAAACAATTGCCTCTATGAAGAGGACTTCAGCCAACACAATATCCAAGCAAATAGATCAATAAATGGTGAGTTTCGAAGAAAAAACCAGTTGGAGAGAACCTTTGAATTATGGTGATCTGAGCTTGCTTCCTTGCTTCCTTTGGCCAAACAGAGCTTCAATGGAGTATGAGAGAGAGGTCTAGGAACTTTAGATCTAGAAATTCAACCAGATTTAGTTGAATTTCAGATCTAAGAAATTTGAATGAAAATGAAATAGTTCCTTTGGTGAGAGGTTTGGTTTTCAATTCAGCAGCATTTCAGGTTGATTCATCGATCATTTCAAGTGAAGCAAGCAAGTGTATTTATAATGGAAGCTGATGCGAGGAGGTGAAAAAATCGTGTGCATGGCAATAGGATATTCATTGCATGGGCTTGCATGATCATGTAGAAGGCCCAAATCCAATGCCAAATGCAATCTGAAGTATAATTGAGCTGAAATGGACGTGTAGTTAGCAATGCATAGGCTTGTGTAATGAGTTTCAACATGTTATGCACAATTATGCCTAAAACTTCTCCTCTTCGAAAATGCCATTTGCCAAATCCAAACATGAGCATGTGAGTAATGGTTGGAAAGGTCTTGATGTAAGGAACAAATGTTATGTTGGGAAAAAATCCATTTGAAGTGTGTAAATTAGTGAATTTTGAGTTTAAAGTGTAAGGTGCAAAACATGCAAAGGTGAGGTTTCCAAATTTGGCCAATGTTCAAGCCCCTCTTTTTTGATGATGCAAGCCTCAACTGAAAAAACCTCCAACATAAACGTTGTATATCGTTTCAAGACAATAAAAATTGACTTAAATTTTGCATCATTTGGATTTTGGATGAAAGAGTTATGGGCACTTGAAGTTGGACTTTTTTGCCTTTCAATGCATTTGGTCCAAAGTGACCTATAATGTTTTGCATTATCACATGTATTTACTTTGAGATTTTGAAATTTTGTTCAACATAACATTTGAGTTAGATGTCTTAAGCTTTCCAATGCATTTGATCCCACCTCAAAATCATAACAAATGAATGAGTTATGTTCTTGGGAAGTTGACCCAAAATTAGGGTTTCAATCAAAATGACCTATAATGTATTGGAATGGGAGATGACCTTCCAACCTTAAAATCAATTTTTGATGAACATGAAAGTTGTTCATATTTTCCGTAAGAACATTTTTGCGTTTGGGATCATCTCCATTTGACCAACACATAAAAAGTTAGGTCTTAGTACATTTCAGAATAGTCAGATGAATTCATTGATCAACTTCTCAAGTCCATGACTCATATCTTGATGAATTGATGATTGAGGACACTCAAATAAGTTCAAATATGCATGAAATGATGATTTAAAGAACTTCCCTTGATTGTATTTGATCATGGGCTGAGGTTGCTTCAAGAGCAAGGCATTATGGATAATCTGATGAACTAGGGTTTCCTTGGGGAACAAACATCAAACCCTTTGACTTGCTTTGATCAAAATAATGAATTGAGATGCTAGGGAGGCATATTTGATGGATAAGAGCTTTGGGAACCATTACCATGCTGGCTTTCCTCTTCTCTTGGCCATATCTCTCCACAAAGGATCTCCTTGAAGCTCTTGACCTTGTGATTGCTCAAGCTACAAACAAGAAATGTTAGTGACATATTTTTTGTGCTTTTGGTTAATAAACAAAATGAGAAAAGCAATGATATACAATTCAAACATGCTTGGTGATCTCAAACCACTCACAAGAGGTCCCACCCAAAGGTAAAGGGAACCAAGATGCTGATGATCCTTGAGGTAATGCAAATGCAATGTTATGATGCCATGAGGGATCTTAGGGACAAAATTGGGGTCTTACAATAGGGAACAACTTTATCAGAAGAATATGGCACAGGGCCAGCTGGCTTGATTATGAGAGTGGGAGAAGCCTTCTGCTTGCTGCCATCATACCGGATGACAACAGGCTCAGGTATCCTGAATACTGGTGATATCACATTGACTTTATCATCCTCATCGCGATTCTGAAGTATTTCAATTACACCTTCATCCAGCATTTCTTGGATGTCTTTTCTAACTTGACGACATCGCCTCTCATTGACAGTGCAAACATGACATCTGTCATTGTCATGCTCGTAATGACTGTATCCACACAACAATCTATGCATCTCGACCAAAGATTTTTGGATATGGCTGACATATCGGACCTTATACTTGCCAGGGCAACCCTGAAGCATGTTGACAGCAAATTTCCCATGCTTGGGCAATGGGTTCTTCTTGACGTTAGGACCTACGTCCTTGAAAAACAATATACCGCTCCTCACAAGGTCTTGAACCTTGGTTTTCAGCGGGTAGCAGTTCTCCACATCATGTCCGGGAGCACCGGAATGACAGACACAATGAAGCTCAGGCTTATACCACCACTGAGGGTTGGTAGGTATAGCCGGTGGGTCACGTGGAGTGATCAGTTTCCTTTCTATCAAAGAAGGATATAGCTCTGCGTAGGTCATGGGAATAGGATCAAAACTGACCATTTTCCTATCATAGCTTGTATTGATCTGATTATTGTTTTGAGGCTGGTAGGCCTGCTATTGAGGATGGTGCTGTTGTTGTTGATATTGTTGATGTTGTTGTTACTGGTTGTGATGATGATATTGCTAATTTTCTCTGAAAATAGGTGCTATATGAGCCACCTGGTGCTGGGTACCGGCGGGACGCACAGTCTTCCTCTTCACAGAGGGTCTTCTAGTTTTGATATGGGAGGTCACATCATGTGCCTCACCATCTTTCTTCTTTCCAAACGCCTCATAACGTTTGGCAAAAGAGCCTTCTACTCTAGTCAGGCGCCCTTCCCTGACTCCTTCCTCCAAACGCATCCCCATATTCACCATCTCGGTGAAGTCGGAAGGAGCGCTGCCAATCATCCGCTCATAATAGAATGAGCTCAAGGTCTTCAAGAAGGTCTTGGTCATCTCTTTTTCTTCCAGCGGAGGCACAATTTGTGCAGCTAATTCTAGCCACCTCTGGGCGTGCTCCTTGAACGTTTCCTTGTCCTTCTGGGACATGGCCCTCAATTGATCCCTATCGGGAGCCATATCCACGTTATATTTGTACTGCTTGACGAAGGCTTCGCCAAGATCGTTGAAGGATCGGATGTTCGTGCTGTCCAAACCCATGTACCATCTTAGGGAGGCACCGGACATGCTGTCTTGGAAATAATGAATGAGGAGTTGATCATTGTCGGTCTGAGTCGACATCTTTCTGGCATACATAACCAAGTGGCTGAGAGGGCAAGTATTTCCCTTGTACTTTTCAAAGTATGGCACTTTGAACTTTACAGGGATCTTGACATTGGGAACTAGGCAGCGTTCAGTTGTAGACTTGCCAAAGAGGTCCTTCCCTCTGAGAGTTTTGAGTTCCTTGTGCAGCTCAAGGAACTGATCATTCATAGCATCCATCTTTTCATACATGTATGGGCCCTCAGATGGCTCAGAGTGATAGATGGTGTCATCGACTCTCGGCATAGTATGCACGACCGGTGCTGGCACAGCAAGGACCGGGCTAGATGCCGTGAGAGAAGCAAACGTTGGGGCGAGACCCTCAGGAAAAAAATTCGCGGGCATCCCCCAGGGAAACCCGGATGGCATAGCAGTAGGCGCGAAATGGGCGGTCAATCTTGCCACTTCCTCATTCAATTCTCTATTTTCTTGTTTTAGGTGATCCATCAGCTTTGAAGAGTTGGCTCTGGTGTAGTACCGGTGAGTCAGCTTGTCTTCAAAATAAATGAAGAACACAGAGTTAGACCACTGAACAAGAAGCATGGAACAAAACCTGCTTATGCACATGATGCATGCAATGCTTGTGCATATGATTTATTTTTTTAGTCAAAGGAACTTTTAGAGTTCTATTTGCAAATATTGGAAAATATCAATCATTTAGACATATATGGAAATATCATATCAATAATATCTGAAAAATATTTTTACACCAAAGAAGTACAGTCTTGGTAACTAAATACAATACAAGAGAGAAGGGAAATAAACATCCTATGGAACTCTAGAAATAATCGTCCAAAGCTCTCGAGACTGGAAAATAAGCTGCACGAAGCCTCTTCACCTCTCTCTCATAGGATGCCTCCATATCTGCCTTCTCTTTGGCGAGTTGACCGTACTTCCTCTTCCAAAACTTGGAAGACTGAGGAAGAAGAGAAGTCACCACATCATCAGGCTCATCGATAACCTGATGCTCAATAAACTCTATCAATGCATCCTTATCTCTAAGCTGCTGAAGTAACTCCTCTCGCTCATGGACCCAAGCACGTGAACGGTCTTCGTCTCTCAACTCCTCTACTCCTTGGTCAGGGAGGGTTGAAGGCCCATCCATAACCAAAGGTGTAGGTCTTGGATAATCATAAGGCAAGAGGTACTCAGAAGCTCTCCTCCTCACCCACGAGGTATAGGGTTCCAAAGCAATACAGTTCTTTGGACCAAGCTCTTTCCTTCCCTTCTTATGGATCTTGCACCAAGCGCGGACCATCTTGCCTTTCAAGCCTTGGGGATCTTTACCCTCTTGGAAGAACACACCTTCTAACAAAATGTTATTAGGTTTATCCTTTAAGGGGAACCCAAGCTGACGACGTGCTAAAATAGGGATGTAGTTAATCCCACCACATGTACCAAGAAGAGGCACATTGGAGAATTCACCACAAGAGTCAATAATCTGCACACCATCATATACACGGTTGTGTAGCGGTGTATTCATCACTTTATGATTTATTGACTAAATCAAAAGCAAAGCATACAAAGATAGAGTCGCCACCGCACTTCTATTTATCCAAAGGAATGGCTAGAAAGCGAACAAAAGTCTAAGAAGTTTTACAAAGAAAACTAATAAAAAGGGTACAGAGATCTGGGTAAGGGGGTAATTATGCAAAAGGAAGGTGTTAGGCACCCAATGCATCCTAGGTACTCCTAGGGAACCCTTTTCACAACTTGTTGTATCAATTATTTGTTTATGAAATATTTTTGTGCAAACATTTTCATCTGTTTTCAAAACTAGAAACCTAGGCATTATGCCTTTGATTTTCAAATCTCATTTTCACAATACTTCTTCTGAATTGAATCTAATGTCAACTTTGACCATTTTTGTGAATACTCTAATTGGTTAATTTCACTCACTCAATTGTTTTTGTGGCCCTTGTCCACTTCTTGATAAGTTTTCATACATTAGCCATAGATCTCAATTATCTTAATGGTTGATATGAATCTCACCTTTTGTCCTTAGTGATTGAATTGTAAGACTTCCTTGCTTATTATAGGCATGGTCTCTCACTAGCAAGTTGAAGCTGCTCTCACATGGTGGACTTGTGGTTGTATAGGTTGAGTTTTCTCCCGTGGATAATGAAAGACCTTAGGGCTTTTGTTTAAAATCAATTCACCCATCTTTTTGGAAATCTTTTAGCCGAACTACGAGGTTTTGATCCTGTAAGGGTACGTATGCAATGGATCTTTCCATCCAAACACAAAAATAATAAAAATTGTATATTCTTCTCTCCTCCTTTCAATCAATGTTTGCACAAAAATATTTCATAAACAAATAATTGATACAACAAGTTGTGAAAAGGGTTCCCGAGGAGTACCTAGGATGCATTGGGTGCCTAACACCTTCCTTTTCCATAATTACCCCCTTACCCAGATCTTTGTACCCTTTTTATTAGTTTTCTTTGTAAAACTTCTTAGGCTTTTGTTCGCTTTCTAGCCATTCCTTTGGATAAATAGAAGTGCGGTGGCGACTCTATCTTTGTATGCTTTGCTTTTGATTTAGTCAATAAATCATAAAGTGATGAATACACCGCTACAGAAAAGTGGCGACTCCACTGGGGAGATAATTTCCTAGTGGGTTTACCTACTTTTCACACTTGTTGTGATATATTGTTTATGACATATTTTTGTGCAATTTAGGATTACTGTATTGTTTGTAATGCTTGAATTGCTTGATATATCAATTGCTGCTTGCTTGGTGATCTCTGTGAGATGAGGTCTATACCCGAACTCGAGTACACCTTATGATAGGAGAATGGCATAGTCTCGTCGACTTGTGTGGAGTTATTCCTTAGCAAGTTGACTTGCGAGTCCATTCGCTTGGTGGAGGTCATGTTGGATTAATGATGTCACACAAGTTATTTGTGGTTAGGCATTATTCTTTCAACATGTGCCTTAGAAGCCAAGGACCTTAGTTTACCAAGCCCATCTTGGCCTATTTTTAGGACGTAGTACGGAGGTCGTTCAGATGTAAGATCTGATGCGATTGTTATGCGATACTACACTCATAAGAGTCTCTCTTGAGAATATTTTTGGAATACGAGTATTCGTTCCTCCGATAATATTCGAAAGATGGGATGATGACTATGGGAACCTCTGGTAGAACATGTTCGGCAGGTTTAAACCATAGTACACTCCCTTTGGGTGGTTCTTAACCGAGACTCCATGCTCGTGACTCACAACAAACCCGTGATTCATGGTTGATTTGTTCACCCATCGTTAATATCAATGGAACTTGGGTGTCGATAAGGTGAAAACCATAATCCACCAAAATGGATGATTGATATTAAGGATGGTTGAACCGTTCATATATCGTTAATATCAATGGAACTTGGGTGTCGATAAGGTGAAAACCATAATCCACTAAAATGGATGATTAATATTAAGGATAATATGAACCATCCCATGACCTTTGTCTGGTGTGCTTTGCTTGATCCTTGAGTGTGATTGTTGCATTCATGCATTCATGCATTCATCTGCATCCATATCCTCAGATAAAAAGAAAATTTTCAAGGAAGTTAAGGGGTTATTTGTAAAATTTTCAGATATGGAAAGACAAAAAAGGCATACAAAGAAGCACAGCTTTAGACAGCCCGATTTGAAAGAGTTAAGGAATCTGACATCTTATGTATTAGTTCCCTTGGGTTTCAAAGCTCGTTATGGGAAGCTTCTGCCTCTTCTGACTACTCAGGTTGATGAAGGGTTAATGAGTACTTTGGCGCAGTTCTATGATCCTCTGTATCATTGCTTCACTTTTCAGAACTTTCAGCTATTGCCTACCCTTGAGGAGTATGCTCATCTTGTGGGTATTTCGATTCTGGATCAGGTGCCGTTCAGTGGCTTGGAGAGTATTCCTACTCCTCGAGAGATAGCTGACATGTTGCACATAGATGAATCCTTGGTTAAAGCCCATATGACTGCCAAAGGTGGAATTCAAGGTCTCCCTTCTGAGTTCCTCATTGCTCAAGCTACCGTTTATGGGAAGGCCATGAGTGAGGATGCCTTTGAAGCCATTTTCGTACTTCTCATCTATGGACTGGTATTGTTCCCCAACATCGACAAATTCGTGGATGTGAACGCTATTAGGATCTTCTCTGCTCTTAATCCCGTTCCGACTCTGTTGGGTGATGCCTATGTCTCTTTGCACCTGAGGAATGCAAAGGGTGGTGGCGCTATTGTGTGTTGTTTGCCTCTGTTGTATAAGTGGTTTATTTCTCACTTACCTCAGACGGTCGCTTTCAAGGAGAACAAGGGATGTCTACGGTGGTCTACGAGACTCATGTCTCTCACTAATGATGATATCTCTTGGTATGATCGTGCATATGATGGTGTCCAAATTATTGATTCCTGTGGTGAATTCTCCAATGTGCCTCTTCTTGGTACATGTGGTGGGATTAGCTACAACCCTGTATTAGCACGCCGTCAGCTTGGGTTCCCCCTAAAGGATAAACCTAATAACATTCTGTTAGAAGGTGTGTTCTTTCAGGAGGGTAAAGATCCCCAAGGCCTGAAAGCCAGGATGGTCCGCGCTTGGCGCAAGATTCACAAGAAGGGTAGAAGTGAGTTGGGTTCAAAGAACTACATAGCTTTGGAGCCATATACTACTTGGGTGAGGAAGAGAGCATCTGAGTACCTTATGCCATATGATTATCCGAGACCTACACCTTTGGTTGTGGCTGGGCCTTCAACCCTCTCTAACCGAGGCGTAGAGGAGTTGAGAGACGAATACCTTTCACGTGCCTGGATCCGTGAAAGAGAAGAGTTGCTTCAACAACTGAAGGAGAAGGATGCTCTGATCGAGTTCCTCGAGCATCAGGTCATTGATGATCCTGATGATACTTGGACTTCTCTACTTCCTCAGTCTTCCAAGTTCTGGAAAAGGAGGTATGACAGACTCTCCAAAGATAAGGCGGATATGGAAGCAACATATGAGAGAGAGATTAAGAGGCTTCGTGCAACTTATCTTCCGGCATCCCGAGCTTCTAGGGATCCATAGGATGTTTATTTTCCTTCTCTCTTGTAATATGATTGACAATGCTGTACTTCTTTGTTTAAATATATTTGATGAGATATTTTCCATATGCGATTAAAAATGCTTAATATTCAAAAATTGCAAATAATACCCTAAAAGTTCCTTCGAAATATAAAACAAAGCATATGCACGAGCATTGCATACATCATTTGCATAAGCAGGTGTTTGTTCCGGTCTTCTTGTCTGTGGCCTAACTCTGTGCTCTTCATTTATTTTGAAGACAAGCTGACTCATCGGTACTACACCAGAGCCAACTCTACAAGATTAATGGATCATCTCGAACAAGAGAATCGTGAGCTGAAAGATGAAGTTGCCAGACTCACTGCTCTGATGGAGCAATTCCTAGCTGCTCAGAATCAACCGTCTCCGACGCCTGTAACTCCTCCCCAGAGGACTGTTATCTCTGAGGTTGTTTCTGCTACTGCGCCAGCTGCCAGTGCCCATTTTGTGCCAACAGCCATGTCAACCGGGTCTCCGTGGGGGATGCCTTCTGGTTATATGCCTGATATTCCTGCACCAACATTTTCTTCTATGCCGGCATCTAGCCCGGTCCTTGCAGTGTCTCCTCCCGTCGTGCATACCACTCCTAGGGTAGACGACACCATCTATCATTCTGAGCCGTCTAAGGGCCCAGATTTTCATGAGAAGATGGACGCAATGAATGACCAATTTCTTGAACTCCACAAGGAATTGAAGACCCTTTGAGGAAAGGATTTGTTCGACAAATCTGCAGCCGAGTTGTGTTTGGTTCCCGGTGTTAAAATACCCGTCAAATTCAAAGTCCCTGACTTTGAGAAGTACAAGGGGAACACCTGCCCGCTCAGCCACCTGGTTATGTATGCCAGGAAAATGTCTACTCAAACGGATAATGATCATCTGTTGATTCATTATTTCCAGGACAGTCTGTCCGGTACTGCACTGAGATGGTATAGGAGTCTGGATAGTGAAAACATTCGTTCCTTCAATGATCTTGGCGAAGCTTTCGTCAAGCAATACAAATACAATGTGGATATGGCTCCCGATCAGGATCAGCTCAGAGCCATGTCCCAGAAGGACAAAGAGACATTTAAAGAGTACGCCCAGAGGTGGCGAGAGCTGGCAGCTCAGATTACTCCTCCGCTGGAAGAGAAGGAAATGACAAAGATCTTTCTAAAGACCTTGAGTTCGTTTTATTATGAGCGGATGATTGCTAGTGCTCCCTCTGATTTCACTGGAATAGTGAACATGGGGATGCGATTGGAGGAAGGAGTCCGTGAAGGACGGTTGACCAAAGATGAAGGCTCTTCTAGCAAGCGATATGGGGCATTTCCTAGGAAGAAAGATGGGGAGGCAGATGCTGTGCAATCCCATGTCAAATCCAGAAGACCCTCTTCCAAGAGGAAGCCTGTGCGTCATGCCAGCAGTCAGCACCAAGTGGCTCATATAGCACCTGTCTTTCGTGATAATCAGCAATATCAGCATCAGCAGCACAATCAACAATAATCTCAGCAGTATCAACAACAGCATCGCCCTTAGCAGCAGGCTTACCAGCCTCGCAACAGTAATCCAGCTGGTCCGAGTTATGAAAGGAAGAAGATCACCTTCGATCCGATTCCAGTATCATATGCAGAGTTGTATCCCTCTTTGATAGAGCGGAAATTGATTACTCCCAGGGAACCTCCGGCTGTGCCTGCTAACCCGCAGTAGTGGTATAAGCCTGATCAACATTGTGTTTACCACTCCGGTGCTCCGGGTCATAATGTGGAAAACTGCTTTCCTTTGAAGACTAAGGTTCAAGACCTTATGAGATGCGGCATTCTGAGCTTTGAGGACTCAGGCCCTAATGTCACGAAGAACCCATTGCCCAAGCATGGGAAGTCGGTTAACATGGTCCAGGGTTGCCCTGGCAAATACAAGGTCAAATATGTAAGCCATATTCGACAGTCATTGGTTGAGTTGCATCGTCTACTGTGTGATTACAGTCATATGGAGCACGACCATGATAAATGCCGTATCTGCTCTGTCAACAGATTGGGATGTCGCCAAGTGCGTAGAGAGCTGCAAGAGTTGCTGGATGATGGGACTATTGAGATTCTTCAAAACAAAAATGTTAATGAAGACGAACCAGAAGTGAATGTGATTTCTCCTGTGTTCAAGATACCTGAGCCTGTTGTCATCCGATATGATGGGAGCAAGCAGAAGGTTTCTCCTTCCCTGATTATCAAGCCTGCGGGCCCTGTGCCTTATTCGTCTGATAAAGCAGTTCCCTTCCGCTATAATGCAGTTGCTGTTGAAGATGGGAAAGAAGTGTCGTTGCCTTCATCCTCTGATGTAAATATAGCTGATGTGAGCGGATTGACCCGTAGTGATCGTGTGTTTTCACATCCGAAGCCTCAGGCTAGAGCTGATTGTGCTGTGCATCCGGTTGGGAATGCGGTTAATTCTCCGAATCCGGCACCTGTTGCTAAACCCTCCTCTGTACAAAAGACTCCTACTTCTTCTGTTGGCCCGAGTGGCACTGCGAATGAAGACTGCGATGAGATGCTGAAGTTCATCAAGAAGAGTGAGTACAACGTTGTAGACCAGCTTCTACAAACGCCGTCCAAAATCTCCGTGTTATCTTTACTTCTGAATTCAGAACCCCATAGGGAGGCTCTGCAGAAAGTTCTGGACTTGGCTTATGTTGATCATGACGTCACTGTTGAACAGTTTGACAGTATTGTTGCAAACATCACTACTTGCAACACTTTGAGTTTCTGTGACGCCGATCTCCCTGAGGAGGGAAGAGACCACAACATGGCTTTACATATATCCATGAATTGCAAGAGTGACGCCATGTCCAACGCTCTGGTGGACACTGGGTCATCTTTGAATGTATTGCCGAAATCCACTATTTCGAGATTGTCATATCAAGGGCCTCCCATGAGGCAGAGTGGTGTTGTTGTGAAAGCTTTCGATGGGTCGCGTAAGACCGTGATTGGGGAAGTTGATCTCCCAATCAAGATTGGACCAAGTTGTTAGACCATGGCACGGATCTAGAAGGGGGGGGGGGGGGTTGAATAGATCCCAATTAAAAACTTGAGTCGGCGCTACCAATTTAAAATTGGTTTTGAAAATTAGTTTTGAGTGCGGAAGCAGCCGAGGAAAATTTTAGTCTAAAACGAACCGTTATTGGAAAACCGGATATGCGTTAAGCTAATGGATTAGAGATAAAGTGAAATACAAATCACTACACTAATTGCACAATCAATGATATGTTTCACTTACTAGGAATCCTAGTTCCAATGATCCAAAATACCAAATCAAACTAGTTACAAACTTAAGACAACTTTGGTTTAGGCAATTTTTCAAACACTTGGTGTGCATAAACACTCCAAGTGATATTTGTGTTGAGTAAGTAATTCAAATTGATCTAGTACAATATACTATTGTACTTTGGATTCAAACAACAGTTTTAATCTCTTACTCAATTTCTATCAACGTTTGGTAAAATTGCTTAAACTAAAATCACTTAATTTTTAAGCTGAAAAAACAATTATGCAGAAAATTAAAGAAGACAGAGATTTGATGAGGCAGTTCCCCCGCCGTCCTCGCTTCGGGGTACGTCTGCCCTCAATTCTAAACTTAGAATTGAGATGATTTAATTAGATATCACTTGTGAAATTTAACCGTTTATACAAGGATTGCAAAGCAAGTAAACAACAGAACTCCCAATGTGTTGAATGATGCTTCCTATCCTTGCTCCTTGATTCAAGATGAATCAAGACCTTCGATCGTTGTTTCTAGACCTCCGATTCCAGCCCCTTTGTTGAAGAATCTTCCGTTCTTCAAACCCTCGGCCTGGCTGATCTCAAACACAATGAATCGAACCTAAATCCTTCACTTCAATATCACCGAATCCGCTACTAGACTGATGAAGACTTCCTCTTCTCAATCACCTTCGCTCAGCTGAATATTGATGAAGCAATTCGTCCAAAAACCCGCAAACACAAACCGTTCTTGGAGGACAAAACCCTAACGGTTTTATTCAAGAAAGAACCTGCCACAAGCTTCAACCCGAACCGGATTCTCCAATCACAGCTTCGAACCTTATCACCTTTAACCGATCACGAACCACATCAAAAATGATTGTGTGTAGTTGATGTGTTGTGAAATGTTGAAGATGAAGATGATGAATCTTGGACACCTTTTTCACTCTTTCTTGTTTCCTTGAACACTTGAACTCAAATTGACAAATGTTAGTTGATAAAAGTGATTTGACTTCTATTTATAGTAACTAGCTAACCAACCAAAAATAACAGCTTTTCAAACAGTGGAAAATACTCAGAAAACTGAGTTTACGCACGAGCGGTCGACCATAGGTCGGCGTGCGCTGACCCGTAGGAAATGCGCCGACCCCTATGGTCGACTCAAGCATTCCATGAGCTGACCCGTGGCCAATTGAACTGTGCCATGCACCGACCTGTGGTCGACTCAAGTATTCCATGAGCTGACCCGTGGCCAACTGAACTGTGCCATGCGCCGACCTGTGGTCGACTCAAGTATTCCATGAGCTGACTCGTGGCCAACTGCACTATGCCATGCGCCGACAAGTGGTCGACTCAAGCAACCATGCGCTGACCAGTCACCAACTGGTATGTGCTATGCGCTGACCCGTGGCTCATGTGCTGACCCTTGCGGTCGACTCAAAGCCTGCAAACCTGCAAAAATTCGTATCTTTGTGGTTTTCATGCATTTCGTCATGATTACATTTTATCCACATATGTTTTATGAAATATAGCAGTTTTAGATAATCATAGAGAAGGATATGAAAGGTGATATGTTGCATTTGTTTGTAAACGTGGAATCGACAATGCCGATTCATCTGTTATGGTCATTTGTCATCATCGAAACTTGTGATTGTATGTTGTCTGACAGTTTGCCCTTACATACTCCCCCTTTTTGATGATGACAACCTGTGCTAAAGCCAACGAGACAAACAATATGCAGTATTTACAGATTGTGCACACTCCCCCTTTGTTTTGTAATCTAAGGCGATCTATCTGCAAAACCGACTGTTAATTGTGTGAACATTTTGGCTGCTTGTACTCTTCTCCCCCTTTGACAACATCAAAAAGAGACAAGGAATGATTATTCAACGTAACACAAAATTCAACAGGAAATAACACTATCAGATAATGATATCACGCCAAATATCATTACTGAATGATAATCATTAATTAAAGGAAAATACACATTAAAATTAATGTAGCACAAACAAGCAAAACAGAGAAATGAATACATTCAAAACAACAAGCAAATTTAGATGCATATGCAGTCCTATGTCCTAACGGTGTCGTCCTTGATGGTAACATATATCAGGGTTTCTGTAGGGGTCAGCCAGAGATGAAATTTGTTCAGCAATACCGCCTAGATACTTGAGACTCCCGTCGACCGATCGTTCCTGGCGTTCAAACGTTTCGGTAAATGCAGCATACCGTTCATTCATGCTTGTGGAGAGGTTGTCAAGCCTCTCATTTTGCGCTTGAATTTGGCTGCTAATATGAGCATAGCGCTCATCCTGAGTTTGCATGAAGGATTGTTGTGCCAACTGCATATTTTGCATCATGTCCAACAATTCCGAAGAGTTTGCGTGCTGTGGAGGAGACGGAGGAGATTCTTCATCATCCTGGTGATACGGCTGGTAGGATTGACGTTGAGTTGACCAGCCCGTATGTTTCCATTCACCCCAGCCACCCCAAATGTGGACATCTTCTTCAATTGAATGTGACTGCTGAACCCAAGCGGAGTCTGAGTAGTCGTGAGTGTCAACTCGTGGAGGACTGTTACCTCCATCATGGTGATCAAAGGCTTGTCCTGCTTCCTCGTCTTCATTTTCCTCTTCATCTTCTTCTTCTTCACTTTCAAGGGACAATAGACACTAGGTAGATGCAGGTTACAAGGTAGTGGGTAGTTTGAAAGGTAATGGAATGTAAATGCACACTTAATGATGGTTTTTGAATGTAGATGCATGAGAAGGTTTAAATTTTTCTGCAAAAAAACAGAATTTTTGAGCGATGCGTCGACCATAGCCCTGTTACGGTCGACTCATACAGACAAAATTTCAGTTTTTCACTATTCTGCACATACGTTGACAAGTTTGATGCATAATTAGATTGCCATACAACAATAAACAACCAAAGAGATACATCATGCATATATGTACAATATTATTATGGAGTATAGCTATTTAACCATGAAACTTTCCAGAGAGAGAGAGAGAGAAGGGAACAGTATCACCTTGATGCCTGAGTAACGTGATGAATAATAAACTTGTGCTTGCAGCAACATCAACTTGTTAGAAGTACAAGATTATAGTCTTAAATGGAATAAGGTAAAATCAGCAGTTTATAATGCTCGTTCCGAAATATCGAGAATACCAAGTTCTCGGCGGATATGAAAGAAAGGTTCAGTAGCTAGCGGCTTTGTGAAGATGTCCGCTAGTTGATTTTCAGTATTAACATGTTCAAATACAATGTCACCTTTCTCTACATGATCCCGAAGAAAGTGGTGTCGAATTTCAATATGTTTGGTGCGAGAATGCAACACAGGATTCTTGGTAAGGTTAATGGCACTTGTATTGTCACAGAAGATGGGAATACGTTCAAGTTTGAGGTTAAAATCCAATAGTTGTTGCTTAATCCATAGGATTTGAGCACAACAACTACCGGCGGCAACGTATTCCGCTTCGGCGGTTGACAAAGCAACTGAAACCTGTTTCTTGCTATGCCAACTGACCAAAGAATTTGAAAATAAGTGACAAGTGCCACTGGCGCTTTTCCTATCCGATTTGCAACCGGCAAAATCGGAATCGGAGAAACCTACCAATGAACAATCATTACCTTTGGAATACCATAGTCCATACTTCAGAGTACCGGATAGGTATCGAAGTATTTGTTTGACAGCTTTTAGATGGGATTCCTTGGGACATGATTGATATCTTACGCACATGCATACGCTAAACATAATATCAGGACAAGAAGCAGTAAGATAAAGGAGTGATCCAATCATACCTCTATATCGTTTTACATCTACTTCCTTACCGTCTTCATCTTTGTTCAAGTTTGTACAAGTAGGCATGGGGGTGTCTATGGCCTTAGCTTTTGCCATGTCAAATCTCTTGATAAGGTCCAAACAGTACTATGTCTGGCTCACGAAAGTTCCTTCTTTGAGCTGTTTAATTTGCAAACCGAGAAAGTATGTGAGCTCCCCCATCATACTCATCTCGAATTCGCCCTGCATAAGATCTGAAAACTCTCTCACAAGATTCATGTTAGTAGACCCAAATATAATATCATCTACATAAATTTGCACTAATATTAAATGCTTTCCTTGACGTTTAATGAAGAGGGTTGTGTCAACCTTTCCTCTTGAGTAACCTTGATCGAGTAGAAATTTGCTTAGTCGCTCATACCAAGCTCTAGGAGCTTGTTTGAGGCCATACAAAGCCCTTTTTAGTTTATAAACATGATCAGGATACTCATGAGATTCGAAACCTGGAGGTTGTGCGATGTAAACCTCTTCATTTATGTGACCGTTAAGGAACGCACTCTTAACATCCATTTGGAATAGTTTAAAGTCTTTCGCACAAGCGAAGGCAAGGAGAAGGCGTATAGCCTCGAGTCGGGCAATCGGGGCATAAGTTTCCTCATAGTCGATGCCTTCCTCTTGGTTATACCCTTGCGCGACTAAACGCGCCTTATTACGGGTTAATACCCCGTTTTCGTCCAGCTTGTTCCTAAACACCCATCGGGTGCCGATTACTCGATGATCTCGCGGAGGAGGGACAAGGTCCCAAACCTCATTTCTGGTGAACTGATTAAGTTCCTCCTGCATTGACAAAAACCAGTGTTCATCGAGTAGGGCTTCTTTAGGGTTTTTAGGTTCCATTTGCGAAACGAAAGCGAAGTGATAACAGAAATAACTTAGCTTAGATCGAGTTGTAACACCCTTTGAGATATCTCCGAGAATGTTGTCGATTGGATGGTCTTTGGAAGACTTCCAAGCTTGAGGGAGATCATCGTTTGAAGGCGGATGAACTACCTCAGTTTCCTCATGGTGTACATCTTTGTCCTCCTCGCCACCTTTGAGTATGTCTTCGGTAGATGTACCTGCACCATGAAAAACACTACCCTTTCTGACGTTTCTCAGATTGGATTCATCAAAAGTGACATGTACAGACTCTTCTACAACAAGTAATCGTTTGTTGTATATTCTATATGCTTTGCTAGATTGGGAGTATCCAAGGAAGATACCTTCGTCGGCCTTGGAATCGAATTTTCCCAAGTTTTCCTTTCCATTGTTCAATACAAAACATTTGCAACCAAAAACATGTAAGTGAGAAACATTTGGCTTTCGCCCTTTTAAAAGTTCATACGGTGTTTTGTTTAGAATGGGGCGAATGAGCACCCTATTCAGAACATAACAAGCCGTACTAATGGCGTCGGTCCAAAAATATTTCGGTAAGCCACTTTCGTTGATCATTGTTCTTCCCAATTCTTCCAAAATTCGATTTTTACGCTCCACAACCCCATTTTGTTGAGGAGTACGTGGAGCGGAGAAGTTATGATCAATACCATGGTTACCGCAATATTCTTCAAATAAGTGATTTTCGAACTCACCCCCATGATCGCTTCTAATTGCAACAATGTTTGTATTTAGTTTATTTTGGGAAAGCTTAGCAAATCTTTCAAAGGCGGCGAACGTATCGCTCTTGCTTACTAAGAAAATAGTCCAACAAAATCGAGAAAAGTCGTCCACTATTACGAAACCGTAATAGTTTCCTCCTAGACTTTTAATCCTAGATGGCCCAAATAAATCCATATGAAGAAGCTCGAGAGGTCTCGTTGTTGAAACGATATTTTTGGATTTAAATGAGATCCTCGTTTGCTTCCCCTTTTGACAAGCATCACAAAGGTGATCCTTGGTGAACTTAATTTTGGGGAGACCTAGGACTAGATCTTTTGAGACTACTTTGTTTAGTAAGTCAAAGTTAACATGTGCTAAACGTCTATGCCATAACCATGAATCTTCACTCATTGTTACAAGGCATTTGTCACTTGTTAACGATACTTCATTTAAGTCAAGCATATAGACATTGTTCACACGCAGGCCATTAAACATACTCTTCTTATCATCATTATGTACAATTTTGCAACAATCTTTTGAAAACGATACATTGTATCCTTTGTCACATAATTGACTGATGCTAAGTAGATTGTGTTTAAGACCTTCGACAAGCAAAACATCAGAAATAGTAGTAGAGGAGGGATTACCTACACAACCTTTACCAAGAATTGCTCCACGGTTGTTGTCACCATAAGTTACATATCCCTTCTTCTTAGCCACGAAGTCAATGAAGAGTGATATGTCTCCTGACATGTGCCTTGAGCATCCACTGTCGAGAACCCATCTTCTCTCGGTAGTCTCGAGGCATTGTACCTATGGAAATATAATTAACAAGAGAAGGTACCCAATGGCTTATTGGGTCCTGAATGGTGAGGAACGAAATGGTTGCATTTGGGCATCCATTGATAAATGCCTTTAGGAACTAAAAATCTCCTAAACCTACATTTAGCAATGGAGTGACCTTTCTTGCAACAATAGAGACAAGAGAAATTTACATTTTGATTGCTTTTGCTATCTTCATCCTTTATAACATATTTATATTTTTGATATGGATTAACCATACTTTTTCGAAAGTTTGATTTGTCGATAGCAAAGGTAATCTTGGGCTCAAGAGCCTTGTAAAGTTTGGCCTTTAGGTTTCTTACTTCACCTTGCCAAATGTAACAAGTATCACACCCAAAGTTCATCATTCTACTTCTAAGGTCCTCATAACTTGTTTTTGTGCTTTCCACTATAGAAGCTTTAAGTGCCTCAAGTTTCCTTTCGGATTGTTGAATTTTATGTTCCAAATGAGAAAAAAAATTCTTATTTGAGGCAAGCCTTTTAAAGGCCTCTTTCGTTTCACAGTGTAACGTATCAAAAGCATTTTGCAATTCATGATGAGACATACTAGAGGATTTTTCATATTTAGCATGTCGTACCTGTTTCTTTTTGTTCTTTTGATGAGCAGAGAGACATAGGTTTGCATTTTCATCTTCATCACAAGAACTTTCATCATCGGAGGAGTCGCTATCGCTCTCCAAAGCTATGTATGCTCTCCTTGGCTTTGATGGTTTCTTGTGTGATTTGTATGATTCTTTTTCTTTTGTCTTCTTGTTCATCGGACAGTCCGGTTTGTAATGACCCGGCTTTCCACACGTATAGCACGACCCTCTAGTTATTTTACCTTCTGAGTCATCATTTTTAGAGTACCTAGATTGTTTCCGGAAGTTTACCAAGTTCTTCTCGGAGTGTTGGATACCGTTCTTTCTCACGTAACGATTGTAACGTTTAACGAACAATCCCATATCTTCACTCTTGTCCTCTTCTTCTTCGTCGCTCGATGAATAATCAATTTGCTCTTTTGCTTGAGACTTCGAGGAGGAAGTCTTTAGAGCTATGGATTTCTTTTCACTCACCTTTGCTTTGTCCTTCTTATCTTTCTTTTCGTGTTGTTCCAGGCTCAAGAGAACTTGTTCGTGCTCTTGTAGTTTACCAAATAATGTTGTCAAGTCCAATGTGGTAAGATCATTTGCTTCTTTGATGGCGGTCACTTTTGGCTGCCATTCCCTGTTAAGACATCTTAAGATCTTATTAGTAGCAATATCATTGGAAACAGGCCTACCAAGTGAATGTAATCGATTGATAAGATGAGTAAATCTCTTTTGCATGTCAGCAATGGTTTCCCCTTGCTCCATGAAAAAGAGATCAAACTCTTGTGTTAGTGTGTTGATTCTAGCCAACTTAACATCGTTCGTCCCCTCATGGGCAATTTGTAGTGAATCCCACATGGCCTTAGCAGTAGGGCAATGGGATACACGATAGTATTCATCTACACCTAATGAGGAGATTAGGATATTTTTGGCTTTCCAATCATAATTGTATTTCTTTTCATCATCATCGGTCCATTGTGCTTCGGGCTTAGGCACCAATTCGTTGTTCTCATTGGTCATGGTTATTTGAATTGGACCATTGAGAATAACGTTCCATATTTTTCTATCTATGGAATTTATGTGCACCCGCATACAGTCTTTCCAATAACTATAATTTTCACCATTGAAAACGGGAGCTCTATTATAAGCCCCTTTAGGTTCGTTAGCCATTTTCTATCAAAGTTATATTTTGAAGCACGGAGTGAACCGGAGCTCCTGATACCACTTGTTAGACTATGGCACGGATCTAGAAGGGGGGGGGGGGTTGAATAGATCTCAATTAAAAACTTGAGTCGGCGCTACCAATTTAAAATTGGTTTTGAAAATTAGTTTTGAGTGCGGAAGCAGCCGAGGAAAATTTTAGTCTAAAACGAACCGTTATTGGAAAACCGGATATGCGTTAAGCTAATGGATTAGAGATAAAGTGAAATACAAATCACTACACTAATTGCACAATCAATGATATGTTTCACTTACTAGGAATCCTAGTTCCAATGATCCAAAATACCAAATCAAACTAGTTACAAACTTAAGACAACTTTGGTTTAGGCAATTTTTCAAACACTTGGTATGCATAAACACTCCAAGTGATATTTGTGTTGAGTAAGTAATTCAAATTGATCTAGTACAATATGCTATTGTACTTTGGATTCAAACAACAGTTTTAATCTCTTACTCAATTTCTATCAACGTTTGGTAAAATTGCTTAAACTAAAATCACTTAATTTTTAAGCTGAAAAAACAATTATGCAGAAAATTAAAGAAGACAGAGATTTGATGAGGCAGTTCCCCCGCCGTCCTCGCTTCGGGGTACGTATGCCCTCAATTCTAAACTTAGAATTGAGATGATTTAATTAGATATCACCTGTGAAATTTAACCGTTTATACAAGGATTGCAAAGTAAGTAAACAACATAACTCCCAATGTGTTGAATGATGCTTCCTATCCTTGCTCCTTGATTCAAGATGAATCAAGACCTTCGATCGTTGTTGCTAGACCTCCGATTCCAGCCCCTTTGTTGAAGAATCTTTCGTTCTTCAAACCCTCGGCCCGGCTGATCTCAAACACAACGAATCGAACCCGAATCCTTCACTTCAATATCACTGAATCCGCTACTAGACTGATGAAGACTTCCTCTTCTTAATCACCTTCGCTCAGCTGAATATTGATGAAGCAATTCGTCCAAAAACCCCCAAACACAAACCGTTCTTGGAGGACAAAACCCTAACGGTTTTATTCAAGAAAGAACCTGCCACAAGCTTCAACCCGAACCGGATTCTCCAATCACAGCTTTGAAGCTTATCACCTTTAACCGATCACGAACCACATCAAAAATGATTGTGTGTAGTTGATGTGTTGTGAAATGTTGAAGATGAAGATGATGAATCTTGGACACCTTTTTCACTCTTTCTTGTTTCCTTGAACACTTGAACTCAAATTGACAAATGTTAGTTGATAAAAGTGATTTGACTTCTATTTATAGTAACTAGCTAGCCAACCAAAAATAATAGCTTTTCAAACAGTGGAAAATACTCAGAAAACTGAGTTTACGCACGAGCGGTCGACCATAGGTCGGCGTGCGCTGACCCGTGGGAAATGCGCCGACCCCTATGGTCGACTCAAGCATTCCATGAGCTGACCCGTGGCCAACTGAACTGTGCCATGCACCGACCTGTGGTCGACTCAAGTATTCCATGAGCTGACCCGTGGCCAACTGAACTGTGCCATGCGTCGACCTGTGGTCGACTCAAGTATTCCATGAGCTGACCCGTGGCCAACTGCACTATGCCATGCGCCGACCTGTGGTCGACTCAAGCAACCATGCGCTGACCAGTCACCAACTGGTCTGTGTTATGCGTTGACCCGTGGCTCATGTGCTGACCCTTGCGGTCGACTCAAAGCCTGCAAACCTGCAAAAATTCGTATCTTTGTGGTTTTCATGCATTTCGTCATGATCACATTTTATCCACACATGTTTTATGAAATATAGCAGTTTTAGATAATCATAGAGAAGGATATGAAAGGTGATATGTTGCATTTGTTTGTAAACGTGGAATCGACGATGTCGATTCATCTGTGATGGTCATTTGTCATCATCGAAACTTGTGATTATATGTTGTCTGACAGTTTTCCCTTACACAAGTGATTTCCAGGTCACCTTTTAGGTTATGGATATCCACCCATCTTATAGTTGTCTCCTTCGTAGACCATGGATTCACGAGGCTAGCGCCGTGACATCCACCCTACACCAGAAGCTGAAATTCGTCAAGAATAAGAAACTGGTTGTGGTAGGGGGAGAAAAGGCTCTCCTGGTTAGCCACCTGTCTTCTTTCTCATATATTGATGCTGAGGATGAAGTTGGAACGCATTTCCATGCTTTATCTATAGCGGAGCCTGTTGAGAAGAAAACTCCTTCATTTGCTTCCAATCGATATGCGAAACTGGCCATTGAATGTGGTGCAGTTGCTGGTCTAGGAAAAATGATTGAGCTTGAAGATAACAAATCCCGGGCTGGCATTGGCTACTCTTCTGGGGTCTTCAACGACAAAGGGTTGTTCGAGAGTGGAGGTTTCATCCACGCCGATCAAGCTGAGGAAGCTGCTGCTATTCTGGAAGAGGATGCAGAGGATATTGACAATTTTGTCATCCCTGGCGGGATCTGCCACAATTGGGTTTGCTTTGTTTAAAAACCCTTCTCCCATGCCAAAAGGAGAAGTGATGACATTATTGGCATCATATATACAATGATATTTCATTCAATAAATTCATGTTAAATATTTGTTTTTCCATTTGTTTTCACTTTTTGCTTTTTTGCATGAAATTGGTGATCACAAAAAAACCCTAAAAACAAGAATAAAAGCAATCTTTTCATCTGCATAATGAGTTGCTTGTTTAAATTCTAAAGTTTTCATTATCCAAAATCATTATGCAGGTTGATTCTAAAACCCATTGAACATAATGATCCAACGCCATCTCCCAATTTTGAATTCCCTGTATTTGAAGCAGAGGAAGATGATGTTGAAGGGATTCCTGATGAGATTACCCGTCTTCTTGAGCACGAAGAGAAGATCATTCAGCCGCACCTTGAGAATCTGGAAACAGTCAACTTGGGGTCTGAAGATTGTGTTCGAATGGTGAAGATTGGGGCACTCCTTGAAGAGTCTGTCAAGAAGGGCTTGATCAGTTTGCTACGAGAATATTCCGATATCTTTGCTTGGTCGTACGAAGACATGCCGGGTCTAGATACAGATATTATGCAAAATTTCCTACCGTTGAAGCCTGAGTGCGTGCCTGTGAAGCAGAAGCTCAGAAGAACTCATCCATATATGGCAGTGAAGATCAAAGAGAAAGTTCAGAAGCAAATTGATGTGGGGTTTCTGGTGACTTCCACATATCCTCAATGGGTGGCCAATATTGTGCCGGTGCCTAAGAAAGACGGAAAAGTCTGTATGTGTGTTGATTACAGAGATTTGAATAAGGCTAGTCCGAAAGATGATTTCCCTCTACCACACATTGATATGTTGGTAGACAATACACCTAAATTCAAAGTCTTCTCATTTATGGACGGATTTTCCGGATATAATCAAATCAAAATGGCACCCGAGGATAAGGAGAAGACCCTGGGGAACATTCTGTTATCGAGTGATGCCCTTCGGTTTGAAGAACGCCGGAGCCACGTATCAACGAGCTATGACTATCTTGGTTCATGATATGATGCACAAGGAGATAGAGGTTTATGTTGATGATATGATTGCTAAGTCACGAACGAAAGTGGAACATGTTGAGCATTTGTTGAAGCTTTTTCAGTGTCTGAGGAAGTTCAGGCTTCGTCTGAATCCGAACAAATGTACATTTGGAGTCCGTTCTGGCAAGTTATTGGGTTTTGTTGTCAGCGAAAAAAGTATTGAGGTTGATCCTGCAAAGGTCAAAGCAATACAAGAGATGCCTGCGCCTAAAACTGAAAAGCAAGTCCGAGGTTTTCTTGGCCGCTTGAACTATATTTCCATATTTATATCCCACATGACTGCCATATGTGCGTCGATATTCAAGCTCCTCCGGAAAGATCAATCTCATGATTGGACCGAGGATTGCCAGAAAGCTTTCAACAGTGTCAAAGAGTATCTGTCTGAACCTCCGATCTTGTCTCCGCCTGTAGAAGGAAGACCTCTGATCATGTATCTGACTGTTCTTGAAGACTCGATGGGCTGTGTACTCGGTCAACAAGACGAATCAGGGAAGAAAGAATCTGCTATCTACTACCTGAGTAAGAACTTCATTGATTGTGAGTGTCGATACTCTATGCTTGAGAAGACGTGCTGTGCTTTGGCTTGGGCCGCTAAGCGTTTACGCCAGTACATGATAAATCATACAACTTGGTTGATATCCAGAATGGATCCTATCAAGTATATCTTCGAGAAGCCTTCTTTAACCGGGACGATTGCCCGTTGGCAGATGTTGTTGTCTGAGTACGATATCGAGTATCGAGCTCAGAAAGCTATCAAAGGTAGTATCTTGGCTGACCATTTGGCACATCAGCCGATTGAAGATCATCAGTCTGTTCAGTACGACTTCCCAGACGAGGAGATTTTGTATTTGAAAATGAAAGATTGTGATGAGCCTACACTTGATGAAGGTCCGGAACCTGGTTCCAGATGAACGATGGTGTTTGATGGCGCTGTAAATCAGTACGGAAATGGAATTGGGGCAGTAATCATTACTCCTTAAGGCGCACATATTTCGTTTATAGCAAGGCTAACTTTCAAATGCACGAATAATATGGCTGAGTACGAAGCCTGTATCATGGGATTAGAAGAGTGCATTGATCTAAGGATCAAGCATCTTGATGTGTACGGTGATTCGACCTTGGTTGTCAATCAGATCAAGGGTGAGTGGGAAACGAATCAGCCTGGTCTCATTCCATACAGAGATTATGCGAGGAGGATTTCGACATTCTTTACAGAAGTTGACTTTCATCATATCCCTCGAGAAGATAATCGGATGGCAGATGCTCTTGCTACGCTTGCATCCATGATTGTGGTCAAGTATTGGAATGAAGTTCCCAACATCACCGTGATGCGCTTGGATAGACCAGCTCACGTGTTTGCAGTTGAAGAATTGAATGATGACAAGCCTTGGTATTTTGATATCAAGAATTTCCTCCAGAACCAGGTCTACCCGCCTGGGGCATCTGTGAAAGATAGGAAAACTCTGAGAAGGTTGTCAGGTAGTTTCTACCTCAGTGGTGAAGTGTTGTATAAGAGGAATTTTGACATGGTTTTGCTCAGATGCGTGGATAGATGTTAGGGACCAATTAGTACTACTTTTTATATCATTTTATTGGTCCCTTTTACCAAGTTTTGATGTAATTACACACTTTTTATTCTTATTAATTCGTATAAATGCAATTACGTTTAATTTATTTTGTTTTGAATAGTTATTTCACATTTCTATTAGTTTTGTAGAATTTTTGGATGAGAAAGCTTTTGGATTGCAGCATCATAATATGGAAGATTTTGGATGAAGCTAGCAAAGCAAGGAAGCTGAGGCAGCTTCAGTTTGCCCCGCGAACAAAGTTCGCCCCCCGAACTGAATGAGGCAGCTTCAGTTCGCCCTGCGAACCCTGCGAATCCAGCAAGCTGATTTTGGGTCAAAAGTGTTGTTTTGAAGGCCAGCTGGTTTTGCCATTTTGGTGTCTGCCTTGGAATAGCTTTTCTGCTTTGGATGGAAATGATCAATTAAGGAAATGTCAACCCTTTTTGTAGAGAAAAATACATTATTTTAGGGCATTCATTCACTACTATTCACACATTGATATTGAGAGATTTTTGTAAGAGAGAAAACAGAGTTTTTCTTCTTTAACTTTCTGCTTTGTAACAATGATGATGAGGAGCTAAACTCCCTTTTGTCAAGATTGGAGGTAGTAGCTATTCTCATATGTTTATGTATTCCATTTGATTTATATATATGATAAAGATTGTTGATGTATTGAATACTGTTTTTGCCCTAAGTTGAAAACCAGATTTGAGTAGTTGTCGAGAGAGATTATTTGAGTCTTGACCTAAAACAGATTTTCAAGTAGTGAATAAGTTGTAGAGATAGATTTATTCATTACTCTTCTTTGGTATTAAGTATTAAAGATTGCTATATTGATAGTTAGGTGGAGAGATCGTCTAAGGATCAATATAGTGATTATCACAATATCATTTAGACATAAATGACTTTGAGAGGATACTTGAACATCATCAATAATCTTGAATCTATTTATTTATCATAAGGAATCATAAGCATTTGAAATAGTGAACTCCAATCTTGCCAAGCTTTTATATTAGATTAAAACCATTTTATTGTTTTTAGTGACATTTACTCACAAGATAACTTTCCAACCATAACGATTTTGTTACGTTCTAAACTTACAACATTTGGATTATAGAACGGCGGTAATATCAACCAATCTCTGTGGATACGATATAAAAATATTTGCCGAAGATATACTTTTCAACAAATTGGCGCCGTTGCCGGGGATTGGTGTTCGATATTACAAGCATTGCAATAATTCATTGTTTTAAGTTTTGTTACTTTTACTGCTATCCCTCTTTTGTTTCACTTGGTTTGTTAGTTTTGTAGATTCTAGTGCATGCGAGGAAAAGCAACCGAGGAGCAACTTCAATTCGATCCTGAAATTGAAAGAACACTTCGGAAGCTCAATAGCAAAACACGAAGAAGAAGGAAACTAGCCGAAGAGAGAAACCGGAGAGAAGAAGCATCTACTTCCGCACTTGTTCCGATCGAAGAAGTGGTGGTAGAGGCTTGTGACAGAAACATGGCGGATGACAATCGTACCGAAATATCCGCTAATAGTCCAAGAAGGAATGCTCAATTTGCCCGTGGGGGAAGAAATACGGAAATGAAGACCGGAATCCTCCAACTTCTCTATGCAAATCCATTCACCGGAATGGATCATGAAGATCCGTATACCCATCTCATCAAATTTTATGAGATTGCGGGTTCTACGGGAATAGATGAAACGGGTGAAGAGGCACTATACAAAAGGATGTTCCCACAATCCTTAGTGGGAAAGGCAAAGGAGTGGTACCTTGATCAAGCATCGAGAGTGATGACGGATTGAAATTTGTTAGAAGAAAAGTTCTTAGAAAGATATATCCCTCAATCCCGACTCAAGGAAGCCAAAACAACTATTGCGGTATTCACTCAAGGAGGCAACGAGTCTCTAAATGAGGCTTGGGAAAGATTCAAGTCAATGTTGAGAAAATGCAAGGGTCATGGTTTTGATGAGCTCACTCAAATCCATATTTTTCTAAATGGGCTCCAATCAAATCACAGAACACTTCCGGATGCTACCGCGGGTGGCTCTCTTATGTCAAAGAATGCGGAAGAAGCTAAAGTCATTATTAACCAGATGGCACTCAATATCGTCAAAGTCAACATGACCGTAGTCCTTCACAACGTAAACTGGGAGTTCTTGAGTTAAATACCAATGACGCCATTCTTGCTCAAAACAAGCTACTCTCTCAACCAGTGGAGTTGCTTACTCAATAAATGGCCAAGCTTCCACAACAAATGAAGGAGATTCAAAGTTCTCAAGTTCGACATCAAGTAGCATGTTGCGAATTATGTAAAGGAGATCATCCTACTGGTTTTTGTCCTCCACCCGAAGAAGTGAGTTATGTGCACAATCAAAATCAAGGTTATCAACCAAGAAACAATCAAGGCTATCAACCATCAAGGTTCAACAAACAAAATTTTCAGCAGCAAAGTCCGTATCAGCATCCAAATTCTCAAGGACAACAATCGCAAGGAGGAAATTCAAAGCTAGAAGACACTCTCCAACAATTCATGCAAGCCTCCATGGCAAATCAGAAGAGCAACGAGGCAGCAATCAAGAATTTGGAAAATCAAATAGGTCAACTTGCGAAACAACTGTCGGAACAAACTGCAGCATCTCCTTTCTCCGCTAACACTCAAACTAATCCAAAGGAACATTGTAAAGAAATTTTTACTAGAAGCGCTAGAGAGTTGACAAGTAAAAAAAATGAGGAAATTACAGTTGGGAATGATATGGATGCTATGCTGGAAAATGAGGATGTGGCTTGTGGAAAGAAGAAAGTGGCAGAAACTGCTAAGTTCGCGCCGCGATCTTCCTTCGCGCCGCAAAAACAGCAGGACCAGCTATTGATGGAGGAACAACAGTGTGAAGCGGAAATGAATAAGGAAATCGAACCAAGAAAGAAGAAAAAAGGAGACAAAGGAGTGAATGTCATTCCAGTTCAACATCTACCATATCCGCACGCACCGTCAAAGAAGGATAATGCTAGACACTATGCACGGTTTATGGACATTTTCAAACAACTCCAAATCAATATTCCATTTGCCGACGCATTGGAGCAAATGCCACGGTATGCTAAGTTCATGAAGGACATTCTTACAAAGAAAAGGAGACACGTGGAAGACGAAACCATCTTGCTTAATGCACGTTGTAGTGCAATCATTCAAAAGACTCTCCCAAGGAAGGAATCTGATCCGGGCCGAGTCATTTTACCGGTAACCATTGGAAGCACATACAGTGGTAATGATTTGATTGACTTGGGGTCTAGCATCAATTTAATCCCCCTCTCCATTGTTAAAAGATTGGGAAATGTTGAGATCAAATCGACAAGGATGACTTTACAACTAGCCGACAAGTCTACCACTTCACCATACGGAATTGCTAAAGACATGTTAGTGAAAATGGACAAATTCTTGTTTCCGGTAGATTTCGTGATAGTAGATATGGATGAGGATCATGATGTTCCTCTAATTCTTGGAATACCATTCATGAAAACAGCCCGGATGATGATTGACATAGATGATGGACTAATGAAGGTGAGAGTGCAAGACGAAGAGGTGACCTTTAATCTTTTTAAAGCTATGAAGCATCCAAATTACAAGCATGATTCTTTCCGAAATGATGCAATTGAAGAGAAATACCATGATGGAAAGGTTCTTCACAAGGAGTTTCAAGTCGGACAAATGGTATTGCTTTTCAAATCAAGGTTGAAGTTATTCCCTGGTAAGTTGAAGTCAAAATGGTCAGGACCGTTCGTTGTCAAAGAGGTGCGCAATTACGGAGCCATTGTGATTGAGGATACAAAGTCACAAGAGAGCTGGACTGTTAATGGTAAAAGACTTAAAGTCTACCATAGGGGAGACGTAAATCGTGATGTGTGTGTCGTGCCTCTATTTAAACCGGGCTAATCAGTGGACCGTAGAGCTCTAAACGACGTTAAACAAAGCGTTTGTTGGGAGCCAACCCAACGTTGTAAGTCTGCATTTTAATTTTTTTTCTGCTGTGTGAGTTTCTGCTATGTTAAATTTTGAAAAAGTTGGGTTCTGTTTATTTACCGTTCGCCCCGCGAACTGAATTCACAGCTTCAGTTCGCGCCGCGAATAGTGAATGGCAGAACCAATTTTTTTTGAAATTTCCTTCAGTTCGCCCCGCGAACAAAGTTCGCCCAGCGAACTGAAAAAAAAAACTTTTGTTTTATGTCATTTTCGTTTCATTCCTATTTTCACGAACTTAGGAGATTCTTTCAACAACCTTGCTGCTCCACTTCCAAACCTCCAAATTTCAAAACTTCCCCTCTCCATTCCCTTCCTAAGAGGATTATGTTGATTATGATAAGTGGCCTGAGGGCAGGCCAGTTTTTTTTTGGGGGGTGCAGGAAATGGTGCTTCCCATGGCGATGAAATGAAGGAAGATTGAGGAGTTTGTTGAATTATAGGGTTTGTTTTTATTTTGAGTTTTTTGTGTATTATTACTGTTTTTGTTGAATTTTGAACTTTGGTTTGTTAGTTGTTTTGATAATTGCATGAATACTTTTTTGAAATATAAGTGTGTTATAATCAAATTGGTTTACCAACATTTTTGTTTAATTGTTCTTATTCTTAAGTCAAGCTTTAAGCAACCGAGAAATGATCGCAAAGAAAGAAGCATAAGACACTTCGAGTGGTGATGATAAGAATTAGTGTCGGCATTTCAAGGTACACTTTATCGCTTTCTAGACTTAACATGAGTAGTTTGATGGTGTGTGCAAATTCCATGTCATAAATTCATTGAAGTATATGTCATTTTTGAATCAAAATAGGACTTAATCAATTGTGAGGAGGCTTTCCATTGTACACTAAAAAGCGGGAAACCAAGCATTATTTTAACTCATTCTTATCATGCTAAATCATGCATCAATCTATTTTTGTGTGAAAATTTTGAAAATGATAGAGGCATTGTTTGTGAGAGAAACCACTTGACCAAAAAGCCTGAATCAACTAACCTTGTGAGGAATAATCCTTAGTTAAACCCCTTTGAGCTTATTTTAGGATTCATTTTATTAATCATTGAAAAATCAATTGAAAATTGTGGAATAAATGAATCCTAATTTCTTTCGTGTCAATTGAAACATCAAATCGAGTTGTTGCAAATTTTGCCTTGTGCTTATTTCTAAGTAGGGAGCATTATTTAATAAATTTGGTTTTGAAACCTAAGTTGGGGAGAGTAAAATGAGAAGTTATTAGAAACTTGGAAAAGTGAGTTTCTTATGAAAGGGTGAAAATTTGAAAAGAAACAAGAAAAAGAAATCACCCATGAAACCATAGAGCAACGAAAAAAAAAAGAAAAAAAAACAAAGAAATGCTCATGGTTGTGTGGATGTGGAAAGAAAAAGAAAAAGAAAAAGATAGGGATCAAAGAAATGGAAATTGTGTAGAGTTGAATCTTTGGGAATGCTCCCTTAGGATAGACAATTTGGTTGAATTCTCTTAATCATATCCTTTCTTGTAACCTAAGCCACATTACAACCTTTGAAAGACCTCTTGATTCTCATTTTTCACATGATTTGGTATTTGTTGTGATAACCGCATGATTTGAGTTGTTGTTGATTTAATTGCTTGGATGAGTGAAAGTAACCCTTCATGTTATTCATCATTATTATGATGTGTGTGTAAGTTTGATTCAATTTGGACATATTTGGCTTTGAATTCCTTGGAATGATTTTTGCACTCAACCATTTTCCTTATACATGTTTTGTCTAGAATTGAGATAGGTGGATTGAGAAATTGCCAAACACTTTTGAACCATTTGAATGTTCTAGGTAAATCCTTGTTTCAATCTTTTGTGTCATTGCTTTGGTTGTGAGGGTAGAAACTTTTGTTTAGGGACAAACAAAATGCTAACTTGGGGAGAGTTGTTAGGGACCAATTAGTACTACTTTTTATATCATTTTATTGGTCCCTTTTACAAAGTTTTGATGTAATTACAAACTTTTTATTCTTATTAATTCGTATAAATGCAATTACATTTAATTTATTTTGTTTTGAATAGTTATTTTACATTTCTATTAGTTTTGTAGAATTTTTGGATGAGAAAGCTTTTGGATTGCATCATCATAATATGGAAGATTTTGGATGAAGCTTGCAAAGCAAGGAAGCTGAGGCAACTTCAGTTCGCCCCGCGAACTGATTGAGGCAGCTTCAGTTCGCCCCGCGAACCCTGCGAATCCAGCAAGCTGATTTTGGGTCAAAAGTGTTGTTTTGAAGGCCAGCTGGTTTTGCCATTTTGGTGTCTGCCTTGGAATAGCTTTTCTGCTTTTGATGGAAATGATCAATTAAGGAAATGCCAACCCTTTTTGTAGAGAAAAATACATTATTTTAGGGCATTCATTCACTACTATTCACACATTGATATTGAGAGATTTTTGTAAGAGAGAAAACAGATTTTTTCTTCTTTAACTTTCTGCTTTGTAACAATGATGATGAGGAGCTAAACTCCCTTTTGTCAAGATTGGAGGTAGTAGCTATTCTCATATGTTTATGTATTCCATTTGATTTATATATATGATAAAGATTGTTGATGTATTGAATACTGTTTTTGCCCTAAGTTGAAAACTAGATTTGAGTAGTTGTCGAGAGAGATTATTTGAGTCTTGACCTAAAACAGATTTTTAAGTAGTGAATAAGTTGTAGAGATAGATTTATTCATTACTCTTCTTTGGTATTAAGCATTAAAGATTGCTATATTGATAGTTAGGTGGAGAGATCGTCTAAGGATCAATATAGTGATTATCACAATATCATTTAGACATAAATGACTTTGAGAGGATACTTGAACATCATCAATAATCTTGAATCTATTTATTTATCATAAGGAATCATAAGCATTTGAAATAGTGAACTCCAATCTTGCCAAGCTTTTATATTAGATTAAAACCATTTTACTGTTTTTAGTGACATTTACTCACAAGATAACTTTCCAACCATAACGATTTTGTTACGTTCTAAACTTACAACATTTGGATTATAGAACGGCGGTAATATCAACCAATCTCGGTGGATACGATATAAAAATATTTGCCGAAGATATACTTTTCAACAATAGACACGAAGCAGACCGGTTGATGACTGAGGTCCATGAGGGTTCATTTGGTACTCATTCCAATGGGCATGCCATGGCGAGAAAGTTGTTGAGAGCAGGCTACTATTGGCTGACGATGAAGTCTGACTGCTGCAAATATGTGAAGAAATGCCACAAGTGTCAGATTTACGCGGATAAGATTCATATTCCTCCGACACTTCTGAATGTGATTTCATCACCATGGCCTTTCTCTATGTGGGGAATTGACATGATTGGCATGATTGAACCGAAAGCGTCCAACGGGCACAGGTTTATTCTCGTGGCAATTGACTACTTAACCAAATGGGTTGAAGCTGCATCATATGCGAATGTGACCAGGCAGGTGGTCGTGAAGTTTATCAAGAATCAGCTGATTTGCCGTTATGGTATGCCAGATAAGATCATTACTGATAATGGATCTAATCTGAATAATAAGATGATAGAAGAGTTGTGCGCTGAGTTCAAGATTGCACACCATAATTCCTCTCCCTATAGACCCAAGATGAATGGGGTTGTTGAAGCTGCTAATAAGAATATCAAGAAGATTATCCAGAAGATGACAGTCACGTACAAAGATTGGCATGAGATGCTGCCATTTGCTTTGCATGGATATCGTACATCTGTCCGCACTTCAACAGGGGCAACCCCTTTCTCTCTTGTTTACAGCATGGAGGTTGTTCTCCCAGTAGAGGTGGAGATCCCATCAATGAGAGTCTTGATGGAAGTCAAGTTGACTGATGCTGAATGGATTCAGAGTTGTTATGACCAGCTGAATTTGATTGAAGACAAGCGATTGACTGCCATGTGCCATGGTCAGTTATATCAACAGAGAATGAAGAAAGCATTCGATAAGAAGGTCAGGCCTCGTGTATTCCGAGAAGGTGACCTTGTGCTCAAGAAAGTCTTGTCTTTCGCGCCCGATTCCAGGGGCAAGTGGACTCCAAACTATGAAGGTCCATATGTTGTCAAGAGAGCCTTTTCAGGCGGTGCTTTGATGCTTACAACAATGGATGTGGAGGATTTCACTCGTCCTGTGAATTCAAATGCAGTCAAGAAATACTTCTCCTAAAAAGAAAAACAGAATAGCTCGCTAAGTTGGAAACCTGAAAGGGCGGATTAGGCAAAAATGAGCGTCTCGGTGGGCAACCCGAAAGGGCGATCCAGGCAAAAATTAGAGACATGAAAAAAATGAATTTGCATCCCGCTAGATTGAGTACCTCACCCTGGGGCAATCTAGGAAAAAGTTAGGGATTTGGCAAGTAACTGCATCCTGACAAGACTTTTTGTTTCACAATTGTCTTTTCGTCAGAGATTCTCGCTCAGTCGTCGTCAACTGAAGCTTCAAATACATCAGATTCAAATTGGTAGAGAAATGGTCATTATGTTCAATGTAGCCCTCTTCCAATGTATATCACCGATTTCAAATTTGTACAGATCTATGGAGTCTTGCCATTTGCAGACTACCATTCCATCAAATAAATTTGAGCTTTTATCCAATTATTTGCACTCTTATTTGTTTCAATTCAACAAATGTTTTGCATGTTTTAATTGATAAAATGTCATTGTTTTAAACAAACAAAATTTTTCAAAATTGTTTTTAAACAAAGTGAACATTCACCATGATAAAAAGGATACTTAAGAATTTCTCAGTGCTCTCCCAAGGGTGGCATGATTTTCCAACAGGGTAAGACATTTGTTCATATTCCTGGCATGGTTGTATCCTCTTTCTCCAGATTGTTGTTGGGGCTTCTCCCCCAAGCAGAGCGTCTGTTGAGTTTCTCTCCCCAAGCGGAGTGCTTGTTGGGATTTCTCCCGAACGTGATTGTGTTCAGCAGAGCCTTTGTTAGGACTCTCCCCATCAAAGTACTTGTTGAGGTTTTCACCTCCCCTCCCTTCAGCAGAGCAGTGTTTCTTTCCTCCTCAGCAGTTGTGGTTTCCTTTTAGAAGGCTTAGTTTTGGTGGTTGATCCCCAGTTCTCCTTCTCTGCCTCAGATAAATCCCCAGTAGGTTTGTGGCATGGTGGATTGTATCTGTGATGATCCCTCCCCTACAGAGATTTGGTTGATTTTCTGATATCTCCGATCCCCAGTAGAGTTGCTTGTGTGGCAGAATCTACTTGTGTGATCTTTTCTCCCTCAGTGGATTAGTCCCCAGTGGATGTCGCTGACAGTATCGCCAGTATAGTTGCTTGTGCGGCCATGATTCTACTTGTGTGTTCTGTTTTCGTAGAAGTTCTTACCTACGCAGTGAGCTCCTGTTTCCCAGCTGAGGCTGATGATCCATCCTTGCAGAGATCTGGTTGTTTCCTGATCCCGGAAGATTGTTTGTTCTCCGGTGATCCTGGCTTTCTCTCCTGTGGTGTAGTACCAGGCATTTGATTCCTGGACCTATTTATGTTAGATATGTCTGTTTTGTCAGCATTCATCAAACATAAATCATGCATATTCATGCATATTTTCAACATTCAGATATTCATGTTGCATTACTTGCCATATATCTTTTATTTGTTGTCTCCTGCTAAGTGGTGATATAGATCTCTCCAGGCAGATGTCGGGTGTTTAATCTCTCGATATAGAGTCGGCCCCTTAAGCAGAAAGTGTCTGTCATTCCTTCTGCAGTTCCCCACTGAGATATATCCTCGTGGATGACGGCTGTTTCCGTTTCCTCCCAACACATATACATTGGGATGGGTTTTCCCTTTTGAGTTCTTTCCTCATTAGGACGAGTCTTGATTCAGTTTGCCTTTTTGGTTTGATCCTGAATTGGCCTTTTTCAACTGTCTTTTGTGATTCCCTGTGGAATAAATGAATAAATTGCACAGTAACCGACAATAGTTCATCTTATCCCCAGCGGAATCTTTTTGGCCTCTACCCAGTATCCGGTAGTTGTAAGTCCTATCTTTGTGGTTTTCTACCCAGTAACCGGTAGTTGTAAATCCTATATACCTTTTTCCCTCTTTGCGGAATCTGTGGTTGTTTAGCCAGAGATTGGTATTTGTGAACCTTTTGTTCCTCAGCAAGAGTCGGTGGTTTTCTATCCAATATTCGGAAGTCGTAAATCCTATTTTCTTGCTCTCCAGCAGAGTTTGTGGTTTTCTACCCAGTAGCCGGTAGTTATGAACCCTATTTGTTTTCCCCGTGCGGAGTTGTGATCCTTTTCGCTCCCCACGCAGAGGCTTTGGTCTTCTACCCAGTATTTGGTAGTTATAAATCCTACTTTTATCCCCTAGCAGAGGTAACCTTTGTCGTTCGTCCTGATTGATGGCGGATTTTGCGGTCTTCTACCCAGTATTCGGTAGTTGTAAATCCTATGTTGTTGTTGTCTCCTTAACGGAGTTTGTGCTTCCTTGTGGAATAGTTGGATAATTGCTCAGTAACCGGCAATCATTCATCTTATCCTCAGCTGAGTCTTTGGTCTTCTACCCAGCATTTCGGTAGTTGTAAATCCTTTGTTCTCCCCTGTGCAGAGTTAACCTTGTTGTTCATCCTAACCGATGACGGTTACTCGTCCGTGGTTTTCTACCCAGTATTCGGTAGATGTAATCCCCTCTTGATGGTTATCAATATCCAGTATTCGATGTTGATCTTTCCTCATCCTCTCCTGGGTAATTGCTATGAGTAAGCAATTGAATCCCCAGCATGTCTTCTTGTGGATAATTGTCGTATGCTAGCAATTTTATCCTCAGCGGGTCCTTTCACCGTTTTCCAGTGATTTGTTCCCTGGATCATTGATTTTTATCAAAGCATCCCCGGTGAGTCCTCTTTCATTTACCCGTTTGTTGGTAATGTCTATTGCTCCCTTTGATCGGTCATCATTATATACCTAGTTTTGGTATCCCGATGTCCTTTCTTTTCGGTTGATTTATCCTTTATTAACCCAGTAACTGGTTGTGGATAATCTTCCATGCGAGTATACTATCCATGTTCTGACGGTAATGGATAATATATCTCATGCACTCTTCAGTCGAAGTCTGTTGTGTTTCCCCAGTCGAGTAAGATTCGTGTTCTCTTTGCGGAATCGAATATTCTTTGCTATCCCTTTTTTGAGCGTATCTCCCAGTAACCAGTGATATGTTTCCTGGATAATTGTTGTATGCTTGCCATTTATCCCCAGCGAGTTATCTTTCGTCTACCATGTTGTTGTTGGTAACGATTGTTTCTCTTTTCGGTCGATCACCTATTATATACCCAGTAACCGGTATCCATGGTGTTCCTTCCATGCGAGTATATTATCTATGTTCTGATAGTAATAGATAATATATCTCATGCGAGTATACTATCCACGTTCTGACGGTAATGGATAATATATCTCATGCACTCTTTGGTTGAAGTCTTTTATCCTTCCCCATTTGAGTAAGATTCGTTTTCCCTCCCGTCGCGGAGTCGAATATCCATCCTGTAAGTCGATTTGCTTTTTCAAGCCCTCCTTTCGGATGATGAGTGTTTTGGCAGTAAAAACCAATTCACGTTTTCGGTTGGTCACCTATTATATACCTAGTAATCGGTATCCCTAGTGTTCCTTCCTTTCTGCTCCCTGTTATGACCTTGGTCCCCTGCGGAGAAAATTTTCCTGAGTTGACGTACCTTGTTCAGGTCTTCCTCAGATGTTGTGGTTGATTGATATCTCTCACCCTTATACCTGTCTTAGATATTCATTCTTCCTGAGCTTGAGTAACCGGTGTTCAGATCACATGTCTCTCTGAGCTTGTTACCCAGTAACCGGTAACACCTCACCCCTGTTGTTTTCCCCTGGAGAGTCTTTGATAGACATTTCCCCAGCGGAATTTTTGTTGTGATTTACCCTTTTGCTGTATTGGCGTTTTCTCCAATATATGCAATTTTCCCTGGCAGGGAGGTTCTGTGTGAATCTTTTCCCCAGTCCGAGTCCGGATTTTCATCCGAAGTATCCTTTGTGGATAGTTTTGCTGTGTTGGTGTTTTCCCCAGCACACGCATCTTTGAGTCAGTTTGAGTCCTTTACTTCCCAGTGAGGTCTCCAGTCGCGTGTCCTGCTCACGCAGTGACAAGTTCTCTTTTCCCCTAATTCAGAGTCGTGCCCTGCTCACGCATTCTTTTCTTTTTCTTATCCCCATAAGAGTCCCGTTAGAGTCTCTGTTCCTGGTTGGTGTATTACTCCAATGGACCATCTTTTTCTTCTTGTGGACGTATTCCCCATAGTATTTGTTTTGCATTCATACATTCGCATCATGAGGTCTCTTAGGGACCAAAATTTGTCTCATTATTGTTATTTAAGCCCATTCTACCGCGTCGAGACGAAGATTTTAACCTTCACTTTTCCGGGTAGAATGACCTTAAATAGGGGCATCTGTAAGACCCCAATTTTGTCCCTAAGATCCCTCATGGCATCATAGCAGCATTGCATAGCCTCAAGGATCATTGGACACCTTACTTCCTTCTTTGTGGGTGGGATCTTTCTTGAGAGTGATTCTTGATCACCAAGCATTGCTTGCATTTGTATATCATTGCTTTTCTTTTAATCACTAACCAAAAATGTACAAAAATATGTCATTAACCTTTGTTACTTGCAGCTTAAGCAGTCAACAGGTCAAGGCAATCAAGTGAATCCTTTGTGCAAGAGATGAGGTTTCCATTCAGATATGGATCATGTGATCATTATTTTGAGCTTATATGAGCTAGAGGTTCATTTTGGAGTAAATTCCCAAGTGGTTGAGGCTCAGGTTCATTAGAATAATTTCAGGTCATCTAAAGGCCAATGCAGTCAATTGAAAAGTCAACTGTGGGTTTTGAGTGTGAGAATTGAGTTTCTTCATCCCATTCATGTCCAAATCATGCTTATTCATCATACCAAAGATCAAGGTTGAAGAATTTGAGGTCAAGTCAAAAGTTTCCAAAAATGGAAAGTGACCTATAATTTCAAGTTTCCAAAAATGGAAAGTTTTTGGACCAACTTCAACTCAACTTTCCAACATCAAAGAAGCTTCAAATGAAATTTTGTCCAACATGAAAGTTGAAGATATATCTCTCCCATTTCCAAAAAGTCCAAGATCATGAGCATCTGATGAATGGGTGAGGAGATATGATCAAATCATTGCCAAGTGTGCATGGAACTTCAAAAGGCCATAACTTTTGATTCATAACTCCAAATTGAGTGGCTCTTCTTGCATTTTTCTTCTCATGACATGAACTTCCCAAATCAATCATTACATTGCATGAAAACTCATCACATGATCATATGCATATTCATACCTATTTTGGAGGGAATTTTGCAAATTCAAAATTGGTGCATCATGGGCACAAATCACCATTGCCATTGTGTTTATTAGAAGTTTTTAAGTAAAAATGATCATCCATTTAACACTGTTCAAGTCCAATTCTCCATGCACCCTCCAATTTTCAAGTTTTGGTCACACACCTTATTTTTCACTTAATCACACTTAACCATGTTTAATTTTAATTAGAAGGTGATTAAGACATCATATATATACCATAATCATAACAGAATTTGGGGATTTTCACCATTTCTAGATCCAAAACTCAAGTTCCCTCCATTTTTTCTCTCAACCAAAACTTGAAAAATCTTCAAAGAACCTTGCTATATTCTTCCATATCCTTGTTCTCTGGTGTGGATTTAGTGCAGATCAAGCTTTGGATTGTTGAATTCGTGTGGAAATCAAGCATGGCAAGTTCATGAAGGTGAAGATGGAAGTTGATTGTTGAGCTGGATCTAAGCCATTACAAGCCTCAATTACTGTACAAAGCTTCAAGATAACATCTCAGGAGTTGATTTGGATCATTTGGAGCTTCGAATCGTGCATTTCCAAAAACTGCTCTTCAAGAGGTTCAGTTTTCGAATCTCATAATTCTTCAATTCATTGACATGTTAGTGTAGAGCTTGGAATGATGTTTCTGCTGATGCTTTTAGAATTGAAAATGATGAATTATTGAGTGAGATACGTGTGATTAAAGTTTTGTGCATCAAATTTATTTTGCTCGATTCTCTCTGTTCATGATGAATTGATGTGAAATAATGCTTGATTTGTAATCTCCATAACATGAGCTTTCGTTTGGTGTCACTTTTATTAAGTTCTGGAATTTTTTTGGTTGAATGCTACTGTGCAACCACCGTCTTCACGAGGAAGACGGTTGTTTCCGCCTGGGACGCCGCCGTCTGGTTATGGATAAGGCTCCTAGGGTTTCTTGCCACGCATGTCCGCTTGTTGGCCAATTGATTGGCCCAGGCTTCGCTGACCATTTCCACATAAGCCTTTGACTGCCACTGTAGCGCCACATCATTTAAGTGAAGCTCTGCGTTTTGGGCGCTACCTAGTTCGATCCTTGCTCACGACATTTTGGCATTTTATTTTAGTTTTTAGCGCATTTTAGTTGCAACGTGGTTCGAATCCTTCTGGTGCCATATTTTCAAACTAATTTCCATGTTCTCATTTCCCTCCAAATTTCATATGTACATGATCATTTTGATCTCAAATATTTCTTCCAACTTTGAAAATGCATATTAAATTGAAAAATGATCCAAATAATTCCATTCTTTTTTCTACTTGATCCTTAGAATGTCTTCTATTTTATGGTGTTGATTTATGAAATTGTGCATGGCTGGATTTTGAATTGTGTTAGGATGATTGAACATGTGTGCATATGTGACCTTGCTCCATTCTTCCTATTGTGAAATGCTTGATATTGATCCAAATGCCATAAAATTTTACATGATTGTTCCTAACATGTTGATGGATGTTTGAGGCTTGATTGTGCATTTTTCTCATTTGCCATTTCTGTTTTATACACATGTTTGTATGGTGTGACAATGTGTGTCACACAATTGGATGCCTTGCTTGTGCAATTTTATTTCCATATCAAATGAGCTTCTCTGTTTATGATTTTTGGTATGATGATTGTATTGGATGTGTTGTATGTTCATAAAAAATTTCATAATTGTTTGAATCATTTCTGTTTTGATTTGGAATTTTCATTCTCAATGTCCAAATGTATGCTTTGAATTTGCCTTTGTCTTCTCTTGCACATGAAATGGATTTGCTCAATACTTTTGATTTGGTCCTTTTTAGGACATGTTCATGATTGAATAAACATGCTTTGTGTTGAATATTGCTTGCTGTTTTGACTTTTTTCTCCACCTTTGACCCTAGGCTTTGACCTAGGGGTTGGAACTCACATTTGAGCTTTGAATTTCTGGTTCAAGCATCGAATATCCATGATTGAGGTTGCCTCATCATTTGAGTGTTGATATTTGCTATTGATTGCTAACATTTGGTTGTTTTGTAGGCTTTGATGATTGCTCACTTGAGTTGTTTGGCTTACATGTTGTATATTGGGATTGTCTGTTTGTTGTTAACTGTTGTCTGTTTGTCTGAACACTATACTGATTGTTTGGTTGTTTGCACAGGTACTTTAGTAGCTTTAACTCATTATTTGAGTTGCTTTGCTTTGCTTGTGGTTGGCATACCACTTAGGTATTTTTCCTTGATCTCCATGTAGTCTGGAAGACCTGCTGTTATTGGTAGGCACCTGTCTAAAGCCCTCCTTAAGAGGCCATGTTCTTGTTTGTTTATATTTGTGCCAAGCAGGTTAAGTCCTCTTAAGAGGCAATTGGCAGATACAAGGGATGTGCAATCCATCCCCTGCTATTCAGTTTGAGTCCTTCATCTTGCTCACACTGTGTGTTGATGCAATTTGAATAAAAACCCAAAATCTTGTATATAGAGTCAGTCATTGTGGAATAGAGTTCCTCATTCTGGACTCTCACACATTCTATTGATTCAAGCTTTCCCAGGCCAGGGATAAGAGCTATGAGGTCTAACCCTCATCTCCCATTTCATCTGCTCACCCTAACTCTCAATGTTAGAGGTTAAGAGCCTGACTACCCATTCCAGTATTTGGCTTGTTTGTCGAGGTTGATATGACCCCTTGACTAAAGCTCAACCTTGCTTGAGCCTATTGATTGTGTATAGTGTGTGATAATTGATTGCTTGTTTGCTTATTTATCCATCTGTGCATAATTGTTGGAGTGTGCCTCTGTGCATTGTTTCCATCTTTGAGCATTAATTGTATATCATTTCATGATCATTGTTCATACTTTGTGACATTTTGTTTTGTCCATTGAGGAGTCAATTGTAAGTCCAGCTATTGGAGTTTGTTTCCTGTGATCTGGTAGGAGTTGGAACTAAGACCATTGATTGGCATTCCATTTCCTTGGAGTCGAGTGTAAGACCATTTATTGGCAACTTGTTTCCTCTTGCTTATTGCATTTGTTTTCTTTGCTTTGTGAGGCTAGTGTAAGTCCATTGATTGGCATCTGGTTTCCATCTTTGTTTTGTGGAGGTGGATGTAAAACCATTGATTGGCACTCCATTTCCTATTTTATTTTGTCTTGTGAGGAGTCAGGTGTAAGACCATTGATTGGCTATCTGTTTCCTGTGATCATTTTGTGGAGTCAAGTATAAAACCATTTATTGGCAACTTGTTTCCTATTTTGTTTCTTGTTGTGGAGTTGGATATAAGACCATTAATTGGCCATCTGTTTCCATCTTTAATTTTGAACCTTGCTCATTTGCTTTGTGCTTGTTGCCTATTCCAAAGGAATCACTTGGATCATCTACATATGATCTCAAGAGGTGAACTCCTAAGAAGTTTTACTCTCCACTCTCCCACCTTTTTGTTCTTTAAACTTCCATTTGTATGTTAACCCAAACCAGAAAATTTTGTGCAAACATTTTCATCTGTTTTCAAAACTAGAAACCTAGGCATTATGCCTTTGATTCTCAAATCTCATTTTCACAATACTTCTTCTGAATTGAATCTAATGTCAATTTTGACCATTTTTGTGAATACTCTAATTGGTTAATTTCACTCACTCAATTGTTTTTGTGGCCCTTGTCCACTTCTTGATAAGTTTTCATACATTAGCCATAGATCTCAATTATCTTAATGGTTGATATGAATCTCACCATTTGTCCTTAGTGATTGAATTGTAAGACTTCCTTGCTTATTATAGGGCATGGTCCCTCACTAGCAAGTTGAAGCTGCTCTCACATGGTGGACTTGTGGTTGTATAGGTTGAGTTTTCTCCCATGGATAATGAAAGACCTTAGGGCTTTTGTTTAAAATAAATTCACCCATCTTTTTGGAAATCTTTTAGCCGAACTACGAGGTTTTGATCCTGTAAGGGTACGTAGGCAATGGATCTTTCCATCCAAACACAAAAATAATAAAAATTGTATATTCTTCTCTCCTCCTTTCAATCAATGTTTGCACAAAAATATTTCATAAACAAATAATTGATACAACAAGTTGTGAAAAGGGTTCCCTAGGAGTACCTAGGATGCATTGGGTGCCTAACACCTTCCTTTTGCATAATTACCCCCTTACCCAGATCTCTGTACCCTTTTTATTAGTTTTCTTTGTAAAACTTCTTAGGCTTTTGTTCGCTTTCTAGCCATTCCTTTGGATAAATAGAAGTGCGGTGGTGACTCTATCTTTGTATGCTTTGCTTTTGATTTAGTCAATAAATCATAAAGTGATGAATACACCGCTACAGGTTGTACCAAAAGATATCATCATTAGTGAGAGACATAAGTCTCGTGGACCACCGTAGACATCCTTTGTTCTCCTTGAAGGCGACCATTTGTGGCAAGTGCGAAATAAATCACTTGTACAACAGAGGCAAACAACACACAATGGTACCACCACCCTTTGCATTCCTCATATGCAAAGAAAAACAAGTGTCACCCAACAGAGTAGGAACGAGATTAAGAGTAGAGAAAATCCTAATAGCATTCATATCCACAAACTTGCCGATGTTGGGGAATAACACTAGCCCATAGATGAGAAGTACAAATATGGCTTCAAAGGCGTCCTCACTCATGGCCTTCCCATATAAGGTAGCTTGAGCAATGAGAAACTCAGAAGGGAGACCTTGAATTCCACCTTTGGTAGTCATATGAGCACCCACAATAGATTCATCTATATGCAACATATCAATAATCTCTTGAGAAGTAGGAACTCTCTACAAGCCACTGAACAGCAACTGATCTAGAATAGGTATACCCACAAGATAGGCATACTCCTCAAGCGTAGGCAGAAGTTGAAAATCTGGAAAAGTGAAGCAACGATACAAGGGATCATAAAACTGCACCAATACGCTTATCAGACCTTCATCCACCTGAGTAGCAAGAATAGACAGAAGCTTCCCATGACGAGGCTTGAACTCCAAGGGATCTATTACATAGGATGTCAAACTCGTTAATTCTTTCAAGTCGAGTTGTCTGAAACTGTACTTCTTTGTATTCCTTCTTTGTCTTTCCATGTCTGAAAATTTGCAAATAGACCTCTTAAGTTCCTTGAAAATTTTCTCATTGTTGATGATATGGATGTATATGGATGTATGAATGCATGGATGCAACAATCACACTCAAGGATCAAGCAAAGCACACCACACAAAGGTCATGGGATAGATCAAGTCATCCTTAATATCAATCATCCATTTTGGTGGATTATGGTTTACACCTTATCAACACCTAAGTTCCATTTATATTAAGGATATACAAGAACGGATCAACCATGAATCAAGGGTTTGTTGCAAGTCACGAGCATGGAGTCTCGGTTAAGAACCACCCAAAGGGAGTGTACTATGGTTAAACCTGCCAGTGATGTTCTACGAGAGGTTCCCGTAGTCATCATCCCATCTTTCGGATATTATCGGATAAACGACTAATCATATTCCAAAAATATTCTCAATAGAGACTCTTATGAGCGTAGTACCGCATAACAATCGTATCAAATCTTACACTTGAACGACTTTCGCACTACGTCCTAAAAAATAGGCCAAGATGGGCTTGGTAAACTAAGGTTCTTGGCTTCTAAGGTCTATATTGGAAAGAGTAATGCCTAACCATAACTACTCGTGTGACATTATTGACCCCAACATGACCTCCACCAAGTGAATGGGCTTGCAAGTCAACTTGCTAAGGAATAACTCCACACAAGTCAACAAGACTATGCCATTCTCATATCCTAAGTGCACTCAAGTTCGAGTATAGAACTCATCTCACAAAGATCACCAAGCATATGAGCAATTAATATATCAAGCAATTCATACATTACAAACAATACAGTCATCCCAAATTTGCACAAAAATATGTCACAAATAATATAAACAATACAATACAACAAATGCGAAAAGTAGGCAAAACCCACTAGGAAAATTATGATCCCCAGCAGAGTCGCCACTTTTCTGTAGTGGGATATTCGTTACCTTTAGATTTATTTACTAAATCAAAAGTAAATCGTACAATTCGAGTCGCCACCGCACTTCTATTTATCCAAAGTAAAGATTAGAAAGTGAACAAAAACCGAGAAGTTTTATCAAATCAAAAACTAATAAAAATGTCAGAGATCGGGGTAAGGGGGTGGGTTATGCAATGGGAAGGTTTTAAGTACCCAAACATCCTAGGTACTCCTAGGGAGCCCTTTTCACAATTGTTGTAAGGTAGGTTGGTATTTGTGAAAATTGTTTGTGCAAACATGATTAGGGAGATGAGAGAAGAACGTACAAATTATTTACAATTTTTGCGTTTGAATGGATAAACCCACTGCCTACGTACCATCTTAAAAAAGATTAGGATCAAAAACTCATAGTTCGGGATAAAAATCTCAAAATAAGTTGGTGAATTGATTGGTCCAAAAGCCTTAAGGTCTTTAGTTATCCAAGGGAGAAAACTCAACCTAAAACAACAAATTCACCATGTGAGGATAGCTTCAACATGCTAGTGAGGGGTTAACCCTATAATAAGCATGGAAGTCTTATTGTCCATCACTAAGGATATAGGTGAGTATTATATCAACCTCAATGATAACTCAAACCTAATAGCTAATGTTTATGAAAAGCTTTGATAAGAAGTGGCCATTGAAACCACAAAACAATTTAATTTGTTGTATTTACCAATGGAAAGTATTTACAAAGTATGGTTAAAGTTGACTTAAGGATTCAATTCAAAATAAGTGTTATGAAAAGAAGTTTGAAAAAAAAATCAAAAGCATAGTGCTTAGGTTTCTAATTTTGAAAGCAAATGTTAATGTTTGCACAAAAGTTTTGGCTTGGGTTAGAGTGGAGGGAAGAAGAAGACTGGCTAAGGTCCTAAACATACAAAGATGAAGGAAGAGAAATAAAACCACAAATGGAGTTCCCTTCTTGAGATCATAGTGATGATACAAGTAGCTCCCATCCTTTGGAATAAGCAAGCAAATAAGCAAGTAACTCAAGCAATCAATCACATAACAATCAAGCTCCAAGGAATCTTCCAATGGCTTTTGTATCTCTCACTCTGGATGCTCATGACAATGGTTCTTCAATTTGGCTCAAGTTGGAATCCCTAGCAAAAGAACACACACATCAAAAAGTTCTATAATACAAACAAAGAATGGACAAGAGGAAGTTTAGAAATTAGGATCCTTTCAAGTTCATCTTCAAGATTAAGCATTCTAAAGGCATGAGGCCTAGTTGCTCTTTGACATTATTTCTTCTTTTATAGCATTCTAAAGGCATGACGCCTAGTTGCTCTTTGACTCCAGTTTTTTGCATAGGGAATGTCCTAGAATCTAAGTCCTTTTTGTCCATTTTGTATTTGGTTCACAATAATAAAAAAAACACAAGCACAATAGTATATACACAATTATGTGCTCAAGTGAGCAAAAGGCAAATTGCATTAACATAAACATGAGCTCAAGTGAGCAAAGAGCAAAAGCAAATGAATAATATGTACACGATATTAAATTGCATAAAGTAAATTGCAAGAATTAAATGACTTGAATTAAAAGTTAATGGTCAATAGTTAGTGTTAGTGTGCCATAAGGCAATTTAGCGCTATGTTAAGCAATCGTAAGTGGACTAATGTAGTAGTCACACCTATCTAAGGCCGGTCAATAAAAATATAGGCAACAAACAACAAGTTAGAGACCTTGACTAGTAAACCAAGCTCCTACAACTTGCCATGCCAAAAGAAAAGAAGGATGATCTTGTATTTGATTTAGGTTTTTTGCTTGATCAAGAAGCAACCTATCCTTAATGCAAAGCCATTGACTTGATCTATGATCAAGATGAATTAGATTTGAACCAAGGAAGGTTAAACCTCCTATACATCAAGGCTAACCACCAATCTTTAACTCATTGATCAAAAGAAAAAGATGAAGAAGAAGATGGATAAGAATGTACATTAATTGAACTTCAAATGAAATAAGTGAAATGCATTGACCAAAGATAGATGGAATCAAGGTCAAACAATAGTAAACAGAAGCAAAATGAAACTTAAAGGTCAAGAATCAAATAAAATATTTTTTGGTATTTTTCAAAATTAAAATAATACTTGAATTAAAATAATCAATTAAAGGTCAAACTTCAAATCCATTTCAAATCAACTTTGAAAAGTCCAAATGGGATCCTAAGTTCAACAAGGTCAAACAATAGTAAACAGAAGCAAAATGAAACTTAAAGGTCAAGAATCAAATAAAATATTTTTTGGTATTTTTCAAAATTAAAATAATACTTGAATTAAAATAATCAATTAAAGGTCAAACTTCAAATCCATTTCAAATCAACTTTGAAAAGTCCAAATGGGATCCTAAGTTCAACAAGGTCAAACAAAGTTTGACAAAAAAAATTCAGCATTTTTAGAAACCAGAAACTATTTTTAATCAATTAAAAATGAATAAAAAATAACCTAATTGAACTAAAATCTCAAATAAATATCAAATCAATTAATAAATTGATGAGAATATTTTTCATAGATCTATCATCATTCAAAGAGGTTAAGAAAATAGTTTTATATTTTTTGAATATTGGAAACTATTTAAAATGAATTAAAAATAACCAGAAAAGAGAAAATTCACAAAAAATATCAAATGATAAAATAAAAAATATTAAAAATCATTTTTAGAAACTAGAAATTAAAAGGTAAATAATGTTATTGGTCCCATATTTTTTGGAATTAAAATGAGAGAGATATGATTTTTTGAAATAAAAGGAAATAAAAGAAAATAAAAGAAATTGAAATCAGAAAATGGAAAATGGGAAAATATCTGGCGCGTTGGATCCAGTCTCATTAATTGAGCTGGCACATCCAAAGGTTGTGGCATGCACGCGCATCATGGACCTAAGTTAGCTGAATCACAGGTACACCCACCGGCGACGCTCGGTTGGACTGCGGAATCACGGTCTCTTGTCTTTGGGCTAAGGCACGCAGCTCCTCTTGCCCTTGGACAACACCCTGCATCATCGTCATAAACTGGGCCATGTTCGCCCTCATCTCAGCTAATTCTGCCTGAACCTGGTCCATACTTCTCTGTTGATTGAGTCTGGTTGAATACCGGTGCGGTCTTCGATCAGCTATCCTGCCTGACACAGGAACCAGAGTGAGAAGTCGCGAGCAAGAACACCTGTTATGCAATATGATATGAGTATGATGCTAATGCATATGATGCACATGATATGTTTATTTCTCAGGCATTCAAAGAGCTTGATTCATCTTCGAAAGATGGCAACCTGCAACAAGAACAACACAGAAGCACAGGAACAACATACACAAGAGCAAGGAGTACAGAGTGAAACCAACAATCTCATCTATAAATCAGCAACATGGATCATACAACAACGTCAACAAAGATCCAAAGGATAAGAGTACAACAGATGAATCCCACCCAACAAGCCTGGGGGTGATTCTCAACATAAACATCAGGAATACAAGCTAAGACAAACGACTTCCAGGAATGAGAGTCTTCAAGTAGTGACACTGGTCTATCAACAGGTCACACTCTGAACATTCTGGCAAGGGAGTGATCTTCTCCTTCAACTGTCTTCTAAGCTCTACAACTTCTGCTCCGAGTTGGTTCTCTGATGCATGTCTCAGGTCAACTTCCTTCTTCAACTGGATGTCTTTGTCTCTGAGTTGCTTCTCCAAGTTTCTGATCTTCTTCTGATAACTGGCTTCAATTCTCTGCAGCCTCAAACACTCTCTGTGCTCTGCATTCAGCAAGTTCTCCATCTCTTCATAAGATCTCTTCTTGCTCCTTACTCCACCAGCATCTATACTCTGGAGGTCTCTGAGTTGATGAGTCAAGTTCAACCTATTAGCTTTGGCTTGGTACAACTCCATCTGGGCATCTTGCTCTTTCTCCTTCAATCGGCGATTCTCCATCAGGGCTTGCTTGTACTGCTCAGCAGGTACGTTCTCATCAAGAATCAACGGTGGTTGCACTTGCAACGGATTCATCCTATCATAGGGCAACAACAAAGTTTCCACTCTCTTCTTCACCCAATCAGTGTAATCGGTCATAGCAATGGCAAACTTCTTCCATAAGACAACTCCATTCTTAACACCAATAGACTTCCAAGCTCTTCCTATCTGCTCCAACCCAACAGGGTCGCTTCGCTTCTCAAAGTACACACTCTCAACTATCTCAGCTTCAAGTGGTCTTCTATTCATCACGAACCCCAACTAGCGAAGAGAAAGAACCGGGTTGTAATTGATGCAACCCTTAGTCCCTACAAGTGGCACATTCCGGAATGCTCCACAACTCATAATGACATCCCGCACATCCATCCGGTAAGACTGCCATCTGATATCATATGAAGTAAGAGACATAACCCTCTGAGTCCACTTATGAGTGCTCTGAGCATCTACAAAAGGTCCACTGACTGGCAGGAGAGACATGAACCATCTGAGCAAAAACGGGAGACAGCACCTGATAGCTCCACCCTTACCATGCCTACTGTGAATAGCATAATAAGTGTCAGCTAACAGAATAGGAACCGGGTTTCCTCCGAGAAAGATGATGACTGCAGCATAGTCCACAAAGTTGGGCATACTCGGAAACAAGACAATCCCATAGATCATGACGGCTAACTGAGCATGAAAAGCTTCCCAATTCCCCTTCTCTGCTTCTTCTCTAGCTACCCTCAACATAAACTTTAAAGGCAAACCCACAACATCCCCACTGGATCTCCAATTATCACTGACTTCTTTGATACCCAAATGGAGAGCTCTGGAGACACATCTGAAATCAACCTCTTTAGGCACGTCCAAGAAAGGAACCTGATACCGGATACGAACATTCAACAGAATGGAGTACTCCTCGAGAGTAGGCGCCAACTGATAATCCTGAAAAGTGAAGCATCGAAGCTCTGGGTCGTAGAACTGTAGAAGAGTCTGCAAAGGCACTGGATCAACTACCATCTTCAACAGCGTCAGAATATCCCCATACTGATCAACAAACCCCTTCTGATTATCACTGGTCACAAAGTTGCTCAACTCTATCAGAGACGTCAAGGGCTCACGGTGAAAATTGTAGGAACAAGTCTTCCGCTTCGGCTCTGGGACTGTTGCCATCTCTATCAGTGAATAGACTCTGGAATGTACCTGAGAAATGATATGCATGCAGATATTAGCTTTTTTCTCTTTTTCTTTTTTCAATTCTTTTTCATTGCGTATCTTTTGAAAATAAACATGCTATGATGCACATGATGCAGACAAGACTGGCAGGCTGTGCATCTCGGAACACAGGATCGAAGCTTCGGCCTGAACTTGGAACCGCAATTCATCTGAAACCCAAAGTCATCTGATAAACTGTCATCTGAAGAACCAAGAGTCACCAACAGAATCACAAGTCACCAACAAGTCACCGATAAGTCACCAACTGTACCTGTAATAATGATCATTCCTTTCCCACTCACGGGTGTCATCTAGGCCAGGCTAAGGTCGAGAGAAACGCAGCATAAATAACCTTTCACAGAATATCATCATATACACACCCGAAGTATGTAACGATAATATCCCATCAGGGTCTGAACTGCTCGTGATATCAATGTTCCGCTAAGTGGCGCATACCACCCGCTTCCCACGAATCACTCTATTCCTAGGTTTCCTGGATTTCACTCATAGCCTGGGTATTGGGCCTTTTACCTCGAGTAACTCCCACCCCCACAGAGAAACACATCACAGCCAGCACAGATGAATATGAATGAATGCAAACATTAATGCAAACATAAATGCAAACAATGAATAAATGAATGCAATAAATAACAGCAAACAGCAACCAAAACCCTAACCTAGAGAGCGCTAGGAGAGACTCACTTAGGGAAGATGGACCAGCAAGAGGTCAACTTCTCTTTGTCCCCAACAGAGTCGCCAGCTGTCGCATTACGTGAAAAACCGGCGGGAAAATGAAACAACAGAGCCGCCACCGTGCGTTATTTATCCCAAAAGAGGGAAAGGAAACGCTCGAAGTAAACCTGGAAAAGACATGGTCTCGCGACCAAAGAGATGGGATCGGGAGTCGGTTATGCGAAGGGAAGGTATTAGCACCCCTACGCATCTGTCGTACTCGACGGGATCCACGCACAAAAGGAAGGATAAAGGTTGCTAAAAACTGCTCAAACAAACATCAAACACTGGCTGAAAGAGAAACGACAAAAGAAACTAACTCGGCAGGATATCGCATCCTGGGCCTACGTAGTCTGTCAGGCACAGACATCAGAGTCGACGTAGTTCGGGACTAGGGGAAACGTGCTCGCTAGGATGTCGCATCCTATGCATACGTATCTTCTCGGACTAGAGAAGAATCAGAGCACCCGTAGCTCGGCTAACGCACGCCAAACAAAACCACATAGGAAACCGACTGCCAATCGCTGGACTTACGTCAAACTCCACACAAAACAGGCAAACATGGAAACCGAACGCCAATCGCTGGACTTACATCAGACTCCGAACCAAACACGCACACACTTGAAACCAAATGCCAATCGCTGGACTTACATCGGACTCCAAGCACACAACAAGAGGATACATAATGCCAATCGCTGGTCTTACATCCATCTCCTAACACACACAAGAGACAAAACAAAAAGGGCGCCCGGAGAGATCAGCTCATCTCCTGCCTACGTACCTCATCTGGTATGAGGATCAGGGCGATGTAGTTCCCCTCGCAGGGACAAAGGACTAGCCTAACCAGATACAAAGGGAGACACAAACTACTAGGGAGACTACGACTCGAGCCTAGAAGTTGTCATGCATATCATCCCTAAGTTAAGGTTGCTATCTAACTTGCACAGGGAGCAAGCTATCCTAAACAGCACAGGCAAAGCACACAAATAGCACACATTATATACAAACAAAGTGGGCTCACACAAGGTTAGGCTGTGAAACACAAGCCAACTGGAATCGGGTGAAGTTAGCTCTTAACCCTAACATTGAGAGTTAGGATGAAGCAGATGAAATGGGAAGTGAAGATAAGACTTCACAGCTCTTATCCCTGGCCTGGGAGAGCTTCAGACAAATGAAAGTGTGGGAGTTCAGAAAGTTGGAACTCTTCTCCACATATGACTGACACAACAAAGATCTTGGGTTATTATCCACAATGCATCAACATAAGGTGTGTGAGCAAAGGGATGACTCAACTGAATAGCAGGAGATGGATTGCACATCTCTTTTATCTGCCAATTGCCTCATAGAGGACTTTTCCTGCTTGGCACAAACATAAACATACACAAGCATTGCCTCTTAAGGAGGGCTTCAGACAGGTGCCTGCCCAAGTAACAGGACAGGTCTTCCAGACTACATGAAGTCAGTGAATTATACCTCTAATGGTTAAGCAACCAAGCAACAGCACAAAGCAAGTTCAAAAGAACTTTAGCAACTAATGTACCTGAAAACAATCTAACTCAGTCAGTACACAACTCAAAAAGTCAAACAGACAATCCAACAGTCAACAGTTATAGTCAAACAGACAACAAGCAAGGCAACCATGTGCAAGGCACAAGCTCAACTCAAATGAGCTAAAAGCAACCTACAAAACAAATCAATGTTAGTCAACATCAACCAATCAAACCAATTCAAGCAATGTGAATCAATCTCCTCAAGGCCATATGCTTCTTATCCTGAAAACAAAGCTCCAACATAAGCACAAACCACTAGGACAAGGCCTAGGGTCAAAGGTGGAGAAATAATCCAAAACAGAACATGAAAATTGACATGAATCAAGCTCAACCAATTAAGAACAACATCCAAAAGGTCTCATGTCATTATCATCAACCAATTTCATTTCACAAATCAAATAAGGCAAGGTATGCAAATTGAAAGCTCATTGAAGCAACAGAAGGAACAAATGCACATTAATTCAAAAATGATTTAATAAATCCCAAGAAAAATCATGGCTAAACAGAACACATCACATGATCATCATACCAAAAATCAAGGCATTTGGACAAGTGAAAGCATGGAAAATAAATTCCATAAGTCAAGGTAAGCACAAACAAGCTCATATGAGGCACAATTTCCTACATCAACTTAACACAAGCCTAAAACAGAATTGACAAATGATAAATGTCTCAAACCAAAGCCACAATAAGCTTCAATGTGTCTAGAAACAATGTGCAAAATTTCAAGTTCATATGATACACAACCAGCATTTCACAAATCATTGAAGTTCATGACTATCCAAAAGTCCACAAATGGTCATCCAGAAAGAAAGATCTCAAACAAATCAAAAATCAATCCAAAAAATCCACAAAACTTCATGATCAATCCTAACATCCAGAAGAAGCATCATGCAAAACATCACATCAATTGGCATTTATTTGGCATGGCAAAGAAAATCATCAAGTTGAACAAGCAATGGTGTGACACACATTGTCACACCTACATTAACCAGACCATATCTCAACAACCAGAAATTCTAAAAATGCAAACTCAACACCAAAAGGTCCCTAAAGATGTCTAGTTTAAGCATGAAAAGTTTCAAAGGCATTGGATTAAAATCCATCATTTCACAGAGAAAATGGCAAGGTAGGTCAAGAAAACACACATGTGAACAATCCCTAAGCCAAAATATTTTTTAACCGTGCACAATTCTTGGAAAAATAGTCATAAAAAACTAGAAATCATAAGGATCAACATGCAAAAATTCCCAGGTCATTTGGATCATCCATCAATGAGTTATGAATTTTCTAAGTGAATGGAAAAATAAAAACACATGAACAAGGCATAGCATGAATGGATAGAACAACATGAACAAAATGCAAAAGGCCAATTGGAAATATCATGCGCCCATAATCGAACGGAGGAGACTTTTGAAAGTGGCGCGTTTCTTAATGAAACGCACCGTTTTATTAAGTCTATTTGGCACGGGCAAGCAGCGTGAGCCAATCATAACGCCACGTCAAGCTGAGTTGGACCACTGCATGGTCTTAAACACGAAATTACATGCAACCAGCGGTGAAACGGATCAAATACAGTTCTGGACAAGAAACCCTAAGATCTTCATATAGATTCATCGTGTTCTTGAGCTCAAGAACACATATGTCCAGAAACTGAAAATAACTACATCATCTTGTAGATCTTTCCACGTACATTAACATGCTATGCTCAATTTAACCTAACTCTCACTAACATGAATGGATCGAGCAAGAGAAGTTTTATCCATCAAACTTAAAGTCACAATATCTAACTCATTTCTCCATGGAAATTGACGAACCAAAGCTCAATGCAATCAGTGTTGAAAGATCTACCACATGCATATAACTATTTCATGAATTGTGAGAGTCGAATTCTAACCTTCAAGGAGATGCAGAACTGGATTTGATGGATTTAGGCTTGGCAATGCAGAAACAGATGATCCTAAGCTCTCATATGACTGAATGGATGAATGTTGATAGCTCGATCTTGCTTGATATTGCTTAAATCTCCAACTGCCATTAATGGATGTATGCTTCAACAGTCTCAAATCTGCACGAAATCCTTGAAACCTTGCTTCAATCTTGTTCAATTATGCTTGTGGATGATGGATTAATCAAGAACAAAGCAATGGATATGAAGAAAATTGAAGAAAAGTGAGAGAGCAAAATAAAGAAAATGGTGAAAATGGATCTAGATCTGAGAATTATGATCTGTTAATCCAATTTCTGTTATGATTATGCTATATATATGTTGTGCTAATGAAGTTTACTAATCACAATTAAGCAATGCCAATAGAATTAGTGAAAACCAAGTGTAATGCCAATTTTGCAAATTCACCCTATATGCATGAAGACCAATGCTACAGTGCACGATTCTGGTTTGAATTCACTTGGAAATGTTGTTTTTAGCCAAATGCAAGTGATATAATATGAAAACAATGCATAGTTTTTGAATTTGGAATTTCCCTCCAAAATTCAAATGAAAATGCACATATTTTTGTGATCAAAATGCATGGTATGTGATGCATGAATTGGATAGTGCATGTCAAAACAAGAATGTTACCAAAAGAAGCACTTCATTTGGCCTTATGGTTTGAAAGTTATGCACTTGTGAAGTTCAAATTCCTTTGACCATGATTGATCCATATCTTCTCAACCATACATGAGAAATTCATGTTCTTGGACTTTTTGTAAAGGTGAGAGCAAGATCTTCAACTTTCATGTTGGACAAAATTTCATTTGAAGCTTGCTTGGTCATGTAATCTTGAGGAGAAAACCTTTTCATTTTTGGCAATTTCAAATTACAGGTGACTTACTATTTTTGGAAACTTTTCATCTAACCTCAAATTCTCCAATGTTGATGTTTGCAATGTCAAATGAGACTTGTATGGACATGAATGAGGCCTCTCTAACCATCTCCCACCTTCAAATCCATGGTTGAATGCACAGTTGACTTTGGTTGACTTTCTAGGGTTTTGGATGAATTTCAGCTTAACTGTTGATCTCTGAGCATCCAATCTTTGGCCAAACCACTTCAAAATGATCCCTAGGTCACATGAACTTAATGAACCAACCTTAGGGCTTTGCTTTAATAGGAAAATCACTTGCTTGCTTGCACAACTGGATCTCCTGACCAGTCTTGACTGATGAACTGATGACTTGGCAATGGACAATGCAATGCTATGCAGTGGACAATGCTAATGTTAATGACCTAAACATGAAAATAAATATACAAAATGGGAGGTGCAAATTTGAGGTGCTACAATGTTCACCTCTTGAAATCATATGGAAGATGATTCAAGTGATTCCTTTGGAAATAGGCAACAAAGCAAATAAGCAAATAAAGGTGGATACCGGATGCCACTCAATGGGCTTACACCAATCTCCTAAAACAAAACCATGATACCGGATGCCAATCAATGGACTTATACCAATCTCACAAACAAACAATGATACCAGATGCCAATCACTGGACTTATACTAGTCTCACAAAGGAAAACAAGAAAACCGGATACCGGATGCCAATCACTGGACTTATACCAATCTCCTAAAGCAAAGAAACAAGGATACCGGATACCAATCAATGGATTTACACCAATCTCCTACCATATCACAGGAAACAAATGCCAATAACTGGACTTATAATTGACTCCTCAATGGTCATAGGAAACAACTGCCAATAAATGGACTTACAGTTGACTCCTCAAAACAAAATGATCACACAGATATGAACAATGATTATGCAATTATGTACAATTAATGATGATAAATGCACAAAGGCAACACATAAGCAGATATGCACAGATGAATCAAGCAATCAGACAAACAATTCAATTAGCACACACTATATACAAGCAATTAGGCTCAAACAAGGTTAGACTTTACAGTCAACTGGAATGGGGTATGTTGTGCTCTTAACCTTAACATTGAGAGTTAAGGTGAAGCAGATGAAATGGAGATGAGGGGTGTGCCTCATAGCTCTTATCCCTGGCCTGGGAGAGCTTTGAATGATAGAAGGTGTGGGAGTTCAGAAAGTTGGAACTCTCTCCACAAGTGATTTGACACTATAAGATCTTGGGTTAATATCCACAATGCATCAACATGTAATGTGAGCAAAGGGATGACACACTGAATAGCAGGAGATGGATTACACATCTCTTCTATCTGCCAATTGCCTTATCAAAGGACTTTTCCTGCTTGGCACAAAAATAAACAAACACAAGCATTGCCTCTTAAGGAGGTCTTCAGACAGGTGCCTGCCCAAGTAACAGGACAGGTCTTCCAGACTACATGAAGAAGATAAATTATACCTAATTGGTTAAGCAACCAAGCAAAATCAAGTTCAAAATGAACTTAAGCAACTAATGTACCTGTGGAAACATCAAAAAAATCAGTATACAACTCAGACAATCAAACAACATCAATATCAACAGTCAAACCCAATAAGCAAAGGCATAAGCCACAAGTCAAGTTCAAATGAGTTAACAACCCTACAAAACACACATTAGTGATCAAAAGCAAATATCAAATGCTCTCAAGATGAGGCATCATCAATTGTGCAACTTGAATGTGTAACCTGAAACAAAGCTTCAAACATGAGAGGCAAACCACTAGGTCAAAGCCTAGGGTCAAATATGGAGAAACAATTTGAAACAGAAGCTGAAAATTAACTTGAATCAACTTCAAACACATCTTAAGACAATCCAAAAGGTCTCACATCAATATCATTTACCAAATGCATTTTATGATCAATTGAAGTTCAAGGAAATTTTAAAGTACAAAAGTGACCAAACAGAAAGAAAAATCTCAATCAAATCAGAAATGATTCACAAAAATCTGGAAAAATTCATGCATATTCAAGAAACCTCATATGATCAGCATGCAAAAAATCAGAACAATTGAGCATCATTTGATAGGGTAAACACATAGCACAAGATGAACATCAAAAGGTGTGACACAAATTGTCACACCTACTTAGAGAAATCACAAACCAGAAATGATAAATGATAAAAATGCAAACTCAACACCAAAATGTCAGGCAAAGTGTCTAGTTTCATCATGCAAATTTTCAGATTCATTGGATCAACAACCATTATTTCACAAATGCAAAAGCAAGGCAATGTCAAAATGAACACATGTACAAGAACCCTAGTGCAAAAATTAAATCCAGCCAGGCAAAATTTGAGTTATCATGATATCATAGCTCATATGAACTCTTGTGAATGATTGTGGTGTCCAAATTCTCAACAATGGCCACCATCTATTGCTCAATGGCTGCCTTTGACTGTCTTGACCTAAGATTGCTTCATCTGCAAGTAACAAGGTTAGATGACATATTTTTGTACTTTTGGTTAATGATAAAAAGAAAAGCAATGATATACAAATGCAAAACATGCTTGGTGATCAAGAACCACTCTCAACAGATAACCCACCCATAAGGAGAGGAAGCAAGGTGCACAATGATCCTTGAGGCAATGATATGATATAATATGATGCCATGAGGGATCTTAGGGACAAAATTGGGATCTTACAGATGCCCCTATTTAAGGTCATTCTAGTCGGAGAAGTGAAGTTTAGAAATCTTCATCTCGACGCGGTAGAATGGGCTTAAATAACAGTAATGAGACAAATTTTGGTCCCTAAGAGACCTCATGATGCAGATGTATGCATGCAAAAGAAAACACAACTCTGTGGGGAATACGGGTCCACAAAGAAGAAACGACGATCCATCGGAGTAATATACTCACCAGGAACAGAGACTCTAACAGGACTCTCATGGGGATAAGAAAAAGAGAAAAGAATGCGTGAGCAGGACACGACTCTGAACTAGGGGGAACAAAACTGACACTGCATGAACAAAACACAACTGGACTAGAGACCTCACTAGGGAGTGAAGGACTCAAACTGGGGAAAGAAAGAATTCCAAAGGAGGACACATCCATTGGAAAGACTCAAGTTGACTCAAACTATCCACAAAGAACACTTCGGATGAAAATCCGGACTCGGACCAAGGAAAAGATTCACAAAGAACCTCCCTGCCGGGGAAAATTGCATATATTGGGGAAAACGCCAATACAGCAAAAGGGCAAAAATCACCACAGAAAACCACTGGAGAATGTCTAACAAAGAGACTCTCCTGGGGAAGCAACAAGGAAATGAGGTGTTACCGGTATAAGGGTAACAAACTCAGGAAGAATGAATATCTAAGACCGGTATAAGGGTGAGAGATATCAATCAACCAAACATCTGAGAAAGACCTGACAAAGGTACATCAACTCAGGAAAATCTGACTCCACAAGGGACCAAGGTCATAATAGGGAGCAGAAAGGAGGGAACACCAGGGATACCGGTTAGGGCATATAATAGGTGACCGACCGAAGCGTGAATTGGTATATATGCCAAAATACTCATCATCCGAAAGGAGGGCTTAAAAAAGCAAATCGACTTACAGGATGGACATTCGAATCCACAACGGGAAAATGAATCTTACTCAACTGGGGACACAAACCCAAAGAGCGCATAAGATATAATATCCATTACCGTCAGAACATGGATAGTATACTCACATGAGATATATTATCTATTACCGTCAGAACGTAGATAACACACTCGTATGGAAGGAAACACCAGGGATACCGGTTATTGGGTATATAATAGGTGACCTACCGAAATCGTGAATTGGTATATATGCCAAGACACTCATCATCCGAATGGATGGGTATTCGATTCTACAAAGAATACGAATCTTACTCTACTGGGGAAAATCAACAAAGGACTCCAACCAAAGAGTGCATGAGACATATTATTCATTACCGTCAGAACGTGAATAATATACTCGAAAGGAAGAGACACCAGAGATACCGGTTACTGGGTATATAATAGGTGGTCAACCAAAAAGAGAGACAATCGTTACCACAACAACAGGGTAAACGAAAGATAACTCACAGGGGATAAATTGCAAGCATCTGACAATTATCCAAGAAACAAAGAAACATTCGATTCCACAAAAAGGAAAACATGAATCTTACTCGACTGAGGAAACACAACAGGCTTCGACTGAAGAGTGCATGAGATATATTATCCATTACCGTCAAAACGTGGATAACAAACTCGCAGGGACGATTGTCCATAACCGGTTACTGGGTTAATAAAGGATAAATCAACCGAAAAGAAAAGCATCGGGATACCAAAACTAGGTATATAATGATGACCGATCAAAGGGAGCAACAACATTACCAAGCAAAAGGGTAAATGAAAGAAGACCCGCTGGGGATGAATTGCAAGCATCCGGCAATTATCCACAAAGACTTGCTGACGACTTCAAAGGGGATAACATTGCAGGCAAACGGTAATTATCCAGAAGAAGATTTGTTGGGGATACAATTGCTAGCAAAAGGCAATTATCCAGAAGCAAGGGAGGAATATCAACATCGAATACTGGATGAAGATAACCACAAAGAGTAACCATCATCGGTTAGGATGAACAACAAAGTTAACTCTGCAAAGAGGAGAAATTAGGGTTTACAACTACCGAACATGGGGTAGAAGACCAAAACTCCACTGAGGATAGGGTTGCTAGCATCCGGCAACTATCCACAAAAAGCACAGACTCTGTTGGGAATAAAACCACAACAGCACAAAATCCACCATCAACCAGAGCGAACCACAAAGGTTACCTCTGCTAGGGGAAAAGAGATAGGACTTACGACTACCGAATACGGGGTAATAGCCAACAACTCTGATGAGGATAAAAGGTAGGGTTTACATCTACCGAATACTGGGTAGAAAACCAAACAACTCTGCGTGGGAATGAAAGAATCACAACTCCGCACGGGAACAAAATAGGGTTTATAACAAACCACCAACTGCTGAAGAGCAGAAAAACTAGGATTTACGACTACCGAATATTGGGTAGAAAACCAACCAACTCTTGCTGAGGAATAAAAGGTATATAACCATAAATTCCGCCAAGAAGAGGGAACATAGGACTTACAACTACCGGTATAAGGGTAGAGGCCCAAAAGATTCCGCTGGGGATAAGATGAATTATTGCCGGTTACTGGGCAATTTATTCATTTATTCCGCAGGGAAGCACAAGAAACAATTGACAAATAGCCAATTCGGAATCAATCCGAACAGACAGACTGAATCAAGACTCATCCTAATGAGGATATAACTCAATAGGAGGATCCATCCCAATATATGTGTTGGGAGGAAACGGAAACAACCGTCATCCACGAGGATATATCTCAGTGGGGAACTGCAAAAGGAAAGACAGACACTTTCTGCTTATGGGGCTGACTCTATATTGAGAGATTTAAACACCCGACATCTGCTTGGGGAGATCTATTGAGATCTATATCACCCATAACAGGGAACAACAAACAAGAGATATATGGCAAAAAAATGCAACATGAATATCCGAATTTTTATGAATATGCATGAATATGCATAATTTATGTTTGATGAATGCTGACAAAACAGATATATCTAACACAAACAGGGTCTAGGAATCAAACACCCGGTACTACACTCCCAGAGGAATAACCCAAGAATCCAACTGGAAAGCCAATCTGTTGGAGATCTTCATGCTGAAAAGAAAAGATCTGCGGGGAGGCAAAAGATCAAAGATATCACAAAATCTCTGAGTGATGGATCAACAAGTCAACCCAACTGGGGTACAGAAAGTCACAACAGGCATAAACAGCCACAAAGACCAATCTGTTGGGGAATGGGAGAAATCCCGAGATATCTGCGGGGGATCCTCAATATCAGAAATTTATTGCACAAGCGAGAACTGCTATGGAAGCAACTCCACATAACTCCACTGGGGAACAACCCACTGAGGGAGAAAAGACCATCCACGTAGAATCTACTGCACAAGCAACTCTACCTGGGGAGAACACAAGTAGCCACTCCATCGGGGATACACCCACTGAGGAAAGAATAGATCACACAAGTAGATTCTGTAACAAGCCACTCTACTGAGGATCAAAAGCAATCAGGAAATCAACCAAATCTCTGGATGCTAGACCACCAACCGACCCTACTGGGGAAACAAAGGTTTCAACAAGCAGAAACTGCCACAAAAGCAACTCTGTCGAAGATACCAGCTCTGGCGGAGACTCTTAGGGGATTATCACAGATGCAATCCTGACTCTGTCAGGGATATCAACTCTTGGGGATTTTGGGGAAATCACACAGATATAATCCACCATACCACAAATCTACTAGCAGATCTACTGGGGAATCCACTGAAGAATCCACTGGGGATGAGGAGGAGAGCTGGGGATCAACCACCAAATGCTACACTTTCCAAAAACAAATCAACAACTGCTGAGGAGGAAAATACTCACTACTCTGCTGAAGGCTAAACGCTCTGATGGGGAGATAGCAACAACTGCGCTGGCGACAATGCTGTGGAAAGTGGTAAAGTACCGGGATATCAATCCACCAACCACTGAATCTTCAAAAAGAAAGCAACCATGCTGAAGAGAGAAGCAACAACTCCGCTCCGGCAACTGCACTAGGGAGTGACGGGGTACCGGGGTCTCAAACCACCAACCACCGAATCTTCCAAAGGAACGCACCCATGCTGGGGAGATAATATTGCTGGAGAAGATTGTGAAGTCTTCAACAAGCACTCTGCTTAGGGAACAACCCAAACAACAGCTCTGCTTGGGGAACAACCCCTAACAACAAAGCTGGAGAAAGAGGATACAACCAAACCAGGAATATGAACAAATGTCTTACCTGTTGGAAATCATGCCACCCTTGGGAGAGCACTGAGAGATTCTTAAGTATCCTTTCATCATTGTGAATGTTCACTTTGTTTAAAACAACAATTTTGAAAAATTTATTTGTTTAAAACAATGACATTTTATCAATTAAAACATGCAAAACATTTGTTGAATTGAAACAAATAAGAGTGCAAATAATTGGATAAAAGCTCAAATTGATTTGATGGAATGGTAGCCTGCAAATGGCAAGACTCCATAGATCTGTACAAATTTGAAATCAGTGATATATATTGGAAGAGGGCTACATTGAACATAATGATCCTTTCTCTACCAATTTGAATCTCGATGTATTCGAAGCTTCAGTCGACGATGAATCGAGAATCTCTGACGAAAAGATAGCCGTGTAACAGAAAGTCTTGTCAGGATGCAGTTACTTACCAATTCCCTAATTTTTGCCTAGATTGCCCCAGGGTGAGGTACTCAATCTAGCGGGATGCAAATATTCTTTTTTTCAATGTCTCTAATTTTTGCCTGGATTACCCTTTCGGGTTCTCCACCGAGACACTCATTTTTGCCTAAGCCGCCCTTTCGGGTTTGCAACTTAGCGAGCTATTCTGTTTTTATATACTCTTTTTTTTAGGCAAAGTATTTCTTGACTGCATCTGAATTCACAGGACGAGTGAAATCCTCCCCATCCATTGTTGTAAGCATCAAAGCTCCGCCTGAAAAGGCTCTCTTAACAACATATGGACCCTCGTAGTTTGGAGTCCACTTGCCCTTGGAATCGGGCACGAAAGACAAGACTTTCTTGAGCACAAGGTCTCCTTCTCAAAACACACGAGGCTTGACCTTCTTATCGAATGCTTTCTTCATTCTCTGCTGATATAACTGACCATGACACATGGCAGTTAATCTCTTCTCTTCAATCAAATTCAGCTGGTCATAACGACTCTGAATCCATTCAGCATCAGTTAACTAGGGATTTGAGGGTATCATTTTCTTTTTTTTTCTTTTTTCTTTTGAATTTTTTTTTTTTTTAATTTTTGATTCTTCTTTTTTCATTTTTCACCATCTCTCTTTTTTTTTTGTTTTTTTTTATTACATTTGTAATGCCCCAGTTTGACTATTTTGCTGATTCTCATGATACAGCTGAATGAGCTTCTTTTCATACTCAAGAAGACGGGTAATCTCATCAGGAATCCCCTTCAACATCATCTTCCTCTGCCTCGAATACAGGGATTTCAAGATTGGGAGATGGCGTTGGATCATTATGTTCAATGGGTTTTAGAATCAACCTGCATAATGATTTTGGTTAATGAAAAACTTCAGAATTTAAACAAGCAAACCATTATGCAGATGAAAAATGTTGCTTTTATTCTTGTTTTCAGGGTTTTTTGTGATCACTGATTTCATGCAAAAGCAAAAAATGAAAACAAATGGAAAAACAAATGTTTAACAATGCATTAATTGAATGAAAATATCATTGTATAAATGCTGCCAACAATGTCATCACTTCTCCTTTTGGCATGGGAGAAGGGTTTCGAACAAAGTGAATCATTACTCTGATCTATGAATGATTGTAGGAACATCTACAGCGACCCAATTATGGCAGACACCACCAGGTATGATGAAGTTGCTCAAATCCTCTGCATCCTCTTCCAAGATAGCAGCAGCTTCTTCAGTCTGATCAGCATGGATGAAACCTCCACTCTTGAACAAACCTTGCTCGTTAAATGCCCCAGAAGAATAGACAATGCCAGCCCGGGATCTGTTGTCTTCAAGCTCAATCATCTTCCCTAAACCAGCAACTGCACCACACTCAATGGCCAGTTTCGCATCTCGATAGGAAGCAAATGAAGGAGACTTCTTCTCAATTGGCTCAGCAATAGATAAAGCTTGGAAAGGCGTTCCAACTTCATCCTCGGCATCAATGTACGAGAAAGAGGACAAGTGGCTAACCAGGAGAGCCTTTTCTCCCCTTACCACAACCAGTTTCTTATTCTTAACGAATTTCAGCTTCTGGTGTAGGGTGGATGTCACGGCGCCAGCCTCGTGAATCCATGGTCTACCAAGGAGACAGCTATAAGATGGGTGGATATCCATAACCTGGAAGGTAACTTGGAAATCACTTGGTCCAATCTTGATTGGGAGATCAACTTCCCCAATCACGGTCTTACGCGACCCATCAAAAGCCTTCACAACAACACCACTCTGCCTCATGGGAGGCCCCTGATATGACAGTCTTGAAAGAGTGGTCTTCGGCAATACATTTAAAGATGACCCAGTGTCCACCAACACGTTGGACATGGCATCAGTCTTGCAGTTCATGGAGATATGTAGAGCCATGTTGTGGTCTCTTCCCTCCTCAGGGAGATCAGCGTCACAGAAACTCAACGTGTTGCAAGCAGTGATGTTTGCAACAATACTATCAAACTGTTCAATGGTGACATCATGATCAACATAAGCCAGATCCAATACTTTCTGCAGAGCCTCCCTATGGGGTTCTGAATTCAGCAGCAAAGATAAAACGGAGATTTTGGACGGCGTTTGTAGAAGCTGGTCTACAACATTGTACTCACTCTTCTTGATGAGCCTCAGCATCTCATCACATTCTTCATTCACAATGCCACTCGGGCCAACAGAAGAAACAGGAGTCTTTTGTATAGAGGAGGATTTGGCAACAGCAAGTGCCGGATTCTGAACACTCACAACAGTCCCAACCGGACGCTCAGCAGAATCAGAAACAACGTGAGGCTTTGGGGGTGCAGAAAACACACGACCACTACGGGTCAACCCGCTTACGTCAGCAATATTTGTCACAGAAGTTGAAGGCAATGGCACTTCTTTCCCCTCTTCCACAGCAACGGGATTGTACCTGAAAGGGATAGCTTTATCCGAAGAATAAGGCACAGGGCCTGCAGGCTTGATTATCAGAGAAGGAGAGACCTTCGACTTGCTACCATCATAACGGATGACAACAGGCTCGGGCAATTTGAACACAGGAGAAATAACATTGACTTCTGGTTCATCTTCATCAACATTTCGATTCTGCAGAATCTCTATGGTACCTTCATCCAACAGCTCTTGAAGCTCTCTTCGCACTTGGCGACAACCCAGTCTATTGACGGAGCAAATGCGGCATCTGTCATGGTCATGCTCCATATGACTGTACTGACACAACAAACGGTGCAACTCGACCAATGACTGTCGAATATGACTGACATATTTAACTTTATACTTCCCAGGGCAACCCTGGACCATGTCCACTGATTTCCCATGCTCGGGTAATGGGTTCTTTGTAACATTGGGGCCTGAGTCCTCGAAGCTCAGAATACCGCATCGCATCAAGTCTTGAACTTTGGTTTTCAACGGATAGCAATTCTCAATGTTATGTCCCGGAGCACCGGAATGATACACACAATGTTGATCTGGCTTGTACAACCACTGCGGGTTAGCAAGCACAGCTGGAGGATCCCTTGGAGTAACCAGTTTCCTCTCTAACAAGGAAGGATATAATTCAGCGTATGACATAGGAATGGGATCGAAGCTGATCTTCTTCCTATCATAATTCAGATTAGCTTGATTGCTGGTACTGCCACGAGGCTGGTAAGCCTGTTGCTGTGAACGGTGTTGCTGTTGATACTGAGGTTGTTGCTGATGCTGATTAGGCTGCTGATACTGATCATTATCTATGAAAACAAGTGTTATATGAGCCACCTGAGGCTGATGACGCGCCGGCTTCCTCTTAACAGAGGGTCTTCTTAGTTTAGCATGGGACTGCACAGCATGTGCCTCCCCATCTTTCTTCTTAAACGCCCCATACCGTTTAGAAGAGCTCTCATCCTTCGACAGACGTCCCTCACGGACTCCTTCCTCCAGGCGCATCCCCATGTTCACCATTTCGGTGAAATCAGAGGGAGCACTTGCAACCATCCGCTCATAATAGAATGAACTAAGAGTTTTCAAAAAGATCTTAGTCATCTCCTTCTCTTCCAGCGGAGGAGTGATCTGAGCTTCCAGCTCTCGCCACCTCTGGGCGTACTCCTTAAATGTCTCTTTATCCTTCTGAGACATGGCCCTGAGTTGATCACGGTCAGGCGCCATATCAACGTTATATTTGTATTGCTTGACGAAGGCTTCGCCAAGATCGTTGAAGGATCGGATGTTTGCACTATCAAGGCTCATATACCAGCGAAGAGCCGCACCAGACAAACTATCCTGGAAGTAATGAATCAAAAGTTGATCATTATCTATTTGCGTAGACATTTTCCTGGCATACATGACCAGGTGAGCGAGAGGGCAGGTGTTCCCCTTGTATTTTTCAAAGTCAGGCACTTTGAACTTGATTGGAATCTTTACACCGGGAACTAGGCAAAGTTCAGCAGCAGACTTGCCAAACAGATCTTTCCCTCGGAGGGTCTTCAATTCCTTTCGCAGCTCAAGGAATTGATCATTCATTGCTTCCATCTTCTCATTGACATCTGGGCCCTCAGACGGCTCAGAATGATAGATGGTGTCGTCTACCCTAGGAACGGTATGCACGACAGGAGGAGCAGCAGCAAGAACCGGGCTAGATGCAGGCATAGAAGCGAAAGTTGGTGCTGGAATATCTGGCATGAAACCCGGAGGCATACCCCACGGAAACCCGGCTGGCATGGAATTCAGCATGAAATGAGCACTGGCAGCTGGCACAGTCGGAGCAACGACTTCAGATATAACCGTCCTCTGGGGAGGAATTGCAGGAGGTGGAGAAGGTTGATTCTAAGCAGCCAAAAATTGCTCCATCAGAGCACTCAAACGAGCGGCTTCTTCCTTCAGCTCTCTGTTCTCTTGTTCCAGTTGATCCATCACTCTAGCAGAATTGGCTCTGGTATAGTACCGGTGAGTCAGCTTGTATTCAAAATAAATGAAGAGCACAGAGTTAGGCCACAGACAAGAAGACCAGAACAATACCTGCTTATGCAAAATGATGCATGGAATGCTTGTGCATATGCTTTGTTTTTATTTTCAAGGAACTTTTTAGGGCATTTATTTGCAAATTTGAATATTTAAGCATTTAATAGCATATGGAAAAATATCTCATCAAATATATTTGAAACAAAGAAGTACATCATTTTTTATTATTACAAAGGGAAAAGGAAAATAAACATCCTATGGATCCCTAGAAGCTCGGGATGCTGGAAGACGAGATGCACAAAGCTTCTTGATCTCTCTCTCATAGGCTGCTTCCATATCCGCTTTCTCCTTTGCAAGTCGATCATACTTCCTCTTCCAGAACTTGGAAGACTGAGGAAGCAGAGAAGTCCAAGTATCATTCGGATCATCGATCACCTGATGCTCGAGAAACTCAATCAGAGCGTCCTTCTCCTTGATTTGCTGAAGCAATTCTTCTCTTTCACGGATCCAGGCACGTGAAAGGTCTTCTTCTCTCAACTCCTCTACATCTTGGTTGGGGAGGGTTGAAGGCCCAGCCACATCCAACGGTGTAGGTCTCGGATAGTCATATGGCATAAGATACTCAGAAGCTCTCTGTCTGACCCAAGAGGTATATGGCTCCAAAGCAATGCAGTTCTTCGGACCCAATTCATTCCTACCCTTCTTATGAATATTGCACCAAGCGCGGACCATCCTGGCTTTCAGGCCTTGGGGATCTTTACCCTCCTGAAAGAACACACCTTCTAACAGAATGTTATGAGGTTTATCCTTTAGGGGGAACCCAAGCTGACGACGTGCTAAGATAGGATTGTAGCTGATCCCACCACATGTACCAAGAAGAGGCACATTAGGGAATTCACCACAATAATCAATGATCTAAACAGTATCATACACGCGATCATACCAAGAGATATCATCATTAGTGAGAGACATAAGTCTCTGAGACCACCGTAGACATCCCTTGTTCTCCTTGAAAGCAACCGTCTGCGGTAAGTGAGAAATAAACCACTTATACAGCAGAGGCAAACAGCACACAATAACTCCTCCACCCTTTGCATTCCTCAGATGCAAAGAGACATAGGCATCACCCAACAGAGTCGGAACGGGATTAAGAACATAAAAGATCCTAATGGCGTTCACATCCACAAATTTGTCGATGTTGGGGAACAATACCAAACCATAGATGAGTAGCACAAATAAAGCCTCAAAGGCATCCTCACTCATGGCCTTCCCATACACGGTAGCTTGAGCGATGAGGAAATCAGAAGGAAGACCCTGAATTCCACCTTTGGTAGTCAGATTAGCTTTAATCAAAGATTCATCTATGTGCAACAAGTCTGCAATCTCTCGAGCAGTCGGAATACTCTCTAAGCCACTGAACGACACCTGATCCAAAATCGGAATACCCACAAGATGAGCATATTCCTCCAAGGTAGGCAACAGCTGGAAGTCCGGAAAAGAGAAGCAGTGATACAGAGGATCATAAAACTGCGCCAAAGTACTCATCAGTCCTTCATCAACCTGAGTAGTCAACAGAGGCAGAAGCTTCCAATAACGAGCTTTGAAACCCAAGGGATCTAGTACATAAGATGTCAGATTCCTTAACTCTTTCACATCAGGCTGTCTAAAGTTGTACTTCTTTGTATGCCTTTTTGGTCTTTCCATGTCTGAAAATTTTGCAAATAAACCCTTTAAGTTCCTTGAAAATTTTCTCATTTTTCTGATGACATGAATGCAGATGAATGCATGAATGCATGAATGCAACAATCACACTCAAGGATCAAGCAAATCACACCAGACAAAGGTCATGGGAAAGCTCATAGTATCCTTAATATCAATCATCCATTTTGGTGGATTATGGTTTTCACCTTATCAACACCCAAGTTCCATTGATATTAACGGTACCTGAACCGGCTCAAACATCCTTAATATCAACCATCCGTTTTGGTGGATTTAGGTTTTCACCTTATCAACACCCAGGTTCCATTGATATTAGGGTTGTCTGAACGACTCAACCATGAATCACGGGTTTGTTGAGAGTCACGAGCATGGAGTCTCGGTTAAGAACCACCCAAAGGGAGTGTACTAGGGTTTAAACCTGCCGAGCATGTTCTACCAGAGGTTCCCATAATCATCGTCCCATCTTTCGAATATTATCGGAGGAACGAATACTCGTATTCCAAAAATATTCTCAAGAGAGACTCTTATGAGTGTAGTATCGCGTAACAATCGCATCAGAACTGACATCTGAACGACCTCTGCACTACGTCCTAAAAATAGGCCAAGATGGGCTTGGTAAACTAAGGTCCTTGGCTTCTAAGGCACATGATTGAAAGAATAATGCCTAACCACAAATGCCTTGTGTGACATTATTAATCCAACATGACCTCCACCAAGTGAATGGACTCGCAAGTCAACTGCCTAAGGAATACTCCACACCAGTCGACAAGACTATGCCATTCTCCTATCCTAAGGTGCACTCGAGTTCGGGTATAGAACTCATCTCACTGAGATCACCAAGCAAACAACAATTGTATATCAAGCAATTCAAACATTACAATCAATACAATAATCCCAAATTGTACAAAAATATGTCATATAACAAATAAACAATATCATACAACAAGGGTGAAAAGTAGGCAAAACCACCAAGGATAGGTTTTATTCCCCAGTGAAGTCGCCACTTTTCTGTAGCGGTGTATTCGTCACTTTATGATTTATTGATTAAATCAAAAGTAAAGCATACAAAGAATCGAGTCTCCACCGCACTTTTATTTATCCAAAGGAATGGCTAAAAAGCGAACAAAAGCCTAAGAAGTTTTACACATAGAAAACTAATGAAAAGATCAGAGAATCTGGGTAAGGGGTAAATTACGCAATGGGAAGGTGTTAGGCACCCAAAACGTCCTAGGTACTCCTAGGGAGCCCTTTTCACAACTTGTTGTATGACATGTTATTTGTTTATGAAATATTTATTGTGCAAACATGGATGGAAAGGATGAGAAAAGAATATACAAGTTATTATTTTTGTGTTTGAACGGATGAACCCGTTGCCTACGTACCTTCCTTGAAAGGTAAGGATCAAAACGCCGTAGTTCGGCTAAAAGATTTCCAAAAATATGAGTGGGTTCATTTTAAAACAAAAGCCCTAAGGTCTTTCGTTATCCACGGGAGAAAACTTAACCTTATGCAAACAACAAGTCCACCATGTGAGAAAAGCTTCAACTTGCTAGTGAGGGGTTAACCCTATAATAAGCAAGGAAGTTTTACAATTCAATCACTAAGGACAAAAAGGTGAGATTAACATCAACCAACTAGGATAAATCAAACCTATGGCTAATGTATGAAAACTTATCAAGAATGGACAAAGCCACAAAATCATTGAATGAGTTGGATTAACCAATTAGAATTTATTCACAAAAGATGGTCTAAGTATGATTAGAATTCAATTCAAAGAAGTATTAAGAAAATGAAGTTTGAAAAGTCAAAGGCTTAAGGCCTGGGTTTCTAATTTGAAAAGAAATGAGAATGTTTGCACAATAGTTTTTAAATTGGTATTAACATGGAAATGGAGGTTTATAGAAACAAAAGGTGGAAGGTGAGGGAGTGTAAAACTTCTTATATGTTTGTCGCATTACGCGAAAACCGGCGACTCTGCTGGGGACTAAACAAGGCAACTCGCTGGGGAATAAACCAGGCGACTTCACTGGGGAGAGCCGTCAATCCACAGGTAGGATAAGCCCCGCTGGAGATAATCTTCATCGGACCTGATCCACTCGGGGAACCTGCTTGGGAAAACCATCAACACAAACCTCTGCTCGGGAGATCTGTCGGGGAAAGTAACTCTGTTGGGGATACAACATCCTTCCAACTCAGTGGGGACGGACCACATCCTTTCTGAGGAAAAGCATACCATGGTGGGGAAAGAAATATACCATACCACGTTGGAGAAAGACATCCACAACCCTGCTGGGAAAAAACGCACACGACCACGCTGGGGATGACCGTACTTCAAACCCAACTGCTGGGGAATAACACCATTCCAACTGACACCTCCGTTGGGGATACAACATCCTTCCAGCTCAGTGGGGATCTCAACTGGGGAAATATTCGATGGGGAATAAACCCACTTCCAGGCCTGCTGGGGATAGGCAATTCTTAGATCTGCTGGGGATAGAAGGCACTATCCAAAGGCGTCTCTGCAGGGGAGAATAGCTCTGAAAGCTCTTATACTTGCTTGGGAAATGTCTGCTGTGGAATCGCCCTCACAGATGACAACCTGCAAAACAGCACAACACACATGTCCCGTGGGGTTTGCATGGACAAAATACGCTCAAGTGTCCTCAACATTCAAAATGATTTTCAAATGTTTCCTCTTTCTGCATGTTATTGTTTAGCCTTCATGTTTTTATATGCAATGTTTATCAAAAATTCGGACGTTTTTGCAAACAAAATAGTAAAATAAAAACAAGAGAGCTATTTATCTGAATAACGACTTTTATTGATTGAAAAAGGGCCTGAAAAGGCGAATACATTGGGAAGCAATTCCTAGAAAGAGGTAATTGCGCACAAAAGGAAAAAAATCTATCCTAATGGCAACGTGACCACGACATCCACTATTTCCCAATTCTGTTATAACTCACAGATCATCAGTTGTTCCTCCCAACTTCCTTGCTTTCTGAGAAGAATGACTGGACCGATCACATCTTTCGAGATGGCAGACGACGAAGCGCGATGAAGTACAGATAACTCAGACTGTAGTCTTCGCTTTAATCCCTCTTTTGCCTGGATCGCCCTTTCGGGTTTTCAATCCACCGGGATACCCATTTTTGTCTAAGCCGCCCTTGCGGGTTTTCGACTTACCGGGTGTACAAATTCTTTTCATTTTTATCCCTAACTTTTGCCCGAACCTTTTCTTTCTGTTTTTTTGGTTCGCCGGGATGCCCTTTTTTGCCTGGACTCTTTTATTCTTTTTGTCCAGCGGGTCAATTTATGCGAAGTATTTTTTGACTACATCTGAGTTAACAGGGGACGGAAAATCTTCACCATCCATAGTTGTAAGCATCAAGGCTCCACCGGAGTAAACCTTCTTCACAACATATGGACCTTCATAATTAGGAGTCTACTTGCCCCTGTTATCTGTACCAGGAGGAAGGATCCTCTTCAAAACTAAATCACCGATTCGATAGCTTTGAGGATGCACTTTCTGATCAAAGGCTCTCTTCATCCTTCTCTGATACAGCTGCCATGGCACACAACTGCTAGCCGTCTCTCTTCGATAAGGCTCAACTCGTTAAAACTTGTTCGAATCCACTCGACTTCATCAAGCTTGACATCCAGCAAAACTCTCAGAGAAGGGATCTCCACTTCAACAGGTAGGACTGCTTCCATACCATACACAAGGGAGTACGGGGTTGCCCCGGTCGACGTACGTACTGAGGTACGGTACCAATGCAAAGCGAAAGGCAGCATCTCATGCCAATCCTTGTACGTAACGACCATTTTTGCACAATCTTCTTGATATTCTTGTTTGCCGCCTCTACAGCACCATTCATCTTTGGTCTGTAAGGAGAAGAATTGTGATGTTCAATCTTGAAATCTCTGCAAAGCTCTTTCATCATCTTGTTATTGAGATTCGAACCATTATCAATGATGATTCTCTCAGGAACCCCATAACGACAGATGATTTCCTTCTTGATAAACCGGGCAACCACTTGTTTGGTAACATTAGCATAGGAAGCTGCTTCCACCCACTTGGTGAAGTAGTCAATCGCAACCAGGATGAAGCGATGTCCATTAGAAGCAGTAGGCTCAATCTTCCCTATCATATCAATGCCCCACATCGCGAATGGCCAAGGCGAATTCATGACATTCAGAGGGCTCGGTGGTACATGCACCTTATCAGCATAAATCTGACACTTATGGCACTTCCGAGCGTATTTGAAACAATCGGATTCCATAGTCATCCAGTAATAACCGGCTCTCAACAATTTCCTGGACATTGCATGACCACCAGCATGGGTACCAAACGAACCTTCATGCACTTCTTGCATCAACATGTCTGCTTCGTGTCTAACCACGCATCTGAGTAAGACCATGTCAAAGTTCCTCTTATACAGCACATCGTCCTGATTCAAATAAAAGCTTCCAGCCAGCCTTCTCAGGGTTTTCTTGTCATTCTTTGACGCACCTTCAGGATACTCCTGACTCTTGAGGATGTTCTTGATATCATAGTACCACGGCTTCTCATCAACAACAGACTCGGCTGCAAACACATACGCAGGCCTCTCGAGTTGATTCACCGCAACATGTGGCACATGATTCCACCAATGAACTTTGATCATAGAAGATAAAGTAGCCAAAGCGTCAGCCATGTGATTCTCATCCCGGGGGACATGATACAACTTCACCTTCTTGAAGAACGTCAGTATTCTTCTGGTGTAATCTCTATAAGGAATCAAATGCGGCTGATTCGTATTCCAATCTCCATTGACCTGATTAATCACTAGAGCTGAATCTCCAAATATGTCAAGAGTTTTGATCCTCAAATCAATGGCTTCTTCTATCCCCATGATACAAGCCTCATACTCAGCCTCATTGTTTGTGACGTCAAAAGTCAATCTGGCAGAAAAAGGTATATGAGCCCCTTTCGGATTGATAAGCACTGCACCAACGCCATTACCGTTCACATTCACAGCCCCATCAAACATCAATGTCCACTTGTCATCAGGATCCGGCCCTTCCTCGACAAGAGGCTCTTCACAATCTTTCATCTTCAGATACATGATGTCTTCATCAGGGAATTCAAACATCATAGGCTGATAATCATCAATCGGTTGTTCGGCGAGATAGTCTGACAAAATACTACCTTTGATGGCCTTCTGCGACGTGTACTGGATATCATATTCTGTTAAAATCATCTGCCAACGGGCAACACGTCCGGTGAGAGCCGGTTTCTCAAAGATGTACTTCAGTGGATCCATCTTAGAAATCAACAGGGTAGTATGGTTCAACATATATTGCCTCAGTCGGCGAGCAGCCCAGGCCAAAGCACAACAAGTTTTCTCAAGCTGTGAATATTTGATGTCACAGTCGGTAAACTTTTTGCTAAGGTAGTATATGGCATTTCTTGAATAGCTTTGACTTTTGCTGGATCAACCTCAATCCCTTTCTCGCTGACAATGAAGCCTAACAGCTTCCCAGATCTCACTCCAAACGTACACTTGTTCGGATTCAGCCTCAGTTTGAACTTTCTCAGCCTATCAAACAATTTCTGCAAATTAACCAGGTGCTCCTCTTCTGTCTGCGACTTCGCAATCATATCATCCACGTACACTTCGATCTCTTTGTGCATCATGTCATGAAAGAGAGTCGTCATAACCCTCTGATAGGTAGCACCGACATTCTTCAGCCCAAATGGCATCACCTTATAGCAGAACGTGCCCCAAGGTGTAATGAATGTCGTCTTTTCCATGTCCTCTGGCGCCATCTTAATCTGATTATACCCAGAAAAACCATCCATGAAAGAGAATACCGAGGATTGAGCTGTGTTATCCACCAATACATCAATGTGAGGTAATGGGAAATCATCTTTCGGACTCGCTCTGTTCAAATCCCGGTAATCGACACACATTCTGACTTTGCCATCCTTCTTCGGCACTGGAACGATGTTGGCCACCCACGGGGGATAAGTTGTCACAGACAAGAAACCAGCATCGAACTGCTTCTGAACTTCTTCCTTGATCTTAACAGCCATATCAGGACTCGTTCTGCGAAGCTTCTGCTTGACCGAAGGACAATCTTCTCTGAGAGGTAGTCTATGCACCACAATATCAATATCCAACCCAGGCATATCTTGATAAGACCAGGCGAATATCTCCACATACTCTCTCAGCATCTCAATCAACCTGCTCTTGACCTCTGTCTTCAAAGCAGCCCCGATCTTAATATCCCTTCTGGCGTCCTCAGTACCAAGATTCACAATCTCCAACTCCTCCTGATGAGGTTGGATGACCCTCTCCTCTTGCTTCAACAATCTGACCAACTCTTTAGGGAGTTCATAGTCTTCCTCACTCTCCTCTTCAGCTTGGTAGATGGGATTACTGAAATCATACTGAGCCATAACAAAACTGTTCATAGTGAATGCCGTGAGATCACTTCTGCATGTTTAATGCTTTGTTTTAGAAAAAAGAGTTCAATAAAGCACAAAAACAAAAACATTGCCATTTTTATTTTTTTGAAAAATGAAAACAAAAATAGAAAGACAGGGATCACAAAATTGTTTGCAAAACGTCCTTTATTAATGATAACATTGTAAAACATGATGAGGCCCTACAATGAACCACTACGTCTTGGGCAGAACGTAGGGTTTTGTGCAGAATGAAAAAACAAAAGAAAATTACTCTGTTTGAAGAGTAACTTGGACCACATCTTCTGCTGTCCAATTGTTGATCGTCTCCCTTGGTGCACACGGGCGAACCTAGTTGTCGAGATCACAATCACTGTCACCATCTTCACTGCCGACCGCAAAGACATCACCGTGATTCATCAGCCCAGCGCTAGTAAAGGTACTCGGACCTGCTTGTACTCCCTGCTCCGCTTGTAAAGGTTGATAGCCAATACCAAACTTATCCTCTTTGATAGGCAAATCCACCATCTTGCCCCAGCCTTCAGCTTTGCCAGAGTCAACAACCTCCTTGGCCTGCTTATAAGACGCAATCGAAGCACCCGGCTTCTTCGGATCAGCAAACGCCACCCTCTCGAGAGCAACAGTCTCGAACGCCTGGCATAAGGTTTCATGGATCTCGCCATCCACCTCTACATATTTGAAAGAGGACAGGTGACTCACCAGAATATCTTCTTCACCGCATACGGTCACAATCTGACCGTTCCAGACATACTTGAGCTTTTGGTGGAGAGTCGACGAAATTGCCCCTGCTGCATGAATCCACGGACGCCCCAACAAACAACTGTAAGCGGGCTGGATGTCCATAACATAGAAGATGATGTCGAATACTTCCGGACCTATCTTCACTGGCAAGGTGACTTCACCAAAAACAGAACGTTTGGATCCGTCAAATGCACGAACTATCAGGTCACTCGGAGTGAGCACAACCCCTTCAACAGATATCTTCTTCAAAATCTGTTTGGGCAACACATTCAGCGACGAGCCAGTGTCTACCAACACGTGAGACAAAACAGCACCCTTGCACTCCATGGTGATATGCAAGGCCTTATTATGATTACGACCCTCAGGCGTCAAGTCCAGGTCAGTGAACCCCAAACCATGCCTGGTGCTCACGTTGGCAATCACACCTTCCAATTGGTTGACGGAAATCTCTTGAGGTACGTAAGCCATATTCAGCATCTTCAACAAGGCGTTACGGTGCGCCTCAGAGCACAGAAGCAATGAGAGTATCGAAATTTTGGATGGAGTCTGATTAAGCTGATCTACAATCTTGTAGTCACTCTTCTTGATTATTTTCATGAACTCCTCCACGTCCTTCTCGAATGAATCCATAGGCACCTCCTTTTGAGATGGTTCCTCATCAACCATAGCCTGTTTGCCCTTTGACTTGGCAGAAGCCTCAGCATTAGCATCTCTCAACGGTTGAGGAGCAAACAGACGTCCACTTCGGGTAAAACCTCCTGGTCCACCAACATTGTCCACAACGGGACTCACGACCACAGGAGTATTACTAACTGGCACACCAATTGTCACGGGCGCCTGATTCACTGGTCTGACATGATTCTCATCCCTTCGGTTGCTGCGGTAGGCATTGTCATATTTCCATGGCACAGCCCTACTGTCAACAGCCCTTCTGACCGGAGCAACAATAGTAGTCGGATTACTGGCGTTTTCAGGTGTAGAAATGGTAACAGGCGTACCACTTGTTGTAGGCGCACTAACAACCCTCTGACCACGACCTTCAGATGGTTTGAAGTAGATAGTGACAGTTGACACTGACCCACGATCTCTAACGGCCCGACTGAATTGCAAACTGCATTCGTCCATCAAACCCTGGATACCAGCCCTCAATCGATCACAACCGTTCTCGGATTCAGCACAATCAACACAACCATGGTCACAGCCCGGGTAGACACCCCCATTCAGCAAACGGCCCTTCACAACCAACAAAGAAGTCTGAACATCTTCGAAACTGACAACCAGATCTTCAACTTCTGCCCCTTCGATACTGTTCACTCGGTGCGCACCATGCGGCGGCATGGGGTTATTTACAACATTTGGCACAGGAGAAAAATTGATAGTTTTAGCATCAATTAGGTCCTGGACTTTATGATGAAAAGCCCTGCAGTTCTCAATGTGGTGCCCCGGTGCACCAGAGTAAAAGTCACAACGCACGTTGGCATCATACCCAGGTGGTATTTTTGTCAACGGCGCCATAGTACTCAATTCAACAAACCCTAGTCTGAGCAACTTAGGTAGTAACTCAGCATAGGTCATCGGCAAAGGGTCGAAACGTCTATCAGGCATCCTCTGCCTCGGCTGATACGGATGTTGCTGCTGTTGTTGCTGTTGCGGCATTGGTTGTTGAACTCTCTGTTGTTGCGGTTGTTGACGTGGTTGAGGTGCTGGAATTGTTACGGCAGCAACCTGGCGATACTGATTTCTATTCACACTCCTTCGGCCATGTTGCACAGCACTGGCTTCACCCTCTCTCCGACGAGGTGCCCCAGCAAAAGGTTTCTTGGAAGACGAGGACCCCACATCTTGAATTTTACCAGCCTTAATCAGACTCTCTGTCCTCTCCCCACAGATAACCACATCTGAAAAACTACCGAATGGGCAGCTTCCCATCCGGTCCATGAAAACACCCTGAAGAGTACCAATGAACATGTCAGTCAACTCCCTCTCCAGCATAGGGGGTTGTACTCTAGCAGCCAATTCACGCCACCTCTGGGCGTACTCCTTGAAGCTCTCTCCAGATTTTTGACATAGACTCTGCAGCTGAGTCCGGCTCGGCGCCATGTCCATATTATGCTTATACTGCCTCAAGAAGGCCTCACCCAGATCCCTCCAACATCGGATAGAATCTCTCTTCAGCTCCATGTACCAGTCCAAGGAAGCCCCAGATAAGCTGTCCTGGAAAAAGTACATCCACATCTTCTCATCATCGGTGTAAGCAGAGATTTTCCGATAATAAGCCTGCACATGGGTGCGAGGGCAAAAAGTACCGTTGTACTTGTCAAAAGAGGGTGCTTTTGAATTTATAAGGGATCCTCAACCCTTCTACCAGACCCATATTGGTCACATCAAAACCCAAGGAATTCTGACATTCGATGGCTCTTATCTTCTCAGCAAGGGCATCAACCTTACGGTCCCTATCCTCGACTCTTCCAGCAACTTCATCATCTTCATTAAGCAAAGTGAACATGTCCTCTTGTCTGTCGACAATCAGAGCAGGATGACAAACTGGAGCCCGGGTAGCTCTGGCATTAACAGTCTCTGCAGCAAGAGGCTGTCCGTTGATTCTGATTCCCCTCAACTCATCACCTACAGCGTAGTCGTTGGCGGGAGCAGCAACATTATCATTCTCATGAACAGGTACACCCACCGGCGACGCTCGGTTGGACTGCGGAATCACGGTCTCTTGTCTTTGGGCTAAGGCACGCAACTCCTCTTGCCCTTGGACAACACCCTGGATCATCGTCATAAACTGGGCCATGTTCGCCCTCATCTCAGCTAATTCTGCCTGAACCTGGTCCATACTTCTCTGTTGATTGAGTCTGGTTGAATACCGGTGCGGTCTTCGATCAGCTATCCTGCCTGACACAGGAACCAGAGTGAGAAGTCGCAAGCAAGAACACCTGTTATGCAATATGATATGAGTATGATGCTAATGCATATGATGCACATGATATGTTCATTTCTCAGGCATTCAAAGAGCTTGATTCATCTTCGAAAGATGACAACCTGCAACAAGAACAACACAGAAGCACAGGAACAACATACACAAGAGCAAGGAGTACAGAGCGAAACCAACAATCTCATCTATAAATGAGCAACATGGATCATACAACAACGTCAACAAAGATCCAATGGATAAGAGTACAACAGATGAATCCCACCCAACAAGCCTGGGGGTGATTCTCAACATAAACATCAGGAATACAAGCTAAGACAAACGACTTCCAAGAATGAGAGTCTTCAAGTAGTGACACCGGTCTATCAACAGGTCACACTCTGAACATTCTGGCAAGGGAGTGATCTTCTCCTTCAACTGTCTTCTAAGCTCTACAACTTCTGCTCCGAGTTGGTTCTCTGATGCATGTCTCAGGTCAACTTCCTTCTTCAACTGGATGTCTTTGTCTCTGAGTTGCTTCTCGAAGTTTCTAATCTTCTTCTGATAACTGGCTTCAATTCTCTGCAGCCTCAAACACTCTCTGTGCTCTGCATTCAGCAAGTTCTCCATCTCTTCATAAGATCCCTTCTTGCTCCTTACTCCACCAGCATCTATACTCTGGAGGTCTCTGAGTTGATGAGTCAAGTTCAACCTATCAGCTTTGGCTTGGTACAACTCCATCTGGGCATCTTGCTCTTTCTCCTTCAATCGGCGATTCTCCATCAGGGCTTTCTTGTACTGCTCAGCAAGTACGTTCTCATCAAGAATCAACGGTGGTTGCACTTGCAACGGATTCATCCTATCATAGGGCAACAACAAAGTTTCCACTCTCTTCTTCACCCAATCAGTGTAATCTGTCATAGCAATGGCAAACTTCTTCCCTAAGACAGCTCCATTCTTAACACCAATAAACTTCCAAGCTCTTCCTATCTGCTCCAACCCAACAGGGTCGCTTCGCTTCTCAAAGTACACACTCTCAACTATCTCAGCTTCAAGTGGTCTTCTATTCATCACGAACCCCAACTGGCGAAGAGAAAGAACCGGGTTGTAATTGATGCAACCCTTAGTCCCTACAAGTGGCACATTCCGGAATGCTCCACAACTCATAATGACATCCCGCACATTCATCCGGTAAGACTGACATCTGATATCATATGAAGTAAGAGACATAACCCTCTGAGTCCACTTATGAGTGCTCTGAGCATCTACAAAAGGTCCACTGACTGGCAGGAGAGACATGAACCATCTGAGCAAAAGCGGGAGACAGCACCTGATAGCTCCACCCTTACCATGCCTACTGTGAATAGCATAATAAGTGTCAGCTAACAGAGTAGGAACCGGGTTTCCTCCGAGAAAGATGATGACTGCAGCATAGTCCACAAAGTTGGGCATACTCGGAAACAAGACAATCCCATAGATCATGACGGCTAACTGAGCATGAAAAGCTTCCAAATTCCCCTTCTCTGCTTCTTCTCTAGCTACCCTCAACATAAACTTCAAAGGCAAACCCACAACATCCCCACTGGATCTCCAATTATCACTGACTTCTTTGATACCCAAATGGAGAGCTCTGGAGACACATCTGAAATCAACCTCTTTAGGCACGTCCAAGAAAGGAACCTGATACCGGATAGGAACATTCAACAGAATGGAGTACTCCTCGAGGGTAGGCGCCAACTGATAATCCTGAAAAGCGAAGCATCGGCTCTGGGACTGTTGCCATCTCTATCAGTGAATAGACTCTGGAATGTACCTGAGAAATGATATGCATGCAGATATTAGCTTTTTTCTCTTTTTTTTTTTCAATTCTTTTTCATTGCGCATCTTTTGAAAATAAACATGCTATGATGCACATGATGCAGACAAGACTGGCAGGTTGTGCATCTCGGAACACAGGATCGAAGCTTCGGCCTGAACTCGGAACCAGAATTCATCTGAAACCCAAAGTCATCTGATAAACTGTCATCTGAAGAACCAAGAGTCACCAATAGGATCACAAGTCACCAACAAGTCACCGACAAGTCACCAACTGTACCTGTAATAATGATCATTCCCTTCCCACTCACGGGTGTCATCTAGGCCAGGGTAAGGTCGAGAGAAATGCAGCATAAATAACCTTTCACAGAATATCATCATATACACACCCGAAGTATGTAACGATAATATCCCATCAGGGTCTGAACTGCTCGTGATATCAATGTTCCGCTAAGTGGCGCATACCACCCGCTTCCCATGAATCACTCTATTCCTAGGTTTCCTAGATTTCACTCATAGCCTGGGTATTGGGCCTTTTACCTCGAGTAACTCCCACCCCCACAGAGAAACATAACACAGCCAGCACAGATGAATATGAATGAATGCAAACATTAATGCAAACATAAATGCAAACAATGAATAAATGAATGCAATAAATAACAGCAAACAGCAACCAAAACCCTAACCTAGAGAGCGCTAGGAGAGACTCGCTTAGGGAAGATGGACCAGCAGAAGGTCAACTTCTCTTTGTCCCCAGCAGAGTCGCCAATTGTCGCATTATGCGAAAAACCGGCGGGAAAACGAAACAACAGAGCCGCCACCGTGCGTTATTTATCCCAAAAGAGGGAAAGGAAACGCTCGAAGTAAACCTGGAAAAGACATGGTCTCGCGACCAAAGAGATGGGATCGGGAGTCGGTTATGCGAAGGGAAGGTATTAGCACCCCTACGCATCCGTCGTACTCGACGGGATCCACGCACAAAAGGAAGGATAAAGGTTGCTAAAAACTGCTCAAACAAACATCAAACACTGGCTGAAAGAGAAACGACAAAAGAAACTAACTCGGCAGGATATCGCATCCTGGGCCTACGTAGTCTATCAGGCACAGACATCAGATTCGACGTAGTTCGGGACTAGGGGAAACGTGCTCGCTAGGATGTCGCATCCTATGCATACGTATCTTCTCGGACTATAGAAGAATCAGAGCACCCGTAGCTCGGCTAACGCACGCCAAACAAAACCACACAGGAAACCGACTGCTAATCGCTGGACTTACGTCAAATCCACACAAAACAGGCAAACATGGAAACCGAACGCCAATCGCTGGACTTACATCAGACTCCGAACCAAACACGCACACACTGGAAACCAAATGCCAATCGCTGGACTTACATCGGACTCCAAGCACACAACAAGAGGATACAGAATGCTAATCGCTGGTGTTACATCCATCTCCTAACACACACAAGAGACAAAACAAAAAGGGCGCCCGGAGAGATCAGCTCATCTCCTGCCTACGTACCTCATCTGGTATGAGGATCAGGGCGACGCAGTTCCCCTACGCAGGGACAAAGGACTAGCCTAACCAAATACAAAGGGAGACACAAACTACTAGGGAGACTACGACTCGAGCCTAGAAGTTGTCATGCATATCATCCCTAAGTTAAGGTTGCTATCTAACTTGCACAGGGAGCAAGCTATCCTAAACAGCACAGGCAAAGCACACAAATAGCACACACTATATACAAACAAAGTGGGCTCACACAAGGTTAGGCTGTGAAACACAAGCCAACTGGAATCGGGTGAAGTTAGCTCTTAACCCTAACATTGAGAGTTAGGATGAAGCAGATGAAATGGGAAGTGAAGATAAGACTTCACAGCTCTTATCCCTGGCCTGGGAGAGCTTCAGACAAATGAAAGTGTGGGAGTTTAGAAAGTTGGAACTCTTCTCCACATATGACTGACACAACAAAGATCTTGGGTTATTATCCACAATGCATCAACACAAGGTGTGTGAGCAAAGGGATGACTCAACTGAATAGCAGGAGATGGATTGCACATCTCTTTTATCTGCCAATTGCCTCATAGAGGACTTTTCCTGCTTGGCACAAACATAAACATACACAAGCATTGCCTCTTAAGGAGGGCTTCAGACAGGTGCCTGCCCAAGTAACAGGACAGGTCTTCCAGACTACATGAAGTCAGTGAATTATACCTCTAATGGTTAAGCAACCAAGCAACAGCACAAAGCAAGTTCAAAAGAACTTTAGCAACTAATGTACCTGAAAACAATCTAACTCAGTCAGTACACAACTCAAAAAGTCAAACAGACAATCCAACAGTCAACAGTTATAGTCAAACAGACAACAAGCAAGGCAACCATGTGCAAGGCACAAGCTCAACTCAAATGAGCTAAAAGCAACCTACAAAACAAATCAATGTTAGTCAACATCAACCAATCAAACCAATTCAAGCAATGTGAATCAATCTCCTCAAGGCCATATGCTTCTTATCCTGAAAACAAAGCTCAAACATAAGCACAAACCACTAGGACAAGGCCTAGGGTCAAAGGTGGAGAAATAATCCAAAACAGAACATGAAAATTGACATGAATCAATCTCAACCAATTAAGAACAACATCCAAAAGGTCTCATGTCATTATCATCAACCAATTTCATTTCACAAATCAAATAAGGCAAGGTATGCAAATTGAAAGCTCATTGAAGCAACAGAAGGAACAAATGCACATTAATTCAAAAATGATTCAATAAATCCCAAGAAAAATCATGGCTAAACAGCACACATCACATGAGCATCATACCAAACATCAAGGCATTTGGACAAGTGCAAGCATGGCAAATAAATTCCATAAGGCAAGGTAAGCACAAACAAGCTCATATGAGGCACAATTTCCTACATCAACTTAACACAAGCCTAAAACAGAATTGACAAATGATAAATGTCTCAAACCAAAGCCACAATAAACTTCAATGTGTCTAGAAACAATGTGCAAAATTTCAAGTTCATATGATGCACAACCACCATTTCACAAATCATTGAAGTTCATGACTATCCAAAAGTCCACAAATGGTCATCCAGAAAGAAAGATCTCAAACAAATCAGAAATCAATCCAAAAAATCCACAAAATTCATGATCAATCCTAACATCCAGAATAAGCATCATGCAAAAAATCACATCAATTGGCATTTATTTGGCATGGCAAAGAAAATCTTCAAGTTGAACAAGCAATGGTGTGACACACATTGTCACACCTACATTAACCAGACCATATCTCAACAACCAGAAATGCTAAAAATGCAAACTCAACACCAAATGGTCCCTAAAGATGTCTAGTTTAAGCATGCAAAGTTTCAAAGGCATTGGATTAAAATCCATCATTTCACAAAGAAAATGGCAAGGTAGGTCAAGAAAACACACATGTGAACAATCCCTAAGCCAAAATATTTTTTAACCGTGCACAATTCTTGGAAAAATAGTCATAAAAAACTAGAAATCATGAGGATCAACATGCAAAAATTCCCAGGTCATTTGGATCATCCATCAATGAGTTATGAATTTTCTAAGTGAATGGAAAAATAAAAACACATGAACAAGGCATAGCATGAATGGATAGAATAACATGAACAAAATGCAAAAGGCCAGTTGGAAATATCATGCGCCCGGAATCGAACAGAGGAGACTTTTGAAAGTGGCGCATTTCTTAATGAAACACACCGTTTCATTAAGTCTATTTGGCACGGGCAAGCAGCGTGAGCCAATCATAACGCCACGTCAAGCTGAGTTGGACCACTGCATGGTCTTAAACACGAAATCACATGCAACCAGCGGTGAAACGGATCAAATACAGTTCTGGACAAGAAACCCTAAGATCTTCATACAGATTCATCGTGTTCTTGAGCTCAAGAACACATATGTCCAGAAATTGAAAATAACCACATCATCTTGTAGATCTTTCCACGTACATTAACATGCTATGCTCAATTTAACCTAACTCTCACTAACATGAATGGATCGAGCAAGAGAAGTTTTATCCATCAAACTTAAAGTCACAATATCTAACTCATTTCTCCATGGAAATTGACGAACCAAAGCTCAATGCAATCAGTGTTGAAAGATCTACCACATGCATATAACTATTTCATGAATTGTGAGAGTCGAATTCTAACCTTCAAGGAGATGCAGAACTGGATTTGATGGATTTAGGCTTGGCAATGCAAAAACAGATGATCCTAAGCTCTCATATGACTGAATGGATGAATGTTGATAGCTCGATCTTTCTTGATATTGCTTAAATCTCCAACTGCCATTAATGGATGTATGCTTCAACAGTCTCAAATCTACACGAAATCCTTGAAACCTTGATTCAGTCTTGTTCAATTATGCTTGTGGATGATGGATTAATCAAGAACAAAGCAATGGATATGAAGAAAATTGAAGAAAAGTGAGAGAGAAAAAAATAAAGAAAGTGGTGAAAATGGATCTAGATCTGAGAATTATGATCTGTTAATCCAATTTCTGTTATGATTATGCTATATATATGTTGTGCTAATGAAGTTTACTAATCACAATTAAGCAATGCCAATAGAATTAGTGAAAACCAAGTGTAATGCCAATTTTTCAAATTCACCCTATATGCATGAAGACCAATGCTACAGCGCACGATTCTGGTTTGAATTCACTTGGAAATGTTGGTTTTAGCCAAATGCAAGTGATATAATATGAAAACAATGCATAGTTTTTGAATTTGGAATTTCCCTCCAAAATTCAAATGAAAATGCACATATTTTTGTGATCAAAGTACATGGTATGTGATGCATGAATTGGATAGTGCATGTCAAAACAAGAATGTTGCCAAAAGAACCACTTCATTTGGCCTTATGGTTTGAAAGTTATGCACTTGTGAAGTTCAAATTCCTTTGACCATGATTGATCCATATCTTCGCAATCATACATGAGAAATTCATGTTCTTGGACTTTTTGGAAAGGTGAGAGCAAGATCTTGAACTTTCATGTTGGACAAAATTTCATTTGAAGCTTTCTTGGTCATGTAATCTTGAGGAGAAAACCTTTCCATTTTTGGCAATTTCAAATTACAGGTCACTTACTATTTTTGGAAACTTTTCATCTAACCTCAAATTCTCCAATGTTGATGTTTGCAATGTCAAATGAGACTTGTATGGACATGAATGAGGCCTCTCTAACCATCTCCCACCTTCAAATCCATGGTTGATGCATAGTTGACTTTGGTTGACTTTCTAGGGTTTTGGATGAATTTCAGCTTAACTGTTGATCTCTGAGCATCCAATCTTTGACCAAACCACTTAAAAATGATCCCTAGGTCACATGAACATAATGAACCAACCTTAGGGCTTTGCTTCAATAGGAAAATCACTTGCTTGCTTGGACAACTGGATCTCCTGACCAGTCTTGACTGATGAACTGATGACTTGGCAATGGACAATGCAATGCTATGCAGTGGACAATGCTAATGTTAATGACCTAAATATGAAAATAAATATACAAAATGGGAGGTGCAAATTTGAGGTGCTACAATGTTCACCTCTTGAAATCATATGGAAGATGATTCAAGTGATTCCTTTGGAAATAGGCAACAAAGCAAATAAGCAAATAAAGGTGGATACCGGATGCCACTCAATGGGCTTACACCAATCTCCTAAAACAAAACCATGATACCGGATGCCAATCAATGGACTTATACCAATCTCACAAAAAAACAATGATACCAGATGCCAATCACTGGACTTATACTAGTCTCACAAAGGAAAACAAGAAAACCGGATACCGGATGCCAATCACTGGACTTATACCAATCTCCTAAAGCAAAGAAACAAGGATACCGGATACCAATCAATGGATTTACACCAATCTCCTACCATATCACAGGAAACAAATGCCAATAACTGGACTTATAATTGACTCCTCAATGGTCATAGGAAACAACTGCCAATAAATGGACTTACAGTTGACTCCTCAAAACAAAATGATCACACAGATATGAACAATGATTATGCAATTATGTACAATTAATGATGATAAATGCACAAAGGCAACACATAAGCAGATATGCACAGATGAATCAAGCAATAAGACAAACAAGTCAATTAGCACACACTATATACAAGCAATTAGGCTCAAACAAGGTTAGACTTTACAGTCAACTGGAATGGGGTATGTTGTGCTCTTAACCTTAACATTGAGAGTTAAGGTGAAGCAGATGAAATGGAGATAAGGGGTGTGCCTCATAGCTCTTATCCCTGGCCTGGGAGAGCTTTGAATGATAAAAGGTGTGGGAGTTCAGAAAGTTGGAACTCTCTCCATAAGTGATTTGACTCTATAAGATCTTGGGTTAATATCCACAATGCATAACATGTAATGTGAGCAAAGGGATGACACACTGAATAGCAGGAGATGGATTACACATCTCTTCTATCTGCCAATTGCCTTATCAAAGGACTTTTCCTGCTTGGCACAAAAATAAACAAACACAAGCATTGCCTCTTAAGGAGGACTTCAGACAGGTGCCTGCCCAAGTAACAGGACAGGTCTTCCAGACTACATGAAGAAGAGAAATTATACCTAATTGGTTAAGCAACCAAGCAAAAGCAAGTTCAAAATGAACTTAAGCAACTAATGTACCAGTGGAAACATCAAACAAATCAGTATACAACTCAGACAATCAAACAACATCAATATCAACAGTCAAACCCAATAAGCAAAGGCATAAGCCACAAGTCAAGCTCAAATGAGTTAACAACCCTACAAAACACACATTAGTGATCAAAAGCAAATATCAAATGCTCTCAAGATGAGGCATCATCAATTGTGCAACTTGAATATGTAACCTGAAACAAAGCTTCAAACATGAGAGGCAAACCACTAGGTCAAAGCCTAGGGTCAAAGATGGAGAAAAAATTTGAAACAGAAGCTGAAAATTAACATGAATCAACTTCAAACACATCTTAAGACAATCCAAAAGGTCTCACATCAATATCATTTACCAAATGCATTTTATGATCAATTGAAGTTCAAGGCAATTTTAAAGTACAAAAGTGACCAAACAGAAAGAAAAATCTCAATCAAATCAGAAATGATTCACAAAAATCTGGAAAAATTCATGCATATTCAAGACATCTCATATGATCAGCATGCAAAAAATCAGAACAATTGAGCATTATTTGATAGGGTAAACACATAGCACAAGATGAACATCAAAAGGTGTGACACAAATTGTCACACCTACTTAGAAAAATCACAAACCAGAAATGATAAATGATAAAAATGCAAACTCAACACTAAAATGTCAGGCAAAGTGTCTAGTTTCATCATGCAAATTTTCAGATTCATTGGATCAACAACCATTATTTCACAAATGTAAAAGCAAGGCAATGTCAAAATGAACACATGTACAAGAACCCTAGGGCAAAAATTAAATCCAGCCAGGCACAATTTGAGTTATCATGATGATAAAAAACTAGTGAGAAAAAGAAGATCAATGCAAAAATCCTCATATTTTCTGGATCATTTTTGGATTTGATATGAATTTTTTAAAGATGCAAAATGAAATGAAATAGAAATTGAAATAAGAAATTAGATTAAATGAATTAATGGAAATTAGATTATTTAATTCAAATAATGGCTGATGGCGCCAACACCAAACGCGGCGTTTCATTTAGAAAACGCCCAGCCAATCAGCGAGCAGCATGGAGTTCTCATGCAACCAGTAAAAATAAAACCCTAGGAACCTTTGGAAACGGATTTGCGTTGCAAAAACAAAATGAAAACCGTGGCCATAGGGACTGCACATCATCTTCCCCAAACGCGTTTCCAGGAACAGTAACTCATCAAGAACACGATGAACAAAATCTCCAGATTTTAAAAACAAACATATATTCATGTAGCCTAAACCTCATGGATCAAGAATCAAGCAATGGCTAAGCTTCTAACAACCTAAATCAATCGGATCGAGCGAAATAAATTTCAACATGAAAACTTCAATTCATCGAAACTCAGTGGATATGGCATGGATTTAAGCGATTCAAAGCTCAGCATGCTCACACAAACAAGATCTACAAGTTTAGCATCACAAAAATGAGAAATAAGAGACACGATTTCATGACCTCTTGAAGAGCAGCTTTCGAATTCACGCGTTCCAGGCCTTGCAGTGCTTAGATCTTCCTCTAGCAAGCTTGTGGAGTTTACTGGAAGAGGTCTTGATGTTCAATTGGCCTTGATTCAACAGAATTTCGATTTCACCATTGATGAGCTTCAAGCTTGAGCTGCTTCAATCATGCACAAATCTCTTGGATCTTGCTTCAATATTGCTCTATGATGATTCTAGAGGATGAATTTGGCAAGGAAAATGCGATTGGATTGAAGAATTGTGAAGAAAAAATGAGAGAAAGTTTGAGAGAAATTTTGTAGATCTGAAAAATGTGATGCGTTCCTCTTGAAATTCTGTTAGGGTTTTAGCTTATATACTCTCTATTAATCAAGCTCTAATCATGCTTAACCAAATGCTAATGAAAATTAGTGAAATGAGGTGTTTATGCAAATTTGGTCATTTCACCCTTGCATGGTAAATATGAGTGAACAGTACACGAAATGCAATGTATTTTCACTTAAAATGACATTTTAAAATCAATGGCAATTGCAAAACATTCAAATTATGCACCAAATTTAAATTGTGAAATTTCCCTCCAAAAAATCAAGATTTTGCAAATGATTATGTGATGAGAATTGATGCAATGCAATGCAAGATTATAAAATTATAAGTCAAAACAAGAATTTAGCAAAAAGAGCCACATGATTTGGAGTTTTGGTTGAGAAGTTATGCACATTTGAACCTCCATGTACACTTGGCCATGTTTTGATCATATCTCCTTAACCATACATGAGAAATGGATGATCTTGGACTTTTTGGAAATGGCAGAGAAAGATCTACAACTTTCATGTTCAACAAAATTTCATTTGAAGCATTTCTGATGATGTAATTTGAAGTTGAAGTTGGATGAAAACCTTTCCATTTTTGGCAAATTTGAATTACAGGTCACTTTCTATTTTTGGAAAGTTTTGACCTGACTTTATTTTCTTCAATGTTGATGTTAGAAATGTCAAATGAGACTTGTTTGAACATGAATGAAGTATTTCTAATCAATTCCCACCTCCGAATCCACAGTTGACTGGGCAGTTGACTTTCTAGGCCTTCAGTTGACATGGCAATGTTCTGATGATATTCAAGCCTCTACCACTTGGGATTTTGCTTCAAAATGATATCATAGCTCATATGAACTCTTCTGAATGATTGTGGTGTCCAAATTCTCAAGAATGGCCACCATCTATTGCTCAATGGTTGCCTTTGACTGTCTTGACCTAAGATTGCTTCATCTGCAAGTAACAAGGTTAGATGACATATTTTTGTACTTTTGGTTAATGATAGAAATAAAAGCAATGATATACAAATGCAAAACATTCTTGGTGATCAAGAACCACTCTCAATAGATAACCCACCCATAAGGAGAGGAAGCAAGGTGCACAATGATCCTTGAGGCAATGATATGATATTATATGATGCCATGAGGGATCTTAGGGACAAAATTGGGATCTTACATCATCCAACGGCTCACATGTGATCTGGCAAAGAGACGGTGGTGTACACCACCGTCTTCTCCGGTGAGCTTGTATTTTCCGGCCAAAGTTGCAGACAACCAAAACTTAACCAAATGAAGCGATCCTCGTATCATTGGAAAGTTGGGGTGATGTACATCACCCCTGTACCATTGGTTTTTCTTCTATATCCCCATACGAAGAAAAATCAGAAGAGGAAAATAATGGAGTTCAAACTGAACTTGATGATTTTGCAAAATTAAAAGCACAATTCAAATGCCTCTGATGAGAGGACTTCAGCCAAACCAATAAAAACAAGAAACAAGCAAGAATCAATGAGTTTCGAAGAAAAAAGTTTGAACATCCACCTCTGATATGTAGATCTATGGAGCATAATTCTTCACAATTCTTGATTGTAGTTCACTCTTGAGATGCAGATGAAGCAAGGGCAAGGAATTTTAAGCCCAATGATCAACAAATGAGGTTGAAAATTGGATCTGAAATTTTGAAATGAAAGAGAGAAATTCCTTTAGGTTTGGTTTTGGATTCAATTTTGCAGCATCTAAGGCGGCTTCAGGTTGGAAAATAGTGAAGTTGAGCAGCTCTATATATAGCAAATGGCAAAGGCAAGCATGAGAATTATGTGTGCATGAATGATAAGGGCCTCCATGCATGGGCCTGTACAGGCGCATGGAGGGCCTAAATCCAATGGGAATTGCAAGCTTAAGTCATTTTGATCTGAAATGGACGTGCAGATGTGAGGTAATTGGAGTGTGCAATGAGTTTTCAAACGGTTTCTAAAAATGCACATGATTATTCATCTCTTCGAAAATGCCTCTTCCCAAAATAAAACAATGCCTTATGGGAAATGGTTGGAAAGGTCTTAACATGAGGATCAATTGTTATGTTGAACACAAGTCCATTTGGAATTGGGAAATTGATAAAAATTGGTAGTTCAAGGTGCAAAACATGTGCATGTGAAAATTTCCAAAATGGGCCAACTTCAAGCCCTTCTGCTTCAATGATGCAAGCTCCAAATGACAAAACCTTCAACATAAACGTTGTAGAGATGTTCAAGAAACTCAATTTGGACTCAAATTTTGCATCATTTGGATTCTTAATGAGAAAGTTATGGGCACTTGAAGTTGGACTTTTTCACATTTGAATGCCTTTGGTCCAAAGTGACCTATAATGTTTTGCATTATCACATGTATTTATTTTAGGATTATGAAATTGTTTTCAACATAAAAAATGAAGTAGACATCATAAACGTTCAAATTAATTTTATCCCACCTCAAAATCATAAAAAATGAGTGAGTTGTGTCCTTGGGAAGTTGACCCAAAATTAGGGTTTTAGTCAAAATGACCTATAATGTATTGAAATGGATGATGACCTTACATGTTTCAAATGGATGAGCCTGATGATATGGTTACTTCTCTTCTTCCTCACTCATCTAGGTTTTGGAAGAGGAAGTATGATTAGCTCGCCAAGGAGAAGGCCGATATGGAAGCAGCTTATGAGAGAGAGGTGAAGAGGCTTCGTGCAACCTATCTTCCGATCTCGAAGGCTTTGGACGATTGTTTCTAGGGCTCCATAGGATGTTAATTCTCCTTTTCTCTTGTATTGTATTTGGTTACAAAAACTGTACTACTTCATTGGTGTAAAAAGCTTCCAAATATTATTGCTATGAGTATTCCATATATGTCTTAAAAGTTGAATATTTCCAAATATTTGCAAATAGATCCCTATAAAGTTCCTCTAAAAAACAAACCATATGCACAAACATTGCATGCATCATATGCATAAGCAGGTTTTGTTCCGAGCTCTTAATCAGTGGTCTAACTCTTTGCTCTTCATTTATTTTGAAGACAAGCTGACGCACCGGTATAATACCAGAGCCAACCATCCAAAGATAATGGAGCATCTAGAGCAAGAAAATAGGGACTTGAAAGAAGAGATTGCTAGGCTAACTGCCATGATGGAGTCAGTTCTGGCCGCACAGAGCCAAGCTTCGCCAACTCCTGCAACTCCTCCCGCGAGGACTGTCATATCTAAGATAGTGACTTCAACTTTGCCTACTGCAACAGCCCACTTTGCTCCGCCTATGCCAGTCGTGTTCCCTTGGGGAATGCCTGCTAATTTTGTGCCAGAGGGTTTTGCTCCTACTCTCACTTCTATGCCGGCATCTAGCCTGGTCCTGTCTGTGCCACCTCCCGTTGTGCACACCTTACCCCGTGTTGAAGACACCATCTATCATTCTGAGCCATCTGAGGGCCCGAATGTATATGAGAAGATGGACAAAATGAAAGATCAATTCCTTAAGCAGCGCAAGGAACTAAAGACTTTGAGGGGTAAATACCTCTTTGGTAAAAGTGCTGCTGAGTTGTGCCTAGTGCCCAACGTGAAAATCCCTGTTAAATTCAAAGTTCCTGACTTTGAGAAGTATAAGGGAAACACATGCTCGCTCAGCCATCTTGTGTTGTATGCTCGCAAGATATCAACACAAACCAATAACGACCAACTCCTGATCCACTATTTTCAGGATATCCTGACAGGTGCTGCGCTCTGGTGGTATATGGGGCTGGAGGGTGCAAGCATCCGCTCTTTTAACGATCTAGGTGAGGCCTTCATTAAGCAGTATAAATATAATATGGATATGGTTCCGGACAGGGACCAGTTGAGGGCGATGTCCCAGAAAGAGAAAGAGACCTTCAAGGAGTACGCCCAGAGATGGCGAGAACTGGAAGCTCAGATAGTGCCACCCCTGGAAGATAAGGAGATGACAAAGATCTTCTTGAAGACTATGAGCTCTTTCTATTATGAAAGAAAGATCTTCTAGAGATGATGGTTCCTCAGCAAAGAAGTATGGAGGCTTTGCTAGGAAGAAGGAGGGAGAGACTCATGTTGTGTCCTCTCATATTAAAAGAAGGCCCTCTGTAAGGAGGAAGAATGTGCGTCCTGCCATCAGCCAACACCAGGTGGCTCATATAGCACATGCTTTCCGAGAAGTTCACCACCACCACCAACAACAACATCGTCAACCACAAGAGGCCTACCAGCCTCACAACAATAATAACACCAGCACCAGCAATTACGAGAGGAAGAGGGTAACTTTTGACCCGATTCCGATGACATATGCTGAGCTTTATCCTTCCTTAATTGATAGGAAGCTGATAACTCCACGAGATCGTCCTGCTGTACCGATCAATCCTCAGTGGTGGTACAAGCCAGAGCTTCATTGTGTATATCATTCCGGTGCTCCCGGACATGACGTGGAGAACTGTAACCCGTTGAAGACCAAGGTGCAAGACCTTGTGAGAAGTGGGATATTGTGTTTTGAGGACGTAGGTCCCAATGTGAAGAAAAACCCGTTGCCCGAGCATGGGAAGGCAACTGTTAACATGGTTCAGGGATGCCCTGGCAAGTACAAAGTCCTGTATGTGAACACAGTTATTACGAGCTTGACCATGATAGTGTAGCGGTGTATTCGTTACCATTGGAGATATTAACTAAATCCAAGGTAAATCATACAAAGTCGAGTCGCCACCGCACTTCTATTTATCCAAAGGAATGGTTAGAAAGCGAACAAAAACCTAAAAGTTTTACAAACCAAACTAGTAAAAGAAGGTCAGAGATCTGAGTAAGGGGGTTGGTTATGCAATGGGAAGGTGTTAGGCACCCAATGCATCCTAGGTACTCCTAGGGAGCCCTTTCACGCTTGTTGCAAAAGGTTATTGTTTATAAAATTTATTTTGTGCAAACATGATTGAAGAGATGAGAAAAGAATATACAAGTTTATTTACATTTTTTTATGTTTGGATGGATAAAGCCATTGCCCACGTACCTTCTCATGAAAGATAAGGATCAAAACCCCCTAGTTAGGGTAAAAAATTTCAAAACAAGTGAGTGGATTGATTTTAAACAAAAGCCTTAAGGTCTTTCATTATCCAAGGGAGAAAACTCGACCTAAACCAACAATCCACCATGTGAGGAAGGCTTCGACATACTAGTGAGGGGTTAACCCTATAATAAGTATGGAAGGCTTACAATCCAACCACTAAGGATGCGGTGAGATTTACATCAACCACTGAGATAACTCAAACCTATGGCTATTGCATGAAAAATTTGATTAAGAAGTGGACATATGGACCACAAAAGCAATTGGAAGTGAGTTGAATTTACCAATTAGAAGTATGTACAAAGATGGTCAAAGTTGACTTAAAGATTCAATTCAATGGACTTTGAAATAAGGCAACACAAGGTATAAACGATAAGCAAGTCTTATAAGAGAACCACAAGAAGACGAAACAGAATGCCAATCAATGGACTTACATCCAACTCCTAACAACAAAACGGGAAACAGAATGCCAATAGATGGACTTACATCCAACTCCTCAAAACAAACAGGAAACAAAATGCCAATCAATGGACTTATATCTAACTCCTCAAAATAAACAAATGAGCAAAAGCAAACACATGCAAAGTAGTCAAGCAAACAATGCATCACACACTATATACAAACAAGAGGCTCAATCAAATAGGTGGGCTTTAGTCAAGAGGGGTCATATCAACCTCGACAAACAAGCCAAACTGTAATGGTAAGCTGTGAGCTCTTAACCACTAACATTGAGAGTTAGGGTGAAGCTGATCAAATATGGAAATGAGGATGAGACCTCATGCTCTTAACCCTGGCCTGAGTGAGCTTATGACAAAGAAAGCGTGGGGGTCCAGAATGAGGGATCCTATTCCACTTGACAGACTCTAAACAAGACCTTGGGTGTTTAGTCAAAAGCATCAGCACGTAGTGCGAGCATAATGAAAGACTCAATGAATAACAGGGGATTGATTGCTAATCCCTTCTATCTGTCAATTGCCTCTTCACTTAGGAGGACTTATCAAGTAACATGCCTCATTTAGAGGTCTTTGGCATATATGTAAACAATCACAAACAGAGCCTCATAAGGAGGACTTCAGCCAAAATGCCTGCCAAAAGGTGACAGGACTTCCAGACTACATGGAGTAAGAGAGTAGCTACCTAAATGGTGTATCAACCATAATCCGAAGCTCAAGCAAGAGCTAAAAGCAAGCAACTAATGTACCTGTACAAAAGCTTAAACAGTTAATATCTCAGACAGGAAACCACCAGACATACAGTGGAACTTTCCAATATTTACAACTCAATGAACAATGCTTAAGCACTCAAGTGAAGCAATGAGCATCAATTAGAACCTACAAAACAGAAAGAGTTAGTACTCAAAGACATTTGTATCTCACAAAGTGAGATCAAACTAAACATCAATGCTAAATGTCGAAACCTGAAACGCAAAGCACAATTAGTTTATGTACAAAACACTAGTACAAAGACTAGGTTCAAAACTAAATCAAATGATGAAAACAGAACTCAATCTTTTGCATAATGCACATTCAAACATGTCACAAGATGTCCTCAAAAGGACCAACATCAATTCACAAGGCAAAGGCATCAAATGATCAATGTAATGCAAAGGCAAGCAAATGTGCACAATATGGACATCCAAGTTAGAAAATCCAAATCAAAACAGAAAAGCATCCAATGGCTATGAAAGTTTTTATGCAAGCTACTCATATTATGAACAAGAAATGTGCAAAACATCAAATCCATCAGAGCTCAAATGATAGGTGAACAAAAATGCACAAATGCAAGTCAAAAAATGTGACACAAATTGTCACAACATATCTTCATGTGTCCAAAACAGTGATAGCATATGATAAAAATCCCAAACCAAAGCTCGAAAATCAAATCTCAGGTGAAGATCGAGCACACAAAAATTCAGATCAATTGGATTAAAGATGAGCATTTCACAAAGCAATGAATGTGGCATATCAATTTGGCATAAGGTTCAATCAAACATTACCAAATAAAAAATCCAGCAATAAACAAATCATGAAATAAATGCTATAAAAAACTAGAGACCAAAACAAGAATGTGAAAAAAAATTGGACTCAATTTGGAGCATTCTACTATTTTTTATGATCTTTTAAAGTTGAACAAATAAAATGAAATAAACATGGAAAATAGGAGGGGAAAAACATTATTCAAATAATATTCAGAGTATGCACAACCAGGGAATCGAACACACGCATGGAAGGATCAAAAGCGCTCATGAAATGCTGCGTTTCATTAATACACATGGCGCACACATCAGCATGGTCAAAGAACACATGGCAAGTCAAGGCAAGTATGACCAATGGAAATGACATGCAAGCGTACACTCAGCGCCCATATGGCGCGAACCCTAGCAACATAACCAGACGCCGGAACAGTAGTTCCGGTCGTCTTCTCCGGCCGTCTCCGGCGGAGAATCACGAAATTTTTTCCAGAATCTTACAAATTATATATGGTTCGAAAGCTCTTCTCAGGTAGATCACGAATATGCATTCAAAACATCCTAAAACCTCATGGATTTTCCAGATCGAGCAAGAACTTTTTCTAGATCCAAACTTTAAATCAACATAACATGCACAACACTTGATCATTTTTAATTCTGAACATATATACATGATCCAGGCAAGGATATCTACATTTCTATGGTCTTAAAATGGCAAAAGGAGAGGACGAAAATTTCACTTACTTGAAATGGCAGTGGTTGAAATCGTATGTTCAAGCTCCCAAACTCTCCAGATCTACTCCTCTATGATTGACTAGAAGCTTTATGCAAGAAACAACACTTGAAACAACCTGAATCAAGCTCAATTTCAGAAATCCATTGACATGTTGAAGCTTTGGATCTGCACGATTCTGGACAGAATTCTTCAAACCAGTGGTTGGATCTTACTCAGTGATACTCCATGATCATGATTATGCAAAGAAATTGAAGGTTTGTGTGAAGAATTTTGAAATTCGAGGAGAGAGAAATTTGGAGGGAAATGTGAATTTTCAGATCTGAATTTGTTATCATCAGCCAATGCAGTTAGGGTTTAGCTTTTATATCATGTGCTAATCATGCTGAAATCTCAATTAAGCTTTGGCTAATCATGATTAGTAAAATATGAGGTGTAGTGCAAAAAATGCAAGTGTTCTTAGCATGGACATGCTACACGTGAACAACACCCATGCAAGGTTCAAATTCACTTAAAATCATTCAATAATCAAGATGGAATTGGTATTTGGCTTGCGTGATTATCCAAATTTGAATTATCAAAGTTCCCTCCAAAATGCACATGTATGAACAAATGATCATATGAGCTTCTTCCATGCATGACAAATGTTGATTTGGAATCTCTTGGTCATGACAAGCATTTTGCAAAAAGGATGGACCAATTTGGAGTCTTGAATCAAAAGTTATGCCACTTTGAAATTCCATGCATACTTTGTGATCATTTGGCCATAACTTCTCAACCAATCATCAGATGATCATGAAATAGGACTTTTGAAAAGGGGAGAGAAAGATCTTCAACTTTCATGTTCACCAAAAATCCATTTGAAGCTTCTTTGATGTTGAAAAGTCATGTTGAATGCGGACCAAAAACTTGCCATTTTTGGAAACTTGAAATTACAGGTCACTTTCCATTTTTGGAAACTTTTGCCATGACTTCAAAATCTTCAAGATAGATGTTTGACATTATGAATAGGCCTTGTTTGAACATGATTGGAATGTCTCAAATCAATTCCCCCACCTCAAAGCCCTCAGTTGACTACACATTTGATTATTTGGTCCTCGGATGACCTTGACATGCTTAAATGCACTTGAGCCTTTACCACTTGGGGATATTGCTTCAAAATGAAACTCTAGGTCATATAAGCTCAAGATAATATCATGTGGTCCTCATCTCAAGAAAATACCTCAACTCAATGCACAAAGGAATTCCTTGAAGATCTTGTCCTGATGATTGCTTCAGCTACAAAACAAATGTTAGTGACATATTTTTTTCCTTTCGGTTAATGATAAAACAAGAAAAGCAAAGATATACAATACAAGCATGCCTGGTGATCTCAAACCACTCACAAGAGATCTCTCCCCAAAGGGAAAGGAAGCCAAGATGCTCAAATGATCCTTGAGGCTATGTAATGCAATGATATGATGCCATGAGGGATCTTAGGGGCAAAATTGGGGTCTTACAGATGCCCCTATTTAAGATCATTCTAGCCGGAGAAATGAAGGTTAAGGTCTTCGTCTCGACGAGGTAGAATGGGCTTAAATAACTATCTCTGTGGGGATATGGGTCCACAAAGAAGAAAAGAAATCAGGAGAAATTGAAAATCCATAGGAGTAATACACTCACAGATGGAACAGAGACTCTAATGGGACTCTTATGGGGATAAGAAAAATAAAAATGCGTGAGCAGGACACGACTTCAAGCTGGAGACTTTACTAGGGAGTAAAGGACTGAAACCGCGTGAGCATGTAACGTCTCAAAACTGGGGAAAAGAGTTTTCCAAAGGGATACAAATCCGATGGAGAGACTCAAGCTGACTCAAAGATGCATGTGCTGGGGAAAGATTGGAACAAAACAACTCTGCCGGGGAAAATGCATGTATTGGGGAATATGCCAACACAATAAAAGGCGAATCACAACAACAACTCCGCTGGGGAAATCTAAAAGACTCTCCAGGGGAAGCAAAAGGATGAGGTCTTACCGGTTAGTAGGCAACAAGCTCAGGAAGAATGAATATCTAAGACCAGTGTAAAGGTGAGAGATATCAATCAACCAAATCATCTGAGGAAGACCTGAAAAAGGTATGTTTCAACTCAGGAAAATCTGACTCCACAGGAGACCGAGGTCATAATAGGGAGCAGAAAGGAAGGAAACACCAGGGATACCGGCTACTGGGTATATAATAGGTGACCGACCAAGGCGTGAATTGGTGTGTGTGCCAAAAAACTCATCATCCTTAAGAAAGCTGGAAAAGCAGACTTGTTTATAGGATGGACATTCGATTCCACAAGGAATACAAATCTTACTCGACTGGGGAATGACAGAATGCTTTGACCGAAGAGTGCATTAGATATATTATCTATTGCCGTCAAAACGTAGATAATATACTCGCATGGAAGATTATCCACAACCGGGTTGTACGTTAACAAAGGATAAATCGACCGAAACGTGAATTGGTGTGTGTGCCAACACACTCATCATCCTGAAGAAAGCTGGAAAAGAAGACTTGTTTATAGGATGGAAATTCGATTCCACAAGGAATACGAATCTTACTCAATTGGGGAAGAACAAACAAAAGACTTCAACCAAAGAGTGCATGAGATATATTATCTATTGCCGTCAAAACGTAGATAATATACTCGCATGGAAGATTATCCACAACCGGGTTGTAGGTTAACAAAGGATAAATCGACCGGAACAAAAGGTATCGGGATACCAAAACTAGGTATATAATGATGACCAATCAAAGGGGAAGCAACAAACATTACCGGCAAACGGTAAATGAAAGAGGACCCGCTAGGGATAAATATGCTTACTCAGAGCAAACATCCATAAGAAGGAAGGAATATCAATACCGAATACTGGAGTGATAACCAACAAAGAGGGGATTACATCTACCGAATACTGGGTAGAAAACCACGGAAGAGTAACCGTCATCGGTTGGGATGAACAACAAGAGTTAACTCTGCAAGGGGGAGAAAATAGGGTTTACAACTACCGGATACGGGTAGAAAACCAAAGACTCCGCTGAGGATAAGGTGAATAATCATTGGCGACCTTACTAGGGATAAGGTGAAGGATTGCCAATAAATGAGCAATTATTCATCTATCACATGGAAATGCCAGAAACAGTCACAAAAAGGGCCAATTTAGGATCAAACCAAAAAGGCAAACTGAATCAAGACTCATCCTACTGATGATATAACTCAATAGGGGAACCCATCCCAATATATGTGTTTGGAGGAAACAGAACAACCGTCGTCCACGAGGATATAACTCAGTGGGGAATGGCATGAAAGATAACACTTTCTGCTTATGGGGCTGACTCTACATGGAGGGATCAGACACTGACCTCTGCTTGGGGAGATATACCGCCAAATAGCAAGAGACAACAAACAATAGATATATGGCAAAAAATGCAACATGAATATCTGAATGTTATAAGTATGCATGTATATGCGTGGTTTATGTATGATGAATGCTGACAAACAGACATATCTAACACAAACATGCAGAGTAATCAACCGCCCGGTACTACATCTCAAGAGAGAAAGCCAGAATCACCAATGGAGAGTATCCATCTGCTGGATATCCAAGATGCTAGGAAGCAAAGACTTTGCCAGAGGATTAGAGATATCAGGAAATCACAAAAATCTATGAGTGATGAATCATCAATCAATCCGGTTAGGGAAAAGAGTCATTGCACCGGCAGAAACTGCCACAAAAGCAACTCTACTGGAGAAACCGTCAGCAACTCTACTAGGGAATTCCACTGAGAGATAAAAGAGGAAACTGGTGATCAACCACCAAGTACCAAACTCACCAAGGAGATCACACTCTATTGGGGGAGCAGTGAAATCACAAAATCATCGCAGGGATGAATCATCATTCTCAGCTGGGGAGAAATGCTTAATTGTGCAAGTAGAATCTGCCACAAAAGCAACTCTGGTTGGGGCAATTATCGTCACAGATAAAATCCACCACACTAACAATTCCGCTGAGGATCAGAGATACCAGGGAACAGCAATATCCCTGCTGGGGATAACATCATAAAAGATAAGATCCAACACATCAACAACTCCGTTGAGGATCTATCTGAGAAAATGAAGGAAATCTGGGGATCAACCACCAAATACTGAACCTTCCAACGAGAGCACATCTGTTGAAGAGGGAAGTATCACTGCTCTTCTTCTAGGGGAGGAATCAAAGAACATTCCAACCGGGGATAGGAGTTAATATGAGACCACTTCTACCACATGAGCAGCTCTACTGGGGAGTCTACCCAATAGATAAAGGGATTCTGGGGGCCCACTACCAGAACAAATCTTCCAGAGATAACACATCCGAGGAGAGAAAATTGCTGCTCTGCTGAAGTAAAAAGGGATGAATCCTCCCAACACATGGTAAGGGAAGAAGCCAAGAAAGGCACCCTGCTTGAGAGAAAAACCACAGAAAGTTCCGGAGGAAAAGGATACAATCAAATGCCAGGGATATGAACAAATGTCTTACCCTGTTGGGAATCATACCACCCTTGGGAGAGCACTGAGAATCTCCTAAGTATCTTTTTATCATCGTGAATGTTCACTTTGTTTAAAAACAATTTGTGAAAAGTTCGTTTGTTTAAAACAATGACATTTTATCAATTAAAACATGCGAAACATTTGTTGAATAAAAACAAATCAGAGTGCAAATAATTGGATAAAGGCTCAAATTTATTTGATGGAATGGTAGCCTGCAAATGGCAAGACTCCATAGATTTTTACAAGTTTGAAATTGGTGATATATATTGGAAAAGGGCTACATTGAACATAATGACCATTTCTCCACCAATTCCGGATTCGATGTATTCGAAGCTTCAGTTGACGACGAATGAACAAGAATCTTTGACGGATGACAGATGTATAACACAGTCTTGTCAGGATGCAGTTACTTGACAAATCCCTAATTTTTGCCTAGATTTCCCCAAGATGAGGTACTCAATCTAGCGGGATGCAAATATTCATTTTTTTTCATGTCTCTAACTTTTTCCTGGATCGCCCTTTCGGATTTAATCCACCGAGACGCTCATTTTTGCCTAAGCCGCCCTTTCGGGTATCAACTCAGTGAGCTATTCTGTTTTTATTTTATTTTATTTTTTTAGGCGAGGTATTTCTTGACTGCATCTGAATTCACAGGACGAGTGAAATCCTCCCCATCCATAGTTGTAAGTATTAAAGCACCGCCTGAAAAGGCTCTCTTAATAACATATGGCCCCTCGTTGTTTGGAGTCCACTTTCCCCAGGAATCGGGTGCGAAAGACAAGACTTTCGTGAGCACAAGGTCACCTTCTCGGAACACACGAGGCTTGACCTTCTTATCAAAAGCTTTCTTCATTCTCTGTTGATATAACTGACCATGGCACATGGCAGTTAATCTCTTCTCTTCGATCAAATTCAGCTGGTCATAACGACTCTGAACCCATTCAGCATCAATCAACTTGGCCTCCATCAAGACTCTCATTGATGGGATCTCCACCTCTAATGGGAGTACAACCTCCATTCCGTAAACAAGAGAGAAAGGGTTTGCCCCTGTTGAAGTGCGGACGGATGTACGATATCCATGCAAAGCAAATGGCAGCATCTCATGCCAATCTTTGTACGTGACAACCATCTTCTGGATAATCTTCTTGATATTCTTATTAGCAACTTCAACAGCCCCATTCATCTTGGGTCTGTAAGGAGAGGATATATGGTATGCAATCTTGAACTCACTACACAATTCTTTCATCATCTTATTATTCAGATTAGATCCATTATCGGTAATGATCTTATTTGGCACACCATAACGGCATATGAGTTGATTCTTGATAAACTTCACGACCACCTGCCTGGTCACATTCACATATGATGCGGCTTCAACCCACTTTGTGAAGTAATCAATTGCTACAAGAATAAACCTGTGCCCATTGGACGCTTTCGGTTCAATCATGCCAATCATGTCAATTCCCCACATAGAGAAAGGCCATGGTGATGAAATCACATTCAGAAGTGTCGGAGGAATATGAATCTTATCCGCATAAATCTGACACTTGTGGCATTTCTTCACGTATTTGCAGCACCAGACTCCATTGTCAGCCAATAGTAGCCTGCTCTCAACATCTTTCTAGCCCTGGCATGTCCATTGGAATGAGTACCAAATGATTCGTCTCACATTCACCCTTGATCTGTGATAACACTGAAATTTACGTATTTTCGACTCCGATTTCACATGCATTCTAGTCGTTTTATTGTCATTTTGTTGTGTTATTACTGTGTTTTCCTTTGTTTTCAGGTTTTTACTTTAGTCGGAGCCCCGATCGAGAGAAGGAGTGAAAAAGGGCTAAAAACCCTAAAATTCAGAATTTTGTGCTTATGGCCTACCCAATGGCGGGCGCCACAGACCAAGCCATGACGTGTCAAATTCAACTTCCATCAACTCCCACGTTTTCCCACTACTTCCACTAAGGCGCACCATTTTATGCTTGTGGCAGGCGCCATGGCCTTGTGCCGGGCGCCACAAGAGGAAAAACGGTTTCCTCCTATTTTCAAGTTGAAGGGCATCCAAGTCATTCCCATCTTTTTACTTGCTTATAAATAGAAAAGCGAATTCACTTTTACAATCATCCAAACTTAGAGCAGAGGCAAACTCAGAAGCAACTTTGTTTCACTTAGGCATATATTCAGTATTTTATAGTGGTAATCGCTTTGCATTGGAGTGTTACCACAATCGTGTAATCAAGTCTGTGATAGAGTCTGTAATCGAGTTTGGAGCACTTTGGAAGGAAGTTAATCCTGCCGCCATTTTCATTTCCGCATTGCAATTTACTCAGCCCTCCGATTGGAGCAGGTTTTTATTACTCGCCTTTACTTTATTTATTTCTCGCACTCGCCTTTACTTTATTTATTTCCCGCACTCGCTTTACTTTATTTATTTCCCGCACTCGCTTTTACTTTATTTATTTCCTCGCACTCCCTTTAAATTATTTATTTCCCGCACTCGCTTTACTTTATTTATTTCCCGCACTCGGTTTAAATTATTTATTTCCCGCACTCGCTTTAAATTATTTACTTTCCGCACTCGCACTACTTTTATTTACTTTAATGCACTTTTACTTTACCATGTCTAACTAAATTTATAAGGTTAGAATGTAAAGATCGTAATTGAACCAGTAATCCGTACAATTGTTCGTAGAAACACTTAAGGGCTATTTTAACTTTCAACTTAAATTTTCCCGCACTTCAATTCTGTTGGGTAAGATCGAAAGCCGTCCAACGTCTTTTTAAACCTAATTGTTTTTACTATTTCAAGAACAGCGAAAGCGCTTTGTTTAGTTCATTAGGAGTTTTTAACATTAAGAAGAAAAGAGATTTTAAAACTATTTTCGGACGCGTTTATAAGTTTAGAGTCTGGTTCGTAAGAATCTCTTTTGGTTAAGAAATCCAGGTTATAATACTTTTCAACTTAGTCAAGATACTATATTTCTTAAAAATAGGTTTACTACTCTAACGCAATGCGCGCCTTTTTATAAGTGAAAATAAGAGGGTTTGATTAGGGAGTACAACTCAGTTCTGAATACGCGAAAGCGACAGTTCCTTTTAAATTAGTTCTTTTCAAAGTAGGAAACATTGCCCATAAGTAGTTCTATTAGCAAGTACTTGGATTATCAATTGATTACGTGAATTACATTCGACCCTGTCTTTATTAATTAAATCTATTTAAATACTTTACTTTTCATTGCACACTACAAAAACACCTATTTTGATTGCCTTTGATAAACATCATAACAACAGATAACGATAGCTTGACACTTGGTCTATGTGGATTCGACAATCTTTTATATTACTCTGACCTAGTTCTAGTATAGTAAACCCCACTATCCCAGCCAATAATTTTGAACTTAAACCATCTCTATTGCAACTAGTGCAACAGAGAAAATTCGCGGGTCTCGCTACCGAGAACCCTAACCAACATTTAAAAATATTTCTTCAATTAGAAGATACTTTTAAAACCAATGGAGCTTCTCCTGAGGCAATACGTTTAAGATTATTTCCTTTTTCCCTCAGAGATAAAGCCCTATCATGGTTAGATTCCCTTCCATCCAATTCCATTATGACTTGGGATAACCTTAGAAGAGTTTTTCTTGCTAGATATTTCCCCCCGAGTAAGACCGCCATTCTTCGAAACCATATAACTAGATTTACCCAAAACCAAGGAGAATCGTTGTTCGAAGCTTGGGAGAGATATAAAGAGTTGTTACGAGCATGCCCACATCATGGTTTAGAAAATTGGTTAATCATTCAAACCTTCTATAATGGACTTCATTACAACACAAAGATGACCATCGACGCTGCCGCAGGCGGTGCTCTGATGAACAAACCTTATTCTGAAGCTAGTGCCCTCATCGAAGATATGGCTCAAAACCATCAATCATGGGGAGTCGAACGAGCGACAGTTGAGAAGAAGGAAACCCAAGGAGGAGTGCATGAACTAAGCTCTATAGACATGATGCAAGCTAAAATGGACACATTAGCCCTTAAGGTCGAGCATATGTGCACGAACCCGAATACTGTAGTCGCTGTTTCGTCGGATTGTGAGATATGTGGAGCCCAAGGACACCAATCCGCAGAATGCAGTCTATTAAACGAAACCCACTCTGAGCAAGTGAACTACACCCAAGGGAACCCATATTCGAATACCTATAACCCTGGATGGAGGAATCACCCGAACTTCTCTTATAAAAACAATAACCCTATCCAAAATAATGCACCTCCGAGACCTAGTTATCAAGCCCCTAGATCAAATCAACCTATGCAACCTGTACCACCAAAGCCGAGCCTTGAGAAAATTATGGAAAATTTTATCAACGCTCAAACCCAACAAAACAAAGAGTTCATGAACCAAAACATTCATGTTAACGAATTGATTACTCAGTTAGGAACCAAGGTTGACCAAATAGTTACTCATACCAAGATGCTTGAAACCCAGATCTCTCAGGTAGCTTTAAACCAAGCCCCTCAGACTATACCTGGAGGACAATTCCCTGGACAACCTCAACAAAATCCAAGAGGACAAGCCAATGCCATTACCCTACGAAGTGGGAACGCTTATGATGAGCCACCAAACCCAAGATTGAGTGAACCTGAAACTTCTAAGGAATGTACCAAACTTATGTACCACCCCCGCCATATAAACCACCTATACCATATCCCCAAAGACTCGAACAAACCCAGATCAATAAACAGTATCAAAAATTTATTAAAGTTATAGAAAAACTTCATGTAGAAATCCCTTTCACAAAAGCCATTACCCAAATACCTTCTTATGCAAAGTTTCTGAAAGACATCCTTACCAACAAACGTAGACTTGACGATCCAAAGCCTTTGGAATGCAATGCTATTTCTAAGGACAAATTAGCAAAGAAAGATAAAGATTCTGGAAATTTCTCCATTCCTTGCCTTTTGGGTAATCATGTCATCGAAAAAGCTTTTCTAGACTTAGGAGCTAGTGTGAGCTTAATGCCTCTAGCAGTTTGTGAGAGATTAAACTTAGGAGAATTACAACCCACTAAGATGTCACTTCAGTTAGGCGATAGATCTGTCAAATATCCGATAGGCATTTTAGAAGATGTTCCTGTTAGGATAGGTCAACTATTTATCCCTACTGATTTTGTCGTCATGGACATCAAAGAGGACAATGATATACCAATCCGCCTAGGTAGACCATTCTTATCGACTGCAGGAGCCATAATAGATGTCAAGAAAGGAAAGTTGACATTTGAGGTAGGTGACGAGAAAATAGAATTTATACTTTCGAAATTTCTTATGGCACCTGTGATGGGAGACTCGTGTTATGCCTTAGATATCATTGATGAATGTGTTAGAGAATTAGAACAAAAAGAAATTATAAAAACAATTAAGTTACCATCAACCCCCATAAAGGAAGATGATGACTTTAAAGAACCTTACATCGATGATAACCTTTACGAATGTTTATCCCTTACCCCAGATCCTATGCCATGCCCTAAGAAACCAACCTTAGAACTTAAGGAACTTCCTAAGAACCTGAGATATGAGTTCCTCGATGAAAAGATGAACCATCCAGTTATAGTCAGTGCTACCTTGAGCCAAGAGGAGACGAACCAACTTTTAGACGTTTTACGAAGATATCCCTCAGCCTTAGGATATAATATCTTTGACCTGAAAGGTATAAGCCCATCCGTATGCATGCATCGGATTTCGCTCGAAGAAGATTCAAAACCCTCAAGGGAACATCAAAGAAGGATAAACCCTATAATGAGTGATGTTGTTAAGAAGGAAGTTCTTAAGTTACTTGAGGCAAGTATAATCTATCAGATCTCGGATAGTAAGTGGGTGAGTCCTGTGCATGTAGTACCTAAAAAGGGAGGCATCACAGTCGTGCAAAACGATAGAGGCGAACATGTAGCAAAACGTTTAGAAGGAGGATGGCGGATGTGTATAGATTATAGAAAATTAAATAAAACAACTAGGAAGGATCATTTCCCTTTATCATTTATAGACCAAATGTTGGAGCGTCTAGCCAGACACTCTTACGTCTGTTATCTAGATGGATACTCTGGATTCTTCCAAATACCTATTCACCCTGAAGATCAAGAAAAAACCACCTTTACATGCCCTTATGGAACTTTTGCCTACAGACGAATGCCTTTCGGCCTCTGTAATGCTCCAGCTACTTTCCAACGCTGCATGATGTCAATCTTCGCAGATTACCTAGATGGTATCATGGAAGTGTTTATGGATGATTTCTCGGTTTGCGGATTCGATTTCCACAATTGTCTCGCTAACCTTGAGAAAATCCTGGAGAGATGCGTGGAGGTAAACCTCGTGCTAAATTGGGAAAAATGTCATTTCATGGTGACCGAAGGAATAGTTTTAGGACATATAGTTTCCGAAAAAGGTATAGAGGTAGATAAAGCTAAAATAGAAGTTATAGAAAACCTAAAACCACCAAAAACAATCAGAGAAGTCCGAAGCTTTCTTGGACACGCTGGATTCTACCTGCGTTTTATTAAGGATTTCTCCAAGATAACTAAACCATTAACCGAACTTTTAATGAAAGATGCTGAATTCATTTTCGATGAAAAATGTAATGACGCATTTAATCTTTTAAAACAAGCATTAATCTCTGCACCTATTATGAAACCGCCGGATTGGTCGGAACCTTTTGAGATAATGTGCGATGCTAGTGATTATGCAGTTGGAGCCGTTCTAGGACAGAGAAAAGATAAAAAATTACATGCCATTTATTATGCCAGTAGAACCCTAGATGTTGCCCAGCTTAACTACGCAACAATTGAAAAAGAATTACTCGCTGTAGTTTTCGCTATAGACAAATTTAGATCTTATCTAGTAGGAACAAAAATTATTGTTTACGCAGATCATGCTGCGATTCGTTACCTATTAAGTAAAAAAGATGCCAAGCCCAGGTTACTCCGATGGATTCTATTACTACAAGAGTTTGATTTAGATATAAGAGATAAAAAAGGCACTGAAAATGTAGTAGCTGATCACCTTTCTAGGCTAGAACATCTAAAACCTGAACTAATACCCATAAATGATGATTTCGCCTATGATAGATTGATAGATAGAGTAGAAACCATTGAAGATAATAACCTAGATCCTTATGAGCACCCCCAAAATTCCTTAGCAATAAATAACGTACCCTGGTATGCAGATTTCGTTAATTACCTAGCTGCTGATATAGTACCCCCTGATCTTGACTACCACCGCAAGAAGAAATTCTTCCATGATGTGAGAAACTTCTATTGGGACGAACCGCTCCTTTTCAAAAGGGGTAAATATGGCATTTTTCGCCGTTGCGTTCCAGATAAAGAGGTAAATAGTATTATCGAGCATTGTCATTCTGCACCTTATGGTGGACATGCGAGCACCTCTAAGACATATGTCTATGCTTACATTGTCAAATGTGATAGATGCCAACGCACTGGAAACATTTCAAGACGTGATGAAATGCCCTTAAGAAACATTCAGGAAGTAGAACTCTTTGACGTATGGGGTATAGATTTCATGGGACCTTTTCCACCATCCTTAGGAAATAGGTATATCTTAGTAGCTGTAGACAATGTGTCTAAGTGGATTGAAGCTACAGCTGCACCCACAAACGACACTAGGGTAGTAATCAAACTATTTAAAAACTATATATTCCTTAGATTTGGAACACCATGTTTAGTCATAAGCGATGGAGGATCACACTTTATATCAGGAATATTTGACAAACTTTTAAGAAAATATGGAGTTAGGCATAGAGTAGAAACACCATACCACCCACAAACTAGTGGCCAAGTAGAAGTATCTAATAGAGAGATAAAACAAATCCTAGAGAAAACTGTTTCTATTTCTAGGAGAGACTGGTCTCAGAAGCTTCAAAAAGCATTATGGGCCTATAGACCCGCTTTCAAAACCCCTACAGGAACTACTCCTTACCAACTAGTCTATGGAAAATCCTGTCACTTACCATTCGAGTTAGAGCATAAAGCCTATTGGGCCATTAAAACTTTGAATTTAGACTACTTAGCCGCTGGAGAAAAGCGTACCCTAGACATTCATAAATTAGAAGAACTTAGGCAATCGGCCTACGAGAATGCAAAGATATATAAAGAGAGGACAAAAGCCTATCACGACAAAAGAATAGTAAAGAAAAACTTCAATATAGGCGATTTTGTTCTCCTTTTCAACACTAGGTTATGACTCTTCCCTGGAAAGCTACGTTCAAGATGGACTGGTCCTTTCGAAGTATCCAAGATTCTGAGATCCGGAGCCGTAGAAATCAAGAACCAAACCTGTAGTCCATTCATTGTAAATGGACAAAGACTGAAGCTCTACGAAGGAGGAGACATTCCAACATACTACTCAAGCCACACCCTGATTGATCCACCGATTCCTACTACTACAGGTGTATAAATTTTATTCGTCCAGCTAATGACGTTAAACAAGCGCTGCGTGGGAGGCAACCCATGGTTTTTCTTTTCATTTTACTTTTTTCGCATTTATTTACATTTATTTTTATTTTTATTTTATTTTATCTTATTTTTACATTGAGACTAAGATTTGAATGGTTTGCATTTTCAGGATCACTTTCCTAACTTTTACAGGATGCAGGGTTTTGATGACATGCATGTTGTCTATAGAGACAATGCTCAGAGGGAGCGCTACATTGCTTTGTATCAGCGCCCTATGGCACCCACACGTTACCCTGATCAGCAGTGTATGGAGGCACTGGGTATCGAGCCGAGTGTCCGATTACTTAGCCACCAGCTTCACTGGGATGAATTTGCTGATGACTTGAGCAACACATATAGGAACCTGACTTTGGAGTTCCTAAGTTCATTCGACTATGACCCATACTCTGGACCAGATGGGTATGCTGCTTTCAGGATTTTTGGAGTTGAGTACTCCTTCAGCCAGAAAGAGTTCAGCGACCTGTTGGGTTTCCAGACCACTCCTGATGTTATCCCGGAGACACCTATGGGATATTTTCTGGGTAAGGAAGAAGAGAAGTTTTGGAGTGATATATCGGGTGGCGGAAGCCAGGATCCATCTACGCAGTTATCTTATGTCATACATAACCCATCCTTCAGATAATTTCAGATGATATTAGCACATTCCTTCTTGGGAAGACCGGATGCAGAGACACTATTGAGTGAAGAGGAAATCTTCCTATTATTTTGCGCATCCCAGTCTCGCCCAGTAGCATGTGGGAAATTTTTATTGAATAATCTCAGCAGTATCTCTAGATCCACCGAAGGAATCATCACACAGATTGTTGTCGCTTTAGGTCTGTCTCGCAAGCTGTTGCATATTCGGACCTACTGTGGGTACACGACCATGGACATCGATTTCTGTTTAACCAGAGGGTTGATGACGAGAGCTTCTTGCCACCCATGTCAATTCCGATTGCTAGTCGACAGTGATGCTATCCATTATTTCACCCTGCCAGACCCTTTGATGACCAGTGTGCATGATCCAGCGAATTGGAGTTATGCTCTAGAGGGCCAAGGAGAAACCGTCGAGGCACCGAGATCACCACCCGTTGCTGAATACACGCCTACACCACTATCTCCTAGAATCACTGTTTCTCTAATAATCATTCATTGCAGACACCTGACATACGCACCCAGATTGTTGAGTGCTGTAGAGAGATTGCAGAGCTTAGACAGGAAGTGGCGGACCTAACTTTACAGATGGGAGTGTCTGATCTCACCCATGCTACTGAAGCTGATTGTCTATATCAGGAGATCGCAGAGCTCAGGCAGGAGATAGCCGTGCTCCGTGGATCCACTCAGGCAGAAGACACCCCTACTACCTGATCTCACCATTTCATTTCATTTTATTTCTCTTTTATCTATTTATCGTATTTGCATTACTCATTTTATATTATCGCATTTGGAATATTATATAAACTACTACTATACATTAGTATTTCCTTTTTATCTATATATGTTTTATATTTATTTTATTTGCATTTTAATTTTTCAGTTATTTATTTATTTATATTTAATTTCTGCTTTTGTTTTTGTTTCAGTTTCACTTTTTATTTTCGTTTTTACTTTTATAAAATTATGCAAGTCAAAGAAACTAGGAGAGCCACAAGACAAATTCTACCTTAGACCCCTTACCTCCTCGCACAATTAACTTAAAATTTCTGAGAGACATGAAATTGTGTCGTTCAAGGAGAGAAGGAGGTTATAGACTTATGGTTCATGGTGTAGCCATCCCATCTGTAATTCTACCTTGCACTAGACGTACAGATATACGTGATGAGAGGAATTGGACCTACGATTTAGATGCCCACCTGTTTTAGGTCCTCTTCCTCCTAACATTCCTGATGAGGCGGGACCAGACACTGATGATGAATATGATCGGCGAGAGAGATCTCCCGTACCCCATGTGTCCCCCCATCATCCTTCACCATCACACACTGCACCATCTTCTTCTTCTATAGGTACTAATCCTGGCTTCTATATTACAGAGGAGATGTGGCGTGACCACATGGCTAGAGAGCAGAGGCGTGACGACCTACTCTCTACCATCCAACAACAAATGACGGATAACATGCACTTCATGCAAGAATCACAGCGGAGGACAGACAGGTCCTACGACACTGTTCTACAATCCCTGCAAGTGATCACCGATACACAAGCCTGTCAACAACACTACAACCAGAAACACATGGCACTAATTGAAGCCACTCAAGGTTCCATTATAGGTAACCTTCGAGAGGTGAGGACCTTTCAGGATGCCCTGCAGGCGAGGATGGATCAGAGAGACCGTCGTCATACCCGACCCCGTCGTCCACCTCAGGATGGCGAGGGCACTAGTGGTCAGCAATAGGTTGCCACGTAACCCTTCCTTATCTTATTTCGAAACATTGGGGAAAATGTTCGGTTTAAGTGTGGGAGGAGCATTTATCGTTTCCCTTTTATCTTCAGTTTTGTTTGCTGTTTTTAGATTGTTTATTTCCTTTTAGTTGTTTAATTTCCCTTTTAGTTGTTTAATTTCCTTTTTAAAATAATGCATGAGTCTGACGAGTCACCGAATATAGTAAATCTTTAGTACAATCCTACCTCCCCATACCTTTAGCCCCACCATTTTTTTTTGCAAAAGAAAATGGTGTTATTCCGAAAGTTTTCAGGTTTTTAAGACATGTTTTGAGTAAGGATGCGGTGACTTGGGAGAACTTTGCGAAACATCAGTATTATTTTAGCATCATAGACTTCGTAAATATAGGAATCATTCCCGAAACCCCATATACCATGGCCTTAATCATCATTTCCGTATAAGTCCTTAGTAGTTTATCTCAGCAGTCAGCTCCGGCCTACGCATCCTCTACGTAGGGGACCGATGCAAATAAGTGAATGATCCAGAAAAACAAAAAAATAAAAGAAAGCAAAAAAGGAAACTTCGGTATAGGTGACCCTCACAAAGTCATTTAAACCAAAGGATTGTAAAAAATTGCTAGAAAAAGAAAAAGAAAGAAACTCACCCACTGTTTATTGGTTCAGAGGTATCTGGCACTGAACTCGGTAGGGCGGATTACGATTCGATCCCCCACAACTATAGTTGGGTCCAATAAAAGGTTTTACACATGTTTATGTGCCAGAAACCCCAAGCTCTGATCATAATCACTAACAAGCCACTCTACTATGAAGCATGTACGGATAACGGGCTTAATGTGATTGCGCCTGAATGAAAAGGACACAAAAAGAGATGAAGAGGCAGGCCTAGGTATTGCGGGATAATATGGGTTGGTTAATATAGGAATGAATTTTATGTCCGTATTTGCGGATTAGTGTCATCATGATACCCTTAGTTCACTCAGTTAGTACCTACCACTGCATCCCGACTTGAACTTAGAATTTTTTACCTAAAGCACTCGTTTACACCAGTTTTTCTTTTATGAGCGTTATAATGTTTTGCTTGAGGGCAAGCAAAGGTTTAAGTGTGGGAGAGTTTGATAACACTGGAATTTACGTATTTTCGACTCCGATTTCACATGCATTCTAGTCGTTTTATTGTCATTTTCTTGTGTTATTACTGTGTTTTCCTTTGTTTTCAGGTTTTTACTTTAATCAGAGCCCCGATCGAGAAAAGGAGTGAAAAAGGGCTAAAAACCCTAAAATTCAGCATTTTGTGCTTATGGCCTACCCAATGGCGGGCGCCACAGACCAAGCCATGACGTGTCAAATTCAACTTCCATCAACTCCCACGTTTTCCCACTACTTCCACTAAGGCGCCCCATTTTATGCTTGTGGCGGGCGCCATGGCCTTGTGGCGGGCGCCACAAGAGGAAAAACGGTTTCCTCCTATTTTCAAGTTGAAGGGCATCCAAGTCATTTCCATCTTTTTACTTGCTTATAAATAGAAATGTGAATTCACTTTTACAATCATCCAAACTTAGAGCAGAGGAAAACTCAGAAGCAACTTTGTTTCACTTAGGCATATATTCAGTATTTTATAGTGGTAATCGCTTCGCATTGGAGTGTTACCACAATCGTGTAATCAAGTTTGTGATAGAGTCTGTAATCGAGTTTGGAGCACTTTGGAAGGAAGTTAATCCTGCCGCCATTTTCATTTCCGCATTGCAATTTACTCAGCCCTCTGATTGGAGCAGGTTTTTATTACCGCCTTTACTTTATTTATTTCCCGCACTCGCCTTTACTTTATTTATTTCCCGCACTCGCTTTACTTTATTTATTTCCCGCACTCGCTTTTACTTTATTTATTTCCTTGCACTCGCTTTAAATTATTTATTTCCCGCACTCGCTTTACTTTATTTATTTCCCGCACTCGCTTTAAATTATTTATTTCCCACACTCGCTTTAAATTATTTACTTTCCGCACTCGCACTACTTTTATTTACTTTAATGCACTTTTACTTTACCAGTAATCCGTACAATTGTTCGTAGAAACACTTAAGGGCTATTTTAACTTTCAACTTAAGTTTTCCCGCACTTCAATTCCGTTGGGTAAGATCGAAAGCCGTCCAACGTATTTTTAAACTTAATTGTTTTTAACTATTTCAAGAACAGCGAAAGCGCTTTGTTTTGTTCATTAGGAGTTTTTAACATTAAGAAGAAAAGAGATTTTAAAACTATTTTCGGACGCATTTATAAGTTTAGAGTCTGGTTCGTAAGAACCTCTTTTGGTTAAGAAATCCAGGTTATAATACTTTTCAATTTAGTCAAGATACTATATTTCTTAAAAATAGGTTTACTACTCTAACGCAATGCGCGCCTTTTTATAAGTGACAATAAGAGGGTTTGATTAGGGAGTACAACTCGGTTCTGAATACGCGAAAGCGACAGTTCCTGTTAAATTAGTTCTTTTCAAAGTAGGAAACATTGCCCATAAGTAGTTTTATTAGCAAGTACTTGGATTATCAATTGATTACGTGAATTACATTCGACCCTGTCTTTATTAATTAAATCTATTTAAATACTTTACTTTTCATTGCACACTACAAAAATACCTATTTTGATTGCCTTTGATAAACATCATAACAACAGATAACGATAGCCTTCTTCTGAGCTTCTGCTTCACAGGCACGCACTCAGGCTTCAAGGGCAGGAAATGTTGCACAATATCTGTATCTAGACCTGGCATGTCTTCATACGACCAAGCAAAGATATCAAAATATTCTCGTAGCAATTCGATCAACCCCTTCTTAACAGACTCTTCCAGGAGTGCCCCAATCTTCACTATTCGAACACAATCTCAAGATGCGGCTGAATGATCTTCTCTTCATGCTCAAGAAGACGGGTAATCTCATCGGGAATCTCTTCAACATCATCTTCCTCTGCCTTGAATACAGGGAATTCAAAATTGGGAGATGGCGTTGGATCATTATGTTCAATGGGTTTAATTAACCTGCATAATGATTTTGGATATGAAAAGCTTTTAGAAATCAAACAAGGCAATCATTATGCAGATGAAAAGATTGATTTTATTCTTGTTTTTAGGTTTTTTGTGATCACCAATTTCATCCAAAAAGAAAAAAGGGAAAATAATTGGAAGAACAAACATTTAACATGAATTTATTGAATGAAAATATAATTGTATTAATGTTGCCAACAATGTCATCACTTCTACTTTTGGCATGGGAGAAGGGTTTTCAAACAAAGTGATCATTACTCTGACTTATGGATAACTGTAGGAACATCCACAGCGACCCAATTGTTGCAGATCCCTCCAGGGATGACAAAATGGTCAGAATCCTCTGCATCTTCTTCCAAGACAGCAGCAGCTTCCTCGCTCTGACCGGTGTGGATGAAACCTCCACTCTCGAACAGTCCTTTCTCGTTGAAGACCCCAGAAGAAAAGCCAATACCAGCCCGGGACTTGTTGTCTTCCAGCTCAATCATCTTTCCTAGACTAGCAACTGCACCACATTCAATGGCCAGTTTCGCATCTCTATAGGAAGCAAATGAAGGAGTTCTCTTCTCAACAGGATCAGCTATAGATAAAGCTTGGAAAGGAGTTCCAACTTCATCCTCAACATCTATGTATGAGAAGGAAGACAAATGGCTAACCAGGAGAGCCTTTTCTCCTGAGTTCACGGTTCTCTTGCTCTAGATGATCCATCAGTCTGGAAGAGTTGGCTCTGGTGTAGTACCGGTGAGTCAGCTTGTCTTCAAAATAAATGAAGAGCACAGAGTTAGACCACAAGACCAGAAGCTGAGAACAACACCTACTTATGCAAATGATGCATGCAATGCTTGTGCACATGATTTGTTTATTTCAAAGGAACTCTAGGGTTTTATTTGCAAATTTTGGAAATATTAAGCATTTTATCGCATATGGAAATATATCATCAAATATATCAGAGAAAAGAAGTACAGCATTGTCAATTGTTTACAAGAGAAAAGGAAAATAATTGTCCTATGGATCCCTAGAAGCTCAGGATGCAGGAAGATAAGCTGCACGAAGCCTCTTCACCTCTCTCTCATAGGCTGCTTCCATATCCGCCTTCTCTTTGGCGAGTCGGTCATACCTCCTTTTCCAAAACTTGGAAGACTGAGGAAGTAGAGAAGTCCATGCATCATCAGGATCATCAATGACCTGCTGCTCGAGGAACTCGATCAAAGCATCTTTCTCTTTAATCTGTTGAAGCAACTCTTCACGTTCACGGATCCAAGCACGTGAAAGGTCTTCGTCTCTCAACTTCTCTACTCCTTGGTTAGGGAGGGTTGAAGGCCCAGACACAACCAAAGGTGTAGGTCTAGGATAGTCGTAAGGCATGAGATACTCAGATGCTCTCTTCCTTACCCAAGAAGTATAAGGCTCCAAAGCAATGAAATTCTTAGGACCCAACTCATTCCTTCCTTTCTTATGGACCTTACGCCAAGCGCGAACCATTCTGCCCTTCAAGCCTTGGGGATCTTTACCCTCCTGAAAGAACACACCTTCTAACAGAATGTTATTAGGTTTATCCTTTAGGGGGAACCCAAGCTGACGACGTGCCAAAACAGGGTTGTAGCTAATCCCACCATATGCACCAAGAAGAGGCACATTGGAGAATTCACCACAAGAGTCGATAATATGCACACCATCATATACACGGTTATACTAAGAGATATCATCATTAGTGAGAGACATGAGTCTCGTGGACCACCGTAGACATCCCTTGTTCTCCTTGAAGGCGACCATCTGTGGTAAGTGAGAAATAAACCACTTATACAACAGAGGAAAACAGCACACAATAGCGCCACCACCCTTTGTACTCCTCATATGCAAAGAGAAGTAGGTATCACCCAACAGAGTTGGAACGGGATTAAGAGCAGAGAAGATCCTAATAGCATTCACATCCACAAACTTATCGATATTGGGGAACAATACCAATCCATAGATAAGAAGTACAAATATGGCTTCAAAGGCATCCTCACTCATGGCCTTCCCATAAACAGTATCTTAAGCAATGAGGAACTCAGAAGGGAGACCTTGAATTCCACCTTTGGTAGTCATATGAGCACGAATCAGAGATTCATCTATGTGCAACAGGTCAACTATCTCTTGAGAAGTAGGAATACTCTCCAAGCCATTGAACGATACCTGATCCAGAATAGATATACCCACCAGATAAGCATACTCCTCAAGGGTAGGCAACAGCTGAAAATCCGGAAAAGAGAAGCAACGGTACAGAGGATCATAAAACTGCACCAACGTACTCATCAACCCTTCATCAACCTGAGTAGTCAGAAGAGGAAGAAGTTTCCCAAAGCGAGCTTTGAAACCCAAGGGATCTAGTACATAGGATGTCAGATTCCTTAACTCTTTCAGATCGGGTTGTCTGAAGCTGGACTTCTTTGTATTCCTTCTTTGTCTTTCCATGTCTGAAAATTTTGCAAATAAACCCCTTAAGTTCCTTGAAAATTTTCCTTTTATCTGATGATATGGATGCAGATGAATGCATGAATGCATGAATGCAACAATCACACTCAAGGATCAAGCAAAGCACACCAGACAAAGGTCATGGGATGGCTCATATTATCCTTAATATCAATCATCCATTTTGGTGGATTATGGTTTGCACCTTATCGACACCCAAGTTCCATTGATATTAAGGCCATATGAACGGATCGACCATGAATCAAGGGTTTGTTGCGAGTCGCGAGCAGGGAGTCTCGGTTAAGAACCACCCAAAGGGAGTGTACTAGGGTTTAAACCTGCCAAACATGTTCTACCAGAGGTTCCCATAGTCATCATCCCATCTTTCGGATATTATCGGAGAAACGACTACTCGTATTCCAAAAATATTCTCAAGAGAGACTCTTATGAGTGTAGTATCACGTAACAATCGTATCAAATCTTACATTTGAACGATCTCCGCACTACGTCCTAAAAATAGGCCAAGATAGGCTTGGTAAACTAAGGTCCTTGGTTTCTAAGGCACATATTGGAAAGAGTAATGTCTAACCACAACTTACTTGTGTGACATTATTGATCCCAACATGACCTCCACCAAGTGAACGGACTCGCAAGTCAACTTGCTAAGGAATAACTCCACACAAGTCGACGAGACTACGCCATTCTCCTATCCTAAGGTGCACTCGAGTTCGGGTACAGAACTCATCTCACAAAGATCACCAAGCAAACAAGCAATTGATATATCAAGCAATTCAAACATTACAATCAATACAGTAATCCCAAATTGCACAAAAATATGTCATAACAATATAATACAACAAGTGTGAAAAGTTGGCAAAAACCCACCAGAGAGATTTCTCCCCAGCAGAGTCGCCACTTTTCTGTAGCGGTGTATTCGTTACCATTGGAGATATTAACTAAATCCAAGGTAAATCATACAAAGTCGAGTCACCACCGCACTTCTATTTATCCAAAAGAATGGTTAGAAAGCGAACAAAAACCTAAAAGTTTTACAAACAAAACTAGTAAAAGAAGGTCAGAGATCTGGGTAAGGGGGTTGGTTATGCAATGGGAAGGTGTTAGGCACCCAATGCATCCTAGGTACTCCTAGGGAGCCCTTTTCACGCTTGTTGCAAAAGGTTATTGTTTATGAAATTTATTTTGTGCAAACATGATTGAATAGATGAGAAAAGAATATACAAGTTTATTTACATTTTGTTGTGTTTGGATGGATAAACCCATTGCCTACGTACCTTCTCATGAAAGATAAGGATCAAAACCCCGTAGTTCGGGTAAAAAATTTCAAAACAAGTGAGTGGATTGATTTTAAACAAAAGCCTTAAGGTCTTTCGTTATCCAAGGGAGAAAACTCGACCTAAACCAACAATCCACCATGTGTGGAAGGCTTCGACATACTAGTGATGGGTTAACCCTATAATAAGTATGGAAGGCTTACAATCCAACCACTAAGGATGCGGTGAGATTTACATCAACCACTGAGATAACTCAAACCTATGGCTAATGCATGAAAAATTTGATTAAGAAGTGGACATATGGACCACAAAAGCAATTGGAAGTGAGTTGAATTTACCAATTAGAAGTATGTACAAAGATGGTCAAAGTTGACTTAAAGATTCAATTCAAAATGAGTATTATGAAAAGAAAATTTGAAAATCAAAGGCATAAGGCCTAGGTTTCAAATGTTGAAAACAAATGAAATGTTTGCACCAAAGTTTTCAGCTTGGGTTAAGGATGAAAAAGAATCAAGGTTAAGCATACAAGAGGTGGGGAATAAAGGAATGCAGTCACAAGTAGGGTTGCTCTCTTGAGATCATATGGATGATCCAAGTAAGTCCCATCCTTTGGAATAAGGCAACACAAGGTATAAACGATAAGAAAGTCTCATAAGAGAACCACAAGAAGAGGGAACAGAATGCCAATCATTGGACTTACATCCAACTCCTAACAACAAAACGGGAAACAAAATGCCAATAGATGGACTTACATCCAACTCCTCAAAATAAACAGGAAACAGAATGCCAATCAATGGACTTATATCTAACTCCTCAAAACAAACAAATGAGCAAAAGCAAACACATGCAAAGTAGTCAAGCAAATAATGCATCACACACTATATACAAAGAAGAGGCTCAATCAAATAGGTGGGCTTTAGTCAAGAGGGATCATATCAACCTCGACAAACAAGCCAAACTGTAATAGTAAGCTGTGAGCTCTTAACCACTAACATTGAGAGTTAGGGTGAAGCTGATCAAATGTGGAAATGAGGATGAGACCTCATGCTCTTAACCCTGGCCTGAGTGAGCTTATGACAAAGAAAGTGTGGGGATCCAGAATGAGGGATCCTATTCCACTTGACAGACTCTAAACAAGATCTTGGGTGTTTAGTCAAAAGCATCAGCATGTAGTGCGAGCATAATGAAAGACTCAATGAATAACAGGGGATTGAATGCTAATCCCTTCTATCTGTCAATTGCCTCTTCACTTAGGAGGACTTATCAAGTAACATGCCTCATTTAGAGGTCTTTGGCACAAATGTAAACAATCACAAACAAAGCCTCATAAGGAGGACTTCAGCCAAAATGCCTTCCAAAAGGTGACAGGACTTCCAGACTACATGGAGTAAGAGAGTAGCTACCTAAGCGGTGTATCAACCACAATTCGAAGCTCAAGCAAGAGCTAAAAGCAAGCAACTAATGTACCTGTACAAAAGCTTAAACAGTTACTATCTCAGACAGGAAACCAACAGACAAACAGTGGAACTTTCCAATATTTACAACTCAATGAACAATGCTCAAGCACTCAAGTGAAGCAATGAGCATCAATTAGAACCTACAAAACAGCAAGAGTTATTACTCAAAGACATTTGTATCTCACAAAGTGAGATCAAACTAAACATCAATGCTAAATGTCAAAACCTGAAACACAAAGCACAATTAGTTTATGTACAAAACACTAGTACAAAGACTAGGTTCAAAACCAAATCAAATGATGAAAATAGAACTTAATCTTTTTCATAATGCATATTCAAACATGTCACAAGATGTCCTCAAAAGGACCAACATCAATTCACTAGGCAAAGGCATCAAATGATCAATGTAATGCAAAGGCAAGCAAATATGCACAATATGGACATCCAAGTTAGAAAATCCAAATCAAAATAGAAAAGCATCCAATGGCTATGAAATTGTTTATGCAAGCTACTCATGTTATGAACAAGAAATGTGCAAAAAATCAAATCCAGAAGAGCTCAAATGATAGGTGAACAAAAATGCACAAATACAAGGCGAAAAATGTGACACAAATTGTCACAACATATCTTCATGTGTCCAAAACAGTGATAGTGTATGATAAAAATCTCAAACCAAAGCTCATAAATCAAATCAAATGTGAAGATCAAGGACACAAAAATTCAGATCAATTGGATTAAAGATGACCATTTCACAAAGCAATGAATGTGGCATATCAATTTGGCATAAGGTTCAATCAAACATTACCAAATAAAAAATCCAGCAACAAACAAATCATGAAATAAATGCTATAAAAAACTAGAAACCAAAACAAGAATGTGAAAAAAAATTGGACTCAATTTGGAGCATTCTACTATTTTTTATGATTTTTTAAAGTTGAACAAATAAAATGAAATAAACATGGAAAATAGGAGGGAAACACATTATTCAAATAATATTCAGAGTATGCACAACCAGGGAATCGAACACACGCATGGAAGGATCAGAAGCGCTCATGAAACGCTATGTTTCATTAATACACATGGCGCACACATCAGCATGGTCAAAGAACACATGGCAAGTCAAGGCAAGCATGACCAATGGAAATGACATGCAAGCGTACACTCAACGTCCACATGGCGCGAACCCTAGCAACATAACCAGACGCCGGAACAGTAGTTCCGGTCGTCTTCTCCGGCCGTCTCCGGCAAAGAATCACGAAATTTTTTCCAGAATCTTACAAATTATATATGGTTCGAAAGCTCTTCTCACGTAGATCACGAATATGCATTCAAAATATCCTAAAACCTCATGGATTTTCCAGATCGAGCAAGAACTTTTTCTATATCCAAACTTTAAATCAACATAACATGCACAATACTTGATCATTTTTAATTCTTAACATATATACATGATCCAGGCAAGGATATCTACATTTCTATGGTCTTAAAATGGCAAAAGGAGAGGAAGAAAATTTCACTTACTTGAAATGGCAGTGGTTGAAATCGTATCTTCAAGCTCCCAAACTCTCCAGATCTACTCCTCTATGATTGACTAGAAGCTTTATGCAAGAAACATCACTTGAAACAACCTGAATCAAGCTCAATTTCAGAAATCCATTGACATGTTGAAGCTTTGGATCTGCACGATTCTGGACAGAATTCTTCAAACCAGTGGTTGGATCCTACTCAGTGATACTCCATGATCATGATTATGCAAAGAAATTGAAGGTTTGTGTGAAGAATTTTGAAATTCGAGGAGAGAGAAATTTGGAGGGAAATGTGAATTTTCAGATCTGAATTTGTTATCATCAGCCAATGCAGTTAGGGTTTAGCTTTTATATCATGTGCTAATGATGCTGAAATCTCAATTAAGCTTTGGCTAATCATGATTAGTAAAATATGAGGTGTGGTGGAAAAAATGCAAGTGTGCTTAGCATGGATATGCTACACGTGAACAACACCCATGTAAGGTTCAAATTCACTTAAAATCATTCAATAATCAAGATGGAATTGGTATTTGGCTTGCATGATCATCCAAATTTGAATTATCAAAATTCCCTCCAAAATGCACATGTATGAACAAATGATCATATGAGCTTCTTCCATGCATGGCAAATGTTGATTTGGAATCTCTTGGTCATGACAAGCATTTTGCAAAAAGGATGGACCAATTTGGAGTCTTGAATCAAAAGTTATGCCACTTTGAAATTCCATGCATACTTTGTGATCATTTGGCCATAACTTCTCAACCAATCCTCAGATGATCATGAAATAGGACTTTTTGAAAAGGGGAGAGAAAGACCTTCAACTTTCATGTTCACCAAAAATCCAGTTGAAGCTTATTTGATGTTGAAAAGTCAAGTTGAATGTGGACCAAAAACTTGCCATTTTTGGAAACTTGAAATTACAGGTCATTTTCTATTTTTGGAAACTTTTGCCATGACTTCAAAATCTTCAAGATAGTTGTTTGACATGATGAATAGGCCTTGTTTGAACATGATTGGGATGTCTCAAATCAATTCCCCCACCTCAAAGCCCTCAGTTAACTGCACATTTGATTATTTGGTCCTCAGATGACCTTGACATGCTTGAATGCACTTGAGCCTTTACCACTTGGGGATATTGCTTCAAAATGAAACTCTAGCTCATATAAGCTCAAGATGATATCATGTGGTCCTCATCTCAAGAAAATACCTCAACTCAATGCACAAAGGAATTCCTTGAAGATCTTGTCCTGATGATTGCTTCAGCTACAAAACAAATGTTAGTGACATATTTTTGTGCTTTCGGTTAATGATAAAACAAGAAAAGCAAAGATATACAATGCAAGCATGCCTGGTGATCTCAAACCACTCACAAGAGATCTCTCCCCAAAGGGAAAGGAAGCCAAGATGCTCAAATGATCCTTGAGGCTATGTAATGCAATGATATGATGCCATGAGGGATCTTAGGGGAAAAATTGGGGTCTTACAGATAGGTGCCAGGTGTGCACTACCAACGAAAGAGGATGCCGCAAGTAAGAAGGGAAATCCAAGAGATGATTGATCAAGGGATGATTGAAATACATCAGAATCGTAATAAGGATGAAGTTGACGTTATTACTCCTGTGTTCAAAAATTTTGAGCCTGTTGTTGTCAAATATGATGGCAGCAAGAAGAAGGTATCACCAACTCTTGTAATTAAGACAGCGGGCCCTGTCCCGTATGTATCGGACAAAGCTGTTCCATACCGATATAACGCAGTTATGTTGGAGGATGGTAAGGAGATGTCGTTTCCCTCAACCTCTGTTGTAAGTATTTCAAACGTCAGTGGTGTGACCCGAAGTGGTCGTGTTTTCTCGGCGCAGCCGAAATCCCAGGAAGATGTTTTGAAAAGAACTGTTGTTAATCCTGCCGGACCCGTGGGGACTTCTTCTTCAAATAATCCTGTTCCTATTGTTGACCCTGTTGCTGTCAAGAACAATAACACTCCTATCCTGGTTGGCCAGTCTAGAATTTTGAAAGAGGGTGGTGATGAGATGCCGAGGCTCATCAAAAGGAGTGAATATAATGTTGTCGATCAACTGCTACAAACTTCATCAAAGATATTTGTCTTATCTTTGTTGATGAATTCTGAGCCACACCGCGAAGCTTTGCAAAGGGTGTTGGACATGGCGTACGTGGACCACGATGTCACAATAGAGCAGTTTGATAGCATTGTTGCAAATATAACCACTTGCAACAATTTGAGCTTCTATGATGCTGATCTTCCCGAGGAGGGAAAAGACCATAATTTGGCTTTACACATATCTATGAACTGTAAGGATGATGCATTGTCCAATGTGTTGGTGGATACATGATCATCGCTCAATGTGTTGCCAAAATCCACTCTTGCTAAACTTTCATATTAGGGGCCTCCCATGAGGCAGAGTGGAGTAGTTGTGAAAGCGTTTGATGGATCGCGCAAGACCATGATCGGCGAATTAGAACTCCCGATCAAGATTGGACCTAGTGATTTCCAGATCACTTTTCAGGTCATGGATATTCATCCGTCTTACAGTTGTTTGCTTGGCAGACCATGGACTCACAAGGCAGGCGCCGTGACATCCACCCTACACCAAAAGTTGAAGTTTGTGAAAAACAAGAAGTTGGTGGTGATAGGGGGAAAGAAGGCTCTCTTGGTCAGTCATTTATCTTCCTTCTCCTATATTGACGTTGAGGATGAGGTTGGAACTCCATTCCAAGCCTTATCTATTGCTGAGCCTTCTAGGAGAGGACTTTCTTCATTTGTCTCCTATAATGATGCAAAGTTGGCCATTGAGCATTGTGTAACTACTGGTTTGGGGAAAATGATAAAGTTGGAAGATAACCAGTCCCGAGCTGGCACAGGGTATTCTTCTGGTGTTTCCAATGAGCGTGGGCTGTTCCAGAGTGGAGGTTTTATCCACACCGTTGAAGATCAGGAAGTTGCTGCCATTGTTGAGGATGATGAAGAGGAAGACCTTGGCAACTTTGTCATACCTGGAGGAATCTGCAATAATTGGGTCGTTGTTGATGTTCCAACAATTATCCACAAGTTAACGTAATGTGTTCATTTTGTTTAAAAACCCTTCTCCCATGCCAAAAGGAGAAGTGAAGACATTGTTGACATAATTTGATTAATACAATGATATTCATTCAATAATCACATGTTAAATGTTTCTTTTTTCCAAATTATTTTTCCTTTTTGCTTTTTGCATGAAATGGGTGATCACCATAAAACCCTAAAACAGAGAATAAAATCAATCTTTTTCATTTGCATAATGATTTGCCTTGTTTGAATTCTGAAATCTTTCATACTCAAAATTATTATGCAGGTTAATCAAACCCATTGAACATAAGATCCAACACCATCTCCCAACTTTGAGTTCCCTGTATTTGAGGCAGAAGAAGATGATGTTGAAGAGATTCCTGATGAGATTACCCGTCTACTTGAGCACGAGGAGAAGATCATTCAGCCGTATCTTGAGAATCTGGAAACAATCAACTTGGGGTCTGAAGACTGCATTTGTGAAGTGAGGATTGGGGCACTCCTTGAAGAGTCTGTTAAGAAGGGGTTGATTGAATTGCTACGAGAATATGTCGACGTCTTTTCCTGGTCGTATGAAGACATCCCTGGTCTAGATACTGATATCGTGCAACATTTCTTTCCGTTGAAGCCTGAGTGTGTGCCTGTGAAACAGAAGCTCAGAAGAACTCATCCTGATATGGCAGTGAAGATCAAAGAGGAAGTTCAGAAGCAAATTGATGCGGGGTTTCTGGTGACTTCTACATATCCTCAATGGGTGGCCAATATTGTGCTTGTGCCTAAGAAAGATAGAAAAGTCTGAATGTGTGTGGATTATCATGACTTGAATAAAGCTAGTCCGAAAGATGATTTTCCTCTACCACACATTGTTATGTTGGTAGATAACACGGCTAAATTAAATGTCTTTTCATTTATGGACGGATTTTCCGTTTATAACCACATTTTAAAATGGCACCCAAGGATATGGAGAAGACAACATTCATCACACCTTAGGGAACATTTTGTTATCGAGTGATGCCTTTCAGTTTGAAGAACGCCGGAGCCATGTATCAACGAGCTATGACTACCTTGTTTCATGATATGATGCACAAAGAAATCGAGGTGTATGTTGATGATATGATTGCAAAGTCGAAAACGGAAGTTGAACATGTAGAACACTTGTTGAAGCTTTTTTAGCGTTTGAGGAAGTACAAACTCCGCCTGAACCCGAACAAGTGTCCTTTGGAGTCTGTTCCGACAAGTTATTGGGCTTTATTATCAGCGAATGAGGTATTGAAGTTGACCCCGCCAAGGTCAAAGTAATACAGGAGATGCCTGCGCCCAAAACTGAGAAGCAAGTCCGAGGTTTTCTTAGCCGCTTGAATTACATTTCGAGATTTATATCCCACATGACTGCCACATGTGCGCCTATATTCAAGCTCCTCCGGAAAGATCAGCGTCATGATTGGACCAAGGATTGCCAAAAGTTCTTTGACAGTATCAAAGAGTATTTGTCTGAGCCTCCGATTTTGTCTCCGCATGTTGAAGGGAGACCATTGATTATTTTTTTGACCGTGCTTGATGATTCCATGGGATGTGTATTGGGTCATCAAGATGAATCAGGGAAGAAAGAATATGCAATATACTACTTGAGGAAGAAGTTCACTGATTGTGAGTCTCGATACTCAATACTTGAGAAGACATGTTGTGCTTTGGCTTGGGCTGCTAAGCGTTTACGCTAGTATATGTTGAATGATACAACTTGGTTGATATCCAAAATGGATGCAATCAAGTATATCTTTGAGAAGCCTGCTTTAACTGGGAGGATTGCCCATTGGCAGATGTTGTTATCTGAGTATGATATTGAGTATCGAGCTCAAAAAGCTATTAAAGGTAGTATCTTGGCTGACCACTTGGTGCATCAACCAATTGAAGATTATCCGTCTGTGCAGTACGACTTCCCAGATGAGGAGATTCTGTATTTGAAGATGAAAGATTGTGATGAGCCTACGTTCGATGAAGGGCCAGAGCCTGGTTCCCGATGGAGTATGGTGTTCGATGGTGTTGTTAATCAATATGGAAATGGTATTGGGGCAGTGATTATTACTCCTCAAAGCACACATTTTCCTTTCACAGCAAGGCTAACTTTCAAATGCACGAATAATATGGCGGAGTATGAGGCTTGTATTATGCGTTTGGAAGAATGTATTGATCTTAGGATCAAACATCTTGATGTTTATGGTGATTCGACCCTTGTTGTTAATCAGATTAAAGGTGAATGGGAGACGAATCAGCCTGGCCTCATCCCATACAGAGATTATGCGAGGAGGATTTCAACTTTCTTTACTAAGGTTGACTTCCATCATATTCCTCGAGACGAGAATCAGATGGCGGATGCTCTTGCTACGCTTGCTTCAATGATTGTAGTAAAGTATTGGAATGAAGTCCCCAATATCACCGTGATGCGCTTGGATAGACCAGCTAATGTGTTTGCAGTTGAAGAAGTGAAAAATGATAAGCCATGGTATTATGACATCAAGTGTTTTCTTCAGAGTCAGACTTACCCGCCTGGGGCATCTGTTTAAGATAAGAAGACTTTGAGGAGATTATCTGGCAGTTTTTACCTTAATGGTGATGTGCTTTACAAGAGGAATTTTGACATGGTTCTGCTCAAATGTGTGGATAGAGACAAAGTAGACCTGTTAATGACTGAAGCCCATGAGGGTTCATTTGGTACTCATTCCAACGGACATGCCATGGCAAAGAAGATGTTGAGAGCAGGCTACTATTGGCTGACAATGGAGTCTGACTGCTGCAAATATATGAAGAAATGCCACAAGTGTCAGATTTATGCGGATAAGATTCATATTCCCCTGACACTTCTGAATGTTATTTCCTCACCGTGGCCTTTCTCCATGTGGGGAATTGACATGATTGGCATGGTTGAACCGAAGGCGTCAAAAGGTCACCGTTTTATTCTCGTAGCCATTGATTACTTCACCAAGCGGGTTGAAGTGGCATCGTATGCAAATGTGACCAGGCAGGTGGTCGTGAAGTTTATTAAGAACCAACTTATATGCCGATATGGTGTTCCAGACAAGATCATTACTAATAATGGATCTAACTTGAACAACAAGATGATGAAAGAGCTGTGTTGCGAGTTCAAGATTGCACACCATAATTCTTCTCCCTATAGACCCAAGATGAATGGGGCTATTGAAGCTGCTAACAAGAACATCAAGAAGATTATTCAAAAAATGGTTGTTACGTACAAAGAGTGGCATGCGATGCTGCCATTTGCTTTGCATGGTTATCGTACATATGTTCGCACTTCAACAAGGGCAACCCCTTTCTCTCTTGTAAATGGTATGGAGGATGTGCTCCCCGTGGAGGTTGAGATCCCATCAATGAGAGTCTTGATGGAAGCCAAGTTGACTGAGGCTGAATGGGTTCAGAGTCGTTATGACCAACTGAACTTGATTGAAGAGAAGAGGTTAACTGCCATGTGCCATGGTCAGCTATATCAACAAAGGATGAAGAAAGCTTTTGATAAGAAGGCAAGCCTTGTGTGTTCCGAGAAGATGACCTTGTGATCAAGAAAGTTTTGTCTTTCGCACACGATTCCAGGGGCAAGTGGACTCCAAACTATGAAGGTCCATATGTTGTTAAGAGAGCCTTTTCAGGCGGTGCTTTGTTGCTTACAACTATGGATGGGGAGGATTTCACTCGTCCTGTGAATTCAGATGCAGTCAAGAAATACTTCGCCTAAAACTAAAAACAGAATAGCTTGCTATGTTGAAAACCCGAAAGGGCGGCTTAGGCAAAAATGAGCGTCTCGGTGGATTGAAAACCCGAAAGGGAGGTCCAGGCAAAAGTTAGAGACATAAAAAAATGAATGTATACATCCCGCTAGATTGAGTACCTCACCCTGGGGCAATCTAGGCAAAAATTAGGGATTTTGCAAGTAATTGCATCCTGACAAGACTTTGCCCTACAACAATCATCTGTCAAAGATTCTATTTCAGTCATCATAAACTAAAGCTTCAAATACTATGGTTTAAGAGTTGGTGGAGAAACGATCATTATGTTCAATGTATCCCTTTTTCCAATATATATCACCAATTTCAAATTTGTAAAGATCCATGGAGTCTCGCCATTTACGGACTACCATTCTATTAAATAAATTTGAGCCTTTATCCAATTCTTGGCACTCGTACTTATTTCTGTTTAACAAATGTTTGCATGTTTTAATTGATAAATATCATTGTTTTAAATGAATAAAGTTTTATAAAACTGTTTTTAAACAAAATGAACATTCACAATGACTAAAAGGATAAATGAAACGTCTTCAGTGCTCTCCCAAGGATAGTACGATTTCCAAAGGGTAAGACATTTGTTCACATTCTGGCATGTTTATATCCTCTTCATCAGCTTTCATGTTGTCTCCTCAGCAGGAAGTTGTCTAGAGTTCGTGGAGGGCTTGTTTCCCTTTTCATCCTCAGCATGTCACGGGTTGACGAAGAATTCATTGCCAAGGCATATTTCCTTTGAGGGTTGCCTACAGTTTATCCCCGACAGATTTACCTAGCCTGAGTTTGATGATTTGTATATCCCCTCCATGGTTGAAGGCTTCTTCTAAGAGTTGAGAGATGTTGAGAAAGTTGTGGTGTTGCCTTCCCCAGTGGAGCAAATTATTCTTTCTCCCCTTGGAAAAGATGTCTCTCTAGTAGTTAGAAGGGAGTGTTTTGATTGATGGATATTTGTTTGGCGTTTGATCCCAATAGAATTTCACATCATCCCTTGATTAAGTTCCCCAGCAGAGTTTCTTCTACAATGAATCTTATTATTTTTCAGCATTGGATAGGAAGTAGTGGCAGTTGGAAGTTGTAACCTTGCCTATCCCCAGTAGTGATTGATGTCTTCCGATATTTGATGCATCCTCACCAGGACTGAGTTCTCTTGTAGGATGTGCCCTCCTTTTTGAGATGTTGTGTCGGATGTCCGTTCATGATTCCCGGATTTGTTTGTGTTAGATATATTTGTCTGTCATCATTAATCATACACAAACCATGCATATACATGCATAATTATAGCATTCAGATATTCATGTTTGCATTCTTTGTCATATATCTTTGCTTGTTATCCCCTGCTATTGGTGAAATGTTCTTCCCAAGCAGATGTTAGTGTCTGATCTCTCCACATAGAGTCAGCCCCATAGGCAAAAAGTGTCTATCTTTCCTTCTTTATTCCCCACTGAGTTATGTCGTCATGGATTATTATTGTTTCAGTTTCCACCCCAATTATGTATCGGGATGGAATTACTCCCCCTGAGTTATATCCTCATCGGGTTGAGTCTTGTTCAAATGTGTCTTTCTAGTTTGTTCCTATATTGACTCCTTTCTTGTTATCCCCTGGAGTTCCCTGAGGTTTAGTTGTCCAATTCCTCAGTAATCAGTAATTGTGCATCCTTTTCCCCAGCGAAATTTGTGTCCTTCTACCCAGTAACCGGTAGTTGTAAGTCCTTTTTTCTGTGGTTTTCTACCTAGTAACTAGTAGATGTAATCCCTTTTTTGTTGGTTATCTTCACCCAGTAACCGGTATTGATATTCCTTTGTTTTGAGTATACCAGCCAGTAGCCGGTGATATATCTCTTGGATAATTGCTTTTATCTAGCAATTCATCCCCGCCGAGTCATCTTTCATTTACCCTTGTTTGGTAATGATTGTTTCTCCTTCTGATTGGTCATCATTTTATACCCAGTAACCGGTATCTCGATGTCCTTTCTTTTCGGTCGATTTATCCTTTATTAACCCAGTAACCGATTGTGGATAATCTTCCATGCGAGTATGTTATCTACGTTATGACAGTAATAGATAATATATCTCATGCGCTCTTCATTCGAAGTCTTTTTCTTCCCTAGTCGAGTAAGATTCATATTTCCTTGTGGAATCGAATGTCCATTCTATAAGTCGAGTTCGCTTTTTCAGCCCTCCTTTCGGATGATGAGTGTTTTGGATTTATTCCCAATTCACGCCTGGTTGGTCACCTATTATATGCCCAGTAACCGGTATCCCTGGTGTTCCTTCCTTCTGCTCCCTATTATGACTTTTTGTCCCATGTGGAGTCATATTTTCCTGAGTTGAGATGTGCCTTTTAGGTCCTCCTCAGATGTTTCGGATGATTGATATCTTTCACCCTTATACCGGTCTTAGATATTCTCTCTCCCTGAGCATGTTGTTCTCTCACCCAGTAACCGGTGTTTTAATGACATGTCTCTCTTCGAGTTTATTACCCAATAACCGATAATATCTCGGTGTTGCTTTCTCAACTGAGTCCTTTGTGGACATCCCCGTCTGAGTTCGGATTTTTTATCCAATGTATCCTTTGTGGATAGTTTTGGGGTATTGGCATATTCCCCAATACATGCATCTTGGCGTCAGCTCGAGTCTTTCCATCGATTTATTTTCATGGTATCCCTTCGTGTCTCCCAGTAAGTTTTCCAGTCGTGATCTGCTCACGCATTTTTACTTTCCCCCAGAGTCTTTGTCTCCCTAGTGAGTGTATTACTCCTGTGAATTTTTTAGTCTCTTCTGATTTATTTTCCTTTGTGGCAAATATTCACCATGAAGATTTTATTTTGCATGCATTTGCATCATGAGGTCTCTTAGGGACCAAAATTCATCTCTTTGTTATTATTTAAGCCCACTCTACCGCGCCGAGACGAAGATTTTAACCTTCATATCTCTGGCTAGAATGACCTTAAATATGGGCATCTATAAGACCCTAATTTTGACCCTAAGATCCCTCATGGCATCATATCATTGCTCATTGCATTGCCTCAAAGATCAGAGCATGATTGGCTCCTTAACCCTAGGGGTGGGACTTGTGTGAGTGTTTTGAGACCACCAAGCATGCTTGTATTGTATATTATTACTTTTCTTATTTTTTGATTACTAACCAAAAGCACAAAAATATGTCACTAACTCTTTTTGTTTTGAAGCTCAAGTGATCATGTGCTCTAATGCTCCTAGGAGGCTCCTAAGCTCAAAGAAATGGCTAGATGAAGATGAGAACAAGCATGACAATGGTCCACAAAGTTCCTAATCATCATATATGTCTCCCAAGTATCTCAATTTGCCAATTTGATCAAGATAACCCAAAGGGCTTGAGGTTTGTTTCCCAAGGAAACCCTAATTCAATTGTGCTTTGACTGAGCCTTGCTCATGAAGCAACCTCAACCTATGATCAAATTTAATCAAGGTAAGTTCTTTCATTCAGTATTTTATACATATATGAGCCTATGTGAGGCCCCTCAATCATTTATTCATCAAGATTTGATGTTTGGCCTTGAGAAGTTGACCAGTCAAGTCATCTGACTAAACTGAAGATCACTGAGATACACCTTTTGATGTGTTTGTAAAATGAAGATGACCCCAAGAGAAAAAATGTTCTTAAGAACCATATGAACAACTTTAATGTTCATCAAAAATACATTTGAAACTTGTAAGGTCATCATTCATTTCAAAACATTATAGGTCATTTTGATTGAAACCCTAATTTTGGGTCAACTTCCTAAGGACGTAACTTCCTTAATTTTTATGATTTTGAGGTGAGACCAAATGAATTGGAAAGCTTAAGATTTATATTTCAAAATTTATGTTGGACAAAAGTTCATAATCCCAAAAGAAACACATGTGATAATACAAAACATTATAGGTCACTTTGGACCTAAGTCATTGAATTTGAAAAATGCCCAACTTCAAGTGCCTATAAATTCTTCATGAAAAATCCAAATGATGCAAAATTTAAGTCTAAATTGATAATGTTGAAAATATCTACAACTTTTATGTTGGAGGTTTTTCCATTTGAAGCTTGCATCATTGAAACAAAAGGGCTTAAAGATGCTTGATTTTGGTGAAAATTTTCAAAGGTAACTTAGACATGTTTTGTACTTAAACTTTGACAACCAGTTTTCATTAATTTCCAAACTTCAAATGAATTTTTTCCCAACATGACTTTTGTTCCTTATTTCAAGGGCTTTCTAACCATTACTCACATTAATTTTTTGGACTTTCCATGTTGGGGTTTCGAAGAGCTTTATGTTTATGTTCATTTTTGCAATTCACATTATAACTTGGTGCGCAAGCTTGTGCAATCCCTTGTGCATGTCCAATTCAATTCCATTTGATCTCAGCATGGGTTTTCATTCATTCTTGGGCCTCACATGCGCCTGTGCAGGCCCATGCAAGGAGGATTCAAACTTCATGCACACGAGGGAACCATTGCCTTGCATCATATTTCAGCTATAAATAAGTGCTCATTCCCATTCAATTGGCAACCAAGTGGAGATCTGAATTGCTGCTGAATTGAAAACCAAACCCTCACTAAAGGAATATTCAGTTTTCTCTTTCTCTTTCAAGCTTGAATTTCAACATTATTAGTTGATCTTCAAAGCTCAATTCCTTAACCTAGCATCACCATTACACTTCCAAATCAAAAGTAGATCAAGAGCTTGGAGAATTCGTGTTGTTGGAAGCTTCATTTCAGAGGTAAAAGCTCAAACTTTTTTGATTCAGATCTTGCGATATAATGTCAATTTCTTTGGTTTGTGCTGTTTTCTGAAGTCCTCATGCATGAGGCAGGCCAGTGGTGGTCTTAATTTTCCAAATCGTGCACAAGGGATGATCCATGGTTACAGGGGTGATGTACATCACCTTAGCTTCATTTTGATGTCCTCCTTTTTTATTTTCATTACACTTTAATTTCCTGCGCGTGGTAGCCGGATCTGGTTAGATCACCGGAGAAGATGGTGGTTTCCACCACCATCCCCACGTGGTAGCTTCCCAGCCTTTGGATCGTGTCCCAACGTTTTAATCACAAGCGTCCAATGTGTTTACTTCATTTAAATCTTTGTGTTACGCGTTTGACTAGGGATCACCATGTGACCGCGCCTCTGAGCCATGAGATCCATGCCACGTCAATTACTGAGAAAATTGTTTTAAATTAGTTTCTGATTTCAAAAATTATTGAGAAAATTTGTCAAAGTATGTTTGACCATGTTAGACCTATGAGAATTTAATTGGACTTATTGAAGTTGATTTGAATTAAATTTGAGGTTTGACCATATTTTGTTTATTTTATTTTTGCATTTATTTTAAATATACCAAAAAAATATGTTTGAATTGTTAACTTGTAATCTTCATTTCTCTTTTGTTTGGCATTGGTTGATGATGACTTGGTTCACATTTGATCAATTGAGTTTGATACTTTATTTCTCTTTCCATTCATTTCATCTTCATCCCTTTCTTTTTATTTTGGACAATGAGTTAATGGCTTATGGTTGGTCTTGATAAATGAGGGGTTTAACCTTCTTTGATCCAAACCAAACTCAACTTGATCCAAGATCAAGTGAGTTGTTTTGTGTCCAAGATAGGTTGCTTTTTGATCAAGCAAAAAACCTAAAGCCCATACAAGGCCTTTCCTCTTTTGTTTTGGCATGGAAAGTTTTTGGAGCTTGGCTTACTAGTCATGATCTCTAACTTGTGTTTATTTGCCTATAGTTTTATTGGCCGGCCTCAGATAGGTGTGACTACTACATTAGTCCACTTACGATTGCTTAACATAGCGCTACATTGTCTTATGACAAACTAACATAACCATACTAATTACTAACTTTAATTTGAGCATTTAATTTCTTGCCTTTTACTTTAATGCAATTTATTTCTTGCTCATTTATTCATATTGCTTTTTACTTTGCTCACTTGAGCACATATTTTATGTTTATGTCATTTTCCTTTTTCTCATTCGAGCTCATTATTGTATGTAAATATATTGTGGTCTTGTGTTGGTTTTGCTTTTGTTCTGTGTGAACCTAATGCAAAAAGGAGAAAGGACTTAGAATTAGGATTTACCTATGCTTAAAGGAGTTCAAGAGCAACTAGGCCTCATGCCTTTAGAATGCTAAACTTATTGAAGAGCAACTAGGCCTCATGCCTTTAAAATGCTAAATCTCAAAGTTGACTTTAAAGGACTCCCTTCCCAAAACTTATTCTTGGTCCATTCCTCTTATTGTGTTATGAACTTTTTGATGTTTGCTCTTGTATGATACGGATTCCATCTTGAGATAGTAAGGAGGACCATTGTCATGAGTAGCCAAGTTAAGAGAGACAAGCCGAATGGAGATCCTAGGAGCTTGAATCTAAATTGTTTGATTGTTTGATTGTTTGATTATGTGCTAAGTCCAAAGGAAATGAGAATCTTGAATCATCTCTATGATTTCAAGAAAAGGAACTCCAAGGGTTTTATCTTCTCTCTTATCTTTGTATGCTTTAGGACTAGCCCTTCTCTTCTTCTCCCCACTCTAACCCAAGCCAAAAATATTTTCTTGCAAACTTTGACATTGTTTTCAAACTAGAAACCTAGGCCTTATGCCTTTTACTTTTCAAACTCTTTTAATAAATACTCATTGTGAATAAATCTTAATCCAACTTTGACTTCATTTTGTAAATGAATTAACTTGTAAATACAACTCACTTCAAGTTGTTTTGTGGTTCCAATGGCCATTTTATTAAAACCTTTTCATAAACATTAGTTATAGGTTTGAGTTATCATAGTGGTTGATGTAAATCTCACCTCATCCTTAGTGATTGGATTATAAGTCTTCCATACTTATTATAGGGTTAACCCTTCACTAGTATGTTGAAGCTCTCCTCACATGGTGGATTATTGGTTTAGGTTGAGTCTTCTCCCTTTGATAACAAAAGACCTTAAGACTTTTGATCAAATCAATTCACCAATCTTTGTGATTTTTATCCTGAACTACGAGGTTTTGATCCTACGTTTATGATGGTACGTAGGCAATGGGTTCATCCATTCAAACAACAAAATTGTAAATATAATCTATTCTCTTCTCATCCCTCCAATCTTTTGTACAAATATTTTCACAAATACCAACCTACAACACATATTTGCAAAAAGGGTTCCCTTAGAGTACTAAGATTTTTTGGGTGCGTAAAACCTTCACATTTCATAATTGTAGGGGGGTATTCGTTACCTTTAGATTTATTGACTAAATCAAAAGTAAATCATACAATTCGAGTCGCCACCGCACTTCTATTTATCCAAAGGAAAGGTTAGAAAGCGAACAAAAATTCGAGAAGTTTTATCAAATAAAAAACTAATAAAAATGTCAGAGACCGGGGTAAGGGGGTTGGTTATGCAATGGGAAGGTTTTAAGCAACCAAAACATCCTTTGTACTCTAAGGGAGCCCTTTTTACAAATGTTGTATGGTAGGTTGGTATTTGTGAAAATATTTGTGAAAACATGATTGGGGAGATGAGAAAAGAATATACAAATTATTTACAATTTTGTTGTTTGAATGGATAAACCCATTGCCTACGTACCATAACAAAGGTAGGATCAAAACCTCGTAGTTCGAGGTAAAAATCTCAAAAGAAGTTGGTGAATTGATTGGTCAAAAGCCTTAAGGTCTTTTGTTATCAAAGGGAGAAAACTCAACCTAAACCACAATCCACCATGTGAAGAGAGCTTCAACATACTAGTGAGGGATCCACCCTATAATAAGTTTAGAAGACTTATAGTCCAATCACTAAGGATAAGGTGAGGTTTACATCAACCACTATGATAACTCAAACCTAATAGCTAATGTTTATGAAAAGCTTTGGCAAAGGTGGCCATTGGAACCACAAAAATAATTGAGTGAGTTGTATTTACAAATTAGAAGTATTCACAAAATAAAGTCAAAGTTGACTTAAAGTTCAATTCAAAATAAGTATTATGAAAAGAATTTGAAAAATCAAAGGCATATGGCCTAGGTTTCTAGTTTTGAAAACAATGTCAATGTTTGCACAAAATAAGTTTGGCTTGGGTTAGAGTGGAGAGAAGAAGAGAAGGGTTAGGTCCTAAACATGCAAAGATGAGGGAAGAGAAATAAAACCACTTGGAGTTCCCTTCTTGAGATCATAAAGATGATCCAAGTTGCTCATTTCCTTTGGACTTAGCAAGCAATAAGCAAATAACTCAAGCAATCAAGCAAATATTCAATCAAGCTCCTAGGATCTTCCAATTTGGATTTGTCTCTCTCATTTGGATGCTCATGACAATGGTCTTTCTAATAGCTCAAGTTTTGGTATCCTTATCACACAAGAACACACAAATCAAAAAGTTCCACAATGCAATAAAAAGAATGGACAAGAGGGAGTTTAGAATAGGGGTCCTTTCAATTCATCTTCAAGATTAAGCATTCTAAAGGCATGAGGCCTAGTTGCTCTTTAACATATTTAGCATTCTAAAGGCATGAGGCCTAGATGCTCTTGAAACTCGATTTAGCATAGGTAAGGTCCTAATTCTAAGTCATTTCTCCATTTGCATTGGGTTCGCACAAACAAAACAAACACAAGGCAATAGTATATACACAATAATGTGCTCAAGTGAGCAAAAGGCAAATGGAATAAACATAAACATGAGCTCAAGTGAGCAAAGGGAAAAATACAATATGAATAAATGAGCAAGAAATTAAATTGCATTAAAGTAAATTGCAAGAATTAAATGCTTGAATTAAAAGTTAGTAATTAGTAGTTAGTGTTAGTGTGCCATAAGGCAATTTAGCGCTATGTTAAGCAATCGTAAGTGGACCAATGTAGTAGTCACACCTATCTGAGGTCGATCAATAAAGCTATAGGCAAATAAACACAAGTTAGAGACCATGACTAGTAAGCCAAACTCCTACAACTTGCCATGCCAAAAGAAAAGAAGAATGACCTTGTATGGATTTAGATTTTTTGCTTGACCAAGAAGCAACCTATCTTGGACACAAAGCAATTCAATTGATCTTTGATCAAGATGAATTTGATTTGGATCAAAGAAGGTTAAGCCTCTCATATGTCAAGGCTAACCACCAATCATTAACTCATTGGTCAAAAGAAAAAGAAGAAGATGAAGATGGAAATGGAATGTACAAAGTTGAAATTCAAATGACATAACCAAAAAACATTGATTAAGCATGAATGGAATCAACATCAATCAATGGTAAACAGAAGTGAAATGAAGATTAGAAGTCAAGAAATAACAAACATATTTTTGGTAGTTTTTGGAATTTAAAATACATAAAATAAAATGAACAAATAAAGGTCAAACTTCAAATCCAATTCAAGTCAACTTGGAAAAGTCCAATTGGATCATCATAAGTCTAACATGGTCAAACAAGGTTTGACAAATTTTTTCAACATTTTCTGAAAACAGAAACTAATTTTAAGCAATTAAAAATGAAGAAAAATAACATAATTGGACTAAAATCTCAAATAAATCTCAAATCAATTAAGAAATTGATGAGAATATTTTCCATAGATTCATCATCAACCAAAGATGTTAAGAAAATATTTTTGGCATTTTTGAATATCAAAAAGTATTTTAAATGAATTAAAAACAACTAGAAAAGAAATAATTCACAAACAAATATCAAATTGAATCACAAAAATAATTAAAAAACATTTTTAGAAACTAGAATATAAGAGAAATTTTTTGAAATTGGTCCCATATTTTTGTGATTCCAAATAAAGAAGTTATGAATTTTTAAAAATAATGGAATAAAAGAAATTAAAAAGGAAATTCAAAAAATAGCAAAAAGCCTGAGGCATCAGATCTCATTTCATTAATTGACGTGGCTCATCATGTGGCTGTGAAGCGCGCGTGTATTGTGAACCTTAGTCAACAGCACATGGTATTAAATGAAGTCAAACAGATCAACAACCAAGATTAAAACGTGAAACACTCATCCAATGGCTAAGTTTTTGACGTGTGGGGACGGTGGTGGAAACCACCATCTTCTCCGGTGAGAAGGCCAGTTCCGGCCACCAGTTGCAGGTTTTCAAACCTCAACTAAAACACGCGATCCACATACCATTTGAAAGCTGGGGTGATGTACATCACCCCTGTAACCTTAGTTTCTTCTCAAGATTCCTATGGAGAAAGAAATCTGAGGTTGAAATATAAGGTGTTCAATCTGAACTTGTCCAATTCACAAAATTAAAACCACAAATCAATTTCCTCTCACATGAGGACTTCAGAGATGCCAACCAAACCAAGCAATGCACAATAATAAGAGAGATTCGAATCAAAACAGTTATGAGATAAACCTTTGAAGTGCAGCTTGTGTGAGCTTGATCCAATTGTAGAGGGGTATTCGTTACCATTAGAGATATTGATTAAATCCAAGGTAAATCATACAAGTCGAGTCGCCACCGCACTTCTATTTATCCAAAGGAATGGTTAGAAAACGAACAAAAACCTAATAGTTTTTAACAAAAACTAGTAAAAGAAACAGAGATCTGGGTAAGGGGGTTGGTTATGCAATGGGAAGGTGTTAGGCACCCAAAACATCCTAGGTACTCCTAGGGAGCCCTTTTCACACTTGTTGCAAAGGTTGTTGTTTTGTGAAAATTTGTTTGTGCAAACATGATTGAAGAGATGAGAAGAGAATATACAAGTTTATTTACATTTGCGTTTGGATGGATTAACCCATTGCCTACGTACCATCTTATAAAAAGATTAGGATCAAAACCTCGTAGTTCGGGGTAAAAATCTCAAAATGAGTTGGTGAATTGATTGGTCCAAAAGCCTTAAGGTCTTTTGTTATCACAGGGAGAAAACTCAACCAAACCACAAATCCACCATGTGAGGATAGCTTCAATATGCTAGTGAGGGGTTAACCCTATAATAAGCATGGAAGACTCATTGTCCATCACTAAGGATATAGGTGAGTATTACATCCACCACAAGGATAACTCAAACCTAATAGCTAAAGATTCTGGAAAATTTGATTAAGAAAGCGGCCATTGGAACCACAAAATAAATTTGAATGGGTTATATTTACCAATTAGAAGTATATACAAAATGGTCAAAGTTGACTTAAAAGTTTAATTCAAAATAGGTGTTATGAAAAGAAAGTTTTAAAATCAAAAGCATAAGGCTTAGGTTTCTAATGTTTGAAAACAATAGTTAAATGTTTGCACAAAAGGTTTTGGCTTGGATTAGAGTGGAGAGAAGAAGAAGAATGGCTAAGTCCTAAGGAAAGTAAAAGGTGAGGAATAAGAAATGAAACCACACTAGGAGTTCTTCTCTTGAGATCATATTGATGATCTAAGTAGCTCCCATCCTTTGGAATAAGTAACCATAAAGCAAATATTTCAAGCAATCAAACACAGGGTCATGCTTCTAAGAATCCTTCAATGGATTTTGCATCTCTTTCTTTAGATGATCATGGCAATGGTCCTCCAATTAAGCTCAAATGGGAACTCCTAGCACAAAAGCACACACATCAAAAGTTCCATGAAGTAAAACAAAAATGGGCAAGAGTGAGTTTAGAGATTTGGTCCTTCTAATCCATCTTCATCATTAAGGTCCATTTACTCCAATTTTGCATGAGGAAAGGTGAAATTCTAGTTAACAGACTTTCGATGTCACAAGGGATGTTATGACATCCAATTCTGCGCAGACAAGTATTATGCAGACCTTTAAAAAGTAAGTGCAGTAAATAACACAAGGAATTGTTTACCCAGTTCGGTGTCACACACACCTACGTCTGGGGGCTACTAAGCCAGGGAGGAAATCCACTATTAGTAGTATTAATTCAGACCTTAAACCAACTGTTTAACCCTATCACTTAATACCTACCCAATGCAATTTCAATCTTACTCTAAGATCAGAGTTCCTACTCATTCCCCCTCAATCACCTCCGTGATTACAACCTTTAATTATATTAAAGTTTATAATGAAGTCACACTTCAAACAACTCTTGATTGTGCTTAACAGCTTTAATCAAGATACACAACACTCACGCTTAAAAGCTTAGAGTGACACAACACTTACAACTCAATGAACACCCTAGTCAAATGCAATCATCTAGGTGATAATTGCTTGGCTCACAAGATACACCTCATACAAGACACACACAAAAATACAGCAGTGAAGTATATGGAACAATAAAATCTTCACGCCTAAAATCCCCAAGTTCTGAATGAAGGATTGCCATCCTTTTATATAGCAGCACTTGGGCCTTGTACTTGTATTTCCTGAAATTAAGGTCAAGCAAGTTAACCTATGTCATACGGTGAACTGGACTTTTGTGTTTTGTTTTGAATCGTAATGTCGCGGATAGCAAGAGTCGCCACCGACTTTTCTTTTATCCAATAAGGAAAGGCGGAAAAGAACAGGAAAGACCTAGATTAGATTTTGGGTTCGGGAGGTAAATTATACAAAGGGAAGGTGTTAGCACCCTTTGTATCCATGGTTATCCATGGGCTCTTAACTGCTGAATCACTTATGTTTTTCTTGTCTGAAAAAGTGTTTGTGAATTGCTTAGAAAATGTTTTGGAAAGAGAGTTTAACTTTGTAATGATTCTGGTACGAATGTATACAAAGTGTTTATCTCGTTTAATTTTGAAAGCTGTTTAGAAAACTGTTTAGAAAAATATAACTTGGCAATGATTCTAGTACGAATGTATACCAAGTGGTGATTTTCTAGTAGATGTTTTGCAAAGTGTGAGGTGTGAAAAGTATTTTGAGTTGTGATTCAGCATTTAAGAGTTATACCTACCCAAGGTCTTTATGGGCATTTCCTATCCTTATGAGGGTAAAACTGTCCTTACTATTGAGAAGTAAGTAGTTTTATCCTTTGGATGAAAAAGGGTCATCGATTGGTCATGGAAGGCAACATTTGTAAGGATACCTTAGCATTCGAAGGGACAATCATCATTTAACCGTAGGCTACAACGACGGGTCATCGAGGGACAAAATCATATATTCGCAGGCAACATCCGAGGGACAATGATTTATTTTATAGGGACATGATGATTTAATCGAAGGGTCTTTGCTAAGTGCATCCCCACATTCGCGGGACATGACCATAATACCGTAATACCGTAAGGCAACAAAGAGAGGTCCAAGATCACATATTCAAAGGCAATATTTTACAATCAATTAGGTAGTTGTAATCAGTTAGGTACTTAGGTCCACATTATAATCAATTAGGTAATTAGGGTGAATCTCCCCAAGGGTATCCCACAAATAAAGTGGAATACCTAGCAAGCTACCTTCTCCGGGAGTATGTGAACCCTTACAAAATTCAGCAAACAGGTCAGAATACCAAATCAGGGTGCAATCAAGAGTTGCACCAAATAAAAGGCATCACAACAGAAATAGTGTCAGGTAAATAATGCAGGATTACAACAAAACATGTCAGCTAAGCAAAAATCAGAACGAAAAAATCAGCGACTGTCATGTTCGCTGTTGCCTCGCCTAGCGAGGGCTTGGCGAGCACTCGCTACATGTTCGCTTAGAGATGTGCTAGCGAACGGCTGCGGGTTTTGAATTTTAGAACAATACGATTCCAGCAAGCTTCACACCCTATGGCATCCATCACAGAAATTACATGGTTAAACGTTCAAGATATTCATACATACTTAAATTCACATGCAAAACTTAAGATATTTTCATAAACTCAATCATAATGCCACATGCAAATTAAGAACATAAAGCGGTAATAGTAATGCAAACCTGTTTGCAATTGAATTGCAACCTTGAATTGGCAAGTCACACTTAGGGTTGGCGCCGGATTGAGTTGGGCGGAGATAACCTTGGTGCAGATGAGTTTCCTTCAGGGGTTCCTTTAGGGTTGCTCTGAATTCTCTGGGTTAGCCTCCAGGGTTTGCTGTGCCTTCTTTCTATCTCCTGTTTTTGTTCCGTTTCCGTCCTCCTCCCTCCCTTTTTCTGACTGAAGTGCTGGTATTTATAATGCTTTTCGTGACCTAATGGGCTCAGAATGAAGCCCAAAATTTCTGGTATTCGCAAGCTTTGTTAGGCGAGCGGTGCAGTGAAGGGTTCGCTAGGCGAAGGATTCTGCTCGCCTAGCGAGCAGGCCAGTTTAGGCCATTTTCTGGATTTGGCCATCTGTGTGTTGGGTCTTTGTTCCTTTAAGATCAATGCCTTGAAAAATAAGTTGGAGTGCCTTAAAAAATGCCTTGTAACATTAACGGGCAAATTTTGGGGTATGACAGCTGCCCCTGTTAAATATTCTTAAACCGAGAGAGTTAGAATGGTGTGTATGCCATTCGGGGTCTGGAGGTGGAAGATTATTGAACACTGAGAATGCCCCAAAAATTTGCACTTGTTAATCAATAGTAGGTCTTGATGGAGATGGGCTTAAAGATTCCATCCAGGAAGTTTGATGATGAGAGCTTTAGATTGTGTCATACGTCAGACCAATTTGAAGACATGGGTGTCACACCGGGTCGTACGCTAGACTGTATAGTGAGTCATCCATCAGGCTGTCGACTTCGCTGGGGATAAAGGATCAGAATGGATCATACTCTAGATCATATCTGAGTTGCAGAATGAGCCGTACGTTAGGCTGTATCTGACAAAGGTAGAATCAGAATGGATCGTACGCTAGATTGTATCTGAGTTGAAGATCCAAATGGGTCGTACGTTAGACCGTATTGGAGTTGCAGAATGAGCCGTACGTTAGGCTGTATCTGAAAAAGGGGTCAGAATGGATCGTACGTTAGATCGCATCTGAGTTGCAGAATGAGTTGTACGTTAGGCTGTATCTGAAAAAGAAAGTAGTCGCACGCTAGACTACACCCCGGAATGTACCGTACGCTTGGTAGTATATGAGGATTTGAAGATCAGAATGGATCGTACGTTAGATCGTATCTGAGTTGCAGAATGAGCCGTACGTTAGGCTGTATCTGAAAAGAAAGTAGTCGTACGCTAGACTACACCCCAGAATGTACCGTATGCTAGGTAGTATCTGAGGATTTGAGGATCAGAATGGATCGTACGTTAGATCGTATCTGAGTAGTTGAAGGATTCATATGTTGAGCTGAACCAGAATGAACCGTACGCTAGGCTATATCTGATAGTATTTGTATATGTTGTATTTGCAATGAATATCTGGGGTGGGCTTAAAGATGCCACCATTGGGAGGATATCAGAGTGCTTGTCAGAATGGATGTTCATATGGATTATATTTGAGAGATGTATTTGAATCTTGAATGTAATTGATAAAGATGTCCGTCTGAATGGACCTTTGTTTTGACTGTATCAGGAGGATAATTAACCTGAAAAATAAAGTTAGCTTCATGCTATGTCATGATGCATGAGATGTTTTATGCTTTCGGAAATAAATGCGAATGTTGTATGCATGCGTATGCTGTGAAATGATGTAATGAATGAATTATGCGTGGGGAAAGTTTTTCCAGGGGAAAATAAATCCCAATATTCTGGTAGGAGACATTTGTATCGATGACCCTCTCTTAGCTAGGGATACTTGATTTCTGTTTGATGGTAGAGATATTTAACAGAGCCTGGCTGGGGATGGAAGAGATGACCAGTCTGTCCAGTGGTGTCAATTTCTTCTGGGGAGTAACTGGTTTTTCTGGGGGATAGAATTAGCAACCGGATTCGTTGGAAAGCATGGTTAGACCTTCTCCTCGATCCTGAAGTCTTTTAGTAATTGCTATTTCCGTTTTATGCATGTATTTTGATAAACATCGATCATATTCAAATGCATATATCAATTCAAATTAAATCAATGGACGTTTACGCAATCAAAACAGAGAAAGTAAAACAAAAGCATCTTTTTGGGTGTAAAGTTGTATTGATTTTGAAAGAGGGCCTATAAACAGGCAATTTGAATACACGGAGACAGAAATCCTAGTAAGAGGAAATTGTCGAGAACATAAAGAAAAAGCTATGAAGGAAAAGCCCTGTTGATTTTAATTCTACTACTGTCATTATGTCTTCAAGCATCTCATCTCCTGCTGTCGGATAGAAGTGATTGGCTTGTTCAGTCCCTTGAACTTGGATGAAGCTGTCTGAGAACGGGACATAGTCATATGCTTTTTATCCATAATTTTTGCCTGGACCGCCTTTTCAGGTTTTCAGTCCACCAGGATACCCTTTTTTTGCCCAAGCCGCCTTTTCAGGTTTTCGACTTGCCGGGTGTACATTTTTATATGTTTATCCCTAATTTTTGCCCGAACCCTTTTGGTTCGCCGGGATGCCCTTACTTTTGCCTAGATACGTCGACCTAGCGGGTCTCTTTTATGCGTAGTATTTTTTGACTATGTCTGCGTTCACGGGATGTGGGAAGTCTTCGCCATCCATCGTAGCAAGTATCATGGCTCCACCAGAGAATACCTTCTTAACTACAAATGGCCCTTCGTATGTGGGAGTCCATTTGCCTCTAGAATCACCTTGTGGTAGAATGATACGCTTTATTACCAAGTCGCCAATTTGATATACCTGTCTCTTGACTTTTTTATTAAACGCCTGGATCATGCGCTTCTGATATACCTGCCCATGACAAACAGCCGCAAGTCTCTTTTCATCAATCAAATTTATCTGATCGAGTCGAGTCTGAACCCATTCATCCTCGTCTAAACCTGCCTCTTTCATAATTCTTAGAGAGGGAATCTGAACTCCCACTGGTAAAACAGTTTCCATTCCGTAGACCAAAGAGAAAGGAGTTGCCCCTGTCGAAGTGCGCACTGAAGTGCGATAACCATGAAGAGCAAAGGGTAACATCTCATGCCAGTCTTTGTATGTTACTGTCATCTTTTGTATGATCTTCTTGATATTCTTATTAGCAGCCTCCACGACGCCGTTCATCTTCGGCCGGTACGGGGAAGAGTTATGGTGTTTTATTTTGAACTGCGTGCAGAGTTCAGTAATCATCTTGTTGTTCAAATTGGAGAGAGCAGGTTTTCCAAATGTATATTTGATAAGATCCATCTTAGAAACCAATAAAGTGGTATGATTCAACATATATTGTCTTAGTCGGCGAGCAGCCCAAGCCAAAGCACAGCAAGCTTTCTCGAGCTATGAGTATCTTGTTTCACAGTCGGTACCTTTTGCTAAGGTAGTATATTGCATGCTCTTTTCGACCAGACTCGTCATGTTGCCCCAGCACACACCCTATTGAATTTTCTAACACGGTCAAATACATGATTAGAGGTCTTCCTTCAACTGGTGGCATCGGATTTATAGGTTCTTGGAGATACTTCTTGATTTTGTCAAAAGCTTCTTGACATTCATCATTCCATATCATCTCTTGATTTTTCCAGCGAAAACCTCTACATAGTCACGTAACATCCGACTCAATCTTTCTTTGACACTGTTTTCCAAGCCTGCTCCTATTTTGACTTCTTTCTTGTCTACTTCAGTACCCAGATTCACAGTTTCAATTGATTATTCCTGCGGCTGTATGGTCTTTTCTTCTTGCAGTAACAGTCTGGCAAGTTCTCAAGTACTTCACAATCTTCCTCACTTCCATCCTCGGCTTGGTAGATCGGATTTTCAAAGTCATAATGAATAGTAGCATAATTATTATCAACAGGATCCAGAGTGGATATGGATCTGCAATTTGTTACGTGAGTGTGTGCAAGAAAACATAGCTTATTTGAAAGATGACAGGAAAGATAAAGAGCGCAATATTTGAATGCAAAAAGGTCCATTGATTTATTGAATGTGAATATGCTTATAAAAATGACAAAACCTTTAACAAAATTTAATACATTAAAATAAGCAATAACAATTACTCCTGACTAAAGGAAATCAGGATAGTGTCTTCAGCCTTCCAATTATTGAGTCCGTCACCAATTGTTGGGAAAATCCAGCTACCCAAGTCACAATCGTTATCAGCATCTTTCACAACATTGACAGTCTCGTCATGGTTAGGCAGAGGGGAAGTGATGTCATTAGGAGTCTCCGGAGGATCAGAGGTAGTCGCCTGTATCTTTCCACTCCGAATGCCGCTTTCAACATGTTCACCTGTTAATATAAGTTCAGTGAAACCCGACGAGGAACTCCTCAATAGATGGCTGTAGAATGGGCCAGTCAGTGTGCTCATGAACATGTCCACTAATTCTCGATCAGTCATAGGGGGTTTGACTCTGCCAGCCAAATCTCTCCATTTTTGAGCATATTCTTTGAAGCTTTCTTTAGATCCCATAGTCATATTCTGCAACTGTAGCCGAGTAGGTGCCAACTCAGAATTATACTGGTAATGCTTGTAGAAAGCTGTCGCTAAGTCAGTCCAGGTGTGGATGTTAGAGCTCTCGAGCTGATAATACCACTCCAACTGTGTGCCAGACAGACTCTCTTGGAAGAAATGGATCCATAGCTTCCTATCAGTGGTATACGGCTGAATCTTTCTCACATAAGCTCTCAGATGCATCTGAGGACAAGACGCACCATCATACTTAGTGAAAGCAGGGATCTTGAATTTGCGGGGAATGACCACGTAAGAGACCAGACCTAAGCTTTCGAAATCCAGACTGGGCGTCTTTTGACCCTCCATAGCTAGCATGCGTTCTTCCGGCAACTTATACTTATCATCTTTTGGAGAGTACTGTTCATTTTCATAATCTTCATCGTCGTCCTCATGGTTGAAGAGATCAACATTCTTCTCCTCCGAATCATTCTCTGTCTCCTCTTCTTGATCCTTCGGAATTCTAATCTTGACTCCTGCAGCCTGTCCTTTAAGCCTTCTTCCCGGGTTAATGTAACTCACAACTTTCTTGTCTTTCTTCTTCTCGAGCAATAGAGCCTTCAGTTCCTCCTGCCCCTTGGATAAGCTCAAGATCATTTCCTGGAATTGAGAATTTTGAGCCTGGAGATCTTTGACAGTTTGTTCGAGAGCCATTTTTCTGTTTGGAGGAAAACCGTGAAAACATTGATCCCTTTAGAGTACCTGTTATGCAATGTGATGTTATGCTATGCAATGTATGAAATGTTTTCAATGTTTAAAGTCCTTGAAATGGTTAGTATAATGCCATGATGTCATGATGTTATGATGTTATGATGTTAAGTAAATAAACAAGTACAAACAAGTCACACAACAATCATTCCTAAGTTTTAAGGCTTGCATGAGTTCCATAGGTAAGTACCCTCCCCACTGAAGTTTGGTTGGTTCAACCTGTCCTAGAGTAGTAACCGGGTTCTAGAAGGATCTCCAATCATTGAACTTCCCTTAAGTCCACTTCAGTGCAACACCAAGTGGTTGACCAAAGCTTCCCTAAAGTCCAATCTCAAAGAGTGTAGTATCGAGTCTCAACCAACCCCAGTCGGAACCGAAGTCAGTTATCTCACTACTTTCTAATGGCCAGGATGAGTCAATTAGGGTTCTAAAGGTCTGGTTAACGCTTTGATGACACCACGCGGACGCCAAATTTCTCCTCAAGTAAACATGAGGAACATCAGGACATCTAAAGTGTCACATTAACCGTAGCCATCATTTTAACCATTCCAGTATACGCCGGATAGTCGCGATGATCTCTTGCTACTTGCCTAAGGTACACTAGATCCGGGTGTAGGATCTTTCACTCAAGCATAAAATACCCAAGCAATCCCTTAAAAGTAAATCAGACAATTCAAATAAATGATCTTGTTTTTTTAAGGTAACCTCTCTTTTTAAGGATCCCCAGCAGAGTCGCCAGTTCTGTCATACGGTGAACTGGACTTTTGTGTTTTGTTTTGAATCGTAATGTCGCGGATAGCAAGAGTCGCCACCGACTTTTCTTTTATCCAATAAGGAAAGGCGGAAAAGAACAGGAAAGACCTAGATTAGATTTTGGGTTCGGGAGGTATATTATACAAAGGGAAGGTGTTAGCACCCTTTGTATCCATGGTTATCCATGGGCTCTTAACTGTTGAATCACTTATGTTTTTCTTGTCTGAAAAAGTGTTTGTGAATTGCTTAGAAAATGTTTTGGAAAGAGAGTTTAACTTTGTAATGATTCTGGTACGAATGTATACAAAGTGTTTATCTCGTTTAATTTTGAAAGCTGTTTAGAAAACTGTTTAGAAAAATATAACTTGGCAATGATTCTAGTACGAATGTATACCAAGTGGTGATTTTCTAGTAGATGTTTTGCAAAGTGTGAGGTGTGAAAAGTATTTTGAGTTGTGATTCAGCATTTAAGAGTTATACCTACCCAAGGTCTTTATGGGAATTTCCTATCCTTATGAGGGTAAAATTGTCCTTACTATTGAGAAGTAAGTAGTTTTATCCTTTGGATGAAAAAGGGTCATCGATTGGTCATGGAAGGCAACATTTGTAAGGATACCTTAGCATTCGAAGGGACAATCATCATTTAACCGTAGGCTACAACGACGGGTCATCGAGGGACAAAATCATATATTCGCAGGCAACATCCGAGGGACAATGATTTATTTTATAGGGACGTGATGATTTAATCGAAGGGTCTTTGCTAAGTGCATCCCCACATTCGCGGGACATGACCATAATACCGTAATACCGTAAGGCAACAAAGAGAGGTCCAAGATCACATATTCAAAGGCAATATTTTACAATCAATTAGGTAGTTGTAATCAGTTAGGTACTTAGGTCCACATTATAATCAATTAGGTAATTAGGGTGAATCTCCCCAAGGGTATCCCACAAATAAAGTGGAATACCTAGCAAGCTACCTTCTCCGGGAGTATGTGAACCCTTACAAAATTCAGTAAACAGGTCAGAATACCAAATCAGGGTGCAATCAAGAGTTGCACCAAATAAAAGGCATCACAACAGAAATAGTGTCAGGTAAATAATGCAGGATTACAATAAAACATGTCAGCTAAGCAAAAATCAGAACGAAAAAATCAGCGACTGTCATGTTCGCTGCTGCCTCGCCTAGCGAGGGCTTGGCGAGCACTCGCTACATGTTCGCTTAGCGATGTGCTAGCGAACGGTTGCGGGTTTTGAATTTTAGAACAGTACGATTCCAACAAGCTTCACACCCTATGGCATCCATCACAGAAATTACATGGTTAAACGTTCAAGATATTCATACATACTTAAATTCACATGCAAAACTTAAGATATTTTCATAAACTCAATCATAATGCCACATGCAAATTAAGAACATAAAGCGGTAATAGTAATGCAAACCTGTTTGCAATTGAATTGCAACCTTGAATTGGCAAGTCACTCTTAGGGTTGGCGCCGGATTGAGTTGGGCGGAGATAACCTTGGTGCAGATGAGTTTCCTTCAGGGTTTCTTTTAGGGTTGCTCTGAATTCTCTGGGTTAGCCTCCAGGGTTTGCTGTGCCTTCTTTCTATCTCCTGTTTTCGTTCCGTTTCCGTCCTCCTCCCTCCCTTTTTCTGACTGAAGTGCTGGTATTTATAATGCTTTTCGTGACCTAATGGGCTCAGAATGAAGCCCAAAATTTCTGGTATTCGCAAGCTTCGCTAGGCGAGCGGTGCAGCGAAGGGTTCGCTAGGCGAAGGATTCTGCTCGCCTAGCGAGCAGGCCAGTTTAGGCCATTTTCTGGATTTGGCCATCTGTGTGCTGGGTCTTTGTTCCTTTAAGATCAATGCCTTGAAAAATAAGTTGGAGTGCCTTAAAAAATGCCTTGTAACATTAACGGGCAAATTTTGGGGTATGACAACCTAATTTCCACATATTAGGGTACTAACAAATAGGCTATTTGTTAGGTTCATTAAATGTAGCTCAGTTGTTAGTTTCCTGGATTTTAGCTCAGTTGTTGACTTCCTGAAGAATAGCCTAAGAAAACTGCTGAAACAGAAAAACTACCAACCTACAATTTAGCATATGCTGTCAGGAATGAATGTCACAACATTTAGTTTGACGTCCAAATCATAGACCATATGCTAAGTCTGTTTTTCCTGAAAGCAGACCGTACAAATTGTTGTACTGTAAAAGACTAATCAGTCTATACTTCAGTACCAGCTTACAGTAACAAATGTCAAAACATTCAATTTGACATTTACAGAGATTGCCTTATGTCAGGTCTGTTATTCTCCTGAAGAACAAACTGAGGTACATATTGAACTGTAGCAGAAGACCAACCTGCCTATGTTCAGTATATGCTGTCAATGAGGAATGTCATAACATCCAGTTTGACATTCAGACAGTAGGCCTTATGCCAGGTCTGTTATTCCCTTGATAAACAGACTGAAATTAAATACAGAGTTATAGCAGACAACCAACTGCTCTAGACCTCAGTATCTGCTGTCAGGAATGAATGTCATAATATCTAGTTTGACATTCAGTAAATCCTCTATTAGCTAAACCTGCAGCACACTACTCAAGTATGTCATGACATTAGTCAAGACATCAGAGTACAGTTAGATGTTCTAACACACAATGCAGTCAATCAAACATCTCCACAGCATGTCATGACATCAGTCAAGACATTAGAGTCCTGTTAGTGTTTTACCATAAAATGCAACCAACCAAACATCTACAAACTCCCCCTTTGGCAAATTTTTGGCTAAAACAACTTGGCATCACAACAGAGTTTACAGCAGCGGAAAACACACATCTAGCAGGGAAATTAACCTAGCTAATACACTCAGAGCGGCTACACACTCAACACATATAAAAGTTAAATAAAAACTTCTAACAGCAACACACATACAGAAGTTAAATAAAAAACTTCTAACAGCAACACACATAAACACACTCACTCTCATAGAAGTGGAGCATCAGCTGCAGCACAACCTCTGGATTAGAGGATCTTCAATATCTGTTTAAGCACATAGCAAATAATCTGTTGTCCTGAAGCATCACATGTTACTCCCCCTTTTTGTCAAAAATGTTGCCAAAGCAACACTTCAAATTACAGACCATAATAAATAGAATTACACATAAATGACAGAACCACAATCTTGATTTTACTTCATAGTTTCAATCAAGACACCACCCACTTGATCTTGCTTCACAACTTTGATCAAGTAGTTACACACTCTTGCTTTACAGCAGGTACATCCATATCAGATGCCATGACTTTGAGTCTGACATCTTGACCCACTCCTGCATGAACACTTTCTTGAAGTCCAGCAGGCACACAGGCGGTCTCATCTTGCTACCACACTTGCAGCAAGTAACATAGCTGTGATCTTTTGTCCAGTCATAGCACACTTTCAATTGTTTAATAGGTTGAGATATTAAATAATACATCCCAAACATCATTTGTTGCTATAAATCCTCAGAAAGGCATATTCCCAATTTGCCCCTTAAATTTTCAAACTGAGTAGCATCCAAAGCCTTTGTGAATATGTCAGCCAGTTATAGTTCAGTGGCTACATGTTCCAAGGTAATCACTTTGTCTTCCACCAGATCTCTGATGAAGTGATGTCTAATGCCAATATGTTTGGTCCTGCTGTGTTGGATGGGATTCTTTGAAATATTGATGGCACTGAGATTGTCACAGAACAATGTCATAACATTCTGAGAGACTTTGTACTCAGTTAGCATCTGTTTCATCCACACTAGTTAGGAACAACTGCTTCCAGCTACTATGTATTCAGCCTCTGCAGTGGACAGAGATACACAGTTTTGTTTCTTGCTGAACCATGAAATGAGATTGTTTCCCAAGAAGAAACATCCTCCTGATGTGCTTTTTCTGTCATCAGCACTCCTAGCCCAATCAGCATCACAATACCCAGATAAGACAGGCTCAGAGCCATGAGAGTATAGCATACCATAGTCACAAGTCCCATTAACATACTTGAGAATCCTCTTGACTTGATTTAAGTGGCTCACTTTGGGTTCTGCTTGGTATCTAGCACACACTCCAACTGCATAGGAAATATCAAGTCTACTTGCAGTTAGATATAGTAGACTACCTATCATGCTTCTATACAAGGATTGATCAACATTGGGACCTCCTTCATCTTTGGTTAATTTTAGATGAGTAGGTGCAGGAGTTCTTTTGTGTCTAGCATTATCCATACCAAATTTCTTAACTATGTTTTTGGCATATTTGCTTTGTGAGAGAAACATAGAATCCTCCATTTGGTTAACTTGCATTCCAAGAAAATAAGTCAATTCCCCAACCAGACTCATTTCAAACTCAGATTGCATCTGGTGAACAAAATGTTTCACCATTTGCTCTGACATTCCCCCAAAGACAATGTCATCCACATAAATTTGGGCAATCATGATTTTGCCATCTTCATCCTTCACAAACAGGGTCTTATCTATCCCTCCTTTCTTGTACCCATGAGAGGTCAGAAATTCAGTTAACCTTTCATACCAAGCTCTAGGAGCTTGCTTCAACCCATACAAGGCTTTCCTCAACTGGTACAAATGCTTGGGCAGGTTAGGATCACAGAACCCTTTAAGTTGTTCCACATAGACTTCTTCATTTAAGTATCCATTTAAATAGGCACTCTTCATATCCATTTGGAACAATTTGAACTTCAGAATGCAGGCCACACCTAACAACAATCTTATTGACTCAAGTCTAGCAACAGGAGCAAACGTCTCATCAAAATCAACCCCTTCAACTTGAGTATATCCTTGAGCCACTACTCTTGCTTTATTCCTAGTGATTACTTCTTTCTCATCAGATTTGTTCTTGTAAATCCACTTGGTACCAATGATGTTAGTCCCTTCAGGTCGTGGAACTAGCTCCCATACTTAATTCATTTTAAACTGCTCTAGTTCATCTTGCATGGCATTGATCCAATATTCATCAGTCAGGGCTTCTTTCACATTTTTTGGTTCAACCTTGGATACAAAACATGAATTAGAGCTAATTTCCCTTGATCTGGTAATCACACCATTATTGGGATCCCCTATGATAAGATCCTTAGGGTGGTCTTTCTGAATTCGGATAGACGGCACTTTGTTGGATGTTGTCGCATTACGCGAAAAACCGTCGGGAAAAAGACACAGAGCCGCCACCGTGCGTTATTTATCCCAAAGGAGGGAAAGGAAACGCTCGAACTAAACCTGGAAAGGAATGGTCTCACGACCAGAGATTGCAGGGACCGGGAGTCGGTTATGCGAAGGGAAGGTATTAGCACCCCTACGCATCCGTCGTACTCGACGGGATCCACGCTCGAAAGAATAGAAGAAAGGTTGTTGAATAACTGCCCAAAAACTGCACATGTAACACCCCTTTTTCTACCCCAAATTATTTAACATATAATCAGAGTAAATAAGCACGCATACAAAGAAAAGGGCGTCACATCGACGTTTTCAAAAGTTAAAGCTTTCAAAAACCAACAATACACCTGGTCATTCAAAATAACACATTTCACTCCTCATGAATATTCAAGCAATATGCGTTCGCAGCGGAAAATAAAGAATACTCATGTATTTCATAAAATGATTCTTGTCCCATACCATGATCATCTCTCACTAATCACTTCAAATTCAGATAAACAATTAATAACATCAAGCATATCAAAATAAAATATGAGTTCAATACCACTAATCTACCCAGTGTTACATGACTAGAGCATTGACTCATTACTTAATTTTAAACTAAATACGGAAACTCTCCAGCTATTCTTGAGCGAGCTACCGTCCACCTACTCCAGCAATACTACTCTGTAGTATCTGCACGATACCCATGTAAAGGTAACATTCAAACAGAAAGGGTGAGAATTCCAAATCATCATGAAATAGCATAATAAGGCACAATGAATTAAAACACAATTTAAGAATTCATCACACTTGGTATAATCACGTCAATAATATTAATCAACAATCATCTCACATATTTCAAACGTACATCGCATTCACATCAACACATGCATTCAATGATCACATAACTATAGACGACTCAATGCAAGACAATGTGACTCCATGCATGTGGTACCTCAATGTGAACTCAAAGTTTCACCGCTTTCCGATTCAATATCTAGAATCCAAGCCACGCTTCCAATCCGGACAAGACCAAAGCCCTACGTCTGTTACCAATGAAGGATCACCGCTTAAAACTACGCCTAATCCCAATTAAGGATTAACGTCTGCTACGTCTGTTTCCAATGAAGGATCACCGCTTAATACTACGCTTGATTCCAAGTAAGAATCAACGTCTGCTCATGTGAACCCACAGTTTCACCACTTCCACAATGAAGTCAACCATGCTATGAATGAATGCACACATACCAACACATATGCAATTAAGACCATCTATATACCGTCTTAACATCCCACATATCACCATGACTCACAATTGGTACATATACACATTCATCACAACACATCAATTACGATTACATATGCACATCCATAATCACAAATCATTCACAATCTAATAATGGTATACATACACATTCATACAATATTTTATTCACCAATATAGGCCAACCATCAAATAGGTACACATAGATTTCATTCCAAAACACAAACAACAATTAAATATCAATTTTTCAATATTATAACAGTGTTAACCGGTTAACGCCCTGGGTTAACCGGTTAACGCAAAACAAAATGCGCTTCTTGGCAATTTATAACAGTGTTAACCGGTTAACGCCCTGGGTTAACCGGTTAACGCAAGAAAGAATGTAATTTTTCATAAATCGTAACAGTGTTAACCGGTTAACGCTCTGGATTAACCGGTTAACGCAAAACAGAAAGCTGTTCCTGCGCTAACACGAAACAGACTGCAGATTTCCCCGCATTTTTCATCGTTGGAGGACTTCCGGACCTCCGATTTCGATTCCGTAAAAAGCTACACGTTCAGAAAATTATGACTCATCCAATTATATATTCATTCACATTTTTAGCATAATTTAATCATCACAATTCAAGAGTATTTATCAAGACCTAATAATTCCAAAACCATGCCAATTAAGGATTTCAACCTAAATCATGTTTCTACCCATTGACCAATCATACTAACCCATAATAATTATGATTTCCCCCCTTACCTTGTTAATTTGATGAAAACCCTGACTCCTCTTTACTTTTCCTCTCCTCTTCCTCTATTGCTTTCACTGCTCAAGTGAATTATAATTCTCACTTCCTTCACTCTTACTATTTATAATAGTATTCCAGTTGGGCTTAAATCATCTAATTTAATCACTAGGCCCAATAATACCTAATATTTAAATACCTCTATTTAAATTCAAATAATTAACCACTCACTATGCATACTAGGTTAATTAATAATTATTTAATTACATCTCATATCACTAAATAATTAATTCCCACACTAATTAAGTTAATTAATCCATTATTATACTACCTCACAACCGCTTAATTACTTAACACTCCAAATAATTAAATATAATATAATAAAAATAATATAATAATTAATTCCTAACAATTGGGCTGTTACAACTCTCCCCCACTTAAAAGATTTTCGTCCTCGAAAATCCTCAGACGAACAACTCTTGATACGATTCCCTCATCTTATCCTCGAGTTCCTAACCTGCCAATGGAAAATAAAACAAGCACCCACAATGTTCTCACACACATGTCGCATACTAGGGAACAAACATAACTAAACAACCTGGCCGGACGGACCGACCTGCTCTGATACTACTAATGTATCAGACAAATAGTATCGATCGTGTCAGATACACGAATCAAATTAAACGGGATTGAAAACCCTAACGACTATTGACCAACTGGTCGACCAGGCTCTGATACCACTAATGTAACACCCATTTTTCTACCCCAAATTATTTATCATATAATCAGAGTAAATAAGCACGCATATAAAGAAAAGGGTGTCACATCGACGTTTTCAAAAGTTAAAGCTTTCAAAAACCAACAATACACCTGGTCATTCAAAATAACACATTTCACTCCTCATGAATATTCAAGCAATATGCGTTCGCAGCGGAAAATAAAGAATACTCATGTATTTCATAAAATGATTCATGTCCCATACCATGATCATCTCTCACTAATCACTTCAAATTCAGATAAACAATTAATAACATCAAGCATATCAAAATAAAATATGAGTTCAATACCACTAATCTACCCAGTGTTACATGACCAGAGCATTGACTCATTACTTAATTTTAAACTAAATACGGAAACTCTCCAGCTATTCTTGAGCGAGCTACCGTCCACCTACTCCAGCAATACTACTCTGTAGTATCTGCACGATACCCATGTAAAGGTAACATTCAAACAGAAAGGGTAAGAATTCCAAATCATCATGAAATAGCATAATAAGGCACAATGAATTAAAACACAATTTAAGAATTCATCACACTTGGTATAATCACGTCAATAATATTAATCAACAATCATCTCACATATTTCAAACGTACATCGCATTCACATCAATACATGCATTCAATGATCACATAACTATAGACGACTCAATGCAAGACAATGTGACTCCATGCATGTGGTACCTCAATGTGAACTCAAAGTTTCACCGCTTTCCGATTCAATATCTAGAATCCAAGCCACGCTTCCGATCCGGACAAGACCAAAGCCCTACGTCTGTTTCCAATGAAGGATCACCGCTTAAAACTACGCCTAATCCCAATTAAGGATTAACGTCTGCTACGTCTGCTTCCAATGAAGGATCACCGCTTAATACTACGCCTGATTCCAAGTAAGAATCAACGTCTGCTCATGTGAACCCACAGTTTCACCACTTCCACAATGAAGTCAACCATGCTATGAATGAATGCACACATACCAACACATATGCAATTAAGACCATCTATATACCGTCTTAACATCCCACATATCACCATGACTCACAATTGGTACATATACACATTCATCACAACACATCAATTACGATTACATATGCACATCCATAATCACAAATCATTCATAATCTAATAATGGTATACATACACATTCATACAATATTTTCTTCACCAATATAGGCCAACCATCAAATAGGTACACATAGATTTCATTCCAAAACGCACACAAAAATTAAATATCAATTTTTCAATATTATAACAGTGTTAACCGGTTAACGCCCTGGGTTAACCGGTTAACGCAAAACAGAATGCGCTTCTTGGCAATTTATAACAGTGTTAACCGGTTAACGCCCTGGGTTAACCGGTTAACGCAAGACAGAATGTAATTTTTCATAAATCGTAACAGTGTTAACTGGTTAACGCCCTGGATTAACCGGTTAACGCAAAACAGAAAGCTGTTCCTGCGCTAACACGAAACAGACTGCAGATTTCCCCGCATTTTTCATCGTTGGAGGACTTCCGGACCTCCGATTTCGATTCCGTAAAAAGCTACACGTTCAGAAAATTATGACTCATCCAATTATATATTCATTCACAGTTTTAGCATAATTTAATCATCACAATTCTAGAGTATTTTTCAAGACCTAATAATTCCAAAACCATGCCAATTAAGGATTTCAACCTAAATCATGTTCCTACCCATTGACCAATCATACTAACCCATAATAATAAGGATTCCCCCCTTACCTTGTTAATTTGATGGAAACCCTGACTCCTCTTTACTTTTCCTCTTCTCTTCCTCTATTGCTTTCAGTGCTCAAGTGAATTATAATTCTCACTTCCTTCACTCTTACTATTTATAATAGTATTCTAGTTGGGCTTAAATCATCTAATTTAATCACTAGGCCCAATAATACCTAATATTTAAATACCTCTATTTAAATTCAAATAATTAACCACTCACTATGCACACTGGGTTAATTAATAATTATTTAATTATATCTCATATCACTAAATAATTAATTCCCACACTAATTAAGTTAATTAATCCATTATTATACTACCTCACAACCGCTTAATTACTTAACACTCCAAATAATTAAATATAATATAATAAAAATAATATAATAATTAATTCCTAAAAATTGGGCTGTTACAACACACACACTGGAAGGAAACACAAATGAAAGACGGAAGAAGGTGAAGGGATACGGGGAACGTGCTCGCTAGGACCTCGCATCCTATGCATACGTATCTTCTCTAACCAGAGAAGAATCAAAGCACTCGTAGCTCGACTAACGCACGCCAAACAGAACGCTAAAAGAAGACGCTGAGACGTCAAAGCGAACACACAAACACAAACTGGAAACCGACTGCCAATCGCTGGACTTACGTCAGACTCCACAAAAGAACACAGGAAACCGAAGGCCAATCGCTGGTCTTACATCAGACTTCAAACAAACAAACACGCACTGGAAACCGACTGCCAATCGCTGGACTAATGTCAGACTCCGAACAAACAAGCACAACAGAAGGGTCTCGATTGCAACTAGGGCAAGAGAAAGGGGAGTTCTCAATCGCAACGAGGGCGAGAGAAAAGAATTAGTGTTAGTTGTTAGTCAAACTCGACAAGACATCGCATCTCGTGCCTACGTATCTCATCTGAATATGAGAATCAGAGTTTCCGTAGTTCGGCTAAACTATTTCTATTGGTTTGTGTTTTTTAGGTGAACAACATCACTACGCAATCTACCGGATGCTCGACCTTTGGAGACTTACTCACCTGTAGTAGAAGGAGTTAACGTGTCCTTAAGAGGGGATAATGTTTGTTTGTGTTTTAGGATGCTCACGCAAAAAAGGAAGTCCTAGACGAAGGAACCGTGCTACCTTAATTGACATGCAAACGAGACTACGCGGAGTCTAGCAAACCTAGGGGATACAATCACACCACACAAACACATACAGCATGAAGTAAACACACCAACAAGGGGCTCAAACATCAAGGTTGGGCTTTAGTCAAGGGGTCATATCAACCTCGACAAACAAGCCAACTGGAAAGGTATCTGAGGCTCTTAACCACTGACATTGACCGTCAGGGTGAGCAGATGAAAGGTGAGATGAGGGTAAGACCTCATGGATCTTAACCCGGGCCTGGGTGAGCTTGACTCAATGAAAGTGTGGGGATCCAGAATGAGGAACCCTACTCCACATGACTGACTCTATACAATGATCTCGGGTGTTTATTCAAAATGCATCGGCACGTAGTGCGAGCAAGATGAGTGACTCAACTGAATAGCAGGGGATGGATTACACATTCCTTCTATCTGCCAATTGCCTCTTCACTTAGGAGGACTTGAAATGCAAGGCACAAAGATAAACAAGCACAAACATTGCCTCTTAAGGAAGGCTTCAGACAGGTGCCTACCAAAGATAGCAGGTCTTCCAGACTACATGAAGTCAGAGGTCATTACCTGGGTGGTATGCCAACCACAAGCAAAGCAAAGTTCAAATAATGAACTTAAAGCAGCTAATGCACCTTTGTAAACAACCAAACAATCAGTATAGTATTCAGACAAAACAATCAGAAAGTCCAACAGTGAGACAACCAATCATCAGACAATGTCAATGCAAGGCATAAAATGCAAGCAAACTAAATTGGTTCATCATCCACAAGACCTACAAAACAGCAAGGTTAGTCAACCAAAATAACTTGTATCACAAGTGATAAGATCATATCAACCAATGTGGCTAAATGCTTGAAACCTGAAACACAAAGTCCAAAGGATGAGAACAAACCACTAGCTCAAAGGCTAGGGTCAAAGGTGAGGTACAAAGTCAAAACAGAAGCTAAAAATCAACATGGATCACATTTACTCTATCATGAACAAGTCCTAAAAAGGACCAAATCAAAATCATCAAGCAAAGTCATTTGGTGAACGAAATATGGCAAAGACACACAACATGATCATCAATTGGACATACAAGTGAGAAAATGCACATTAAATCAGAACTGACTCAAACAATTTTGGAAATTTTCATGAGCATACAACATGTCCAATACAATCATCATACCAAAAATTGTAAACATAAGAGATCAATTGGTCTATCAATGAAAATGATAAAATAGGACATCCAATTGTGTGACATGCATTATCACACCATATTAACATGTACATAAAACAGGGATGGAACATGAGAAAAATATCAAACCAATCCTCAAATGTCAATCAACATGTTAAGAGTCAACACACAAAATTTCATGGCCATTGGAATAGTTTTGAGCATTTCACATCAATTTGAATGAGGCATGGTCCAATTTGCATACATGTTCAATCAATCCAACACATTCAAAAATCCAGACATGGTAAAAATCAGAAAATCACACCAAAAAATACTAGACATTACAAGGATCAAGTAGCAAAAAGTTGGAGGTGAATTGGATTAATATTCAATTAATTATGATTTTTTGAAATTAAGGAAAAAAATGAAATAAAAGGTGAAAACATAAAAAAAATATGGAAATGAAATGGGAAATTGGGAACTGTCTTCAGCCAGAATCGAAGCGTGGCCAGGCGCTACATGAAGCGCACCGTTTCAATAATTGGCGTGGAATGCCACATCGACGGTCATGACATACGTGGACGAGTCAACGCAAGCCCAGGCCAACCAAATTGCCAAGCAGAGGCACGCGTGGCATCCAACTGTACAAACCCTAAAATTAAAACCAGAGGGCGGCGCTACAGGGTCCCGCGGTGGAAACCACCGTCCCCTTCGTTGAGACGGTGGTGAACAGTAATCACCATGAATTTTTTTTCCCAGAAATCAGTAAATCGTACACCATTCGAACCGTTACACCAAGCACAACACAAATCCATCAATATTTCAGTCTAATTCCTCATAAATCAAGAGAATCGAAGGAAAATAGTTTTGACATTCAAACTTCTAATCATCATATATCAACCAATAATGCACCATTTTTAATAATATTCATATCAGCGTGATCAGGGAGAGAAGACCTACACAACTATGGCAAAAGAATGGAGAATAGTGAGATTCGAAATTTCACCTTCTTGAAGAACAGTGTGAGGAAACAGTAGGTTCAGAGCTCCAGTCACGTCCAGATCTACTCTATCAACTCTGGTATGAAGCTTTGTGTATGTATGGATGCGTAAAACCGCTTGAATCTAGCTCAAACTCCATGTTCCATGTTCATCTTCAAGCTTAATGTGTACATGATTCTGGCACGAATTGGACAAAGCACTTGTTGATTCTTGCTCTAAACTTCACCAGCATCAACAATCTACCAAGAAAAATGGTGTTTATGTGGAGAACTTTGAAGTTTTTTGTGAGAGAAATTTTGGAAGAAAACTCAAATTCTAGATCTAGAATCCTCTGTAATGAGCAATACAGTTACAATTAACCTTATATACCTCCTGTTAATTGATCTGAAATTAATTTTAAGCCATGGTTAATTGATATTATGAAGATATAAGGTGTATGCACAAATTGCCATTTTCACCTCATGCATGGAATGGCTACGTGAACAGTGCACAAAGAGGGCCCAAATTCATTCAAAATCAACCCATGCACACATTGGAATTGGAATTATATTCATGTGATCAACCAATTTCGATTTTGGCAATTTCCCTTCAAAAATAGCATGCATGAGCAAATGGTTGTGTGAATGAATTTCATGCCATGTAATGAATGATTTGAAAAATTCATGTCATGAGAAGAATTATGCAAAAAGGAGCATTCAAATTGGAGTCTTGGTTCAAAAGATATGGCCTTTTGAAGTTCATGCACACTTTGTGATGATTCGATCATAACTCCTTAACCATTCATCATAAATTCATGATCTTGGACTTTTTGGAAATGGGAGAGAAAGATCTTCAACTTTCATGTTGGACAAAATTTCATTTGAAGCTTATTTGATGTTGGAAAGTCAAGTTGAAGTTGGTCCAAAAACTTGCCATTTTTGGAAACTTGAAATTATAGGTCATTTTCCATTTTTGGAAACTTTTGATCTGGCTTCAAAATCTTCAAGGTAGACACTTTTCATGATGAATGAACCTCTTTTGGACATGAATGAAATGTCTCAAACCAATTCTCCACCTCCTAGCCCTCAGTTGACTTTCGATTGACTTTTAATGGGGCCTCTGATGACCTGGACATGTACTGATGACCTTGAGCCTTTAGCACTTGATCAAATTGCTTCAAAATGAACCTTGGCTCATATAAGCTCTCTAGAATAATCATGTGGTCTCCATTTCAATGAAATGCTTGATCTCTTGCACAGATGAATCCTCTTGATGCCAGTCTTGATTGATAAGATGCAATGTACTATACAATGATAACGTATTGTTAATGTGATGTCAATGACCTAAAAAATGAAATGAATGAATGAATGGGGGGTGCAAATTTGAGGTGCTACAGATGCATATACCTCACATTCAGGAGGAGTCTCCTGTACTTCTTCAGACTTGACTGGTATGTCTGTTGAAGTATCAAGGAATGTTCCAACATCCTCTATGACATCGACTCCTTCCTCTTTATCATCCACAATTACATTTATGGATTCCATCAGGACATTGGTCCTGTAGTTGAACACTCTGTAGGCTCTGCTGTTAGTTGTGTATCCTAGGAATATACCCTCGTCACTTTTGGGATCCATTTTCCTTCTCTGTTCACGATCTGTAAGAATGTAACATTTGCTTCCAAAGATATGAAAGTACTTCACAGTGGGTTTTCTGCCTTTCCATATTTCATACAGAGTGGAAGAGGTTCCTTTTCTCAAGGTAACTCTATTGTGAACATAGCACGTTGTATTCATAGCTTCGGCCCAAAAGTGCATAGGAAGCTTCTTTGCATGGATCATTGCCCTGGCAGATTCTTGAATAGTTCTGTTTTTCCTTTCGACTATCTCATTTTGCTGAGGAGTTATAGGAGAGGAGAACTCATGACTTATTCCTTCAGACGAGCAAAACTCATCAAACTTGGAATTCTTAAACTCAGTCCCATGGTCACTCCTAATTCGGACAACACAACTGTCCTTTTCCCTTTGAAGTCTGATGCACAGTTCTTTGAAGACATCAAATGCATATGTCTTTTCTCTGATGAAGCTTATCCAAGTGTATATGGAATGGTCATCAACAACCATATAGCCATACCTCTTGCCACCCAGACTTTCAACCTGCATAGGTCCCATTAAGTCCATGTGTAGCAGTTCCAGAGTTTTGGAAGTTGTAGGATGTCCCAGCTTAGGATGTGACATCTTGGTTTGCTTGCCAACCTGGAATTCTCCACAGACTCTTCCTTCATCAATAAGCAGCTTTGGAATTCCTCTAACAGCTTCCTTGGATATGATCTTTTTCATTCCCCTTAAATGGAGATGACCAAGGCGTCTATGCCACAACTTCACCTCCTGTTCTTCCTTGGCTGAGGAGCACATTGTGGAGTAGTTTGAGACTTTCGGTTCCCACAGATAACAGTTATCTTTGGATCTGGATCCTCTCATAACTTCCTGATTATCTCCATTCGTCACAACACATAGCTCCTTGGTGAACTGAACATAGAACCCTTGATCACACAACTGGCTTACGCTGATGAGATTAGCAGTTAGTCCTTTTACTAACAGCACATTATTTAGTTCTGGAACTCCATAGCTGTCCAGCTTACCCACACCTTTGATTTTTCCTTTAGCACCATCACCAAAGGTCACATAACTGGTAGTGTGGGGTTGTATATCCACCAATAAATTCTCCATACCAGTCATATGTCTTGAGCAGCCACTATCAAAGTACCAGTCTTCTCTGGTAGATGCCCTTAGAGCTTTGTGAGCTAACCTAGCAAACCACTGTCATTTCTTGATGGGGGCATTATGCTTATATGCCTTATTCTGAGGTCTGACGTGAAGGGTTTGGTTAGGATAACCATGCAGCCTATAGCATAAGGCTTTTATGTGACCAAACCTACCACAGTAGTGGCATCTCCATCTCTGAAATTTCTTCTTCTGATGGTTACTCATCCTGGTTCCCTGATGTTGAGACATTGGGTGTGACCTCTGCTTGAATTTCTCAACTTCAGCTTTGAGCGTTTGAGTTCAGTTGAGGATTTCTTCACAAAGCCTAAACCAGACATGGTTCCTGACTTCTGTCCCACCTTTAGGATCTCTTCCAACGTGCCAGTTCCTTTATTTAGCATCCTGGTTGATTTTGTCATTTGATCTAGCTTGGAGGTCAGCAAGGTTATCTCACCATTTAGACCATCTATGACTGTCAGATGCTTCAGTTTCTCATCCTCCAGCTCCTTGATGAGTTTCTTCTGCTTTTCTCCTTGTACACGCACTTCTGCACTTTTGACACATAGCTCTTTATATGATGCAGCAAGTTCATCAAAGGTCAGTTCAGCTCCACTTGAGTCATCATCAATGGCATAAACACTAGTTAGTGCAGTGACATGTTTAGCAGATTCTCCTTCAGATTCACTCTCAGAATCTCCTTCAGACCATGTGACAGATAGCTTCTTCTTTTGCATCTTGAGGTAAGTAAGACATTCAGCTCTAACGTGCCCGAAACCTTCACATCCATGACAATGGATTCCCTTGCCTTGGTTGAACCTTTCTTCAGAAGTTGATCTTTTCTTGATGTCAGACGAAATGTTCTTAACATTTGATCTACCTTTTTTATCAATCTTCTTTACGAACTTGTTGAACTGTCTCCCAAGCATGGCTATGGCTTTTGATATGCTTTCATCACCACCAGTACTTCCTGCTTCTGAATCCTCTCTAGTATTTGATACAAAAGGTACGCTTTTGTTCTTCTTTTCAACATTCTAACACAAGCCCATTTCAAAAGTTTGGAGAGAACCAATAAGCTCATCCACCTTCATATTGTAGATATCCTGAGCCTCTTCTATAGGAGTGACCTTCATGGCAAATCTCTTAGGTAAGGACCTGAGAATCTTTCTTACAAGTTTCTCTTCAGCCATTTTCTCACCTAAGCCACCAGAAGTGTTGGCAATTTCAAGAATATTCATGTGGAAGTCATGAATAGTCTCATCCTCTTTCATCCTCAGATTTTCAAACTTGGTGGTCAGCATCTAAAGTTTTGACATCCTCACCTTGGAGGTACCTTCATGAGTTATCTTGAGGGTGTCCCAAACTTCCTTAGCCAGCTCATAGTGGTGCACCAGTATGAAGATGTTCTTACTTATTCCATTGAACAATGCATTCAAGGCCTTAGAATTTCAAAGGGCTAATGCCTCTTGCTCCTTGTCCCACTCTTCTTCAGGAATTTGCACACTGACTCCATCTTTACCAGTCTTCGTTGGATGTTCCCATCCTTTGTTGACAGCTCTCCAGACTTTGCTATCTAGAGACCTTAAGAACGCTATCATACGAGGCTTCCAGTCATCATAGTTAGAACCATCCAGCATGGATGGTCTATTTGAGTATCCTACATCCTTGTCCATGGTACTAGAAAAGTAACTTCCCTAGATCTCACCCAGAAATTAACAGGCAGGGTGCCTGCTCTGATGCCAATTGAAATTCTAGTTAACAGACTTTCGATGTCACAAGGGATGTTATGACATCCAATTCTGCGCAGACAAGTATTATGCAGACCTTTAAAAAGTAAGTGCAGTAAATAACACAAGGAATTGTTTACCCAGTTCGGTGTCACACACACCTACGTCTAGGGGCTACCAAGCCAGGGAGGAAATCCACTATTAGTAGTATTAATTCAGACCTTAAACCAACTGTTTAACCCTATCACTTAATACCTACCCAATGCAATTTCAATCTTACTCTAAGATCAGAGTTTCTACTCACCCCCCCTTAATCACCTCAGTGATTACAACCTTTAATTATATTAAAGTTTATAATGAAGTCACACTTCAAACAACTCTTGATTGTGCTTAACAACTTTAATCAAGATACACAGCACTCACGCTTAAAAGCTTAGAGTGACACAACACTTACAACTCAATGAACACCCTAGTCCAATGCAATCATCTAGGTGATAATTGCTTGGCTCACAAGATACACCTAATACAAGACACACACAAAAATACAGCAGTGAAGTATATGGAACAATAAAATCTTCACGCCTAAAATCCCCAAGTTCTGAATGAAGGATTGCCATCCTTTTATATAGCAGCACTTGGGCCTTGTACTTGTATTTCCTGAAATTAAGGTCAAGCAAGTTAACCTAATTTCCACATATTAGGGTACTAACAAATAGGCTATTTGTTAGGTTCATTAAAGGTAGCTCAGTTGTTAGTTTCCTGGATTTTTGCTCAGCTGTTGATTTCCTGAAGAATAGCCTAAGAAAACTGCTGAAACAGAAAAACTACCAACCTACAATTTAGCCTATGCTGTCAGGAATGAATGTCACAACATTCAGTTTGACGTCCAAATCATAGACCATATGCTAAGTCTATTTTTCTTGAAAGCAAACTGTACAAATTGTTGTACTGTAAAAGACCAATCAGTCTATACTTCAGTACCAGCTTACAGTAACAAATGTCAAAACATCCAATTTGACATTTACAGAGATTGCCTTATGTCAGGTCTGTTATTCTCCTGAAGAATTGACTGAGGTACATACTGAACTGTAGCAGAAGACCAACCTGCCTATGTTCAGTATATGTTGTCAATGATGAATGTCATAACATCCAGTTTGACATTCAGACAGTAGGCCTTATGCCAGGTCTGTTATTCCCTTGATAAATAGACTAAAATTAAATACAGAGTTATAGCAGACAACCAACTGCTCTAGACCTCAGTATCTGCTGTCAGGAATGAATGTCATAATATCTAGTTTGACATTCAGTAAATCCTGTATTAGCTAAACCTGCAGCACACTACTCAAGTATGTCATGACATTAGTCAAGACATCAGAGTACAGTTAGATGTTCTAACACACAATGCAGTCAATCAAACATCTCCACAGCATGTCATGACATCAATCAAGACATTAGAGTCCTGTTAGTGTTTTACCATAAAATGCAGCCAACCAAACATCTACAAAAGGTCCTAGGATCTAAGTCTAATTCTCCATTTCTTTGATTAGGGGAAGGCCTAGAAACTAAGTCCATTTCTTTGCATTTGGTTCACAACAATCAAAAGAAAACACAAGCACAATAATATATACATAATTATGTGCTCAAGTGAGCAAAAGGCAAATGGCATTAACATAAACATGTGCTCAAATGAGCAAAGGGAAAAACAAATGGATAATATGTGCAAGAATAGTAAATTGCATTAAAGTAAATTGCATAAAGTAAATGGCATAAAGCAAATTGCATAAAGTAAATGTTAATTGTTAATGGTTAGTGTTAGTAGTTAGTGTGCCATAAGGCAAATTTAGCGCTATGTTAAGCAATCGTAATTGGACTTATGTAGAAGTCACAACTATCTGAGGCCGGTCAATAATAATGTAGGCAACAAACACAAGTTAGGAGTCTTGATTAGTGAACCAAGTCCCAAAAACTTGCCATGCCAAAAAGAAGAAGAGAATTGATCTTGTATTGGTTTAAGCCATTTGCATGATTTAGAAGACAACATATCCTTAATGCAAAGCCATTCACTTGATCAATTGATCAAGATGAATTAGATTTGAATCAAGGAATGTTAAATCTCCCTAATTAATGCTAACTTATCAACCTTCAACTCATTGATCAAAAAGAAAAGAAGTAGAAGAAGAAGGAGATGAATATGGATAAGAGAAAATGGAAATGACAAAATAAAATGCATTAAATGGAATAAAATGTACCAATCCTCATATGTTGACCAATAACATTGAAGGTCAAGGTCAAACAATCAAAAACAGAAGTGAGATGAAGATTGGAAGTTAAGAAATGAATAGAACATTTTTGGCATTTTTTAATATTAAAAATAAACTTGAATTAAAATATTAAAGAAAGGTCAAACTTCAAAATCACTTCAAATCAACCTTGAAAGGTCCAAGTGATTTATCCTAAGTTCAACAAGGTCAAAGAAAGTTCGACAAAAAATTTCAGCATTTTTAAAAGTCAGAAACTATTTTTAATCAATTAAAAATGAATAAAAATAACCTAATTGAACTAAAATCTCAAATAAATCTCAAATAAATTCAAAAATTGATGAGAATATTTTGTATAGATCCATCATCATTCAAATACGTTAGGAAAATATTTTTGTATTTTTTGAGTATCAAAAACTATTTAAAATGAATTAAACATAACCAGAAAAGAGAAAATTCACAAAAAATATCAAATGACAAAATAAAAAATATTAAAAATCAGAAATAGAAACTAGAATTTATTTGGGAAATAATGCAATTGGTCCCATCATTTTTGGATTAAAAATGAAGAAGATATTGATTTTTGAAATATAAGGAATCAAACAAAAATAAAAAGAAATTCAGAAAATGAGAAAAATCTTGGCACGTTGGATCAACCTCATTAAATGAGGTGGCACATCTAAGGATCCTCAGCGCGCGCTTATGGTGGATCCAAGTCAATGCGTGCACATGGAAGTAAAAGAAAAGTCATAACAAAGAAAGATCAGGATTCAATCTGGAAAATGAATCACACGGTCCAGATTCAAACTAGAGACCAGACAGTGGCCAGCGCCACCGTCTTCTCCGGACAACCTCCGGCCACTTCAAAAAATTGCAGAAACGCAAATGGCCACCAAATGAGGCGATCTATATATCAATCGAAAGAGGAAGTGATGTACATCACTCCTATACCATGCACTTCCACTCTAGATCCCTATAAATGGAGAAATCAAAGCTGGAAGTATGATGGTGTTCATCATGAACTTCATGTTTTTGCAAAATTGAAAGCACAAATCAAATGCCTCTATTGAGAGGACTTCAGCCAACATTAGATCCAAGCAAAAAGGTCCGTGGATGAAGAGAATCGAGGAAATTACCAGTTGGAGTGCAAGCTTGAGTTCTGGTGATTTGAGCATGATGCGTCGCTTGCCTTGCTAAAATAGAAGTTCTATGGATCAAGGTGAAGAGGTCTAGGAACTTTTAGATCAAAGAAAACAGTCGAGGAAACTGAATTCTAGATTTAAAATTTTTAGAGAAAAGAGAGAGTTCCTTTGGTGTGGGGGTGGGGATTCAATTCAGCAGAGGTTCATGCGCCTTCAGGTTGAAGAATTGAGAGGGCAAGGCATTGTATTTATAGATGGAGGGAGCTGCAAGCATCATCAAACTCGTGTGCATGGGAGAAGAGGGCCTCCATGCATGGGTCTGTACAGGCGCATGGAGGGTGTAACACCCCTTTTTCTACCCCAAAATATTTAACATATAATCAGAGTAAATAAGCACGCATATAAACAAAAGGGCGTCACATTGACGTCTTCAAAAACTAAAAGCTTTCAAAAACCAACGATACACCTGGTCATTTAAAATAACACATCTAAATTATCATGAATATTCAAGCATATGCATTCGCAGCAGAAAATAAAGAATACTCATGTATTTCATAAAATGATCCATGTCCCATACCATGATCATCTCTCAACAATCGTCTCAAGATAACATAACTCAAGTAATAACATACTGCATCTCCAATGAGATATGAGTTCGATACTACCAATCTACCCAGTGTTACATGACCAGAGCATTGACTCATTACCTAATCGTCAAACTAAAATACGGAAACTCTCCAGCTAATCTCGAGCGAGCTACCGTCCTCTTACTTCAGTGATACTACTCTGGAGTATCTGCACGATACCCATGTAAAGGTAACATTCAAACAGAAAGGGTGAGAATTCAAATCATTATGAAATAGCATAATAAGACACAATGATTAAATCAACAATTAAAGGAATTCATCACACCTTGGATAATCATGTCAATAGTATTAACCAACATTTATTTCACACGTTTCAAACATACATTAACACTCAAGAAGGTAATACTAAAATTCAATGCAATATTCTCAAATATACACATAATCACAATTATCACATAATCACATATTTCACCAAGTTAAGTATCCAAACATCACCAAATTCAATTACCATATCTCATACACACATCACAATCACAACCATGCAAACATTCAAACAGAAACATGACTCTAATGTGACCCAATGCAAGACATGTGACTCTATGCATGTGGTACCATCTACTACCTCGCCTATTTCCATTAAGGATCAACGAGTGCTTATCTACCTCGCCTATTTCCAATTCAGGATCAACGAGTGCTACATTTACCTCACCTGTTTCCAATTAGGATCAATGAGTGCTACATCTACCTCACCTATTTCCAATTAAGGATCAACGAGTGCTCATGTGAACCCACAGTTTCACCACTTCCACAATGAAGTCGATCATGCTATGAATGAATGCACACATACTAACACATATGCAATTAACCAATTCATGTTACCACATGAATAATATCAACAAACAACAACAACTCATCAACATCTTAACATCATCGACATAACAACATAATTATCACGCAATCATATTACAACAATGCAATGATTCATCAACCAAACGTATAACCCAATATAATTATCAATACAGTAGGCATGTGAATATTATTAAAACATATTAACAATAAATACCATGTTTTAGGTATGAGCATTAGCTTTCTAACGCTTCAAACGCCACCAAAATCGGACTTACGAGTTAAAAGTTATGATCAAAACCGTGCACGAAGGCATTACTAAAAGTTGTTGTTTATTAAATTTTCCAACATAATTTTCATCTTCTTCAACCCCCAGAACGTCCATGAAATAATCTCCAAAATTATTTTATTCCTGAAACAAAGTTATAACCCTCTGTTTCAGCTATCCAACACTTTGAACGGCACTGTATTTGGACTTACGGATCAAAAGTTATGACCAAAACGATTTCGACAATAAAACATAAAAACAGACCGTGAATGTGACGGACAGCATGCAGAATTTTCCACGATTTTCATCGTTGAAGGACTTCCGGACCTCCGATTTCAATTCCGTAAAAAGCCAAGCGTTCAGAAAATTATAACTAACATAATACTCCAAATATATAACGTTAATTTGCAGTTTTAACACAATCAAGCATAATCATCAAAACCTAACAATCCTAAAATCATGCAAATTAGGGATTTTAACCTAAACATACATCTACCCATTGACCCAATCATACTAACCCATAATAATAAGGATTCCCCCCTTACCTCTTCAATTTGATGGAAACCCTAGCTCTTCTCTTTACTTTTCCTCTCCTCTTTCTCTATTGCCTTCAATGTTCAAATGAATTCTAATTCTCACTCTGCTCACTTCTTACTATTTATATTAGTATTCTAGTTGGGCTTAAATCATGACATCCATCTAATTTAATTACTAGGCCCAATAATACATAATATTTAAATATCTCTTATTTAAATTTAAATAAATTAAACCACTCACTATGCACACCAAGTTAGTTAATTCAATTATTTAATTATATCAACTAAATAATTAATTAACACACCAAATTAATTAATATACTCGATCATTATACTACCTAACAACCGGTTAATTACTTAACACTCTAAATAATTAAATATAATATAATAATAATAATATACGAACTAATTACTAAAATTGGGTTGTTATAGAGGGCCTAATTCTGATTGGAATTGCAAGATATACATCACCAAATATGAATTAGACGTGCAAATTGGATGTTAATGGATCATGCATGGCAATTGGAATGATTTTCATAAAATGCATTATTTCATTGAAGCCTTCGAAAATGCCATGTCCAAAATCAAAATGCAAGCTTATGAGTAATGGTTGGAAAACTTATTGCATAAGGAACAAATGTCATGTTGATCAAAACTTCATTTGGGTCTTGGAAATTAGTGAAATTTGAGCTTGAAGGGTGATGTGCAAAACATGTCAAGGCAAGGTTTCTAAAATTGGCCAACTTTCAAGCCTTTCTGTTTTGATGATGCAAACTTCAAATGAAAAAACCTCCAACATCAAACTTGTATATCTTTTCAAGGCAATCAAAATGGACTTAAAGTTTGCATCATTTGGATTTTTGATGAAGATGTTAAGGGCACTTGAAGTTGGACTTTTTTTACTTTTAATGCATTTGGTCAAAAAGGACCTATAATGTCTTGCATTATCACATGTATTTTCTTTGAGAGTTTGGAATTTTGTTCAACATAACATTTGAAGTAGACATCTTAAGCTTTCCACTGCATTTGATCCCACCTCAAAATCATAAAAAATGAATGAGTTATGTTCTTGGTAAGTTGACCTAAAATTAGGGTTTCAGTCAAAAAAACCTATAATGTATTAGAATGGCAGATGGTCTTCCAAGCTTCAAATCAAATTTTTATGGACATGAAAGTTGTTCCTATTGTCCTTAAGAACATTTTTGCTTTTGGAACCATCTCCATTTGACCAACACATAAAAAGTTTGGTTTCAATGCATTTCAAAATAGTCAGATGAATTGACTGATCAACTTTTCAAGTCCACACCTCATATCTTGATGAATTGATGATTGAGGGCACTCAAATAAGTTCAAATATGCATGAAATGAAAAGTTAAATAACTTCCCTTGATTGTATTTGACCATGGGCTGAGGTTGCTTCATGAGCAAGGCATTATGGTGCACAGATGAATTAGGTTTTCTCTTAAGAACAAGATCTCAAACCCTTTGACTTGCTTTGATCAAACATGATGAATTGAGATACTAGGGAGGCATTGGGACCATTACCATGCTTGCTTTCATCTCCTCTTGACCAATGTCTTTTACCAATGATCTCCTAGAAGCTTTTGACCTTGTGGTTGCTCAAGCTACAAACAAAAGATGTTAGTGACATATTTTTGTGCTTTTGGTTAGTAAACAAAATGAGAAAAGCAATGATATACAATTCAAGCATGCTTGGTGATCTCAAACCACTCACAAGGAGTCCCACCCAAAGGCAAGGGGAACCAAGATGCTTAATGATCCTTGAGGCTATGCAAATGCAATGTTATGATGCCATGAGGGATCTTAGGGACAAAATTGGGGTCTTACACCAATCCAATTCTTCAGTGCAGCTTGATCTTGAACTAACAAGGAAGCAAGGCTAAGGAATTTTTAGAAGTCAAAAATCAACCAAGGAAGTTGAAATTTGAGCTTGAAAAGTGAAGAAAAAATTCAGAATTCCTTTAATGGAGGGTTAGGGAATCAGTTTTGCAGAGCTTCAGGCGCCTTTAGATTGAGATTTGAAGTGAGCAAGCATGTCTATTTATAACCACAGCTGATGCAAGCAAGTAGAAAACTCGTGTGTGCATGAACTTGGGTCCTCCATGCAAGGGCTTGTACAGGCGCATGTGATGCCCAAACTCAATTGGTTTTGCATGCTGAACACAAATGAAAGTGAAATGGACGTGCAGATGGCAATGCATAAGCTTGTGCATGGAATTTTAACATGTTATGCATAATTGAACCCAAAACTTCACCTCTTCGAAAATGCCATTTGGAAAATTGAAACATAAGCATGTGGGTAATGGATGGAAAGGTCTTGACATAAGGAACAAATGTTATGTTCAACAAAAACTCATTTGGAGTTTGGAAAATATTGAAAACTGGCCATGAAGTTCAAGGTACAAAACATGCATTTGAAGATTTTGCCAAAATGGACCAAGTTCAATCCCTTCCGTTTCAATGATGCAAGCCTCAAATGAAAAAACCTTCAATGTCAAAGTTGTACATCTTTTCAAGACAATCAATTTGGACTTAAGTTTTTCATCATTTGGATTTTTGATGAGAAAGTTATGGGCACTTGGAGTTGGACTTTTTCACATTTCAATGGCTTTGGTCCAAAGTGACCTATAATGTTTTGTATTATCACATGCGTCTCTTTTAGGTTTATGAAATTTTGTCCAACATAACATTTGAAGTAGACATCTTAAACGTCCCAATTCACTTGGTCTCACCGCAAAATCATAAAAAATGAAGGAGTTAGGTCCTTGGGAAGTTGACCTAAAATTAGGGTTTCAGTCAAAATGACCTTTAATGTTTTGAAAAGAATGATTACCTTCCAAGTTTCAAATGAAATTTTGATGAACATGAAAGTTGTTCATATGGTTCTTAAGAACATTGTTTCTCTTGGGGTCGTCTTAATTTGTGTAATACCTGTAAGACCCCAATTTTGGCCCTAAGATCCCTCATGGCCCATATCATATCATATCATGGCCTCAAGGATCATTGCATGCCCTAGCTTCCCTCCTAGTGGGTGGGTATCTTGTGAGTGTGTTTCTTGATCACCAAGCATGCTTTGCATTTGTATATCTTTTCTTTTCATATGTTTACTAACCAAAAAGTACAAAAATATTGTCATCTAACCATGTTACTTGCAGTTGAAGCAATCAACAGTCAGACAGTCAAATCAGTTATTAAACAATGGATGATGGCCATTCTTGAAGAATTTGGGCACCATGATCAATAATCAAGAGTTCATATATGTTGTGATACCATTTGGAATCAAGATCTCAAGTGATTAGGGTTTGGAATTCGTCAGAAGGTGGTTCTGTCAAGCAAAACCCTAGAAAGTCAAACTTGGTCAACTGTGGATTTAATCAGTGATTTGATGGTGGGAATTGGTTTGAGGGAGCTCATTCATGTCCAAATAGGCCTCATATATCATGTCAAACATCATCATGGAAGAATTTGAAGTCAGACAAGAAATTTCCAAAAATAGAAACTTGACCTGTAATTGGAATTTGCCAAAAATGGAAACTTCTTGATCCTAAACTTACATCATGATAAAAGCTTCAAATGAATTTTTGCCCAACATGAAAGTTGAAGATCTTGTTCTCCCATTTCCAAAAAGTCCAAGAACTCTCAATTCCCATGTATGGTTGGCAAGTTATGATCAAATCATTTTCAGAAATTTGTGAACTTCAAAAGGCCATATCTCTCAAACCATTTGGCCAAATTGGGTGGGGTTTTTTCCTACAAGTCACATTTGATCCCCTCTTTCCAAAAATGTCATCATCATTCATCAAAACATCACCATTCAAAATGGCCTTTTTGGACTTACATGAATTGATTTCAAGTGTGGTGCAAAAGTGATTTTGTGAAATAACCAATTCTAACACATTTTGCCAATTGAGATTGTTCAGAAATGATATTTTGGACTTGTTTAGGCCCAAATTTTGCAGCCAGCTCATGCACATGCACCATTTGAGTGAGAAACCACCAATTAGCAAAAACATGTCAAATTAGCAATTCCAATTTTGTTTTCCATTAACCTTGATTAGAGAAGTTAAACAGAAGTATATAAGCTCTTTTTCTGCAAGAAGCAACCCTAGCAGCCACATTTGACAAACAAAATTTCCATTTCTCTCAATTCCCATTTTCCTCATTTGTGAACTTTTACTGAAAAATCAAAGAGAACTCGAGCTGGCTTTGGTTGCTCCATCACATACCATCATCTGAGAACCTTTTACAAACCTCAAATCTCAACTGTAAGCAAAAGAAAGGCAGCTGCTACCTCAAGCACTCGTCCATGGCAGAGTTGAATTTGAACCAAACCAAGCATTCCTAAGCTCGAAATCTTCAACCATTCACCTTTTGGAGCTTGGAACCTCATCTGTTTTGAACCAGAACAGCCAAATAACCACTGTAGCTCGACTGCACTTCACTTTTGGTAAGAACTCGATTCTCTCATTTCTTAAAACCATGATATGCTTCTTAAAGACCTCCTTGCCATGAGTATTATGAGCTTTAAATCACATGAAATGGCTGTGTATTTGGAAAGTTATGCTGTTTTCAAGTTTGATGATGCTTGTTGGTTTTTGCTCGATTCATGTTATTTAGTGTGTTTCAATGCAATTGGTTGTTGGATTTGTAATGTGTGAGGTTTGCTGATTCGATTGCCATGCTCAATTCCATTTTCTGGGAGATTTGTTCATCATCATGTTTGAATGCGCACTGTAGCTGTTGGAACCCTAGAACGCAAGCCCAGAAATTCATTTGCATTGTGTGTTTCGTGTTTTGCATGTGTATGCCACTGTTTCATTGTCTGGACCAATCAAATTATTTCGTTTTCCTTCCCTACACGCACCGTTTTACTTAAAGTTCCACGAAATTACCACAATGCCACTGCCAGATTATTATTTTAATTAATTCAAATGATTTTGCAATTTTTATTTCATTTGGCATAGCTTACTTACAAAAATCATAAGTCAATCATGCTTTATCCAAATTTCATGAAAATTTTTGCATTATGCTCTGCTTGATCTCTACTTTTTTATCATGATTTTTCCAGAATTTTTTCATGGATAGATTTTAATTGGTGCTAGGGTTTTGTTCATGTGCTCATATTTTGTACCTTTTGCCAAAACCTTTGTGAAATGATGATGCATTATCCAATGGCCTTGAAATTTTTTGTGCTTAAACTAGACACATTCATGGTGATTTTGGTTTAGAGTTTGTGAATTTATCATTTCTGGTTTGAGAGTTATGATTTTTTGAATTAGGGTGTGACAATTTGTGTCACACCATTGATGTGCAATTTCATGATTTTCATTACCATGCTTCTTGAACTCCAATTGATGTGAATTTTTGCATGAATGTACTCTTGGATGTCTAGTTCACATGTGATTTTTCTTGGAATTATTTGTGGCATTTCCTAATTGTTTGAGATTTTTCTCCCCTGTTTGGTCTTATGTTGACTTTTTGTGACACATCATGCCATTTCATTTGTGAAATTCTCATACTTTATTGGATGAACATGAAATTTGACATGTGATTATTAGACATCTTTAGCTTTGTCATGGTTTTGATGCCATTCATTTCTCATATGTTATCACTGATTTATGATTTATTCAAGTTGGTACATGTTTGGTTGACTTCTTTGAGCATGCTTAAAATTGCTTTGACTTTCTGATTTTCATTGACCATCTTCCCATGATCCAATTGAGCTGAAATTTGATATGCATGTCATGTTATGGATTATGATTGATCATGATTTATTTGATGATTTTTGGAATTGTTTATGATTGGTTTTGAGTTAAGTCTTGCTGTTGACTTCTATGAGCTTCCATATGCCATGCCTTGACCTAATTTGTTTATGAAATCATGATGGTGAATGATATGAACATGGGACCAATTGATTTTGCTTCTTTATTGTTTAAAATTGATTTTGATTGGATGTCACTTGCTGTTTTGACTTTCTCATCCCCTTTTGACCCTAGGCTTGTCCTAGTGGTCCTGTTGCTTATGTTTGAGTTCATGTTTTCAGGTTAAGCAACAATGCTCCAAAGAGATCATACAAATTTGATTAAGCTTGATTTGTTTATCATGAGCTAACCTCTTTGTTTTGTAGGTTGCTTGGCTCATATGCCTTGAGACTTGTGCATTGCACATTTGTCTGTTTGTTTTGACTGTTGATCTTACCTCCTTTTGCTTTAACTTTTGAATTGTGTACTGATTCTGTTTGACTATTTCAGGTACCATTAGTTGCTTAGTTCTTTGAACTTGCTTTGCTTTGCTTAAATAGCAATTTGCATTGAGGTATAATCCCTTTTCTTCATGTAGTCTGGAAGACCTGGCCTGTTACTTGGCCAGGCAACTGTCTGAAGTCCTCCTTAAGAGGCAATGCTTGTGTGTGTTTACATTTGTCCCAAGCAGGAAAAGTCCTTTTAATAAGGCAATTGGTAGATCAAAGAGATAAGCAACCTATCTCCTACTATTCTGTGAGTCTTCTCCTTGCTCCCATTACATGGTTGTAGCATTGAGATCCTAACCCAAGATCAATCGAGTCAATAATCTGTGGAGAGAGTTCCTACTTTCTGAACTCCCACACCTTCTGATATTCAAATGCTCTCCCTGACCAGGGATAAGAGCAATGAGGCACACCCCTCATATCCTTTCATCTGCTTCACCTTAGCCCCTCAATGGCAAGGTTAAGAGCACCATTAACCCTATTCTAGTTGGCTTCAATGCCTAACCCTTTGTATGAGCCTAATTGTGTGGTTATAGTGTGTGCTGAATGACTTCATTGATTGTTTGCTCACTTCATATGCACATGTTTGCTTGTATGCTCTATGCATTTATCATCATTGATTGCTCATTAGTGCATGATCATCTCATTTGTCTTTGTGACATTATCATTGTTGTTTACCCATTGAGGACAATTGTAAGACCATCCATTGGCCATTGCTCCTAGGATATGGAAGTGAGTATAAGACCATCGGATTGGCCACTCATCTTATCTTTGCTTGATGCATTTGTTTGTTGTATGTGAGGATGCAATTGTAAGTCCCTGCAAGTTGGCATTTGTATTCCTAGGACCATACTGTGGAGGTTAGAGTAAGCCCAGATAGATTGGCATCTGACATCCATGTTTTGCTTTTGTTTGTTTATGTGAGGATGCAATTGTAAGTCCCTGCAAGTTGGCATTTGCTTTCCTATGATCATATGTTGGATATTAGTATAAGTCCATTGAGTGGCCTCTGATATCCATTTCTTTTTAGGAGATTGGTGTAAATCCATCTATTGGTATCCGGTATCCGCTTTTGTTTGTGAGATTGGAGTAAGACCATTGAGTGGCATCCGGTATCATTTGTTTGCTTACATTATTATTATCCATTGCTTATTCCAAAGGAAACACTTGAATCATCTTCTATATGATCTCAAGAGGTGAACCTTCTAAGAAGTTTTACAACCCATCTTCATCCATTCATCCCCATTGTGTCCTAAACCTTTTCACACTTTGATTTCAAACTTGACATAGATATTGTGCAAACATCTTCATGCTTTTAAATTAAAAACCTGGACCCCAAGTCCTTGACTTTTTTCAAACTCCATTTCATAATACTTCTTTGAATTAATCTTAATCATACTTTGACCCTACTTTCACAATCACAATCAATTAACTTCACACATTCAAATTGTTTTGGCTTTGTCCATTCCTACTAAGTTTTCATGCATTAGCCATAGGTTTCAATTATCATTATGGTTGATGTAAACCTCACCTTATCCTTAGTGAGTCGACAGTAAGACTTCCGTACTGAAAACAGGGTTAACCCCTCTAGTACGTCGAAGCTATCCTCGCATGGTGGATGTTGGTCTTGGTCGAGTTTTCTCCCATTGATAATGAAAAGCCTCAGTGCTATTGTTTAAAATTGAACTCACTAACTTTTGGAAATCTTTTAGCCGAACTACGGCGTTTTGATCCTTACCTTTGATGGGAGGTACGTAGGCAACGGGTTCATCCGTTCGAAGACAAAAATAATTAACTTGTATATTCTTTTCTCATCATCCCAATCATGTTTGCACAATACTTATTTCATAACAAATAACAATTTTGTACAACAAGTGTGAAAAGGGCTCCCTAGGAGTACCTAGGACGTAGTGGGTGCCTAACACCTTCCCATTGCGTAATTTACCCCTTACCCAGACTCTCTGATCTTTTTATTAGTTTTCTACGTGTAAAACTTCTTAGGCTTTTGTTCGCTTTTTAGCCAGTCCTTTGGATAAATAAAAGTGCGGTGGCGACTCAAATTCATTGTATGCTTTGCTTATGGTTTAACCAATAAATCATATAGCGGCGAATACACCGCTACAGAAAAGTGGCGACTCTGCTGGGGATTTGAAGGATCCTTGGTGGTATTGCCTACTTTTCACCCTTGTTGTGCTATATTATTATTTGTTATTTGACATATTTTTGTACAATTTGGGATCACTGTATTGATTGTAATGTTTGAATTGCTTGATATACAATTGTTGTTTGCTTTGGTGATCTATGGGATGAGTTCTATACCCGAACTCGAGTGCACTCTAGGATAGGAGAATGGCATAGTCTTGTTGACTGGTGTGGAGTATTCCTTAGCCAGTTGACTTGCGAGCCCATTCACTTGGTGGAGGTCATGTTGGACTAATAATGTCACACAAGTTATTTGTGGATAGGCATTATTCTTTCAATCATGTTCCGCAGAAGCCAAGGACCTTAGTTTACCAAACCCATCTTGGCCTATTTCTTAAGAACGTAGTGCGGAGGTCGTTCAGATGTCAGTTCTGATACGATTGTTACGCGATACTACACTCATAAGAGTTTCTCTTGAGAATATTCTTGGAATACGAGTATTCGTTCCTCCGATAATATTCGAAAGATGGAACGATGATTATGGGAACCTCTAGTAGAACATGTCTGGCAGGTTTAAACCCTAGTACACTCCCTTTGGGTGGTTCTTAACCGAGACTCCATGCTCGTGACTCTCAACAAACCCTTGATTCATGGTTGAGTCGTTCAGACACCGTTAATATCAATGGATCCCGGATCAGGTGTAAAACCTAAAATCCACCAAAGCGGCTGGTTGATATTAAGGATGTCCGAGCCGGTTCATGTACCGTTAATATCAATGGAACTTGGGTGTCGATAAGGTGAAAACCTAAATCCACCAAAATGGATGATTGATATTAGGGATACAATGAGCTTTCCCATGACCTTTGTCTGGTGTGCTTTGCTTGATCCTTGAGTGTGATTGTTGCATTCATGCATTCATGCATTCATCTGCATCCATATCATCAGATAAAAAGAAAATTTTCAAGGAACTCAAAGGAGTTTATTTGCAAAAATTCTTAAACATGAAAAAACCGGGAAAATTTTTTCACCTGATATATCTGATGAGATATTCTCATGTATGATCAAAATGCTTAAATATTTCAAAGTTTGCAAATAAAACCCTCGGGTTCCTTTGATATAAAAAACAAGCATATGCATAAACACTTCATGCATCATTTGCATAAGCGGGTGTCTTGTTCCGGTCTCCCGTCCTGTGGTTTGACCCTGCGATCTTCATTTATTTTGGAGACGCACTTCGCCGGTACTATACCAGAGCCGATTCTGCCAGATTGATGGATCATCTTGAGCAAGAGGATTGTGAATTCAGAGAGATATTTGCCAGACTAAGTGCTGTTGATGGATTTATTCCTGGTTAACCAATCCCGGGCTGGCATTGGCTACTGTTCTGGGGCATGTAATGAGTAAGGTTTGTTCACAAGTGGAGGATTCATCCATGACCATCAACCTGAAGAAGAGGCTGCTGCTATCTTGGAAGAGGATGCAGAGGACCTGAACAATTTCATCATTCCTGGTGGTGTCTGCCACAATTGGGTCGCTGTGGATGTTCCTACGGTCATTCATAAGTCAGCGTGATTTGTTCACTTTGTTCAAAACCATTCTCCCATGCCAAAAGGAGAAGTGATGACATTGTTGGCAGCATTTAATACAATGATGTTTTCATTCAATTAATGCATTGCTAAACATTTGTTTTTCCATTTGTTTTCACTTTTTGCTTTTGCATGAAATCAGTGATCACAAAAAACCCTGAAAAACAATAAAACAACATTTTTCATCTGCATAAATGATTTGCTTGTTTAAATTCAAAAGCTTTTCATTATCCAGAATCATTATGCAGGGATTTCTAAACCCATTGAACATAATGATCCAACGCCATCTCCCAATTTTGAATTCCCTGTATTTGAGGCAGAGGAAGATGACGTCAAGGGGATTCCTGATGAGATTTCCTATCCTTCTTGAGCACCGAAGGAGCTCATTCAGCTGTATCATGAGAATCAGCAAAGCAGTCAAACTGGGGCATTGCAAATGCAATCAAAAAAAAAAAAAAAAGAATGAAAAAAGAGGGTGAAAAAAATGAAAAAAATCAAAAATCAGGAAATTTTTTTTCAAAATTTTTCCAAAAGAAAAAAGAAAAAATTATACCCTCAAAGTCCCTAGTTGACTGATGCTGAATGGATTCAGAGTCGTTATGACCAATTGAATTTGATTGAAGAGAAGCGATTGACTGCCATGTGTCATGGTCAGTTATATCAGCAGAGAATGAAAAAGGCATTTGATAAGAAGGTCAAGCCTCGTGTGTTCCGAGAAGGTGACCTCGTGCTCAAGAAAGTTTTGTCTTTCGCGCCCGATTCCAGGGGCAAGTGGACTCCAAACTACGAGGGTCCATATGTTGTTAAGAGAGCCTTTTCAGGCGGAGCTTTGATGCTTACAACAATGGATGGGGAGGATTTCACTCGTCCTGTGAATTCAGATGCAGTCAAGAGATACTTTACCTACAAAAAAGTATATGCAAATGAAAAACAGAATAGCTCGCTAAGTTGAAAACCCGAAAGGGCGGCTTAGGCAAAAATGAGCGTCTCGGTGGAGAACCCGCAAGGGTAATTCAGGCAAAAATTAGAGACTTGGAAAAAAAGAGAATATTTGCATCCCGCTAGATTGAGTACCTCACCTTGGGGCAATCTAGGCAAAAATTAGGGATTTGGCAAGTAACTGCATCCTGACAAGACTTTCTGTTCACCAGTCGTCATTTCGTCAGAAGATTCTCGATTCGTCGTCAACTGAAGCTTCGGATACATCGAGATTCAAATTGGTAGAGAAAGGATCATTATGTTCAATGTAGCCCTCTTCCAATATATATATCTGATTTCAAATTTGTACAGATCTATGGAGTCTTGCCATTTGCAGGCTACCATTCCATCAAATAAATTTGAGCTTTTTATCCAATTATTTGCACTCTTATTTGTTTCAATTCAACAAATGTTTTGCATGTTTTAAATTGATAAAATGTCATTGTTTTAAACAAATCAAATTTTTCAAAAAAATATTATTTTAAACAAAGTGAACATTCACAAGATTGAAAGGATACTCAAGAATATCTCAGTGCTCTCCCGAGGGTGGCATGATTTCCAACAGGTAAGACATTCGTTCATATTCCTGGTTTGGTTGTATCTTCTTTCTTCAGATCTTTGTTGGGGTTGTTCCTCAAACAAAGTTGTTGTTGGGGTTGTTCCCCAGTATAGTCGCAAGCAGAGTGTTGTTGAAGACTTCGTTTTCTCCAGTAGCAATCTTCCCCAGCATGGGTGCTTTTCTTGTAGAAGTTTCGGTGGTTGATGGTTTGTCATCTTGGTGCCCCGTCACTTTCTCCAGTGGGTCAATATTCCCAGACTTTATTTGTCTCCTCAGCACGGTCATGAGTAGAGTTGTTATTAATATCCCCATCGGATTCGCGAGCAGAGTTGTTGTTGCTCTTCCCAGTGCCGTTGCCAGCGGAGTTGTCTGTTTCCTCAGCACGATCGTTTTCCTTTTTGAAGACTTGGTAAATCAGTGGTTCGAGACCCAGTACTTTACCTTTTCCCCGGCGAAGTCGTCTGCGGAATTGTTGCTATCTCTCCATCAGAGTTATTCTCTTAAGCAGAGCAGGATTTATTTTCCTACTCAGTGGTTGATTTGGGTTGACATCCCGGTATTGCATTCATCTTTTCCTCAGCTTAGTCTGCAGAATGTTTGCTGTGGCAGTTTTGCCTGTTCCTTCAATCCCCAATATGGTTGGATGTTGGCTTTGGCCTCCAGTGAACGGATTGATTTCCTAACTGCTTGTGATCCCCAGTAGAGTGGTTTATATTGCAGAATCTACTTGTTGTGATCAGTTTGCTATGTGTATTCTCCCCAAATAGAGTGGTTTATATTGCAGAATCTACTTGTTGTGATCAGTTTGCTATGTGTATTCTCCCCAAATAGAGTGGTTTGTTGCAGAATTTACTTGTTTGATTTGTCCTCCCTCAGTGGGTTGTTCCCCAAGAGAGTAGCCGACAGTTTTCCCCAGTAGAGTTGCTTATGCAGTTAGATTCTATTTGGATGATATCATTCTCCCCCCAGTGGGTTGTTCCCCAGCGGAGTTATGTGGAGTTGCTTCTACAGCAGTTCGTGCTTGTGCAATGCACTTTTGTTTCTCAGTTGACACTGGGATCCCCTGCAGATATCTTGAGTTTTCTCTTGTTCCCCGACAGATTTGTCTTGGTGGCTGTCTCTGCCCGTTGTGACTTTCTGTACCCTGATTGGGTTGTTTCCTGATATCTCTGACCCTCTGCTTCTTCAGCAGTACTCGCAGATCTTTGCTTCTCAGCATATAGATCTCCGCAGATTGGCTCTCCAGCTGGTTTTTCCCCTGGAAGTATAATACCGGGCGTTTGATTCCCGGACCTGTTGTGTTAGAATTGTCTGTTTTGTCAGCATTCATCAAACATAAATCACGCATATTCATGCATATTCATAAAACATTCAGATATTCATGTTGCATTTCTTGCCATATATCCTTTGTTGGTTATTCCCTGCTTTCGGGTGATATAGATCTCTTTACAGATCTCCCCAAGCAGATGTCGGGTGTTTAAAATCTCTCCATATAGAGTCAGCCCCATAAGCAGAAAATGTTGTCTTTCCTTCTGCAGTTCCCCACTGAGATATATCCTCGTGGATGACGGTTTCTTCCGTTTCCTCCCAACACATATATTGGGATGGATTTTCCTATTTGAGTTACATCCTCATTAGGACATGTCTTGATTCAGTCCGTCTTTTCGGATTATTCCCGAATTGGCTATTTGTCAAATGTCTTGTGCTTCCCAGTGGGTTGTTCCCCAGCGGAGTAGTTTTGGGCCTCTACCCTCATACCGGTAGTTATAAGTCCTTTTTTTTCCTGGCTTCTTGGCAGAATTTGTGGTTATACACCTGTTATTCCCCAGCCAGATTTGTTGGTTTTCTACCTCAGTCGGTAGTTGTAAATCCTACTTTCCTGCTCTCCAGCAGTTTGTGGTTTGTTATAAACCCTATTTTGGTTTCCCGTGCGGATTTGTGATTTATTCTATCCCCACGCGGAGTTGTTGGTTTTCTACCCCGTATTCGGTAGATGTAAACCCTAAATTTGTGGTTCTCTCCATCTAGTTCTTGATGTTGAGTTTCCTTTGCTCGGATAAGTTGCTCAGATAAGCACTTATACCCCCCAGCAAATCTTTTGTGGATAATTGCCGTATGCTAGAAATTTTATCCCCAGTGGGTCCTTTCACCTTTTGTCAGTGATTGCGTTCCCCGGATAGTTGATTGTCATCATTATATCCCCAGCCTGTTGTTGTGGATAATTGCTGTTTATGCAATTCATCCCTGGATCATTGATTTTCACCAGTGAATCCTCAGCAGATCGCCTTTCATTTACCCTCTTGTTGGTAATGTCTGTTGCTCCTCTTGATCGGTCATCATTATATACCTAGTTTGGTATCCCGATGCCTTTCTTTTCGGTTGATTTATCCTTTATTAACCCAGTAACCGGTTGTGGATAATCTTCCATGCGAGTATATTATTCACGGTCTGCCGGTAATGAATAATATATCTCATGCACTCTTCAGTCGAAGCATTTCGTGTCTTCTTTGTGGAGTAAGATTCGTTATTTCCCTTTGTGGAATCGAATATTTCTTTGTTGTCGGATAATTGCCGGATGCTTGCAATTTATCCTTTGAGATTGTCTTTCGTTTACCCGGATGCTTGGTATCGATTGTCTCTCTTTTTGGTTAGTCACCTATTATATACTTCGGTATCCCTGGTGTCTTTTCCTTTCGAGTATATTATTCACGGTCTGCCGGTAATGAATAATATATCTCATGCACTCTTCAGTCGAAGCCTTTTGTGTTTTCTTTGTTGAGTAAGATTCGTTATTTCCCTTTGTGGAATCGAATATTTCTGTGCTGTCGGATAATTGCCGGATGCTTGCAATTTATCCCTTTGAGTTGTCTTTCGTTTACCCGGATGCTTGGTATCGATTGTCTCTCTTTTTGGTTAGTCACCTATTATATACTTCGGTATCTCTGGTGTCTTTTCCTTTCGAGGATATTATTCACGGTCTGCCGGTAATGAATAATATGTCTCATGCGCTCTTTAGTTGGAATCCTTTGTTGATTTTCCCCAGCTGAGCAAGATTCGTTTTCCCGTTGTGGAATCGAATGTCCATCCTATAAACAAGTCTGCTGTTCTAGCTTTCTTCAGGGTGATGAGTGTTTTGGAACACAAACCAATTCACGTTTTCGGATTTTTATCCTATAAACAACCTACAACCCGGTTCAGGATAATCTTCCTTTGTGAGTATTCTATCCACGGTCTGCCGGTAATGGATATTATATCTCGTTCACTCTTGGGTCAATCTTTCGATTGTCTTCCCCAGTCGAGTAAGATTCGCATTCCTTGTGGAATCGAATGTCCATCCTATAAACAAGTCTGCTGTTCTAGCTTTCTTCAGGGTGATGAGTGTTTTGGAACACACACCAATGCACGATTTCAGATTTTATCCTATAAACAACCTACAACCCGGTTCAGGATAATCTTCCATGTGAGTATTCTATCCGCGTTCTGACGGCAATGGATATTATATCTCGTTCGCTCTTGGGTCAATCTCGTGATTGTTTTCTCCACTGAGTAAGATTTGAATTCTTTACAGAATCAAATATCCATCCTATAAACAAGTCTGCTGTTCTAGCTTTCTTCAGGATGATGAGTGTTTTGGAACACAAACCAATTCACGATTTCGGATCTTATCCTACAAACAACCTACAACCCGGTTCAGGATAATTTTCCATGCGAGTACATTATCTACGTTTTGACGGCTATAGATAATATATCTCATGGACTCTCTTGTCGAACACTTTGTTTGTCTCCCCAATTGAGTAAGATTTGCATTCTTTACGGAATCAAATATCCATCCTATAAACAAGTCTGCTGTTCTAGCTTTCTTCAGGATGATGAGTGTTTTGGAACACAAACCAATTCACGTCTTTGGTCGGTCACCTGTTACATACCTACAACCCGGTATCCTTGGTGTTCCTTCCTTTCTGCTCCCTATTATGACCTCGGTCCCTTGTGGAGTCAGATTTTCCTGAGTTCATGTACCTTTTTCAGGTCTTTCTCAGATGTTTGGTTGATTGATATCTCTCACCCTTATACTGGTCTTAGATATTCATTCTTCCTGAGTTTGTTACCCTTATACCGGTAACACCTCATTTCTTGTGCTTCCTCATTGAAGTTTCCTGTTGCTTCTCCCCAGGAATCAGCTTGTGTCTTTCCAATGGATTTATTTTCCTTTGGAATTCTTTTCCCCAGTAAGGTCTCCAGTCTATTTTCTGTTTCCCTAATCAGAGTCGTGTCTTGTTCACGCATTTCTTTTTCTCTTACTATCCCCAACTAGAGTCTTGTTAGAGTCTCTGTTCCTGGTGAGCATATTACTCCGATGGATCGTCTTTTCTTCTGTGTGAACCATATTCCCCGCCGAATTTGTGTCTTTTACATGCATACATTTGCATCACGAGGTCTCTTAGGGACCAAAATTTGTCTCATTACTGTTATTTAAGTCCATTCTACCGCGTCGAGATGAAGATTTCTAAACTTCACTTCTCCGGCTAGAATGACCTTAAATAGGGGCATCTGTAAGACCCAAATTTTGGCCCTAAGATCCCTCATGGCCCATATCATATCATATCATGGCCTCAAGGATCATTGCATGCCCTAACTTCCCTCCTAGTGGGTGGGTATCTTGTGAGTGTGTTTCTTGATCACCAAGCATGCTTTGCATTTGTATATCTTTGCTTTTCATATGTTTACTAACCAAAAAGTACAAAAATATTGTCATCTAACCATGTTACTTGCAGTTGAAGCAATCAACAGTCAGACAGTCAAATCAGTCATTAAACAATGGATGGTGGCCATTCTTGAAGAATTTGGGCACCATGATCAATAATCAAGAGTTCATATATGTTGTGATACCATTTGGAATCAAGATCTCAAGTGATTAGGGTTTGGAATTCGTCAGAAGGTGGTTCTGTCAAGCAAAACCCTAGAAAGTCAAACTTGGTCAACTGTGGATTTAATCAGTGATTTGATGGTGGGAATTGGTTTGAGGGAGCTCATTCATGTCCAAATAGGCCTCATATATCATGTCAAACATCATCATGGAAGAATTTGAAGTCAGACAAGAAATTTCCAAAAATAGAAACTTGACCTGTAATTGGAATTTGCCAAAAATGGAAACTTCTTGATCCTAAACTTACATCATGATAAAAGCTTCAAATGAATTTTTGCCCAACATGAAAGTTGAAGATCTTGTTCTCCCATTTCCAAAAAGTCCAAGAACTCTCAATTCCCATGTATGGTTGGCAAGTTATGATCAAATCATTTTCAGAAATTTGTGAACTTCAAAAGGCCATATCTCTCAAACCATTTGGCCAAATTGGGTGGGGTTTTTTCCTACAAGTCACATTTGATCCCCTCTTTCCAAAAATGTCATCATCATTCATCAAAACATCACCATTCAAAATGGCCTTTTTGGACTTACATGAATTGATTTCAAGTGTGGTGCAAAAGTGATTTTGTGAAATAACCAATTCTAACACATTTTGCCAATTGAGATTGTTCAGAAATGATATTTTGGACTTGTTTAGGCCCAAATTTCGCAGCCAGCTCATGCACATGCACCATTTGAGTGAGAAACCACCAATTAGCAAAAACATGTCAAATTAGCAATTCCAATTTTGTTTTCCATTAACCTTGATTAGAGAAGTTAAACAGAAGTATATAAGCTCTTTTTCTGCAAGAAGCAACCCTAGCAGCCACATTTGACAAACAAAATTTCCATTTCTCTCAATTCCCATTTTCCTCATTTGTGAACTTTTACTGAAAAATCAAAGAGAACTCGAGCTGGCTTTGGTTGCTCCATCACATACCATCATCTGAGAACCTTTTACAAACCTCAAATCTCAACTGTAAGCAAAAGAAAGGCAGCTGCTACCTCAAGCACTCGTCCATGGCAGAGTTGAATTTGAACCAAACCAAGCATTCCTAAGCTCGAAATCTTCAACCATTCACCTTTTGGAGCTTGGAACCTCATCTGTTTTGAACCAGAACAGCCAAATAACCACTGTAGCTCGACTGCACTTCACTTTTGGTAAGAACTCGATTCTCTCATTTCTTAAAACCATGATATGCTTCTTAAAGACCTCCTTGCCATGAGTATTATGAGCTTTAAATCACATGAAATGGCTGTGTATTTGGAAAGTTATGCTGTTTTCAAGTTTGATGATGCTTGTTGGTTTTTGCTCGATTCATGTTATTTAGTGTGTTTCAATGCAATTGGTTGTTGGATTTGTAATGTGTGAGGTTTGCTGATTCGATTGCCATGCTCAATTCCATTTTCTGGGAGATTTGTTCATCATCATGTTTGAATGCGCACTGTAGCTGTTGGAACCCTAGAACGCAAGCCCAGAAATTCATTTGCATTGTGTGTTTCGTGTTTTGCATGTGTATGCCACTGTTTCATTGTCTGGACCAATCAAATTATTTCGTTTTCCTTCCCTACACGCACCGTTTTACTTAAAGTTCCACGAAATTACCACAATGCCACTGCCGGATTATTATTTTAATTAATTCAAATGATTTTGCAATTTTTATTTCATTTGGCATGGCTTACTTACAAAAATCATAAGTCAATCATGCTTTATCCAAATTTCATGAAAATTTTTGCATTATGCTCTGCTTGATCTCTACTTTTTTATCATGATTTTTCCAGAATTTTTTCATGGATAGATTTTAATTGGTGCTAGGGTTTTGTTCATGTGCTCATATTTTGTACCTTTTGCCAAAACCTTTGTGAAATGATGATGCATTATCCAATGGCCTTGAAATTTTTTGTGCTTAAACTAGACACATTCATGGTGATTTTGGTTTAGAGTTTGTGAATTTATCATTTCTGGTTTGAGAGTTATGATTTTTTGAATTAGGGTGTGACAATTTGTGTCACACCATTGATGTGCAATTTCATGATTTTCATTACCATGCTTCTTGAACTCCAATTGATGTGAATTTTTGCATGAATGTACTCTTGGATGTCTAGTTCACATGTGATTTTTCTTGGAATTATTTGTGGCATTTCCTAATTGTTTGAGATTTTTCTCCCCTGTTTGGTCTTATGTTGACTTTTTGTGACACATCATGCCATTTCATTTGTGAAATTCTCATACTTTATTGGATGAACATGAAATTTGACATGTGATTATTAGACATCTTAAGCTTTGTCATGGTTTTGATGCCATTCATTTCTCATATGTTATCACTGATTTATGATTTATTCAAGTTCGTACATGTTTGGTTGACTTCTTTGACCATGCTTAAAATTGCTTTGACTTTCTGATTTTCATTGACCATCTTCCCATGATCCAATTGAGCTGAAATTTGATATGCATGTCATGTTATGGATTATGATTGATCATGATTTATTTGATGATTTTTGGAATTGTTTATGATTGGTTTTGAGTTAAGTCTTGCTGTTGACTTCTATGAGCTTCCATATGCCATGCCTTGACCTAATTTGTTTATGAAATCATGATGGTGAATGATATGAACATGGGACCAATTGAGTTTGCTTCTTGATTGTTTAAAATTGATTTTGATTGGATGTCACTTGCTGTTTTGACTTTCTCATCCCCTTTTGACCCTAGGCTTGTCCTAGTGGTCCTGTTGCTTATGTTTGAGTTCATGTTTTCAGGTTAAGCAACAATGCTCCAAAGAGATCATACAAATTTGATTAAGCTTGATTTGTTTATCATGAGCTAACCTCTTTGTTTTGTAGGTTGCTTGGCTCATATGCCTTGAGACTTGTGCATTGCACATTTGTCTGTTTGTTTTGACTGTTGATCTTACCTCCTTTTGCTTTAACTTTTGAATTGTGTACTGATTCTGTTTGACTATTTCAGGTACCATTAGTTGCTTAGTTCTTTGAACTTGCTTTGCTTTGCTTAAATCGCAATTTGCATTGAGGTATAATCCCTTTTCTTCATGTAGTCTGGAAGACCTGGCCTGTTACTTGGCCAGGCAACTGTCTGAAGTCCTCCTTAAGAGGCAATGCTTGTGTGTGTTTACATTTGTCCCAAGCAGGAAAAGTCCTTTTAATAAGGCAATTGGTAGATCAAAGAGATAAGCAACCTATCTCCTACTATTCTGTGAGTCTTCTCCTTGCTCCCATTACATGGTTGTAGCATTGAGATCCTAACCCAAGATCAATCGAGTCAATAATCTGTGGAGAGAGTTCCTACTTTCTGAACTCCCACACCTTCTGATATTCAAATGCTCTCCCTGACCAGGGATAAGAGCAATGAGGCACACCCCTCATATCCTTTCATCTGCTTCACCTTAGCCCCTCAATGGCAAGGTTAAGAGCACCATTAACCCTATTCCAGTTGGCTTCAATGCCTAACCCTCTGTATGAGCCTAATTGTGTGGTTATAGTGTGTGCTGAATGACTTCATTGATTGTTTGCTCACTTCATATGCACATGTTTGCTTGTATGCTCTATGCATTTATCATCATTGATTGCTCATTAGTGCATGATCATCTCATTTGTCTTTGTGACATTATCATTGTTGTTTACCCATTGAGGACAATTGTAAGACCATCCATTAGCCATTGCTCCTAGGATATGGAAGTGAGTATAAGACCATCGGATTGGCCACTCATCTTATCTTTGCTTGATGCATTTGTTTGTTGTATGTGAGGATGCAATTGTAAGTCCCTGCAAGTTGGCATTTGTATTCCTAGGACCATACTGTGGAGGTTAGAGTAAGCCCAGATAGATTGGCATCTGACATCCATGTTTTGCTTTTGTTTGTTTATGTGAGGATGCAATTGTAAGTCCCTGCAAGTTGGCATTTGCTTTCCTATGATCATATGTTGGATATTAGTATAAGTCCATTGAGTGGCCTCTGATATCCATTCCTTTTTAGGAGATTGGTGTAAATCCATCTATTGGTATCCGGTATCCGCTTTTGTTTGTGAGATTGGAGTAAGACCATTGAGTGGCATCCGGTATCATTTGTTTGCTTACATTATTATTATCCATTTCCTATTCCAAAGGACACACTTGAATCATCTTCTATATGATCTCAAGAGGTGAACCTTCTAAGAAGTTTTACAACCCATCTTCATCCATTCATCCCCATTGTGTCCTAAACCTTTTCACACTTTGATTTCAAACTTGACATAGATATTGTGCAAACATCTTCATGCCTTTAAATTAAAAACCTGGACCCCAAGTCCTTGACTTTTTTCAAACTCCATTTCATAATACTTCTTTGAATTAATCTTAATCATACTTTGACCCTACTTTCACAATCACAATCAATTAACTTCACACATTCAAATTGTTTTGGCTTTGTCCATTCCTGCTAAGTTTTCATGCATTAGCCATAGGTTTCAATTATCATTGTGGTTGATGTAAACCTCACCTTATCCTTAGTGAGTCGACAGTAAGACTTCCGTACTGAAAACAGGGTTAACCCCTCTAGTACGTCGAAGTTATCCTCGCATGGTGGATGTTGGTCTTGGTCGAGTTTTCTCCCATTGATAATGAAAAGCCTCAGTGCTATTGTTTAAAATTGAACTCACTAACTTTTGGAAATCTTTTAGCCGAACTACGGCGTTTTGATCCTTACCTTTGATGGGAGGTACGTAGGCAACGGGTTCATCCGTTCGAACACAAAAATAATTAACTTGTATATTCTTTTCTCATCATCCCAATCATGTTTGCACAATACTTATTTCATAACAAATAACAATTTTGTACAACAAGTGTGAAAAGGGCTCCCTAGGAGTACCTAGGACGTAGTGGGTGCCTAACACCTTCGCATTGCGTAATTTACCCCTTACCCAGACTCTCTGATCTTTTTATTAGTTTTCTACGTGTAAAACTTCTTAGGCTTTTGTTCGCTTTTTAGCCAGTCCTTTGGATAAATAAAAGTGCGGTGGCGACTCGAATTCATTGTATGCTTTGCTTATGGTTTAACCAATAAATCATATAGCGACGAATACACCGCTACAATACCCCAAAATTTACCCTTTATTTTTCTTGGAAGCATGGGATTATGTTTCACATTGCATTAGCATCATACTAGGTCATACTCATTGCATACTGCATCAGTGACTTGGGAAATCAGGGTTTGATTGATCACTCTTTAACAGAAGGAGCCCACACAAGGCAAGACTGAGAATTGAACTTCATTCTCCAAATATACAAGTCTCAAGGGTCTCAAGGGGGTCCATATGTCCTATTATGATCCTCAGTTTCATCAGTGGAGGATTCAGAGCTCTCAGAGTGTGCATATGGATTTAATCAGAAATTAGGGTTTCATGGCTACCTGCAACCGGCAAGGTTTGGTTGGAAGTGAAGGAGCTCATTCATATCATGATTATAGAGGCATCTTGGCCTAAGAAGATCCACAATTATCTCAGAAAGATCCATTGGCAATCAGTGCAATCAGTTCCTGATCATTTTTGCCCTAAACTAGGGTTTGGTATAAAATCGGTTTATTTCTAATTCCTTAGGTGAAACTCTTTTCCATGGACCTCCATATGTCCACAAGGGTCTACATAGAAAAAATCAGCTCTTTATTTGGGCCAGAGGTGTTTCAATGGATCAATGGAATCGGGAATCAGACAGTTTGGGAAAAGTCAACTGTGGGGCCAGAAAAGTCAACTCCTGACATTTTGAAAGTGGAATCTCAAAATTCATGCCTAAGGGAGCCCACATGTGAAATTTTATCAAGGTTGGATCATGGATTCATCATTTAATCAGGAGTTGGAAAAGTTACCAAATTTGGAAATAGTTGACTTTCCATTTAAGGCAAGTTTTTATGGTTGTTGCACCCACTTTAAGCCCATTTTAAATCAATATGCAAGCTCCATTTGAATATTTCTCCAACATGAAAGTTGTTCCTCTTGTTCCAAGATTTCTAGGGATATAAAGTTTGTTTCATTTGATTTAAAATTTAGAAAGTTATGCTTTGTCAAAGTGAGACATTATTTTAGGACACTTAGAAAATTTTCCAAGTCCAAAATTTGCAAAATTTGTCAAGACTTATGGGCCAGTTTTCTTGCACTTCAAGGCATCTTTTGAAAACACTTTCTTCATAAAAATTTCACCTTGCCATGTCCTATTTAACATCCTTTTGGAATCATCTCATTTGGATCATTGGTTTGAAAGATGCACTCATCTAAAGTTGGCATCATGAGCTGAATTTTTAGGCAGCATTTAGGCCAAACTGGCCCAACCATTTTGCAGTTATGAAACCTGCACTTTATGGCCATTTTTCACCTCTTTCCACTCATCATTTCAATTTGTGTTCAACATGAAAGATGTTAAGCTCCATGCCCTATTTCTAATTTTTGCATTGCCTTGCCATTTGGTCTTGTCCTCATCAAGTTATAAGGTTTCAAAGTCACCCTGTTGAGCTGTTTTCTTGCCAGACCAAGCCAAACCAGTCAGACCACAAAAATGACCAGCCACATGCTTTTCCTCATTTGGTCATGCACTTTTATGTTCACTCACTTATGTTTTGCAACATTGAGAATTTGCTCATACCACCTCACTTTTTACACATTATGCTCATGAATCTAAACCAAGCATTCCAAGCCCATTAAGGACACTTTGATCCACCATATTTAAAGGACATAAACCCTAATCTGAAAGGAGGCTAATACTATTTTCGAGTTAAGGTTGGAGGCTTCTATTTTCAAAGAGCAAAGCAACTTGGCAAGTTCAAGATTCATTTCTCTCCTCTTTCATTGCACAAGCACCAAGAGCAACAACATATCTTATTCCATTTTCCTCCACTACCAAGAAGCAGTGGACTGTTTTCCACTAGGTAACCTCCTTATCCCAACCTTCCATGGCCATGAATATCTTGCTTGCTCATTATTGTTTTTCATGATTGCCATGCTTATGCTTACTATTGTTTTCATGCTATGGCCATGCTTGTATCATGCTGTTTTTCCATGTTAACATCGTGCCCTACTTGTCCATAAAACCCTCACCATGAGGCTTTGTTTTTGAGCTTGAAGTTTGTGACATTATTTTCGGTTGAATCCGTGTGCATGAGGCCCCATTGTTGTTCGCTTTTCTACATGCTAAAGTCACTATTTTTCATGAAATAAAGCACCATTGTGTTCCTCTCATTTCGTACTTGAGTTTTGCTTTTTACATCATCTCATTTGGTGAACTAGAGCATGAGATTTATTGGTTAGAAGATGAGCAAGCATATCTGTGTTTTTACGTTCCTAGCATGCATGGCTGTTAGGGTTTTTTTTTTGCATTTTCATGAAGAGACGACGTGTCACGCTCGTGCCCATCGGATCGCGCGTTCAGCTTCTCATCTTGTCCATCCGTGCCAGTTTTGTCCTTTTGTGGTTTAAAAAAAGGTTGACCGGTCGATGATGGTGTTACATGATTTAACAAAATGAACACTTTATTTGTTGTCACACTTAAATAAATACTTGGATCGGGCCTTGGCAATCAGCTTGCTACTAACACCTCACGCCAGGCCCACTCACATTCTCTTTTCATTTTCTTTATTTTTATTCATTCTTTTTTCTGTTTTGTTTTAATTAATAAAAATATTTTATTTATTCATAAAAATACTAAAAATATATTTTTCACATTCCTTCATGTTTTATTTAATTTATTTAATTTTTATTTTCATATTTTATTTAATGTTAATATTTTATTTTAATTATTTGTTTCAAATAGTCCATTTTGACACACTTATTTTTATTAATTTTATTTTCATGACTTAAATTTATTTTTAACTTCTGATTTTTAGGATGAGAGTTCACCAATGTCTCATGGTCAACCTGACCTTTTATTGGAATTTGATTTCCCATTTTTAATTTATTTTGGATTTATTTTTGACCTAGTTTGCTTGGTTGACTTTTCATTTGACTTCTGTTTTATTTCAATTAATTTATACACTAATTTTCATTATTTTTAAAATCTTTTTGGGGGATGATGATGTCCTGACCCCACCTTAGTTAGTTTAATTTTTAATAATTTTCTTGATTAATTTACTATTTATTCCATATTTTTTAAGTTGACTTGACTTTTCGGTTGACTTTTCTATGATTGATGTTTGACTTAGGGATTGCTTAAGGCAATTGAAGAGATCTTTTGATCCTCCCTTGTTCATCTCATATGCCATGTATTAAAGGCCATTTATCTTGATTTTATTTGATCCTTGCATCATTTCCCGATTAAATCATTCATTGATCCTTTGTGTGCATAGTTTCACCTGTCTGATTCATCTGATATTTCTTATACTTGTTTCTTTCATCCATGCTTCTATTGTTTGATTGCTTAACATGTTTATACTTCTCATGCATTGCCTGATGCTCCTTCATTTCATTCTGGGATTATTTGATTTGATCATATACTTGATTGCTTATCTTATCTGTTTGATTAACTGCTGCCTACTTGTATGATGTATGAGGCATATATTTTTATTGATTGATTGCCAGGAACAATCCCCATTCATAACAAATGTACCCCTCTCCCATGAAGTGTATAATATTTATTCTTTCATTCTTTATTCATCTGTTAATACAAGAATTAAAACGAACATCCGATAACCATTTCAAAATAAGATCAAAAGCTCGATCCAACGTCGAGTAATCATTTTCAAAACTTAACAGAACCAGCACGTATTCATCCATTCTTTTGTAAGTCGATTGCTTCGGGCATCGCCATTTCTCTTGTAAGTCGATTGCTTCAGGCATCACTATTTACCTCTTGTAAGTCGATTGCTTCAGGCATCGCCATCTACCCTTATCCCCTCCTTGCTCCATCCGTCGACTCTTGTTCCGTTTAGGTAACACACATTAGGTAGAACCCTTTGTATGATAACATAGGTAGTATTCCCTCATTCTTTTGTATGATAAAATAGGTAGGATTCCCTCCCCCTTTGTATGATAACATAGGTAGGGATTCCCTTATTCTTTGTATGATAACATAGGTAGAATTCCCTTATTCTTTGCATGCTAACATTAGGTAGATGTTCCCATTTGTAAATCCTAACCCTTAGGTCCATATTGCATGACAACTCTAGGGCAGAGCTTCCCCATTTTTTAGACCTTCTGTGCATCTTCGATCCTGTGGCATGTCACTCCATCTTATTGGAAAGAGGTAACTGCCTAAGACTCGATTCAGCGAGCTGCGACACCTGCTGCTAGGACGTGAACACATTGCCCACTTTCCTTTGACACAACTGGTGTCTTCCTTTGTAAGTCCATGTTCATACGGCAACCCCTATGTAGCCGAACTATGACAACTATGATTCTCATGTTCAGATGAGATATGTAGGCACAAGATGCGATGTCTTGCCGAGTTTTTGACTGACGACTAACAACTAATCCTTACTTGCTTTCGCCCTTGTTGCGATTCCTTTCTCTCGCCCTCGTTGCGATCGAGACCTTCCCTTTCTCTTGCCCTAGTTGCAATCGAGACCTTTGTTCCCGTAGTTAGCTGAACTACGTTTTTCTCTGATTCTCATTCCATATGAGATACGTAGGCATAAGACGCGATGTCTTAGCGAGCACACATCTCTTTAACACATAGGTAGCCGAGCTACGAAGACTCTGATTCTCATATTCAAATGAGATACGTATGCAGTGGATGCGACATCCGTGTGAGTCATTTTCTTTTGACCCCCTTTTAATAAATAGTACCTTAGATAAACACACACCCTTTAGACAAGAACAACAATAGTGGATCCCGTAGAGTACTACGGATGCGTAGGGGTGCTAATACCTTCCCTTCGCATAATCGACTCCCGAACCCAAGATTTGGTTGCGAGACCTTGTCTTTTCCTTTCCTTTCTCCAGGTTTACTTCGAGCGTTTCCTTTCCCTCCTTTGGGATAAATAACGCACGGTGGCGACTCTTCTATCATTTTCTTTTTCGCCGGTTGTTTTTTCGCATTCTATTTTTCTTTATGCTGCGACAATTTGACAAACACATCAAAAGTTAGGTCTCAGTGGATTTCAAAATAGTCAGATGAATTGACTGATCAACTTCTCAAGTCCAAACTTCAAATCTTGATGAATGAATGATTGAGTATACTCACATAAGCTCTTATATGCATAAAATGATGAATGAAAGAACTTCCCTTAATTGTATTTGATCATAGGTTGAGGTTGCTTCATGAGCAAGGCATAATCAATGCACAATTGAATTAGGGTTTCCTTGGGAAACAATCCTCAAGCCCTTTGGTTTATCTTGATCAAATTGAAAAATTTAGATACTTGGGAGGCATATATGATGATTGAGAGATTTGGGAACCATTGTCATGCTTGCTTTCACTTCATCTGGCCATTTCATTGAGCATATGGGCCTCCTAGGAGCCTTGAATCACATGACTGCTTAAGCTTCAAAATAAACAAAGTTAGTGACATATTTTTGTGCTTTTGGTTAGTAAACAAAATGAGAAAAGCAATATACAATTCAAGCATGCTTGGTGATCTCAGACCAACTTACAAGAGATCCCACCCCAAAGGTAAAGAGCAAAGATGCTAATGATCCTTGAGGCAAATGCAATGTGCAATGATATAATGCCATGGGGGATCTTAGGGTCAAAATTAGGGTCTTACAAATGCCCCTATTTAAGGTCATTCTAGCCGGAGATATGAAGGTTAAAATCTTCGTCTCGACGAGGTAGAATGGGCTTAAATAATAACAAAGAGAGGAATTTTGGTCCCTAAGAGACCTCATGATGCAAATGTATGTATGAAAAAGTTATACTCTATGGGGATATATGTCCACAAAGGAAAAAGAGATCAAGAGAAACTGAAAATCCATAGGAGTAATATACTCATAAATGGGACAGAGACGCTGGGGACTTTACTGGGGAGTAAAGGGGATAAAATGCGCGAGCAGGTCACGACTTGAAACTTGCTGGGAGACACGAAAGGATTCCATGAAAATAAATCAATGGAAAGACTCGAGCTCACATAAACATGCATGTATTTGGGAATATGCCAATACAACAAACTATCCAGAAAGGATACTTCGGATAAAATTTGGACTCAGACGGGGAATGTCCATAAAGGACTCAGCTGAGGAAGCAACAAATCAGGTATTACCGGTTACTGGGTAATAAAGCTTAAAAAGAGACATGCGATCAAAACACCGGTATAAGGGCTAAGGAACAACATGCTCAAGGAGAAAGAATATCTAAGACCGGTGTGAGGGTGAAAGATATCAATCATCCAAAACATCTTAGAAAGACCTAAAAGGTATATTTCAACTCAGGAAAATCTGACTCCACAGGGGACAAAAGTCATAATAGGGAGCAGAAGGAAGGAACACCAGGGATACCGGTTACTGGGTATATAATAGGTGACCAACCAAGTGTGAATTGGGGAATATTTCCAAGACACTCATCATCCGAAAGGAGGGCTGAAAAAGCGAACTCAATTACAGGATGGGCATTCGATTCCATAAGGAAATATGAATCGTACTCAACTGGGGAAGAAAAAGACTTCGACTAAAGAGCGCATGAGATATATTATCTATTACCGTCAGAAAGTAGATAACATACTCGCATGGAAGATTATCCACTTCCGGTTACTGGGTTAATAAAGGATAAATCGACCGAAAAGAAAGGACATCGGGATACCAGCTACTGGGTATAAAATGATGACCAATCAAGAGGAGAAACAATCATTACCAAACAAGGGTAACTGAAAGATGACTCGCTGGGGATAAATTGCTTGATCAGAGCAATTATCCAAGAGATATATCACCGGTTACTGGGTGGTATACTCGAAAAATGAAGGAATATCAATACCAAATATTGGATAAAGATAACCAACAAAGAGAGGATTACATCTACCAACTACTGGGTAGAAAACCACCAAGAGGGTACCCGTCATCGGTTAGGATGAACAAAATCAGGGGTTAACCCTGCAAGGGGACAAAATGGGGTTTACAACTATCGGCTATTGGGTAGAAAACCACAAAAAAAGGACTTACAACTACCGGTTACTGGGTAGAAGGCAATAGAGATCCACTGGGGGGAGAATGAACAATTACTCGTTACTGAGCAATTGATCATCTGCCACAGGGAACTGCAGGGGAAATAGCCAGAGGAGTCAACCTAAGAACAAACTAGAGAGACACAATGAAACAAGACTCAACCCAATGAGGATATAACTCAGGGGAGTAATTCCATCCCAATACATATTTTGGGAGGAAACTGAAACAATAATCATCCACCAGGACATAACTCAGTGGGGAATATAGAAGGAAAGATAGACACTTTCTGCCTATAGGGCTGACTCTAAATGGAGAGATCAGACACAAACATCTTCTTGGGGAAATACATATCGCCAAATAGCAGAAGATAACAAGCAAAGATATATGGCAAAGAATGCAACATGAGTATCTGAATGTTAAAATTAGGCAAGTATATGCGTGGTTTATGTATGGTTAATGCTGACAAACAGACATATCTAACACAAACAGGTCCAAGAATTAATGGACGGACCTCCGGTACAACATCTCAAAAGAGAAAGCCAGGCCTATAAGGGAAAATCCAATCTGGTGGGGGCACCAAATACTAGGAAACACCGATCACCGCTGAGGATCAAACAGAGTCACTGTCGGGGATCAAGACTACTACTAGGGGAACCAGCTGGAATACTGGGTACCAGAGACCGCTGTTGGGGATCAACCAAAGGATCACAACTACCAAAGCTAGTGATCTTCCAACAATGCACAAAGATATGGATAAGATCAGTCATAGAAGAACTCTACTAGGGATCTTATCAGGGGATAAAATTAAATTCTATGGGGGAACAACCACCAAACAGAAACAAATCAATCAAATATTCACTTCTAACCACTGAACGAACATCTCTGCTACAGAGAAAGAATCAATCACTCCACTGGGGAAGGAAACAACACATCTTCCTCAAAGTTCCAATGCCAAACTATGATCAGGTAAAGTCTCAGTTGGGGAAGCTACAGAGCCACTGCCAGGGAACTCAACACAGATAAGATCCATCGTAGAAGAACTCTACTGGGGAATCTATCAAAGGGGAGATATGAAACTCTGTGGGGAACAACTACTACACAGAAGTTTCAATAATAAACACATTTCCTCATATCTGCTGGAGAAACATATCTGCCGAGGAAAAGGGAACCACTGCTCAGCTGGGGGAAGGAAATAAACATCTTCAACACCAGCCCTGCTAGGAGGAAGCTATCCAAGAAGGAGGAAATAACAGATATATCAGGCTCTGATCAGGCAACTCCACTGGGGAATAACTGCTGAGGATTGAACCTGTGGGGATAACCCGTAGGCGATCATGCTGGAGATAATCTGCTGGCGAACCAACTGGGGAAGTCTATCGTGAGCGACCCTACTGAGGATGAGTGGTGAGAAAACTTGCTGGGGAAACATGTACACGAATCCGCCGAGGATAGGCTACAAACCAACTTGCTGAAAATTTTCAACTCATGCTGGGAATTCCTGCTCAATCCGCGGGAGATTTTCAATCATAATGAGGGAAAGACCCACTTCCTCGAAAACAGAAAGCATATCAATTTTTATCAATTTATAAGGGATTTTAGGTCAATCCACACAAGGGATGACAACCACATATTTGATAAAACACAGATGTTAGACCCTGACTCACTAAGGAGCTAGAAGACCGAGACCAAAATTCCAGACTCTCTGGGGAATTTGGTGGTACATTATCTTTCTGTGCTCACCGAGGAGACAACCTGAAATATGATAAAGAGGATACAAATATGATAGGAACATGAACAAATGCCTTACCCTTTTGGAGATCATACTATCCTTGGGAGAGCACTGAAGACTTTCCATTTCATCTTTTCAGTCGTTGTGAATGTTCACTTTGTTTAAAAACAATTTATAAAAACTTTATTTGTTTAAAACAATGATATTTATCAATTAAAACATATAAATATTTGTTAAGTAGAAACAAATAAGAGTGCAAAGAATTGGATAAAGGCTCAAATTTATTTAATAGAATGGTAGTCTGCAAATGGAAAGACTCCATGGATCTTTACAAATTTGAAATTGGTGATATATATTGAAAAAAGGCTACATTGAACATAATGACAATTTCTCCACCAACTCCGAATCCAATGTATTTGAAGCTTCAATTTACGATGACTGAGGGAGAATCCTTGACAGATGATAGTTGTAAAACAAAGTCTTGTCAGGATGCAGTTACTTGCCAAATCCCTAATTTTTGCCGAGATTGCCCCAGGGTGAGTGTAGCGGTGTATTCGTCACTTTATGATTTATTGATTAAACCAAAAGCAAAGCAATACAAAGAAATCGAGTCGCCACCGCACTTTTATTTATCCAAAGGAATGGCTAAAAAGCGAACAAAAGCCTAAGAAGTTTTACACATAGAAAACCAATGAAAAGATCAGAGATCGGGGTAAGGGGTAAATTACGCAATGGGAAGGTGTTAGGCACCCAAAACGTCCTAGGTACTCCTAGGGAGCTCTTTTCACACTTGTTGTACGAAATGTTATTTGTTTATGAAATATTTATTGTGCAAACATGGATTGAAGGGATGAGAACAGAATATACAAATTATTATTTTTGTGTTTGGATGGATAACCATTGCCTACGTACCTTTACAGGATCAAAACCTCGTAGTTCGGCTAAAAGATTTCCAAAATATGAGTGGGTTCATTTTAAACAAAAGCCCTAAGGTCTTTCATTATCCACGGGAGAAAACTCAACCTTATAAAAACAACAAGTCCACCATGTGAGAAAAGCTTCAACTTGCTAGTGAGGGGTTAACCCTATAATAAGCAAGGAAGTCTTACAATTCAATCACTAAGGACAAAAGGTGAGATTAACATCAACCACTAAGATAATTGAGATCTATGGCTAATGTATGAAAACTTATCAAGAATGGACAAAGCCACAAAACAATTGAATGAGTGAAATTAACCAATTAGGATTTATTCACAAAAGATGGTCAAAGTATGATTAGAATTCAATTCAAAAGAAGTATTATGAAAATGAAGTTTGAAAATCAAAGGCTTAAGGCCTAGGTTTCTAATTTGAAAAGAAGTGAAAATGTTTGCACAATATTTTTCAATTTTGGATTAACATGCAAATGGAGGTTTAAAGAAACAAAAGGTGGGAGGGTGAGGAAGTAAAACTTCTTAGATGTTCACCTCTTGAGATCATATGTAGATGATTCAAGTGTTTCCTTTGGAATAGGGCAACAATGCAAATAAGCAAATGAGCAAAGCAAAGGGATACCGGATGCCAATCAATGGACTTACACCAATCTCACAAACAAACATGGATACCGGATACCAATCAATGGATTTACACCAATCTCCTAAAACAAAACTGGATACTGGATGCCAATCAATGGACTTATACCAATCTCCTAAAACAAAGAAACAATGATACCAGATGCCAATCAATGGACTTATACTAGTCTCACAAAGCAAAATGGATACCGGATGCCAATCAATGGGCTTATACCAATCTCCTAAAACAAACACAAACATGGATACCAGATGCCAATCAATGGACTTATACTAGTCTCCCACCATATCATAGGAACAACTGCCAAGTAATGGACTTATGCTTGTCTCCTCCATGGACAAAGCAACATGCTACAAAGCAAAGTTTATGAAATGATATACAAATGATGATGATAGATGCACAAAGGCACACTCAAGCAAATATGCACAGATGAATCAAGTAAGTAAACAAACAAGTCAATTAGCACACACTATACACAAGCAATTAGGCTCAAACAAGGTTGGACTTTACAGTCAACTGGAATGGGGTAATTTGTGCTCTTAACCCTAACATTGAGAGTTAGGGTGAAGCAGATGAAATGGAGATGAAGGGGTGTGCCTCATAGCTCTTATCCCTGGTTAGGGAGAGCTTTAAACAATAGAAGGTGTGGGAGTTCAGAAAGTAGGAACTCTTCTCCACAAATGATTGACTCTATAAGATCTTGGGTTAATATTCACAATGCATCAACACATTGTGTGAGCAAAGGAATGACACACTGAATAGCAGGAGATGGATTACACATCTCTTTTATCTGCCAATTGCCTCATAAGAGGACTTTACCTGCTTGGCACAAAATTAAACAATCACAAGCATTGCCTCTTCAAGAGGACTTCAGGCAGGTGCCTGCCCTTATAACAGGACAGGTCTTCCAGACTACATGAAGATTAGAGGTTATACCTAAGTGGTTAAGCAACCAAGCAAAAGCAAAGTTCAAATGAACTTAAAGCAACTTATGTACCTGTGGAGACATCAAACAAATCAGTACAAAGTTCAGACAATCAAACAACAGTCAATAAGCAACAAACAATCCCAATGTACACAATGTGTAAACCAAAGGTCAAACTCAAATGAGTTAACATCAACCTACAAAACACACAAAGATTAGTAATCAAAGGTAAACATCAATGCTCAAATGATGGAGCATCGATAACCAAATGACTTGGATGTTCAACCTGAAATCAAAGCTCAAATGTGAGAGGCAAACCACTAGGTCAAAGCCTAGGGTCAAAGATGGAGAAAAAATTCAAAACAGAAGCTGAAATTTAACATGAATCAACTTCAAACACATCTTGAAACAATCCAAAAGGTCTCACATCAATATCATATACCAAAAGCATTTCATGATCAATTGAAGTTCAAGGCAATTTTAAAGCTCAAATGTGATCAACCAGAATGAAAAATCTCAATTAAATCAGAAATGATTCAAATAATTCCAACAAAAATCAAGCATATTCAAGACATCAAACAAGATCATCATACGAAAAATCAGGACAATTGGAGATCATTTGGCATGGCAAACACATCATTCAAGTTGAACATCAAAAGGTGTGACACAAATTGTCACACCAACTTAGAATAATCACAAAACAGAAATGGTAAATGGTAAAAATACCAAATCAACACCAAAATGTCAAGCAATGAGTATAGTTTCATCATGTAAATTTTCAGAATCATTGGATTAAAGACCAGCATTTAACAAATGAATTAGCAAGGAAAGGTACAAAATGGATACATGTTCAAATACCCTAGCACAAAACAAAATCCAGCCAAGCACAATTTTGGAATTAATGATCAAAAAATAATAGACAGAATAAGGATTGCAATGCAAAAACCTCATAATTTTTGGATCAATTTTCAATTAGATATGAATTTTGCAAGATGAAGAAAAAAATAAAAAAATGATGTGAAGCATGTATATGAATACATGGAGGGAAATAGAAAAAACAATGAAGCATTTGAAATATGCTACAAGCCGGAATCGAACTGGGAGGCAATTCAAATAGTGGCGCCAGGCTGAATGAAACTCAGCGTTTCATTAAATTTACTTGGCATGGTCAAGGCATATGTGGCAAGGTCAAAGGCTTCTGAGCGAACCAAAACGCCAAGCATGCAGTGATGTGGACCAATACATGGCCTTGCCCTAACTAACAACATGCAACCACAGAAAAGCGTTTCCGATGGATTAAAACCGTGGCCAAAGCAATCATCATCTTCTCCATCGTGATATTCATGAACAGTACCATATGCTCAAGAACAAAGTTACCAGAAATCTAAATTGAATACATCATTATGTAGATCTTTCATCACACAACAAGAATCCATAAACATTTCAACAAGAAACATCAAGATATGCATGAATTGAAGGAAATAATTTTCATCATCAAAACTTCAAACAGTCATATCTCATTCAATTTTGCACGAAATCTCATGGTTCAAAGCTCAGAATACTCAGCATAAAAAGATCTACCATAATATCATAACCTAATTGAGAATTAAGAGAATCGATTCTGTTACCTCTGGAAGAGCAGAACTGGAATTCGTGTAGTTCAAGGCTTTATGATGCTTTACAGTTCTTCTATAATGCTTGTATAAGTGATTGGAGAAGAAAATGGAGCTCAATTGCACACGATCTCACCAAAATCTTGATTCACCATTGTTGTTTCAAGCTTCAAGAATGCTTCAATACTGCACCAATCCTCTTGCTTCCACGTGCAAAGTTACTCAAGAATACTTCAGAAACAAGGATCAAGCAATGGAAATGGATTGAATGTGAAGAAATTGCAAGAATTTTTTGAGAGAAATTTTTGAGTGTTTTGATCTAGATCTGAAATTGTGATTGTTCCTGAAAAACAGTTAGGCTTTGGGTATATATATGCAATGCTAATCACCCTTTAATCATGTTTAGGCCAATGCTAATGGTAATTATCAAAATATGGAGTGTAAGTGCAAATTTGCTTTTTTCACCCTTATGCATGATATGCATGTGAACAGTGCACGAAAATTGCTCATTTCCACTTAAAAAATCATTTTGGAGCCAATGGTAATGGTAGAATGTTTGAATGGTGCACCAATTTTAAATTTCATATTTTCCCTCCAAAAATCAAGTGAATTACCAAATGCTTATGTGAATATAATTTGTGCAATGCAATGTATGATTTGGAAATTAGAGGTCAAAATGAGAAGAATGCAAAAAGAGCCATCCAATTTGGAGCTTTGGTTGAGAAGTTATGCCCATTTGAAGTTCCATGCACACTTTGCCATGTTTTGATCATATCTTCTTAACCACACATGATAAATTGATGATCTTGAACTTTTTGGAAATGGGAGAAAAATATCTACAACTTTCATGTTCAACAAAATTTCATTTGAAGCTTTATTGATGATGTAATTTGAAGTTGAAGTTAGGTTAAAACCTTTCCATTTTTGGCAAGTTTGAATTATAGGTCACTTTCTATTTTTGGAAAGTTTTGACCTGACTTTAAATTCTTCAATGTTGATGTTTGAAATGTCAAATGAGACTTGTTTGAACATGAATGAAGTATTTCTAATCACTTCCCTCCTCCAAATCCACAGTTGACTTGGCAGTTGACTTTCTAGGCCTCCAGATGACCTGAAAATGTTCTGATGAAATTCAAGCCTCTACCACTTAGGATTTCGCTTCAAAATGGCATCATAGCTCATATGAACTCTTGATAATGATTATGGGGTCCAAATTCTCAAGAATGGCCACCATCTATTGCTTAATGACTGCCATTGACTGTCTTGACCTGTGATTGCTTCATCTGCAAGACAAAGGTTAAATGACATATTTTTGTACTTTTGGTTAGTGGTAAAAAGAAAAGCAAATGATATACAAATTCAAAAAAAGCTTGGTGATCAAGAATCACTCTCAAAAAGATAACCCACCCACAAGGAAGGAGGCAAGGTGCACAATGATCCTTGAGGCAATGCAATGATATGATATGATGCCATGAGGGATCTTAGGGACAAAATTGGGGTCTTATAGTGAGGTATTCAATCTAGCGGGATATATATATATATATATATATATATATATATATATATATATATATATATATATATATTCATTTTTTTCATGTCTCTAACTTTTGCCTAAGTCAACCTTTCGGGTTTTCAATCCACCGAGACGCTCATTTTTGCCTAAGTCAACCTTTCGGGTTTTCGACTTAGCGAGCTATTTTTTTTATATTTTGGGCGAAGTATTTCTTGACTGCATCTGAATTCACAGTACGAGTGAAATCCTCCCCATCCATAGTTGTAAGTATCAAAGCACCGCCTGAAAAGGCTCTCTTGACGACATATGGACCTTCATATTTTGGAGTCCACTTGCCCCTGGAATCAGGCGCGAAGGACAAAACTTTCTTGAGCACGAGATCGCCTTCTCGGAACACACGAGGCTCGACCTTCTTATCAAAGGGTTTCTTCATCCTTTGCTGATATAACTGGCCATGGCACATGGCAGTCAATCTCTTCTCTTCAATCAAATTCAGTTGGTCATAACGACTCTGAACCCATTCAACCTTAGTCAACTTGGCTTCCATCAAGACTCTCATTGATGGGATCTCGACCTCTACGGGGAGCACAACCTTCATGCCATATACAAGGGAGAAAGGGGTGGCCCCTGTTGAAGTGCGAACGTATGTACGATAGCCATGCAAAGCAAATGGAAGCATCTCATGCCAATCTTTGTACATAACAAACATCTTCTGGATAATCTTCTTGATGTTCTTATTAGCAGCTTCAACAACCCCATTCATCTTGGGTCTATAAGGAGAAGAATTATGATGTGCAATCTTGAACTCGCTACACAGCTCTTCCATCATCTTGTTGTTCAAGTTAGATCCATTATCGATAATGATCTTGTCTGGCACACCATAACCGCATATGAGTTGATTCTTGATAAACTTCACAACCACTCGCCTGGTCACGTTTGCATACGATGTCGCTTCAACCCACTTGGTGAAGTAGTCAATTGCTACGAGAATAAACCTTTGACCGTTTGATGCCTTTGGCTCTATCATGCCAATCATGTCAATTCCCCACATGGAGAAAGGCCATGGTGAGGAAATAACATTCAGAAGTGTCAGGGGAATATGAATCTTATCTGCATAAATCTGACACTTATGACATTTCTTAACATATTTGCAGCAGTCAGACTCCATTGTCAACCAATAGTAGCCTGCTCTCAACATCTTCTGTGCCATTGCATGTCCATTGGAATGAGTACTAAATGAACCCTCATGGACTCCAGTCATCAACAGGTCTGCTTCGTGTCTATCCACGCATCTGAGCAGAACCATGTCAAAATTCCTCTTATAAAGCACATAGTCATTGAGGTAGAAACTGCCAGATAATCTCCTCAGAGTCTTCTTATCTTTAACAGATGCCCCAGACGGGTAAATCTGACTCTGAATAAAACACTTGATGTCATAATACCATGGCTTATCGTTTTTCACATCTTCAACTGCAAATACATGAGCTGGTCTATCCAAGCGCATCACAGTGATATTGGGGACTTCATTCCAGAATTTCACCATAATCATCGAAGAAAGTGTAGCATGAGCATCTGTCATCCGATTCTCATCTCGAGGAATATGATGGAAGTCAACCTCAGTAAAGAATGTTGAAATTCACCTCTCATAATCTCTGTATGGGATGAGGCCAGGCTGATTCGTCTCCCATTCACCCTTAATCTGATTAACAACAAGGGCCGAATCACCATAAACATCAAGATGTTTGATCCTAAGATCAATACACTCTTCTAAACCCATAATACAGGCCTCATACTCCGCCATATTATTCGTGCATTTGAAAGTTAGCCTTGCTGTAAAAGGAAAATGTGTGCCCTGAGGAGTAATAATCACTGCCCCAATACCATTTCTATATTGATTTACAGCGCCATCAAACACCATGCTCCATCGGAAACCAGACTCTGGCCCTTCATCGAGCGTAGGCTTATCACAATCTTTCATCTTCAAATACAGAATCTCCTCATCAGGGAAGTCGTATTGAACTGAATGATAATCCTCAATTGGTTGATGTGCCAAGTGGTCAGACAAGATACTACCTTTAATAGCTTTCTGAGCTCGATACTCAATATCATACTCAGACAACAACATCTGCCAACGAGCAATCCTCCCAGTCAAAGCAGGCTTCTCAAAGATATACTTGATTAGATCCATTTTGGATATCAACCAAGTCGTATGATTCAACATATACTGGCGTAAACGCTTAGTAGCCCAAGCCAAAGCACATCATGTTTTCTCAAGCATTGAGTATCGAGACTCAGAATCAGTGAACTTTTTACTCAGATAGTATATGGCATACTCCTTCTTTCCTGATTCATCTTGCTGTCCCAGTACGCAACCCATAGAATCTTCAAGAAGAGTCAAGTACATAATCAATGGTCTCCCTTCAACAGGAGGAGACATAATCGGAGGTTCAGACAGATACTCTTTAATACTGTCGAAGGATTTCTGACAATCCTCGGTCCAATCATGACGTTGATCTTTCCGGAGGAGCTTGAATATTGGCACACATGTGGCAGTCATGTGGGATATAAATCTGGAAATATAACTCAAGCGACCAAGAAACCTCAGACTTGCTTCTCAATTTTGGGCGCAGGCATCTCTTGTATTGCTCTGACCTTGGCATGATCAACCTCAATACCTCTTTCACTGACAATGAAGCCCAATAACTTGCCGGAACAGACTCCAAATGTACACTTGTTCGGATTTAGGCGGAGTTTGTACTTCCTCAGAGGCTGAAAAAGCTTTAACAAGTGCTCTACATGTTCAACTTCCATTTTCGACTTCACAATCATATCATCAACATATACCTCGATCTCCTTGTGCGTCATATCATGAAACAAGGTAGTCATAGTGGGTTGATACGTGGCCCCGACGTTCTTCAAACTGAAGGGCATCACTAAATAATAGAATGTTCCCCAAAGTGTGATGAATGTTGTCTTCTCCATATCCTCGTGTGGCATTTTAATTTGATTATAACCAGAAAATCCATCCATAAATGAGAAGACATTGAATTTAGCTGTATTATCTACCAACATATCAATATGTGATAGAGGAAAATCATCTTTCGGACTAGCTTTATTCAAGTCTCGATAGTCCACACACATTCGTACTTTTCCATCTTTCTTAGGCACGGGCACAATATTGGCCACCCATTGAGGATATGTAGAAGTCACCAGAAACCCCACATCAATGTGCTTATGAACTTCTTCTTTAATCTTCACTGCCATATCAGGATGAGTTCTTTTGAGCTTCTACTTTACAGGCACACACTCAGGCTTCAAAGGCAGGAAATGTTGCACGATATCAGTATCCAGACCAGGCAAAGACGTCGACATATTCTCGTAGCAACTCAATCAACCCCTTCTTAACTGACTCTTCCATGAGTGCCCCAATCTTCACTTCACGAACACAATCCTCAGACCCCAAGTTGACTATTTCCAGGTTCTCAAGGTGCGGCTGAATGATCTTCTCTTCGTGCTCAAGCAGACGGGTAATCTCATCAGGAATCTCTTCAACATCATCTTCTACTGCCTAAAATACAGGGAACTCAAAGTTTGGAGATGGTGTTGGGTCATTATGTTCAATGGGTTTGATCAACCTGCATAATGATTTTGGATACAAAAGAGATTTTAGAATACAAACAAGGAAAATTATTATACAGATGAAAAGATTGATTTTATTCTATTTTTAGGGTTTTTTGGTGATCACCAATTTCATGAAAAAAGCAAAAAGTGAAAATAATTTGGAAAAACAAACATTTAACATGTAATTATTGAATGAATATCATTGTATTAATGGGCCAACAATGTCATCACTTCTCCTTTTGGCATGGGAGAAGGGTTTTTAAACAAAATAAACATTACGTGGACTTATGGACAACTGTTGGAACATCAATAGCGACCCAATTATTGCAGATTCCTCCAGGGATGACAAAGTTGCCAGAATCTTCCTCTGCATCATCTTCCACTATAGTAGCAGCTTCCTGGTCTTCAACCGTGTGGATGAAACCACCACTCTGGAACAAGCCATGCTCATTGAAAGTGCCCGAAGAGTACCCTATGCCAGCCCGAGACTTATTGTCTTCCAGCTTAATCATTTGTCCTAAACCAGTAGTTGCGCCATGCTCAATGACCAACTTCGCATCATTGTAGGACGCAAATGAAGAAGTTCCTTTCTTAGAAGGCTCAACAATAGATAAGACTTTGAACGGTGTCCCAACCTCATGCTTAGCATCAATGTAAGAAAAGGAAGACAAATGGCTAACCAAGAGAGCCTTCTCTCCCCCTACCACCACCAACTTCTTGTTCTTGACGAACTTTAACTTTTGGTGTAGGGTGGATGTCACGGCGCCTGCCTCGTGAATCCATGGTCTGCCTAGCAAACAACTATATGATGGGTGGATATCCATGACCTAAAAATTGATCTGGAAATTACTAGGTCCAATTTTGATTGGGAGCTCAACCTCGCCAATCACAGTCTTTCTGGATCCATCAAAAGCTTTCACAACCACTCCACTCTGCCTCATGGGAGGCCCCTGGTAAGAAAGTTTCACCAGAGTGGATTTTAGCAACACATTTAGTGACGATCATGTGTCTACCAGCACTTTAGACAAGGCATCATCCTTGCAGTTCATTGAAATGTGTAGTGCCAAATTGTGGTCTTTTCCCTCCTCAGGAAGATCAGCATCGCGGAAGCTCAAGTTGTTACAAGCAGCAATGTTTGCAACAATGCTATCAAACTGTTCTATGGTGACATCGTGATCCACGTATGCCACGTCCAACACCCTCTGCAAAGCTTCACGGTGTGGCTCGGAGTTCATCAACAAAGACAACACAAATATCTTTGAAGGAGTTTGTAGCAACTGATCTACAACATTATACTCGCTCCTCTTGACGAGCCTCAGCATCTCATCATAGTCCTCTCTCAATACGCCATTCTGGCCAACAGGGACAGGAGCTCTAACAGCCATGGCAGGTCTATCAACAGCAAGTGTCGGATTCGGAGAAGTAGAAGAAGTCCCCAAAGGACGGGCATAATTATCAACAATATCAGTTCTTCTTCTCAACACGTCTTCATGGGGTTTCTACGGCGCTGAAAAAACCCGACCACTGCAGGTCAAACCACTGACGTCAGAAATATTTGTCACAAAAGTGGAGGGTAGAGGCACCTCCTTCCCATCTTCTAATGCAATCGCATTATATCTGTAGGGAACAAACTTGTTTGAAGAGTAAGGAATAGGGCCAACTGGCTTGATAATAAGACAGGGAGAAACCTTCTGCTTGCTGCCATCATATCTGACGACAAGAGGCTCAGGTAATCTGAAGACATGGGATATAACATTAACTTCATCCTCATCACGATTCTGAAGTATCTCGATCACACCCTGATCCAGCATTTCTTGGATGTATTTCTCTCATTGACAGTGCATACACGGCAACTGTCATGGTCATGCTCATAGTGACTATATCCACATAACAATCTATACATCTCGACCAAAGATTGTCTGATATGGCTGACATATCTGACCTTATACTTGCCAGGGCAACCCTGAACAATGTTAACTGCAGCTTTCCCATGCTCGGGCAATGGGTTCTTCTTAACATTAGGACCTACGTCCTCGAAAAACAAGATACCGCTTCTAACAAGGTCTTGACCCTTGGTCTTGAGAGGGTAACAGTTCTCCACATCATATCCGGGAGCACCGGAATGATAAACACAGTGAAGTTCGGGCTTGTACCACGACTTAGGGTTGGTCGGTACAACAGGTGGGTCACGTGGAGTAATCAATTTCCTTTCAATCAATGAAGGATATAGCTCTGCATAAGTCATTGGAATATGATCAAAAGTGACCCTCTTCCTATCATAGCTAGTGCTGGTTTGATTATTGTTTCGAGGATCATAGGCCCGCTGTTGTGGACGATGCTGTTGATGTTGATATTGTTTGATGTTGCTGTTGCTGGTTCTGATGCTGATAATGTTGATTTTCCCTGAAGGCGGGTGCTATATGAGCCACCTGGTGCTGGTTACTGGCGGGATGCACAGTCTTCCTCTTCATAGAGGGTCTTCTTTGTTTGACATGGGAGGACATAACATGTGCCTCTCCATATTTCTTCTTGGCAAATGCCCCCATAACGTTTGGCAGAAGAGCCTTCTTCTCTGGTCAGGCGTCCTTCCCCGACTCCTTCCTCTAGTCGCATCCCCATGTTCACCATCTCGGTGAAGTCAGAGGGAGCACTAGCGATCATCCGCTCGTAGTAGAAAGAGCTTAAAGTCTTGAGAAAGATATTCGTCATTTCTTTCTCTTTGAGCGGGGGCACAATTTGTGCAGCCAATTCACGCCACCTCTGGGCGTACTCCTTGAATGTTTCCTTCTCCTTCTGGGACATAGCCCTCAGTTGGTCCTTATCGGGAGCCATATCAATGTTGTACTTGTACTGCTTGACGAAGGCTTCGCCAAGGTCATTGAAGGAACGAATATTCACACTATCCAAGCCCATATACCATCTCAATGCGGCATCGGACAGGTTGTCCTGGAAGTAGTGGATCAGGAGTTGATCGTTGTCAGTTTGAGTCGATCTCTTGCATGCGTACATCACAAGATGGCTGAGCGGGCAAGTGTTTCCTTTGTACTTTTCAAAGTCAGATACTTTGAACTTGACAGGAATCTTGACATTTGGCACGAGGCATAGCTCAGCAGCAGATTTTCCGAAGAGGTCCTTCCCTCTTAGAGTTTTAAGTTCCTTGCGCAGCTCAAGGAATTGATCATTCATAGTGTCCATTTTCTCGTACACATATGGGCTCTCAAACGGCTCAGAGTGATAAATGGTATCATCAACTCTCGGCAAAGTATGCACAACTAGAGGTGGCACAGCAAGGACCGGGCTAGATGCCGGAAGAGAAGCAAAAGTAGGGGCGAGACCCTCTGGAACAAAATTAGCGGGCATCCCCCAAGGAAACCCGAGGCATAGCAGACGGAGCAAAATGAGCACTGGCAGCAGGCACGGTAGAGGAAGCTACCTCTGAAATAATCGTCCTCTGGGGAGGAGTTGAAGGCGTTGGAGAAGAATGGCTTTGGGCGGCCAAGAATGACTCTATCAGGACAGTCAATCTTGCCACTTCCTCCTTGAGTTCTCTATTTTCTTGCTCGAGGTGATCCATTAGCTTTGAAGAGTTGGCTCTGGTGTAGTACCGGTGCGTCAGCTTGTCTTCAAAATAAATGAAGAACACGGAGTTAGACCACTGATCAAAAAGCCCTGAACAAAACCTTCTTATGCACATGATGCATGCAATGCTTGTGCATATGATTTTATTTTTAATCAGAGGAACTTTTAGAGATCCATTTGCAAATATTTGGAAAATATCAATCATTTAGACATATATGGAATAATCATATCAATAATATTTGGAAAAATTTTACACCAAAGAAGTACAGTCCTGGTAACCAAATACAATACAAGAGAGAAGGAAAATTAACATCCTATGGAACCCTAGAAACAATCGTCCAAAGCTCTCGAGACTGGAAGATAAGCTGCACGAAGCCTCTTCACCTCTCTCTCATAGGCTGCCTCCATATTTGCCTTCTTCTTGGCGAATCGATCGTACTTCCTCTTCCAAAACCTGGATGACTGAGGAAGAAGAGAAGTAACCACATCATCAGGCTCGTTGATAATCTGATGCTCCAGAAATTCTATCAAAGCATCCTTATCTCTGAGTTATTGAAGTAGCTCCTCTCGCTCACGGACCCAAGCACGCGAACGGTCTTCATCTCTCAACTCCTCTACTCCTTGGTTAGGGAGGGTTGAAGGCCCAACCATAACCATAGAGCATGCGGTACTCATAAGCTCTCCTCCTCACCCACGAGGTATAAGGTTCCAAAGCAATACAATTCTTTGGACCAAGCTCTTTCCTTCCCTAACTATTGTAAGACCTCAATTTTGACCCTAAGATCCCTCATGGCATCTTAACATTGCATTTGCATTGCCTCAAGGATCATAAGCATCTTGGTTCTCCTTACCTTTTGGGTGGGACCTCTTGTGAGTGGTTTGAGATCACCAAGCATGCTTGAATTGTATATCATTGCTTTTCTCAGTTGTTTATTAACCAAAAGCACAAAAATATGTCACTAACATTTCTTGTTTGTAGCTTGAGCAATCATAAGGTCAAGAGCTTCAAGGAGATCCTTTGTGCAGAGATATGGCCAAGTGAAGATGATAGCAAGCATGGTAATGGTTCCCAAAGCCCTCATCCATCAAATATGTCTCCCTAGTATCTCAATCCATCATTTTGATCAAAGCAAGTCAAAGGGTTTGAGGTTGGTTCCCCAAGGAAACCCTAATTCCTCTGTGCACCATAATGCCTTGCTCTTGAAGCAACCTCAGCCCATGGTCAAATACAATCAAGGGAAGTTCTTTAATTCATCATTTCATGCATATTTGAACTTATTTCAGTGTCCACAATCATCAATTCATCAAGATATGAGTCATGGACTTGAGAAGTTGATCAGTCAATTCATCTGACTATTTTGAAATGCACTTAGACCTAACATTTTATGTGTTGGTCAAATGGAGATGATCCCAAAAGCAAAAATATTCTTAAGGACAATATGAACAACTTTCATGTTCATCAAAAATTGATTTGAAGCTTGGAAGGTCATCTTCCATTCCAATACATTATAGGTCATTTTGACTGAAACCCTAATTTTAGGTCAACTTTCCAAGAACCTAACTCATTCATTTGTTATGATTTTGAGGTGGGATCAAATGAATTGGAAATCTTGAGACGTCTAGTTCAAATGTTATGTTGAACAAAATTTCAAAATCTTAAAGGAAATACATGTGATAATGCAAAACATTATAGGTCACTTTGGACCAAATGCATTGAAAGTCAAAAAAGTCCAACTTCAAGTGCCCATAACTCTTTCATCAAAAACCCAAATGATGCAAAATTTAATTCCATTTTGATTTTCTTGAAAAGATCTACAACTTTTATGTTGGAGGTGTTTTCATTTGAAGATTGTATCATCAAAACAGAGGGGCTTGAATATTGGCCAAATTTGGAAACTTTGCCTTTGCATGTTTTGCACCTTGCACTTTAAACTCAAATTTCATTAATTTCCACACTTCAATTGGATTTTTGTCCAACCTAACAGTTGTTCCTTACATCAAAACATTTCCAACCATTACTCACATGCTTATGTTTGGATTTGGTAAATGGCATTTTCGAAGAGGGGAAGTTTTTGGTTCAATTATGCATAACACATCAAAACTCCATGCACAGCCCAATTCACTCCAAGCTACACGTCCAAATCATCTCACCTTCATTTTAGATTGCATTTGGCATTGAATTTGGGCCTTTTGGATGATCATGCAAGCCCATGCAATGAATATCCAATTTCATGCACACGGCTTTGATCACACTTGCCTTGCCTCTCCATCTATAAATAAGAGCTCTATTCCATTCAAATTTCATCCATGAATCAACCTGAAATGCTGCTGAACTGAAAACCGAGCCATACCAAAGGAGCTATTTCACTTTTCTTCAAATTTTTCAGATCTAAAATTCAACAAAATCTAGTTGAATCTTTAGATCTAAAGCTCATAGACCTTCATCCTTTAGTTCATTGATCTTCTGTTTGGCCAAAGGAAGTAAGGAAGCAAGCTCAAATCTCTAGAATCCAAGGTTGTTCATCAACTGGTTTTTTCTTCGAAACTCACCATTTTCTGATTTATTTGCTTGGTTTTTGTGTTGGCTGAAGTCCTCTTCATAGAGGCAATTGTTTTGAATGCTAAATTGTTGAAATCCATGAAGTTCACATGAACAAATCCAGACCGTCCATTCACCAGAACAAATCCAGACCGTTTGATCATGTTTCCAGATTGAATCGTGTCCTTTGGATCTTATGACTTTCAATAATGCTGGATGTTCCTCAGTTGACTCATGCCTTCCATGCGCGCGTATCTCACATCCGTCTGATCAACCACGTCAATTAATGAGGCTTGATCAGACGATTGTGGTTTTTTCTGATTTTCTAATTTCTGTTTTAATTTCTTTTATTTCCATTATTTTCAAAAAATCATATCTCTCTCATTTTAATTTCAAAAAATATGGGACCAATTGCATTCTTCTCCAAATAATTGCTAGTTTCTAACTTTGATTTTTAATATTTTTTATTTTGTCATTTGATATTTTTTGTGAATTTTCTCTTTTCTGGTTATTTTTAATTCATTTTAAATAGTTTTTGATATTCAAAAAATACAAAAATATTTTCCTAACCTATTTGAATGATGATGGATCTATGAAAAATATTCTCATCAATTTTTTAATTGATTTGGGATTTATTTGAGATTTTAGTTCAATTAGGTTATTTTTATTCATTTTTAATTGATTAAAAATAGTTTCTGACTTTTAAAAATGCTGAATTTTTTTGTCAAACTTTGTTTGACCTTGTTGAACTTAGGATAAATCACTTGGATCTTTCAAGGTTGATTTGAAGTGATTTTGAAGTTTGACCTTTCTTTTATTTTAATTCAAGTTTATTTTAATATTAAAAATGCCAAAAATATTTTGCTTATTATTTGAACTCCAATCTTCATCTCATTTCTGGTTTCTCATTGTTTGACTTTGACTTTCAATGTCATTTGGTCAACATACATGGATTGGTACATTTTATTTCATCTTATGCACTTTATTCTTTCCATTTCCTTTTCCATTCTCCATCTCCTTCTTCTTCTTCTTTTTCTTTTTTTTTATCAATGAAATGAAGGTTGATAAGTTAGCATTGATTAGGAAGACTTAATCTTCCTTGATTCAAATCTAATTCATCTTGATCAATTGATCAAGTGAATGGCTTTGCATTAAGGATAGGTTGTCTCCTAAATCATGCAAAAGACTTAAACCAAAACAAGATCATTTCTCTTGTTCTTTTTGGCATGGCAAGTTGTTGGAACTTGGTTCACTAATCAAGACTTCTAACTTGTGTTTGTTGCCTACATTATTATTGACCGACCTCAGATAGTTGTGACTTCTACATAAGTCCAATTATGATTGCTTAACATAGCGCTAAATTTGCCTTATGGCACACTAACTACTAACACTAACCATTTACCATTAACTTTATCTTTTGCTCTTTACTTTTATGCAATTTACTATTCTTGCACCTATTATTCATTTGTTTTTCCCTTTGCTCACTTGAACACATGTTTATGTTAATGAAATTTGCCTTTTGCTCACTTGAGCACATGTTTATGTTAATGCAATTTTCCTTTTGCTCACTTGAGCACATAATTGTGTATATATCATCGTGCTTGTGATTTGTTTTGATTGTTGTGGACCAAATGCAAAGAAATGGACAAATGGACTTAGTTTCTAGGACATTCCCTATGCAAATATTGGAGTAAAAGGACCTTAATGTTGAAGATGATCATGAAGGACCAAAACCTCTAAACTCACTCTTGTCCATTCTTGATTTGCTTCATAAAACTCTTTGATGTGTGTGCTTTTGTGCTAGGGAATCCTATGAAATCAAATTGAAGAACCATTGACATGTTCATTCAAAAGTGAAAGAACCAAGAGACATTGGGGATCTTCTCAGAAGCTTGTTTGATTATGTTGATTGCTTGAGCTTACCATTATTTTGCTTGCTTATTCCAAAGGATGGGAACAACTTGGATCATCACTATGATCTCAAGAGAGGAACTCCATTTGTGGTTTTGTTTCTTATCCCTCACCTCTTGTATACTTAGGATCTTAGCCCTTCTTCTTCTTCTCTCCACTCTAACCCAAGCCAAAACGTTTTGTGCAAACATTTAAACAATTGTTTTCAAACATTAGAAACCTAAGCCTTATGCTTTTGATTTTCAAACTTTCTTTTCTTAATACTTATTTGAATTGAACTTCTAAGTCAACTTTGACCATTTTGTAAATACTTCTCATTGGTAAATATAACCCATTCAAATGCTTTTTGTGGTGTCAATGGCCACTTCCTTAATCAAATTTTTCATAACCTTTAGCTATTAGGTTTGAGTTATCATTGAGGTAGATGTAATACTCACCTATATCCTTAGTGAAGGACAATGAGTCTTCCATGCTTATTATAGGGTTAACCCCTCATTACCATGTTGAAGCTATCCTCACATGGTGGATTTGTGGTTTTAGGTTGAGTTTTCTCCCTTGGATAACAAAAGACCTTAAGGCTTTTGGACCAATCAATTCACCAGCTTATTTTTGAGATTTTTACCCCGAACTACGAGGTTTTGATCCTAATCTTCTTTAAGATGGTACGTAGGCAATGGGTTTATCCATCCAAACACAAAATGTAAATAAACTTGTATATTCTCTTCTCATCTCTTCAATCATGCTTGCACAAACAAAGTTTCACAAAACAACATCCTATACAACAAGTATGAAAAGGGCTCCCTAGGAGTACCTAGGATTTTTTGGGTGCCTAACACCTTCCCATTACATAACCAACCCCCTTACCCAAATCTCTGACTCTTTTTACTAGTTTTTGTTTCGATAAAACTTTTTTAGGTTTTTGTTCGCTTTCTAACCATTCCTTTGGATAAATAGAAGTGCGGTGGCGACTCGACTTGTATGATTTACCTTGGATTTAGTCAATATCTCTAATGGTAACGAATACCCCGCTACAGAAAAGTGGCGACTCTGCTGGGGACATGTATTTGCCTAGTGGGTTTTGCCTACTTTTCATGGTTGTTGTATTGTATTATTGTTTTGTGATATATTTTTTGTGCAATTTGGAATTACTGTATTATATGTAATGATTGAATTGCTTGAATATTAATTCTTTGTATGCTTGGTGATCTTTGTGAGATGAGTTCTATACCCGGACTCGAGTGCACTTAGGATAGGAGAATGGCATAGTCGTGTTGACTTGTGAGGAGTTATTCCTTAGCAAGTTGACTTGCAAGCCCATTCACTTGGTGGAGGTCATGTTGGGATCAATAATGTCACACAAGTAGTTGTGGTTAGACGTTACTCTTTCCAATATAGACCTTAGAAGCCAAGGACCTTAGTTTACCAAGTCCATCTTGGCCTATTCTTAGGATGTAGTGCGAAAGTCGTTCAAGTGTAAGATTTGATACGATTGTTACGTGATACTACACTCATAAGAGTCTCTCTTGAGAATATTTTTGGAATACGAGTAGTCGTTTCTCCGATAATATCCGAAAGATGGGATGATGACTATGAGAACCTCTTGTAGAACATGTTTGGCAGGGTTAAACCCTAGTACATTCCCTTTGGGTGGTTCTTAACCGAGACTCCATGCTCGTGACTTGCAACAAACCCTTGATTCATGGTTGATCCGTTCATGTGGCCTTAATATCAATGGGACTTGGGTGTTGATAAGGTGTAAACCATAATCCACCAAAATGGATGACTGATATTAAGGATAACATGATCCATCCCATGACCTTTGTTTGGTGTGCTTTGCTTGATCCTTGAGTGTGATTGTTGCATTCATGCATTCATGCACCCATTTGCATCCATATCATCAATAATGAAGAAAATTTTCAAGGAACTTAAAAGGTTTATTTGCAAATTTTCAGACATGGAAAGACAAAGAAGGAATACAAAGAAGTATAGTTTCAAACAACCAGATTTGAAAGAGCTAAGGAATTAGACATCCTATGTACTAGATCCCTTGGGTTTCAAGGCTCGTTTCGGGAAGCTTCTTCCTCTTCTGACTACTCAGGTGGATGAAGGGTTGATGAGTGTGTTGGTGCAATTTTATGATCCTTTGTACCGTTGCTTCACTTTTCCGGATTTCCAGCTTTTGCCTACGCTTGAGGAGTATGCTTATCTTGTGGGTATACCTATTCTAGACTAGCTGTCGTTCAGTGGCTTGGAGAGTATTCCTACTTCTCGAGAGATAGCTGATATGTTGCATATAGATGAATCTTTGGTTGGTACTCATATGACTACCAAAGGTGGAATTCAAGGTCTCCCTTCTGAGTTCCTCATTGCTCAAGCTACTATGTATGGGAAGGCCATGAGTGAGGACGCCTTTGAGGCCATATTTGTACTTCTCATCTATGGGTTAGTGTTGTTCCCCAACGTCGACAAGTTTGTGGATGTGAACGCTATTAGGATCTTCTCTACTCTTAATCTCGTTCCGACTGTGTTGGGAGACACTTATTTTTCTTTGCATGTGAGGAATGCAAAGGGTGGTGGTGCCATAGTGTGTTGTTTGGCTCTGTTGTATAAGTGGTTTATTTCTCACTTACCACAGACGGTCGCCTTCAAGGAGAACAAGGGATGTCTACGATGGTCCACGAGACTTATGTCTCTCACTAATGATGATATCTCTTGGTACAACCGTGTGTATGATGGTGTGCAGATTATCGACCCTTGTGGTGAAGTCTCCAATGTACCTTTTCTCGGTACATGTGGTGGGATTAACTACAACCCCGTTTTGGTGCGTCGTCAGCTTGGGTTCCCCCTAAAGGATAAACCCAATAACATTCTGTTAGAGGGTGTGTTCTTTCAGGAGGGTAAAGATCCCCAAGGCTTGAAAGCTAGGATGGTCCGCACTTGGCGCAAGATTCATAGGAAAGGAAGGAAAGAGTTGAGACCTAAGAATTGTGTTGCTTTGGAGCCTTACACTGCTTGGGTTAGGAAGAGAGCGTCTGAGTATCTCATGCCTTACGAGTATCCGAGACCTACACCTTTGGTTATTGCTAGGCCTTCAACCCTCCCCAACCAAGGAGTAGAGGAGTTGAGAGACGAAGACTATTCACGTGCCTGGATCCGTGAATGAGAAGAGTTGCTTCAGCAAATCAAGGAAAAGGATATTTTGATTGAGTTTCTCGAGCATTAGGTCATTGATGATCCTGATGATGCATGGACTTCTCTACTTCCTCAATCTTCCATGTTCTGGAAGAGGAAGTACGATCGACTCGCCAAGGAGAAGGCAGACATGGAGGCAGCCTATGAGAAGGAGGTGAAGAGGCTTCGTGCATCTTATCTTCCTGTGTCCCGAGTTTTAGATGATTGTTTCTAGGGATCCATAGGATGATTGTTTCCCTTATCTCTTATATGAGGTTACCAATGCTGTACTTCTTTGATGTAAAACTATTTTCCAGATATTAGTGACAATATACTTTCCTACATGATAAATGTTTAAAATTTGCAAGTAAGACTCTAAAGTTCCTTTGAGATAAAAATAAATCATATGCACGAGCATTGCATGCATCATGTGCATAAGCAGGTTTTGTTCCCGGCTTCTTGACCTTCGGTCTAACTCTGTGTTCTTCATTTATGTTGAAGACAAGCTGGCTCACCGGTACTACACCAGAGCCAACTCTTCGAGACTGATGGATCATCTAGAACAAGAGAACTGCGAGATGAAGGAAGAAGTATCCAGGTTGACTTCCTTGATGGAGTCATTCTTGGCCGCTCAAAGCCAATCTTCTCCAACTTCATCAACTCCTCCCCAAAGGACGGTCATTTCTGAGATCGTGACTTCTACTGTGCCTGTTGCAACGGCTCATTTTGCACCATCTATGCCAGCTGGGTTCCCCAGTGGAATGCCCCCCAACTTTGTACCAGAGGGTTTTGCTCCAACTCTTGCTTCTTTGCCGGCATCTAGCCCGGTCATGTCCGTGCAACCTCCCGTTGTGCACACGCTACCAAGGGTCGAAGATACCATCTATCATTCTGAGCCATCTGAGGGCCGAGACGTTTATGAAAAGATGGATGATATGAAGGACCAATTCCTCGAGCTTCGCAAGGAACTGAAAACTTTGAGGGGGAAAGACCTCTTTGGTAAAAGTGCTGCTAAGTTGTGCCTTGTGCCCAACGTGAAGATCCCTATTAAATTCAAAGTGCCTGACTTTGAGAAGTATAAGGGAAACACATGCCCTCTCAGCCATCTTGTGATGTATGCTCGCAAGATGTCAACGCAAACTGACAACGACCAACTGCTGATCCATTATTTCCAGGGCAGTTTGTCCGGTGCCGCTCTCCGGTGGTACATTGGTTTGGAGAGTGCGAACATCCGATCTTTCAACGATCTTGGCGAGGCCTTCGTCAAGCAATATAAATACAATGTGGATATGGCTCCAGACAGAGATCAGTTGAGGGCGATGTCCCAGAAAGAGAAAGAGACCTTCAAAGAGTACGCCCAGAGATGGCGCGAATTGGCAGCTCAGATAGTGCCACCCCTAGAGGAAAAAGAGATGACCCAGATCTTCTTGAAGACCTTGAGCTCGTTTTATTACGAGAGGATGATAGCCAGTGCTCCCTCAGACTTCACCGAGATGGTGAATATGGGGATGAGATTGGAAGAAGGGGTCCGGGAAGGACGTTTAGCTCGAGACGAAGGCTCTTCGGTAAAGAGATATGGAAGCTTTGCAAAGAAGAAGGAGGGAGAGGCACATGTCGTGTCTTCCCATATCAAAAGAAGACCCTCTGTGAAGAGGAAGATTACTCGCCCGATCAACAATCAGCATCTGGTGGCTCATATAGCACCTGTTTTCAGGGAAACTCAACATTATCAGCAACCTCAAATTCAGCAATATCAACAACAACAGCGTCCACAACAGCAGGCCTACCAGCCTCGAAATAACAATAATGCCAGCACCAGCTACGAGAGGAAGAGGGTCACCTTTGATCCAATTCCGATGACTTATGCTGAACTCTATCCGTCGTTGATCGATAAAAAGTTGATCACTCTGCGAGACCCTCCCGCTGTACCTGCCAATCCCCAGTGGTGGTACAAGCCCGAACTTCGTTGCGTGTATCATTCCGGTGCTCCCGGACACGACATAGAGAACTGTTATCCCCTGAAGACCAAGGTGCAAGACCTTGTGAGAAGTGGGATTTTATATTTCGAGGGCGTAGGTCTGAATGTAAAGAAGAACCCATTACCCGAGCATGGGAAGTCTGTTAATATGGTCCCGGGCTGTCCTGGCAAGTACAAGGTGAAATATGTCAGTCATATCCGACAGTCTCTGGTTGAGTTGCATCGCTTGCTGTGTGATTATAGCCATTATGAGCATGACCATGATGGATGCAGAGTCTGTTCTGTCAACCAGAGAGGATGTCTCCAGGTGCGTAGAGATGTGCAAGAGATGTTGGACGAAGGAGTCATTGAGATCCTTCAGAATAGAAATGTTGATGAAGATGAGCCCGAAGTTAATGTGATTTCCCCGGTGTTCCGGATACCTGAGCCTGTTGTCATCAAGTATGATGGTAGCAAGCAAAAGGCTTCTCTTGCTCTCGTCATCAAACCAGCCGGACCTGTACCGTACTCCTCTGAGAAAGTGATTCCCTATCGCTACAACGCTGTGGAAATGGAAAATGGGAAAGAGGTGTCTTTGCCCTCCTCATCTGTTGTTAATATTGCCGATGTTAGCGGTTTGACCCGTAGTGGTCGTGTATTTTCAGCACCGTCGAAGCCTCAAGCTGATGTTCGAGGAAGTGTTGATGCTGATTTTATTGAGCGCCCGATTGGGGATGCTGTGAGCATTCTGAATCCGGCACTTGTTGTTAAGCCCTCCTCTACGTTGAAAACTTCTGCTTTTGCTGGCCCAAATGGCAAGGAAGATTGTGATGAGATGCTGAGACTCATCAAGAGAAGTGAGTACAACGTTGTAGACCAGCTTCTACAAATGCCATCCAAAATATATGTGTTATCATTGCTTTTGAATTCAGAACCACACCGAGAAGCTCTGCAGAAGGTGTTGGACGTGGCGTACGTGGATCATGATGTCACGATAGAGCAATTTGATAGCATCGTTGCAAACATTACCGCTTGTAACAATTTAAGTTTCTGTGACTCTGATCTCCCCGAGGAGGGAAGTGACCACAACCTGGCATTACACATATCTATGAGCTGTAAAGATGACGCCATGTCCAATGTTTTGGTGGACACTGGATCATCATTAAATGTATTGACAAAATCCACTCTTACGAAGCTGTCATATCAAGGGCCTCCCATGAGGCAGACTGGGGTAGTTGTAAAGGCTTTCGATGGGTCTCGTAAAACTGTGATTGGTGAAGTTATCTCCCAGTCAAAATCGGACCAAGTGATTTCCAGATTACCTTCCAGGTTATGGATATTCACCCATCGTATAGCTGTCTCTTAGGCAGACCATGGATTCACGAGGCGGGTACCGTGACATCCACCCTACACCAAAAACTGAAATTTGTGAAGAATAAGAAGCTGGTGGTGGTAGGGGGAGAAAAGGCTCTCCTGGTTAGCCATTTGTCTTCCTTCTCTTATATAGATGCTGAGGATAAAGTTGGAACTCCGTTCCAAGCTTTATCTATTGCTGAGTCTATTAAGAAAGGAAGTTCTTCATTTGCTTCCTACAAAGATGCGAAGTTGGCCATTGAGCATGGCGCAATTTCTGGTTTAGGGCAAATGATTGAGTTAAAAGACAACAAGTCCCAAGCTGGCATAGGTTATTCTTCTAGGGTTTCCAATATGCGAGGGTTGTTCAAGAGTGGAGGTTTCATCCACACCAGTCAGGACGAGGAGGCTGCTGCCGTCATAGAAGAGGACGAAGAGGATTCTGGCAACTTCGTCATCCCTGGTGGGATCTGCAATAATTGGGTCGTTGTGGATATTCCAACAGTTATCCATAAGTCAAAGTAATGTTCATGATGTTTAAAAACCCTTCTCCCATGCCAAAAGGAGAAGTGATGACATTGTTGGCGCATAAATGTAATGATATTTTCATTCAATAGATTCATGTTAAATGCTTGTTTTTCCAATTATTTTCCCTTTTCACTTTTTGCATGAAATTGGTGATCACATAAAACCCTAAAAAAGGAATAAAATCAATTTTTTCATCTGCATAATGATTTGCCTTGTTTGAATCCTAAAGCTCTTTATATCCAAAATCATTATGCAGGTTAATCAAACCCATTGAACATAATGATCCAACACCGTCTCCCAACTTTGAATTCCCTATATTTGAGGCGGAAGAAGATGATGTTAAAGAGATTCCTGACGAGATTACCCGTCTACTTGAGCATGAAGAGAAGATCATTCAGCCGCATCTTGAGAATCTAGAAACAGTTAACTTGGGGTCTGAAGATTGTGTGTGAGAAGTGAAGATTGGGGCACTCCTGGAAGAGTTTGTTAAGAAGGGGTTGATTGAGTTGCTACGAGAATACGTCGATGTCTTTGCCTGGTCATATGAAGACATGCCTGGTCTAGATACAGATATTGTGCAGCATTTGCTACCTTTGAATCCTGAGTGCGTGCCTGTAAAGCAGAAGCTCAGAAGGACTCATCCTGATATGGCAGTGAAGATCAAAGAAGAAGTTTAGAAGCAAATTGATGCGGGGTTTCTGGTGACTTCTACATATCCTCAATGGGTGGCTAATATTGTGCCCGTGCCTAAGAAAGATGGAAAAGTCCGTATGTGTGTGGATTATAGAGACTTGAATAAAGCTAGTCCGAAAGATGATTTTCCTCTACCACATATTGATATGCTGGTAGATAATACGGATAAATTCAATGTCTTCTCATTTATGGATGGATTTTCCGGATATAATCAAATTAATATGGCACCCGAGGATATGGAGAAGACAACATTCATCACACCTTGGGGAACATTCTGTTATCGAGTGATGCCCTTCGGTTTGAAGAACGCCGGAGCCACATATCAACGAGCTATGACTACCTTGTTTCATGATATGATGCACAAGGAGATTGAGGTGTATGTTGATGATATGATTGCAAAGTCAAGAACAGAAGTTGAACATGTAGAACACCTGTTGAAGCTTTTTCAGCGTTTGAGGAAGTACAAGCTTCGTCTGAATCCCAACAAGTGTACATTTGGAGTCCGTTCTGGTAAATTATTGGGCTTTATTGTCAGTGAAAGAGGTATTGAAGTTGATCCTGCCAAGCTCAAAGCAATACAAGAGATGCCTGCGCCCAGAACGGAGAAGCAAGTCCGAGGTTTTCTTGGCCGCTTGAATTACATTTCCAGATTCATATCCCACATAACTGCCACATGTGCACCAATATTCAAGCTCCTCCGGAAAGATCAGTCCCATGATTGGACCGAGGATTGCCAGAAAGCTTTTGACAGAATTAAAGAGTATTTGTCTGAGCCTCCGATTCTGTCTCCGCCCGTGGAAGGAAGACCATTGATTATGTATCTAACTGTCCTTGAAGACTCGATGGGTTGTGTTCTCGGTCAGCAAGACGAACCAGGAAAGAAAGAATATGATATTTACTACTTAAGCAAGAAATTCACTGATTGTGAGTCTCGATACTCAATGCTTGAGAAGACGTGTTGTGCTTTGGCTTGGGCTGCTAAGCGCTTACGTCAGTATATGTTGAATCATACGACTTGGTTGATATCCAGGATGGGTCCAATCAAGTATATCTTCGAGAAGCCTGCTTTAACAGGGAGGATTGCCCGTTGGTAGATGTTGTTGTCTGAGTATGATATCGAGTATCGAGCTCAAAAGGCTATTAAAGGTAGTATCTTGGCTGACCATTTGGCACATCAGCCGATTGAGGATTATCAATCAGTTCAGTATGATTTCCCAGATGAGGAGATTTTGTATTTGAAAATTAAAGATTATGATGAGCCTACGCTCGATGAAGGGCCAGAGCCTAGTTCCAGATGGAGTATGGTATTTGATAGTGTTGTAAATCAATATGGAAATGGTATTGGGGCAGTGATTATCACTCCTCAGAGCACACATTTCCCTTTCACAGCAAGGCTAACTTTCAAATGCACGAATAATATGGCTGAGTATGAGGCCTGTATTATGGGATTGGAGGAGTACATTGATCTAAGGATCAAGCATCTTGATGTATATGGTGATTCGGCCCTCGTTGTTAATCAGATTAAAGGTGAATGGGAAACAAATCAGCCTGGCCTCATTCCATATAGGGATTATGCGAGGAGGATTTCAACATTCTTTACTGAGGTTGACTTCCATCACATTCCTCGAGATGAGAATCGGATGGCAGACGCTCTTGTTACACTTGCTTCGATGATTATGGTCAGACTTTGGAATGAAGTTCCCAATATCACTGTGATGCGCTTGGACAGACCAGCTCATGTATTTGCAGTAGAGGAAGTGGAAGATGATAAGCCATGGTATTATGACATCAAATGTTTCCTTCAGAGCCAGATTTATCCGCCTGGGGCATCTGTGAAAGATAGGAAGATTTTGAGGAGATTGGCAGGCAGTTTCTACCTCAATGGTGATGTGCTTTATAAGAGAAATTTTGACATGGTGCTGCTCAGATGCGTGGATAGACACGAAGCAGACCTGTTAATGACTGAGGTTCATGAGGGTTCATTTGGTACTCATTCCAATGGACATGCCATGGCTAGAAAGATGTTGAGAGCAGGCTACTATTGACTGACAATGGAGTCTGACTGCTGCAAATATGTGAAGAAATGCCATAAGTGTCAGATTTATGCGGATAAGATTCATATTCCCCCGACACTTCTGAATGTGATTTCATCACCATGGCCTTTCTCCATGTGGGGAATTGACATGATTGGCATGATAGAACCGAAAGCGTCCAATGGATACAAATTCATTCTCGTAGCAATTGATTACTTCACTAAGTGGGTTGAGGCAGCATCATATGCTAATGTGACCAGGCAAGTGGTCGTGAAGTTTATCAAGAATCAACTCATATGCCGGTATGGTGTGCCAGATAAGATCATTACTGATAATGGATCTAACTTGAATAACAAGATGATGAAAGAACTATGTAGTGAGTTCAAGATTGCACATCATAATTCTTCTCCTTATAGACCCAAGATGAATGGGGGTTGTTGAAGCTGCTAATAAGAATATCAAGAAGATTATCCAGAAGATGGTTGTCACGTATAAAGATTGGCATGAGATGCTGCCATTTACATGGATATCGTACATCTGTCCGCACTTCAACAGGGGCAACCCATTTTTCTCTCGTTTACGGCATGGAGGTTGTGCTCCCAGTAGAGGTGGAGATCCCATCAATGAGAGTTTTGATGGAAGCCAAGTTGACTGATGCTGAATGGGTTAAGAGTCGGTATGACCAACTGAATTTGATTGAAGAAAAGAGATTGACTGCCATGTGCCATGGTCAGTTGTATCAACAAAGGATGAAGAAAGCCTTTGATAAGAAGGTCAAGCCTCGTGTGTTCCGAGAAGGTGACCTTGTGCTCAAGAAAGTCTTGTCTTTCGCGCCCGATTCCAGGGGCAAGTGGACCCCAAACTATGAAGGTCCATATGTTGTTAAGAGAGCCTTTTCAGGCGGTGCTTTGATACTTACAACTATGGATGGGGAGGATTTCACTCGTCCTGTGAATTCAGATGCAGTCAAGAAATACTTCGCCTAAAAAATAAGAACAGAACAACTCGCTAAGTTGAAAACCCGAAAGGGCGGCTTAGGGAAAAATGAGCGTCTCGGTGGATTGAAAACCCGAAAGGGCGGTCCAGGCAAAAGTTAGAGACATAAAAAATGAATATATATATATATATATATATATATATATATATATATATATATATATATATATATATATATATATATATATATATATATATATATATATATATATATATATATATATATATATATATATCCTGCTAGATTGAGTACCCCGCCCTGGGGCAATCCAGGCAAAAAATAGGGATTTGGCAAGTAACTGCATCCTGAGAAGACATTGTTCTACAACTACTATCCGTCAGAGATTCTCGCTCATTCATCATCAACCAAAGCTTCAAATACATCGGATTCAGAATTGGTGGAGAAATGGTCATTATGTTCAATGTAGCCCTTTTCCAATATACATCACCAATTTCAAATTTGTAAAGATCTATGGAGTCTTGCCATTTGCAGACTACCATTCCAGCAAATAAATTTGAGCCTTCATCCAATTGTTTGCACTCCTATTTGTTCCTATTCAACAAATGTTTTGCATGTTTTAATTGAAAAAAAAATATCATTGTTTTAAATAATCAAATTTTTCATAATTTGTTTTTAAACAAAGTGAACATTCACAAGGAGATAAGGATACTTAGGAGATCTTCAGTGCTCTCCCAAGGATGGTATGACCCCCAACAGGGTAAGACATTTGTTCGTATTCCTGACATGTTTGTATCCTCTTCCTACTGGAGCCTTTTATGGTTTTTCCGCCAAGCAGAGTGTGTGATAAGATACTCATCCTTCTATCCTCCTCAGCAGATGTGATCTTCGGTAGTACGATATTTAATGGTGACCTTGGAAGCTTCCTATTGGGTGTTTGTTCCCCATAGAAGTTCCCTTTCCTCCCCTGATTGGTTCCCCAGTAGAGTGGCTTTTGCGGCAGATTTTTATCTGTGCAAACTCCTGTCCCCAGCTGGAATGACTGATGTTCATTCCCCTGCAGAGATCTTTGAGTCTTGGTATTTCTTGCCCTCATCAGATGGGATACTCCCCAGCGGGCCTGGCTTCCTCTCTTGAGGCGTAATACCGGATGTTTGGGAACTTCTTCATGGGATTTGTTGGTATTAGAAACATTTCTTTATCAGCATTCATCATACATAAACTATGCATGTGTACATATAACTTTCAAACATTCATATATTCATGTTGCATTCTTTGCCATATATCTTTGTTTGTAATCCCCTGCTGGTTGGTAATACATTTCCCCAAGCAGATGTCAGTGTCTGATCTCCCCATATAGAGTCAGCCCCATAAGCAGAAAGTGTTTATCTTTCCTTCCGTATTCCCTATTGAGTTATATCCTCGTGGATGATGATTATTTCTGTTTCCTCCCAACACATATATTGGGATGGAATTCCCCATTGAGTTATATCCTCATAGGGACAAGTCTTGTTCCATCGTGCCTATCTAGTTTGATCATAGATTGGCCTCTTGTGACTGTTTCCTGTATTTCCCCGTGGTATAAATGAATAATTGCTCAGTAATCAGTGATCATTCATCTTATCCCCGGTGGTGTTTGTGATTTTCTACCCGTATACCGGTAGTTGCAAACCCTATCTTCTTCCCCATGCAGGGTTAACCTTTTGTTCATCCTAATCGATGACGGTTACCTTTCCGTGGTCTTCTACCTAGTATCTGGTAGATGTAATCCCCTCCTTGACGGTTATCATTATCAAATATTCGATATTGACAAATATCTGGATGATGTATCTCTTGGATAATTGCTCTGGTCAGGCAATTTATCCCCAGCAAGTCATCTTTCATATACCAATTGCTGGTAATGTTTGTTGCTCCCCTTGAATGGTCATCATTTTATACCTAGTTTCGGTATCCCGATGCCTTTCTTTGTCGGTTGATTTATCCTTTATTAACCCAGTAGCCAGTTGTGGATAATCTTCCATGCGAGTATATTATCTACGTTCTGACGATAATAGATAATATATCTCATGCACTCTTTGGTTGAAGCCTTTTGTTCTTCCCCAGTTGAGTAAGATTCGTATCCCTTTTCTGGAATCGAATGTCCATCCCTTAATCGAGTTTGCTTTTAGCCCTCTTTTGGATGATGAGTGTCTTGGGAATATTTCCCAATTCACGTTTTGATTGGTCACCTATTATATGCCTAGTAACCGGCATCCCTGGTGTTCCTTCCTTCTGCTCCCTGTTATGACCTTGTGTCCCCTTGTGGAGTCAGATTTTCCTGAGCCGAAGTTTACCCTTTCAAGTCTTCCTCAGATGATTTTCGGATGTTTGATATCTCTCACCCTTGTACAGGTCTTAAATATTCATCCTCCCGAAGCATGTTTTCTCTCACCTTTATACCGGTGTTCAGATCACATGCCTCCTTGAGCTTATTACCCAGTAACCGATAATACCTCATTTTGTTGTTTCCTTCTAATCTTTTCCTTTGTGGACACATCCCCCCGCAGAGTGTTACCATTTGCATACATACATTCGCATCATGAGGTCTCTTAGGGACCAAAATTCGTCTCTTTGTTATTATTTAAGCCCATTCTACCGCGTCGAGACGAAGATTTTAACCTTCACTTCTCCGGATAGAATGACCTTAAATAGGTGAAATTCTAGTTACCAGACTTTCGATGTCACAAGGGATGTTATGACATCCAATTCTGCGCAGACAAGTATTATGCAGACCTTTAAAAAGTAAACGCAGTAAATAACATAAGGAATTGTTTACCCAGTTCGGTGTCACACACACCTATGTCTGGGGGCTACCAAGCCAGGGAGGAAATCCACTATTAGTAGTATTAATTCAGACCTTAAACCAACTGTTTAACCCTATCACTTAATACCTACCCAATGCAATTTCAATCTTACTCTAAGATCAGAGTTCCTACTCACTCCCCCTCAATCACCTTAGTGATTACAACCTTTAATTATATTAAAGTTTATAATGAAGTCACACTTCAAACAACTCTTGATTGTGCTTAACAGCTTTAATCAAGATACACAGCACTCACGCTTAAAAGCTTAGAGTGACACAACTTTTACAACTCAATGAACACCCTAGTCCAATGCAATCATCTAGGTGATAATTTCTTGGCTCACAAGATACACCTAATACAAGACACACACAAAAATACAGCAGTGAGGTATATGGAACAATAAAATCTTCACGCCTAAAATCCCCAAGTTCTGAATGAAGGATTGCCATCCTTTTATATAGCAGCACTTGGGCCTTGTACTTGTATTTCCTGAAATTAAGGTCAAGCAAGTTAACCTAATTTCCACATATTAGGGTACTAACAAAAAGGCTATTTGTTAGGTTCATTAAATGTAGCTCAGTTGTTAGTTTCCTGGATTTTAGCTCAGCTGTTGACTTCCTGAAGAATAGCCTGAGAAAACTACTGAAACAGAAAAACTACCAACCTACAATTTAGCATATGCTCTCATGAATGAATGTCACAACATTCAGTTTGACGTCCAAATCAAAGACCATATGCTAAGTCTGTTTTTCCTGAAAGCAGACTGTACAATTTGTTGTACTGTAAAAGACCAATCAGTCTATACTTCAGTACCAGCTTACAGTAACAAATGTCAAAACATCCAATTTGACATTTACAGAGATTGCCTTATGCCAGGTCTGTTATTCTCCTGAAGAACAAACTGAAATTAAATACAGAGTTATAACAGACAACCAACTGCTCTAGACCTCAGTATCTGCTGTCAGGAATGAATGTTATAACATCTAGTTTAACATTCAGTAAATCCTGTATTAGCTAAACCTGCAGCATACTACTCACGTATGTCATGACATTAGTCAAGACATCAGAGTACAGTTAGATGTTCTAGCACACAATGCAGTCAATCAAACATCTCCACAGCATGTCATGACATCAGTCAAGACATTAGAGTCCTGTTAGTGTTTTACCATAAAATGCAGCCAACCAAAGATCTACAAACTCCCCCTTTGGCAAATTTTTAGCTAAAACAACTTGGCATCACAACAGAGTTTACAATAGCGAAAAATACACATCTAGCAGGGAAATTAACCTAGCTAATACACTCAGAGCAGCTACACACTCAACACATATAGAAGTTAAATAAAAACTTCTAATAGCAGCACACATAAACACACTCACACTCATAGAAGTGGAACATCAGCTGCAGCACAACCTCTGGATTAGAGGATCTTCAATATTTGTTTAAGCACATAACAAATAATCTGTTGTCCTGGGGCATCACATGTTACTCCCCTTTTTTGTCAAAAATGTTGCCAAAGCAACACTTCAAATTACAGACCATAATAAACAGAATTACACATAAATGACAGAACCACAATCTTGATTTTTCTTCACAGTTTCAATCAAGACACCACCCACTTGATCTTGCTTCACAGCTTTGATCAAGTAGTTACACACTCTTGCTTTATAGCAGGTACACCCATATCAGATGCCATGACTTTGAGTCTGACATCTTGACCCACTCCTGCATGAACACTTTCTTGAAGTCCAGCAGGCACACAGGCAGTCTCATCTTGCTACCACACTTGCAGCAAGTAACATAGCTGTGATCTTTTGTCCAGTCATAGCACACTTTCAATTGTTTAATAGGTTGAGATATTAAACAATACATCCCAAACATCATTTGTTGCTATAAATCCTCAGAAAGGCATATTCCCAATTTGCCCCTTAAATTTTCAAACTGAGTAGCATCCAAAGCCTTTGTGAATATGTCAGCCAGTTGTAGTTCAGTGGCTACATGTTCCAAGGTAATCACTTTGTCTTCCATCAGATCTCTAATGAAGTGATGTTTAATGTCAATATGTTTGGTCCTGCTGTGTTGGATGGGATTCTTTGAAATATTGATGGCACTGAGATTGTCACAGAACAATGTCATAACATTCTGAGAGACTTTTTACTCAGTCAACATCTGTTTCATCCACACCAGTTGGGAACAACTGCTTCCAGCTGCTATGTATTCAGCCTCTGTAGTGGACAGAGATACACATTTCTGTTTCTTGCTGAACCATGATATGAGATTGTTTCCCAAGAAGAAACATCCTCCTTATGTGCTTTTTCTGTCATCAGCACTCCCAGCCCAATCAGCATCACAATACCCAGATAAGACAGGCTCAGAGCCATGAGAGTATAGCATACCATAGTCACAAGTCCCATTGACATACTTGAGAATCCTCTTGACTTTATTTAAGTGGCTCACTTTGGGTTCTGCTTGGTATCTAGCACACACTCCAACTGCATAGGAAATATCAGGTCTACTTGCAGTTAGATATAGTAGACTACCTATCATGCTTCTATACAAGCATTGATCAACACTGGGACCTCCTTCATCTTTGGTTAATTTTAGATGAGTAGGTGCAGGAGTTCTTTTGTGTCTAACATTATCCATACCAAATTTCTTAACTATGTTTTTGGCATAATTGCTTTGTGAGAGAAACATAGAATCCTCCATTTGGTTAACTTGCATTCCAAGAAAATAAGTCAATTCCCCAACCAGACTCATTTCAAACTCAGATTGCATCTGGTGAACAAAATGTTTCACCATTTGCTCTGACATTCCCCCAAAGACAATGTCATCCACATAAATTTGGGCAATCATGATTTTGCCATCTTCATCCTTCACAAACAGGGTCTTATTTATCCCTCCTCTCCTGTACCCATGAGAGGTCAGAAATTCAGTTAACCTTTCATACCAAGCTCTAGGAGCTTGCTTCAACCCATACAAGGCTTTCCTCAACTTGTACACATGCTTGGGCAGGTTAGGATCACAGAACCCTTTAGGTTGTTCCACATAGACTTCTTCATTTAAGTAGCCATTTAAAAAGGCACTCTTCACATCCATTTGGAACAATTTGAACTTTAGAATGCAGGCCACACCTAACAGCAATCTGATTGACTCAAGTCTAGCAACAGGAGCAAACGTCTCATCAAAATCAACCCCTTCAACTTGAGTATATCCTTGAGCCACTAGTGTTGCTTTATTCCTACTGATTACTCCTTTCTCATCAGATTTGTTCTTGTAAATCCACTTGGTACCAATGATGTTAGTCCCTTCAGGTCGTGGAACTAGCTCCCATACTTCATTCCTTTTAAACTGCTCCAGTTCATCTTGCATGGCATTGATCCAATATTCATCAGTCAGGGCTTCTTTCACATTTTTTGGTTCAACCTTGGATACAAAACAGGAATTAGAGCTAATTTCCCTTGATCTGGTAGTCACACCACTATTGGGATCCCCTATGATAAGATCCTTAGGGTGGTCTTTCTGAATTCGAATAGACGGCACTTTGTTGGATGCATCTACCTCACATTTAGGAGGAGTCTCCTGTACTTCTTCAGACTTGACTGGTATGTCTGTTGAAGTATCAAGGAATGTTCCAACATCCTCTATGACATCGGCTCCTTCCTCTTTATCATCCACAATTACATTTATGGATTCCATCAGGACATTGGTCCTGTAGTTGAACACTCTGTAGGCTCTGTTGTTAGTTGAGTATCCTAGGAATATACCCTCATCACTTTTGGGATCCATTTTCCTTCTCTGTTCACGATCTATAAAAATGTAACATTTGCTTCCAAAGATATGAAATTACTTCACAGTGGGTTTTCTGCCTTTCCATATTTCATACAGAGTAGAAGAGGTTCCTTTTCTCAAGGTAACTCTATTGTGAACATAGCATGCTGTATTCATAGCTTCGGCCCAAAAGTGCATAGGAAGCTTCTTTGCAAGGATCATTGCCCTGGCAGATTCTTGAATAGTTCTGTTTTTCCTTTTGACTATCTCATTTTACTGAGGAGTTATAGGAGAGGAGAACTCAAGACTTATTCCTTCAGACGAGGAAAACTCATCAAACTTGGAATTCTTAAACTCAGTCCCATGGTCACTCCTAATTCGGACAACACAACTGTCCTATTCCCTTTGAAGTCTGATGCACAGTTCTTTGAAGACATCAAATGCATCTGACTTTTCTCTGATGAAGCTTATCCAAGTGTATATGGAATGGTCATCAACAACCACATAGGCATACCTCTTGCCACCCAGACTTTCAACCTGCGTAGGTCCCATTAAGTCCATGTGTAGAAGTTCCAGAGTTTTGGAAGTTGTAGGATGTCCCAGCTTAGGATGTGACATCTTGGTTTGCTTGCCAACCTGGCATTCTCCACAGACTCTTCCTTCATGAATAAGCAGCTTTGGAATTCCTCTAACTGCTTCCTTGGATATAATATTTTTCATTCCCCTTAAATGGAGATGACCAAGGAGTCTATGCCATAGCTTCGCCTCCTGTTCTTCCTTGGCTGAGGAGCACATTGTGGAGTAGTTTGAGACTTTTGGTTCCCACAAATAACAGTTATCTTTGGATCTGGATCCTCTCATAACTTCCTGATTATCTCCATTCGTCACAACACATAGCTCCTTGGTGAACTGAACATAGAACCCTTGATCACACAACTGGCTTATGCTAATGAGATTAGCAGTTAGTCCTTTTACTAACAACACATTATTCAGTTCTGGAACTCCAGAGCTGTCCAGCTTACCCACACCTTTGATTTTTCCTTTAGCACCATCACCAAAGGTCACATAACTGGTAGTGTGGGGTTGTATATCCACCAATAAATTTTCCATACCGGTCATATGTCTTGAGCAGCCACTATCAAAGTACCAGTCTTCTCTAGTAGATGCCCTTAGAGCTGTGTGAGCTAACCTAGCAAACCACTGTCGTTTCTTGATGGGGGCATTATGCTTATATGCCTTATGCTGAGGTCTGACATGAGGGGTTTGGTTAGGATAACCATGCAGCCTGTAGCAGAAGGCTTTTATGTGACCAAACCTACCACAGTAGTGGCATCTCCATCTCTGAAATTTCTTCTTCTGATGGTTACTCATCCTAGTTCCCTGATGTTGAGACGTTGAGTATGACCTCTGCTTGAATTTCTGAACTTCAGCCTTTGAGCGTTTGAGTTCAGTTGAGGATTTCTTCACAAAGCCTAAACCAGACATGGTTCCTGACTTCTGTCCCACCTTTAGGATCTCTTCCAACGTGCCAGTTCCTTTATTTAGCATCCTGATTGATTTTCTCATTTGATCTAGCTTGGAGGTCAGCAAGGTTATCTCACCATTTAGACCATCTATGACTGTCAGATTCTTCAGTTTCTCATCCTCTAGCTCCTTGATGAGTTTCTTCTGCTTTTCTCCTTGTACACGCACTTCTGCACTTTTGACACATAGCTCTTTATATGATGCAGCAAGTTCATCAAAGGTCAGTTCATCTCCACTTGAGTCATCATCAGTGGCACAAACACTAGTTAGTGCAGTGACATGTTGAGCAGATTCTCCTTCAGATTCACTCTCAGAATCTCCTTCAGACCATGTGACAGATAGCCCCTTCTTTTGCATCTTGAGGTAAGTAGGACATTCAGCTCTAACGTGCCCGAAACCTTCACATCCATGACACTGGATTCCATTGCCTTGGTTGAACCTTTCTTCAGAAGTTGGTCTTTTCTTGATGTCAGACGAAATGTTCTTGACATTTGATCTACCTTTTTTATCAATCTTCTTTACGAACTTGTTGAACTGTCTCCCAAGCATGGCTATGGCTTCTGATATGCTTTCATCACCACCAGTACTTTCTGCTTCTGAATCCTCTCCAGTAATTGATACAAAAGCTACGCTTTTGTTCTTCTTTTCAACATTCTCACACAAGCCCATTTCAAAAAGTTTGGAGAGAACCAATAAGCTCATCCACCTTCATATTGCAGATATCCTGAGCCTCTTCTATAACAGTGACCTTCATGGCAAATCTCTTAGGTAAGGACCTGAGAATCTTTCTTACAAGTTTCTCTTCAGCCATTTTCTCACCTAAGCCACCAGAAGTGTTGGCAATTTCAAGAATATTCATGTGGAAGTCATGAATAGTCTCATCCTCTTTCATCCTCAGATTTTCAAACTTGGTGGTCAGCATCTAAAGTTTTGACATCCTCACCTTGGAGGTACCTTCATGAGTTATCTTGAGGGTGTCCCAAACTTCCTTAGCCAGCTCACAGTGGTGCACCAGTCTGAAGATGTTCTTACTTATTCCATTGAACAATGCATTCAAGGCCTTAGAATTTCCAAGGGTTAATGCCTTTTGCTCCTTGTCCCACTCTTCTTCAGGAATTTGCACAATGACTCCATCTTTACCAGTCTTCATTGGATGTTCCCATCCTTTGTTGACAATTCTCCAGACTTTGCTATCTAGAGACCTTAAGAAGGCTATCATACGAGGCTTCTAGTCATCATAGTTAGAACCATCCAGCATGGGTGGTCTATTTGAGTATCCTACATCCTTGTCCATGGTAATAGAAAGTAACTTCCCTAGATCTCACTCAGAAATTAACAGGCAGGGTGCCTGCTCTGATGCCAATTGAAATTCTAGTTAATAGACTTTCGATGTCACAAGGGATGTTATGACATCCAATTCTGCGCAGACAAGTATTATGCAGACCTTTAAAAAGTAAGTGCAGTAAATAACACAAGGAATTGTTTACCCAGTTCGGTGTCACACACACCTACGTCTGGGGGCTACCAAGCCAGGGAGGAAATCCACTATTAGTATTATTAATTCAGACCTTAAACCAACTGTTTAACCCTATCACTTAATACCTACCCAATGCAATTTCAATCTTACTCTAAGATCAGAGTTCCTACTCACTCCCCCTCAATCACCTCAGTGATTACAACATTTAATTATATTAAAGTTTATAATGAAGTCACACTTCAAACAACTTTTGATTGTGCTTAACATCTTTAATCAAGATACACAGCACTCACGCTTAAAAGCTTAGAGTGACACAGCACTTACAACTCAATAAACACCCTAGTCCAATGCAATCATCTAGGTGATAATTGCTTGGCTCACAAGATACACCTAATACAAGACACACACAAAAATACAGTAGTGAAGTATATGGAACAATAAAATCTTCACGCCTAAAATCCCCAAGTTCTGAATGATGGATTGCCATCCTTTTATATAACAGCACTTGGGCCTTGTACTTGTATTTCCTAAAATTAAGGTCAAGCAAGTTAACCTAATTTCCACATATTAGGGTACTAATAAATAGGCTATTTGTTAGGTTCATTAAATGTAGCTCAGTTGTTAGTTTCCTGGATTTTAGCTCAGCTGTTGACTTCCTGAAGAATAGCCTGAGAAAACTGCTGAAACAGAAAAACTACCAACCTACAATTTAGCATATGCTGTCAGGAATGAATGTCACAACATTCAATTTGACGTCCAAATCATAGACCATATGCTAAGTTTGTTTTTCCTGAAAGCATACTGTACAAATTGTTGTACTGTAAAAGACCAATCAGTCTATACTTCAGTACCAGCTTACAGTAACAAATGTCAAAACATCCAATTTGACATTTACAGAGATTGCCTTATTCCAGGTCTGTTATTCTCCTGAAGAACAAACTGAAATTAAATACAGAGTTATAGCAGACAACCAACTGCTCTAGACCTCAGTATCTGCTGTCAGGAGTGAATGTTATAACATCTAGTTTAACATTCAGTAAATCCTGTATTAGCTAAACCTGAAGCATACTACTCACGTATGTCATGACATTAGTCAAGACATCAGAGTACAGTTAGATGTTCTAACACACAATGCAGTCAATCAAACATCTCCACAGCATGTCATGACATCAGTCAAGACATTAGAGTCCTGTTAGTGTTTTACCATAAAATGCAGCCAACCAAACATCTACAATAGGGGCATCTGTAAGACCCCAATTTTGACCCTAAGATCCCTCATGGCATCTTAACATTGCATTTGCATTGCCTCAAGGATCATAAGCATCTTGGTTCTCCTTACCTTTTGGGTGGGACCTCTTGTGAGTGGTTTGAGATTACCAAGCATGCTTGAATTGTATATCATTGCTTTTCTCAGTTGTTTATTAACCAAAAGCACAAAAATATGTCACTAACATTTCTTGTTTGTAGCTTGAGCAATCATAAGGTCAAGAGCTTCAAGGAGATCCTTTGTGCAGATATATGGCCAAGTGAAGATGATAGCAAGCATGGTAATGGTTCCCAAAGCCCTCATCCATCAAATATGTCTCCCTAGTATCTCAATCCATCATTTTGATCAAAGCAAGTCAAAGGGTTTGAGGTTGGTTCCCCAAGGAACCCTAATTCAGTTGTGCACCACAATGTCTTGCTCTTGAAGCAACCTCAGCCCATAGTCAATAACAATCAAGGGAAGTTCTTTAATTCATCATTTAATCCATATTTGAACTTATTTGAGTGTCCTCAATCATCAATTCATCAAGATATGAGTCATGGACTTGAGAAGTTGATCAGTCAATTCATCTGACTATTTTGAAATGCACTGAGACCTAACGTTTTATGTGTTGGTCAAATGGAGATGATCCCAAAAGAAAAAATGTTCTTAAGGAGAATATGAACAACTTTCATGTTCATCAAAAATTGATTTGAAGCTTGGAAGGTCATCTCCCATTCCAATACATTATGGGTCATTTTGACTGAAACCCTAATTTTAGGTCAACTTTCCAAGGACCTAACTCATTCATTGTTTATGATTTTGAGGTGGGATCAAATGCATTGGAAATATTGAGATGTATACTTAAAATGTTATGTTGAACACAACTTCAAAATCTCAAAGGAAATACATGTGATAATGCAAAACATTATAGGTCACTTTGGACCAAATGCATTGAAAATCAAAAAAGTCCAACTTCAAGTGCCCATAACACTACCATCCAAAATTCAAATGATGAAAAATTCAAGTCCATTTTGATTTTCTTGAAAAGATATACAACATTGATGTTGGAGGTTTTTTCACTTGAAGATTGTATCATTAAAACAGAGGGGCTTGAATATTGGCCAAATTTTGAAACTTTGCCTTTGCATGTTTTGCACCTTGCACTTTAAACTCAAATTTCATTAATTTCCACACTTCAATTGGATTTTTGTCCAACATAACAGTTCTTCCTTACATCAAAACCTTTCCAACCATTACTCACATGCTTATGTTTGGATTTGGCAAATGGCATTTTCGAAGAGGGGAAGTTTTTGGTTCAATTATGCATAACACATCAAAACTCCATGCACAAGCGAATTCACTCCAAGCTACACGTCCAAATCATCTCACATTCATTTCAGATTGCATTTGGCATTGAATTTGGGCCTTTTGGATGATCATGCAAGCCCATGCAATGAATATCCAATTTCATGCACACGGCTTTGATCACACTTGCCTTGCCTCTCCATCTATAAATAAGAGCTCCATTCCATTCAAATTTCATCCATGAATCAACCTGAAATGCTCCTGAACTGAAAACCGAGCCATACCAAAGGAGCTATTTCACTTTTCTTCAAATTTTTCAGATCTAAAATTCAACTAAATCTGGTTGAATCTTTAGATCTAAAGCTCCTAGACCTTCATCCTTTAGTTCATTGATCTTCTGTTTGGCCAAAGGAAGCAAGGAAGAAAGCTCAAATCTCCAGAATCCAAGGTTGTTCATAAACTGGTTTTTTCTTCGAAACTCACCATTTATTGATCTATTTGCTTGGATTTTGTGTTGGCTGAAGTCCTCTTCATAGAGGCAATTGTTTTGAATGCTAAATTGTTGAAATCCATGAAGTTCACATGAACACCACAGAATTTCCATCTCTGATTTCTCTCAATATAAAGATCTATAGTGGAATTGAGTGGTACAGGGATGATGTACATCATCCCAGCTTTCTAATGGTGTATGGATCGTGAATTTTGGTGGAGGTTTTGAAACCTACAACTCTGGCCGGAGCTGGTGTGCTCGCCGGAGAAGACGGTGGCGCTGGCCACCATCCATTCACCAGAACAAATCCAGACGGTTTGATCATGTTTCCAGATTGAATCGTGTCCTTTGGATCTTATGACTTTCAATAATGCTGGATGTTCCTCAATTGACTCATGCCTTCCATGCGCGCGCATCTCACATCCACCTCATTAGCCACGTCAATTAATGAGGCTTGATCATACGCTTGTGGTTTTTTAGGATTTTCTAATTTCTGTTTTAATTTCTTTTATTTCCATTATTTTCAAAAAATCATATCTCTCTCATTTTAATTCCAAAAAAAATGGGACCAATTGCATTCTTCTCCAAATAATTTCTAGTTTCTAATTTTGATTTTTAATATTTTTTATTATCATTTGATATTTTTTGAGAATTTTCTCTTTTCTTGTTATTTTTAATTCCTTTTAAATAGTTTTTGATATTCAAAAAATACAAAAATATTTTCCTAACCTATTTGAATGATGATGGATCTATGAAAAATATTCTCATCAATTTTTTAATTGATTTGAGATTTATTTTAGATTTTAGTTCAATTAGGTTATTTTTATTCATTTTTAATTGATTAAAAATAGTTTCTGACTTTTAAAAATGCTGAAATTTTTTGTCAAACTTTGTTTGACCTTGTTGAACTTAGGATAAATCACTTGGACCTTTCAAGGTTGATTTGAAGTGATTTTGAAGTTTGACCTTTCTTTTATTTTAATTCAAGTTTATTTTAATATTAAAAATGCCAAAAATATTTTGCTTATTATTTGAACTTCAATCTTCATCTCATTTCTGGTTTCTCATTGTTTGACTTTGACTTTCAACGTCATTTGGTCAACATACATGGATTGGTACATTTTACTTCACCTTATGCACTTTATTCTTTCCATTTCCTTTTCCATTCTTCATCTCCTTCTTCTTCTTCTTTTTCTTCTTTTTTTATCAATGAGTTGAAGGTTGATAAGTTAGCATTGATTAGGAAGACTTAATCTTCCTTGATTCAAATCTAATTCATCTTGATCAATTGATCAAGTGAATGGCTTTGCATTAAGGATAGGTTGTCTCCTAAATCATGCAAAAGACTTAAACCAATACAAGATCATTTCTCTTCTTCTTTTTGGCATGGCAAGTTGTTGGAACTTGGTTCACTAATCAAGACTTCTAACTTGTGTTTGTTGCCTATATTATTATTGACCGGCCTCAGATAGTTGTGACTTCTACATAAGTCCAATTACGATTGCTTAACATAGCGCTAAATTAAAGGTGAGAAAAACAAGAAGGGGGGGGGGGGTTGAATTGTTTTGGAAAATAAGCGCTTTTTCAGAATAAGACCACACAAGGAATTTATACTGGTTCGCTTATAACACAAAGCTACTCCAGTCCACCCGGCCAAGGTGATTTCGCCTTCAAAAAGGACTTAATCCACTAATCTTGAAAGATTATTACAACCAACGTCTAAGAGAAAGATCTCTTAGTCGTCTCAAGTATACAGACTGCGCAGAGTCACTTGAGGAAATAAAGTAATAGATAAAAAAGACTTTGTAATCTAGAGTGCTTCTAGGATTAAGCAAATATTACAACAGTAAGAACAAAAGAATATTTCACGTTCTAAGCAAAAGCTTCGTGAAAGATTGAGAGAGAGAGAGAAGAATGAGTTTATGCGTGTTGGTGTCTCTCTCAATGCTGATTGCTGTCCTTTATATAGAGGTGAAAGGACCGTTGACATTGATGGCAGATAATTTAGTCTTGAATAGGAATTAATGCCATAACTTCTGTTGTTTCTTGCCAAAACAACTTTGTCTCCCTGAATAACTTCTTTCCAATAATAGTTCCTTTCCATTTAAATTCGAAGTTGACGTTACTCTTTTTGATTTAGGAAATCCATAATCAAGGTCTATGTGACTCTGTTAATCTGAGATCTTGTTATGTGGATTTGGAGCTTCTGATGTTTTGATCTCTTAGGGTTTTGATGATGTCTTTGGATAACGCTGAGAGCTTCTGGAATTTAGATATACCTTTGTTCAGAGTCAGAACTTCTAGAGCTAACTCCTTGTTCAGATGCCTTTGATGTTTTGCTGTTGTGCTCAGAGTTAGAACACCTTGAGCGCGTTACTTCTTCGGATGCTTCTGAAAATTTGTATCTGATATGATTTTGTATCTGATGACGCAATCAGATTCCTTTCTTTTTGTTTAGATTCCTGCACACTTAGAAACTTTTTGTTAGAGTGCCATTTTTGGTTTCGTCCTTTGTTATCATCAAAATCTTGGTATCTGTTGTAGAACAATTTTTGTTCTTACAATCTCCCCCTTTTTGATGATGACAAAACACACTCAATTAGTAGATGAAACAAACAAAAAGGATCAGATCAGATAGAAGTGAGCTCCCCCTGAGATAGGCTAGGGAGTTCAGAAGTTCTTACCAGAGCTTCCAAGCAATGAAGTTTCTTGATACCTTCTGCAATTCTTAAGTTCAGTGTTAGATGATTTTAATTTTAGAGAATAGTATGTTTGTAGAGTGCTTAAGGTATTAGGCAATTTTTCATTAGAGCTATATTTGATTTCTCCCCCTTTTTGTCAGAATCAAAAAGACTTAAACAAAATAATCAACAAAACGTTGTATATATTAAGATAACAGACATCAGAGATAAGGGCAAGAAAAACAAACAACAGAAACAAAGATAAGCAAGGCAACAAGCAAAAGATCCTAAGTGCCTAAGGGTTGGGAGGAGGAGGCATTCTCTGAAGCAGTTGAGTCAGCAGGTTCTGGATATTGTCGTTGACGGTGTCCTGTTTGTCCATTCTGGCTTTGAGTTCCTTCTGGTCTTTCTGAAGTTCTTCAAGCGTCTTGAGCACTCTGTTCTTCAGCAGCTCTGGCTTCAGCTTCAGCAGCAGCAGCGTCAGCTAGAGCTTTCGCCTCAGCTTCCTTGGCCCTTTGGATTTCTGCTTGTCTGGCTTTTTCTTCTTCTTGCCTTCTGGTTTCTTCTTCAGCTTCTCTAGCCAGACGCTCCTGTAGTCTTGCCTCAGCATCTTTGATGAAGTCGTTTCTGACTTGCTCAGAGATGTGCTTCAGCTTGAAGGCCTCAGAAGTCATCCAGCCAATGACTTTGTTCCAGTGTGTCCTTACAGGGTCAGGATCATCACTGATGCCAGAGTTTATGGTCAGAGACTTGACCTTTTGTACTGAAGCCCCTGCGAACAGCATAATGGCTTCCTCTAGGGTAGGCAAGGAATGTTCAGGTTCAGATGTTTGAGGTGGAGAGGTTGGAGGGCTTAGGTTTAGTGTTTGAGGTTCAGGTTCAGGTTCAGGTTCAGGTTCAGGTTCAAATTCAGGTTCAGATTCAGATTCAGGTTCAGCGGAAGGGTTTGGAGGGATAGTGTCAGAGGTATGAAGGTCAGAGGGTTGAACTACAGAAAGAGTGATGGTTGGTTGTGGTGAAGTTACTTCAGGTGGAGGTTGTGTTGGTTGTTGAGAGGCAAGGCTTTGAGCCTGAAGTTGGGCTAGGGTTGGAGAGGTTGGGTCAGAGTGTTCTGTATCTGAGGAAATGATAAAATAGGGAGGCGATTCTGGGGCTGTGGATGAGGAAGTGGTTTGATTTAATTGTTCGGCTTCGGATAGTGGTAAAGAGGTATTGGCAAGATTGAATTTTGGTAGAGGTTGAGAGGATCTGGTTGTAGAAGGAGGGGTTTCAGATGTGGTGTAGATGGGGGTTGGTAGAGGAGTAGAAGAAGCCAATGGCTGTACAGAGGGAATAGCAGAGGCAGACTTACCAGAAGATTCTTACAGAGGCGCTGGAGGTCTTGATTCAGAAGTTTCTCCTAGCCTTGCTTTCTTCGCTCTTGAAGACTTATCAGATGGACCTCTTTTAAACTTAACGAAGTCTGATTCTGAATCTAGTATATCGTCTAGTCTGAAGTCTGAGATGTCCACTCCTTCATCCTTCAGACGTTGGAGATAGTGGAGGATTGCCTCTTTGGGTTCATTCTTGAAGAACCTTGCGAGACCATGTGGCTTCTTCCTCTGATCTTTTAAAGCGTCCCAAGAGGTGTCCAGCGTAGGTTTGACTTGAATCTTCTTCAGAATTCCCATGCTCTTCAGATTTCTGGAGTTCAGAGGCATTCCAGTGTCTATTGCCAAATCTTCCATGAGTTTGTTTTTCTCCAGATGATCTACGAGCCCATTTTCTATCAGAACATCAGAGAGAAGTCTTCCTAGAGGGATGTAGGTTCTGGGTTTCATGTTGTTCCTGGTCTCCTATACGGAGTCTCTGAGATATTTGAAGAGGAGGGCTGGGAGGCAAAGCTTCAGACCCTTATGAATACAATACAGAATACACTTCTGATCTGTATTGATGTAATCTGATGAGTTGGATGCTGGGCGATGATGAATAGTTCCCAGAATGATCTTGAGCCACACTCGGAGATTCTGATGTAGTTCTTTGTTCTTTGAGGGATTTCCTTCTGTGTTGAGTTTGAAGATGGTGGGGTTGATTTCCTGAGCAATGTACCTTGCCCTAGGATTGATGTTGTAAATCCTTCTTCCTCCAGCTTTCTCCATGTTCAGTAAGGAGGCAATTGATTTTTCAGTAATCACTATCTTTACCCCTAGAACGTAGGAGACGATGAAATGGTCGTCAGCGTCAGCAAACCTCCAGAATTCTTTGATGAGGTTTGGGTAAACAGGGCCATAGAGCCGTTGAAAGTAGTTTTCCCAACCTTGTTGACGGAGTTCTTCAGTTAGGTCTACTCCATTCCTCTTCATGTTGTTGAAATCCACAAGAGATTCACACAAAACTTCCAGCTTTTCAAAAGGAGTTGCGAGATTGATGTGAGCCTCACGGTCAAGAATATGAGGTTCCTTGTAAACTGGTGTTATGGTTACGCCTGTAACTGTTGGAGTAGGAGTGCTTGTGCTTTGAGCTGCGTTGTTGGAGTCCATTTGTTGAGAGTAGTTGAATACTGATTGTTGTTGAGAATCCATTGATGATGACGAACAAGATGAAGATGAACTGCTTGCAGAAATGCCTGAGAGAACTGGTTTTGAGAAAGTGAGTGAAAGTGAAGTGTGTGCACAATGTGAGAGAAGTGTTTTATATACTAAAACGAACTGCATGCAAAACGACACAACAATCTGAGTTTAGCACAAAAAAGAAAACAAGTTAGCACGCTTAGAGGGAGAAATGATTAAGGCTCATTAATGAATGTCTAATCCCAACAGTATGCACACTGCTCGAGGAGATCTCGAACGTCTGTCCTTTGAATTTCTTCTGGACAGCTGTCTAGAAGTTCCAAGGTTAGACGCAATTCACTCCACGTGTTGATGTATCTGATCTTAAGGAATACCAAAGGATTGGTTCCTGGAGATTTCTAACTCAGATATCTTCTTAACTTGGTAGAAGTATCAGAGTCAGAGGCAGACGCTCATTTGTGTATGTCAGAGTCTCATTTTACATTTTCAGAGGCACAATTTATTCAGGACAATTTTGAATGTTCAGATTTTCTAGGATAAAAAGAAATCTATCTGCAGCTAAAGGCTTAGTAAAGATATATGCCCATTGATGATCTGTATCAATGAAATTCAATGTTACTATCCCTTTCTGAACATAGTCTCTGATAAAATGATGTTTTATTTTTAATGTGCTTAGCTCTGGAGTGTAAAATGGGATTCTTACTTAAACAAATGGCAGCAGTATTATCACAAAAAATAGGAATGTTACTCTCGAAGATTTGCAGATCTTCTAGCTGATTCTTCATCCAGAGCATCTGAGTTGTGCACAGTGATGCTGAGATATATTCTGCTTTTGCAGTTGATAGAGCGATAGTTGACTGTCTTTTGCTGGCCCAGGATATAAGATTGTTTCCTAGGAGCTTACAATTTCTAGATGTGCTTTTTCATTCCAATCTATCTCCTGCGTAATCTGCATCACAGTAACCCGAAAGTCTATACTCTGATGTTTTCTCATACATCAGGCCCAGGTTAGGAGTTCCTTTCAGATATTTGAAAATTCTCTTAACTGCTGTTAAGTGAGTTTCTCTAGGATTTGATTAGAATCTGGCACAGAGACAGACACTAAAGAGAATATCAGGTCGGGTAGCAGTAAGATAGAGAAGGGAGCCTATCATACCACGATAGAGCTTCTGACAAACCTTTTTACTGACTTCTTCCTTTTCAAGAATGCATGTTGGATGCATGGGAGTCTTTGCAGAGTTGCATTCAGCCATGTCAAATTTCTTCAGAACATCTTTTATGTATTTGCTTTGATGAACGTACGTGACTTCTGAAGTTTGGTTAATTTGAATTCCTAGAAAGAACTTTAGTTCTTGCATTAAGCTCATTTCAAATTCTGCCTGCATTAACTCAGAGAATTCTTGACAAACAGAGGCGTTAGCAAAACCAAAAATAATATCATCAACAAATATCTGACATATCATGAGATCATTGTTAAGGTATTTACAGAAGAGTGTGGAGTCAACTTTCCCTCTGATAAAATTGTGTTCCAGAAGAAAATTACTTAAACGTTCATACCAAGCTCTGGGAGCTTGTTTAAGTCCATATAAAGATTTTTTAAGTTTAAAGACATGTTCTTGAAATTTTGGATTTTCAAAACCTGGAGGTTGGTTGACATACACTTCTTCTGATATATAACCATTAAGGAATGCGCTCTTGACATCCATTTGATATAATTTAATAGAATGATTAATAGCAAAAGATACAAGAAGACGAATAGATTCTAACCTTGCGACTGGAGCAAAGGTTTCATTGTAGTCAATACCTTCTTGTTGACTGTAACCTTGAGCTACCAGTCGAGCTTTGTTTCTGACGACTTCTCCTTTCTCATTCAGTTTGTTTCTGAAAACCCATCTGGTTCCAATAACGTGAGTGCTTCTGGGCTTGGGAACAAGATCCCAGACATCATTCTTTGTGAATTGATCTAACTCTTCTTGCATAGCTGAAACCTAGTCGTTATCTTGAAGTGCTTCATCACATGACGTAGGCTCGATCAGAGACACTAGTCCCAGAGGCGTCACTTCAGAAGTCCTGAAGGTAGATCTGGTTCTGACAGGTTCGTCTTTGTTGCCCAGAATCAAATCTTCAGATACGTTGATACGACTTTTAGCTTTCTTTGGAATTACTGGGGATTTGATTTCCTCAGAGTTCTGAGTGGCATTTGCTTCTGGAGCTTTATCAGATCCTGCAAGAGTGATTTCTAAATCTGCAAAATTTTCAACTAGCTTTGACTTTTCAGGGTCAAGCTTATCGTCAAATCTGACATGAATTGATTCTTCCACAATTTTGGTTTCTGTATTGTATACTCTGTAGCCTTTAGAGCGTTATGAGTATCCTAACATAATACCTTTCTGTGCTTTGGAATCAAACTTGTTCAAATGTTCTTTAGTGTTTAAAATAAAGCAAGAACATCCAAATGGATGGAAATATGAAATGTTTGGTTTTCTTCCTCTACACAGTTCATAGGGAGTCTTTTCCAGAATAGGTCTTATGGAGATTCTATTCTTAATATAACACGCTGTATTTACAGCTTCGACCCAAAAGTGCTTAGCCACATTTGTTTCATTGATCATGGTTCTGGCCATCTCTTGGAGTGTCCTATTCTTCCTCTCTACAACTCCATTTTGTTGTGGAGTCCTAGGGCAGGAGAAATCATGGGATATTCCATTAGAGTCAAATAATTCCTCAAAATTTTTGTTTTCAAATTCCCCACCATGATCACTTCTAACTCTAATAATTTTAGAGTCAAATTCTTTTTGCACTTTGGAGCAGAAACTAGTGAATACAGAGTGTGACTCACTCTTGTGCTTTAGGAATTTCACCCATGTCCAGCGACTGAAATCATCAACAATGACTAGTCCATACTTCTTTCCATTGACTAATGCTGTTTTCACAGGACCAAATAAATCAATGTGAAGAAGTTCCAGAGGCTTAGAGGTGGTAACAATAGTTTTCTTTTGAAAGAGGTTTTTGAAAATTTTCCTTTCTGACATGCTTCACATAGAGCATCTAAAGAAAACTTCAGTTTAGGTAGGCCTCTGACTAACTCGAGTTTATTTAGCTGAGATAGTTTTCTCATGCTAATGTGGCCCAAGCGTCTATTCCATACCCATTACTCTTCGTGAACAGACATCAGACATTTCACATTTTGTTATTTTAAATCAGAAAGATTAATTTTATAGATATTGTTTTTCCTCTAGCCTGTGAATAGGACAGAACCATTGTTTTGATTTATGGCTTTACATGTTTTTTGATTAAAGATTACGTCATACCCGTTATCACTTAATTGACTTATGGATAACAGGTTATGCATTAATCCTTCTATGTAAAGGACATCAGATATAGAGGGAAGAGTACCATTACCAATAGTTCCGGAGCCTCTGATCCTTCCTTTCTGATCTCCTCCGAAGCCTACGTATCCAGCGTCTTTAAGTTCCAGGCTTTGGAACATAGACTTTCTTCCCGTCATGTGTCGCGAGCATCCAGAGTCCAGGTACCATGACTGGTGTTTGAACTTTGCTGCATAGGATATCTGCAACATAAACAATCTTATCTTTTGGTACCCAGAGTCTCTTGGGTCCTTTCTGATTAGTTTTCCCAGAGTTTCTTATAACTTTGGGTTTTCTAGCATTTTCAAATTTTTGTTCTTGTGTGTGTGTGTAGTGATATGAAAATGGAGATTTGAGTTGGTCACTAGTAGAAGTTTTATCTTCCTTAGGATCATACCCAATTCCCTTTTTATTGTTTTGACTGACTCCATAAATCATGGATGCCATAACACTCCTTCCTATCCCATTTTTCAGAAATTCTTGAAATGCTTCTTCGTATTTATAAATTATCGTATTTGAAGTCTGTGGAGCTTGAGATAACGCTTCTTCCAGTTCTAAACGATTTTTATTTGCTGCATCTCTTTGTAATGTTAAAGATCTGATTTCATCTTCTCGTTTTAGAATTGTCATCTCAAGTTTGCCACATTCTTCAAATTTTTCTTCAAGACAGCCTTTTATTGCTTTAAACTTTTGTTTTAATTTCTGATATGAGTTAAGAGTTTCTGACAAGCATGATTCTAGATCAGATCGAGAGAGTTCAGAAAATACCTCTTCAGATTCTTCATCTGAACTAATCATGGATGTGGTAGCCATGAATGCCACATTGGCCTGTTCATCAGAGTCAGATTCTGATGAGTCAGATTCGCTATCATCCCAGGTAGCCATTAATCCTTTCTTTGTCCTGAAGGTATTTTTCTTGAAACTTTCTTTTCTGGAACTATGTTTCTTTAGCTTGGGGCATTCATTCTTGTAGTGACCTGTTTCTTTACATTCATAACAAGTAATATCTTTGTTAGTTTTACCTTTTGAGGTTGATTCTGATCGATCCCCTCTGGGTTTTGGTCTTCTGAAGTTGTTGTTCCTATTTTTCCAGAGTTGTTTAACTCTTCTGGTCAGGAGGGACAATTCTTCTTCCTCATCAGAATCTTCTTGTTCAGAGTCATCTGCATCTTCTGTCTCGGCTTGGAATGCTTTGGTTCTGTCAGATTTGCGTCTTTCAGATCTGGACTTTAATGCTACAAACTTGTTCTTCTTCTGAGGTTCGTCTTCCTCTAGTTCTATCTCATGGCTTCTGAGAGAACTGACAAGCTCTTCAAGACTGATATTGTTCAGATCCTTAGACAGCTTCAGAGCAGTGACCATGGGTCTCCACTTCTTTGGCAAGCTTCTGACTATCTTTTTGACGTGGTCTGCAGTTGTGTACCCTTTGTCTAGAACTTTGAGACCTGCAATAAGAGTTTGGAATCTAGAGAACAGTACCTCTATGGCTTCATCATCCTCCATTTTGAAGGCTTCATATTTCTGGATAAGCGCCAGAGCCTTTGTCTCTTTGACCTGAGAGTTTCCTTCATGAGTCATCCTTAGAGAGTCAAGTATGTCTTTCGATGTATCTCTGTTGGTGATCTTTTCATACTCGTTGTAAGATATAACATTGAGAAGTATGGTTCTGGCCTTGTGATGATTTTTGAAAACTCGCTTCTGATCATCTGACATCATACTTCTGGGAACTTCAACTCCATCCTCTGTGACAGGAGGTTTGTATCCATCTGTGACAATGTCCCAGAGATCAGCATCATAGCCTAGAAAGAAGCTCTCAATCCTATCTTTCCAGTAGTCGAATTTTTCTCTATCAAAGACAGGAGGCTTAGCATTGTAACTGTCTCTTTCATTTGTGTGGGCCATGGTTTTTCTCGTTCTGGATCTCTCTACACTGTTAAGTGTTTGATTAGAAAATCAATAACAGAGCCGAAGCTCTGATACCAATTGAAGGTGAGAAAAACAAGAAAGGGGGGGGGGGGGGTTTGAATAGTTTTGGAAAATAAGCGCTTTTTCAGAATAAGACCACACAAGGAATTTATACTGGTTCGCTTATAACACAAAGCTACTCCAGTCCACCCGGCCAAGGTGATTTCGCCTTGAAAAAGGACTTAATCCACTAATCTTGAAAGATTATTACAACCAATGTCTAAGAGAAATATCTCTTAGTCCTCTCAAGTATACAGACTGCGCAGAGTCACTTGAGGAAATAAAGTAATAGATAAAAAAGACATTGTAATCTAGAGTGCTTCTAGGATAAAGCAAATATTACAACAGTAAGAACAAAAGAATATTTCACGTTCTAAGCAAAAGCTTCGTGAAAGATTGAGAGAGAGAGAGAAGAATGAGTTTATGCGTGTTGGTGTCTCTCTCAATGCTGATTGCTATCCTTTATATAGAGGTGAAAGGACCGTTGACATTGATGGCAGATAATTTAGTCTTGAATAGGAATTAATGCCATAACTTCTGTTGTTTCTTGCCAAAACAACTTTGTCTCCCTGAATAACTTCTTTCCAATAATAGTTCCTTTCCATTTAAATTCGAAGTTGACGTTACTCTTTTTGATTTAGGAAATCCATAATCAAGGTCTATGTGACTCTGTTAATCTGAGATCTTGTTATGTGGATTTGGAGCTTCTGATGTTTTGATCTCTTAGGGTTTTGATGATGTCTTTGGATAACGCTGAGAGCTTCTGGAATTTAGATATACCTTTGTTCAGAGTCAGAACTTCTAGAGCTAACTCCTTGTTCAGATGCCTTTGATGTTTTGCTGTTGTGCTCAGAGTTAGAACACCTTGAGCGCGTTACTTCTTCGGATGCTTCTGAAAATTTGTATCTGATATGATTCTGTATCTGATGACGCAATCAGATTCCTTTCTTTTTGTTTAGATTCCTGAACACTTAGAAACTTTTTGTTAGAGTGCCATTTTTGGTTTCGTCCTTTGTTATCATCAAAATCTTGGTATCTGTTGTAGAACAATTTTTGTTCTTACATAAATTTGCCTTATGGCACACTAACTACTAACACTAACCATTAACCATTAACATTTACCTTTTGCTCCTTACTTTTATGCAATTTACTATTCTTGCACCTATTATTCATTTGTTTTTCCCTTTGCTCACTTGAGCACATGTTTATGTTAATGCAATTTGCTTTTTGCTCACTTGAGCACATGTTTATGTTAATGCAATTTGCCTTTTGCTCAGTTGAGCACATAATTGTGTATATATCATCGTGCTTGTGATTTGTTTTGATTGTTGTGGACCAAATGCAAAGAAATAGACAAATGGACTTAGTTTCTAGGACATTCCCTATGCAAAAATTGGAGTAAAAGGACCTTAATGTTGAAGATGGTCATGAAGGACCAAAACCTCTAAACTCAATCTTGTCCATTCTTGATTTGCTTCAAAAAACTCTTTGATGTGTGTGCTTTTGTGCTAGGGAATCCTATGAGAGATCAAATTGAAGAACCATTGCCATGTTCATCCAAAAGTGAAAGAACCAAGAGACATTGGGGATCTTCTCAGAAGCTTGTTTGATTATGTTGATTGCTTGAGCTTACCATTATTTTGCTTGCTTATTCCAAAGGATGGGAGTAACTTGGATCATCACTATGATCTCAAGAGAGGAACTCCATTTGTGGTTTTGTTTATTATCCCTCACCTCTTGTATACTTAGGATCTTAGCCCTTCTTCTTCTTCTCTCCACTCTAACCCAAGCCAAAACTTTTTGTGCAAACATTTAAATAGTTGTTTTCAAACATTAGAAACCTAAGCCTTATGCTTTTGATTTTCAAACTTTATTTTCTTAATACTTATTTGAATTGAACTTCTAAGTCAACTTTGACCATTTTGTAAATACTTCTCATTGGTAAATATAACCCATTCAAATGCTTTTTGTGGTTTCAATGACCACTTCCTTAATCAAATTTTTCACAACCTTTAGCTATTAGGTTTGAGTTATCCTTGAGGTAGATGTAATACTCACCTATATCCTTAGTGATAGACAATGAGTCTTCCATGCTTATTATAGGGTTAACCCCTCATTAGCATGTTGAAGCTATCCTCACATGGTGGATTTGTGGTTTTAGGTTGAGTTTTCTCCCTTGGATAACAAAAGACCTTAAGGCTTTTTGACCAATCAATTCACCAGCTCATTTTTGAGATTTTTACCCCGAACTACGAGGTTTTGATCCTAATCTTCTTTAAGATGGTGTGTAGGCAATGAGTTTATCCATCCAAACACAAAATGTAAATAAACTTGTATATTCTCTTCTCATCTCTTCAATCATGCTTGCACAAACAAATTTTCACAAAACAACAACCTTTACAACAAGTATGAAAAGGGCTCCCTAGGAGTACCTAGGATGTTTTGGGTGCCTAAAACCTTCCCATTACATAACTAACCCCCTTACCCAGATCTCTGACTCTTTTTACTAGTTTTTGTTTTGATAAAACCTTTTCAGGTTTTTGTTCACTTTCTAACCATTCCTTTGGATAAATAGAAGTGCGGTGGCGACTCGACTTGTATGATTTACCTTGGATTTAGTCAATATCTCTAATTGTAACGAATACCCCGCTACACCTATGAATCTTGCGCCAAGCGGGGACCATCCCGCCCTTCAAGTTCTGGGGATCTTTACCCTCTTGAAAGAAAAACCCTTTAACAAAATGTTATTAGGTTTATCCATTAAGGGGAACCCAAGCTGACGACGTGCTAAAATAGGGTTGTAGTTAATCCCACCACATGTACCAAGAAGAGGGACATTGTAGAATTCACCACAAGAGTCAATAATCTGCACACCATCATATACACGGTTATACCCAAAGATATCATCATTAGTGAGAGACATAAGTCTCGTGGACCACCGTAGACATCCTTTGTTCTCCTTGAAGGCGAACGTCTGTGGCAAGTGCAAAATAAACCACTTGTACAACAGAGGAAAACAGCACACAATGGTACCACCACCCTTTGCATTCCTCATATGCAAAGAGAAATAAGTGTCACCCAACAGAGTAGGAACGAGATTAAGAGTAGAGAAAATCCTAATAGCGTTCACATCCACAAAATTGTCGATGTCGGGGAATAACACTAGCCCATAGATGAGAAGTACAAATATGGCCTCAAAGGTGTCCTCACTCATGGCCTTCCCAAAATAAGTAGCTTGAGCAACGAGGAAATCAGATGGGAGGCCTTGAATTCCACCTTTGGTAGTCATATGAGCACCAATAATAGATTCATCTATGTGCAAGAGATCAACAATCTCTTGGGAAGAAGGAACTCTTTCCAAGCCACTGAACGACAACTGATCTAGGATAGGTATACCCATAAGATAGGCATACTCCTCAAGCGTAGGCAAAAGCTGGAAATCCGGAAAAGTGAAGCAACGGTACAGAGGATCATAGAACTGCACCAACACACTCATCAGACCTTCATCCACCTGAGTAGCAAGAATAGACAGAAGCTCCCATGGCGAGCTTTGAACTCCAAGGGATCTACTACATAGGATGTCAAACTCCTTAACTCTTTCAAGTTGGGTTGTCTGAAACTGTACTTCTTCGTGTTCCTTCTTTGCTTATCCATGTCTAAAAATTTGCAAATAGACCTCTTAATTTCCTTGAAAATTTTCTTGTTGTTGATGATATGGATGCAAATGAATGCATGAATGCATGGATGCAACGATCACACTCAAGGATCAAGCATATCACACCACACAAAGGTCACGGGATGGATCAAGTCACCCTTAATATCAATCATCCATTTTGGTGGATTATGGTTTACACCTTATCAACACCCAAGTTCCATTGATATTAAGGATATATGAGAACAGATCAACCGCGAATCAAGGGTTTATTGCAAGTCACGAGCATGGAGTCTTGGTTAAGAACCACCCAAAGGGAGTGTACTATGGTTAAACCTGACAATCATGTTCTACAAGAGGTTCCCATAGTCATCATCCCATCTTTCGGATATTATCGGATAAACGACTACTCATATTCCAAAAATATTCTCAAGAGAGAGTCTTATGAGTGTAGTATCGCGTAACAATCGTATCAAATCTTACACTTGAACGATATTCGCACTACGTCCTAAAATAGGCCAAGATGGGCTAGGTAATCTAAGGTCCTTGGCTTCTAAGGCATATATTGGAAAGAGTAATGCCTGACCACGACTACTCGTGTGATATTATTGATCCCAACATAACCTCCACCAAGTGAATGGGCTTGCAAGTCAACTTGCTAAGGAATAAATCCACACAAGTCAACAAGACTATGTCATTCTCCTATCATAAGTGCACTCGAGTTTGGGTATAGAACTCATCTCACAAGAGACCACCAAGCACACAAGCAATTGATATATATCAAGCAATTCATACATTACAAACAAGACAGTCATCCCAAATTTGCACAAAAATATGTCACAAATAATATAAACAAACAATACAACAAAGGTAAAAAGTAGGCAACACCCACTAGGATTAGATATATCCCCAGCAGATTCGCCACTTTTCTGTAGCGGGGTATTCGTTACCTTTAGATTTATTGACTAAATCAAAAGTAAATCATACAATTCGAGTCGCCACCTCACTTCTATTTATCCAAAGGAAAGTTTAGAAAGCGAACAAAAACCGAGAAGTTTTATCAAATAAAAAACTAATAAAAATGTCAGAGATCGGGGTAAGGGGATTGGTTATGCAATGGGAAGGTTTTAAGCACCCAAAACATCCTTAGTACTCTAAGGGATCCCTTTTTACAAATGTTGTATGGTAAGTTGGTATTTGTGAAAATATTTGTGCAAACATGATTGGGGAGATGAGAAAAGAATATACAAATTATTTACAATTTTGTTGTTTGAATGGATAAACCCATTGCCTACGTACCATCACAAAGGTAGGATCAAAACCTCGTAGTTCGGGGTAAAAATCTCAAAAGAAGTTGGTGAATTGATTGGTCAAAAGCCTTAAGGTCTTTTGTTATCAAAGGGAGAAAACTCAACCTAAACCACAATCCACCATGTGAGGAGAGCTTCAACATACTAGTGAGGGATCCACTCTATAATAAGTATGGAAGACTTATAGTCCAATCACTAAGGATAAGGTGAGGTTTACATCAACCACTATGATAACTCAAACCTATTGAGTGAGTTGTATTTACAAATTAGAAGTATTCACAAAATAAAGTCAAAGTTGACTTAAAGTTCAATTCAAAATAAGTATTATGAAAAGAGTTTGAAAAATCAAAGGCATATGGCCTAGGTTTCTAGTTTTTAAAACAATGTCAATGTTTGCACAAAATAAGTTTGGCTTGGGTTAGAGTGGAGAGAAGAAGAGAAGGGTTAGGTCCTAAACATGCAAAGATGAGGGAAGAGAAATAAAACCACTTGGAGTTCCCTTCATGAGATCATAAAGATGATCCAAGTTGCTCCTTTCATTTGGACTTAGCAAGCAATAAGCAAATAACTCAAGCAATCAAGCAAATATTAAATCAAGCTCCTAGGATATTCCAATTTGGATTTGTCTCTCTCATTTGGATGCTCATGACAATGGTCCTTCTAATAGCTCAAGTTTTGGTATCCCTATCACACAAGAACACACAAATAAAAAAGTTACACAATGCAATAAAAAGAATGGACAAGAGGGAGTTTAGAATAGGGGTCCTTTTAATTCATCTTCAAGATTAAGCATTCTAAAGGCATGAGGCCTAGTTGCTCTTCAACATATTTAGCATTCTAAAGGCATGAGGCCTAGTTTCTCTTGAAACTCCATTTAGCATAGGTAAGGTCCTAATTCTAAGTCCTTTCTCCATTTGCATTGGATTCACCCAAACAAAAACAAAACAAACACAAGGCAATAATATATACACAATAATGTGCTCAAGTGAGCAAAAGGAAAATGGCATAAACATAAACATGAGCTCAAGTGAGCAAAGGGCAAAAGACAATATGAATAAATGAGCAAAAAATTAAATTGCATTAAAGTAAATTGCAAGATTTAAATGCTTGAATTAAAAGTTAGTAATTAGTAGTTAGTGTTAGTGTGCCATAAGGCAATTTAGCGCTATGTTAAGCAATCGTAAGTGAACTAATGTGTAGTCTCACATGTTAGAGACCATGACTAGTAAGTCAAGCTCCTACAACTAGCCATGCCAAAAGAAAAGAAGAATGACCTTGTATGGATTTAGGTTTTTTGCTTGACCAAGAAGCAACCTATCTTGGACACAAACCAATTCACTTGATCTTTGATCAAGATGAATTTGATTTGGATCAAAGAAGGTTAAGCCTCTCATATGTCAAGGCTAACCACCAATCATTAACTCATTGGTCAAAAGAAAAAGAAGAAGATGAAGATGCAAATGGAATGTACAAAGTTGAAATTCAAATGACATAACCAAAACACATTGATCAAGCATGAATGGAATCAACATCAATCAATGGTAAACAAAAGTGAAATGAAGATTAGAAGTCAAGAAATAACAAACATATTTTTGGTATTTTTTGGAATTAAAATAATACATAAAATAAAATGAACAAATAAAGGTCAAACTTCAAATCCAATTCAAATCAACTTGGAAAAGTCCAATTGGATCATCATACGTCTAACATGGTCAAACAAGGTTTGACAAATTTTTTCAACATTTTTTGAAAACAGAAACTAATTTTAAGCAATTAAAAATGAAGAAAAATAACATAATCGGACTAAAATCTCAAATAAATCTCAAATCAATTAAGAAATTGATGAGAATATTTTTTATAGATTCATCATCATCCAAAGATGTTAAGAAAATATTTTTAGCATTTTTGAATATCAAAAAGTATTTTAAATGAATTAAAAATAACCAGAAAAGAAATAATTCACAAAAAATATTAAATGGAATCACAAAAATAATTAAAAATCATTTTTAGAAACTAGAATTTAAGAGAAATTTTTTGCAATTGGTCCCATATTTTTGTGATTCCAAATAAAGAAGTTATGAATTTTTAAAAATAATGGAATAAAAGAAATTAAAATAGAAATTCAGAAAATAGCAAAAAGCCTGAGGTGTCAGATCTCATTTCATTAATTGACGTGGCTCATCATGTGCCTGGGAAGCGCGCGCGTATTATGAACCTTAGTCAACAGCATGGCACATGGTATTAAATGAAGTCAAATAGATCAACAACCGAGATTAAAACGTGAAATACTCATCCAATGGCTAAGGTTTGGACGCGTGGGGACGGTGGTGGAAACCACCGTCTTCTCCGGTGAGAAGGCCAGTTCCGGCCACCAGTTGCAGGTTTTCAAACCTCAACTAAAACACGCGATCCACATACCATTCGAAAGCTGGGGTGATGTACATCACCCCTGTAACCTTAGTTTCTTTTCAAGATTCCTATGGAGGAAGAAATCTGAGGTGTTCAATCTGAACTTGTCCAATTCACAAAATTAAAATCACAAATGAACTGCCTCTCACATGAGGACTTCAGAGATGCCAACCAAACCAAGCAATGCACAATAATAAGAGAGATTCGAATCAAAATAGTTATGAGATAAACCTTTGAAGTGCAACTTGTGTGAGATTGATCCAATCCAATTCTTCAGTGCAGCTTGATCTTAAAGTAACAAGAAAGCAAGGCTAAGGAATTTAGAAGCCAAAAATCAACCAATGAAATTAAAACTTGAGCTTGAAAAGTGAAGAAAAATTTCGGAATTCCTTTAATGGAGGGTTAGGGAATCAGTTCTGCAGAGCTTCAGGCGCCTTTAGGTTGAGATTTGAAATGAGCAAGCATGTCTATTTATAACCACAGCTGATGCAAGCAAGTAGAAAACTCGTGTGTGCATGAACTTGGGTCCTCCATGCATGGGCCTGTACAGGCGCGTGTGAGGCCCAAACTCAATTGGTTTTGCATGCTGAACACAAATGAAAGTGAAATGGACATGCAGATGGCAATGCATAAGCTTGTGCATGGAATTTTAACATGTTATGCATAATTGAACCCAAAACTTCACCTCTTCGAAATTGCCATTTGGAAAAGTGAAACATAAGCATGTGGGTAATGGTTGGAAAGGTCTTGACATAAGGAACAAATGTTATGTTGAACAAAAACTCATTTGGAGTTTGGAAAATATTGAAAACTGGCCATGAAGTTCAAGGTACAAAACATGCATTTGAAGATTTTGCCAAAATGGACCAACTTCAAGCCCTTCTTTTTCAGTGATGCAAGCCTCAATTCACTTTGTATCACCTCAAAATCATAAAAAAATGAAGGAGTTAGGTCCTTGGGAAGTTGTCCCAAAATTAGGGTTTCAGTCAAAATGACCTATAACGTTTTGAAATGAATGATGACCTTCCAAGTTTCAAATGAACTTTTTATGAACATGAAAGTTGTTCATATGGTTCTTAAGAAATTTTTTTCTCTTGGGGTCATATTCATTTGACAAACACATAAAATGTCAGGTCTCAGTGGATTTCAAAATAGTCAAATGAATTGACTGATCAACTTCTCAAGTCCAAACTTCGAATATTGATGAATGAATGATTGATGATACTCACATAAGCTCATATATGCATAAAATTATGAATGGAAGAACTTCCCTTGATTGTATTTGATCATAGGTTGAGGTTGCTTCATGAGCAAGGCATAGTCAATGCACAATTGAATTAGGGTTTCCTTGGGAAACAATCCTCAAGCCCTTTGGTTTATCTTGATTAAATTAATAAATTGAGATACCTGAGAGGCATATATGATGATTGAGAGATTTGGGAACCATTATCATGCTTGCTTTCACTTCATCTGGCAATTTCATTGAGCATAGGGGTCTCCTAGGAGCCTTGAATCACATGACTGCTTAAGCTTCAAAACAAACAAAGTTAGTGACATATTTTTGGGCTTTTGGTTTGTAAAAAAATGAGAAAAGAAATAATATACAATTCAAGCATGCTTGGTGGTCTCAGACCAACTCACACAAGTCCCTCCCAAGGGTTAAAGAGCCAAGATGCTATGATCCTTGAGGCAAATGCAATGTGCAATGATATAATGCCATGAGGGATCTTAGGGTCAAAATTAGGGTCTTACAATAACCAACCCCCTTACCTAGATCTCTAACATTTTTATTAGTTTTTTATTTGATAAAACTTCTTACTTGGCTTTTGTTCGCTTTTTAGCCTTTCCTTTGGACAAATAAAAGTGGGGTGGCGACTCGAATTGTATGTTTACTTTTGGTTTAGTCAATAAGCCTAAAGGTAACGAATACCCTGCTACACTCGTGAGTAGACAGTCATGACAAGGAATATTCTCAACTCAAAGCATATTAACTTTTATCAATCTATAAGGGATTTTAGGTCAATCCACACAAGGGATGACAACCATACAAATGATAAAACACAAATACCAGCGCCTGATATAGAGGGATACACATCTCTAAAAGATCGAGGAAAAATTGGAAAAGAAGGGATCCTCCACAGATCAACCATATAGCAAACCTAGATTGCTAAAACTCCGCAGGAGAAATAAGTATGTATACACAAATAAACTATCGGGAATGTATTGGATGAACATCCAAAAAATCCAGCTAGGGGGGAAGTAACCCATAAGACCGATCAATCCACTGCCATCAAGGAGAACTTCTCATACCAGACTCTCTGGGAACCTGATGAAGAGGATATAAGGAGAGAGGATGCCAGAATATGAACAAATGTCTTACCCTTTGATGATTGTCCTATCCTTGGGAAAGCACTGAGGACATTCCTCTTATCCTTTTAGTCATTGTGAATGTTCACTTTGTTTAAAACAGTTTATTTGTGAAAACTTTTATTGTTTAAAACAATGATATTCATCAATTAAAACATGCAAACGTTTGTTAAACAGAAACAAATAAGAGTGCAAAGAATTGAATAAAGGCTCAAATTTATTTAAGAGAATGGTAGTCCGCAAATGGCGAGACTCCGTGGACTTTACAAATTTGAAATTGGTGATATACATGGAAAAGGGCTAAATTGAACATAATGTCCGTTTCTCCACCAACTCTGAATCCACTGTATTCGAAACTTCAGTTGATGATGACTGAGCCAGAATCTTTGACAATTGTAGAACAAAGTCTTGTCAGGATGCAGTTACTTGCCAAATCCCTAATTTTTGCCTAGATTGCCCCAAGGTGAGGTACCGAATCTAGCGGGATATATATCATTTTTTTTCATGTCTCTAACTTTTTCCTGGATTGCCCTTTTGGGTTTTCAATCCACCGAGACACTCATTTTTGCCTACGCCGCCCTTTCGGGTTTTCAACTTAGCGAGCTATTCTGTTTTTATTTTTAGGCGAAGTATTTCTTGACTGCATCTGAATTCACAGGACGAGTGAAATCCTCCCCATCCATAGTTGTGAGCAACAAAGCACCACCTGAAAAGCCTCTCTTAACAACGTATGGACCTTCATAGTTTGGAGTCCACTTACCCCTGGAATCGGGTGCAAAAGACAAGACTTTCTTGAGTACGAGGTCACCTTCTCGGAACACACGAGGCTTGACCTTCTTATCAAAGGCTTTCTTCATCCTTTGTTGATACAACTGACCATGGCACATGGCAGTTAATCTCTTCTCTTCAATCAAATTCAGTTGGTCATAACGACTCTGACCCCATTCTGCCTCAGTCAACTTGGCTTCCATCAAGACTCTCATTGATGGGATTTTGACCTCTACAGGGAGCACAATCTCCATGCCATATACAAGGGAGAAAGGGGTTGCCCCTGTTGAAGTGCGGACGGATGTACGATAGCCATGCAAAGCAAATGGAAGCAACTCATGCCAATCTTTGTATGCAACAACCATCTTCTGAATAATCTTCTTGATGTTCTTGTTAGCAGCTTCAACAACCCCATTCATCTTGGGTCTATAGGGAGAAGAATTGTGACGTGCAATCTTGAATTCATTACACAACTCTTTCATCATCTTATTGTTCAAGTTAGATCCATTATCAGTAATGATCTTGTCTGGTACACCATATCGGCGTATGAGTTGGTTCTTGATAAACCTCACAACCACCTGCTTGGTCACATTTGCATACGATGCCGCTTCAACCCACTTGGTGAAGTAATCAATGGCTACGAGAATAAAACGGTGACCGTTTGACGCCTTAGGCTCAACCATGCCAATCATGTCAATTCCCTACATGGAGAAAGGCCATGGTGAGGAAATAACATTCAGAAGCGTCGGGGGAATATGAATCTTGTCCGTATAAATCTGACACTTGTGGCATTTCTTCACAAACTTGCAGCAGTTAGACTCCATTGTCAGCCAATAGTAGCCTGCTCTCAACATCTTTCTCGCCATGGCATGCCCATTGGAATGAGTACCAAATGAACCCTCATGGACTTCAGTCATCAACAGGTCTGCTTCGTGTCTATCCACGCATCTGAGCAGAACCATGTCAAAATTCCTCTTGTAAAGCACATCACCATTAAGGTAGAAACTGCCAAATAATCTCCTCAAAGTCTTCTTATCTTTAACAGATGCCCCAGACGGGTAACTCTGACTTTGTAGAAAACACTTGATATCATAATACCACGGCTTATCGTCTTTCACTTCCTCAACTGCAAACATGTGAGCTGGTCTATCCAAGCGCATCACAGTAATATTTGGGACTTCATTCCAATAATTGACAGCAATCATTGAAGCAAGCGTAACGAGAGCATCCGCCATCCGATTCTCATCTCGAGGAATATGATGGAAGTCAACTTCAGTAAAGAAAGTTGAAATCCTCCTCGCATAATCTCTATATGGGATGAGGCCAGGCTGATTCGTCTCCCATTCACCCTTAATCTGATTAACAACAAGGGCCGAATCGCCAGAAACATCAAGATGTGTGATCCTAAGATCAATACATTCTTCCAAATCCATAATACAGGCCTCATACTCCGCCATATTATTCGTGCATTTGAAAGTTAGCCTTGCCGTAAAAGGAAAATGTGTGCCTTGAGGAGTAATAATCATTGCCCCAATACCATTTGCATACTGATTGACAACGCCATCGAACACCATACCCCATCGGGAACCAGGCTTTGGCCCTTCCTCAAGCAATGGTTCATCACAATCTTTGATTTTCAAATACAGAATCTCCTCATCAGGGAAGTCGTATTGCACGGACTGATAATCTTCAATTGGTTGATGCACCAAATGGTCAGCCAAGATACTACCTTTAATAGCTTTTTGAGCTCGATACTCAATATCATATTCAGATAACAACATCTGCCAACAGGCAATTCTCCCAGTTAAAGCAGGCTTCTCAAAGATATACTTGATCGGATCCATCTTGGATATCAACCAAGTTGTATGATTCAACATATACTGGCGTAAACGCTTAGCAGCCCAAGCCAAAGCACAACATGTCTTGTCAAGTATTGAGTATCGAGACTCATAATCGGTGAACTTCTTACTCAAATAGTATATTGCATATTCTTTCTTTCCTGATTCATCTTGCTGACCAAGGACACAACCCATGGAATCATCAAGCACATTCAAGTACATAATCAATGGTCTCCCTTCGACAGGCGGAGACAGAATCAGAGGCTCGGACAGGTACTCTTTGATACTGTCAAAGGCCTTTTGGCAATCCTCGGTCCAATCATGATGCTGATCTTTCCAGAGGAGCTTGAATATAGGCGCATATGTGGCAGTCATGTGGGATATAAATCTCGAAATGTAATTCAAGCGGCCAAGAAAACCTCGGACTTGCTTCTCAGTTTTGGGCGCAGGCATCTCTTGTATTGCTTTGACCTTGGCAGGGTCAACTTCAATACCTCTCTTGCTTACAATGAACCCCAATAACTTGCCGGAACGGACTCCAAATGTACACTTATTCAGATTCAAGTGGAGTTTGTACTTCCTCAAACACTGGAAAAGCTTCAACAAGTGTTCTACACGTTCAACTTCCATTTTCGACTTTGCAATCATATCGTCGACATACACCTCAATCTCCTTGTGCATCATGTCATGAAACAAGGTAGTCATAGCACGTTGATACGTGGCTCCGGTGTTCTTCAAACCAAATGGCATCACTCGATAACAGAATGTTCCCCAAGGTGTGATGAATGTTGTCTTATCCATATCCTCGGGTGCCATTTTAATCTGGTTATAACCGGAAAATCCGTCCATAAATGAAAAGACATTGAATTTAGCTGTATTGTCTACCAACATATCAATGTGTGGTAGAGGAAAATCATCTTTCGGACTAGCTTTATTCAAGTCACGGTAATCCACACACATTCGGACCTTTCCATCTTTCTTAGGTACCGGCACAATATTGGCAATCCATTGAGGATATGTATAAGTCACCAAAAACCCCACATCAATTTGCTTCTGAACTTCTTCTTTAATCATCACTGCCATATTAGGATGAGTTCTTCTGAGCTTTTGCTTCACAGGCACACACTCAGGCTTCAACGGCAAGAAATGTTGCACGATATCAGTTTCTAAACCAGGCATGTCTTCATACGACCAGGAAAAGACGTCAACATATTCTCATAGCAACTCAATCAACCCCTTCTTAACAAACTCTTGAAGGAGTGCCCCAATCTTCACTTCACGAATGCAGACTTCAGACCCCAGGTTGACTGTTTCCAGATTCTCAAGATGTGGCTGAATGACCTTCTCCTCGTACTCAAGCAGACGGGTAATCTCATCAGTAATCTCTTCAACATCATCTTCTTCTGCCTCAAATACAGGGAACTCAAAGTTGGGAGATGGTGTTTGATCATTATGTTCAATGGGTTTGATTAACCTGCATAATGATTTTGAGTATAAAAGAGATTTCAGAATTCAAACAAGGCAAATCATTATGCAGATGAAAAGATCGATTTTATTCTCTTTTTTAGGGTTTTATGGTGATCACCAATATCATGCGAAAAGAAAAAATGAAAAATAGTTTGAAAAACGAACATTTAACATGCGATTATTGAATGAATATCATTGCATTAATCAATTATGCCAACAATGTCTTCACTTCCCCTTTTGGCATGAGAGAAGGGTTTTAAACAGGAATGAACATATTATGTTGACTTATGGATAACTGTTGGAACATCCACATCGACCCAATTATTGCAGATCTCGCAAGGTATGACAAAGTTGCCAAAGTCTTCCTCTTCATCTTCTTGAATGATGGCAGCAGCTTCTTGATCTCCATTGGCGTGGATGAAACCTCCACTCTGAAACATCCCAAGATCATTAGAAACACCGGAAGAATACCCTATACCAGCCCGAGATTTATTATCTTCCATCTTTATCATTTTTCCCAAACCATTAGTTGCACCATGCTCAGTGGCCAACTTCGCATCATTGTAGGAGACAAATTAAGAAAGTCCTTTCCTAGAAGGCTCAGCAATAGATAAGGCTTGGAATGGAGTTCCAACCTCATCCTCAACATCAATGTAGGAAAAGGAAGATAAATGGCTGACCAAGAGAGCCTTCTCTCCCCTTATCACCACCAACTTCTTGTTCTTAACGAACTTCAACTTTTGGTGTAGGGTGGATGTCACGATGTCTACCTCATGAATCCATGGTCTACCAAGTAAAAAGTTGTATGACGGATGTATCTCCATAACTTGGAAAGTGATTTGGAAATCACTAGATCAAATCTTGATCGGGAGGTCTAATTCGCCGATCACGGTCTTGCGCGATCCATCAAAAGCTTTTACTACCACTCCACTCTGCCTCATGGGAGGCCCTTGATATGAAAGTTTGGCGAGAGTGGAAGTTGGCAATACATTAAGTGATGACCCTGTGTCCACCAACACATTGGACATGGCATCGTCTTTGCAGTTCATAGAGATATGTAAGGCCAAATTATGGTCTTTTCCCTCCTCGGGAAGATCATCATCGCAAAAGCTCAAATTGTTGGAGGCAGTTATATTTGCAACAATGCTATCAAACTGTTCAATTGTGACATCGTGATCCACATATGCCACGTTCATCACCCTTTGCAACGCTTTACGGTGTGGCTCTGAATTCATCAAAAAAGATAGGACATATATCATTGATGGAGTTTGAAGCAACTGCTCCACAACATTGTACTCGCTCCTCTTGATGAGCCTCAGCATCTCATCACCATCCTCTCTCAATATGCCAGACTGGCTAACTAGGATATGAGTTTTATCAGCTTTGACAACAATAGGGTCAACACCCTTCACACCAGGAACAAAATAATTTGAAGAAGAAGTCCCCATGGGACCGGCAGGACTGAGAACATCTCTCTTCACGACGTCTTCATGGGATTTCGGCTGAGCCTGGAAAACACGACCACTACGGGTCACTCCACTAACATTGGATATGCTTACAACAGAGGTTGAGGGAAACGGTACCTCCTTCCCATCTTCCAGCATAACAATATTATAACGGTACGGAACCGCTTTATCTGACTCATACGGGATAGGGCCCACTGGCTTTATCACAAGAGTTGGCACCACCTTCCTTTTGCTACCATCATACTTGATGACAACAGGATCAGGAATATTGAACACAAGAGTGATGACATTGTAGCACCTCAAATTTGCCCTCCCCATTCATGCATTGCATTTCATATTTTAGGACATTAGGCATTTGCATTTTGCATATCATATGGGAATAAGAAGGTCATCCTCCAAGGTCTTTTCAGAAGATGACAGGTTGCATGATTCAAGCCTGAGGGTCTTGTTGAATTGGTGATAAACCATCTGGGGGTTTGTGCTTCAGTTAGGGTTTCCTGGTCCTTCAAAGGTCTTGAGCATTATCTTGTTGGCAAGGGTATATTACCATCATCATGGTTCTATCATCCTCAAGGGCTTCATTATTCATGCTCAGGTTCCTTTGGATTAGGGTTTTGACCTCTGGTCAACCATAATCAGTGATATTCTTTCAACCAGGGTTTCTCAAGGAGATGAGGTATTTTTATGAGATGAAGGCCACATGATCATTATATTAAGCTTATATGAGCTAGGGTTCATTTTGAAGCAGTTTTACCAAGTGGTAGAGGCCCAAATTCATCAGTGCATTTCCAGGTCATCTAAGGACCATAAAAGTCAATTGTGCAGTCAATTGAGGGCTATGAGTTGGAGAAAATGAGTTGAGACACTTCATTCATGCTCAAAAGAGGCCTATTCATCATTTCAAACATCTATCTTGAATATTTTGAAGTCAAATCAAACATTTTCAAAAATGGAAATTGACCTGTAATTTCAAGTTTCCAAAAATGGCAAGTTTTTAGTCCACATTCAACTTAACTTTCCAACATCAAAGAAGCTTAAAATGGATTTTTGGTCAACCTGAAAGTTGAAGATCTTTATCTCCCCTTTTCAAAAAGTCCGAGATCATAAGCATCTGGTGAATGGTTGAGAAGTTATGAACAAATGATTGCAAAGTATGCTTGGAACTTCAAAGTGCCATAACTTTTGATCCAAAACTCCAAATTGAACCACTCTTTTTGCAAAGTGCTCCTTGTAACCAAGAGATTCCAAATAAATAATTGCCTTGCATGAAAGAGGATCACATGACCACTTGTTCATGCATGTACGTTTTGGAGGGAAATGCATAATTCAAAATTGGTTGATCACATGAGCCAAATACCAATCCTATCATGTTCATGAGCTGATTTTAAGTGGAATTGAACCCTAATATGGCACTGTTCACGTGTACTTTAACCATGCAAGGGTGCATTTACCAACTTTGGATCACACCTCATATTTCCTTAATTTTTCATTAGCCAAGGCCTAATCTCATTTTCAGCATGATTAGTGGGAAGTATATAAGCCTAATTGTAACAGAATTTGGAAAGAGAACACATTCTAGATCTGAAAATTTTCTTTCCCTTCATTTTTTCTCTCACTTGGATTTCAAAATTTCTTCACACAAGGCATCAATTTCTTTGCATGTCCTTGTTAATCATGGAATTCTGAGAAAGGATCATCAATTGGTTTGAAGAATTGAGCAAAGATTCGTGCACATCCAAAGCTTGAACATGAAGATGGAATTTGAAGTTTGAGCTAGATCTAAGAGGTTTCCACTGCCAATTCGTGCACAAAGCTTCATAACAAGATTGAGGAGGTTAATCTGGAGTTTGTGGAGGCTTGAACACGTGTATTTTGGTCACTGCACTTCAAGTAAGTGAAATTTCGATCTCCACTATTTGCCAATCCATGTACATAAACCTGTAGATCTTTCATTGTTGGTGATGTTGATGGTTTTAGAATAAAAAATGGATAAGTATTGAGTAAGATATGATGATTTCAAGTTTGAGTCATGGAATTTCTTTCGTTCGATCCGTGCGTATATGGAGATTTAGGCCAAATAATTGTTAGATTCGTGTTCTACGTTAAGAGATCTTTCCAACGATGTATAATATGCTGAATTCTGGAAAATTATGTTCATGAGCGCCGCCGGTCTCATCGGGGAAGACGGTGGAAACCAATGTCCTCCGCCGTCTGTAAAAGCGCCTAGGGTTTCCTTTGGCCGCGCGCGTTAACCATTGAGTCTTCAGTTCGATCCCTTGCGTGAACATTTTGAAATCCATTTAATTTCTCACTTGTGCCAAACGCTGCGTTTCGCTTATACGCTGCATGAACCTTCTTTACCTGGGTTCGATTCCCACACGCTGTGCATTTTGTTTAATTTTCATTTGAGCGCCTTTGCAACCATGGAAACTTCAGTTCGAACCTGAGCGCTTGCTTTTTTTTCTTCTGATTTCCATTTGTTTCTACATGGAGCGCACCTTGACCTAGCTGTCCTGGGTTCAACACTGGCCTCATGCATATTGCCAATTTCATTCACCTTTTTTTGTTTTCCACATTATTTCATGTTTTTTTCAATATTATTTCATCAACTTCTAAAATTCACTAAAAATAGTAGGATTATCCAATTTAATTCAAATTTTTTTCCACATGTTCATTTAAATGTCTAGTTTTTTTTAGCATTCATTTCCTGATTTTTGTGCCTCTGGATTTTCAACTGTGCTTGTTATTTGAACATGATGCCATGATGACATGTTGTGATAATTGTTTTGTGAAATGCTCATCCTTAATCCAATTGCCTTGAAATTTGACATGCTTATTCATAACATGTGACATGATCTTTTGGCTTTTGTTTGGAATTTTTATCATTTTCCATCACTATTTTGGACACATGAACATTTGGTGTGACAATTTGTGTCACATATTTGATGTTGCATTTGTACATTTTCATTCACACACCAATTGAGCTTACATTGGTATGGTGCTTGTTCATAACATGTTGAGCTTACATAACAATTTTCATGATCATTGGATTCATTTCTGTTTTAATGTGGATTTTCTATGTTTGATATCCAATTGTGATCACATTGTTTGCCTTTGCCTTATCTTGTTCATTTGAAGGCTTTGCCTTATGATTTGGCTTTAGTCCTTTTAAAGCTTTCTTCTTGTTTGATTGAACATGCTTCATGTGAAATCTTGACTTCTGTTTTGGTCATTTGCCTTGCCTTTGACCCTAGTCTTTGTACTAGTGGTTTGTACTCACCAATTGTGCTTCATGTTTCAGGTTTGAGCATTTAGCTTTGATGATTGTTGTGGCCTCATTATTTGAGATGCCATTTGCTTTGATCACTAACTCTTGTTGTGTTGTAGGTCCATTGATGGGATGAACTCACTTGAGTGCTTGCATTTGTGACTTACATTGTGTACATATTGGAAAGTTACACTGTTGACTGTTGATTTGTTTGAATACAATATTAACTGCTTGGCTTTTGTACAGGTACATTAGTCGCTTTGAGCTCTTGCTTGAGCTTTGCTTTGGTTTGTGGTTGATATACCACCTAGGTAATCACTCTCTAACTCCATGTAGTCTGGAAGTCCTGCCACCTTTTTGGCAGGCATTTGGCTGAAGTCCTCCTTAAGAGGCAATGATTGTGCTTGTTTACTTTTGTGCTAAAGACCTCCTTGTTGATGCATGTTACTTGTTAAGTCCTCCTAAGTGAAGAGGCAATTGACAGAAAGAAGGGATTAGCAATCAATCCCCTGTTATTCATTGAGTCGTTCATTATGCTCGCACCACGTGCTGATGCTCTTGAACATAACCCAAGATCTTGTATAGAGTCAGTCAAGTGGAATAGGGTCCCCACACTTCCCTTGATTTGAGCTCGCCCAGGCCAGGGTTAAGAGCATGAGGTCTTATCCTCATTTCCTCTCATCAACTTCACCCTAACTCTCAATGTGAGTGGTTAAGAGCTTCAGAGCACCCCTACAGTTTTGGCTTGTTTATCGAGGTTGATATGACCCCTTGACTAAAGCCCAACCAACTTGTTTGAGCCTCTTGTTTGCATATATAGTGTGTTGTTTGATTGCTTGATTGGCTATCTGTTTCCTATTTTGTTTGAGGAGTTAGATGTAAGACCATTTATTGGCTTTCTGTTTCCCATTTGTTTTTGGAGTTGGATGTAAGCCCATTGATTGGCATTCCACTTCCAGTTTTTGTTGTTCTCTTGTGAGACTTGCTTATCGTCTTCCCATAGGATTGCTGGACTTCGTATAGTCTCTCATTTGCATGTCAATTAAGGTAGCACGGTTCCTTCATCTAGGACTTCCTTTCTTGCATGAGCATTCCTAAAACACAGACAAATTTTATCTTCTTTTAAGGACACGTTAACTTCTTCTACTACAGGCGAGTAAGTCTCCCAAGGTCGAGCATCCGGTAGATTGCGTAGTGACGTTGTTCACCTAAAAAACTCAAAACAAGCAGAAATAGTTTAGCCGAACTACGGTAACTCTGATTCTCATGTTCAGATGAGATACGTAGGCACGAGACGCGATGTCTTGCCGAGTTTGACTGACGACTAACATTAATCCTTGCTGGTTTTCGCCCTCGTTGCGATTCTTTTCTCTCGCCCTTATTGCGATTGAGACCTTCCTTTTCTCTTGCCCTAGTTGCAATCGAGACCCTTCTTCTTTTCGTGTGTGTTTGTTAGGAGTTGGATGTAAGTCCATTTATTGGCATTCTATTTCCTGTTTGTGTTTGTTTGTTAGGAGTTGGATGTAAGTCCATTTATTGGCATTCTGTTTCCTGTTTGCGTGTGTTTGTTTGGAGTCGGATGTAAGTCCATTTATTGGCATTTCGTTTCCTGTTGGGTGTTTTGTTTGCCGTCTCAGCATCTCTTTTCAGTGTTTTGTTTCGGCGTGTGTTAGCCGAGCTACGAGTGCTCTGATTCTTACTCTGGTTAGAGAAGATACGTATGCATAGGATGTGATGTCCTAGAGAGCACGTTCCCCATTTCCCCGAACTATGTTGACTCTGATGTTTGTTTCTGACAAACTACGTAGGCCTAGGATGCGACATCCTGCTGAGTCCCTTTCCTCCATCTTCTTTCACCTGTGTCTTATTCCAGTTTGGTGCAGTTTTTGAGCAGTTTGTTAGCAACCTTATTCTTTTCTTTTGAGCATGGATCCCGTCGAGTACGACGGACGTGAGGGGTGCTAATACCTTCCCCTTGCATAACCGACTCCCATACCTTGCAATCTCTGGTCGTAAGACCATTCCTTTCCCTGTTTCAGGTTTACTTCGAGCGTTTCCTTTCCCTCCTTTGGGATGAATAACGCACGGTGGCGGCTCTGTGTCTTTTCCCGCCGGTTGTTTTTCGCGATGCAACAGCTGGCGACACTGCTGGGGACATTGTTGACCTCTTGCTGGTCCATCTTCCCTAAGCGAGTCAATCCTAGCGCTCTCTAGGATAGTTTTGGTTGCTTTTGCTGTTTTACTTATTGCATTTCTGATCATTACACCGTGATTGTATATATTTGCATATATGTTTGCATGCATCATATTATCATTGTGCTGGATCCTGTACAGGTGGTTCCTCTGATTTGGGGTGGGTGTTCTGAGTGGGGCTAAAACCCAGGCCCGAGTATACACCTAGGATTAGCGTGGTCTCATGTTTCCTCACATGTTGTACGAAATGATGTTACGATATGACATACCACAGCCGGACGAGGTTCTTTTGAGAGAGTCCTTCTGTTTGGAGTATTCCACTTAGGTTGGATTATCTTTTTTTGAGCTGTTGACTTCGGTGACCGTTCTTTCTCGGATCTTTGGTTTAGATGATCTCATGAGAGCTACAACGGCACACCCGAAAGGGCGAACCCGTTGAGTATCTTGCCCGATTGTCGAGACCATTATCCTCCTTAGGATGACCTCATTAGAATTCACCTATGAGTTTGCCAGTGATTCTGTGATGGTGACTTTGGTACAGTTGGATTTATGGATTTATTCCCGGCATGCCGGAGTGCCGTCCGTGGTATTTATCAGCGGGTTCCGTTTATTTCGGATCCCCGGGTTGAGTTTGAAGGTACTTGTTCAGAGGATCTTGTGGCTATCTGTCTAGTGATTGTCTTGTGATGATGGTGGTATATCCTCTGTTCCGTTTATTTCGGAACTCCCCAAGTTGGATTTGTGGTTACTTGGTCCCTCAAATGGCTGTGATCAGTTCAGAGACCGGAACTTCCGTACAGTTGGTGTTCAGAGGACTTGGAGGATGGCACAGTGACTTGCATTCATGCATCTGCATCATTCCCATTTTGCATTCATCCGCATCTAACTCATGTCTATCCATACTCAGGGTACATTCTCGATTGGGACTCTGGTTGAGAGACATCCTGATGTCAGAATGTTATTGTCAAATTATTATCCGTCTCGATGAAGCCAGAATCAAAAGACAGAGTGTTCCTCATACGGATAAACATTGCATTCATGTGAGTCACATTAACTTGTCTTTTGTTTTACAGGTGTCAGTATCTAACATGTTTGATTGACCTAGGAATCACTACTCGCGCACGTCGAGTCATTCCTCTGCACATAGCCCGACCGCACAGATACCCTACCAGACGCAACAAACCCAGGATGATGAATCCACCCAACGCAGACATTCTCGAGCTGAAAGAGAAGGTGAGTGAATTGATCACCGTCATGCAAGTGTTCGCCTCGGGACAGAAGGCAATCGCTGAGAGGGTGGAGAGGATTGAAAGCTGGCTGAGAATGGGGAAAATACAGGGAAATGCTCCGTCGTCTAGAGTAAAGAAACCCTTTGGTAATGGTCAGCACAAGAAGGAGGGTGAATCGAGCGATGTATATGCCCGAAGGGAACACGGTAGGGATCGTTACCACCCGTATGCTGCTACAGCAACGATTCCTGCTGGTAATCAGTCTGTACAACAGCAACAGCAGCCACCTCAACAGAGAACGCAGAGAGCTAGGTGCCAAGTGGGAAGAGGGACGACAGATCGTCAGTTTGATAGGCCACCCGTGACGTATGCCTTTCTATTTAAAAAATTGAAGGATCAAGGGTTGGTTCAGCCGAGGGCGTTGGCTCCATCAAGACTAGATCAAGGGTCTGTAAGTCACGATGAGAACGCCAAGTGCGAGTTCCATTCTGGGGCACCCGGACATCACATTGAGGGTTATAGAGCTTTTAAGCATGTCGTTCAAGATTTAGTGGATTCTAAAGCCATCATATTTGCACCGACGCCGAATGTTGATGCTAACCCCATGCCGATGCATGGTCCTGTGGGGGTGAACGTGATGTCAAAGGATAAGAGAAAAATAGAGGTGACGAATGTGGATCAATTGAGGACTCCAATGTCTGTGGTCCAGAGACATCTGATGAAGAGTGGAGTTTTCCCTGGTTGTGATAATTGTTGTGCGGTTGTCGCTACAAATAGGTGTGTAATGATTAGGGAGACGATTCAGAGAATGATGGAGGTGGAAATGGACGGTGAAATATGTGAAACATCATGTCAGGCATTTGAAACCGTCAAGGTGGAGAATGCCATTTCTGCTGAGAAAGAGAAGAAGCCGTCCATTACTTCTTACAAACAGGCCATGGAGGTGGTGAAGAATGGAGAAGCCCAAGGTTGGGGAAGAATGATAGACATTGCGGTGAAAGCAGATAGGTTCGGGGTTGGCTATCAGTCGGGCCAAGGCTCGTCGGGGCAGAATAGAGGACGTCGTCAATCGTTCACGTTCACCAGTGTTGGAATGCTAGATCCAGATCGCGTCTGTGCGAAGGGTGAAAAGATTGACAATGACTGCGAGCTCGAATCGTGGATAAAATCGTGCGTACCAGAGATGGAGATCCAGAACTGGAAGGCCTAAAAGATCATCATTGTCACTCTACGTGAAGAGTAATATTTCTGTTTTTCAATTCTGTTTGCATGAAAGCCATACGTTTTGCCCGAAACATAATGGTCCATTGTAAGGGCCACCTCATGTGTTTCATTTTGCAACATTTTGCATCAAAAATAAATGGACGTTTTTGTATTAAAAGCGGTGTTCCCTGTTTTTCATTTCTTTTTGCAGTTTAAAAAAAATAAAAATGGCAATGTTTGTTTTCATTTTTCTTCCTTTTGATCGGTCTCGTCCCGACTCCAAAGCAATGCATGAATCAACATTCATGCAGATGCGATCATTCTCCGGATCTCATTGATAACAATCCTGTTACACCCTCATATGGCTTCGACAATCCAATCCATCATGCCGAAGAAGAAGGCGAAGAAGATTGTGAGCTACTGGAATTAGCCAGGTTGTTGAAACAAGAGGAGAAGGTGATTCAACAGCACGAGGAGCGAGTTGAGATTGTCAATTCGGGCACCGAGGAGGTCAGAAAGGAAGTGAAAGTTGGGGCCGCTTCAGAGGAAAATGTCAAGAGCAAAATGGTAGCCCTGTTGAAAGAGTATGTTGATATCCTAGCCTGGTCTTATCAAGATATGCCAGGGTGGAATATCGATATTGTTGTGCACAAGCTACCATTGAGAGAAGACTGTCCTCCAGTGAAGCAGAAGTTGCGGTGCCAGAGAAAGATGGAAAGGTGAGAATGTGTGTGGATTACCAGGATTTGAACAGAGCAAGCCCGAAAGATGATTTCCCATTACATCACGTCGATGTGTTGGTAGATAATACAACTCAAATCTCGGTGTTTTCCTTCATGGATGGCTTCTCTGGCTATAATCAAATTAAAATGTCGCCAGATGATATGGAGAAAACAATGTCCATCACACCATGGGGCACCTTTTTTGTTATAAGGTGATGCCATTCGGTCTCAAGAACGCCGGTGCCGTGTATCAGAGAGCTATGGTAACTTTGTTTCATGATATGATTCATCATGAAAATTGAATGCTACGTTGATGACATGATAGCAAAGTCCCAAACTGAAGAGGGGCATTTGGTAGACTTGACCAAGATGTTTGACCGGTTGAGACAATTCAGATTGAGGTTGAATCCGAATAAGTGCACTTTCGGAGTGCGGTCTGGTAAACTGTTGAGGTTTATTGTGAGCGGAAGAGGAATCGAGGTTGATCCTGCTAAAGTGAAAGTAATACAAGAAATGCCTGAACCGAGAACAGAAAAGGGGGTTTGTGGTTTCTTAGGTAGATTGAACTGCATTTCACGGTTCATATCTCATCTAACAGCCACGTGTGAACCCATATTCAAGTTGTCGAGAAAAGATCAAACGGTCAGGTGGAATGACGATTGCCAAGTGGCATTTGAAAAAAATAAAAGAATATTTGCAGGAGCCTCCGATTCTGATGCCTCCTGTGGAGGGACGACCGTGAATCCTATACTTGACAGTCCTCGAGGGGTCTATGGGGTGTGTACTGGGGCAGCATGACGAGTCTGGTCGAAAAGAGCATGCAATTTACTACCTTAGCAAAAAGTTTACCGACTGTGAAACAAGATATTCACTGCTCGAGAAAACTTGTTGTGCTTTGGCATGGGCTGCTCGCCGACTAAGACAGTACATGTTAGTTCATACCACTTTGTTGATTTCCAAGATGGATCCGATCAAGTATATCTTTGAGAAGCCAGCATTGACCGGACGGGTTGCGAGATGGCAAATGATTTTAACTGAATACGACATCCAGTATACCTCTCAAAAGGCGATCAAGGGGAATGTATTGTCTGATTACCTCGCCCAACAACCCATTGAGGATTATCAACCAATGAAGTTTGAGTTCCCTGATGAGGACATCATGTTTCTCAAATCGAAAGATTGTGAGGAACCGATCCTGGAGGAGGGGCCTGACCCTAAATCCGAACGGATTCTGATGTTTGATGGGGCCGTCAATGTGAATGAGTTGGTGTTGTTTTGGTTACGCCGAAGTGATCCCACATTCCTTGTGTTGCCCGGCTAACGTTTAAATGCACCAACAATGTGGCAAGTACGAAGCTTGTATCCTGGGTATCGCACCTCGATGCATACATCTACTAGGGCAACACCTTTTTCGCTTGTGTATGGGATGGAAGTTGTGCTACCAGTTGAGGTCCAGATCCCATCATTGAGAGTCCTGATGGACGTGAAATTGAAAGAGACGGAGTGGGTAAGGACCCGGTATGAAAAGTTGAGCCTAGTTGAGAAAAAGAGGCTAGCAGCCATTTGTCATGGGCGGTTGTACCAGCAGCAAACGAAGCGGGCTTTTGACCGAAAGGTGCGACCTCGTGGGTATCATGTGGGAGATATGGTGTTGAAAAGGATCCTTCCTCCTCATAACGATCGTTGGGGCAAGTGGACACCCAATTATGAAGGTCCGTTCGTGGTCAATAAGGTTTTCTCTGGCGGAGCCTTGTTGTTGACGACCATGGATGGTGAGGATTTTCCATCCCCTATGAATGCGGACGCAGTTAAAAAATACTTCGTATAAGAGACCCGCTGGACAAAAAGAATAAAATAGTCACGGAAAAAAGGGGCATCCCGGTGAACCAAAAAAAAATGAATGAAAAGGTTCGGGCAAAAATTAGGGATAAAAAGAAAAAAGCTGTACACCCGGCAAGCCGAAAACCCCACAAGGGCGGCTTGGGCAAAAAAGGGTATCCCGGTGGACTGAAAACCCGAAAGGGCGGTCCAGGCAAAAGAGGGATTGAAACGAACAACTGCGTCTAGCATGATCGTTTGTACTTTGGTTAAGACACCTGGATAATCCCAGAAGGGATCGATTGGAAGCGTCTTGTTCAGAAGGCAGAAAGCACGGAGAGTCTTGAGGACATATAGGGTGTAACCGAGTTGGAACTCGATGGGATCACGGTTTCACATTGCCATTAGGATAAATTTTCCTTTTGTGCGCAATTACCTCTTTTCAGGGATTGCTTCCTGTGCTGCTCAGTTACGAGCCACCTTTTTCAATCAATAAATGCATATTCAGTCAAATAATTTTGTTTTTGTTTTCATTATCGCTTTGATTGCAAGAACATTCGTTTATTTTGATAAGAATCTTTGCATTTTGAGACATAGGGGTCCCTTCCGATGCATGTTTATAAGGTTGAAAACGCGAAATCTTATTCGGAAGTCTGAGTGACCTAAGTGTTGAAATTTTGGCACGCCTGGGGCACGTTTTATCTAACGATCTCTTTTGCAGGTGTTGTTGGTTATTTTCACTCACTTGCAGGTGGTGATATGAAGCCTTTCGACAAAAGATTCCTGTGAAGTCCAATCAAGGACGAGGGATAGAAGAACGGTGAAAAGACGGCGAAAGAATTGTGACGATCCTAGAGGGTAATCAAGAAGAGTCTTCAAAGTCTGAGGATTAGAGAGTTGGCCCGGATCTGAGGAGATTGATTGTCTCGAAGTAGAGAGAAGCCGAGAATACAAGGTGATGAATCAGAAGAGACCAGGTGAGTCGGGGAGCTCTCAAAAGCAAAAAATTGACACTGTGATTAGGTGGTGAATGTCAGTGCTCGACAAGTCGACAGGTGTTCCATGTCAATATTTCGTACCTCCCCAGCGGTTTGAGATTGTTATCTCCCCAGCGGGTTCGAGGTCGGTGTTTCCTCGACAGCAAGTCTGGAGGTTTCCATTCCCTAGCAAGTCAGAAGGTTATCCTTTCCCCAGCAACAGTGTTATTCCCCAGCAGAGTGGAGATTGGAGTGGTATCAAGTTCCTCAGCAGAGTGGCTCGTGCTGTCCCCGGACGGGGATATTTTTTATGCATTCATCATTTAGAGAAGCATAACATATTGCATCATTAATTGCGTATCATTTCCATGGTTATGGATCATTACGCTGTAAAATTCATGCATCAGCATTACAAGCATAAGCTGGTCCCAAGCCGTGGTTACCGTTCGAGAATTGGTTTAGCCGGTTGGTGAAGATGTTACTCTGAGGAGTTTAGCATCGCGACGTTGGGTCATCTAGGTCGATTTCAGAATTTGTTTCTCCAGTATGGTCGAGAGGTGGGTGTTTTCCCAACAAGTGACTCCCTAGTTGAGTTGGTTTCTCTGCCGTTCCGAGAATGTCAGATCAGTAAGTATCCTCAGCAGGATTGTTGTGTCGCCCCACAGAGTTGGAAGATCGAATCAGAGTCGTGTGCTCAGCAAAGTGATCATTTGCTTCCCAGCAGGAGTTTTCCTCCCCTTGCATCTTGCAGATTGGATCATATCCCCAGTAGAGGCGGATCATTTTTCAACATCCGTATGGCACATTTGCAGCGGTTGCTCTTGGGATCAATAGTCCCCAGAGAGATTTATTTCCTCACCCGTCCGTGAAAGGAAAGCTTGACTCCCCAGTTTAGTCCCCGGTAAGTGTCCGCCTTGTTTTGACATATGTAGATGTCATCCTTGTGATACCGGTAAGTGTCGTGTTAACACCCGGGTGTGTCCTTTCTTTTGGTATCGGCAAACATCATCTTTCGATGTCGGTAAAAATCAGCCGCTTGTTAACCATTGGTAAATGGTTGTCGTTTGAGATTCCCCAGCAGGTTCACTACCCGTAAATACCAACCATCGGTAAGTGGTTTCGTATCATAAGTGTGTCCTTCCTTGGGTGTCCGTAAACATCATCTTTCGATGTCGGTAAACGTCGAGTTTCTTCCCATTCATCGATAAATGTTTGGTCTTGTTTCACTTCTGAACATCGTCTTTCGATGTTGGTAAACGTCGAGTTTCTTCCCAGTCATCGGTAAATGTCTGGTCTTGTTTCACTTCTGAACATCGTCTTTCGATGTCGGTAAATGTCGAGTTTCTTCCCAGTCATCGGTAAATGTCTGGTCTTGTTTCACTTCTGAACATCATCTTTCGATGTCGGTAAACGTCGAGTTTCTTCCCAGTCATCGGTAAATGTCTGGTCTTGTTTCACTTCTGAACATCATCTTTCGATGTCGGTAAACGTCGAGTTTCTTCCCAGTCATCGGTAAATGTCTGGTCATGTATCCTTTCTTCCCAGTCATCGGTAAATGTCTGGTCATGTATCCTTTCTTCCCAATCATCGGTAAACGTCTGGTCATGTATCCTTTCTTTGATAAATATCAATTCCTCAGTAGAGTCGTCAGTGAACGTCTCGTCTTGTTCCAGTTGTAAACATCTTTTTCCTGTAGTGGAAGCCGCCATCGGTAAATGGGCCTCGCTTTCCTTGACATTGGAAAATACCAAATCCTGCAGTGGAAGCCGCCATCGATAAATGGGCCTCGCTTTCCTTGACATTGGAAAATATCAAACCTGCAAGGGAAGCCGCCATCGGTAAATGGGCCTCGCTTTCCTTGACATTGGAAAATATCAAATTCTGCAGTGGAATCCGCCATCGGTAAATGAGCCTCGCTTTCCTTCACCTCGTCGCCTACGGAGTGCAAATTCTACGGTTCTTTTGGTATTCAATCCCTGTTTACCTTGAAAGTCAGATAGCCGCTGCTCTCATCCGTTCAGGTTCTTAGTTAATTGAATAGGGGCAACTGTAACACCTCAAATTTGCCCTCCCCATTCATGCATTGCATTTCATATTTTAGGACATTAGGCATTTGCATTTTTCATATCATATGGTAATAAGAAGGTCATCCTCCAAGGTCTTTTCAGAAGATGACAGGTTGCATGATTCAAGCCTGAGGGTCTCATTGAATTGGTGATCAGCCATCTGGGGGGTTTGTGCTTCAGTTAGGGTTTCCTGATCCTTCAAAGGTCTTGAGCATTATCTTGTTGGCAAGGGTATATTACCATCATCATGGTTCTATCATCCTCAAGGGCTTCATTATTCATGCTCAGGTTCCTTTGAATTAGGGTTTTGACCTCTAGTCAACCATAATCAGTGATATTCTTTCAACCAGGGTTTCTCAAGGAGATGAGGTATTTTTATGAGATGAAGGCCACATGATCATTATATTGAGCTTATATGAGCTAGGGTTCATTTTGAAGCAGTTTTACCAAGTGGTAGAGGCCCAAATTCATCAGTGCATTTCCAGGTCATCTGAGGACCATAAAAGTCAACTGTGCAGTCAACTGAGGGCTATGAGTTGGAGGAAATGAGTTGAGACACTTAATTCATGCTCAAAAGAGGCCTATTTATCATTTCAAACATCTATCTTGAAGATTTTGAAGTCAAATCAAACGTTTCCAAAAATGGAAAGTGACCTGTAATTTCAAGTTTCCAAAAATGGCAAGTTTTTGGTCCACATTCAACTTAACTTTCCAACATCAAAGAAGCTCAAATGGATTTTTGGTCAACATGAAAGTTGAATATCTTTCTCTCCCCTTTTCAAAAATTCTGAGATCATGAGCATCGGATGAATGGTTGAGAAGTTATGAACAAATAATTGCAAAGTATGCTTGGAACTTCAAAGTGCCATAACTTTTGATCCAAAACTCCAAATTGAACCACTCTTGTTGCAAAGTGCTCCTTGTAAACAAGAGATTCCAAATCAATCATTGCCTTGCATGAAAGAGGATCACATGACCACTTGTTCATGCATGTACATTTTGGAGGGAAAATGCATAATTCAAAATTGGTTGATCACATGAGCCAAATACCAATCCTATCATGTTCATGAGCTGATTTTAAGTGGAATTGAACCCTAATATGGCACTGTTCACGTGTACTTTAACCATGCAAGGGTGCATTTACCAACTTTAGATCACACCTCATATTTCCTTAATTTTTCATTAGCCAAGGCCTAATCTCATTTTCAACATGATTAGTGGGAAGTATATGAGCCTAATTATAACAGAATTTGGAAAGAGAACACATTCTATATCTGAAAATTTTCTTTCCCTCCATTTTTTCTCTCACTTGGATTTCAAAATTTCTTCACACAAGGCATCAATTTCTTTGCATATCCTTGTAAATCATGGAATTCTGAGCAAGGATCATCAATTGGTTTGAAGAATTGAGCAAAGATTCGTGCACATCCAAAGCTTGAACATGAAGATGGAATTTGAAGTTTGAGCTAGATCTAAGAGGTTTCCACTACCAATTCGTGCACAAAGCTTCATAACAAGATTGAGGAGGTTGATCTGGAGTTTGTGGAGGCTTGAACACGTGTATTTTGGTCACTGCACTTCAAGTAAGTGAAATTTCGATCACCACTATTTGCCAATCCATGTACATAAACCTGTAGATCTTTCATTGCTGGTGATGCTGATGGTTTTAGAATCAAAAATGGATAAGTATTGAGTAAGATATGATGATTTCAAGTTTGAGTCATGGAATTTCTTTCGTTCGATCCGTGCGTATCATGGAGATTTAGGCCAAATAATTGTTAGATTCGTGTTCTACGTTAAGAGATCTTTCCAACGGTGTATAATATGCTGAATTCTGGAAAATTATGTTCATGAGCGACGCCGGTCTCATCGGGGAAGACGGTGGAAACCACCGTCCTCCGCCGTCTGTAAAAGCGCCTAGGGTTTCCTTTGGCCGCGCGCGTTAACCATTGAGTCTTCAGTTCGATCCCTTGCGTGAAAATTTTGAAATCCATTTAATTTCTCACTTGCGCCAAACGCTGCGTTTCGCTTATACGCTGCATGAACCTTCTTTACCTGGGTTCGATTCCCACACGCTGTGCATTTTGTTTAATTTTCATTTGAGCGCCTTTGCAACCATGGAAACCTCAGTTCGAACCTGAGCGCTTGCTTTTTTTTTCTTCTGATTTCCATTTGTTTCTACATGGAGCGCACCTTGACCTAGCTATCCTGGGTTCAACACTGGCCTCATGCATATTGCCAATTTCATTCACCTTTTTTTGTTTTCCACATTATTTCATGTTTTTTTCAATATTATTTCATCAACTTCTAAAATTCACTAAAAATAGTAGGATTATCCAATTTAATTCAAATTTTTTTCCACATGTTCATTTAAATGTCTAGTTTTTTTTAGCATTCATTTCCTGATTTTTGTGCTTCTGGATTTTCAAATGTGCTTGTTATTTGAACATGATGCCATGATGACATGTTATGCTAATTGTTTTGTGAAATGCTCATCCTTAATCCAATTTCCTTGAAATTTGACATGCTTATTCATAACATGTGACATGATCTTTTGGGTTTTGTTTGGAATTTTTATCATTTTCCATCACTGTTTTGGACACATGAACATTTGGTGTGACAATTTGTGTCACATATTTGATGTTGCATTTGTACATTTTCATTCACACACCAATTGAGCTCTTCTGAATCTAATTTTTGGTATGGTGCTGGTTCATAACATGTTGAGCTTACATAACAATTTTTATGATCATTGGATTCATTTCTGTTTTAATGTGGATTTTCTATGTTTGATGTCCAATTGTGATCACATTGTTTGCCTTTGCCTTATCTTGTTCATTTGAAGGCTTTGCCTTATGATTTGGCTTTAGTCCTTTTGAGGCTTTATTCTTGTTTGATTGAACATGCTTCATGTGAAATCTTGACTTATGTTTTGGTCATTTGCCTTGCCTTTGACCCTAGTCTTTGTACTAGTGGTTTGTACTCACCAATTGTGCTTCATGTTTCAGGTTTGAGCATTTAGCTTTGATGATTGTTGTGGCCTCATTATTTGAGATGCCATTTGCTTTGATCACTAACTCTTGTTGTGTTGTAGGTCCATTGATGTGATGAACTCACTTGAGTGCTTGCATTTGTGACTTACATTATGTACATATTGGAAAGTTACAATGTTGACTGTTGATTTGTTTGAATACAATATTAACTGCTTGGCTTTTGTACAGGTACATTAGTCGCTTTGAGCTCTTGCTTGAGCTTTGCTTTGGTTTGTGGTTGATATACCACCTAGGTAATCACTCTCTAACTCCATGTAGTTTGGAAGTCCTGCCACCTTTTTGGCAAGCATTTGGCTGAAGTCCTCCTTAAGAGGCAATGATTGTGCTTGTTTACTTTTGTGCTAAAGACCTCCTTGTTGAGGCATGTTACTTGTTAAGTCCTCCTAAGTGAAGAGGCAATTGACAGATAGAAGGGATTAGCAATCAATCCCCTGTTATTCGTTGAGTCGTTCATTATGCTCGCACCACGTGCTGATGCTCTTGAACATAACCCAAGATCTTGTATAGAGTCAGTCAAGTGGAATAGGGTCCCTCATTTTGGATCCCCACACTTCCTTTGATTTGTGCTCGCCCAGGCCAGGGTTAAGAGCATGAGGTCTTATCCTCATTTCCTCTAATCAGCTTCACCCTAACTCTCAATGTTAGTGGTTAAGAGCTTCAGAGCACCCCTACAGTTTTGGCTTGTTTGTCGAGGTTGATATGAACCCTTGACTAATGCCCAACCAACTTGTCTGAGACTCTTGTTTGCATATAAAGTCTGTTGCTTGATTGCTTGATTGGCTATCTGTTTCCTGTTTTGTTTGAGGAGTTAGATGTAAGACCATTGATTGGCTTTCTGTTTCCCATTTGTTTTTGGAGTTGGATGTAAGCCCATTGATTGGCATTCCACTTCCAGTTTTTGTTGTTCTCTTGTGAGACTTGCTTATCGTCTTACCATAGGATTTCTAGACTTCGTATAGTCTCTCGTTTGCATGTCAATTAAGGTAGCACGATTCCTTCGTCTAGGACTTCCTTTCTTGCATGAGCATTCCTAAAACACAAACAAATTTTATCTTCTCTTAAGGACACGTTAACTCCTTCTACTACAGGCGAGTAAGTCTCCCAAGGTTGAGCATCTGGTAGATTGCGTAGTGACGTTGTTCACCTAAAAAACTCAAAACAAGCAGAAATAGTTTAGCCGAACTACGGAAACTTTGATTCTCATGTTCAGATGAGATACGTAGGCACGAGACGCGATGTCTTGCCGAGTTTGACTGACGACTAACATTAATCCTTGCTGGTTTTCGCCCTCATTGCGATTCTTTTCTCTCGCCCTTGTTGCGATCGAGACCTTCCTTTTCTCTTGCCCTAGTTGCAATCGAGACCCTTCTTCTTTTCGTGTGTGTTTGTTAGGAGTTGGATGTAAGTCCATTTATTGGCATTCTATTTCCTTTTTGTGTTTGTTTGTCAGGAGTTGGATGTAAGTCCATTTATTGGCATTCTATTTCCTGTTTGCGTGTGTTTGTTTGGAGTCGGATGTAAGTCCATTTATTGGCATTCCGTTTCCTGTTGGGTGTTTTATTTGACGTCTCAGCGTCTCTTTTCAGTGTTTTGTTTCGGCGTACGTTAGCCAAGCTACGAGTGCTCTGATTCTTATTCTAGTTAGAGAAGATACGTATGCATAGGATGCGATGTCCTAGTGATCACGTTCCCCATTTCCCCGAACTACGTTGACTCTGATGTTTGTTTTTGACAAACTACGTAGGCCTAGGATGCGACATCCTGCCGAGTCCTTTTCCTCTACCTTCTTTCACCTGTGTCTTATTCCAGTTTGATGCAGATTTTGAGCAGTTTGTTAGCAACCTTATTCTTTTCTTTTGAGCGTGGATCCCGTCGAGTACGACGGGCGTGAGGGGTGCTAATACATTCCCCTTGCGTAACCGACTCTCGTACCTTGCAATCTCTGGTCGTAAGACTATTCCTTTCCCTTTTTCAGGTTTACTTCAAGCGTTTCCTTTCCCTATTTTGGGATGAATAATGCACGGTGGCGGCTCTGTGTCTTTTCCCGCCGGTTGTTTTTCGCGATGCGACAGACATCAACTTCATCCTCATTACGATTTTGAAGTATCTCAATCATCGCTTGGTCTATCATCTCTTTGATGTCTCTTCTTATCTTGCGGCATCCTCTTTCATCGACAGTGCACACATGGCATCTATCATGATCGTGCTCATAGTGACTGTGCTCACACAACAGCCTATGCATTTCCACCAGGGACTTCCTTATATCATTCACATAAAGGACCTTATATTTTCCAGGGAAACCCTGGACCATGTTGACAGCTGCATTCCCATGCTCGAGCAATGGGTTCTTCTTAACATTAGGGCCTACATCCTCAAAGAATAGTATCCCACTCCTCACAAGGTCTTGCACCTTGGTCTTCAACAGAAAATAATTCTCCACATCATGTCCGGGCGCACCGGAATGATACACACAATGAAGTTCACGCTTGTACCACCATTGAGGATTGGCTAGCATAGCAGGAGGATCGCGTGGAGTTTTCAACTTTCTATCAATCAAGGAAGGATAAAGTTCAGCATAGTTCATAGGAATCGGGTCAAAAGTCATCCTCTTCCTCTCATAGTTGTTGGTGATGTTGTTGTTATTGTTGCGAGGCTGGTAAGCCTGTTGTTGTTGATAAGATTGTTGTTGTGGTTGTTGAGCTTCTCTGAAAGCAGGTGCTATATGAGCTACCTGGTGTTGGTTGACGACGGGTCGCACTTCTTTCCTCCTCACAAAGGTCCTTCTTTTTTTATGGGAAGATACATCATGAGTCTCCCCTTCCTTCTTCCTGGAAAATCCTCCATACTTCTTTGCCGAAGAATCATCACGGGACAGACGTCCTTCGCGGACTCCCTCTTCTAGCCTCATCCCCATATTTACCATTTTGGTAAACTCCGAGGGAGCACTAGCAATCATGCGCTCATAATAGAAAGAGCTCAAAGTCTTCAGAAAGATCTTTGTCATCTCCTTCTCCTCCAAGGGTGGCACTTTCTGAGCTGCCAATTCCCTCCACCTCTGGGCGTATTCCTTGAAGGTTTCTTTAACTTTTTGGGACATCACCCTCAATTGATCTCTGTCTGGAGCCATATTCCCATTGTATTTGTACTATTTCACAAAAGCCTCTCCTAGATCATTGAAAGTGCGGATGCTTGCACTCTCTAGCCCCATATACCAATGGAGCGCAGCACCTGTCAGGCTATCCTGGAAATAGTGAATCAGTAATTGATCATTATCTGTCTGGGTCGACATCTTGCGGGCATACATCACAAGATGACTGAGTGGGCACGAGTTTCTCTTATACTTCTCAAAGTCAGGCACTTTGAATCTGACTGGGATTTTCACATTGGGCACTAAGCACAATTCAGTAGCACTCTTCCCAAACAGATCTTTGCTTCTCAGCGTTTTCAGTTTGTTGCGCAGCTCAAGGAATTGGTCCTTCATCTCATCCATCTTCTCATAAACGTCCAGGCCTTCAAATGGCTCGGAGTGATAAATGGTGTCTTCCACACGCGGCTAAATGTGCACAACGGGAGGTGGCACAGACATGACCGGGATAGATGCCGGCATAGAAGCAAAAGTGGGAGCGAAACCCTCTGGCACAAATTTGGGTGGCATTCCCCAAGGGAATCCAGCAGGAAGATTCGAAGCGAAGTGGGCGGTGGCAGCATGCACTATAGAGGTGACCACTTCAGAAATGACAGTCCTCACGGGAGGAGTTGCAGGAGTTGGAGAAGCTTGGCTCTGAGCAGCAAGAACTGACTCCATCATGGCAGTCAGTCGGGCAATCTCCTCTTTCAAATCTCGGTTCTCTTAGTCAAGATGCTCCATGATCTTCGAATGATTGGCTCGATTGTTGTACCGGTGCATTAGCTTGTCTTCAAAATGAATGAAGAGCAAAGAGTTAGACCACTATATCAAGAGCTCGGAACCAAAACCTGCTTATGCATATGATGCATGCAATGCTCGTTCATATGATTTGTTTTTTAATCGGAGGAACTTTATAAAGATCTATTTGCAAATGTTTTGAAAATACTGAACTTTTTAAGACATATGTGGAATACTCATAGCAATATAATATTTGGAAACTTTTTTTACACCAAAGAAGTAGTACAGTCTTGGTAACCAAATACAATACAAGAGAAAAGGAGAATAAACATCCTATGGAGCCCTAGAAGCAGTCGTCTAAAGCCTTCGAGATCGGAAGATACGTCGCACGAAGCCTCTTCACCTCTCTCTCATAAGTTGCTTCCATGTCGGCCTTCTCCTTGGCGAGCTGATCATATCTCTTCTTCCAAAACCTAGATGAGTGAGGTAGGAGAGAAGTAATCACATCATCGGGTTCATCAATAACCTGAAGCTCTAGAAACTCGATCATTACATCCTTATCCTTGAGCTGCTGAAGAAGATCCTCACGCTCACGAACCTAAGCACGCGAACAATCTCCGTCTCTCAACTCCTCTACTCCTTGATTAGGGAGGGTTGAAGGCCCAACCATAACCATAGGGGTAGGTCTCAGATACTCATACGGCATGCAGTACTCGAGGGCTCTCTTCCTTACCCAAGAGGTGTAAGGCTCCAAAGCAACCCAGTTCCTCGGACCAAGCTCATTCCTCCCTTACCTATGAACCTTGCGCCAGGCGCGGACCATCTTATCCTTCAGGTTTTGGGGATCTTTACCCTCTTGAAAGAATAAGCCTTCCAACGAAATGTTGTTAGGTTTATCCTTTAAGGTAAACCCAAGATGACGGCGAGCCAAAGCAGGGTTGTAGTTAATTCCACCACCTGTACCGAGAAGAGGTACATTGGAGAACTCACCACAAGAATCAATAATCTTAATGCTATCATAAACACGATTATACCAAGAGATATCATCATTAGTGAGATACATAAGTCTCGTGGACCACCGTAGACATCCCTTGTTCTCCTTGAAGGCAAGCGTCTGAGGCAAGTGCAAAATAAACCACTTGTACAACAGAGGCAGACAACATACAATGGAACCACCACCCTTTTCATTCCTCATATGCAAAGAGAAATAAGTGTCACCCAACAGAGTCGGAACAGGATTAAGAGAAGAGAAAATCCTAATAGCGTTCACATCCATGAAGTTGTCGATGTTGGGAAATAACACTAGCCCATAGATGAGGAGTACAAATATGGCTTCAAAAGCTTCCTTACTCATGGCCTTCCCAAACAAGGTAGCTTTGGCAATCAGGAAATCAGACGGGAGACCTTGAATTCCACCCTTGGTAGTCATATTGGCAACAATGTCAGATACCTCCACATGAAGCATGTCAACAATCTCTTGAGAAAACGGAATCTTCTCTAAACCACTGAACGGAAATTGGTCAAGAATAGGTATACCCACATGATAAGCGTACTCCTCTAGTGTAGGCAAAAGCTGGAAATCCGGAAAAGTGAAACTCCGATACAGAGGATCGTAAAATTGCACCAACACACTCATCAGACCCTCATCCACCTTGGTAGACAGAATAGCGAGAAGCTTCCCATGGCGAGCTTTGAACTCCAAGGGCTCTAATACATAAGATGTCAGACGCCTTAACTCTCTCAAGTCGGGTTGTCTGAAACTATACTTCTTTGTATTCCTTCTTTGCTTATCCATGTCTAAAAATTTGCAAATAGACCTTTTAAGTTCCTTGTAAAAATCTTTATTGTTATAGTCAATAAACCACTTGTAAAAATCTTTGCTTATCCATCTTTATCGGATAAAATAACTATTCGTCCTCCAAAAATATTCTCAAGAGGGACTCCTATGAGTGTAGTATCGCGTAACAATCGCATCAAGTCTTACACTTGAACGACCTTCGCACTACGTCCTAAAATAGGCCAAGATGGGCTAGGTGTCGCATCACGCGAAAAACCGGCGGGAAAACAAGAACAACAGAGCCGCCACCGTGCGTTATTTATCCCAAAAGAGGGAAAGGAAACGCTCAGAGTAAACCTAGGAAAGAACATGGTCTCGCGACCAAAGAGAATGGGTTCGGGAGTCGGTTATGCGAAGGGAAGGTATGAGCACCCCTACGCATCCGTAGTACTCTACGGGATCCACGCACAAAAGGAAGGATAAATGGTTGCTATAACACTGCTCAAACACACACACACACTGGCTGAAAGAGACATAAGAAAACTGACAGAAACTGACTCGGCAGGATATCGCATCCTGGGCCTACTTAGTCTATCAGACATAGACATCAGAGTCGAAGTGGTTCAGACTGGGGAAACGACACATGCTCGCTAGGATATCGCATCCTATGCATACGTATCTTCTCGGACGAGAGAAGAATCAGAGCATTCGTAGCTCGGCTGACACACACACAAACAAACACAGGCAAAGGCAAACGTGGAGCCTGAATGCCAATCACTGGACTTACATCAGCATCCGAACCAAAACACACACAAAGAGGCAAACGTGGAGCCTGAATGCCAATCACTGGACTTACATCAGCATCCGAACCAACCACACGCACACTGGAACCCAAATGCCACTCGATGGACTTACATCAGCTTCCAAGCACGCAACAAGACAAAACAAAGACACAGGCACCCGGAGAGATCTGCTCATCTCCTGCCTACGTACCTCATCTGGTATGAGGATCAGGGCGACGTAGTTCCCCTACAGAGGGATACAGGACTAGCCTAACCAGATAACAGAGGGAGGCACAACTAGGGAGACTACGACTCGAGCCTAGATGTTATCATGCAAATCATCCCTAAGTTAAGGTTTCTAGCTAACTTGCACAGGAAGCAAGCCTATCCTAAACATGACTTGCACAGGAAGCAAGCCACACCTACACTTAACTTGCACAGGAAGCAAGCCAAGCAAAACCTAACTTGCACAGGAAGCAAGTCTAAACTAACCCTAACTTGCACAGGAAGCAAGTCAAACAAACATACAAGCACAGGTAGCACACACTATATGCAAGCAATGGGCTCAAACAAGGTTAGGTTTTAGTCGAGGGGTCATATCAACCTCAACAAACAAACCTCTGGAACTGGGTAGATGTTGCTCTTAACCTTGACATTGAGAGCCAAGGTGAAGCAGATGAAAGGTGAGTGAAGATGAGACTTCACAGCTCTTATCCCTGGCCTGGGAGAGCTTAAGACAAGAATGTGTGGGTTCAGAAAGTGGGAACCCTTCTACACATTTGATACTGACTCAACTGTACAATTGTACAAGATCTTGGGTTTGTATCTGCAATGCATCAACACAGTGGTGTGAGCAAAACAGAAGACACACTGAATAGCAGGGGATAGGTTGCTTATCCCTTGGTTCTGCCAATTGCCTCTTCACTTAGGAGGTCTTTGACTCTGTACAAGGACAAAATTAAACATCCACAAACATTGCCTCTTAAGGAGGACTTCAGACAGTTGCCTGGCCAAGTAACAGGCCAGGTCTTCCAGACTACATGAAGATGAGAAATATACCTCAATGCAAATTGCTTATACAAGCAAAGCAAAGCAAAAGTTCACAAGGAATTGAGCAACTAAAGTACCTGAAACCAGTCAAGCACAGTTAGTATGCAAGTCAAAGTTAAATCAAAATGAAACAGATATCAACCAGTCAACACAAGCAAGTGAATGTGCAAGGCACAAGGCTCAAGGCATGTGAGCCAAGCCACCTACAAAACAAACAAGTTAGACAAAGATATTCCAGCAATCTCAATCAAAAAGAAATGGTCTCATTGGTCATTTGTTGGTCAACCTGAAAACATGAGCTCAAAGGTGAGTAACAGGACCACTAGGACAAGCCTAGGGTCAAAAAGGAATGAAAAAGTCAAAACAGCAAAGGGCAAGCATCCAAAATCATGTTCAAACAATTAAGAAACACAACCAATTGGGTTCACATTCATATCAATCACTATCATCATTTCATGAACAAATTAGGTCAAGGTATAGCAAACAGAAGCTCATAGAAGTCAACAACAAGACTTAATTCAAAAGCAATCTCAAGCATTTCCAAAAATCATTAAATAAATCATGATCAATCACAACCCACAGCATGGTAAGCATGTTAAATTTCATCTCATTTGGACAAGTGGAAGGCAGTCAATGAAAATCAGAAAGTCAAAGCAATTTTGAACATGCTCAAAGAAGTCAACCAAACATGCATCAACTTGAAAAATTCATAAATCAGAGATGGCATATGATAAATGAATGGGACTAAAACCATGGCAAAGATTAATATGTCTAGTAATCACATATAAAATTTCATGATCATCCAATAAAGTATGAGGATTTCACAAATGAAATGGGAACATGTGTCACAAAAAGTCAACATAAGACCAAACAGGGGAGAAAATCCCAAACAATTAGGAAATGCCACAAATAATTCCAAGAAAATTCACATGTAAACTAGGCACACAAGAGCTCAATCATGCAAAAATTCAATCCAATCTGAGTTCAAGAAGCATGGTAATGAAAATCATGAAGTTGGACATCAATGGTGTGACACAAATTGTCACACCCTAATTCAAAAAATCATAACTCACAAACCAGCAATGATAAATTCACAAACCCTACACCAAAATCATCATGAGTGTGTCTAGTTTAAGCAAAAAAAATTGGAAGCCATTGGATAAAGCATCATCATTTCACAAATGTTTTGGCAAAGTGTACAAAATATGCATACATGTCACAAACCCTCATACCAATTAAAATCCATTGATCACAAAATTCTGGAAAAATTATGATAAAAAAGTAGAGATCATGATGAAGATAATGCAAAAATTCCCATGAGAAATGGATTTAAAATGAATGAGTTATGATTTTTCAAAGTTTGATGATTAAAATGAAATTAAAATAAAAAAACAATGTCATTTAATGGGTCATGTGCCACGCTGATGGCAAACTTGTAAATAACCCATCCACTTAATCAAACGGCCGCGTTTTGGGCCAGGGAAGGAAATAATTTGATTGGCTCATGGGGGCTGGAACAGTAACGTCTTCATGCAAAAAACCCTAACCCAGAATCCGCAGGAAAATCCGCAGCCAGCTCATGAAGGCTGCAAGAAAATCCGCAGGAAAAACGCAGTATCATGAACAGCATGAAGATCTTCATGATCTTCATGCGCGAGATTCCCAGAAAAAATCCAACAAGCCCAGAAATGAAAATTAATGATGGCAACGTGCATATCCAACATCATCCATCAATAAAACAAACATCATTTCATCAAACAACAACAAGTTGAGCACAAATCGAAGGAATCCAAACATGAACACACAACTTCAAAACCCTCGTTCTCTCTCATTTCTCGATGGTTTTTCACGATGCAAAGCACAATACAACCAGCGTGGAAAGATCTACCTAATTCATAACATGGTTTTAGAAAAAAAAGGATTCGAAATCTTACTTATTTTTGAAGCAAATGGAGAAACAGTGATGGATTGATGTTGTAAGCTCGAAACAGCTCCCCTATGGACCTCCAAATGATGGTTGGTGAAGGTGGTTTGGCTTGAAACAACTTGCAATAGCTTTAACCAAACTCTGCCATTGATGATATTTTGGAAAAAACAGTCGTGTAGATGCTGATACAGATGGTGTGTGAAGGTTGAAACCAGCTCCAAATGATGAGTAGATGTTGTATCAAACAAAGCAAAGTTGTGTGGTTTCACTTAGTTGACAGAATTTTGAAAATGGAAGAAAATGAGAATTTTAGAGAATGAAGTTTTCTGTGATATCTTGTGGCTGCTAGGGTTTCTAAGTGACAGAAAATCATGAATATATCTGCTGTTTTGTGGTACTAATGATGGTTCATGAAAATATGGAGTAAAGTGGGTGAAAAGTGTACTTTCTTTCCAATTTTCAAGCAACTAGGTGATGGCTATGTGTACTGCATAAAAATGGGCTTGCAACAAGTCATAAACCACATTTCTGAACTATTTCAATTGGCCAAATGGTTTAAAAATGATTATTTTGAAAAGTCAAAATTCAACTCACTTGAAATTAATTAAGGCAAGTTCAAAAAGGCCATTTTGCATGGTGATGTTTTGGTGAATGAAAGTTACATTTTTGGAAAGAGGAGGTCAAATGTGACTTGTAGGAAAAAACCCCACCCAAATTGGCCAAATGGTTTGAGAGATATGGCCCTTTGAAGTTCAAGAATTTCTGAAAACGATTCGATCATAACTTGCCAACCATACATGGGAATTGAGAGTTCTTGGACTTTTTGGAAATGGGAGAACAAGATCTTCAACTTTCATGTTGGGCAAAAATTCATTTGAAGCTTGTATCATGATGTAAGTTTGAGGATCAAGACTTTCCATTTTGGGCAGGTTTCAATTACAGGTCCAGTTTCTACTTTTGGAAATTTCTGATCTGGCTTCAAATTATTCCATGATGGTGTTTGACATGATATATGAGGACTATATGGACATGAATGAGACCTCTCAAACCAATTTCCATCATCAAATCACTGATTAAATGAACAGTTGACCAACAGTTGACTTTTTAGGGTTTCTGACTGATTGTGCATGGACTGATGACTTCTGAACATCCAATCCTTGACCAAAACACTTCAAATGGATCCCCAAGTCATGTGAACATGTTGGACCAACCCTAGGGCCTTGGCTCCTTGAGAATTGTGCTTGCTTGCTTGACTGACTGATCTCCTGACCAGTTTGACCTAATTTCTTGATTGGCTTGCACTTGAGGCAAATGGAACAATGCAATGCTATGCAGTGGACCATGATATGCTATGACCTAATATGAGAATGTATGTACAATGATAGGTGCAAATTTGAGGTGTTACAGCTGCCCCTATTCAATCAGCTGGGAACCCGAATGGATGAGAGCAACGGTTGTCAGACTTTCAGGGTAAACAGGGATTGAATACCAAGAACCGTAGAAATTTGCACTCTGCCGGATATGATACAAGAAGAACCACGTCATTTACTGATGACGCCTGCAATTGACAACTTCAGAAAAGCGAAACCATTTACCGATGGTTAGAAACTGGAGACTTGATATTTACCGATATCAACTTCGGCAAGACCATTTACCGATGGCTGCTGGGAAACAACTCTGGTGTAAAAGGAAGCAAAACCATTTACCGATGGTGGCTTCAAAGAAACTTGACATTTACCGATATCAACTTCAACTCGACCATTTACCGATGGCTACTGCAATTGGGGATCTGATATTTACCGATATCGAAGAAAACGGGGCCATTTACCGATGGCGGATAAAACTGGGCATTCAATATTTACCGATATCGAAGCATACGGGGCCATTTACCGATGGCGTCTCCACTTGGGGAGGAACAAAATCTTTGTGGTGTAATCAGACAAGACGTTTACCGACGACTTCTGGGGATCTTGATTTTATCAACAAGGAAACAAAGCATGACCAGACATTTACCGATGACTGGGATGAGACTCGACGTTTACCGACATCGAAAGATGATGTTTACCGACATCAAAACAAACGACCAGACATTTACCGATGACCCGGGAACACTTTACTAAGGGAAAAACAAATATTTGCAACTGGAAACCAGATAGGACATTTACCGATGACTCTACTGGGGATTTCTAGCTAGGGATTATCAGACATTTACCGATGACTGCAGAAAAGACTCGATGTTTACTGACATCGAAAGATGATGTTTACCGACATCAAAAAATGACCAGACATTTACCGATGACTAGGGTGAGACTCGATGTTTACTGACATCAAAACAATGATGACCAGACATTTACCGATGACTGGAGAGAAAACCCGATGTTTACAGACACCGAAACCATGGTGTTTACCGACACCAAAAATGATGACCAGACATTTACCGATGACTGGGGAGAAGACTCGACGTTTACAGACACCGAAACAATGGTGTTTACCGACACCAAAAATGATGACCAGGCATTTACTGATGACTGCAGAAAAGACTCGACGTTTACAGACACCGAAACAATGGTGTTTACCGACACCAAAAATGATGACCAGACATTTACTGATGACTGGGGAGAATAACCGATGTTTACAGACACCGAAACGATGATGTTTACCGACACCAGACAAAGAAACACACGCGGGTGCTAGTATGACACTTACCGGTATCACAAGAACGACATCTTAGATATGTCAAGGCAAGGTTGACCACTTGCTGGGGGTCCCACTAGGGAGAAACAAACTTTCTGTCACCAACGGGTGAGGTAATAAACCTCTGTGGGGATATCAATCCTGAATGCTGTTAAGAGCAACTGTAGCAGACTCGCTGTGCTGATGTTGAATGAAATGATCCGCCTCTGCCGGGGATACGGTCTGGTGAGGTTAACACATGAATGCATATGTTTGAATTTTTCTATGGCGTAATGCTCCATATTGAATGGGAATGCTACGCAGTTTGAGGATGCAATGATCACTAAAAATGCAAAAAAAGCAAAAATGATGAAAAACTCCGGCTGGGGAGCCAAAACTGATCGGGTACTCCAACTCTGCGGGGAGACTCTGCAGGGAGAGCAACGACTTCTCACTCGTGTTGGAGAATAGCACTGCTGCTGGGGAAAGGTAAACTCCGCTGGGGACATCCTTCAGTCCACAGATAGGATAAATGCTGGAGATAAATTTCAATGAACATGCCTCACTCGGGGAGGAAAACGGCAAATACAGGCCTGCTGGGGATAGGCAATCCTTAGATCTGTTGGGGAATAGAAGGCACTATCCACAAACGTCTTCGCAGGGGAACATAGCTCTGATAGCTTCCAAACTTGCTTGGGGAGAATATCTGCTTGAGGAAATGTCCTCACAGATGCCAATCTGAAAAACAGCACAATAAAATGCCCCAGGGGATACATGGACAAGATACGCTCAAGTGTCCTCAACATTCAAAATGATTTTCAAATGCTTCATCATCCTGCAAGCTATTGTTTAGCCTTCATGTTCTTATATGCAATGCTTATCAAAAATTCGGACATTTTTGCAAACAAAACAGTCAAAATAAAAACAAAAGAGCCATTTATCTGAATAACGACTTTTTATTGATTGAAAATGTGCCTGAAAAGGCAAATACATTGGGAAGCAATTCCTAGAAAGAGGTAATTGCGCGCAAAAGGAAAAATCTATCCTAATGGCAACGTGAACACGGCGTCCACTATTTCCCAATTCTGTTATAACTCACAGATCATCAGTTTTCCTCCCAACTCCTTGCTTTCTGAGAAGAATGACTGGACGGATCACATCTTTCGAGATGGCAGACGACAAAGCTCGATGAAGTATAGACAACTCAGACTGTAGTCTTCGCTTTAATCCCTCTTTTGGCTGGATCGCCCTTTCGGGTTTTCAATCCACCGGGATACCCATTTTTGCCTAAGCCGCCCTTGCGGGTTTTCGACTTACCGGGTGTACAAATTCTTTTCATTTTATCCCTAATTTTTGCCCGAACCTTTTCTTTCTATTTTTTGGTTCGCCGGGATGCCCATTTTTTTTTGTCTGGACTCTTTTTCTTTTTGTCCAGCGGGTCAATTTATGCGAAGTATTTTTTGACTACATCTGAGTTAACAGGAGACGGAAAATCTTCACCATCCATAGTTGTAAGCATCAAGGCTCCACCGGAGAATACCTTTTTCACCACATATGGACCTTCATAATTAGGAGTCCACTTACCCCTGTTATCTGTACCGGGAGGGAGGATCCTCTTCAAAACTAGATCACCGATCTGATAGCTTCGAGGACGCACTTTCTGATCAAAGGCTCGCTTCATCCTTCGCTGATACAACTGTCCATGGCATACAGCTACTAGCCGTCTCTCTTCGATAAGGCTTAACTCGTTAAACCTTGTTCGAATCCACTCGGCTTCGTCCAGCTTGACATCCAATAAAACTCTCAGAGAAGGAATCTCCACTTCAACAGGTAGGACAGCTTCCATACCATACACAAGGGAGTAAGGGGTTGCCCCGGTCGACGTACGGACTGAGGTACGGTACCCATGCAAAGCGAAAGGCAGCATCTCATGCCAATCCTTGTACGTAACGACCATCTTCTGCACAATCTTCTTGATATTCTTGTTCGCCGCTTCTACAGCACCATTCATCTTCGGTCTGTAAGGAGAAGAATTGTGATGTTCAATCTTGAAATCTTTACAAAGCTCTTTCATCATCTTGTTATTGAGATTCGAACCATTGTCAGTGATGATTCTCTCCGGAACTCCATAACGACAGATGATTTCTTTCTTGATGAACCGGGTAACCACTTGTTTGGTAACGTTAGCATAGGAAGCTGCTTCCACCCATTTGGTGAAATAGTCAATCGCAACCAAGATGAAGCGATGTCCATTCGAAGCAGTGGGCTCAATCTTCCCAATCATATCAATGCCCCACATGGCAAATGGCCAAGGCGAATTCATGACATTCAGAGGGCTTAGTGGTACATGCACCTTATCAGCATAGATTTGACACTTATGGCACTTCCGAGCATACTTGAAACAATCGGATTCCATAGTCATCCAGTAATAACCCGCTCTCAACAATTTCTTAGCCATTGCATGTTCGCCGGCATGAGTACCGAAGGAGCCTTCATGAACTTCCTGCATTAACATGTCCGCCTCGGGTCTGTCCACGCATCTGAGCAAGACCATGTCAAAGTTTCTCTTATACAACACATCATCCTGATTCAAATAGAAGCTTCCAGCTAGCCTTCTCAGGGTTTTCTTGTCATTCTTCGACGCACCTTCAGGATACTCCTGAGTCTTGAGGAAGTTCTTGATGTCATAATACCACGGCTTCTCATCAATCACAATAGACTCGGCTGCAAACACATACGCAGGCCTCTCGAGTCGATTCACCGCAACATGTGGCACATGATTCCACCAATGAACTTTGATCATAGACGACAAAGTAGCCAAGGCATCGGCCATTTGATTCTCATCCCGGGGGACATGATACAACTTCACCTTCTTGAAGAACGTCAGTATTCTTCTGGTGTAATCTCTATACGGAATCAAATGCGGCTGATTCGTATTCCAATTTCCATTGACTTGATTGACCACTAGAGCGGAATCTCCAAATATATCAAGAGTTTTGATCCTCAGATCAATGGCTTCTTCTATCCCCATGATACAAGCCTCATACTCAGCTTCGTTGTTGGTGACGTCAAACGTCAATCTGGCAGAAAAAGGTATATGAGCACCTTTAGGATTGATCAATACTGCCCCAACACCGTTACCATTCATATTCACAGCCCCATCAAACATCAGTGTCCATTTGTCATCCGGATCCGGTCCTTCCTCGACAAGAGGCTCTTCGCAATCTTTCATCTTCAGATACATGATGTCTTCATCAGGGAATTCAAACATCATAGGCTGATAATCTTCAATCGGTTGCTCGGCGAGGTAGTCTGACAGAATACTACCTTTGATGGCCTTTTGTGACGTGTACTGAATATCATATTCTGTTAGAATCATCTGCCAACGAGCAACGCGCCCGGTGAGAGCCGGTTTCTCAAAGATGTACTTCACTGGATCCATCTTAGAAATCAATAAGGTAGTATGGTTCAACATATACTGCCTCAGTCGGCGAGCAGCCCAGGCCAAAGCACAGCAAGTTTTCTCGAGCAGTGAATATCTTGTTTCACAGTCGGTAAACTTTTTGCTAAGGTAGTATATGGCATGCTCTTTTCGACCAGACTCGTCATGCTGTCCCAATACACACCCCATCGAGTTCTCAGTCACTGACAGGTACATTATCAGAGGTCTCCCTGGAACTGGAGGTATAAGGATTGGAGGTTTCTGTAAATACTCTTTTATCTTATCAAAAGCTTTCTGACAGTCATCATTCCACTTGATCGCTTGATTCTTTCTTAGCAATTTGAAAATTGGTTCACATGTGGCAGTTAGGTGAGATATGAACCTTGCAATGTAGTTCAACCTCCCTAAAAACCCACGGACTTGCTTCTCCGTTTTTGGTTCAGGCATCTCTTGAATAGCTTTGACTTTTGCTGGATCAACCTCAATCCCTTTCTCACTGACAATGAAGCCTAAAAGCTTCCCTGATCACACCCCAAACGTACACTTGTTCGGATTCAACCTCAGCTTGAACTTTCTCAACCGATCAAACAGCTTCTGCAAATTAACCAGGTGCTCCTCTTCTGTCTGCGACTTCGCAATCATATCATCTACGTACACTTCAATTTCTTTGTGCATCATGTCATGAAAAGAGTCGTCATTGCCCTCTGATAGGTAGCACCAGCATTCTTTAGCCCAAATGGCATCACCTTATAGCAGAACGTGCCCCAAGGTGTAATGAATGTCGTCTTTTCCATGTCCTCTGGCGCCATCTTGATCTGATTATATCCAGAGAAACCATCCATGAAAGAGAATACCGAGGATTGAGCCGTATTATCAACCAATACATCAATGTGAGGTAATGGGAAATCATCTTTCGGACTCGCTCTATTCAAATCCCGGTAATCGACACACATTCTGACTTTACCATCCTTCTTCGGCACAGGAACGATGTTGGCCACCCATGGGGGATAACTCGTAACAGCCAAAAAACCTGCATCCCACTGCTTCTGAACCTCTTCCTTGATCTTAGTTGCCATATCAGGACTCGTTCTACGAAGCTTCTGCTTGACCGAAGGACATCCTTCTCTAAGAGGTAATCGATGCACCACAATGTCTGTATCTAAACCAGGCATATCTTGATATGACCAGGCGAATATCTCCACATATTCTCTCAGCATCTCAATCAGCCTCCTCTTGACAGAGTCCTCTAAAGCAGCCCCAATCTTGATTTCTCTTTTGGCGTCCTCAGTACCCAAATTAACAACCTCCAACTCCTCCTGATGAGGTTGGATGACCCTTTCCTCCTGCTTCAGCAATCTGACCAATTCTGCAGGGAGTTCACAGTCTTCCTCACTCTCCTCTTCAGCTTGGTAGATGGGATTGTCGAAATCATACTGAGCCATAACAGAACTGTTCATAGTGAATGCCATAAGATCGCTTCTGCATGTTTAATGCTTTGTTTTAGAAAAAGAGTTCAATAAAGTCACAAAAAACAAAAACATTGCCATTTTTATTGTTTTTGAAAAAGGATGAAAACAAAAAATAGAAAGACAGGGATCACAAAGTTTGATTTCAAAAAATGTCCTTCATTAATGATAATCATTAAAACATGATGAGGCCCTACAATGAATCACTACGCCTTGGGCAGATCGTAGGATTTTCATGCAAAATGACAAAACAACAGAAAATTACTCTGTCAGAAGAGTAACTTGAACCACTTCTTCAGCCGTCCAGTTGTTGATAGACCCCCCTGGTGCACACGGGCGAACCCAGTTGTCCAAATCACAATCACTGTCACAGTCTTCACTACCGGTTGCAGAGACGTCGCCATGATTCATCAGCCCAGCGCTGGTAAAGGTACTCGGACCCGCTTGACCATTCTGCTCTGCTTGGAGAGGCTCATAACCAACGCCAAATTTGTCTTCTTTGACAGGCAAGTCCACCATCTTGCCCCAGCCTTCAGCTTTGCCAGAATCAACAACCTCCTTAGCCTGCTTGTAAGAAGTAATTGAAGCACCTGGCTTCCTCTGCTCAGCGTACGCCACTTTCTCAAGAGCCACAGTCTCAAACGCCTGGCATAAGGTTTCGTGGATCTCGCCATCCACCTCAACATACTTGAACGAGGATAGATGACTCACCAGAATCTCTTCTTCACCGCACACAGTCACAATCTGACCGTTCCAGACATACTTGAGTTTTTGATGGAGAGTCGACGAGACTGCCCCTGCTGCATGAATCCATGGACGCCCCAATAAACAACTATAGGCGGGCTGGATGTCCATAACATAGAAGATGATATCGAATACCTCAGGACCTATCTTCACAGGCAAGGTAACTTCCCCACACACAGAACGTTTGGATCCGTCGAAAGCACGAACGATCAGGTCACTGGGAGTAAGCACAAACCCTTCCACATCAATCTTCTTCAGAATCTGCTTAGGCAGCACATTCAGCGACGACCCGGTGTCTACCAATACGTGAGACAACACTGCCCCCTTGCACTCCATGGTGATGTGCAAGGCTTTGTTATGGTTCCGCCCTTCAGGCGGTAAGTCCAGGTTGGTGAATCCTACACCATGCCTGGTGCTCACATTGGCCATCACACCCTCCAGTTGATTGACAGAAATCTCCTGAGGCACGTAAGCCAGATTCAACATCTTCAGCAAGGCATTACGGTGTGCCTCAGAGCACAACAACAGTGAAAGTATAGAAATCTTGGACGGAGTTTGATTCAACTGATCTACAATCTTGTAGTCACTCTTCTTGATTATCTTCATAAACTCCTCCACGTCCTTCTCAAATGTCCCCTCGGGCGCTTCCTTCTGGACAGGTTCTTCCTCAACCACAGCTTGCTTACCCTTTGCTTTGGCGAGAGCCTCAGCATTATTGTCCCTCAAAGGCTGCGGTGCGAACAGACGACCGCTTCTGGTAAAACCTCCTGGACCCCCTACATTATCCACAGCCGGACCAACAGTTGCAGGAACTCTATTCGGTAAACCAATTGTCACTGGAGCTTGATTCACTGGTCTCGTCTGACTTTCAGCCCTTCTGTTACTGCGGTAAGCATTATCATACTTCCACGGCACGGCTCTACTATTCTCAACAGCCCTTCTTCCAGACGCGGCGATAGTAGTTGGAGCACTGATGGTTACAGGCACGGAAATGGTAACTGGGGTACCATTTGTTGCAGGTGCACTAACGACCCTTTGTCCACGTCTTCAGACGGTTTAAAGTAAATGGTGATAGTTGACACTGTTCCACGATCTTTTACAGCCCTACTGAATTGCAAACAACCCTCATCCATCATACCCTGGATACCGGCCCTTAACTGGTCGCAACCATTCTCAGATTCTGCACAGCCCAACAATCCTCATCACAGCCCGAGTAGACACCCCATTCAGCAGACGGCCCTTCACAACTAGCAGAGAAGTCTGAACATCATCAACATTAACAACCAGATCTTCAGCTTCTTTCCCCTCAATATTGTTCACTCTATGCCCACCATGCTGAGGCATAGGGTTGTTTACGACGTTAGGCACTGGAGCGAAGTTGATCGCCTTGGCATCGATCAAATCTTGGACCTTGTGCTGGAGAGCCCGACACTTCTCAGTATGATGCCCTGGTGCCCCAGAGTGAAAGTCACAACGGACGTTGGCGTCGTACCCAGGAGGCAATACTGTAGGCGGAGCCATTGTACGCAACTCAACCATCCCCAACCTGAGTAGTTCGGGCAGCAGTTCGGCGTACGACATGGGTAGCGAATCAAAACGTCGATCAGGCATCCTTTGTCTGGGCTGATACGGACGTTGTTGTTGTTGTTGTTGTTGCGGTTGTTGAACTCTTTGTTGTTGTTGTTGACGAGGTTGAGGTGCCGGAATGGTCACTGCAGCAACCTGACAGCGTTGACTTCTGTTCTGATCTCTGCGGTGTTGAACAGCATTAGTTTCACCCTCTCTTCGACGAGGTGCCCCAGCAAATGGCTTCTTAGAAGAAGAGGAACCAGCATCTTGGATCTTCCCAGTTTTAATCAAGCTCTCAGTCCTCTCTCCACAAATGACAACATCAGAAAAACTACCGAATGGGCAGCTCCCCATCCGGTCCATAAACACACCCTGAAGAGTACCGATAAACATATCTGTCAACTCCCTCTCCAGCATAGGGGGTTGAACTCTAGCAGCCAGTTCACGCCACCTCTGGGCGTACTCCTTGAAGCTCTCATTGGATTTCTGACAAAGACTCTGCAGCTGAGTCCGGCTCGGTGCCATGTCCATGTTGTGTTTGTATTGCCTCAAAAAGGCCTCACCCAGATCCCTCCAGCATCGGATAGAATCTCTCTTCAATTCCATGTACCAGTCCAAAGAAGCCCCAGATAGACTATCTTAGAAAAAATACATCCACATCTTTTCATCATCGGTATACGCAGAGATTTTTCGATAATAAGCCTGCACATGGGTGCGAGGGCAAGAAGTACCGTTGTATTTATCGAAGGACGGTGCTTTGAACTTGTAAGGGATTCTCAAACCTTCCACCCCATATTGGTAACATCAAAACCGAGAGAATTCTGACATTCCATAGCTCTAATTTTCTCAGCAAGGGCATCAACTTTACGATCCCTCTCATCAACCCTTCCCAGAACGTCTTCGTCTTCACTGAGCAGAGTGAACATATCCTCTTGTCTGTCAACAATCGGAGCAGGATTACGGGCCGGGGCACGGACTGCTCTGGCATTAGCGGCATCTGGAGCAATAGGTTGACCGTTGATTCGAATACCCCCCAACTCATCACCTAGCATAGTTGTTGATGGGTACAGCAGCAGCAACATTATTATCATTGACCGGGCCTCCCTCTGGCGGAGCATGGTTGACCGGTGGAATTGCAGCCTCTTGTCTCTGAACCATGGCTCGAAGTTCTTCTTGACCTTGTGCAACCCCTTGCATCATATTCATAAACTGGGCCATGTTAGCCTTCATCTCAGCCAACTCTGCTTGAACTTGATCCATACCTCTCTGTTGATTCAGTCTTGTTGAGTAGCGGTGCGGACGTTGATCAGCTATCCTGCCTGAACAGGAACCAAGAGTGAGAAGTCACGACCAAGAACACCTGTTATGCAAAATGATATGAGTATGGTGCTAATGATGCGTATGATGCACATGATATGTTCATTCCTCAGGCATTCAAAGAGCCTGAGTCATCCTCAAAAGATGGCAACCTGCAGCAAGAACAACACAGAAGCACAGAAACAACATACACAAGAGTGATGAGTACAAGGTGAAACCAACAACCTCATCTATATGAGTAACAGGATCATACAACAAAGTCGACAAAGAAAATCCAAACAATCGGAGTACAACAATGAATCCCATCCAACAAGCCTGGAGGTGATTCTCAACATACATATCAAAGATACAAGCTAAGACAAACGGCCTCCCGGAATGAGAGTCTTCAAGTACTGACACTGGTCTATCAACAGGTCACATTCTGAACATTCTGGCAAAAGAGTGATCTTCTCCTTCAGTTGTCGTCTAAGCTCTACCACTTCTCCTCCAAGGTGGTTCTCTGATGCCTGTCTCAAGTCTACTTCCTTCTTCAACTGGATGTCTTTATCTCTGAGTTGCTTCTCCAAGTCTCTGATCTTCTTCTGATAGCTGGCCTCAACCCTCTGCAGCCTCAAGCACTCCGGTGTTCTGCATCTAACATGCTCTCCATCTCCTCGTAGGATCTCTTCTTGCTTCTCAGTCTGCTAGCATCTTCTTCTCGCACTCCTCTGAGTTGATGAGCCAAGTTCAACCTATCAGCTTTGGCTTTGTACAGCTCCATCTGGGTATCTTGCTCCTTCTCTCTCAAACGGCGATTCTCCATCAGGGCTTGCTTGTAGTGCTCCGCAGGCACACTCTCAGCAAGGATCAAAGGTGGTTGCTCCTGCAACGGCTCCATCCTATCGTAGGGTAACAACAAAGTTTCTACTCTCTCCTTGACCCAATCAGTGTAATCGGGCATAGCAACGGCAAACTTCTTCCCTAAGACAGATCCATCCTTCACACCAATAGACTTCCAAGCTCTCCCTATCTGCTCCAATCTAGCCGGGTCACTCTGCTTCTCAAAATACACACTTTCAGCTACCTCAGCCTCAAGTGGTCTTCCCTTCATCACAAACCCCAACTGGCGAAGAGAAAGAACCGGGTTGTAATTGATGCAACCCCTAGTCCCTATGAGTGGCACATTACGGAATCCTCCACAGCTCATAATGACGTTACGCACATCCATCCGGTAAGATTGCCATCTGATATCATAGGAGGTAAGAGACATAACCCTCTGAGTCCACTTATGCGTGCTCTGAGCATCCACAAAAGGTCCACTGACTGGCAGAAGAGACAAGAACCATCTGAGCAAAAGCGGGAGACAACACCTGATAGCCCCACCCTTACCATGCCTACTGTGAATAGCATAGTAAGTGTCAGCCAACAGAGTAGGAACTGGATTTCCTCCAATGAAAATACTGACTGCAGCATAGTCAACAAAATTGGGCATACTCGGAAACAGGACGATCCCATAGATCATGACGGCCAACTGAGCATGAAAGGCTTCCCAACTTCCCTTCTCTGCTTCTTCTCTAGCTACCCTCAACAGAAACTTCAAAGGCAATCCTACAACATCCCCACTGGACTTCCAACTATCACTGACTTCCTTGATACCCAAATGGAGAGCTCTGGCAACAACTCTGAAATCAACCTCCTTGGGCACATCCAAGAAAGGAACCTGATACCGGACCGGGACACTCAGCAGAATGGAGTACTCCTCAAGAGTAGGCGCCAACTGATAATCTTGAAAGGTGAAACAATGAAGCTCTGGGTCGTAGAACTGTAGAAGAGTCTGCAACGGCACCGGATCGACTACCATCTTCAACAGTGTCAGAATATCTCCATACTGGTCAACAAACCCCTTCTGGTTACCACTGGTCATAAGGTTGCTCAACTCAATCAGAGACGTCAAAGGTTCACGGTGAAAGCTGTAGGAACAAGTCTTCCGCTTCAACTCTGGGACTGTTGCCATCTCTATCAGTGAACAAGCTCTGGAATGTACCTGAGAAATGATATGCATGCAGGGATTAGTTTTTTTTTTTTTCTTTTTCCCCTTTCTCTTTTTTTTGTATCTTTTTTTATTGCGTTTCTTTTGAAAAATAAATATGCTATGATGCAAATGATGCAGACACGACTGGTTGGCTGGTCTCTCAGAACACAGGATCAAAGCTTCGGCTTGAACTCGGAACCACAAATTCATCTGAAACCCAAAGTCATCTGAGACCCCAAAATTCTGAACCAATAGTCACCAACAGGATCACAAGTCACCAACAAGTCACCAACAAGTCACCAACTGTACCTGTAATAATGATCATTCCCTCCCCACTCACGGGTGTCATCTAGGCCAGGGTAAGGTCGAGAGAAACGCAGCATAAATAACCTTTCGCAGAACATCATCATATACACACCCGAAGTATGTAACGATAATATCCCACCAGGGTCTGAACTGCTCGTGATATCAATGTTCCGCTAAGTGGCGCAATACCACCCGCTACCCATTAATCACTCTATTCCTAAGTATCCTAGATTTCACTCATAGCCTGGGTATTGGGCCTTTTACCTCATGTAACTCCCACCCCAACAGAGAGAAACAGACAACCAGCCAGATGAATATGAATGAATGCAAACATTAATGCACACATAAATGCAAACAATAAATAAATGAATGCAATAAATACAACAGCAAACAGCAACCAAAACCCTAACCTAGAGAGCGCTAGGAGAGACTCGCTTAGGGAAGATGGACCAGCACAGGTCAACTTCTCTAGTCCCCAGCAGAGTCGCCAGCTGTCGCATCACGCGAAAAACCGGCGGGAAAACAAGAACAACAGAGCCGCCACCGTGCGTTATTTATCCCAAAAGAGGGAAAGGAAACGCTCAGAGTAAACCTAGGAAAGAACATGGTCTCGCGACCAAAGAGAATGGGTTCGGGAGTCGGTTATGCGAAGGGAAGGTATGAGCACCCATACGCATCCGTAGTACTCTACGGGATCCACGCACAAAAGGAAGGATAAATGGTTGCTATAACACTGCTCAAACACACACACACACTGGCTGAAAGAGACACAAGAAAACTGACAGAAACTGACTCGGCAGGATATCGCATCCTGGGCCTACTTAGTCTATCAGACATAGACATCAGAGTCGAAGTGGTTCGGACTGGGGAAACGACACATGCTCGCTAGGATATCGCATCCTATGCATACGTATCTTCTCGGACGAGAGAAGAATCAGAGCATTCGTAGCTCGGCTGACACACACACAAACAAACACAGGCAAAGGCAAACGTGGAGCCTGAATGCCAATCACTGGACTTACATCAGCATCCGAACCAAAACACACACAAAGAGGCAAACGTCGAGCCTGAATGCCAATCACTGGACTTACATCAGCATCCGAACCAACCACACGCACACTGGAACCCAAATGCCACTCGATGGACTTACATCAGCTTCCAAGCACACAACAAGACAAAACAAAGACACAGGCGCCCGGAGAGATCTGTTCATCTCCTGCCTACGTACCTCATCTGGTATGAGGATCAGGGCGACGTAGTTCCCCTACAGAGGGATACAGGACTAGCCTAACCAGATAACAGAGGGAGACACAACTAGGGAGACTACGACTCGAGCCTAGATGTTATCATGCAAATCATCCCTAAGTTAAGGTTTCTAGCTAACTTGCACAGGAAGCAAGCCTATCCTAAACATGACTTGCACAGGAAGCAAGCCACACCTACACTTAACTTGCACAGGAAGCAAGCCAAGCAAAACCTAACTTGCACAGGAAGCAAGTCTAAACTAACCCTAACTTGCACAGGAAGCAAGTCAAACAAACATACAAGCACAGGTAGCACACACTATATACAAGCAATGGGCTCAAACAAGGTTAGGTTTTAGTCGAGGGGTCATATCAACCTCAACAAACAAACCTCTGGAACTGGGTAGATGTTGCTCTTAACCTTGACATTGAGAGCCAAGGTGAAGCAGATGAAAGGTGAGTGAAGATGAGACTTCACAACTCTTATCCCTGGCCTGGGAGAGCTTAAGACAAGAATGTGTGGGTTCAGAAAGTGGGAACCCTTCTACACATTTGATACTGACTCAACTGTACAATTGTACAAGATCTTGGGTTTGTATCTGCAATGCATCAACACAGTGGTGTGAGCAAAACAGAAGACACACTGAATAGCAGGGGATAGGTTGCTTATCCCTTGGTTCTGCCAATTGCCTCTTCACTTAGGAGGTCTTTGACTCTGTACAAGGACAAAATTAAACATCCACAAACATTGCCTCTTAAGGAAGACTTCAGACAGTTGCCTGGCCAAGTAACAGGCCAGGTCTTCCAAACTACATGAAGATGAGAAATATACCTCAATGCAAATTGCTTATACAAGCAAAGCAAAGCAAAATTTCACAAGGAATTGAGCAACTAAAGTACCTGAAACCAGTCAAGCACAGTTAGTATGCAAGTCAAAGTTAAATCAAAATGAAACAGATATCAACCAGTCAACACAAGCAAGTGAATGTGCAAGGCACAAGGCTCAAGGCATGTGAGCCAAGCCACCTACAAAACAAACAAGTTAGACAAAGATATTCCAGCAATCTCAATCAAAAAGAAATGGTCTCATTGGTCATTTGTTGGTCAACCTGAAAACATGAGCTCAAAGGTGAGTAACAGGACCACTAGGACAAGCCTAGGGTCAAAAAGGAATGAAAAAGTCAAAACAGCAAAGGGCAAGCATCCAAAATCATGTTCAAACAATTAAGAAACACAACCAATTGGGTTCACATTCATATCAATCACTATCATCATTTCATGAACAAATTAGGTCAAGGTATAGCAAACAGAAGCTCATAGAAGTCAACAGCAAGACTTAATTCAAAAGCAATCCCAAGCATTTCCAAAAATCATTAAATAAATCATGATCAATCACAACCCACAGCATGGTAAGCATGTCAAATTTCATCTCATTTGGACAAGTGGAAGGCAGTCAATGAAAATCAGAAAGTCAAAGCAATTTTGAACATGCTCAAAGAAGTCAACCAAACATGCATCAACTTGAAAAATTCATAAATCAGAGATGGCATATGATAAATGAATGGGACTAAAACCATGGCAAATATTAAGATGTCTAGTAATCACATATAAAATTTCATGATCATCCAATAAAGTATGAGGATTTCACAAATGAAATGGGAACATGTGTCACAAAAAGTCAACATAAGACCAAACAGGGGAGAAAATCCCAAACAATTAGGAAATGCCACAAATAATTCCAAGAAAATTCACATGTAAACTAGGCACACAAGAGCTCAATCATGCAAAAATTCAATCCAATCTGAGTTCAAGAAGCATGGTAATGAAAATCATGAAGTTGGACATCAATGGTGTGACACAAATTGTCACACCCTAATTCAAAAAATCATAACTCACAAACCAGCAATGATAAATTCACAAACCCTACACCAAAATCATCATGAGTGTGTCTAGTTTAAGCACAAAAAATTTGGAAGCCATTGGATAAAGCATCATCATTTCACAAATGTTTTGGCAAAGTGTACAAAATATGCATACATGTCACAAACCCTCATACCAATTAAAATCCATTGATCACAAAATTCTGGAAAAATTATGATAAAAAAGTAGAGATCATGATGAAGATAATGCAAAAATTCCCATGAGAAATGGATTTAAAATGAATGAGTTATGATTTTTCAAAGTTTGATGATTAAAATGAAATTAAAATAAAAAAACAATGTCATTTAATGGGTCATGTGCCACGCTGATGGCAAACTTGTAAATAACCCATCCACTTAATCAAACGGCCGCGTTTTGGGCCAGGGAAGGAAATAATTTGATTGGCTCATGGGGGCTGGAACAGTAACGCCTTCATGCAAAAACCCTAACCCAGAATCCGCAGGAAAATCCGCAGCCAGCTCATGAAGGCTGCAAGAAAATCCGCAGGAAAAACGCAGTATCATGAACAGCATGAAGATCTTCATGATCTTCATGCGCGAGATTCCCAGAAAAAATCCAACAAGCCCAGAAATGAAATTAATGATGGCAACGTGCATATCCAACATCATCCATCAATAAAACAAACATCATTTCATCAAACAACAACAAGTTGAGCACAAATCGAAGGAATCCAAACATGAACACACAACTTCAAAACCCTCGTTCTCTCTCATTTCTCGATGGTTTTTCACGATGCAAAGCACAATACAACCAGCGTGGAAAGATCTACCTAATGCATAACATGGTTTTAGAAAAAAAAGGATTCGAAATCTTACTTATTTTTGAAGCAAATGGAGAAACAGTGATGGATTGATGTTGTAAGCTCGAAACAGCTCCCCTATGGACCTCCAAATGATGGTTGGTGAAGGTGGTTTGGCTTGAAACAACTTGCAATAGCTTTAACCAAACTCTGCCATTGATGATATTTTGGAAAAAACAGTCGTGTAGATGCTGATACAGATGGTGTGTGAAGGTTGAAACCAGCTCCAAATGATGAGTAGATGTTGTATCAAACAAAGCAAAGTTGTGTGGTTTCACTTAGTTGACAGAATTTTGAAAATGGAAGAAAATGAGAATTTTAGAGAATGAAGTTTTCTGTGATATCTTGTGGCTGCTAGGGTTTCTAAGTGACAGAAAATCATGAATATATCTGCTGTTTGTGGTACTAATGATGGTTCATGAAAATATGGAGTAAAGTGGGTGAAAAGTGTACTTTCTTTCCAATTTTCAAGCAACTAGGTGATGGCTATGTGTACTGCATAAAAATGGGCTTGCAACAAGTCATAAACCACATTTCTGAACTATTTCAATTGGCCAAATGGTTTAAAAATGATTATTTTGAAAAGTCAAAATTCAACTCACTTGAAATTAATTAAGGCAAGTTCAAAAAGGCCATTTTGCATGGTGATGTTTTGGTGAATGAAAGTTACATTTTTGGAAAGAGGAGGTCAAATGTGACTTGTAGGAAAAAACCCCACCCAAATTGGCCAAATGGTTTGAGAGATATGGCCCTTTGAAGTTCAAGAATTTCTGAAAACGATTCGATCATAACTTGCCAACCATACATGGGAATTGAGAGTTCTTGGACTTTTTGGAAATGGGAGAACAAGATCTTCAACTTTCATGTTGGGCAAAAATTCATTTGAAGCTTGTATCATGATGTAAGTTTGAGGATCAAGACTTTCCATTTTGGGCAGGTTTCAATTACAGGTCCAGTTTCTACTTTTGGAAATTTCTGATCTGGCTTCAAATTATTCCATGATGGTGTTTGACATGATATATGAGGACTATATGGACATGAATGAGACCTCTCAAACCAATTTCCATCATCAAATCACTGATTAAATGAACAGTTGACCAACAGTTGACTTTTTAGGGTTTCTGACTGATTGTGCATGGACTGATGACTTCTGAACATCCAATCCTTGACCAAAACACTTCAAATGGATCCCCAAGTCATGTGAACATGTTGGACCAACCCTAGGGCCTTGGCTCCTTGAGAATTGTGCTTGCTTGCTTGACTGACTGATCTCCTGACCAGTTTGACCTAATTTCTTGATTGGCTTGCACTTGAGGCAAATGGAACAATGCAATGCTATGCAGTGGACCATGATATGCTATGACCTAATATGAGAATGTATGTACAATGATAGGTGCAAATTTGAGGTGTTACACTAGGTATCTAAGGTCCTTGGTTTCTAGGGTTCCTATTGGAAAGAGTAATGCCTAACCACGACTACTCGTGTGACATTAGTGATCCCAACAAGACATACACCAAGTGAATGGACTTGCAAGTTAACTTGTTAAGGAATAACTCCACACAAGTCAACAAGACTATGCCATTCTACTATCATAAGTGCACTCGAGTTCGGGTATAGAACTCATCTCACAAGAAACCACCAAGCATACGAGCAATTAATATGTCAAGAAATTCATACATTACAAACAATACATTCATCCCAAATTTGCACAAAAATATGCCCCAAATAAATATAAACATACAACACATACAAGCAAAAAGTAGGCTAAACCCATGGGGCAAAGTCCTCCCCAGCAAAGTCACCACTTTTCTGTAGCGGGGTTTTTGTTACCTTTAGGTTTATTGACTAAGCCAAAAGTCAACATACAATTCGAGTCGCCACCGCACTTTTATTTGTCCAAAGGAAAGGGTAAAAAGCGAACAAAATCCAAGTAAGAAGTTTTTCAAATCAAAAACTAATAAAAATGTCAAAGATCTAGGTAAGGGGGTTGGTTATGAAATGGGAAGGTTTTACGCACCCAAAACATCCTTAGTACTCTAAGGGAACCTCTTTTTTCAAATGTGTGTTGTAGGTAGGTATTTGTGAACATATTTGTGTAAAAAAGATTGGAGGGATGAGAAGAGAATAGATTATATTTACAAATTTTGTTGTTTGAATGGATGAACCCATTGCCTACGTACCATCACAAAGGAGGATTAAAACCTCGTAGTTCGTGGTAAAAATCTCAAAGATTGGTGAATTGATTTTAACCAAAAGCCTTAAGGTCTTTTGTTATCAAAGGGAGAAAACTCAACCTAAACCAACAATCCACCATGTAAGGAAGGCTTCAACATGCTAGTGAGGGGTTAACCTTATAATAAGCATGGAAGGCTTATAATCCAACACTAAGGATGAGGTGAGATTTACATCAACCACTATGATAACTCAAACCTATGACTAATGTTTTTGAAAAAAAGATTTTAACAAGTGTCCATTGGAACCACAAAATAATTTGAAATGGGTTATATTTACAAGTTAAAGTTATTTACAAAATGAAGTCAAAGTTGGATTAAAGTTTATTTACAATGAGTATTTATGAAAATGGTTTTGAAAAGTCAAAGGCCTAAGGCCTAGGTTTTTAATTTGAAATAAAGTCAAAGTTTTGAAAATGATTTTTGGCTTGGTTAGAGTGGGGAGAAGAGAGAAGGGCTATTCCTAAAGCATACAAAGATAAGGGGGGAAAGATAACCGTTGGAGTTCCTTTTCTTGGAGTCATATAGAGATGACTCAAGATGCTCCTTTCGTTTGGATTTAGCACATAAAACAAGCAATCAATAATTTGAAATCAAGCTCCTAGGATCTCCATTTGGCTTGGCTCTTAACTTGGCTACTCATGACAATGGTCCTCTTTTCACAATCTCAAGATGGAATCCCTATCACACAAAAGCACACATCAAAAAAAGCTCACAACATAATAAAGGGAATGGACAAAGAATAAGTTTGAGTAGAAGTCCTTTGAGGTCAACTTTGAATTTTAGCATTCTAAAGGCATGAGGCCTAGTTGCTCTTCAACAAATTTTGCATTCTAAAGGCATGAGGCCTAGTTGCTCTTGAACTCCTTTAAGCATGGGTAAATTCTAATTCTAAGTCCTTTCTCCTTTTGCATTTTGGTTCAAATCAAAATAAACACAAAACAACATAAAATAGCAATATATTTATACACAATAATGGGCTCAAATGAGCAAAAGAAAAATGACATAAACATAAAATATGTGCTCAAGTGAGCAAAGATGAAAATCAAGATGAATAATGAGCAAGAAATAAATGATATTAAAAGTAAATGACAAGAATTTAAAAGCTCAAATTAAAGTTAGTAGTTAGTAAGGTTATGTTAGCTTGTCATAAGACAATGCACCGCTATGTTAAGCAATCGTAAGTGGACTAATGTAGTAGTCACACCTATCTGAGACTGGTCAATAAGAATATAAGCAAAGAGCACAAGTTATAGGTCATGACTAGTAAGCCAAGCTCCATAAACTTGCCATGCCAAACAAAAAGGGGAAGGGTCTTGTATTGACTTTTGGTTATTTGCTTGACCAAGAAGTAACCTATCTTTGACACAAAATAACTCACTTGATCATGGATCAAATTGAGTTTGGTTTGGATCAAAGAAGATTAAAATCCTATTTGTCAAGACCAATCTCAAGACTTTAACTCATTGGCCATTGAGGGAAAGAAAGGGATGAAGATGAAAGGGAGGGGGTAAGAAGTCAACAACCAATCCCAATTGATCAAGGGATAACTCATCCTTGATTAAATTTATTCATCTTTCTAGGTGATGATCCTTAAGGATTTTCATACCACAAGATCCAATGAATTTGATCCAAGTTGAATCAATTCAACCTCAATCAACACCAAACAGAAGAGAAATGAATATAACAAGTCAGGAAGTAAATGATATTTTTTTGGTATTTTTTGAATTAAAAGAAAATGCAAATAAAAAATAAGCAAACAAAGTTGAACCTCAAATTCAATTCAAAACAACTTCAATGAGTCCAATTAAATTCTCATAGGTTCAACATAGTCAAACAAACTTTGACTAGTTTTCTCACAATTTTTTAAAGTTATAAAGTAATTAAATCAATTAAAAATAACCAAAAATAGCATAATATGAATTAAAATCTCAAATAATCTCAAAACAAACAAGAAATTGTTGAGACTATTTTTCATTGACTTGTCATGATCCATAGATGCTATGAAAATATTTTTGTTATTTTTAAAAGTCAAAAAGTATTTTAAAATGAATTAAAATCATTAAAAACCAAGTAATTCATAAAAAATATCAAATAAAGCCACGGAAATAATTAAAAATCATAATATGAAACTAGATTTTTCAAGAAAATTTTTAGAGTTGGTCTCATATTTTTCTGACCTCAAATGAATTTTTAATGAATTATTGAAAATGAAATGAATTAACAGAAAATAAAAAGAAAATGAAATAAGCGAAAAATACTCAGTCATCTGATCCAAATTCATTAATTGACGTGGCACAAGGCACGACTTGGATCTGATGGCACACGGTGGACTCAAGTCAACAGAGAAACACAAAGAATTAAAAGAAGTAATTAAAACGGACGCACACGATTAGATCATGGAAGAAAGATCTAAAGGTCCTGGTTAACACACGTGGTGGTGGTGGTGGAAACCACCGTCTTCTCCGGCCAACCACACAAACTCCGGCCAAATTTGCAGAGAAATGAATCTTAATAAAAATGGAAAACAAGGACATAGAAATGAAGCTCGTGCAATGTAGATCATCATTGTACCAATGGATTTCTGTCAATCTTCCTATGTTGAGAGAAAGATCAAGGAGAAAATCATGGTGTCCACACGGATTGTTCATGAAATGGAAAATTGAATTCAACAAAAGCTTTCCTCAAGTATGAGGACTTCACAGAACCACCAAAACACAAGAAATCTACATTGAATTAAGAGTTTCAGATTCAAAAAGTTTGAGTTTATACCTTTAAATTGATGAACTTATGGCCACAAATCCTTCAAGTTTCTTGCTCCTCTTTGATCTCTGGATGTATGGAAGACGATAGGCTAAGGAATCTGGCTTTGAAACTCAGCTAATGCTACTGAATTTCAAGCTCGAAAATCTGAAAAAAAATGTTAGTGATTCCTTTGGTGAGGGTTATGATCTCAACTCTGTAGCATATGGGATCTCCAAAAGGTTGTGAAATGAAGCTCATGAGGTGTTTATTTATAGCTGAATGTGGCTGAGTTCACACTTTGCTCATGTGCATGGGATTTGAATTTTTGAGTGCATGGGCCTTTGTGAACGTGTGAGAGGCCCATGGATGGCTGAAGAAGCTTGATGAGATCATGTGAAAGGCATTTGGTCATGCACATTTGATGGTAAATGTAACACCCCTTTTTCTACCCCAAAATACTTAACATATAATCAGAGTAAATAAGCACGCATATAAAAAAAAGGTGTCACATCGACGATTTCAAAAACCAACATCATTCATCATTAATATACAATACACCTAGTCATTTAAAATAACACATTTCAATTATCATGAATATTCTGGAATATGCGTTCGCAGCGGAAATTAATGAATACTCATGCATTTCATCAAATGATCCATGTCCCATACCATGATCATCTCTCAATAATCTCTTCAAAATAAACTAAAACCATAATTAGAGTATTTGGTAGTATGGCCTCTCAACATCAATTGCAGATAAGCATGTTCACAGGTAATAACATAATACTTATCCAAATAGGATACAAGTTCAATACTACTACTCTACCCAGTGTTACATGACCAGAGCATTGACTCACTACCTAGTCTCCAAACTAGAATACGGAAGCTCTCCGGCTAAATCTCGAATGAGCTACCTTCCACTTACTTCAGTGATACTACTCCTGAGTATCTGCACGATACCCATGTAAAGGTAACATTCAAACAGAAAGGGTAAGAATTCAAATCGTTATGAAGATGTATAATCAAGCACAATGATTAAATCAACTATTAAAGGAATTCATCACACTTCGTATAACCATGTAAATAACATTAATCAACATTTATTTCACATGTTTCAAACATCCATCAAAACTCAAGGAGTACAATATTAAAATCCAATACTATATTCTCAAAAATACACATAACTACAATTATCACATAATCACATATTTTTCCAAGTTATGTATCCAAACATCACCAAATTCAATTACCATATCTCATACACACATCACAATCACATCAAATTATGTACTCAAACATCACCAAATTCAATTACCAGATCTCATACACACATCACAATCACAACAATGCATAAACTCAATTATCACATGACTCTAATGTGACTCAATGCAAGATATGTGACTCTATGCATACGGTACCTCAATTTGAACCCAACGTTTCACCGCTTTCCGATACAATATCTAGAATCCAAGCTACGCTTCCGATCCGGACAAGATCAAAGCCACTACCACGCCTATTTCCAATTAAGGATCAACGTGTGCTACGCCTATTTCCAATTAAGGATCAACGTCTATCTACCACGCCTATTTCCAATCAAGGATCATTGTGTGCTACGTCTATTTCCAATTAAGGATCACCGTCTATCTACCACGCCTATTTCTAATTAAGGATCAACGTGTGCTACGTCTATTTCCAATTAAGGATCACCGTCTATCGACCACGCCTATTTCCAATTAAGGATCAACGTGTGCTACGTCTATTTCCAATTAAGGATCACCGTCTATGTGAACCCACCGTTTCACCGCTTCCACTATGAAGCCGACCATGACATGAATGAATGTACAAATACCAATACATATGCAATTAAGATCATCTCTACCATCTTAACATTCCACATATCACCATAATTAAACTCTATGAATTATCCACCAATGGTACATGTACACATTCATAACAAATACACCATTCACATAATATGCAATTAAGATCATCTCTACCATCTTAATAATTCCACATATAACCATAATTCATCTCTATAAATTATCCACCAATAACACACATACGCATTCATAACAATATATCATTCATAAATATATGCTAATTATTAAATACGCACACTTAGATTTCATTCCAAAACGAATACAACATTTAAATCTCAATTTTTCACGTTTTAAACAGTGTTAACCGGTTAACGCTTTTGGTTAATCGGTTAACGCAAGACAGAATACACTTCCTGACAGATTTCAACAGTGTTAACCGGTTAACGCATTTGGTTAACCGGTTAACACATAACAGAACCCAATTTCTAACAGGTTTTCAACAGTGTTAACCGGTTAACGCATTTGGTTAACCGGTTAACGCAAAAACAGAATGCTATTCCTGCGTTAACACAAAACAGAATGCAGAATTTTCTGCGTTTTTCATCGTTGGAGGACTTTCGGACCTCCGATTTCTATTCCGTAAAAAGCCAAACGTTCAGAAAATTATTACTCATACAATACTCTAAATATATAACATTAATTTACAATTTAACACGACCAAATCACCACAAATCACGAATACTCATCAAAACTAACAATTTCAAACAACCATACAAAATTAGGGATTTTAACCTAACATACTTCTACCCATTGACCCGATCATACTAACCCATAATAATAAGGATTCCCCCCTTACCTCTTCAATTTTCCGGAAACCCTAGCTCCTCTCTTGTTTTCCCCCTGTTCTCTTTACTTTTCCTCTTCTCTTTCTCTATTGTTGTCAATTGATCAAATGAATCATAATTCTCACTCTCCTCACCTCTTATATACTAGTATTCTATTTGGGCTTAAAGCATGATACTTCTAATTTAATTAATAGGCCCAATACGACCTAATATTTAAATATCTCTAATTTAATTCAAATAAATTAAACCAACTCAATAGACACACCAAGTGAATTAATTCAATTATTCATTATATCTCATATCAACTAAATAATTAATTAACACACTAAATTAATTAATATAATCAATTATTACTACCTAACAACCAATTAATTAATTAACACTCCAAATAAATAAAATAAAATATAGTAATAATAATATAAGAAATAATTACTAAAATTGGGTTGTTACAACTCTCCTCCACTTAAAAGATTTTCGGCCTCGAAACATCACCTCAAACGAACAACTCCGGATACGATTCCTTCATCTTATCCTCGAGTTCCCAATTAATATTGCTATTGGCGACTCCGCCCCATATCACTTTCACCAAAGCAATCTACTTACCACGAAGCCTCTTCACTTCTCGATCTTCAATTCGCATAGGTGATGTATCGACCATCAAATTATCCCTCACTTGAACATCATCTAATGGAACAACATGCGATGGATCTGCAATGTACCTCCTCAATTGAGACACATGGACCATATCTTGAAGATTAGAAAGTGACGGTGGTAATGCAATCCGATATGCCACTTCACCTACCCTCTCGGAAATCTGATAAGGACCAATGAAACGCGGCGTCAACTTACGCGACTTCAAAGCTCTACCAACACCCGTTATTGGCGTAACTCGAAGAAACACATGCTCGTATTTCTCAAACTCAAGAGCTTTCCTCCTCTTATCACGATAACTCTTTTGACGACTCTGAGAAGCCTTCATCTTCTCTTCGATCATCTTAATCTTATCCGCCGTCTCTTGAATCAACTCGGATCCAATCACAACACTCTCTCCCGATTCGTACCAACATAAAGGAGTTCTACACCTTCTGCCATAAAGAGCCTCAAAAGGGGCCATTCCAATACTCGAATGGAAACTGTTGTTATACGTAAACTCGATCAAAGGAAAGAAACTATCCTAATTTCCTCCTTGTTCCAACACACAAGACCTCAAAAGATCTTCAAGTGAGTGAATAGTCCTCTCCATTTGACCATCAGTTTGCGGATGATATGCCGAACTCAAACGCAACTTCGTACCCAAAGCACTTTGCAAACCTTCCCAAAATATCGAAGTGAACCTCGGATCTCTATTTGAAACAATGCTCAACGGAATACCATGCAAACATACAATCCTCTCGATGTACAACTTAGCGAGTCTCTCCATCGAATAATCCATCCTCATCGGAATAAAATGAGCATATTTCGTCAACCTGTCCACAACGACCCAAATTGCCTCACAATTACTCGATGTTCTCGGAAAACCCGAAACAAAATCCATAGAGATACTATCCCACTTCCACTCGGGAATAGATAACGGTTGCATCAAACCAGACGACTTTTGATGTTCAATCTTTGACTTTTGACAAGTCAAACATGAATACACAAATTCCGCTACATCATTCTTCATATCTTGCCACCAAAATATCTTTCTCAAGTCTTGATACATTTTAGTAGCACCAGGATGAATACTCAGACCACTTCTATGCCCCTCTTCAAGAATCCTCTTTCTCAAATCCGCAACATCCGGAACACAAACTCGATCACGACACCTCATGATACCATTCTCATCAATCCGAAAGTCACCACCTTTACCTTGATTAATCAATGTCATAACATCGACTAATTTCAAATCTGACTTCTGACCTTCTCTAATCTCGTCGAGAATGCCACACGTAAGCTTCAACATACCAAGCTTAACACACGAAGGCATCGCTTCACAAACCAAACTCAAATCTCTAAATTTCTCCAACAATTCAACCTCTCGAATCATCAACATAGACAAGTGCAATGAGTTCCTACTCAATGCATCGGCTACAACATTCGCCTTCCCAGGATGATAATTCAAACCAAAATCATAATCTTTCAAGAATTCCAACCATCTCCTTAGCCTCATATTCAATTCCTTCTGATCAAACAAGTACTTCAAACTCTTGTGATCACTAAACACATCAAATCTCGATCCAAACAAATAATGTCTCCAAAGCTTCAACGCAAACACAATGGCGGCCAACTCTAAATCATGCGTCGGATAATTCCTCTTATTAACTTTAAGTTGCCTTGAAGCATAAGCTACCACTTGCCCTTTTTGCATCAGAACACCTCCCAAACCCAACAAAGAAGCATCACAGTATACAACGAAAGTTTCTAACGGATCCGGTAAAATTAAAATAGAAGCCGTAGTCAATCTTCTCTTAAGCTCTTGAAAATTCGCTTCACACTACGAAGTCCAAATGAAAGCTTGACCTTTCTGTAAAGGCAAAGAGTCAGACAACATACGATCGCAAGTTTCGATGATGACAAATGACCACCATGCACGTCTACAAACAAATGCAACACATTACCTATCATATCCTTTCCTACTTATCTAAATCTGTTATAATTCTTAAAAACATATGTGGACAAAGTGGGATCATGACGAAATGCATGAAACTCACTAAACACAAATTTTTGCAGATTTGAAGACTTTGAGTCGACCATAAGGGTCGGCGCACAGCTCACGGGTCAGCGCATAACTCAGACAAATTGGAGATTGGTCAGCACATGCTTGCTTGAGTCGACCATAAGGGTCGGCGCATAGCTCACGGGTTAGCGCATAAAACCCTTGAGTCGACCACAGGTCGGCGCATGGCATAGTGATGCTATCCACGGGTCAGCGCATGAAACCTTGTGTCGACCATAGGGGTCGGCGCAGTTCCCATGGGTCAGCGCACGCCGACCTATGGTCGACCGCTCGTGCGTAAACTCAGTTTTCTGAGTACTTTTCACTGTTTGAAAAGCTGTTATTTTTGGTTGGTTTGCTAGTTACTATAAATAGAAGTCAAAACACTTTTATCAACTAACATTTGCAAATTTGAATTCAAGTGTTCAAGGAAACAAGAAAGAGTGAAAAAGGTGTCCAAGATTCATCATCTTCATCTTCAACATTTCACAACACATCAACTACACACAATCATTTTTGATGTGGTTCGTGATCGATTAAAGGTGATAAGGTTCGAAGCTGTGATTGGAGAATCCGGTTCGGGTTGAAGCTTGTGGCAGGTTCTTTCTTTAATAAAACCGTTAGGGTTTTGTCCTCCAATACCGGTTTGTGTTTGGGGGTTTTTGGACGAATTGCTTCATCAATAGTCAGCTGAGCGAAGGTGATTGAGAAGAGGAAGTCTTCATCAGTCTAGTAGCGGATTCGGTGATATTGAAGTGAAGGATTTGGGTTCGACTCGTTGTGTTTGAGATCATCCGAGCTGAGGGTTTGAAGAAAGGAAGATTCTTCAACAAAGGGGCTGGAATCGGAGGTCTAGCAACAACGATCGAAGGTCTTGATTCATCTTGAATCAAGGAGTAAGGATAGGAAGCATCATTCAACACATTGGAAGTTCTGTTGTTTACTTGCTTTGCAATCCTTGTATAAACGGTTAAATTTCACAGGTGATATCTAATTAAATCATCTCAATTCTAAGTTTAGAATTGAGGGCAGACGTACCCCAAAGCGAGGACGGCGGGGGAACTGCCTCATCAAATCTCTGTCTTCTTTAATTTTCTGCATAATCATTTTTTCAGCTTAAAAATTAAGTGATTTTAGTTTAAGCAATTTTACCAAACATTGATATAAGTTGAGTAAGAGATTAAACTGCTATTTGAATACAAAGTACAATAGCATATTGTACTAGGTCAATTTGAATTACTTACTCAACTCAAATATCACTTGGAGTGTTTATGCACACCAAGTGTTTGTTAATTTGCATAAGCCAAAGTTGTCTTAAGTTTGCATCTAGTTTAATTTGGTATTTTGGATCATTGGAACTAGGCTTGCTAGTAAGTGAAACATATCATTGATTGTGCAATTGGTGTAGTGATTTGTATTTCACTTTATCTCTAATCCATTAGCTTAACGCATATCCGGTTTTCCAGTAACGGTTCGTTTTAGACTAAAATTTTCCTCGGCTGCTTCCGCACTTAAAACAATTTTTCAAAACCAATTTTTAATTGGTAGCACCGACTCAAGTTTTTAATTGGGATCTATTCAACCCTCCCTTCTAGATTCGTGCCATAGTCTAACACTTTCCTCGTCAACTACGTCAATGGTAACGACAACTTAGAAAATCCTTCAATGAACTTCCTATAATAACCAGCCAAACCAAGGAAACTTCGGATCTCAGCAACAGACTTAGGAGCTTCCCATTGAGATACAACTTCAATCTTCGTAGGATCCACAGAAATACCACCACTCGAAATCACATGTCCAAGAAAACATACTTCACTCAACCAAAACTCACATTTAGAGAGTTTAGCAAACAACTTCCTCTCTTTCAACACCGATAACACAACCTTCAAATGCTCGGCATGATCTCCTTTACTCTTGGAGTAAATCAATATATCATCGATGAACATAACAACAAACTTATCCAGATAATCGTGAAAAATCCTATTCATATACTCCGTAAATACACCAGGTGCATTAGTCACACCAAAAGGCATCACGGAATACTCGTAGTGACCGTACCTTGTCCGAAAAGCAGTCTTTTGAATATCCTCAGCCTTTACACGAATCTGATGATACCTCGACCTCAAATCAATTTTGCTAAACACACAATCTCCAACCAGCTGATCCATCAAATCGTCAATCCTCGGAAGTGGATACTTGTTCTTAATCGTCACTTTGTTCAGTTGTCTATAATCAACACATAATCTCATAGAACCTTCTTTCTTCTTGACCAACAGAACAGGTGCACCCCACGGTGACACACTAGGACGAATAAACTTCTTCTCGAGTAAATCTTCAAGTTGACTCTTTAACTCTTTCAACTCGGGAGCAGACATCCTATAGGGAACCATCGGTACAGGACTAGTTTCAGGAACTAAATCAATCGAAAACTCAACCTCACGTTCCGGCGGTAAATCACTTATATCCTCAGGAAATACCTCCGCAAACTCACAAACTATTGGCAATTCTTCAATCGTCCTCTTCTCACGAATATCCAAAGTTGCCAACAACATAAACAACTCGGCACCATCTTGCACCGATTCATCAACTTGCTTAGCAGACACAAACCAATCTTCCTTCACACCAACCTCAGGAAAAATAAAAGTCTTCTCAAAATAGTTAATATACACCCAATTAACTTCTAACCAACACCATCCTCGAATCCGACCTCTCTTCGGGTTCAGTAAAAGCACAACATAATGTTCAAGCTCGATACAATTGGAACATCCAAGATAAGCAGACGCTTCTCCCCCACTTATTTCATTCCCAACCTGCCAATGGAAAATAAAACAAGCATCGACAGTGTTCTCACACACATGTCGCATACTAGGGAGCAAACATAATTAAACAACCTGGCCGGATGGACCAACCAGACAAACAGTATCGATCGTGTCAGATACACAAATCGAATACAACAGGATGGAAAACATTAACGACTATTGACCAACTGGTCGACCATGCTCTGATACCACTAATGTAACACCACTTATTCTATCCCAAAATACTTAACATATAATCAGAGTAAATAAGCACGCATATAAAAAAAGACGTCACATCGACGTTTTCAAAAACTAAAGCTTTTAAAAACCAACATCATTCATCATCAATATACAATACACCTGGTCATTTAAAATAACACATTTCAATTATCATGAATATTCCGGAATATGTGTTCGCAGCGGAAATTAATGAATACTCATGCATTTCATCAAATGATCCATGTCCCATACCATGATCATCTCTCAATAATCTCTTCAAAATAAACTAAAACCATATTTAGAATATTTGGCACTATGGCCTCTCAACAGCAATTGCAAATAAGCATGTTCATAGGTAATAACATAATACTTATCCAAATAGGATAGGAGTTCAATACTACTACTCTACCCAGTGTTACATGACCAGAGCATTGACTCACTACCTAGTCTCCAAACTAGAATACGGAAGCTCTCCGGCTAAATCTCGAATGAGCTACCTTCCACTTACTTCAGCAATACTACTCTTGAGTATCTGCATGATACCCATGTAAAGGTAACATTCAAACAGAAAGGGTGAGAATTCAAATCATTATGAAGAAGTATAATCAAGCACAATGATTAAATCAACAATTAAAGGAATTCATCACACTTCGTATAACCATGTAAATAATATTAATCAACATTTATTTCACATGTTTCAAACATCCATCAAAACTCAAGGAGTACAATATTAAAATCCAATACTATATTCCCAAAAATACACATAACTACAATTATCATATAATCACATATTTTCCCAAGTTATGTATCCAAACATCACCAAATTCAATTACCATATCTCATACACACATCACAATCACATCAAATTATGTACTCAAACATCACCAAATTCAATTACCAAATCCCATACACACATCACAATCACAACAATGCATACACTCAATTATCACATGACTCTAATGTGACTCAATGCAAGATATGTGACTCTATGCATGCAGTACCTCAGTGTGAACCCAACGTTTCATCGCTTTCTGATTCAATATCTAGAATCCAAGCCACGCTTCCGATCCGGACAAGATCAAAGCCACTACCACGCCTATTTCCAATTCAGGATCAACGTGTGCTACGCCTATTTCCAATTAAGGATCAACGTCTATCTACCACGCCTATTTCCAATTAAGGATCAACGTGTGCTACGTCTATTTCCAATTAAGGATCACCGTCTATCTACCACGCCTATTTCCAATTAAGGATCAATGTGTGCTGCGTCTATTTCCAATTAAGGATCACCGTCTATCTACCACGCCTATTTCCAATTAATGATCAACGTGTGCTACGTCTATTTCCAATTAAGGATCACCGTCTATGTGGACCCACAGTTTTACCGCTTCCATTATGAAGCCGACCATGCCATGAATGAATGTACAAATACCAATACATATGCAATTAAGATCATCTCTACCATCTTAACATTCCACATATCACCATAATTCAACTCTATGAATTATCTATCAAAGGTACATATACACATTCATAACAAATACACCATTCACATAATATGCAATTAAGATCATCTCTACCATCTTAATCATTCCACATATAACCATAATTCAACTCTATAACTTATCCACCAAAAGCACACATACGCATTCATAACAATATATCATTCACAAATATATGCTAATTATCAAATACGCACACTTAGATTTCATTCCAAAACGAATACAACATTTAAATCTCAATTTTTCACGTTTCAAACAGTGTTAACTGGTTAACGCAAGACAGAATACACTTCCTGGCAGATTTCAACAGTGTTAACCGGTTAACGCATTTGGTTAACCGGTTAACGTAGAACAGAACCCAATTTCTAACAGGATTTCAACAGTGTTAATCGGTTAACGCATTTCGTTAACCGGTTAACGCAAAAACAGAATGCTATTCCTGCGTTAACACAAAATAGAATGCAAAATTTTCTGCATTTTTCATCGTTAGAGGACTTTTGGACCTCCGATTTCGATTCCGTAAAAAGCCAAACATTCAGAAAATTATACCTCATACAATACTCTAAATATATAACATTAATTTACAGTTTAACATGACCAAATCACCACAAATCACGAATACTCATCAAAACTAACAATTTCAAACAACCATACAAAATTAGGGATTTTAACCTAACATACTTCTACCCATTGACCCGATCATACTAACCCATAATAATAAGGATTCCCCCCTTACCTCTTCAATTTTCTAGAAACCCTAGCTCCTCTCTTGTTCTCCCCCTCTTCTCTTTCTCTATTGTTGTCAATTGATCAAATGAATCCTAATTCTCACTCTCCTCACCTCTTATATACTAGTATTCTATTTGGGCTTAAAGCATGATACTTCTAATTTAATTAATAGGCCCAATAAGACGTAATATTTAAATATCTCTAATTTAATTCAAATAAATTAAACCAACTCAATATACACACCAAGTTAATTAATTCAATTATTCATTATATCTCATATCAACTAAATAATTAATTAACACACTAAATTAATTAATATAATCAATTATTACTACCTAACAACCAATTAATTAATTAACACTCCAAATAAATAAAATAAAATATAGTAATAATAATATAAGAAATAATTACCAAAATTGGGTTGTTACAGTAAATGCTTGCAATTCAAGTTTCAACATAAAATATCAAGAATGCACCTTCATGAAACTAAATTCGAATCTCCTAAATGGTAGACCCCAAGGACTATTGTGAGTAATGGTTGGAAAGATCTTGAAATAAAGAACAAAATTCATGTTGGGAAAAAATCATTTGGCATGTTCAAATTGATCAAAAATGGTCTGTAAAGTTCAAGTATAAAACATGTTTAAATCACTTTGAAAAATTAACCCAAAAGCAAGCTTAATCAAGCCCCTCTGTCTTCATGATACAAGTTGTAAATGAAAAAATATCCAACATCAAAGTTGTATATATTTTCAATATGGTTAATATAGACTCAAAGTTTGCATCATCTGGATTTTCTATGACAAATTTATGGGCATTTGAAGTTGGGTACTTTTTCAAATTCAATGAATTGGGTCCAAGAAGACCTATAATGTTTTGCAATATCACATGTATTTATTTTAGGATTATGAAATTTTGTCCAACATAAAATTTTAAATAGACATCTCAAGATTTTCAATGCATTTGGTATCACCTCAAAACCATAAAAATTAAGGAAGTTATGCCCTTAGTAAGTTGACCCAAAATTAGGGTTTCAGTCAAAATGGCCTATAATGTTTTGAAATGAATGATGACCTTCGAAGTTTCAAATGGATTTTTTATGAACATTAAAGTTGTTCATATGGTTCTTAAGAACATTTTTTCTCTTGGGGTAATCTTCATTTGACAAACACATCAAAAGTTATTGCTTATTGAAACTCAACTTAGTTAGATGACTTTGACTGGTCAACTTTTCAAAGTCAAACTTCCAATCTTAATGAATAAATGATTGAGGGGCCTCAAATAGGCTCATATGTGCATAAAATTATGAATTAAAGAAATTCCCTTGATTAAATTTGATCAAAGATTGAGATTGCTTCATGGGCAAGGCACAGTCAAAGCACAGTGAAATTAGGGTTTCCTTGGGAAACAATCTTCAAGCCCTTTGGGTTATCTTGATCAAATTGGAAAATTGAGATACTTGGGAGACATATATCATTATTAGGAACTTTGTGGACCATTGTCATGCTTTTTCTCATCTTCATCTAGCCATTGCGTTGGGCTTATGAGCCTCCTAGGAGCATTGTGGAGCACATGATCACTTGAGCTTCAAAATAAAAAGAGTTAGTGACATATTTTTTTGCTTTTGGTTAGTAATCAAATAAGAAAATAAATATCATAAAATACAAGCATGCTTGGGATCTCAAAACACTCAAACAAGTCTCAACCCTAGGGTTAAGGAGCCAAACATGCTATGATCCTTGAGGCAATGCACTTGTGCAATAACATGATGCCATGAGGGATCTTAGGGTCAAAATTAGGGTCTTACAAGATATCACTATTATGGGCCCCAAAAATAAACCTCGCTTATTTTCAAGAACAACCCCAAACATATTCTTTATCATACAACTTTAGAACTAAACATTTCTACTTAACTCCAAAGAGAGGGTGGAAATATGCAATCTTCCAAGTCACATGGCTAATATATAAGGCTAAGTCATCGAAAGAAAGTCTAAGTTCAAAGTGGTTAGCAAAGTATTTTACCTATTACTACATGGTGGTTTTAAAAACACAGAATTCATAGCAAACAACTGTCTATATGTGTATAAATCAAACCAAACAAATTGGATCAGAAATAGTTCAAACTTGATAAAGCAATAATGCACGGATACACTCAATGTAAGGAATATTAAACAATGGAAATTATTTGGCTCAAATCTTACTATTTGAGGTATCTGAAGGTTGAGTACACGTCTGTTGATTTCTTTTTCGTTATTTTCTTTCAATTCGTAAGTTTTTTCCTGATGACCAAGTTTCATCTGATGGTGCTTTTGGTTCATCTATTCGATGCTAAAGTTGTAATTTTGTAGATCTAAAAGAAACAATAGAAGCAAACTTATTCTTAAAGACAACATAGATAGTGTTTGAGAAACGTGCGAGAGTACCTAATTCCTCTTATTGAATCTAATTACCAACATAAATTAAATTCTGCAAAAACAAAGAAACTTGATAAAAAAGATGAGTTGCCTCCCATTAACCGCTTCTTTATGGTCCTAAGCTTTTATTTTTTTTATTAGGGTGGCATATATGACACAAAAAACACATCATCCTTCTTCTTTCTCTTGTTTGGTAAGAATTCCATTATTTTGAGGAATTAAATGTTTTTCTTCCACATTCTCTTCAGCTTAATAGTATCAAACAAGGCATAAATCTCATCCAAAACTTTATTTATTTTTCCTCCCTCATCATCCTTTTTGCTAGAAGTAGGAATACTCTTTTGTTGAATATTTCGTTGTTGTACTTCTACGTCTAAACAAATTATTGAATTTGGAGCTTCATCCAAAACTATATAATCTTCATATTGCATTCTTGTTAGTTTCCCACATATATTTTTCACCTTTGTGTCTTCTAGCCTTGCTTCTAAACTACCTCACACTCCTTTGTGAGTTCTCTTTCAATTTCCGCATCTCTAGGACTATCTAACATATTTTCATAGAAATCCCCACTAGTTCTCAGTTTTAATTCTAATTGGTTAGATACTTGACCAAGTTGCATCTCCAAATTCTTGAAGGATGCTTCCATATCACTTTGCATGGTTTCTTGATACCTGTTTATTTTATCTAAATTGAGTTAAGGTTTCTTCAAGTTGAGATGATGAATCCTACTCCCATGAATGCTCAGTGTTGATGTAAGGTTCTGGCTCTGAATAATTACTCGCATTTTCTTGAATTAAATTTTGTGCTACAAGTTTCTTTAAATAAGCTTCAAATTTGCCAAGTTAGCATAAGTTTCACCTTGCATGTTTTTCTTCACCTTGCCTATAACATAAAAAGAAGAATACCTTAGTATCACTGCACTAGATAAACAAATTAAACAAGAGTAAAAATAAAATATAAATTTAAAAGGAAATATAAACAAAAACAAAATAAGTAAAACGTTGCACAAGTGTTGCCTTATTAAAATTATCAACAGTCACAGACAACGAAGCCAAAAACTTGATGACTTCTAGGGAAGTGTACATATAGTGTCGCAGTAATAAATAGATATTGAATCCACATGGACTGCTATTTAACAAAACAATATTAGGGCAAGTTGTAGAAGGTAATAATGAGGGGGGAGGGGTCTGGTTTGAATGCAAAAAATAAAATTTGTTATGAGAAAATACGGAAGCAGTCAAGTTTTGTAGATAATCCATTATTTATCCCCTGTTGATGTTTGATGCATTACATGAATGAGAAAATCGATATATTTCCATGGAGAATTAACAAAACCACTATAGCCAATACCTTGGTGTATAGCTCATTAATTCTTACTAGAAATCTCATATCCCTTTTAAACCAGCGTAAGTGAAATTAGGCAATGCAATAATACATTAACTCAAATTCCACTACTAGAGGTCTCCTATATTTTTTCAACCAGCGTAAGCACAATAATTGCCCTAGTTCTAACACATAGATTAATGGTCAGTGTTCCATATGCTCCCATAATATGATTAAAAGTGTATCTCACATAAAAATCATTAAGCGTAAGAGACAATTAAATAGAAATATAACTTTAATTATTCATGCACTAATAAATCAAACATATGTTCCAACAGGTTCCAAATAAGTTCATCGTACAAAACCTAACGTAGAGAAGTTTAACTACTCATAGCGATACAATTAAATACCAAGCAATAAGATGAAGATTTCATATGGAAATCCTTGAAGAATTGGCCTCCTATGGCTTCTAATGCTCTCAAAATCGCTCCCCTAGTACTCTTTTCTGACACTTTCAGTCAAATTTAAAGAACCCTTGAAAAGATGCTAAAATTCCCTTTTATGGCTATCAGATCAATCTGGAACGCGTCAGAATAGGCCTTGAAAAAGACCTAACGCGTGCGTGATATCATTAATCGTGCGCGATGATGTCTATACATTCCTATCACAGGCGCAATGTTGCGCGTGATTATTCTAGTAGCTATACATTTTTGCTCCTTTTTTCCATCAGATTTTAACTAAGTCCTTATTTCTTCATACTTGGTTATTTTTGCATATTTCTTTGATCTTTATTTTTCATTTTTGCTCATTTTTTAGTTGTTTTGATCCATTTCTTCGACAGAAAACATGCAATGACAAAATGTCATCACAACCCAAAACTTGAACTACTGCTTGTCCTCAACTAACTTGTCTGCATTGCAAATTTCAAACAGAAAAAACAGTTGCCACTATAACAAGTGAACATCACCATATAAAATTTGTTTTACCTGACCACCCTTTTAGATTTCAACTGGAATAATATGGTTTGTCAAATTCCTAAAATCTCATCAAAACACCAAAGACATGGCCATGAGATTTATCATAGGTCAAACAAGGTCAAAGGACCTTGAGAAAAAATTTCATAATTTTTGGACATTTAAAATATTTTTAAACAATTAAAAACAAATGAAAAATCAATTAATTCATGAAAAATATTAATAATGATCCAAAAATAATTTTAATTCAGAATATGAAAGAGAAAAATATTTGAAAATTTTTGGTGAAGATCCCATATTTTTTGGATCAATATTGAATTTAATATGAATTATTGAAAATAAATCAAATAAAATGAATATTAAAATATCAGAAAAAATGTGGACCACTTGATCTCCCCCATTAATTGAGGTGGCACATCAAGTGGCCAGGAACGCGTTATCCACGCTGGTCACTAGTTAGCGGGTGGCAACATTGGTAATTCAAATGTACGCTCCAGATTAAAACAATTTAAATCAATCCAAAGGCTCATAACCAAGCCAATACATCACCGATGTCCAAAGGTCGGTCGTCTTCTCCGGCGACCCTGGCCGGACTGGTTCACTCATCACCATTAAAAAATGAAAAAGGAGGACATGATCTTAAAGAAAAAATGGCGTAGAGCACGAATCTAACCTCAGTTCATCCTAACTCCAAGTTTATTGAGAGATACATGAAGTTGAAATTTGAGGTACATGAACTGAGTTGTTTCGATTTGGCCTCAAAGCAACTCAATCATCTTGCCTACATTGGTAGGACTTCGGACAACCAAAGAATCAATAAAATTGAGTAAGAATTTGAGAGAATCAAAGAGTTCAAAATTTCTGGAAAATACCTTCAATGGAGGTCTGGATTCAACTGATCTTGATCTTGCCTGTGCTTGGTCTCACTCCACTTGCTTGCAGAAGAAGGATTGGATGCTTACAAGGTTGTGGATTCTTGGAGATTTGAATTTCAAAACAGTGGAAATTCAACCTCAAATTCAAAATAATTTCTCAGGTTTATCCTTTGCAAAGTGAGGGTTTGAGATGGGGGATCAAAGCTGGTGCGAATGTGTCTGAAATGATGAGCAATTGGAGCTCTATTTGTAGCCAATTCAGTTGATATTTGCACACTTGAAATCACTTTCCAAATTTGGCAAAATGGTGATACATGGGTGCATGGGCGTGTACAGGCCCATGAGATCATTGCAATAATTCCACAAATTAATGTTAGATAGTCTGAATTGAGCTTGGATTGCAAGGCAAGTGTGCATTTGAATTTGAAGTTTGATCCTTGCCAAGTGATGTCACCATGTTCATGCCATGCGCGGCCTATGCATTCCTTGTCCAAAATGAATGAATTTTATCTCTTTAGAAAGGTGAGATCAAGAGGAACAACTTTCATGTTCAACACTTTTTCATTTGGAGCTTGGAACTTGGAGAAATTTGAGGTGGAAGTTTGGAAATGTTTGACATATCAAATATTTTCTAAGTGTCAAGCCATATGTCTCAATATTCCACCTTCCTTAACTTTTTATATGGGCTTCAAATGAGAAAAGTGTCTTCATCAAAGTTATATCTATCTCAAAGACCGTCAAAATGGTCACCAATTTCATGTCATTTGGATTTAAAATGATAGAGTTATGCATTTCTGAAGTTTGGAAAAATCACTTGATCAATGGTATAGGTCAAAAGTGATCTATAATGTAACCTCATATCACATGCTCAAAAAAGTTGAATTAGCTCCCACTCCAAACATAAAATTTGAATTAGGCACATTGAGTTTGATTTTGAAACTTGGAAATTGTTCATCTCATAAAAATTGAGCAAGTTATGGCCTTGGGAAGTTGACTTTCAAATTAGGGTTTAGACAAAATGACCTATAATGTTTCAACATAGAAAATGATTTTACAAGAAAAACTAGATCTAGGTCTCAACATGAAAGTTGTTTGGAATGTCATTTAGAGTAAGTTTTCTCTTGGAATCATTTTCATATGGTGAAAATTATAGGAGATAGGGTCTAGGGAGACCCAGTTTTGATCAAATGAATTCATCTCGCCAACCACCATCAACCAACTTGCTAACTTCCAATTCTCTTGACTTTCTTAGCTCATGGTAGATCATATATGCTTTAGATGATTAAATTTGAAGTTTCCCTTGAGAAATTTGATCAATTGGTGAGATAGCTTGTTGGAGAAGTTACTCAAGATACCTAGTGAAACTAGGGTTTCCAAGGCAAATCACCCTCAAACTCTTGAAGAAAACTTGATCAATATAACATGTAGAAAACATTGGGAATCATATATGATGTTCATGACCATTCTTGAATCAATTCTTGGTTATGCTCTTTGTTCATGAGGGTCTCAAACCCTAGATGTGAACTTGATGAATCAATGGAATCATGCCCTTCCTACAAAAGAGTTAGATAAATGCAAAGACATATCTTTGGTATTTTGGTTAGTGAAATGATAAAATACAAGTATTATATAATTACAAAGTGCTTGGTGATCTCTCCCAAAACAAACCAAATGAAAGCGAGGTAAGGAGGATGCCAAGATATGATCCCAATGCTAGTGCTTAGGATGAAATTGCATGAGGGATCTTAGGGTGAAAATTGGGGTCTTACAACGACCTTGTGCTCAAGAAGATTCTATCTTTCAAACCAGATTCTAAGGGCAAATGGACTCCTAATTATGAAGGCTTATATGTTGTGAAGAGAGCCTTTTCAGGCGGTGCTTTGATTCTTACAACTATGGATGGTGAACAGTTCACGCGTGTCGCATTACGCGAAAAATCGGCGAGAAAACGAAACAACAGAGCCGCCACCGTGCGTTATTTATCCTAAAGAGGGAAAGGAAATGCTCAAAGTAAACCTGGAAAGGAATGGTCTCGCGACCAGAGAGAGATGGGATCGCGAGTCGGTTATCCGAAGGGAAGGTATTAGCACCCCTACGCATTCGTCGTACTCGACGGGATCCACGCTCAAAAGAATAGAAGAAAGGTTGCTAAAGACTGCTCACAAACTGCACACACGCTGGAAACAAACACATATGAAAGACGGAAGAAAGTAACTCGGCAGGATATCGCATCCTGGGCCTACGTAGTTTGTCAGACACAAACATCAGAGTCGACGTAGTTCGGGAACAGGGGAAACGTGCTCGCTAGGATGTCGCATCCTATGCATACGTATCTTTTCTAACCAGAGAAAGAATCAGAGCACTCGTAGCTCGGCTAACGCATGCCAAACAAAACACAAACACCAACAGGAAACCGACTGCCAATCGCTGGACTTACGTCAGACTCCACACAAACAGGCAAACCTGGAAACCGAATGCCAATCGTTGGACTTACATCAGACTCCAACCAGAAAGGGAATAACAAACACACACAAAAGGAAAAGAAAGTGCCCGGAGAGATCAGCTCAATCTCCTGCCTACGTACCTCATCTGGTATGAGCATCAGGGCGACGTAGTTCCCCTAAACAGGGAAATAACTTCTAACCTAACCAGAGACAAAGGGAGATAACAGACTGCTAGGGAGACTACGACTCGAGCCTAGAAGTTGTTATGCATAGAATCCCTATGTTGAAGTCTCTATCCTAACTTGCACAGGAAGCAAGCTATCCTAAACAGCACAATCAAACAAATACAAGCACAATAAAGCAAGCACACACACTATATGCAAACAATTAGCTCATACAAGGCTAGGCTGTAAAAACAAGCCAACTGGAATGGGGTGTTTTTAGCTCTTAACCCTAACATTGAGAGTTGGGGTGAAGCAGATGAAATGGGAAGTGAGGGTAAGACCTCACAGCTCTTATCCCTAGCCTGGGAGAGCTTGAATTAAAATAGAAAGTGTGGGAGTTCAGAATGAGGGAACTCTTCTCCACAAATGACTGACTCTATGGACAAGATTTTGTGGTTCTTATTCACAGTGCATCAACACATGGTGTGAGCAAAGTGAATGACACAACTGAATAGCAGGGGATGGATTGCACATCCCTTGTATCTGCCAATTGCCTCTTAAGAGGTCTTTTCCTGCTTGGCACAAAATTAAACAACCACAAGCATTGCCTCTTAAGGAGGGCTTCAGACAGGTGCCTGCCAAAGTAACATGACAGGTCTTCCAGACTACATGAAGATCAAGGAATTATACCTCAGTGGTATGCAAACCACAAGCAAGCAAAGCAAAGTTCAAATGAACTTAAAGCAACTTAGGTACCTGTGGAAACAGCTAAACCAATCAGTACACAATCCAGACAATAGTCAACAGTCAATATCAACCAGACAACTCAATATGCAACACATAAACCATAAGCACAAGTGAATTGTTCTCAAAGCCTACAAAACAAACAAATGTTATCCAACAATCAACAAATGATCAAGCTCAAATGAAGGAGCAACATCAATCATGGAGATGCACACTTGAACCTGAAATCACAACTCAAATGTAAGTAACAAACCACTAGGTCAAAGCCTAGGGTCAAAAGAGAATCAAAAATCCAAAACAGAAACTCAAACTCAACATGAATCATATTTAATCAATCAAGAACAAGTCCTAAAAAGGACCAAAGCAAAATCATCATGCAAGTTCATGTAATAAGCAAGAGAAGTCAATGACCAATTCAAGGCACACATTTGAACATTAAGAATGAAAATTCCCAATCAAAACAGAAATGATTCAAATAATTCTGGAAAAATTCATGAGTAATCAACTTATCTAAAACATCCATCACACAAAAAATCAGAATCATTAGAGGTTATTTGTCATGGAAATCAAATTGCATAAGTTGGACAACCACATGTGTGACACAAATTGTCACACCATGCAAACACAAGCATAAAACAGAATTGGTACATGATAAAAGTACCAAACCAAGCCTCAAAGGTCCATCAATGTGTCTAGAATCAGCACGTAAAATTTCAAGTCCATTGGATTAAAAACAAGCATTTCATGATAGTTTGAATCAAGCAAGGTCATACATGCACATGTGTTCAATCAACCTAGAGCAAATAAATTTCCAGCCATGCACAACTTTTAAAATCATGATCATAAAAAACTAGACATCTCAAGGAACATTTTGCAAAAAATTGGGAGTGAATTGGATCATTTTTCAATTTGATATGGATTTTACAAGTTGATAGAAAAAATAAAATTCAAATATGAACATGGCATGGCAAATGGAGGGAAACATGGAAAAATGAACGAACAATTTGGATATTGTCTTCGCCAGGGATCGAACCCTGTTTGGATTTAAATGAAATGCGCGCTAAGCCTGAAATGACACCGTTTCACACAAACCCTAAGCTCGCCCAGATTTGGACGGTTCAAACCGACGCTATTCTCCAGGAACCGTCGTAAATCTCCAGAACGCATGAATCTTCATCTTCTTCATGATGAAGAAGATGAACAGCGAAGAACATTCATCACCAATTTCCAGATTTTTTCAGAAACGCCCAGAAATCCACAAAAATTATATCATTCAAATCCTTATTCCATGTACATCATAGATCCACTAACAATTCATTCTAAAACATCATAACAAGTTCAAATCGTGCAAAAACATTTTTGGATGCAAAACTTCAAATGCATATAACTCAGTCAATAATTCTCCATTTCATTTGATTTTTCTACCAGAATTCTCAGTAAACAAAGATCTACACAATTATGTTCATGGATTGAAGAATTATGAAGGTCGAAAATCATACCTCTTGAAGAGCAGAATCTTGTTTTGCATGTTCCAAGGCCTGTAATGGTCCAGATCAATTCCAGAAGTCTTGTGGAGATGATTGATGAAGAATTGGAAGCTCAAACACGTGTGAATCCAGCTGAATTTGAATTTGCCATTAAACCTTCAAGCTTCAAGTATGCAAGATTTTGAGCAGAAATCCACAAGATGCACGTTCAATCTTACTTAAAAACACTCCATGATCATGAATTCACCAAGAGAAATGAGGTTTATGTGAAGAATTTGGAAAATCTTTTTGAGAGAAAATTTTGAAAAATTTCAAGATCTAGGTCTGAAAATGTGTGTTATCAATGAAACAGTTATGATTATCCTTTATATGTCCTCTTAATCATTCTGAAATTAAGCTTAAACCAAAACTAATTAAGATTAGAAAGAAATAAGGTGCATGCACAAACTTGTATTTTCACCTCATGCATGAGATGCACATGTGAACAGTACACCAAGCTCATTATTTTCACTCAAAATCCATTTTTAAACTCAATGGTAATGGTAGAAAGTCCATACAATGCACCATTTTTAAATTTCCCATTTTCCCTCCAAAATTGACTTGGATATGCCAATGCTCATGTGTTAACATTTCATGCAATGTGATGGTTGATTTGGAAACCTCATGACATGAGAAGAACAATGCAAAAAGAACCACTAAATTTGGAGTTTTGGTTCAAAAGATATGGCCATTTGAAGTTTCAAGCATACTTTGCAATGATTTGATCATAACTCCTTAACCATTCAATAGAAATTTGTGATCTTGGACTTTTTGGAAATGGGAGAGAAAGATCTTCAACTTTCATGTTGGACAAAATTTCATTTGAAGCATCTTTGATGTTGGAAAGTTGAGTTGAAGTTGGTCCAAAAACTTGCCATTTTTGGAAACTTGAAATTACAGGTCACTTTCTATTTTTGGAAACTTTTGATCTGGCTTCAAAATCTTCAAGGTAGATGTTTGACATGTTGAATAACCCTCTTTGGGACATGAATGAGGTGTCTCAAACCATTTCTCCACCTCCTAGCCCTTAGTTGACTTGCAGTTGACTTTTATGGGCCTCACATGACTTGATCATGCACTGTGGACTTTGAGCCTCAAACCATTGGTCAAGTTGCTTCAAAATGAACCTTGATTCATGTAAGCTCTCTAGAACAACCATAGGGCCTTCATCTCATGGAAAAACCCTTGATCTCTTGCACAGATGGATTCTCCTGATCAGTCTTGACTGATGAAATGCAATATGATATGCAATGTTAATGACCTAAAAAATGAAATGAATGTACAAATGGGAGGTGCAAATTTGAGGTGCTACAGCTGCCCCTATTCAATCAACTGGGAACCTGAACAGATGAGAGCAACGACTGTCAGACTTTCAAGGTACACAGGGATTGAATACCAAAGAACCGTAGAAATTTGCACTCTGTGGAGATCTAAGAAAAGACTGTTCACCAATGGCAGCTTCCACTGGGTATTCGGATTTTTATCACTGGACCAGACAAGATGTTTACCGACGACTCCACTGGGGATTTTGATTCTTATTAGAAAAAGGAACCACGACCATACATCGAAAGATGATGAATGGGAATAGAAATCACGACTAGACACCAAAGGACGAATAGGAAAGGCTCAACCAGACATCAACAGATGAATGGGAAAAGATACAACCAGACGTCAACGGACGGATGAGAAAAACTCGACGTTTACCGACACCAACGGAGAGGTGACCAGACATCAACGGATGAATGGAAAGAGAGACAACCAGACGTCAACGTACGAATGGGAAAAACTCGACGTTTACCGACACCAACGGAGAGGTGACCAGACATCAACGGATGAAAGGGAAGACTCAACCAAACATCAACGGATGAAAGGGAAGACTCAACCAAACATCAACGGATGAAAGGGAGGAACTTGACGTTTATCGACACCAACGGAGAGGTGACCAGACATCAACGGATGAGTGGGAAGACTCAACCAAACATCAACGGATGAAAGGGAAGACTCAACCAAACATCAACGGATGAAAGGGAGGAACTCGACGTTTATCGACACCAACGGAGAGGTGACCAGACATCAACGGATGAATGGGAAGAGATACAACCAGACGTCAACGGACGAATGGGAAAAACTCGACGTTTACCGACACCAACGGAGAGGTGACCAGACATCAACTGATGAATGGGAAAAACTCGACGTTTACCGACACCAACGGAGAGGTGACCAGACATCAACGGATGAATGGGAAGACTCAACCATACGTCAACGGACGAATGGGAGAAACTCGACGTTTACCGACACCAACGGAGAGGTGACCAGACATCAACGGATGAATGGGAAGACTCAACCATACGTCAACGGACGAATGGGAGAAACTCGACGTTTACCGACACCAACGGATGAAAGGGAAGACTCAACCAAACATCAACGGATGAAAGGGAGGAACTCGACATTTATCGACACCAACGGAGAGGTGACCAGACATGAACGGATGAATGGGAAGACTCAACCAAACATCAATGGATGAAAGGGAAGACTCAACCAAACATCAACGGGTGAAAGGGGGGAACTCGACGTTTATCGACACCAACGGATAGGTGACCAGACATCAACGGATGAATGGGAAAAGATACGATGTTTACCGACATCGAAAGATGATGTGTACAGAAGTGAAACAAGAACAGACATTTACCGATGACTGGGGTGAGACTTGATGTTTACCGACACCGAAAGATGATGTTTACCGACACCAAAGAAAGAACACACACGGGTGTTGTCATGACATTTACCGGTATCGCAAGGATGACATCTACATATGTCAGGGCAATGCTAAACACTTGTTAGGGATCTCACTGGGGAGAATCAAACTTTCCTTCCACGGACGGGTGAGGAAATCAACCTCCTCGGGGAGTTATCAATCCTGAACGCTGTTAGGAGCAACTGTAGCAAATGTGTCGTACAGATATTGAACAATGATCAGCCTCTGCTGGGAATATGGCCCAATCAGGTTTGACACATGTATGCATATGTTTGAATTTTCCTATGGCGTAATGCTCCATATTGAATGGAAATGCTATGCTATTTGAGGATGCAATGATTACTACATGCAAGATGCAAAATGATGAAAAACCCTGTTGGGGAGCAAATGATCGCTTCTCTAAGCACACAAATCTGATTATATTCTCCAACTCTGTGGGGAGACGCACTGCTAGGGGTGCTTACTGATCTAATACTCTGGAGACGGCAGAGGAAACAAGTCAACTGGGGAGACCCTGTCTGGGGAACACACCAACTTCTCAACCGCGCTGGGGACTAGCATTGCTGCTGTAGAAAGGATACATCCCACCGGGGATAACTTTCACTGAATCCAATCCACTTGGGGATTCCGCTAGGGGAAACAACCCAAGCTCACCTCTACTGGGGATAACTGCTAACCCATGAACAGGATAAACTCTACTGGGGATAATTTTCGCCGAACCTGATCCACTTGGGGACTTCTCTGGGGAAAACCATCAATCTCTGCTGGGAAAACTACCCTCTTCAAAAATTGCTGGGGAACACAATCACAACCCTGCTGGGGAAATGCATTCACGACCATGCTGAAGATTACAGTACTTCATACCCGACTGCTGAGGAACAAACTACTCACTGATACCTCCGCTGGGGATACAACAAACTTCAGATTCAGTGGGGACCAACAGTCTTCAGACTAGCTGGGGAAAGACCAACTCTCAGACTTGCTGGGGAACTAAATCCTTAGACCTGCTGGGGATAGAATAGCCTTTGAACCTACTACTGAGGGACACACTATCCACAGACGCCTCTGTCGGGGAAGAACAGTTCTAATAGCTTTCAGACTTGCTTGGGGAAACAGCCACTTACAAGCCTGCTGGGGAAACATTCTCAATCCTGCTGAGGAATCCCAGATCTGGACTATGCTGGGGAGACAAGTCCTGAACCTGCTTTAGACAACCCCAAACCCTCACACTACTGGACAGTGCTGAAACGTTCTGAACAAATCGTGGCTTATCTGCTCTAGCCAGGAATCAAAGGATGATAACCTGCAAAACAACAATACGTACATGCCCCAGGGGATATATGGACAAGATACACCCAAGTTTACTCAACATTCAAAATGATTTTCAAATGTTTTATCTTTCCGCACGTTATTGTCTAGCCTTCATGTTTTTATATGCAATGTTTATCAAAAATTCGGACGTTTTTTGCAAACAAAACAGTAAAATAAAAACAAGAGAGCAATTTATCTGAGTAACGACTTTTATTGATTGAAAATGGGCCTGAAAAGGCGAATACATCGGGAAGCAATTCCTAGAAAGAGGTAATTGCGCACAAAAGGAAAATAAACTATCCTAATGGCAATGTGAATACGGCATTCACTATTTCCCAATTCTGTTATGACTCACAGATCATCAATTTTCTCCCCAAATTCCTTGCTTTCTGAGAAGAATGATTGGACCGATCCTATCCTTCGAGATGGCAGACACTGAAGCACGATGAAGTACAGATAACTCAGAATGTAGTCTTCGCTTTAATCCCTCTTTTTCCTGGATCGCCCTTTCGGGTTTTCAATCCACCGGGATACCCATTTTTGCCTAAGCCGCCCTTGCGGGTTTTCGACTTACCGGGTGTACATATTTTTTTATTCTTTATCCCTAACTTTTGCCCGAACCTTTTTCTATTTTTTTTTGGTTCACCGGGATGCCCTTTTTTGCCTGGACTTTTTTATTCTTTTTGTCCAACGGGTCAATTTATGCGAAGTATTTTTTGACTACATCTGAGTTAACAGGGGACGGAAAATCTTCACCGTCCATAGTTGTAAGCATCAAGGCTCCACCGGAGAAAACCTTTTTAACAACATATGGACCTTCGTAATTAGGAGTCCACTTGCCCCTGTTATCTGTACCGGGAGGAAGGATCCTCTTCAAAACTAAATCACCAGTCTGATAGCTTCGAGGACGCACTTTCTGATCAAAGGCTCTTTTCATCCTTCTCTGATACAACTGCCCATGGCACACAGCTGCTAACCGTCTCTCTTCGATAAGGCTCAACTCATTAAACCTCGTTCGAATCCATTCAGCTTCGTCTAACTTGACATCCAGCAGGACTCTTAGAGAAGGAATCTCCACTTCAACCGGTAGGACTGCCTCCATACCATACACAAGGGAGTAAGGGGTTGCCCCGGTCGATGTACGCACTGAGGTACGGTACCCATGCAAAGCGAAAGGTAGCATCTCATGCCAATCCTTGTACGTCACGACCATCTTCTGCACAATCTTGATATTCTTATTTGCCGCCTCTACAACACCGTTCATCTTTGGTCTGTAAGGAGAAGAATTGTGATGTTCGATCTTGAAATCTTTGCAAAGCTCCTTCATCATCTTGTTATTGAGATTCGAACCATTATCAGTGACGATTCTCTTGGGGACCCCATATCGACAGATGATTTCCTTCTTAATAAACCGGGCAACCACTTGTTTGGTAATATTAACATAGGAAGCTGCTCCCACCCAATTGGTGAAGTAGTCAATCGCAACCAGGATGAAGCGATGTCCATTAGAAGCAGTAGGTCCAATCTTCCCAATCATATCAATACCCCACATCGCGAACGGCCAAGGCGAATTCATGACATTCAGAGGGCTTGGTGGTACATGCACCTTATCTGCATAGATCTGACATTATGGCACTTCCGAGCGTACTTGAAACAATCGGATTCCATAGTCATCCAGTAATAACCGGCTCTCAACAACTTCTTAGACATTGCATGACCACCAGCATGGGTACCAAAAGATCCTTCATGCACTTCTTGCATCAACATGCCTGCTTCGTGTCTATCCACGCATCTGAGCAGAACCATATCGAAGTTCCTCTTATACAACACGTCGTCCTGATTCAAATAAAAGCTTCCAGCTAGCCTTCTCAGGGTTTTCTTATCATTCATCGACGCTCCTTCAGGATACTCCTGGCTCTTGAGGAAGTTCTTGATATCATAGTACCACGGCTTCTCATCCACAACAGACTCGGCTACAAACACATACGCAGGCCTCTCGAGTCGATTCACCGCAACATGTGGTACATGATTCCACCAATCGACTTTGATCATAGAGGACAAAGTAGCCAAGGCATCAGCCATCTGATTTTCATCTCAGGGGACATGGTACAGCTTCACCTTCTTGAAGAAAGTCAGGATCCTTCTGGTGTAATCTCTGTAAGGAATCAAATGCGACTGATGGGTATTCCAATCTCCATTGACCTGGTTAATCACTAGAGTGGAATCTCCATAGATGTCCAGAGTTTTGATCCTTAGATCGATGGCTTCTTCTATCCCCATGATACAAGCCTCATACTCAGCCTCATTGTTGGTTACATCAAACGTCAATCTGGCAGAGAAAGGTATATGAGCACCTTTGGGATTAATCAGTACTGCCCCAACACCGTTGCCATTCACATTCACAGCCCCATCAAACATCAGTGTCCACTTGTCATCAGGATCCGGTCCTTCCTCGACAAGAGGCTCTTCACAATCTTTCATCTTAAGATACATGATGTCTTCATCAGGGAATTCAAACATCATAGGCTGATAATCATCGATTGGTTGCTCGGCAAGGTAATCTGACAGAATACTACCTTTGATGGCCTTCTGCGACGTATACTGGATATCATACTCTGTTAAAATCATCTGCCAACGGGCAACACGTCTAGTGAGAGTCGGCTTCTCAAAGATGTATTTCACTGGATCCATCTTAGAAATCAATAAGGTAGTATGGTTCAACATATACTGTCTTAGTCGGCGAGCAGCCCAGGTCAAAGCACAACAAGTTTTCTTGAGCTGCGAATATTTTATTTCACAGTCGATAAACTTTTTGCTAAGGTAGTATATGGCATGTGTAACACCCCAAAATTTTCCCTCTTCATTCATGCATTCATTTAGCATTTCATATTGCATTTCATCATGTCAATCAGAATTAGATCCAAGAAAAAAAAAACGAAAAAAAAAAGAAAAAAAAAAGAAATAAAAAAATAAATAAATAAATAAATAATAAAAATAAAAATAAAAAAATAAATAAAATATAATAGAAAAAACTTGGACTTAGACCTCTCTCAAAAGCCCACTAAGCTACCAATATTAGGCTATAAATACTAGAGTTTCAGTGAAACAAATATTCATTCCATTCCTATTACCCTGGCTGAGGAAAAAGAAAGTGAGAGAAGAGCCAACAGAGTTCAGAGCAACCCCCAGAGACTGAAGGGAACTCATCGGCAAAGAACCAGTTCTACCTCATATAAACCCTGAGATTGTTTTGCAAACCCCGGTGCAATCCAATTTCACTCAATCTCTCCAATCAGGTTTGCCCTATATCCATCATCTTTATGCCTTTAATTTGAATGCTCTAAATGTATGAGGTATTATGGGTGAATTTGATACCCTTTTGATGCATGTGTTTGATAAGAGGTTTAGGCCTCATACCCTTGGTTGCTTTTTGTGAGCTTTTTTGTGAATTGAAAGGGCATGATTCATGTGGTTACATTTTGATTTAGGGGGCAACTCTTGGTTACCCTATTTTGTTTCTCTAACCTGTTTGTTGAGTTTTTTTGTTTTGTGAGGGCTCATATGACTCTTGCAGAGATGGTTTGCCTGGTGTTCCACTTTATTTGTGGGATGCCCCCTGGAGGTTCATTCCAATTACCTGTACTGACTCACATTTCTTTGATGGCATTAGCTTGGGAGATCCCTGGGTTTCTTACTCCTTTAATTGTTGTTACTTCGGATCTTTATCCGTGTGGTACTTTTACCTCTTTTCCGCATTTTATCGCTTTCTTAGTTGGAAGACCTCGATAGGAGGCATTTGTTTTCTTTTGTTTATTTACTTCTGAGCCCCTTGTTGGCACATTTACTTTATACATGTTTGTTTTGTATGTGTTCGTATCCTTGCAGGTAGCGCGGTTCCTTCGTCAAGGACTGCGTTTTTGCCCTTTTGCATGAGTAACCCTCAAACCCTAAAACCCAAAGCAACATGTTAACTCCTTCTACTACAGGCGAGTAAGTCTCTAAAGGTCGAGCATCCGGTAGATTGCGTAGTGACGTCGTTCGTCCAAAACCCAATCCATAACCCCGTAGTTAGCCGAACTACGGCTTGCTCTGATTCTCATTCCAGATGAGATACGTAGGCATAAGACGCGATGTCTTAGCGAGCACACATCCCCCCAACCCATAGGTTAGCCAAGCTACGAAGACTCTGATTCTCATATTCAGATGAGATACGTATGCAGTGGATGCGACATCCGTGCGAGTCATTTTCATTTAACCCTTTTTTAGTAAATAGTACATTAGATAAACCCACACCCTTTAGACAAGAACTACAAAAGTGGATTCCGTAGAGTACTACGGATGCGTAGGGGTGCTAATACCTTCCCTTTGCATAACCGACTCCCGAACCCAAGATTTGGTTGCGAGACCCCGTCTTGTCCTTTCCTTTTTCAGGTTTACTTCGAGCGTTTCCTTTCCCTCCTTTGGGATGAATAACGCACGGTGGCGACTCTTCTGTCATTTTCTTTCGCCGGTTGTTTTTTCGCGCACTGTATTTTTCAGGTTGCTACAGCATGCTCTTTTCGACCAGACTCGTCATGCTGTCCCAATACACACCCCATCGAGTTCTCAGTCACTGACAGGTACATTATCATAGGCCTCCCAGGAACTGGAGGTATAAGGATTGGAGGTTTCTGCAAATACTCTTTTATCTTATCAAAAGCTTTCTGACAGTCATCATTCCACCTGATTGCTTGATTCTTCCTTAACAATTTGAATATCGGTTCACACGTGGCAGTTAGGTGAGATATAAACCGTGCAATGTAGTTCAATCTCCCTAAAAACCACGAACCTGCTTTTCAGTTTTCGGTTCAGGCATTTCTTGTATAGCTTTTACTTTTGCTGGATCAACCTCAACCCCTTTCTCACTGACAATGAAACCTAACAGTTTCCCGGATCTCACTCCAAACGTACACTTGTTTGGATTCAGCCTTAGTTTGAACTTTTTCAGCCTTTCAAACAACTTCTGCAAATTTACCAGGTGCTCCTCTTCTGTTTGAGACTTCGCAATCATATCATCCACGTACACTTCAATCTCTTTGTGCATCATGTCATGAAAGAGAGTCGTCATAGCCCTCTGATAGGTAGCACCGACGTTCTTCAGTCCAAATGGCATCACCTTATAGCAGAACGTGCCTCAAGGTGTAATGAATGTCGTCTTTTCCATGTCCTCTGGCGCCATCTTGATATGATTATAACCAGAGAAACCGTCCATGAAAGAGAAAACCGAAGATTGAGCCGTATTATCAACCAATACATCAATGTGAGGTAATGGGAAGTCATCTTTCGGACTAGCTCTGTTTAAATCCCAGTAATCGACACACATCCTGACTTTGCCATCCTTCTTCGGCACGGGAACGATGTTGGCCACCCGTGGGGGATAATTGGTCACTGTCAGAAAACCCGCATCCAACTGCTTCTGAACCTCTTCCTTGATCTTGACAGCCATATCAGGACTAGTTCTGCGAAGCTTCTGCTTTACCGAAGGACAATCTTCTCTGAGAGGTAGCCTGTGCACCACAATATCTGTATCCAGCCCAGGCATATCTTGATACGACCAGGCGAATATCTCCACATATTCTCTAAGCATCTCAATCAGCCCTCTCTTGACATCTTCCTTCAAAGCAGCCCCGATTTTGATCTCTCTTCTGGCGTCCTCAGTACCTAGGTTAATAATCTCCAACTCCTCATGATGAGGTTGGATGACCCTTTCCTCTTGCTTCAATAATCTGACCAGTTCTTTGGGGAGTTCATAATGTTCCTCACTCTCCTCTTCAGCTTGGTAGATAGGATTATTGAAATCATAATGAGCCATAACAGAACTATTTATAGTGGAGTCCGTAAGATCAATTATGCATGTTTAATGCTTTATTTTAGAAAAAATAGTTCAAGAAAGTCATAAAAACAAAAAAAACATTGCCATTTTTATTGTTTTGAAAAATGAAAAACAAAAACAGAAAGACAGGGATCACAAAATTGTTTGCAAAACGTCCTTTATAATGATATCATTGAAAAACATGATGAGGCCCTACAATGAACCACTACGCCTTGGGCAGAACGTAGGGTTTTGTGCAAAATGAAAAACAAAAGAAAATTACTTTGTTTGAAGAGTAACTTGGACCACTTCTTCGGCTGTCCAATTGTTGATCGACTCCCCTGGAGCACACGGGCGAACCCAGTTGTTCAGATCACAATCATTGTCCCCGTTTTCACTACTCGCTGCAAAGACGTCACCATGATTCATCAGCCCAACGCTGGTGAAGGTACTCGGCCCTTTCTGCTCACCCTGCTCTGCCTGCAGAGGTTGATAACCAATACCGAATTTGTCCTCTTTAATGGGGAAGTCAACCATCTTGCCCCAGCCTTCTGCCTTGCCCGAGTTGACAACCTCCATAGCCTGCTTGTAGGACGCAATTGAGGCACCTAGCTTCTTCTGCTCAGCAAAAGCCACCCTCTCAATAGCAACGGTCTCAAACGCTTGGCACAGAGTTTCATGGATCTCGCCATCCACTTCCACATACTTGAAAGAGGATAAATGACTCACCAGAATGTCCTCCTCGCCGCACACAGTGACAATCTGACCGTTCCAAACATACTTCAGCTTTTGATGGAGAGTTGACGACACCGCTCCAGCCCCATGTATCCAGGGACGCCCCAATAAGCAACTATATGTTGGCTGGATATCCATCACATAGAAGATAATATCAAATACCTTCGGGCCAATCTTCACTGGCAACGTGACTTCTCCAAAAATAGACCGTTTGGATCCATCAAATGCACGAACAATGAGATCACTGGAAGTGAGGACAACCCCTTCAACATCTATCTTGCTCAAGGTCTTCTTGGGCAACACATTCAACGAAAAGCCAGTATCTACCAACACATGTGACAATACTGCGCCTTTGCACTCCATAGTGATATGCAGGGCTTTGTTATGGTTGCGACCTTTCGGCGTCAGATCCAAGTCTGTGAACCCCAATCCATGCCTGGTGCTCACATTAGCAATAACACCCTCCAGTTGGTTGACAGAAATCTCTTGAGGCACGTAAGCCAGATTCAACATCTTCAACAAGGCATTACGGTGTGCCTCAGAGCACAATAACAACGAGAGGATAGAAATCTTGGACGGAGTTTGATTCAACTGATCTACAATCTTGTAATCACTCTTCTTAATAATCTTCATAAACTCCTCCACATCTTTCTCAAATGACCCCTCAGGCGCTTCCTTCTGTATAGGTTCTTCCTCAACCACAGCTTGTTTACCCTTTGCTTTGGCAAGAGCCTCAACATTGCTATCTCTCAAAGCCTGCGGTGCGAACAGACGACCGCTCCTGGTGAAACCTCTGGGTCCCCCTACATTGTCCACAACAGGACCCGTAGTCACTGGAATTCTACTAGGCAAACCAATTGTTACTGGAGACTGATTAACTGGCCTGATCTGACTTTCTGCCCTTCTGTGGTTGCGGTAAGCATTATCGTACTTCCACGGCACAACTCTACTATTCTCAACAGCCCTTCTACCAGAAGCAACAATAGTAGTGGGAGCACTGACAGTTATTGGAGCAGAGATAAGCACAGGAGCACTGACAGTTACTGGTGCATTAACAATTCTCTGGCCACGTCCAAAACCCTCAGACGGTTTGAAATAAATGGTGACAGTTGACACCATCCCACGTTCTTTCACAGCCCTAGCAAACTGCAAACAACCCTCATCAATCAAACCCTGGATACCAGTCTTCAACTGCATACACCCATTCTCTGAATCTTCACAGTCTGAACAACCCTTCTCACAGCCCGGGAATACTCCCCCATTCAATAGACGCTCTTTCACAACAAACAGCGAGGTCTGAATATCTTCAGCATCAACTACCAAATCCAAGGCCTCCTCACCTTCCACATTATTTACCCTGGGACCACCATGTTGAGGCATAGGGTTGTTCACAACATTCGGAACAGGAGCAAAATTGATTGTTTTAGCGTCAATCAAGTCCTGGACCTTATGATGAAAAGCCCGACAGTTCTCAATATGGTGCCCCGGTGCACCGGAATGGAAGTCACAACGAACGTTGGCATCATACCCAGCAGGTATCTTCGTCAACGGAGCCATTGTACGTAATTCAACAAACCCCAATCTGAGCAATTCGGGCAGCAACTCAGCATATGTCATGGGCAACGGGTCGAAACGACGATCCGACATTCTCTGTCTTGGCTGAAACGGACGTTGTTGTTGTTGTTGTGGTGGTGGTCCTCTTTGTTGTTGTTGTTGTCGTGGTTGAGGTGTTGGAATAGTTACAGCAGCAACCTGGCGATATTGCCCTCTGTTCACATTTCTTCCACTGTGCACGGCATTAGTCTCACCCTCCCTCCTGCGAGGTGCCCTAGAAAATGGCTTCTTTGAAGACGACGAACCAGCATCCTGAATCTTTCCTGCTTTAATGAGGCTCTCGGTTCTCTCTCCACAAATTACAACATCAGAGAAACTACCGAACGAGCAGCTCCCCATCCGGTCCATAAACACTCCTTGTAAGGTTCCGATGAACATATCGGTCAACTCCCTCTCCAGCATAGGAGGTTGCACCCTTGCAGCCAATTCTCGCCATCTCTAGGCGTACTCCTTGAAACTTTCGCCTGATTTCTGACACAAGCTCTGTAATTGAGTTCGGCTTGGAGCCATGTCCATATTGTGCTTATATTGCCTCAAGAAGGCTTCACCCAGATCCCTCCAATTTCTGATAGATTCTCTTTTCAGCTCCATGTACCAATCCAAGGAGGCTCCAGACAAGCTATCCTGGAAGAAGTACATCCACATCTTCTCATCGTCCGTGTAGGCGGAGATCTTTTTGTAATATGCCTACACATGGGTGTGAGGACAAGAAGTGCCATTGTATTTGTCAAAGGAAGGCGCTTTGAACTTGTAGGGAATCCTCAGTCCTTCCACCAATCCCATATTTGTCACATCGAACCCCAAAGAGTTCTGACACTCCATGGCTATGATCTTCTCAGCTAGGGCATCAACCTTTCTGTCCCTCTCTTCGACTCTTCCAACCTCATCTTCATCACTGAGCAGGGTGAACATATCTTCCTGTCTGTCAACCAGCGGAGCAGGATGGCGAACCGGAGCACGGGTCATTCTAGCATTAACAGTCTCTGCAGCAAGAGGCTGTCCATTGATTCTGATTCCCCTCAATTCATCACCTACAACATAATCATTGACGGGAATAGCAGCGGCAGCAGCATTATCATTAACAGGGACACCCACTGGTGAAGCACGGCTGGGAGGCGGAATCACAGCTTCCTGTCTCTGGGCTAAGGCACGCAGCTCCTCTTGCCCTTGAACGACCCCTTGCATCATGGTCATGAATTGGGCCATGTTAGCCCTCATCTCTGCTAACTCAGCTTGCACTTGATCCATATTCCTCTGTTGATTCAACCTGGTAGCGTACCGGTGCGGACGTTGATCAGCAATCCTGCCTAAAACAGGAACCAGAGTGAGAAGTCTCATTCAAGAACACCTGTAATGCAAAATGATATGTGTATGATGCTTATGATGCGTATGATGCACATGATATGTTCATTCCTCAGGCATTCAAGAGCCTAATTCATCTTTCAAGAAATGACAACCTACAACAAACAACAAAAAGCAACCTACATAGGATAATGAGCACAAAGTGAAACATCAACAACCTCATCTATAGACATGAGCAACAAGGGTCATACAATAATCCAAGCACAGATCCAAATGATCAGAATACAAAAAATGAATCCCATCCAACAATCCTGGAGGTGATTCTCAACATACACAACAGATACAAGCTAAGAAATATGCCCTCTCGGAATGAGAGTCTTAAGGTACTGGCACTGGTCTATCAACAAGTCACACTCTGAACACTCAGGCAGAGGAGTGAGCTTCTCCTTCAGTTGTCTTCTGAGCTCCACAACTTCTCCTCCAAGTTGGCTCTCTGATGCACGTCTCAGGTCTACCTCTTTCTTCAATTGAACATCTTTGTCTTTGAGCTGCTTTTCCAGGTCTCTTATCTTCTTCTGATAATTGGTTTCAGCTTTCTGCAACCTCAAGCATTCACGATTTTCTTCATTCAACGATGTCTCTATCTCCTCATAAGACCTCTTCTTGCTCTTCAATCTGCTAGCATCCTCCCCTTGTATACCTTTGAGTTGATGAGCCAAGTTCAACTTATCAGCTTTGGCTTTGTAAAGCTCCATCTGGATATCTTGTTCCTTCTCTTTCAACCGACGATTCTCCATCAAGGCTTGTTTGTACTGCTCAGCAGGCACATTCTCAGCAAGGATTAAAGGTGGTTTCACTTGCAATGGCTCCAACCTATCATAGGGTAACAACAAAGTCTTAACCCTCTCCTTGACCCAATCAAAGTAAACAGGCATAGCAACTGCAAACTTTTTCCCTAACATAGCTCTATCCTTGACACCAATAGTCTTCCAAGCTCTTCCCACTTGCTCCAATCTAGCTGGGTCACTTCGCTTCTCAAATGACACACTCTCAGCTATCTCAGCATCTAGTGGTCTTCCATTCATGACAAACCCCAACTGGCGAAGAGAAAGAACCAGGTTGTAATTGATGCAACCCTTAGTCCCTATGAGTGGCACATTATGAAACTCTCCACAACTCATGATGACACTACGCACATTAAGCCTGTAAGCTTGCCACCTGATGTCATAGGATGTGAGAGACATAATCCTCTGAGTCCACTTATGAGTGTTCTGAGCATCCACAAAAGGTCCACTGGTTGGCAACAAGGACAAGAACCATCTGAGTAGCAACGGGAGACAGCACCTGATAGCTCCACCCTTACCATGCCTGTTGTGTATAGCATAATAAGTGTTAGCTAACAAAGTAGGAACAGGGTTTCCTCCAATGAGAATAGTGATGGCAGCAAAGTCCGCAAAATTAGGCATACTCGGGAACAACGCAATCCCATAGATCATAATAGCCAACTGAGCATGGAAAGCTTCCCAATTTCCTTTCTTTGCTTCTTCCTTAGCCATCCTCACCAGGCACTTCAAAGTCAAACCCACAACATCACCACTGGACTTCCAATTGTCACTCACCTCTGTGATACTCAAATAAAGAGCTTTGGCAACAACCCTGAAATCCACCTCCTTTGGAACATCCAAGAAAGGAACCTGATATCTGATCGGGACATTCGTCAGAATGGAATACTCTTCAAGAGTGGGAGCTAACTGATAATCCTGGAAAGTGAAACAACGGAGCTCTGGGTCATAAAACTGTAGGAGAGTCTGCAACGGCACTGGATATACCACCATCTTCAACAGTGTCAACAAATCCCCATACTGATCAACAAACACCTTCTGATTACTGTCGGTCACAAGATTGCTCAACTCTATCAAAGATGTCAATGGCTCACGGTGAAAACTGTAGGTGTAAGTCTTCCTCTTCAACTTTAAAACGGTTGCCATCTCTCACAATGAACAGACTCCTGAATGAACCTGAGAAATGATATGCATGAGGAGATTAGCTTTTTTTATTTTCTCTTTTCTTTTTTCATTTTCTTTTTTTTATTGCATTATTTTTTTGAAAATAAACATGCTATGATGCAAATGATGCAAACACGACTGGTTGGTTGTGTATCACGGAGCACTGGTTCAAAGCTTCGGCCTGAATTCGGAACCACAAAGTCATCTGAGACCCAAAGTCATCTGAGACCCATATTTCTGAACCAAGTCACCAACAGGAACCAAGAGTCACCAACAGATCAAGTCACCAACAGATCGAGTCACCAACTGTACCTGTAAAATGATCATTCCCTCCCCACTCACAAGGGTCGTCTAGGCCAGGGTAAGGTCAAGAGAAACGCAGGATAAACAAACCTTTCAAGAATACCATCATGTACACACCAGATGTATGTACTGATAATACCCCATCAGGATCTGAACTGCTCGTGATACCATGTTCCGCTAAGTGGCGCAATACCACCCGCTTCCCATGAATCACTCTATTCCTAGGTGTCCTAAAATTCACTCATAGCCTGGGTATTGGGCCTTTTACCTCTTGTGACTCCTGTAGCACCTCAAATTTGCACCTCCCATTTGTATATACATTTTCATTTTTAGGTCATTAACATTGCATTGTCATTGCATAGTCCATCATGTCATCAGTCAAGACTGGCTAGAAGATTCAACTGTGCAAGGTAACAAGAGCATTATCCATGAGATCAAAGCCCTAGGGTTGGTACAAGGAGTTCACATGACCCAAGGATCATTTTGAAGTGGTTTGGCCAAGAATGAAGGCTCAGAACTCATCAGTCCATGTGCAAATCATCTGATACCTAAAAAGTCAACAGAAGTCAACTGTCAAGTCAACTATGGATTTGGAGGTGGGAAATGGTTAGTGATGCCTCATTCATGTGCAAACAAGTCTCATTTGACATCTCAAACATCAACATTGAAGAATTTAAAGTCAGATCAAGACTTTCCAAAAATAGCAGGTGACCTGTAATTTGAAATTTCCAAAAATGGAAAGAATTTGGACCAAATTCAACTCAAGATTACATCATCAAGAAATCTTCAAATGAGATTTTGTCCAACATGAAAGTTGAAGATCTTTCTCTCCCATTTCCAAAAAGTCCAAGATCATGGATTTCGCATGTGTGGTTGAGGAGATATGGTCCAATCATGGCAAAGTGTGTTTCAAACTCCAAATGGGCATAACTTTCAAGCCAAAACTCCAAAATGAGTGGTTCTTTTTGCATTTTGATCCTTGTAACATGTATTTTCCAAGCATACCATCACTTGACATGTATTTCATTTGCATAGGCATTGGTTCACTCATGAAGATTTTTGGGAAAATTTTCATAAAGTCATTTTAATTGATCATGAGCATACCAAATCATTTCTAAACCTTGCATAAACTCATTTTTAGTGGTTTTGGGCCTAGAACATGTACTGTTCACGTGCATGAAGGTGCATGAAGTAGAAAACTCATTTTTGCACTTACACCTTCCAACTCACTAATCACACTTGCATTTGGCTTAAGTTGTTGTTAAACATGATTAGCATTGGGTATAAAGGCTTAAACCCTAACTGTTTTCACAATTAAAACATTTCAGATCTAGATTTCACAAATTCTCCAAATTTTTCTCTCAATTTTTTTTTGCAAAATTCTTCAAACACAAGCATTTTTCATTGATCCATTCATCATCCTGAGGTATTGTTGAGCATATTTGGACGTAAATTCAAGGAAAATCGTGGCTGTTTGAGCTAGGTGCAAAGAGTGAAGCATCCATGGCAATTGAAGATTGAGCTAGATTCGTGTGCATTCAAGCTTCCGGTTCATCATCATTTACTTCCTGAAGTAGTGTGGAGAAGAATTGGAGCATCATAAACCTTGGAAGCACGTGGATCCAATTCTGTTCATCAAGAGGTCAGTTTTTCGACCTCTTTAATTCTCCAATTCATTATTCCAATTGAATAGATCATGGTTTGGTGATAATTCTGGAACAAATTTGAAGTGATTTGGTGTTGTTTTGAGCAAGATCCATGCAGTTCAAGTTTTGATGTTGATTTTTAATTTCTTCGATCCGTGCGTGTGATGTCGTTTTTGCATGAAATATTGTTGGATTCTTGATGTATGATGCGTGGCAAGTTGATTGATATGCTTGATTTTCATTTCTGGAACATTTGGTAGAAATCTGGAAAATTGCATGAAGATCTTCATGATCTTCATCGTGTTCATCAAGAGATTCATTCATTTCCAGTTTTCCTGCGGATTTAGCTGGGAAACGCATGAGGATTACCTACGGATTTTTAAATGCCATGCAGCGCGCGTGTTTTAGGGTTAGATATCAAAACGGTGCCGTTTTGATGTAGCGCGCGTTTGTGATTTCAAAAATCTACCTGGTTCGATACCGGGCGAGAGAACTTTTGCCAATTGCCTTGCATTTTCTCCTTTGCCATCATAATTTGCATGCTATGTCCACTTTTCATTTTTTTTAAATTTCTATCAACTTCAAAAAATCATTTAAAATTGAAAATTAATCCAAATAACCTCCAATTTTTTGCATTGTGATCCTCATGTTGTCTGCTTTTTTGTGATTATTAAAATGCAAGTTGTGCTTGGCTGGATATGTTTTGGTGCTAGAATGTTTGAGTACATGTCCATATTTGACCTTGCCTTGGTTATCATGTTGTGAAATGCTGGTCTTTGATCCAATGAATGTGAAATTTGCATGCTATAACTAGACATATTTCTTGACATTTTGGTGTTGATTTGGTATTTTTATCACTTGTCAATTCTGTTTTATGAATGTGCTAAGTTGGTGTGACTATTTGTGTCACACCTTGTGATGTTCAACTTTAATGGTGTGTTTGCCATGCCAAATGATATCCTATGCTCCTGATTTTTTTTGTGATGCATGTTATGGATGTTGAGATTGATCATGAATTTTGTTGGAATCATTTGAATCATTTATGATTTAATTGAGATTTTTCATTCTGGTTGGTCACATTTGAGCTTTAAAATTGCCTTGAACTTCAACTGATCATGAAATGCTTTTGGTTAATGATATTAATATGAGACCTTTTGAAATGTTTCAAGATGTGATTGAAGTTGATTCATGTTAAATTTCAAGTTCTGTTTTGAATGTTTGACCTACTTTTGACCCTAGGCTTTGACCTAGTGGTTTGGACTCATTGTTTAGATTGTGGATTTCAGGTTCAAAGGCACATTGCCATGATTGGAGTGGCTCATTCATTTGAGTTGATTACTTGATTGATGTTGGCTAATATTGAGTTGTTTTGTAGGCTTTGAGAACAAGTTGCCTAATGGCTTGTGCTTTGCTCATTGTGGCCTAATGCTTTGTCTGTCTGTGTACTATTGCCTGATGATTGTTGTCTGTTTGATTGTCTGAACTGTGAACTGATTGGTTTAGATTTTTCAACAGGTACCTAAGTTGCTTTGAGTTCTTTTAAACTTGCTTTTGCTTTGATTGGTTGCTTAACCACTGAGGTATAATTTCCCTGACTGCATGTAGTCTGGAAGACCTGTCCTGTTATGTGGGCAGACACCTGTCTGAAGCCCTCCTTAAGAGGCAATGCTTGTGAATGTTTACTTTTGTGCCAAGCAGGTAAAGACCTCTTAAGAGGCAATTGGCAGATAAAAGGGATGTGCAATCTATCCCCTGCTATTCAGTTGTGTCATTCACCTTGCTCACACACCTTGTGTTGATGCATTGTGGATAATAACCCAAGATCTTTGTTGTATCAGTCATTTGTGGAGAAGAGTTCCTACATTCTGAACTCCCACGCTTTCATTTGTCTGAAGTTCTCCCAGGCCAGGGATAAGAGCTGTGAGGTCTTACCCTCACTTCTTATTTCATCTGCCTCACCCTAACTCTCAATGTTAGGGTTAAGAGCTAACCACACCCCATTCCAGTTGGCTTGTGTTTCACAGCCTAACCTTGTATGAGCCCAATTGTTTGCATATAGTGTGTGTGCTTGCTTTGTGTGCTTGTATGTATTTGCCTGTGCTGTTTAGGATAGCTTGCTCCCTGTGCAAGTTAGGATAGAAACCTTAACATAGGGGTCGTATGCATGACAACTTCTAGGCTCGAGTCGTAGTCTCCCTAGTAGTTTGTGTCTCCCTATGTATCTGGTTAGGCTAGAAGTTCTTTCCCTGTGTAAGGGGAACTATGTCGCCCTGATCCTCATACCAGATGAGGTACGTAGGCAGGAGATGAGCAGATCTCTCCGGGCGCCCTTTTTCTTTTTCAACCCCCCTTTGTGTGTATTTGGAGTCTGACATAAATCCAGCGATTGGCAGTCGGTTTCCTGTGTCTTGTTTGTTTGTTGGAGTCTGACGTAAGTCCAGCAATTGGCAGTCGGTTTCCTATGTGTGAGTTTGTTGGTTTGGAGTCTGACATAAGTCCAGCGATTGGCAGTCGGTTTCCTGTGTCTTGTTTGTTTGTTGGAGTCTGACGTCAGTCCAGCGATTGGCAGTCGGTTTCCTATGTGTGAGTTTGTTGGTTCGGAGTCTGATGTAAGTCCAGCGATTGGCATTCGGTTTCCATGTTTGCCTGTTTGTGTGGAGTCTGACGTAAGTCCAACGATTGGCAGTCGGTTTCCTGTGTGGTTTTGTTTGGCGTGCGTTAGCCGAGCTACGAGTGCTCTGATTCTTCTTCGGTCAGAGAAGATACGTATGCATAGGATGCGACATCCTAGCGAGCATGTTTCCCCTGTCCCGAACTACGTCGACTCTGATGTCTGTGCCTGACAGACTACGTAGGCCCAGGATGCGATATCCTACCGAGTTAGTTTCTCTTCTCTTTCTGTGTTTCCTTCCAGCCTTGTGTGGTGTTTGAGCAGTTTTTAGCAACCTTATCTTTTCTTTTGTGCGTGGATCCCGTCGAGTACGACGGATGCGTAGGGGTGCTAATACCTTCCCTTCGCATAATCGACTCCCGATCCCATCATTCTCTGGTCGTGAGACCATGTCTTTTCCAGGTTTACTTCGAGCGTTTCCTTTCCCTCTTTTGGGATAAATAATGCACGGTGGCGGCTCTGTTGTTTCTTTTTCCCGCCGGTTTTTTGCGTAATGCGACAGCTGGCGACTCTGCTGGGGAATACAGAAGTTGACCTCTTGCTGGTCCATCTTCGCTAAGCGAGTCTCTCCAAGCGCTCTCTAGGATGGGGTTTGGTTGCTTTTGCTGTTTCATTTATTGCATTCATTTATTTATGTTTGCATTTATGTTTGCATTCATCATATTTTCATCTGTGCTGGCTGTGCTGTGTCTGTCTCTCTGTTGGGGTGGGAGTTACATGAGGTAAAAGGCCCAATACCCAGGCTATGAGTGAACTGTAGGACACCTAGGAATAGAGTGATTCTTGGGAAGCGAGTGGTATTGCGCCACTTAGCGGAACTTGATATCACGAGCAGTTCAGATCCTGATGGGGTACTATCGGTACATACTTCGGGTGTGTACATGATGATATTCTATGAAAGGGTTGTTTATCCTGCGCATCTTTTGACCTTACCCTGGCCTAGATTACACCCGTGAGTGGGGAGGGAATGATCATTATTACAGGTACCGTTGGTGACTTGTTGGTGACTCTTGGGTCCTGTTGGTGACTTGGTTCTACAGATTGGGTCTCAGATGATTTTTGGGTCTCAGATGATTTGTGGTTCCCAATTCAAGCCGAAGCTTTGATCCTGTGCTCCGAGATACACAACCAGCCAGTCTTGTCTGCATCATTTGCATCATAGCATGTTTATTTTCAAAAAATAATGTAATGAAAAAGAAATGAAAAAAATAAAAAAGAAAAGGAAAGTTAATCTCTTCATGCATATCATTTCTCAGGTTCATTCAGGGGTCTATTCACTGTGAGAGATGGCATCCGTTCCAGAGTTGAAGCGGAAGACTTGCACCTACAGTTTTCATCGTGAGCCTTTGACGTCTTTGATAGAGTTGAGCAACTTGGTGACCGGTGGTAACCAGAAGGTGTTTGCTTATCAGTATGGGGATTTGTGGACACTGTTGAAGATGGTGGTAGATCCAGTGCCGTTGCAGACTCTTCTACAGTTCTACGATCCAGAGCTCCGTTGCTTCACTTTCCAGGACTATCAGTTGGCGCCTACTCTTGAAGAGTACTCCATTCTGCTGAATGTCCCAATCCGGTATCAGGTTCCTTTCTTGGATGTGCCAAAGGAGGTTGATTTCAGAGTTGTTGCCAGAGCTCCCCATTCGGGTATCAAAGAAGTGAGTGATAATTGGAAGTCCAGTGGGGATGTTGTAGGGTTGCATTTGAAGTTCTTGTTGAGGATGGCTAGAGAAGAAGCTAAGAAAGGAAATTGGGAAGCTTTTCATGCTCAATTGGCTATCATGATCTATGGGATTGTCTTGTTCCCGAGTATGCCCAACTTTGTGGATTATGTTGTTGTCATTATCTTCATTGGAGGAAACCCAGTTCCTACTTTGTTAGCTGACACTTATTATGCTATTCACAGCAGGCATGGTAAGGGTGGAGCTATCAGCTGTTGTCTCCCCTTATTGCTCAGATGGTTCTTGTCTCTTCTGCCAGTCAGTGGACCTTTTGTGGATGCTCAGAGAACTCATAAGTGGACTCAGAGGGTTATGTCTCTTACTTCTTATGATATCAAATGGCAATCTTACCGGATGGACGTGCGTAATGTCATCATGAGTTGTGGAGAGTTTCGTAATGTGTCACTTATAGGGACTAAGGGTTGCATCAATTACAGTCTGGTTTTGTCTCTTCGCCAGTTGGGGTTTGTGATGAATGGAAGACCACTTGATGCTGAGATAGCTGAAAGTGTGTATTTTGAGAAGCAGAGTGACCCTGATAGATTGGAGCAAGTAGGAAGGGCTTGGAAGACCATTGGTGTCAAGGATGGAGCTGTTATGGGGAAGAAGTTTGTTGTTGATATGCCTAACTACACTGATTGGGTCAAGAAGAGAGTTGAGACTTTGCTGTTGCCCTATGATAGGATGGAGCCATTGCGAGAGCAACCACCTTTGATCCTTGCTGAGAGTGTGCCCGCCGAGCAGTACAAGCAAGCCTTGATGGAGAATCGTCGGTTGAAGGAGAAGGAACAAGATACCCAGATGGAGCTTTACAAAGCCAAAGCTGATAAGTTGAACTTGGCTCATCAACTCAGAGACGTGCAGGGTGAAGATGTTTCTAGATTGAAGAGCAAGAAGAGATCTTATGAGGAGATGGAGATCCTATTGAATGCAGAACACCGTGAGTGCTTGAGGTTGCAGAGAGCTGAAGCCAGTTATCAGAAGAAGATAAGAGACTTGGAGAAGCAACTCAGAGACAAAGACATCCAACTGAAGAAGGAAGTAGATTTGAGACATGCATCAGAGAGTCATCTTGGAGGAGAAGTTGTGGAGCTCAGAAGACAACTGAAGGAGAAGCTCACTCCCCTGCCAGAATGTTCAGAATGTGACCTGTTGATAGACCAGTGCCATTACTTGAAGACGCTCATTCCTGGAGGACATCTTTCCTAGCTTGTATTTGTTGTTTATGTTGAGAATCACCTCCAGGCTTGTTGGATGGGATTCATTATGGTACTTTGATCATGTGGATCTTTGTTTGAACCTTTGTTGTATGATCCTTGTTGCTCATATCTGTAGATGAGGTTGTTGGTATTTCACCTTGGTGCTCACTATCTTGTGTATGTTGCTTCTTTGTTGTTTGTATTGCAGGGTGCCATTTTTTGAAAGATGAATCAGGCTCTTGAATGCCTGAGAAATGAACATATCATGTGCATCATACACATCATAAGCATCATACACATATCATTTTGCATTACAGGTGTTCTTGCTCGAGACTTCTCACTCTGGTTCCTGTGTCAGGCAGGATAGCTGATCAACGTCCGCACCGTTACGCAACCAGATTGAATCAACAGAGGAACATGGACCAGGTTCAAGCAGAGTTGGCTGAGGTGAGGGCTAACATGGCCCAATTCATGACAATGATGCAAGGGGTCGTTCAAGGGCAAGAGGAGCTGCGTGCCTTAGCCCAGAGACAAGAAGCTGTGCTCCCACCGCCTAGTCGTGCTTCGCCAGTGGGTGTTCTGGTTAATGATAATGTTGTTGTTGCTGCTCCCGCCAATGACTATATCGTGGGTGATGATTTGAGGGGAATTCGGATTAATGGACAGCCTCTTGCTGTAGAGACTGTTAATGCCAGAGGGACCCGGGCTCTTGTTCGACATCCTGCTCCGCTGGTTGACAGGCAGGAAGACATGTTTACTCTCCTCAGTGAGGATGATGAAGTTGTGGGAAGAACTGACGAAAGAGATCGGAAAGTCGATGCCCTAGCTGTGAAGATCAGAGCCATGGAGTGTCATAACTCTTTAGGGTTTGATGTGACTAATATGGGCCTGGTGGAAGGGTTGAGGATTCCCTACAAGTTCAAGGCCCCCTCGTTCAATAAATACAACGGTACTTCTTGTCCTTGCACCCATGTGCAGGCGTACTACAGGAAGATCTCTGCTTATACAGACGACGAGAAAATGTGGATGTATTTTTTCCAGGATAGCTTGTTTGGGGCTTCCTTGGATTGGTACATGGAACTGAGGAGAGAATCCATTCATAATTGGAGAGATCTGGGTGAGGCCTTCTTGAGGCAGTACAAACATAACATGGACATGGCGCCGAGCCGGACTCAGTTGCAGAGTCTATGTCAAAAATCTGGTGAGAGTTTCAAGGAGTACGCCCAGAGGTGGTGTGAGTTGGCTGCACGAGTACAACCCCCTATGCTGGAGAGGGAATTGACTGACATGTTCATTGGAACATTACAAGGTGTATTCATGGACCGGATGGGAAGTTGCCCATTCGGTAGCTTCTTTGATGTTGTGATTTGTGGGGAGAGGACAGAGAGTCTAATCAAAGCTGGAAAGATTCAGGATGTTGGGTCCTCGTCCTCAAAGAAACCATTTGCTGGGGCACCTCCCAGGAGAGAGGGTGAAACCAATGTTGTGCAACACCGGAGGAATGCAAACAGAGGTCAATATCGCCAGGTTGCTGCTGTAACCATCCCAGCACCTCAACCACGACAACAGCAACAACAGAGAGTTCAACAACCACAACAACAACAACAGCAACGTCCGTATCAACCCAGACAGAGAATGCCGGATCGTCGTTTCGACCCGTTGCCAATGACCTACGCTGAATTGCTGCCCGAGCTGCTCAGATTGGGGTTTGTTGAGCTGCGCACCATGGCTCCGTTGACAAAAATACCACCTGGGTATGATGCCAACGTTCATTGTGATTTCCATTCTGGTGCATCGGGGCACCACATTGAGAACTGTAGGGCTTTTCATCATAAGGTCCAGGACTTAATTGACGCCAAAACTATCAATTTTGCTCCTGTGCCGAATGTTGTGAACAATCCTATGCCTCAGCATGGTGCGCATAGAGTGAACAATTTGGAAGATGGTGAAGCTGAAGACTTGGTGGTCAGTGTTGATGAGATTCAGACTCCGTTGGTTGTTGTGAAGGATCGTTTGTTGAATGGGGGAGTATACCCGGGCTGTGATCAAGACTGATCAGATTGTGTTCTTTCGGAGAATGGTTGTGTACAGTTGAGGGCTGGTATCTAGAATCTAATTGACGAGGGTTGTCTACAGTTTAGTCGGGCTGTTAAAGAACGTGGGGTGGTGTCAACTGTCACCATTTATTTCAAACCGTCCGAGGGACGTGGCCAGAGAATTGTCAGTGCGCCTGCGACCAGTGGTACCCCTGTTACCATTTCTGCTCCTGTAACCGTCAGTGCTCCAACTACCATCGTTGCTTCAGGAAGAAGGCCGGTTGAGAACAGTAGGGTTGTGCCATGGAAGTATGACAACGCTTATCGCAGCAACAGAAGAGCTGAAAGTCAGGTCAGGCCAGTGAATCAAGCTCCGGTGTATATTGGTGTGCCTAGTAGAACTCCTGTGATTGTGGGTCCCGTTGTGGACAATGTTGGGGGACCAGGAGGTTTTACAAGAAGTGGTCGTCTGTTTGCACCACAACCGTTGAGGGACAACGATGTTGAGGCTCTCGCCAAGGCTAAGGGTAAGCAAGCTGCGGTTGAGGAAGAATCTGCTCAGAAGGAGGCGCCTGAGGGTTCGTTTGAGAAAGACGTGGAGGAGTTCATGAAAATAATTAAGAAGAGTGACTACAAGATTGTAGATCAGCTGAATCAGACTCCGTCCAAGATTTCTATACTCTCATTGCTGCTATGCTCTGAGGCGCACCGTAATGCCTTGTTGAAAATGCTGAATCTGGCTTACGTGCCTCAAGAGATCTCTGTCAACCAGTTGGAGTCTGTGATTGCTAATGTGAGTACCAGGCATGGTGTGGGGTTCACAGATTTGGACTTAACGCCTGAAGGTCGCAACCATAACAAGGCCCTGCATATCACTATGGAGTGCAAAGGCGCAGTGTTGTCTCATGTGCTGGTTGACACTGGCTCGGCTTTGAATATGCTGCCTAAGAAGATTCTGGGCAAGATTGATGTTGAAGGGGTTGTCCTTACTCCGAGCAATCTGATTGTTCGTGCTTTTGATGGATCCAAACGGTCTGTTTTTGGTGAAGTCACATTGTCGGTGAAGATTGGCCCGGAGGTATTTGATATTATCTTTTATGTGATGGATATCCAGCCAGCATATAGTTGTTTATTGGGGCGTCCCTGGATTCACGCAGCTGGAGCAGTTTCGTCAACTCTCCACCAGAAGCTAAAGTATGTCTGGAACGGTCAGATTGTGACTGTGTACGGTGAAGAAGACATTCTGGTGAGTCACCTATCCTCTTTCAAGTATGTAGAGGTGGATGGTGAGATCCATGAAACTTTATGCCAGGCATTCGAGACCGTTGCTCTCTGTCGCATCGCGCGAAAAACCGGCGGGAAAAGAAAGAAACAACAGAGCCGCCACCGTGCGTTATTTATCCCAAAAGAGGGAAAGGAAACGCTCAGAGTAAACCTGGGAAAGAACATGGTCTCGCGACCAAAGAGGATGGGTTCGGGAGTCGGTTATGCGAAGGGAAGGTGTTAGGCACCCTACGCATCCGTAGTACTCTACGGGATCCACGCACAGAAGGAAGGAAAGTTGGTTGCTAAAACACTGCTCAAATACTCACACACACTGGCTGAAAGAGACAAAAGAGACTGACTGAAACTGACTCGGCAGGATGTCGCATCCTGGGCCTACTTAGTCTATCAGACATAAACATCAGAGTCGAAGTAGTTCGGACTGGGGAAACGACACATGCTCGCTAGGATATCGTATCCTATGCATACGTATCTTCTCGGACGAGAGAAGAATCAGAGCATTCGTAGCTCGGCTGACACGCGCACTAACAAAACAAGACAAAGGCAAACGTGGAGCCTGAATGCCAATCGATGGACTTACATCAGCATCCGAACCTAAACACTGTAGCACCTCAAATTTGCACCTATCATTATGCATACATTTTTATATTAGGTCATAGCATATCATGATCCATTGCATAGCATTTGCATTGTCCCTCAGTTGCCTCAAGTGCAAGCAATCAAGAATTAGGTCAAACTAATCTCCTGATCAGTCAACCAAAGCAAGCAAAGGAATTTCTCATTGAATCAAGGCTTTGGGGTTTGTCCAACAAGTTCACATGGCTTGGAGGTCTATTTGAAGTATTTTGGTCAAGGGTTGAGGGCTCAGAGGTCAGCAGTTCATACACAGATAGTCAAAAACCCTAAAAAGTCAACTGTCAGTCAAAGCAGTGGATGGTGGTCATTCTTGTGGAATTTGGGCACCATGATCAATAATCAAGAGTTCATACAACTTGGAACATCATTTGAAGTCAAGTCCTCAAGGAATTAGGGTTTGGAAGTCATCAGTCAATGCATAATCAGTCAGAAACCCTAAAAGTCAACTGTTGGTCAACTGTCCATTTAATCAGTGATTGGATGATTGGATTTGGTTTGTGAGAGTTCATTCATGTCCAAATAGTCATCATACATCATGCCAAACACCATCATGGAAGAATTTGAAGCCAGATCAAAAATTTCCCAAAATGGAAACTGGGCCTGTAACTGAAACCTGCCATAAATGGAAAGTCTTGATCCTCAAACTTACATCATGATACAAGCCTCAAATGAATTTTTGCCCAACATGAAAGTTGAAGATCTTGTTCTCCCATTTCCAAAAAGTTCTAGAACTCTCAATTCCCATGTGTGGTTGGCAAGTTATGATCGAATCGATTTCAGAAAATCTTGAACTTCAAAGGGCCATATCTCCCAAACCGTTTGGCCAATTTTGGTGGGGTTTTTTCCTACAAGTCACATTTGATCCCCTCTTTCCAAAAATATAAATTTCATGAGCCAAAACTTCACCAATCAAAATGGCATATTTTGACCTTTTTCATTTAAATGTAAGTTTGACCAAGAGTTGACTTTTTGATTTAAACATTTTTTCAACATTTGGCCAATTGGAACAGCTCATAAATGTCATTTAGAATGTGTTTGCAAAGTCAAAATATGCAGTACATAAGGCCATTGCTTGGTTGCTTGAATTGTAAGAAAGGTACAAATTCACCATACTTGTCCATGCTTCCACAACCATGCCTTGTACTAGCAGCATTATGCAGCATTTTTCTGTCATGGTGAGCCTCACTTGCAGCCTGAAATCAACAGCAAGACAAGAAGCCATTCCTTGCTTGCTTAAATTTTGGAAAGGACACTTCCACTCCATGCTTCCAACAATACCTTGTACTATCCAAGCAAAGCTTATGCAGGATTTTTCTGTCCTTTTGGACACAAATGCTGCAGCCAACATAACAATAGTAAAACCAACTCACTCCCACAAAAAAAATCGACACTCCTCTCAAAACCTCACTCTTGCTATGCATTTCTGTTTTGCTGCCAAAGACTTCAAAATGACATGAACCCTGCCTTACCTTGCCAGCCACCATCCAACTGCAGTAAAATCAATTGCCTACAGCAGCACAAAAACCCTGCATTTGACCCTTGGCCTTGGCATCTCATTCACTCTGTCTAAACTCAAGCAGCACCTAAACCTTGCCTTGCATTTTCTGTCAAAACATAACAAACTAAAGCCAATACAAGAGAACCTGACTGAGGCCTTGGTACAGACCCTTGGCATTTTCTTCTACCTGTCACAACCTGCTTTGCCGGGCACAAGGTTCCTCATCATTTTGCTGCTATGAAAAAACTGCAGCAACAAACCAACATAACTTGACATTCTCTCAAGCTCATCTTGGTATTTTACACAAAAGCTGTAAAACTCAAAAACCACAAAACAACATTCAATAGCAGTTCTTTTTTTTCTCATTTTGCTGTCAAAATGAAGCTTCCACCTAGCAGAAAAAACACACTGCACCCAGAATTCCTGCTCCAAGAACCTCACCTTGCTTTTGGCCATTTCAAAAACCAGTAAAAGAAACTTCCAAGAAGCTGAGCCTGGCACTGTTATTTTACCATCCATTCGTCAAAACTAAACTAGTTGTAACCAACAAACCAGTAGAACCAACCTGTTTCAATCACACTCCAAAAACCTCACTTTGGCATCTTTGCAAAAAAATCTATCAAACTCCCAAGAGAACCAAACCCTGCAGGACCAAAAAAGCAACACAAAACAGCAGAGCTTTTCATCCTTTTGCTGTCATTTTTAAAAACACAATTTCTGCACAAACCATTCAAAGAGCTCGAATAACCTTTGCATCCTCCATCATTTGAACCTTTTTGGGAGTCTTTTCACCATCAAAACCCTGCTGTAAAGCCATTCCTCACTCTGTTTTCTCATCAAGCTCAACAATGGCAGGTCAAGTGTTGGAAGTTTTCAAGAGGTGCTGAGCTAACATACTTCATTCTCCATCATTGCAAGGCCAAAAGAAGCAACTGTTTGAGCTCGAATCAACCAAAGCAACACTGTTTCACATTTTCTTCAAAAATAAGTAAGTGAATCGACCTCCTCCTTTTACCATGCCATGATATGTTTTAGATAGTTTGTTGTATGCTGATTCCAATGAACATTAGTTTGCTTGAAATGATCAACTATGCTGAAAGAAATAAGGATTTCATTTTTCATGCTTAAATGTGTTTTTCTTCGATTTGCTGTGATGCTGGGGTTTCCATGAAAACTATGACTTGATTAGGTATGTATGATGCATGAGGATCACATTGATATGCTTATTTCTTGTTTCTGGTTATTTCGAATTTTTGAGTTCATGTTGATGATGAAGGCAAGCTGCTGTTTAAACCCTAGTTTTCCAGAAGTTTACATGAATGTTGTGGCTTACTATTGCTTTAGTTGTGTGAGAGCCAATACCATGCTGTGGTGTGATTTGCTAGTTTTGATCGTTGTCTGATGATGTTAAGCATGAGGTGATGAATGTTGCTGCTATGATGAACTCTGTCATTGTTTCCAGAAAAATCCAGCTTCATAGATGCATGTATATTGGTTGCTGCTATTGTTCTTGTTGCATGATACCATCATTCCATTGTCATGCTGTTGATGCACCTTGTTCGAATTTCTATTGCTAATGCTGATGATGAATCATGAGATGAATTCGATTGCCTTGCTGTTTAAACCAAACACCCTGTTATTTTTCCAGAAATACAGCTCTTGTATGTTCTGGTTGCTGTTTGTTATATGTTGTTTGAGCATCATGAGTGTGCTATCATGTGGCTTCCATGCTTTTGTTTGATTTTGATTTGTTTAAGCTCATGAAGATGATAAGGCCCTGCAGTTTTGAAACCCCATGAGCATTGTCCTGAAATCCATGTGAAACGTGTTGTATGCTGTTGTTTGGTTGCAGTAGGAACATTCCCAATGCCATGTTAGTTGTATGTTGTTGGAATTTCGATTTGATGATGATGTTGATGAACCAAGTTTCAAAACCATGCTGCTAAACCCTGCCATGAAAACCTAACATATTTCCAGAAATCCAGTTCATTTATGCATATGTTTGCCTTTGGTTGTTGCTCTGTTGCATGATATTGCATGGACCTACTGCTTGTTATGCCCTGCTATTTATGTGCTGTTGTTGGATTTCTTTGAAATTAATTGCTTGCTGTTGTTCATGAACCTTGCATAAGAGCCCAGAACCTGAGTCCATGAGTGTGTTTGTTGTGTCGTTTATGTTATGATTGCGTGGATATTCCTCTATCATTACCATTGTTGTTTGCTTGATGCTGTTATGATGATTACATGATGAGGATGAATTTATGCTGCTGCTATTCAAACTCATACTCTGCCCAGAAATCCACATGGATTATGTTCTGTTGTTAGGATGCCATTTGAGTGCTAATACTATGCTGTTGTATGCTGGTCGAGTTTTGTGTTGATGTTTGAATGAAAATGTTGAAAGCCATGCTGCATAAACCCTAAGGGTTTTGATCTTGAAACACAATTGGTTGATTTGATAGAATTTCCTGCGTGTGTACTGTTTTATTGCCAGCCAACCAATCACAACATTTCATTCTGTTTGCCAAAACGCTGTGTTTAAGTAAGTGATGCCCTGATTTACAAGTATGCCATCGTTGACTCATGTTGACCATCTTGCCATGCATTTTGTTCATGCTTGCCTCAAATTTCATCCCACTTCACAAATTAATTTCTCTTTCAATTTTCATCCAAAAATTATGCAATTTTTTCCATCATGTTCATGAATGTGTCCTCTATTTTATTGTGAATTTTAATTAATTTTTCAGTGGCTGGATTTTAAATGATAATTGTTTTCCCAACATGTATGCATAATTGATACATTGTGCCATTCCTTTTGTGAAATAATGATGTTGCATCCAATGCCCTTGAAACTTTTTGTGATGAAACTAGACACATTGACCTTTGTTTCCATATAGAGTTTGTGCATTTCCCATTTGTGGTTTGCTGGATATGAATTTTTGAAGTTATGTGTTACATTTGGTGTCATACCATGATCATGTATTTTCCCTAATTTTGTTCACATGTCTCCTGGCCTCCAAACAACTTGAAATTTTGCATGAATCATCTATTACATGTCTAGTTTGTGTATGAATTTTCTTGGAATTAACCATGCTGTTTTCCATTTGATTGTGAATTTTCTTCCATGCTTAGTCATTTGTTGACTTTATGTGATACATGTTGCCAAATCTTTTGTGAAATTCTCAAATCTTATTGTATGACCATGAGATTTCATATGTGATAACTAGACACCTTGAGCTTTGCATTGGTGTTAATCTCACTCATTTCTCTTCTGTTTTCAATTTGTTTTGATTTTTTGAAGTTGACCCGTGCTTGTTGACTTTCATTGTGCTTACTTGAAATTGTGTTGACTTCATGATTTTCATTGACTGCCTTCCTCTCATCCAAATGCCATGAAATTTTACATGTCTACCATGTTAGATGTTAGGATTAAGTGTGATTTATTTGATGATTCTTGAAAATGTTTGGGTTGACTTTTGATGCAAGTCATTCTGTTGACCTATTTGTGCTTTCCTTTGCCATGCTTTGCATCCTTTTGTGTATGAAATGATAATAATGCATGATTTGAATGTGGGCCCAATTGTGATAGCGTCTTGAATGTTTGACCTTGACTTTGGTTGACTTTTCTTTGCTGTTTTGACTTTTTCTTTTACCCTTGACCCTAGGCTAGTCCTAGTGGTCTTTTGAGCTTACAATTGAGTTCCTGTTTCAGGTTAAGCACCAATGCCTCAAAGATCATTCAAACTTGTTTGAACTTGATTGTTTTATCATATGCTAACCTTTGTTTTATAGGTTTGACTCATGTGTTTGAGTCTTATGCCTCGCACAGTTGACCATCTGTGTTGACTGTTCACCAATTCCTTTTGATTTAAATTTTTGAACTGTTTGCTGATTGTTTTGACTTTTCCAGGTACTTTAGTTGCTTAAGTTCTCTGAACTTGATTTGCTTTGCTTTTTAGCAACTTGCTTGAGGTATGTCTCTTTTACTTCATGTAGTCTGGAAGACCTGGTCTGTTACTTGGCCAGGCAACTGTCTGAAGTCCTCCTTAAGAGGCAATGTTTGTGATTGTTTAATTTTGTCCTTGCATAGAGTCAAAGACCTCCTAAGTGAAGAGGCAATTGGTGGAAGGTAGGGATATGCAATCTATCCCCCACTATTCAGTGAGTCATCTGCTTTGCTCACACCACTGTGTTGATGCATTGCAGATACAAACCCAAGATCTTGTACAATTGTACAACTGAGTCAAATTTAAATGTGTAGAAGGGTTCCCACTTTCTGAACCCACACATTCTTGTCTTGAGCTCTCCCAGGCCAGGGATAAGAGCTGTGAGGTCTCATCCTCACTTCATCCTTTCATCTGCTTCACCTTAGCCCTTCAATGGCAAGGTTAAGAGCAACATTCACCCAGTTCCAGAGGTTTGTTTGTCGAGGTTGATATGACCCCTTGACTAAAACCTAACCCTTGTTTGAGCCACTTGTTTGTGTATAGCGTGTGCTATCTGTGCTTGTAGGATTGTTTGACTTGCTTCCTGTGCAAGTTAGGAGTAGTTTAGACTTGCTTCCTGTGCAAGTTAAGTGTGTGTGGCTTGCTTCCTGTGTGAGCCATGCTTAGGATAGGTTGGCCCTTGTGCCATTTAGCTAGAAACCTTAACTTAGGGATGATTTTGCATGATAACATCTAGGCTCGAGTCGTAGTCTCCCTAGTTGTGTCTCCCTCTGTTATCTGGTTAGGCTAGTCCTTTATCCCTGCATAGGGGAACTACATCGCCCTGATCTTCATACCAGATGAAGTATGTAGGCAGGAGATTGAGCTGATCTCTCCGGGCGCCTTTTCTTTCTTTTGTGTGTGTTGTCTGACCTTTGCTAGGCTCGAGTCCGTGACTCCTTAGCATTTGCTGTCTGTCTGTTTGTGTGTGTTTGACAGTTATAGGCTGAGTCCCCGACTCCCTATCTATCTGTTGTGTTGTTTTGGTTCGGATGCTGACATAAGTCCAGCGATTGGCAGTCAGGCTCCACGTTTGCCTCCTTGCGTGTGTTTAGGTTCGGATGCTGACATAAGTCCAGTGATTGGCAGTCGGGCTCCACGTTTGCCTGTGTTTTGTTTGTTTGTGTGCGTGTCAGCCGAGCTACGAATGCTCTGATTCTTCTCTCGTCCGAGAAGATACGTATGCATAGGATGCGACATCCTAGCGAGCATGTGTCGTTCCCCAGTCCGAACTACTTCGACTCTGATGTCTATGCCTGATAGACTAAGTAGGCCCAGGATACGATATCCTGCCGAGTCAGTTTCAGTCAGTCTCTTTCGTTTCTTTCAGCCAGTGTGTGTGAGTGTGAGCAGTGTTTAGCAACCAATTTTTCCTTCCTTTTGTGCGTGGATCCCGTAGAGTACTACGGATGCGTAGGGGTGCTAATACCTTCCCTTCGCATAACCGACTCCCGAACCCATTCTCTTTGGTCGCGAGACCATGTTCTTTCCCAGGTTTACTCTGAGCGTTTCCTTTCCCTCTTTTGGGATAAATAACGCACGGTGGCGGCTCTGTTGCTCTTTCTTTTCCCGCCGGTTTTTCGCGCGATGCGACAGCTGGCGACTCTGCTGGGGATATAGAGAAGTTGACCTGTGCTGGTCCATCTTCCCTAAGCGAGTCTCTCCTAGCGCTCTCTAGGTTAGGGTTTTGGTTGCTTTGTGCTGTGTTTATTTATTGCCTTCATTATTTACTGTTTGCATTCATTGTCTATTGTTTGCATTTATGTTTGCATTAATGTTTGCATTTATTCATCTGTTCACCTGGCTGGTTGTTTGTTTCTCTCTGTGTGGGGGGGAAGAGTCAGTTGAGGTAAAAGGTCCAATACCCAGACCATGAGTGCAATCTAGGATACCTAGGAATAGAGTGATTCATGGGAAGCGGGTGGTATGGCGCCACTTAGCGGAACATTGATATCACGAGCAGTTCAGACCCTGGTGGGATGCTGTCGTTACATACTTCGGGTGTGTATATGACAGTATTCGGCGAAAGGTTATTTATGCTGCGTTTCTCTCAAGCTTTACCCTGGCCTAGACTACACCCGTGAGTGGGGAGGGAATGATCATTATTACAGGTACCGTTGGTGACTCGGTTCTGTTGGTGACTTGGTTCTGATGGTGACTCTAGTTCAGACAACAGTTTTCGGTTGACCTTAAGTTGGATTTAAGTTCCGAGTTTTGACTGAAGCTTCGACCTAGTGATCAGAGATTGCACAACCAGCCATGCCTGCATCATGTGCATCATAGCATATTTATTTTTCAAAAGAAACGCATTGAAAAAAAAAAATAAAAAATAAATCAAAAAAAAGAAAGAAAAGAAAAAACTAATCCCTGCATGCATATCATTTCTCAGGTACATTCCAGAGTCTGTCTACTGATAGAGATGGCAACAGTCCCAGAGTTGAAGCGGAAGACCTGTTCCTACAGTTTCCACCGTGAGCCGTTGACTCCGCTAGTTGAGTTGGGTAGCCTCGTGACAGACGATCGACTGAAGAGTTTTGTTGGGCGGTATGGAGATATCTTGACAGTATTGAAGACGGTAGTGGATCCAGTACCTCTGCAGACGCTTCTTCAGTTCTACGATCCAGAGCTCAGATGCTTCACTTTCCAAGATTACCAGTTAGCACCTACTCTCGAGGAGTATTCTATCCTGTTAGGTATCCCTATTCAGCATCAGACTCCCTTCTTGGACGTTCCAAAGGAGGTCGACTTCAGATTGATTGCCAGAGCTCTCCGGTTGAGTGTTGAGGAGGTCGGTAAGAATTGGAAACCCTGTGGGGAAGTTGTAGGTCTGCCATTGAAGTTCCTGTTGAGAGTAGCCAGAGTTGAAGCAGAAAAGGGGAATTGGGAAGTTTTTCACGCACAGTTAGCTGCCATGATCTATGGTATCATCCTATTTCCCAGTATGCCAAACTTTATTGACTTCACTGCTATCAGCATTTTCATCAGAGGGAATCCAATCCCTACTCTTCTAGCAGATACTTACTATGCCATTCACAGCAGGCATGGTAAGGGAGGAGCCATCAGGTGTTGCCTACCTCTTTTGTTCAAATGGTTCATGTCTCTTCTGCCAGCCAGTGGACCATTTGTGGATACCCAGAGCACTCTTAAGTGGACTCAGAGGGTCATGTCGCTTACTTCCTACGACATCAGGTGGCAGTCGTACCGGATGGATGTGAAGGATGTCATCATAAGTTGTGGTGAATTTCGGGGCGTGCCACTCATAGGGACCAAAGGTTGCATCAATTACAACCCAGTTCTTTCTCTTCGCCAGCTAGGGTTTGTTATGAGCGAAAGACCGCTCGAAGCAGAGATAGCTGAGAGTTTTTGTTTTGAGAAGAAGGATGACCCTGTTAGGTTGGAGCAGATAGGGAGAGCCTGGAGAGATGTGGGAGTGAAGGATGGATCCGTCTTGGGGAAGAAGTTTGCCGTTGCTATGCCCGATTACACTTATTGGGTCAAGAAGAGAGTGGAAACTTTGTTGTTACCCTATGATAGGATGGAGCCGTTGCAGGAGCAACCACCTTTGATCCTTGCTGATAGTGTGTCTGCTGAACACTATAAGCAAGCCCTAATGGAGAACCGCCGTTTGAGAGAGAAGGAGCAAGACGCTCAGATGGAGTTGTACAAAGCCAAAGCTGATAGGTTGAACTTGGCTCATCAACTCAGAGGAGTGCGAGAAGAAGATGCTAGCAGACTGAGAAGCAAGAAGAGATCCTACGAGGAGGTGGAGAGTATGTTAGATGCAGAACACCGGGAGCGCTTGAGGCTGCAGAGAGCAGAAGCCAGTTATCAGAAGAAGATCAGAGACTTGGAGAAGCAACTCAGAGATAAAGACATCCAGTTGAAGAGGAAAGAGATGGAGTTGAGACAGAAGTCAGAGGATTATCTTGAAGGAGAAGTCTTGGAGCTGAGAAGACAGTTGAAAGAGAAGATCACTCCTTTACCAGATTGCTCAGAATGTTCGCTGTTGATAGACCAGTGTCATTACCTGAAGACCCTCATTCCGGAGGACCGTCTGCTATAGACTGTATCCTTGATTGTATTTTGTTGAGAATCACCTCCAGGCTTGTTGGATGGGATTCATTTGCGTGTAAGCCATCTCTTGGATCTTTTTGTTGAGAATCACCTCCAGGCTTGTTGGATGGGATTCTTTTTCTTTGTATGTTGTTTATTCAGATTTTCTGTTGACATTGGTTGTATGCCTTTTATCCTTATGTATATATAAGGATGTCAGCATTTCCTTGTATCTGTTTGTTCTCTTGTTGCTGCAGGTTGCCATCTTTTCAGGATGGGTCAGGCTCTTTGAATGCCTGAGAAATGAGCATATCATGTGCATCATACGCATCATTAGCATCATACTCATATCATTTTGCATAACAGGTGTCCTTGATCGTGACTTCTCACTCTTGGTTCCTGTTCAGGCAGGATAGCTGATCAACGTCCGCACCGCTACTCAACAAGACTGAATCAACAGAGAAGTATGGATCAATTTCAAGCTGAGTTGGCTGAGATGAAGGCTAGCATGGCCCAGTTTATGAATATGATGCAAGGGGTTGCGCAAGGTCAAGAAGAACTTCGAGCTATGGTTCAACGACAAGAGGCTGCAAATCCACCGGTCAACCATGCTCCGCCAGAGGGAGGTCCGATCAATGATAACAATGTCGCTGCTGCTGTACCCGTCAACAACTATGCTGTAGGTGATGAGTTGGGGGGTATTCGAATCAACGGTCAACCTATTGTTCCAGATGCCGCTAATGCCAGAGTAGTCCGTGCTCCGGCCCGTAATCCTGTTCCGATTATTGACAGACAGGAGGATATGTTCTCTCTGCTCAGTGAAGACGAAGACGTTCTGGGAAGGGTTAATGAGAGAGACCGCAAAGTTGAGGCTCTTGCTGAGAAGATCCGTGCTATGGAAAGTCAAAATTCCCTTGGTTTTGATGTTACTAATATGGGATTGGTTGAAGGTTTGAGAATCCCTCACAAGTTCAAAGCACCGTCCTTCGACAAATACAACGGTACTTCTTGCCCTCGCACCCATGTGCAGGCTTATTATCGAAAGATCTCTGCGTATACCGATGATGAAAAGATGTGGATGTATTTTTTCCAAGATAGTCTATCTGGGGCTTCTTTAGACTGGTACATGGAATTGAAGAGAGATTCTGTCCGCTGCTGGAGAGATCTGGGTGAGGCCTTCTTAAGGCAATACAAGCACAACATGGACATGGCACCTAGCCGGACTCAGCTGCAGAGTCTATGTCAGAAATCCAATGAAAGCTTCAAGGAGTACGCTCAGAGGTGGCGTGAACTGGCTGCTAGAGTTCAACCCCCTATGCTGGAGAGGGAGTTGACAGATATGTTTATCGGTACTCTTCAAGGTGTGTTTATGGACCGGATGGGGAGCTGCCCATTCGGTAGTTTTTCTGATGTTGTCATTTGTGGAGAGAGGACTGAGAGTTTGATTAAAACTGGGAAGATCCAAGATGCTGGTTCCTCTTCTTCTAAGAAGCCGTTTGCTGGGGCACCTCGTCGAAGGGAGGGTGAAACTAATGCTGTTCAACACCGCAGAGATCAGAACAGAATTGAATACCGTCAAGCTGCTGCAGTAACCATTCCGACACCTCAACCTCGTCAACAACAACAAAGAGTTCAACAACCGCAACAACAACAACAACAGCAACGTCCTTTCCAGCCTAGGCAGAAATTGCAGGCTGATAGAAGATTTGATCCTCTGCCCATGTCTTACGCAGAGTTACTACCCGAACTACTCCGGTTAGGGTTTGTAGAGCTGCGCACGATGGCTACTCCCACAGTGCTGCCTCCTGGCTATGATGCTAATGTTAGATGTGACTTTCACTCTGGGGCACCAGGGCATCATACCGAGAAGTGTCGGGCTCTCCAGCACAAGGTTCAAGATTTGATCGATGCCAAGGCAATCAACTTCGCTCCAGTGCCTAATGTCGCAAACAACCCTATGCCTCAGCATGGTGGGCATAGAGTGAACAATATTGAAGGGAAAGAAGCTGAAGATCTGGTTGTTAATGTTGATGATGTTCAGACTTCTCTGCTAGTTGTGAAGTGCCGTCTGCTGAATGGGGGTGTCTACCCGGGCTGTGATGAGAATTGTTTGGGCTGTGCAGAATCTGAGAATGGTTGCGACCAGTTAAGGGCTGGTATCCAGGGTATGATGGATGAGGGTTGTTTGCAATTCAGTAGGGCTGTAAAAGATCGTGGAACAACGTCAACTATCACCATTTACTTTAAACCGTCTGAAGAACGTGGACAAAGGGTCGTCAGTGCACCTGCAGCAAATGGTACCCCAGTTACCATTCCCGTGCCTGTAACCATCAGTGTTCCAACTACTATCGTTGCGTCTGAAAGAAGGGTTGTTGAGAATAGTAGGGCCGTGCCGTGGAAGTATGATAATGCTCACCGTAATTACAGAAAGGCTGAAAGTCAGACAAAACCAGTGAATCAAACTCCAGTGACTATTGGTTTACCGAATAGAGTTCCTGCAACTGTTGGTCCGGCTGTGGATAATGTAGGGGGTCCAGGAGGTTTTACCAGAAGCGGTCGTCTGTTCGCACCGCAGCCTTTGAGGGACAATAATGCTGAAGCTCTCGCCAAAGCAAAGGGTAAGCAAGCTGTGGTTGAGGAAGAACCTGTTCAGAAAGAAGCGCCTGAGGGGTCATTTGAGAAGGACGTGGAGGAGTTTATGAAGATAATCAAGAAGAGTGACTACAAGATTGTGGATCAGCTGAATCAGACTCCGTCCAAGATTTCTATACTTTCACTGTTGATGTGCTCTGAAGCACACCGTAATGCCTTGCTGAAGATGTTGAATCTGGCTTACGTGCCCCAGGAGATTTCTGTCAATCAATTGGAAGGTGTGATGGCTAATGTGAGCACCAGGCATGGTGTAGGATTCACCAATCTAGACTTACCGCCTGAAGGGCGAAACCATAACAAAGCCTTGCACATCACCATGGAGTGCAAGGGGGCAGTGTTGTCTCACGTATTGGTAGACACCGGGTCGTCGTTGAATGTGTTGCCTAAGCAGATTCTGAGGAAGATTGATGCGGAAGGGTCTGTGCTTACCCCCAGCGACCTGATAGTTCGTGCTTTCGACGGATCCAAACGTTCTGTGTGTGGGGAAGTTACCTTGCCTGTGAAGATAGGTCCTGAGGTTTTTGATATCATCTTCTATGTTATGGACATCCAGCCCGCCTACAGTTGTTTATTGGGGCGTCCGTGGATTCATGCAGCAGGGGCAGTCTCGTCGACTCTCCATCAAAAGCTCAAGTATGTCTGGAACGGTCAGATCGTGACTGTGTGCGGTGAAGAGGAAATTCTGGTGAGTCATCTATCCTCGTTCAAATATGTTGAGGTAGATGGCGAGATCCACGAAACCTTATGCCAGGCGTTTGAGACTGTGGCTCTTGAGAAAGTGGCGTACGCTGAGCAGAGGAAGCCGGGTGCTTCAATTACTTCTTACAAGCAGGCTAAGGAGGTTGTTGATTCTGGAAAAGCTGAAGGCTGGGGCAAGATGGTGGATTTGCCTGTTAAAGAAGACAAATTTGGTGTTGGTTACGAGCCTCTCCGAGCAGAGCAGAATGGTCAAGCGGGTCCGAGTACCTTTACCAGCGCTGGGCTGATGAATCATGGCGATGTCTCTGCAACCGGTAGTGAAGACTGTGACAGTGATTGCGATTTGGACAACTGGGTTCGCCCGTGTGCACCAGGGGGGTCTATCAACAACTGGACGGCTGAAGAAGTGGTTCAAGTTACTCTTCTGACAGAGTAATTTTCTGTTGTTTTGTCATTTTGCATGAAAATCCTACGTTCTGCCCAAGGCGTAGTGATTCATTTTTGTAGGGCCTCATCATGTTTTAATGATTATCATTAATGAAGGACATTTTTTGAACAAACTTTGTGATCCCTGTCTTTCTATTTTTTGTTTTCATTTTCTTTTCCAAAAACAATAAAAATGGCAATGTTTTTATTTTTTTGCGACCTTTTTGAACTCTTTTTCTAAAACAAAGCATTAAACATGCAGAAGCGATCTTATGGCATTCGCTATGAACAGTTCTGTTATGGCTCAGTATGATTTCGACAATCCCATCTACCAGGCTGAAGAGGAGAGTGAGGAAGACTGTGAACTCCCTGCAGAATTGGCCAGATTACTGAAGCAGGAGGAAAGGGTCATCCAACCTCATCAGGAGGAGTTGGAAACTGTTAATCTGGGTACTGAGGACGACAAAAGAGAAATCAAGATTGGGGCTGCTTTAGAGGACTCTGTCAAGAGGAGGCTGATTGAGATGCTGAGAGAATATGTGGAAGTGTTCGCCTGGTCGTATCAAGATATGCCTGGTTTAGATACAGACATTGTGATGCATCGATTACCTCTTAGGGAAGGATGTCCTTCGGTCAAGCAGAAGCTTCGTAGAACGAGTCCTGACATGGCAACTAAGATCAAGGAAGAGGTTCAGAAGCAGTGGGATGCAGGTTTTCTGGCTGTTACAAGTTATCCCCCATGGGTGGCCAACATCGTTCCTGTGCCGAAGAAGGATGGTAAAGTTAGAATGTGTGTCGATTACCGGGATTTGAATAGAGCGAGTCCGAAAGATGATTTCCCATTACCTCACATTGATGTATTGGTTGATAATACGGCTCAATCCTCGGTATTCTCTTTCATGGATGGTTTCTCCGGATATAATCAGATCAAGATGGCGCCAGAGGACATGGAAAAGACGACATTCATTACACCTTGGGGCACGTTCTGCTACAAAGTGATGCCATTTGGGCTGAAGAACGCTGGTGCTACCTATCAGAGGGCAATGACGACTCTCTTCCATGACATGATGCATAAAGAAATCGAAGTGTACGTGGATGATATGATTGCGAAGTCGCAGACAGAAGAGGAGCACCTGGTTAATTTGCAGAAGCTGTTCGACCGGTTGAGAAAGTTCAGACTAAGGTTGAATCCGAACAAGTGCACGTTTGGAGTGAGATCCGGGAAGCTCTTAGGCTTCATTGTCAGTGAGAAAGGGATTGAGGTTGATCCAGCTAAAGTCAAAGCTATTCAAGAGATGCCTGAACCGAAAACGGAGAAGCAAGTCCGTGGGTTTTTAGGGAGGTTGAACTACATTGCAAGGTTCATATCTCACCTAACTGCCACATGTGAACCAATTTTCAAACTGCTCAGAAAGAATCAGGCGATCAAGTGGAATGATGATTGTCAGAAAGCTTTTGACAAGATAAAGGAGTATTTACAGAAACCTCCAATCCTTATACCTCCAGTTCCAGGGAGACCTCTGATAATGTACCTGTCAGTGACTGAGAACTCGATGGGGTGTGTATTGGGACAGCATGACGAGTCTGGTCGAAAAGAGCATGCCATATACTACCTTAGCAAAAAGTTTACCGACTGTGAAACAAGATATTCACTGCTCGAGAAAACTTGCTGTGCTTTGGCCTGGGCTGCTCGCCGACTGAGACAGTATATGCTGAACCATACTACCTTATTGATTTCTAAGATGGATCCAGTGAAGTACATCTTTGAGAAACCAGCTCTCACCGGACGAGTTGCTCGTTGGCAGATGATCTTAACAGAGTATGACATTCAGTACACGTCACAGAAGGCCATCAAAGGTAGTATTCTGTCAGACTATCTTGCCGAACAACCGATTGAAGATTATCAGCCTATGATGTTTGAATTCCCTGATGAGGACATCATGTATCTGAAGATGAAAGACTGCGAAGAGCCTCTTGTCGAAGAAGGACCGGACCCGGATGACAAGTGGACACTGATGTTTGATGGGGCTGTGAATATGAATGGTAATGGTGTTGGGGCAGTATTGATCAATCCTAAAGGTGCTCATATACCTTTTTCTGCCAGATTGACGTTTGACGTCACCAACAACGAAGCTGAGTATGAGGCTTGTATCATGGGGATAGAAGAAGCCATTGATCTGAGGATCAAAACACTTGATATATTTGGAGATTCAGCTCTAGTGGTCAATCAAGTCAACGGAGATTGGAATACGAATCAGCCGCATTTGATTCCGTATAGAGATTACACCAGAAGAATACTGACGTTCTTCAAGAAAGTGAAGTTGTATCATGTCCCCCGGGATGAGAATCAGATGGCTGATGCCCTTGCTACTTTGTCATCTATGATCAAAGTTCATTGGTGGAATCATGTGCCACATGTTGCGGTGAATCGACTTGAGAGGCCTGCGTATGTGTTCGCAGCCGAGTCTGTGGTGATGGATGAGAAGCCGTGGTATTATGACATCAAGAATTTCCTCAAGACTCAGGAGTACCCTGAAGGTGCGTCGAAGAATGACAAGAAAACCCTGAGGAGGCTAGCTGGAAGCTTCTATTTGAATCAGGATGATGTGTTGTATAAGAGAAACTTTGACATGGTCTTGCTCAGATGCGTGGACAGACCCGAAGCGGACATGTTAATGCAGGAAGTTCATGAAGGTTCCTTCGGTACTCATGCCGGCGGACATGCAATGGCTAAGAAATTGTTGAGAGCGGGTTATTACTGGATGACTATGGAATCCGATTGTTTCAAGTATGCTCGGAAATGCCATAAGTGTCAAATCTATGCTGATAAGGTGCACGTACCACCAAGCCCTCTGAATATCATGAATTCGCCCTGGCCGTTTGCCATGTGGGGCATCGATATGATTGGGAAGATTGAGCCTACTGCTTCTAATGGACATCGCTTCATCTTGGTTGCGATTGACTATTTCACCAAATGGGTGGAAGCAGCTTCCTATGCTAACGTTACCAAACAAGTGGTTACCCGGTTCATCAAGAAAGAAATCATATGTCGTTATGGAGTTCCTGAGAGAATCATCACTGACAATGGTTCGAATCTCAACAACAAGATGATGAAGGAGCTGTGTAAAGATTTCAAGATTGAACATCACAATTCTTCTCCCTACAGACCGAAGATGAATGGTGCTGTGGAAGCGGCAAACAAGAATATCAAGAAGATTGTGCAGAAGATGGTCGTTACGTACAAGGATTGGCATGAGATGCTGCCTTTCGCTTTGCATGGGTACCGTACCTCAGTACGTACGTCGACCGGGGCAACCCCTTACTCCCTTGTGTATGGTATGGAAGCTGTCCTACCTGTTGAAGTGGAGATTCCTTCTCTGAGAGTTTTATTGGATGTCAAGCTGGACGAAGCCGAGTGGATTCGAACAAGGTTTAACGAGTTGAGCCTTATCGAGGAGAGACGGCTAGCAGCTGTATGTCATGGACAGTTGTATCAGCGAAGGATGAAGCGAGCCTTTGATCAGAAAGTGCGTCCTCAAAGCTATCAGATTGGTGATCTAGTTTTGAAAAGGATCCTCCCTCCCGGTGCAGATAACAGGGGCAAGTGGACTCCTAATTATGAAGGTCCGTATGTTGTGAAGAAGGTCTTCTCCGGTGGAGCCTTGATGCTTACAACTATGGATGGTGAAGATTTTCTGTCTCCTGTCAACTCAGATGTAGTCAAAAAATACTTCGCATAAATTGACCCGCTGGACAAAAAGAATAAAAGAGTCCAGGCAAAAAATGGGCATCCCGGCGAAACAAAAAAAAAACAGAAAGAAAAGGTTCGGGCAAAAATTAGGGATAAAATGAAAAGAATTTGTACACCCGGTAAGTCGAAAACCCGCAAGGGCGGCTTAGGCAAAAATGGGTATCCCGGTGGATTGAGAACCCGAAAGGGCGATCCAGGCAAAAGTTAGGGATTAAAGCGAAGACTACAGTCTGAGTTGTCTGTACTTCATCAAGCTTTGTCGTCTGCCATCTCGAAAGATGTGATCTGTCCAGTCATTCTTCTCAGAAAGCAAGGAGTTGGGAGGAAAACTGATGATCTGTGAGTTATAACAGAATTGGGAAATAGTGGATGCCGTGTTCACGTTGCCATTAGAATAGATTTTTCCTTTTGTGCGCAATTACCTCTTTCTAGGAATTGCTTCCCAATGTATTTGCCTCTTCAGGCACATTTTCAATCAATAAAAGTCGTTATTCAGATAAATAGCTTTTCTGTTTTTATTTTTACTGTTTTGTTTGCAAAATGTCCGAATTTTTGATAAGCATTGCATAATAAGAACATGAAGGCTACACAATAACGTGCAGAAAGATGAAACATTTGAAAATCATTTTGAATGTTGAGGACACTTGAGCGTATCTTGTCCATGTACCCCCTGGGGCATTTTGTTGTGCTGTTTTCAGATTGGCATCTGTGAGGACGTTTCCTCAGCAGATATTTTCCCCAAGCAAGTTTGGAAGCTACCAGAGCTATGTTCCCCTGCGAAGACGTCTGTGGATAGTGTTTTCTATTCCCCAACGGATCTAAGGATTGTCTATCCCCAGCAGGCCTGTATTTGCCGATTTCCTCCCCGAGTGAGGCAGGTTCATTGAATTTATTTCCAACATTTATCCTACCTGTGGACTGAAGGATATCCCCAGTAGAGTTTGCCTTTCCCCAGCAGCAGTGCTATTCTTCAACATGAGTGTGAAGTCGCTTTACCATTCTCCAAGCAGAGTTCCCCGCAGATTATTTCCCCAAGAGGAGTCTCCCCACAGAGTCAGAGTATCTGATCATTTCGGCTCCCTAGCCAGGGTTCATTTGCATTTTGCATGTAGTAATCATTGCATCCTCAAAAATTGCGTAGCATTCCCATTCAATATGGAGCATTACGCCATAGAAAAATTCAAACATATGCATTCATGTGTTAACTTCACCAGACCGTATCCCCGGCAGAGGCGGATCATTTCATTCAACATCAGCACGGCAAGACTGCTACAGTTGCCCTTGACAGCATTCAGAATTGTTTATTTCCCACAGAGGTTTATTTCCTCACCCGATGGTGACAGAGGTTTATTTCCTCACCCGATGGTGACAGAAAGTTTGTTTCTCTTCAGCGAGACCCCCAGCAAGTGGTCAACCTTGCCTTGACATATCTAAGATGTTGTTCTTGTGATACCAGTAAGTGCCATGTCAACGCTCGCGTGTGTTTCTTTGTTTCGGTGTCTGTAAACATCGAGTATTCCCCAGTCATCAGTAAATGTCTGGTCATCTTTGTTTGGTGTCGGTAAACACCATTGTTTCGGTGTCTGTAAACATCGAGTATTCTCTCCAGTCATCAATAAATGTCTGGCCATCTTTGTTTGGTGTCGGTAAACACCATTGATTCGGTGTCTGTAAACATCGAGTCTCACCCCAGTCATCGGTAAATGTCTGGTCATTTTTGATGTCGGTAAACATCATCTTTCGATGTCTGTAAACATCGAGTCTCCACCCAGTCATCGGTAAATGTCTGATCATTTTTTTGGTGTCGGTAAACGCCATTGCTTCGGTGTCGGTAAACATCGAGTCTTTCTTTCAGTCATCGGTAAATGTCTGATAAGTCCCCAGCTAGAAATCCCCAGTAGAGTCATCTGTAAATGTCCTACCTGGTTTCCAGTTGCGAATATTTGTTTGTATCTCCCCAATAAATTTCTCATTCCCAGTCATCGGTAAATGTCTGGTCATTTCTTTTGATGTCGGTAAACATCATCTTTCGATGTCGGTAAACATCGGGTCTCATCCCAGTCATCGGTAAATGTCTGGTCAACAAAATCAAAACCCCCAGAAGTCGTCGGTAAACGTCTTGTCTGATATCACCACAAAGATTTTGTTCCTCCCCAAGTGGAGACGCCATCGGTAAATGGCCCAGTTTTCTTCGATATCGGTAAATATCGAATTCCCAGTTGCAGCATGCCATCGGTAAATGGCCTTGCTAGGGTTGACATCGGTAAATGTCGAGTTTCTTTAAAGCCACCATCGGTAAATGGTCTGGCTTCCTTTCTACATCAAATCTGTTTCCCAGCAGCCATCAGTAAATGGTCTGGCTGAAGTTGATATTGGTAAATATCAAGTTCTAACCATCGGTAAATGGTTTTGCTTTTCAGAAATCTGTTTCCCAGCAGCCATCGGTAAATGGTCTGGCTGAAGTTGATATCGGTAAATATCAAGTTCTAACCATCGGTAAATGGTTCTGCTCATCAAAATCTGTTTCCCAGCAGCCATCGGTAAATGGTCGTGCTGAAGTTGATATCGGTAAATATCAAAGTCCCAATTTTAACCATCGGTAAATGGTTTTGTTTTTCAGAAGTTTGTTTTCCCCAGCCGCCATCGGTAAATGGTCTTGCTGAAGTTGATATCGGTAAATATCAAGTTCCCAGTTTCTAACCATCGGTAAATGGTTTTGCTTTTCTGAAGCTGTCAATTGCAGTCGTCATCGGTAAATGACGTGTTTCTTTTGTATCACATCCAGTTGGTGCAAATTCTACGGTTCTTTGGTATTCAATCCCTGTCTACCCTGAAAGTCTGACAGCCGTTGCTCTCATCCATTCGGGTTCCCAGCTGATTGAATAGGGGCAGCTGTAGCACCTCAAATTTGCACCTATCATTATGCATACATTTTTATATTAGGTCATAGCATATCATGATCCATTGCATAGCATTTGCATTGTCCCTCAGTTGCCTCAAGTGCAAGCAATCAAGAATTAGGTCAAACTAATCTCCTGATCAGTCAACCAAAGCAAGCAAAGGAATTTCTCATTGAATCAAGGCTTTGGGGTTTGTCCAACAAGTTCACATGGCTTGGAGGTCTATTTGAAGTATTTTGGTCAAGGGTTGAGGGCTCAGAGGTCAGCAGTTCATACACAGATAGTCAAAAACCCTAAAAAGTCAACTGTCAGTCAAAGCAGTGGATGGTGGTCATTCTTGTGGAATTTGGGCACCATGATCAATAATCAAGAGTTCATACAACTTGGAACATCATTTGAAGTCAAGTCCTCAAGGAATTAGGGTTTGGAAGTCATCAGTCAATGCATAATCAGTCAGAAACCCTAAAAGTCAACTGTTGGTCAACTGTCCATTTAATCAGTGATTGGATGATTGGATTTGGTTTGTGAGAGTTCATTCATGTCCAAATAGTCATCATACATCATGCCAAACACCATCATGGAAGAATTTGAAGCCAGATCAAAAATTTCCCAAAATGGAAACTGGGCCTGTAACTGAAACCTGCCATAAATGGAAAGTCTTGATCCTCAAACTTACATCAAGATACAAGCCTCAAATGAATTTTTGCCCAACATGAAAGTTGAAGATCTTGTTCTCCCATTTCCAAAAAGTCCTAGAACTCTCAATTCCCATGTGTGGTTGGCAAGTTATGATCGAATCGATTTCAGAAAATCTTGAACTTCAAAGGGCCATATCTCCCAAACCGTTTGGCCAATTTTGGTGGGGTTTTTTCCTACAAGTCACATTTGATCCCCTCTTTCCAAAAATATAAATTTCATGAGCCAAAACTTCACCAATCAAAATGGCATATTTTGACCTTTTTCATTTAAATGTAAGTTTGACCAAGAGTTGACTTTTTGATTTAAACATTTTTTCAACATTTGGCCAATTGGAACAGCTCATAAATGTCATTTAGAATGTGTTTGCAAAGTCAAAATATGCAGTACATAAGGCCATTGCTTGGTTGCTTGAATTGTAAGAAAGGTACAAATTCACCATACTTGTCCATGCTTCCACAACCATGCCTTGTACTAGCAGCATTATGCAGCATTTTTCTGTCATGGTGAGCCTCACTTGCAGCCTGAAATCAACAGCAAGACAAGAAGCCATTCCTTGCTTGCTTAAATTTTGGAAAGGACACTTCCACTCCATGCTTCCAACAATACCTTGTACTATCCAAGCAAAGCTTATGCAGGATTTTTCTGTCCTTTTGGACACAAATGCTGCAGCCAACATAACAATAGTAAAACCAACTCACTCCCACAAAAAAAATCGACACTCCTCTCAAAACCTCACTCTTGCTATGCATTTCTGTTTTGCTGCCAAAGACTTCAAAATGACATGAACCCTGCCTTACCTTGCCAGCCACCATCCAACTGCAGTAAAATCAATTGCCTACAGCAGCACAAAAACCCTGCATTTGACCCTTGGCCTTGGCATCTCATTCACTCTGTCTAAACTCAAGCAGCACCTAAACCTTGCCTTGCATTTTCTGTCAAAACATAACAAACTAAAGCCAATACAAGAGAACCTGACTGAGGCCTTGGTACAGACCCTTGGCATTTTCTTCTACCTGTCACAACCTGCTTTGCCGGGCACAAGGTTCCTCATCATTTTGCTGCTATGAAAAAACTGCAGCAACAAACCAACATAACTTGACATTCTCTCAAGCTCATCTTGGTATTTTACACAAAAGCTGTAAAACTCAAAAACCACAAAACAACATTCAATAGCAGTTCTTTTTTTTCTCATTTTGCTGTCAAAATGAAGCTTCCACCTAGCAGAAAAAACACACTGCACCCAGAATTCCTGCTCCAAGAACCTCACCTTGCTTTTGGCCATTTCAAAAACCAGTAAAAGAAACTTCCAAGAAGCTGAGCCTGGCACTGTTATTTTACCATCCATTCGTCAAAACTAAACTAGTTGTAACCAACAAACCAGTAGAACCAACCTGTTTCAATCACACTCCAAAAACCTCACTTTGGCATCTTTGCAAAAAAATCTATCAAACTCCCAAGAGAACCAAACCCTGCAGGACCAAAAAAGCAACACAAAACAGCAGAGCTTTTCATCCTTTTGCTGTCATTTTTAAAAACACAATTTCTGCACAAACCATTCAAAGAGCTCGAATAACCTTTGCATCCTCCATCATTTGAACCTTTTTGGGAGTCTTTTCACCATCAAAACCCTGCTGTAAAGCCATTCCTCACTCTGTTTTCTCATCAAGCTCAACAATGGCAGGTCAAGTGTTGGAAGTTTTCAAGAGGTGCTGAGCTAACATACTTCATTCTCCATCATTGCAAGGCCAAAAGAAGCAACTGTTTGAGCTCGAATCAACCAAAGCAACACTGTTTCACATTTTCTTCAAAAATAAGTAAGTGAATCGACCTCCTCCTTTTACCATGCCATGATATGTTTTAGATAGTTTGTTGTATGCTGATTCCAATGAACATTAGTTTGCTTGAAATGATCAACTATGCTGAAAGAAATAAGGATTTCATTTTTCATGCTTAAATGTGTTTTTCTTCGATTTGCTGTGATGCTGGGGTTTCCATGAAAACTATGACTTGATTAGGTATGTATGATGCATGAGGATCACATTGATATGCTTATTTCTTGTTTCTGGTTATTTCGAATTTTTGAGTTCATGTTGATGATGAAGGCAAGCTGCTGTTTAAACCCTAGTTTTCCAGAAGTTTACATGAATGTTGTGGCTTACTATTGCTTTAGTTGTGTGAGAGCCAATACCATGCTGTGGTGTGATTTGCTAGTTTTGATCGTTGTCTGATGATGTTAAGCATGAGGTGATGAATGTTGCTGCTATGATGAACTCTGTCATTGTTTCCAGAAAAATCCAGCTTCATAGATGCATGTATATTGGTTGCTGCTATTGTTCTTGTTGCATGATACCATCATTCCATTGTCATGCTGTTGATGCACCTTGTTCGAATTTCTATTGCTAATGCTGATGATGAATCATGAGATGAATTCGATTGCCTTGCTGTTTAAACCAAACACCCTGTTATTTTTCCAGAAATACAGCTCATGTATGTTCTGGTTGCTGTTTGTTATATGTTGTTTGAGCATCATGAGTGTGCTATCATGTGGCTTCCATGCTTTTGTTTGATTTTGATTTGTTTAAGCTCATGAAGATGATAAGGCCCTGCAGTTTTGAAACCCCATGAGCATTGTCCTGAAATCCATGTGAAACGTGTTGTATGCTGTTGTTTGGTTGCAGTAGGAACATTCCCAATGCCATGTTAGTTGTATGTTGTTGGAATTTCGATTTGATGATGATGTTGATGAACCAAGTTTCAAAACCATGCTGCTAAACCCTGCCATGAAAACCTAACATATTTCCAGAAATCCAGTTCATTTATGCATATGTTTGCCTTTGGTTGTTGCTCTGTTGCATGATATTGCATGGACCTACTGCTTGCTATGCCCTGCTATTTATGTGCTGTTGTTGGATTTCTTTGAAATTAATTGCTTGCTGTTGTTCATGAACCTTGCATAAGAGCCCAGAACCTGAGTCCATGAGTGTGTTTGTTGTGTCGTTTATGTTATGATTGCGTGGATATTCCTCTATCATTACCATTGCTGTTTGCTTGATGCTGTTATGATGATTACATGATGAGGATGAATTTATGCTGCTGCTATTCAAACTCATACTCTGCCCAGAAATCCACATGGATTATGTTCTGTTGTTAGGATGCCATTTGAGTGCTAATACTATGCTGTTGTATGCTGGTCGAGTTTTGTGTTGATGTTTGAATGAAAATGTTGAAAGCCATGCTGCATAAACCCTAAGGGTTTTGATCTTGAAACACAATTGGTTGATTTGATAGAATTTCCTGCGTGTGTACTGTTTTATTGCCAGCCAACCAATCACAACATTTCATTCTGTTTGCCAAAACGCTGTGTTTAAGTAAGTGATGCCCTGATTTACAAGTATGCCATCGTTGACTCATGTTGACCATCTTGCCATGCATTTTGTTCATGCTTGCCTCAAATTTCATCCCACTTCACAAATTAATTTCTCTTTCAATTTTCATCCAAAAATTATGCAATTTTTTCCATCATGTTCATGAATGTGTCCTCTATTTTATTGTGAATTTTAATTAATTTTTCAGTGGCTGGATTTTAAATGATAATTGTTTTCCCAACATGTATGCATAATTGATACATTGTGCCATTCCTTTTGTGAAATAATGATGTTGCATCCAATGCCCTTGAAACTTTTTGTGATGAAACTAGACACATTGACCTTTGTTTCCATATAGAGTTTGTGCATTTCCCATTTGTGGTTTGCTGGATATGAATTTTTGAAGTTATGTGTTACATTTGGTGTCATACCATGATCATGTATTTTCCCTAATTTTGTTCACATGTCTCCTGGCCTCCAAACAACTTGAAATTTTGCATGAATCATCTATTACATGTCTAGTTTGTGTATGAATTTTCTTGGAATTAACCATGCTGTTTTCCATTTGATTGTGAATTTTCTTCCATGCTTAGTCATTTGTTGACTTTATGTGATACATGTTGCCAAATCTTTTGTGAAATTCTCAAATCTTATTGTATGACCATGAGATTTCATATGTGATAACTAGACACCTTGAGCTTTGCATTGGTGTTAATCTCACTCATTTCTCTTCTGTTTTCAATTTGTTTTGATTTTTTGAAGTTGACCCGTGCTTGTTGACTTTCATTGTGCTTACTTGAAATTGTGTTGACTTCATGATTTTCATTGACTGCCTTCCTCTCATCCAAATGCCATGAAATTTTACATGTCTACCATGTTAGATGTTAGGATTAAGTGTGATTTATTTGATGATTCTTGAAAATGTTTGGGTTGACTTTTGATGCAAGTCATTCTGTTGACCTATTTGTGCTTTCCTTTGCCATGCTTTGCATCCTTTTGTGTATGAAATGATAATAATGCATGATTTGAATGTGGGCCCAATTGTGATAGCGTCTTGAATGTTTGACCTTGACTTTGGTTGACTTTTCTTTGCTGTTTTGACTTTTTCTTTTACCCTTGACCCTAGGCTAGTCCTAGTGGTCTTTTGAGCTTACAATTGAGTTCCTGTTTCAGGTTAAGCACCAATGCCTCAAAGATCATTCAAACTTGTTTGAACTTGATTGTTTTATCATATGCTAACCTTTGTTTTGTAGGTTTGACTCATGTGTTTGAGTCTTATGCCTCGCACAGTTGACCATCTGTGTTGACTGTTCACCAATTCCTTTTGATTTAAATTTTTGAACTGTTTGCTGATTGTTTTGACTTTTCCAGGTACTTTAGTTGCTTAAGTTCTCTGAACTTGATTTGCTTTGCTTTTTAGCAACTTGCTTGAGGTATGTCTCTTTTACTTCATGTAGTCTGGAAGACCTGGTCTGTTACTTGGCCAGGCAACTGTCTGAAGTCCTCCTTAAGAGGCAATGTTTGTGATTGTTTAATTTTGTCCTTGCATAGAGTCAAAGACCTCCTAAGTGAAGAGGCAATTGGTGGAAGGTAGGGATATGCAATCTATCCCCCACTATTCAGTGAGTCATCTGCTTTGCTCACACCACTGTGTTGATGCATTGCAGATACAAACCCAAGATCTTGTACAATTGTACAACTGAGTCAGTTTTAAATGTGTAGAAGGGTTCCCACTTTCTGAACCCACACATTCTTGTCTTGAGCTCTCCCAGGCCAGGGATAAGAGCTGTGAGGTCTCATCCTCACTTCATCCTTTCATCTGCTTCACCTTAGCCCTTCAATGGCAAGGTTAAGAGCAACATTCACCCAGTTCCAGAGGTTTGTTTGTCGAGGTTGATATGACCCCTTGACTAAAACCTAACCCTTGTTTGAGCCACTTGTTTGTGTATAGCGTGTGCTATCTGTGCTTGTAGGATTGTTTGACTTGCTTCCTGTGCAAGTTAGGAGTAGTTTAGACTTGCTTCCTGTGCAAGTTAAGTGTGTGTGGCTTGCTTCCTGTGTGAGCCATGCTTAGGATAGGTTGGCCCTTGTGCCATTTAGCTAGAAACCTTAACTTAGGGATGATTTTGCATGATAACATCTAGGCTCGAGTCGTAGTCTCCCTAGTTGTGTCTCCCTCTGTTATCTGGTTAGGCTAGTCCTTTATCCCTGCGTAGGGGAACTACATCGCCCTGATCTTCATACCAGATGAAGTATGTAGGCAGGAGATTGAGCTGATCTCTCCGGGCGCCTTTTCTTTCTTTTGTGTGTGTTGTCTGACCTTTGCTAGGCTCGAGTCCGTGACTCCTTAGCATTTGCTGTCTGTCTGTTTGTGTGTGTTTGACAGTTATAGGCTGAGTCCCCGACTCCCTATCTATCTGTTGTGTTGTTTTGGTTCGGATGCTGACATAAGTCCAGCGATTGGCAGTCAGGCTCCACGTTTGCCTCCTTGCGTGTGTTTAGGTTCGGATGCTGACATAAGTCCAGTGATTGGCAGTCGGGCTCCACGTTTGCCTGTGTTTTGTTTGTTTGTGTGCGTGTCAGCCGAGCTACGAATGCTCTGATTCTTCTCTCGTCCGAGAAGATACGTATGCATAGGATGCGACATCCTAGCGAGCATGTGTCGTTCCCCCAGTCCGAACTACTTCGACTCTGATGTCTATGCCTGATAGACTAAGTAGGCCCAGGATACGATATCCTGCCGAGTCAGTTTCAGTCAGTCTCTTTCGTTTCTTTCAGCCAGTGTGTGTGAGTGTGAGCAGTGTTTAGCAACCAATTTTTCCTTCCTTTTGTGCGTGGATCCCGTAGAGTACTACGGATGCGTAGGGGTGCTAATACCTTCCCTTCGCATAACCGACTCCCGAACCCATTCTCTTTGGTCGCGAGACCATGTTCTTTCCCAGGTTTACTCTGAGCGTTTCCTTTCCCTCTTTTGGGATAAATAACGCACGGTGGCGGCTCTGTTGTTCTTTCTTTTCCCGCCGGTTTTTCGCGCGATGCGACAAACACACACAAAAGATAGACAGCAAATGCTAAGGAGTCACGGACTCGAGCCTAGCAAAGGTCAGACAACTCACACAAAAGAAAAGAAAAGGCGCCCGGAGAGATCAGCTCAATCTCCTGCCTACATACTTCATCTGGCATGAAGATCAGGGCGATGTAGTTCCCCTACGCAGGGACAAGGATCTAGCCTAACCAGATAACAGAGGGAGACACAACTCTAGGGAGACTACGACTCGAGCCTAGATGTTGTCATGCAAAAGTCAACCCTAAGTTAAGGTTTCTAGCTAAATGGCACAAGGGCCAACCTATCCTAGACAAGGCTTGCACAGGAAGCAAGGGTCTCGATTGCAACTAGGGCAAGAGAAAGGGGAGGTCTCGATCGCAACGAGGGCGAGAGAAAGGAGAGATCTCAATCACACAGGGGTGAGAGAAAAGAGTTAGTGTTAGTGGTTAGTCAAACTCGGCAAGACATCGCGTCTCGTGCCTACGTATCTCATCTGAACATGAGAATCAGAGTTGCCGTAGTTCGGCCGAAAACTCTAAGCATGGCTCACACAAGGGTTAAGCCACACAGACTTGACTTGCACAGGAAGCAAGTCAAGCACAACCTACCTTGCACAAGGGCAAGTTTAAGCTAAACCTAAAGAGGCAAAGCAAACAGGCAATCACAAAAACACACTCTATATGCATACAAGAGGCTCACACAAGGGTTAGGTTTTAGTCGAGGGGTCATATCAACCTCAACAAACAAACCTCTGGAATGGGGTGAAGTGTGCTCTTAACCTTGACATTGAGAGCCAAGGTGAAGCAGATGAAAGGATGAAGTGAGGATGAGACCTCACAGCTCTTATCCCTGGCCAGGGAGAGCTAATAGACAAATGAGCATGGGTCTAGAAAGTGGGAACCCTTCTATACTCGAAGACTCTGACACTGTACACTTTGTACAAGATCTTGGGTTTGTATCCCAATGCATCAACACACAGCAGTGTGAGCAGAGGGATGACACAACAAGAGTAGTGGGGGATAGATTGCATATCCCTACCTTCCACCAATTGCCTTACTTGAAGGACTTTTCCTGCTTGGGACAAAATTTAAACACACACAAGCATTGCCTCTTAAGGAGGACTTCAGACAGTTTGCCCGGCCAAGTAACAGGCCGGGTCTCCAGACTACATGAAGTAAAAGAGATTATACCTCAAGCAAGTTGCTAAAAAGCAAAGCAAAGCAAGTTCAGAGAACTTAAGCAACTAAAGTACCTGAAAAAGTCAAACCAATCAGTAAACAGTTCCACAGTTAAAACCAAAAGGAATGGATAAACAGTCAACTACAGAAGGTCAACTGTGCAAAGCAAGACTCAAACACATGAGTCAAACCTACAAAACAAAGGTTAGTACATGATATGTAATCAAAACCAATCACATTTGTATGATCTCAATGGCAATGGTGCTCAACCTGAAACAGAAACTCAATAGTAAGCACAAAAGACCACTAGGACTAGCCTAGGGTCAAGGATGAAAGAAAAAGTCAAAGCAGCAAGTAAAAGTCAACCAAAGTCAAGTTCAAACAATTAGGAAGCAAACACAATTGGGCCCACATTCAAATCATGCATTATGATCATTTCATGAACATTTGAAGTCAAAGTAAGGCAAAAGGGAGCATACAAAAGTCAACAGAATGACTTGCATCAAAAGTCAACCCAAGCATTTTCAAAAATCATCAAATAAATCATACTCAAACCTAACATCTAACATGGTAGACATGTAAAATTTCATGGCATTTGGATGAGAGGAAGGCAGTCAATTAAAATCAAGAAGTCAACATAATTTCAAGTAAGCACAATGAAAGTCAACAAGCATGGGTCAACTTCAAAAAATCATATCAAATTGAAAACAGATGAGAAATGAATGAGATTTACACCAATGCAAAGCTTGAGATGTCTAGTTATCACATATGAAATTTCATGATCATACAATATGATGTGAGAATTTCCCAAAGGATATGGCAACATATAGCACAAAAAGTCAACCATGGACTAGGCAGGGAAGAAAATTCACAATCAAATGGAAAACAGCAAGATTAAATCCAAGAAAAATCACACATGAATTAGACATATGATAGATGATTCATGCAAAAAATGGGGTCAATTGGATACAAGGAAGCATGTGAACAAAATTAGAGAAAATGCATGATCATGGTATGACATCAAATGTGACACATAACTTCAAAAAATCATATCCAGCAAACCACAAATGGGAAATCCACAAACTTTATACCAAAACAAAGGTCAAAGTGTCTAGTTTTACCACAAAAAATCTCAAAGGCATTGGGTACAACAGAAGCATTTCACAAAAGGAATGGCACAATGTATCAATTTGGCATACATGTCAAGAAAATAATTATCAATTAAAATCCAGCCAATGGAAAATTAATTAAAAATCACAATCAAATACTAGACACTCTCATGGACATGATGCAAAAAAAATCAGAATTTTTGGAGTTGAAATGAATTAAAAATGAATTTGGCAAGTTGAGGAATAAATTGGATGAAGCATGAACAAGATAGCATGGTATGGGGTCAACAAGGAAGTCAGCGCATGGCATTTATGTAATTATCCCTTTTACTAATTGAAACGGTGCGTACAGGGACTACAATTGAAATGTTCTCATTGGTTACAACCAATGGAACAGTGCTCATGCCTGAACAATCAACAACAACAGCCAATCGTGTACACTAATTCTGGGCTCATGTGCAGTTTAGGGTTTGGTAGCAAGGCAGCATGGATCAAACATTTTCAAACAATAATCGTGAACAACTACAAACCCAGCATCAACAATCAATTATGGCACATGAATACCATCATCATGCAACATTAACCAACGATAAAACCATCACAGTCAAAGGAAATTCTGGGCAGGGTTATGTTCAAACAACAGCAAGGCATCATGTATTCATCAACAATGTTCATCATCATAAAACAAATATCGAGCAGAAACACACAATAGCATGGCACTGGTATTCGAACAACATCATTCAATAACAACCAAAACACAAAATTCAAATTTCTGGAAAAAAAACATGTAGAGTTCATGAACAGCAGAGGTATCTTCATCACTTCCAGCAGATCGAAATTTTCAGCATGCTCATAAACAAAAATTGCTTACACTATTGTGCTTATCTAACAGCATACATACATATTCCATCAATCATTTTCATTATAACAGTCTAGATAGCATGAATCGAGCAACAATCATCATGAGCATGAAACTTTGAAGTCAAAGATCTTTCAGCATAGGCAAGCAAAATACACGATTCCAAGCAAGCAATTCTCAGAAATACAAGTACTACACATGGCATAACATGGATAAGAGAAAAAAGATAGTTGAGATTTTACTCGGTTATGAAGAAAATCGAAGAACAGTGTTGGTTTGGATGATTTGCTTTGAAACAGATCTTCTTTATGCTCTACAATGATAGATCCTTGAAGTATGTTAGCTCAGCAACTCTTGTTTTCCTTCAAAACTTGATTCACCATTGGAGGTAGCTTGAAGAAGCAGTGCTCAAAAAGGAGTTCCAGTTGGCAATTGATGGCTGTGGAGAGCTCAAGATGACGTCCAAATCATGATACAAGCCAGAAAACTCGTGGTGTTTTGGGAGTTTTAGTAGAAAAGGGTGCTCGAGCCAAAATGCAAGAAGATGAGAATGAGGTTTTCTGTGGTCTGCAGCTATGATTCTAGGGTTGCAAATGGCAGAAAAAAGACTTTATATCCTCTGTTTAGCTTTGGTTTAAGGCATGCTAATCTTGCTTAGCTCAAAAATGACCAATTGCAATTTTGCTAACTTTGTGTAAGTGAACATGGAGGGTGTATGTTTGCCACGATTTGGGCTTGCCAACAGGCTGTACACAGACCTTGCCAATTGTTGTTTGTGGTCTACTTTTGAATGCTGTACTTGTTTTACTCTTTTGATTCCAATTTGCACAAAATGCCAAGTTTGTATCTTTGGCCAAAATGAGGTATGGTAATGGTATGATCATGATTTAGGGCTTGGAGCAAATTTCAAATAGCATATAAAGTGAATCCCAATTGGCAAAAATGGGAAAAAACCAATGAATCAAAAAGTCAAAGTTTGGTCAAACTTGGTTTTTTAATGGAAAAGGTCAAAAAATGCCATTTTGATTGGCAAGGTTTTGGAAGGTGAAATTTATATTTTTGGAAAGAGGATGAAAAATGTGGTTTGTAGGAAAAAAAACCCCACCAAATTTGGCCTTATGGTTTGAGAGATATGCCTCTTTGAAGTTCACAAAATTTTGAAATTGAATTGATCATATCTTGACAACCACACATGGGATTTTGATGTTCTTGGACTTTTTGAAAATGGGAGAACAAGACCTTCAACTTTCATGTTGAGCAAAAATTCATTTGAAGCTTGTATCATGATGCAAGTTGATGATCAAGAAGTTTCCATTTTTGGCAGTTGAAATTACAGGTCCACTTTCTATTTTGGGAAATTTTCTGTTTTGGCTTCAAATTCTTCCATGATGTTGATTGCTATGACACATAAGGCCTATTAGGACATGAATAAGCTCTCTCAAACCATTTCCATCCATCAAAACCATAGAATCAACCACAGTTGACCAACTTTGACTTTCTAGGGTTTTTGACTGTCTGTGCACTGACTGATGGCTTCTGAACATCCAACCCTTGACTTGAACACTTCAAATAGTCCCCCAAGTCATGTGAACTTGTTGGACAAACCCTAGGGCCTTCGCTCCTTGAGAAATACCTTTGCTTGATTGGTTGACTGATCTCCTGATCAGTTTGACCTAATTCTTGCTTTGCTTGCTCTTGAGGTAACTGGGGACAATGCAAATGCTATGCAATGTATCATGATATGCTATGACCTAATATGAGATTGTATGTACAATGATAGGTGCAAATTTGAGGTGCTACAGCTGCCCCTATTCAATCAGCTGGGAACCCGAATGGATGATAGCAATGGCTGTCAGACTTTCAGGGTAAACAGGGATTGAATACAAAAGAACCGTAGAAATTTGCACCGACTGGATATAACACAAAGGAACCACGTCATTTACCGATGACAATCTGCATGACAGCTTCAGAAAAGCAAAACCATTTACCGATGGTTGGAGAACTGGAAACTTGATATTTACCGATATCAACTTCAGCGAGACCATTTACCGATGGCGGCTGGAGAAAACCAACTTCTGAAAAACAAAACCATTTACCGATGGTTAAAACTTTGATATTTACCGATATCAACTTCAGCCAGACCATTTACCGATGGCTGCTGGGAAAACATCTTGAGAAAAACAGAACCATTTACCGATGGTTAAAAACTTGATATTTACCGATATCAACTTCAGCCAGACCATTTACCGATGGCTGCTGGGAAAACAAATTGAGAAAAACAGAACCATTTACCGATGGTTAAAACTTGATATTTACCGATATCAACTTCAGTCAGACCATTTACCGATGGCTGCTGGGAAAACATCTTGAGAAAAACAGAACCATTTACCGATGGTTAAAACTTGATATTTACCGATATCAACTTCAGCAAGACCATTTACCGATGGTTGCTGGGAAATAATTTGATGTAGGAAGGAAGCAAGACCATTTACCGATGGTGTCTTCAAAGAAACTTGACATTTACCGATGTCAACTTAGCAAGGCCATTTACCGATGGCTGCTGCAACTAGGAATTTGATATTTACCGATATCGAAGAAACTGGGCCGTTTACCGATGGCGTCTCCGCTTGGGGAGGAGCAAAATCTTTGTGGTGATACCAGACAAGACGTTTACCGACGACTTCTGGGGGTTTTGATTTTATTAACAAGAGAATAAAGAATGACCAGACATTTACCGATGACTGGGATGAGACTCGATGTTTACCGACATCGAAAGATGATGTTTACCGACATCAAAAAGAATGACCAGACATTTACCGATGACTGGGGTGAGACTCGATGTTTACCGACATCGAAAGATGATGTTTACCGACATCAAAAAGAATGACCAGACATTTACCGATGACTGGGATGAGAATTTTATTGGTGAGAGACAAACAAATATTTGCAACTGAAAACCGGGTAGGACATTTACCGATGACTCTACTGGGGATTTCTAGCTGGGGATCTATCAGACATTTACCGATGACTGAAAGAAAGACTCGATGTTTACCGACACCGAAGCAATGGCGTTTACCGACACCAAAAAAATGACCAGACATTTACCGATGACTGGGTGAGATTCGATGTTTACCGACATCGAAGGATGATGTTTACCGACATCAAAAAGAATGACCAGACATTTACCGATGACTGGGTGGAACTCGATGTTTACCGACACCGAAACAATGGCGTTTACCGACACCAAAAAATGACCAGACATTTACCGATGACTGGGTGGAACTCGATGTTTACCGACACCGAAACAATGGCGTTTACCGACACCAAAAAAAAAAAAAAAAAAAATGAGACACACGCGGGTGCTGACATGACACTTACTGGTATCATATGAACAAAATTTTAGATATGTCAAGGCAAGGCTGATCACTTGCTGGGGGGCAGCTGGGGAGAAACAATTTTCCGTCACCATCGGGTGAGGAAATAAACCTCTGTGGGGATAATCAAATCTGAATGCTATCGAAGCAACTGTAGCTGATTTGCTGTGCTGAATAAAGATGATCCGCCTCTGTCGGGGATATGGTTTGATGTGGTTTCGAACACATGAATGCATATGTTTGAATTTTTCTATGGCGTAATGCTCCATATGGGATGGAAATGCTACGCGGTTTTGAGGATGCAATGATTACTATATGCAATGCAATATGATGAGAACTCTGCGGGGAGAGATACACAGGACGACTGTGTTGAGGAATCTTCAATACAAATCCGCTGGGGGAGTAGGACAAGGCAACTCGCTGGGGAGTAAAAGCAACTCTGCTAGGGGAAAACAAACGTAAACTGCTGGGGAATGCCCAATCAATCCACAAAAATTCCGCTTGGGAAAATAAATGCTCCGCTGGGGAAGATAAACCAAGCAACCCTTTAGGGATAAGGCTCATACAAACTTCAAATACGATAAATTCTGCTTTGAGAAATATCCGTTACTCCGTCAGGGACGACCCACGCAATCCACAGGTAGGATAAACCCAAGCTGGGGATGCACACACTGATCTGATACTGAAACCTGTCCAATCCACTGGTAGGATGAACTATGCTGGAGAAATATTTCGTGAAACCCGCTCCACTCGGGGATCAAGGTCACAACAGCGAGCAAACAGGAAGGAACACCAAGGATACCGGGTTGTAGGTATGAAACGGGTGACCGACCAAACGTGAATTGGTTTGTGTTCCAAAACACTCAACATCCTGAAGAGGGCTAGAAAAGCAGTCTTGTTAAAGGATGGACATTCGATTCCACAAGGAATACGAATCTTACTCTGCTGGAGATAACAATCGAAAGATTGACCAAAGAGTGCATGAGATATATTATCTATAGCCGTCAAAACGTAGATAATAACCTCGCATGGAAGATTATCCATAACCGGGTTATAGATTGTTAAATGAATAATCGACCGAAAAGAAAGGCATCAGGGTACCAGGCTAGGTATGCAAAAGATGACCAATCAAAAGAGGATAAAGTTGCTAACTCGGAGCAAGTATCCAAAAAGAAGGTGAAGACCCAATGGGGACAATACTGCTTGATCAAGGCAAGTATCCAGAGGGGAAAGAATATCAATACTGCAAACTTGGTATTGATAACTGCAAAGAGGGGATTACATCTACCGGTTTGTAGGCAGAAAACCACGGAAAAGTAACCAGTCATCATCGGGATGAGCACAAAGGGTTAATTCCACCAAGGGGAGGAAAGTGGGATTTTACAACTACCAGCTTGTGGGTAGAAAACCACAAAGATAGGACTTACAACTACCGGGTCGTAGGTAGAGGCCAACAAACAAACTCCGCCATGGGATGAAAGTGGGATTTTACAACTACCAGCTTGTGGGTAGAAAACCACGAAGATAGGACTTACAACTACCGGTTCGTAGGTAGAGGCCAATGAAACGGTCTGCTGAGAGACAAAGTGAGAAAAAGGATTTACAACTACCGGGTAGTGGGTAGAAGACCGTAAAGAAAGGACTTACAGCTACCGGTTTGTAGGTAGAGGCCAACAAACGGAATGAACCACAAAGGTTACCTCTGCTAGGGGGTGAAAGTGGGATTTTACAACTACCGGTTTGTAGGTAGAAAACCACAAAGATAGGACTTACAACTACCGGTTCGTAGGTAGAAGCCACCAAATTCCGCTGAAGATAAGATGAATGAGTGCCGGTTAGTGAGCGACTATTCATTTATGCCCCAGGGAAGAACAGGAGACAACAGAAAGCCAATTCAGGATTGATCCAAAAAGGCAGACTGAACAAGACTCATCCTAATGAGGAAAGAACTCAATAGGGAAAACCCATCCCGTGTAGGGAGGGAACGGAAGCAACCGTCATCCACGAGGATGTATCTCAGTGGGGAAATGGCAGGAAAGGATAGACACTTTCTGCTTAAGGGGTTGGCTCTACATGGAGAGATCAGACACACCCATATTTGCTTGAGGAAAATCTACTGGAGAGATTTATATTATCGAATAGCAGGAGGTAACAATCTACAGATACCCGGCAACAGCTGCAACATGAGTATCCAAATGCTATGATTATGCATGTATGCATTATGCATGATGAATGTATGATGAATGTTGACAAACAGACATGCTCAACACGCAGGTCCGGGAATCAATCGTCCGGAGAGAAAACCAAAGTCACCAGAGAGCAAAGAAAATCCACTGGGGACTGGGATATCAGGGAACACTTATCCTGCACGGGAGGAAGGCCACAAGAGGCTTCCGGAGGGATCGTCGGTCACAACCGGAGAAAAGAGTTCAACATACGGGCGTACCGGCCACAACAACTTGTGCTGGAAATCAGGGATACCAAGAAGCAACCAGATCTCTGATGAGGATAGATAGGCATTGATAAGGCTCATCATGCCAACAACTCCGTTGGGGATCCATCTGAGGGCATGACATAGTACTGGGATGTCGATCTACCAAATACTGAATCTTCAAAGAAAAACAACCCACGTTGGGGGAGAGAGGAAGACTAATCTGCTGGAGAGGCGAAAGTTGAAGTCCTCAATAAACACTCTGCTAGGGGAGCTGCCCCACAATAATGTCCGAAACAGCAAACTTGCTGGGGATGCCCCACGGTAGGGCTCAACAACACTCTACTGGGGATGCCCCACAATAGAGCTAACAAGGATTTGGAGGAAGAATCTGTACTGCCGGGAACACGAAGATGAACAACTTCAAATAACACTGCATCGGGCAACTTCACTGAGGAGAGACCATACGAGGTTCTGCAGGACAAAGATACAGTCATGCTCGAGATACGAACAATTGTCTTACCTGTTGGTAATCATACCACCCTCGGGAGAGCACTGTGGGTCTCCTAAGTATCCTTCCATCATTGTGACGGTTCACTTTGTTTAAGAACAATTTTGTGAAAATTTTTGTTTATTTTGAAAACAATGATACTTTATCAGTTAAAACATGCAAAACATTTGTTGAGTTGAAACAAATAAGAGTGCAAATAAACGGATAAAAGCTCAAATTGACGTGATGGAATGGTAGTCTGCAAAGGGCGAGACCCCATAGATCTGTACAAGTTTGAAATTGGTGATATATATTGGAGAGGGCTACATTGAACATAATGACCTTTCCTCTACCATTCTGAATTTTCGATGTATTCAAAACTTCAGTCGACGACGAATCGAGAATCCCTGACGGATGACGGATATAGAGCACAGTCTTGTCAAGATGCAGTTACTTGCCAAATCCCTAATTTTTGCCTAGATTGCCCCAGTGTGAGGTGTTCAATCTAGCGGGATGCAAATTCTTTTTTCAATGTCTCTAACTTTTGCCTGGATCGCCCTTTCGGGTTTTCAATCCACCGAGACGCTCCTTTTTGCCTAAGTCGCCCTTTGGGGTGTTCGACTTATCGAGCTTTTTGCTTTTTTGTTTTAGGCGAAGTATTTCTTGACTGCATCAGAGTTCCCAGGACGAGTGAACTTCCATCCATTGTTGTAAGTGTCGAACACTGCCTGAAGAGGCTCTTTTGACAACATATGCACGTTCATAGCTTGGGGGTTCACTTGCCCCTGGAATCGGGCGCGAAAGACAAGACCTTCTTGAACACAAGGTCACCTTCTCGGAACACACGAGGCTTGACCTTCTTGTTGAATGCTTTTATCACTCTCTGCTGACATAATTGATCATGGCAGTTGATCTCTTTTCGATCGAATTCAGCATCAGTCAACTTGGAACTTTGAGGGTGCTATTTTCTTTTGTTTTCTTTTGATTTTGCTTTTGATTTTTTTTTTATTTCTTTTGATTTGGTTTTGCACCCTCCTCCTTCTTTTTTCTTTTTTTTTTTGATAATGCCCCAGTTGGCTGTTCTGCTGATTCTCGAGATGCAGCTGAGTGATCTTCTTTTCTTGCTCAAGAAGTCGGGAAATCTCGTCAGGAATCCCTTCAACATCATCTTCTTCCGCTTCGAATACAGGGAATTCAAAATTGGGAGATGACGTCCGATCACTCTGTTCAATGGGTTTGAGAAACAACCTGCATAAAGATTTTGATATGAAAAGCTTTTTGAAAATCAAACAAGACAATCGTTATGCAGATGAAAAGATTGCTTTTATTCTTGTTTTTTAAGGTTTTTTGTGATCACCAATTTCATGCAAAAGTGAAAAGGGAAAACAAATGGAAAAACAAATGTTTTAACATGAATTCATTTGAATGAAAATATCATTGCACAAAATGTTGCCAACAATGCCATCACTTCTCCTTTTGGCATGGGAGAAGGGTTTTTAAACAAAGTGATTATTACAAAGACTTATGAACAACTGTAGGAAAGCCCACAGTGACCCAATTGTGATAGATCCCATCGGGGACGACAACTGTTAGTATTTCTTGCATCAGCAGCTTCTGCTTTTCTGAACAACCCTTCTGAAGAAAAGTCGGCGCCAGCCCGGGACTTGTTGTCTTCAAACTTGATTAGCATTGGGACCTAAGTCCTCCAAGATCAGAATGCCTGACCTCACAAGGTCTTGAACCTTCATTTTTAGCTGGAAACAACTATCCACGTCATGACCAGGAGCACCCGAGTGATAGACACAATGCTGTTCAGGTCTATACCACCACCGAGGGTTGACAGGTATGGGCGGCGGGTCTCTGGGAGTGATCAAGTTCCGCTCTATCAGAGTGGGATACAGTTCGGCGTAGGACGTGGGGATTGGATCAAAAATGATCTTCTTCCTCTCATTACTTGTACCAGCTTGATTACCATTGTGAGGCTGAGAAGCCTGCTGCTGAGGACGATGTTGCTGACGCTGATGCTGCTGAGCTGGTCTTCTCTGTTGCTGTTGAGGTTGAGTTGCTGGAATAGTCACAGCAGCAGCCTGACGATACTGTCCTCTGTTCACACTCCTCCGACGGTGCACAGCATTTGTTTCAATCTCTCCCCTTTTGGGTGCCCCAGAGTATGTCTTCTTAGAACTGGAAGAACTTGAAGAACCAGGATGGCGAACCGGAGCGCGGGTTGCTCTGACATTAACAGTCTCTGTAGCAAGAGGCTGTTCACTGATTCTGATCCCCTTCAATTCATCACCCACGGCATAATCATCGACGAGAATAGTGACAGCAGCATTCTCATGAACGGGTACATCCACTGGTGGAGCACGGTGGACTGGTGGAATCACGGCTTCCAGTCTCTGGGCTAAGGCACGCAGCTCCTCTTGCCCCTGAACAACTCCTTGCATCGTTGTTATGAACTGGGCCATGTTTGCCCTCATCTCAGCTAGCTCAGCTTGAACCTGATCCATAATCTTCTGATGATTGAGTCTGGTTGAGTGGCGATGCGGTCAGAGGTCAGCAATCCTGTCTCAGTCAAGAACCGAAGTGAGAAGTCTTGTCCCCAAACATGTCTGCAATGCAAGGATGATATGTGCATGATATGCATGATGCGGATGCTATTTTATCATGAATGATCCTGAAAAGGATATGCATATGCGAGTTAACTTTTTTTTTCATGCATTATTATTTTTTTTGGAAAATAAACATGCTATGATGCAACATGACTGGTCAGGCTGTGCGTCTCAAGGCACAGGGTCAAAGCTTCGGCTTGAATTCTGAACCACACTCATCTGAAACCCAAAGTCAATCTGATCAACTGGCATCTGAACCCATGTCTGGAGAACTGAGTCGCCATCTGAGCGAGTACCCTCAAATTCAGCCCAGGGATCCGAAATAAACGGAACCCTCTGATCAATACCAGGGTCAAACCTCCGGCGTCCAGAAATATAGCTCGTAGTCACTATCAGTACCGGGAGTCACCAACTGTACCTGTTAAAATGATCAAACCCTTCCCCACTCACGGGTGTCGTCTAGGCCAGGGTAAGGTCGAGAGAAACGCAGCATAAATAACCTTTCGCAGAATATCATCCTGTGCACACCCGATGTATGCACCGATAATATCCCACCAGGGTCTGAACTGCTCGTGATATCAATGTTCCGCTAAGTGGCGCCATACCACCCGCTTCCCATGAATCACTCTATTCCTAGGTTTCCTAGATTTCACTCATAGCCTGGGTATTGGGCCTTTTACCTCGAGTAACTCCCACCCCAAACAGAGGAACACAGCCAGATGAACAGACGAATATGAATAAATGCAAACATTAATGCAAATAATAAATGCAAACAGTAAATGCAAATATATACAAAGAATGCAATAAAACAGCATAAAGCAACCAAAGCCCTAACCTAGAGAGCGCTAGGAGAGACTCGCTCAGGGAAGATGGACCAGCATAGGTCAACTTCTCTATATCCCCAGCAGAGTCGCCAGCTGTCGCATCGCGCGAAAAACCGGCGGGAAAAGAAAGAAACAACAGAGCCGCCACCGTGCGTTATTTATCCCAAAAGAGGGAAAGGAAACGCTCAGAGTAAACCTGGGAAAGAACATGGTCTCGCGACCAAAGAGGATGGGTTCGGGAGTCGGTTATGCGAAGGGAAGGTGTTAGGCACCCTACGCATCCGTAGTACTCTACGGGATCCACGCACAGAAGGAAGGAAAGTTGGTTGCTAAAACACTGCTCAAATACTCACACACACTGGCTGAAAGAGACAAAAGAGACTGACTGAAACTGACTCGGCAGGATGTCGCATCCTGGGCCTACTTAGTCTATCAGACATAGACATCAGAGTCGAAGTAGTTCGGACTGGGGAAACGACACATGCTCGCTAGGATATCGTATCCTATGCATACGTATCTTCTCGGACGAGAGAAGAATCAGAGCATTCGTAGCTCGGCTGACACGCGCACTAACAAAACAAGACAAAGGCAAACGTGGAGCCTGAATGCCAATCGATGGACTTACATCAGCATCCGAACCTAAACACACACAAAAGATAGACAGCAAATGCTAAGGAGTCACGGACTCGAGCCTAGCAAAGGTCAGACAACTCACACAAAAGAAAAGAAAAGGCGCCCGGAGAGATCAGCTCAATCTCCTGCCTACATACTTCATCTGGCATGAAGATCAGGGCGATGTAGTTCCCCTACGCAGGGACAAGGATCTAGCCTAACCAGATAACAGAGGGAGACACAACTCTAGGGAGACTACGACTCGAGCCTAGATGTTGTCATGCAAAAGTCAACCCTAAGTTAAGGTTTCTAGCTAAATGGCACAAGGGCCAACCTATCCTAGACAAGGCTTGCACAGGAAGCAAGGGTCTCGATTGCAACTAGGGCAAGAGAAAGGGGAGGTCTCGATCGCAACGAGGGCGAGAGAAAGGAGAGATCTCAATCACACAGGGGTGAGAGAAAAGAGTTAGTGTTAGTGGTTAGTCAAACTCGGCAAGACATCGCGTCTCGTGCCTACGTATCTCATCTGAACATGAGAATCAGAGTTGCCGTAGTTCGGCCGAAAACTCTAAGCATGGCTCACACAAGGGTTAAGCCACACAGACTTGACTTGCACAGGAAGCAAGTCAAGCACAACCTACCTTGCACAAGGGCAAGTTTAAGCTAAACCTAAAGAGGCAAAGCAAACAGGCAATCACAAAAACACACTCTATATGCATACAAGAGGCTCACACAAGGGTTAGGTTTTAGTCGAGGGGTCATATCAACCTCAACAAACAAACCTCTGGAATGGGGTGAAGTGTGCTCTTAACCTTGACATTGAGAGCCAAGGTGAAGCAGATGAAAGGATGAAGTGAGGATGAGACCTCACAGCTCTTATCCCTGGCCAGGGAGAGCTAATAGACAAATGAGCATGGGTCCAGAAAGTGGGAACCCTTCTATACTCGAAGACTCTGACACTGTACACTTTGTACAAGATCTTGGGTTTGTATCCCAATGCATCAACACACAGCAGTGTGAGCAGAGGGATGACACAACAAGAGTAGTGGGGGATAGATTGCATATCCCTACCTTCCACCAATTGCCTTACTTGAAGGACTTTTCCTGCTTGGGACAAAATTTAAACACACACAAGCATTGCCTCTTAAGGAGGACTTCAGACAGTTTGCCCGGCCAAGTAACAGGCCGGGTCTCCAGACTACATGAAGTAAAAGAGATTATACCTCAAGCAAGTTGCTAAAAAGCAAAGCAAAGCAAGTTCAGAGAACTTAAGCAACTAAAGTACCTGAAAAAGTCAAACCAATCAGTAAACAGTTCCACAGTTAAAACCAAAAGGAATGGATAAACAGTCAACTACAGAAGGTCAACTGTGCAAAGCAAGACTCAAACACATGAGTCAAACCTACAAAACAAAGGTTAGTACATGATATGTAATCAAAACCAATCACATTTGTATGATCTCAATGGCAATGGTGCTCAACCTGAAACAGAAACTCAATAGTAAGCACAAAAGACCACTAGGACTAGCCTAGGGTCAAGGATGAAAGAAAAAGTCAAAGCAGCAAGTAAAAGTCAACCAAAGTCAAGGTCAAACAATTAGGAAGCAAACACAATTGGGCCCACATTCAAATCATGCATTATGATCATTTCATGAACATTTGAAGTCAAAGTAAGGCAAAAGGGAGCATACAAAAGTCAACAGAATGACTTGCATCAAAAGTCAACCCAAGCATTTTCAAAAATCATCAAATACATCATACTCAAACCTAACATCTAACATGGTAGACATGTAAAATTTCATGGCATTTGGATGAGAGGAAGGCAGTCAATTAAAATCAAGAAGTCAACATAATTTCAAGTAAGCACAATGAAAGTCAACAAGCATGGGTCAACTTCAAAAAATCATATCAAATTGAAAACAGATGAGAAATGAATGAGATTTACACCAATGCAAAGCTTGAGATGTCTAGTTATCACATATGAAATTTCATGATCATACAATATGATGTGAGAATTTCCCAAAGGATATGGCAACATATAGCACAAAAAGTCAACCATGGACTAGGCAGGGAAGAAAATTCACAATCAAATGGAAAACAGCAAGATTAAATCCAAGAAAAATCACACATGAATTAGACATATGATAGATGATTCATGCAAAAAATGGGGTCAATTGGATACAAGGAAGCATGTGAACAAAATTAGAGAAAATGCATGATCATGGTATGACATCAAATGTGACACATAACTTCAAAAAATCATATCCAGCAAACCACAAATGGGAAATCCACAAACTTTATACCAAAACAAAGGTCAAAGTGTCTAGTTTTACCACAAAAAATCTCAAAGGCATTGGGTACAACATGAGCATTTCACAAAAGGAATGGCACAATGTATCAATTTGGCATACATGTCAAGAAAATAATTATCAATTAAAATCCAGCCAATGGAAAATTAATTAAAAATCACAATCAAATACTAGACACTCTCATGGACATGATGCAAAAAAAATCAGAATTTTTGGAGTTGAAATGAATTAAAAATGAATTTGGCAAGTTGAGGAATAAATTGGATGAAGCATGAACAAGATAGCATGGTATGGGGTCAACAAGGAAGTCAGCGCATGGCATTTATGTAATTATCCCTTTTACTAATTGAAACGGTGCGTACAGGGACTACAATTGAAATGTTCTCATTGGTTACAACCAATGGAACAGTGCTCATGCCTGAACAATCAACAACAACAGCCAATCGTGTACACTAATTCTGGGCTCATGTGCAGTTTAGGGTTTGGTAGCAAGGCAGCATGGATCAAACATTTTCAAACAATAATCGTGAACAACTACAAACCCAGCATCAACAATCAATTATGGCACATGAATACCATCATCATGCAACATTAACCAACGATAAAACCATCACAGTCAAAGGAAATTCTGGGCAGGGTTATGTTCAAACAACAGCAAGGCATCATGTATTCATCAACAATGTTCATCATCATAAAACAAATATCGAGCAGAAACACACAATAGCATGGCACTGGTATTCGAACAACATCATTCAATAACAACCAAAACACAAAATTCAAATTTCTGGAAAAAAAACATGTAGAGTTCATGAACAGCAGAGGTATCTTCATCACTTCCAGCAGATCGAAATTTTCAGCATGCTCATAAACAAAAATTGCTTACACTATTGTGCTTATCTAACAGCATACATACATATTCCATCAATCATTTTCATTATAACAGTCTAGATAGCATGAATCGAGCAACAATCATCATGAGCATGAAACTTTGAAGTCAAAGATCTTTCAGCATAGGCAAGCAAAATACACGATTCCAAGCAAGCAATTCTCAGAAATACAAGTACTACACATGGCATAACATGGATAAGAGAAAAAAGATAGTTGAGATTTTACTCGGTTATGAAGAAAATCGAAGAACAGTGTTGGTTTGGATGATTTGCTTTGAAACAGATCTTCTTTATGCTCTACAATGATAGATCCTTGAAGTATGTTAGCTCAGCAACTCTTGTTTTCCTTCAAAACTTGATTCACCATTGGAGGTAGCTTGAAGAAGCAGTGCTCAAAAAGGAGTTCCAGTTGGCAATTGATGGCTGTGGAGAGCTCAAGATGACGTCCAAATCATGATACAAGCCAGAAAACTCGTGGTGTTTTGGGAGTTTTAGTAGAAAAGGGTGCTCGAGCCAAAATGCAAGAAGATGAGAATGAGGTTTTCTGTGGTCTGCAGCTATGATTCTAGGGTTGCAAATGGCAGAAAAAAGACTTTATATCCTCTGTTTAGCTTTGGTTTAAGGCATGCTAATCTTGCTTAGCTCAAAAATGACCAATTGCAATTTTGCTAACTTTGTGTAAGTGAACATGGAGGGTGTATGTTTGCCACGATTTGGGCTTGCCAACAGGCTGTACACAGACCTTGCCAATTGCTGTTTGTGGTCTACTTTTGAATGCTGTACTTGTTTTACTCTTTTGATTCCAATTTGCACAAAATGCCAAGTTTGTATCTTTGGCCAAAATGAGGTATGGTAATGGTATGATCATGATTTAGGGCTTGGAGCAAATTTCAAATAGCATATAAAGTGAATCCCAATTGGCAAAAATGGGAAAAAACCAATGAATCAAAAAGTCAAAGTTTGGTCAAACTTGGTTTTTTAATGGAAAAGGTCAAAAAATGCCATTTTGAATGGCAAGGTTTTGGAAGGTGAAATTTATATTTTTGGAAAGAGGATGAAAAATGTGGTTTGTAGGAAAAAAAACCCCACCAAATTTGGCCTTATGGTTTGAGAGATATGCCTCTTTGAAGTTCACAAATTTTTGAAATTGAATTGATCATATCTTGACAACCACACATGGGATTTTGATGTTCTTGGACTTTTTGAAAATGGGAGAACAAGACCTTCAACTTTCATGTTGAGCAAAAATTCATTTGAAGCTTGTATCATGATGCAAGTTGATGATCAAGAAGTTTCCATTTTTGGCAGTTGAAATTACAGGTCCACTTTCTATTTTGGGAAATTTTCTGTTTTGGCTTCAAATTCTTCCATGATGTTGATTGCTATGACACATAAGGCCTATTAGGACATGAATAAGCTCTCTCAAACCATTTCCATCCATCAAAACCATAGAATCAACCACAGTTGACCAACTTTGACTTTCTAGGGTTTTTGACTGTCTGTGCACTGACTGATGGCTTCTGAACATCCAACCCTTGACTTGAACACTTCAAATAGTCCCCCAAGTCATGTGAACTTGTTGGACAAACCCTAGGGCCTTCGCTCCTTGAGAAATACCTTTGCTTGATTGGTTGACTGATCTCCTGATCAGTTTGACCTAATTCTTGCTTTGCTTGCTCTTGAGGTAACTGGGGACAATGCAAATGCTATGCAATGTATCATGATATGCTATGACCTAATATGAGATTGTATGTACAATGATAGGTGCAAATTTGAGGTGCTACACTCTCGAGAGGGTGGCTTTTGCTGAGCAGAAGACGCCAAGTGCCTAAATTGCATCCTACAAGCAGGCGGTGGAAGTTGTCAACTCTGGTAATTCAGAAGGCTGGGGCAAGATGGTGGATTTGCCCATCAAAGAAGACAAGTTCGGTATTGGTTATCAACCTCTGCAAGCAGAGCAGATTGAGCAGAAAGGGCCGAGTACCTTTACCAGCGCTGGGCTGATGAATCACGGTGATGTCTTTGCAACCAGTGGTGAAGACTGTGACAGTGATTGTGATCTAGACAACTGGGTTCGCCCGTGTGCACCAGGGGAGTCGATCAACAATTGGACGGCTGAAGAGGTGGTCCAAGTTACTCTTCAAACAGAGTAATTTTCTTTTGTTTTTTCATTTTGCACAAAACCCTGCATTCTGCCCAAGGCGTAGTGGTTCATTGTAGGGCCTCATCATGTTTTTTCAATGATATCATTAATAAAGGACGTTTTGCAAACAATTTTGTGATCCCTGTCTTTCTGTTTTTGTTTTCACTTTCAAAAATAAAAATGGCAATGTTTTTGTTTTTTGTGACTTTCTTGAACTCTTTTTTCTAAAACAAAGCATTAAACATGCAGAAGTGATCTTACGGACTCCACTATGAACAATTCTGTTATGGCTCAGTATGATTTCGATAATCCCATCTACCAAGCTGAAGAGGAGAGTGAGGAAGACTGTGAACTCCCCAAAGAATTGGTCAGATTATTGAAGCAGGAGGAAAGGGTCATCCAACCTCATTAGGAGGAGTTGGAGATTATTAATCTCGGTACTGAGGATGCCAGAAGAGATATCAGGATCGGGGCTGCTTTGAAGGAAGATGTCAAGAGAAGGTTGATTGAGATGCTGAGAGAATATGTGGAGATATTCGCCTGGTCGTATCAAGATATGCCAGGGTTGGATACCGATATTGTGGTGCATAGGTTACCTCTCAGAGAAGATTGTCCTTCAGTCAAGAAGAAGCTTCGCAGAACTAGTCCTGATATGCCTGTTAAGATCAAGGAAGAGGTTCAGAAGCAGTTGGACGCGGGTTTTCTGTCGGTGACTACTTATCCCCCGTGGGTGGCCAACATTGTTCCCGTGCCGAAGAAGGACGACAAAGTCAGAATGTGTGTCGATTACCGGGATTTGAATAGAGCGAGTCCGAAAGATGATTTCCCATTACCTCACATTGATGTATTGGTTGATAATACTGCTCAATCCTCGGTTTTCTCTTTCATGGACGGTTTCTCTGGATATAATCAGATTAAGATGGCGCCAGAAGACATGGAAAAGACGACATTCATTACACCTTGGGGCACGTTTTGCTATAAGGTGATGCCCTTTGGGCTGAAGAATGCTGGTGCTACCTATCAGAGGGCTATGACGACTCTCTTTCATGACATGATGCACAAAGAGATTGAAGTGTACGTGGATGATATGATTGCGAAGTCGCAGATAGAAGAGGATCATCTGGTTAATTTGCAGAAATTGTTTGACCGGCTGAGAAAGTTCAAACTAAGGCTGAATCCAAATAAGTGTACGTTTGGGGTGAGATCCGGTAAGCTGTTGGGTTTCATCGTCAGTGAGAAAGGGATTGAGGTTGATCCAGCAAAAGTCAAAGCTATACAAGAGATGCCTGAACCAAGAACTGAAAAACAGGTTTGTGGGTTTTTAGGGAGATTGAACTACATTGCACGGTTTGTATCTCACCTAATTGCCACGTGTGAACCAATTTTCAAATTGCTAAGAAAGAATCAAGCAATCAGGTGGAATGATGACTGTCAGAAAGCTTTTGACAAGATAAAAGAGTATTTACAGAAACCTCCAATCCTTATACCTCCAGTTCCTGGGAGACCTCTGATAATGTACCTGTCAGTGACTGAGAACTCGATGGGGTGTGTATTGGGACAGCATGACGAGTCTGGTCGAAAAGAGCATGCCATATACTACCTTAGCAAAAAGTTTACCGACTGTGAAATCAAATATTCACAGCTTGAGAAAACTTGCTGCGCTTTGGCTTGGGCTGCTCGCCGACTGAGGCAGTATATGTTGAATCATACTACCTTATTGATTTCTAAGATGGATCCGGTAAAGTACATATTTGAAAAGCCGGCTCTTACCGGGCGTGTTGCTCGTTGGCAGATGATTTTAACAGAGTATGATATCCAGTACACGTCGCAGAAGGCCATCAAAGGTAGTATTCTGTCTGATTATCTTGCCGAGCAACCGATTGATGACTATCAGCCGATGATGTTTGAATTCCCTGATGAAGACATCATGTACCTTAAGATGAAAGATTGTGAAGAGCCTCTTGTCGAGGAAGGACCGGATCCTGATGACAAGTGGACGCTGATGTTTGATGGGGCTGTGAATGTGAATGGCAACGGTGTTGGGGCAGTACTCATTAATCCAAAAGGTGCTCATATACCTTTTTCTGCCAGACTGACTTTTGATGTAACCAACAACGAGGCTGAGTATGAGGCTTGCATCATGGGGATATAAGAAGCCATCGATCTGAGGATCAAAACCCTTGACATATATGGAGATTCCGCTCTAGTGATTAATCAAGTCAATGGAGATTGGAATACTCATCAGCCGCATTTGATTCCTTATCGAGATTACACTAGAAGGATCCTGACGTTCTTCAAGAAGGTGAAGTTGTATCATGTCCCCCGGGATGAGAATCAGATGGCTGATGCCTTGGCTACTTTGTCTTCTATGATCAAAGTCTATTGGTGGAATCATGTGCCACATGTTGCTGTGAATCGACTCGAGAGGCCTGCGTATGTATTTGCTGCCGAGTCTGTTGTTGATGAGAAGCCGTGGTACTATGATATTAAGAACTTCCTCAAGAGCCAGGAGTATCCTGAAGGTGCGTCGAAGAATGATAAGAAAACCCTGAGAAGGCTAGCTGGAAGCTTTTATTTGAATTAGGATGATGTGTTGTACAAGAGGAACTTTGACATGGTTCTGCTCAGATGCGTGGATAGACACGAAGCAGACATGCTGATGCAAGAAGTGCATGAAGGATCTTTTGGTACCCATGCTGGTGGTCATGCAATGTCTAAGAAATTGTTGAGAGCCGGTTATTACTGGATGACTATGGAATCCGATTGTTTCAAATACGCTCAGAAGTGCCATAAATGCCAAGTTTTTGCTGATAAGGTGCATGTACCACCAAGCCCTCTGAATGTCATGAATTCGCCTTGGCCGTTCGCGATGTGGGGCATTGATATGATTGGGAAGATTGAGCCTACTGCTTCTAATGGACATCGCTTCATCTTGGTTGCGATTGATTACTTCACCAAGTGGGTGGAAGCGACTTCCTATGCTAATGTTACCAAACAAGTGGTTGCGCGGTTTATTAAGAAGGAAATCATCTGTCGATATGGGGTTCCTGAGAGAATCATTACTGATAATGGTTCGAATCTCAATAACAAGATGATGAAAGAGCTTTACAAAGATTTCAAGATTGAACATCACAATTCTTCTCCTTACAGACCGAAGATGAATGGTGCTGTAGAGGCGGCAAACAAGAATATCAAGAAGATTGTGCAGAAGATGGTCGTGACGTACAAGGATTGGCATGAGATGCTGCCTTTCGCTTTGCATGGGTACCGTACCTCAGTACGTACGTCGACCGGGGAAACCCCTTACTCCCTTGTGTATGGTATGGAAGCAGTCCTACCAGTTGAAGTGGAGATTCCTTCTCTGAGAGTCTTGTTGGATGTCAAGCTTGACGAAGCCGAGTGGATTCGAACAAGGTTTAACGAGTTGAGCCTTATCGAGGAAAGACGGTTAGCAGCTGTGTGCCATGGGCAGTTGTATCAGAGAAGGATGAAGAGAGCCTTTGATCAGAAAGTGCGTCCTCGAAGTTATCAGACTGGTGATTTAGTTTTGAAGAGGATCCTTCCTACCGGTACAGATAACAGGGGCAAGTGGACTCCTAATTATGAAGGTCCATATGTTGTGAAGAAGGTTTTCTCCGGTGGAGCCTTGATGCTTACAACTATGGATGGTGAAGATTTTCCGTCCCCTGTTAACTCAGATGTAGTCAAAAAATACTTCGCATAAATTGACCCGCTGGACAAAAAGAATAAAAGAGTCCAGGCAAAAAAGGGCATCCCGGCGAACCAAAAAAAAAAGAGAAAAGGTTCGGGCAAAAGTTAGGGATGAAAAATGAAAAGAATTGTACACCCGGTAAGTTGAAAACCCGCAAGGGCGGCTTAGGCAAAAATGGGTATCCTGGTGGATTGAAAACCCGAAAGGGCGATCCAGGCAAAAGAGGGATTAAAGCAAAGACTACAGTCTGAGTTATCTGTACTTCATCGCGCTTCGTCATCTACCATCTCGAAGGGTATGATCGGTCCAGTCATTCTTCTCAGAAAGCAAGGAATTCGGAAGAAAATTGACGATCTGTGAGTCATAACAGAATTGGGAAATAGTGGATGCCGTGTTCACATTGTCATTAGGATAGATTTTTCCTTTTGTGCGCAATTACCTCTTTCTAGGAATTTCTTCCCGATGTATTCGCCTTTTTCAGGCTCATTTTCAATCAATAAAAGTCGTTATTCAGATAAATTGCTCTCTTGTTTTTATTTTACTGTTTTGTTTGCAAAAACGTCTGAATTTTTGATAAACATTGCATATAAAAACATGAAGGCTAGACAATAACGTGCAGAAAGATAAAACATTTGAAAATCATTTTGAATGTTGAGTACACTTGGGTGTATCTTGTCCATGCAATCCCCTGGGGCATGTTTGTGCTGTTTTGCAGGTCATTCCCTTTGGTTCCTGGCTGCAGCAGTAGTCACGGTATTGTTCAGAGATGTTGCCGGCACTGTCCAAGTGGTGTGGGATGGGGACCTTCCCCAGCGGTTGAAGCAAGATCAAAGGCTATTCTATCCCCGACAGGTCTAAAGTTTTAACTCCCCAGCTAGTCTGAAAGCTGCCAAGTTCCCCACTGAGTCTGAAGATTTTTTAATCCCCACCGAGTTGGAAGGATGTTGTATCCCCAGCGGAGGTGTCAGTGGAGTATTTTATTCCCCAGTAGTCTGGTTTGAAGTACTGCTATCCCCAGCGTGGTCGTGAATGCTTTTCCCCGGCAGGTTTGTGGATGTCTATCCCCAGCATGGTCTGGTCGGTTATTTCCCCAACAGGGTTGTGTATGCCTATCCCCAGCAGGGTGGTGGATGTGCTTCCCACTAGGGTTGTGGAGGTTTTCCCCTAGCAGGTCTCCCTATGAGAGGGTTGGTGTTGATAGTTTTCCCCAGCAGGTTCCCCGAGTGGATTAGGTTCGGCGAAAATTATCTCCAGTAGAGTTTATCTTACCTGTGGATTGGTAGCTCTCCTCAGTAAAGTCGCATTGGTTGTTTCCCTAGCAGAGTCCCCAAGTGGATTGGGTCCGGTGAAGTTTGTTCCCGACGGGATCTATCCTTTCTCCAGCAGCAATGCTATTCCCCAGCATGAGTGAGAAGTCGGTGCTACTCCCCGCAGAGTATTCCTCAGACAGAGTCTCCCCAAGGAGTTGGAGAAATCATCAGTTTGTGTGCTCAGCAGAGCAATTCAGGTTCTCCCCAGCAGGAGTTTTTCATCATTTCTGCATTGCATGTAGTAATCATTGCATCCTCAAATCGCGTAGCATTTCCATTCAATATGGATCATTACGCCATAGAAAAATTCAAACATATGCATTCATGTGTTAAACCTAATCAGACCATATCCCCGGCAGAGGCGGATCGTTGTTCAACACTTATGCGGCACATTTGCTACAGTTGCTCCTGACAGCATTCAGGATTGATAACTCCCCAGAGAGGTTTATTTCCTCACTCGTCCGTGAAAGGAAGCTTGATTCTCCCCAGTGAGATCCCCAACAAGTGTTTAGCCTTGCCTTGACGTGTTGAAGATGTCTTTCCTGTGATACCGGTAAGTGTCACGTCTACTCCCGCGTGTGTTCTTTTTTGGGGTCGGTAAACACCATTATTTCGGTGTCGGTAAACATCGAGTCCCATTCCAGTCATCGTTAAATGTCTGGTCGTCCCTTTATTGATGTCGGTAAACATCATCTTTCGATGTGCGTAACATCTATCCTTTCCCCAGGTCATCCGTTGATGTCTGGTCACCTCTCCGTTGGTGTCGATAAACGTTGAGTTTTTCCTATTCGTCAGTTGACGTCTAGTTGTACCCTTTTCCTATTCATCCGTTGATGTATGTTTACCTCTCCGTTGGTGTCGATAAACGTTGAGTTTTTCCCCAATCGTCCGTTGGCGTTGGTTGTATTAGCTTTTTCCCCAGTAAAGTCACCCCTCCGTTGGTGTCGATAAACGTTGAGTTTTTTCCCATTCGTCCGTTGACGTCTGGTTGTATACCTTGCTTCCCAGTCATCGGTAAGTGTCTGGTCACCTTTCTTTGATGTCGGTAAACATCATCTTTCGATGCCGGTAAACATCGAGTCTCATCCTAGTCATCGGTAAATGTCTGGTTGTCCCCAGCCAGAGATCCCCAGTAGAGTCGTCGGTAAGCGTCCTATCTGGTTTCCGGTTGCAAATATTTTGTTTTCCTTCCCCAGTGAAGTGTTCACCTCTCCGTTGGTGTCGATAAACGTCGAGCTTCTCCCGTTCGTCCGTTGACGTCTGGTCGAGTCTTCCCATTCATCCGTTGATGTCTGGTCACCTCTCCGTTGGTGTCGATAAACGTCGAGCTTCTCCCGTTCGTCCGTTGACGTCTGGTCGAGTCTTCCCATTCATCCGTTGATGTCTGGTCACCTCTCCGTTGGTGTCGATAAACGTTGAGTTTTTCCCATTCGTCCGTTGACGTCTGACTGTATCTTTCCTTTGATAAAAATCAAACTCCCCAGTAGAGTCGTCGGTAAACGTCTTGTCTGGTTACTGTTGCAGATATCCTGTATCATATCCCGCAGAGTGCAAATTTCTACGGTTCTTCGGTATTCAATCCCTGTTTACCTTAAAGGTCAGACAGCCGTTGCTCTCATCCGTTCAGGTTCCCAGTCGATTGAATAGGGGCAGCTGTAGCACCTCAAATTTGCACCTCCCATTTGTATATACATTTCCATTTTTAGGTCATTAACATTGCATTGTCATTGCATAGTCCATCATGTCATCAGTCAAGACTGGCTAGAAGATTCAACTGTGCAAGGTAACAAGAGCATTCTCCATGAGATCAAAGCCCTAGGGTTGGTACAAGGAGTTCACATGACCCAAGGATCATTTTTAAGTGGTTTGGCCAAGAATTGAAGGCTCAGAACTCATCAGTCCATGTGCAAATCATCTGATACCTGAAAAGTCAACAGAAGTCAACTGTCAAGTCAACTATGGATTTGGAGGTGGGAAATGGTTAGTGATGCCTCATTCATGTGCAAACAAGTCTCATTTGACATCTCAAACATCAACATTGAAGAATTTGAAGTCAGATCAAGACTTTCCAAAAATAGCAGGTGACCTGTAATTTGAAATTTCCAAAAATGGAAAGAATTTGGACCAACTTCAACTCAAGATTATATCATCAAGAAAGCTTCAAATGAGATATTGTCCAACATGAAAGTTGAAGAGCTTTCTCTCCCATTTCCAAAAAGTCCAAGATCATGGATTTCTCATGTGTGGTTGAGGAGATATGGTCCAATCATGGCAAAGTGTGTTTCAAACTCCAAATGGGCATAACTTTCAAGCCAAAACTCCAAAATGAGTGGTTCTTTTTGCATTTTGATCCTTGTAACATGTATTTTCCAAGCATACCATCACTTGACATGTATTTCATTTGCATAGGCATTGGTTCACTCATGAAGATTTTTGGGAAAATTTTCTTAAAGTCATTTTAATTGATCATGAGCATACCAAATCATTTCCAAACCTTGCATAAACTCATTTTTAGTGGTTTTGGGCCAAGAACATGTACTGTTCACGTGCATGAAGGTGCATGAAGTAGAAAATTCATTTTTGCACTTACACCTTCCAACTCACTAATCACACTTGCATTTGGCTTAAGTTGTTGTTAAACATGATTAGCATTGGGTATAAAGGCTTAAACCCTAACTGTTTTCACAATTAACACATTTCAGATCTAGATTTCACAAATTCTCCAAATTTTTCTCTCAATTTTTTTTGCAAAATTCTTCAAACACAAGCATTTTTCATTGATCCATTCATCATCCTGAGGTATTGTTGAGCATATTTGGACGTAAATTCAAGGAAAATCGTGGCTGTTTGAGCTAGGTGCAAAGAGTGAAGCATCTATGGCAATTGAAGATTGAGCTAGATTCGTGTGCATTCAAGCTTCCGGTTCATCATCATTTACTTCCTGAAGTAGTGTGGAGAAGAATTGGAGCATCATAAACCTTGGAAGCACGTGGATCCAATTCTGTTCATCAAGAGGTCAGTTTTTCGACCTCTTTAATTCTCCAATTCATTATGCCAGTTGAATAGATCATGGTTTGGTGATAATTCTGGAACAAATTTGAAGTGATTTGGTGCTGTTTTGAGCAAGATCCATGCAGTTCAAGTTTTGATGTTGATTTTTAATTTCTTCGATCCGTGCGTGTGATGTCGTTTTTGCATGAAATATTGTTGGATTCTTGATGTATGATGCGTGGCAAGTTGATTGATATGCTTGATTTTCATTTCTGGAACATTTGGTAGAAATATGGAAAATTGCATGAAGATCTTCATGATCTTCATCGTGTTCATCAAGAGATTCATACATTTCCAGTTTTCCTGCGGATTTAGCTGGGAAACGCATGAGGATTACCTACGGATTTTTAAATGCCATGCAGCGCGCGTGTTTTAGGGTTAGATGTCAAAACGGTGCCGTTTTGATGTAGCGCGCATTTGTGATTTCAAAAATCTACCTGGTTCGATACCGGGCGAGAGAACTTTTGCCAATTGCCTTGCATTTTCTCCTTTGCCATCATAATTTTAATGCTATGTCCACTTTTCATTTTCTTAAATTTCTATCAACTTCAAAAAATCATTTAAAATTGAAAATTAATCCAAATGACCTCCAATTTTTTGCATTGTGATCCTCATCTTGTCTACTTTTATGTGATTATTAAAATGCAAGTTGTGCTTTGCTGGATATTTTTTGGTGCTAGAATGTTTGAGTACATGTCCATATTTGACCTTGCCTTGGTTATCATGTTGTGAAATGCTGGTCTTTGATCCAATGAATGTGAAATTTGCATGCTATAACTAGACATATTTCTTGACATTTTGGTGTTGATTTGGTATTTTTATCACTTGTCAATTCTGTTTTATGAATGTGCTAAGTTGGTGTGACAATTTGTGTCACACCTTGTGATGTTCAACTTGAATGGTATGTTTGCCATACCAAATGATATCCTATGCTCCTGATTTTTTGTGTGATGCATGTTATGAATGTTGAGATTGATCATCAATTTTGTTGGAATTATTTGAATCATTTCTGATTTAATTGATATTTTTCATTTTGGTTGGTCACATTTGAGCTTTAAAATTGCCTTGAACTTCAACTGATCATGAAATGCTTTTGGTTAATGATATTGATATGAGACCTTTTGGAATGTTTCAAGATGTGATTGAAGTTTATTCATGTTGAATTTCAAGTTCTGTTTTGAATGTTTGACCTACTTTTGACCCTAGGCTTTGACCTAGTGGTTTGGACTCACTGTTTAGATTGTGGATTTCAGGTTCAAAGGCACATTGCCATGATTGGAGTGGCTCATTCATTTGAGTTGATTACTTGATTGATGTTGGCTAATATTGAGTTGTTTTGTAGGATTTGAGAACAAGTTTCCTAATGGCTTGTGCTTTGCTCATTGTGGCCTAATGCTTTGTCTGTCTATGTACTATTGCCTGATGACTGTTGTCTGTTTGATTGTCTGAACTGTGAACTGATTGGTTTAGATTTTTCAACAGGTACCTAAGTTGCTTTGAGTTCTTTTGAACTTGCTTTTGCTTTGCTTGGTTGCTTAACCACTGAGGTATAATTTCCCTGACTGCATGTAGTCTGGAAGACCTGTCCTGTTATGTGGGCAGGCACCTGTCTGAAGCCCTCCTTAAGAGGCAATGCTTGTGAATGTTTACTTTTGTGCCATGCAGGTAAAGACCTCTTAAGAGGCAATTGGCAGATAAAAGGGATGTGCAATCCATCCCCTGCTATTCAGTTGTGTCAATCACCTTGCTCACACACCTTGTGTTGATGCATTGTGGACAATAACCCAAGATCTTTGTTGTGTCAGTCATTTATGGAGAAGAGTTCCTACATTCTGAACTCCCACCCTTTCATTTGTCTGAAGTTCTCCCAGGCCAGGGATAAGAGTTGTGAGGTCTTACCCTCACTTCTTATTTCATCTGCTTCACCCTAACTCTCAATGTTAGGGTTAAGAGCTAACCACACTCCATTCCAGTTGGCTTGTGTTTCACAGCCTAACCTTGTATGAGCCCAATTGTTTGCATATAGTGTGTGTGCTTGCTTTGTGTGCTTGTATGTATTTGCCTGTGTTGTTTAGGATAGCTTGCTCCCTGTGCAAGTTAGGATAGAAACCTTAACATAGGGATCGTATGCATGACAACTTCTAGGCTAAAGTCGTAGTCTCCCTAGTAGTTTGTGTCTCCCTTTGTATCTGGTTAGGATAGAAGTTCTTTCCCTGTTAAAGGGAACTACATCGCCCTGATCCTCATACCAGATGAGGTACGTAGGCAGGAGATGAGCAGATCTCTACGGGCGCCCTTTTTCTTTTTCAACCCCCCTTTGTGTGTATTTGGAGTCTGACATAAGTCCAGCGATTGGCAGTCGGTTTCCTATGTCTTGTTTGTTTGTTGGAGTCTGACGTAAGTCCAGCGATTGGCAGTCGGTTTCCTGTGTGTGAGTTTGTTGGTTTGGAGTCTGACATAAGTCCAGCGATTGGCAGTCGGTTTCCTGTGTCTTGTTTGTTTGTTGGAGTCTGACGTAAGTCCAGCGATTGGCAATCGGTTTCCTGTGTGTGAGTTTGTTGGTTCGGAGTCTGATGTAAGTCCAGCGATTGGCATTCGGTTTCCATGTTTGCCTGTTTGTGTGGAGTCTGACGTAAGTCCAGCGATTGGCAGTCGGTTTACTGTGTGGTTTTGTTTGGCGTGCGTTAGCCGAGCTACGAGTGCTCTGATTCTTCTCCGGTCAGAGAAGATACGTATGCATAGGATGCGACATCCTAGCGAGCACATTTCCCCTGTCCCGAACTACGTCGACTCTGATGTCTGTGCCTGATAGACTACGTAGGCCCAGGATGCGATATCCTGCCGAGTTAGTTTCTCTTCTCTTTCTGTGTTTCCTTCCAGCCTTGTGTGGTGTTTGAGCAGTTTTTAGCAACCTTATCTTTTCTTTTGTGCGTGGATCCCATCGAGTACAACGGATGCGTAGGGGTGCTAATACCTTCCCTTCGCATAACCGACTCCCGATCCCATCATTCTCTGGTCGTGAGACCATGTCTTTTCCAGGTTTACTTCGAGCGTAATGCGACAACTCCCACCCCACAGAGAGACAAACACACAGCCAGCACACATGAAAGTATGATGAATACAAACATAAATGCAAACACAAATGCAAACATAAATGCACTGATAAATGCAATAAATGAAACAGTAAAAGCAACCAAACCCTATCCTATAGAGCGCTAGGAGTGACTCTCTTAGGGAAGATGGACCAGCAAGAGGTCAACTTCTCTTCAAAGTCCCCAGCAGAGTCGCCAGCTGTCGCATTACGCGAAAAACCGGCGGGAAAACGAAACAACAGAGCCGCCACCGTGCGTTATTTATCCCAAAGAGGGAAAGGAAACGCTCGAAGTAAACCTGGAAAGGAATGGTCTCACGACCAGAGAGAGATGGGATCGGGAGTCGGTTATGCGAAGGGAAGATATTAGCACCCCTACGCATCCGTCGTACTCGACGGGATCCACGCTCAAAAGAATAGAAGAAAGGTTGCTAAAGACTGCTCACAAACTGCACACACGCTGGAAACAAACACAGATGAAAGACGGAAGAAAGTAACTCGGCAGGATATCACATCCTGGGCCTACGTAGTTTGTCAGACACAAACATCAGAGTCGACGTAGTTCGGGAATAGGGGAAACGTGCTTGAAAGGATGTCGCATCCTATGCATACGTATCTTCTCTAACCAGAGAAAGAATCAGAGCACTCGTAGCTCGGCTAACGCACGCCAAACAAAACACAAACACCAACAGGAAATCGACTGCCAATCGCTGGACTTACGTCAGACTCCACACAAACAGGCAAACCTGGAAACCGAATGCCAATCGCTGGACTTACATCAGACTCCTACCAGAAAAGGAATAACAAACACACACAAAAGGAAAAGAAAGTGCCCAGAGAGATCAGCTCAATCTCCTGCCTACGTACCTCATCTGGTATGAGGATCAGGGCGACGTAGTTCCCCTAAACAGGGAAAGAACTTCTAACCTATCCAGAGACAAAGGGAGATAACAGACTGCTAGGGAGACTACGACTCGAGCCTAGAAGTTGTCATGCATACAATCCCTATGTTGAAGTCTCTATCCTAACTTGCACAGGAAGCAAGCTATCCTCAACAGCACAATCAAACAAATACAAGCACAATAAAGCAAGCACACACACTATATGCAAACAATTGGCTCATACAAGGCTAGGCTGTAAAAACAAGCCAACTGGAATGGGGTGTTTTTAGCTCTTAACCCTAACATTGAGATTTGGGGTGAAGCAGATGAAATGGGAAGTGAGGGTAAGACCTCACAGCTCTTATCCCTGGCCTGGGAGAGCTTGAATCAAAATAGAAAGTGTGGGAGTTCAGAATGAGGGAACTCTTCTCCACAAATGACTGACTCTATGGACAAGATTTTGGGGTTCTTATTCACAATGCATCAACACATGGTGTGAGCAAAGTGAATGACACAATTGAATAGCAGGGGATGGATTGCACATCCCTTGTATCTGCCAATTGCCTCTTAAGAGGTCTTTTCCTGCTTGGCACAAAATTAAACAACCACAAGCATTGCCTCTTAAGGAGGGCTTCAGACAGGTGCCTGCCCAAGTAACATGACAGGTCTTCCAGACTACATGAAGATCAAGGAATTATACCTCAGTGGTATGCAAACCACAAGTTGTAGCGGTGTATTCATCACTTTATGATTTATTGACTAAACCAAAAGCAAAGCATACAAAGATAGAGTCGCCACCGCACTTTTATTTATCCAAAGGAATGGCTAAAAAGCGAACAAAAGCCTAAGAAGTTTTACACATAGAAAACTAATGAAAAGGTCAGAGATCTGGGTAAGGGGTTAATTACGCAATGGGAAGGTGTTAGGCACCCAAAACGTCCTAGGTACTCCTAGGGAGCCCTTTTCACAACTTGTTGTATGAAATTTTATTTGTTTATGAAATATTTATTGCACAAACATGGGTTGAAGGGATGAGAGAAAGAATATACAAGTTATTATTTTTGTGTTTGAACGGATGAACCCGTTGCCTACGTACCTTTCCATGGAAGATAAGAATCAAAACGCCGTAGTTCGGCTAAAAGATTTCCAAAATATGAGTGGATTGATTTTAAACAGAAGCCCCAAGGTCTTTCATTATCCACGGGAGAAAACTCAACCTTATGCAAACAACAAGTCCACCATGTGAGAAAAGCTTCGACATACTAGAGGGGTTAACCCTGTTTTCAGTATGGAAGTCTTACAGTTCGATCACTAAGGACAAAAGGCGAGATTAACATCAACCACTAAGATAATTGAGATCTATGGCTATGAAAACTTGATTAAGAAGTGGACTTGGGCCACAAAAGCAATTGAGTGAGTGAGATTAACCAGTTTGGAATGTTCACAAAAAAAGGAAGTCAAAGTATGATTAGAGTTCAATTCAGAAGAAGTATTGTGAAAATGGAGTTTGAAAATAAGAGGCTTAAGGCCTAGGTTTCTAATTTGAAATCCTGTCAAAATGTTTGCACAATGGTTTTCAAGTTTTGGATTAACATGCAAATGGAGGTTTAAAGCAACAAAAGGTGGGAGGGTGAGGAAGTAAAACTCCTTAGATGTTCACCTCTTGAGATCATATGTAGATGATTCAAGTGATTCCTTTGGAAAAGGCAACAAGCAAATAACAGATGAACAAAGTCAATGGATACCGGATGCCAATCAATGGACTTACACCAATCTCACAAAGCAAAATGGATACCAGATGCCAATCAATGGACTTATACTAGTCTCACAAAGCAAAGAAACAAGGATACCAGATGCCAATCAATGGACTTATACCAATCTCCTAAAACAAAATGGATACCAGATGCCAATCAATGGACTTATACTAGTCTCCTAAAACAAAAAGAAACAGGGATACCAGATGCCAATCAATGGACTTATAGTAGTCTCCTACCATATCACAGGAAACAAATGCCAATCAATGGACTTACCATTGACTCCTCAATGGACAAACAAAGTGTTACAAAGTGATGAACAATGTTGATGAAATGATATACAAGTAATGATGATAAATGCACAAAGGCACACTCAAGCAAATATGCACAGATGAATCAAGTAGGCAAACAAACAAGTCAATTAGCACACACTATACACAATCAAGTAGGCTCAAGCAAGGTTAGGCTTTACAGCCAACTGGAATGGGGTGTTTTGAGCTCTTAACCTTAACATTGAGAGTTAGGGTGAAGCAGATGAAATGGAGATGATGGGTGTGCCTCATAGCTCTTATCCCTGGCCTGGGAGAGCTTTGATCAATGGAAAGTGTGGGAGTTCAGAAAGTAGGAACTCTTCTCCACAAATGATTGACTCTATAAGATCTTGGGTTCTTATTCACAATGCATCAACACATGGTGTGAGCAAAGTGAAATGACACACTGAATAGCAGGAGATGGATTACACATCTCTTTTATCTGCCAATTGCCTCTTAAGAGGACTTTACCTGCTTGGCACAAAGTTAAACAATCACAAGCATTGCCTCTTAAGGAGGGCTTCAGACAGGTGTCTGCCAAAGTAACATGGCAGGTCTTCCAGACTACATGAAGATTAGGGATTATACCTAAGTGGTTAAGCAACCAAGCAAAAGCAAAGTTCAAATGAACTTAAAGCAACTTATGTACCTGCAGAAACACTAAACAAATCAGTACAATGCTCAGACAAACAGACAACAGTCAATAAGCAACAGACAATCCCAATGTACAAAATGTGTAAGCCATAAGGCAAACTCAAAAGAGTTAGCATCAACCTACAAAACACACAAGTGTTAGCAATCAAAAGCAAACATCAATATTCACATGAGGAAGCATCATCAACTTATGGAACTTGGATGCTTAAACCTGAAATCAAAACTCAAATGTAAGCCACAAACCACTAGGTCAAAGCCTAGGGTCAAAGATGGAGAAAAAATTTAAAACAGGAGCTGAAATTTAACATGAATCAACTTCAAACACATATTGGCATATCCTAAAAAGGCTCACATCAAAATCATTAACCAAATGCATTTCATGATCAAGTGAAGTTCAAAGCAATTTCAAAGCTCATATGTGATCATCATGAATGAAAAAAAATCAAATCAAAACAGAAATGATTCAAATAAATCTGGGAAAATTCATGAACATTCAAGACATCTAACATGATCAGCATACAAAAAATCAGAAGAATCAAAGATCATTTAGCATGGAAATTAAATGGTACAAGTTGGACAACCAAAAGGTGTGACACAAATTGTCACACCAAGTTAGCACATGCATAAAACAGAAATGGTGATTGAGAAAAATGTCAAACCAAAACCAAAATGTCAAGCAGTGTGTCTAGAATCATCATGCAAAATTTCAAAGCCATTGGATTATTTTTGAGCATTTCACAACAAGATAAGCAAGGCAAGGTAAAATATGCATACATGCTCACATAACCTAGCACCAAATGAAGTCCAGCCAAGCACAACTTTGGAAATTATGATCATTAAAAACTAGACAGAATAAGGAGCATTTTGCAAAAAATTGGAGTGAAATTGATGCATTTTTCTATTTTATATGATTTTTTGAAGTTGAGGAAAAAATTAAAAAAAGGAAATGGACATAGCATGTGAAAATAGGAGGGAAAGTATGAAAATGAAATAACATTTGAAAATATCCCCTCGCTGTGAATCGAAGCCAGTGCATATTTGAAATTGGCGCCTCAAGTGAAACGACGCCGTTTCACTGAAGAAACCCTAGCGCGCCCAGAATCGTAGCTAATTGGAATTTCGTAGCAAAATCGTGGCAATTTCGTAGCTAATCTGGAAAATGTATGATCTTCATCTTCATGAAGATGAACAATGTACGTGTTCATGCACGTCCAGAAATATTTCTCCAGAAATCAAAATTAAGCACATCAACACGTAGATCTTTCAAAGGAGATCATGGATCAAGCAAGAACTAAGCATGAATCAACATACACAAACAGAATCGAGCACATGAAAGTTCATACATGAAACTTTAATCTACCCTAACTCAGTCAATAGGACACCAAATTGCACGATTCAAAGCTCAGATTCATCAAGACAACAAGATCTACAACAACATAGCAATGGATTTTAAAATTAAGAGATGCGAATTATGACCTCTTGAAGTGCAGAAACTGGAATCGTGCTCTACAAAGCTCAGCAATGGCTCAAAGTTCCTCCACAATGCTTATTGAAGTGATTGATGATGAATTTGAAGCTCAACTGTGTAACACCCTTCTAAAATACCCCAAATATTTCAATTAAAATAGCAACATATCAATCAGAGTAATTATGCCCCGAAGGGTGTCACACAGTCATTTCACAACCATCATCAGAATATCCTGTCATGCTCATTTATTTAATCCAAATTATAAAGTATCTGCATAATACGCAGCGGATAAAATCAATTCAATTATTCACATCATGTAACATATTACATGCAAAATGGTTCACAACCAATCAATAAAATATTCAAACATCCCTTCCCGATGTTACATCTATCAGAGCATGACCCACTAGGAGACTACACTAGACTCCAAGCACTAGCTCCTATACAACTCACTGCTCGTTACCTGAAAAATAGGTGTAAGGGTGAGTTCCTCAATCAATATAATAAGCATTATACAACATTATGTAATGCTAAGTAACTAACGCATCAAATCACTCTAACCAGACTACACACTCAATAACGGCAGTATCAATTCAAACATCATATTCAATACCAATACAACTCATATTCATACTCAATATCAACACAAACACACGTATAATATTGGAATACATCCATTCATATTATACGCCATACACATATTATGCAATGAGACTCCATGCATGCGGTACCGACTATTTGTGAACATATAGTTCACCTCACCGTCCAAATCCAGGCACGGCTACCAAGTCCAACTAGTCCCACTCATTTGAGACCTAGTGACTCACTCACTAATTCCTCACCACGGGAATTAGCTACCACCCCTCAAGGGCTATGCTATGCACGCTAATTCACCTAGCATGCAAACATCGACAACAATCCATAATGACTAACTCACTAATTCCTCACAATGGGAATTAGCTACCACCATAAAGGCCACAATATGCATGCTAATCACCTAGCCATGCTACATCATCAACAACAATTCAAGAATAGACATATGCTCACACTCTAAGCCATAAAACAGTCTATTCACAAGTGCACACATAACTGATACATTCACAGCATCATGCATACCATCACACATCATCAGTATATTATCACATAAGCATATCATATCATGCCACATAATCAAAAACAGTATTAGCACACTCTACTAATGCCTATACTACTCAAGACCCAACAAAACAACAACAACATTACCACGATATCACATCTGGGAGTTTAAAACGCGAAATCTGCCCTTCAAACTGATATGGCGAACGCCATTAGGCTAATGGCGAACGCCATTAGCGTTACACGCTCTCATTCTGGAAAAACTGTCTGTCAAACTGATATGGCGAACGCCATTAGGCTAATGGCGAACGCCATTAGCGTTAAACGCTCTTATTCTAAAAAAAACCCAAACGGCGAACGCCGAAGGCATAATGGCGAACGTCATTTGGCTGTTATGTGCATAGATGTTAAATTTCTACGAATTCCTTTTCAATTATCGTCCAATTTCATTCATCCACTGGCTGTTATGTGCATAGATGTTAAATTTCTACGAATTCCTTTCAATTATCATCTAATTTCATTCATCCACTGGCTCACAATTTCATCATACAACAATCCAATCAGAGATAAAACAATGGTTATCACTACCCAGTACATATTATCATATAATACCCTTTAACCGATGATAAACCCCCCTTACCTGAGTTAATCCGGCAAATCTCAAGCTTCAAGCTCTTCTCTTCTCCAACCTTCTTCCTCTTGCTCTGCCTTTGCCCTTTTCCTCTTTCACGATCGCTTCTCTGTTTTTCACGTAAAAACCTTTTTACTCCAAAATGGGACTTTTTCCTTAATTCCAACTTATATATATTTTCCAATAAATAATTATCCCAATAATTATTATTCCAAAATAATAGTAATAATAATCCCAAATTCCAATTATTCAATTAAATTAATAAAAAAAATATTAATTTAAATTAAATAATTATCTTATTTTAATTGGGGTGTTACAACTCTCCCCCACTAAAAGAGTTTTCGTCCTCGAAAACATACCTCAAGCGAACAACTCCGGATAAGACTCCTTCATCTGACTCTCAAGTTCCCAGGTCACATTGCCACCTGCTGGTCCTCCCCAAGCTACCTTCACCAATGCAATCTCTTTACCCCGCAACTGCTTCAACTCTCGATCCTCGATCCTCATAGGTGATGCTTCAACAGTCAGGTCATCTCTCACCTGTACATCATCTATTTGGACTACATGCGACGGATCATGAATGTATCTCCTCAACTGAGACACATGAAAAACATCATGCAAATTCGCAAGCGACGGCGGTAAAGCGATACGATAGGCTACCTCTCCTATCCTTTCTAAAATCTGATAGGGACCAATAAATCGAGGTGTCAACTTCTTTGACTTCAAAGCTCGACCAACACCAGTTATCGGAGTAACACGAAGAAACACATGATCTCCCTCTTGGAACTCAAGTGCCTTCCTCCTCTTATCATGATAACTCTTCAGTCGACTCTGAGCAATTCTCATCTTCTCCTGAATCATCTTAATCTTGTCCGTAGTTTGTTGAACAATCTCCGGTCCAACCACAGCACTCTCACCGGACTCATACCAACATAAAGGTGTCCGACATCTCCTACCATACAAAGCTTCAAACGGTGCCATACCAATACTCGAATGAAAACTATTGTTGTAGGTAAACTCAATCAACGGTAAATAACAATCCCACGCACCTCTCTATTCTAAAACACAAGCTCTCAAAAGATCCTCTAGTGACTGAATCGTCCTCTCAGTCTGACCATCAGTCTGCGGATGATATGCAGAACTCAATCTCAGCTTAGTTCCCAAAGCCTTCTGCAAACCTTCCCAGAATTTCGATGTACTCTAGGATCTCTGTCCGAAACAATACTCGACGGAATACCATGCAAACTTACAATCTTCTCAATATACAACTCGGCTAATCTCTCTAACGGATAATCCATTCTGATCGGAATGAAATGAGCCGATTTTGTCAATCTATCAACAATCACCCAAATAGCCTCAAAATTCTTATTTGTCCTCGGCAAACCAGAAACAAAATCCATACTGATACTATCCCACTTCCACTCTGGAATAGCCAACGGTTGCATTAGCCCAGACGGCTTCTGATGCTCAATCTTTGACTTCTGACAAGTCAAACCAGAATAAACAAAACTCGCGATTTCTCTTTTCATTCTCGGCCACCAAAATAACCTTTTCAAATCATGATACATCTTCGTAGCTCCAGGATGAATACTCAGGCCACTACGATGTCCTTCCTCAAGAATACTCTTCTTAAATTCGATAACATCCGGAATACACACCCGATTACTAAATTTCAAAACACCATTCTCATCAATTCTGAATTCACCACCTTGACCTTGATTCACTAGAGTCAACTTATCAACCAAAAGCACATCGGATTTCTGACCCTTTCTAATCTCATCCAGAATACCACTCGTTAACTTCAACATTCCCAATTTAACACTATTGTGAGTACTCTCACACACCAAACTCAAGTCTCTAAACTGCTCAATTAAATCCAATTCCTTAACCATTAACATAGACATATTCAATGATTTCCGACTCAACGCATCAGCCACTACGTTTTCTTTACCCGGATGGTAGTTCAAACCAAAGTCATAATCCTTCAGAACTCCAACCATCTCCTCTGTCTCATATTCAGCTCTTTCTGATCAAACAAATACTTTAAACTTTTATGGTCACTGAAAACCTCGAATCTTGACCCGTACAAGTAATGCCTCCACAACTTCAGAACAAAAACCACAGCTGCCAACTCTAAATCGTGCGTCGGATAGTTCCTCTCATGAACCCTCAGTTGTCTCGAAGCATAAGCTATAACCTGCTTATTCTGCATCAACACACCACCCAAACCCAACAATGACGCATCACAGAAACCTCAATGGTTCCGACGGACTCGGTAATATCAGAATAGGAGCAGTAGTCAACCTTCTCTTTAACTCTTGGAAACCTTCTTCACATTTGAGTCCCAAACAAACGCTTGCCCCTTTCTAGTCAACATTGTCAACGGTAACGCCAACTTAGAAAATCCCTCAATGAACTTCCTATAATAACCAGCCAAACCAAGGAAACTTCGAATCTCAGCAACAGACTTCGGAGCTTCCCACTGAGATACCGCTTCTATCTTAGAAGGATCAACAGCAACACCACCTCTTGAAATCACATGACCAGGAAACTAACTTCTTCTAACCAACCACACCGGTGCACCCCCACGGTGACACCCTCGGACGAATAAATTTCTTATCCAACAGATCTTCCAACTGACTCTTCAATTCAGTTAACTCAACAGCAGACATACGGTATGGAGCCATCGACACCGGCCTAGTACCAGGTACCAAATCAAACGAGAACTCAACTTCACGCTCTGGCGGTAATTTGTTCACTTCTTCAGGAAACACATCAGGAAAATCACACACCACGGCTAGATCGCAAATCACCAATTTATCTTTAGCCTCCAAAGTCGCTAACAGCATAAACAACTCTGCCCCATCTGCTACTGCCTCATTCACCTGCCTTGCTGATAGAAACGAACTCTTTCCTTCCTCCATCTCAGGAAAGATCACAGTCTTATCAAAACAATTGATAGAAACTCGGTTAGACACCAACCAGTTCATACCCAGGATAACATCAATTTGCACTAGTGGAAGACACACTAGGTCCAATCCAAAGTCTCTACCAAAAATACTCAAAGGACAATTTAAACAAACTGAAGTAGTAGTCACTGAACCCTTCGCAGGAGTATCAATCACCATACTTCCATGCATTCAGATATCTCTAATTTAAGTTGCACAGCACAATCCAAAGATATAAAGGAATGGGTCTCACCAGTGTCAATAATAGCTACGAAAGAAAAGCCATTAATATAACACGTACCTCGGGTCAAACGATCATCTGCAGAAGTCTCAGAACCCGATAAAGCAAAGACCTTGCCTTCCGACTGATTCTCTTTCTTCGGCTTAGGACACCGTGGACTGATATGACCCACCTCTCCACAGTTGAAACAAGTCGCAGTCTTCAACCGGCACTCTGCCGCCAAGTGACCACCTTTGCCACACTTGAAACATTTCTTCTCAGCACTGGTACACTCATAGAAACGATGTCCAGCCTGACCACATCTATAACATTTAGCAGGGACACTGGAGTCTCCCCCACTAGGTCTCCTCATCCCACTCTGTCTCTGGAAACCTTTGCCAGCTGCATACGGTTTCCCACGATCATTCTGATTCTTGCCTTTCCTATCAACCCTCTGCTGATAGCTTTCCGCTCTGGCCTTGGTATCCTGTTCAAACATTCTGCAAGAGTCGACCAAATTAGAAAACACTCTAATCCGCTGATACCCAATAGCCTGCTTGATCTCGGGACGTAACCCATTCTCAAACCTCACGCATTTTGAAAATTCTCCAGTAGCCTCATCATAGGGAATGTAATACTTCGACAGCTCTGTGAACTTAGCAGCATACTCAGTAACAGACCGATTGCCCTGCTTCAATTCTACGAACTCTTTCTCTCTCCTTCCTCTGACCTCCTCTGGAAGGTACTTCCTCAGAAATCTCTCTCTGAACACCGCCCAAGTGACCTCAGCACTTCCGGCAGCTTCCAACTCAGTGCGGGTAGCAACCCACCAATCATCTGCTTCCTCTGTCAGCATATGCGTACCGAGCCTGACCTTCTAGTTATCGGCACACTCAGTCACTCGGAAGATCCTCTCGATCTCCTTCAACCACTTCTGAGCACCATCTGGATCGTATGCTCCCTTGAACATTGGAGGATTGTTCTTCTGGAACTTACTCAGTTGACGAGCAGCTCCCATTCCCACAACATTCTGATTTCCTCCAAGTACTCCAGCTAGCATACCCAGAGCCTCAGCAATTGCAGCATCATCTCTACCTCTTCCAGCCATCTCTATTCTGAAAACCCAACAAGCTAAAACAATAAGTACTGATAGGGTTACACAACACCTATCCCGTACAGGGGAAACAGAATAATTATGACTCGACTCGACTGACTATGCTCTGATACCACTAATGTAACACCCTTCTAAAATACCCCAAATATTTCAATTAAAATAGCAACATATCAATCAGAGTAATTATGCCCCGAAGGGTGTCACACAGTCATTTCACAACCATCATCAGAATATCCTGTCATGCTCATTTATTTAATCCAAATTATAAAGTATCTGCATAATACGCAGCGGATAAAATCAATTCAATTATTCACATCATGTAACATATTACATGCAAAATGGTTCACAACCAATCAATAAAATATTCAAACATCCCTTCCCGATGTTACATCTATCAGAGCATGACCCACTAGGAGACTACACTAGACTCCAAGCACTAGCTCCTATTCAACTCACTGCTCGTTACCTGAAAAATAGGTGTAAGGGTGAGTTCCTCAATCAATATAATAAGCATTATACAACATTATGTAATGCTAAGTAACTAACGCATCAAATCACTCTAACCAGACTACACACTCAATAACGGCAGTATCAATTCAAACATCATATTCAATACCAATACAACTCATATTCATACTCAATATCAACACAAACACACGTATAATATTGGAATACATCCATTCATATTATACGCCATACACATATTATGCAATGAGACTCCATGCATGCGGTACCGACTATTTGTGAACATATAGTTCACCTCACCGTCCAAATCCAGGCACGGCTACCAAGTCCAACTAGTCCCACTCATTTGAGACCTAGTGACTCACTCACTAATTCCTCACCACGGGAATTAGCTACCACCCCTCAAGGGCTATGCTATGCACGCTAATTCACCTAGCATGCAAACATCGACAACAATCCATAATGACTAACTCACTAATTCCTCACAATGGGAATTAGCTACCACCATAAAGGCCACAATATGCATGCTAATCACCTAGCCATGCTACATCATCAACAACAATTCAAGAATAGACATATGCTCACACTCTAAGCCATAAAACAGTCTATTCACAAGTGCACACATAACTGATACATTCACAGCATCATGCATACCATCACACATCATCAGTATATTATCACATAAGCATATCATATCATGCCACATAATCAAAAACAGTATTAGCACACTCTACTAATGCCTATACTACTCAAGACCCAACAAAACAACAACAACATTACCACGATATCACATCTGGGAGTTTAAAACGCGAAATCTGCCCTTCAAACTGATATGGCGAACGCCATTAGGCTAATGGCGAACGCCATTAGCGTTACACGCTCTCATTCTGGAAAAACTGTCTGTCAAACTGATATGGCGAACGCCATTAGGCTAATGGCGAACGCCATTAGCGTTAAACGCTCTTATTCTAAAAAAAACCCAAACGGCGAACGCCGAAGGCATAATGGCGAACGTCATTTGGCTGTTATGTGCATAGATGTTAAATTTCTACGAATTCCTTTTCAATTATCGTCCAATTTCATTCATCCACTGGCTGTTATGTGCATAGATGTTAAATTTCTACGAATTCCTTTCAATTATCATCTAATTTCATTCATCCACTGGCTCACAATTTCATCATACAACAATCCAATCAGAGATAAAACAATGGTTATCACTACCCAGTACATATTATCATATAATACCCTTTAACCGATGATAAACCCCCCTTACCTGAGTTAATCCGGCAAATCTCAAGCTTCAAGCTCTTCTCTTCTCCAACCTTCTTCCTCTTGCTCTGCCTTTGCCCTTTTCCTCTTTCACGATCGCTTCTCTGTTTTTCACGTAAAAACCTTTTTACTCCAAAATGGGACTTTTTCCTTAATTCCAACTTATATATATTTTCCAATAAATAATTATCCCAATAATTATTATTCCAAAATAATAGTAATAATAATCCCAAATTCCAATTATTCAATTAAATTAATAAAAAAAAATATTAATTTAAATTAAATAATTATCTTATTTTAATTGGGGTGTTACAAACTGCACGTGAATCCAGCAGATTTTGAAATCACCATGGATGCTTCAAGCTTTGAATTTGGTTCAATATGGCACGATTCCTTCCAATTCCACGTTCAAATCTTCTCAAAAACACATCCTGAGCATGAATCAATCAATAGAGAATGCTCTTGTGTGAAGAATTTGCAAAATATTTTTGAGAGAAAAAATTGGTGATTCTTGAATCTAGATCTGAAAGTTGTAGTTAATGGCAAATGCAGTTATGTTTAACCTTATATACCCCATGCTAATCATACTGAAATCATGTTTAAGCCTAATGCAAATGAGATTAACAAGTTATGAAGTGTATGCACCAAATGGTATTTTCACCCTCATGCATGTGGTAGCCACGTGAACAGTACCAAAGCTGATCCAAAATCACTTAAAAATATCTCATGCAAGCTTTTGAATTGGTTTTGTATGCATATGATCATCCAAAATGGTTTTGTGAAATTTCTTTTGAAAATCTTCATGAGTGAGCACATGATCATGCAAGAAGAATTCAAGCCATGTAATGGATGTTTTGGAAATTGCATGTCATGATGAACAAAATGCAAAAAGAACCACCCAAATTGGAGCTTTGGTTCAAAAGTTATGGCCATTTGAAGTTCCAAACACACTTTGCAATGATTGGACCATATCTCCTCAACCACACATCATAAATCCATGATCTTGGACTTTTTGGAAATGGGAGAGAAAAATCTACAACTTTCATGTTCAACAAAATTTCATTTGAAGCTTTCTAGATGATGTAATCTTGAGTTGAAGTTGGTCCAAAACCTTTCCATTTTTGGAAAGTTCAAATTATGGGTCACTTTCTATTTTGGGAAATTTTTGACTGGACCTCAAATTCTTCAACGTGAGTGTTTGAAATGTCAAATGAGACTTGTTTGAACATGAATGAAGTATTTCCAATCACTTCCCATCTCCAAATCCACAGTTGACTTTGCAGTTGACTTTCTAGGTCTTCAGATGATTGGGAAGTGTTCTGATGAAATTCAAGCCTCTACCACTTGGGATTTTGCTTCAAAATGACATCATAACTCATATGAACTCTTGTGAATGATTATGGGGTCCAAATCTCAAGAATGACCACCATCTATTGCTCAAAGAATGCCTTTAATTGCCTTGACCTGTTATTGCTTTATCTGCAAGACAAAGGTTAGATGAGATATTTTTGTAATTTTGGATAGTGATTAAAAGAAAAACAATGACATATAAATGCAAGGAATGCTTGGTGATCAACAATCACTCTCAAAAAGATAACCCTCCCACAGGGAAGGAAGCAAGGTGTCCAATGATCCTTGAGGCAATGCAATGATATGATATGATGCCATGAGGGATCTGAGGGACAAAATTGGGGTCTTACATAAGCAAGCAAAGCAAAGTTCAAATGAACTTAAAGAAACTTAGGTACCTGTGGAAACAGCTAAACCAATCAGTACACAATCCAGACAATAGTCAACAGTCAATATCAACCAGACAACTCAATATGCAACACATAAACCATAAGCACAAGTGAATTGTTCTCAAAGCCTACAAAACAAACAAATGTTAGCCAACAATTAACAAATGATCAAGCTCAAATGAAGGAGCAACATCAATCATGGAGATGCACACTTGAACCTGAAATCACAACTCAAATATAAGTAACAAACCACTAGGTCAAAGCCTAGGGTCAAAAGTGAATCAAAAATCCAAAACAGAAACTCAAACTCAAACTCAACATGAATCATATTTAATCAATCAAGAACAAGTCCTAAAAAGGACCAAAGCAAAATCATCATGCAAGTTCATGTAATAAGCAAGAGAAGTCAATGACCAATTCAAGGCACACATTTGAACATTAAGAATGAAAATTCCCAATCAAAACAGAAATGATTCAAATAATTCTGGAAAAGTTCATGAGCAATCAACATATCCAAAACATCCATCACACAAAAAATCAGAAGCATTAGAGGTTATTTGTCATGGAAATCAAATTGCATAAGTTGGACAACCACATGTGTGACACAAATTGTCACACCATGCAAACACAAGCATAAAACAGAATTGGTACATGAGAAAAATACCAAACCAAGCCTCAAAGGTCCATAAATGTGTCTAGAATCAGCACGTAAAATTTCAAGTCCATTGGATTAGAAACAAGCATTTCATGATAGTTTGAATCAAGCAAGGTCATACATGCACATGTGTTCAATCAACCTAGAGCAAATAAATTTCCTGCCATGCACAACTTTTAAAATCATGATCATAAAAAACTAGACATCTCAAGGAACATTTTGCAAAAAATTGGGAGTGAATTGGATCATTTTTCAATTTGATATGGATTTTACAAGTTGATAGAAAAAATAAAATTCAAATATGAACATGGCATGGCAAATGGAGGGAAACATGGAAAAATGAATGAACAATTTGGATATTGTCTTCGCCAGGGATCGAACCCTGTTTGGATTTAAATGAAATGCGCGCTAAGCCTGAAACGACACCGTTTCACACAAACCCTAAGCTCGCCCAGATTTGGACGGTTCAAACCGACGCTATTCTCCAGGAACCGTCGTAAATCTCCAGAACGCATGAATCTTCATCTTCTTCATGATGAAGAAGATGAACAGCGAAGAACATTCATCACCAATTTCCATATTTTTTCAGAAACGCCCAGAAATCCACAAAAATTATATCATTCAAATCCTTATTCCATGTACATCATAGATCCACTAACAATTCATTCTAAAACATCATAACAAGTTCAAATCGTGCAAAAACATTTTTGGATGCAAAACTTCAAATGCACATAACTCAGTCAATAATGCTCCATTTCACTTGATTTTTCTACCAGAATTCTCAGTAAACAAAGATCTACACAATTATGTTCATGGATTGAAGAATTATGAAGGTCGAAAATCATATCTCTTGAAGAGCAGAATCTTGTTTTGCACGTTCCAAGGCCTGTAATGGTCTAGATCAATTCCAGAAGTCTTGTGGAGATGATTGATGAAGAATTGGAAGCTCAAACACGTGTGAATCCAGCTGAATTTGAATTTGCCATTAAACCTTCAAGCTTCAAGTATGCAAGATTTTGAGCAGAAATCCACAAGATGCACGTTCAATCTTACTTAAAAACACTCAATGATCATGAATTCACCAAGAGAAATGAGGTTTATGTGAAGAATTTGGAAAATCTTTTTGAGAGAAAATTTTGAAAAATTTCAAGATCTAGATCTGAAAATGTGTGTTATCAATGAAACAGTTATGATTATCCTTTATATGTCCTCTTAATCATTCTGAAATTAAGCTTAAACCAAAACTAATTAAGATTAGAAAGAAATAAGGTGCATGCACAAATTTGTATTTTCACCTCATGCATGAGATGCACACGTGAACAGTACACCAAGCTCATTATTTTCACTCAAAATCCATTTTTAAACTCAATGGTAATGGTAGAAAGTCCATACAATGCACCATTTTTAAATTTCCCATTTTCCCTCCAAAATTGACTTGGATATGCCAATGCTCATGTGTTAACATTTCATGCAATGTGATGGTTGATTTGGAAACCTCATGACATGAGAAGAACAATGCAAAAAGAACCACTAAATTTGGAGTTTTGGTTCAAAAGATATGGCCATTTGAAGTTTCAAGCATACTTTGCAATGATTTGATCATAACTCCTTAACCATTCAATAGAAATTCATGATCTTGGACTTTTTGGAAATGGGAGAGAAAGATATTAAACTTTCATGTTGTACAAAAATTCATTTGAAGCTTCTTTGATGTTGGAAAGTTGAGTTGAAGTTGGTCCAAAAACTTGCCATTTTTGGAAACTTGAAATTACAGGTCACTTTCCATTTTTGGAAACTTTTGATCTGGCTTCAAAATCTTCAAGGTAGATGTTTGACATGTTGAATAACCCTCTTTGGGACATGAATGAGGTGTCTCAAACCATTTCTCCACCTCCTAGCCCTCAGTTGACTTGCAGTTGACTTTTATGGGCCTCAGATGACTTGATCATGCACTGTGGACTTTGAGCCTCAAACCATTGGTCAAGTTGCTTCAAAATGAACCTTGATTCATGTAAGCTCTCTAGAACAACCATAGGGCCTTCATCTTATGGAAAAACCCTTGATCTCTTGCACAGATGGATTCTCCTGATCAGTCTTGACTTATGAAATGCAATATGATATGCAATGTTAATGACCTAAAAAATGAAATGAATGTACAAATGGGAGGTGCAAATTTGAGGTGCTACAACGCGTCCTATGAATGTTGATGCAGTCAAGAAATACTTCGCCTAAAAAGAAAAGAATAGCTCCCTAAGTTAAAAACCTGAAAAGGCGGCTTAGGCAAAAATGAGCGTCTCGATGGATTGAACCCGAAAGAGCTATCCATGCAAAAATTAGAGACATAAAAACAGAAAAGGATCATACCGATAAATTGAGTATGCCATCTTGAGGCAATTTATGCAAAAATTAGAGATCATGGCAAGTAACTGCATCTTGCTGATCTTCAGTTTTAAAGACATTTTTGAGCAAGTCAGTTAATTCTGATTCATCATCTCCATCCGACGCCAAGAGCGCAGTGGACGTCAAGAGATGGTAGAAGGATTATTGATCATTGTATTCAATGTAGCCTTTTTTCATGTAAATTACCAGTTTTTAACTTTTGTAAAGATCTATGGAGTCTTGGCATTTACAGACTACCATTCTATTAAATAAAGTTGAGTTTCAAAATTCTGGTATCAGATATGAGATGTCGAAGGTAATGTCACGACACTAATATCTGAACAATACAAACAGGATAAAGATAAAGAACAGTAATGCAAAAGACACAAGCAATTGTTAATCCAGTTCGGTGCAAACTCACCTACGTCTGAGGGCTACCAAGCCAGGAAGGAAATCCACTAAAATAGAATCAGTTCAAAGACTCTCAGTAAACAACACAAGTTACAGTCTTTTTCACCTAATCTCTACCCGTGTGACTTCTACCTATGAACTCTTAGATATGAGATCCCACTCACTCCCCCTCAATCACACCTGTGATATTAAATAAGAATTACAATGAAAAGAAGACACTCTTCAAAGACACACACTTGATCTTACTTAACAGCTTCAATCAAGTAGACACACACTCATGCTTAAAAGCTTAGAGTGACAAATTACAACTCAAAAATCAGACCAATTCAATCCTCTATGGATGAACTGAATGACTTACAATTTACACGACCACACAAGACTTAAACCCTTATTCTCTCTCAATATTTCGTTCCTTATTTCTTGTGTATCAAATCAGGTTTTCCATGTCCTTTTTATATAAGCATTCAGCTGGGCTTGGACATCATAAAACCCTAAAACTATTTTCCATTCATATCTTCTCATGACAGTTGATTAGATCTCTTTGGAAAATAAGTTAGTCACGTTGTAATTACTAATTGATAGCTGTAGCGGTGTATTCGTCACTTTATGATTTATTTATTAAACCAAAAGCAAAGCATACAAAGAATCAAGTCGCCACCGCACTTTTATTTATCCAAAGGAAGGGCTAAAAAGCGAACAAAAGCCTAAGAAGTTTTACACCTAGAAAACTAATGAAAAGATCAGAGATCGGGGTAAGGGGTAAATTACGCAATGGGAAGGTGTTAGGCACCCAAAACGTCCTAGGTACTCCTAGGGAGCCCTTTTCACACTTGTTGTACGAAATGTTGTTTGTTTATGAAAATATTTATTGTGCAAACATGGATAGAAGGGATGAGAAAAAAAATATACAAGTTATTATTTTTGTGTTTGGATGGATAACCATTGCCTACGTACCCTTACAGGATCAAAACCTCGTAATTCGGCTAAAAGATTTCCAAAATATGAGTGGGTTGATTTTAAAACAAAAGCCCTAAGGTCTTTCGTTATCCACGGGAGAAAACTCAACCTTATACAAACAACAAGTCCCCCATGTGAGAAAAGCTTCAACTTGCTAGTGAGGGGTTAACCCTATAATAAGCAAGGAAGTCTTAAAATTCAATCACTAAGGACAAAAGGTGAGATTAACATCAACCAACTAGGATAAATCAAACCTATGGCTAATGTATGAAAGCCTATCAAGAAAGTGGACTTGAGCCACAAAACAATTGAATGAGTGGAATTAGCCAATTAGGATTATTCACAAAAGTGGTCAAAGTATGATTAGAATTCAATTCAAAAGAAGTATTATGAAAATGAAGTTTGAAAAATCAGAGGCTTAAGGCCTGGGTTTCTAATTTGAACTCATGTCAAAATGTTTGCACAATAGTTTTTCAAGTTTGGGTTAGCATGCAAATGGAGGTTTAAAGAAACAAAAGGTGGAAGGGTGAGGGATGTAAAACTTCTTAGACGTTCACCTCTTGAGATCATATGTAGATGATCCAAGTGATTCCTTTGGAATAGGCAATGAGCAATAACAAATAAACAAAGCAAAAGGATACCGGATGCCAATCAATGGACTTACACCAATCTCACAAAACCAACATGGATACCGGATACCAATCAATGGATTTACACCAATCTCCTAAAGTAAAACCAAACAGGGATACCAGATGCCAATTAATGGACTTATACCAATCTCCAAAAGCAAAACCAAACATGGATACCAGATGCCAATCAATGGACTTATTCCAATCTCCAAAGAATGATCATAGGAAACAACTGCCAATAAATGGGCTTACAATTGACTCCTCACATACAACAAACAAAACAAATGTAATAAGCAAGAGGAAACAAGTTTCCAATAAATGGTCTTACACTCGACTCCAAGGAAATAGGATGCCAATCAATGGTCTTAGTCCCAACTCCTTCCAGATCATGGGAAACAACTGCCAATAAATGGACTTACAATTGACTCCTCAATGGACAAACAAAGATGTCACAAAGATATGAATAATGATCATGAAATTATGTACAATTAATGATGATAAATGCACAGAGGCACACATAAGCAAATATGCACAGATGAATCAAGTAAGCAAACAAACAAGTCAATTAGCACACACTATATACAATCAATTAGGCTCAAACAAGGTTAGGCTTTACAACCAACTAGAATGGGGTAATTTGAGCTCTTAACCCTAGCATTGAGAGTTAGGGTGAAGCAGATGAAATGGAGATGAGGGGTGTGCCTCATAGCTCTTATCCCTAGCCTGGGAGAGCTTTTAACAATAGAAGGTGTGGGAGTTCAGAATGTAGGAACTCTTCTCCACAAGTGATTTGACTCTATAAGATCTTGGGTTAATATTCACAATGCATCAACACATGGTGTGAGCAAGGTGAATGACACACTGAATAGCAGGAGATGGACTACACATCTCTTTTATCTGCCAATTGCCTCATAAGAGGAATTTTCCTGCTTGGCACAAAAATTAAACAATCACAAGCATTGCCTCTTAAGGAGGACTTCAGACAGGTGCCTACCCACATAACAGGACAGGTCTTCCAGACTACATGAAGATTAGAGGTTATACCTAAGTGGTTAAGCAACCAAGCAAAAGCAAAGTTCAAAATGAACTTAAAGCAACTTATGTACCTGTGGAACATCAAACAAATCAGTACAATGCTCAGACAATCAAACAACAGTCAATAAGCAACAAACAATCCCAATGTACAAAATGTGTAAGCCAAAGGTCAAACTCAAATGAGTCAACATCAACCTACAAAACACACAAAGATTAGTAATTAAAGGCAAACATCAATGCTCAAATGATGAAGCATCAACAACTATGGAACTTGGATGTTCAACCTGAAATCAAAGCTCAAATGTAAGTCACCAACCACTAGGTCAAAGCCTAGGGTCAAAGATGGAGAAACAATTTGAAACAGGAGCTGAAAATTAACATGAATCAACTTCAATCACATCTTGATACACTCCAAAAGACCTCACATCAATATCATTAACCAAAATCATTTCATTATCAATTGAAGTTCAAGGCAATTTCAAAGCTCATATGTGATCAACCAGAATGAAAAATATCAATTAAATCAGAAATGATTCAAATAATTCCAAGAAAATTCATGAGCAGTCAAGACATTCCTACCATGCATCATACAAAAAATCAGGACAATTGGAAATCATTTGGCATGGCAAACTCATCATACAAGTTGGACAAGCAAAGGTGTGACACAAATTGTCACACCAACTTAACATGATAATAAAACATAAATGATAAATGGTAAAAATATCAAATCAACACCAAAATGTCAAGCAATGTGTCTAGTTTCATCATGCAAAATTTCACATTCATTGGATAAGAAACAAGCATTTCACAAAGGTATAAGCATGGAAAGATATCAATAGGACACATGATCAAATACCCTAGCACAAAACAAAATCCAGCCAAGCACAATTTTGGAAAAAATGATCAAAAAATAATAGACAGAGCAAGGAGGAAGTAGGAAAAAATTGGGATCAAATTGATGCATTTTTCTATTTTTTTATGATTTTATGAAGTTGGAGAAAAAATAAAAAAAACATGTGAAGCAAGCATATGAAATAAGGAGGGAAAGTGGAAAATATGAAAGCATTTTGAAATAATGGAATGGCCAGGAATCGAAGCCAGGGAACATTTGAAATGTTGGCGCGCTCAGTTTGAATGAAACGTCGCGTTTCATTAATACAGGTGGCAGTCAACGCGCGGTCAACACTCATGAGCCAATGGAATTGCTAGCGAAGCGCATACGTGGTCCAATCAGAATGGAGCCCTAGGCAAACACATGCAGCCACGGATTTCTGTTGCCAAAGAATCAAAAACCGTTGCCAAGGCAAGAACATCATCTTCTTCCTCCCGAAGAAGATGAACAGTAGCTTGTTCATGCAAGCTCAAAAAATATTTTCTCCAGAAATCACAAACGAACACATCATCATGTAGCATTTTCATCATAGATTACAAATCAATAAACAACTAAACCTAATTCCACATGTTAAGAGAGAATCGAGCACAAGAACATTCATACATGAAACTTTAATCAACCCTAACTAACTCAAAAGTGCATGGAATTTCATGATTCAAAGCTCAGAGTTACCAGCAAACCTAGATCTACAACAATATCACAATAACTTTGAGAATTAGAGAGATCGATTTGTAACCTCTTGAAGAGCAACAACTGGAATTGGCTTGGTTCGAGGCTTGAAATGATCAGAAACTTCTCTATGATGCTTGTACAGATGATTGGAAGAAAGATTGAAGCTCAATTGTGCTTGCTTTCAACAAAATCTGAAATCACCATGGATATCCAAAGCTTCGAGCATGCTTCAATGTGGCTCCAATTCTCTTGATTCCACGTTCAATCTTGCTTAACAACACCTCAGGATCCAGAATCAAGCAATGGAATATGGTTTTGTATGAAGAAATTGCAAAAAAAATTGAGAGAAAAGTTTCAAGAATTTTTGATCTAGATCTGAATTTTCATGTTAATGCCGAAAACAGTTAGGTTTTAGTTTATATATACAATGCTAATCCTGTTCTAATCATGCTTAAGCCAAAGCTAAGTGTAATTAACCAAAAATGAGGTGTATGTGCAAATTGGTCTTTCACCCTTATGCATGGAGTGCATGAGTGAACAGTGCACGAAATCCCTTCATTTTCACTTAAAATCCCATTTTGGAATCAATGGCAATGGCAAAATGTTCAAATAATGCACCAAATTTGAATTTCATGATTTCCCTCCAAAAACCAATGAACTACCAAATGATCATGTGATGATAATTCATGTCATGTAATGCATGGTTTGTAAATTAGAGGACAAGAGAAGAATAATGCAAAAAGAGCCACCCATTTTGGAGCTTTGGTTGAGAAGTTATGTCCATTTGAATCTTCAAGTACACTTTGCCATGTTTTGATCATATCTCCTTAACCACACATGAGAAATTGATGATCTTGGACTTTTTGGAAATGGGAGAGAAATATCTACAACTTTCATGTTCAACAAAATTTCATTTGAAGATTTTTTGATGATGTAATTTGAAGTTGAAGTTGGGTTAAAACCTTTCCATTTTTGGCAAATTCAAATTATAGGTCACTTTCTATTTTTGGAAAGTTTTGACCTGACTTTAAATTCTTCAATGTTGATGTTTGAAATGTCAAATGAGACTTGTTTGAACATGAATGAAGTATTTCTAATCACTTCCCACCTCCAAATCCACAGTTGACTTGGCAGTTGACTTTCTAGGTCTTCAGATGACCTGGCAATGTCCTGATGAGACTCAAGCCTCTACCACTTGGGATTTTGCTTCAAAATGATATCATAGCTCATATGAACTCTTGATAATGATTGTGGTGTCCAAATTCTCAAGAATGGCCACCATCTACTGCTCAATGAATGCCTTTAGTTGCCTTGACCTATTATTGCTTCATCTGCAAGACAAAGGTTAGATGCCATATTTTTTGTACTTTTGGTTAGTGGTAAATAGAAAAGCAATGATATAAAAATGCAAGGAATGCTTGGTGATCAAGAAATCACTCTCTAAGAGATAACCCACCCATAGGGAAGGAAGCAAGGTACACAATGATCCTTGAGGCAATGCAATGATATGATATGATGCCATGAGGGATCTTAGGGACAAAATTGGGGTCTTACAGATGCCCCTATTTAAGGTCATTCTAGCCGGAGAAGTGAAGGTTAAAATATTCATCTCGACACGGCAGAATGGGCTTAAATAACAGTAATGAGACAAATTTTGGTCCCTAAGAGACCTCATGATGCAAATGTATGCATTTCAAAGAAACAAACTCTGTGGTGAATAATGATCCACAAAGAAAAGCCGATCCATCGGAGTAATACACTCACCAGGAACAAAGACTCTAACAGGACTCTTATGGGGATAAAGAAAAAGAATGCGTGAGCAGGACACGACTCTGAATTAGGGGAAACTGACGCTGCGTGAACAAGACACGACTGGACTAGAGACCTCACTGGGGAGCAAAGGACTCAAACAGGGAAAAGAAGAATTCCAAAGGAGGACACATCCATTGGAAAGACTCAAGCTGACTCAAACTATCCACGAAGGATACTTCGGATGAAAATTCGGACTCGGACTGGGGAAAAGATTCACACAGAACCTCCCTGCCGGGGAAAAATTGCATATATCGGGGAACGCCAATACAGCAAAAGGGTAAAATCGCAATAGGAAACTCCACTGGAGAAGGTCTAACAAAAGACTCTCCTAGGGAAGCAACAAAGAAATGAAGTGTTACCGGTATAAGGGTAACAAGCTCAGGAAGAATGAATATCTAAGACCGGTATAAGGGTGAGAGATATCAATCAACCAAACATCTGAGAAAGACCTGAAAAAGGTACATCAACTCAGGAAAATCTGACTCCACAGGGGACCAAGGTCATAATAGGGAGCAGAAAGGAAGGAACACCAGGGATACCGGTTACTGGGTATATAATAGGTCACCAACCAAGCGTGAATTGGTATATATGCCAAGACACTCATCATCCGAAAGGAGGGCTTGAAAAAAAGCAAATCGACTTACAGGATGGACATTCGAATCCCCAACGGGAAAACGAATCTTACTCAGCTGGGGAACAAACCCAAAGAGTGCATGAGATATAATATCCATTACCGTCAGAACGTGGATAGTATACTCGCATGAGATATATTATTTATTACCGTCAGAACGTAGATAATACACTCGCATGGAAGGAAACACCAGGGATACCGGTTACTGGGTATATAATAGGTGACCTACCGAAAAGAGAGACAATCGATACCAACAACAACAGGGTAAACGAAAGATAACTCACAGGGGATAAATTGCAAGCATCCGGAAATTATCCAAGAAACAAAGAATATTCGATTCCGCAAAATGGAACACGAATCTTACTCGACTGGGGAAACACAGCAGGCTTCGACTGAAGAGTGCATGAGATATATTATCCATTACCGTCAGAACGTGGATAACATACTCGCATGGAAGATTATCCACAACCAATTACCGGGTTAACAACGGATAAATCAACCGAAAAGAAAGGCATCGGGATACCAAAACTAGGTATATAAAGATGACCGATCAAAGGGAGCAACAATCATTACCAAGCAAAAGGATAAATGAAAGAAGGCTCACAAGGGATGCATTGATAAACATCAATGATCCGGGGAACAAATCACGGGCAAACGGTGAAAGAAACCACTGAGGATAAAATTGCTAGCATCCGGCAATTATCCACAAGACTTGCTGGGGATACAATTGCTAGCATACGGCAATTACCCAGAAGCAAGGAGGGAATATCAACATCGAATACTGGATGAAGATAACCACAAAGAGTAACCATCATCGGTTAGGATGAACAACAAGGTTAACTCTGCAAAGGAGAGAAATTAGGATTTACGACTACCGAATACGGGGTAGAAGACCAAAAACTCTGGCTGGGGGTAAAATTGCTAGCATCCGGCAATTATCCACAAGAAAGTACAGACTCCGCTAGGGAGACAACAACAACATAGGGTTTACAACTACCGAATACTGGGTAGAAGACCACAAAATCCACCATCAACCAGAATGAACCACAAAGGTCACCTCTGCTAGGGGAAAAGAGATAGGACTTACAACTACCGAATACTGGGTAGTAGCCCACAACTCTGATGAGGATAAAAAGTAGGGTTTACATCTATTGAATACGGGGTAGAAAACCAAAACGTCCGCGTGGGAATGAAAGAATCATAATTCCGCACGGGAAACAACATAGGGTTTATAAGAAACCACCAACTGCTGAGGAGCAGAAAAACTAGGATTTACGACTACCGACTACTGGGTAGAAAACCAACGACTCTTTCCGAGGAATAAAAGGTATATAACCACAAATTCCGCCAAGAGGAAAAGGAACATAGGACTTATAACTACCGGTATAAGGGTAGAGGCCCAAAAGATTCCGCTGGGGATAAAAAGAACTATTGTCGGTTACTGGGCAATTCATTCATTTATTCCACAGGGAAGCACAAGAAACAGTTGACAAGTGCCTAGTCAGGGTCAAACCAAAAAGGCAAACTGAAACATGACTCGTCCTAATGAGGATATAACTCAATAGGAAAATTCATCCCAATATATGTGTTGGGAGGAAACGGAAAAAACCGTCATCCACGAGGATATATCTCAGTGGGGAATTGCAGAAGGAAAGACAGACACTTTCTGCTTATGGGGCTGACTCTATATTGAGAGATTAAACGCCCGACATCTGCTTGGGGAGATCTACTGGAGAGACCTATATCACCCATTAGCAGGAGACAACAGACAAAAGATATATGGCAAAAACATGCAATCATGAATATCTGAATGTTTATGAGTATGCATGAATATGCGTAATTTATGTTTGATGAATGCTGACAAAACAGACATATCTAACACAAACATGCCCAGGAATCAAACGCCCGGTACTACACTTCCAGAGGGAAAAACCAAAGAAATCCAACTGGAAAGCCAATCTGCCGGAGGTCTTCAAGCTAAAAAGCAAAGATCTGCGGGGAGGCAAAAGATCAGAGATATCAAAGAGATCACAAAATCTCTGAGTGATGGATCATCAATCAACCCAACTAGGGTACAGGATATCACAACAGGCAAAAACTGCCACAAAGATCAATCCGTTGAGGAAATGGAGAAATCCCGAGATTTCTACAGGGGGATCCTCGGTATCAACTGGGAAACAAGAGTTCACTGCACACGCAAGAAACACTAAAGAGAACAGAACACACAAGTAGAATCTAGCCGCACAAGCAACTCTACTGGGAATACTGTCAGCCACTCCGTTGGGGATAAACCCACTGAGGAAAAGTAGATCACAAAAGTAGATTCTGCAACAAGCCACTCTACTAGGGATCAAAAGCATCAGGGAATCAACCAAATCTATGGATGATAGATCACCAACCGACCCAACTGGGGATACCTACTCTGGCGGGGACTCTGTAGGGAAACATCACAGATACAATCCATCATACCACCAATCTACTGGTGGCTTCACTGGGGATGAGGAGGAGAGCTGGGGATCAACCACCAAATGCTGAACCATCCAAGAAGAAATCAACAACCGCTGAGGAGGAAAATAATCACTGCTCTGCTGAAGGGATAAGAGGTAAAAACCTCAACAAGCACTCTGATGGGGGGAAAGATATCATAAATGAAGTATATCACATTAGCAATAATTCTGCTAGCGACTGTGCTGAGGAAAGTGATGAAGTACCGGGATGTCAACCCACCCACCATTGAATATTCCAAAGGAAAGCAACCATGCTGAGGAGAGAAATACTGTTAGAGAAGACTGTAAAGTCCTAACAAACACTCTGCTTAGGGAACAACCCCAACAAAAGCTCTGCTTGGGGAACAACCCCAACAAAAATCTGGAGAAAGAGGATACAACCAAGCCAGGAATATGAACAAATGTTTTACCCTGTTGGAAATCATGCCACCCTTGGGAGAGCACTGAGAAATTCTTAAGTATCCTTTCATCATTGTGAATGTTCACTTTGTTTAAAACAACAATTTGAAATTTTTATTTTGTTTAAAACAATGACATTTTATCAACTAAAACATGCAAAACATCTGTTGAATTGAAACAAATAAGAGTGCAAATAATTGGATAAAAGCTCAAATTTATTTGATGGAATGGTAGCCCGTAAATGGCAAGACTCCATAGATCTGTACAAATTTGAAATCAGTGATATATATTGGAAGAGGGCTACATTGAACATAATGATCCTTTCTCTACCAATTTGAATCTTGATGTATTCGAAGCTTCAGTTGACGACGAATCGAGAATCTCTGACGAAAAGACGGCTGCGGAACAGAAAGTCTTGTCAGGATACAGTTACTTGCCATATCCCTAATTTTTGCCTAGATTGCCCCAGGGTGAGGTACTCAATCTAGCGGGATACAAATATCTTTTTCCAATGTCTCTAACTTTTGCCTGGATTGCCCTTTCGAGTTCTCCACCGAGACGCTCATTTTTGCCTAAGCCGCCCTTTCGGGTTTTCAACTTAGCGAGCTATTCTATTTTTCTTTTAATATACCCTTTTGTTTTTTGTTTTTTTTTGTTTAGGCAAAGTATTTCTTGACTGCATCTGAATTCACAGGACGAGTGAAATCCTCCCCATCCATTGTTGTAAGCATCCAAGCTCCGCCTGAAAAGGCTCTCTTAACAACATATGGACCCTCATAGTTTGGAGTCCACTTGCCCCTGGAATCGGGCACGAAAGATAAGACTTTCTTGAGCACGAGGTCACCCTCTCTGAACACACGAGGCTTGACCTTCTTATCGAATGCTTTCTTCATCCTCTACTGATATAACTGACCATGGCACATGGTAGTCAATCGCTTCTCTTCAATCAAATTCAACTGGTCGTAACGACTCTGAATCCATTCAGCATCAGTCAACTTGGCTTCCATAAAGACTCTCATTGATGGGATCTCCACCTCTACTGGGAGAACAACCTCCATGCCGTAAACAAGAGAAAAAGGGGTTGCCCCTGTTGAAGTGCGGACAGATGTACGATATCCATGCAAAGCAAATGGCAGCATCTCATGCCAATCTTTGTACATAACTGTCATCTTCTGGATAATCTTCTTGATATTCTTATTAGCAGCTTCAACAGCCCCATTCATCTTTGGTCTGTAAGAAGAGGAATTATGGTGTGCAATCTTGAACTCAGCGCACAACTCTTCCATCATCTTATTATTCAGATTAGATCCATTATCAGTAATGATCTTATCTAGCACACCATAACGACAAATCAGCTGGTTCTTGATAAACTTCACAACCACCTGCCTGGTCACATTCGTATACGAAGCGGCTTCAACCCATTTGGTGAAGTAGTCAATTGCTACGAGAATAAACCTGTGCCCATTGGACGCTTTCGGTTCAATCATGCCGATCATGTCGATTCCCCATATAGAGAAAGGCCATGGTGATGAAATCACATTCAAAAGTGTCGGAGGAATATGAATCTTATCCGCGTAAATCTGACACTTGTGGCATTTCTTCATATATTTGCAGCAGTCAGACTCCATTGTCAGCCAATAGTAGCCTGCTCTCAACATCTTTCTTGCCATGGCATGTCCATTAGAATGAGTACCAAATGAACCCTCATGGACCTCAGTCATTAACAGGTTTGCTTCGTGTCTATCCACGCATTTGAGCAAAACCATGTCAAAATTTCTCTTGTACAACACTTCACCACTGAGGTAGAAACTGCCTGACAACCTTCTCAAAGTTTTCCTATCTTTCGCAGATGCCCCAAGCGGGTAGACCTGGTTCTGGAGGAAATTCTTGATATCAAAATACCAAGGCTTGTCATCATTCACTTCTTCCACTGCAAACACGTGAGCTGGTCTATCCAAGCGCATCATGGTAATATTGGGAACTTCATTCCAATACTTGACTACAATCATCGAAGCAAGCGTAGCAAGCGCATCTGCCATCCGATTATCTTCTCGAGGAATATGATGAAAGTCAACTTCTGTAAAGAACGTTGAAATCCTCCTCGCATAATCTCTGTATGGAATGAGACCAGGCTGATTTGTCTCCCACTCACCCTTGATCTGATTGACAACCAAGGCCGAATCACCATACACATCAAGATGTTTAATTCTCAAATCAATACATTCTTCCAATCCCATGATACAGGCCTCGTACTCAGCCATATTATTCGTGCATTTGAAAGTTAGCCTTGCTGTAAACGGAATATGCGTGCCTTGAGGAGTAATGATTACTGCCCCAATACCATTTCCGTACTGATTTACAGCACCATCAAACACCATCATCCATCTGGAACCAGGTTCCGGACCTTCATCAAGTGTAGGCTCATCACAATCTTTCATCTTCAAATACAGAATCTCCTCATCGGGGAAGTCGTACTGAACAGATTGATGATCTTCAATCGGCTGATGTGCCAAATGGTCAGCCAAGATACTACCTTTGATAGCTTTCTGAGCTCGATACTCGATATCATACTCAGACAACAACATCTGCCAACGGGAAATCCTCCCAGTTAAAGCAGGCTTCTCGAAGATGTACTTGATTGGATCCATTCGGGATATCAACCAAGTTGTATGATTTATCATGTACTGGCGCAAACGCTTAGCAGCCCAAGCCAGAGCACAACACGTCTTCTCAAGCATTGAGTATCGAGACTCACAATCAGTGAATTTCTTACTGAGATAGTAGATAGCGGATTCTTTCTTCCCTGATTCATCTTGTTGACCGAGTACACAACCCATCGAGTCTTCAAGAACAGTCAAATACATAATCAGAGGTCTTCCTTCTACAGGCGGAGACAAGATCGGAGGTTTAGACAAATATTCTTTGATACTGTCGAAAGCTTTCTGGCAATCCTCAGTCCAATCATTAGACTGATCTTTCTGGAGGAGCTTGAATATCGGCGCATTTGTGGCAGTCATGTGGGATATAAATCTGGAAATATAGTTCAAGCGGCCAAGAAAACCTCGGACTTGCTTCTCGTGTTTGGGTGCAGGCATCTCTTGTATTGCTTTGACCTTTGCAGGATCAACCTCAATACCTCTTTCGTTGACAAAAAAACCCAACAACTTGCCAGAACGGACTCCGAATGTACATTTGTTCGGATTCAGGCGAAGTCTGAACTTCCTCAATCGCTGAAACAGCTTTAACAAATGCTCAACATGCTCAACTTCTGTTCGGGACTTAGCAATCATATCATCAACATAGACCTCTATCTCCTTGTGCATCATATCATGAAATAAGGTAGTCATAACACGTTGATACGTGGCTCCGGCGTTCTTCAAACCGAAGGGCATCACTCGATAACAGAATGTTCCCCAAGGTGTGATGAATGTAGTTTTCTCCATATCTTCGGGTGCCATCTTGATTTGGTTATAACCGAAAAATCCGTCCATAAACGAAAAGACTTTGAATTTAGTTGTATTGTCTACCAACATATCAATGTGTGGTAGAGGGAAATCATCTTTCGGACTAGCCTTATTCAAATCTCTGTAATCAACACACATACGGACTTTTCCGTCTTTCTTAGGCACAGGCACAATGTTGGCCACCCATTGAGGATATGTAGAAGTCACCAGAAACCCCGCATCAATTTGCTTCTGAACTTCCTCTTTGATCTTCACTGCCACATCTGGATGAGTTCTTCTGAGCTTCTGCTTCACAGGCACGCACTCAGGCTTCAAAGGCAGAAAATGTTGCACAATATCTGTATCTAGACCCGGCATGTCTTCATACGACCAAGCAAAGATATCGGAATATTCTCGTAGCAAACTGATCAACCCCTTTTTGACAGACTCTTCAAGGAGTGCCCCAATCTTTACCATGCAAACACAATCTTCAGACCCCAAGTTGACTGTCTCTAGATCTTCAAGATGCGGCTGAATGATCTTCTTCTCGTGCTCAAGGAGACGGGTAATCTCATAAGGAATCCCTTCAACATCATCTTCCTCTGCCTCGAATACAGGGAATTCAAAATTGGGAGATGGCGTTGGATCATTATGTTCAATGGGTTTTAGAATCAACCTGCATAATGATTTTGGATAATAAAAAACTTTAGAATTTAAACAAGCAAACCATTATGCAGATGAAAAGATTGCTTTTATTCTTGTTTTTAGGGTTTTTTGTGATCACTGATTTCATGCAAAAACAAAAAGTGAAAACAAAAGGAAAAACAAATGTTTAACAATGCATTAATTGAATGAAATATCATTGTATAAATGCTGCCAACAATGTCATTACTTCTCCTTTTGGCATGGGAGAAGGGTTTTGAACAAAGTGAACAAATTACGTTGACTTATGAATGACCGTAGGAACATCCACAGCGACCCAATTATGGCAGACACCACCAGGTATGAAGAAGTTGCTCAAGTCCTCTGTATCCTCTTCTAAGATAGCAGCAGCTTCCTCAGTCTGATCAGCATGGATGAAACCTCCACTCTTGAACAACCCTTGCTTGTTGAATGCCCTAGAAGAATAGCCAATGCCATCCTGGGATTTGTTGTCTTCAAGCTCAATCATCTTCCCCAAACCAGCAACTGCACCACATTCAATGGCCAGTTTCACATCACGATAGGAAGCAAATGAAGGAGACTTCTTCTAAATCGGCTCAGCAAAAGACAAAGCTTGGAAAGGAGTTCCAATTTCATCCTCAGCATCAATATATGAGAAAGAAGACAAGTGGCTAACCAGGAGAGCCTTTTCTCCCCCTACCACAACTAGTTTCTTATTCTTGACGAATTTCAGCTTCTGGTGTAGGGTGGATGTCACGGCGCCAGCCTCGTGAATCCATGGTCTACCAAGGAGACAGCTATAAGATGGGTGGATATCCGTAACCTGGAAGGTAACTTGAAAATCACTTGGTCCAATCCTGATTGGGAGATCAACTTCCCCAATCACGGTCTTACGCGACCCATCAAAAGCTTTCACAATAACACCACTCTGCCTCATGGAAGGCCCTTGATATGACAATCTCGAAAGAGTAGTCTTTGGCAATACATTCAAAGATGACCCAATGTCCACCAGCACGTTGGACATGACGTCGGTCTTGCAGTTCATAGAAATATGTAAAGCCATGTTGTGGTCTCTTCCCTCCTCAGGGAGATCAGCGTCACAGAAACTCAAGGTATTGCAAGCAGTGATGTTTGCAACTATACTATCAAACTGTTCAATTGTGACGTCGTGATCAACATACGCCAGATCCAAGACTTTCTGCAGAGCCTCCCTATGGGGTTCTGAATTCAGCAGCAAAGATAGTACGGAGATCTTGGACGGCGTTTGTAGAAGATGGTCTACAACGTTGTACTCACTCTTCTTGATGAGCTTCATCATCTCATCACATTCTTCATTCATAATGCCACTCGGGCCAACAGAAGAAGTAGGAGTCTTTTGTACAGAGGAGGGTTTGGCAACAGCAAGGGCCAGGTTCGGAACATTCACTGCAGTCCCAACCGGACGCTCAGCAGAATCAGAAACAACAGATCTAGCCTGAGGCTTAGGTGCTGAAAACACACGACCACTACGGGTCAATCCGCTCACATCAGCAATATTTACCACGGAGGTTGAAGGCAACGACACTTCTTTCCCATCTTCCACAGCAACTGGATTGTAACGAAAGGGAATTGCTTTTTCAGAGGAATAAGGCACAGGGCCTACAGGTTTGATGACCAGAGAAGGAGAAACCTTCGGCTTGCTACCATCATAACGGATGACAACAGGTTCAGGAATCTTGAACACAGGAGAAATCACATTTACTTCTGGTTCGTCTTCATCAACATTTCTGTTTTGCAGAATCTCAATAGTACCATCATCCAACAGCTCTTGAAGCTCTTTGCGCACTTGGCGACAACCCAATCTATTGACATAGCAGATACGGCATCTGTCATGGTCGTACTCCATATGACTGTAATTACACAGCAAACGATGCAACTCGACCAATGACTGTCGAATATGGCTTACATATTTGACTTTATATTTGCCAGGGCAACCCTGGACCATGTTAACTGACTTCCCATGCTCGGGCAATGGGTTCTTCATAACATTGGGGCCTGAGTCCTCAAAGCTCAGAATGCCGCATCTCATAAGGTCTTGAACCTTAGTCTTCAAAGGATAGCAGTTCTCTATATTGTGACCCGGAGCACCGGAATGATAAACACAATGTTGATCAGGCTTGTACCACCACTGCGGGTTAGCAGGCACAGCCGGAGGCTCTCTGGGAGTAATCAATTTCCGCTCTATCAAAGAGGGATATAGCTCAGCATATGACATAGGAATTGGATCGAAAGTGATCTTTTTCCTATCATAATTCAAATTGGCCTGATTACTGGTGCTGCCACGAGGCTGGTATGCCTGTTGCTGTGGACGATGTTGCTGCTGATACTGAGGTTGTTGTTGGTGCTGGTTGTTGTCTCTGAAGACAGGTGTTATATGAGCCACCTGATGCTGGCTGCTGGCGTGACGCACAGGCTTCCTCTTAGCAGAGGGTCTTCTAGGTTTAGCATGAGATTGCACAGAATGTGCCTCCCCATCTTTCTTCTTAAACGCCCCATATCATTTAGAAGAGCCTTCATCCTTAGTCAACCGTCCTTCCCGGACACCTTCCTCCAATCGCATCCCCATGTTCACCATCTCGGTGAAATCAGAGGGAGCACTTGCAACCATCCGCTCATAATAAAATGAACTAAGAGTCTTCAAAAAGATCTTAGTCATCTCCTTCTCTTCCAGCGGAGGAGTAATCTGAGCTGCCAGCTCTCGCCACCTCTGGGCATACTCCTTAAATGTCTCTTTGTCCTTCTGAGACATGGCTCTGAGTTGATCACGGTCAGGAGCCATATCAACATTATACTTGTACTGCTTGACGAAGGCTTCGCCAAGATCGTTGAAGGATCGGATGTTTGCACTATCAAGGCTCATATACCACCGAAGAGCTGCACCGGACAAACTATCCTGAAAATAATGAATCAGCAGTTGATCATTATCAGTCTGAGTAGACATTTTCATGGCATACATAACCAGGTGGCTGAGCGGGCAAGTGTTCCCCTTATACTTCTCAAAGTCAGGGACTTTGAATTTAACAGGTATCTTCACACCGGGAACCAGGCATAGCTCGGCAGCAGACTTGCCGAACAAATCTTTCCCTCGGAGGGTCTTCAATTCCCTGCGGAGCTCAAGAAATTGGTCGTTCATAGCATCCATCTTTTCATTAACATCTGGGCCCTCAGACGGCTCAGAATGATAGATGGTGTCGTCTACCCTGGGAGTGGTATGCACGACAGGAGGAGGCATTGCAAGGTCCGGGCTAGATGCCGGCATGGAAGCAAAAGTAGGAGCTGGAATATCTGGCATATAACCAGGAGGCATACCCCACGGAAACCCGACTGGCATGGCATTCGGCATGAAGTGGGCACTGGCAGCAGGCACAGTTGAAGAAGTCACTTCAGATATAACAGTCCTCTGGGGAGGAGTTGCAGGAGGTGGAGATGGTTGATTCTGGGCAGCCAAGAATTGCTCCATCAGAGCACTCAATCTAGCGACCTCTTCCTTCAGCTCACGGTTCTCTTGTTCTAGTTGATCCATCACCCTTGCAGAATTGGCTCTGGTATAATATCGGTGAGTCAGCTTGTCTTCAAAATAAATGAAGAGCACAGAGTTAGGTCACAGACAAGAAGACCAGAACGACACCTGCTTATGCAAAATGATGCATGCAATGCTCGTGCATATGCTTTGTTTTTATTTCAAAGAACTTTTAGGGTTCTATTTGCAAATTTTGAATATTTAAGCATTTAATCGCATATGGAAAATATCTCATCAAATATATTCGAGACAAAGAAGTACAGCATTGTTGATCATATTACAAGGGAAAAGGAAAATAAACATCCTATGGATCCCTAGAAGCTCGAGATGCTGGAAGACGAGATACACAAAGCCTCTTGATCTCTCTCTCATAGGCCGCTTCCATATCCGCTTTCTCCTTAGCAAGTCGATCATACTTCCTCTTCCAGAATTTGGAAGACTGAGGAAGTAGAGAAGTCCAGGTATCATTCGGATCGTCTATCACCTGATGCTCGAGAAATTCAATCAGAGCGTCCTTCTCCTTGATTTGCTGAAGCAACTCTTCTCTTTCACGGATCCAAGCACGTGAAAGGTCTTCTTCTCTCAACTCCTCTACATCTTGGTTAGGGAGGGTTGAAGGCCCAGCCACATCCAACGGTGTAGGTCTCGGATAATCATATGGCATAAGATACTCAGATGCTCTCTGTCTGACCCAAGAAGTATAAGGCTCCAAAGCAATGCAGTTCTTCGGACCCAACTTGTTTCTACCCTTCTTATGAATATTGCGCCAAGCGCGGACCATCCTGGCTTTCAGGCCTTGGGGATCTTTACCCTCCTGAAAGAACACACCTTCTAACAGAATGTTATGAGGTTTATCCTTTAGGGGGAACCCAAGCTGACGACATGCTAAGATAGGGTTGTAGCTGATCCCACCACATGTACCGAGAAGAGGCACATTAGGGAATTCACCATAATAATCAATGATCTGAACTGTATCATACACGCGATCATACCAAGAGATATCGTCATTAGTGAGAGACATAAGCCTCGTAGACCACCGTAGACATCCCTTGTTCTCCTTGAAAGCGACCGTCTGCGGTAAGTGAGAAATAAACCACTTATACAATAGAGGCAAACAACACACAATAACTCCTCCACCCTTTGCATTCCTCAGATGCAAAGAGACATAGGCATCACCCAACAGAGTCGGAACGGGATTAAGAACAGAAAAGATCCTAATGGCGTTCACATCCACAAATTTGTCGATGTTGGGGAACAATACCAATCCATAGATGAGCAGCACAAAAATGGCCTCAAAGACAGCCTCACTCATGGCCTTCCCGTAAACGGTAGCTTGAGCGATGAGGAACTCAGAAGGAAGACCCTAAATTCCACCTTTGGTAGTCATGTGAGCTTTAATCAGGGATTCATCTATGTGCAACAAGTCTGCAATCTCTCGAGAAGTCGAAATACTCTCTAAGTCACTGAACGGCACCTGATCCAGAATAGGAATACCCACAAGATGAGCATATTCCTCGAGCGTAGGCAACAGCTGGAAGTCCGAAAAAGAGAAGCAGTGATACAGAGGATCATAGAACTGCGCCAAAGTACTCATCAACCCCTCATCAACCTGAGTAGTCAACAGAGGCAGAAGCTTCCCATAGCGAGCTTTGAAACCCAAGGGATCTAATACATAGGATGTCAGATTCCTTAACTCTTTCACATCGGGTTGTCTAAAGCTGTACTTCTTTGTATGCCTTTTTGGTCTTTCCATGTCTGAAAATTTTGCAAATAAACCCTTTAAGTTCCTTGAAAATTTTCTGATTTTTCTGATGAATTGAATGCAGATGAATGCATGAATGTATGAATGTAACAATCACACTCAAGGATCAAGCAAAACACACCAGACAAAGGTCATGGGAAAGCTCATAGTATCCTTAATATCAATCATCCATTTTGGTGGATTATGGTTTTCACCTTATCGACACCCAAGTTCCATTGATATTAACGGTACATGAACCGACTCATTCATCCTTAATATCAATCATCCATTTTGGTGGATCATGGTTTACACCTCATTGACACCCAAGTTCCATTGATATTAAGGATGTCTGAACGACTCAACCATGAATCACGGGTTTGTTGAGAGTCACGAGCATAGAGTCTCGGTTAAGGACCACCCAAAGGGAATGTACTAGGGTTTAAACATGCCGAACATGTTCTACCAGAGGTTCCCATAGTCATCATCCCATCTTTCGAATATTATCGGAGGAACGAATACTCGTATTCAAAAAATATTCTCAAGAGAGACTCTTATGAGTGTAGTATCGCGTCACAATCGCATCAGATCTTACATCTGAACGACCTCCGCACTACGTCCTAAAATAGGCCAAGATGGGCTTGGTAAACTAAGGTCCTTGGCTTCTAAGGCACATGATTGAAAGAATAATGCCTAACCACAAATGACTTGTGTGACATTATTAATCCAACATGACCTCCACCAAGTGAATGGACTCGAAAGTCAACTTGCTAAGGAATACTCCACACAAGTTGACAAGACTATGCCATTCTCCTATCCTAAGGTGCACTCGAGTTCGGGTATAGAACTCATCTCACAGAGATCACCAAACAAACAACAATTGTATATCAAGCAATTCAATCATTACAATCAATACAGTAATCCCAAATTGTACAAAAAAATATGTCATATAACAAATAAACAATATCACACAACAAGGGTGAAAAGTAGGCAATACCACCAAGGATAGATATGTTCCTCAGCAGAGTCGCCACTTTTCTATAGCGGTGTATTCATCACTTTATGATTTATTGATTAAACCAAAAGCAAAGCATACAAAGAATCGAGTCGCCACCGCACTTTTATTTATCCAAAGGAATGGCTAAAAAAGCGAACAAAAGCCTAAGAAGTTTTACACATAGAAAACTAATGAAAAGATCAGAGATCGGGGTAAGGGGTAAATTACGCAATGGGAAGGTGTTAGGCACCCAAAACATCCTAGGTACTCCTAGGGAGCCCTTTTCACACTTGTTGTACGAAATGTTGTTTGTTTATGAAAATATTTATTGTGCAAACATGGATTGAAGGGATGAGAAAAAAAAATATACAAGTTATTATTTTTGTGTTTGGATGGATAACCATTGCCTACGTACCCTTACAGGATCAAAACCTCGTAGTTCGGCTAAAAGATTTCCAAAATATGAGTGGGTTGATTTTAAAACAAAAGCCATAAGGTCTTTCGTTATCCACGGGAGAAAACTCAACCTTATACAAACAACAAGTCCCCCATGTGAGAAAAGCTTCAACTTGCTAGTGAGGGGTTAACCCTATAATAAGCAAGGAAGTCTTACAATTCAATCACTAAGGACAAAAGGTGAGATTAACATCAACCAACTAGGATAAATCAAACCTATGGCTAATGTATGAAAGCCTATCAAGAAAGTGGACTTGAGCCACAAAACAATTGAATGAGTGAAATTAACCAATTAAGATTATTCACAAAAGTGGTCAAAGTATGATTAGAATTCAATTCAAAAGAAGTATTATGAAAATGAAGTTTGAAAAATCAGAGGCTTAAGGCCTGGGTTTCTAATTTGAACTCATGTCAAAATGTTTGCACAATAGTTTTTCAAGTTTGGGTTAGCATGCAAATGGAGGTTTAAAGAAACAAAAGGTGGAAGGGTGAGGGATGTAAAACTTCTTAGACGTTCACCTCTTGAGATCATATGTAGATGATCCAAGTGATTCCTTTGGAATAGGCAATGAGCAATAACAAATAAACAAAGCAAAAGGATACCGGATGCCAATCAATGGACTTACACCAATCTCACAAAACCAACATGGATACCGAATACCAATCAATGGATTTACACCAATCTCCTAAAGTAAAACCAAACAGGGATACCAGATGCCAATTAATGGACTTATACCAATCTCCAAAAGAAAAACCAAACATGGATACCAGATGCCAATCAATGGACTTATTCCAATCTCCAAAGAATGATCATAGGAAACAAATGCCAATAAATGGGCTTACAATTGACTCCTCACATACAACAAACAAAACAAATGCAATAAGCAAGAGGAAACAAGTTGCCAATAAATGGTCTTACACTCGACTCCAAGGAAATAGGATGCCAATCAATGGTCTTAGTCCCAACTCCTTCCAGATCATGGGAAACAACTGCCAATAAATGGACTTACAATTGACTCCTCAATGGTCAAACAAAGATGTCACAAAGATATGAATAATGATCATGAAATTATGTACAATTAATGATGATAAATGCACAGAGGCACACATAAGCAAATATGCACAGATGAATCAAGTAAGCAGACAAACAAGTCAATTAGCACACACTATATACAATCAATTAGGCTCAAACAAGGTTAGGCTTTACAACCAACTGGAATGGGGTAATTTGAGCTCTTAACCCTAACATTGAGAGTTAGGGTGAAGCAGATGAAATGGAGATGAGGGGTATGCATCATAGCTCTTATCCCTGGCCTGGGAGAGCTTTTAACAATAGAAGGTGTGGGAGTTCAGAATGTAGGAACTCTTCTCCACAAGTGATTTGACTCTATAAGATCTTGGGTTAATATTCACAATGCATCAACACATGGTGTGAGCAAGGTGAATGACACACTGAATATTAGGAGATGGACTACACATCTCTTTTATCTGCCAATTGCCTCATAAGAGGACTTTTCCTGCTTGGCACAAAAATTAAACAATCACAAGCATTCCCTCTTAAGGAGGACTTCAGACAGGTGCCTACCCACATAACAGGACAGGTCTTCCAGACTACATGAAGATTAGAGGTTATACCTAAGTGGTTAAGCAACCAAGCAAAAGCAAAGTTCAAAATGAACTTAAAGCAACTTATGTACCTGTGGAACATCAAACAAATCAGTACAATGCTCAGACAATCAAACAACAGTCAATAAGCAACAAACAATCCCAATGTACAAAATGTGTAAGCCAAAGGTCAAACTCAAATGAGTCAACATCAACCTACAAAACACACAAAGATTAGTAATTAAAGGCAAACATCAATGCTCAAATAATGAAGCATCAACAACTATGGAACTTGGATGTTCAACCTGAAATCAAAGCTCAAATGTAAGTCACCAACCACTAGGTCAAAGCCTAGGGTCAAAGATGGAGAAAAAATTTGAAACAGGAGCTGAAAATTAACATGAATCAACTTCAATCACATCTTGACACACTCCAAAAGACCTCACATCAATATCATTAACCAAAAGCATTTCATTATCAATTGAAGTTCAAGGCAATTTCAAAGCTCATATGTGATCAACCAGAATGAAAAATCTCAATTAAATCAGAAATGATTCAAATAATTCCAAGAAAATTCATGAGCAGTCAAGACATTCATACCATGCATCATTCAAAAAATCAGGACAATTGGAAATCATTTGGCATGGCAAACTCATCATACAAGTTGGACAAGCAAAGGTGTGACACAAATTGTCACACCAACTTAACATGATCATAAAACAGAAATGATAAATGGTAAAAATACCAAATCAACACCAAAATGTCAAGCAATGTGTCTAGTTTCATCATGAAAAATTTCACATTCATTTGATAAGAAACAAGCATTTCACAAAGGTATAAGCATGGCAAGGTATCAATAGGACACATGATCAAATACCCTAGCACAAAACCAAATCCAGCCAAGCATAATTTTGGAAAAAATGATCAAAAAATAATAGACAGAGCAAGGAGCAAGTAGGAAAACATTGGGATCAGATTCATGCATTTTTCTATTTTCTATGATTTTATGAAGTTGGAGAAAAAATAAAAAAAAAACATGTGAAGCAAGCATATGAAATAAGGAGGGAAAGTGGAAAATATGAAAGCATTTTGAAATAATGGAATGGCCAGGAATCGAAGCCAGGGAACATTTGAAATGTTGGCGCGCTCAGTTTGAATGAAACGTCACGTTTCATTATTACAGGTGGCAGTCAACGCGCGGTCAACACTCATGAGCCAATGGAATTGCTAGCGAAGCGCATACGTGGTCCAATCAGAATGGAGCCCTAGGCAAACACATGCAGCCACGGATTTCTGTTGCCAAAGAATCAAAAACCGTTGCCAAGGCAAGAACATCATCTTCTTCCTCGCGAAGAAGATGAACAGTAGCCTGTTCATGCAAGCTCAAAAAATATTTTCTCCAGAAATCACAAACGAACACATCATCATGTAGCATTTTCATCATAGATTACAAATCAATAAACAACTAAACCTAATTCCACATGTTAAGAGAGAATCGAGCACAAGAACATTCATACATGAAACTTTAATCAACCCTAACTAACTCAAAAGTGCATGGGATTTCATGATTCAAAGCTCAGAGTTACCAGCAAACCTAGATCTACAACAATATCACAATAATTTTGAGAATTAGAGAGATCGATTTGTAACCTCTTGAAGAGCAGCAACTGGAATTGGCTTGGTTCGAGGCTTGAAATGATCAGAAACTTCTCTATGATGCTTGTACAGATGATTGGAAGAAAGATTGAAGCTCAATTATGCTTGCTTTCAACAGAATCTGAAATCACCATGGATATCCAAAGCTTCGAGCATGCTTCAATATGGCTCCAATTCTCTTGATTCCACGTTCAATCTTGCTTAACAACACCTCAGGATCCAGAATCAAGCAATGGAATATGGTTTTGTATGAAGAAATTGCAAAAAAAATTGAGACAAAAGTTTCAAGAATTTTTGGATCTAGATCTGAATTTTCATGTTAATGCCGAAAACAGTTAGGTTTTAGTTTATATATGCAATGCTAATCCTGTTCTAATCATGCTTAAGCCAAAGCTAAGTGTAATTAACCAAAAATGAGGTGTATGTGCAAATTGGTCTTTCACCCTTATGCATGGAGTGCATGAGTGAACAGTGCACGAAATCCCTTCATTTTCACTTAAAATCCCATTTTGGAATCAATGGCAATGGCAAAATGTTCAAATAATGCACCAAATTTGATTTTCATGATTTCCCTCCAAAAACCAATGAACTACCAAATGATCATGTGATGATAATTCATGTCATGTAATGCATGGTTTGGAAATTAGAGGTCAAGAGAAGAATAATGCAAAAAGAGCCACCCATTTTGGAGCTTTGGTTGAGAAGTTATGTCCATTTGAATCTTCAAGTACACTTTGCCATGTTTTGATCATATCTCCTTAACCACACATGAGAAATTGATGATTTTGGACCTTTTGGAAATGGTAGAGAAAGATCTACAACTTTCGTGTTCAACAAAATTTCATTTGAAGCTTTTTTGATGATGTAATTTGAAGTTGAAGTTGGGTTAAAACCTTTCCATTTTTGGCAAATTCAAATTATAGGTCACTTTCTATTTTTGGAAAGTTTTGACCTGACTTTAAATTCTTCAATGTTTATGTTTGAAATGTCAAATGAGACTTGTTTGAACATGAATGAAGTATTTCTAATTACTTCCCACCTCCAAATCCACAGTTGACTTGGCAGTTGACTTTCTAGGTCTTCAGATGACCTGACAATGTCCTGATGAGATTCAAGCCTCTACCACTTGGGATTTTGCTTCAAAATGATATCATAGCTCATATGAACTCTTGATAATGATTGTGGGGTCCAAATTCTCAAGAATGGCCACCATCTACTGCTCAATGAATGCCTTTAGTTGCCTTGACCTATTATTGCTTCATCTGCAAGACAAAGGTTAGATGACATATTTTTTGTACTTTTGGTTAGTGGTAAAAAGAAAAGCAATGATATACAAATGCAAGGAATGCTTGGTGATCAAGAAATCACTCTCTAAGAGATAACCCATCCATAGGGAAGGAAGCAAGGTGCACAATGATCCTTGAGGCAATGCAATGATATGATATGATGCCATGAGGGATCTTAGGGACAAAATTGGGGTCTTACAATAGCGTGTTCAATTAACTCATCAATCATACACAGATTGACATTAAAAACGCAATCACATAATACATAACATTCATACTGAACATTCTGTATACAAATGTCATGACATCGGGTCTGACATCCTGGAAAAATCCTGCATAATTATATTTTAAACATCCAGCAGGTACAAGATATCTTATGTTAAGACATCACATGTGACAACTTGTGAACACTCTAGGTTTTACCAAAATTGCTGCCAACACTTAGAACCAACAAACTCCCCCTTTTGTAAATTTTGGCTAAAACATATATCAGTCCATTTGTTCATAAGAGTAAACGCATATCAGCAGTTAAGCATAACAGCAGTTAAGAGACCTCATGATGCAAATGGGCTTAAATAATAGTAATGAGACAAATTTTGGTCCCTAAGTGACCTCATGATGCAAATGTATGCATGCAAAAGAAACAAACTTTGTGGTGAATAATGATCCACAAAGAAAAGTCGATCCATCGGAGTAATACACTCACCAGGAACAGATACTCTAACAGGACTCTTATGGGGATAAAGAAAAAGAATGCGTGAGCAGGACACGACTCTGAATTAGGGGAAACTGACGCTGCGTGAACAAGACACGACTGGACTAGAGACCTCACTGGGGAGCAAAGGACTCAAACAGGGAAAAGAAGAATTCCAAAGGAGGACACATCCATTGGAAAGACTCAAGCTGACTCAAACTATCCACGAAGGATACTTCGGATGAAAATCCAGACTCGGACTGGGGAAAAGATTCACACAGAACCTCCCTGCCGGGGAAAAATTGCATATATCGGGGAACGCCAATACAGCAAAAGGGTAAAATCGCAACAGGAAACTCCACTGGAGAAGGTCTAACAAAAGACTCTCCTAGGGAAGCAACAAAGAAATGAAGTGTTACCGGTATAAGGGTAACAAGCTCAGGAAGAATGAATATCTAAGACCGGTATAAGGGTGAGAGATATCAATCAACCAAACATCTGAGAAAGACCTGAAAAAGGTACATCAACTCAGGAAAATCTGACTCCACAGGGGACCAAGGTCATAATAGGGAGCAGAAAGGAAGGAACACCAGGGATACCGGTTACTGGGTATATAATAGGTCACCAACCAAGCGTGAATTGGTATATATGCCAAGACACTCATCATCCGAAAGGAGGGCTTGAAAAAAAGCAAATCGACTTACAGGATGGACATTCGAATCCCCAACGGGAAAACGAATCTTACTCAGCTGGGGAACAAACCCAAAGAGTGCATGAGATATAATATCCATTACCGTCAGAACGTGGATAGTATACTCGCATGAGATATATTATTTATTACCGTCAGAACGTAGATAATACACTCGCATGAAAGGAAACACCAGGGATACCGGTTACTGGGTATATAATAGGTGACCTACCGAAAAGAGAGACAATCGATACCAACAACAACAGGGTAAACGAAAGATAACTCACAGGGGATAAATTGCAAGCATCCGGAAATTATCCAAGAAACAAAGAATATTCGATTCCGCAAAATGGAACACGAATCTTACTCGACTGGGGAAACACAGCAGGCTTCGACTGAAGAGTGCATGAGATATATTATCCATTACCGTCAGAACGTGGATAACATACTCGCATGGAAGATTATCCACAACCAATTACCGGGTTAACAACGGATAAATCAACCGAAAAGAAAGGCATCGGGATACCAAAACTAGGTATATAAAGATGACCGATCAAAGGGAGCAACAATCATTACCAAGCAAAAGGGTAAATGAAAGAAGGCTCACAAGGGATGCATTGATAAACATCAATGATCCGGGGAACAAATAACGGGCAAACGGTGAAAGAAACCACTGAGGATAAAATTGCTAGCATCCGGCAATTATCCACAAGACTTGCTGGGGATATAATTGCTAGCATACGGCAATTACCCAGAAGCAAGGAGGGAATATCAACATCGAATACTGGATGAAGATAACCACAAAGAGTAACCATCATCGGTTAGGATGAACAACAAGGTTAACTCTGCAAAGGAGAGAAATTAGGATTTACGACTACCGAATACGGGGTAGAAGACCAAAAACTCTGGCTGGGGATAAAATTGCTAGCATCCGGAAATTATCCACAAGAAAGTACAGACTCCGCTAGGGAGACAACAACAACATAGGGTTTACAACTACCGAATACTGGGTAGAAGACCACAAAATCCACCATCAACCAGAATGAACCACAAAGGTCACCTCTGCTAGGGGAAAAGAGATAGGACTTACAACTACCGAATACTGGGTAGTAGCCCACAACTCTGATGAGGATAAAAATTAGGGTTTACATCTACCGAATACGAGGTAGAAAACCAAAACGTCCGCGTGGGAATGAAAGAATCACAATTCCGCACGGGAAACAACATAGGGTTTATAACAAACCACCAACTGCTGAGGAGCAGAAAAACTAGGATTTACGACTACCGACTACTGGGTAGAAAACCAACGACTCTTGCCGAGGAATAAAAGGTATATAACCACAAATTCCGCCAAGAGGAAAAGGAACATAGGACTTATAACTACCGGTATAAGGGTAGAGGCCCAAAAGATTCCGCTGGGGATAAAAAGAACTATTGTCGGTTACTGGGCAATTCATTCATTTATTCCACAGGGAAGCACAAGAAACAGTTGACAAGTGCCTATTCAGGGTCAAACCAAAAAGGCAAACTGAAACATGACTCATCCTAATGAGGATATAACTCAATAGGAAAATCCATCCCAATATATGTGTTGGGAGGAAACGGAAAAAACCGTCATCCACGAGGATATATCTCAGTGGGGAATTGCAGAAGGAAAGACATACACTTTCTGCTTATGGGGCTGACTCTATATTGAGAGATTAAACGCCCGACATCTGCTTGGGGAGATCTACTGGAGAGACCTATATCACCCATTAGCAGGAGACAACAGACAAAAGATATATGGCAAAAACATGCAATCATGAATATCTGAATGTTTATGAGAATGCATGAATATGCGTAATTTATGTTTGATGAATGCTGACAAAACAGACATATCTAACACAAACATGCCCAGGAATCAAACGCCCGGTACTACACTTCCAGAGGGAAAAACCAAAGAAATCCAACTGGAAAGCCAATCTGCCGGAGGTCTTCAAGCTAAAAAGCAAAGATCTGCGGGGAGGCAAAAGATCAGAGATATCAAAGAGATCACAAAATCTCTGAGTGATGGATCATCAATCAACCCAACTAGGGTACAGGATATCACAACAGGAAAAAACTGCCACAAAGATCAATCCGTTGAGGAAATGGAGAAATCCCGAGATTTCTGCAGGGGGATCCTCGGTATCAACTGGGAAACAAGAGTTCACTGCACACGCAAGAAACACTGAAGAGAACAGAACACACAAGTAGAATCTAGCCGCACAAGCAACTCTACTGGGAATATTGTCAGCCACTCCGTTGGGGATAAACCCACTGAGGAAAAGTAGATCACAAAAGTAGATTCTGCAACAAGCCACTCTACTAGGGATCAAAAGCATCAGGGAATCAACCAAATCTATGGATGATAGATCACCAACCGACCCAACTGGGGATACCTACTCTGGCGGGGACTCTGTAGGGAAACATCACAGATACAATCCATCATACCACCAATCTACTGGTGGCTTCACTGGGGATGAGGAGGAGAGCTGGGGATCAACCACCAAATGCTGAACCATCCAAGAAGAAATCAACAACCGCTGAGGAGGAAAATAATCACTGCTCTGCTGAAGGGATAAGAGGTAAAAACCTCAACAAGCACTCTGATGGAGGGAAAAATAGCATAAATGAAGTATATCACATTAGCAATAATTCTGCTAGCGACTGTGCTGAGGAAAGTGATGAAGTACCGGGATGTCAACCCACCCACCACTGAATATTCCAAAGGAAAGCAACCATGCTGAGGAGAGAAATACTGTTAGAGAAGACTGTAAAGTCCTAACAAACACTCTGCTTAGGGAACAACCCCAACAAAAGCTCTGCTTGGGGAACAACCCCAACAAAAATCTGGAGAAAGAGGATACAACCAAGCCAGGAATATGAACAAATGTTTATCCTGTTGGAAATCATGCCACCCTTGGGAGAGCATTGAGAAATTCTTAAGTATCCTTTCATCATTGTGAATGTTCACTTTGTTTAAAACAACAATTTGAAAATTTTATTTTGTTTAAAACAATGACATTTTATCAACTAAAACATGCAAAACATCTGTTGAATTGAAACAAATAAGAGTGCAAATGATTGGATAAAAGCTCAAATTTATTTGATGGAATGGTAGCCCGCAAATGGCAAGACTCCATAGATCTGTACAAATTTGAAATCAGTGATATATATTGGAAGAGGGCTACATTGAACATAATGATCCTTTCTCTACCAATTTGAATCTCGATGTATTCGAAGCTTCAGTTGACGACGAATCGAGAATCTCTGACGAAAAGACGGCTGCGGAACAGAAAGTCTTGTCAGGATACAGTTACTTGCCATATCCCTAATTTTTGCCTAGATTGCCCCAGGGTGAGGTACTCAATCTAGCGGGATACAAATATCTTTTTCCAATGTCTCTAACTTTTGCCTGGATTGCCCTTTCGAGTTCTCCACCGAGACGCTCATTTTTGCCTAAGCCGCCCTTTCGGGTTTTCAACTTAGCGAGCTATTCTATTTTTCTTTTAAATATACCCTTCTTTTTTTTTTTTTTTTTTTTAGGCAAAGTATTTCTTGACTGCATCTGAATTCACAGGACGAGTGAAATCCTCCCCATCCATTGTTGTAAGCATCCAAGCTCCGCCTGAAAAAGCTCTCTTAACAATATATGAACCCTCATAGTTTGGAGTCCACTTGCCCCTGGAATCGGGCACGAAAGACAAGACTTTCTTGGGCACGAGGTCACCCTCTCTGAACACACGAGGCTTGACTTTCTTATCGAATGCTTTCTTCATCCTCTGCTGATATAACTGACCATGGCACATGGCAGTCAATCGCTTCTCTTCAATCAAATTCAACTGGTCGTAACGACTCTGAATCCATTCAGCATCAGTCAACTTGGCTTCCATCAAGACTCTCATTGATGGGATCTCCACCTCTACTGGGAGAATAACCTCCATTCCGTAAACAAGAGAGAAAGGGGTTGCCCCTGTTGAAGTGCGGACAGATGTACGATATCCATGCAAAGCAAATGGCAACATCTCATGCCAATCTTTGTACGTAACTGTCATCTTCTGGGTAATCTTCTTGATATTCTTATTAGCAGCTTCAACAGCCCCATTCATCTTTGGTCTGTAAGGAGAGGAATTATGGTGTGCAATCTTGAACTCAGCGCACAACTCTTCCATCATCTTATTATTCAGATTAGATCCATTATCAGTAATGATCTTATCTAGCACACCATAATGGCAAATCAGCTGGTTCTTGATAAACTTCACAACCACCTGCCTGGTCACATTCGTATACGAAGCGGCTTCAACCCATTTTGTGAAGTAGTCAATTGCTACGAGAATAAACCTGTGCCCATTGGACGCTTTCGGTTCAATCATGTCGATCATGTTGATTCCTCACATAGAGAAAGGCCATGGTGATGAAATCACATTCAAAAGTGTCGGAGGAATATGAATCTTATCCGCGTAAATCTGACACTTGTGGCATTTCTTCACATATTTGCAGCAGTCAGACTCCATTGTCAGCCAATAGTAGCCTGCTCTCAGCATCTTTCTTGCCATGGCATGTCCATTGGAATGAGAACCAAATGAACCCTCATGGACCTCAGTCATTAACAGGTTTGCTTCGTGTCTATCCACGCATTTGAGCAAAACCATGTCAAAATTTCTCTTGTACAACACTTCACCACTGAGGTAGAAACTGCCTGACAACCTTCTCAAAGTTTTCCTATCTTTCGCAGATGCCCCAAGCGGGTAGACCTGGTTCTGGAGGAAATTCTTGATATCAAAATACCAAGGCTTGTCATCATTCACTTCTTCCACTGCAAACACGTAAGCTGGTCTATCCAAGCGCATCATGGTAATATTGGGAACTTCATTCCAATACTTGACTACAATCATCGAAGCAAGCGTAGCAAGCGCATCTGCCATCCGATTATCTTCTCGAGGAATATGATGAAAGTCAACTTCTGTAAAGAACGTTGAAATCCTCCTCGCATAATCTCTGTATGGAATGAGACCAGGCTGATTTGTCTCCCACTCACCCTTGATCTGATTGACAACCAAGGCCGAATCACCATACACATCAAGATGTTTGATTCTCAAATCAATACATTCTTCCAATCCCATGATACAGGCCTCGTACTCAGCCATATTATTCGTGCATTTGAAAGTTAGCCTTGCTGTAAACGGAATATGCGTGCCTTGAGGAGTAATGATTACTGCCCCAATACCATTTCCGTACTGATTTACAGCGCCATCAAACACCATCATCCATCTGGAACCAGGTTCCGGACCTTCATCAAGTGTAGGCTCATCACAATCTTTCATCTTCAAATACAGAATCTCCTCATCGGGGAAGTCGTACTGAACAGATTGATGATCTTCAATCGGCTGATGTGCCAAATGGTCAGCCAAGATACTACCTTTGATAGCTTTCTGAGCTCGATACTCGATATCATACTCAGACAACAACATCTGTCAACGGGAAATCCTCCCAGTTAAAGCAGGCTTCTCGAAGATGTACTTGATTGGATCCATTCGGGATATCAACCAAGTTGTATGATTTATCATGTACTGGCGCAAACGCTTAGCAGCCCAAGCCAGAGCACAACACGTCTTCTCAAGCATTGAGTATCGAGACTCACAATCAGTGAATTTCTTACTGAGATAGTAGATAGCGGATTCTTTCTTCCCTGATTCATCTTGTTGACCGAGTACACAACCCATCGAGTCTTCAAGAACAGTCAAATACATAATCAGAGGTCTTCCTTCTACAGGCGGAGACAAGATCGGAGGTTCAGACAAATATTCTTTGATACTGTCGAAAGCTTTCTGGCAATCCTCAGTCCAATCATTAGACTGATCTTTCTGGAGGAGCTTGAATATCGGCGCACTTGTGGCAGTCATGTGGGATATAAATCTGGAAATATATTTCCAGCGGCCAAGAAAACCTCGGACTTGCTTCTCAGTTTTGGGTGCAGGCATCTCTTGTATTGCTTTGACCTTTGCAGGATCAACCTCAATACCTCTTTCGTTGACAAAAAAACCCAACAACTTGCCAGAACGGACTCCGAATGTACATTTGTTCGGATTCAGGCGAAGTCTGAACTTCCTCAATCGCTGAAACAGCTTTAACAAATGCTCAACATGCTCAACTTCTGTTCGGGACTTAGCAATCATATCATCAACATAGACCTCTATCTCCTTGTGCATCATATCATGAAACAAGGTAGTCATAGCACGTTGATACGTGGCTCCGGCGTTCTTCAAACCGAAGGGCATCACTCGATAACAGAATGTTCCCCAAGGTGTGATGAATGTAGTCTTCTCCATATCTTCGGGTGCCATCTTGATTTGGTTATAACCGGAAAATCCGTCCATAAATGAAAAGACTTTGAATTTAGTTGTATTGTCTACCAACATATCAATGTGTGGTAGAGGGAAATCATCTTTCGGACTAGCCTTATTCAAATCTCTGTAATCAACACACATACGGAATTTTCCGTCTTTCTTAGGCACAGGCACAATGTTGGCCACCCATTGAGGATATGTAGAAGTCACCAGAAACCCCGCATCAATTTGCTTCTGAACTTCCTCTTTGATCTTCACTGCCATATCTGGATGAGTTCTTCTGAGCTTCTGCTTCACAGGCACGCACTCAGGCTTCAAAGGCAGAAAATGTTGCACAATATCTGTATCTACACCCGGCATGTCTTCATATGACCAAGCAAAGATATCGGAATATTCTCGTAGCAAACTGATCAACCCCTTTTTGACAGACTCTTCAAGGAGTGCCCCAATCTTTACCATGCGAACACAATCTTCAGACCCCAAGTTGACTGTCTCTAGATCTTCAAGATGCGGCTGAATGATCTTCTTCTCGTGCTCAAGGAGACGGGTAATCTCATCAGGAATCCCTTCAACATCATCTTCCTCTGCCTCGAATACAGGGAATTCAAATTTGGGAGATGGCGTTGGATCATTATGTTCAATGGGTTTTAGAATCAACCTGCATAATGATTTTGGATAATAAAAAACTTTAGAATTTAAATAAGCAAACCATTATGCAGATGAAAAGATTGCTTTTATTCTTGTTTTTAGGGTTTTTTGGGATCACTGATTTCATGCAAAAACAAAAAGTGAAAACAAAAGGAAAAAAAAATGTTTAACAATGCATTAATTGAATGAAATATCATTGTATAAATGTTGCCAACAATGTCATTACTTCTCCTTTTGGCATGGGAGAAGGGTTTTGAACAAAGTGAACAAATTATGTTGACTTATGAATGACCGTAGGAACATCCACAGCGACCCAATTATGGCAGACACCACCAGGTATGAAGAAGTTGCTCAAGTCCTCTGTATCCTCTTCTAAGATAGCAGCAGCTTCCTCAGTCTGATCAGCATGGATGAAACCTCCACTCTTGAACAACCCTTGCTTGTTGAATGCCCCAGAAGAATAGCCAATGCCAGCCTGGGATTTGTTATCTTCAAGCTCAATCATCTTCCCCAAACCAGCAACTGCACCACATTCAATGGCCAAGTTCACATCACGATAGGAAGCAAATGAAGGAGACTTCTTCTAAATCGGCTCAGCAATAGACAAAGCTTGGAAAGGAGTTCCAATTTCATCCTCAGCATCAATATATGAGAAAGAAGACAAGTGGCTAACCAGGAGAGCCTTTTCTCCCCCTACCACAACCAGTTTCTTATTCTTGACGAATTTCAGCTTCTGGTGTAGGGTGGATGTCACGGCGCCAGCCTCGTGAATCCATGGTCTACCAAGGAGACAGCTATAAGATGGGTGGATATCCATAACCTGGAAGGTAACTTGGAAATCACTTGGTCCAATCCTGATTGGGAGATCAACTTCCCCAATCACGGTCTTACGCGACCCATCAAAAGCTTTCACAACAACACCACTCTGCCTCATGGGAGGCCCTTGATATGACAATCTCGAAAGAGTGGTTTTTGGCAATACATTCAAAGATGACCCAGTGTCCACCAGCACGTTGGACATGGCGTCGGTCTTGCAGTTCATAGAAATATGTAAAGCCATGTTGTGGTCTCTTCCCTCCTCAGGGAGATCAGCGTCACACAAACTCAAGGTATTGCAAGCAGTGATGTTTGCAACTATACTATCAAACTGTTCAATTGTGACATCGTGATCAACATACGCCAGATCCAAGACTTTCTGCAGAGCCTCCCTATGGGGTTCTGAATTCAGCAGCAAATATAGTACGGAGATCTTGGACGGCGTTTGTAGAAGATGGTCTACAACGTTGTACTCACTCTTCTTGATGAGCTTCATCATCTCATCACATTCTTCATTCATAATGCCACTCGGGCCAACAGAAGAAGTAGGAGTCTTTTGTACAGAGGAAGGTTTGGCAACAGCAAGTGCCAGGTTCGGAACATTCACTGCAGTCCCAACCGGACGCTCAGCAGAATCAAAAACAACAGCTCTAGCCTGAGGCTTAGGTGCTGAAAACACACGACCACTACGGGTCAATCCGCTCACATCAGCAATATTTACCACGGAGGTTGAAGGCAACGACACTTCTTTCCCATCTTCCACAACAACTGGATTGTAACGAAAGGGAATTACTTTTTCAGAGGAATAAGGCACAGGGCCTACAGGTTTGATGACCAGAGAAGGAGAAACCTTCGGCTTGCTACCATCATAACGGATGACAATAGGTTCAGGAATCTTGAACACAAGAGAAATCACATTTACTTCTGGTTCGTCTTCATCAACATTTCTGTTTTGCAGAATCTCAATAGTACCATCATCTAACAGCTCTTGAAGCTCTCTGCACACTTGGCGACAACCCAATCTATTGACATAGTAGATACGGCATCTGTCATGGTCGTACTCCATATGACTGTAATTACACAGCAAACGATGCAACTCGACCAATGACTATCGAATATGGCTTACATATTTGACTTTATATTTGCCAGGGCAACCCTGGACCATGTTAACCGACTTCCCATGCTCGGGCAATGGGTTCTTCGTAACATTGGGGCCTGAGTCCTCAAAGCTCAGAATGCCGCATCTCATAAGGTCTTGAACCTTAGTCTTCAAAGGATATCAGTTCTCTATATTGTGACCCGGAGCACCGGAATGATACACCCAATGTTGATCAGGCTTGTACCACCACTGCGGGTTAGCAGGCACAGCCGGAGGCTCTCTGGGAGTAATCAATTTCCGCTCTATCAAAGAGGGATATAGCTCAGCATATGACATAGGAATTGGATCGAAAGTGATCTTTTTCCTATCATAATTCAAATTGGCCTGATTACTGGTGCTGCCACGAGGCTGGTAAGCCTGTTGCTGTGGACGATGTTGCTGCTGATACTGAGGTTGTTGTTGGTGCTGGTTGTTGTCTCTGAAGACAGGTGCTATATGAGCCACCTGATGCTGGCTGCTGGCGTGACGCACAGGCTTCCTCTTAGCAGAGGGTCTTCTAGGTTTAGCATGAGATTGCACAGCATGTGCCTCCCCATCTTTCTTCTTAAACGCCCCATATCGTTTAGAAGAGCCTTCATCCTTAGTCAACCGTCCTTCCCGGACACCTTCCTCCAATCGCATCCCCATGTTCACCATCTCGGTGAAATCAGAGGGAGCACTTGCAACCATCCGCTCATAATAAAATGAACTAAGAGTCTTCAAAAAGATCTTAGTCATCTCCTTCTCTTCCAGTGGAGGAGTAATCTGAGCTGCCAGCTCTCGCCACCTCTGGGCATACTCCTTAAATGTCTCTTTGTCCTTCTGAGACATGGCTCTGAGTTGATCACGGTCAGGAGCCATATCAACATTATACTTGTACTGCTTGACGAAGGCTTCGCCAAGATGTTTGAAGGATCGGATGTTTGCGCTATCAAGGCTCATATACCACCGAAGAGCTGCACCGGACAAACTATCCTGAAAATAATGAATCAGCAGTTGATCATTATCAGTCTGAGTAGACATTTTCCTGGCATACATGACCAGGTGGCTTAGCGGGCAAGTTTTCCCCTTATACTTCTCAAAGTCAGGGACTTTGAATTTAAGAGGTATCTTCACACCGGGAACCAGGCATAGCTCGGCAGTAGACTTGCCGAACAAATCTTTCCCTCGGAGGGTCTTCAATTCCTTGCGGAGCTCAAGAAATTGGTCGTTCATAGCATCCATCTTTTCATTAACATCTGGGCCCTCAGACGGCTCAGAATGATAGATGGTGTTGTCTACCCTGGGAGTGGTATGCATGACAGGAGGAGGCATTGCAAGGTCCGGGCTAGATGCCGGCATGGAAGCAAAAGTAGGAGCTGGAATATCTGGCATATAACCAGGAGGCATACCCCACGGAAACCCGGCTGGCATGGCATTCGACATGAAGTGGGCACTGGCAGCAGGCACAGTTGAAGAAGCCACTTCAGATATAACAGTCCTCTGGGGAGGAGTTGCAGGAGGTGGAGATGGTTGATTCTGGGCAGCCAAGAATTGCTCCATCAGAGCACTCAATCTAGCGACCTCTTCCTTCAGCTCACGGTTCTCTTGTTCTAGTTAATCCATCACTCTTGCAGAATTGGCTCTGGTATAGTACCGGTGAGTCAGCTTGTCTTCAAAATAAATGAAGAGCACAGAGTTAGGTCACAGACAAGAAGACCAGAACGACACCTGCTTATGCAAAATGATGCATGCAATGCTCGTGCATATGCTTTGTTTTTATTTCAAAGAACTTTTAGGGTTCGATTTGCAAATTTTGAATATTTAAGCATTTAATCGCATATGGAAAATATCTCATCAAATATATTCGAGACAAAGAAGTACAGCATTGTTGATCATATTACAAGGGAAAAGGAAAATAAACATCCTATGGATCCCTAGAAGCTCGAGATGCTGGAAGACGAGATACACAAAGCCTCTTGATCTCTCTCTCATAGGCCGCTTCCATATCCGCTTTCTCCTTAGCAAGTCGATCATACTTCCTCTTCCAGAATTTGGAAGATTGAGGAAGTAGAGAAGTCCAGGTATCATTCGGATCGTCTATCACCTGATGCTCGAGAAATTCAATCAGAGCGTCCTTCTCCTTGATTTGCTGAAGCAACTCTTCTCTTTCACGGATCCAAGCACGTGAAAGGTCTTCTTCTCTCAACTCCTCTACATCTTGGTTAGGGAGGGTTGAAGGCCCAGCCACATCCAACGGTGTAGGTCTCGGATAATCATATGGCATAAGATACTCAGATGCTCTCTGTCTGACCCAAGAAGTATAAGGCTCCAAAGCAATGCAGTTCTTCGGACCCAACTCGTTTCTACCCTTCTTATGAATATTGCGCCAAGCGCGGACCATCCTGGCTTTCAGGCCTTGGGGATCTTTACCCTCCTGAAAGAACACACCTTCTAACAGAATGTTATGAGGTTTATCCTTTAGGGGGAACCCAAGCTGACGACGTGCTAAGATAGGGTTGTAGCTGATCCCACCACATGTACCGAGAAGAGGCACATTAGGGAATTCACCATAATAATCAATGATCTGAACTGTATCATACACGCGATCATACCAAGAGATATCGTCATTAGTGAGAGACATAAGCCTCGTAGACCACCGTAGACATCCCTTGTTCTCCTTGAAAGCGACCGTCTGCGGTAAGTGAGAAATAAACCACTTATACAATAGAGGCAAACAGCACACAATAACTCCTCCACCCTTTGCATTCCTCAGATGCAAAGAGACATAGGCATAACCCAACAGAGTCGGAACGGGATTAAGAACAGAAAAGATCCTAATGGCGTTCACATCCACAAATTTGTCGATGTTGGGGAACAATACCAATCCATAGATGAGCAGCACAAATATGGCCTCAAAGACATCCTTGTAACACCCCGATAATAATATGGTAATTATTTAAATTAAGTTAATAAAATATTTATTAATTTAATTAGATAATTGGATTATTATTATTATTATTTTGGAATTATTGAATTATTATTATTATTGGGATAATAAAATAAAGTGGAAAATATATAAGTGTGAAATAAGGAAAAAGAGTCCCATTTGGTAAAGAAAAGGTTTTCACGTGAAACAGAGAAGCGGCTGAAAAGTGGAAAGTGGAGAAAGGGCAAAGAGGAAGAGCTAGAGAGCAAAGGTTGAAGAACGGAAAAGCTTGAAGCTTAGAGATTGCCGGATTATCTCAGGTAAGGGGGGTTTATCGTCGTTTAATGGGGATTATGGGTTAGCATGTAATGGGTAGTGATAAACCGTCGAATTGACCCTAATTGGGATTGTTGAATGCTGAAAACTGTGATGGATATGTTGTGTAAAAACTGAAATTTGACCTATAATTGAGTGTGTTGTAATTTCCCTAACGTATAGCTTTTTACGGAATTGGAATCGGAGGTCCGGAAGTCCTCCAACGGCGGAAAATGCGGAGAATTCTGCATTCTGCTTTGTGTTAGCGCAGGAACTGCTGTTTTGTCTGCGTTAACCGGTTAACCCAGGGTGTTAACCGGTTAACACTGTTACGAATTGAGAATTAGTGCTGTTTTGCCTGCGTTAACCGGTTAACCCAGGGCGTTAACCGGTTAACACTGATAAGTTTTGGGCAGTAAGCGTGTTTTGCCTGCGTTAACCGGTTAACCCAGGGCGTTAACCAGTTAACACTGTTGCAGTATGGAAAAATTGTTAATTTAAATGTTGTGTACATAATCGATGTTTGGCCTATAGTGGCGTATAATGTGATAGGGATTAATTCCCGCTATTTTGAGCAGTATAGGTATTTGTAGAGTGTGCTAATACTGTGTTCAATTATTTGAGATGATATGATGTTTTGACAAATGTGTTGAGGATGTATGATGATATGCATAATGTTGTGGATGTATATATTATGCATGTATTTGTGAAGGGGCTGTTGTATGGCTTAGAGTGTGAGCATGTGTCCATTGTGAATTGTTGTTGATGTTGCATTGCTAGATGATTAGCATGTATAGCATAGCCCTTGGGGTTGTAGCTAATTCCCATGGTGAGGAATTAGTGAGTGAATTATTGTGGATTTGTTGTTGATGTTTGCATGCTAGGTGATTAGTGTGCATAGCATAGCCTTTGGGGTTGTAGCTAATTCCCATGGTGAGGAATTAGTGAGTGAGTCACTAGGTCTCAAATGAGTGGGACTAGTGAGCTTAGTAGTCGTATCTGGATTTGATCGGTGAGCTTGAACTATATGTTCAAGAATAGTCGGTACCGCATGTGTGGAGTCTCATTGCATAACGTATGTAAGGCGTATAATATGAATGGATGTATTCCAATATTATACGTGTGGTTGTGTTGACATTGAGTATGAGTATGATTGAGTTGATATTGCCGTTGCTGAATGTGTAATCTGATTTGGGTGATGAAATGTGTTATTTACTTAACATGACATGATAATTTATAATGCTTATTATATCGATTGAGGAACTCACCCTTACAACTATTTTTCAGGTAACGAGCAATGAGTTGAGTAGAAGCTAATGCTTGGAGTCTAGTGTAGTCTCCTTAGTGGGTCGTGCTCTGATAGATGTAACATCGGGATGGGATGTTTTAACTTGTTTTAAATGTTTTATTGTTGGTTATGAACCATTTTACATGTAATGTTTTACATGATTGATGAGATTTCTATCCGCTGCGTTTTATGCAAATGCTTGTGTTTTGAATCAATAAAGAGCATGACCGTTATATTGGTGAATGGTGTACAGTGTTTGTGTGTGACACCCTTAACTGCATAATTACTCTGAGTTTTATATGTTGTTTTAATTAAATAATTGGGGTATTTTAGAAGGGTGTTACAATCCTCACTCATGGCCTTCCCGTAAACGGTAGCTTGAGCGATGAGGAACTCAGAAGGAAGACCCTGAATTCCACCTTTGGTAGTCATGTGAGCTTTAATCAGGGATTCATCTATGTGCAACAAGTCTGCAATCTCTCGAGAAGTCGAAATACTCTCTAAGCCACTGAACGGCACCTGATCCAGAATAGGAATACCCACAAGATGAGCATATTCCTCGAGCGTAGGCAACAGCTGGAAGTCCGGAAAAGAGAAGCAGTGATACAGAGGATCATAGAACTGCGCCAAAGTACTCATCAACCCCTCATCAACCTGAGTAGTCAACAGAGGTAGAAGCTTCCCATAGCGAGCTTTGAAACCCAAGGAATCTAATACATAGGATGTCAGATTCCTTAACTCTTTCACATCGGGCTGTCTAAAGCTGTACTTCTTTGTATGCCTTTTTGGTCTTTCCATGTCTGAAAATTTTGCAAATAAACCCTTTAAGTTCCTTGAAAATTTTCTGATTTTTCTGATGACATGAATGCAGATGAATGCATGAATGTATGAATGCAACAATCACACTCAAGGATCAAGCAAAACACACCAGACAAAGGTCATGGGAAAGCTCATAGTATCCTTAATATCAATCATCCATTTTGGTGGATTATGGTTTTCACCTTATCGACACCCAAGTTCCATTGATATTAACGGTACATGAACCGACTCATTCATCCTTAATATCAATCATCCATTTTGGTGGATCATGGTTTACACCTCATCGACATAAATCACGGGTTTGTTGAGAGTCACGAGCATAGAGTCTCGGTTAAGGACCACCCAAAGGGAATGTACTAGGGTTTAAACATGCCGAACATGTTCTACCAGAGGTTCCCATAGTCATCATCCCATCTTTCGAATATTATTGGAGGAACGAATACTCGTATTCAAAAAAATTCTCAAGAGAGACTCTTATGAGTGTAGTATCGCGTCACAATCGCATCAGATCTTACATCTGAACGACCTCCGCACTACGTCCTAAAATAGGCCAAGATGGGCTTGGTAAACTAAGGTCCTTGGCTTCTAAGGCACATGATTGAAAGAATAATGCCTAACCACAAATGACTTGTGTGACATTATTAATCCAACATGACCTCCACCAAGTGAATGGACTCGAAAGTCAACTTGCTAAGGAATACTCCACACAAGTTGACAAGACTATGCCATTCTCCTATCCTAAGGTGCACTCGAGTTCGGGTATAGAACTCATCTCACAGAGATCACCAAGCAAACAGCAATTGTATATCAAGCAATTCAATCATTACAATCAATACAGTAATCCCAAATTGTACAAAAAAATATGTCATATAACAAATAAACAATATCACACAACAAGGGTGAAAAGTAGGCAATACCACCAAGGATAGATATGTTCCCCAGCAGAGTCGCCACTTTTCTATAGCGGTGTATTCATCACTTTATGATTTATTGATTAAACCAAAAGCAAAGCATACAAAGAATCGAGTCGCCACCGCACTTTTATTTATCCAAAGGAATGGCTAAAAAGCGAACAAAAGCCTAAGAAGTTTTACACATAGAAAACTAATGAAAAGATCAGAGATCGGGGTAAGGGGTAAATTACGCAATGGGAAGGTGTTAGGCACCCAAAACGTCCTAGGTACTCCTAGGGAGCCCTTTTCACACTTGTTGTACGAAATGTTGTTTGTTTATGAAAATATTTATTGTGCAAACATGGATTGAAGGGATGAGAAAAAAAAATATACAAGTTATTATTTTTGTGTTTGGATGGATAACCATTGCCTACGTACCCTTACAGGATCAAAACCTCGTAGTTCGGCTAAAAGATTTCCAAAATATGAGTGGGTTGATTTTAAAACAAAAGCCCTAAGGTCTTTCGTTATCCACGGGAGAAAACTCAACCTTATACAAACAACAAGTCCCCCATGTGAGAAAAGCTTCAACTTGCTAGTGAGGGCTTAACCCTATAATAAGCAAGGAAGTCTTACAATTCAATCACTAAGGACAAAAGGTGAGATTAACATCAACCAACTAGGATAAATCAAACCTATGGCTAATGTATGAAAGCCTATCAAGAAAGTGGACTTGAGCCACAAAACAATTGAATGAGTGAAATTAACCAATTAGGATTATTCACAAAAGTGGTCAAAGTATGATTAGAATTCAATTCAAAAGAAGTATTATGAAAATGAAGTTTGAAAAATCAGAGGCTTAAGGCCTGGGTTTCTAATTTGAACTCATGTCAAAATATTTGCACAATAGTTTTTCAAGTTTGGGTTAGCATGCAAATGGAGGTTTAAAGAAACAAAAGGTGGAAGGGTGAGGGATGTAAAACTTCTTAGACGTTCACCTCTTGAGATCATATGTAGATGATCCAAGTGATTCCTTTGGAATAGGCAATGAGCAATAACAAATAAACAAAGCAAAAGGATACCGGATGCCAATCAATGGACTTACACTAATCTCACAAAACCAACATGGATACCGGATACCAATCAATGGATTTACACCAATCTCCTAAAGTAAAACCAAACAGGGATACCAGATGCCAATTAATGGACTTATACCAATCTCCAAAAGCAAAACCAAACATGGATACCAGATGCCAATCAATGGACTTATTCCAATCTCCAAAGAATGATCATAGGAAACAACTGCCAATAAATGGGCTTACAATTGACTCCTCACATACAACAAACAAAACAAATGCAATAAGCAAGAGGAAACAAGTTGCCAATAAATGGTCTTACACTCGACTCCAAGGAAATAGGATGCCAATCAATGGTCTTAGTCCCAACTCCTTCCAGATCATGGGAAACAACTGCCAATAAATGGACTTACAATTGACTCCTCAATGGACAAACAAAGATGTCACAAAGATATGAATAATGATCATGAAATTATGTACAATTAATGATGATAAATGCACAGAGGCACACATAAGCAAATATGCACAGATGAATCAAGTAAGCAGACAAACAAGTCAATTAGCACACACTATATACAATCAATTAGGCTCAAACAAGGTTAGGCTTTACAACCAACTGGAATGGGGTAATTTGAGCTCTTAACCCTAACATTGAGAGTTAGGGTGAAGCAGATGAAATGGAGATGAGGGGTATGCATCATAGCTCTTATCCCTGGCCTGGGAGAGCTTTTAACAATAGAAGGTGTGGGAGTTCAGAATGTAGGAACTCTTCTCCACAAGTGATTTGACTCTATAAGATCTTGGGTTAATATCCATAATGCATCAACACATGGTGTGAGCAAGGTGAATGACACACTGAATAGCAGGAGATGGACTACACATCTCTTTTATCTGCCAATTGCCTCATAAGAGGACTTTTCCTGCTTGGCACAAAAATTAAACAATCACAAGCATTGCCTCTTAAGGAGGACTTCAGACAGGTGCCTACCCACATAACAGGACAGGTCTTCCAGACTACATGAAGATTAGAGGTTATACCTAAGTTGTTAAGCAACCAAGCAAAAGCAAAGTTCAAAATGAACTTAAAGCAACTTATGTACCTGTGGAACATCAAACAAATCAGTACAATGCTCAGACAATCAAACAACAGTCAATAAGCAACAAACAATCCCAATGTACAAAATGTGTAAGCCAAAGGTCAAACTCAAATGAGTCAACATCAACCTACAAAACACACAAATATTATTAATTAAAGGCAAACATCAATGCTCAAATGATGAAGCATCAACAACTATGGAACTTGGATGTTCAACCTGAAATCAAAGCAAAAATGTAAGTCACCAACCACTAGGTCAAAGCCTAGGGTCAAAGATGGAGAAAAAATTTGAAACAGGAGCTGAAAATTAACATGAATCAACTTCAATCACATCTTGACACACTCCAAAAGACCTCACATCAATATCATTAACCAAAAGCATTTCATGATCAATTGAAGTTCAAGGCAATTTCAAAGCTCATATGTGATCAACCAGAATGAAAAATCTCAATTAAATCAGAAATGATTCAAATAATTCCAAGAAAATTCATGAGTAGTCAAGACATTCATACCATGCATCATACAAAAAATCAGGACAATTGGAAATTATTTGGCATGGCAAACTCATCATACAAGTTGGACAAGCAAAGGTGTGACACAAATTGTCACACCAACTTAACATGATCATAAAACAGAAATGATAAATGGTAAAAATACCAAATCAACACCAAAATGTCAAGCAATGTGTCTAGCTTCATCATGCAAAATTTCACATTCATTGGATAAGAAACAAGCATTTCACAAAGGTATAAGCATGGAAAGGTATCAACAGGACACATGATCAAATACCCTAGCACAAAACAAAATCCAACCAAGCACAATTTTGGAAAAAATGATCAAAAAATAATAGATAGAGCATGGAGCAAGTAGGAAAAAATTGGGATCAAATTCATGCATTTTTCTATTTTCTATGATTTTATGAAGTTGGAGAAAAAATAAAAAAAAACATGCGAAGCAAGCATATGAAATAAGGAGGGAAAGTGGAAAATATGAAAGCATTTTGAAATAATGGAATGGCCAGGAATCGAAGCCAGGGAACATTTGAAATGTTGGCGTGCTCAGTTTGAATGAAACGCCGCGTTTCATTAATACAGGTGGCAGTCAACGCGCGGTCAACACTCATGAGCCAATGGAATTGCTAGCGAAGCGCATACGTGGTCCAATCAGAATGGAGCCCTAGGCAAACACATGCAGCCACGGATTTCTGTTGCCAAAGAATCAAAAACCGTTGCCAAGGCAAGAACATCATCTTCTTCCTCGCGAAGAAGATGAACAGTAGCCTGTTCATGCAAGTTCAAAAATATTTTCTCCAGAAATCACAAACGAACACATCATCATATAGCATTTTCATCATAGATTACAAATCAATAAACAACTAAACCTAATTCCACATGTTAAGAGAGAATCGAGCACAAGAACATTCATACATGAAACTTTAATCAACCCTCACTAACTCAAAAGTGCATGGAATTTCATGATTCAAAGCTCAGAGTTACCAGCAAACCTAGATCTACAACAATATCACAATAATTTTGAGAATTAGAGAGATCGATTTGTAACCTCTTGAAGAGCAGCAACTGGAATTGGCTTGGTTCGAGGCTTGAAATGATCAGAAACTTCTCTATGATGCTTGTACAAATGATTGGAAGAAAGATTGAAGCTCAATTGTGCTTGCTTTCAACAGAATCTGAAATCACCATGGATATCCAAAGCTTCGAGCATGCTTCAATGTGGCTCCAATTCTCTTGATTCCACGTTCAATCTTGCTTAACAACACCTCAGGATCCAGAATCAAGCAATGGAATATGGTTTTGTATGAAGAAATTGCAAAAAAAATTGAGAGAAAAGTTTCAAGAATTTTTGGATCTAGATCTGAATTTTCATGTTAATGCCGAAAACAGTTAGGTTTTAGTTTATATATGCAATGCTAATCCTGTTCTAATCATGCTTAAGCCAAAGCTAAGTGTAATTAACCAAAAATGAGGTGTATGTGCAAATTGGTCTTTCACCCTTATGCATGGAGTGCATGAGTGAACAGTGCACGAAATCCCTTCATTTTCACTTAAAATCCCATTTTGGAATCAATGGCAATGGCAAAATGTTCAAATAATGCACCAAATTTGATTTTCATGATTTCCCTCCAAAAACCAATGAACTACCAAATGATCATGTGATGATAATTCATGTCATGTAATGCATGGTTTGGAAATTAGAGGTCAAGAGAAGAATAATGCAAAAAGAGCCACCCATTTTGGAGCTTTGGTTGAGAAGTTATGTCCATTTGAATCTTCAAGTACACTTTGCCATGTTTTGATCATATCTCCTTAACCACACATGAGAAATTGATGATTTTGGACCTTTTGGAAATGGTAGAGAAAGATCTACAACTTTCGTGTTCAACAAAATTTCATTTGAAGCTTTTTTGATGATGTAATTTGAAGTTGAAGTTGGGTTAAAACCTTTCCATTTTTGACAAATTCAAATTATAGGTCACTTTCTATTTTTGGAAAGTTTTGACCTGACTTTAAATTCTTCAATGTTGATGTTTGAAATGTCAAATGAGACTTGTTTGAACATGAATGAAGTATTTCTAATTACTTCCCACCTCCAAATCCACAGTTGAATTGGCAGTTGACTTTCTAGGTCTTCAGATGACCTGGCAATGTCCTGATGAGATTCAAGCCTCTACCACTTGGGATTTTGCTTCAAAATGATATCATAGCTCATATGAACTCTTGATAATGATTGTGGGGTCCAAATTATCAAGAATGGCCACCATCTACTGCTCAATGAATGCCTTTAGTTGCCTTGACCTATTATTGCTTCATCTGCAAGACAAAGGTTAGATGACATATTTTTTGTACTTTTGGTTAGTGGTAAAAAGAAAAGCAATGATATACAAATGCAAGGAATGCTTGGTGATCAAGAAATCACTCTCTAAGAGATAACCCACCCATAGGGAAGGAAGCAAGGTGCACAATGATCCTTGAGGCAATGCAATGATATGATATGATGCCATGAGGGATCTTAGGGACAAAATTGGGGTCTTACAATAGCGTGTTCAATTAACTCATCAATCATACACAGATTGACATTAAAAACGCAATCATATAATACATAACATTCATACTGAACATTCTGTATACAAATGCCATGACATCGGGTCTGACATCCTGGAAAAATCCTGCATAATTATATTTTAAACATCCAGCAGGTACAAGATATCTTATGTTAAGACATCACATGTGACAACTTGTGAACACTCTAGGTTTTACCAAAATTGCTGCCAACACTTAGAACCAACAAATTCCCCTTTTGCAAATTTTGGCTAAAACATATATCAGTCCATTTGTTCATAAGAGTAAACGCATATCAGCAGTTAAGCAGCAGCAGAAGCAAGCACAATTACTAGCTATTATAGCAACTAGTAATGCACACAATAAACACATGGGTACTTCTTCTCCCCCTAAGTCTGTTCACCTACAAACATCTCCTTCAATAACAACAACACCTATAACAATCAAAATTTCCTTCTGGCATCTCCTTCAACGTCAACAGCACCTGTAACAATCAGAATTTCCTTCTGACATCTCCTTCAACATCTGTAACATTCATAATCACATTTTGACATCTCCTTTAACATCACCTATACAACCACCTGTACAACACAGAACATTCTTCTGTTCAACATTAGTTGTCACCTGTCTAGCCTAGCTAGTTACTTCAGCACATAATAACTGCAACTCTCCACATCTCCACACATTAACTGCAGCTCTCCACATAATAACTTCTCCCCCTTTTTAGTCAAAATAGACCAAAGTGACCAATTAGACAAAATAAATGTCAATCAGTCCAACAGAGAATTTCACAAAGGATGTTATAACATATAAAATGTTAAACATAAATGCCAGGTGATACAAACCATAATTATACACAGTTGCAATAGCTGAGATAATCAGAAATCCAGGGAACTCATAAAGAGCCTAAATATTACATCACGGCATCAAAAAGGACTGCCAAAAATTACAAACATCAAACAGAAAAACAGCAAATCATCCAAGCATCCAAAACAACATCTAGAACACACATCATTAATAGGGGGAACATCAACACCACAACTTAGTCTGAGGAAGTAGCATCTTCTTCACCTTCAGATCCAGAACTGCCACTAGATTGATCTTGAGAATTAGACTTCTCACTTGAGGTATGGGCATCTGACTCCTTGGCTTCACCAACCTTATTCATCTCTTCTTGCTCCAAGCTACTAATGAGAACCTCTAAAGCCTCTTTCCTAGCCTTGTCCACCTTAATCCCAATTTCCAACTCCTTACAGGTTTCTTTTAATTGAGCAATCAGGCCACCTTGTGAGGCTGGCTCCTTCCTTGCAGATGTCATGACAATGTCATTGACATGATTGCCCTCAAATAACTTGTAATGAATTGACAATGGAGGCTTCCTTCTACTGGGAATATCACTTGTGTTTAGAATACCAGGTTTCTGGCTTAAAATAATTCCACAAATGATCGAGGGAAAGGCAATTGGCAGCTTCACTGCATTAGTGGAAGCATGTCTAACAATTTATTCAAACATGAACCTTCCATAATCAAAGTTGAGCCTGGTTCCAATAGCATATATAATCCTTCCAAGAGCATTAGATATAGTTGAGATGTGGTTTGTTGCCACCCAGTTGGTTGAACCTATCTTATGCAAGATAACATATTTTACAGTTAATTTGCCAGCTGATAGATGCTTTTTGCTTGTCCATTCCTTGACTTGGCCAACAGTGATTGTCCTACAGACTTCATTGTTTGTGGCTTCCAATTCAACATCTCCTTCAGTCCCTCTTCCTAGGAATTTATTGATTATAGTTGGGGAGAACCTTACACACCTTCCTCTGACAAACACCTTGCAAAATTCTTTGCTATTCTTGTCAGAAATATCCTCTGGGATATTCACCACAAACTCCTTCACTAAACCTTCAAAACATTGGGGTAATGCACTAACTGTTTTCAATAAACTTGCAGACTTGATCAACTCCATAACCTCCTACACTTCCATAGCCTCCTTCCCTAGTTCCCTCTCCACATCAACTCTCCTTTGTATCACAAATTTCCACTTGGCTGCACCATCTTCCAAATGAAAGGAAATGTTGTCCAAATACACAGTTGCAACCTTGGCAGGAGATTTTCTAACTGCTTGCTTTTTGGCAGGAGAGATGTCTGGGACATCGTCTTCGACATCATCTTCAGAGTCAGAACTTTCGCTAACCTTTATCTTCTTGACCTCTACTTTAATCCATGATTTAGAAGGACCTACAACAACAGCCTTCTTACTGGTTCTGGCTGTCAACATCTCAGCCACATACTTGCCTTTCTTGGTCTTCATTTTCTTTGCAACACTTGGTTTCAAGTGGTGAACCAAGGTGTCATCTTCCTCTTCTGAGCTCTCTTCCTCTAAATCAATCACCTTCTCAGCAGTTTCATGCTTCTTAGACTGAGAAGCACTTACAGGTTTCTTACTAGGCAAGGTTTTACCTAAAAAACATAGTCCCTCAGCAGCAATGTCTTTCTCTGACCTAGATGAATCATCATCTTTCTCATTTTGAGGTTCCACCTCAGGTGAGGGGTCCCTTCTAGACAGAGGAGTCGAAACTCCCTTGACCGAGTGTCCTTCATTTATGATCCTTGTTATCAGGTTCCTAATGGCACGATCTATATAATGCATGTCATCCTTAGGTGGAGGGTTGTCAAAGTTGTTACCTTGATTGTTTCCTGTTGTGGAAGATGGACCAGGGGCGTCGCCTGGGATTACAAAAAGAGGAATAACTTCCAAAACGTCTTCATCCAGAAACTCCATGGAGGGAGTCCTTGCTTTGTGAGTGGGTTTTGAACCAGAAGATGAGGGATGTTGTGACATTTTGTTGAACATTTGAGAAAAATTTTGTTGCCCTATCAGAGATGGTCTGAGCAATTTGATGAAGATGGAAGTGGTTGTGTTGAGGTAGCGTGTGAAAATGGTATAGATGGTAGTTCCAATACTAGGTAATGATTTACCATAAATGGGGCACTTTATTTTTAGTGGGCAGACAATATTTTTATTACCTTTTCCACTCCACTTTACTTGCTATAAATTCTCATGAATACAAATCCCCAATTTCCCTCTTAAACATTCAAACTAGTTAGCATCCAAAGCTTTTGTAAATATGTCAGCTAATTGTATTTCAGTAGTAACATGCTCCAGTGCTATGATCTTCTCTTCCACAAGTTCCCTAATGAAGTGATGACGAATATCAATGTGCTTTGTCCTGCTGTGCTGAATAGGATCTTTAGAAATATTTATAGCACTCAGGTTGTCACAGTACAATGTCATGACATCTTGTGTGACATTATATTCAGTCAACATTTGTTTCATCCAAACCAGTTGAGAACAACTACTCCCAGCTGCTATGTATTCAGCTTCAGCAGTGGATAGGGACACACAATTTTGTTTCTTGCTAAACCATGATATCAAATTGTTCCACAAGAAGAAACATCCTCCTGATATGCTTTTCCTATCATCAACACTTCCAGCCCAGTCAGCATCACAATAACCAGTCAGCATAGATCCAGATACATGAGTATATAACATCCCATAGTCATTGGTGCCATTGACATATTTTAGTATTCTCTTTACTTGGTTTATGTGACTGACTTTTGGTTCAGCTTGATATCTAGCACAAACACCTACAGCAAAGGCAATGTCAGGTCTACTTGTTGTGAGATATAGCAGACCTCCTATCATGCTTCTGTAAAAACTTTGATCTACACTAACACCACTTTCATCTTTAGAGACTTTCAAATGTGTAGGAGCAGGTGTCCTTTTATGACTTGCATTCTCCATGCCAAACTTCTTAACAATGTTCTTGTCATATTTGCTTTGAGATAGAAAGATAGAATCTTCCATCTGTTTGACTTGTAGCCCAAGAAAGTAGGTTAGCTCTCCAACAAGACTCATCTCAAACTCATACTGCATTTGTCTAACAAAATGTTCGACCATCTGATCTGACATCCCACCAAACACAATATCATCTACATATATTTGTGGCACCATACGTTTTCCTCCTTCGTTCTTCACAAATAGGGTCTTGTCAATACCTCATTTCCTGTATCCATTGTTAGTGAGGAACACAGTGAGTCTCTCATACCAAGCCCTAGGAGCTTGCTTCAAAGCATAGAGGGCTTTCTTCAATCTGTACACATGCTTTAGAAGATTTGGATCTGTGAATCCTTTAGGCTGTTCAACATATACTTCCACATTTAAGTAACCATTCAAGAAGGCACTTTTTACATCCATTTGGAACAGTTTGAATTTCAGAATACATGCCACTCCAAGCAATAATCTAATGGACTCAAGGAGAGCTACAGGAGCAAATGTTTCATCAAAATCCACTCCTTCAACCTGAGTATATCCTTGTGCTACTAATCTTGCTTTGTTTTTAGTAACCACCCCTTGTTCATCAGATTTATTCTTATACACCCACTTTGTACCTATGACATTTACTCCTTCAGGTCTAGGAACCAGTTCCCATACTTCATTCCTTTTGAATTGACCTAACTCCTTCTGCATGGCATTGATCCAGAACTCATCAGTCAAGGCTTCCTTGACATTCCTAGGCTCAATCTTGGACACAAAGCAGCCATGTGAGATCACTTCTCTTGATCTAGTTGTGACCCCTTTATTTGGATCTCCTATAATGAGATCTTTGGGATGATCCTTCTGAACTCTGATGGAGGGTCCCTTGTTGATTTTGTCATCTTCAGGTTCAGCTTGAGGAGGTTCACTCTCCTTATTTTTGTCTGAGAAATCAGCTAGGGGATCATTCAGAGATGTCTCAACATCGTCTGTGACATTAGTTTGTTGGTCATCAACCACAATATTAATAGATTCCATCATTACTTTAGTTCTGGAATTAAAGACTCTATATGCTCTGCTATTTGTTAATTAGCCCAGAAATATTCCTTCATTAGTTTTGGGATCCATCTTCCTTCTTTGTTCACGATCAATCAAGATATAACATTTACTACCAAACACATGGAAGTATTTGACTGTAGGTCTTCTTCCTTTCCAGACTTCATATAAAGTTGTAGGAGTCCCTTTCTTCAAGGCCACTCTGTTGTGAACATAGTGGGCTGTGTTCATGGCTTCAGCCCAAAAATGGTAGGGCAATTTCTTAGCATGAATCATAGCTCTGGCTGATTCTTGAAGGGTTCTATTTTTCCTTTCCACCACACCATTTTGCTGGGGAGTAATGGGAGATGAGAACTCATGATGAATTCCTTCTGAAGAACAGAATTCAGCAAACTTGCTGTTCTCAAATTCCTTCCCATGATCACTTCTAATTTTGATAACAGGACTTTCCTTTTCTCTTTGAAGTTTTGGACAAAGCTCTTTGAAGAATTCAAACACATCAGATTTTTCTCTTATAAAATTGATCCAGGTGTATCTGGAGAAGTCATCCACCACTACATAAGCATACTTCTTCCCACCAAGGCTTTCCACCTGCATGGGTCCCATCAAATCCATATGGAGGAGTTCCAGAACTTTTGAAGTGGTGTCATGTTTGAGCTTCTGGTGTGGCATCCTTGTCTGTTTTCCAATCTAACATTCCCCACAGACTTTTCCTTCATCAATCTTCAAGTTAGGAATTCCTCTAACAGCTTCAACAGATATAATCCTCTTCATACCTTTAAGATGCAGATGGCCCAATCTTTGATACCATATCTTCACTTCTTCTTCTTTGGCTAAAGTACACATTGAAGAGTAACCAGTTTCTTGAGAACTCCACATGTAACAGTTATCTTTAGACCTGACTCCTTTCATGATCACTTCATTTTCTTTGTTAGTAATCGGACATTCAGTTTTGGTGAAGTTTACATTTAAACCTTGGTCACACAGCTGACTGATGCTTATTAGATTTGCAGTCAATCCCTTAACAAGTAGGACATTGTCAAGGTCAGGAACTCCAGGGCAATCAAGCTTACCAATCCCCTTGATTTCACCCTTTGCTCCATCACCAAAGGTTACATAGCTTGTGGCATGAGGATGAAGACCAGTTAGCAGGTTTTTGTATCCAGTCATGTGTCTGGAGCACCCACTGTCAAAATACCAATCTTCTTTGGCTGAACCTCTGAAGGATGTGTGAGCTATTAGACTTGTAACATTAGTCTTAGGAACCCATTGCTTTTTGTTGACAGGCCTGTGATGTTTGGGTCTAGGTTGATGATGAGCAGGACTAGGATAGCCATACAACTTATAGCAGAATGGTTTTATGTGGCCAAATTTTCCACAGTAATGGCATCTCCATCTTTGATGTTTCCCTTTCTGATGTCTTCCTTTATGATGTTGTGACATATGATGTGACATCTCTGGTTTGCTCCCAGTGTGACTGCACTTAGGTTTGGACTTTGGTTTGCTACCAGAGTGGCTGCACTCAGGCTTAGATTCATTGAACCCAATGCCAGACTTGTCTCCTGTTATTTGTCCAGTCTGGAGAATTTTGTCTAAGGTGTCAGATCCATTATTTAGAATTCTTACATACTTGCTCATCTCATCCAGTTTAGAATTCAAGAATACAACTTAAGTCTTCAACTTGGAGATGGTTTCCACATGTCCTGCCTTCTCATTCTCCATCTGTGCTATCACTTTCTTCTGGATTTCAACTTGTCTACACACTTCTGCACTTCTGTGACACAACTCTTTGTAGGTAGTGGCCAACTCTTCAAATGTTACTTCATCGTCACTTGAATCTTCATCAGAACCCCATCTTCTAGTCAAGGCAGTCACAAGATTTACAGACTCTTCTATTTCACTTTCATCAGACCAAGTGGCAACAATACTCCTCTTCTGTTTCTTAAGGTAGGTCTCACATTCAGTTCTAATGTATCCATACCTATCACATTCATGGCACTGAACTCCTTTTCCTTCTTTGGGCTTTTCATCTGACCTAGAGTGATGCCTTTCAGTCTAAAGAATGCTAGTGCAACTTACCAAAGAGCAATGACTACTCTTTTTCATGATATGATGCATAAAGAGATTGAAGTATATGTCGATGACATGATTGCTAAATCAATTGATGAAGAGGAACATGTTGAGCATTTGTTGAAGTTATTCCAGCGTTTAAGGAAATATAAACTCCACTTGAATCCCAATAAGTGTACTTTTGGTGTTCGTTCTGGTAAGTTGTTGGGCTTTATTATCAGCGAGAAAGGTATTGAAGTTGACCTTACCAAGGTCAAAGCAATACGAGAGATGCCTGCACCCAAAACCGAGAAGCAAGTCAGAGGTTTTCTCGGCCGCTTGAATTATATCTCCAGATTCATTTCACACATGAATGCCACATGTGTGCCTATATCCAAGCTCCTTCGGAAAGATCAGTCTTGTGATTGGATCGAAGACTGCCAGAAAGCATTTGATAGTATCAAGGAATATTTGCTTGAACCTCCAATTTTGTCTCCACCTGTTGAAGGAAGACCGTTGATCATGTATTTGACTGTGCTTGATGAGAGTATGTGTTATGTTCTTGGTCAGCAATATGAGACTGGAAAGAAAGAATTTGCAATTTACTACCTCAGTAAGAAGTTCACCGATTGTGAGACTCGGTATTCTATGCTTGAGAAGACTTGTTGCGCATTGGCTTGGGCTACTAAGCGCCTACGCCAGTATATGTTGAATCATACCACTTGGTTGATATCCAAAATGGATCTGATCAAGTATATATTTGAGAAGCCTGTTTTAACTGGGAGGATTGCCCGTTGGCAGATGTTGTTATCAGAGTATGATATCGAATACCAATCTCAGAAAGCATATCTTGGCTGACCATTTGGCTCACCAACCGATTGAAGATTACCAGTCAGTGCAGTATGACTTTCTTGATGAAGAGATTTTGTACTTGAAAATGAAAGATTGTGATGAACCATTGCTTGAAGAAGGGCCAGAACTTGGTTCCCGTTGGGGCATGGTATTTGATGGAGCTGTTAATCAATATGAAAATTGCATTGGGGCAATGATTATTACTCCTCAAGGCACGCATCTCCCATTTACAGCTAGACTGACTTTCAAGTGTACAAACAACATGGCAGAATATGAAGCTTGCATTATGGGGCTTGAAGAGGCCATGAATCTCAGAATCAAGTATTTAGATGTCTTCGAAGATTCTGCTTTGGTTGTGAATCAGATCAAAGGTGATTGGGAGACAAATCAACCTGGTTTGGTACTGTATAGAGATTATGCGAGGAGGATTTCGACTTTCTTTACAAAGGTTGAGTTCCATCATATTCCTCGAGATGAGAACTGGATGGTAGATGCTCTTGCAACGTTGGTGTCAATGATTGTAGTGAAGTATTAGAATGAGGTTCCCAATTTGTCGGTGATGTGTCTTGATAGACCAGCTCATGTGTTCGCTGTTGAAGAAGTCAGAGACGAGAAGCCGTGGTATTATGACATCAAATGTTTCCTCCAAAGTCAAATTTACCCGCCTGGGGAATCCTTGAAAGATAAGAAGAGTTTGAGAAAATTAGCCGGTAATTTCTACTTGAATGGTGATATACTGTACAAGAGAAACTTCGACATGGTTTTGCTCAGATGCGTGGATAGACACGAAGCAGACCTGTTGATGACTGAAGTGCATGAAGGTTCCTTTGGTACTCATTCCAATGGACATGCAATGGCAAAGAAGATGTTGCGAGCAGGTTACTATTGGCTGACAATGGAATCTGACTGTTGCAAGTTTGTGAAGAAATGCCACAAGTGTCAAATATATGCTGATAAGATTCATGTTCCTATGACACTATTGAATGTTATTTCTTCCACGTGGCCCTTCTCCATGTGGCGAATTGATATGATTAGGATGATTGAGCCCAAAGCTTCGAATGGACATCGTTTCATTTTAGTGGCAATTGACTACTTCACAAAATAGGTTGAAGCGGCATCGTATGCAAATGTAACCAAGCAAGTTGTTGTAAGGTTTATCAAGAATCAGATCATATGTCGTTATGGTGTGCCAAGCAAGATTATTACTGATAATGGATCGAACTTGAATAATAATATGGTGGAAGCTCTTTGCAAAGACTTCAAGATTGCACACCATAATTCTTCTCCCTACAAACCCAAGATGAATGGGGTTGTTGAAGTTGCAAATAAGAATATCAAGAAGATCATCCAGAAGATGATTGTCACATATGAGGATTGGCATTAGATGCTCTTGTTTTCTTTGCATGGTTATCGAACATCTATCCGCACTTCAACAGGGGCAACCCCTTTCTCTCTTGTATATGGTATGGAAGTAGTGCTCCCCGTAGAGGTTGAGATTCCTTCATTGCGTGTGCTCATGGAAGCCAAGTTGACTGAGGCTTAATGGTGTCAGACCAGGTTTGAACAGTTGAATTTAACTGAAGAGAAGAGATTGACTGCCATGTGTCATGGTCAGTTATATCAGCAAAGAATGAAGAAAGCTTTTGATAAGAAGGTCAGACCTTGTGTGTTCAGAGAAGGTGACCTTGTGCTCAAGAAGATCCTGTCGTTCAAACCATATTCTATGGGAAAATGGACTCCTAATTATGAAGACCCATATGTTGTTAAGAGAGCCTTTTCAGGCGGCGCTTTGATTCTTACAACTATGGATGGTGAAGAGTTCACTCGTCCTGTGAACGTAGATGTAGTCAAGAAACACTTCGCCTAAAAAAAGAAAACAAAACAGCTCACTAAGTTGAAAATCCAAAAGGGCGGCTTAGGAAAAAAAGAGCGTCTCGATGGATTCAAAACCTGAAAGGGCGATCCAGGAAAAAAACAGAAAGAATTTCCCGATAAGTTGAGTACCCCGCCTTGGGGCAACTTATGCAAAAATCAGGGATCATGGCAAGTAATTGCAGTCTGCTGATCAACCAGTATCGAAAAGACCTTAGTTGAGAACAAGGGTTGATGTCGATTCATCATCCCAGTAGTGGTCAAGAGCACAGTGGATATCAAGAATTGGTAGAAGGATTAAGGATCATTTGTATTCAATGTAACCCTTTTCCATGTAAATTACCATTTTCAACTTTGTAAAAATCTATGGAGTCTTGTCATTTACAGACTACCATCCCATTAAATAAAGTTGAGCTTTTGTCCAATTGTTTCTACTCTTATTTAGTTCAGCCAATAGTTTAAATATTATTATGATCATTTTGGAAATTTAAATTTTTTTAATCAAAATCATTTTTTTCTTAAAACATATAAAAACAAGAAATTTTTCAAAGCAATTAAAAGGAAGTATCAATAGTACTTCAAAGAGCAGCAAGTCCTTAAGTGCTAAGCATCAGAGGTTCCCCAAGCAGTTAACCCTTCGGGTATCCCTAGTTGTTTGTGTTGATCTGGTTCCCCTACAGAGTGTTTGTTCCTTAGCAGAGTTCCGATTCTTTTCCCCAGCTGAGTTGGTTGATTCAGTACCTTGCAGCGTGTTATTTCCCCGACAGAGTTTTTGTGTTCCCAACGGAGTTCGTGTTTCTTCAGTAGGGTTGATCTTCAGCAGAGTAAGATGTTCTTCCCCAGTAGATCGCGTTGGTTTCTCCACCAGTGATCACCTGACTCCCAGTCAGAGTTTCCTCCTAGTTTCTGAGTAGCTATTGTGTGTTTATCCTCTGCATGGTTGTCTCCCATTTGATATGGTGATTGACCTAAAATTCCCTGTAGACTCGATAATGATTCCTCTCCTCAGCAGATCTCCTCCCTCGGCTAGATTTAAGCCTTTGGGATGTTGATTTCTCTGTTCTCCAGCAGTTGTCTCCCTCTTTTTGTGGATTGACCGAGGATTGTTTCGATGATTCAAATTCTTTGTGACACCTTTGTATCCTTTGTGATCGTTTTGTCAGCATAATCATCATATATATACATATACATATACATTCATATAATTTCATAATTGCATATTTGCATCATCATATCTGATTAACTTGTTGGTTTGAGATTCTCATTCTTTGTTATGGCGGTACTTTATCCCCATATGAACCTCGATGTCTGTCCTTCCTCAATTATAGAGTGCCAGCCCCTTAGACAGAAAGACTTTAACCTTTCTCCTCTTCCCCACTGAGTTGTTTCCTCGTGGATGATTATTACTTCAGTTTCCTCCCCAGTTGTTTATCTAGATGGAACCACTCCCCTTGAGTTATATCCTCATTGGGTTGAATCTTGATTGACCGTTTATTTCTAGATCTTACCTAGATAGAGGCCCTTGGTCCTCTAAGAGTTTGTTACCTAGTAACTAGTAATATTCTTCTTAGTTGGCAGTTTGTTACTTCTTGCCCAATACCCGACAAAATTATCCCAGTTTTCCCAGCAGTGGGATCCCTAGTAGATCCATTTGTTTCTGATTCCCCAGGAAGTATATCCTGGATATGTTCATCCTAACCGGTGACAGATATCTTTCTTTCCCCTGCCTGAGTCTATCTTTGATATGTTCATCCTAACCGATGACGGATATTCTCATCCTTGGTATTCTACCCAGTAAAAAGGTAGTTGTAATCCCTATTTTGTTCCCCAGAGAGTTAATCCTTGATATGTTCATTCTAACCGATGACGGGTTTCCTCCTCTTTGTGGTATTCTATCCAGTAACCAGTAGTTGTAAACCCTACTTTCTCCTGTAGAGCCTATCCTTGATATGTTCATCCTAACCAGTGACAGATTTTCTCTTCGATGGTATTCTATCCAATAACTGATAGATGTAATTCCTATTTTCTCCCCTCACAGAGTCTATCCTTGATATGTTCATCTTAACCGGTGACAGATTTTCTCTTTGATGGTTTCTATTCAGCATTCGATAGATGTAATTCCTACTTGTTTCAGTTGGTATATCCTTGATATGTTCATCCTAACCGATGACGGGTATCCTCCTTGACAGTCTCAAGAAAGTTTATCCTTGATATGTTCATCTAAACCGATGACAGATTTTCTTCCCTGTTGAGTCTATCCTTGATATGTCCATCCTAACCAATGACGGATATTCTCACCTTTGGTCTTATGCCCAGTAACTGGTAGTTGTAAATCCTATTTTCTGCAGTTTTCCCCAGCAAGGCTATTCTTACCTAGTAACCGATAATGAATACTATCTCCTGGCGATTCTCAGCGAGTCATCCTTGATATGTTCATCCTAACCGATGACGGATGTCCTCTCTGTCAGATCTTTATTATCTTCTCACCCAGTAACAGGTAGTAGATAATAGATTTCTTCTCCTCCTGTGTTGAAGTTTACTTCTTCCCTAGTCGAGTTGAGTGCATGTTTCCTTAGTGAAATCGCTTTTCCTGCATGATTCAAGTACTTCAGTTTTATCCTGACTTACTCGTATTCCCTGCAGATGTTGTTGTTCCCCGATTGAGTCTTTTCCATTTTTGTATGGAATTCCTCGAGTCCCCCGGCATTTTTAAGTCGTAGCCTGGCCTACACATAACTCCTTTATCCCCCAGAGTCTCTGTCTCCCTAGTGAGTTTTCCTTACGGGATACATTATACTCTTGTGGACTTTCGGTCTCTCTGATTTCTTTTCCTTTGTGGCAATATTTCCCCGCATGGCATTAACTTTTGCATTCATATCATTTGCATCATGAGGTCTCTCAGGGACCAAAATTTGTTTCTATGTTGTTATTTAAGCCCATTCTACTAGTTTTGCTTGGAAAATCATTTTCTATGTTGAAACATTATAGGTCATTTTGTCTAAACCCTAATTTGAAAGTCAACTTCCCAAGACCATAACTTGCTCAATTTTTATGAGATGAAAGATTTCCAAGTTTCAAAATAAAATTCAAGATGTATACTTCAACTTTGATGTTTGGAGTTAAGGCAAAATCAACTTTAATGAGCATGTGATATGAGGAAACATTATAGGTCATTTTTACCTATACCATTGAACAAGTGATTTTTCCAAACTTCAAAAATGCATAACTCTATCATTCTAAATCCAAATGACATGAAATTGGTGACCCTTTTTAAGGTCTTTGAAAGATATACAACTTTGTTGAAGGCACTTTACTCATTTGAATCTCACATAAAAAGTTAAGCAAGGTGGAATATTGAAGTATATAGCTTGACACTTAGTAAATTTTTCAACATGTTGAAATTTCCAAACTTCCACCTCAAAATTCTCCATGTTCCAAGCTCCAAATGAAAAAGTGTTGAAAATAAAACTTGTTCTCCTTGATCCAAGCTTTCCAAAGAACCCAAGTTCATGCATTTTGGATGAAGACTGTTAGGTCTGCGCATGGCTTTAATAGGCCTGCATCATTGGAACAAATCAAATGTACAAACTTCAGTTCACATTTCCTTGCCATTCAAGCTTCATTCAGACTTCAACATGAATCATTTTGGACCTTAATGCATTGCATCATGGGCCTGTACATGCCCATGCACTCGTGCCATTCACATTGCCAATTTTGGACAGATTTTGAAGTGTGCAAATATCATTCCCTTTGGCTATAAATAGAAGGCTTATGAGCTCATTTGAAACACACCTTACGCGGCAGCTTTGCTCCCCAATTCAAACCCTCTCATTCTAAAGGAAAACCTAAGAAATTTCATATTGAAATTGGAGTTTGAATCTCAACTATTGGAGATTCAAGAACTCCAGGACCCACAGCCTTGCGACCTCTCCAATCACTTCCTACTAGCTTCTCAAGTGTGATCAGATCGTGTTTGAAGCAAGCAACATCAAGTTCTGCATAAAATTGAAGGTAATTTTCAGAAAACTTCATCTCTTCGATTCTCACTCAATTCTACTCAATTCTCTTGGATCTTTGGTTGTCTGAAGTCCTACCAATGTAGCAATAAGATTGAGTTGCTTAGAGGTCAAATCGAAGCAACTCAGTTGACACACCTCAAAATTCAACTCCTCATATCTTTTTATATATTTGGATTTAGTTGAAATTGAGGTCAGATTCGTGCTCAACGCCATTTTTTCTTTCAGATCATGTCCTCCTTTTTTATTTTAGCGATGGTTGAGGGTGGACCAGTCCGGTAAGGTCCACCGGAGAAGAAGATCGGAGTTACAGCTCTGACGGTGCGTTGGCACGTCTCCCAGCCATAGGATCCATCCAATTTGTTTTAATCCTGAGCGCTCATTGTGATTACCATCCCTGCAGTGCGCTGACTCGTGTGTTTGATGGAACGCGCGTTTCAGACCACTTGATTTGCCACCTCAATTATTGAGGGAGATCAAGTGGCTCACGTTTTTTGATATTTTCTGATTTTCTTTTATTCCTTTTATTTTCATTAATTCATATTAATTTTAATATTGATCCAAAAAATATGAGAGTTTCACCAAAAAATTTCAAATAATTTCCTCTTTCATATTTTGAATTAAAATTATTTTTTGGATCATTATTAATATTTTTCTTGATTTAATTGACTTTGTGTTTGTTTTTAATTGTTCAAAAATACTTTTAAGTCTTTAAAAATTCTGAAATTTTTTCTCCAAGGTCCTTTGACCTTGTTTGACCTATGACAAATCTCATGGCCAATCCTTTAGTGTTTTGATGAGGTTTTAGGAATTTGACAAACCATATTTAATTTAATTGTATTATTTTAGTCTTTTTAATTTGAATAAATGCCAATTAACTGTGTTGACCAGTTGTGATGACTTATTTGAGTTTGACTCTTGTTGTTGGGCCTTGGTCAAGGTTGATTTGACTTTGTCACGTTAATATCATTGGATTTAGGGGATTGATGGAATGTACATTCCATCTCCCAAAATGAATGGATGATATTAATTTGGTAAAAGTCCTCCTTTGACCAATTTGAGTTTTGATCCATTCCCCTCCCTCTTCATCTCATTCCCATTCTTTATGCATTCATCTCATTTGGCATATGATATCTCAAAGTCCTAAGGCTAGTTGATTGAAAAATCAACATAAGTATGGATGAGATTAGGCCACCTCTTTTGCATATTCTTTTTGTGTGTGGTATGTTTCATGAGCATAGTCCATTATAATATGTCTCTAACATGCATTAACATCAAAATTCTATTGCCCGACCTCAAATAGTTGTGACTTCTACATAAGTACAATTACAATTGCTTAACATAGCGCTAAATTTGTGACACAAAAAGGCATAGCATTCTAGTTAGTGAGATTGTAAGTCTCCCCTCTTTCATGGTATTGCGTGGAAACTTGGCCTTTTTTCCTTCCTTTTGGAAGATGTCTTGGTTCAAGGATCCATGCTTGTGATAAGTGGGTTGAGTGTTCTCCAAATAATAACTAAAAAACAAAAAGCAAAAGCAAAACAATACTAACTTCTAACTCATTAACAACTAACTTTTAATTTCAAGCCATTTACTTTAATGTCATTTAATTTTAGTCTTTATTCATTTGCCATTATTCATACCATTCTAATTGTTTATGTTAATGTAATTTTCACTTTGTCCACTTGGACCATATTATGTGATATATTTCATTTTGTGGATACTTTGTTTGTTTGTGTGGTCTTTGACCATTAATGTACATAATAACAACAAAAACCCTAAAAAGCATTTGTGTAGACTGTTGACTTGATCTTAGGCAAATGGACTTAAATTTTGGCAACATTCCTATGCTAAAGGACTTGGCCAATGCCAACTTTCAGGTAACCAAGTGCTTGTGATTTGAAACTTCATCTGATACATCATTGGAGATCCATTTGATTTCATCTGCAACATGATCATTATGAAGTTGTTATTTTAAACTTGTGACTTGTTAATTCATTTGTTACATAGGCTATCTTGAAGAAGATCATGGAGTGGCTAAGCTTGGATGTGGATATCTTTATTTGATGCCTTGCTCTTCAAGATTTATATAATTGTGCATTTGTGTGTTTCTTGATTCTAAATGTCCAAGGGAATTTGGGTTTCTATTGACATTCTTATCTAGTGAATTGCTACCCATTGGTCAGATCTTTTTAACCCTTAACTTTTATATTTGTGCATAGGATTATGTAACACCCCAAAATTTGCCCTCCTCATTCATGCATTCATTTAGCATTTCATATTGCATTTCATCATGTCAATCAGAATTAGATCCAAGAGAGAAAAAAAAACAACGAAAAAAAAAAACGAAAAAAAATAAAAAAAATAAAAAAAATAAAAAATAAAAAATAATAATAATAAAAAAATAAATAAAATATAATAGAAAAAACTTGGACTTGGACCTCTCTCATTTAAGCCCACAAAGCCATGAAAATCAGGTTATAAAAGAGGGAGATCAGACAGAAAAAGGAAGAGAAGCAAAAATACTCTGAGGTTTCCTTGAAACAAAACCCTTGACAAAATCTGGAGAGAAACCTGACAGAGAACTCAGAGCAACCCCTAGGCAGCTCTGAAAAATTCAATCTGACTCACACACTTTCATCTCATGCAAACCCTAACATTGCCTTGCAAACCCAGCCGTGCCATTTGATTTCAACCGGTCTCCCCCATCAGGTTTGCCTCATTCCCATGATTTTATGCTCTTAATTTGGATCATCTGAACGTATGAGGTATGATGGATGAATTTTATTATGTTTTTCCCCACGGGTTTAATTATGCATGAATGGGTGAAACCTATGCCTTGAATGTTTAATCACATGATTTCTGAAATGTATGCCACATGGTTTGAGGTTTCTGAAACCATGTTGTTATCCATGAAAAAAATGCTTATCGTGTTTCACTAACCCTTTTGTTGAGTTTTTGTGAGGACTCACAGACTCTTGCAGAGATGGTTTGCGTGGTTTTCCCACTTTATTTGTGGGGTATCCCCTGGAGGTTCATTCCGATTACCTGTACTGACTCACCTTTCTTTGATGGCATTAGCTTGGGAGATCCCTGGGTTTCTTACTCCTTTAATTGCTATTACTTCGGATCTTCATCCGTGTGGTACTTTTACCTCTTTTCCGCATTTTATCGCTTTCTTAGCTGGAAGACCTCGATAGGAGGCATTTGTTTTCTTTTGTTTATTTACTTATGAGCCCCTTGTTGGCACATTTACTTTATACATGTTTGTTTTGTATGTGTTCGTATCCCTGCAGGTAGCGCGGTTCCCTCGTCAAGGACTGCCTTTTTGCCCTTGAGCATCCCAAACCCTAAAACCCAAAGCAACACGTTAACTCCTTCTACTACAGGCGAGTAAGCCTCCAAAGGTCGAGCATCCGGTAGATTGCGTAGTGACGTCGTTCGTCCAAAACCCAATCCATAACCCCGTAGTTAGCCGAACTACGGCTTGCTCTGATTCTCAGGCCAGATGAGATACGTAGGCATAAGACGCGATGTCTTAGCGAGCACACATCCCCCCAACCCATAGGTCAGCCGAGCTACGAAGACTCTGATTCTCATATTCATATGAGATACGTATGCAGTGGATGCGACATCCGCGCGAGTCATTTTCATTTACCCCTTTTGTTTTTAGTAAATAACACATTAGATAAACCCACACCCTTTAGACAAGAACTACAAAAGTGGATCCCGTAGAGTACTACGGATGCGTAGGGGTGCTAATACCTTCCCTTCGCATAACCGACTCCCGAACCCAAGATTTGGTTGCGAGACCCCGTCTTGTCCTTTCCTTTTTCAGGTTTACTTCTAGCGTTTCCTTTCCCTCCTTTGGGATGAATAACGCACGGTGGCGACTCTTCTGTCATTTTCTTTCGCCGGTTGTTTTTTCGCGCGCTGTATTTTCAGGTTGCGACAGCTGGTCCATCTTCCCTAAGCGAGTCCCTCCTTGCTTGTGTGATTTCTTATTTATTGGGTGTTCATGCTTTTGTACCTTTATTTGCTTACCTGCTTGCATGCATCTGTTGTATCTGTTGGATCTGTTTGTTTGTTTGTTGGGATGGGGTGTTCTATGAGAGATAAGCCCATTACCCAGGCTTGAGTGTACACACAGGTTTTAGAGTGGATAATCATGAGGCTTGCGTGGCGTGTTGCTACGTTAAGTCGTTCGTGAAGAACCACACCCAGACGAGGTTTCTTTTGGATATATTATGTCTTACGGGTGTTCCATAACGGCAGGATGTTCCTCTAGAAATCGTCGACTCTGGTGACCATTTCCCGAGAACTCAGTCGAGGCCTCTCCTCCGAGACGTGATTATGTTAGCTCTGGTGGGCGCATTCTCGCTGCTCAATCCGAGGATCCCGAGACTGGGAACTTGCTATTAGGATGTCCTGTTGAAGGGAGTCAATGGAGGTCTTTTGTCCCGTAATAATACCAAACCTTCAGTGGTAAACGTATTATTCGCGACTGAAGGGCTGAAGCTGACGAACTTCTGTTCTTAGAACCTACCAGTGAGGGGCGGGCTAAATTCAGGAAACCTTAACCTCCAACCAACCCGGTTTTCTGGAGCAGAGTTTTGGTCTTGTATTATATTCCTCAGTGAATTTCTCTCCAGGCAGTGCAACCTGACAGATGTTCAAGCGGATCCATCAATTCTGATTGACATGCCTTTGCATTGCATAACATCATCTGCATATTTGCATCCAACATCTCATGCTTATTCATTTGCAGGGTATTCCCTTTCAAAACGGGGTGCCTTAAAACTGAACAAGCAGTGCATCGCATACCATGCATATTAACCCTTGTCTGTTTTGCAGGTGTCACCGCAGTGTCTAATGTTTGTTCCCTGTATCAGGCAGTTATTGGTCCCAAGTGAGTCCACAGGTACCCGACAAAGGAAAATCGTCCACAGCTAGCGATGGACCAAGTACAGAAAGAGCTGGCTGATATGCGTGAAAGGATGGATCAGTTCATGACATTGATGACTGGTATGGCAGAAGGCCAGGAAAAGCTGAGGGAATTGGTTGAGCAACCGAGGCCCGATCCGGAGGTGGAGATACCAAATGCTGAGGGAAACCCTGGTAACCCTGGGAACGCTGATAACCCTGTGAACACTGGTAACGCGGGTAACGCAAATGCTGATGGAAACCCGGATAATGTTGGCAACACAGGGAATGTTGGAAATGGTATTGGCGAAAGGTACAATGTGAATCAAGGAATTCGGATTAACGGGCGCCCCGTTACTGAAGATTATCAGTATGATCAATTTTCTTTGCACGACTAGGCCCTCGAGACCACTCGCCGTATGGATGAGCTTGCTGAGAAGCTCAAATCTTTGGAGTCTCAAAATTCCTTAGGCTTTGATGTCACAACTCTTGGTCTGGTTCAGGGAGTAAGGATTCCTCACAAGTTCAAACCCCCTACTTTTGAGAAATACAACGGGGCTTCTTGCCCACGCACTCATCTCCAATCTTATCTGGGAAGGTTGGGAGCTCACACGGAAGATGAAAAGCTGTGGATGTACTATTTTGAAGACAGTCTAACTGGAGCTTCTCGTGAATGGTATTCTCATTTGTCTCGTACTACCATCAAAAGCTGGAAAGACTTGGCAGAGGCTTTTGTCAAGCAATATCAATACAACTTGGACATGGCTCCAAATCGGACCTTGTTGCAAGGTATGTCTCAGACTGCCAAGGAAACCTTTAGAGAGTATGCTCAGCGTTGGAGACAGATTGCTGCGTCCGTCCAACCCCCTATGTTTGAAAGGGAGATGGCGGACATGTTCATGAACACTCTTCAAGGCAATTATATTGAGAGATTGGCTGCTTGCCCGTCAATCAGCTTTGCAGAGATAGTAATTGCTGGAGAAAGAATCGAGAGTCTGTTGAAGATAGGCCGAATTCAAGACAATAGTGCTTCCAACTCATCAGGTCCCAAGAGACCGTTTGCTGGTAACGGTCAGCGAAGAAAAGAAGGCGAGGCAAGCGTTGTGTATGCCGGCAGAGGCAGAGGTAGAGGACGCCCTAATTATTATCAAGATCAAGTGGCCGCAGTCACTATTCCAACACATGTTCCTCAACCGCAATATCATCCGCAACAACAACCCAGGTACAACAATCAACAACAAGGAGGTAATCCGGGTCAGCAGAGACACTATCAACAACGTCCAAGGCAGACGGACCGGGTCATCGAGCCAATCCCAATGCCTTATTCAGTATTACTTCCCAAGCTGATTTACATGAATCTGGTTACGTTGAGAACTCTGGCCCCACCAATCGATCCCAATAATTTTCCTAGAGGTTATGATGTCAACGCCATATGTGCTTTTCACTCCAACCCACCTGGCCATACTACAGATAATTGCAAGGCTCTCCAGTTAAAGGTACAAGATTTGAGAGATGCCCAGGCTATCAATTTTGCTCCAGTGCCTAATGTTATCCAGAACCCGATGCCGGCTCACGGCGGGCAGATGATTAATGTTGTTGATAGTGGGGAAACTTTGAATTTGGTTTTTGATGTGACTAAGGTGAAGACTTCGCTATCAGTGGTTAAAGACCGACTTCTGAAAGGACAGATTTTCCCGGGCTGTGGGGAAGAATGCAGAAATTGTCAAGCTGCCGAAAACGGATGTGACAGTTTGAGAAGGGGTATTCAACAACTGATAGATGAAGGTTATCTTCAGTTCGATCAGGCCCGTCCAGTGAAGAATGATGTATCGACGGTGACGTTTTATTTCACTTCTGAAGAAATATATGTTCCCGAGAGACTCGCTCCGACAACAATATATTTCCCAGAAAGTACAGAACCAGCAGCGGTGAACATCGAAAGTTCAGCACCAGTTGCAATGTACTCTGACAGCCCTCAACCGACTTTGGTTGGTCTGATCACCATCACAATACCAGGACCCGTTCCATATGAGAAAGACAGTGCTATCCCGTGGCACTATGGGGCTGATATCTACTGCCAGGGGCAGAGAGTTAACGAAGACGACATTGACATTGGTAGCTCCGCTGTAGACAATGTTGGAGGGGTTGGTGGCTTCACTCGCAGTGGACGCCTATTTGCACCATCAACATTACGCGTGAATACTGAAGCCGAGGCAGCTGCCAAGGCTAAAGGGAAACAGATGGCCGCCGAAGAGGTTACTACTGAGGAAGATCCTCCTAAGACCGCATTCGAGAAGGAAGTGGATGAGTTTATGAGGATTATTAAGAAAAGTGACTACAAGGTAGTCAACCAGCTAAATCAGACACCCTTAAAGATCTCCATTCTCTCACTATTGTTGTGCTCTGAGGCGCACAGAGAAGCCTTGTTGAAAGTACTAAATATGGCCTATGTTCCACCGGAGATAACTGTTAACCAGCTGGAGTCGGTAGTTTCCAATGTAAACGCTAGCCGGGGGCTAGGTTTCACCGATAATGATCTGACATCTGAGGGCAGGAATCACAACAAGGCCTTGCATATCACAATGGAGTGCAAAGGGGTGGTGCTTTCCCATGTGTTGGTTGATACAGGCTCTTCTCTGAATGTTCTTCCAAAGAAAGCCTTAATGAAGTTGGATCGCGATGACACCATCCTAAGGCCAAGTAACTTAGTTGTGAGGGCTTTTGATGGCTCTAAGAGAGCAGTCTTTGGCGAAGTTGAGTTGCCAGTTAAGATTGGACCGTAGGTGTTCAAGAGCACCTTTTATGTGATGGATATCCAGCCTGCCTATAGCTGTCTGCTAGGTCGGCCTTGGATTCATGTTGCCGGTGCTGTTACTTCTACCCTCCACCAGAAGCTCAAATATGAACTAGAAGGTCAGGTCGTCACTGTCTATGGTGAAGAGGATATTTTTTTTAGCCATCTGTCTACATTTAAGTATGTAGAGATGGACGGCGAGATGCACGAGATGCTGTGTCAGGGCTTCGAAGCCATAAACATCAATGAGGTCGCGCCCGAAGCTGTTTTTTCACCTGAGTTTGAGAAGGTCGGGACTTCTATCTCTTCATACAAGCAAGCTGTCGAAGTGGTTAAAGCTGGTAATGCCCAAGGCTGGGGCAAATTGGTGGAGCCAGTCATCAAAGAAGACAAGTTTGGATTGGGGTATGCTCTGGGATCTCAGAAGAATGAAACCGGTACTCTCTCCAGCGGGGGTTTGGTTTCTCCCCACATCGTCAATGCTGCAGATGAAGACAAGGCTGACAGCGACTGTGACTTAGATAGCTGGATTCGCCCGTGTGTCCCGGGAGAAAAGCTCGATAATTGGTCGTCTGAAAAAACCGTTCGGGTTACTCTACTGAAAGAGTGATTTTTATTGTTTTCCTTTATTACATGCATAATAAAGTCTTACACTTTGCCCAAGGTGTAACGGCTCATTTGTAGGGCCATCCATTTAGTTACATTTCGCAATTATTTTTATCATCAATAAAGGATGGCTTTTGCAAACAATTTTGTGTTCTCTTTCTTTCAGTTTTTTCTACTTTTACAAAAAATGGCAATGTTTCTTTTTTCGTTTTTTCTTTCTTTCCAAAAAAAAATCTCTCATTCTAAGGTAAAGCATGATCCTCCATCATGCAGAGCGGACCACCCGGATCTCACTACTAACGACACTGCTATGGCCAAGTATGACTTCAAAAATCCTATCTATTAAGCCGAAGAAGGGGTTGAGGAAGATTGTGAATTGCCTGAAGGGTTAGCCAGATTGTTGAAACAGGAGGACCGAGCTATTACACCTTATCAGGAGGTGATTGAGACCGTCAACATCGGTACCGCAGACGACAAGAAAGAGATCAAGATCGGGGCAAGTCTACAGGCCGAGAGGAAAGACCGTTGATCATGTACTTGACTGTGTTAGAAAGGTCAATGGGTTGTGTGCTCGGTCAGCATGACGAGTCAGGTCGAAAAGAGCATGCAATATACTACCTTAGCAAAAGTTTACCGACTGTGAACAAAGATACTCATTGCTCGAGAAAACTTGCCGCGCTTTGGCATGGGCTGCTCGCCGACTAAGACAGTATATGTTGACTCACACGACTCTATTGATATCAAAGATGGATCAAGTCAAGTATATTTTTGAAAAGCCAGCGCTTACCGGAAAGGTTACTAGGTGATAAATGATACTGACAGAGTATGACATCCAATACACTTCACAAAAAACCATCAAAGGAAGTGTCTTGTCAGACTATCTTGCAGAGCAACCGATTGATGATTATCAACCTATAAGGTTTGACTTTCCTTATGAGGACATCATGTTTCTCAAATCGAAAGATTGAGAGGAACCACTCCCGGAGGAGGGGCCTGACCCTGAATCCAAATGGGTTATGATGTTTGATGGGGCGGTCCACGTCAATGGTCGCGGAGTTGGTGTAGTGTTGATCACACCGGAAGGAGGTTCATATGCCATTTGGTGCCAGAATAACTTTTCCCTGCACCAATAATGAAGCCGAATACGAAGCTTGTATCCTAAGACTTGAGGAAGCCGTCAATATACAGATTAAAACCCTGGATGTATACGGGGATTCAGCTTTGGTCATCAATCAAACCAACGGGAAATGGTGCTATGCTGGAACTACGTACCCAGAATTGACGTATCTCGGTCAGAGACGAATGAAGAAAGCATTTGGTCAGAAAGTGCGCCCTCGGGGGTATCAAGTCGGTGAATTGGTACTCAAAAGATTTCTTCCTTCCAACACAGATCACAGGGGCAAATGGACACCGAACTATGAGGGTTTGTACGTGGTTAAAAGGATTTTCTATGGCGGAGCTTTGATGCTAACAACCATGGATGGCGAAGGATTCCCGTCCCCTATTGACTCAGACGCGGTTAAAAAAAATACTTCGCATAAAATAGACCCGTTGGACGATAAAAAGAATAGTCCAGGCAAAAAAAGGGCATCCCGACGAACCAAAAAAAAAAGAATAAAGGGGTTCGGGCAAAAATTAGGGATATAAAAAAAGAGTACACCTGGTGAGTCGAAAACCCAAAAGGGCGGCTCAGGCAAAAATGGGTATCCCGGTGGATTGAAAACCCGAAAAGGGGGCGATCCAGGCAAAAGTTAGGGAATAAGCGAATGACTGTGATCTGAGTTCATCAGTGTTATATCACCGTTTCATTCAATCCGGCAATCTTTGAAGGTTAAAGATCGACTAATCATCCACTTCAGAAAGCAAGATGAGCAGAGCGTCTTGAGGACATACGAGCCATAGCAGAGTCGAAACTCGGTGGGACCCCGTATCCCCATTGCCATTAGGATAGTTCTCTTTTTATAGCGATCACCTCTTTTCAGGGATCAGCTTCCTGATACCCTCGCCTATTCCTGGCACAAATTTTCTCCCCAGTAAGAGTCGAATAATTCAGTTAAAGAGCCTCTTTATTTTTCATTTATCAGTTTGTTTGCAAAAATGTCCGAATTTTTGACAAAACATATTGCATATGAACATAATGGTGGCTTTTGCAGATGATTTGCACAGGAAAACATTTAAAATTGCTTTGAATGTGCTTAATCCCGGACGGTGAATTCAAACCGAGTAATTCCCCCGAGGCATACGTGTATTTTTGGTTGCAGGTCACAGGAACCGGATGCCAAGTCATGAATCCTCATCCCCAAGCGGTTGACAAAGTCTCTCCTCAGCAGAGCATGTTCCCCAGCAGAGTTGACAGTATCCAGACTATATATCCCCAGCGGAGTTGACAGTGTCAGACTGTATCTTCCTAGTAACAGCGGAGTGGTTGCATAACCAACAGATTAGAGGGTGGCGTTCCCAGTGTTCATCTCATTCCCCAGCAGATTATTTTTAACAGATTTGTTAATCCTCATCTTGAGGGCGATTAGCAAGTTCATATCCCCAGCAAAGGTCGTTTCCTACGACATTTCCCCAGGAAGTGTTTTCCCCACAGACTTTCCTCACAGAGCCTCGCCGAACAAAGTTTCCATAGTTGATACTCCCCCCGTAAGGTCAACTTTTCAAGCAGCCAATTTATTTTTGGTGGCTCATTGGTCCCGGCAGACGGATCATTCCCCACAGAGCATTCAAGGATTGATACAGCGATCTGTTCCCTACCGGAGTTTGCTTCCCCAAGCAGATTTCTTTTTACACCATGCATAACATTTGCATTTGCATGCATATCATATCAACCATACACATAAGCTGATAAACAGGTTCTTCCAAGCAGACTGAAGAATTACTTTACAACCAAGGTCATGAGATCCAGCCAGAGGATCAAGCGTGAGTGATCTAGCCTGAGGGTCGTTTTGAAGATTCAGCCTGAGAGTTGTTTTCCAGTGATCCAGCCTGAGGGTCATTTCGAAGATTCAGCCTGAGAATCGTTTTCCAGTGATCCGGCCCGAGGGTCGTTTTGAAGATTCAGCCTGAGAATCGTTTTCCAGTGATCCAGCCTGAGGGTCATTTCGAAGATTCAGCCTGAGAATCGTTTGCCAGTGATCCAGCCTGAGGGTCATTTCGAAGATTCAGCCTGAGAATCGTGTTCCAGTGATCCAGCCTGAGGGTCATTTCGAAGATTCAGCCTGAGAATCATGTTCCAGTGATCCAGCCTGAGGGTCATTTCAAAGATTCAGCCTGAGAATCGTGTTCCAGTAAGCCAACCTAAGGCTCAATTTGAAGATTCCCCAGTGAAGTCGCCTACAAGCTTTATTTCCCCAGCAAGCCCAAGTCTAATTGAGGAGTCGTTACAACATGTTCTAGCCCGAAGAATATGTACGAAGCCCAAAAGTGGAATATTCTCGAAGCCGCATATCTAATATGAAGGTTGGGTGTAGATTTCAAAAGAGGGTCAACCAGCGCATGCCTCAGATGCGAGATCCTAATGATGGAAATTTATCATCAAAACAATCCAGATCTAGCCAGAAGATCGAAGTAGATTCAGCCAGAGAATCGAAACAAAGAAGATCTAGCCAGAAGATCGAAAATCGCAACAATTCAGATCTAGCCAGAAGATCGAAGTAGATTCAGCCAGAGAATCAAAGGAAATAGATTCAGCCAGAGAATCGAAACGAAGGAGATCTAGCCAGAAGATCAAAGAAGATCTAGCCAGAAGATCAAAATCGTATCCAGCCCGAGGATCAAAATTAATATCCAACCAGAGGACTAAATTGAGTATAGGTTCATCCAGAGGATCGAAACTCCAGATTAAGCCAGAAGACTGATTCAGATCCAGCCAGAGGATCGGAAAAATAAACAGCGCGGTGTATTTCCGCGTTTTTGTGGTGTTCTCGGAGCGCAAATTTTCGGTCTGTCTTTGGTATTCAATCACAGCTCACCCCGTTTGTCTGATAATCTGTTCGCTTTCATCCTACTCGGGTTAGCTGATGATTGAATAGGGGCAGCTGTAACACCCCAAAATTTGCCCTCCTCATTCATGCATTCATTTAGCATTTCATATTGCATTTCATCATGTCAATCAGAATTAGATCCAAGAAAAAAAAAGAAAAAAATTAAAAAAAACGAAAAAAAAAATAAAAATAAAAAAAAACTAAAAACTAAATAAATAAATAAATAAATAAATAAAAATAATAATAAATAAATAAATAAATAAAATATAATAGAAAAAACTTGGACTTGGACCTCTCTCATTTAAGCCCACAAAGCCATGAAAATCAGGTTATAAAAGAGGGAGATCAGACAGAAAAAGGAAGAGAAGCAAAAATACTCTGAGGTTTCCTTGAAACAAAACCCTTGACAAAACCTGGAGAGAAACCTGACAGAGAACTCAGAGCAACCCCCAGGCAGCTCTGAAAAATTCAATCTGACTCACACACTTTCATCTCACGCAAACCCTAACATTGCCTTGCAAACCCAGTCGTGCCATTTGATTTCAACCGGTCTCTCCCATCAGGTTTGCCTCATTCCCATTATTTTATGCTCTTAATTTGGATCATCTGAATGTATGAGGTATGATGGATGAATTTCATTATGTTTTTGCCCACGGGTTTAATTATGCATGAATGGGTGAAACCTATGCCTTGAATGTTTAATCACATGATTTCTGAAATGTATGCCACATGGTTTGAGGTTTCTGAAACCATGTTGTTATCCATGAAAAAAATGCTTATCGTGTTTCACTAACCCTTTTGTTGAGTTTTTGTGAGGGCTCACAGACTCTTGCAGAGATGGTTTGCGTGGTTTTCCCACTTTATTTGTGGGGTACCCCCTGGAGGTTCATTCCGATTACCTGTACTGACTCACCTTTCTTTGATGGCATTAGCTTGGGAGATCCCTGGGTTTCTTACTCCTTTAATTGCTGTTACTTCGGATCTTCATCCGTGTGGTACTTTTACCTCTTTTCCGCATTTTATCGCTTTCTTAGCTGGAAGACCTCGATATGAGGCATTTGTTTTCTTTTGTTTATTTACTTATGAGCCCCTTGTTGGCACATTTACTTTATACATGTTTGTTTTGTATGTGTTCGTATCCCTGCAGGTAGCGCGGTTCCCTCATCAAGGACTGCCTTTTTTCCCTTGAGCATCCCAAACCCTAAAACCCAAAGCAACACGTTAACTCCTTCTACTACAGGCGAGTAAGCCTCCAAAGGTCGAGCATCCGGTAGATTGCGTAGTGACGTTGTTCGTCCAAAACCCAATCCATAACCCCGTAGTTAGCCGAACTACGGCTTGCTCTGATTCTCAGGCCAGATGAGATACGTAGGCATAAGACGCGATGTCTTAGCGAGCACACATCCCCCCAACCCAAAGGTCAGCCGAGCTACGAAGACTCTGATTCTCATATTCAAATGAGATACGTATGCAGTGGATGCGACATCCGCGCGAGTCATTTTCATTTAACCCTTTTTTTTAGTAAATAACACATTAGATAAACCCACACCTTTTAGACAAGAACTACAAAAGTGGATCCCGTAGAGTACTACGGATGCCTAGGGGTGCTAATACCTTCCCTTCGCATAACCGACTCCCGAACCCAAGATTTGGTTGCGAGACCCCGTCTTGTCCTTTCCTTTTTCAGGTTTACTTCGAGCGTTTCCTTTCCCTCCTTTGGGATGAATAACGCACGGTGGCGACTCTTCTGTCATTTTCTTTCGCCGGTTGTTTTTTCGCGCGCTGTATTTTTCAGGTTGCGACAGATTTGTCTCTTCATCTCCTCCCCATTTCTTTAATTTTAAAATCTCTCCCTCATTTTTTTAAATATTTCTTTGTTTGAACTAGTTTTGTTCTAAACTTTGACCACTTTGCAAAAGATAGAAACTTTGGCCTTATGCCATTGAATTTTCAAACTTCCTTTTCTTAATCAAACTTGTAAATAGACTTAAGTATACTCGACTTAAACCTTCAAAAAGCCAAAAAGAACTAACTCATTCAAACCATTTTTGGGCCTCTGTGCCTTTCAAACTTAATTTTTGTTAAAAGCAACGCATCCACTTTGAAATTTGTATCACGAACTACGAGGTTTTTGTTGGAGAATTACCATCCAAGGCGCAGCGGAATTTAAAAATTTCTCCATTTAGTGATCCTTACGAATGGGCATGATCAGTGATAGAATCGTTACCTCTTGTGGCGATTCAAACCTTAGGTGCAGGTCTCTGATAATGATCAAAACCTTTTATACAGATCCACGGGGCGATCACGAACGTTGAACGATGACAACGTCTCTACTCAGTCCACACGAACGGATTCCTTCAATCGCAGTGCTAGCTGTTATGAATGAAGGCTTTGAGTGAGAGAGAGATACGAAATTCCAACTCTTCAGTTGTGTTGTCTGTCTCAATGAGTTTTTGCTTCTACCCAAGGGGTTCTATTTATAGAACCACTTGTGTGGGCTTCAAGCCAAAAAGCCCACTTAAGTGCATTTTGGCCCATATCTCATAAAATGCCAAAATCACTTAAGTATTTGGTACCTTACCATATTTCGTATTCTACTTAAGTACACCGTACCTTACGATGTTCCTTAATTATTCTATCTCTCATTAATCTGTCCTTTGTGTGTGACCCTATAGGTTTTCGCGGCGTTGGCAATTATATTAAATCACGCATTTAACATAATAAACAGTGAGCGGTATCTAGCAACACATCACTGCTACCCAAGTCACGAAAATGTCATGTGATCTGACAAAACCTCCTGTGATAATAATTATGTGTATAATTACCCCTTTGCCCTTATGTCTATATTGAACACAAGGTATAGATCGTGTCACCCTTGTCCAGTTTAATATTGGGCCCATAGACATTTATCCTGTTACGCAGGATTGGCAAATTCCATCTAGGACACTCATGTCCCTCAGCTTGCTTCGTGGAGTACCCATCAACTGTCTTTATGGTTATCCAGTTACGGACAACGTTGGATCAGTAATAAAGCACTCGACTCTACATCTAGGATCCATAGTGGTTTCAGGTCGAAGAGTGGTATACACTATTATCACCATGAGAATAACTTATGACACTTTGCATAACTTTCTATATAGTATTCTCATAGCGGGTCAATCCGGTATAAATATTACTCCTAATATTCATACCTATGTTTAAGACTTGATAACTCTTTATCCATGATCCATGAGATGTGATCATCAGTCTACGAACATAATAGTCTTAATGCTTTAATGTTATCTCACTTCACATTAAAGCTCGACTACGGATACTTTAAGAACATTGCCCTTATGTTTAATGTGTTCTCATGATTAAGTCACACTTAATACATTAAATGGACTATCTATTCTAGGGACTTTATTAATCAACCATAATAAAGAAAATGTCTTTTATTATTAATAAATAATTCGATATAAGTACTAAAAGTATTGGCCTCTAGGGCTTACACCAACAATCTCCCACTAGCACTAGAGCCAATCAGGCATACCCCGTATGCCCATTGATCTAGTATGGCCATCATGCTTCTGCTGCGCAAGAGGCTTTGTCAGTGGGTCAACTATATTGTCAAGTGTAGGTACTTTACATATTTTCGCACAACGCCTAAGTATGTGTTTGGATCGTTGGTGAGATCTAGGCTCCTTAGCTTGTGCGATAACACCATTGTTATCATAATAGAGACCAATGGGATCCACAATGCTAGGGACTATGCCAAGTTTATTGATCCAAACAGCTTCCTTTGCTGCACTTAAGGCAGCAATATACTCGGTCTTAGTTGTAGAATCAGCAACTGCATCTTGCGTTGAACTTTTCAAGCTCACAGTGCCACCATTTAAGCAAAACACATAACCAGATTGGAATCATTCATATTAAAGCGTCTCAACACTTTGTCTATGTATGTACTCTGACTTAAGCAGTTTTGTGATCTATCTCTATAGATTCTGATTCCTAATATATAGGCTGATTCACCTAGGTCCTTCATAGAAAAGCATTTCCCCAACCAAGACTTTACTTGTTGCAGGGTAGGGATATCGATTCCAATGAGTAATATATCATCTACATATAATACCAGGAATACGATCATGCTCCCACTAACCTTCTTGTAGACATAAGGCTCATCTTCGTTCTTGATGAATCCATACAGTTTTACTGTTTCATCAGAACGAAGATTCCATGAGTAGGTCATAGGCTCATCTTGATCCATGAGTAATACATCACCTTGATCAGATATCCATATATCTCAGGTAGGTGACGTATCCTGCCTGACCTACGCTGGTCTTGTTCTACTTGAGTAGGTTGCTCTTACACAACTACTTGTGTTTCCTACTCTAATTCCTCCATAGGTGTATCGATACTTTGTGATTCTTGAATTTCTTCAAGTTCTACTTTCCTCCCACTGATTCCTTTGGAAATAAAATCCCTTTCTAGGAAAACTCAAGTTCGAGCGACAAACATTTTACCCTCAGAAGGATTGTAGAAATAATATCCTCTTGTTTCTTTAGGATACCCCACAAATAAGCATTTGTCAGATTTGGGCTCAAGCTTAGTTGAAATTTGTCGTTTCACATAAACTTCGCAACCCCAAATCTTCATGTAAGACATGTGTGGTCTCTTACCATTCCATATCTCATATGGTGTCTTTTCAACCTTTTGGATGGAACACGGTTAAGTGTGTAAGCTGATGTCAATGGTGTATGTCCTCAAAAGGGGTTTGGAAGATTGGTGTGACTCATCATGGATCGGACCATGTCCAACAGGGTTCTATTTCTTCTCTCAGATACACCCTTCCATTGGGATGTGCCAGGAGGAGTAAGTTGGGATAGGATCCCACACTCTTTCAGATGGTCATCAAACTCCAGGATTAAATACTCACCACTTCGATCTGATCGAAGAGTTTTAATATTCTTACCTAGTTGGTTTTAACTCGTTAGGTTTCACCCTTTTGTATTAATGTTATTAATAGGCATTTCAAGATCAAGGACATATAGTCCATTGTTCATTTGTGCAGTAGCATAGAATATATCATTCAAATAAATTGAGCAACAATTGTTCTTTATTATAAATGAAAAACCAAACTTGTCCAAACAAGCAATGGAAATAATATTCCTGCTAATTGCAGGTACATAATAACAGTTCTCTAACTGAATTATTAAACCACTAGGTAAAGTCAATACAAAAGTTCCTACGGCTAAAGAAGCAACCTTTGCTCCATAGCCAACTCGTAGGTCGACTTTACCTTTTGCCAAATCTCTACTCCTTTTTAGTTCCTGCACATTTGTACAAATGTGAGAACTGCATCCAGTATCTAATACCCATGATGCAGAAGTAGATAAATTAATAACAAAAATACCTGAAGTTGAAGTCTCTACTCCATTCTTCTTATCTTCCAGGTACTTTGGGCAGTTCCTCTTCTAGTGTCCGGTCTTACCGCAATGGAAGCAAGTGCCTTCTTTTGCTATGCCTCCACTAGGCTTCAAAGCAGCAGTGGGTCTGGGATTGGCAACTTCCTTGCCCTTCCCCTTATCACTCTGCTTAGTGGGCCTTTTGTTCTGTCTCTTTCCATTTCCGATCATCAGAATGGACTTCCCTTTTGACTTCAGATTCTGCTCGGCAGTTCTTAACATGGCGAGCAGTTCAGGAAGAGATTTGTCCATATCAATCATATTGAAATTTAGGACAAATTGATTGAAACTATCTGGCAACGATTGCAAGATCAAATCAGTTGCAAGTTCCTTTTCGAGGGGAAAACCCAATCTCTCAAGGTTTTCCACATACCCAATCATCTTGAGTACATGGGGACCTACAGGGGCTCCCTCAGCTAACTTGATTTAAAAAAGGGCTTTTGAAACTTCAAACCTCTCATGCCTTGCTTGCTCTTGATAGAGCAACTTCAGGTGTTCGATCATATCGAACGCTGACATGTTCTCATGTTGCTTTTGCAATTCTGAGTTCATGGTAGCCAGCATGAGACAAGCAGTTTCATTGGCATCATCGACATGCTTCTTGAAAGCATCTCTTTCTGCCTTAGGTGCATAACTAGGAGGTACCTCTTCAGGAACAGGTGTCTCCAAGACATACAGCTTTTTATCATGTTTGAGGACAACCCTCAGGTTTCGGTGCCAATCCAGAAAATTTGTCCCAGACAATTTTTCCTTATCAAGGATTGATCGCAGGATGTTGTTAGAGGTGTTTGCTGTCATGGTAATCTACATAAGGATTAATGAAAATATAAGTATCATTGACATATTCAATTAGGCCTTTAATTAAATATGCTCCCACTATTTTACTCAAAACAAATGACCCTCATCATTTGATTCGGAAAATCCCGTTGGAAGATTTTCTAGTGGGTCGAGATCCATATTTCACTTCGTTCTAAGTCCGCGTAGGCGGATTACACAAAACTAGGTTATTTAGGTAGGAACTCCTTCCAATTGTATCTCATACAACTCTCGAAAATTTCAGTTGGGTGAATAACTCCTTATTCCAATCCATCATATGGATTATTCCCAACTCTTGCTTCTAAACATATATAAGAAAATTATAATCAAGTTTGACTCATCGTTTTAGCAGTTGGATATTACAATTATCCCATCGCACCTTAACTAATACAAAACATGCACCTCGCGTAGGCGAAACCTACATTATTCGATACCAGTCTTGATGAGTGCTAAAACTTGGAAAGCAAACATATATAATATTCTCATAATTTATTTAGTTAAGTTTGACCCATTGTTTTAACAGTTGGATATTACAATTATCCCATCGCACCTTACTAATATATAGATCATGCACCTCGCGTAGGCGAAACCTACATTATCCATTACTAGTCTTGATGAGTGTTAAAACTTGGAAAGCATAAACTTAATATTTAATTTGAGGGAATTGCAATTTTTTTGATCTCACCGGCTTGTTTATCATATAAATCGTCTCTCACATGCATCAACATACATTCACATGCATCAACATACATACATACATAATGAAACAGTTATGGCCCCTAGCGCAATTGTTCTCCCAAGCCAATGAGAGAACCTAAGCTAACCTACAACGATCTAAGCTTCTCCAAGCAAGATCTTCAAGGTTGTCCTCCTTTGGCACTGACTTCTTTGCTTTCTTCATATCATTACATTACATGAAAGAAACTCGTTTTACATACGAGGGAGTGAGATGAGAAAAGAAGTTACATTTGGGAGATTAAGAGAGAGGCACGACACGTAGGTCGTATTTTAAAAACCCAAAACAAAACAAAGGAAAACTAAGGTCATAACCGATCACCACAAGACAATAATAAATACTTTATTATTATTATTATTAATTCCTTTAATTAATTAAAATCAAATTAAATTTCGACGACCGATCACACTACGCAGAGTTAGCCGGGGGTCCGCTGCCCGGTCAGCGGACAGGGGTCAAAGGGGCAGCGCCCCTTGCGGGGTCGAAGAGGCAGCGCCCCTGCTCAAAAATTTTAATGAACAATTCATTTAAAATTGACGTCGTTTTTCGTATCAACACTTAATACTTCAAAGCACTTTTTCTAGCCGAACGGGTGAAGTTTGCCTTGCGTTAACCGGTTAACCATATGCGTTAACCGGTTAACACTGTTTGAAAACTTTTAGAAAATTCTTTTCTGTCTTGCGTTAACCGGTTAACCATATGCGTTAACCGGTTAACACTGTTTGAAAATGTCTTGGAAAACTGTTTTCCGCCTTGCGTTAACCGGTTAACCAAATGCGTTAACCGGTTAACACTGTTTGAAAATGTCTTGGAAAACTGTTTTCCGCCTTGCGTTAACCGGTTAACCAAATGTGTTAACCAGTTAACACTGTTTGAAAATCTCAAAAAATTTATTTCGCATTGCGTTAACCGGTTAACCATATGCGTTAACCGGTTAACACTGTTGCAAAAATGTTTAGAAGGTTGTATTCAGTTTCTCGTTAACCGGTTAACCCTATGCGTTAACCGGTTAACACTGTTCGAAAAAGTGTTTAGAAAGCACAACTCTTGTGCAGTCAAACCCCAATCGCATAACTCTCTGACAACACAACCCTTGTGCCGTCACTAACCCTGATGCACCAATTTCAGACTGTCAAACACATCTTGATTGTTAATTCAGTATGATTGATCAACACGTCATTGCTTCACCATACTAATGTCGGATCAAGAAGCAAACGACCATTGATCGCTCAAAGGAAAACAATCACTGAGGGTTTGAATGAACGAAACGAGAACACTATATCATATATAATGTATTTTGCATCAGGATTACATATATCACATATATGTAACTTGATCGATCTCAATTTAACCTTTGATTCATTTTGTCTTTAATCATATTATTACAGAACAAAAACAGTTATCAGATTCATGGTTTCGTAAGTGGCTCTGATACCACTGTTGGAGAATTGTCATCCAAGGCGCAGCGGAATTTAAAAATTTCTCCATTTAGTGATCCTTACGAATGGGCATGATCAGTGATAGAATCGTTACCTCTTGTGGCGATTCAAACCTTTGGTGCAGATCTCTGATAATGATCAAAACCTTTGATACAGATCCACGGGGCGATCACGAACGTTGAACGATGACAACGTCTCTACTCAGTCCACACGAACGGATTCCTTCAATCGCAGTGCTAGCTGTTATGAATGAAGGCTTTGAGTGAGAGAGAGATACGAAATTCCAACTCTTCAATTGTGTTGTCTATCTCAGTGAGTTTTTGCTTCTACCCAAGGGGTTCTAATTATATAACCACTTGTGTGGGATTCAAGCCAAAAAGCCCACTTAAGTGCATTTTGGCCCATATCTCATAAAATGCCAAAATCACTTAAGTATTTGGTACCTTACCATATTTCGTATTCTACTTAAGTACACCGTACCTTACGATGTTCCTTAATTATTCTATCTCTCATCAATCCGTCCTTTGTGTGTGACCCTATAGGTTTTCGCGGCGTTGGCAATTATATTAAATCACGCATTTAACATAATAAACAGTGAGCGGTATCTAGCAACACATCACTGCTACCCAAGTCACGAAAATGTCATGTGATCTAACAAAACCTCCTGTGATAATAATTATGTGTATAATTACCCCTTTGCCCTTATGTCTATATTGAACACAAGGTATAGACCGTGTCACCCTTGTCCAGTTTAATATTGGGCCCATAGACATTTATCCTGTTACGCAGGATTGGCAAATTCCATCTAGGACACTCATGTCCCTCAGCATGCTTCGTGGAGTACCCATCAACTGTCTTTATGGTTATCCAGTTACGGACAACATTGAATCAGCAATAAAGCACTCGACTCTACATCTAGGATCCATAGTGGTTTCAGGTCGAAGAGTGGTATACACTATTATCACCATGAGAATAACTTATGACACTTTGCATAACTTTCTATATAGTATTCTCATAGCGGGTCAATCCGGTATAAATATTACTCCTAATATTCATACCTATGTTTAAGACTTGATAACTCTTTATCCATGATCCATCAGATGTGATCATCAGTCTACAAACATAATAGTCTTAATGCTTTAATGTTATCCCACTTCACATTAAAGCTCGACTACGGATACTTTAAGAACAGTGCCCTTATGTTTAATGTGTTCTCATGATTAAGTCACACTTAATACATTAAACGGACTATCTATTCTAGGGACTTTATTAATCAACCATAATAAAGAAAATGCCTTTTATTATTAATAAATAATTCCATACAAGTACCAAAAGTATTGGCCTCTAGGGCTTACACCAACAGTTTTGATCCCTTATTTTTATGTTGGTATGTAGGCATAAGTCCGAAGGTCTTGTCAAATACAAAAATATAATTAATGAATTCATTTCTCATCCCCCCATTCTATTTGTTTGTAAACATCATTTTGTACCAAATACATATGCACACAAAAAGGGCTCCCTAGGAGTACCTATGACACTTTGGGTGCTAACACCTTCCCTTTGTGTAACCAACCCCCTTACCTGTAATCTCTGACATTTTATTACTTTTGATTTGAAAACTTCTTACTTTTGGGTTTTGTTCATACTTTTTTCCTTTTCCCTTGGAAACAATAAAAGTGCTGTGGCGACTCTTGTTATTTGATCTCTAGCTTATCCATAGCTTGATGATCATGAATTTACCGCTACACTAAGATGAATGGGGTTGTTGAAGTTGTGAATAAGAACATCAAGAAGATCTTTCAGAAGATGGTTGTGACCTACAAGGATTGGCATGAGATTTTCCCATTTGCTTTACATGGGTACCGTACATTCATCCGCACTTCAACAGGGGCAACCCCTTTTTCACTTGTTTATGGCATGGAAGTTGTGCTCTCGGTAGAGGTTAAGATCCCATCATTACGTGTTTTAATGGAAGCCAAGTTGACTGAAGCTGAATGGTGTCATACCAGATATGACCAGTTGAATTTGATTGAAGAGAAAAGGTTGACTGCCATGTACCATGGTCAGTTATATCAGTAGAGAATGAAGAAAGCATTTGATAAGAAGGTCAGGCCTCGTGTGTTCAGAGAATGTGACCTTGTGGTCAAGAAGATTTTATCTTTCAAACTAGATGCTAGGGGCAAATGGACTCCTAATTATGAAGGCCCATATGTTGTTAAGAGAGCCTTTTCCGACGGTGCTTTGATTATTACAACTATGGATGGTGAAGAGTTCATACGTCCTATGAATACCGATGCAGTCAAGAAATACTTCGCCTAAAAATAAAAGAACAGTTCGTTAAGTTGAAAACCTGAAAGGGCAACTTAGGCAAAAATGAGCGTCTCGGTGGATTGAAAACCCGAAAGGGCGATCCCGGAAAAAATTAGAGACATAAAACAGAAAATTTATCTCGATAGATTGAGTACCCAACCTTGGGGAAATCTTTGAAAACATTAGGGATTATGGCAAGTAACTACACTCGGTTGGTCTCCAATCTTGAGAACAGTTTTGAGCAAGTCAGTCAACTCTAATTAATCCTCAACTGAAGCCAAGAGAACAATGGATATTGAAGTTGGTAGAAGGATTAGTGATCATTGTATTCAATGTAGCCCTTTTCCATATAAATTACCATTTTTCAAATTTGTAAAGATCCATGGAGTCTTATCATTTACAGACTACCACTTCATTAAATAAAGTTGAACTTTTTATCCATTTGTTTCTACTCTTATTTATCTTTTAGCTAAATAGAATTAAATTTTATAATGATAATTCTAAATGTGAATTTAAAAATCAAAATCATTTTTCTTAAAATAATAAAAGCAATTACTTTTAAAAAGAAATTGATTTCATTAAGGAATATCAACAGCAGTCCGAGAACAGGTAAGTCTTAAAAATGCTGAACATTGTTGGTCTTCCCCAAGCAATTAGTTTGGTCACTTTTTCCTTCCCAACGACAATTCAATTTCTCCAGCCGAGTTATGTGATCGCCTCCCTAGTTGAGTTGTAAGCGCATATTCTCAGCGGTTTACATAGATTCAGCATAGGATTTCTATTCCCCTCAGGTCGCCAGTAAAGTTCACTCCTGAACCCTACCAGCACTGATTCTTGAGCAATATTTCTGGTCCTCTGCAAGGTTGTCTCCCATGTGGCATGGTGTTGACCTACAAATTCCCCCGCAAAGTTGATGATTCAAATCCTCAACAGATCTTTTCTATCTTCCTAGTCAGGGTCGAGTGGTTTGTGATGGATGGTTTATGTTCATCCCTAGATTTTTATCCAGTTGATGCCTTCATCCTGTCGAGATTAGTCAAGTGTTGTAGCGATGATTCAGATCAGTGATATTTGTATCCTTTGCGATTGTTTTGTCAGCATAATCATCAGTCATATATACATATACATATACATTCATACACCAGATATTTCATTACGCACTATTATTGCATTTGATTCCTTATTTTTCTTATCCTCTACTATGGTGATATACTTTCCCCCATGCAGATTTGGTGCTTCTGTCCTCCCTCAATTGTAGGGTGTCAGCCCCTTAAGCAGAAAAAATTTAACCTTTCTCATTCCCCACTGAGTTATTTCCTCGTGGGTGATTATTACTTCAGTTTCCTCCCCAGTTGATTATCTGGATGGAACCACTCCCCTTGAGATATATCCTCATTGGGTAGGGTCATTTGTTTGGTCGTTTCTTTCTAGCTCTTACCTAGATGGATGCTTTTGGTCCCTCGAAAGTTTATTACTCAGTAACTGGTAATATTCTTCTCGATTTGCGAGTACCTTACTCTTACCTAATATCTGGTAACAGTAATCTACTTCCTCTTGTTTTTCCCAGCGAAATCGTTTTACATTTCCCCAGGTAGTCTATCCTTGATATGTTCATCCTAACCAATGACAGATATTCTTCCCTTTGAGTCTATCCTTGATATGTTCATCTTGACCGATGACGGATATTCTCCTCCTTTGGTTTTCTACCCAGTTAAAAGGTAGCTATAATCCCTATTGCTTTTCCCAAAGAGTTAATCCTTGATATGTTCATCCTAACCGATGACGGATTTTCTTCTCTTTATGATCTTCTGCCCAGTAACCGGTAATTGTAAATCCTGATTTCCCCTCTGAGTCTATCCTTGATATGTTCATCCTAACCGGTGACGGATATTATCTTTTTGGTATTCTATCCAGTAACCGATAGATATAAGTCCTACTTTTCCTCGGCAGTATATCCTCGATATGTTCATCTTAACCGATGAAGAATATTCTTCCCTTTGAGTCTATCCTTGATATGTTCACTTTAACCAGTGACGGATATTCTCTTTATTTGGTCTTCTACCCAGTAACTGATAGTTGTAAATCCTGTTTGATATTTTCCCTCGTAGGTTGTTCTTACCCTGTAGTTGGTAATGAACATACCTTATTTCCTCAGCGAGTCATCCTTGATATGTTTACCCTAATCGGTAACGGATGTCCCCCTATCAGATTATATTATCCTCTTATCAAGTAACCAGTAATGGGTAATATACTTCTAGTACTCCTGTGTTGAAGTTCATTCTTCCCCAGTTGAGTTTGAGTGCATATTTCCTCAGTGAAGTTGCCAATCCCCTATTTGGTTCGAGTATTTTCGTTTGGTTCGAATTTACCCGTTTCCCCTGCAGATTTTCCCTTTATCCCCGGCTGAGTCTTTCCATTGATTTATTTTCATGGAATTACCCTTGTGTCCCCATAAGTTTTTAAGTCGTAGCCTGGCCTACGCATAACTTTGTATCCCCCAAAGTCTGTCTCCCTAGTGAGTTTCCCTTATGGAATGCATTATGCTCCTGCGGACTTTCAGTCTCTCCGAATTCTTTTTCTTTATGATAATATTTTCCCCACAGAGATTCCTTTTCAACATTCATACCCTTGCATCATGAGGTCTCTTAGGGACCAAAATTTGTTTCTATATGTTGTTATTTAAGTCCATTCTACTGAGTCGATACGAAGATTTTCACCTTCATCTCCTAAGCTGGAACGCCCTTAAATAAGGGCAGATGTAAGACCACAATTTTGACCCTAAGATCCCTCATGATATCTCATCATATGCATTGGCATTGGGATCACACCTTGGAATCCTCCTTACCCCTCCATTCATTGGGTTTGCATTGGGAGAAATCCCCAAGCCCATTTGATTATATTATACTTTTTTTTCATTATTTACTAACCAAAATACCAAAATATGTCTATGTATAGCTTTGTTCTTTTGTGGGTAGTGTGTATGCTCACCAATGCATCATCAAGCTCATATCTAGGGTTTAAGACTCTCAATGCAATGAGACTAATCAAGAGATGGTTTAAATTGAATCTAGACATCATATATGGATCCCTATGTTCTTCACATATCATTTTGATCAAGAATTCATCAAGAGTTTGAAGTTTGTTTGCCTTGGAAACCCTAATTCATCTAGGTATCTTATGTGACTTCCTCATTAAGTTTCTTCATCATTTGATCAAATATTTCAAGGGATGCTTCATATTACATCATATTACACATATATGATCTTCCACGAGTCCCAAAAGTCAAGAGAATATCAAGCTAGTAAGTTGGTTCATGGTGGTTGACCAGAGAAAGTCAACTAGTCAAAACTGGGGTTCTCTAGACCCTATCTCCTACAATATTTGTCATATGAAAATGATTTCAAGAGAAACTTTACTCAAAATGACATTCCAAACAACTTTCCTGTTGAAAACAAGAGCTGGTTTTACTTGGAAAGTCATTTTTTATGGTGAAAGATTATAGGTCATTTTGTCTGAACCCTAGTTTGGAGGTCAACTTCCCAAGACCATAACTTGCTCAATTTTTATGAGATGAAAGCCATTAAAATTCCATGATCAAATATAAGATATCTAATTTAACTAATAAGTTTTGAGTAAGTTCAAATTCAACTTTCAAGTGCATGTGCCAAGAGGAAACATTATAGGTAAGTTTGGGCCACTACCATTGAACAAGTGATTTTCCTCAACTTCTAAATGGCATAACTACTTCATGCCAAATCCAAATGAGGTCAAATTTGTGAACAAATTGAATAGGGTTTAAATAGATACAACTTTTATGAAGGAACATTTCTCATTTAAAGTCCATAGAAAAATTTATTTAAGGTGGAAGAAGTGAACATTTGACTTGGGACTTAGAAAATTTTCAAATATGTTTGATTTCCCAAACTTCCACCTCAAAATTCATCATGTTCCAAGCTTAAAATGAAATGGTGTCCAACATTAAAGTTGTTTCCCTTGATCTCACCTTTCCAAAAAGTCCAAGATTACCTCATTTGGCCAAAGAATGAAGGACTTGCGCATGGGTGCAATGTGAGATACCATTTGGATGATTTTCACTTCCATGTTTCATACATGAATGCATGGCCTCACAACATAATTTTAGCATGATTCTCACTCATTTTTGAACCTGAATACATCACTTGATGGGCCTATCACACGCTCATGCAAGCATGCAAGAGAATTACTCAAATTTTTCCATTTTTGGAAGTGTGTGGAAATGAATCTCTTTGGCTATAAATACAACCCTCATTGCTCAGAATTAAGGGCCTCATGCCCAAGCTTTGAACCTGCAATTCAAACCCTCTCCATTAAAGGATAATCTTGAAGGTTTTCTTTGGAAAATTGAGTTTCAAATCTCCATCTGTTTTGAGATTGAAACTCCAAGAGTCCAGACCATTTCTTGATCCTAATTACTTCCAACAAGCTTCTGAAGTAAGGCCAATCACAACTAGAATCAAGATCGAGCAAGTTTGAAGCTCCATTGAAGGTGAATTTTCTGAAACTTCATCTCTTCAATTCTTCCTCAATTCTTCTCCATTCTTTGTGATTTTTGGTTGTTTGGAGTCCTATCAATGTAGGCAAGAAGATTGAGTTGCTTTGAGGTTAAATCGAAGCAATTCAGTTCATGATCCTCAAAATTCAAATCCCTGTATCTTTTTATATACTTGGAATTGGAGAAAATTGAGGCCGAATTCGTGATCCTGAGTATTTTTCCTTCAAATTAGTTTATTCACTTTTCATTTTCCATGGAGTTGAGCTTGAACCAGACCGGTGGTGATCATAGGAGAAGATGACCGGAGCTTGGGCTTCGGTGGTGTGTTGGATCAATCTAGGCCATCTCATCTAGTTCACATGTTCTAAACTCGCGCGTCCAAAGTGATTACCATGTGTGTACACGCATTGACTGCAGTGTTTGGTGGAAGCGCGCGCTTGGCCATCAAATTTGCCACCTCAATTAATGAGGGAGATCTGATGGCCATTGTTTTTTTTATTTTCTTTTTCTTTTTTGATTTTCATTTAATCCTTTTATTTTGATTAATTCATATTAATTTCATTTTTAATCCAAAAAATATGGGACTTTCACCAAAAATCTTTAAATATTTTCCTCTTTCATTTTCTGAATTAAAATTATTTTTTGGATTAATTTTGATATTTTTCATGAATTAATTGTTTTTGTACATATTTTTAATTATTTAAAAATACTTATGACTTTTCAAAAATCATGAAAAAATTTGTCTAAGGTCCTTTGACCTTGTTTGACCTAGGATAAATCTCTTAGACATTTATTTGGTGTCTTGAAGAGGTTTTAGGTTTTGACCAAACTAAATTTAATTTAAATGCATTTTAATTTGATTTTTAATTGATTAATTGTGTAGAAATTATGTTGAGCCATTTTTATTGACTTGTGATGTTTGACTACTTGTTTGGGCCTTGGTCAAGGTTGATTTGACTTTTGTTAAGTTAAAATCATTGGATTTAGGGGATTGATGAAATGTACATTTCATCTCCCAAAATGAATGAATGATTTTAATTTGATAAAATTCCTCCCATGACCAATTTGTGTTTCTCTCATCTCCCCTCCCTCTTCATCTTCAACCTTATTCTCTCCCATCCTTTCCCTTGATCAATGAGGTCTCAATATCCTAAGGCTAATTGGTTCATCAATAACTTTGTGTTAGATAAACCAATATATGTATGGATGAGATAGGTCCATCCTTTGATCTTTTTATTTTTGTGTGTGGTATATTTAAGGAGTATGGTTCATTATACCATATCTATAACATGCATTAACACCAAAATTTATATTGCCCGGTGTAGCACCTCAAATTTGCACCTCCCATTTGTATATACATTTCATTCTTAGGTCATCAAACATTGCATTAGCATTGCATAGCATGTTACATCTCATCAGTCAAGACTGGTCAGGAGATTCAACTGTGCAAGGCAACAAGAAGCATTTTCCATGTGATCAAAGCCCTAGGGTGGTTCCATTGAGCTTACATGACCCAAGGATCATTTTGAAGCAATTTGGCCAAGTGTTAAAAGCTCAGAACTCATCAGTGCATGTGCAATTCATCTGAGGACCATAAAGTCAACAGAAGTCAACTGCAAAGTCAACTGTGGATTTGGAGGTGGGAAGTGGTTAGAGATGCTTCATTCATGTTCAAACAAGTCTCATTTGGCATTTCAAACATCAACATTGAAGAATTTGAAGTCAGGTCAAGAATTTCCCAAAATAGCAAGTGACCTATAATTTGAACTTTCCAAAAATGGAAAGGTTTTTGACCAACTTCAACTCAAGATTACATCATCAAGAAAGCTTCAAATGAAATTTTGTCCAACATGAAAGTTGAAGATATTTCTCTCCTATTTCCAAAAAGTCCAAGATCATGAATTTATAATGTGTGGTTGAGGAAATATGGTCCAATCATGGCAAAGTGTGTTTGAAAATTCAAATGGGCATAACTTTTGAACCAAAGCTCCAAAATGAGTGGTTCTTTTTGCATTTTGTTCATCATGACCTCTAGTTTCCAAACATCTCATTACATGGCTTGAATTCCATTTGCATTATCATGTGCTCATTCATGAAGTTTTTAGAAGGAATTTTCATAAAATCATTTTGGTGGATCATATGCATACAAAACCATTTCCAAAGCTTGATTGGACTTATTTTAAGGGATTTTGGGCCTTATTCTGGTACTGTTCACGCATGCATGGGGTGCATGAGGTGAAAATGTCATTTTGTGCATACACCTTACAATTGATTAATCTTAATTGCATTTGGCTTAAACAGGTTCTAAACATGATTAGCATGGCATATATATTGTTAATCCTAACTGTTTTCAGCATTAGCATCCATTTCAGATCTGAATTTCAAGAATCATCAAATTTTTCTCTCAAAAATATTTTTCAAATTCTTCACACAAGAGCATTTTCTAGTGATGAATTCATGATCAGGAAGCATTGTTAAGCAAGTTTGAACGTGAATTCGAAGCAATTGGTGCCATATTGAACCAGATTCAAAGCTTGAAGCATCCATGGAGTTTGTAAATTGAGCTGGTTTCACGTACGCTTAAGCTTCAATCTCTTCACCAATTATCTCAACAAGCATTGTAGAGGATTTCTGGACCATCACAAGTCTTGAAACGAGCCAAATCTGAATTCTGCACTTCAAGAGGTCAGGATTCGACCTCTCTAATTCTCAAATTCCTTGTTATAGTTGTATAGATCGTTGATTGGTGAGCATGCTGATATAAAATTTGAATGAAATGGCTCAATATTCATGAAGATATGCTTGATAAGTTTGATGTCAACTTTCATTTTCTTCGATTTGATCTTGTTATTGTGAATTATGGTTAAATGATTATTGATCTTGCATGTACATGAGCCAAGGAATCGATTGGTATAGGTTTTGTTAATTTCTGGACTGTTTTGTGATTTTCTGGAAATTTGTTCACGATGTTCATGAGGAGAGGATGAAGTTCATATAATTTCCAGATTTGCTATGAATCTGCTTGGAATTTGCTACGAAATCTTCATAGGATTAGCTACGATTTCTGGAATTTCTGGGCGCTAGGGTTAAGCCAATATGCTGCCGTTTTGTTGAGCGCCAAATTCAAATTCGTGCACGGTTCGATACTGAGCGAGGGACCTTTTCAAATTGCCTGGCCATTTTCCATGTTTCCCTCCTTTATTTGCCATGCTTGTTTCACTTGACTTCAAATTTTTCCATCAACTTCAAAAAATCACAATAAATAGAAAAATGCACCAATTTGATCCCAATTTTTTGCTATATGCTCCTCATTCTGTCTAGTTTTTTATGAGCATAAATTGGAAAGTTGTGCTTGGCTGAAAAATATTTTGTTCTAGGATGATTGGATACATATACATGTGTGATATTGCTTTGCTTATCTGGTCATAAGATGCTCAAAAATAATCCAATGAACCTGAAATTTTGTGTGTAGCTTCTTGACACATTGATGAACATTTTGGATTTGGTTTGACATTTTTCCCATGATCCAATTCTGTTTTACACTTGTGCTAACTTGGTGTGACAATTTGTGTCGCACAATTGGTTGTTTGAATTGTACAATGTGATTGCCATGCCAAATGATGTCCAATGCTTCTGATTTTTTGTGTGATGTATGTTATGGATGTCTAGATTGCTCATTATTTTTTCCAGATTTTTTGGAATCATTTCTGTTTTGATTGAGATTTTTCATTCATGTTGACCATTTGGATGCTTTGAAATCACCTTTGACTTCACTTGATCATGAAATGCATTTGGTTAATGATTTTGATGTGAGCTTTTTTAGGATATGTCATTAATTGTTTGAAGTTGCTTTGTGTCAAGTTTGAGGTTCTGTTTTGACTTTTTTCTCCATCTTTGACCCTAGGCTTTGACCTAGTGGTTTAGACTTATCAGTTGAGTTTTGATTTCAGGTTTAAGCATCCAAGCCCATAAGTTGATGATGCTTCCTCATTTGAGAATTGATGTTTGCTTTTGATTACTAACACTTGTGTGTTTTGTAGGTTGATGCTAACTCATTTGAGTTTGCCTTATGGCTTGCACATTGTACATTGTCTGTCTGTTTGATATTAACTGTTGATTGTTTGTCTGTACAGTTGAACTGATTGGTTTAGAATTTTTCACATGTACTTAAGTTGCTTTAAGTTCACTTGAACTTTGCTTTGCTAGCTTGTCGTTTGCTTACCAGTAAGGTATAACTCCTTTGACTTCATGTAGTCTGGAAGACCTATCCTGTTATGTGGGCAGGCACCTGTCTGAAGCCCTCCTTAAGAGGCAATCCTTGTGAATGTTTAATTTTGTGCCAAGCAGGTTGTGTCAGTCATCTGTCGAGAAGAGTTCCCTCATTCTGAACTCCCACACTTTCATTGGTTGAAGCTCTCCCAGGCCAGGGATAAGAGTTGTGAGGTCTTACCCTCACTTCCCATTTCATCTGCTTCACCCTAACTCTCAATGTTAGGGTTAAGAGCTAAAAACACCCCATTCCAGTTGGCTTGTTTCTACAGCCTAGCCTTGTATGAGCCAATTGTTTGCATATAGTGTGTGTGCTTGCTTTATTGTGCTTGTATTTGTTTGACTGTGTTGTTTAGGATAGTTTGCTTCCTGTGCAAGTTAGGATAGAGACCTCAACATAGGGATCACATGCATGACAACTTCTAGCCTCGAGTCGTAGTCTCCCTAGTAATTTGTGTCTCCCTTTATTTCTGGTTAGGTTAGAAGTTTTTCCCCTGTTAAGGGGAACTACGTCGCCCTGATCCTCATACCAGATGAGGTACGTAGGCAGGAGATGAGCTGATCTCTCCGGGCGCCCTTTTTCTTTTTCAACCCCTTTGTGTGTGTTGGAGTCTGACGTAAGTCCAGCGATTGGCAGTTGGTTTCCTGTGTGTGTTTGTTGGTTCGGAGTCTGATGTAAGTCCACCGATTGACATTCGGTTTCCATGTTTGCCTGTTTGTGTGGAGTCTGACGTAAGTCCAGCGATTGGCAGTCGGTTTCCTGTTTGTGTTTGTGTTTTATTTGGCGTGCGTTAGCCGAGCTACGAGTGCTCTGATTCTTCTCTAGTTAGAGAAGATACGTATGCATAGGGTGCGACATCCTAGCGAGCACGTTTCCCTTGTTCCCGAACTACGTCGACTCTGATGTTTGTGCCTGACAGACTACGTAGGCCCAGGATGCGATATCCTGTCGAGTCCCGTTTCTTCCGTTTTTTTGTGTTTCCTTCCAGTCTTGTGCAGTTTGTGAGCAGTTTCTAGCAACCTTTCTTCTATTCTTTTGTGTGTGGATCCCGTCGAGTACGGCGGATGCGTAGGGGTGCTAATACCTTCCCTTCGCATAACCGACTTCCGATCCTTGCATCTCTAGTCGCGAGACCATGTCTTTTCCAGGTTTACTTCGAGCGTTTCCTTTCCCTCTTTTGGGATAAATAACGCACGGTGGCGGCTCTGTTGTTTCGTTTTCCCGCCGGTTTTTCGCGTAATGCGACAGCTGGCGACTCTGCTGAGGAAACATAGAGAAGTTGACCTCTTTCTGGTCCATCTTCCCTAAGCGAGTCAGTCCTAGCGCTCTGTAGGATAGGGTTTGGTTGCTTTACTGTTTCATGTATTGCATTCATTTGTTTATGTTTGCATTTATGTTTGCATTTATGTTTGCATTCATCATACTTTCATCTGTGCTGGCTGTGTGTTTGTCTCTCTGTGGGGTGGGAGTTACAAGAGGTAAAAGGCCCAATACCCAGGCTATGAGTGAACTCTAGGACACCTAGAAATAGAGTGATTCTTGGGAAGCGGGTGGTATTGCGCCACTTAGCGGAACATGGTATCACGAGCAGTCCAGATCCTGATGGGGTATTATCGGTGCATACATCGGGTGTGCACATGATGATATTCTATGAAAGGGTTGTTTATTCTGCGTTTCTCTTAACCTTACCTTGGCCTAGATGACACCCGTGAGTGGGGAGGGAATGATCATATTACAGGTACCGTTGGTGACTTGTTGGTGACTCTTGGTTCCTGTTGGTGACTTAGTTCAGAGATTTGGGTCTCAGATGACTTTGGGTCTCAGATGACTTTGCGGTTCAGAATTTAAGCCGAAGCTTTGATCCCGTGCTCCGAGATACACAGCCAGCCAGTCGTGTTTGCATCATTTGCATCATAGCATATTTATTTTCAAAAAAATAATGCAATAAAAAAAAATCAAAAAATGAAAAAATCAAAAGAAGAGAAAAAAGAAAAAGCTAATCTCCTCATGCATATCATTTCTCAGGTTCATTCAGGAGTCTATTCACTGTGAGAGATGGCATCCGTCCCAGAGATGAAGAGGAAGACTTGCACCTACAGTTTTCACCGTGAGCCATTGACGTCTTTGATAGAGTTGAGCAACTTTGTGACCAGCGGTAATCAAAAGGTGTTTGTTGATCAATATGGGGATTTGTTGACACTGTTGAGGATGGTGGTAGATCCAGTTCCATTGCAGACTCTTCTACAGTTCTATGACCCAGAGCTCCGTTGCTTCACTTTCCAGGATTATCAGTTAGCGCCCACTCTTGAAGAGTACTCCATCCTGATGAATGTCCAGATCAGATATCAGGTTCCCTTCATAGATGTGCCAAAGGAGGTTGATTTCAGAGTTGTTGCCAAAGCTCTTTATTCGAGTATCAAGGAAGTGAGTGACAATTGGAGATCCAGTGGTGATGTTGTGGGTTTTCCTTTGAAGTTCCTGGTGAGGATGGCTAAAGAAGAAGCAAAGAAGGGAAATTGGGAAGCTTTTCATGCCCAGTTGGCTATCATGATCTATGGAGTCGTGTTGTTTCCGAGTATGGCCAACTTTGTAGACTTTGCTGCTATCACTATTTTCATTGGAGGAAACCCAGTTCCTACTTTGTTAGCTGACACTTACTATGTTATTCACAGCAGGCATGGTAAGGGTGGAGCTATCAGATGCTGTCTCCCATTGCTACTCAGATGGTTCTTGTCTCTCTTGCCAGTCAGTGGACCTTTTGTGGATGCTCAGAGCACTCATAAGTGGACTCAGAGGATTATGTCTCTTACCTCTTATGATATCAGATGGCAATCTTACCGGATGGATGTGCGTAATGTCATCATGAGTTATGGAGAATTTCGTAATGTGCCACTCATAGGGACTAAGGGTTGCATCAATTACAACCCGGTTCTTTCTCTTCGCCAGTTGGGGTTTGTGATGAATGGAAGACCACTAGATGATGAGATAGTTGAAAGTGTGTATTTTGAGAAGCGGAGTGACCCTGCTAGATTGGAGCAAGTAGGAAGAGCTTGGAAGACCATTGGTGTCAAGGATGGAGCTGTGCTAGGGAAGAAGTTTGCCATTGCTATGCCTGACTACATTGATTGGGTCAAGAATAGAGTTGAGACCTTGTTGTTACCCTATGATAGGATGGAGTCATTGCAAGAGCAACCACCTTTGATCCTTGCTGAGAATGTGCCTGCTGAGCAGTACAAGCAAGCCTTGATTGAGAATCGTCGATTGAAAGAGAAGGAACAAGATACCCAGATGGAGCTTTACAAAGCCAAAGCTGATAAGTTGAACTTGGCTCATCAACTCAAAGGCATGCAGGGTGAGGATGCTAGTAGATTGAAGAGCAAAAAGAGGTCCTATGAGGAGATAGAGACATTGCTGAATGAAGAACACCATGAGTGCTTGAGGTTGCAGAGAGCTGAAGCTACTTATCAGAAGAAGATACGAGACTTGGAAAAGCAACTTAGAGACAAAGACATCCAATTGAAGAAGGAGGTAGACTTGAGACATGCATCAGAGAGTCAGCTTGGAGGAGAAGTTGTGGAGCTCAGAAGACAACTGAAGGAGAAGCTCACTCCTCTGCCAGAGTGTTTAGAATGCGACCTATTGATAGACCAGTGCCAGTATCTGAAGACGCTCATTCCTGGAGGACATCTTGTATCTGTTGTTTATGTTGAGAATCACCTCCAGGCTTGTTAGATGGGATTCATTGTTGTATCTTTGTTTGAATATTGTTGTATGATCCTTGTTGCTCATGTCTATAGATGAGATTGTGGGTGTTTCACCTTGTGCTCATTATCCTGTGTATGTTGTTTCTGTGTTGTTCTTGTTGCAGGTTGTCATTTCTTGAAAGATGAATTAGGCTCTTGAATGCCTGAGAAATGAACATATCATGTGCATCATACGCATCATAAGCATCATACACATATCATTTTGCATTACAGGTGTTCTTGATCGCGACTTCTCACTCTGGTTCCTGTTTGAGGCAGGATTGCTGATCAACGTCCGCACCGCTACTCAACTCGACTGAATCAATAGAGGAATATGGATCAAGTGCAAGCTGAGTTAGCAGAGATGAGGGCTAACATGGCCCAGTTCATGCATATGATGCAAGGGGTTGCGCAAGGTCAAGAAGAACTTCGAGCCCTAGTCCAGAGACAAGAAGCTGCAATTCCACCGGTCAACCATGCTTTGCCAGAGGGGGTCCCTGTTAATGACCAAGTTACTGCTGTTGTTCCCGTCAATAACTATGTCGTGGGTGATGAATTGAGGGGTATTCGAATCAATGGACAACCTCTTGCTGCAGAGACTGTTAATGCCAGAGCAACCCGTGCTCCCGTTCGACATCCTGCTCCGCTGGTTGACAGGCAGGAAGACATGTTCACCTTGCTCAGTGAAGATGACGAGGTTGTAAGAGTTGAAGAGAGGGATCGGAAAGTTGATGCCCTAGCTGAAAAGATCAGAGCCATGGAGTGTCAGAACTCTTTGGGGTTTGATGTTACGAATATGGGCCTAGTAGATGGGTTGAGAATTCCCTACAAGTTCAAGGCGCCATCCTTTGACAAATACAACGGTACTTCTTGTCCTCGCACCCATGTGCAGGCTTATTACAGGAAAATCTCCGCCTATACGGACGATGAAAAGATGTGGATGTATTTCTTCCAGGATAGCTTGTCTGGAGCTTCCTTGGATTGGTACATGGAACTGAAAAGAGAATCCATCAGAAGTTGGAGAGATCTGGGTGAAGCCTTTCTGAGGCAATACAAGCACAATATGGACATGGCTCTGAGCCGGACGCAGTTACAGAGCCTATGTCAGAAGTCTGGAGAAAGTTTCAAAGAGTACGCCCAGAGATGGCGGGAATTAGCTGCAAGGGTTCAACCTCCTATGCTGGAAAGGGAGTTGACCGATATGTTTATCGGAACCTTATAAGGAGTGTTTATGGACCGGATGGGGAGTTGCCCATTCGGTAGTTTCTCTGATGTAGTGATCTGTGGGGAGAGGACAGAGAGCCTTATCAAAGCTGGGAAGATTCAGGATGTTGGTTCCCCATCTTCAAAGAAGCCATTTGCTGGGGCACCTCGTAGGAGAGAGGGCGAGACTAATGCGGTGCAACACCATAGAAATGTGAACAGAGGGCAATATCGCCAGGTTGCTGCTGTAACCATCCCAGCACCTCAGCCACGACAACAGCAACAACAGAGAGTACAACAACCACAACAACAACCACAACAACAACAACAACAACAACAACAACAACAACAACGTCCGTTTCAGCCGAGACAGAGAATGTCGGATCGACGTTTCGACCCGTTGCCGATGACCTACGCTGAGTTGCTGCCCGAATTGCTCAGACTGGGGTTTGTTGAATTGTGTACGATGGCTCCGTTGACGAAGATACCACCTGGGTATGATGCCAACGTTCGTTGTGACTTCCATTCCGGTGCACCGGGGCACCATATAGAGAATTGCTGAGCTTTTCATCATAAGGTCCAGGACTTAATTGACGCCAAAACAATCAATTTTGCTCCTGTGCCTAATGTTGTGAACAATCCTATGCCTCAGCATGGTGCACATAGGGTGAACAATGTGGAAGGAGAAGAAGCTGAAGACTTGGTAGTCAACGTTGATGATGTTCAGACCTCGCTGTCAGTTGTAAAAGAGCGTCTGCTGAATGAGGGGGTGTACCCGGGCTGTGACCAGGGCTGTTCAGATTGTGTTCATTCAGAGAATGGATGTGATAAGTTGAGGGCTGGTATCTAGAATCTGATTAATGAGGGTTGTCTGCAGTTTAGTCGGGTTGTTAAAGATCATGGGGTGGTGTCAACCGTCACCATTTACTTCAAACCGTCCGAGGGACATGGCCAGAGAACTGTCAATGCACCTACAACCGTTGGTACTCCTGTTACCATTTCTGCTCCAGTAACCGTCAGTGCTCTCACTACTATTGTTGCTTCTGGAAGAAGGTCTGTTGAGAATAGTAGGGTTGTTCCGTGGAAGTATGATAATGCTTACCGCAACAACAGGAGGGAGGAAAGTCAGATCAGGCCGGTGAATCAAGATCCTGTAACTATTGGTTTGCCGAGTAGAGCTCCAGTGACTGTGGGTCCAGTTGTGGACAATGTAGGGGGACCAGGAGGTTTCACAAGGAGTGGTCGTTTGTTTGCACCGTAACCTTTGAGAGACAACAATGCTGAGGCTCTCGCCAAAGCAAAGGGTAAGCAGGCTGTGGTTGAGGAGGAATCTGTTCAGAAGGAGGCGCCTGAGGGCTCGTTTGAGAAAGATGTGGAGGAGTTTATGAAGATTATTAAGAAGAGTGACTACAAGATTGTAGATCAGTTGCATCAAACTCCGTCCAAAATCTCTATTATGTCCCTGTTGTTGTGCTCTGAGGCACACCGTAATGCCTTGCTGAAAATGTTGAATCTGGCTTACGTGCCTCAGGAGATCTCTGTCAACCAGTTGGAGGGGGTCATTGCTAATGTGAGCACCAGGCACGGTTTGGGGTTCACAAATTTGGATCTGACGCCTGAAGGTCGCAACCATAACAAGGCCCTGCATATCACTATGGAGTGCAAAGGCGCAGTATTGTCACATGTATTGGTGGATACTGGCTCGTCTTTGAATGTGCTGCCCAAGAAGATTCTGAGTAAGATTGAGGTTGAAGGGGTTGTCCTCACTCCCAGCGATCTTATTGTTCGTGCTTTTGACGGATCCAAACGGTCTGTTTTTGGTGAAGTCACATTGCCTGTGAAGATTGGCCCGGAGGTGTTCAGTATTATCTTCTATGTGATGGATATTCAACCAGCATATAGTTGCTTATTGGGGCGTCCCTGGATACATGGGGCTGGGGAAGTTTCGTCAACTCTCCATCAGAAGCTGAAGTATGTTTGGAACGGTCAGATTGTGACTATGTGCGGCGAGGAGGAGATTCTGGTGAGTCATTTATCCTCTTTCAAGTATGTGGAGGTGGATGGCGAGATCCATGAGACTCTATGCCAGGCATTCGAGACTGTTGCTCTTGAGAGGGTGGCTTTTGCTGAGCAGAAGAAGCCAAGTGCCTCAATTGCATCATACAAGCAGGCTATGGAGGTTGTCAACTCGGGCAATGATGAAGGCTGGGGCAAGATGGTGGACCTGCCCGTCAAAGAAGACAAGTTTGGTATTGGTTATCAACCTCTGCAATCAGAGCAGGTTGAGCAGAAAGGGCCGAGTACCTTTACCAGCGTTGGGCTGATGAATCATGGTGACGTCTTTGCAACCGGTAGTGAAGATTGTGACAGTGATTGTGAGCTAGACAACTGGGTTCGCCCGTGTGCACCAGGGGAGTCGATCAACAACTGAACGGCTGAAGAAGTGGTCCAAGTTACTCTTCAAACAGAGTAATTTTCTTTTGTTTTTCATTTTGCACAAAACCCTACGTTCTGCCCAAGGCGTAGTGGTTCATTGTAGGGCCTCATCATGTTTTTCCAATGAAATCATTAATAAAGGACGTTTTGCAAATAATTTTGTGATCCCTGTCTTTCTGTTTTTATTTTTCATTTCAAAAAAATAAAAATGGTAATGTTTTTGTTTTTGTGACTTTCTTGAACTCTTTTTTCTAAAATAAAGAATTAAACATGCAGAATTGATCTTACGGACTCCACTATAAACAGTTTTGTTATGGCTCAGTATGATTTCAATAATCCCATCTACCAAGCTGAAGAGGAGAGTGAGGAAGACTGTGAACTCCCTAAAGAACTGGTCAGATTATTGAAGCAGGAGGAAAGGGTCATCCAACCTCATCAGGAGGAGTTAGAAATCATCAACCTGGGTACTGAGGACGCCAGGAAAGATCAAGATCGGGGCTGCTTTGAAGGAAGATGTCAAGGGAAGGTTGATTGAGATGCTGAGAGAATATGTGGAGATATTCGCCTGGTCGTATCAAGATATGCCTGGGTTGGATACGAATATTGTGGTGCATAGACTACCTCTCAGAGAATATTGTCCTTCAGTCAAGCAGAAGCTTCGGAGAACTAGTCCTGATATGGCGGTTAGGATCAAGGAAGAGGTTCAAAAGCAGCTGGATGCGGGTTTCCTGTCCGTTACGACTTATCCCCCGTGGGTGGCCAACATCGTTCCCGTGCCGAAGAAGGACGACAAAGTCAGGATGTGTGTCGATTATCGGGATCTGAATAGAGCGAGTCCCAAAGATGACTTCCCATTACCTCACATTGATGTATTGGTTGATAATACGGCTCAATCCTCGGTTTTCTCTTTCATGGATGGATTCTCTGGTTATAATCAGATCAAGATGGCGCTAGAAGACATGGAAAAGACGACATTCATTACACCTTGGGGCACGTTCTGCTATAAGGTGATGCCATTTGGGCTGAAGTGTAGCGGTGTATTCGTCACTTTATGATTTATTGATTAAACCAAAAGCAAAGTATACAAAGAATCGAGTCGCCACCGCACTTTTATTTATCCAAAGGAATGGCTAAAAAGCGAACAAAAGCCTAAGAAGTTTTACACATAGAAAACCAATGAAAAGATCAGAGATCGGGGTAAGGGGTAAATTACGCAATGGGAAGGTGTTAGGCACCCAAAACGTCCTAGGTACTCCTAGGGAGCCCTTTTCACACTTGTTGTACGAAAGGTTATTTGTTTATGAAATATTTATTGTGCAAACATGGATTGAAGGGATGAGAAAAGAATATACAAGTTATTATTTTTGTGTTTGGATGGATAACCATTGCCTACGTACCTTTACAGGATCAAAACCTCGTAGTTCGGCTAAAAGATTTCCAAAATATGAGTGGGTTGATTTTAAAACAAAAGCCCTAAGGTCTTTCATTATCCACGGGAGAAAACTCAACCTTATACAAACAACAAGTCCACCATGTGAAAAAAGCTTCAACTTGCTAGTCAGGGGTTAACCCTATAATAAGCAAGGAAGTCTTACAATTCAATCACTAAGGACAAAAGGTGAGATTAACATCAACCACTAAGATAATTGAGATCTATGGCTAATGTATGAAAACTTATCAAGAATGGACAAAACCACAAAACAATTGAATGAGTGAAATTAACCAATTAGGATTTATTCACAAAAAGATGGTCAAGATATGATTAGAATTCAATTCAAAAGAAGTATTATGAAATGAAGTTTTGAAAAGTCAAAGGCTTAAGGCCTAGGTTTCTAATTTGAAAAGAGATGAAAATGTTTGCACAATAGTTTTCAAGTTTGGGTTAGCATACAAATGGAGGTTTAAAGAGACAAAAGGTGGGAGGGCGAGGAATTAAAACTACTTAGATGTTCACCTCTTGAGATCATATGTAGATGATCCAAGTGATTCCTTTGGAATGGGCAATGAGCAAATAACAGATAAGCAACAAAGATGGATATCGGATGCCAATCAATGGACTTATTCCAATCTCACAAAACAAAAATGGATACCGGATACCAATCAATGGATTTACACCAATCTCCTAAAGCAAAAAAAGAAACATGGATACCAGATGCCAATCAATGGACTTATACCAATCTCCTAAAACAAAAATGGATACTGGATACCAATCAATGGATTTACACCAATCTCCTAAAACAAAACAAAATAATGGATATCAGATGCCAATCAATGGACTTATACCAATCTCCAAGGAATGGTCATAGGAAACAAATGCCAATAAATGGACTTACAATTGACTCCTCACAAAACAAAACAAAGAATGCAATAAGCAAGAGGAAACAAGTTGCCAATAAATGGTCTTACACTCGACTCCAAGGAAATAGGATGCCAATCAATGGTCTTAGTCCCAACTCCTTCCAGATCATAGGAAACAACTGCCAATAAATGGACTTACAATTGACTCCTCAATGGACAAACAAAGATGTCACAAAGATATGAACAATAACCATGCAATGATGTATAATTAATGATGGTAAATGCACAAAGGCACACATAAGCAAATATGCACAGATGAATCAAGTAAGCAGACAAACAAGTCAATTAGCACACACTATATACAATCAATTAGGCTCAAACAAGGTTAGGCTTTACAACCAACTGGAATGGGGTAATTTGAGCTCTTAACCCTAACATTGAGAGTTAGGGTGAAGCAGATGACATGGAGATGAGGGGTGTGCCTCATAGCTCTTATCCCTGGCTTGGGAGAGCTTTAAATGATAGAAAGGGTGGGAGTTCAGAAAGTAGGAACTCTTCTCCACAAGTGATCTGACTCTATAAGATCTTGGGTTAGTATCCATAATGCATCAACACATTGTGTGAGCAAGGTGAATGACAGACTGAGTAGCAGGAGATGGGTTACACATCTCTTTTATCTGCCAATTGCCTCATAAGAGGACTTTTCCTGCTTGGCACAAAGAGTAAACAATCACAAGCATTGCCTCTTAAGGAGGACTTCAGACAGGTGCCTACCAGTAACAGTAGGTCTTCCAGACTACATGAAGAAGAGGGATTATACCTAAGTGGTTAAGCAACCAAGCAAAAGAAAAGTTCAAGTGAACTTAAAGCGGCTTATGTACCTGTGGAAACATCAAACAAATCAGTACAATACTCAGACAATCAAACAACAGTCAATAAGCAACCAACAATCCCAATGTACAAAATGTGTAAGCCAAAAGTCAAACTCAAATGAGTTAACATCAACCTACAAAACACACAAAGATTAGTAATCAAAAGCAAACATCAATGCTCAAATGATGAAGCATCAACAGCTATGGAACTTGGATGTTCAACCTGAAGTCAAAGCTCAAATGTGAGAGGCAAACCACTAGGTCAAAGCCTAGGGTCAAAGATGGAGAAAAAATTCAAAACAGAAGCTGAAATTTAACATGAATCAACTTCAAACACATCTTGAAACATTCCAAAAGGTCTCACATCATTATCATTAACCAAAAGCATTTCATGATCAATTGAAGTTCAAGGCAATTTTAAAGCTCAAATGTGACCAACCAGAATGAAAAATCTCAATTAAATCAGAAATAATTCAAATAATTCCAAGAAAATTCATGCACATTAACAACATCCACAACATGCATCATACGACAAATCAGGACAATTGGAGATCATTTGGCATGGCAAACACATCACATAAGTTGGACATCAAAAGGTGTGACACAAATTGTCACACCAACTTAGCACAATCATAAAACAGAAATGACAATTGATAAAAATACCAAATTAACACCAAAATGTCAAGCTATGTGTCTAGTTTCATCATGCAAAATTTCACATTCATTGGATCAAATACTAGCATTTCACAACATGATAACCAAGGCAAGGTCAAAAATACATACATGTGCAAACTCCCTAGGGCAAATCAATTTTTATCCCGGCACAACTTTCCAATTGATGATCATAAAAAAAATAGACAACATGAGGAACATAATGCAAAAAATTGGAAGTCATTTGGTGCATTTTTCAATTTGTTATGATTTTTCTAATTTGATAGAAGAAAATAAAAATGAAAGGAAGCATGGCATGTGAAATATAAGGAAGGAAAAAAACACATGAAGCAAAATGAAAACTGCCTTCGCCAGGAATCGAAGCCGGTATGAGTTCAAAAAGTGAAGCGCGCGCCAGGCCAAAACGACACCGTTTTGCCTAAAATCCAGTCCTTCGCTAAGCGAACAGAAACCTTCGCTAAGCGAGCATTCATCTTCTCCAGTCCTTCGCTAAGCGAACATAATCCTTCGCTAAGCGAGCATTCATCTTCTCCGCGAAAAAGACGACGAACAGTAGCATGAACACCAAACACTTTCCAGAAAATTTCTCCAAAAATACAAAACAGATACATCAACATGTAGCATTTTCCATGGAGATCATAGATCGAGTAATAGCTAAGCATGAATCAACATAACAAGAGAGAATCGAGCATGAACATTTTTGGATGTAAAACTTCAAACACACATAACTCATGCAATTCTTATCCGTTTTTTGTGAATTTTATATCAGAATTCTCAGCGCGGAAAGATCTATCTAAACATGTACATAACATCAGGATTTAAGAGATTCGAGTTTTTACCTCTTGAAGAGCAGAATCTTGTTTTGCATAATTCAGCAGCTTGTAACGATCCAAATCCACTCTATGATGCTTGTGATGATGTTTGGTGAAGAAAAGAAAGCTTGAACACGTGTAGATCTAGCTTAATCTTGAATTGCCATTTTCAACTTCATGAACTTCAACCACTTGATTCTTGCACGAATTCAACCAAACAGCACTTGATCTGCACTAAATCAAAGCTAGGGAACCAGAATATGAAGTAATATTGCAATGCTTTTTTGAAGAAAATTTGGATTATGAATGGAAGAGAATTTTGGAGGGAGAGAGAATTTGGATCTTGAAATGTGAAATTGTGATTAACCTCCCTAATTCTGTTATAATTAGAGTATATATATGCTCTACTAATCACTTTGCTAATCCATGTTTAATTTGGTTAATGAAAATAAGGTGTTTTTGCAAAAATTTTGAAAATGCATGGTGCATGGGCTAATTGCATGTGAACAGTACCATTCCCTTCATCAAAGTCACTTAAAATGATTTTTTAAACACATTGGTAATGGTAGAAAATCCATACAATGCACCATTTTTGAATTTTACAATTTCCCTCCAAAAAGGTCATGGAATAGCAAGTGATTATGTGATGACAATTCATGTAATATGATGCATGATTTGGAAATTAGAGGTCAAAAGGAGAATATTGCAAAATGAACCACTCATTTTGGAGCTTTGGTTGAAAAGTTATGCTCATTTGAAATCCCATGCAAACTTGGCAATGATTGGACCATATCTCTTCAATCACACATCATAAATTCATGATCTTGGACTTTTTGGAAATGGGAGAGAGAGATCTTCAACTTTCATGATGGACAAAAATTCATTTGAAGCTTCTTTTGATGACGTAAGATTGAGTTGAAGTTGGTCCAAAAACTTTCCATTTTTGGAAAGTTGAAAATATAAGTCACTTTCTATTTTGGGAAATTTTTGACTAGACCTCAAATTCTTCAATGTGAGTGTTTGAAATGTCAAATGAGACTTGTTTGAACATGAATGAAGTATTTCTAATCACTTCCCACTTCCAAATCCACAGTTGACTTTGCAGTTGACTTTCTAGGTCTTTAGTTGACCTGGCAATGTTCTGATGAAATTCAAGCCTCTACCACTTGGGATTTTGCTTCAAAATAACATCATACCTCATATGAACTATTGATAATGATTGTGGGGGGTCTAAATCCCAAGAATGACCACCATCTATTGCTCAATGACTGCCTTTGACTGCTTTGACCTGTGGTTGCTTCATCTGCAAGACAAAGGTTAGATGACATATTTTTGTACTTTTGGTTAGTGGTAAAAGAAAAGCAATGATATACAAATGCAAAACATGCTTGGTGATCAAGAATCACTCTAAAAAAGATAACCAACCCATAGGGAAGGAGGCAAAGTGCACAATGATCCTTGAGGCAATGTGATGATATGATATGATGCCATGAGGGATCTTAGGGACAAAATTGGGGTCTTACAGATGCCCCTATTTAAGGTCATTCTAGCCGGAGAAGTGAAGTTTAGAAATCTTCATCTCGACGCGGTAGAATGGGCTTAAATAACAGTAATAAGACAAATTTTGGTCCCTAAGAGACCTCATGATGCAGATGTATGCATGCAAAAGAAACAAAACTCTGTGGGGAATATGGGTCCACAAAGAAGGAAGGACGATCCATCGGAGTAATACACTCACCAGGAACAGAGACTCTAACAGGACTCTCATGGGGATAAGAAAAAGAAAAAGAATGCGTGAGCAGGACACGACTCTGAATTAGGGAAACTGACCCTGCGTGAACAGGACACGATCGGACTAGAGACCTCACTAGGGAGCAAAGGACTCAAACAGGGAACAGAAGAATTCCAAAGGAAGACACATCCATTGGAAAGACTCAAGATGACTCAAACTATCCACAAAGAATACTTCGGATGAAAATCCGGACTCGGGCTGGAGAAAACATTCACACAGAACTTCCCTGCCAGGAAAAATGCATATATTGGGGAACGCCAATACAGCAAAAGGGTAAAATCACAACAGGAAACTCCATTGGAGAAGGTCTAACAAAAAGACTCTCCTGGGGAAGCAACAAAGAATGAGGTGTTACCGGTATAAGGGTAACAAACTCAGGAAGATTGAATATCTAAGACCGGTATAAGGGTGAGAGATATCAATCAACCAAACATCTGAGAAAGACCTGGAAAAGGTACATCAACTCAGGAAAATCTGACTCCACAGGGGACCAAGGTCATAATAGGGAGTAGAAAGGAAGGAACATCAGGGATACCGGCTACTGGGTATATAATAGGTGACCGACCGAAGCGTGAATTGGTATATATGCCAAAACACTCATCATCCGAAAGGAGGGCTTGAAAAAGCAAATTGACTTACAGGATGGACATTCGATTCCGCAACGGGAAAACGAATCTTGCTCAGCTGGGAAAACAAACCCAAAGAGCACATGAGATATAATATCCATTACCGTCAGAACATGGATAGTATACTCGCATGAGATATATTATCTATTACCGTCAGAACGTAGACAATACACTCGCATGGAAGGAAACATCAGGGATACCGGTTTTGTGGGTATATAAAGATGACCGACCGAACACGTGAATTGGTTTTTACTGCCAAGACACTTATCATCCTGAAGAGAGCAAAACGCAAACTTTATCAAAGGATGGATATTCGATTCTACAAAGAATGCAAACCTTACTCCACTGGGGAAAATCAACAAAGGATTCCAACCAGAGAGTGAAAGAGATATATTATTCATTACCGTCAGAACGTGAATAACATACTCGAAAAGGAAGAGACACCAGAGATACCGGTTACTGGGTATATAACAGGTGACCTACCAAAAAAAAGAGACAATCGTTACCAACAACAACAAGGTAGACGAGAGATAACTCACAGGGGATAAATTGCAAGCATCCGGCAATTATCCGAGAGACATATCAAATATTCGATTCCACAAAAGGAATAACGAATCTTACTCGACTGGGGAAACACAACAGGCTTCGACTGAAGTGCGCATGAGATATATTATCCATTACCGTCAGAACGTGGATAACATACTCGCATGGAAGATTATCCACAACCGGCTACTGGGTTAATAAAGGATAAATCAACCGAAAAAGAAAGGCATCGGGATACCAAAACTAGGTATATAAAGATGATCGATCAAAGGGAGTAACAATCATTACCAACAAAAGGGTAAATGAAAGAGGACTCACAAGGGATGCATTGATAAACATCAATGATCCGGGGAACAAATCACTGGCAAATGGTGAAAGAACCCTACTGAGGATAAAATTGCTAGCATCCGGCAATTATCCATAAGACTTGCTGGGGATACAGTTGCTAGCATCCGGCAATTACCCAGAAGCAAGGAGGGAATATCAACATCGAATATTGAATGAAGATAAACACGACGAGTAACCATCATCGGTTAGGACGAACAACAAGGTTAACTCTGCAAAGGGGAGAAATTAGGGTTTACAACTACCGAATACGGGGTAGAAGACCACAAACTCTGGCTGAGGATAAAAATGCTAGCATACGGAAATTATCCACAAGAAAGCACAGACTCCGCTAGGGAGACAACAACAACATAGGATTTACAACTACCGAATACGGGGTAGAAGACCACAAAATCCACCAACAACCAGAACGAACCACAAAGGTTACCTCTGCTAGGGGAAAAGAGATAGGACTTACAACTACCGAATATTGGGTAGTAGCCAACAACTCTGTGAGGATAAAAAGATACTGTTTACATCTACCGAATACGGGGTAGAAGACCACAACGTCCGTGTGGGAATGAAAGAATCATAACTCCGCACGAGAAACAAAATAGGGTTTATAACAAACCACCAACCTGCTGGAAAGCAGAAAAAAATTAGGATTTACGACTACCGACTACTAGGTAGAAAACCAATCGACTCTTGCCGAGGAATAAAAGGTATATAACCACAAATTCCGCCAAGAGGAAAAGGAACATAGGACTTACAACTACCGGTTACTGGGTAGAGGCCCAAAAGATTCCGCTGGGGATAAAAAGAATTTTTGCCGGTTACTGGGCAATTCATTCATTTTTCCACAGGGAAGCGCAAGAAACAGTTGACAAGTGCCAATTCAGGATCAAACCAAAAAGGCAAACTGAGTCAAAACTCGTCCTAAAGAGGATATAACTCAATAGGAAGATCCATCCCAATATATGTGTTGGGAGGAAACGGAAAAAACCGTCATCCACGAGGATATATCTCAGTGGGGAATTGCAGAAGGAAAGATAGACACTTTCTGCTTATGGGGCTGACTCTATATTGAGAGATTAAACACCCAACATCTGCTTGGAGAGATCTATTTGAGAGATCCATATCACCACTCGCAGGAAACAACAAACAAAAGATATATGGCAAAAAAATGCAACATGAATATCTAATTGTTGAATGATTATGCATGAATATGCGTAATTTATGTTTGATGAATGCTGACAAAAAGACATATCTAACACAAACAGGCCCAGGAATCAAACGGCCGGTACTACACTTCCAGAGGAAAACAACCAAGAGATCCAACTGGAGAGCCAATCTGCTGGAGATCTACATGCTAAAAAGCAAAGATCTGCGGGAAGGCAAAAAGGTCAGAGATATCAAAGAAATCACAAAATCTCTGAGTGATGGATCAACAATCAACCCAATTGGGGAATAGAAGTACACAACAAGCAGAAACTGCCACAAAAGCAAATCTGTTGGGGGAATGGAGAAATCCCGAGATTTCTGCAGGAGGATCTCAGTATCAACTGGGAAACAAGAGTCCACTACACACGCGAGAACCGCTGAAGAGAACAGAATACAAATAGAATCTAGCCGCACAAGCAACTCTACTGGGAATACTGACAGCCGCTCCATTGGGGATGAACCCACTAAAGGGAAAATAGATCACAAAAGTAGATTCTGCAACATGCCACTCTACTCGGGATCAAAAGCATCAGGAAATCAACCAAACCCAAAGATGATAGACCATCAACCGATCCTACTGGGCAAACAGAGATTTTCAACAGGCAGAAACTGCCACAAATGCAACTCTGTTGAGGATACCAACTCCGTTGGGGAATACCAACTCTGGCGGGGATTCTGCAAGGAAACATCACAGATACAATCCATCATACCACAAATCTACTGGTGGCTCCACTGGGGATGAGGAGGAAAGTTGAGGATCAACCACCAAATACTGAACCTTTCAAGAAGAAATCAACAACCGCTGAGGAGGAAAATAATCACTGCTCTGCTGAAGGAATAAGAGGTGAAAGCCTCTATAAGCACTCTGATGGGGAGATATAGCATAAATGAAGTGTACCACATCAACAATTCTACTAGCGACTGTGCTGAAGAAAATGATGAAGTACCGGGATATCAACCCACGAATCACTGAATCTTCCAAAGGAAAGCAACCATGCTGAGGAAAGAACATATTGTTGGAGAGGATTGTGAAGTTCTCAACAAACACTCTGCTTGGGGAACAACCCCAACAAAAGCTCTGCTTGGGGAACAACCCCAACAACAAAATCTGGAGAAAGAGGATACAACCAAGCCAGGAATATGAACAAATGTCTTACCTGTTGGAAATCATGCCACCCTCGGGAGAGCACTGAGAAATTCTTAAGTATCCTTTCATCGTTGTGAATGTTCACTTTGTTTAAAACAACAATTTTTGAAACAAAATTTCTTTGTTTAAACAATGACATTTTATCCATTAAAACATGCAAAACATTTGTTGAATTGAAACAAATAAGAGTGCAAATAATTGGATAAAAGCTCAAATTTATTTGATGGAATGGTAGCCTGCAAATGGTAAGACTCCATAGATCTGTACAAATTTGAAATCAGTGATATATATTGGAAGAGGGCTACATTGAACATAATGATCCTTTTTCTACCAATTTGAATCTCGATGTATTCGAAGCTTCAGTTGACAACGAATCGAGAGTCTCTGACGAAAAGACAGCTACGGAACAGAAAATCTTGTCAAGATGCAGTTACTTGCCATATCCCTAATTTTTGCCTAGATTGCCCCAGGGTGAGGTACTCAATCTAGCGGGATGCAAATATTCTCTTTTTCAAGTCTCTAACTTTTGCCTGGATCGCCCTTTCGGGTTCTCCACCGAGACGCTCATTTTTGCCTAAGCCGCCCTTTCGGGTTTTCAACTTAGCGAGCTATTCTGTTTTTCTTTATATACTTCTCTTTTATTTTAGGAAAAGTATTTCTTGACTGCATCTGAATTCACAGGACGAGTGAAATCCTCCCCATCCATTATTGTAAGCAACAAAGCACCGCCTGAAAAGGCTCTCTTAACAACATATGGACCCTCATAGTTTGGAGTCCACTTGCCCCTGGAATCGGGCGCGAAGGACAAGACTTTCTTGAGCACGAGGTCACCTTCTCGGAACACACGAGGCTTGACCTTCTTATCGAATGCTTTCTTCATTCTCTGCTGATATAACTGACCGTGGCACATGGCAGTCAATCGCTTCTCTTCAATCAGCATCAATCAACTAGGGATTTGAGGGTATACTTTTTTTCTCTTATTCTTTTTTTTTATTTTGATTTTATTCTTTTATTTTTTTTCACCCCTCTCCTTGTTTTTTTTATTACATTTGTAATGCCCCAGTTTGACTGTTTTGCTGATTCTCATGATACAGCTGAATGAGCTTCTTTTCGTGCTCAAAAAGACGGGTAATCTCATCAGGAATCCCTTTCAACATCATCTTCCTCTGCCTCAAATACAGGGAATCCACAATTGGGAGATGGCGTTGGATAATTATGTTCAATGGGTTTTAGAAATAACCTGCATAATGATTTTGAATAAAAAAGCTTTTTTGAAATCAAACAAGGCAATCATTATGCAGATGAAAAGTTTGATTTTATGCTTTTTTCGGGGTTTTTTGTAATCACCAATTTCATGCAAAAAAGCAAAAAGTGAAAACAATTGGAAAAACAAATGTTTAACATGCATTTATTGAATGAAATATCATTGTATAAATGACGCCAACAATGTCATCACTTCTCCTTTTGGCATGGGAGAAGGGTTTTTAAACAAAGTGAACATGTTACGCTGACTTATGAATGACTGTAGGAACATCTACAGCGACCCAATTGTGGCAGATCTCGCCAGGGATGACAAAATTGTCAGTATCCTCTGCATCCTCTTCCAAGATAGCAGCAGCTTCCTCAGCTTGATCGGCGTGGATGAAACCTCCGCTTTTGAACAGCCCTTTCTCATTGAAGACCCCCGAAGAATAGCCAATGCCAGCCCGGGACTTATTGTCTTCAAGCTCAATCATCTTTCCTAAACCAGCAACTGCACCACATTCGATGGCCAGTTTCACATCACGATAGGAAGCAAATGAAGGAGACTTCTTCTCAATAGGCTCGGCTATAGACAAAGCTTGCAAAGGAGTTCCAACTTCATCCTCAGCATCTATGTATGAGAAAGAAGACAAGTGGCTAACCAGGAATAAATCCATCAAAAGCACTTGGTCTGGTGAATGCCTCCTTGAGCTCACGGTTCTCTTATTCAAGTTGATCCATCACTCTTGCAGAATCGGCTCTGGTGTAGTACCGGGGAGCAGTGCGTCTTCAAAATAAATGAAGAGCAACAGGGATCAGACCACAGGACCAGAAGCTGAGAACGACACCTGCTTATGCAAATGATGCATGAAATGCTGGTGCATATGATTTGTTTTATTTCAAAGGAACCTTAGGGTTTTATTTGCAAACTTTGAAATATTAATCATTTTATCGCATATGGAAATTATCTCATCAAATAATTCTTTGTTTTTCCATGTCTGGAATTTTTTGCAAAGAAACCCCTTAAGTTCCTTGAAAAAAAAAATCTCATTTTTTGATGATATGGATGCAGATGAATGCATGAATGCAGCAATCACACTCAAGGATCAAGCAAAGCACACCAGACAAAGGTCATGGGATGGTTCATATTATCCCTAATATCAATCATCCATTTTGGTGGATTATGGTTTTCACCTTATCAACACCCAAGTTCCATTGATATTAACGATATACGAACGATTCAACCATCCTTAATATCAATCATCCATCTTGGTGGATTATGGTTTTCACCTTATCGACACCCAAGTTCCATTGATATTAACGACGGGTGAACGGATCAACCATGAATCACGGGTTTGTTGTGAGTCACGAGCATGGAGTCTCGGTTAAGAACCACCCAAAGGGAGTGTACTATGGTTTAAACCTGCCGAACATGTTCTACCAGAGGTTCCCATAGTCATCATCCCATCTTTCGAATATTATCGGAGGAACGAATACTCGTATTCCAAAAATATTCTCAAGAGAGACTCTTATGAGTGTAGTATCGCGTAACAATCGCATCAGATCTTACATCTGAACGACCTCCGCACTACGTCCTAAAATAGGCCAAGATGGGCTTGGTAAACTAAGGTCCTTGGCTTCTAAGGCACATGATTGAAAGAATAATGCCTAACCACAAATAACTTGTGTGACATTATTAATCCAACATGACCTCCACCAAGTGAATGGACTCGCAAGTCAACTTGTTAAGGAATACTCCACACAAGTCGACAAGACTATGCCATTCTCCTATCCTAAGGTGCACTCGAGTTCGGGTATAGAACTCATCTCACAGAGATCACCAAGCAAACAACAATTGTATATCAAGCAATTCAATCATTACAAGCAACACAGTAATCCCAAATTGTACAAAAATATGTCATAAACAATATATCACAACAATTGTGAAAAGTTGGCAAACCCACTAGGAAAGATGATTATCCCCAGCAGAGTCGCCACTTTTCTGTAGCAGTGTATTCGTCACTTTATGATTTATTGATTAAACCAAAAGCAAAGTATACAAAGAATCGAGTCGCCACCACACTTTTATTTATCCAAAGGAATGGCTAAAAAGTGAACAAAAGCCTAAGAAGTTTTACACATAGAAACCCAATGAAAAGATCAGAGATCGGGGTAAGGGGTAAATTACGCAATGGGAAGGTGTTAGGCACCCAAAACGTCCTAGGTACTCCTAGGGAGCCCTTTTCACACTTGTTGTACGAAAGGTTATTTGTTTATGAAATATTTATTGTGCAAACATGGATTGAAGGGATGAGAAAAGAATATACAAGTTATTATTTTTGTGTTTGGATGGATAACCATTGCCTACGTACCTTTACAGGATCAAAACCTCGTAGTTCGGCTAAAAGATTTCCAAAATATGAGTGGGTTGATTTTAAAACAAAAGCCCTAAGGTCTTTCATTATCCACGGGAGAAAACTCAACCTTATACAAACAACAAGTCCACCATGTGAAAAAAGCTTCAACTTGCTAGTGAGGGGTTAACCCTATAATAAGCAAGGAAGTCTTACAATTCAATCACTAAGGACAAAATATGAGATTAACATCAACCACTAAGATAATTGAGATCTATGGCTAATGTATGAAAACTTATCAAGAATGGACAAAACCACAAAACAATTGAATGAGTGAAATTAACCAATTAGGATTTATTCACAAAAAGATGGTCAAGATATGATTAGAATTCAATTCAAAAGAAGTATTATGAAATGAAGTTTTGAAAAGTCAAAGGCTTAAGGCCTAGGTTTCTAATTTGAAAAGAGATGAAAATGTTTGCACAATAGTTTTCAAGTTTGGGTTAGCATACAAATGGAGGTTTAAAGAGACAAAAGGTGGGAGGGCGAGGAATTAAAACTACCTAGATGTTCACCTCTTGAGATCATATGTAGATGATCCAAGTGATTCCTTTGGAATGGGCAATGAGCAAATAACAGATAAGCAACAAAGATGGATACCGGATGCCAATCAATGGACTTATTCCAATCTCACAAAACAAAAATGGATACCGGATACCAATCAATGGATTTACACCAATCTCCTAAAGCAAAAAAAGAAACATGGATACCAGATGTCAATCAATGGACTTATACCAATCTCCTAAAACAAAAATGGATACTGGATACCAATCAATGGATTTACACCAATCTCCTAAAACAAAACAAAACAATGGATATCAGATGCCAATCAATGGACTTATACCAATCTCCAAGGAATGATCATAGGAAACAAATGCCAATAAATGGACTTACAATTGACTCCTCACAAAACAAAACAAAGAATGCAATAAGCAAGAGAAAACAAGTTGCCAATAAATGGTCTTACACTCGACTCCAAGGAAATAGGATGCCAATCAATGGTCTTAGTCCCAACTCCTTCCAGATCATAGGAAACAACTGCCAATAAATGGACTTACAATTGACTCCTCAATGGACAAACAAAGATGTCACAAAGATATGAACAATAACCATGCAATGATGTAAAATTAATGATGATAAATGCACAAAGGCACACATAAGCAAATATGCACAGATGAATCAAGTAAGCAGACAAACAAGTCAATTAGCACACACTATATACAATCAATTAGGCTCAAACAAGGTTAGGCTTTACAACCAACTGGAATGGGGTAATTTGAGCTCTTAACCCTAACATTAAGAGTTAGGGTGAAGCAGATGACATGGAGATGAGGGGTGTGCCTCATAGCTCTTATCCCTGGCTTTGGAGAGCTTTAAATGATAGAAAGTGTGGGAGTTCAGAAAGTAGGAACTATTCTCCACAATTGATTTGACTCTATAAGATCTTGGGTTAGTATCTACAATGCATCAACACATTGTGTGAGCAAGGTGAATGACACACTGAGTAGCAGGAGATGGGTTACACATCTCTTTTATCTACCAATTGCCTCATAAGAGGACTTTTCCTGCTTCGCACAAAGAGTAAACAATCACAAGCATTGCCTCTTAAGGAGGACTTCAGACAGGTGCCTACCAGTAACAGTAGGTCTTCCAGACTACATGAAGAAGAGGGATTATACCTAAGTGGTTAAGCAACCAAGCAAAAGCAAAGTTCAAGTGAACTTAAAGCAGCTTATGTACCTGTGGAAACATCAAACAAATCAGTACAATACTCAGACAATCAAACAACAGTCAATAAGCAACCAACAATCCCAATGTACAAAATATGTAATCCAAAAGTCAAACTCAAATGAGTTAACATCAACCTACAAAACACACAAAGATTAGTAATCAAAAGCAAACATCAATGCTCAAATGATGAAGCATCAACAGCTATGGAACTTGGATGTTCAACCTGAAATCAAAGCTCAAATGTGAGAGGCAAACCACTAGGTCAAAGCCTAGGGTCAAAGATGGAGAAAAAATTCAAAACAGAAGCTGAAATTTAACATGAATCAACTTCAAACACATCTTGAAACATTCCAAAAGGTCTCACATCAATATCATTAACCAAAAGCATTTCATGATCAATTGAAGTTCAAGGCAATTTTAAAGCTCAAATGTGACCAACCAGAATGAAAAATCTCAATTAAATCAGAAATGATTCAAATAATTCCAAGGAAATTCATGCTCATTCACAACATCCATAACATGCATCACACAAAATATCAGGACAATTGGAGATCATTTGGCATGGCAAACACATCACATAAGTTGGACATCAAAAGGTGTGACACAAATTGTCACACCAACTTAGCACAATCATAAAACAGAAATAACAATTGATAAAAATACCAAATCAACACCAAAATGTCAAGCAATGTGTCTAGTTTCATCATGCAAAATTTCACATTCATTGGATCAAAGACCAGCATTTCACAACATGATAACCAAGGCAAGGTCAAAAATACATACATGTGCAAACTCCCTAGGGCAAATCATTTTTTTATCCAGGCACAACTTTCCAATTGATGATCATAAAAAAATTAGACAACATGAGGAACATAATGCAAAAAATTGGAAGTCATTTGGTGCATTTTTCAATTTGTTATGATTTTTCTAATTTGATAGAAGAAAATAAAAATGAAAGGAAGCATGGCATGTGAAATATAAGGAAGGAAAAAAACACATGAAGCAAAATGAAAACTGCCTTCGCCAGGAATCGAAGCCGGTATGAGTTCAAAAAGTGAAGCGCGCGCCAGGCCAAAATGACACCGTTTTGCCTAAAATCCAGTCCTTCGCTAAGCGAACAGAAACCTTCGCTAAGCGAGCATTCATCTTCTCCAGTCCTTCGCTAAGCGAACATAATCCTTCGCTAAGCGAGCATTCATTTTCTCCGCGAAAAAGACGACGAACAGTAGCATGAACACCAAATACTTTCCAGAAAATTTCTCCAGAAATACAAAACAGATACATCAACATGTAGCATTTTCCATGGAGATCATAGATCGAGTAATAGCTAAGCATGAATCAACATAACAAGAGAGAATCGAGCATGAACATTTTTGGATGTAAAACTTCAAACACACATAACTCATGCAATTCTTATCCGTTTTTTGTGAATTTTACATCAGAATTCTCAGCGCGGAAAGATCTATCTAAACATGTGCATAACATCAAGATTTAAGAGATTCGAGTTTTTACCTCTTGAAGAGCAGAATCTTGTTTTGCACAATTCAGTAGCTTGTAACAATCCAAATCCACTCTATGATGCTTGTGATGATGTTTGGTGAAGAAAAGAAAGCTTGAACACGTGTAGATCTAGCTTAATCTTGAATTGCCATTTTCAACTTCATGAACTTCAACCACTTGATTCTTGCACGAATTCAACCAAACAGCACTTGATTTGCACTAAATCAAAGCTAGGGAACCAGAATATGAAGTAATATTGTAATGCTTTTTTGAAGAAAATTTGGATTATGAATGGAAGAGAATTTTGGAGGGAGAGAGAATTTGGATCTTGAAATGTGAAATTGTGATTAACCTCCCTAATTCTGTTATAATTAGAGTATATATATGCTCTACTAATCACTTTGCTAATCCATGTTTAATTTGGTTAATGAAAATAAGGTGTTTTTGCAAAAAAATTGAAAATGCATGGTGCATGGGCTAATTGCATGTGAACAGTACCATTCCCTTCATCAAAGTCACTTAAAATGATTTTTTAAACACATTGGTAATGGTAGAAAATCCATACAATGCACCATTTTTGAATTTTACAATTTCCCTCCAAAAAGGTCATGGAATAGCAAGTGATTATGTGATGACAATTCATGTAATATGATGCATGATTTGGAAATTAGAGGTCAAAAGGAGAATATTGCAAAAAGAACCACTCATTTTGGAGCTTTGGTTGAAAAGTTATGCTCATTTGAAATCCCATGCAAACTTGGCAATGATTGGACCATATCTCTTCAACCACACATCATAAATTCATGATCTTGAACTTTTTGGAAATGGGAGAGAGAGATCTTCAACTTTCATTATGGACAAAATTTCATTTGAAGCTTCTTTTGATGACGTAAGATTGAGTTGAAGTTGGTCCAAAAACTTTCCATTTTTGGAAAGTTGAAAATATAAGTCACTTTCTATTTTGGGAAATTTTTGACTGGACCTCAAATTCTTCAATGTGAGTGTTTGAAATGTCAAATGAGACTTGTTTGAACATGAATGAAGTATTTCTAATCACTTCCCACTTCCAAATCCACAGTTGACTTTGCAGTTGACTTTCTAGGTCTTCAGTTGACCTGGCAATGTTCTGATGAAATTCAAGCCTCTACCACTTGGGATTTTGCTTCAAAATAACATCATACCTCATATGAACTCTTGATAATGATTGTGGGGGGTCTAAATCCCAAGAATGACCACCATCTATTGCTCAATGACTGCCTTTGACTGCTTTGACCTGTGGTTGCTTCATCTGCAAGACAAAGGTTAGATGATATATTTTTGTACTTTTGGTTAGTGGTAAAAGAAAAGCAATGATATACAAATGCAAAACATGCTTGGTGATCAAGAATCACTCTCAAAAAGATAACCAACCCATAGGGAAGGAGGCAAAGTGCACAATGATCCTTGAGGCAATGTGATGATATGATATGATGCCATGAGGGATCTTAGGGACAAAATTGGGGTCTTTAATGAAGAATGTCGGTGCTACCTATCAGAGGGCTATGACGACTCTCTTTCATGACATGATGCACAAAGAGATTGAAGTGTACGTGGATGATATGATTGCGAAGTCGCAGACAGAAGAGGAGCACCTGGTAAATCTGCAGAAGTTGTTTGACCGGTTGAGAAAATTCAAACTGAGGTTAAATCCAAACAAGTGTACGTTTGGGGTGAGATCTGGAAAGCTGTTAGGTTTCATTGTCAGTGAGAAAGGGATTGAGGTTGATCCAGCAAAGGTAAAAGCTATTCAAGAGATGCCTGAACCGAAAACAGAAAAGCAGGTTCGTGGGTTTTTAGGGAGATTGAATTACATTGCAAGGTTTGTATCTCACCTAACTGCCACTTGTGAACCGATATTCAAATTGCTAAGAAAGAATCAAGCAATCAGGTGGAATGATGACTGTCAGAAAGCTTTTGACAAGATAAAAGAGTATTTGCAGAAACCTCCAATCCTTATACCTCCAGTTCCTGGGAGGCCTCTGATAATGTACCTGTCAGTGATTGAGAACTCGATGGGGTGTGTATTGGGACAACATGACGAGTCTGGTCGAAAAGAGCATGCCATATACTACCTTAGCAAAAAGTTTACCGACTGTGAAATCAAATATTCACAGCTCGAGAAAACTTGTTGTGCTTTGGCCTGGGCTGCTCGCCGACTGAGGCAGTATATGTTGAACCATACCCCTTTATTGATTTCTAAGATGGATCCAGTGAAGTACATCTTTGAGAAGCCGACTCTCACCGGACGTGTTGCCCGTTGGCAGATGATCTTAACAGAGTATGACATCCAGTACATGTCGCAGAAGACCATCAAAGGTAGTATTCTGTCAGACTACCTTGCCGAGCAACCGATTGATGATTATCAGCCAATGATGTTTGAATTCCCTGATGAAGACATCATGTATCTGAAGATGAAAGATTGTGAAGAGCCTCTTGTCGAGGAAGGACCGGATCCTGATGACAAGTGGACACTGATGTTTGATGGGGCTGTGAATATGAATGGCAACGGTGTTGGGGTGGTGCTTATTAATCCAAAAGGTGCACATATACCTTTCTCTGCCAGGCTGACTTTTGACGTAACCAACAACGAGGCTGAGTATGAGGCTTGTATCATGGGGATTGAAGAAGCCATCGATCTAAGGATCAAAACTCTGGACATTTATGGAGATTCCGCTCTAGTGATTAACCAGGTCAATGGAGATTGGAATACCAATCAGCCGCATTTGATCCCTTATCGGGATTATACCAGAAGGATTCTGACGTTCTTCAAGAAGGTGAAGTTGTATCATGTCCCCCGAGATGAGAATCAGATGGCTGATGCCTTGGCTACTTTGTCTTCTATGATCAAGGTTCATTGGTGGAATCATGTGCCACATGTTGCGGTGAATCGACTCGAGAGGCCTGCGTATGTGTTTGCAGCCGAGTCTGTTGTGGATGAGAAACCTGGTACTACGACATCAAGAATTTCCTCAAGAGCCAGGAGTATCCTAAAGGAGCGTCGAAGAATGACAAGAAAACCCTGAGAAGGCTAGCTGGAAGCTTTTATTTGAATCAGGATGATGTGTTGTACAAGAGAAACTTTGACATGGTTCTGCTCAGATGCGTGGATAGACACGAAGCAGACATGTTGATGCAAGAAGTGCATGAAGGATCTTTTGGTACCCATGCTGGTGGTCATGCAATGTCCAAGAAATTGTTGAGAGCCGGTCATTACTGGATGACTATGGAATCCGATTGTTTCAAATACGCTCGGAAGTGCCATAAATGTTAGATCTATGCTGATAAGGTGCATGTGCCACCAAGCCCTCTGAATGTCATGAATTCGCCTTGGCCGTTCGCGATGTGGTGCATTGATATGATTGGGAAGATTGAGCCTACTGCTTCCAATGGACATCGCTTCATCCTGGTTGCGATAGATTACTTCACCAAATGGGTGGAAGCAGCTTCCTATGCTAATGTTACCAAACAAGTGGTTGCCCGGTTTATTAAGAAGGAAATCATCTGTCGTTATGGGGTTCCTGAGAGAATCATCACTGACAATGGTTCGAATCTCAATAACAAGATGATGAAAGAGCTTTGCAGAGATTTCAAGATTGAACATAACAATTCTTCTCCTTACAGACCGAAGATGAATGGTGCTGTAGAGGCGGCAAACAAGAATATTAAGAAGATTGTGCAGAAGATGGTCGTGACGTACAAGGATTGGCATGAGATGCTGCCTTTCGCTTTGCATGGATACCGTACTTCAGTACGTACGTCGACCGGGGCAACCCCTTACTCCCTTGTGTATGGTATGGAAGCAGTCCTACCAGTTGAAGTGGAGATTCCCTCTCTGAGAGTCCTGTTGGATGTCAAGCTTGACGAAGCTGAGTGGATTCGAACAAGGTTTAACGAGTTGAGCCTTATCGAAGAGAGACGGTTAGCAGCTGTGTGCCATGGGCAGTTGTATCAGAGAAGGATGAAGAGAGCCTTTGATCAGAAAGTGCGTCCTCGAAGCTATCAGACTGGTGATTTAGTTTTGAAGAGGATCCTTCCTCCCGGTACAGATAATAGGGGCAAGTGGACTCCTAATTATGAAGGTCCATATGTTGTTAAGAAGGTTTTCTCCGGTGGAGCCTTGATGCTTACAACTATGGATGGTGAAGATTTTCCGTCCCCTGTTAACTCAGATGTAGTCAAAAAATACTTCGCATAAATTGACCCGCTGGACAAAAAGAATAAAAGAATCCAGGCAAAAAAGGGCATCCCGGCGAACCAAAAAAAAAAAAGGTTCGGGCAAAAGTTAGGGATAAAGAATAAAAAAAATATGTACACCCGGTAAGTCGAAAACCCGCAAGGGCGGCTTAGGCAAAAATGGGTATCCCGGTGGATTGAAAACCCGAAAGGGCGATCTAGCCAAAAGAGGGATTAAAGCGAAGGCTACAGTCTGAGTTATCTGTACTTCATCGCGCTTTAGTGTCTACCATCTCGAGAGATGTGATTGGTCCAGTCATTCTTCTCAGAAAGCAGGGAATTTGGGGAGAAACTGATGATCTGTGAGTCATAACAGAAATGGGAAATAGTGGATGACGTGTTCACGTTGCCATTAGGATAGATTTTTCCTTTTGTGCGCAATTACCTCTTTCTAGGAATTTCTTCCTGATGTATTTGCCTTTTCAGGCCCATTTTTCAAATCAATAAAAGTCGTTATTCAGATAAATTGCTCTCTTGTTTTTATTTTTACTGTTTTGTTTGCAAAAACGTCCGAATTTTTTATAAACATTGTATATAAAAACATGAAGGCTAGACAATAACGTGCCGAAAGATAAAACATTTGAAAATCATTTTGAATGTTGAGTACACTTGGGTGTATCTTGCCCATGCAATCCCCTGGGGCATGTTTGTCTTGTGGTTGCAGGTTATCGACTTTGATTCCTGGCTGAAGCAGATAAGCCACGGTTTGATCAGGGATGTTGTCAGCACTGTCCAGTAGTGTGAGAGGGTGGGGATCTTCCCCAGCAGATGAAGCAAGTTCAGGACTTGTCTACCCAGCATAGTCAAGATCAGGAATTCCTCAGCAGGATTGAGGACGTTTCCCCAGCCAGCTTGGAAGTGGCTGTTTCCCCTAGCAAGTCTGAAAGCTATTATAATTGTTCTTCCCCAGCGGAGGTATCAGTGAGTAGTTTATTCCTCAGCAGTCGGGTTTGAAGTACTATAATCCTCAGCAGAGTTATGGATGCCTTTCCCCATCAGGGTTGTGAATGATTTCCCTTAGCAGATCCCCAGCAGAGGTTTGTGTTTATGGTTTTCCCCAGCAAGTTCCCCAAGTGGATCAGGATCGGCGAAAGTTATCCCCAGTAGAGTTTATCCTACTTGTGGATTGGCAGCTATCCTCAGCAGAGGTGAGCATTGGTTGTTTCTCCTGGCGGAGTCCCCAAGTGGATTGGATCCGGTGAATGTTGTCCCCGGTGGGATCTATTCTTTCTCCGGCAGCAATGTTATTCCCCGGCACGTTCGAGAAGTTGGTGTTATTGAGCACTCCCAGCAGTGCGTCTCCCCGCAGAGTTGGAGAATCTATTCAGATTTGTGTGCTCAACAGAGCAATCCGTTGGCTCCCCAGCAGGAGTTTTCATCATTTTGCATCTTGCATGTAGTAATCATTGCATCCTCAAAATGCGTAGCATTTCCATTCAATATGGAGCATTACGCCATAGAAAAATTCAAACATATGCATTCATGTGTTAAACCTAATCAGACCGTATCCCCGGCAGAGGCGGATCGTTGTTCAGTATCTGTACGGCACGTGTGCTACAGTTGCTCCTTACAGCATTCGAGGTTGATAATTCCCCACAGAGGTTTATTTCCTCACCCGCAAGTGAAAGGAAAGTTTGATTCTCCCTAGTGAGACCTCCAGCAAGTGTTTAGCCTTGCCTTGACATATTGAAGATGTCATTTCTGTATTACCGGTAAGTGTCATGTCTGCACCCGTGTGCGTTCTTTCCTTGGTGTCGGTAAACACCATTGTTTCGGTGTCGGTAAACATCGAGTCTTTCTCCAGTCATCGGTAAATGTCTGGTCATCATTTTTGATGTCGGTAAACATCATCTTCCGATGTTTGTATCTCTTTCTCCCAGTTCATCCGTTGGTGTCTGGTCACCTCTCCGTTGGTGTCGATAAACGTTGAGTTTTTCCCATTCGTCCGTTGACGTTTGGTTGTATCGCTTTCTCCCTAGGTCGTCCGTTGGTGTCTGGTCACCTCTCCGTTGGTGTCGATAAACGTTGAGTTTTTCCCATTCGTCCGTTGACGTTTGGTTGTATCGCTTTCTCCCCAGGTCGTCCGTTGATGTCTGGTCACCTCTCCGTTGGTGTCGATAAACGTTGAGTTTTTCCCATTCGTCTGTTGACGTCTGGTTGCATATCTTATTTCCCAATCATCGGTAAATGTTTGATTATTTTGTTGATGTCGGTAAACATCATCTTTCGATGTCGGTAAACATCGAGTCTCACCCCAGTCATCGGTAAATGTCTGGTTTGGTGTCTTTCCTTTGATAAAAATCAAAGTTCCCCAATAAAGTCGTCGGTAAACGTCTTGTTTGGTTCCAGTTGCAAATATCTTTTTCCTCCCCAATTGGAGGTGCCATCGGTAAATGGCCTCGTCTTGCTTCTATATCGGTAAATATCGAAAGCCCAGTTTAGCCGCCATCGGTAAATGGCCTCGCTTTCTTCGATATCGGTAAATATCGAATCCCCAGTCGAAGCAGCCATCAGTAAATGGTCTTGCTGAAGTTGATATTGGTAAATATCAAGTTGTTTTGAAGCCACCATCGGTAAAATGGTCTTGCTTCCTTTTAATATCACATTCCCAGTGAAGCCACCATCGGTAAATGGTCTTGCTTCCTTTGAAAGTTATTTCCCAACAGCCATCGGCAAATGGTCTTACTGAAGTTGATATCGGTAAATATCAAGTATCCAGTTCCCAGCTAAGTAACCATCGGTAAATGGTTTTGCTTTCCTGAAGTAGTATTGTGCAGCCGCCATCGGTAAATGGCCTGGCTTTTCTTTGTATCATATCACGCAGTGTGCAAATTTCTACGGCTCTTTGGTATTCAATCCCTGTTTACCTTGAAGGTCTGACAGTCGTTGCTCTCATCCGTTCAGGTTCCCAGTTGATTGAATAGGGGCAGCTGTAGCACCTCAAATTTGCACCTCCCATTTGTATATACATTTCATTCTTAGGTCATTAACATTGCATTAGCATTGCATAGCATGTTACATCTCATCAGTCAAGACTGGTCAGGAGATTCAATTGTGCAAGGCAACAAGAAGCATTTTCCATGTGATCAAAGCCCTAGGGTGGTTCCATTGAGCTTACATGACCCAAGGATCATTTTGAAGCAATTTGGCCAAGTGTTAAAAGCTCATAACTCATCAGTGCATGTGTAATTCATCTGAGGACCATAAAGTCAACAGAAGTCAACTGCAAAGTCAACTGTGGATTTGGAGGTGGGAAGTGGTTAGAGATGCTTCATTCATGTTCAAACAAGTCTCATTTGGCATTTCAAACATCAACATTGAAGAATTTGAAGTCAGGTCAAGACTTTCCCAAAATAGCAAGTGACCTATAATTTGAACTTTCCAAAAATGGAAAGGTTTTTGACCAACTTCAACTCAAGATTACATCATCAAGAAAGCTTCAAATGAAATTTTGTCCAACATGAAAGTTGAAGATCTTTCTCTCCCATTTCCAAAAAGTCCAAGATCATGAATTTCTAATGTGTGGTTGAGGAAATATGGTCCAATCATGGCAAAGTGTGTTTGAAAATTCAAATGGGCATAACTTTTGAACCAAAGCTCCAAAATGAGTGGTTCTTTTTGCATTTTGTTCATCATGACCTCTAGTTTCCAAACATATCATTACATGGCTTGAATTCCATTTGCATTATCATGTGCTCATTCATGAAGTTTTTAGAAGGAATTTTCATAAAATCATTTTGGAGGATCATATGCATACAAAACCATTTCCAAAGCTTGCATGGACTTATTTTAAGGGATTTTGGGTCTTATTCTGGTACTGTTCACGCATGCATGGGGTGCATGAGGTGAAAATTTCATTTTGTGCATACACCTTACAATTGATTAATCTTAATTGCATTTGGCTTAAATAGGTTCTAAACATGATTAGCATGGCATATATATTGTTAATCCTAATTGTTTTCAGCATTAGCATCCATTTCAGATCTGAATTTCAAGAATCATCAAATTTTTCTCTCAAAAATATTTTTTAAATTCTTCACACAAGAGCATTTTCTAGTGATGAATTCATGATCAGGAAGCATTGTTAAGCAAGATTGAACGTGAATTCGAAGTAATTGGTGCCATATTGAACCAGATTCAAAGCTTGAAGCATCCATGGAGTTTGTAAATTGAGCTGGTTTCACGTACGCTTAAGCTTCAATCCCTTCACCAATTATCTCAACAAGCATTGTAGAGGATTTCTGGACCATCACAAGCCTTGAAACGAGCCAAATCCGAATTCTGCACTTCAAGAGGTCAGGATTCGACCTCTCTAATTCTCAAATTCCTTGTTATAGTTGTATAGATCGTTGATTGGTGAGCATGCTGATATAAAATTTGAATGAAATGGCTCAATATTCATGAAGATATGCTTGATTGAAAGTTTGATGTCAACTTTCATTTTCTTCGATTTGATCTTGTTATTGTGAATTATGGTTAAATGATTATTGATCTTGCATGTACATGAGCCAAGGAATCGATTGGTATAGGTTTTGTTAATTTCTGGACTGTTTTGTGATTTTCTGGAAATTTGTTCACGATGTTCATGAGGAAGAGGATGAAGTTCATATAATTTCCAGATTTGCTATGAATCTGCTTGGAATTTGCTACGAAATCTTCATAGGATTAGCTACGATTTCTGGAATTTCTGGGCGCTAGGGTTAAGCCAATACGCTGCCGTTTTGTTGAGCGCCAAATTCAAATTCGTGCACGGTTCGATACTGAGCGAGGGACCTTTTCAAATTGCCTTGCCATTTTCCATGTTTCCCTCCTTTATTTGCCATGCTTGTTTCACTTGACTTCAAATTTTTCCATCAACTTCAAAAAATCACAATAAATAGAAAAATGCACCAATTTGATCCCAATTTTTTGCTATATGCTCCTCATTCTGTCTAGTTTTTTATGAGCATAAATTGGAAAGTTGTTCTTGTGTGAAAAATATATTGTTCTAGGATGATTGGATACATATACATGTGTGATATTGCTTTGCTTATCTGGTCATAAGATGCTCAAAAATAATCCAATGAACCTGAAATTTTATGTGTAGCTTCTTGACACATTGATGAACATTTTGGCTTTGGTTTGACATTTTTCCCATGATCCAATTCTGTTTTACACTTGTGCTAACTTGGTGTGACAATTTGTGTCACACAATTGGTTGTTTGAATTGTACAATGTGATTGCCATGCCAAATGATGTCCAATGCTTCTGATTTTTTGTGTGATGTATGTTATGGATGTCTAGATTGCTCATGATTTTTTCCAGATTTTTTGGAATCATTTCTGTTTTGATTGAGATTTTTCATTCATGTTGACCATTTGGATGCTTTGAAATCACCTTTGACTTCACTTGATCATGAAATGCATTTGGTTAATGATTTTAATGTGAGCTTTTTTAGGATATGTCATTAATTGTTTGAAGTTGCTTTGTGTCAAGTTTGAGGTTCTGTTTTGACTTTTTTCTCCATCTTTGACCCTAGGATTTGACCTAGTGGTTTAGACTTATCAGTTGAGTTTTGATTTCAGGTTTAAGCATCCAAGCCCATAAGTTGATGATGCTTCCTCATTTGAGCATTGATGTTTGCTTTTGATTACTAACACTTGTGTGTTTTGTAGGTTGATGCTAACTCATTTGAGTTTGCCTTATGGCTTGCACATTGTACATTGTCTGTCTGTTTGATATTAACTGTTGATTGTTTGTCTGTACAGTTGAACTGATTGGTTTAGAATTTTTCACATGTACTTAAGTTGCTTTAAGTTCACTTGAACTTTGCTTTGCTAGCTTGTGGTTTGCTTACCACTAAGGTATAACTCCTTTGACTTCATGTAGTCTAGAAGACCTGTCCTGTTATGTGGGCAGGCACCTGTCTGAAGCCCTCCTTAAGAGGCAATGCTTGTGAATGTTTAATTTTGTGCCAAGCAGGTAAAGACCTCTTTAGAGGCAATTGGCAGATAAAAGGGATGTGCAATCCATCCCATGCTATTCAGTTGTGTCATTCACTTTGCTCACACACCATGTGTTGATGCATTGTGAATAAGAACCCAAAATCGTGTTGTGTCAGTCATCTGTGGAGAAGAGTTCCCTCATTCTGAACTCCCACACTTTCATTGGTTGAAGCTCTCCCAGGCCAGGGATAAGAGCTGTGAGGTCTTACCCTCACTTCCCATTTCATCTGCTTCACCCTAACTCTCAATGTTAGGGTTAAGAGCTAAAAACACCCCATTTCAGTTGGCTTGTTTCTACAGCCTAGTCTTGTATGAGCCAATTGTTTGCATATAGTGTGTGTGCTTGCTTTATTATGCTTGTATTTGTTTGACTGTGTTGTTTAGGATAGCTTGCTTCCTGTGCAAGTTAGGATAGAGACCTCAACATAGGGATCGCATGCATGACAACTTCTAGGCTCGAGTCGTAGTCTCCCTAGTAGTTTGTGTCTCCCTTTGTTTCTGGTTAGGTTAGAAGTTCTTTCCCTGTTAGGGGGAACTACGTCGCCCTGATCCTCATACCAGATGAGGTACGTAGGCAGGAGATAAGTTGATCTCTCCGAACGCCCTTTTTCTTTTTCAACCCCTTTGTGTGTGGTGGAGTCTGACGTAAGTCCAGCGATTGGCAGTTGGTTTCCTGTGTGTGTTTGTTGGTTCGGAGTCTGATGTAAGTCCAGCGATTGGCATTCGGTTTCCATGTTTGCCTGTTTGTGTGGAGTCTGACGTAAGTCCAGCGATTGGCAGTCGGTTTCCTGTTTGTGTTTGTGTTTTGTTTGGCGTGCGTTAGCCGAGCTACGAGTGCTCTGATTCTTCTCTGGTTAGAGAAGATACGTATGCATAGGGTGCGACATCCTAGCGAGCACGTTTCCCCTGTTCCCGAACTACGTCGACTCTGATGTCTTGCCTGACAGACTACGTAGGCCCAGGATGCGATATCCTGCCGAGTCCCATTTCTTCCGTTTTTTTGTGTTTCCTTCCAGTCTTGTGCAGTTTGTGAGCAGTTTCTAGCAACCTTTCTTCTATTCTTTTGTGCGTGGATCCCGTCGAGTACGACGGATGCGTAGGGGTGCTAATACCTTCCCTTCTCATAACCGACTCCCGATCCTTGCATCTCTGGTCGCGAGACCATGTCTTTTCCAGGTTTACTTCGAGCGTTTCCTTTCCCTCTTTTGGGATAAATAACGCACGGTGGCGGCTCTGTTGTTTCGTTTTCCCGCCGGTTTTTTGCGTAATGCGACACCCGGCCTCAGATAGTTGTGACTTCTACATAAGTCCAATTATGATTTCTTAACATAGAGCTAAATTTTTACCCTAAAGGCATAGCATTCTAGTAAATGAGATTGTAAGTCTCCCCCCTTTCATGGTATTGTATAGAAACCTGGCCTTTTTTCCTTCTTTTGGAAGATGTCTTGGTCCAAAGAATGACTTAATCAATTGAAAAGCAAAACATCACTAACATCTAATCAACTAACATTTGTGATCAGTCACCATTTATAGTAAGTTTTCATTACTAATCTGATGCAAAACAGAGACATTTGATACACTATGCAAGCATTTAAGGTACAATTCGAGTAGTTTTACTTCCGTTCTTTTATTTACGCATTTTTAATCTTTGTTATGTTTTACTTTGTTTATCTTGATTTTATGTGTGGGATAGCTGTGTTTTTGTCCGACAGATCCAGGTAGAAGAACCGGAGAACTCAGAACACGACAGTGCGAGAGTCCGGCATGCAAAAGAGCAGAAAACCCCGGTACCAGAGGTCTGACACGGCCACCCGTGTCACCTGACACGGCCACCCATGTCAGGGAAAGGGAAGCAGAAGAAGGAAAACAGTAGCCTGACACGACCGTGTCAGGCAGACCCCCCCCCCCCCCCCCCCCCCCCCCCCTTGTGTTACGCTTGCCATGGGCATGTCAGGAGAAACAGTAGGCTGAGACGGGCCGTGTCAGCCCAAGCCCAATATTTCCAATTTTCTCGGGCTTTTCATTCTTCGAGCTTTGTGGAGACATCTTTGGACCTGTCCAACTGCTGTTGGGAACTTTCACTATAAAAAGAGGTCTTCGGCCAAAGGAAAAATCATCTTGGAATACAACAAACCACAGTGTTGTGAAGAAATCAAGTATTACAGAGATCAAGGCATTTGGAGAGCTGAATAGATTCATGAGCGGGAGCGATTGAAGATCAAAGTCATCCAATTACTTGTAATGTGTAATTTTTATCTTGATTTTGTTTTAAACAATATGAGTAGCTAAACCCCCTAATGCTAGGGGATGTCCCTAATTCAGAATTGTAATGAATTTGAGTTTGCATTTGCATTTATAATATTTTGTTTACGGTAACCTTTTGATGTGTTTATTGCTTTCTCTTTCGGACCAATCGAGATTGATTTGTGGTTATCAATTAGGCTGGACCGCCATTGATAAGGTTTTCATAAGGTTACTCTGCAGTAGATATCACCTATTGATAGGGATACCCTGTATGAACCAGAGCATTCTTGATATTATACAGCTTAACTTCACCCTAATTGGATATGGACATAGGAATTAGGGTAGATTGATTAAAGGTTTTCTCACTAAGGACTTGGGAGAAAATACCCTTGAGAACTGGTAGTAATTGATATTTGTTGATGCAATAGTAACTCAGAGTTGTTACAGGGATAAATCATACACCTTCCCTGGCATTGTTCCTTTTTCTCTATAAACCCTTATTTTCATATTTCTTTATTATTTTCTTTTTACACTCAAAAACCAAATTAATACTTTTTGTTTAATGGAATGATAATTTAAACTCAATACTAACGTGCAGTCCTTGAGATCGACATTCAGGGAATTTCCCCATTATTACTATAAAAGGCAAAATAGTACACTTGCTATTTTCCCGATTAAGTTTTTGGCGCCGTTGCCGGGGACTGCCAAAAATATGGAGTTTAATTTTATTTCAATTAAAATTTTGTTGCTCTGCAATAAAATTATTTTTCTGTCATTTATATTTTACTAACCAGTGTATGCGAGGAAAACCCTCAACTGAAATTCTTTTTGACACAGAGATCGAGAGAACCCTTCACAAAAGACGCAGAGAACAAAGAGTGGATTCTACAAAAGAAAGTACCTCAGATCAACCAGAAGTCAAGGAAACAATGGTTGAAGTTCCTCCAATTCCAACTCCGGAAATACTCCTAGGTGACTATGGAGGTGCAAACGCACCGGGTGGTCGACTGACCATTGTTAACCAACCGGTGAATGTGACAAATTTTCAACTGTATCCTAGCACGATCAATCAATTGGAAAGAAAATCTTTCACCGGAAAGGTTAATGAAGATGCCAACAAACACCTGCAGAGATTTCTGACCATGAGCACCACCTTGAAAATTGATGGTCACACTGATGAAGCAAAAAAATAAAGAATGTTCATGTTCACTTTAGTTGAAGACGCAGAAGAATGGTTCTATTCTCTCCCTGTTGGTAGTATCACTTCCTGGGAAGAGATGGAAACTGCATTCTTAAATGAATATTTTCCAGCATCAGTATTCCTGAGAAAAAGGTATGAAATTCGGAATTTCAAACAGAAGGATGGTGAATCATTGGGAGACACTTACAAAAGATTCAAAAGGATTTTAGTCGCGTGTCCCACTCATAATATGGATCAGACAAAACAAATGCAGATGTTCGTTAATGGGCTGAAAATAAAGACAAAACAGTTGATTGATACAGCAGCCGGTGGCTCAACAAATGTCTCAACAGCCACTGGTATCAAGAGGATTATTGAAGCAATAGCTGCTAATGAGCATCTAGAGCTATATGACAAATGTACCATGCAGTCAGATGGGGTGATTGATCTAAAATTAGAGACAAATAAAATCCGTCTGGAAGACACTGTTGCTGCCGAAGTAGACAAAAAGTTGAAAGCTATGAATATAGGTACTCAACAGATAGCGCAGGTTCAACCAGCTCAGGAAAGCACTTGTGAAATCTGTAATGGACCTCATCACACTGTCTATTGCTTTGCAACTCCCCAACAAATTGAAGAGATCAAATTCTTGAAGCAGAATAATCCCTACTCTAACACTTACAACCTAGGTTGGAAGAATCATCCAAACTTCTCCTAGAAAGATCAGAGAGGGAATGTTCTGCAACAGGGTACAGGGCAATATCATACTCAGTATCAACAACAAAAACAACAACAACAACAACAGGCACCTAAAAAGGCAGACTGGGAGATTTCCATTGAAAACCTGTCAGCTCAAAATAGGATATTTGAAGAAGAGACCAGAAACAATCCGAAAAACACCACCGCCTCCCTAAAGAATCCCGAAGTTCAGCTGGGGCAGATAGCTCAGCAACTGGTAAGTTCTCAAACACCAGGTTCCCTACCAAATGAAATAGTTCAAAATCCGAGAGGTCAGGAGAATGTTAAAACTGTCACGGCGATAATGAAAAAGGCTGCTAGAAAGAAAAAAATTATATCACTAAGCGAGCCGACTAAAGAAGAAACTACAAAAGGAATACCAGTGATTAAGCTGCCCTACCCTCAGAGAATGACAAAGAAGGAACCTAGTGAGTCAGACTTGGAGATTTTCATGACAATGTTTAAAAGGGTTGAGGGTCATATGGCCTTGTTTGAAGCACTTGAATGGATGCCCATGTACAAGAAATTTGTGGAAGAGGTAATGGCTAAAAGGAAACCAACCACTGAAGAACAGGTATCCGGGAAGGAACAGTATAATGCAAACTCACTGGAGCAGAACATTCCTAACAAACAAAAGGATCCAGGAACAGTCATAGTACTATGCACAATCAAAGAAAGAACCTTCAAAAAGGTACTAACAGATTCTGAATCTAGTGTGAATCTGATGCCATTATCTATCTATCACAGGCTCGGTATTAAAAATATCAGTGATATAAAGACCAATCTGAAGTTTGTGGACCACTTAAGAAAAGATGCATATGGTATAGCTGAAGATGTGCTGGTAACAATAGCGGATTTGAATTTTCCAGTTCATTTTGTAATCCTAGACATACCTGAAGATAATGAGGCACCCATCATTCTGGGTCGACCTTTCATAAAGATAAGTCGATGCAAGCTCGACATGGATCAGTGCACGTTAACCTTGAAAGTTCACAACAAGGAAATAACATTTAATGCTATTGAAGACCAGGAGCTGGAGGAAGATACAGAATCTCAGTATCAAGTAGGCTTAATCAGAACATTGAATGCTATTAAAATCTCACCACTGCCAGTAGCCACCCTAAACGGAAATATTCTCAACACCCAGAGGAAGGTTAAAAAGGAATCGTGGCACAAAGTAGTCCCCATTGAGAAAAGAGACAACGTCCTAGTTGGAGACAAGAGGTGCAACAAGGTTTTGAACCTGAAATACCCCCCATAATAAGGGGAATGAACCGTCGAGCCATGGGACGTTAAACGAAGCGCTTCGTGGGAGGCAACCCACGCTTTTTATTTCTAAGCATTTGTGTGTGTCTGTAGGTATACAGGAGTTCTACAAGGAAGGAGCCAGAGGAACCAGCGGCTGACCTGATAAGAAAACCCAAAACGGCCAAAAGGACAGCCTGACACGGCCACTCGTGTCAGCTGACACGGGCCGTGTCAGAGGAGGAAAATGCATGAAGGGTGTTGGAAAATAGGGGCCTGACACGGCCACCCGTGTCAGGAGCACTGAAGGAAAATTGGTTGAGGTTTGGTAAAACAGTGGCCTGACACGGCCACCCATGTCAGCTGACACGGCTCGTGTCAGGATCATTGTAAAACATCCTGTGGAAAGTGGCTAAACAGTAGCCTGACACGGCCACCCGTGTCAGGCATGCGGATTTTTTGATTTTTTTTTGAAATTTTGAATTTTTCGTGGGGTCCATCCACTTAAACCACTCTTAACCACACTTTTCCCTTATCACTCATCATTATCAGATTTTTACCACACTTATCATCACTCTATCTCATACTTTTTCATCTTCTTCTCCCACTCTCTCACAAACTCCATTAACACTCACTCACCTCACCACACAAAACCCTCCATGCACACAAGTTCCTCTCACCTATAGCTAAAACACCCTTCACAAATATTTCTCAACTCGTCGTCCCGGTCGTAACCACGGTTTCAGATTTTCCTAACTCAAAAGTTCGGAATATTGCTATTTTTTGCAGGTCCAAAATTCCCCCGAGAAGAATCCTTACCGGAAAGCAACAACTTACAGAGATGGCAAAGTCCCGGAAACGCCCGATCCGGAATCCTAATCCCCACAATATTGTGTTTGACAATCCGGAGCAAGAACGACGTTACCAAATTCACCGGAAGCGAAAGCTCACGCCGACCAGGTATATGTGTGAGCATACTTTGAACGCTCTATGGATGAAAATTGAGGTCGACCGAATGTTCCATGTTTTGGGCATGCTCGAGTTTATGACTTTGGAGGCGCCGACCTACGAGCGCATCACTCTCGAGTTCCTCAGTACCTTAGAGTTCCAACTGGAAAAGCGGTGGATTAACACAACCAGCTATTATTTCGGTACCTTACATTTCCAGTTGTTTAACAATTATCATGAATTATCTATTGAGGAGTTAGCTGCAATACTCCGACTCCCTCTGAACGGATCCAGAGCGGTCCCAGATGAGTTTTCTCCTAAGGATTTCTGGATCGCCATAACTGGGAGGACGGATTACTCCTCCAAAGGTGCGAAAGCCTCGGACATCCAGAATCCCTATTTCAAGTACGCCTAAAAAGGCTTAGCCTATACCCTATTCGGTAGAGGCGACAACACTGGAGTAACTACTCAGAGAGAGCTATTCTTCATGTACTCGATAGCTCAAACCAAGACCATCAATGTAGCTGCCTTTGCAGCAGACTACCTGGGGCGAGTCGGCTGAGCGAACTCCGGAGGCATTTCCATGGGAGGTATGATCACCCAAATTGCATTGCATTTCGGGTATCAGGCTGTTTTACTCGAGGACACACCAATTGCAGGTAATACTAAAATTGACATGTCTGCTCTGATTTCCCAAGGTATGATTGCGGTTGCCCCTACCTATTATTCCGTCCTCATTCATAAAAGGTTTATCGTCGCTCTGCCGGATCCGGACAGAGTGGCTATTACTGATTGTGCGAATTGGCTGTATGTGAGAGCCGATCCCAATGCGGATGAGGGCCACAACACTGACTTTTTTAATGCAGGTGAGCAATTTATAGATGATCAGGAAGAAGGAACGGAAATAGAAGGGGAAGATCCTCAAGCACCTCCTGAGCCGTTTGCCACACAGCATCAGGAAGCCACCCAGCAGGCGGCGGGTTCATCATCTTGGTCAACTGACCAATGGAGCTGGGTACAGACCGAGATAGGTGACTTGAGGACTGAACAGCAAAGGCAAGGCATCGAGCAAGCCCGTCGGGGCGCGATGTTGGATGAGATGAGCAGCATGATGCGATAGTTGATGTTGTATTTCCCGCATCCACCTCCTCAGTAGGACCCTGTGAGTTCCCTCCTCCGCGCTTGTTCACAAACATTGTGGACAATGTTGAGTTCAAGTGTGGGGGAGATTTTATGTCTTGTATTTGTAATTTGTTTTGTGGTATTTTTACTTTTTAATTTTGTATTCTAGATTGAATTTGTCTATTGAATGTACATTATGCTGCAAGTGTGTGTGTCAAGTCTGTGTTGATAGGTTGGAAAAGTAATGATCACAAGTGAGAGTGGATGAAAGATCACACTACTCACCATGGCTTGTTATGAAGAATCTCCCCAGAAAGTGACACTACTGAAAGTAAAGATCAGACGCAACGTAAACAGCTTAACCGACACGAGTATCCTACACACTCCGAAGTAAGAAAGCAATTGCACCAAATTAAGAAGCATTGTGGATCCTGTCAAACTGAACCAAACCAAGTGAGTCAGAAAAGGCCAAACACATTAATCATCATGAGCGTCATACAGGTTTTTCTTTATCACTCTAAATTTGCATAGACTCTCTGGGACTGTCACTGCATGATACACATACTGAGGCACGTTGTTTGTAATTAACCTCGAGCCTTTCTAGCCATCTCGAATTATTATATCCCTCGTTAACCCCCTTTGAGCCTGTATCCATTTTTTGTTTAAAACACCATGAATGTAACCATTGGCCAAAACACTTCCTCACCCTGTTCAGAGTCATGAGAGTATATTCCAGCTGTGTTGAAAAGCTAAGTTTGGGGTAAAAACCCCAAAAGCTCTCAAAGCCCTAGAAAGTGCAAAAACAAAAGAAAAAGAAAAATTGATGAATCGAGAAAAAGAAAGAAAGATAAAAGTCGAATACTCGAAGATTCAAAAGAAAGAGCATGAAAAAGGGAAGTCGGTAAAAATTCAAGAAAAGAAAACCGAAGAAATAAAAGAAACAAACATAGGATGTAACATTGACTCTGAACCAAAAGCCCCTTATTTTCCTTCTTTTTGAATCCGTACCCTAACCCAAGCCAATCCACAACCCGAAAGACCTCAAAAAGTGTGTGTGTTATGTGTAGGTGATGAGAAAAGAGAGACTATTCAAACTTGTGAGTGATATTGCATGCTTTGAATTATGAGTGTAAACAGCTAACCCCGAGAGAATTGGTGAGAATGTGAAATGAGATGACAGGTGAAACGGTGCTTTAAAGTGGAAGTGTGAATGATGACTTACATGGATGGGTAGGACTTGTGGAAGGAAAAGGGAAGACGTTCGCGAATGATCTCAGCAGTGGTGGAAAGCATAAAGAATTCTTGGGAGTGATAATGAAACATTACATGGGACAAGCAATGAGCTAAGTTTGGGCTTGTGATTAGTCACCATTTATAGTAAGTTTTCATTACTAATCTGACTCAAAACAGAGACATTTAATACACTGTGCAAGCATTTAAGGTATAATTCGAGTAGTTTTACTTCTGTTGTTTTATTTACGCATTTTTAATCTTTGTTATGTTTTACTTTGTTTATCTTGATTCTATGCGTGGGATAGCTGTGTTTTTATCCGACAGATCCAGGTAGAAGAACCGGAGAACTCAAAACACGACACTGCGAGAGTCTGGCACACAAAAGAGCAGAAAACCCCGGTACAGGAGGCCTGACACAGCCACACATGTTAGGGCAAGGGAAACAGAAGAAGGAAAACAGTAGCCTGACACGGGCCGTAACAGGCAGAACGCCCCCCCCCCCCCCCCGGGTTAGGCTTGCCATGGGCGTGTTAGGAGAAACAGTAGGCTGACACGGCCACCCGTGTCAGCCCAAGCCCAATATTTCCAATTTTCTCGGGCTTTTCATTCTTCGGGCTTTGTGGAGACATCTTTGGACCTGTCCAACTACTGTTAGGAACTTTCACTATAAAAAGAGGTCTTCTGCCAAAGGAAAAATCATCTTAGAATACAGCAAACCACAATGTTGTGAAGCAATCAAGTATTACAGAGATCAAGGCATTTGCAGAGCTGAAGAGATTCATGAGCGGGAGCGATTGAAGATCAAAGTCATCCAATTACTTGTAATGTGTAATTTTTATCTTGAATTTGTTTTAAACAATATGAGTGGCTAAACCCCCTAATGCTAGGGGGTGTCCCTGATTTAGAATTGTAATGAATTTGAGTTTACATTTGCATTTATAATAATTTGTTTACGGTAACCTTTTGATGTGTTTATTGCTTTCTCTTTCGGACCAATCGAGATTGATTTGTGGTTATCAATTAGGCTGGACCGCCATTGATAAGGTTTTCATAAGGTTACTCTGCAGTAGATATCACCTAGGACTAGGGATACCCTGTATGAACCAGAGCATTCTTGATATTATACAGCTTAACTTCACCCTAATTGGCTATGGACATAGGAATTAGGGTAGATTGATTAAAGGTTTTCTCACCAAGGACTTGGGAGAAAATACCCTTGAGAACTGGTAGTAATTGATATTTGTTGATGCAATAGTAACTCAGAGTTGTTACAGGGATAAATCATACACCTTCCCTGGCATTGTTCCTTTTTCTCTATAAACCCTTATTTTCATATTTCTTTATTATTTTCTTTTTACACTCAAAAACCAAATTAGTATTTTTTGTTTAATGGAATGATAATTTAAACTCAATACTAACGTGCAGTCCTTGAGATCGACATTCAGGGAATTTCCCCATTATTACTATAAAAGGCAAAATAGTACACTTGTTATTTTCCCGTTTAAGTTTTTGGCGCCGTTGCCGGGGACTGCCAAAAATATAGAGTTTAATTTTATTTCAATTAAAATTTTGTTGCTTTGCAATAAAATTATTTTTCTGTCATTTATATTTTACTAACCAGTGTATGCGAGGAAAACCCTTAGCTGAAATTCTTTTTGACGCAGAGATCGAGAGAACCCTTCACAGAAGACGCGGAGAACAAAGACTGGATTCTACAAAAGAAAGTACCTCGGATCAACCAGAAGTCAAGGAACCAATGGCTGAAGTTCCTCCAATTCCACCTCCTCCACCTCCGGAAAGACTCCTAGGTGACTATGGAGGTGCAAACGCACCGGGTTGTCGACTGACCATTGTTAACCAACCGGTGAATGTAACAATTTTTCAACTGCATCCTAGCACGATCAATCAATTGGAAAGAAAACCTTTCACCGGAAAGGCTAATGAAGATGCCAACAAACACCTGTAGAGATTTCTGACCATGAGCACCACCTTGAAAATTGATGGTCACACTGATGAAGCAAAAAAATTAAGAATGTTCCCGTTTACTTTAGTTGAAGACGCGGAAGAATGGTTCTATTCTCTCCCTGCATGTAGTATCACTTCCTGGGAGGAGATGGAAACTGCATTCTTAAATGAATATTTTCCAGCATCAGTATTCCTGAGAAAAAGGTATGAAATTCGGAATTTCAAACAGAAGGATGATGAATCATTGGGAGACACTTACAAAAGATTCAAAAGGATCTTAGTTGCGTGTCCCACTCATAATATGGATCAGACAGAACAAATGCAGATGTTCGTTAATGGGCTGAAAATAAAGACAAAACAGTTGATTGATACAGCAGCCGGTGGCTCAACAAATTTCTCAACAGCCACTGGTATCAAGAGGATTATTGAAGCAATAGCTGTTAATGAGCATCTAGAGCTATATGACAAATGTACCAGGCAGTCAGATGGGGTGATTGATCTAAAATTAGAGACAAATGAAATCCCTCTGGAAGACACTGTGGCTGCCGAAGTAGACAAAAAGTTGAAAGCTATGAATATAGGTACTCAACAGATAGCGCAGGTTCAACCAACTCAGGAAAGCACTTGTGAAATATGTAATAGACCTCATCACATTGTCTATTGCTTTGTGACTCCCCAACAAATTGAAGAGATCAAATTCTTGAAGCAGAATAATCCCTACTCTAACACTTACAACCCTTGTTGGAAGAATCATCCAAACTTCTCCTAGAAAGATCAGAGAGGGAATGTTCCGCAACAGGGTACGGGGCAATATCAGACTCAGTATCAACAACAACAACAACAACAGGCACCTAAAAAGGCAGACTGGGAGATTGCCATTGAAAAACTGGCAACTCAAAATAGGAAATTTGAAGAAGAGACTAGAAACAATCAGAAAAACACCACCGCCTCCTTAAAGAATCTCGAAGTTCAACTAGGGCAGATAGCTCAGCAACTGGCAAGTTCTCAAACACCAGGTTCCCTACCAAGTGAAACAGTTCAAAATCCGAGAGGTCAGGAGAATGTTAACACTGTCACGATGACAGAGGAAAAGGCTGCTAGAAATAAAAAAATTATATCACCAAGCGAGCCGACTAAAGAAGAAACTACAAAAGGAACTAAACCGGTGATTAAGCTGCCCTACCCTCAGAGAATGACAAAGAAGGAACCTAGTGAGTGAGACTTGGAGAAATTCATGACAATGTTTAAAAGGGTTAAGGGTCATATGGCCTTGTTTGAAGCACTTGAAAGGATGCCCGTGTACAAGAAATTCGTGGAAGAGGTAATGGCTAAAAGGAAACCAACCACCGAAGAACAGGTATCCGGGAAGGAACAGTATAATGCAAACTCACTGGAGCAGAACATTCCTAACAAACAAAAGGATCCAGGAACTGTCACAGTACCATGCACAATCAAAGAAACAACCTTCAAAAAGGTACTAATAGATTCTGGATCTAGTGTGAATCTGATGCCATTATCGATCTATCACAGGCTGGGTATTAAAAATATTAGTGATATAAAGACCAATCTGAAGTTTGTGGACCACTCAAGAAAAGATGCATATGGTATAGCTGAAGATGTGCTGGTAACAATAGCGGACTTGAATTTTCCAGTTGATTTTGTAATCCTATACATACCTGAAGATAATGAGGCACCCATCATTCTGGGTTGACCTTTCATGAAGACAAGTCGATGCAAGCTCAACATGGATCAGTGCACATTAACCTTGAAAGTTCACAACAAGGTAATAACATTGAATGCTATTGAATACCAGGAGCTGGAGGAAGATACAGAATCTCAATATCAAGTACGCTTAATCAGGACATTGAATGCTATTAAAATCTCACCACTGCCAGTAGCCACCCTAAACGGAAAGATTCCCAACACCCATAGGAAGGTTATAAACAAATCGTGGCACAAAGTAGTCCCCGCTAAGAAAAGAGGCAACGTCCTAGTTGGAGACAAGAGGTGCAACAAGGTTTTGAACCTGAAATACTCCCCATAATAAGGGGAATGAACCGTCGAGCCATGCGAAGTTAAACAAAGCGCTTCGTGGGAGGCAACCCACACTTTTTATTTCTAAGCATTTGTGTGTGTCTGTAGGTATACAGGAGTTCTACAAGGAAGGAGTCAGAGGAACCAGCGGTTGACCTGACAAGAAAACCCAAAACGTCCAAAAGGACAGCCTGACACGGCCACCCGTGTCAGCTGACACGGGCCGTGTCAGAGGAGGAAAATGCATGAATGGTGTTGGAAAACAGTGGCCTGACACGGCCACTCGTGTCAACTGACACGGGCCGTGTCAGGAGCACTGAAGGAAAATTGGTTGAGGTTTGGTAAAATAGTGGCCTGACACGGCCACCCGTATCAGGATCACTGTAAAACATCCTATGGAAAGTGGCTAAACAGTAGCCTGACACGGCCACCCGTGTCAGGCATGCGGATTTTTTGAATTTTTTTTGAAATTTTAAATTTTTCATGGGGCCCACCCACTTAAACCACTCTTAACCATACTTTTTCTCTTATCACTCATCATTATCATATTTTTACCACACTTATCATCACTCTCTCTCATACTTTTTTATCTTCTTCTCCCACTCTCTCACAAACTCCATTAACACTCACTCACCTCACCACACAAAACCCTCCATGCACACAAGTTCCCCTCACCTATAGCTAAAACACCCTTCAAAAATATTTCTCAACTCGCCGTCCCGGTCGTAACCACGGTTTCAGATTTTCCTAACTCAAAAGTTCAGAATATTGCTATTTTTTGCAGGTCCAAAATTCCCCCGAGAAGAATCCTTACCGGAAAGCAACAACTTACAGAGATGGCAAAGTCTCGGAAACGCCCGAGCCGGAATCCTAATCCCCACAATATTATGTTTGACAATCTGGAGCAAGAACGACGTTACCAAATTCACCGGAAGTGAAAGCTCACGCCGACCAGGTATATGTGTGAGCATACTTTGAACGCTCTAGGGATGAAAATTGAGTTCGACCGAATGTTCCATGTTTTGGGCATGCTCGAGTTTATGAGTTCGGAGGCACCGACCTACGAGCGCATCACTCTCGAGTTCCTCAGTACCTTAGAGTTCCAACCGGAAAAGCGGTGGATTAACACAACCAGCTATTATTTCGGTACCTTACGTTTCCAGTTGTTTAACAATTATCATGAATTATCTATTGAGGAGTTAGCTGCAATACTCCGACTCCCTCTGAACGGATCTGGAGTGGTCCCAGATGAGTTTTCTCCTAAGGATTTCTGGATCGCCATAACTGGGAGGACGGATTACCCCTACAAAGGTGCGAAAGCCTCGGGCATCCAGAATCCCTGTTTCAAGTACGCCCAAAAAGGCTTAGCCTATACCTTGTTCGGTAGAGGCGACAACACTGGAGTAACTACTCAGAGAGAGCTATTCTTCATGTACTCGATGGCTCAAACCAAGACCGTGAATGTAGCTGCCTTTGCAGCAGACTACCTGGGGAGAGTCAGTTGAGCGAACTCCGGAGGCATTTCCGTGGGAGGTATGATCACCCAAATTGCATTGCATTTCGGGTATCAGGCTGTTTTACTCGAGGACACGCCAATTGCAGGTAATACTAAAATTGACATGTCTGCTCTGTTTTCCCAAGGTATGATTGCGGTTGCCCCTACCTATTATTCCGTCCTCATTCATAAAAGGTTTATCGTCGCTCTGCCGGGTCCGGACAGAGTGGCTATTACTGACTGTGCGAATTGGCTGTATGTGAGAGCCGATCCCGATGCGGATGAGGGCCACGACACTGACTTTTTTAATGCAGGTGAGCAATTTATAGATGATCAGGAAGAAGGAACGGAAATAGAATGGGAAGATCCTCAAGCACCTCCTGAGTAGTTTGCCACACAGCATCAGGAACCCAACCAGCAGGCGACGGGTTCATCATCTTGGTCAACTGACCAATGGAGCTGGGTACAGACCGAGATAGGTGACTTGAGGACTGAACAACAAAGGCAAGGTATCCCCCCCCCCCCCCCCCCCCGTGTTAGGCTTTCCATGGGCGTGTTAGGAGAAACAGTAGGCTGACATGGTCACCCGTGTCAGCCCAAGCCCAATATTTCCAATTTTCTCGGGCTTTTCATTCTTCGGGCTTTGTGGAGACATCTTTGGACCTGTCCAACTGCTTCTAGGAACTTTCACTATAAAAAGAGGTCTTCTGCCAAAGGAAAAATCATCTTGGAACACAGCAAACCACAGTGTTGTGAAGCAATCAAGTATTACAGAGATCAAGGCATTTGGAGAGCTGAAGAGATTCATGAGCGTGAGCGATTGAAGATCAAAGTCATCAATTACTTGTAATGTGTAATTTTTATCTTGAATTTTTTTTAAACAATATGAGTAGCTAAACCCCCTAATGTTAGGGGGTGTTCCTGATTCAGAATTGTAATGAATTTGAGTTTACATTTGCATTTATAATATTTTGTTTACGGTAACCTTTTGATGTGTTTATTGCTTTCTCTTTCGGATCAATCGAGATTGATTTGTGGTTATCAATTAGGCTGGACCGCCATTGATAAGGTTTTATAAGGTTACTCTGCAGTAGATATCACCTAGCACTAGGGATACCCTGTATGAACCAGAGCTTTCTTGATATTATACAACTTAACTTCACCCTAATTGGATATGGACATAGGAATTAGGGTAGATTGATTAAAGGTTTTCTCACTAAGGACTTGGGAGAAAATACCCTTGAGAACTGGTAGTAATTGATATTTGTTGATGCAATAGTAACTCAGAGTTGTTATAGGGATAAATCATACACCTTCCCTGGCATTGTTCCTTTTTCTCTATAAACCCTTATTTTCATATTTCTTTACTATTTTCTTTTTACACTCAAAAACCAAATTAATACTTTTTGTTTAATGGAATGATAATTTAAACTCAATACTAACGTGCAGTCCTTGAGATCGACATTCAGGGAATTTCCCCATTATTACTATAAAAGGCAAAATAGTACACTTGTTATTTTCCCGATCAATTTGACTAACTTATTTTAATATTGCTTTTATTTTTCAAGTCATTGACTTTATGCAATTTAAATTTAAGTCATTTACCATTTCATTTGTCATTTACCATTTCATTTGTCATTTACATATCATTTAACTTGTTTATGTTTATGCCATTTTCACTTTGCTCATTTGAGTCATATATTGTGATTGTATATATTTGTTTATGTATTTGTTTGTGTTTGTAATCTTAGGACCTTAAAATACTTAATATAAACAACAAAAACCCTAAAAAATGTTTGTGTGGACTGTTGGATTTGATCCGAGCTTTTGGACTTAGAATTAGGCAACATCCCTATGCAAAAGGACTTAGCCAATGCCAACATTTCTGAGACCAAGTTATTGTGATTCGAGCTTTCATCTGATGCAAGTCTTGGGGTTCATCTGATTTCATCTGCTACATGGTCTTGATGCAACTATTACTTTGAACCTGTGTCTAATGCCTTATTCTGAGTTAATTAAGGAGTATTTCATTTGATACATGAGGAGACAAAGAAGACTGTTAGCTGTGAAGTTGCTTGCTTGGATGTGGCCATCTTTATTTGAGGCCTTGCTCTTCATATTGCTAACTGCTTGTTAATTATTTCTTGATTCAAAGTCCAAAAGGAAAGTGGGTTTTCTATATGACATTCTTGTATGTTGGATTGCATCCCATTGGTCAGATCTTTTCAACTCTTAACTTTTAATTTTATGCTTAGGATAGTCTCTTCATCTCTCCCCACTTCTTAAATTTCAAAATCTCTTCTCATTTTAAAAAACTTTATTTTCTTGTGATTTCAAACTTAGACCTTATTTCAAATAGAAACTTTGGCCTTATGCCATTGAATTTTCAAATTCTTTTCGTAAATTAAACTTGTAAATGAACTTAACCATATTGACTTAAACTTTCAAAAGACAAAAAGAACTAACACTCATTCAAACTCTTTTAGGCTCATTTATGCCTCTTGTAAACTTAATTTTTGATCAAAAGCAATCCATTCACTTTGAAATTGATATCACGAACTACGGGGTTTTGATCCCTCATTTTTATGTTGGTATGTAGGCACAAGTCTAAAGGTCTTGTCAAACACAAAAATATAATTAATGAATTCTTTTCTCATCTCCACACTCTATTTTATTGCAAACATCTTTTATACCAAAAACACATACACACATAAAAAAGGGCTCCCTAGGAGTATCTAGGACACTTTGGATGCTAACACCTTTCCTCTATGTGACCAACCCCCTTACCTGTGATCTCTGGCATTTTATTAGTTTTGATTTGAAAACTTCTTATCCTTGGGTTTTGTTCATACTTTTACCTTTTCCTTTAGAAACAATAAAAGCGTGGTGGCGACTCTGGTTTTATTGATATTAAGTTTATCCACAGTTTAATGGTCATGAATTTACCGCTACAATTGATTGTTCTCCAAAAAGGCGTCTGAGGCAAGTGCAAAATAAAACACTTGTATAAAAGAGGAACACAACACACAATAGTCCCACCACCTTTAGAATTCCCAATCAAGAAGATTCTAATGACGTTAACATCAACAAAATAGTCAATGTTAGGGAACAAAGCTAAACCATAGATGAGCAAAACAAAGATGGCTTCAAAAGCATCCATACTACCGGCTTGAGCAAAGACAATAGATTTTCCAATAAGGAACTCAGAAGTCAACCCTAGAATACCTCCTTTCTTCACCAAATGAGCATCAATCTCAGACTTCTTTAAATGGAGAGCTTCAGCTATGATATGAGATCTGAGAATCTCCTCTAATCCACCAAAAGATACCTTGTCAGATACGGGTATACCCAAGAGATGGGCATACTCTTCCAATGTAGGCACAGGCTGATAATCAGTAAAAGTGAAGCACCGGTAGAGAGGATCATAGAATTGAACCAAAACACTCAAAAGTCCTTCAACCACATCAGCAGATAACACAGATAAAAGCTTCCCATGGTGTTGCTTGAAGTCCAAGGGATCTAATACAAAAGATGATAACTTCCTTAACTCTTTCAAATTAGGACATCTGAAATTGTACTTATTAGTGTTCCTTCGTCCATAATCCATGGTTCTTTGTACCAAATCCCTAACATGCATTAACACCAATATTTTTATTGTCCGACCTCAGATAGTTGTGACTTTTACATAAGTCCAATTACGATTACTTAACATAGAGCTAAATTTGTCCCGCAAGGTATAACATTCTAGTAAGTGAGATTGTAAGTCTCACATTCTTCATGGCATTGTGTGAAGACTTGACCTTTTTTCCATTCATCAGAGCTAGTGGCATACTGTAGCGGTAAACTCATGACCATCAAGCTATAGATAAACTTAACGTCAATAAAACCAGAGTCGCCACCGCGCTTTTATTGTTTCCAAAGGAAAGGGGAAAAGTACAAATAAAACCCAAAGATAAGAAGTTTTCAAATCAAAACTAATAAAATGTCAAAGATTACAGGTAAGGGGGTTGGTTACATATAGGGAAGGTATTAGCACCCAAAGTGTCATAGGTATTCCTAGGGGCCTTTTTTTATGTGTGTATGTGTTTTTTGGTATAAAAGATGTTTGCAAAAAATAGAGTGTGGAGATGAGAAAAGAATTTATTAATTATATTTTTGTGTTTGACAAGACCTTCGGACTTGTGCCTTCATTATTTTTCTTTTCCTATCCCACAATTTTTTCTTCCTCTTTTTACGTGATTATTTAATATAGTTAAATTTATATGATTATTGTTCATGTTATAATTAAGAAAATCATTGTAAATAAATATGTTTTTACCATATGGATTATTATTAGTACAATGTCTATTTTATTTTAATCAACAATTTATCTTAATTTAAAAGACAAAATCTTCATTTTAAAATATCAAATTTCCATTTCTCACTCTCCATTTCACTAATCATTTTATTTTCTTTTTATATTATTATTTAATATAATTAAGTTTATATAATTATTTTTTTATCTTACAATTAAATAACTCATTTAAAATTTATATTTTAAATTTACATCTATACATAAATACGTCTTGTATTATATTAAATAAACTTTTTATTTTACGAATCACTATTAACATAATACATATTTTATTATTGAAAGATAAATTTTTTACTTTTATATATTAATTTTTTTCTTACAAGTTCTTTTTATTTCTCTTTCTGTTAAGTATTATTCATTTTAAAACTAATGATTAATTTTAAATTTAAATATGTATAAATAAATTCAACTAATTTGTCAGAAAATAGATAGGAAAAATTCATGTGTTTAGAAACAAGTTATAGTACAAATGAGTGAAATGACTCATGAATCGCGTTCAAAAAGCAAACCTAAACAAAACAACTCTTTAAAATCTGAAAACCAACCAAGCTGTTTGCTGCTGCTGATGCATCAATGCATAATACACGTTCATAATCTCCACCACCATGAATGCGTCTCAAAAAAACTTGCGTAGTTTTAATTAATTTTTGTCTTAATTATTAAACTTTTTGAATTACAATCACACCAAGCAAGAAACAAGTTGCATTCCATTCCATTCCCAGAATCACCTCTCTCTTTCTCTCTCTGAGCGCATGATTAAAGAACCCACCTTCCCAATCCTACGTGTCACTCTCTCATTGGTCCATTCCCTCTCGTCGGGATTCATACCAACAAACCAATAAACGTTACCAGTCACTCTCACTCCTCTCTCTGCCTCTCTCTTCACTTTCTCTCTCTTCATTTTCTCTCTCATTTTGTGTTTTCTTCTACCACAATTTCCCTATTTTCTTCCTCATTCTACCTCCTTTTCCCCCTGAAATTCTCCAATACGTAACCAACAATGCACGATCTTCCATAAAACGCAATTTTAGTTTTTTTTTTGTTGAATTGGAAATGCTTCAAGCAATGGAAAGTTCAGTGAATGGTGGTGGATTCTCTCATTTGCAAAGCTGCGGTGGTGATAGTAGTGAAGAAGAGCTATCGGTGCTACCTCGCCATACAAAAGTGGTGGTAACCGGAAACAACCGTACCAAATCGGTGCTCGTCGGTCTTCAAGGTGTTGTTAAGAAAGCCGTTGGATTAGGTGGATGGCATTGGCTGGTAAGTTTCAACACCAATTCTCAATTTCTTCGTTTTTATTTAATTTTTTCGATAATTAATGTGTTTTGAAATTTTTATTCGCATTTTCATGAATTCAACCAATTTTCCTCTGTCGGTCAAATTTTTTTATTTTTATAATATTTATGATTCTATTAAAGCACTCCTTTAATCTTATGCTTAAATTTAATTGCTTTGAAGCATTTATTTATTGATTTCAGATTTATTTATTTATTTTTGTAATTAATTCGAGAGGTTTTAATTAATTAAATGTGTTCTAAACCCTACTCTGTGAATTCTTATCCAAATCATCCAAACTCGTAATTTTTAATTTGGATTCTCAAAATGTTGGGGTTTTCTTGTTGAAATTTGAATAGAATTTTTAGTTTATGTGAGTTTTGAGTTGCAATTTTGAATCACAAATTTGAGTTGCAATTTCAATTGCATGTTTTTCTTAATTGCTGGATCTGGAGTTTCATGAGATCAATTGTTTATTAAGTTTTTTTTCTTAAGTTTTATTCATATATGCAGAAATTTTGTAATTTAGGGTTTGAGTTCTGAATTGAGTATATTACCCCCTTTGGTATAATTTTCCATTTTTTATTGAATCATGTTTGTGGATCTTCTCAATCTAATGGAGATTTTATTCAGATTCTTGCATGTTCTTCATATGCATTTTTATTGCTTTTCATGGTGAAAAGTAGTTACATGCATGTTCTCTCACTGCTTATTGCAAAATTGAAAAATCAAATGAAAATTGGCCAAGAACTTAAATTATTGTAGTGATGGTTATTTTACAATGTTATATCGGTATAAATAAATGCAGGTTCTTACAAATGGTATTGAAGTGAAGCTACAAAGGAATGCTCTTAGTGTGATTGAAGCACCAACTGGTAATGAAGAAGATGATGACCTTGAATTTGACAATGTGCCATGGAATGGATCAGATATGGGTGAGTTTACACTTTTTACACCTTCAACTTTTGTTAATTCTGACTGCTACTGTCATTGTGTTTTATTTTATAGACCATCTCAATAATGACTAAGAATTAAGCTTATCATTTTGTTTTCTCCTTCATGTAATTAATTCCTATTTGTTTCTGTACCTAGTACAGAAGTTACAATGCTGTGATATTTTACTACTATTAGTTTATGAATTTTTGTTTTTGCTTCCATGACTTTTCAATTTGACAGAGTTTGGTAACATTGGATCCTTTATGTGTACCTCCTTTTTTTTGCTCTATATATTAAAAGGCTCTAGTTTCTTGCTTTTTAATTTTTTATTGACCCCACCACTATTTTTTGAAATAAATAAAAGTGTGTACTTTGCTTGATTTTCTCAGCATCGGACGACACACACAAGTCTCACAAATCGAGGCACAGAATGCATAGATCATTGGGATCATGTCACAAGACAATGAGTAGGTCCTTCTCTGGTGATTCACAGTCTAAGGGGTCCGTTACTATGCCTCATGGGTCCATGGTATATATCATATCAGCTTTACTTCTTTTTCATAATTTATTTCTCCACCCACTGACAAATGAGATAATTTATTCCTTGATATTTTAATTATTAATGTTTTTTTTTTGTATATTTTCTGCAGAAAGTTGACTTGAGCAAGCTTGAAATGGCTGCATTGTGGAGATATTGGCGACATTTTAATCTTGTAAATTCTAATCCCGTATGGAAGATGCTTATTGCAGTCTGAGAGTGTTTTTGGTACTTAATTCATAAATGGATTTGCATTTTGCAGGTGGATGTCGTCCCAAATCCATCTAAAGAGCAGCTTCTAGATGTTGTTCAGAGGCATTTCATGTCCCAGGTACCTTAAAATTGGTGCTTGCTTATTTGTGCTCATTAGAATAATAACATTAAACTAATCTCATCAATGTCTTATCTTAAAATTGTTCTTATAAAATATTGTGATGTTTGTAATTGATGTTTTTGTATTTTTGAGATGCATATCATATCATGTTTCTATCTTTTCCACAAATTACGCCAAATTTGTAGTTGACTAATGGGGCAAGTATGTCACATAAAGATGCTTGAGTAGTGGTGTGCTTGTGTGTGTGCATGAAAGCTTGATGTAAAACTTGATAAAGTTTTTGGCTGTTGCATAGTTTTGGCCTGAAATTGTGTTTCTTTCTTGTGAAGCAAATATTGGACGAGTTGCAGGTGATTAAGGGATTTGTGAATGCTGCGAAGCGGCTCAAGACCGTGTGCAAATGAGATTCGGGCGAGGCGAGAAATGACAAGCTGTGTTAAATTATATGCTAACAGAGATAAAATGTATCTAGTGTTCACTTCCCTTCGAATTATGTAACATACTTATCGGGAATCTGTATCTTTCTAATATAGTATATTAGGTTAATAGTTTAAGGTTATAGAGGTACTAATTACTCTTTGTGGCCACCCCAGTTATTATGTAGATATATGTGACCTTAGGGAAGTCTTCATGGCTTTCCTTTCCAAGTTTGACTCAATGTATTGCTGACCTGGGAAGTGAGCTTTTAGAGACCTTATTGTACATATAAATATTTTAGTTTCTCCCAACTTTGATTCTTCTGATCAGATGAGTTCTTTGTTCTGCCAATCTGCCACCATTCTAAGGTATGAATGGAGTGGTTATTAATCAACTTGGTAAGATTGTTCAAAGAGTTTTAGGTTTTTTCTTAGTTGTGATTATCAAAGTAATATTTAAGATATAAAAAAGAAAACTAAATTTTGTTATTATAAATGAAAAAAATTGTGAAATTGATTGGAAACATGTGATTGAATAATGTTGGATAACTTTAGAATATATTTATAACCCTTTGTTTTCTTTTGTTTGTTTTCTACTCTCTTTTTAGGAAGAGAATCAAACAAACTTTCTCAAGCTCTTCTCATTTCCTTTCTACTTCATGCTCTTTTTCTCTCCCTTGCTTTCATTCATTTGTATTTATTTGTATTTGTATTTTCTATCCAAAAGGAAAATATCTCTCTTGTTATTTGTTAAGTTTCCTCTAATCCAAACAAAGCTATTCAAGAGAGTGAGATAGTGGGGCTGGAAGATGGTCTGGGTGCACAAATTAATCAATTATTTAAATTATTCATTTTTATATTTAAATTTGTTTAATTGTTAGTATGGATTTAATCAAATCCATATTTTGTATATATTATTAATATAATTTTAATAAAATTCATATTTTGGACATTCGTATCCAAAATAAAAATCAAATTAATCTATTTTTAAATAAAAGTTTTTTAAAATTTTTTTCTTTTAAAAAAACAATTATTTTTTTTAATTTTGAAAAAAGAAATTGGAAAAAAAATTTTAATTTTTTTTTTCAGTAAATAAAAAAAACTGTTTTTTTTTTTAAAATAATATAAAAAATGATTTTTTTGAAAATATATATATTTTTCAAAAATATATATATTTTTTCTTTTTGAAAATAAATAATTTTTCTCAAAATAAACTTTTAAAAATGATTTTAAGAATTAATTATAAATTTGATTATGAATATAATCGGTTTATAATTATTTTATAAAAATAAAATTCAATTATAATAATTGATTTTAATAAACGGTTATACCATATAGATTATTTATAATTATGAATTGATTATGGAAATTAATTGTCCGACGAGTATTCTAAACATGGTGACTGAGTGAGTGAGATTTTGAACGGAGGAGGGACCATGACCAATTGATCTTCGGTAATATACCATTGACCAACTATATTATTAAGATAATTCATATGGTAAAACAACCTTCACCATTTTTTGGGGTCATAATTCTGGAGTATTGTTTAGTTGTTCTTGACTTTCTAACACTCTTCAACCGGATGATATCTAACACTCTCCACCATTGTCATTATCATGATTGTTGTTTGGTAGTACTATCTTTTTGGTCGGTATCAATTTCAATGCATTTTGTTGTTAGTATTGTTTAGGAGACGGGGGTGGTTTCTCTCCCATAAATATTTGTTCCGTGAAATCACAATCGTGTACTTTCTTTTTATAAAGGGGCCAATACATGAAAAAAAAAAGAGAAGGAAAACCGACATAAAAAGAGGAATAAGTTAGTCTCGGGAATTACGAGAATTTAAAATGAGTAATTTTAATTTATTTTTTCCAAAATCATTCCTAATTAGTAAAAAAATCAGCACATATGTTATCTTTTTTATAAAAATGAGTGATGAATAAGTTAGAAAATCTACTAGGATTTAAACAAAAGTTCCACCGACTTTTAAATTTTCAAGGGATCAATTTAAGGTTGAAAAAAACTTTGGCTATCAAGCAAGAGTCGATCTCAATCCAAAGCTTTGACCAACCCTTAGTGATGACAATCTTCATGGCTTTGATAACAACTCAAATTCCACATGAAGAGAAGAGTCACAGACGAGGCGTTCCGCAAAATCCATAACGAAATTTCCATTATGATTTCTAAAAAGTCCACCACCAGCAACATCAAGAGAGCCATATGAGAAAGCTCCATTGCAATTACATTTGTGCCAACCAAAAGAAGGAGGAGTCCAAATGACTTCTTTAATAGAAGGGGCTTTCAGAGGCTTAATGGAAACGTTGAAAGCCTTAATGATAGAGTACTCTTTCATGTTGATGAAGGAAGACCTAGAAGAGTTGTTTCCCGAAAGCTTGACCTGATGCATAATCCCCTTCTTAGATATCACAACATTGGTTTTAATCTTCCCATGCTTCACATTGTTTCGGATCTGCCAAATCTGGAAAAAGGTGTTGATGACAACAACATAGATAACAACTGCGACTTGGGGCGAAGCAATGCATGAACAGAGCTGCAACCAACCTTCAACCGATGAAGGGTTGATGGAAAAATTCATCATGTTCTTTAACCAACCCCAAAGATCCTCTGAGAAACCATAATCAAATAATAGGTGCTGAAAAGATTCAGTGGCAGAGCAACAAAAGGGCATCTAGAAGCAAAAAAAAAACTCTAGCCATAATGAGATCATCAGTGGGGAGATCTTTGTGAAGCATTCTCCAGATGAGCATAAATCTACTAGGAGGGATATTAAATTTCAAAGAGGTTTAATTCATAGGATCTTAGGCAAGATATGAGATTTAAATAAATAAGCCTCTTGCTCATGTGTGTTTTAGGATCTGAAATTAGTTTTTGCTTGAGATCATACACTTATTTGCACCGGCTTCCTTGCTCATGTGTGTTTTAGGATGGTGCTGACTGCTAGTATAAACTACTCAAGGGGTTACTCAAAGAAACTTAGAATTAAGATCTTGACATAATGGTTATTCAAATCAATGTCGCATACTTAGGGAATTTAGGGTGTTAGGACGGTACCGATATTATCGACACTTTCCCAAGTCTATTTAACAAAGCCTAAAAAGTAGAAACAAACTATACTAAAGGTGTGTCATGCCATTGAATCAGATTTTTTTTCATCACTAGGGTTTAAAATCTAAGGGAATTTTCAAACAAAAGAAAAAAATTATCACGCAATAGGACTCGACAGCACATGCATGACTCGACCAAAATCTAAAAATAACTAAGTAGGAAATTAATGAAAATAGAACAGTAAATAATAGAAAAGCGGTAAAGCTCCTCCCCTACACTTGAACCAAACATTGTCCTCAACGTTTCAGTCCAAGGCGAAGAAAGGAGTAGTGAAACCTGGTAGGGTGGCTCAATGATGTCGGTCGCGACCTCGATGTTGCGCAAAACCTTCTCTACCGAAAGCAGGGTTGGGCACATGCTGCATGTACTCCCTCATACCTGCCACCTCCATATGCATTCCATTCATATTCTCTATGCGTTCAACTATGTTGAGCTCTGTCCGCTTGAAAAAGTCAAGCTGAGTCTGTCTTATCTGATCAATGGAGACCCTCATCTCTGCCTGTTGCATCTAAATGTTCCTAAGTAGGACATCTTGGTCCGCTTCGGCATCATTCCAGTGTCTAAGCTCACTTAGGACGTCATCAAGAGCTGTCCTCATGGCGGTGTAGTCATACTCCTCACGAGGCTGATATCTGGATGAGGTACCTGCAAAAGACTCAGGAAAAGCAGGTGTGGTGTATGCTTGGGTTCCAGTATGGGGAGCATCTTACTCCATGTGATCGGACTCGGGGGCGTTAAGATCAAAAGTCCAGTTAGTGCTTATTCGCACGTTGATACGTGCGGCGCAAGGTAAAGTAACTCCTCTAACCTCTCAGTTACTAATCATCAAGAAATACTTGTCGTCAAGTTTATTTTTAATGAGGCGCATGCTACGACATTAATCAAGGTCGACAAACAGAGTCTCTAACGGCTCAAGCGTATCCAACTCCGTGCCTAGGTTTAAAGCAAGGGCTATGGATGTAATTAGCCATCCGACACAAATAGGACCTCCAGTCCGAACATAGGTGGACTGAAAGTGTGCGAATAAGAATGGTGTCGGGTTAACTTTTGTTCCAGACAATGCACAATAAATAAGAAAAAAGTCTCTAGGATTCTCGTTGTCGGTATTCTCTCGACCAAAAATAGTAGTGGCTAAAATACAGTGCAAATACCGAATGACCGGCTTTTGAATAGCTGTAGCATTTAGGCCTTCCCAGTCGATGGTGGTTTTGCATGTTAGTTGCTGCCAAAAGTCAAGAGCGATGGATTCCCAATCGCTCTCTAAAGGGTGTTGGCATGCAAAATCATCCCCATGAGGGAATGAAAGTAAATCGGCCAATTGGTCTTGGTTAATAGCGTAAGTTCTGTTAAACATCCTAAAATGTGCAGTGCCGATGGTTCGGGATCCTCCTATAGGAGTGGTGTACCGAAAAGAGCTCAAGAACTTGTAGGTAAGTCGGATAAATCTAGGACTAGTTAAAGTAAGAAAATGAGACATACCTAAGTTGTTAAGCATCCAATGGACACTGTCAGATAAACCCAAATCGCGAAGAGCAGCATTTTTGGGGTACCGTGTTGCTAAGACGTCCCTCTTAAAGAGCTTGTGGCATCTTCTCCTCTGATTCTCGCCATCAATTCCCTTGGCAAAAATAATCCCCATGTAGTCCATATCTCCCCTTGGTCGAATAACTCTAGGAGGCATTTTTATGAATGATGGAAAAAGAAATAGGAAGAGAATGTTATGGTATTTGGAGAAGAGAAGAGTGAATGGAAAGGATTGTGAAGTGGTTGTGAATTTATAGTGATTGGGAAGAAGTAGAGTGGTTGGGAGATGAAAAGTTTGAGTTAATAATGTGTAGAGTAGGAAGTTCAAGGGTTTAAAATTAAAAGGGGTTTGAAAAACACGCAAGAGGGAGAAGAAAAGGGAGGAAAATGTTGTTTTCCTGATATGGCGATCGCCATTAGGCTTATGGAGAACGCTGTCTGCCTAAAATGCTGGGACTTTTAAATTCGAAGTGAATGGCAAACGCTATTAGCCTAAAATTCATAATTTAGGCAGTTTCTAAAGATTAAAGCTGGTAAATCTTATTAAGGCTATAAAGCAGTAAATTAAAATTAATAGCTATAAATAAAAAGCATGAAATTTATAATAATGAACATAATAAGCGATTAAATAAAGCAATTGACTGAAATGCAAAGTACATTAATTAAACGTAGGTGTAACACAAGTTCATGTTGATATATCGACTGTAAAGTAGGCAAACACTGAAAAATAACAACAAGGGAAAAAATATTGATGATAATTAAAATAATAAACTAGAAAATACTAAAAATCTAGTACAATCGGTTAATACTAATCATCACTTCGGTCCAGAAGAGCGCTCCAAGGAATGAACATGTTGGAAGACCTGATCGAACTACTCGTTAATGACATCTATAAATCCGAGGAGATCCACTCGAAGAGAATTTACTTCTCCTCTGATGAAATCAACTTCAGATTGCAGAGCATGTATAGCAGTGCCGAAGTCAACGGGAGGAATGACATGATGAGTACTAGAAGCGTGTGAATTAGCATCAGGAGAGATGGCTTATGGGTTCTCATAATGCTGAGGGATGTAAGGTGGTGTAGGGGACTCACTTTGGCCTTCTAAGTTGTAGAACCAGTTACCTCGGTTGTGGACATTGGTTTTCTCATGGGTCGACAGTGTAAAATTACTGACTACTTCGTGTAGCGGTAAATTCATGACCATCAAGCTATGGATAAGCTTAAAGTCAATAAAATTAGAGTCGCCACCACGCTTTTATTGTTTCCAAAGGAAAAGGGAAAAGTATGAACAAAACCCAAAGATAAGAAGTTTTCAAATCAGAACTAATAAAATGTAAGAGATTATAGGTAAGGGGGTTGGTTACACAAAGGGAAGGTGTTAGCACCCAAAGTGTCCTAGGTACTTCTAGGGAGCCTTTTTTTATGTTCACATAGGTTTTTGATATAAATGATGTTTGAGAAAAATAGAGTGTGGGGATGAGAAAAGAATTCATTAATTATATTTTTGTGTTTGACAAGCCCTTCGGTCTTGTGCCTACGTACCAACATAAAAATGAGGGATCAAAACCTCGTAGTTCATGGTAAAAATTTCAAATAAGTTGGTGAATTGCTTTTAACAAAGGTTTAAACGAAAAGGAACAAAGGGCCAAAAATTTGGATGGGGTTGTTAGTTCTTTTTGTCTTTTTGAAATCTAAGTCAATATGGTTAAGTTTATTTACAAATTTGATTAAGAAAAGATTTAAAATTCAATGGCATAAGGCCAAAGTTTCTAATCATTAAAACAAAGTCTAAGTTTGAAATCACAAGTAAAGAAATGTTTTGGAAATGGGGGAGAGATTTTGAAATTTAAGAAGTGAGAGGAGATGAAAAGGCTATCCTAAGCACAAATTTAAAAGTTAAGAGTTGAAAATATCTGACCAATGGGATGCAATCCAACAGACAAGAATGTCATATAGAAACCCATTTTCCTTTGGACTTTTATCAAGTAATAATCAATAAGCAATGAGCAATATCCAAACATCATGAAGGTCAAGGCATCAAATAAAGATAGCCACATCCAAGCAAGTAATTCCAATAGCTAGCAGTCTCCATTGTCTTCCCATGTATCAGATGAAATATTCCTTGATCAACTCAGAGCAAAGCATCAGACACAAGATTAAAATAACAATTAAGCACAAAGACAAAGTAGCTGACGAATATAAACAAATCCCAAGGCTTGTATCAGATGAAGGCACAATTCACAATAGCTCAGTCTCAAAATGTTGGCATTGGCCAAGTCCTTTTTTTTGCACAGGGAATTTTGCCTAATCCTAAGTCCAAAAGTTCAGATCAAGTTCAACAGTCCACCAGATGTTTTTTAGGATTTTTATTGTTATTAGGTATTTTAAGGTCCTAAGACCACAAACAAAATCAAAACACACAAATAAAATATATACAATCACGAGATATGGCTCAAATGAGCGAAGTGAAAATAACATAAACATAAATAAGTTATATGAAATGTAAATGACAATGAATGATAAATGAATGAAATTTAAATTGCATAAAGTAAATGACTTGAAAGTAAAGCAATATTAACAAGAGTTAGTCAAATGTTAGTCAAAAGTTAGTCAAGAGTTAATGGTGTTTTTTAATTGATAAAGTCATTCTTTGGAGAACACTCAACCATTCATTCACAAGTATGAATCCTTAAACCAAGACATCTTCCATGAGAAGGGCTCCAACTTGGATAATTTAACAAGTACGCCACTAGCTCCCATGAAAGGAAAAAAAGTCAAGTCCCCACACAATGCCATGAAGAATGGGAGACTTACAATCTCACTTACTAGAATTTTATGCCTTGAGGATCAAATTTAGCTCTATGTTAAACAATCGTAATTGGACTTATGTAGAAGTCACAACTATCTGAGTCCGGACAATAAAAATTTAGGTGTTAATGCATGTTAGAGATTTGGTATGAAGAACCAATCTCCTAAAACATACCACACACTAAAAGAAAAGATCAAGAGGGGGGGGGACCTATCTCATTCATACTTGTATTGATTCATCTGACATAAGGTCATTGATGAATCAATTAGCCTTTAGACATTAGAAGTTTCATTGGTCAAATGAGGGAATGGGGAAGAATAGGGATGAAGATAGAAACACAAATTGATCATGGGAGGAATTTCATCAAATCAAAACCATCCATTCATTTTGTGAGATGAAATGTGCATTTCATCAATCCCCTAAATCCAATGGTTTTGATCCAACAAAAGTCAAATCAACCTTGATCAAGGCCCAAACAGAAAGTCAAATATCACAAGACCATAAAATGGCTCAATAATATTTTTTAAACATTTAATCAATTAAAAAATCACATTAAAAATAAATTAAAATACATTTTAACTTGGTTAAAACCTAAAATTCCTTCAAAACACCAAATAAATGGCCAAGGGGTTTATCCTAGGTCAAACAAGGTCAAAGGACCTTAGACAAAAACTTTCACTATTTTTGATAAGTCAGAAGTATTTTTAAACAATTAAAAATATGCACAAAAATATTTAATTAATGAAAAACATCAAAATTAATCCAAAAAATAATTTTAATTCAGAATATGGAAGATAAAAATATTTAAAGATTTTTGGTGAAAGTCCCATATTTTTTGGATTAAAAATGAAATTTCTATGAATAAAATAAAATAAGTGGATTAAATAAAATTTCAGAAAATACAAAAAACACAAGGGCCATCAAATCTCCCTCATTAATTGAGGTGGCAGATCTGATGGCCAAGCACGCACGTTTCATGGTGAACCTTAGTCAATGCATCACACGCGTGGTAATCAGAATTAAAGGCCAAGATTAAAACATTTCAAATGGATCAAAAGGTTGAGAGAGTGCCAACGCACCACCGGAGCCCTAGCTCGGTCTTCTTCTTTGGTGGACCTCACCGACTGGTCCACCACAAACCTTCACAAAAATGAAAAACAAGGACATGGTTTTAAAGAAAACATGCTCAGGAGCTCGAATTTGGCCTCAATTTTCTCCAATTCCAAGTATATTGAAAGATAAAGGAATTTGAATTTTGAGGATCATGAATTGAGGTGCTTCGATTTAACCTCAAAGCAACTCAATCTTGTTGCCTATATTGGTAGGACTTCAGCCAACCAAAAATCAAAGAGAATGGTGAAGAATTGGGAGAGAATCGAAAAGAGAAAGTTTATGAAAAATCACCTTCGAGTAACTTGAATCTGGCTTGATCTTGCTTCCAATTGGCCTTGGCTCGACTCTAGAAGCTTGTAGGAAGTGAATTAGATCAAAGAAAGGCTTGGATTCTTGGAGTTTCAATCTCAAAACGGAAGGAGATTTGAAACTCGATTTCAAGTGAAATCTTCAAGTTTATCCTTTAATGGAGGTTAGGGAGGCAATGGTGCAAAGCTTGGGCAATCAGGGATCCTCTTTCTGATCACAATTGCCTTGTATTTCTAGTGTATCAAGTTGCTTTTCACACACTTCTAATTTTTGCCTAATTTAGCAACTCTTGCTTGCATGGATGCATGGGCGTGTACAAGGCCCAATTCATGATGCCAAATGATCCAATATTCTGTGCTAATCAACCTAAAATGATGTCACATGGCCATGCATAATGGAAATGAATTTTGAACATAAATCTTACCAAATGAAGCTTCGTGAAGAACCCATGTGTAAGTCCTTCAAATCTTGTCCAAATAAGGTAATCTGGGACTTTTTGGAAAGGTGAGATCAAGGGGAACAACTTTTATGTTGAACATGTTTCCATTTGGATCTTGGATCATGATGAATTTTGAGGTGGAAGTTTGGAAAATCAAACATAATTGAAAATTTTCTAAGTACCAAGTCAAATGTTCACTTCTTCTACCTTGAATAACTTTTGCTATGGGCTTCAAATGGAAAATGTTCCTTCATCAAAGTTGTATCTCTTTCAAACCTATTTAATTTGGTCACAAATTTGACCTAGTTTGTATTTGGCATGAAGGAGTTATGCATTTTAGAAGTTGAGGAAAATTGCCTGTTCAATAGTAATGGCCCAAAATGACCTCTAATGTTTCCTCTTGGCACATGCCCTTTAAAGTTGAATTTGAAGTTTCTCAAAGAATCAAAGTTGTAGAGGAAATATTGTAATTGATCATGAAACTTGGGTGGCCTTCATATAATAAAAAGTGAGCAAGTTATGGTCCTTGGAAGTTGACCTCCTAACTAGGGCATAAACAATATGACCTATAATCTTTCATCATAAAACATGACTTTCCAAGCAAAACTAGATCTTGACCTCAATATGAAAGTTGTTTGGAATTCATAAGGAGTAACCTTTCTCTTGGAATCATTTTAATATGACAAAAAGTGTAGGAGATAGGGTCTAGGGAACCCCAATTTTGACTAATTGACTTTCTCTGGTCAATCACCTTGAACCAACTTGCAAACTTGAAGTTCTCTTGATCTTTGGGACTCATGGAGGATCATATATGCATAAGATGATGTATAATGAAGTATCCCTTTGATCAAATGATGAAGAAACCTTATGAGGAAGTCACACAAGATACCCAGATGAATTAGGGCTTCCAAGACAAACAAGCTTCAAACTCTTGGTGATTTCTTGATCAAAATGATAGGTGAAGATCACGGGGATCTATATATGTTGTCTAGATACAATGTGAACCCTCTCTTGGTTTATCTCCTTGCATTGAGGGTGTCAAACCCTAGATGTGATCTTGATGAGGCATTTGTGGATGCACACACTACCTACAAAAGAAACAAAACTATACATAGACATATTTTTGGTATTTTGGTTAGTAAATAGTGAAAAGAAAAGTATGATACAATGAAATGTGCTTGGTGATCTCTCCCAATGAAAACCCAATGAATAAAGGGTAAGGAGTATGCCAAGGTGTGATCCCAAAGTCAATGCATATGATGAGATAGCATGAGGGATCTTAGGGTTTAAATTGGGGTCTTACAGCTGCCCCTATTTAAGGACATTCTAATTGAGGATGTGAAGGTTAAAATATTCGTATCAACTCAGTAGAATGAACTTAAATAACAATATCTAGAAACAAATTTTGGTCCTTAAGTGACCTCATGATGCATATGATATGAATTCTAAAACAATATTTGTGGGGAATATTTTGCCACAAAGAAAAAGAATCCGTAGAGACTGAAAGTCCACAGGAGCATAATGCATTCCATAAAGAAAACTCACTGGGGACACAAAGACTCTGGGGGGGGGGATAAAAGGTTATGCGTAGGCCTGACTACGACTTAAAATTGCTGGAGACACGAGGGGAATTTCCATGAAAATAAATCAATGGAAGGACTCGGTTAGGGAACTAGGAAAATCTGCAGGGGAAACGGGTAGATCAGAACAAAGCTGAAATACTCGAATTAAATAGGAAAAGGCGATTCCAATGAGGAAATACACACTCAAACTCAACTAGGGAAGAAAGAACTTCAACACAGGAGTACCAGAGGTATATTATCTATTACCGGTTACTGGGTAGAAAGATAATATACTCTGATAGAGGGACATACGTTACTGGTTAGGGTAAACATATCAAGGATGACTCACTGATGAAAAAGAGGTGTATTCATTACCTATTACTGGGTAAGAATAACCTACTGGGGAGAGAACTCAAATAGGATTTACAACTACCGGTTACTGGGTAGAAGACCAAAGAGAGAGTATCCGTCACCTATTAAAGTAAACATAACAAGGATAAACTCAGTAGGGGAAAGTAGGAATTACAACTACCGGTTACTGGGTAGAATACCGAAAAGGGAGAGAAAATCCGTCACTGATTAAAGTGAACATATCAAGGATAGACTCTCTGGGGAATAAAATAGGAATTACAACTACCTTTTTATTGGGTAGAAAACCATAAAAGGAAGAATATCCGTCGTCAGTTAGGATGAACATATCAAGGATAAACTACTTGGGGAAACGTGAAAACGAATCCGCTGGGGAAAAACAAAGGAAGTAGATTACATTTTACTGGGTATTAGGAAAAAGTAATGTACTCAAAAAACCGAGAAGAATATCACCAGTTACTGGGTGATAGACTCCCAGGGGACCAAAATATCTATCTAGGTAATAACTAGAAAGAAACGATCAATCAAATACTCAACCCAAAGAGGATCTAACTCAAGGGGAGTGGTTCCATCCAAATAATTAACTGGGGAGGAAATTGAAATAATAATCATCCACGAGGAAATAACTCAGTGGGGAATGAGAAAGGTTAAACTCTCTCTACTTAAGGGGATGACACTCTACAATTGAAGGAGGACAGACGCATCAAATCTGCATGGGTAAATGATATTATCGAAGTAGGGGATCAAAATAAAGGAATCAAATGCGATAAAATGCATAATGAAATATCTGATGTTGTGCTATATGCATGAATATGCATGTATATGATTATGATTATGCTGACAAAATGATATAAAGGATACAAATAACTATAGATTTGAATCACTACTGTAACACTCGGATCATCTCAACAAGATGGAAACACCAACTGGAGAAAATGCTAGGGATGAAAATAAATCATCTAGCTCTGCACAAATCATCTTTGGCTGGAAAAATCACGGAGAACATGATTCCAAACAATCACGGAAAACTCTTCGGGGAGAGGGCACTGCTGAAGGATGATCAACCAAGCATGCCGAGGATATAGAAAAGATCTGCCGAGGATCCAAATCGTCAATATTGCGGGGAATTTTAAGTCAACACCATATCAAAATGGGAGACAACCTTGCAGGGGACAAAAATCAAATACTGCTCCAAATCCAATACTGCTGGGAAAGAAGGAACTTCTATCAGAAGATGAACTCCGCCTGGGAATACAAGAGATAAAACTCTACATGAGGATTTAAGCAAATTTTTGGGGATTGTATGACCAAGACCATCACATTCCTCAATACTCACTGAATTCTTCTTGGAAATTGCAAAATAAACCAATTCCAAGGCAAAGATAACCGGATCTGATTCGCACAAAGGAGAAACTGCCGAAGTTATGCAACATAAATATGTAAGATGAAAACCAAATAAAGGTTCCATATCATAAACCACAAACTGGGAGAACACAAAACATGAGCACCTCAACTGGGGATATGAATTTGCAAAGGGGACCGATCATCAGCTCAATTCTATTGGAGATGGGACTCACCGGCCCTACTGGGGATAATGACATATTCAGGAAAAATCTCATCAACCAAGTTGGGGACAAATGACGAACTGTTGGAGAGGAAAAAGTTACCAAACCAACTGCTTGGGGAAGACCAACAATGCTTCACACTTCAATACTTACCTGTTCTCAGATTGCTGTTGACATTCCTTGCTGAAATCGATTATTCCTAGAGTGATTGTTTTTATTATTTCAAGAAAAATAATAATAATTAATTAATTTATTTCAAAATTATCATCATAAAAATTCAATTTTATTTAGCAGAAGTAAATAAGAATAGAAATAATTGGATAAAAGCTCAATTTTATTTAATAGAATGGTAGTCCGTAAATGACGAGACTCCATAGATCTTTACAAAGTTTGAAAATGATAATTTACATGGAAAAAGGCTACATTGAATACAATGATCACTACTCTCCCTACCAACTTCAACATCCACTGTGCTTGTTTTCGGTTGAGAATGATGAATCAAAACCAAATGACTACTCAAAACTGCTTCACAGGATCAGGACCAACCGAATGTAGTTACTTGCCAAAATCCCAAATTTTTGCCTGGATTGCCCCAAGGTAGGGTACTCAATCTACCGGGATAAATTTTCTATTTTATGTCTCTAACTTTTGCCTGGACCGCCCTTTCGGGTTTTTAATCCACCGAGACGCTCTTTTTTGCCTAACCCGCCCTTTCGGGTTTTCAACTTAGCGAGCTATTCTTTTCTTTTAAGGCGAATTATTTCTTGACTTCATCGGCATTCACATGATGAGTGAACTCTTCACCACCCATAGTTGTAAGAATCAAAACACCGCCTGAAAAGGCTCTCTTCACAACATATGGGCCTTCATAATTAGGAGTCCAGTTTCCCCTGACATCAGATTTGAAAGATAAAATCTTCTTGAACACGAGGTCACCTTCTCTAAACATATGAGGCATGACCTTCTTATCAAATGCTTTCTTCATTCTTTGCTGATACAACTGACCATGACATATGATAGTCAATCTCTTCTCTTCAATTAAATTCAGCTGGTCATATCTGGTCTGACACCATTCAACTTCAGTCAACTTGGCTTCCATTAAGACACGCAGTGACGGGATCTCAACCTCCACGGGGAGCACAACTTCCATACCGTAAACAAGAGAGAAAGGGGTTGCCCCTGTTGAAGTGCAAATGGATGTACGATACCCATGCAAAGAAAATGAGAGCATCTCATGCCAATCCTTGTATGTTACAACCATCTTCTGAATGATCTTCTTAATGTTCTTATTCGCAGCTTCAACAACCCCATTCATCTTAAGTCTGTAGGGAGAAGAATTATGATGTGCAATCTTGAAGTCTTTGCAAAGAGCTTCCACCATATTGTTATTCAAGTTCAACCCATTATCAATAATGATCTTGCTTGGCACATCATAACGACATATAATCTGATTCTTGATAAACCTTATAACAACTTGCTTGGTCACATTCGCATATGATGCCACTTCAACCCATTTTGTGAAGTAATCAATAGCCACCAAAATGAAACGATGTTCGTTTGAAGCTTTGGGATCAATCATACCAATCATATCAATTCCCCACATGGAGAAGGGCCATGGAGAGGAAATGACATTCAACAGTGTAGGAGGAACATGAATCTTATCTGTATAAATTTGACACTTGTGGCAATTTCTTCATAAACTTGCAACAATCAGATTCCATTGTCAGCCAATACTAACCTGCTCTCAACATCTTCTTTGCCATAACATGTCCATTGGAATGAGTACCAAAGGAACCTTCATGGACTTCAGTCATCAATAAGTTTGCTTCGTGTCTATCCACGCATCTGAGCAAAACCATATCGAAGTTTCTCTTGTAAAGCACATCACCATTCAGGTAGAAATTGCCAGCTAATCTCCTAAAAGTCTTCTTATCTTTCAAAGATGCCCCAAGTGGGTAACTCCGACTTTGGAGGAAACATTTGATATCATAATACCATGGATTTTCATCTTTGACTTCTTCAACAACAAACACATGAGCTGGCCTATCAAGACACATCACAGTCAAATTGGGAACTTCATTCCAAAATTTCACCATGATCATTGAAGCCAACATTACAAGAGCATCTGCCATACAGTTTTCATCTCGAGGTATATGATGAAACTTAATCTTTGTAAAGAAAGTTGAAATACTCCTCGCATAGTCTCTATATGGTATCAAACCGGGTTGATTCGTCTCCCATTCACCTTTGATCTGATTCACAATCAAAGATGAATCTCCATAGACGTCAAGATATTTTATTTTTAGATCATTGGCCTCTTCAAGCCCAATAATGCAAGCTTCATACTTAGCCATATTGTTTGTACACTTGAAATTTAATCTAGCTGTAAACGGAAAATGAGTGCCTTGAGGAGTAATAATCACTGCCCCAATGCCATTACCATATGAATTAACAACTCCATTAAATACCATGCCCCAAGGGAGCCAGGTTCTGGCCCTTCTTCAAGCAATGGTTCATCACAATCTTTCATCTTCAAGTACAAAATCTCTTCATTAGGAAAATCATATTGCACTGACTGATAATCTTTATTCGGTTGATGAGCCAAATAGTCAACCAAGACACTACCTTTGATAGCTTTTTGAGATCGGTATTCAATATCATACTCAGATAACAACATCTGCCAACGGGAAATCCTCCCAGTTAAAGTAGGCTTCTCAAAAATGTACTTGATTGGATTCATTTTGGATGTCAACCAAGTAGTATGATTCAACATATACTGCAGCAGACGCTTAGCAGCCCAAGAGAATGCGCAACATGTCTTCTAGAATACTGAGTCTCACAGTCGGTGAACTTCTTACTGAGGTAGTAAATTACATACTCTTTCTTTCCAGTTTCGTCTTGCTGACCAAGAACACAACCTATACTTTCTTCAAGCACAGTCAAATACATGATCAAGGGTCTTCCTTCAATAGGTGGAGACAGAATCGGAGGCTCAAGCAGATACTCTTTGATACTATCAAAAGCTTTATGGCAATCCTCATTCCAATCACAAGACTGATCTTTCCGAAGAAGCTTGAATATAGGCGCACATGTGGCAGTCATATGCGATATAAATCTTGAGATATAATTCAAGCGGCTGAGAAAACCTCTGACTTGCTTCTCAATTTTGGGCGCAAACATTTCTTGTATTGCTTTGACCTTGGCAGGATCAACTTCAATACCCTTCTCACTGAAAATGAAGCCCGACAACTTACCAGAACGAACACCAAAAGTACACTTATTGGGTTTCAAGTGGAGTTTATATTTCCTTAAATGCTGGAATAACTTCAACAAATGTTCAACATGTTCTTCTTCATCACTTGATTTGGCAATCACATCATCAACTTAAACTTCAATCTCTTTATGTATCATATCATGAAAAAGAGTGGTCATAGCTCTCTGGTATGTTGCACCAGCATTCTTTAGACCGAAATGCATCACTCTATAACAGAATGTTCCTCAGGGCGTAATGAATGTGGTCTTCTCCCTATCTTCAAATGCCATCTTGATTTGATTGTAACTGAAAAATCCATCCATAAACGAAAAGACTTTGAATTTAGCTGTATTGTCTAACAACATATCAATGTCTGGCAGAGGAAAGTCAACTTTTGGGCTAGCTTTGTTCAAATCTCTATAATCAGCACACATGCGTACTTTTCCATCTTTCTTTGGAATAGGAACAATGTTGGCCACCCATTATGGATACTCGGAGGTTACAAGAAAACCAACATCAATCTGCATACGTACTTCCTCTTTGATCTTTACTGCCATATCAGGATGAGTTCTTCAACTTCTTCTTGACCGACGGGCATTCTGGCTTCAACGACAGTCTATGCTCCACAATCTCAGAATCTAAACCAGGCATATCTTGATAGGTCCAGGCAAACACATCAGAATAATCTCGAAGAAGATCAATCAACCCCTTTTTAGCTTCTGGACACAGTTGAGACCCAATATTAACTTCATTCACATCATCCTCGGAACCCAAGTTGACTAATTCAATCTGCTCCTCAAACGGTTGAATGGCTTTTTCCTCGTGCTCAAGCAAACGAGATAACTCATGAGATACTTCTTCATCATCAATCTCTTCCTCAGAATCAAACACAGGGAAATCAAAGTTTGGAGAGGGAGTAAGATCATTGTATTCAATGGGTTTGAGAACCAACCTGCATAATGATTTGATATTTTGATTTTAGAGAAGTGGAGTGTGAACAAATATTATGCAGATGTAAGATTATTATTTATTTATGTTTTTTTGGTGATTACCATTTTCAGAGAAAGCAAAAAGTGAAAATAAAACATCATAGATGTGGATGAATAAAATTGTATTTCATTGATGGTAATAATAAAAATGCCCAACAATGTTCACTTCTCCCTTAGGCATAAGAGAAGGATTTTTATTAAAACAAATTACTTAGAACGATGAATGATAACAGGAATATCAATAGCAACCCAATTGTTGCAAGTCTGGCCATGCGTCACAAAGTTGGCGCAAGCTTCGTCTTCATCACCATTGTCTTCAATAATGGCAGCTGAGTGTTGATCATTCTCGTGAATGAACCCTCCACTGTGAAAAATTGGTTGCATAACTTTGGCTTTGGCATTCAACGACCCTGGTTGAAATCCTAGTCCAACTCTGTTCTTCTTCTCGACGACCTCCACAACACGCCCCCATTTATCAATGCTGCCAGCTTGAATAACCTCTTGTGCATTTTCAAAGAAGACATGGGTGCCCCAGTTTTCTTCAATTCATCAGAAATAGATAAGGCTTGGAATGACGTTCCAACCTCCTCCTTAGCATCAACATAAGTGAAAGATGACAAATGGCTCACTAACAATGCCTTCTCTCCACCAACAACGACAAGCTTGCCGTTCTCCATAAATTTCAGCTTCTGGTGAAGAGTAGACGTCACTGATCCAACTTCATGAATCCATGGCCTTCCCAACAAGAAACTGTAGGCCGAGTGGATATCCATTACGTGGAAAGTAATTTGGAAATAACTCGGACCTATCTTCACTGGAAGGTCCACTTCTCTAATGACAGTTTTACGAGAACCTTCGAACACTTTGACAACTACGCTGTTGTACCTCATTGGGGTGCCTTGATAAGAGAGTCTTGACAAAGTTGATTTTGGTAACACATTCAACGAAGAACCAGTGTCAACCAACACATTGGACAGAGCGTCCTCCTTGCAGTTCATTGAAATATGTAGTGCCAAATTATGATTTCTGCCTTCCTTAGGAAGTTCTTCATCACAAAAACTCAAAAGGTTACAAGAAGTAATATTAGCAACAATGTGGTCAAACTGATCCGCGATCACATTATGCTCAACATAGGCTTATTCCAACACCTTCTGCAATGCTTCTTGGTGCGCTTCGAAATTCATCAACAGTGACATCACGAAGATCTTTGACGGAGTCTGGAGCAGCTGCTCTACAACATTGAATTCGCTTCTCTTTATCAACTTTAGCACCTCATCATCATCGTTAGTCTTCAACTTGCTGGAATCACCAGACTGACACGTTGAAGCACTAACTAGATTCGCTACTGGAACCTCTGCTTTCTTACTTGCTGCAACATCTTTTACTATCTTTGGAAATACTGGATTGAACACACGACCGCTACGGGTCACCTTTGCAATATCTGCAATGTTCACTACTGAGTTTGCAACTAGTAGAGGAACCTCTCGACCGTTTTCAATCATTGTGGAATTGTAATGATATGGCACAACTTTATCGAATGCATAAGGGATAATGCTCGCTAACCGTATTACCAACGGCGATACCGATCTATTGACATTATTATTGTTGCTGCTATCAAACTAAATAGCTACCTGCTCAGGGGTTTTAAACACTGGCACAATCACATTCACATCATCTCCCATATCCCTCGACTGTTGAATCTGAATTACATTCTCATCCATCAACTTCTGGATATCCCTCTTGACAATCATACACCCAGGGAGTTCACACTGCAAATGACACAACCATCATGGTCATGTTCGCAATCATTGATTAAACATAAAGTCTTATGCATCTCCACCAGAGATCTTTGGATACGTCTCACATCAAAAGCTCTAAAATTCCCTGGACATCCGTCCACCATGTTGACATAAGCGTTACCACGAGCAGGCAACAAATTGGCTTTTACATTAGGCGCTCTATCCTCAAAGGACACCATTCCACTCTTCACAAGCTTCTAAACTTCATACTTTAGAGGATAGCAATTCTCTATATCATGGCCAGGGGCTCCCTGGTGAAAAGCACAATGAAGATCATGCTTGAACCACCATGGTAGTGGCTCAGGAATTTGCAGAGGATTTCTTGGCTGTATGAGATTTTTGAGGACCAATGACGGGTATAACTCTGCATACGTCATAAGAATAGGGCCAAAGGAGGCCTTCTTCCTCTCAAAACTTTGTTGGTGAGTACTGTTGTTGTTGTTGTTGTTGTTTTTGTTGTAGTTGGTTCTTTGTTGTGGTTGTTGCTGATGTTGTTGTTGCTGAATTGGAATTGATTGATTATTGGAATTGTTGGAAAAAACCGGAATTACTGAGGAAACTTGATGTTGATGTTGACGGGGCTGAGAACTCTTCCTGACATGAGGCCTCCTCTTCCTCCCCAATGACACTGAGTTACTTTCTCCTTCCTTCCTCTTGGAGAAACTCTCACCATACTTCTTGTTGACTGATGCTTCTTCCTTAGACAAATGTCCTTCACGAACTCCTTCTTCTAGCCTCATCCCCATGTTTACCATTTTAGTAAAATCATTGGGGGCACTTGAAATCATACATTCATAATAAAACGAACTCAACATCTTCAAGAAGATATTCTTCATTTATTTTTCTTTTAAAGGTGAACTTATCTGGACAACCAATTCTCTCCATCTCTAGGCATATTCTTTGAATGTCACTTTATCCTTCTGAGACATAGACCTCAACTGGTCTCTATCAGGCGCCATATCCATGTTGTACTTATACTGCTTGACAAAGGCCTCACCCAAGTCATTGAAAGTACATATGCTTGGACTGTCCAGACCCATGTACCACCTCCAGGTAGCTCCAGTTAAACTGTCTTGGAAATAGTGAATCAGCAACTGATCATTATCAGTCTGAGTAGACATTTTTCTGGCATACATCATAAGATGGATTAGCGGGCAAGTGTTCCCTTTGTACTTTTCAAAGTCTGGGACCTTGAATTTCACCGGGATCTTAACATTGGGGACCAAGCAGAGTTCAACAACACTCTTTCCAAACAAGTCTTTCCCTCTCAGAGTCTTCAACTCTTTGCACAACTCAAGGAACTGATCTTTCATCTCATCCATCTTCTCATACACATCTGGACCCTCAGACGGCTCAGAGTGGTATATAATGTCCTCAACACGAGGCATAGTGTGAACAACTGGAGGTGGCACTGACATGACCGGGCTAGATGCCGACAGAGAAATAAGCGTGCGTGCATACCCTTCAGGCATAAAATTTGGTGGTCCCAAGGGAACCCAATAGGCATAGAAGGAATGGATTGACTGGCAGCAGCAATAGGAACATCTGAGGTAGCAACCTCAGAAATGGCAGTCCTTTGAGGAGGAGGAGTTGCAGGAGTTGGTGAAGACTGATTTTGGGCAGCAGTCACAGATTCTATCAGCGCCGTTAATCTGGCGATCTCGTCCTTCAGCTCTCGGTTCTCTTGCTCTAGATGCTCCATTATCTTTGGTTGATTAATGCGAGTATTATATCGGTGAATCATCCTGGATGATGCACAGAAGAAGAACTGATAAGACATTTGGTGACATAAACCTATTATGCAAATGATGCATGAAATGCAATGTTTTTGATTGTTTTTAGTTTCAAGGAGCATATGAAGTCCTATTCGCAAATATATATATTTGAATAATAACAATTTGATTGACCATAAAATATCTTTTTATTCATAAAAATTTGGAAGGATTACACTGAGTACAATTTCAGAAACCGAAGTACAAAATACAAGAGAAAAGGAAACTATCATCCTAAGGATCCCTAGCAACTGTATCAGATGATCTGGCCACGGGTGCTTACTTCCTTCGGATGCGTCGAATCTCGGACTCAAAGAATATCTTCATCTGAGCCTTCTCAAGGATTAGCTGATCAATAATTTTCTTCCAAGCACCGGAAGGTTGAGGCATACTGGAGGAAGATAGACCCTGTGGCTCTCTCTGTCTCTTCACTGCTCAGTTTTTAAGAATCTCAATGAGTGCATCCGTGTCTTTGGAATCAAGCTGCAACTCTTCATGTTTTCGGCTCAAAGCATGGAATCTCTCTTCCCACATATCTTTATCTCGCTTCATCTTGGTGAGTGCGTCTTCCAACTCCTCTACATCTTGGTTAGGGAGAGTTGATGGCTCAGCCATAACCATAGACATAGGCATTTCACAAGCGTACATCATCTTCAGCTCCAAAGCTCTCTTCTTCACCCAAATAGTGTAAGCTTCCAAGGCTACCCAGTTGCATGGATAAAGCTCGAATCTTCCTTTCCTGTGCACCTTATGCCACACATGTATCATCCTCTGCATCAAATGTTGGGGATCTTTACCCTCTTGATAGAATAGACCTTCTAAATGAGTATTATTAGGTTTATCTCTCAAGGGGAACCCAAGTTGATGACGAGCCAAAGCAGGATTGTTGTTGATTCCTCCTTGTGTACCAATGAGAGGCACATTAGAGAATTCACCACAACTGTCAATAATGTCCGTACTCCTCAATGTAGAATCATACCAAACAATATCATCATTAGTGAGAGTCATAAGTCTCTAAGACCACCGTAGACATTGCTGGTTCTCCAAGAAAGCATGCGTCTGAGGCAAGTGAGAAATAAACCACTTGTACAGAAGAGGAATATAACACACAATAGTCCTACCACCTTTAGAATTCCTTAAATGCAAAGAGAAATACATGTCACCCAACAGAGTAGGAACATGATTCCCAATCAAGAATATTCTAATGGCGTTAACATCAACAAAACCGTCAATGTTAGGGAACAAAGTTAGACCATAGATGAGCAATACAAAGATGGCTTCAAAAGCATCCATACTACCGGCTTGAGCAAATACAACAACTTTACCAATGAGGAACTCAGAAGTCAACCCAAGAATACCTCCTTTCTTCACCAAATGAGCATTAATCTTAGATTTCTTCAGATGAAGAGCTTCAACTATAATATGAGATATGTGAATCTCCTCCAATCCACTAAAAGGTACCTTGTCAGATACGGGTATACCCAAGAGATGAGCATACGCATCTAACGTAGGCACAAGCTGATAATCAGGAAAAGTGAAGCACCGGTAGAGAGGATCATAGAACTGAACCAAAACACTCAGAAGTCCTTCAACCACATCAGCAGATAACACAGATAAAAGCTTCCCATGACATTGCTTGAAGTCCAAGGGATCTAATACAAAGGATGAAAACTTCCTTAGATCTTTCAAATAAGGACATCTGAAACTATACTTCTTAGTGTTCCTTCGTCCATAATCCATGGTCTGAAAATATTTGCAAACAAGACCTCAGTTTCCTTGAAATTTACTTTTCTGTGGTGAATGTTATGATGCGCATGTATGCATGAATACAACAATCACACACAAGGAAAACACAAACAAAGGTCAAGGGGTGGATCAAGTCATTATCAAGATCAATCATCCATTTTGGTGGATTATGGTTTTCACCTTATCAACACCCAAGTTCCATTAATATTGACAAGACTTGATCGACGTCGCTACCGGGATTTCACGATAACGAAACCGGGACTAAAGAGATGCCAAAGAGAGGCAAAATCAGAAGAGTCTCCACCGAATTTTATTTGGATGCCTCTATCGAAGAGGCGAAGGAAAATAGTCGATAAAACCCTCCACCGATTACGGGAAGTGCTAAAAGAGAATAAGGAATCGGTCTCGCAACCGAGATTTGGGTTCGGAAGTCGGTTACGCAAGGGGAAGATATGAAAGTGTTTATGGTAGAAGTTTAGTGAAGGGGCTGAGTTATGAGTGTTAGAGAGTGAGAAGTTTTGGAAAAAATGTGAAAGAGGACAAAAAAGTTGGTGGGGTGACTTTTTTTGAGTGAGAAAGATGTTTTTGTTTTGGCCTAGGTTTGGAGAGGAGAGTGAATGGTACTTGGACATAACTTTTAGAGGCTAGGAAGTATGAAAAATAAGGGGAAATAATACCTCTATTTATAGGGAAAGTAAGTGGAAAAGGGGGTGAACCAAAAAGTACTCAGTGTAAAAAACAGAGCTACTGTTGTTGCCCTCACAAGTGTAATCGATTACCCTGATTGGTGTAATCGATTACAGGCACCAAAAATGGTTTGGAAACCTGATTTTTGCCCAGTAATCGACTACCAAGGTTGGTGTAATCGATTACAGGCACCAAAAATGGCATGGAAACCTGATTTTTGCCCAGTAATCGATTACCAAGGTTGGTGTAATCGATTACACTGTCCCAAAAAATGAATTTTTTCTTTTTGGGTGGTGTTTTCTCAGGTATGAACGCCATGCCTTGAGCCCGTGCAACATGCCTTTGGGTTTGGATGTTAATGCAAGTATGGTGATGAAATGATGAATGTATGTAGGGGTAATAGTGACACGGATCAGATGAAGGTTATATGTGAGTAGGGTGATGAATCGAAAGAAAGTTGTATGGGGGTAGGGTGAATTTTGGGGTATGACAACTGCCCCTATTTAATTTTCTCGGACCTGAATACATAGATAGTGACGACTTCCAATGTATTCAAGGTAAGAGTGGATTAAATACTAATGAGAGTTACCAGAAATTCGCTCTGCCGGAGGATGATAATGTGAAGATTTGTTTAGGGATTATGCATGGTTATGATGATTATGTATGCAATGTGATGTATGCATCCTAAGTATCTTCTTAACGATAAAAGTTTGATGTCAAAAGGCCCCAAGAAAGTTGAGGGAAGAAAGCTTGACTAGGGAATGAGAAAGAAAAGGGTGATCACTCCTAGTAATGACTGGGGAAAAATAATACAGTGTTCCTTAGCAACGGCTGGAACACAAAACATCTATTGGGGGTCAAACAAACGAAATCAGTGACGATTCTTAGCGAAGGCTAGAATACCTGACTCGACTGGAGATACAATTTTTTCCTCGCAAAGGTACAGTGACGATTCTTAGCGGTGGCTAGAATACCTGACTCGGCTGGAGATACAATTTTTCCTCGCGAAGGTACAGTGACGATTCTTAGCGATGGCTAGAATACCTGAAATCCTTCGGGAAGATCAAACAGCTCAGTGACGATTCTTAGCAATGGCTAGAATACCTGACTCCGTTGAGGAGCATACAGATGTCAAGTGACGGTTCCTAGCAATTGTTGGAATACCTGACATCTACTAGAGAAAAATGAATTCAAGGATGATTCTCGACTATGAATGTCTGACTCGACTTGGGGAATGAGCCCAAAATGCCTCTAGCCTGAAAAACGAGAATTCAGTGATGATTCTTAACAACGGCTAAGAATACTTGACTCTGCAGGGAAAAGGAAAAATGTGTTGACTTTCTAGGGATAGAAGAAGTACAATGATGTTTCTCAGTAATGGCTAGAATGCCTGACTCCTCTGGGGAAACTTGACAATGAAACGAAACAGCTTAGCGACGATTCCGAGCAACGGCTGGAATGCGTGGCTGTGCTTGGGAAATGTTTTGAGGATGAAAATTAATTTTTATTGGGGAAAATTCCTAACAACGGTTGGAAAATTCCGAACTTTGACGAGTTAGTTTGAGTAAGTTAAGGAGATACTTATGATGTGATGTTATGTATGTCAATGCATGTTTGGGCTTTCATGGGGAATACATGAAATGCAGGGTTTGCAAGTTATGCCAAGTATGTTTGGGCTTTGCGGAGGAGTGTATTTGGGGAATGCCAATGGTGATTGGGCTTAAAAAGGGTGATTGGGGGAAGTGTAATGACTTTCTGATACTTGAGAAATTGGAGCTCGACGTCCAAGCAAGCGCTGAATGTAATATTCGAGAATCCTTGCTGGGGAGAGAAATGATCAGCCTGGTCCAAAGAACTGTGTGGCGCCCTTGGGTTGGAAATGTGTTTTGATTACCTTTAGCAAAATTCTGAAAGGAATGTAATTAGATATTGTCTTTTAATCAAAAATTTCCCATGTAATTTTATTTAAAAAGGTCATATTTCGCAGGCAAAGCAGGAAAAGTAAAAATATGGAGCACATGTGAGGGAACTGATTTTTATTGACAAGTGGTCTAAAAAATAAGGAATTTTGTACAAAGGAAAGCAATTCATAAAAGAGGTGATTGCGAAAAAAAAAGATAATTGTAATGGCAATGAAACATCTCGGGCTTTCACCAAATTCTAACTCTGTTATAGCCTTTATGCCTTTGGCCGTCCTTTGATCTTGCTTTCAGAAGGAGGGTGATAGGATTGACTTGCTGATGGACCCACATAATTGATTTGTCGGGGGATGAAGAAGGATTCCTTGCGGGATGCAGCCTCTTTCTCTTGTTAAATCCCTAATTTTTGCCTAGACCGCCCTTTCGGGTTTTCAGTCTACCGGGATGCCCATTTTTGCATAAGTTTCCCTTACGGGATTTCAATATATCGGGCTTTTTTTTATGCATAGTATTTTTTGACTGCATCCGCATTTACCAGGGATGGAAGATCTTCACCATCCATAGTTGTAAGGATTAAGGCTCCTCCGGAGAAGACCTTTCTTACAACATACGGGCCTTCATAGTTTGGCGTCCATTTTCCCCTTGGGTCAGTATGGATTGGGAGAATCTTTTTCAATACGAGGTCTCCGGCCTTTAGGTTGCGGGGGAAAACCTTTTTGTCATGTGCCCTCTTGATGCGCTTTTGATAGAGTTGGCAGTGGCATATGGATGCCAAACGCTTCTCATTAATGAGGTTTAGTTGGTCAAATCGAGCTTGTACCCACTCAGACTCATCAAGCTTAACATTGGTCAAAATCCTTAAGGAAGGAATCTCTACTTCGACTGGCAAGACTGCATCCATGCCATACACAAGGGAGAAGGGAGTTGCCCCAGTGGAAGTGCGCACGAAAGTATGATAGCCATGTAATGCAAACAGGAGCATTTCGTGCTAATCTTTGTAGGTTTCCACCATCTTTTGCAGGATCTTCTTGATGTTTTTGTTAGCTGCCTCAACATCGCCATTCATCTTAGGCCTATAAGGCGATGAGTTGCGGTGGTCGATCTTGAAATATCGACATAGCTCTTTCATCATTTTATTATTGAGGTTAGATCCATTATCAGTAATGATCCTGTTGGGGATCCCATAACGGAAAATGATTTCTTTCCTGAGGAATCGAGTTACCACTTGTCTAGTAACGTTGGCGTACGAGGCTACTTCTACCCATTTTGTGAAGTAGTCAATGGCTACAAGGATGAAGCGGTGTCCATTCGAGGCATTTGGCTCTATGCGTCCGATCACGTCAATGCCCCACATGGCGAAAGGCCAAGGTGATGTTAGGACATTGAGAGGCGTTGGCGACACATGGATCCTGTCAGCATAGATCTGACACTTGTGACAGGTTTGGACGTGGCGATGACAGTCAATCTCCATAGTCATCCAATAGTAGCCGGCCCTTAAGATTTTCTACCATAGTGTTCCCACTGGCATGCGTCCCAAAGGATCCTTCATGAATTCCCATTATAATCTAGTTTGGTTCTTGCTCGTTCGCATATCTAAGCAGAACCGAATCATAATTTCTCTTGTATAATACCCTTCCACTTAAGAAGAATTTGGATGATAGTTTCCGAAGATACTTCTTGTCGGTGATGGATGCGTCCGTAGGGTACTCTTGGTTCTCTAAGAATTTCAGGATGTCATAGAACCAAGGATGACCGTCAGCTTCGTCTTCTGCTGCCAGACAGTAAGCAGGTTCGTCCAAGTTGTTCAGGTGAAAGGATGGCGCTTCATTCTTCCACTTAACTTTAAACATGGACGCTAAAGTTTCCAAGGCATCAGCTACCTGATTCTCTTCTCGAGGGATGTGGTGGAATGTAATTTCATCGAAGTAGGGGACTAGTTTCAAGACATGCTCTTTGTAAGGAATGAACTTATGATCTCTAGTATCCCAATCTCCTTTGACTTGTTTGATTACCAAGGTTGAATCTCCATAGACTTCCAGGATTTTGATCCTAAGATCGATAATAGCTTCAATACCAAAGATACAAGCCTCGTATTCGGCCATATTGTTCGTGCATTCAAAACATAATCTGGCGGTGAAGGGGAGGTGGAAATTAGTTGGAGAAGTGATTACTGCCCCAACGCCATTGCCATGAGCATTAGAAGCTCCATCAAAAACCAAGGTCTATTGGGATCCAGGCTCGGGTCCTTCCTCGGGACCGGGGATGTTGCAATCCCTAATCAACATGATATCCTCGTCGGGGAACTCAAAACGCACAGACTGGTAGTCCTCCAAGGGCTGTTGTGCAAGATAATCAGACAATACACTCCCTTTGATGGCCTTTTGAGTGACATGTTGGATATCGTACTCGGCTAAAGCCATTTACGATCAGGCTACTCTACCGGTTAGAGCCGACTTCTCAAAGATGTATTTGACAGGATCCATTAGAGATCAACAACATTGTATGAGTGAGCATGTACTGTCTTAAATGTTTGGCAGCCCATGCTAGTGCGCAACAAGTCTTTTCAAGCATCGAATACCTACTCTCACAATCAGTGAACTTCTTGCTCAAGTAGTATATTGCATGCTCTTTTCTACCAGTCTCATCATGTTGGCCGAGGACACATCCTATAGATCCTTAGAGAATGGTGAGATACATGATTAATGTTCTACCAGGTACAAGAGGCATCAACACAGGAGGTTCTTGCAAATTCTCCTTTATTTTCTCAAATGCGTCTTGGCAATCATCGTTCCAAATGATGGCTTGATCCTTTCGAAGAAGTTTGAAGATTGGATCACAAGTGGCAGTGAGGTGAGATATGAACTTAACAATGTGGTTCGACCTAACTAGGAATCCTCAGACTTCCTTCTCGATTTTGGGTGCAGGCATAACTTGTATGGGTTTTACTTTCTTGGGATCTACTTCAATGCCACGTTGGCTGACGATAAAACCTAGCAATTTGCCGGATATTACCCCAAATGTGCATTTGTTGGGATTAAGTCTCAATTTGAACTTCCTCAACCTCTCAAATAGCTTTTCTAGATTGACAAGGTATTCCTCTTCAGTTTGAGACTTGGCTATCATATCGTCGACGTAGACCTCAATCTCTTTGTGGATCATATCATGAAAGAGAGTGACCATGGCTCATTGGTATGTGGCGCCGGCGTTCTTCAATCCAAAAGGCATCACCTTGTAGCAGAAGGTTCCCATGGTGTTATGAAAATGGTTTTCTCCATATCTTCCTGAGCTATGCGAATCTTGTTATAACTGGAGAAACCATCCTTAAAAAAGAAAACAGAGAACTGGGCGGTATTGTCTACTAGCACGTCAATGTGTGGTAGTGGAAAGTCGTCTTTGGGACTTGCTCTATTTAGATCTCTATAATCTACGCACATTCTCACTTTGCCATCCTTCTTAGGTATAGTCAGAATGTTAGCAATCCATTGAGGATAATTGGAAACCACTAGGAAGCCAGCATTGAGCTGTTTTTGTACCTCCTCCTTGATCTTCATAACCATATCGGGACGAGTCCTTCGTAGTTTTTGCTTTACTGGAAAGCATTATTTTTTAAGAGGAAGATGGTGGACTACAATGTCAGTATCAAGGCCGGACATGTCTTGGTATGACCATGCAAACACATCCTTGTACTCCTTCAAGAGTTCGATCAATTTTGCCTTCACCTCGTCTTGTAGAGCAGAGTCGACTCGAACTTCTTTTGTTTCCTCGTCTGTCCCAAGGTTAATGACTTCCACTGATTCTTCGTGCGGATGAATGACCTTTTCCTCTTGCTTGAGCAGCCTTGCCAATTCTTTGGGGAGTTCGGCCTCTTCCTCACACTTTTCATTGACTTGATTAATCGGGTTGTCAAAGTCATAGGAGATTGTAGCATAATTATCATTGGTGGTTGTCGAGGATGATCTGCATGATTTAAGGTTCACGACTTTTATTGACATGAAAGAAAGGATGATTTGAAAAAAAAAATTTAAAAGAAAATTGCCATTTTGAAAAAGGTGAAATAAATAAATGAAAGACAAAGATCTCAAAATTGATTGCGAACATGAACCTTTTTCATTAATGATTAATAAGGAAATTTGGTGATGCCATACAAATGATTCTCCCATACCATGGGCTTGACATGGATTCTTTTTTTTTTTTTATAAAAGGGAAGGAAAACAACATTGAGAATTACATTTTAATCAGGGTCACTTTAGGTATTTCAATCTCGGTCCATTTGGTGACACCCTTTCCATCAGTCTTTGTGAAGATCAATCCGGCATCTTCTTCTTCGTCTTCTTCCATGACACAGATACGGTTGTCATCAAGGTAGCTGGAGCTTGAGAAGTTTTTGGATAGCGGGAGCACTGATCCCCTTGTAGCTATCGGCGCAGGCTTCTTCAAATTCTGGGAGTTGTATCCTAAACCGGTACGGTCCTTATTGGCAGGAAGTTCAAGCAACCTTCCCCATCCTTGGGGGTGTCCATCCTTTATAATTGTCAGGGTGTCCTTAAGAGATGCCATTGGAGATTCAGCATCTTTTGATTCTTCCTTTGTCGGGCGGACCATTTAAACATTGATAACTTCAAAAGATTGGAATCGGACTTCCCTCATCTCCCCTTCTCCTTCAACGTATCGGAAAGATGCGAGGTGACTTACCACAATGTCCTCTTCACCCTCGACAATAACTAGTTTATCATCAGCTAAGAATTTCGATTTTTGGTGGAGCATTGAAGTGACTGCACCAGCTAAATGGATCCAAGGCCTTCCAAGTAGACAACTGTAGGCTGGATAGATGTCTATTACAAAGAAAGTGATAAGGAAAGTATGAGGACCAATCTTGATAGGCAAATTTACCTCACCGATTACATTCCTCCTAGTCCCATCAAATGCTCTTACTATAAGCTCACTTGACTTCATTACAAGTCCTTCGACCATTAGCTTAGCAAAGGAGCTCTTAGGCATCACATTGAGGGAAGACCCAGTGTCTACCAAAACTCTTGATAGGACTGTGTCCACACACTCAATAGAAACATGGAGAGCCTTGTTATGATTCCTCCCCTCGGCGGGAAGCTCCTCATCACTGAAACCCAAGCTTAAGCTAGTAGCGATATTGTTAACTACCCCTTCAAACTGACAAACAGAGATCTCTTGCGGTACGTGAGCTGTCCTCATAAATTTTACCAAAGCATCCCTATGGGTCTTCGAGCACATTAATAAAGACAACATTGAGATCTTCGAGGGTGTCTGGTTAAGCTAATCAACTACTCGATAATCGCTCTTCTTGATAATGCGTAAGAACTCGTCTACTTCATTGGAAGGTGCAGGGTCTCGTCTTTGATTAGCGCCATCAATTTGTTTGCCTTTGTCTGAAGTTGAAGGATTGATAGTTCCAATTAGAGTGAGTGTCGGTGCAAATATCCTTCCACTTCTTGTAATTCCTCCAGTGCCGGTGATATTGATCATTGGATCACTAGACTTCAACGGTTCTTCTTGAACCTTCTGGCCATGAATGTAGACCGAGGTGTCATACATCCATGGGACTGCCTTGGTGTCAACATACGGGAATGGTGTGGGAACTGTTATTATGATTGGAGTAACAGGATTTGTTGACAGAGTTAACTGAGAGAAGTCATATGGAATTTGCAGAGGAGGGACTTCGTCGTATGGTATCTCGAGGGTAGACACATCTTCTTTTATGGATGGGCAGTCTACCACCAAGATCCCTTGGTCTATTAATTGTTGTGTGACAAACTTCAATGTCCTATACTGTTGCGGGTTAATCAGACAATGTTCATAGTCATTACTACAGATGGGAAAGGCATTATCCCTCATTAAAGCATTCCTGATCTTGATGAATGGTGTTTTTAACTCGTCCACATAGGACATCAATCTCCTTCCATTGTTAGCTTTCATCATATTCACGTTGCATTATTGTGAGGGGGCATCAGGTTGTTATTTACATTCGGCCCCTTGGGGGAGAACATGATTGCCTTAGAATCAATAAGATCTTGAACCTTATACTTTAATGCTTTACAATTCTCGATCGAATGCCCAGGAGCGCCAGAGTGAAATTCACAGCGGGCATTTGCATCATAACCGGGAGGAAAAACCGCTGGTGGGGGTCCTAACTCCCTTAGTTGTACAAGTGATCCCCTCAACAAATATGGTAGATTGTGGCTATACGGCATAGGAACCGTGTCAAATCTTCTCTCAGGTTTTCGCATCCTTTGTTGTTGTTGCTGTTGATACTGTTGTTGCTGACGTTGTGGTTGTTGTTGGTAACGTTGTTGTTGTGGTTGTTGGTAGTGTTGCTGTTGTTGAGTTTGAACAGGAATTGTAAATGGTTTTTGTTGACTTGGTTGGATGGGAGCTATGGAGGCTACTTGTGGACAAGTGAGATTTCTTGTTCGAATGATAGAGGTGGCATTGGTCCCGCCTTCTCGATTTTTACCGTAGGGAACAAAAGGTTTCTTCGATGCACTGGAAGTACTGGCAGAGTTCTAGATCTTTCCCATTTTAATCATATTTTCTATCCTTTCACCAGCTAAGACCAGGTCGGAAAAGCTCGAAGAGGTGCTCCCTACCATTCTATCAAGGTATGAACCTTGCAGGTTTCGCATAAACATGTCCACCAGTTCCCTTTCTAGCAATGTGGGTTGTACCCTAGAAGCCAATTCCCTCCATCGTTAGGCATACTCTTTGAAGGACTCCTCAGACCTCTGAGTCAGATTATGCAACTGCGTGTGATTAGGTGCCATATCAGTGTTGTACTGATAGTGCTTGAGGAATGCCTCGACCATTTCCCTCCATATGTGAATATGGCTGCCCTAAAGTTACATGTACCAATCCAAAGATGCCCCACTGAGGGAATCCTAGAAAAATGCATTAAAAGTTGATCATCGCTGGAATAAGCAGCCATCTTTCGGCAGTATGCCCTGGTGTACGTCCTAGGGTCGCTATTTTCCTTATATTTTTCAAAGTCCGGAACTTTGAACTTGGCCAGAATGATGACCCTAGGTACCAGGCACATTTCTGCCGCATCAAGGCCAAAAAAATCAGTGTTCCCCATTGCCTTGAGCTTTTCCTCGATAGCCTTCACCTTCCTCTCCACCTCGTTGGTTGCTGAACCGAGGGTGTCATCCTGAGAAGCAACCCTTGGGCTGAAGAATGCATCGTATTAGTCGGCTGTGTCAAAAACATACGGACAAGGATTTCCGTTTGGAATACCACCGGGTGCATTAATGTTGATTGGAGGGTCAACTTGAGGAACTGGAGTTGGAGTCTTGACCGCTGGAGGTGTAGGAGGATTAATAGTACTGGCACGTTGATTAATATCTTCTTGCATTTTTGCCATAACCTCTTGGCTTCTTGTGACTGCTTAAATAGTCTCCATCATCTGCCGCATTTCGGACCGCACCTAGGATACTTCCTCTTGAAGGACAACTTGGTTCTCTTGGAGTTTCTCCATGATAGCTTGTCGACGTCCTCGTGTATCGTACCGGAAAGTCAACTTTGGAGAGTGGTTCTGGTCAGAAAAAGGGTGGATGGATGAGTTTTTTATGTTTTTGTATTTCGAAAGATGCAAATGATGCATGAATGTTTTTTTCTTTTTTTTTATGTTAAAGAAAAGCTCTTTTAGTTATTCGTGTTTATTCATTGCAAAAACTACTTGATGATTCACGTTTACAATCATAAATAAAGGAGAACACAATAGAGAAAATCACAACTTTCATTCATCCTTTGAAGGGAAAATAGTCTGCAATACATAGGAGTTGCAAAATACAAGTAACGGAAGCAAATAAACCAACTAGATATCCACCTTAAAAGTGACCCCTTGAGACTTGCGGAGAGCCTCAATGTCAGTGATGAGTTCGACCATCGTTCTTTTGCAGAACTTGACGAAGTGGTTGACCTCTTCGGGGGTATTATCTGGACACATGATCAGGTCCGCCTCCTTCAACTTGTCGAGAAAGTCTTGAAGGGCATAGTTAGTTAATACCGTCACGTTGGTGTACTTGTCCCTCCATTCTTCGTAAAGGGCTTGAAGATTATGGATGATTTCATCCCTTTGAGAAATAGCAGCTTCAAATCCATGGCAACGCTCCTCCCAATGTCTGCATTTGTTTTGCAACTCTACATAGGCTTGGTCATAGATTCCCCTCTTCAAGTTCTTGATTTGCTCGCAAGCTCGTCCAAGGTTGAACTGCTCACACATGAAGCTTCGGTGAATCTTTTCTTTCTCTAGTTTCTCCTTGGCTAGAAAGTCCTTATACTCTTTTAGAGTGGTCCTTAGTTCAAGAATTTGGGCCTCGTAATCTTCCCTCGCTTCTTTCTTCATGGCATTAAACCTCTCGACAGTATTTTCAAGGTCCTTGATGATTTGGGACGCTCGATCCAACTCTTCGTTGCGGAAGTCTAGCTCAGAATTAGCTCCTTGTAGAGCTCCACCAACCCAAACTCTTTGTCCCTCGGCTAATCGGAGCCTCTTCTTGCTATCTTCAAATTTTTCATAGACTTGCTTACCCTTATCCTCCAAGACATGGTTACGTTCCTTGGCACGATTGAGTTGGACTTGTAGTTGAGTGTTTTCCAACTCAAGCTCTTTGATTTGGCTGGTAAGTTTGTCCATGTCCTCTTGCAGGATAGGCTCGGGCTTGGGCATCAACGAGAATGAAGAAGGATAAAAAAGAAACGGTATCTTAACAACCCTAGCCCTCTCTTTTACCCACACATAGTAGGGTTCCTTGGCTAGGATTTTTTTCTTACCCCATTCTTGGTCAATACAGACTATGCTTGTCCAAGCTTTTCGCACTCTTTTCACATTTGAATCAAGCAGATCCACGATATTGATGACAAATGGAATGAAATCTCTTTCCTCGGGAGGACTCGTCATGGCGTACCCTAGTTTCCTCTTGAGTATAGTAGGGTTGTAGTTGATGCAACCTTGCGTTCCTATTAAGGGTACGTTAGAGAACTCTCCACATCTTGTGATGACATCCTTTGTATCCCATTCCCTCTTATACCATAGAATTGAGTTGGCGGAGAGAGATGCGAACCTTTGCGGCCATGTCAGTTTGTTTTCAGCAGAAGGTCCACTTTGAGGCATGAGGGCCCTCATCCAAAGATGTAGCATAGGAGCGCAACAGAGGAAAGTACCTGCCTTCTTCTCATGCCTTGTATGGAAGGTATGGTAGAAATCAACAAGTAAAAAGGGCACCAGATTCTTTGTTAAAAAGACTTCAACTGCTAACTGATCCACAAAGTTGTCCACATTTTTGGAAGAGGATGGTTCCATGAATCAAAAGTGCCAAGGTTGCACTACAGAAGTAGGGTCTTCCTTTTTTAATCATTTCCCAAGCACAGGCTTCTAGGAACTTTTGGGTCAAACCTTTGATGGATCCTTTAACGCCCCAATTGTCCACTAGCTTGTTGGCATTGATACCCAAGGTGAGTGGGAGCTCGGTCAAACAGAAGCCTTCTTCCAACTTCGGGAAAGGGTTGTGCTCTTTTATTGATCGATTGAGGAGTCTCTCGAGGTCTTCCAAGGTTGGAGAGATTTGGAAGTCGGGGAAAGTGATAGATCTTAAACGGACGTCATAGTAGTGGGACATTGTAGTGATAACACCATAGTCAACCTTCTCGGTTAGAAGATCTATGATGTTCCTAAAATTGGCTCTAAACTTATTGTCCTTGAGAGCTACGGCCTTTGAGCAGAGGACCTTTATGAATTGATGTCGGGACTCTTGAAGCGGAAAGTAGATGTGCTTTTCCTTGCTGAAGTATCCATGATTGTGTTGGAAAATAGTCTTATAATTTTACGTTCGAACAAACAGAAATTTTAAGAGCTTTGCTTATTATTTCGATGATGAATGAATGTATGAATGAATGATTGGTTTATTATTTCCATATGATTTTAGGCATGGGTTTATGGTTTTAGACCATCGTGACGAAGCATGGAGATAATAATGTCTGCTTAGTAAACCAAGGTTATCGCTTTGTGTGATCTAGGGCTTTTGGAGAATTGGGTGTAAGACACTGCCCCTAGAGTCATGGACTTCCTTGACTGCTGTCGCAACCTAAATGCAAAAAGGAAACAACCGGCGAAGAAAAGAAGGAAATGATAGAAGAGTCGCCACCGTGCGTTATTTATCCCAAAGGAGGGAAAGGAAACGCTTGAAGTAAACCTGGAAAAAGGAAAGGAAAAGACAAGGTCTCGCAACCAAATCTTGGGTTCGAGAGTCGATTATGCGAAGGGAACGTATTAGCACCCCTACGCATCCGTAGTACTCTACGGGATCCACTTTTGTTGTTCTCGTCTAAAGGGTGTGGGTTTATCTAATGTACTATTTACTAAAAGAGAGGTCAAAAGAAAATGACTCGCACAGATGTCGCATCCACTGCATACGTATCTCATCTGAATATGAGAATCAGAGTCTTCGTAGCTCGGCTACCTATGGGTGCTTGTTTTGTGTTTTTTAGATGAACGACGTTACTACGCAATCTACCGGATGCTCGACCTTTGAAGACTTACTCACCTGTAGTAGAAGGAGTTAACGTGTTCTTAGGAGAAGAAAAATCAATGAGTTTGTTTGTGTTTTAGGGATGCTCATGCAAAAAGGAAGTCCTAGACGAAGGAACCGTGCTACCTTAATTGACATGCAACCGAGAGACTATACGAAGCCTAGTGATCCTATGGGGAGACGATCACACCATACAAAACAAACATGCATAAAGTAAACATACCAACAAGGGGCTCAAGCATACATGGGTAGGGCTTTAGTCAAGAGGGGTCATATCAACCTCGACAAACAAGCCATGGAAAGGTAATCAAATGGGCTCTTAACCACTGATATTGAACGTTAGGGTGAGCAGATCAAAAGGGTAATAAGGATAAGACCTCATAGCTCTTAACCCTGGGCAGGGTGAGCTCATGACAAAAAGTGGGGATTCAGAAAGGTGGAACCCTCTCCACTGACTGACCAGACAAAAGATCTTGGGCTTTTGTTCTAAAGCATCAACACGTAGTACGAGCATCAAGAACGACATACTGAATAACGGGGGATTGACTATTAATCCCTTTTATCCGTCAATTGCCTCTTCATGGAGGTCTTTAACATTGGTGCCTCCTTTTGGAGGTCTTTGGAGCACAAAAATAAACACACAAAAACATTGCCTCCTATCGAGGTCTTCCAGCTAAGAAAAGCGATAAAATGCGAGAAATATGTAAAAGGGATCAAGAGATCTACCACACGGATAAAGATCCGAAGTAACAGCAACTAAAAAAACAAGAAACCCAGAGATCGCTCAGGCTAGCACCATCAAAGAAAGCAAGTCAGTACAAGTAATCGGAATAAATCTCCAAGTGGTATCCCACAAATAAAGTTGGATACCAGGCAAGCTATCTCTTCAAAGTCATGTGAGCCCTCACAAAAACTCAACAAACGGGTTAGAATAACAAGATGCAATCAAGAGAAAACATGTCACAACAAACACAAAACAGATTAGAGCAAGCAGAAAAAACCAATTACTGTCACGCTCGCTACTGCTTCGCTTAGCGAGGTGCTAGCGAAGCTTCGCTACATGCTCGCCTAGCGAGGGTGCTAGCGAATGCCTGCGGGTTCTGGGTTCTTCCTTGATAACAGTCCGATTTCAGAAACCCCAAACCCTATGGTATCCATCTCAGCAACGAAGAGATTAAACATTCAAGGCATTATTTTATACATTCATGTACATCTAAACCCAAATTCATCCATAATGCCTCATACATTTAGAAATTTCAAATTGAAGGCGTAAAGTAACGAGAATAGGGTAAACCTGATTGGAGAGATCGGTTGAAATTGAATTGCACCCTTGGGTTTGCAGGACAATCTTAGGGTAGATATGAGGTAGAGGTGATTCTGTGCAAATGTGTTTTCTTCAGTGTCTAGAGGTTGCTCTGAATTCTGTTAGCTCTTCTCTAGGGTTTTGTTCCAAGGAAATTTCAGTGTTTTCAGCTTTCACCCCTTCTCTCTTTTTATAACCTGATTTTCGTGGCTTGGTGGGCTCAAATGAGAGAGGTCCAAGTCCAAGATTTTTCTGTTATATTTTTAAAACGCGTGAGCTTCGCCTAGCGAAGGATTTGCTCGCCTAGCGAGCATGACAGCTCAGGAATAGACTTTTGCTCCTTCCGGATTAGCATTTTGCATGATGAATAGACCCCATTTGAACATGTTGGAAGTAACTCAAGTCATTCTCTTGTGTTGACTGATCACCCAGATAGAGTCCACAAAGTGTCTTGGATGATATTCAAGCTTCTTGGAGCTAATTTTGATTGGCATGATGAAATGCAATATGAAATGTTTAAATGACCTAAAAAATGAATGCATGAATGAGGGGTGCAAATTTGAGGTGCTACAGCTGCCCCTATTCAATCAACTGGAGACCTGAAAAGAAGATAGCAGCGGCTTTCGCACTTCCGAGGTATCAAGGGATTGAATACAATAAAAGCCTGAAAATTTACACTGAAGTGAAGTGAAGTAACAATGCCTGTCAGAATCGGCAAGGAGGTGGTTTTGAAAGAAGAATCCGTTTGGTACGGTGAGAGTCGGTCTGAATACTGAAAAAGAGTGTTAACCTGGATACCCAAAATAAATGGTAATACAGAACTAACCATGGCCTGAATGCCGCTCATCAGTATGAATATTGGAAATGACTTCGATCTGAGCATCGGAAGATATGAGATTATTAATATCGGTCTGAATACCGAGAGACTGACCTGAATGCCACTTCGGTCTGAATACCAGAAACCTGGCCTGAATGCCACAAGTTGCATCGACCTGGACGTCGGAAACTTCTTCGATCTGAACATCGGAAAATTGGCCTGAATGCCACTTCGGTCTGAATACCGGAAAACTGGCCTGAATGCCACAAGTTGCTTCGACCTGAACGTCGGAAACTTCTTCGATTTGAACATCGGAAAATTGGCCTGAATGCCACTTCGGTCTGAACACCAGAAAACTGGCCTGAATGCCACAAGTTGCTTCGACCTGAACGTCAGAGACTTCTTCGATCTGAACATCGGAAAATTGGCCTGAATGCCACTTCGGTCTGAATACCGGAAACCTTCATGCCTGTCAGCGTCGACAGAAATAAGAAAAATGATAATTGAGGCAACACGTGGGCCAACGACCCATGTTGGGGAGAATAAGTCATGAACAATCTTCAGTCTGAGCACTGGAGACAACTTCCGTCGTATCATTTGGGATACCAAGAATGTCTTATGCTTTAGATGCGTATGTTTGAATTTTTCAATGGCGTAATGCTCCATGAAAATGGAAATGCTATGCAATTTTGGAGGATGCAATGCAATATGATTCTACATGCAGGGATGTGAAATGCTGGGGTGAATTCTAAGCCGAGGCAAGGAATCCTACCGGGGAAATGATTACAATCTTCTGGACCCAGGCAATGCTGTTGGAGATACACAACACTCTGAACTCTGTGGGGAAATGATCCGCCACACGGTGTTCTGGCACATAACAAAATACCGAGACTCTGATTGAGGGAGAGAATGGCACTGAAAACTCGCCGCTGAGGAAAACGACAGTGGTTCTGGCACCCATAATCTGCGAGAGAGACGACTCAACAGGGGAAGCAAACATCGACACGGGTACCGAGATTCTGCTTCAAGGAAAGAGACCACGGATCTAGCGTCGAGATCATCGATCTGGCATCGAATTCTGAGGAGCAGCTGCTTCTACTGGGAAGATACAGTCTGGCACTGTCAACTCCTCTGGGGGATATACAGTCTGGCACTGTCAACTCTACTAGGGAGTGTATAGTCTGAAACATCTGCTTAGGGAAGTACATCAGTGAGAGCCTGCTGGGGATTGAAGAATCCAACGCTTGGACCAGCTTTGCAGGGATAAGATACCAAATTTCAACTTTTGAGGAAAAACATCCGCGATCATTTGATGAGGACCTCAAGGAAATGCCCCGAGTGTACCTGTTCTGAATAGACGATCCAAAGCACTTAAAATTTACAACAATTTTCACTGTTTATTAAGCACGTACCTGTAAAGCTCTTATGTTTCATGATGCAATGTTTATCAAAAATTCGGACGTCATTTTTGCAAACAAAACAGTAAAATGAAAATGAACACAAAGATGTACTGAATAATATGATTTTATTGATTGAGTGGCCTCTGAATAGGCATTTACATCAGGAAGAAATCCCTGGAAAGAGGTAATCGCACAAAAGATAAAAAACAGAAATTAATCTAATGGCGATGTGAAATGGATTTCTATCAGGTTCCAATTCCGCTATGACTCGCTCATCTTCAAGATCCTCCAGATGATCAGCCTTCTGAAAAGAGTGATTGGAATGTTTCCTACCTTTCGAAAGTTTCCAGTTATCGACATGAGATGAGATTCAGAACTACTCAGAACACAGTCATTCGCTTAATCCCTAACTTTTGCCTGGATCGCCCTTTTGGGTTTTCAATCCACCGGGATACCCATTTTTGCCTAAGTTGCCCTTTCAGGTTTTCAACTTACCGGGTGTATAATCTTTTCATTTTTAATCCCTAATTTTTTCCCGAACCTTTTCATTTTCTTGGTTCGTCGGGTTGCCCATTTTTGCCTGGACTATTCTTTTTATTGTCCAGCGGGTCTATTTTATGCGAAGTATTTTTTAACTGCGCCTGAGTTCACAGGGGAAGTGAAGTTTTCACCATCCATAGTTGCAAGAATTAAGGCCCCACCATCGAAAATCTTGGTGATAATGTAAGGTCCATCATAGTTAGGAGTCCACTTGCCCCTGTGATCTGTCTGAGGAGGAAGGATCCTTTTCAACACTAAATCTCCAACTTGGAAGCATCGAGGACGCACTTTCTGATCAAAGGTTCTCTTCATCCGACTCTGATACAACTGCCCATGACAAATGGCTGCCATTCGCTTCTCTTCGATAAGACTCAACTCATTGAACCTTGTCCGAATCCATTCAGCAACGTCTATCTTGACATCCAACAGGACTCTTAGAGAAGGAATCTCCACTTCAACAGGTAGGACTGCTTCCATACCATACACAAGGGAGTCAGGGGTTGCCCCGGTCGATGTACGTACTGAAGTACGGTACCCATGCAAGGCGAAGGGTAGCATCTCATGCCAATCTCTTTACGTGACGACCATCTTCTGCACAATCTTCTTTATGTTCTTATTTGCTGCCTCAACAGCGTCGTTCATCTTAGGGCGATAAGGGGAAGAATTGTGATGCTGAATGTTGAAGTTCTGACACAACTCCTTCATCATTCTGTTATTGAGATTAGAACCATTATCCGTAATGATTCTTTTGGGAATCCCATAACGACAAATGATTTCTTTCTTAATGAATCGGGCAACCACATGTCTGGTGACATTCGCGAACGACACTGCTTCGACCCACTTGGTAAAATAGTCGATGGCAACAAGGATGAAGCGATGCCCATTGGAAGCAGTCGGCTCAATCTTTCCAATCATATCAATGCCCCACATAGAAAAAGGCCACGGCGAAGACATCACATTCAAAGGATTCGGCGGCACATGTACCTTATCAGCATAAATCTGACATTTATGACACTTCTGAGCATATTTGAAACAATCAGATTCCATGGTCATTAGTAATAACCCGCTCTCAACAATTTCTTAGCCATTGCATGTCCGCCGGCATGAGTACCGAAGGAGCCTTCATGAACTTCCTACATTAACATGTCTGCTTCGTGTCTATCCACGCATCTGAGCAAAACCATGTCGAAGTTCCTCTTATACAGAACATCGTCTTTGTTCAAGAAGAAACTGCCTGGCAATCTTCTTAAAGTCTTTCTATCATTGTTGGATGCCTTTTCAGGGTACTCTTGATTCTTCAGAAAGCACTTGATGTCATGATACCAGGGCTTGTCGTCAACTACCAGTTCAGCAGTAAACACATACGCGACCCTATCAAGGCGCATAACATCGATCCTGGGAACCTAGTTCCACCGACTCACCTTGATCATGGAGGATAGAGTGGCAAGAGCATCTGCCATCTGATTCTCATCACGAGGTATATGATACAGCTTTACTGTTGTGAAGAAAGTCAAAAGTCTTCTCGTGTAGTCTTTGTAGGGGACCAGAGTAGGCTGGAGAGTATTCCAATCGCCATTCACTTGATTGATCACTAGAGCTGAATCTCCGAAGATGTCCAAAGTCTTGATTCTCAAATCAATGGCTTGCTCAATACCCAAGATACAGGCTTCATACTCAGCCTCATTATTGGTGCACTCGAAAGTCAGACGAGCGGTGAAGGGCATGTGGGCACCTTTCGAAGTGGTAATGACGGCACCAATTCCACTTCCTTTGGCATTGACGGCCCCATCAAACATTAAAGTCCACTTTTCATCTGGATCAGGTCCCTCCTCAACAACTGGCTCTTCACAGTCTTTCATCTTGAGGAACATGATATCTTCATCTGGAAAATCAAACTTCATCGGCTCATAATCTTCAACCGGCTGTTGAGCAAGATAGTCTGACAGAATACTCCCTTTGATGGCTTTCTGGGATGTATACTGGATGTCGTACTCTGTCAGTACCATTTTCCAACGAGCAACCCTTCCGGTGAGAGTTGGCTTCTCAAATATATACTTGACTGGATCCATCTTGGAGATCAGTAAGGTTGTGTGAGTCAGCATGTATTGTCTCAAACGCTTAGCAGCCCATGCAAGTGCATAACATGTCTTTTCAAGCATTGAGTATCTCGACTCGCAGTCTGTGAATTTCTTACTCAGGTAGTAGATGGCATGCTCTTTCCTATCTGTCTCGTCGTGTTGACCGAGAACACAACCCATGGAATTGTCTAGTACTGTCAAGTACATAATCAGCGGTCTCCCTGGGACTGGAGGCATGAGGATAGGAGGATTCTGCAAATACTCTTTTATCTTTTCGAAAGCCCTTTGACTATCATCATTCCACCTGATAGCCTGATCTTTTCTCAACAATTTGATATTGGCTCACACGTGGCTGTTAGGTGAGAGATGAACCTTGCAATGTAGTTCAACCTTCCTAAGAAACCACGGACTTGTTTTTCTGTTCTTGGCTCAGGCATTTCTTGTATCACTTTCACTTTGGCCGGATCCACCTCAATCCCTTTTTCGCTAACAACAAAACCCAGTAGTTTTCCAGATCTCACCCCGAAAGTACACTTGTTCGGATTAAGCCTCAACTTGAATTTCCTCAACTGCTCAAACAGTTTCTGCAGATTCACCAAATGGTCTTCTTCTGTCTGAGATTTGGCAATCATATCGTCAACATAGACCTCGATTTCATGATGAATCATATCATGGAAAAGAGTCACCATCGCTCGTTGATATGTTGCCCCAGCATTTTTCAGACCAAACGGCATCACCTGGTAGCAGAAGGTGCCCCATGGGGTTATGAAAGTTGTCTTCTCCATGTCTTCTGGTGCCATCTTAATTTGATTATAGCCAGAAAAGCCATCCATAAAGGAGAATACTAAGAACTGAGCCGTGTTATCCACCAAAACGTCAATGTGAGGTAATGGGAAATCATCCTTAGGGATAGCTCTGCTCAGATCCCGGTAGTCAACACACATCCGTACCTTTCCATCCTTCTTAGGTACTGGAACGATGTTTGTAACCCATGGCGGTTAATTGGTGACTGCTAGAAACCCTGCATCCAACTGTTTTTGCACTTCTTCCTTTATCCTGACAGCCATCTCTGGTCTTGTTCTTCTGAGCTTCTGCTTGACCGGAGGACAACCTTCTTTGAGAGGCAAGCGGTGTACCACGATGTCTGTGTCAATCCCTGGCATGTCCTGATAAGACCAGGCGAAGATGTCAACATACTCTTGCAGTAATTCAATCAACCCCTTCTTCACATTATCTTCCAAAGCAACCCCTATCTTGATTTCTTTCTTGACGTCCTCGGTGCCAAGATTAATCACTTCAGTAGACTCTTGATGCGGTTGAATGACCCTTTCCTCTTGCTTTAATAGCCTGGCAAGTTCTTCAGGGAGTTCACAGTCTTCATCACCCTCTTCTTCAGTTTGAAAGATCGGATTTTCAAAGTCGAAGCGAGCCGTAGCAGAACCGTTATCAATAAGATCCGGTGATGTGCATCTGCATGAGTGATGGTATGTGCTTATGATTGTGAAAAAAGTGAAAACTAAACAAAACATTTCCAGATATTTTTTGATTTTTTTGAAAACTGTAAAAATAGAAAGACAGTGAACACAATATTTGTATGCAAAAAGACGTCCTTTATTTATGATGAAAATGCAGGTATTCGCATAGATGAGCCCTACAATGAGTCATTACGCCCTGGGCGGAACGTAAGACTTGGACATGCATGAATAAACAAAGAAAATTACTCTTCAAGAAGAGTGACTTGGACAATCTCCTCAGAAGACCAATTGTTGATGACTTCACCCGGGATCCTCGGACGCACCCAGTTATCAATGTCGCAATCACTATCCCTATCTTCTTCGTTGATCGCAAAGACCTGGCCACATTGGATGACGCCAGCGCTGGAGAAAGTAATCGGCCCCTGACGAGTCTGAAGTGTTGAAGTTGTAGAAGTCAGAGCTGGCTGATACCCAATCCCGAACTTGTCTTCTTTCACAGGTAAATCCACCAGACATCCCCAACCGGGGGAAACGCCCGAATCTACCAAGGCTTGTGCCTGCTTGAAGGACGACAAAGATGCACCTGCTTCAACCTCTTCCACTGGAGCCGCATCCTTGACTTTGATTGCCTCAAAGGCCTGACATAGGGTCTCATGAAATTCACCTTCTACCTCTACATACTTGAATGTAGATAGGTTACTGACCAGAATGTCCTCCTCACCACAGACGGTGATAATCCTTCCATTGACTGGGAATTTAATCTTCTGATGTAGAGTTGAAGAGACCGCCCCAGCATTATGGATCCAAGGACGACCCAGCAGGAAACTATAGGAAGGACTGATATCCATCACACAGAAGACGGTGTTGAAGGTTTGTGATCCAATCTGAATTGGCAATTCTACCTCTCCGAACACCGACCTCTTAGAACCATCAAAGGCTCTCACGATAAGATCTGAAGGCTTTAGGACCAAACCCTCTACTTCTAACCTTGACATGGCTCTCTTGGGTAGCACATTGAGAGAGGAACCTGTATCCACCAGAACATGAGATAACACAGTGTCTTTGCATTCCATCGAGATGTGCAAAGCCTTGTTATGGTTGCGTCCAGCTGGTGTTAAGTCAGAATCAGTAAAACCCAACCCATTGCTTGCATGAACATTTGCAACGATTCCTTCCAGTTGGTTCACTGAGATCTCCTGAGGCACATATGCAGCATTTAGGACTTTCAGCAGTGCTTCCCTGTGCGCCTCCGAACACAATAGGAGTGAGAGAATGGATATCTTGGACGGAGTCTGAATCAACTGATCGACTACCTTGTAGTCACTTTTCTTTATAATTCTCAAAAGCTCGTCCACATCCTTCGCAAAAGTGGGCTCAAAACCAGCCTGGGGTGCAGAGGTACCCTCATTCACAAGTTGCTTACCTTTGGCCTTGGCCGCAGCGTCAGCACTATCAGCTTAGGTAACGGGTGGTGAGAACAGTCTACCACTCCTGGTGAGTCGCCCGATTCCACCAACATTGTCCACTGCGGGATCTTTTATTTCAGCTTCAGATTCAGACTTCTGATTCTGCACCTCTCCTACCTTCAGTGGCTGATCCACCCCATGATCGTGCGTGTATACACTCCCCCCATAATACCAAGGAATGGCCCTTTCGCTGGTGAAAGGTAAAGGACCAGGGGTTGTGATAGTCATAGTGGACGGTCGCATTGGTGGCACTGGTTGCGCTTCTGACACATTGATCTGATTAGTTGGGTAGAAAATGGTGATAGTAGCAACATCATCGGAAAAATTAAATACATCATCATGGATTACATAATCAGTAGGAACAACATCTGCGAATTTATCAGTAACATCTTCAAACACCTCTTCAGCAACCCCTTCAACTGCCTCTTGGACAGACAAGTCTTCAACTTGGAGTATACCATTGTCAATCAAGGCCTGGATACCCTGCTGCAGCTTCAAACATCCTTTGCTCTATGTAGCACAATCCGAACAACCATTCCCACAACCGGGGAAAACATCGGCCTTCAGCAAGTAGTCTTTAATCTCCAACAGCGGAGTCTTCAACTTCAACACATCCTTGACGGATCTGACTTTTCCTTCCACCATATTAACATTTGCAACACCATGTTGTGGCATTGGATTGTTGGCGACATTAGGAGCCGGTGCAAGGTTGATGGCCTTTGAATCTATGAGGTCCTGAACTACATGCTTAAAAGCTTTGTAGTTCTCAATATTGTGGCCAGGTGCCCCAGAGTGGAAACTACACCTAGCGTTGGCGTCGTAACCCACCGGAAGCCTACCAACAGGAGGAGCCAGAGTGCGTAACTGCACAAGTTGTAGTTGTTGAAGACTAGAAAGCAACTGAGTGTATGACATTGGAAGAGTGTCGAAACGCCGGTCCATCATCCTTTGCTTCTGTTGGTAGGCGGGTCTGTTACCCGGTTGTTGTTGTTGGTACTGAGTTTGCTGACGTTATGGTTGTTGTTGTTGTAGTGGTGCTGCAGCTGGAATGGTCACAGTCGTAACATACGGTTGTTGATGATAGTTCTGAAAGTTATTCCTTTGGTTACCCCTGTTCTGATAAGAAGATATGGCATTTGCATCCCTTTCTCTCCTCTTCTGTCCCTGAACGAACGATTTCTTCACCCCTGATGAAGATCCACCTCCACCCTGGATCTCGCATGTCTTCAAATAGTTCTCCACCCTCTCGCCGGTAGAGACTACGTCAGCAAAGTTGGAGGCATTGCAACCCACCAGGAGCTCCAAGTAAGGTCCGGGCAGAGTGTTCATGAACATGTTAGCCATTTCCTTTTCCAACATAGGAGGTTGAACACGGGAAGCTGTCTCCCTCCAGTGTTGAGTATATTCCCTGAAGCACTCGTTGTTTTTAAGAGACAAATTCTGAAGTTGAGTTATGTCCGGAGCCATGTCTGCATTATATTGATACTGCTTCACGAAAGCCTCAGCCAAATCCCTCCAGTAGCGGATGTGGGCTCTGTCCAGCCTCATATACCATTCCAGGGATGCCCCAGCTAGGCTATCCTGGAAAAAGTACATAAGCAACTTTTCATCGTCAGAGTATCCAACCATCTTACGGAAATAGGCTTGCACATGGGTCTTTGGGCAAGAGTTCCCACTGTATTTGTCAAATATCGGGACCTTGAACTTCGCTGGCACCCTCACCCCTGGGACCAATCCCAAGTCAGCAACATCCACACCAAGAGCATTCTGCCCTTCCACAGCTTTCAACCTCTCTTCTAGTCTCTTGAAAATATGGTTCATACCATGGCCCATGCCAAAGTCCTCTTGAAGCAGGGAGAACTGATCCTTCTGATCGTCATGGATGGGTTGTTGATCAAGGTTGGCACGCGGGATCGGGATAGGCCCCGGTCCATTGGGTCCATTAGCCTCTGTAGCTGGAGGATCAGCCACAGCCTCCGGTTGAGTAGTGGCGGGATTCCTCTATATCATCTTCCTGAGCTCTTGCTGTCCCTAAGCCACCCCTTGAACCACATCCATGAATTGGGTCATGCGGATCTTCATCTCGGCGAGCTCTGCTTGTAGGCTTTCCATTGCTCTCTGGTGGTTTCTGCGGGTACCGTACAGGTGAATGCCTGAGTCAGCTATCCTGCTAGTGGAACACCAAATAATATGAGAACACCGCAACGGTACCTGTTATGCAAGATATGCAAATGAATATGTAAATTAAATGACATGTTTATCAATTCCACCGGGTATTTTACCCCCCTTGATTCCAGTCTCATATCAAACAGAAAGCGCAAGAAGACCGAGTTGTGGATAAACTTCTGAGATCAAGATGCAATAAGGAAAACCATCAGATAAATGAGTTCAAGAAGGGAAAAGCCTTAGCCAACAGTACATCAAAAAAGGATCTCCACAACAAGCCTGTGGATCATCACTACGATACAATAAGTAAAGAGAGGAACAAAAATCAGGAATCAGCCTCCTGTATACAATCCATAAGGACCGCTCCTCACTTCAGCCAGTAGTGCTACTGTGTCAGGATGATCTGAAGATTCTGTCAAACTCCGTATAAGCAGATTCCTCTTGTGAATAACTCCATCCAACTCGTTGATGTGCTCTCTGTAGTAATTCCCATCATATCCTCCGAATACCTCTTCAAGTCTGGATTTCTTCAAACCTGCCAGCACTTTGAGTTCCTCAATCTGTCCTTGAGCTTTGTTGAGTCGATCTGTGATATAACCATTGATTGAACGGGCGCACATAAGCTCATTGTTTTTCTCCTTCAGCAAAATCTTCAACTTCTCCATCTGACCAGTCAATTCGGCTACCATCTCCTCCTCCTTTACCTTCATAGAAGCTGAAAATGTATCCCATTACTCTTGCCAACCAACTAACTTACCGTGAGCATCTGTTAACTACTGTTTGACTCGCCTCAACTCAGAACTGGATGATCCCAGGGCTTTGTCTGTCTTCCTGAAGAAGTCCACCTTCACAACTAATTTCCTCTCTACTTCTCCTTGTAATCTGACGGCTTCCCCCTTCTGATATTCTGCCTCATGGAATTGATGCATACAGTCTTACAATTTCGCACTCAACTCCGAGTTTTCAGTTTGAAGCTCCTTCATGGCATTCTTCAATTTGTCATATTCCTCTCGGCTCACCATTGTTGACTGCTCAGGAGTAGGTGGATACAAAGGTTCTTCAATAGGAAACGGCAGACCAAACTCTTCGACTCTTCCTTGAAGCCACTCTTCATACTGAGGGTAAGTTCTACAATCTCCTTTTCCAAGCACAATTCTTCCTCTCTTGATCACCTTGAGCCAAGCCTCAGCTGCCTTACGGGATACAGTCAAATCAGATGAAGAATGGAAAAACAGAGATTCTTCCACATCTTTCTCCAAAGGCGGAGTTCTTAAAGCATATCCAAACTGTCTGACTTCCAGAGAAGGATTATAGTTGATACTTCCTCTTCTTCCTACCAAGGGTACAGTCGGGAAGTTCCCACAACTATGAATAATATCTGCTCGAAGCAAGTTCTGGTCTGGCCACCAAGAAATATCTTCAGCTCTTAACCCCATCAGCCTCTTTGACCAACTTGCCGAGTCCTTGAGACCAACGAATGCTCCGGACTTGGGTAGGTGGGAACTGAACCACTTATAAAACAACGGCGCACAACAATTCACCACTCCTCCCCTTCTATTCTCATTCCTGTGATGCACTGAATGAAAGAAATCTCCCAACAAAGTCGGCACCGGATTTCCCAACACGAAGAGGCGTATGGCGTCTACGTCCACAAATTTCGCCACGTTAGGGAACAGGACAATCCCGTACACATAAAGAGCCAACACAACATTGAAACCCCTCTGATCACCTTCTTCAAGCTTCTTCTTAGCTTCTCCCACTAGGAAACTCAAATGAAAACCACTGACTCCTCCTTTCTGACACATATTAGACTGCAAGACTGACTTCCCCAGATATGTGGCCGAAGCAACCATGCTGAGATCGGGCAGAAACTCAGAACTGTAGAATAGAAACTGCGGCTTGATAGGAACTCTGAGAAAGCTAGCAACCTCCTCCAAAGTAGGGACCAAAATATAATCTGGGAACGTGAAACACCTCAATGGAGAGTCATAGAACTGCAACAATGTAAAGAGAGCATCATGTCGATCTTTGGAGAGAACCGTGACGAAACTCAGAATCAAACCGTACTCCTTCCGGAATCCTTCTAGAAAACCACTGTCCATTAACTTCATCAACTGTTGAATAGGCTCCAAACAGACCACCGGAAACTTGTAGGCGACATGTCTCTTTCTGCCAATATCCATCTTAAGAGAACTAGAAAACCCCCTACCGGAATCAAGAAGAAGATGTAAACCCCCTAGAAATGGATAAACATGTGTTAGATGATATGAACGCAGAATGATGTGATGCAATGCAGTGACATGGAAATCAAGATTGCTGTATCTGCTTGAACATCTGTTGGGTTGCATTGTCTGAAGAGAAACCCACTGAGGAATATAATTCAAGATCAAAACTCTGCTCCAGAAAACCGGGTTGGTTGGAGGTTAAGGTTTCCTGAATTTAACCCGCCCCTCACTGGTAGGTTCTAAGAACAGAAGTTTGTCGGCTTCAGCCCTTCAGTCGAATAATACGTTTACCACTGAAGGTTTGGCATTATTACGAGACAAAAGACCCCCACTGACTCCCCTCAACAGGATATCCTAAAGCAAGTTCCCAGTCTCGGGGTCCTCGGATTGAGCAGCGAGAATGCGCCCACCAGAGCTAACATAATCACGTCTCGGAGGAGAGGCCTCGACTGAGTCCTCGGGAAATGGTCATCAGAGTCGATGATTTCTAGAGGAACATCATGTCGTTACGGAACACCCGTAGGACAAAATATATCCAACAGAAACCTCGTCTGGAATGTGAGTCTCATGAACGACTTAACGTAGCAACATACTACGCAAGCCTCATGACTATCCACTCTAAAACCCGTGTGTACGCTCAAGCCTGGGTAGTGGGCTTATCTCTCATAGAATAACCCATCCCCCACAAACAAATAAACCACAGAACCCACAGATACAACAATGATATGTACACAATGCAATAAGGTAAAGCAGGTAAATACATAACTGTACAAAAGAACTGAACACCCGACAAACAAACAACCTACAGAAGCTAGGAGAGACTCGCTTAGGGAAACCGGGCCCCAGCAGAGTCGCCAGCTGTCGCAACCTAAATGCGAAAAGGAAACAACCGGCAAAGAAAAGAAGGAAATGACAGAAGAGTCGCCACCGTGCGTTATTTATCCCAAAGGAGGGAAAGGAAACACTTGAAGTAAACCTGGAAAAAGGAAAGGAAAAGACAAGGTCTCGCAACCAAATCTTGGGTTCGGGAGTCGATTATGCGAAGGGAAGGTATTAGCACCCCTACGCATCCGTAGTACTCTACGGGATCCACTTTTGTTGTTCTCGTCTAAAGGGTGTGGGTTTATCTAATGTACTATTTACTAAAAGAGGGGTCAAAATAAAATGACTCGCACGGATGTCGCGTCCAATGCATACGTATCTCATTTGAATATGAGAATCAGAGTCTTCGTAGCTCGGCTAACTATGGGTGCTTGTTTTGTGTTTTTTAGATGAACGACGTTACTACGCAATCTACCAGATGCTCGACCTTTGGAGACTTACTCACCTGTAGTAGAAGGAGTTAACGTGTTCTTAGGAGAAGAAAAATCAATGAGTTTTTTTGTGTTTTAGGAATGCTCATGCAAAAAGGAAGTCCTAGACGAAGGAACCGTGCTACCTTAATTGACATGCAACCGAGAGACTATACGAAGCCTAGCGATCCTATGGGGAGACGATCACACCATACAAAACAAACATGCATAAAGTAAACATACCAACAAGGGGCTCAAGCATACATGGGTAGGGCTTTAGTCAAGAGGGGTCATATCAACCTCGACAAACAAGCCATGGAAAGCTAATCAAATGGGCTCTTAACCACTGACATTGAACGTTAAGGTGAGCAGATCAAAAGGGTAATGAGGATAAAACCTCATAGCTCTTAACCCTGGGCAGGGTGAGCTCATGACAAAAAGTGGGGATTCAGAAAGGTGGAACCCTCTCCACTGACTGACCGGACAAAAGATCTTGGGCTTTTGTTCTGAAGCATCAACACGTAGTACGAGCATCAAGAACGACATACTGAATAACGGGGGATTGACTACTAATCCCTTTTATTCGTCAATTTCCTCTTCATGGAGGTCTTTAACACTGGTGCCTCCTTTTGGAGGTCTTTGGAGCACAAAAATAAACACACAAAAACATTGCCTCCTATCGAGGTCTTCCAGCTAAGAAAAGCGATAAAATGCGGGAAAGATGTAAAAGGGATCAGGAGATCTACCACACGGATAAAGATCCGAAGTAACAACAACTAAAAAAACAAGAAACCTAGAGATCGCTCAGGCTAGCACAATCAAAGAAAGCAAGTCAGTACAAGTAATCGAAATAAATCTCCAAGTGGTATCCCATAAATAAAGTGGGATACCAGGCAAGCTATCTCTTCAGAGTCATGTGAGCCCTCACAAAAACTCAACAAACGGGTTAGAATAACAAGATGCAATCAAGAGAAAACATGTCACAACAAACATAAAACAGATTAGAGCAAGCAGAAGAAACCAATTACTGTCACGCTCGCTACTGCTTCGCTTAGCGAGGTGCTAGCGAAGCTTTGCTACATGCTCGCCTAGAGAGGGTGCTAGCGAATGCCTGCGGGTTCTGGGTTCTTCCTTGATAACAATCCGATTTCAGAAACCCCAAACCCTATGGTATCCATCTCAGCAACGAAGAGATTAAACATTCAAGGCATTATTTTATACATTCATGTACATCTAAACCCAAATTCATCCATAATGCCTCATACATTTAGAAATTTCAAATTGAAGGCGTAAAGTAACGAGAATAGGGCAAACCTGATTGGAGAGATCGGTTGAAATTGAATTGCACCCTTGGGTTTGCAGGACAATCTTAGGGTAGATATGAGATAGAGGTGATTCTGTGCAAATGAGTTTTCTTCAGTGTCTGGAGGTTGCTCTGAATTCTGTTAGCTCTTCTCTAGGGTTTTGTTCCAAGGAAATTTCAGAGTGTTTTCAGCTTTCACCCCTTCTCTCTTTTTATAACCTGATTTTCGTGGCTTGGTGGGCTCAAAATCTGATTCGGAGTGAAGACATCTCAATTAATTCGTTGAAGTTTCGTACTTTATGAAATATTTTCTTTTGGGCCATTTGTTGGGCCGAATTTAGGTTTTCCGACCCAGTTTGAATTATTAGTGAAACCCTTATTCTGTTTAAAAGGGCAGCCGCGGTACTGTAGCAAATACACATTATTCACAATAACTTTTTGCTTTGGTGTGATCATGAAGAGGAACTAATCTCCTAGAGTCAATCTGCTGTAACCGAATTTCCAAAGCTTTGAGGTTTTTATTCTATCAATTTAATTTCGTTCTCTTTCAATTCTATTCTATGAAATTGCATTTGCTTAATCTTTATTTTGTGGAATGGTTTTGATTAAATTCGTATGATTGCATTTCTAACTATTAATCGTCGTTTTCGTCGCTTTGTCGTTAAATTGCGTTTGTAAATCGTGTTTGCTTAATTCACGATTGTATGTATCCGTTTTCTTAATTCGGAATATAGGAATATAAATCTATCATATATCTATTGCGCTTGAATCGAATAGAGATCGAAGTCGCTTAGGGATTTGGTAGGTAAAAACCAGTGATTAGCCGGAAACCGAAAACAGTAGATTGACTTATTTTATAATCGCTTATTTTAATCACTTTTTTTTTGCTTTGTTTTCTAAATCGACCACTAAAACATAAACCCCCCTTAAATCGATTTCATTAGGTTAAGAAAAATACAAGAATCCTTACGATACGATACTCGAGGTGTCGCTTCCCGTTTACTATATTTTATTACTCGTTTTTGACCCGTGTGCGACAGCGGATCAAATTGGCGCCGTTGCTAGGGATTCTTGTAGATTTTAACCATTATTATAGTATAGCTATTATTATAGTCATAGGTGTTGTGTTTTAACATTTTTTTGCCTTAACTTTCTTGCGTTCGGGTCTTTTTGCGGTTTAGGAAAAAAAATTCTATTTTTTAAGAAAATCGTCTCAGATTATTCTGATTATTTGTCGATTTATTAGGAAAAAATCAAGGATCGAAAGCCTCTATTTAGCGACTAAATAATGGAAGCCGCCCTAAAAAATCGAAATTCCTTATTTTTCTATTTTTTATGATTTATTTTCTGTTTTTTTAGTTTTAGAAAATTCCGCAAAAATTCTCAAAATTCTTAATTGACGTTATTAGATTAATTTTCGTGTTTTTGTGTTTTTTGTATTTTATTTTAATCGTTTTTTTTTCGTTTCAATTGTTTGTTCTTAATAGGGATATTGTCGGTATTTTCCTATTTGTTGCTGCATTGCTGAATTAGTTATGTGTTTTCTCATTGCTTGTTGATTTTTTTTTCTATTGAGTTTAATATGGCTGACCAAAAAACTCTGAGAGAACTTGTTGCTCCTGATATGAATTACAATGGTTTATGTATTGAATATGCTGATGTTAATGTTCCTTTTGAGTTGAAATCTGGTTTAATACACTTGTTGCCAAGGTTTAGTGGTCTTGCAGGCGACGATCCGCATAGGCATCTAAAATAATTTCAGATAGTGTGTTCTATATCATTGAGGCCTCAAGGAATTACTGAAGATCATGTCAATCTTAGAGCATTTCCATTCTCACTACAAGGTGCTGCAAAAGATTGGTTATATTATCTTGAGCCAAATTCTATTACAAGTTGGAATAATATGAAGAAAATCTTCTTAGAAAGATTTTTCCCAACTTCAAGAGCTTCTTCAATCAGAAAAGAAATATGTGGCATTAGACAGGTTGACATGGAATCATTGGCTGGATATTGGGAGAGATTCAAGCAGTTAGTGTCGAGTTGTCCTCACCACCAGATTTCTGAACAATTACTAATATAATACTTTTATGAGGGATTGCTACCAATGGAAAGAAACATTTTAGATGCTGCAAGTAGTGGAGCACTTGTTGATAAGACTCCAGTTGCTGCCATATCCTTGATTGAGAAGATGTCACTTAACTCCCAATAGTTCACAACAAGGGATAATTTTGTGGTCCAAGCAAAAGGTGTGAATGAGATTCAGGTTTCTTCTTCCAACAAAGCTCTAGAAACCAGAATTGATGAACTTACCTCTTTAGTGAAACAATTGATGTTACCCCTTCCACCACCACCACCATATAACCCTCCACAAGTTACCACCTTTTCACCTTCTGAACCTTCACTAGAGGAACTTGTCAAGCAAATGGTTGTAAACAATCTCCAATTTCAACAGCAAACAGATTATAGTATTCAGACTTTGCAAACACAAATTGGACAGCTTGCCACTTCGATGAATGCCATGCAGCAAGCCCAAGGATCAAACCAACTTCCTTCCCAAACAGTTGTGAATCCAAAGGGCCCTAATGCTAATGTGAGTGCAATTTCCTTGAGATCCAAGAAGGTAACAGAACCAGCCCCAGAAAAAAAAAAAATTCTTGAGGTAACACCTGAACCTTCTTCCGTTGTGATAGAAACTGAACCCTCTGTTGTGGTAGAAACTAAAAAATAAAAAGAGAAAGAGTATGTGCCACCAGTTCCCTTCCCACATAGAATACTGAAAAATAAAAGGGCTGGTGATGGAGACAAGGAGAGAGAGATTTTAGATGTGTTCAAAAAAGTGGCGATAAACATTCCGCTTCTTGATGTTATTAAGTAGGTTCCAAAGTATGCAAAATTTCTAAAAGACTTGTGCACAAGTAAGAAAAGGTTGAAGGGCAATGAGAGAGTACATTTGGGATGAAACATTTCAGCCCTTATCCAGCCTAAACATTCACCTGAAAAAGCTACTGTTTCATCCCTCGATCAGGCCATACCCCAAAAGTGCAAGGATCCAGGAACTTTTGCTATTCCATGTACCATTGGGGATAGTAAATTCGACAATTGCATGCTTGATTTGGGAACAGGCATTAATATTATGCCTACTTCTGTTTATAATAACCTTGATCTTGGTCCTTTACAGCATACAGGTTTAATCATTCAACTAGCGAACAGAAGTAATGCTCGCCCTATTGGAGTAGTGGAAGATGTGCTTGTTCAAATTAATGACTTGATTTTTCATGCAGATTTCTACATTCTGGACATGTATGGAGAAACAAATTCAAGCAGACCGCCTATCATTTTAGACAAACCGTTCATGAAAATGGCGAAAACAAAAATTGATGTCGACGATGGAACCATGTCCATGGAATTTGGTGACATTGTCGCAAAATTTAACATTTTCGATGCCATGAAACATCCCTTGGAGGAGCATTCTGTTTTTCATATTGAATTGATCTCTGAGTTGGTTGATGACACTTTTTCTGAATTGTTTTCACTTGATTTTCCATATCTATCTGGGTTTGATGATGTTTATTCATGTAATGGTTGTACTGATACAAACCTTTGTGTTGTTTGTGCTGAGATTGATGCTGCCTTGCAGGGTGATAGTATAAACGAAGTTGTTTATGTGGCTGAAGCTCTTGACATTCCGGCTGCCCCAAACATACCATGCATTGAACAACCATATTCTTTAGAGCCTAAACCACTTCCCGAGGATTCATATTATTCATCAAAGCTTCAACTTAATCAGAAATATAAGAAGGGAATTGAATGGACCTTGGCTGACACTCGGGATATTATCTCCTCCATATGTATACATATGATCTCACTTAAAGATGAAATAAAAGTAGTGAGGCAGCCCCATAATCCTTTAATTCTTGATGTTGTAAAAAAGGAGATCACTTTCACGTGTACATTCAACACTTTTACTTATCGAAGATACTTCTTTGATCCTGGAATACAAGACAAATGCACTAATCAAAATTTCAAGGTCAATGGACACTCCCCAAAGCTACTCCACGAGAACCCTAATTTGGAAGAAGAGACTGTAGAAGAGCTCTCTTTGGGAAAGGCTACTTATGCAATCACTTATCCACCTTGACTCCTCGGGTGTGTTCTTTCCTTTCTCTCACTCTTATTTTATATTTATGCTCTTTCATTGAGGGCAATGCTTATTTTAAGTGGGGGGGGGGGGGGGGGGGTGTCGCAACCTGAAAAATGGAATGCGAAAAAAAACAACCGGCGAAGAAAGACAGGAGAGTCGCCACCGTGCGTTATTTATCCCAAAGGAGGGAAAGGAAACACTCGAAGTAAACCTGGAAAAAGGAAAGGACAAGACAGGGTCTCGCAACCAAATCTTAGGTTCGGGAGTCGATTATGGGAAGGGAAGGTATTAGCACCCCTACGCATCCGTAGTACTCTACGGGATCCACTTTTGTAGTTCTTGTCTAAAGGGTGTGGGTTTATCTAATGTATTATTTACTAAAAAAAAGGGGTCAAAAGAAAATGACTCGCACGGATGTCGCATCCACTGCATACGTATCTCATATGAATATGAGAATCAGAGTCTTCGTAGCTCGGCTACCTAGGGGTTAAGGGTAATTGTGCTCGCTAAGACATCGCGTCTTATGCCTACGTATCTCATCTGGAATGAGAATCAGAGCAAGCCGTAGTTCGGCTAACTACGGGGTTATGGATTGGGTTTTGGACGAACGACGTTACTACACAATCTACCGGATGCTCGACCTTAGGAGACTTACTCGCCTGTAGTAGAAGGAGTTAACGTGTTGGTTTGGGTTTTAGGGTTTGGGGGATGCTCAAGGGAAAAAGGGCAGTCCTCGACGAAGGAACCGCGCTACCTGTGGGGATACGAACACATACAAAACAAACATGCATAAAGTAAATGAGCCAAAAGGGGTCATCAGAATAAATCTCCCAAATGGTATCCCACGAGCAAAGTGGAATATCCAGCGAGCTATCCCTGCAAAAGTCATGTGAGCCTTCACAAAAACTCAACAAAAGGGTTAGTGAAACACGATAAGGATTGAGCATTCAAGGCATTATTTATACATTCATATACATTTAAAACCCGTGGGCAAAAACCTAATAAAATTCATCCATCATACCTCAAACATTCAGATGATCCAAATTAAGAGCATAAAGGTAATGGGAATAAAGGCAAACCTGATTGGAGAGCTTGATTGAAATTGAGTTGCACCCGTGAGGTTTACAAAACAATCTTTAGGGTTTATGTGAGGCAGAGGTGATTTTGTGCAGTTGAGTTCCCTTCAGGGTTTGGAGGCTACTCTGAGTTCTCTGTCAGGTTTCTCCCTAGGTTTTGTTCCAAGGAAACCTCAGAGTATTTTGCTTCTCTCCCTTCTTCTGTCTGTTTTGTTTCAATGAAACTCTAGTATTTATAGGCTAATATTGGTAGCTTAGTGGGCTTTTGAGAGAGGTCCAAGTTTGAGATTTTTTCTTTTTATTTATTTAATTTATTAATTAATTAATTAATTAATTTTTTTATTTTTTTTAAAAAATAAAGTTTCTTGGATATGATCCCGATTGACATGATGAAATGCAATGTATCTAATGTGAAATGACCTAAACATGAATGCGTGAATAAGGAGGGAAAATTTTGGGGTGTTACAGCTGCCCCTATTCAGTCATCAGCTAACCCGAGCAGAATGAAAGCGAACAACTTATCAGACAAACAGGGTGAGCTGTGATTGAATACCAAAGACAGACCGAAAATTTGCGCTCCGAGAACACCACAAAAATGCTGAAATACACCGCGCTGTTTATTTCTCTTCCGATCCTCTGGCTGAATTTGAATCAGTCTTCTGACTTAATCTGGAGTTTCGATCCTCTGGCTGAATCTATACTCAATTTAGTCGTCTGGTTGGATGTTAATTTTGATCCTCGGGCTGGATACGGTTTCAATCTTCTGGCTAGATCTTCTTCGATCTTCTGGCTAGATCTCCTTTGTTTCGATTCTCTGGCTGAATCTATTTTCTTTGATTCTCTGGCTGAATCTACTTCGATTTTTGGCTAGATCTGAATCGTTTTGATTCTTTTGCTGAATCTATTTCCGGTCTTCGGGCTAGACCTGACTTTGATCTTCTGGCTAGATCTTCTTCGATCTTCTGGCTAGATCTGAATTGTTTCGATTCTCTGGCTGAATCTATTTCGATCTTTTGGCTAGATCTGAATTGTTTCGATTCTCTGGCTGAATCTATTTCCGGTCTTCGGGCTAGACCTGACTTCGATCTTCTGGCTAAATCTTCTTTGATCTTCTGGCTAGATCTCCTTTGTTTCGATTCTCTGGCTGAATCTATTTTGATCTTCTGGCTAGATCTATCTATTTTTCGGTCTTCGGGCTAGACCTGACTTTGATCTTCTGGCTAGATCTGGATTGTTTTGATGATAAATTCCCATCATCAGGATCTCGCATATAGGGCATGCGCTGGTTGACCCTCTTTCGAAATCTACAGTCTTCATGTTAGATATGCAGCTTCGAGAATATCCCACTTTTGGGCTTCGTACATATTCTTCAGGCTAGAACATGTTATAACGACTCTTCGATTAGACTTTGTTTTTTTAATGCGATCCACGGGCTGGATCCTCTTGTAGGTTGATTTTCTATTGAGTTGTCAATCTATTCCTCCAGCTGGCTTGCTGGGGAAATAACGCTCGTAGTCGACTCTCTGGAAAATGATTCTCAGGCTGAATCTTCGAAATGACCCTCAGGCTGGATCTCTGGAAAACGATTCTCAGGCTGAATCTTCAAAATGACCCTCAGGCTGGATCTCTGGAAAACGATTCTCAGGCTGAATCTTCGAAATGATCCTTAGGCTGGATCTCTTGAAAACGATTCTCAGGCTGAATCTTTGAAATGACCCTCATGCTGGGTCACACACACACTTGATCCTATGGCCGAATCTCATGACTTTGGTTGTAAAGTAATTTTTCAGTCTGCTTTGAAGAACCTGTTTATCAGCTTATGTGTATGTTTGATATGCATGCAAATGCAAATGCAAATGTTATGCATGGTGCAAAAGAAAAAAGAAATCTGCTTGGGGAAGCAACTTTGGCAGGGAGCGGATCGCTGTATCAATCCTTGAATGCTTTGTGGGGAACGATTCGTCTACCGGGACCGGGGTGCCACCGAAAATAAATCGGCCTTTTTTGAAAAGTTGACCTTGCTGGGGAAGTATCAACTATGGAAACTTTGCTTGGCGAGGCTCTGCGAGGAGAGTCTGTGAGGAAAGCACTTCCTGGGGAAATGTCGTAGGAATCGACCTTTGCTGGGGATATGAACTTGTTAATCGTCCTCAGGTGGGGGATTAAAACAAATCTGTTAAAACAAATAATCTGTTGGGGACGAGATGAACACTGGGAACACCACCCTCTTGTCTGTTGGGTATGCGACTACTCCGCTGTTGCTGGGAAGATACAGTCTGGCACTGTCGACTCCGCTGGGGATATACAGTCTGGATACTGTCAACTCTACTGAGGATATACAGTCTGGATACTGTCAACTCTACTGGGGAACCTGCTCTGCAGAGGAGAGGCTTTGTCAACCGCTTGGGGGTGAGGATTCATGACTTGGCATCCGGTTCCTATGACTTGTGACCAAAAAATACACGTATGCCCCGGGGAATTACTCGATTTGAATTCACCGTCCGGGATTAAGCACATTCAAAGAAATTTTGACTGTTTTCCTGCGCAAGTCATCTGCAAAAGCCACCATTACATTCAGATGCAATATGTTTCCTCAAGAATTCAGACATCTTTTGCAAACAAACTGATAAATGAAAAGTAAAGAGGCTTTTTAACTGAATTATTCGACTTTTGTTGGTTGAAAAATTTGTGTCAGGTATAGGCGAGTACATCAGGAAGTTGATCCATGGAAAGAGGCGATCGCTATAAATTGAACAAGAGAAACTATCCTAATGGCAATGTGGAAATGGGGTCCCACCGAGTTTCGACTCTGCTATGGCTCGTACGTCCTCAAGACGCTCTGCTCATCTTGCTTTTTGAAGTGGATGATTAGTCGATCTTTTACCTTCGAAGATTGCCGGATTGAATGAAACGGTGATATAACACGGATGAACTCAGATCGTAGTTATTCGCTTATTCCCTAACTTTTGCGTGGACCGCCCTTTTGGGTTTTCAATCCACCGGGATACCCTTTTTTGCCTGAGCCGCCCTTTCGGGTTTTCGACTCACCGGGTGTACATTTTTTTTGATTTTTTTATATCCCTAATTTTTGCCCGAACCTCTTCATTCTTTTTTTTGGTTCGTCGGGATGCCCCTTTTTTTCCTGGACTATTCTTTTTACTGTCCAGCGGGTCTATTTTATGCGAAGTATTTTTTTAACTGCGTCTGAGTTGACAGGGGACGGGAAGTCTTCGCCATCCATGGTTGTTAGCATCAGAGCTCCGCCAGAGAAAACTCTTTTAACCACGTATGGACCCTCGTTGTTCGGTGTCCATTTGCCCCTGTGATCTATGTTGGGAGGAAGAATTCTTTTGAGTACCAATTCACCGACTCGATATTCCCGAGGGCGCACTTTCTGATCAAACGCTCTCTTCGTCCGTCTCTGATATAGCTGGCCATGGCATATAGCTGCTAATCTCTTTTCCTCAACCAGGCTTAGCTGATTGTATCGAGAACGGACCCATTCTGCTTCGTCCGGCTTCATTGTTGGTGCAGGGAAAAGTTATTCTGGCACAAAATGGCATATGAACCCCCTCCGGTGTGATCAACACTACACCAACTCCGCGACCATTGACGTTGACCGCCCCATCAAACATCATAATCCATTTGGATTCAGGGTCAGGCCCCTCCTCCGGGAGTGGTTCCTCACAATCTTTCGATTTGAGAAACATGATGTCCTCATCAGGAAAGTCGAACCTCATAGGTTGGTAATCATCAATCGGTTGCGCGACAAGATAGTCTGACAAGACACTTCCTTTGATGGCTTTTTGTGAAGTGTATTGGATGTCATACTCTGTCAGCATCATTTTCCACCTAGCAACCCTGTTGGCTTTTCAAAAATATACTTGACTTGATCCATCTTTGATATCAATAGAGTCGTGTAAGTCAACATATACTGTCTTAGTCGGCGAGCAGCCCATGCCAAAGCGCGACAAGTTTTCTCGAGCAGTGAGTATCTTTGTTCACAGTCGATAAACTTTTTGCTAAGGTAGTATATTGCATGCTCTTTTCGACCTGACTCGTCATGCTGACCGAGCACACAACCCATTGACCTTTCTAACACAGTCAAGTACATGATCAACGGTCTTTTCCTCTCGGCCTGTAGACTGGCCCCGATCTTGATCTCTTTCTTGTCGTCTTTGGTACCAATGTTGATGGTCTCAACCACCTCCTGATAAGGTGTGATAGCTCGGTCCTCCTGTTTCAACAACCTGGCTAACTCCTCAGGCAATTCACAATCTTCCTCAACCCCTTCTTCGGCTTGATAGATAGGATTGTCGAAGTCATACTTGGCCATAGCAGTGTCTTTAGTAGTGAGATCCGGGTGATCAGTTTTACGAGGTGTTTTTTGGAAAGAAAAACGAAAAAGAAACATGAAAAAGAAACATTGCCGTTTTTGTAAAAGTAAAAATAATTGAAAGAAAGAGAACACAAAATTGTTGGCAAAAGCTGTCCTTTGTTGATGATGAAAATAATTGCGAAATGTAACTAAATGGATGACCCTACAGATGAGTCATTACACCTTGGTCAAAGTGTAAGACTTTGTTATGCATGTGATAAAAGGAAAACAATAAAAATTACCCCTTCAGTAGAGTAAACCGGACGACTTTTTCAGACGACCAATTGTCGAGCTTTTCTCCTGGGACACACGGGCGAATCCAGCTATCTAAGTCACAGTCGCTGTCAGCCTTGTCTTCATCTGCAGCATTGACGGCGTGTGGAGAAACCAAACCCCTGCTGGAGAAAGTACCGACTTCATTCTTCTGAGACCCCGGAGTATACCCCAATCTAAACTTGTCTTCTTTTATGATTGGCTCCACAAATTTGCCCCAGCCTTGGGCATTACCAGCCTTAACCACTTCAACAACTTGCTTGTATGAAGAGATAGAAGTTCCGACCTTCTCAGACTCGGGTGAAAAGACAGTTTCGGGCGCGACCTCACTGATGTTTATGGCTTCGAAGCCCTGACACAGCATCTCATGCATCTCGCCATCCATCTCCACATACTTAAATGTAGACAGGTGGCTAACAAAAATATCCTCTTCACCACAGACGGTGACGATCTGACCTTCTAGTCCATATTTGAGCTTCTGGTGGAGAGTAGAAGTAACAGCACCGACAACATGAATCCAGGGTCAACCTAGCAGACAACTATAGGCAGGCTGGATATCCATCACATAAAAGGTACTCTTGAATACCTGCGGTCCAATCTTAACTGGCAACTCAACTTCGCCACAAACAGCTCGCTTAGAGCCATCAAAAGCCCTTACAACTAAATTACTCGGCCTCAGGGTGGCGTCATCGCAATCCAACTTCGTTAAGGCTTTCTTTGGGAGAACGTTCAGAGAAGAACCTGTATCAACCAAAACATGGGAAAGCACCGTCCCTTTGCATTCCATTGTGATATGCAAGGCTTTGTTGTGATTCCTGCCCTCAGATGTTAGGTCATAATCGGTGAAACCTAGCGCATGGCTAGTGTGTACATTCGAAACTACCGACTCCAGTTGGTCAACAATTATCTCTGGGGGAACATAAGCCATATTCAGTACTTTCAACAAAGCTGCTCTGTGTGCCTCATAACACATCAATAGTGAGATAATGGAGATCTTTGAGGGTGTCTGATTTAGCTGGTCGACTACCTTGTAGTCACTTTTCTTGATAATCCTCATAAACTCATCCACTTCCTTCTCGAATGCGGTCTTAGGAGGAGCTTCCTCGGTAGTAACCTCTTCGGTGGATACCTGTTTTCCTTTAGCCTTGGCAGCTGCCTCAACTTCAACATTCGTGCGCAATGTTGATGGTGCAAATAGGCGTCCACTGCGAGTGAAGCCACCAATTCCTCCAACATTGTCTACAGCGGAGCTACCAATGTCAATGTCTTCTTCGTTAACTTTCTGCCCCTGGCAGTAGATATCAGCCCCATAGTGCCACGAGATAGCACTGTCTTTCTCATACGGAACAGGTCCTGGTACCGTGATGGTGACCGGACCAATCAAAGTCGGTTGAGGGTTGTCAGAGTAAATTGGTGTTGGACTTCTGGGAAATATATTGTTGTCGGAGCGGGTCTCTCGGGAACATATATTTCTTCAGGAGTGAAATAAAACGTTACTGTCGACACATCATTCTTCACTGGACGAGTCTGATCGAACTGAAGACAACCTTCATCTATCAGTTGCTGAATACCCCTTCTCAAACTATCACATCCGTTCTCGGCGTCTTGACAATTTCTGCACTCTTCCCTACAGCCCGGGAAAATCCGTCCTTTCAAGAGTCAGTCTTTGACCACCGATAGCGAAGTCTTCACTTTAGTCACATCAGAAACCAAATTCAAAGTTTCCCCACTATCATCAGCATTAATCCTCTGCCCGCCGTGAGCTGGCATCGGGTTTTGGATAAAATTAGGCACCGGAGAAAAATTGATGGCCTGGGCATCTCTCAAATCTTGTACCTTTAGCTGGAGAGCCTTGTAATTATCTGTAGTATGGCCAGGTGCGTTGGAGTGAAAAGCACATTTGGCGTTGACATCATAACCTCTAGGCAGATTGTTGGGATCGACCGGTGGGGCCAGAGTTCTCAACGTAACCAGATTCATGTCAATCAGCTTGGGAAGTAATAGAATAAGGCATTGGGATTGGCTCAATGACCCGGTTCACCTGCCTTGGACGTTGTTGATAGGGTCTCTGCTGACCCGGATTACCTCCTTGTTGTTGATTATTGTACCTGGGTTGCTGTTGCGGATGATACTGCGGTTGAGGAACAGGTGTTGGAATAGTGACTGCGGCCACTTGATCTTGATAATAATTAGGGCGTCCTCTGCCCCTGCCTCTGCCGGCATATACAACGCTCGTCTCACCTTCTCTTCTCCGCTGACCGTTACCAGTAAACGGTTTCTTGGGAACTGATGAGTTGGAAGCACTGTTGTCTTGAATTCGGCCCATCTTCAACAGACTCTCGATCCTTTCTCCAGCAATCACTATCTCTGCAAAGCTGATTGACGGGCAAGCAGCCAATCTCTCGATATAATTGCCTTGAAGAGTGTTCATGAACATGTCCGCCATCTCCCTTTCAGACATAGGGGGTTGGACGGATGCAGCAATCTGTCTCCAACGCTGAGCATATTCTCTAAAGGTTTCCTTGGCAGTCTGAGACATTCCTTGCAACAAGGTCCGATTTGGAGCCATGTCTAAGTTGTATTGATATTGCTTGACAAAAGCCTCTGTCAAGTCTTTCCAGCGCTTGATGGTAGTATGAGACAAATGAGACTACCATTCACGAGAAGCTCCAGTTAAACTGTCTTCAAAATAGTACATCCACAGCTTTTCATCTTCAGTGTGAGCTCCCAACCTTCCCAAATAAGATTGGAGATGAGTGCGCGGGCAAGAAGCCCCGTTGTATTTCTCAAAAGTAGGGGGTTTGAACTTGTGAGGAATCCTTACTCCCTGAACCAGACCAAGATTTGTGACATCAAAACCTAAGGAATTTTGAGACTCCAGAGATTTGAGCTTCTCAGCAAGCTCATCCATACGGCGAGTGGTCTCGAGGGCCTCGTCGTGCAAAGAAAATTGATCATACTGACAATATTCAGTAACGGGGCGCCCGTTAATCCGAATCCCTTGATTCACATTGTACCTTCCGCCAATACCATTCCCAACATTTCCCATGTTGCCAACATTACCCGGGTTTCCATCAACATTTGCGTTACCCGCGTTTCTAGTGTTCACAGGGTTATCAGCGTTCCCAGGGTTACCAGGGTTACCCTCAGCACTTGGTATTTCCACCTCTGGATCGGGCCTCGGTTTCTCAACCAATTCCTTCAGCTTCGCCTGGCCTTCTGCCATACCAGTCATCAATGTCATGAACTGATCCATCCTTTCACGCATATCAGCCAGTTCTTTTTGTATCTAGTCCATTGCTAGTCGTGGACGGTTTTCCTTTGTCGGGTACCTGTGAACTCGCTTGGGACCAATAACTGCCTGCAACAGGGAACAAACATTAGACACTGCGGTGACACCTGCAAAACAAGGGTTAGTATGTATGGTATGTGTAACAACCTTCTAAAATACCCCAAAAGTTTAATTAAAATAACAACAGATATCAATCAGAGTAAATATGCAATTAAGGGTGTCACACAATTACTTCACACCATTCACCATGATAACTGTCATGCTCTTTTATTAATTCAAAATATAAAGCATTTGCACAATACGCAGCGGATAGGGCTTAAATCAATCATGCAAAACATGTAGCATATTACATGTAAACTGGTTCACAATCAACAATAAAACATTTAAAACATCCCATCCCGATGTTACATCTACCAGAGCATGACCCACTAAGGAACTACACTAGACTTCAAGCACTAGCTCCTACTCAATCACTGCTCGTTACCTGAAAAATAGTTGTAAGGGTGAGTTCCTCAATCGATATAATAAGCATTATAAAATATCATGCAATGTTAAGTAATTTAACACATTTCATCACCCTAATCATAACACACATTCAGTAACGGCACATCAACTCAAACATCATACTCAACACCAACATAAACACACATATAATATTGGAATACATCCATTCATATTATACGCCATACATACACTATGCAATGAGACTCCATGCATGCGGTACCGACTATTCGTGAACATATAGTTCAACTTCACCGACCAAATCCAGGTACGGCTACCAAGCTCACTAGTCCCACTCATTTGAGACCTAGTGACTCACATCACTAATTCCTCACCATGGGAATTAGCTACCACCCCAAGGGCCATGCTATGCACGCTAATCACCTAGCATGCAAACATCAACAACAGTCCAAAATAACTAACATCACTAATTCCTCACCATGGGAATTAGCTACCACCATAAAGGCCACATTATGCTATGCCAAATCACCTAGCATGCAACATCAACAACAATCCACAATGGACATATGCTCACACTCTAAGCCATAAAACAGTCCATCCACAATTACATACATAATATATACATTCACAACATTATGCATATTTTCACACATCATCAGCATGTTTATCACGTAATTATATAGTGTCATGCCAAATAATTCAGTCACAGTATTAGCACACTCTACTAATACCTATCCTACTCAAAGCAACGGGAAATAATCCCTACTATATCACACACCGATATAGGCCAATCACCAATTATGTTCACAACATTAAAATATTAATTTTTCACTTTTCCAACAGTGTTAACCGGTTAACGCCCTGGGTTAACCGGTTAACGCAACACAGAACACGCTTTCTGGAAAAATTCAACAGTGTTAACCGGTTAACGCCCTGGGTTAACCGGTTAACGCAGACAGAACAACAATTTCTCAGAAATCACAACAGCGTTAACCGGTTAACGCCCTGGGTTAACCGGTTAACGCAAGCAAAACAGCAATACTTCATAATTCCTAACAGTGTTAACCGGTTAACACCCTGGGTTAACCGGTTAACGCAAGACAGAAAGCTGTTCCTGCGCTAACACGAAGCAGAATGCAGAATTCTCCGCGTTTTCCGCCGTTGGAGGACTTCCGGACCTCCGATTCCGATTCCGTAAAAAGCTATACGTTCGGAAAATCACTACCCATCCAATTACAGATTCAATTACGGCTTTAACATGGTTTATTCATCACAATTTTTCAGCATTCAACATCCCAATTAGGGTCAAATCAATGTCTTATCACTACCCATTACATGTTAACCCATAATACCCATTAAACGACGATAAACCCCCCTTACCTGAGTTAATCCGGCGAATCTTTAAGCTTCAAGCTTTTCTCTTCTCCAACCTTCTTCCTCTTGCTCTGCCTCTTTGCCCTTTTCCTCTTTTCAGCCGCTTCTCTGTTTTCACGTGAAAACTCTTTTTACCAAAATGGAACTCTTTTTCCTTATTTCCAACTTATATATATTTTCCAATAATTATTATTCCAATAATAATAATAATAATATTCCAATAATTCCAATTATTTAATTAAATTAATAAATATAATATTAACTTAAATTAAATAATTATCTTATTTTTATCGGGGTGTTACAACTCTCCTCCACTAAAAGAGTTTTCGTCCTCGAAAACATACCTCAAGCGAATAACTCCGGATAAGACTCCTTCATCTGACTCTCAAGTTCCCAAGTCACATTGCCACCTGCTGGTCCTCCCCAAGCTACCTTTACCAAAGCAATCTCTTTACCCCGCAACTGCTTCAACTCTCGATCCTCGATCCTCATAGGTGATGTTTCAACAGTCAGGTTATCTCTCACCTGTACATCATCTATTTGGACTACATGCGACGGATCATGAATGTACCTCCTCAACTGAGACACATGAAAAACCTCATGCAAATTCGCAAGTGACGGCGGTAAAGCGATACGATAGGCTACCTCCCCTATCCTCTCCAAAATCTGATAAGGACCAATAAATCGAGGTGTCAACTTCTTCGACTTCAAAGCTCGACCAACTCCAGTTATCGGAGTAACACGAAGAAACACATGATCTCCCTCTTGGAACTCAAGTGCCTTCCTCCTCTTGTCGTGATAACTCTTCTGACGACTCTGAGCAATTCTCATCTTCTCCTGAATCATCTTAATCTTTTCCGTAGTTTGTTGAACAATCTCCGGTCCAACCACAGCACTCTCATCGGACTCATACCAACATAGAGATGTCCGACATCTCCTACCATACAAAGCTTCAAACGGTGCCATACCAATGCTCGAATGAAAACTATTGTTGTAGGTAAACTCAATCAAAGGTAAGTAACAATCCCAAGCACCTCCCTTTTCCAAAACACAAGCTCTCAAAAGATCTTCTAGTGACTGAATCGTCCTTTCAGTCTGACCATCAGTCTGCGGATGATATGCAGAACTCAATCTCAGCTTAGTTCCCAAAGCCTTCTGCAAACCTTCCCAAAACTTTGATGTAAATCTAGGATCTCTGTCCGAAACAATACTCGACGGAATACCATGTAAACTTACAATCTTCTCAATATACAACTCGGCTAATCTCTCTAATGGATAATCCATTCTGATCGGAATGAAATGAGCCGATTTTGTCAATCTGTCGACAATCACCCAAATAGCTTCAAAATTCTTAATTGTCCTCGGTAAACCAGAAACAAAATCCATACTGATACTATCCCACTTCCACTCTGGAATAGCCAACGGTTGCATTAGCCCAGACGGCTTCTGATGCTCAATCTTTGACTTCTGACAAGTCAAACAAGAATAAACAAAACTCGCAATTTCTCTTTTCATTCCCGACCACCAAAATAACTTTTTCAAATCATGATACATATTCGTAGCCCCAGGATGAATACTCAGGCCACTACGATGTCCTTCCTCCAAAATACTCTTCTTAAGTTCGGTAACATCCGGAATACACACCCGATTACCAAATTTCAAAACACCATTCTCATCAACTCTGAATTCACCACCTTGACCTTGATTCACTAGAGTCAACTTGTCCACCAAAAGCACATCGGATTTCTGACTCTCTCTAATCTCATCCAGAATACCACTTGTTAACTTCAACATTCCCAATTTAACACTATTGTGAGTACTCTCACACACCAAACTCAAGTCTCTAAACTGCTCAATTAAATCCAATTCCTTAACCATTAACATAGACATATGCAATGATTTCCGACTCAATGCATCAGCCACTACGTTTGCTTTACCCGGATGGTAATTCAAACCAAAGTCATAATCCTTCAGAAACTCTAACCATCTCCTCTGTCTCATATTCAGCTCTTTCTGATCAAACAAATACTTTAAACTTTTATGGTCACTGAAAACCTCAAATCTTGACCCGTACAAGTAATGCCTCCATAACTTCAGAACAAATACCACGGCTGCCAACTCTAAATCGTGTGTCGGATAGTTCCTCTCATGAACCCTCAGTTGTCTCGAAGCATAAGCTATAACCTGCTTATTCTGCATCAAAACACCACCCAAACCCAACAATGAAGCATCACAGTAAACCTCAAATGGTTCCGATGGACTCGGTAATATCAGAATAGGAGCAGTAGTCAACTTTCTCTTTAACTCTTGGAAACCTTCTTCACATTTTGAGTCCCAAACAAACGCTTGCCCCTTTCTAGTCAACATCGTCAACGGTAATGCCAACTTAGAAAATCCATCAATGAATTTCCTATAATAACCTGCAAGTCCAAGAAAACTCCTTATCTCAGAAACTGACTTCGGAGCTTCCCACTTAGATACCGCTTCTATCTTAGAAGGATCAACAGCAACACCACCTCTTGAAATCACATGACTAAGAAAACTAACCTCTTCTAACCAAAATTCACACTTGGACAGTTTAGCAAATAACTTCTTTTCTCGTAGAACTCCTAAAACCACTCTCAAATGTTCAGCATGCTCTTCTTCAGATTTCGAATACACCAAAATATCGTCAATAAACACCACAACAAACTTGTCTAGGTACGGATGGAAAATCCTATTCATATACTCCATAAATACTCCAGGCGCATTAGTCACACCAAAAGGCATTACAGAATACTCATAATGTCCATACCTTGTTCTGAAAGCAGTCTTCTGAATATCCTCAGTTTTCACACGTATCTGATGATATCCCGACCTCAAATCTATTTTGCTGAACACACTCGCACCAACTAACTGATCCATCAAATCATCAATCCTCGGCAAAGGATACCGATTCTTGATCGTCACTTTATTCAGTTGCCTGTAGTCCACACACAACCTCATAGTACCTTCTTTCTTCTTAACCAATAACACTGGTGCACCCCACGGTGACACACTCGGACGAATAAATTTCTTATCCAACAGATCTTCCAACTGACTCTTCAATTCAGTTAACTCAACAGCAGACATACGGTACGGAGCCATCGACATCGGCCTAGTACCAGGTACCAAATCAATCGAGAACTCCACTTCACGTTCTGGCGGTAATTCATTCACTTCTTCCGGAAACACATCAGGAAAATCACACACCACAGCTAGATCGCAAATCACCAGTTTATCTTTAGCCTCCAAAGTCGCTAACAGCATAAACAACTCTGCCCCATCTGCTACTGCCTTATTCACCTGCCTTGCTGATAGAAACAAACTCTTTCCTTCCTCATTCTCAGGAAAAATCACAGTCTTATCAAAATAGTTGATATAAACCCGGTTAAACACCAACCAGTTCATACCCAGAATAACATCAATCTGCACTAGTGGAAGACACACTAGGTCTATCCCAAAGTCTCTACTAAAAATACTCAAAGGACAATTTAAACAAACTGAAGTAGTAGTCACTGAACCCTTCGCAGGAGTATCAATCACCATACTTCCATGCATCTCAGATATCTCTAACTTAAGTTTCACAGCACAATCCAAAGATATAAAGGAATGAGTCGCACCTGTGTCAATAATAGCTACAAGAGGAAAGCCATTAATATAACACGTACCTCGGATCAAACGATCATCTGCAGAAGTCTCAGAACCCGATAAAGCGAAGACCTTGCCTCCCGACTGGTTCTCTTTCTTCGGCTTAGGACACTGTGGGCTAATATGACCCTCCTCTCCACAGTTGAAACAAGTCATAGTCTTCAACCGGCACTTTGCAGCCAAGTGACCACCTTTGCCACACTTGAAACACTTCTTCTCAGCACTGGTACACTCATGGGAATGATGTCCAGCCTGACCACATCTGTAACACTTAGCAGGGGCACTGGAGTCTCCCCCACTAGGCCTCTTCATCTCACTCTGTCTCTGGAAACCTTTGCCAGCTGCATACGGTTTCCCACGATCATTCTGATTTTTGCCTTTCCTATCAACCCTCTGCTGATAGCTCTCCGCTCTGGCTTTGGTATCCTGTTCAAAAATTCTGCAACAGTCAACCAAATCAGAAAACACTCTAATCCGTTGATACCCAATAGCCTGCTTAATCTCGGGACGTAACCCATTCTCAAACTTCACACATTTTGAAAATTCCCCAGTAGCCTCATCATAGGGAGTGTAATACTTCGACAGCTCTGTGAACTTAGCAGCATACTCAGTAACAGACCGGTTGCCCTGCTTCAATTCTAAGAACTCTATCTCTTTCTTTCCTCTGACATCCTCTGGAAAATACTTCCTCAGGAATCTCTCTCTGAACACAGCCCAAGTGATCTCAGCATTCCCAGCAGATTCCAACTCAGTGCGGGTAGCAACCCACCAATCATCTGCTTCTTCTGACAGCATATGCGTACCGAACCTGACCTTCTGGTTCTCGGCACACTCAGTCACTCGGAAGATCCTCTCAATCTCCTTCAACCACTTCTGAGCGCCATCTGGATCGTATGCTCCCTTGAACATTGGAGGATTGTTCTTCTGGAACTCACTCAGTTGACGAGCAGCTCCCATTCCCATAACATTCGGATTTCCCCCAAGTACTCCAGCTAGCATACCCAGAGCCTCAGCAATCGCAGCATCGTCTCTACCTCTTCCAGCCATCTCTATTCTGAAAACCCAACAAGCTAAAACAATAAGTACTGATAGGGTTACACAACACCTATCACGTACAGGGAAACAGAATAATTACGACTCGACTCGACCGACCAGGCTCTGATACCACTAATGTAACACCCTTCTAAAATACCCCAAAAGTTTAATTAAAATAACAACAGATATCAATCAGAGTAAATATGCAATTAAGGGTGTCACACAATTACTTCACACCATTCACCATGATAACTGTCATGCTCTTTTATTAATTCAAAATATAAAGCATTTGCACAATACGCAGCGGATAGGGCTTAAATCAATCATGCAAAACATGTAGCATATTACATGTAAACTGGTTCACAATCAACAATAAAACATTTAAAACATCCCATCCCGATGTTACATCTACCAGAGCATGACCCACTAAGGAACTACACTAGACTTCAAGCACTAGCTCCTACTCAATCACTGCTCGTTACCTGAAAAATAGTTGTAAGGGTGAGTTCCTCAATCGATATAATAAGCATTATAAAATATCATGCAATGTTAAGTAATTTAACACATTTCATCACCCTAATCATAACACACATTCAGTAACGGCACATCAACTCAAACATCATACTCAACACCAACATAAACACACGGATGTCGCATCCACTGCATACGTATCTCATATGAATATGAGAATCAGAGTCTTCGTAGCTCGGCTACCTAGGGGTTAAGGGTAATTGTGCTCGCTAAGACATCGCGTCTTATGCCTACGTATCTCATCTGGAATGAGAATCAGAGCAAGCCGTAGTTCGGCTAACTACGGGGTTATGGATTGGGTTTTGGACGAACGACGTTACTACACAATCTACCGGATGCTCGACCTTTGGAGACTTACTCGCCTGTAGTAGAAGGAGTTAACGTGTTGGTTTGGGTTTTAGGGTTTGGGGGATGCTCAAGGGAAAAAGGGCAGTCCTCGACGAAGGAACCGCGCTACCTGTGGGGATACGAACACATACAAAACAAACATGCATAAAGTAAATGAGCCAAAAGGGTCATCAGAATAAATCTCCCAAATGGTATCCCACGAGCAAAGTGGAATATCCAGCGAGCTATCCCTGCAAAAGTCATGTGAGCCTTCACAAAAACTCAACAAAAGGGTTAGTGAAACACGATAAGGATTGAGCATTCAAGACATTATTTATACATTCATATACATTTAAAACCCGTGGGCAAAAACCTAATAAAATTCATCCATCATACCTCAAACATTCAGATGATCCAAATTAAGAGCATAAAGGTAATGGGAATAAAGGCAAACCTGATTGGAGAGCTTGATTGAAATTGAGTTGCACCCGTGAGGTTTACAAAACAATCTTTAGGGTTTATGTGAGGCAGAGGTGATTTTGTGCAGTTGAGTTCCCTTTAGGGTTTGGAGGCTACTCTGAGTTTTCTGTCAGGTTTCTCCCTAGGTTTTGTTCCAAGGAAACCTCAGAGTATTTTGCTTCTCTCCCTTCTTCTGTCTGTTTTGTTTCAATGAAACTCTAGTATTTATAGGCTAATATTGGTAGCTTAGTGGGCTTTTGAGAGAGGTCCAAGTTTGAGAATTAGCTACCATGGGAATTAGCTACCACCATAAAGGCCACATTATGCTATGCCAAATCACCTAGCATGCAACATCAACAACAATCCACAATGGACATATGCTCACACTCTAAGCCATAAAACAGTCCATCCACAATTACATACATAATATATACATTCACAACATTATGCATATTTTCACACATCATCAGCATGTTTATCACGTAATTATATAGTGTCATGCCAAATAATTCAGTCACAGTATTAGCACAATCTACTAATACCTATCCTACTCAAAGCAACGGGAAATAATCCCTACTATATCACACACCGATATAGGCCAATCACCAATTATGTTCACAACATTAAAATATTAATTTTTCACTTTTCCAACAGTGTTAACCGGTTAACGCCCTGGGTTAACCGGTTAACGCAACACAGAACACGCTTTCTGGCAAAATTCAATAGTGTTAACCGGTTAACGCCCTGGGTTAACCGGTTAACGCAGACAGAACAGCAATTTCTCAGAAATCACAACAGCGTTAATCGGTTAACGCCCTGGGTTAACATGTTAACGCAAGCAAAACAGCAATACTTCATAATTCCTAACAGTGTTAACCGGTTAACACCCTGGGTTAACCGGTTAACGCAAGACAGAAAGCTGTTCCTGCGCTAACACGAAGCAGAATGCAGAATTCTCCGCGTTTTCCGCCGTTGGAGGACTTCCGGACCTCCGATTCCGATTCCGTAAAAAGCTATACGTTCGGAAAATCACTACCCATCCAATTACAGATTCAATTACGGCTTTAACATGGTTTATTCATCACAATTTTTCAGCATTCAACATCCCAATTAGGGTCAAATCAATGGCTTATCACTACCCATTACATGTTAACCCATAATACCCATTAAACGACGATAAACCCCCCTTACCTGAGTTAATCCGGCGAATCTTTAAGCTTCAAGCTTTTCTCTTCTCCAACCTTCTTCCTCTTGCTCTGCCTCTTTGCCCTTTTCCTCTTTTCAGCCGCTTCTCTGTTTTCACGTGAAAACTCTTTTTACCAAAATGGAACTCTTTTTCCTTATTTCCAACTTATATATATTTTCCAATAATTATTATTCCAATAATAATAATAATATTCCAATAATTCCAATTATTTAATTAAATTAATAAATATAATATTAACTTAAATTAAATAATTATCTTATTTTTATCGGGGTGTTACAGTATGCGATGCACTGCTTATTCGATTTTAAGGCCCCCCCTTAAAAAGGGAATACCCTGCAAATGAGTAAGCATGAGATGTTGGATGCAAATATGTAGATGATGTTATGTAATGCAATGGCGTGTCAATCAGAATTGCTGGATCCGCTTGAACATCTGTCAGGTTGCACTGCTTGGAGAGAAATTAAGAGGATCAAGCAAAGCACACCAAACAAAGGTCATGGGATGGATCATGTTATCCTTAATATCAATCATCCATTTTTTTGGTGGATTATGGTTTACACCTTATCAACACCCAAGTTTCATTGATATTAAGGATACCTAAACGGATCAACCATGAATCAAGGGTTTGTTGCAAGTCACGAGCATGGAGTTTAGGTTAAGAACCACCCAAAGGGAGTGTACTAAGGTTTAAACCTGCCAAACATGTTCTACAAAAGGTTCCCATAGTCATAATCCCATCTTTCGGATATTATCGGAGGAACGACTACTCGTATTCCAAATATATTCTCAAGAGAGACTCTTATGAGTGTAGTATCGCGTAACAATCGTATCAAATCTTACACTTGAACGACTTTCGCACTACGTCCTACGAATAGGCCAAGATGGGTTTGGTAAACTAAGGTCCTTCGCTTCTAAGGTCTATATTGGAAAAAGTAATGTCTAACCACAACTTACTTGTGTGACATTATTGATCCCAACATGACCTCCACCAAGTGAATGGGCTTGCAAGTCAACTTGCTAAGGAATAACTCCACACAAGTCAACAAGACTATGCCATTCTCCTATCCTAAGTGCACTCGAGTTCGGGTATAGAACTCATCTCACAAACAGAACCAACAGATACGGCAGTCATATGTACACAATGCAATAAAGCAGGTAAATGCTGAAAGATAAATAACTGTACAAAAGAATAAACACCCAATAAACAAACAACCTACAAAAGCTAGGAGGGACTCGCTTAGGGAAACTGGGTCCCCAGTAAAGTCGCCAGCTGTCGCAACCTGAAAAATGGAATGCAAAAAAAAACAACCGGCGAAGAAAGACAAGAGAGTCGCCACCGTGCGTTATTTATCCCAAAGGAGGGAAATGAAACGCTCGAAGTAAACCTGGAAAAAGAAAAGGACAAGACAGGGTCTCGCAACCAAATCTTGGGTTCGGGAGTCGATTATGCGAAGGGAAGGTATTAGCACTCCTACGCATCCGTAGTACTCTACGGGATCCACTTTTGTAGTTCTTGTCTAAAGGGTATGGGTTTATCTAATGTGTTATTTACTAAAAAAAAGGGGTCAAAAGAAAATGACTCGCACGGATGTCGCATCCACTGCATACGTATCTCATCTGAATATGAGAATCAGAGTCTTCGTAGCTCGGCTACCTAGGGGTTAAGGGTAATTGTGCTCGCTAAGACATCACGTCTTATGCCTACGTATCTCATCTGGAATGAGAATTAGAGCAAACCGTAGTTCGGCTAACTACGGGGTTATGGATTGGGTTTTGGACGAACGACGTTACTACGCAATCTACCGGATGCTCGACCTTTGGAGACTTACTCGCCTGTAGTAGAAGGAGTTAACGTGTTGCTTTGGGTTTTAGGGTTTGGGGGATGCTCAAGGGCAAAAGGGCAGTCCTCGACGAAGGAACCGCGCTACCTGTGGGGATACGAACACATACAAAACAAACATGCATAAAGTAAATGAGCCAACAAGGCAATCAGAATAAATCTCCCAAATGGTATCCCACGAGCAAAGTGGAATATCCAGCGAGCTATCCTTGCAAAAGTCATGTGATCCTTCACAAAAACCCAACAAAAGGGTTAGTGAAACACGATAAGGATTGAGCATTCAAGGCATTATTTATACATTCATATACATTTAAAACCCGTGGGCAAAAACCTAATAAAATTCATCCATCATACCTCAAACATTCAGATGATCCAAATTAAGAGCATAAAGGTAATGGGAATAAAGGCAAACCTGATTGGAGAGCTTGATTGAAATTGAGTTGCACCCGTGAGGTTTACAAAATAATCTTTAGGGTTTATGTGAGGCAGAGGTGATTCTGTGCAGTTGAGTTCCCTTCAGGGTTTGGAGGCTGCTCTGAGTTCTCTGTCAGGTTTCTCCCTAGGTTTTGTTCCAAGGAAACCTCAGAGTATTTTGCTTCTCTCCATTCTTCTGTCTGTTTTGTTTCAATGAAACTCTAGTATTTATAGGTTAATATTGGTAGCTTAGTGGGCTTTTGAGAGAGGTCCAAGTTTGAGATTTTTTCTTTTTATTTATTTATTTAATTAATTAATTAATTAATTAATTTTTTTATTATTATTATTCTTTTTCGTTTTTTTTTAAATAAAGTTTCTTGAATCTGATTCTGATTGACATGATGAAATACAATGTATCTAATGTTAAATGACCTAAAAATGAATGCGTGAATAAGGAGGGCAAATCTTGGGGTGTTACAGGGGGGGAGGAAAATCGTTTGTTTCGTTTATTTTCCTTGTTTTTGTTAGTGTTTTGTTTGTTTTCAGTCATAAAAAAATAAAAAAAATGCATCTTCTTGAAAGTTTTAGGCTATAGACTGACTAATTTGAGATTAGTTTGCGGAGACTTGGGAAAAATTCATAAGATCGGTATCGTCTTAACACCGTAAGTCTCCTACATATGGAAATTGATTCGAATTCTTATTATGTTTTAGCCTTAAATTCTCATTCTCTGACAGCTCTTGAGTAGTTTATTTCAGCACTCAACACCATCTCACACACACTCTACGCAGGGAAGTCGATGAATATAAGTGAGTGTTCCGAAAAAGAAAAAAAAAGAGAAAGAAAAGTGAATGCACCTTCTAAGTTTGGTGACCCTCACCCGGTCACTTAACCCAACGGATGTAGAAACTTCAAAAAAAAAATTGAAAATAAGACTCGTTGTCAGTTGGTTCAGCGGTTTCTGGTGCTGAACTTGGTAGGGCGGATTACGGTCCGATCCCCCGCAACTACAACTGAGTAAGCAAAGGGTTATGCCACGTAAGTACTAGAATCCCGTGCAAAAAGGATCAGAGTCACTAACCGGTCGCCTTGCTATGGGTGTGTGGAGATAACGGGCTGAATGTGATTGTTCTTGAATGAAAAAGAGCAAAAAGAAGGATGAGTAAGTTAGGCTTTAACATAATAACATGATTCAAGTTGATTTGTGTATTCAGGAGGTTTATGACTGCACAATTGTGGATTAGTGTTTCTACGATATCCTTAGTATGCAAGATTAGTACCTATCGATGCAAACTTAACCAAAGAAGACTTGTAGCCTAGGATGAGTAACTAATGATGTGTTTGTGTTTTCTTTATTTTATTTTAAATTTTGCTCGGAGTGCAAAAGTTCAAGTGCGGGGGAATTTGATCAATGCATTTTGATGCATATTCTTCTATATTTATACTTACGCATTTCCATGTTTTAGTTTGATTATTTTTCCCTTTTAATGTGTTTATATAATTTATCTTATTTTTACAGTTATTTGTTTTTCGCAGTTTATTTTCAACATTAGCAGTCTGTACGAATAAATTCATAATTGGAGCTAGGAGTATCGGATCGAGGCGTGCTACCAGTTGTTGGAAAGCTAAGAGAAAGAGATACAACGTTTATGTTGAAGATAAAATCTGATTCGGAGTGAAGACGTCTCAATTAATTCGTTGAAGTTTCGTACTTTAGGAAATATTTTCTTTTGGGCCATTTGTTAGGCCGAATTTAGGTTTTCCAGCCCAGTTTGAATTATTAGTGAAACCCTTATTCTGTTTAAAAGGGCAGTCGCGGTACTGTAGCAAATACACATTATTCACAATAACTTTTTGCTTTGGTGCGATCATGAAGAGGAACTAATCTCCTAGAGTCAATCTGCTGTAACCGAATTTCCAAGGCTTTGAGGTTTTTATTCTATCAATTTAATTTCGTTCTCTTTTAATTCTATTCTATGAAATTGCATTTGCTTAATCTGTACTTTATGGAATGGTTTTGATTAAATTCGTATGATTGCATTCCTAACTATTAATCGTCGTTTTAGTCGCTTTGTCGTTAAATTGCGTTTGTAAATCGTGTTTACTTAATTCATGATTGTATTTATTCGTTTGCTTAATTCGGAATATAGGAATATAAATCTATCATATATCTATTGCGCTTGTCAATCGAATTTGAATCGAATAGAGATCGAAGTCGCTTAGGGAATTGGTAGATAAAAACCAATGATTAGCCGGAAATCGAAAACAATAGATTGACTTATTTTATAATCGCTTATTTTAATCACTTTTTTTGCTTTGTTTTCTAAATCGACCACTAAAACATAAACCCCCCTTAAATCGATTTCATTAGGTTAAGAAAAATACAAGAATCCTTGCGATACGATACTCGAGGTGTCGCTTCCCGTTTACTGTATTTTATTACTCGTTTTTGACCCGTGTGCGACAGCGGATCAGAGAGGCGGGGGAAAATAGTCGATAAAACCCTCAGAAAAGAGACGCGCATGGGAAGCACTAAAAGAGAATAAGGAATCGGTCTCACAACCGAGATTTGGGTTCGGAAGTCGGTTACGCAAGGGGAAGGTATGAAAGTGTTTATGGTGGAAGTTTAGTGAAGGGGCTGAGTTATGAATGTTAGAGAGTGAGAAGTTTTGGAAAAAATGTGAAAGAGGACAAAAAAGTTGGTGGTGTGACTTTTTTTTAGTGAGAAAGATTTTTTTGTTTTGACATAGGTTTGGAGAGGAGAGTGAATGGTACTTGGACAGAACTTTTGGGGGCTAGGAAGCATGAAAAATGAGGGGAAATAATACCTCTATTTATGGGGAAAGTAAGTGGAAAAGGGGGTGAACCAAAAAGTACTCTATATAAAAAACAGAGCTACTGCTGCTGTCCTCGCAGGTATAATCGATTACCCTAATTGGTGTAATCGATTATAGGCACAAAAAATGGTCTGGGAGCCTGATTTTTGCCCAATAATCGATTACCCTAATTGGTGTAATCGATTACAGGCACCAAAATTGGCTTGGAAACCTGATTTTTGCCCAGTAATCGATTACCAAGGTTGGTGTAATCGATTACACTATCCCAAAAAATGAATTTTTGCTTTTGGGGTGGTGTTTTCTCAGGTATAAACGCCATGCCTTGAGCCCGTGCAACATGCCTTTGGTTTTGCATGTTAATGCAAGTATGGTGATGAAATGATGAATGTATGTAGGGGTAATAGGGACGCGGATCAGATGAAGGTTGTACGTGAGTAGGGTGATGGATCGAAAGAAAGTTGTATGGGGGTAGGGTGAATTTTGGGGTATGACAATCGGATCAACCAAGAATCAAATGGTTTGTTGTGAGTCACGAGCATGAAGTCAGGTTAAGAACCACCCCAAAGGAGTTTACTAGGGATAAAAACCTGTAGACCATGTTCTAAAAAGTTCCCAGAGTCTTAATCTCATATATCAGATATTACAGATTAGGATGACTGACTCATCAACCCATAATATTCTCAAGAGAAACTCGTCTGAGTGTAGTATCGCATAACAAGTATTATCAGGTCTACACCTGAACAGTCTTTGCACTACGTCCTAAATAGGCCAAGTTGGGTTAAATGTTCTATGGTCCTCAGCTTCTTGGACCCCAAATCAGAGAAGGTAACGCCTATCCACAAATAACTTGTGTGACATCAATAACTCCAAAGAGGTCTCCACTAAGTAGATGGATCTCAAGCCAACTTGTTAAGGACTACTCCACACAAGTTGAACGTGACTATACCATCCTCCTATCTTAATTGCACTCAAGTTCGGGTTAGAACTTATCTCACCCCTCAGAGATCACCAAACACAACAGACATATTATATCATACAAACAATATACAAACAAACATCAAGTATACATATATATATATATATATATATATATATATATATATATATATATATATATATATATATATATATATATGTATGTATATATATATATATATACACACACACATAAAAAAGTAGGCTAAACCCACTGAGGACTACTTCCCCAGCAGAGTCGCCACTTAATTTTTGTAGCGATAAATTCATGACCATCAAGCTATGAATAAGCTTAACGTTAATAAAACCAGAGTCGCCACCACGGTTTTATTATTTCCAAAGGAAAAGGGAAAAGTACGAACAAAACCCAAAGATAAGAAGTTTTCAAATCAGAACTAATAAAATGCCAGAGATTACAGGTAAGGGGGTTGGTTACACAGAGGGAAGGTGTTAGCACCCAAAGTTTCCTAGATACTCCTTGGGAGACTTTTTTTATGTGTGCATATGTTTGTGGTATAAATGATATTTGAGAAAAATAGAGTGTGGGGATTGTAGCGGGAAATTCATGATCATCGAGCTATGGATAAGCTGGACATCAAATAACAAGAGTCGCCACCGCGCTTTTATTGTTTCCAAGGGAAAAGGGAAAAGTACGAACAAAACCCAAAATAAGAAGTTTCCAGATCAAAACTAATAAAATAACAGAGATTACAGGTAAGGGGGTTGGTTACACAGAGGGAAGGTGTTAGCACCCAAAGTGTCCTAGGTACTCCTAGGGAGCCCTTTCTTGTGTACATATGTATTTTGTACAAATGATGTTTGCAAGAAAATAGAATGGGGGGGGGGGGGGGGGTGAGAAAAGAATTCATTAATTATATTTTTGTGTTTGACAAGATCTTCGGACTACCTCGTAGTTCGTGATACAAATTTCAAAGTGGACGCATTTCTTTTAACAAAAATTAAGTTTGAAAGGCACAAAGGCCTAAAAAATGGTTTGAATGAGTTAATTCTTTTTGTTTTTTTTGAAAATTTAAGTCAAGTATAGTTAAGTTTATTTACAAGTTTGATTTAAGAAAAGAAGTTTGAAAATACAATGGCATAAGGCCAAGGTTTCTAGTTTGCAAAATGGTCCAAGTTTAGAAAAAAAACAAGTGCAAACAAAGAAGTTTTTAAAAGGAGGGAGAGATTTTGAAATTAAAGAAATGGGGAGGAGATGAAGAGACTAAACCTAAGCACAAATTTAAAAGTTAAGAGTTGAAAAGATCTAACCAATGGGCTGCAATCCAATAGACAAGAATGTCATATAGAAACCGAAATTCCCTTGGACATTAGAATCAAGCAACAAACAATGCACAATATTAACTTGAAGAGCAAGGCATCAAATAAATATAGCCACATCCAAGCTTAGCAACTCCATGATCTTCTTTAAATTTGCCCATGTAGCAGATGAATTCCATAATGCATAAATCACAGATTCAAAATAACAGCTTCATAAAGATCTTGTTGCAGATGAACTCAAATGGATCTTCAATGATGTATCAGACGAAGTTTCAGATTACAAGCACTTGGTTACATGAAAGTTGGCATTGGCCAAGTCCTTTTCATAGGGAGTGTTGCCTAAATTCTAAGTCCAATTGTCTCAGATCAAACCAACAGTCCACACAAGATGTTTTTTAGGGTTTTTGTTCTTATTATGTACATTAATGGTCAAGGAACACACAAAGAAACATAATATACACAAACAAAATATATCACAAAATATGGTCCAAGTGGACAAAGTGAAAAAGACATTAACATAAACAATTAGAATGGTATGAATAATGGCAAATGAATAGAGCTTAAAAATAAAGTGCATTCTTTGGAGAACACTCAACCCACTTATTACAAGCATGGATCCTTGAACCAAGACATCTTCCAAAGGAAGGAAAAAAGGCCAAGTTTCCACACAATGCCATGAAAGAGGGGAGACTTATAATCTCACTAACTAGAATGCTATGCCTTTTGTGTCAAAAATTTAGCGCTATGTTAAGCAATCGTAATTGGACTTATGTAGAAGTCACAACTATTTGAGGTCGGGCAATAGAATCTTGGTGTTAATGCATGTTAGAGACATAGTATAATGGACTATGCTCATGAAACATACCACACACAAAAAGAATATGCAAAAGTGGTAGCCTAATCTCATCCATACTTATGTTGCTGTTGCAATCAACTAGCCTTAGGATATAAAGATATCATAGGACCATGACATGAATGCATAAAGAAGGGGAATGAGATGAAGAGGGAGGGGAAATGGATAAAACTCAAATTGGACAAAGGAGGACTTTTATCAAATTAAGATCATTCATTCATTTTGGGAGATGGAATGTACATTCCATCAATCCCCTAAATCCAATGATCTTAACTTAGCAAAGTCAAATAAACCTTGACCAAGGCCCAACAACACAAGTCAAACTCATACAAACAATCAAAATTGCTCAACACAATTATTTGGCATTTATTCAATTTAAAAATACTTAAAATAATGCATTAAATTAAATATGGTTTGTCAAATTCCTAAAACCTCATCAAAACACCAAAGAAATGGCCATGAGATTTATCATAGGTCAAACAAGGTCAAAGGACCTTGGAGAAAAAAATTCAGAATTTTTAGAGACTTAAAAGTATTTTTAAACAATTAAAAACATTTACAAAATCAATTAAATCATGAAAAATATTAATAATGATCCAAAAAATAATTTTAATTCAAAATATGAAAGAGGATTTTATTTAAATTTTTTTGGTGAAACTCTCATATTTTTTGGGTCAATATTAAAATTAATATGAATTAATGAAAATCAAAGGAATAAAACAAAAATAAGAAAATACAAAAAAACGTGGACCACTTGATCTCCCTCACTAATTGAGGTGGGAGATCAAGTGGTCATCAGCGCGCTTTCCACGATGGACTTAAGTCAATGCGCCACAGGGATGGTAATCAAAACCAACGCGTGAGATTAAAACATTTTGAATTGATCATGTGGCTCAGAACCTGTCCAACACATCACCGGCGCTAAACCTCCGGTCACCTTCTCAGGCGAACCTCGCCGGACTAGTTCAGTCATCACCATCACATAAATGAAAAAGGAGGACATGATCTGAAATAAAAAATGGCGTAGAGCACGAATCTGACCTCATATTTAACTAACTCCACATATATAGAAAGATATGAGGAGTTGAATTTTGAGGTGTGTCAACTGAGTTGCTTCGATTTGATCTCAAAGCAACTCAATCTTCTTGCCTACATTGGTAGGAATTCAGACAACCAAAGATCCAAGAGAATTGATGAGAATTGAGTGAGAATCGAATAGAAGAAAATTTCTGGAAAATACCTTCAATGTTGTGCAGAACTTGATCTTGCTTGCTTCAATCCTTGCTTGATCACACTCAGGGAGCTTGCAGAAGTGGTTTGGAAATGGAACAAAGCTTTGGATCCTGGAGTTTTTGAATCTCCAAACAGTGAGATTCAAACTCAATTTTCAGATTGAAAATTCTCAGGTTTTCCTTTGAATTGTGAGGGTTTGAAAAGAGGGGGCAAAGCTGGCGCGCAAGGGATCCTTCAAATGAGCTCAGAGGGCTTGTATTTATAGCAATTGGGAATGTTGTTTTCACACTTGAATTTGCTTCCAAATTTGGCAATGTCATGCACATGCTTGCATGGGCGTGTACAGGCCCATGAAGCAATCCATTTTGGTCCAAATGCATCTGAAATGAAGTTGAAATGAAGCTTGAATGGCAAGACAATGCTATGTGATGTTTTGAACATTTTATCTTTCCACTTGATGCAAACTTGTTAAGACCATGTGCATCCCTAGAAAACCTTGTCCAAAATTGATGAAATAGGACTCTTTAGAAAGCTAAGATCAAGGGGAACAACTCTTATGTTGAAAACCTTTCCATTTGGAACTTGGATCAAGGTGAATTTTGAGGTGGAAGTTTGGAAATTTTAACATTATGAAAATTTTTCTAAGTGTCAAACCATATACCTCAATGTTCCACCTTACTAAACTTTTTGTGTGAGCTCCAAATGGGAAAGGTGTCTTCATAAAAGTTGTATATCTTTCAAATACCTTCAAAATGGTCACCAATTTAATTTCATTTGGATTTATAATGATAGAGTTATGCATTTTTTAAGTTGAGGAAAATCACTTGTTCAATGGTATAGGTCAAAAATGACCTATAATGTATCCTCATATCACATAAAAGTTGATTTAGCTCTCACTCCAAACATCAAAGTTGAAGTATACATATTGAATTTGATTGTACAACTTGTAAATATTTCATATCATAAAAATGTAGCAAGTTATGGCCTTGGGAAGTTGACTTTCAAATTAGGGTTTAGACAAAATGATCTATAATGTTTCTACATGGAAAATGATTTTCCAAGCAAAATTAGCTCTAGACTTAAACATGAAAGTTGTTTGGAATGTCATATAGAGTAAAGTTTATCTTGGAATAATTTTAATATGATGAAAATTGTAGGAGATAGGGTCTAGGGGGACCCAGTTTTGATTAGATGAATTCATCTGGCCAACCACCATCAACCAACTTGCTAACTTGCAATTCTTTTGACTTTTTAGGCTCATGGTAGATCATATATGCATAATATGATGAATTTTTAAATGCCCCTTGATAAATTTGATCAATTGATGAGGAAGCTTGTTGAAGAAGTTACTCAAGATACCCAGACAAACTAGGGTTTCCAAGGCAAATCAACTCCAAACTCTTGAAGAAATCTTGATCAGAATAACATGAAAAGATCATTGGGACTCATATATGATGCTTAAAGCCATTGTGGATAATTCCTTGGTTGTGCTCTTAGCTATGAGGGTCTTAAACCCTAGATATGAACTTGATAGATCAATGGGGATCATGCCCTACCTACAAAAAAGCAAAGACATATTTTTGGTATTTTGGTTAGTAAAATGATAATATACAAGTATGATACAATCACATGGTGCTTGGTGATATCTCCCAAAACAAACCCAATGAAAGAGGGGTATGAAGGATGCCAAGGTATGATCCCAATGCTAATGCATATGAAGAGATTGCATGAGGGATCTTAGGGTCAAAATTGGGGTCTTACAGGGATGAGAAAAGAATTCATTAATTGTATTTTTGTGTTTGACAAGCCCTTCGGACTTGTGCCTACGTACCAACATAAAAATGAGGGATCAAAACCTCGTATTTCGTGGTAAAAATTTCAAATAAGTTGGTGAATTGATTTTAACAAAGGTTTAAATGAAAAGGCACAAAGGGCCAAAAATTTGAATGAGGTTTCTTTTTGTCTTTTTGAAATCTAAGTCAATATGGTTAAGTTTATTTACAAATTTGATTAAGAAAAGATTAAAAATTCATTGGCATAAAGCCAAAGTTTCTAATCATTAAAACAAAGTCTAAGTTTGAAATCACAAGCAAAGAATTATTTTGGAAAATGGGGAGAGATTTTGAAATTTAATAAGTGGGAGGAGATGAAGAGGCTATCCTAAGCACAAAGTTAAGAGTTGAAAAGATCTGATCAATAGGATGCAATCCAACAGACAAGAATGTCATAGAGAAACCCATTTTCCTTTGGACTTTTATCAAGCAATAATCAATAAGCAATGAGCAATATCCAGACATCATGAAGGTCAAGACATCAAATAAAGATAGTCACATCTAAGCAAGTAATTCCAATAGCTAGCAGTCTCCATTGTCTTCCTATATATCAGATGAAATATTCCTTGATCAACTCAGAGCAAAGCATCTTACACAAGATTAAAATAACAATTAACCACAAAGATAGAGTAGCAGATGAATTCAAATAAATCCCAAGGCTTGTATCAGATGAAGGCATAGTCCACCATAGCTCAGTATCATAATGTTGGCATTGGCCAAGTTCTTTTTTTGCACAGGTGTAGCGGTGTATTCGTCACTTTATGATTTATTGATTAAATCAAAAGCAAAGCATACAAAGAATCGAGTCGCCACCGCACTTTTATTTATCCAAAGGAATGGCTAAAAAGCGAACAAAAGCCTAAGAAGTTTTACACATAGAAAACTAATGAAAAGATCAGAGATCTGGGTAAGGGGTTAATTACGCAATGGGAAGGTGTTAGGCACCCAAAACGTCCTAAGTACTCCTAGGGAGCCCTTTTCACAACTTGTTGTACGAAATGTTATTTGTTTATGAAATATTTATTGTGCAAACATGGATTGAAGGGATGAGAAAAGAATATACAAGTCATTATTTTTGTGTTTGAACGGATGAACCCGTTGCCTACGTACCTTTCCATGGAAGGTAAGGATCAAAACGCCGTAGTTCGGCTAAAAGATCTCCAAAATATGAGTGGATTGATTTTAAAACAAGAGCCCTAAGGTCTTTCGTTATCCACGGGAGAAAACTCAACCTCATACAAACAACAAGTCCACCACGTGAGAAAAGCTTCAACTTGCTAGTGAGGGGTTAACCCTATAATAAGCGAGGAAGTCTTACAATTCAATCACTAAGGACAAAAGGTGAGATTGACATCAACCAACTAGGATAAATCAAACCTATGGCTAATGTATGAAAACTTATCCAGAATGGACAAAGCCATAAAACAATTGAATGGGTGGAATTAACCAATTAGGATTATTCACAAAAGTGGTCAAGATATGATTAGAATTCAATTCAAAGAAGTATTATGAAAATGAAGTTTGAAAAATCAGAGGCTTAAGGCCTAGGTTTCTAATTTGAAAAGAAATGAAAATGTTTGCACAATAGTTTCCAAGTTTTGAGTTAACATGCAAATGGAGGTTTAAAGAAACAAAAGGTGGGAGGGTGAGAAAGTAAAACTTCTTAGATGTTCACCTCTTGAGATCATATGTAGATGATTCAAGTGATTCCTTTGGAATAGGCAACAAGCAAATAAGCAAATAGACAAAGATGGATACCGGATGCCAATCAATGGACTTATTCCAATCTCCTAAAACAAAACATGGATACCAGATGCCAACCAATGGACTTATACTAGTCTCCTAAAGCAAAAAGAAACAATGATACCAGATGCCAATCAATGGACTTATACTAGTCTCACAAAACAAAATGAAACAATGATACCAGATGCCAATCAATGGACTTATACTAGTCTCACAAAACAAAATGGATACCGGATACCAATCAACGGACTTATACCAATCTCCTACCATATCATGGGAAACAACTGCCAACTAATGGACTTATGCTTGCCTCCTCCATGGACAAAAACAAAATGCTACAAAGATATGAACAATGTTTATGAAATGATATACAAGTAATGATGACAAAATGCACAAAGGCACACTCAAGCAAATATGCACAGATGAATCAAGTAAGCAAACACACAAGTCAATTAGCACACACTATATACAATCAATTAGGCTCAAGCAAGGTTAGGCTTTATAGCCAACTGGAATGGGGTATTTTGAGCTCTTAACCCTAACATTGAGAGTTAGGGTGAAGCAGATGAAAAGGAGATGAGGGGTGTGCCTCATAGCTCTTATCCCTGGTCAGGGAGAGCTTTGATCAATGGAAAGTGTGGGAGTTCAGAAAGTTGGAACTCTTCTCCACAAATGGACTCTATAAGATCTTGGGTTATTATTCACCATGCATCAACACATGGTGTGAGCAAGGTGATTGACACACTGAGTAGTAGGAGATGGATTACACATCTCTTTTATCTGCCAATTGCCTCATAAGAGGACTTTTCCTGCTTGGCACAAAGATTAAACAAGCACAAACATTGCCTCTTAAGGAGGACTTCAGACAGGTGCCTACCAATAACAGTAGGTCTTCCAGACTACATGAAGATTAGAGATTATACCTAAGTGGTTAAGCAACCAAGCAAAAGCAAAGTTCAAATGAACTTAAAGCAACTTAGGTACCTGTGGAAACACTAAACAGATCAGTACAATACTCAGACAATCAGACAACAGTTAATAAGCAACAGATGATCTCAATGTACAAAAAATGTATAAACCAAAAGCAAAATTCAAATGAGTTAGCATCAACCTACAAAACACACAAGTGTTAGTAATCAAAAGCAAACATCAATGCTCAAATGATGGAGCATCACCAATTATGGGACTTGGATGTTTAACCTGAAATCAAAGCTCAAACATAAGCCACAAACCACTAGGTCAAGGCCTAGGGTCAAAGATGGAGAAAAAATTTAAAATAGGAGCTGAAATTTAACATGAATCAACTTCAATCACATCTTGACACATTCCAAAAGGTCTCATATCAAAATCAATCACCAAATGCATTTCATGATCAATTGAAGTTCAAGGCAATTTTAAAGCTCATATGTGATCATCATGAATGAAAAATTCAAATCAAAACATAAATGATTCAAATAAATCTGGAAAAATTCATGCATATTCAAGACATCTAACATGATCAACATACAAAAAATCAGAAACATTGGACATCATTTGGCATGGAAATCACATGGTACAAGTTAAACATCAAAAGGTGTGACACAAATTGTCACACCAAGTTAGCACAATCATAAAACAGAAATGGATCACAGGAAAAATACCAAATCAACACCAAAATGTCAAGAAATGTGTCAAGAAATAGCATGCAAAATTTCACATTCATTGGATAAGAAACAAGCATTTCATGAAGGAATAAGCAAGGTAAGGTCAAACATGGACATATGATCAATCATTCTAGCACAAAATAAGATACAGCCAAGCACAACTTGTAAAATAATGATCATCAGAAAATAGACAAACAGAGGAACAAGATGCAAAAAATTGGGATCAAATTGATGCATTTTCCTATTTTTTATGATTATCCTAAGTTGGAGAAAATATTGAAATTCAAAAATGGACATAGCATACAAATGAGAGGGAAATTGGATAAACATGTGAAGCATTTGAAATTATTCACTCGCCAGGAATCGAAGTCAGTATGCATTCAAAAGTGGCGCGCGCTCAAAACGACACCGTATCCATCTAAACCCTAGCGCGCCAAAAGTTCGTAGCTAAATTTGAAATTTCATAGCTAATTCGAAGCCAATCCGTAGCAGATTCTGGAAATGAAGAACATCAAGGTTGAAGATGAAGATCATCATGATCTTCATCTGGATTTTCCAGATTTTCGAAAATGTGTCCAGAAATTAAAATCAAGCACAACAACACGTAGTGCATTCAACATACATCAAAGATCCACAATCATTTCAACATAATTCATCATAACAAAGCCAGATCGAAGAAAAATAAAAATCAACACCAAACTTTCAATCATGCATATCTAGCTCAAAACAGCACCAAATCACACGATTCAAAGCTCAAATTCATCAGCATACTTAGATCTACAATAATATGGCCATGGATTTCAAAAATAAGAGGTTCGAATTGTAACCTCTTGAAGTGCAGAAGCTGGAATTCGTGCTATCCAAGACTTGTGATAGCTCCAATGTTCCTCTATGATGCTTAGTAAGATGATTGATGGAGAGAATGAAGTTCAAACACACTTGAATTCAGCAGAATTTGAAATCACCATGGATGCTTCCATCTTCGAGTATGCTTCAATGTGGCTCCAATTGCTTCAATTCCTCGTGCAAACTTGTTCAACAGAGGTTCAGGATCATGAATCTAGCACTGGACAAGGCTTGGATGTGAAGAATTTGGAAGGAATTTTTGAGAGAAAAATTTGGAGATTTTGATCTAGATCTGAAAAATGAATGTTAATCCCCTGAAAACAGTTATGCTTATGCTTAAATACCTCATGCTAATCATTCTGTAATCAAGCTTAAACCAAATGCTAATGAGATTAATCAAGTTTTGGAGTGTATGCACAAATTGGGTTTTCACCCCCATGCATGAAGTAGCACGTGAACAGTGCTCAAATCTGATCCCAATTCACTCAAATAAGGCCCATGCAAGCTTTTGAGATGGTTTTGTATGCATTCAATCATTAAAAATAGTTTTATGAAATTTCTCTTTAAAAACTTCATGAATGAGCACATAATAATGAAAATAGAATTCAAGCCATGTAATGAATGTTTTGGAAACTACAAGTCATGAGGAGAAAATTGCAAAAAGAACCACCCATTTTGGAGCTTTGGTTGAAAAGTTATGTCCATTTGAAGTTCCATGCACAACTTGCCATGATTTGATCATATCTCCTTAACCACACATGAGAAATTGATGATCTTTGACTTTTTGGAAATGGGAGAGAAAGATCTACAACTTTCATGTTCAACAAAATTCCATTTGAAGCTCTCTTGATGATGTAATATTGAGTTGAAGTTGATTCAAAATCTTTCCATTTTTGGAAAGTCAAATTATAGGTCACTTGCTATTTTTGGAAATTTTTGACCTGACTTCAAATTCTTCAATTTGAGTGTTTGAAATGTCAAATGAGACTTGTTTGAACATGAATGAAGTATTTCTAATCACTTCCCACCTCCAAATCCACAGTTGGCTTTGCAGTTGACCTTCTAGGTCTTCAGTTGACTGGGAAATGTTCTAATGAAATTCAAGCCTCTACCACTTGGGATTTTGCTTCAAAATGACATCATAGCTCATATGAACTCTTGTGAATTATTGTGGGGTCCAAATCTCAAGAATGACCACCATCTATTGCTCAATGAATGCTTTTAATTGCCTTGACCTATTAATGCTTCATCTGCAAGACAAAGGTTAGATGACATATTTTTGTACTTTTGGTTAGTGATAAAAAGAAAAGCAATGATATACAAATGCAATGAAATGATATGATATGATGCCATGAGGGATCTTAGGGACAAAATTGGGTCTTACAGATGCCCCTATTTAAGGTCATTCTAGCCGGAGAAGTGAAGGTTAAAATCTTCATCTCGACGCGGTAGAATGGGCTTAAATAACAGTAATGAGACAAATTTTGGTCCCTAAGAGACCTCATGATGCAAATGTATGTATGCAAAAGAAACAACCTCTGTGGTGAATATGGGTCCACAAAAAAAAGACGATCCATCGGAGTAATACACTCACCAGGAACAGAGACTCTAACAGGACTCTCATGGGGATAAGAAAAAGAAAAAGAATGCATGAGCAGGCCACGACTCTGAATTAGGGTAAACAAGAACTAGACACAGCGAGCAAGACACGACTGGACTGGAGACCTTACTGGGGAAGTAAAGGACTCAAACTGGGGAAAAGAAGAATTCCAAAGGAAGACACATCCATTGGAAAGACTCAAGCTGACTCAAACTATCCACGAAGGATACTTCGGATGAAAATCCGGACTCGGACTGGGGAAAGATCCACACAGAACCTCCCTGCCGGGGAAAACTGCATATATTGGGGAAAACGCCAATACAGCAAAAGGGCAAAATCACAACGGAAACTCCACTAGGGAATGTCTAACAAAGAGACTTTCCTGGAGAAAAACTGCAAGATGAGGTGTTACCGACTACTGGGTAACAAACTCAAAGAGACATGTGATCTAAACACCGGTTACTGGGTGAAAGAACAACAAGCTCAGGAAGAATGAATATCTAATACCGGTATAAGGGTGAGAGATATCAATCAACCAAACACCTGAGAAAGACCTGAAAAAGGTACATCAACTCAGGAAAATCTGACTCCACAGGGGACCAAGGTCATAATAGGGAGCAGAAAGGAAGGAACACCAGGGATACCGGTTACTGGGTATATAATAGGTGACCGACCAAAGCGCGAATTGGTATATATGCCAAAACACTCATCATCCGAAAGGAGGGCTTGAAAAAGCAAATTGACTTACAGGATGGACATTCGACTCCACAACGGGAAAACGAATCTTACTCAGTTGGGGAAAAAACCCAAAGAGCGCATGAGATATAATATCCATTACCGTCAGAACGTGTATAGTATACTCGCATGAAATATATTATCTATTACCGTCAGAACATAGATAATATACTCGAAAAGGAAGAGACACCAAAGATACCGGTTACTGGGTATATAATAGGTGACCTACCGAACACGTGAATTGGTTTTTACTGCCAAAACACTCATCATCCTGAAGAGAGCAAAACGCAGACTTATCAAAGGATGGATATTCGATTCTACAAAGAATACGAATCTTACTCCGCTGGGGAAAATCAACAAAGGATTCCAACCAAATAGTGAATGAGATATATTATTCATTACCGTTAGAACGTGAATAATACACTCGAAAAGAAAGAACAAAGAATATCCGATTCCCCAAAGGGACACGAATCTTACTTGACTGGGGAAACACAACAGGCTTCGACTGAAGAGTGCATGAGATATATTATCCATTACCGTCAGAACGTGGATAACATACTCGCATGGAAGATTATCCACAACCGGTTACTGGGTTAATAAAGGATAAATCGACCGAAAAGAAAGGCATCGGGATACCAAAACTAGGTATATAAATATGACCGATCAAAGGGAGCAACAAACATTACCGACAAAAGGGTAAATGAAAGAGGAACTCCGGGGATGCATTGATAAACATCAATGATCCAGGGAACAAATCACTGGCATATGGTGAAAGGACCCGCTGAGGATAAAATTTCTAGCAACCGGCAATTACCCAGAAGAAAAGGGGGGGAATATCAACATCGAATACTGGATGAAGATAGCCACAAAGAGTAACCATCATCGGTTAGGATGAACAACATGGTTAACTCTGCAAAAGGGAGAAATTAGGATTTACGACTACCGAATACGGGGTAGAAGACCAAAGACTCTGGCTGAGGATAAAATTGCTAGCATACGGCAATTATCCACAAGAAAGCATAGACTCCGCTAGGGGTACAACAACAACATAGGATTTACAACTACCAAATACTGGGTAGAAGACCATAAAATCCACCATCAACCAGAATGAACCACAAAGGTTACCTCTGCTAGGGGATAAGAAGTAGGGTTTATAACTACCGAAATACATGGTAGAAAACCAACAACTCTCTGCGTGGGGAATGAAAGAATCACAACTCCACACGGAAAACAAAATAGGGTTTATAACAAACCACCAACTGCTGGAGAGCAAGGAGAAAAGGATTTACGACTACCGAATACGGGGTAGAAGACCATCGACTCTTGCTGAGGAACAAAGAATGTTCACAAACACCTATTCCACAAAAGGGAAAAAAGGTATACAGGATTTACGACTACCGGGTACTAAGTAGAAAACCAACAACTCTCCTGAGGAATAAAAGGTATATAACCACAAATTCCGCCAAGAAGAAAAGGAACATAGGACTTACAACTACCGGTTACCGGGGTAGAGGCCCAAACTCCGCTGGGGATAAAAAAGAATTTTTTCCGGTTACTGGGCAATTCATTCGTTTATTCCACAGGGAAGCACAAGAGACAGTTGAAAAAATGCCAATTCAGGATCAAACTAAAAAGGCAAACTGAATCAAGACTCATCCTAATGAGGATATAACTCAATAGGAAGATCCATCCCACTATATGTGTTGGGAGGAAACGGAAGAAACCGTCATCCACGAGGATATATCTCAGTGGGGAATTGCAGAAGGAAAGACAGACACTTTCTGCTTATGGGGCTGACTCTACCTTGAGAGATTAGACACCCGACATCTGCTTTGGAAGATCTACATGGAGAGATCTACATCACCGTTAGCAGGAGACAACAAACAAAAGATATATGGCAAGAAAATGCAACATGAATATCGGAATGTTGAGAGTATGCATGAATATGCATGATTTATATTTGATGAATGCTGACAAAACAGACATATCTAACACAAACAAACCCAGGAATCAAATGCCCGGTACTACACTTCCAGAGGAAAATCCAAGGAAAGCCAATCTGCTGGAGATCTACATGCTAAAAAGAGAAGATCTGCGGGGAAGCAAAAGATCAGAGATATCAAAGAAATCACAAAATCTCTGAGTGGTGGACCATCAATCAACCCAACTGGGGAACAAAAGTTCACAACAGGCAGAAACTGCCACAAAAGCAACTCTGTTGAGAAAATCAACTCTGTTGGAGATATTGCGGGGAAATCACAAAACTTCTGCAGGGAAACAATCACAGACACAATCCACCGTACCACAAATCTACTGGCGAATTATCTGAGGATGAGAAGGAGAGCTGGGAATCAACCACCAAATGCTGAACCTTCTAAGAGGAAGCTACCACTCGCTGAGGAGGAAATAATCACTGCTCTGCCGAAGGGATAAGAGGTGAAAACCTCAACAAGCACTCTGATGGGGAGATATAGCATAGATGAAGTATTTCATATCAACCACTCTGCTGGCGACTGTACTGAGGAAACAGACGAGGTACCGGGATATCAATCCACTAACGTCCGAATCTTCCAAAAGGAAAGCACCCATGCTGGGGAGAGAATATTGTTGAAGAGGGCTATGAAGTTCTCAACAAACACTCTGCTCTAGGAACACAAAATCTCAACAGAAGCTCTGCTTGGAGAACAACCCCAACAACAATCTGGAGAAAGAAGATACAACCATGCCAGGAATATGAACAAATGTCTTACCCTGTTGGAAATCATGCCACCCTTGGGAGAGCACTGAGAAATTCTTAGGTATCCTTTCATCATTGTGAATGTTCACTTTGTTTAAAACAACAATTTTGAAAATTTTTGTTTGTTTAAAACAATGACATTTTATCAATTAAAACATGCAAAACATTTGTTGAATTGGAACAAATAAGAATGCAAATAATTGGATAAAAGCTCAAATTGATTTGATGGAATGGTAGTCTGCAAATGGCAAGACTCCATAGATCTGTACAAATTTGAAATCAGTGATATATATTGGAAGAGGGCTAGATTGAACATAATGATCCTTTCTCTACCAATTTGAATTTCGATGTATTCGAAGCTTCAGTTGACGACGAATCGAGAATCTCTGACGAACAGACAGCTGTGGAACAGAAAGTCTTGTCAGGATGCAGTTACTTGCCATATCCCTAATTTTTGCCTAGATTTCCCCAGGGTGAGGTACTCAATCTAGCGGGATGCAAATATCATTTTTTTTTCATGTCTCTAATTTTTGCCTGGATCACCCTTTCGGGTTTTCCACCGAGACGCTCATTTTTGCCTAAGCCGCCCTTTCGGGTTTTCAACTTAGCGAGCTATTCTGTCTTTTCATATACTTTTTTTGAGGCAAAGTATTTCTTGACTGCATCTGAATTCACAGGACGAGTGAAATCCTCCCCATCCATTGTTGTGAGCATCAAAGCTCCGCCTGAAAAGGCTCTCTTAACAACATATGGACCTTCATAGTTTGGAGTCCACTTGCCCCTGGAATCGGGCGCGAAAGACAAGACTTTCTTGAGCACGAGGTCACCTTCCCGGAACACACGAGGTTTGACCTTCTTATCGAATGCTTTCTTCATTCTCTGCTGATACAATTGACCATGGCACATGGCGGTCAATCGCTTCTCTTCAATCAAATTCAATTGGTCATAACGACTCTGAATCCATTCAGCATCAGTCAACTTGGCTTCCATCAAGACTCTCATTGATGGGATCTCCACCTCTACTGGGAGAACAGCCTCCATGCCGTAAACAAGAGAAAAAGGGGTTGCCCCTGTTGAAGTGCAGACAGATGTACGATACCCATGCAAAGCAAATGGCAGCATCTCATGCCAATCTTTGTACGTAACTGTCATCTTCTGGATAATCTTCTTGATATTCTTGTTAGCAGCTTCAACAGCCCCATTCATCTTAGGTCTGTAGGGAGAGGAATTATGGTGTGCAATCTTGAATTCAGCACACAACTCTTCCATCATCTTATTATTCAGATTAGATCCATTATCAGTAATGATCTTATCTGGCACACCATAACGGCAAATAAGCTGATTCTTGATAAACTTCACGACCACTTGCCTGGTCACATTCGCATACGAAGCGGCTTCAACCCACTTGGTGAAGTAATCAATTGCTACGAGAATAAACCTGTGTCCGTTGGACGCTTTCGGTTCAATCATGCCGATCATGTCAATTCCCCACATAGAGAAACGCCATGGTGATGAAATCACATTCAGAAGTGTCGGAGGAATATGAATCTTATCCGCATAAATTTGACACTTGTGGCATTTCTTCACATATTTGCAGCAGTCAGACTCCATTGTCAGCCAATAGTAGCCTGCTCTCAGCATCTTTCTAGCCATGGCATGTCCATTGGAATGAGTACCAAATGAACCCTCATGGACCTCAGTCATCAACAGGTTTGCTTCGTGTCTATCCACGCATCTGAGCAAAACCATGTCAAAATTTCTCTTATACAGCACTTCACCACTGAGGTAGAAACTGCCTGACAACCTTCTCAAAGTTTTCCTATCTTTCACAGATGCCCCAGGCGGGTAGACCTGGTTCTGAAGGAAATTCTTGATATCAAAATACCAAGGCTTATCATCATTCATTTCTTCAACTGCAAATACGTGAGCTGGTCTATCCAAGCGCATCACGGTAATATTGGGAACTTCATTCCAATACTTGACTACAATCATTGAAGCAAGCGTAGCAAGCGCATCTGCCATCTGATTATCTTCTCGAGGAATATGGTGAAAGTCAACCTCGGCAAAGAACGTTGAAATCCTCCTCGCATAATCTCTATACGGGATGAGACCAGGTTGATTCGTCTCCCATTCACCCTTTATCTGATTGACAACTAGGGCTGAATCACCATACACATCAAGATGCTTGATTCTCAAATCAATACATTCTTCCAGTCCCATAATACAAGCTTCATACTCAGCCATATTATTCGTGCATTTGAAAGTTAGCCTTGCTGTAAACGGAATATGTGTGCCATGAGGAGTAATGATTACTGCCCCAATACCATTTCTGTACTGATTCACAGCGCCATCAAACACCATCGTCCATCTGGAACCAGGTTCCGGACCTTCATCAAGTGTAGGCTCATCACAATCTTTCATTTTCAAATACAAAATCTCCTCATCTGGGAAGTCATACTGAACAGACTGATGATCTTCAATCGGCTGGTGCGCTAAATGGTCAGCCAAGATACTACCTTTGATAGCTTTCTGAGCTCGATACTCGATATCATACTCAGACAACAACATCTGCCAACGGGAAATCCTCCCAGTTAAAGCAGGCTTCTAGAAAATATACTTGATTGGATCCATTCTGGATATCAACCAAGTCGTATGATTTATCATGTACTGGCGTAGACGTTTAGCAGCCCAAGCCAAAGCACAACACGTCTTCTCAAGCATTGAGTATCGAGACTCACAATCAGTAAACTTCTTACTGAGGTAGTAGATAGCAGATTCTTTCTTCCCTGATTCGTCTTGCTGACCGAGGACACAACCCATCGAGTCTTCAAGAATAGTCAGATACATGATCAGAGGTCTTCCTTCTACAGGCGGAGACAAGATCGGAGGTTCAGACAGATACTCTTTGATACTGTCGAAAGCTTTCTGGCAATCCTCGGTCCAATCATGAGATTGATCTTTCCGGAGGAGCTTGAATATCGGCGCACACGTGGCAGTCATGTGGGATATAAATCTGGAAATATAGTTCAAGCGGCCAAGAAAACCTCAGACTTGCTTCTCAGTTTTAGACGCAGGCATCTCTTGTATTGCTTTGACCTTTGCAGGATCAACCTCAATACCTCTTTCGCTGACAACAAAACCCAACAACTTGCCAGAACGGACTCCAAATGTACATTTGTTCGGATTCAGACGAAGCTTGTACTTCCTCAAACGCTGAAAAAGCTTCAACAAATGTTCAACATGTTCAACTTCCGTTCTAGACTTAGCAATCATATCATCGACATAGACCTCTATCTCCTTGTGCATCATATCATGAAACAAGGTAGTCATAGCTCGTTGATACGTGGCTCCGACGTTCTTCAAACCGAAGGGCATCACTCGATAACAGAATGTTCCCCAAGGTGTGATGAATGTTGTCTTCTCCATATCCTCGGGTGCCATCTTGATTTGATTATATCCGGAAAATCTGTCCATAAACGAAAAAACTTTGAATTTAGCTGTATTGTCTACCAACATGTCAATGTGTGGTAGAGGAAAATCATCTTTCGGACTAGCTTTATTCAAATCTCTGTAATCAACACACATACGGACTTTTCCGTCTTTCTTAGGCACATGCACAATATTTTCCACCCATAGAGGATATGTAGAAGTCACCAGAAACCCCGCATCAATTTGCTTCTGAACTTCCTCTTTGATCTTCACTGCCATATCTGGATGAGTTCTTCTGAGCTTCTGCTTCACAGGCACGCACTCGGGCTTCAAAGGCAGGAAATGTTGCACAATATCTGTATCTAGACCTGCCATGTCTTCATACGACCAAGCAAAGATATCGGAATATTCTCGTAGCAAACTGATCAACCCCTTCTTGACAGACTCTTCAAGAAGCGCTCCAATCTTCACCATACGAACACAATCTTCAGACCCCAAGTTGACTGTTTCCAGATCTTCGAGATGCGGCTGAATGATCTTCTTCTCGTGCTCAAGGAGACGGGAAATCTCCTCAGGAATCCCTTCAACATCATCTTCCTCTGCCTCGAATACAGGGAATTCAAAATTGGGAGATGGCGTTGGATCATTATGTTCAATGGGTTTTAGAATCAACCTGCATAATGATTTTGGATAATAAAAAGCTTTAGAATTTAAACAAGCAAATCATTATGCAGATGAAAAGATTGCTTTTATTCTTGTTTTTAGGGTTTTTTGTGATCACTGATTTCATGCAAAAGTAAAATGTGAAAACAAATGAAAAAACAAATGTTTAACAATGCATTAATTGAATGAAATATCATTGTATTAAATGCTGCCAATCAATGTCATCACTTCTCCTTTTGGCATGGGAGAAGGGTTTTTTGAACAAAGTGAACAAATTATGTTGACTTATGAATGACCGTAGGAACATCCACAGCGACCCAATTGTGGCAGACACCGCCAGGGATAACGAAGTTGCTCAAATCCTCTGCATCCTCTTCCAGAATAGCAGCAGCTTCCTCAGCTTGATCAGCATGGATGAAACCTCCACTCTTGAACAGTCCTTTCTTGTTGAATGCCCCAGAAGAATAGCCAATGCCAGCCCGAGATTTGTTATCTTCAAGCTCAATCATCTTCCCCAAACCAGCAACTGCACCACATTCAATGGCCAGTTTCGCATCACGATAGGAAGCAAATGAATGAGACTTCTTCTCAATTGGCTCAGCAACAGACAAAGCTTGGAGAGGCGTTCCAACTTCATCCTCAGCATCAATATATGAGAAAGAAGACAGGTGGCTAACCAGGAGAGCCTTTTCTCCCCCTACCACAACCAATTTCTTATTCTTGACGAATTTCAGCTTCTGGTGTAGGGTGGATGTCACGGCGCCAGCCTCGTGAATCCATGGTCTACCAAGGAGACAGCTATAAGATGGGTGGATATCCATAACCTGAAAGGTAACTTGGAAATCACTTGGTCCAATCTTGATTGGGAGATCAACTTCCCCAATCACGGTCTTACGTGACCCATCAAAAGCTTTCACAACAACACCACTTTGCCTCATAGGAGGCCCCTGATATGACAATCTCGAAAGAGTGGTCTTTGGCAATACATTCAAAGATGACCCAGTGTCCACCAGTACGTTGGACATGGCGTCGTTCTTGCAATTCATGGAAATATGTAAAGCCATGTTGTGGTCTCTTCCCTCCTCATGGAGATCAGCGTCACAGAAACTCAAAGTGTTGCAAGCAGTGATGTTCGCAACTATACTGTCAAACTGTTCGATCGTGACATCATGATCAACATAAGCCAGGTCCAACACTTTCTGCAGAGCCTCCCTATGGGGTTCTGAATTCAGAAGCAAAGATAGCACGGAGATCTTGGACGGCGTTTGTAGAAGCTGGTCTACAACGTTTTACTCACTCTTCTTGATGAGCCTCAGCATCTCATCACAGTCTTCATTCACAGTGCCACTTGGGCCAACAGAAGAAGTAGGAGTCTTTTGTATAGAGGAGGGTTTAGCAACAACAAGTGTCGGATTCGGAACATTCACTGCAGTCCCAACCGGACGCTCAGCAGAATCTGGAACAACATGAGGCTTCGGGGGTACAGAAAACACACGACCACTACGGGTCAACCCGCTCACATCAGCAATATTAATGAAGGAGGTTGAAGGCAAAGGCACTTCCTTCCCATCTTCAACAGCAACTGGATTATATCGGAAGGGGATCGCTCTATCTGAAGCATAAGGCACCGGGCCTGCAGGCTTGATCACCAAGGAATGAGAGACCTTCAGCTTACTACCATCATAACGGATGACAACAGGCTCGGGAATCTTGAACACAGGAGAAATCACATTCACCTCTGGTTCATCTTCATCAACATTTCTGTTCTGAAGAATCTCAATGGTACCATCATCTAGCAGCTCCTGAAGCTCTCTGCGCACTTGGCGACAACCCAGACGATTGACATAGCAGATACGACATTTGTCATGGTCGTGCTCCATATGACTGTAATCACACAGCAGACAATGCAACTCAACCAATGACTGTCGAATATGGCTTACATATTTGACCTTATACTTGCCAGGGAAACCCTGGACCATGTTAACCGACTTCCCATGCTCGGGCAATGGGTTCTTCGTAACATTGGGGCCTGAGTCCTCAAAGCTCAAAATGCCGCATCTCATAAGGTCTTGAACCTCAATGGATAGCAGTTTTCTATATTGTGACCGGGAGCACCGGAATGATAAACACAATGCTGGTCGGGCTTGTACCACCACTGCGGGTTAGCAGGTACATCAGGAGGATCCCTCGGGGTAATTAGTTTCCGCTCTATTAAAGAGGGATATAGCTCAGCGTATGACATAGGAATAGGATCGAAAGTGATCTTCTTCCTATCATAATTCAAATTAGCCTGGTTACTGTTGCCACGAGGCTGGTAAGCCTATTGTTGTGGGCGATGTTGCTGTTGATACTGAGGTTGTTGCTGATTATGCTGATTATTGTCTCTGAAGACAGGTGCTATATGAGCCACCTGATGCTGACTGCTGGCATGATGCACAGGCTTCCTCTTGGCAGAGGGTCTTCTAGGTTTAACATGGGATTGCACAACATGTGCCTCCCCATCTTTCTTCTTAAACGCCCCATATCGTTTAAAAGATCTTTCATCTTTAGTCAAACATCCTTCCCGGACTCCTTCCTCCAATCGCATCCCCATGTTCACCATCTCGGTGAAATCAGAGGGAGCACTAGCGACCATCCGCTCATAATAAAATGAACTAAGAGTTTTCAGAAAAATCTTAGTCATCTCCTTCTCTTCAAGCGGAGGAGTAATCTGAGCTGCCAGCTCTCGCCACCTCTGGGCGTATTCCTTGAATGTCTCTTTGTCCTTCTGGGACATGGCTCTGAGTTGATCACGGTCAGGAGCCATATCCACATTATACTTGTACTGCTTGACGAAGGCTTCGCCAAGATCGTTGAAGGAACAAATGTTTGCACTATCAAGGCTCATATACCAACGAAGAGCTGCACCGGACAAACTATCCTGAAAATAATGAATCAGCAGCTGATCATTATCTGTCTGAGTAGACATTTTCCTGGCATACATAACCAGGTGACTGAGCGGGCATGTGTTCCCCTTATACTTCTCAAAGTCAGGAACTTTGAATTTGACGGGTATTTTAACACCGGGAACCAAACATAGTTCAGCAGCAGATTTGCCGAACAAATCTTTCCCTCGCAGGGTCTTCAATTCCTTGCGGAGCTCAAGGAATTGGTCGTTCATAGCGTCCATCTTTTCATTAACATCTGGGCCCTCAGACGGCTCAGAATGATAGATGGTGTCGTCTACCCTGGGAATGGTATGCACGACAAGAGGAGGCATTGCAAGGACCGGGCTAGATGCCGACATGGAAGCAAAGGTAGGAGCTGGAATATTTGGCATAAAACCTAGAGGCATACCCAAAGGAAACCCGGCTGGCATGGCATTCGGCATGAAGTGGGCACTGGCAGCTGGCACAGTTGAGGAGTCAATCTCCGATATAACAGTCCTCTAGGGAGGAGTTGCAGGAGGTGGAGACGGTTGATTCTGGGCAGCCAAGAATTGCTCCATCAGAGCACTCAGTCTGGCAACCTCTTCCTTCAGCTCACGGTTCTCTTGTTCAAGTTGATCCATCACTCTTGCAGAATTAGCTCGGGTGTAGTACCGATGAGTCAGCTTGTCTTCAAAATAAATGAAGAGCACAGAGTTAGGCCACAGACAAGAAGACCAGAACAACACCTGCTTATGCAAATGATGCATGCAATGTTCGTGCATATGCTTTGTTTTTATTTCAAGGAACTTTTAGGGTTCTATTTGCAAATTTTGAAATTTTAAACATTTAACCGCATATGGAAAAATATCTCATCAAATATATTCGATACAAAGAAGTACAACATTGTTGATCATATTACAAGGGAAAAGGAAAATGAACATCCTATGGATCCCTAGAAGCTCGAGATGCTGGAAGACGAGATACACAAAGCCTCTTGATCTCTCTCTCTCATATGCTGCTTCCATATCCGCTTTCTCCTTAGCAAGTCGATCATACTTCCTCTTCCAGAATTTGGAAGACTGAGGAAGTAGAGAAGTCCAGGTATCATTCGGATCATCTATCACCTGGGGCTCGAGGAATTCGATCAGAGCGTCCTTCTCCTTAAGTTGTTGAAGCAACTCTTCTCTTTCACGGATCCAGGCACGTGAAAGGTCTTCGTCTCTCAACTCCTTTACGCCTTGGTTAGGGAGGGTTGAAGGCCCAGCCACAACCAACGGTGTAGGTCTCGGATAATCATATGGCATAAGATACTCTGATGCTCTCTGTCTGACCCAAGAAGTATACGGCTCCAAAGCAATGCAGTTCTTCGGACCCAACTCGTTTCTACCCTTCTTGTGAATCTTGCGCCAAGCGCGGACCATCCTGGCTTTCAGACCTTGGGGATCTTTACCCTCCTGAAAGAATACACCTTCTAACAGAATGTTATGAGGTTTATCCTTTAAGGGGAACCCAAGCTGACGATGTGCTAAGATAGGGTTGTAGCTGATCCCACCACATGTACCAAGAAGAGGCACATTAGAGAATTCACCACAATAGTCAATGATCTGAACTGTATCATACACGCGATCATACCAAGAGATATCATTATTAGTGAGAGACATAAGTCTCATAGACCACCGTAGACATCCCTTGTTCTCCTTGAAAGCGACCGTCTGCGGTAAGTGAGAAATAAACCACTTATACAGCAGAGGCAAACAACACACAATAACTCCTCCACCCTTTGCATTCCTCAGATGCAAAGAGAAATAGGTATCACCCAACAGAGTCGGAACGGGATTAAGAACAGAAAAGATTCTAATGGCGTTCGCATCCACAAATTTTTCGATGTTGGGGAACAATACCAAACCATAGATGAGCAGCACGAATATGGCCTCAAAGGCATCCTCACTCATGGCCTTCCCATAAATGGTAGCTTGAGCGACGAGGAAAATAGAAGGAAGACCCTGAGTTCCACCTTTGGTGGTCATATGCGCTTCAATCAGGGATTCATCTATGTGCAACAAGTCTGCCATCTCTTGAGAAGTTGGAATACTCTCTAAGCCACTGAACGGCACCTGATCCAGAATCAGAATACCCACAAGATGAGCATACTCCTCAAGCGTAGGCAACAACTGAAAGTCCGGAAAAGAGAAGCAGTGATATAGAGGATCATAGAACTATGCCAAAGTACTCATCAACCCTTCGTCAACCTGAGTAGTCAACAGAGCCAGAAGCTTCCCATAGCGAGCTTTGAAACCCAAGGGATCTAATACATAAGATGTCAGATTCCTTAACTCTTTCAGATCGGGCTGTCTAAAGTTGTACTTCTTTGTATGCCTTTTTGGTCTTTCCATGTCTGAAAATTTTGCAAATAAACCCTTTAAGTTCCTTGAAAATTTTCTCATTTTTCTGATGACATGAATGCAGATGAATGCATGAATGTATGAATGCAACAATCACACTCAAGGATCAAGCAAATCACACCAGACAAAGGTCATGGGAAAGCTCATAATATCCTTAATATCAATCATCCATTTTGGTGGATTATGGTTTTCACCTTATCGACACCCAAGTTCCATTGATATTAACGATACATGAACCGACTCAATCATCCTTAATATCATTAATCCATTTTGGTGGATTATGGTTTTCACCTTATCAACACCCAAGTTCCATTGATATTAAGGATGTCTGAATGACTCAACCATGAATCACGGGTTTGTTGAGAGTCACGAGCATGGAGTCTCGGTTAAGAACCACCCAAAGGGAGTGTACTAGGGTTTAAACCCGCCGAACATGTTCTACAAGAGGTTCCCATAGTCATCATCCCATCTTTCGAATATTATCGGAGGAACGAATACTCGTATTCCAAAAATATTCTCAAGAGAGACTCTTATGAGTGTAGTATCGCATAACAATCGCATCAGATCTTACATCTGAACGACCTCCGCACTACGTCCTAAAAATAGGCCAAGATGGGCTTGGTAAACTAAGGTCCTTGGCTTCTAAGGCACATGTTAAAAGAATAATTCCTAACCACAAATAACTTGTGTGACATTATTAATCAAACATGACCTCCACCAAGTGAATGGACTCGCAAGTCAACTTGTTAAGGAATACTCCACACAATTCGACGAGACTATGCCATTCTCCTATCCTAAGGTGCACTCGAGTTCGGGTATAGAACTCATCTCACAGAGATCACCAAGCAAACAGCAATTGTATATCAAGCAATTCAATCATTACAATCAATACAGTAATCCCAAATTGTACAAAAATATGTCATATAACAAATAAACAAATATCATACAACAAGGGTGAAAAGTAGGCAAAACCACCAAGGACTTCGTTATCCCCAGCAGAGTCGCCACTTTTCTGTAGCGGCGTATTCGTCACTTTATGATTTATTGATTAAATCAAAAGCAAAGCATACAAAGAATCGAGTCGCCACCGCACTTTTATTTATCCAAAGGAATGGCTAAAAAGCGAACAAAAGCCTAAGAAGTTTTACACATAGAAAACTAATGAAAAGATCAGAGATCTGGGTAAGGGGTTAATTACGCAATGGGAAGGTGTTAGGCACCCAAAACATCCTAGGTACTCCTAGGGAGCCCTTTTCACAACTTGTTGTACGAAATGTTATTTGTTTATGAAATATTTATTGTGCAAACATGGATTGAAGGGATGAGAAAAGAATATACAAGTCATTATTTTTGTGTTTGAACGGATGAACCCGTTGCCTACGTACCTTTCCATGGAAGGTAAGGATCAAAACGCCGTAGTTCGGCTAAAAGATCTCCAAAATATGAGTGGATTGATTTTAAAACAAGAGCCCTAAGGTCTTTCGTTATCCACGGGAGAAAACTCAACCTCATACAAACAACAAGTCCACCACGTGAGAAAAGCTTCAACTTGCTAGTGAGGGGTTAACCCTATAATAAGCGAGGAGGTCTTACAATTCAATCACTAAGGACAAAAGGTGAGATTAACATCAACCAACTAGGATAAATCAAACCTATGGCTAATGTATGAAAACTTATCAAGAATGGACAACGCCACAAAACAATTAAATGGGTGGAATTAACCAATTAGGATTATTCACAAAAGTGGTCAAGATATGATTAGAATTCAATTCAAAGAAGTATTATGAAAATGAAGTTTGAAAAATCAGAGGCTTAAGGCCTAGGTTTCTAATTTGAAAAGAAATGAAAATGTTTGCACAATAGTTTCCAAGTTTTGAGTTAACATGCAAATGGAGGTTTAAAGAAACAAAAGGTGGGAGGGTGAGAAAGTAAAACTTCTTAGATGTTCACCTCTTGAGATCATATGTAGATGATTCAAGTGATTCCTTTGGAATAGGCAACAAGCAAATAAGCAAATAGACAAAGATGGATACCGGATGCCAATCAATGGACTTATTCCAATCTCCTAAAACAAAACATGGATACCAGATGCCAATCAATGGACTTATACTAGTCTCCTAAAGCAAAAAGAAACAATGATACCAGATGCCAATCAATGGACTTATACTAGTCTCACAAAACAAAATGAAACAATGATACCAGATGCCAATCAATGGACTTATACTAGTCTCACAAAACAAAATGGATACCGGATACCAATCAATGGACTTATACCAATCTCCTACCATATCATGGGAAACAACTGCCAATTAATGGACTTATGCTTGCCTCCTCCATGGACAAAAACAAAATGCTACAAAGATATGAACAATGTTTATGAAATGATATACAAGTAATGATGACAAATGCACAAAGGCACACTCAAGCAAATATGCACAGATGAATCAAGTAAGCAAACACACAAGTCAATTAGCACACACTATATACAATCAATTAGGCTCAAGCAAGGTTAGGCTTTACAGCCAACTGGAATGGGGTATTTTGAGCTCTTAACCCTAACATTGAGAGTTAGGGTGAAGCAGATGAAAAGGAGATGAGGGGTGTGCCTCATAGCTCTTATCCCTGGTCAGGGAGAGCTTTGATCAATGGAAAGTGTGGGAGTTCAGAAAGTTGGAACTCTTCTCCACAAATGGACTCTATAAGATCTTGGGTTATTATTCACCATGCATCAACACATGGTGTGAGCAAGGTGAATGACACACTGAGTAGCAGGAGATGGATTACACATCTCTTTTATCTGCCAATTGCCTCATAAGAGGACTTTTCCTGCTTAGCACAAAGATTAAACAAGCACAAACATTGCCTCTTAAGGAGGACTTCAGACAGGTGCCTACCAATAACAGTAGGTCTTCCAGACTACATGAAGATTAGAGATTATACCTAAGTGGTTAAACAACCAAGCAAAAGCAAAGTTCAAATGAACTTAAAGCAACTTAGGTACCTGTGGAAACACTAAACAGATCAGTACAATACTCATACAATCAGACAACAGTTAATAAGCAACAGATGATCTCAATGTACAAAAAATGTGTAAACCAAAAGCAAAACTCAAATGAGTTAGCATCAACCTACAAAACATACAAGTGTTAGTAATCAAAATCAAACATTAATGCTCAAATGATGGAGCATCACCAATTATGGGACTTGGATGTTTAACCTGAAATCAAAGCTCAAACATAAGCCACAAACCACTAGGTCAAGGCCTAGGTTCAAAGATGGAGAAAAAATTTAAAACAGGAGCTGAAATTTAACATGAATCAACTTCAATCACATCTTGACACATTCCAAAAGGTCTCATATCAAAATCAATCACCAAATGCATTTCATGATCAATTGAAGTTCAAGGCAATTTTAAAGCTCATATGTGATCATCATGAATGAAAAATTCAAATCAAAACAGAAATGATTCATATAAATCTGGAAAAATTCATGCATATTCAGGGCATCTAACATGATCAACATAATAAAAATCAGAAGCATTGGACATCATTTGGCATGGAAATCACATGGTACAAGTTGAACATCAAAAGGTGTGACACAAATTGTCACACCAAGTTAGCACAATCATAAAACAGAAATGGATCACAGGAAAAATACCAAATCAACACCAAAATGTCAAGCAATGTGTCAAGAAATAGCATGCAAAATTTCACATTCATTGGATAAGAAACAAGCATTTCATGAAGGAATAAGCAAGGCAAGGTCAAACATATACATATGATCAATCATTCTAGCACAAAATAAAATACAGCCAAGCACAACTTGTAAAATCATGATCATCAGAAAATAGACAAACAAGGGAACAAGATGCAAAAAATTGGGATCAAATTGATGCATTTTCCTATTTTTTATGATTTTTCTATGTTGGAGAAAATATTGAAATTCAAAAATGGACATAGCATACAAATGAGAGGGAAATTGGATAAACATGTGAAGCATTTGAAATTATTCACTCGCCAGGAATCGAAGTCAGTATGCATTCAAAAGTGGCGCGCGCTCAAAACGACACCGTATCCATCTAAACCCTAGCGCGCCAAAAGTTCGTAGCTAAATTTGAAATTTCGTAGCTAATTCGAAGCCAATCCGTAGCAGATTCTGGAAATGAAGAACATCAAGGTTGAAGATGAAGATCATCATGATCTTCATCTGGATTTTCCAGATTTTCGAAAATGTGTCCAGAAATTAAAATCAAGCACAGCAACACGTAGTGCATTCAACATACATCAAAGATCCACAATCATTTCAACATAATTCATCATAACAAAGCCAGATCGAAGAAAAATAAAAATCAACACCAAACTTTCAATCATGCATATCTAGCTCAAAACAGCACCAAATCACACGATTCAAAGCTCAAATTCATCAGCATACTTAGATCTACAATAATATGGCCATGGATTTCAAAAATAAGAGGTTCGAATTGTAACCTCTTGAAGTGCAGAAGCTGGAATTCGTGCTATCCAAGACTTGTGATAGCTCCAATGTTCCTCTATGATGCTTAGTAAGATGATTGATGGAGAGAATGAAGTTCAAACACACTTGAATTCAGCAGAATTTGAAATCACCATGGATGCTTCCATCTTCGAGTATGCTTCAATGTGGCTCCAATTGCTTCAATTCCTCGTGCAAACTTGTTCAACAGAGGTTCAGGATCATGAATCTAGCACTGGACAAGGCTTGGATGTGAAGAATTTGGAAGGAATTTTTGAGAGAAAAATTTGGAGATTTTGATCTAGATCTGAAAAATGAATGTTAATCCCCTGAAAACAGTTATGCTTATGCTTAAATACCTCATGCTAATCATTCTGTAATCAAGCTTAAACCAAATGCTAATGAGATTAATCAAGTTTTGGAGTGTATGCACAAATTGGGTTTCACCCCCATGCATGAAGTAGCACGTGAACAATGCTCAAATCTGATCCCAATCCACTCAAATAAGGCCCATGCAAGCTTTTGAGATGGTTTTGTATGCATTCAATCATTAAAAATGGTTTTATGAAATTTCTCTTCAAAAACTTCATGAATGAGCACATGATAATGCAAATAGAATTCAAGCCATGTAATGAATGTTTTGGAAACTACAAGTTATGAGGAGAAAATTGCAAAAAGAACCACCCATTTTGGAGCTTTAGTTGAAAAGTTATGTCCATTTGAAGTTCCATGCACAACTTGCCATGATTTGATCATATCTCCTTAACCACACATGAGAAATTGATGATCTTGGACTTTTTGGAAATGGGAGAGAAAGATCTACAACTTTCATGTTCAACAAAATTCCATTTGAAGCTCTCTTGATGATGTAATATTAAGTTGAAGTTGATTCAAAATCTTTCCATTTTTGGAAAGTTCAAATTATAGGTCACTTGCTATTTTTGGAAATTTTTGACCTGACTTCAAATTCTTCAATTTGAGTGTTTGAAATGTAAAATGAGACTTGTTTGAACATGAATGAAGTATTTCTAATCACTTCCCACCTCCAAATCCACAGTTGGCTTTGCAGTTGACCTTCTAGGTCTTTAGTTGACTGGGAAATGTTCTGATGAAATTCAAGCCTCTACCACTTGGGATTTTGCTTCAAAATGACATCATAGCTCATATGAACTCTTGTGAATGATTGTGGGGTCCAAATCTCAAGAATGACCACCATCTATTGCTCAATGAATTCTTTTAATTGCCTTGACCTATTAATGCTTCATCTGCAAGACAAAGGTTAGATGACATATTTTTGTACTTTTGGTTAGTGATAAAAAGAAAAGCAATGATATACAAATGCAATGAATGCTTGGTGATCAAGAACCACTCTCAAAAAGATCCCCACCCACAGGGAAGGAAGCAAGGTGTCCAATGATCCTTGAGGCAATGAAATGATATGATATGATGCCATGAGGGATCTTAGGGACAAAATTGGGGTCTTACAACAGGGAATGTTTCCTAATCCTAAGTCCAGAAGTTCAGATCAAGTTCAACAGTCCACCAGATGTTTTTTAGGGTTTTTATTGTTATTAGGTATTTTAAGGTCCTAAGACCACAAACAAAATTAAAACACACAAACAAAATATATACAATCACAAGATATGGCTCAAATGAGTGAAGTGAAAATGACATAAACATAAATAAGTTATATGAAATGTAAATGGCAATGAATGATAAATGTTTGAAATTTAAATTGCATAAAGTAAATGACTTGAAAGTAAAGCAATATTAACAAGAGTTAGTCAAATGTTAGTCAAAAGTTAGTCAAGAGTTAATGGTGTTTTTTAATTTATTAAGTCACTCCTTGGAGAATACTTAACCATTCATTCACAAGTGTGAATCCTTAAACTAAGATATCTTCCATGAGAAGGGCTCCAACTTGGATAGTTTAACAAGTATGCCACTAGCTCCCATGAAAGGAAAAAAAGTCAAGTCCCCACATAATGCAATGATGAATGGGAGACTTACAATCTCACTTACTAGTATGCTATGCCTTGAGGGTCAAATTTAGCTCTATGTTAAGCAATCGTAATTAGACTTATATAGAAGTCGCAACTATCTGAGGTCGGGCAATAAATATTTAGGTGTTAATACATGTTATAGATTTGGTATGAAGAACCAATCTCCTAAAACATACCACACACTAAAAGAAAAGATCAAGAGGGAGAGACCTATCTCAGTCATACTTGTATTGATTCATCTGACACAAGGTCATTGATGAATCAATTAGCCTTTAAACATTAGAGGTTTCATTGGTCAAATGAGGGAATGGGGAAGAATAAGGATGAAGATGAAGAGGGAGGGGAAGATAGAAACACAAATTGATCATGGAAGAAATTTCATCAAATCAAAACCATCCATTCATTTTGGGAGATGAAATGTACATTTTCATCAATCCCCTAAATCCAATGGTTTTGATCCAACAAAAGTCAAATCAACCTTGACCAAGGCCTAAACAGAAAGTCAAACTTCACAAGACCATAAAAATGGCTCAACAATATTTTTTAAACATTTAATCAATTAAAAAATTATATTAAAAATGAATTAAAATACATTTTAACTTGGTTAAAACATAATTCCTTCAAAACACCAAATAAATGGCCAAAGGATTTATCCTAAGTCAAACAAGGTCAAAGGACCTTAGACAAAAACTTTCACTATTTTTGAAAAGTCTGAAGTATTTTTAAATAAATAAAAATATGCACAAAAACATTTAATTCATGAACAACATAAAAATTAATCCAAAAAATAATTTTAATTCAGAATATGGAAGAGAAAAATATTTAAAGATTTTTGGTGAAAGTTCCATATTTTTTGGATTAAAAATGAAATTCCTATGAATAAAATAAAATAAGTGGATTAAATAAAAATTCAGAAAATACAAAAAAACAAGGGCCATCAGATCTCCCTCATTAATTGAGGTGGCAGATCTAACGGCCAAGCGCGCACGTTCCATGCTGAACCTTAGTCAATGCATCACACGCGTGGTAATTAGAACTAAAGGCCAATATTAAAACATTTCAAATGGATCAAAAGGTTGAGAGAGTGCCAACGCACCACCGGAGCCCTAGCTCCGGTCTTCTTCTCCGGTGGACCTCACCGACTGGTCCACCACAAACCTTCACAAAAATAAAAAACAAGGACATGGTTTTAAAGAAAAAATGCTCATGAGCTCGAATTTTCCCTCAATTCTCTCTAATTCCAAGTATATTGAAAGATACAGGGATTTGAATTTTGAGGATCATGAATTGAGTTGCTTTGATTTAACCTCAAAGCAACTCAATCTTGTTGCCTACATTGGTAGGACTTCAGCCAACCAAAAATAAAAGAGAATGGTGAAGAATTGGGAGAGAATCGAAGAGAGAAAGTTTATGAAAAATCACCTTTGAGTAACTTGAATCTGGCTTGATCTTGCTTCCAATTGGCCTTGGCTCGACTCTAGAAGCTTGCAGGAGATCAAAGAAGGGCTTTGGAGTTTTAATCTCAAAACAGAAGGAGATTTGAAACTCGATTTCAAGTGAAATCTTCAAGTTTATCCTTTAATGGAGGTTAGGGAGGCAATGGTGCAAAGCTTGGGCAAGCAGGGATCCTCTTTCTGATCACAATGGCCTTGTATTTATAGTGTATCAAGTTGCTTTTCACACACTTCTAATTTTTGCCAAATTTAGCAACTCTTGCTTGCATGGATGCATGGGCATGTACAAGGCCCAATTCATGATTCCAAATGATCCAATATTATGTGCTAATCATCCTGAAATGATGTCACATGGCCATGCATAATGGAAATTAATTTTGAACATAAATCTTACCAAATGAAGCCTTGTGAAGAACCCGTGCATAAGTCCTTCAAATCTTTTCAAATAAGGTGATCTTGGACTTTTTGGAAAGGTAAGATCAATGGGAACAACTTTCATGTTGAACACGTTTCCATTTGGATCTTGGATTATGATGAATTTTGAGGTGGAAGTTTGGAAAATCAAACATAATTGAAATATTTCCAAGTACCAAGTCAAATGTTCACTCCTTCCACCTTGAATAACTTTTTCTATGGGCTTCAAATGGAAAACGCTCCTTCATCAAAGTTGTAGATCTTTCAAACCTCTTTAATTCAGTCACAAATTTGACCTCATTTGAATTTGGCATGAAGGAGTTATGCATTTTAGAAGTTGAGGAAAATTGCTTGTTAAATGGTAATGGCCCAAAATGACCTATAATGTTACCTCTTGGCACATGCCCTTGCAAGTTGAATTTTAAGTTTCTCAAAGAATAAAAGTTAGATATGACATCATAAAATATATCATGAAACTTGGATGGCCTTCATATCATAAAAATTTAGCAAGTAATGGTCCTTGGAAGTTGACCTCCTAACTAGGGCACATACAAAATGACCTATAATATTTCATCATAAAAAATGACTTTCCAAGCAAAACTAGCTCTTGACCTCAGTATAAAAGTTGTTTGGAATGTCATAAGGAGTAATGTTTCTCTTGGAATAATTTTCATATGACAAATACTATAGGATATAGGGTCTAGGGAACCCCAATTTTGACCAATTGACTTTCTCTGGTCAACCACCTTGAACCAACTTGCAAACTTGAAGTTCTCTTGATCTTTGGGACTCATGGAGGATCATATATGCATAATATGATGTATAATTAAGTATACCTTGAAATATTTGATCAAATGATGAAGAAACTTGCTAAGGAAGTCACACAAGATACCCAGATGAATTAGGGCTTCCAAGACAAACAAGCTTCAAACTCTTGGTGATTTCTTGATCAAAATGATAGGTTAAGATCATGAGGATCCATATATGATGTCTAGAGCCAATGTGAACCATCTCTTGATTGATCTCCTTGTATTGAGGGTCTGAAACCCTATATGTGAGCTTGATGAGGCATTGGTGGATGCACACACTACCTACAAAAGAAACAAAACTATACATAGACATATTTTTGGTATTTTGGTTAGTAAATAGTGAAAAATAAAGTATGATACAATCAAATGTGATTTGTGATCTCTCCCAATGCAAACCCAATTAATGAGGGGTAAGGAGGATGCCAAGGTGTGATCCCAAAGTCAATGCATATGATGAGATAATATGAGGGATCTTAGGGTCAAAATTGGGGTCTTTCACTTTGTTATCAATTAGAAGCTCAAACTTCGCCGGTCCTAAATTGGCAATGATTCTACGGTTGAAACAGAAGTTCAAGTGCATAGGGCAGATACCACCAAAAGCATGTAAACGGTTAAGAGGGTATCTCAAGCCTATAATGTTAGCAATCATCGTTGTTAAACCACCAATGATAATAAGACAGTGTGTTTCTCGGGCGATCTTGGCTAGGTTTACTAACATAAAGGTAGCTGCATTCATTGGTCTCCCTTGGGAGGCACCGTACAAGATAAAAATTTTGTCCCTAGAAACAGCAGTGATGTTCTCTTCCTTACCGAATAGGGTATGAGCCAGGATCTTATGAAAGTACCGGATAATAGGGTTGTGGATATTCTCGGAAAACATGGTGTGAGGTTTAGGGTGATAATTCCTGATTATGTTTCCCTAGAAATAGTCAAGGTCCAGGTCTGTAAAGGCATCATCAGGGGTAATGGTATAAGTATCTGGGCCACTAGGAAATCCTAATAACGGTGAGTGAAACGGTACTTGGTTCCGAAAAGCCTAAATGTAGCTAGGCCTCTACCAAATCATATTCCTCTATTATGACCATAATAGAGGGAACTTAGGAATTCAAGGGTGAGCCTACGGTATTGGCTATACCTCTTCCTCACACCAAAAGTTTCCCAACCTACTTGGTTCAGAAGGTACATAATACTGTCTCTCAGTCCTAAGGTGGCCAGGGTCAATCTATATGGATAAATAGAAAGTGTCATCTCCCTCTATGCTAACATGTCAAAATGGCGCCTCTGATTTTCGCTCCTAAATACAACGTCCATATTGTCAACGTGCTCCATATTCCTAAGTTAGTGATAAGCTATCTTAAGCTATGTTAGCCTGAAAGTAAACAAAGGTTATACTATTAGTAAAAAGGTACCGCATGTTAGTATTAGAATAGGTAGTAATAGTAATAGTAATAGGAATAATAATAATAGAAAAGATAAAAAAATATTTAAGAAAAAACATGGGATAAAAATAATAAAAATGAAAATAAACTAAAAAGAAAAGAAAAAGGTTAAAGGTCGTGGATTGCCTTCCACCTAGCGCTTCGTTTAATGTTGGGAGCTCGACATCGTGGAACGATGCTAACCTTTTGAAAGAGTGGATATCTCTTCTAGTTTATAGCTCATGCAAAAATCCTTATTTTCTACATTGTGGTAGTGCTTAAGTCGCTGCCCATTTACAACAAATGGTTCGTTGGTTTTACCTCTTAATTCCACAACTCCACTTTGGAAAACTCTCGTGACCTGAAAAGGGCCTGACCATCTAGAACGAATTTTTCCTGGAAATAATTTGAGTCTAGAATCAAAGAGAAGGACTATGTCACCCTCCTTGAATTCTCGCCATATAATCCATTTGTCATGCTACTGTTTGGCTCTCTCCTTATAAATACGGGAATTCTCGTAGGCGTCTAGTCTAAGTTCTTCTAGTTCATGGATATCCAAAATTTGTTTCTCGCCTGCAGCTGTGTAATTCATGTTAAGGGACTTAATGGTCCAATAAGCTTTATGCTCGAGTTCGGCAGGCAAGTGACATGATTTACCATAAACCAGCTTGAATGGCGTTGTTCCTATCAGGGTTTTGTAAGTTGTCCTATAAGCCCACAGAGCTTCATGAAGTTTTGCAGACCAATCTTTCCTAGAGGTTGCAACGGTTTTCTCCAAAAATTGTTTTATTTCTCTATTGGAAACTTCAACTTACCCACTTGTTTGAGGGTGATATGGCGTTGCTACACGGTGTCAGGCTCCATATTTCAGCAACAATCTTTAGAAGATTTTGGAAATGAAGTGAGATCCACCGTTGCTAATCACGAGTCCTGGCACACCGAATCTATGGAAGATTTGATTCTTGAAAAGTTTAATCACTACTCGTGCATCGTTAGTGGGAGAGGCTATTGCCTCGATCCATTTTGATACGTAATCAACAACAACGAGTATGTATTTATTACCAAAAGAAGATGGGAAAAGACCCATGAAATCTATACCCCAAACATCAAAGAATTCTAATTCTAAGATAACTTTTAGTGGTATCTTATCGCGTCTAGAGATGTTGTCGGTGCGTTGGCACCAATCGTAATTTTTAATCGCGATGTGGACATCTTTCCATAGATTAGGTCAAAAAAAGCCAGATTGTAAGATCTTCGCACAAGTCTTCGAGGTGCTTGCATGCCCTCCATAGGATGTAGAGTGGCAGTGGGATACGATATCATTTACCTCCGATTCAGGTACACATCGACGGAAAATACCATCGGCGCCTCTCTTGAAAAATAATGGTTCATCCCAATAAGAATGTTTAAGATCATGTAGAAATTTCTTCTTTTGTTGGTATGTTAGGTCTGGTGGAAGCAGTTTAGCGGCTAAGTAGTTGACAAAGTCAATATACCATGGCAGTGTGGTCTTGGTGCAAATATATCCCACAACTTCATTAGTTCCTGTGTCATTATATATTAAAAAGCTTTCGATTATTTCGCTTTCGATTGTTTCGCTTTCTATTTCTAATTGAGCTGCAAGTCAATCGTAGGGGAAATCGTCATTGATGGGCACTTGTTCGGGTTTTAGATCCTCAATTCTAGAAAGATGATATGTTACTACGTTCTCGATGCCTTTCTTATCTTCGATTTCTAGATCGAATTCTTGTAAGGGTAGGATCCATCTTAAAAGTATCGGTTTAGCATCCTTCTTACTTAACAGGTACCTAATTGCGGCGTGGTCGGTATAGATAATTATTTTTGCTCCTACTAAGTAGGAATAGAATTTATCTTTGCTAGGAGTGCTTTTCTGTGGTGGTGTAGTTCATCTACGTGTCGTCCAAGGTTCTACTTGCATAATAAATATCATGAAGCTTTTTATCTTCTCTTTGTCCTAAGACTGCACCAACAGCGTAATCACTAGCGTCACACATTATCTCGAGTGGCTTACTCCAATCAGGTGGTTTCATAATGGGTGCAGTAATAAGAGCATTTTTTAGATGTTCGAATGCTTTTAATAAATTTTCATCGAATATGAATTCAACGTCTTTCATTAATAAGACTGTTAGTGGTTTTGTTATATTAAAGAAATCCTTAATGAATCGTCTGTAGAAACCGGCGTGTCCTAAGAAACTGTGAATTTCTCTAATGGTTTTTGGAGGTTAAAGATGTTCTATAATTTTGATTTTTGCTTTATCCACCTCAATCCCTCGATTGGATATGACATGCCTAAGTACAATTCCTTGTCAGACCATGAAATGACATTTTTCCCAATTTAATACGAGATTGACCTTAACGCATCTCTCAAGTACCATTTCTAGGTTCAAAAGACATCCTTCAAAGCTTTTCCCACAAATAGAGAAGTCATCCATAAATACTTCCATCATGTCATTTTTAAAATTAGCAAAGATCGCCATCATGCATCTCTGAAAGGTTGTAGGGGCATTACACAATCCAAATGGCATTCGTTGATAGGCAAATGTACCATAAGGGCATGTGAAAGTAGTCTTTTCTTGGTCATCTGGATGGATAGGAATTTGAAAAAAATCTGAGTATCCATCTAAATAGCAGAAGTGAGAATGTTTATCTAGTCGTTCAAGCATTTGATCAATGAAAGGTAATGGAAAATGATCTTTACGAGTGGCTTTATTTAGTTTTCTATAGTTTATTGAGTTCTTTTTGCAACGAATTCTCCCTTCTCATTACTAACAACGGTAACACCATCCTTCTTTGGAATGATATGTATTGGGATGACCCAGTTACTGTCGGATATCGAGTATATGATTCCTGCTTCTAATAGCTTTTGTACCTCCTTTTTGGCTACATCACTCAAGATGGGATTTACTCTTCTCTGATGCTCTCTAGAGGTCTTACAGCCCTCCTCTAGAATAATGCGATGAATACATATAGAGGGGCTTATTCCCTTTAGGTTGAAGATGTTACAGCCTAGAGTTGTTGGATATTTTCTTAAGACATGGAGTAATTTTTCGATTTCTATCTGTCCTAAGTCAGCGTTGACTATAACTGGTGTTTCAAGCTCAGTATCTAGGAGTTCATACCTTAATCTTTGGGTAGTGTTTTAGGTTCTAATGAAGGTTTCTCGGGGCATGGTATTGGATTTGGGGTTAGTGCTAGACATTCTCTCACACTGTCATTTACGTATGGCTCTGAAGGTGAGAAAAACAAGAAAGGGGGGTTTGAATTATTTTGGAAAATAAACGCTTTTACAAAATAAGAACACACAAAATTTTATACTGGTTCGCTTATAACACAAAGCTACTCCAGTCCACCCGACCAAGGTGATTTCGCCTTCAAAAAGGACTTAATCCACTAATCTTGAAAGATTAATACAACCAAACGTCTAAGAGAGTGATCTCTTAGTCCTCCCAAGTATACAGACTACGCAGAGTCACTTGAGAAACAAAAGCAATTTAATAATAAGACAATTGTAATCAAGAGTGCTTCTACAGATAAGCAAATATTACAGCAGAAAAAGCAAGTGAGTGTTTTCACGTAAGAGCAGCAGCTCGTGAAAAACTAAGAGAGAGAGTATTGATTTTTCTGTGCGTTGTTGTGTATCTCTCACTGAAGTATGCTGTCCTTTATATAGTGGTGAAAGGACCGTTGGAGTGATGACAGAATATTGGTCTTTGATGAGTACTCAATGCCATTACTTCTGTGTTTCTTCCCATAACTAATTTGTCTCATTGAATAACTTCTTTCCAAATATACTTTCTTTCCATTTGAAGTTGTTGTTTCCGTTACTCTTTCTGGATTCGGGGAACCTTCATCAGAGTCTTCGTTATCTCTGTCAATCGGAGATTGCGTTGAAGTTACATCATAGCTTCTAAGAATCCTGGTCTTTTAGATCATCATAGTTGATTCCAGTGGAAGTTTAGAGCTTCTGGTATTCTGCTGTCCTGTTTTGCTCAGAGTCAGAACTTCTAGAGCGCACTTCTTCTTCAGATACTTCTGATCTTCTAGTTCTTTGTATCTGATTAGAGTTTGTATCTGATAAAGAGATCAGATTCTCTTGTTCTTGTTCAGAGTCCTGCACACTTAGAGAAATTTCGTTAGGGTGCCATTTTTGGTTTCATCCTTTGTTATCATCAAAATCCTGGAATCTATTGTAGAACTAATTTTGTTCTTACAATCTCCCCCTTTTTGATGATGACAAAACAATCTTAATTTAGAGATGAAACATTCAGAGATAAGAAATTATTATATCAGATCGAAGTGAGCTCCCCCTGAGATAAGCCTGGGAGTTTAGAAGTTCTCACCGGAGCTTCCATGATATGATGTTTCTAGGTACTCTTCTGCAAAAAAAAGGATTAGATAGATTTTATTGAATAAAATGTTTGCAGAGTACTGAAGGATTTAAATATGTTTTCATCAGAGCTCTTTTTATTTCTCCCCCTTTTTGTCAGAATCAAAAAGACTTAGCAAAGTAAAGGAAAGAAAAAATTATATATATTCAGATATTAAGCACAAACAGCAGAAAGCGAAATCAAGTAGACACGGATAGCAACAAGCAAATCAGCAAAGGAAAACAGATTACAGCTCATTAATGATGTCTAATCCCAACGACCAGTACACTGCTCGAGGGGATCTCAAGAGACTATTCCTTTATTACTGCTAGACAGTTGTCTAGAAGTTACAAGGTCAGACACAAGGTACTCCACGTGTTTGCTTTATTTGATCTTCAGGAATACCAAAGGATTGGTTCCTGGAGATTTCTAACTCAGATAACTTCTAACTAGGTAGGAGTATCAGAGTCAGAGGCAGAATCCATTGTGTTTACATCAGAGTCTCATTTTACAACCTCAGAGGCACATTTTATTCAGGGCAGTTTTGAATGTTCAGATTCTTTAAGATAAAGAGGAATCTATCTTCAGCTAAGGGTTTAGTAAAGATATCAGCCCATTGATGGTCTGTATCAATGAATTTCAATGTTACTACCCCTTTCTGAACATAGTCTCTGATAAAATGATGTTTTATTTCTATGTGCTTAGCTCTGGAGTGTAAAATGGGATTCTTGCTTAAACAAATGGCAGCAGTATTATCACAGAAGATAGGGATGTTACTCTCAAAGATTTGCAGATCCTCTAGCTGATTCTTCATCCAGAGCATCTGAGTAGTGCACAGTGATGTTGAGATGTATTCCGCTTCTGCAGTGGACAGGGCTATGGTTGATTGTCTCTTGCTGGCCCAGGATATCAGATTGTTTCCCAAGAGCTGACAATTTCCAGATGTACTTTTTCGTTCTATTCTGTCTCCTGCGTAATCTGCATCACAAAAACCAGATAGCCTATACTCTGATGTTTTCTCATACATCAGGCCCAGGTTATGAGTTCCTTTCAGATATTTGAGAATTCTCTTAACTGCTGTTAAGTGAGTTTCTCTAGGATCTGATTGGAATCTGGCACATAGACAAACACTAAAAAGAATATCAGGGCGAGTAGCAGTCAGATAGAGAAGGGAGCCTATCATACCACTATAGAGCTTCTGACGAACCTTTTTGCTGACTTCTTCTTTCTCAAGAATGCATGTTGGATGCATGGGTGTCTTTGCAGAATTGCATTCAGTTATATCAAATTTCTTCAGAATGTCTTTTATGTATTTACTTTGATGAACGTACGTGACCTCTGAAGTTTGATTGATTTGAATTCCTAGAAAGAACTTTAGTTCTTGCATTAAGCTCATTTCAAATTCTGCCTGCATTAGCTCAGAGAATTCTTGACATACAGAGGCGTTAGCTGAACCAAAAATGATATCATCAACGTATATCTGGCATATCATGAGATCATTATTAAGGTTTTTACAGAAGAGTGTGGAGTCAACTTTCCCTTTGATAAAATCATGTTGCAGAAGAAAATTACTTAATCATTCATACCAAGCTCTGGGAGCTTGTTTAAGTCCATATAAAGATTTCTTAAGTTTAAAAACATGTTCTGGATAATTTGGATTTTCAAAACCTGGAGGTTGGTTGACATACACTTCTTCTGATATATAACCATTAAGGAATGCGCTCTTGACATCCATTTGATACAATTTGATAGAGTGATTTATAGCGAAAGATACAAGTAGGCGAATAGATTCTAACCTGGCGACTGGAGCAAAGGTTTCATTGTAGTCAATACTTTCTTGTTGACTGTAACCTTGAGCCACCAGTTGAGCTTTGTTTCTAACGACTTCTCCTTTCTCATTCAGCTTGTTTCTGAACATCCATCTGGTTCCGATAACGTGAGTGCCTCTGGGCTTAGGAACAAGATCCCAGACATCGTTCTTTGTGAATTGATCTAGCTCTTCTTGCATGGCTAGAACCCAATCGCTATCCTGAAGTGCCTCATCACAGGACGTAGGCTCGATCAGAGATACTAGTCCTAGAGGAGTTTATTCGGAGGTCTTGAAGGTAGACCTAGTTCGGACAAGTTCGTCCTTATTTCCCATAATCAACTCTTCAGATATGTTGAGGCGACTTTTAGTTTTCTTTGGGATTACTGGGAGTTAGTTCCTTCTGGAGTTTGAATGGCAGTTGCTTCTGTAGCTTCAATCTTCTCGTCAGATCCTGCAAGAGTGATCTCCAAATCTGCAAATTTCTCAACTAGCTTTGACTTTTCAGGGTCAAGCTTATCATCAAATCTGACATGAATTGATTCTTCCACAATTTTGGTTTCTGTATTGTATACTCTGTAGCCTTTAGAGCGTTATGAGTATCCTAACATAATACCTTTTTGTGCTTTGGAATCAAACTTGTTAAGATGTTCCTTAGTATTTAAGATAAAACAAGAACATCCAAAAGGATGAAAATATGAAATGTTTGGTTTTCTTCCTTTACACAGTTCATAGGGAGTCTTTTCCAGAATAGGTCTTATGGAGATTCTATTCTGAATGTAACACACTGTATTTACAGCTTCAGCCCAAAAGTGCTTAGCCACATTTGTTTCGTTGATCATGGTTCTGGCCATCTCTTGGAGTGTCCTATTCTTCCTCTCTACAACTCCATTTTGTTGTGGAGTTCTAAGGCAGGAGAAATCATGGGATATTCCATTAGAGTCAAATAATTCCTCAAGAAATTTATTTTCAAATTCCCCACCATGATCACTTCTGACTCTTACAATTTTAGAGTCAAATTCTTTTTGCACTTTGGAACAGAAGCTAGTGAATACAGAGTGAGACTCACTCTTGTGCTTTAGGAATTTTACCCATGTCCAGCGACTGAAATCATCAACAATGACTAGTCCATACTTCTTTCCATTGACTGATGTTGTTTTCACAGGACCAAATAAATCAATGTGAAGAAGTTCCAGAGGCTTAGAGGTAGAAACAATATTTTTCTTTTTGAAAGATGTTTTTGAAAAATTTCCTTTTTGACATGCTTCACACAGAGCATCTGAAGAAAACTTCAGCTTAGGTAGGCCTCTGACTAACTCGAGTTTATTTAGTTGAGATAATTTTCTCATGCTAATGTGGCCCAAGCGTCTATGCCATACCCATTGCTCTTCATGAACAGACATCAGACATTTCACATTTTGTTCTTTTAAATCAGAAAGATTAATTTTATAGATATTGTTTTTCCTCTTGCCAGTGAACAGGACAGAACCATTGTTTTGATTTATGGCTTTACATGTTTTTTGATTAAAGATTACATCATAACCGTTATCACTTAATTGGCTTATGGATAACAGGTTATGCATTAATCCTTCTACATATAGGACATCAGATATAGAGGGAAGAGTACCATTACCAATAGTTCCGGAGCCTCTGATCCTTCCTTTCTGATCTCCTCCGAAACCAACGAATCCATCATCTTTAAGTTCCAGGCTTTGGAACATAGACTTTCTTCTCGTCATGTGTCGCGAGCATCCAGAGTCCAGGTACCATGACTGGTGTTTGAACTTTGCTGCATAAGATATCTGAAACATAAACAATCTTATCCTTTGGTACCCAGAGTCTTTTGGGTCCTTTGTGATTAGTTTTCCCAGAGCTTCTTAGCACTTTGGGTTTTCTGGCATTATTAAATTGTTGCTCTTGTGTGTGTGTGTGTGTAGTGATATGAAAATGGAGATTTAGGTTGGTCACTAGTAGAAGTTTTATCTTCATTAGGATCATACCCAATTCCTCTTCTATTGTTCTGACTGACTCCATAAATCATGGATGCCATTACACTCCTTCCTATCCCATTTTTCAGAAACTTTTGAAAGGCTTTTTCGTATTTATAAATTATTGTGTTTGAAGTTTGTGGAGCTTGAGATAACGCTTCTTCTAGTTTTGAGCAATTTTTCTTTGTTGCATCTCTTTCTAAAATCAAGGTTCTGTTTTCATCTTTTATTCTGAAATGGTTATCTCAAGTTTGCCACATTCTTCAAATGTTTCTTCAAGAACGCCTTTTATAGCTTTAAATTTTTGTTTTAGTTTCTGATATGAGCTGAGAGTTTCAGACAGACATGATTCTAAGTCAGATCGAGAGAGTTCAGAAAATACCTCTTCTGATTCAGATTCTTCATTTGAGGTGTTCTTGGATGTGGTAGCCATGAACGCCACATTAGCCTGTTCATCAGAGTCAGATTCTGATGAGTCAGATTCGCTATCATCCCAGGTAGCCATCAATCCCTTTTTGGTTCTGAGGGAATTTTTCTTGAAGCTCTCTTTTCTGGAACTGTCTTTCTTTAACTTGGGACATTCATTCCTGTAGTGACATGTTTCTTTACATTCATAACAAGTAACATCTTTGTTAGTTTTACCTTTTGAGGTTGATTCTGATCGATCCCCTCTGGGTCTTGGTCTCTTGAAGTTATTATTCCTCTTTTTCCAGAGTTGTTTTACTCTTCTGGTCAGGAGGGATAATTCTTCTTCATCATCAGAATCTTCCTGTTCATAGTCATTAGCATCTTCAGTTTCGGCCTGGAAGGCTTTGTTTCTGTCAGACTTGCGCCTTTCAGATCTGGACTTTAATGCTACAAACTTGTTCTTCTTCTGAGGCTCATCTTCCTCCAGTTCTATCTCATGACTTCTGAGTGAACTGACAAGCTCTTCAAGGCTGATGTTGTTCAGATCCTTTGAAAGCTTTAAGGCAGTGACCATGGGTCTCCACTTCTTTGGCAAGCTTCTGACTATCTTTTTGACATGGTCTGCAGTTGTGTATCCTTTGTCTAGTACTTTGAGACCTGCAATAAGAGTTTGGAATCTAGAGAACATTACCTCTACAGCTTCATCATCCTCCATTTTGAAGGCTTCATATTTCTGGATTAGAGCTAGATCCTTTGTTTCTTTGACCTTAGAGTTTCCTTCATGAGTCATCCTCAGGGAGTCGAGTATATCTTTAGCTGTTTCCCTATTGGTGATTTTTTCATACTCATCGTAAGATATTACATTGAGAAGTATCGTTCTGGCTTTGTGATGATTCTTGAAATCGCGCTTGTGATCATCTGTCATTTTACTTCTGGGAACTTCAACTCCAGCATCTGTTACAGGAGGTTTGTATCCATCTATGACAATGTCCCAGAGATCAGCGTCATAGCCTAGAAAGAAACTTTCAATTCTATCTTTCCAGTAATCGAATTTCTCTCCATCAAAGACAGGAGGCTTAGCATTGTAACTGTCTCTTTCATTTGTGTGGGCCATAGTTTTTCTCGTTCTGGATCTCTCTACACGGTTAAGTGTTTGATTAGAAAATCAATAACAGAGCCGAAGCTCTGATACCAATTGAAGGTGAGAAAAACAAGAAATGGGGGTTTGAATTGTTTTGGAAAATAAACGCTTTTACAAAATAAGAACACACAGAATTTTATATTGGTTCTCTTATAACACAAAGCTACTCCAGTCCACCCGGCCAACGTGATTTCGCCTTCAAAAAGGACTTAATCCACTAATCTTGAAAGATTAATACAACCAAACGTCTAAGAGAGTGATCACTTAGTCCTCCCAAGTATACAGACTACGCAGAGTCACTTGAGAAACAAAAGCAATTTAACAATAAGAGAATTGTAATCAAGAGTGCTTCTACATATAAGCAAATATTACAGCGGAAAAAGCAAGTGAGTGTTTTCACGTAAGAGCAGCAGCTCGTGAAAAACTAAGAGAGAGAGTGATGATTTTTCTGTGCGTTGTTGTGTATCTCTCACTGAAGTATGTTGTCCTTTATATAGTGGTGAAAGGACCGTTGGAGTGATGACAGAATATTGGTCTTTGATGAGTATTCAATGCCATTACTTATGTGTTTCTTCCCATAACTAATTTGTCTCACTGAATAACTTCTTTCCAAATATACTTTCTTTCCATTTGAAGTTGTTGTTTCCGTTACTCTTTCTGGATTCCGGGAACCTTCATCAGAGTCTTCGTTATCTCTGTCAATCGGAGATTGCGTTGAAGTTACATCAGAGCTTATAAGAATCCTGGTCTTTTAGATCATCAGAGTTGATTCCAGTGGAAGTTTAGAGCTTCTGGTATTCTGCTGTCCTGTTTTGCTCAGAGTCAGAACTTCTAGAGCGCACTTCTTCTTCAGATACTTCTGATCTTCTAGTTCTTTGTATCTGATTAGAGTTTGTATCTGATAAAGAGATCAGATTCTCTTGTTCTTGTTCAGAGTCCTGCACACTTAGAGAAATTTCGTTAGGGTGCCATTTTTGGTTTCATCCTTTGTTATCATCAAAATCCTGGAATCTATTGTAGAACTAATTTTGTTCTTACAGGCTCATGCCAATTATCATCTTCGAATATATGAGGTGTTGGAATCTTTAGTACTTCAGTATACTTAAATGGTTCTTTCTTCATTTCTTTCAAACATTTTTCTATGACGTCTACGAAACAACATGAGTCATCTGTAGCTGGTGCTTGTAGGAATTTAGCTAAGAGAAATTCAAATTTTTCTTCTTCGACTTAGAATGTTAGCCTTCCTTTCTTCACATCTATGATGGCTCCGGTTGTGGCTAAAAGGGTCTTCCTAAAATAATAGGGATGTGGGAATCCTCCTTTATATCGATTATCACAAAATCGATAGGAATATAGAATTATCCTATACGAACGGGAACGTTCTCTAGCATACCTACGAGAAATTTAACGGAACGGTCAGCTAGTTGTAGAGACATCTTTGTTGGTCTTAATTCTCCCAAATTGAGTTTTTCGCATGTGAATAAGGGCATTAAAATAACACTGGCTCCTAAATTGCATAGAGCTTTGTCTATGATAAACTTTCCGATTACACATGGTATGGAAAAACTACCAGGGTCTTTCAGTTTATGAGGCATTTTGTTTTGAATGATAGCGCTGCATTCTGCAGTAAGCATAACGGTTTCATCATCCTTAAGCTTTTTCTTGTTTGATAGAATCTCTTTAAGGAATTTAGCATATGAAGGCATTTGAGTAATGACTTCTGTGAACAGTATGGTTATGTTAAGCTGCTTCAGAAGTTCCACGAATTTCTTGAATTGTCCTTCATTTTTGGATTTAACAAGTCCTTGGGGATAAGGTACAGGTGGCTTGTATGGTGGCGGAGGCACATAAGGTGGTTCTTTATCTTTTGCCTCTCCGCTTTCGTCTTTATTTCCATCATTGGTTGGTTCGTTTAATTTTTCAGATCATTTACCTGAATTTTGATACATGGCTGGATTTTGAATTCTTTGGTCAGCTGGTTCATCTAGTTCTGTCCCACTCTGAAGTGTGATAGTGTTAGCGTGGCCTTTTGGGTTTGGTTGAGGTTGACCAGGAAATGCTCCAGCTGGGGCTGCTATTGCGGCTTATTATTGAGCTATTTGGGAGATCTGGGTTTCTAACATTTTGTTATGGGTAGCCATAACATCAAACTTATTTGACAATTGTTTCATTAGTTCACTCGTATGAGCGCTTTGATTTGTAAATTCTTTATTTTGTCGAGCTTGGATGTTTATAAAGTTTTCCATCACGATCTCCAGATTTGACTTTCTAGGTGCTCGTGGAGTAACAGGGGCTTCTTTTGGATAGCCAGGTGGAATAACAAGTGTTGGGTTTGGTGGAAACAAAGCATTATTACTTTTATAGGAAAAGTTCGGATGGTTCCTCCAACCAGGATTGTAAGTGTTTGAATATGGGTTTCTTTTGGCATAGTTTACTTGGTCGGTGTGAACACTAGCCAATAACTGACAATCAACATTAGTGTGCCCAGGGGTTCCACATAATTCATAGTTCGGTGTTATAGCAGCTACGGTAGTTGCGTGTGTTATGACCAAGCTTTTAATCTTTTGAGTATGCGCATCCACTTTAATTGACTTCATACATTCCTCTTTTCGGAGTTAATTTCTCTACAGCAACACATTCTCCTCCCTATTGGAAATGATTTTGATCCATGTTCTCTATGAGTTCATAAGCTTCGTCATAAGGTTTATCCATTAGAGCACCGCCAACACCAGCGCTTAAATTCATCTTAGTGTTATACAACAGACCATTATAGAAAGTATGGATAATCAGTCATTCTTCAAGTTCATGGTGTGGACAAAGTCACATCATGTCCTTGTATCTTTCCCAAGCATCGAAAAGAGATTCATTGTTTTTTTGTTTAAACCCATTGATTTGAGCTCTTAGCATAGCTGTTTTGCTTGGTGGAAAATATCGGGCTAAGAGGACTTTCTTCAACTCGTCCCATGTGGTTACTGAGTTTGAAGGTAGAGACTAGAGCCAAGCTCTAGCTCTATCTCTTAAGGAAAAAGGGTAAAGACGCAGTCTAATCGCTTCTTGACTGTCACTATTTGCTTTCACTATGTCTGCGTGCTGCACAAACACTGACAAATGTAAGTTAGGGTCGTCTGTAGGACTACCTGAAAATTGGTTTTGTTGAACGATTGATAATAGCGAAGGTTTTAACTCGAAATTGTTCCGATTGATGGCGGGAGCAGCAATGTTGTTATGTGGTTCTGCTTGCGATGGAACATCATAATACTTCAACAAACGGTTTTGTGGGCTTTCGGCCATAGTTGGTTCTGGTTCTGAAATTGGGATATTAGGATCTAGAAGGTCGTATTTAATATGAAATTTGTTGATTCGGAGTTTTAGATTAAGATAACACTCGATGTCGTAAATTGGTTGCTCTAACTCCTTTCTCTGAGAGCGAGTGTCTGGCATACAATCGACAAAGAAAAAGAAAGAAAATTTTGTTGCCTTAGTCTATACTGCGCAACAAAGGAATCATAATATTGACTAAATTAGTCCCCGACAACGGCGCCAAAAACTTGATCGTGGCGGACGTGTCTGTCGGATTATGAGTGCAAGTGCATAACCTATCGTGTAGTTTTAAAAGATTATCGAACCCACAAAGACTAATGGTCAAGCTAATGTTATCTATTATGCTAAGACTAAAGATTATAAGGGTAGGAATGGAAATGAGAATACTAATTTCTAACGGTTTAAAACTTATGATAGAAAATGAGTCTGGAATATGGATTCCCCGTACCTAAGGTATTAGGTAGAATTGGGTACTAAATATGATTCTATTGCGTTATGTAGAAAATATCGACTTAAAGGTCCCGTCTCACACTCTTGCGCTATTGACAAAGATCACACCTCCTAACCACAGGATTTTTCTATCGCTCGCTCGTTCTAATTAAAAGGCGTATTTTGAAAGTAAATGAGATCCTAAACGATACCTAAAACGCTCTCGTTGTTTTTAGGATCAATGCCTAGTTTCCACTATCTGGTTCCTTCCTCACACTCTCGCGCCATCGGATTGAACCTTAACTTGTCTCACACTCTCGTGCCAAAACTGTAAAACATACAATTGGAAACTAAAGCCATAACCAAGTTAAATCATATATTCACACCTATTATTTCTACCGAGTCCCGTCGGTAATGAAGATCCTCATACGCCAGACTCATAATAAATTAGCAAGACATGATATTATTTGGAAACAGAATAATTAAAACATTGGCATACAAGTAATTAAAAGAGTAAAACATACAAATATCAAATGCGGTAAAAAGAACCTGAAATTGCATAAAATAAAACTGGTATTAACTTGAACTTGAAAATAACGGCAAGCTTGTTCTTGATCCAAGAGTACAATGAATATGAAAACAAAATAAAAATAGAACAGGTGTGACAATCCCTCGATGTGAGTTATTTCCACTTTTACAGGTGATTTATGCTTAATTCTAAAACTCGATTCGGCAGAGCTTCCGCACAACTTGGATATCTTAAAAAGTCTCCCACAATCCTATTTATAGAGATTTTGAGACCTGATAACTCCCTTGGATTGTGCATGGAGAGTGGAGGGAAAATAGAGGATAAAAAATAGTCCATAATTATCCACTAGCACAGTTCTGTTACTGCGTGATAATGGTGAATGCCATTAGGGGAATGGCAAATGCCATTCCTTCCATGTTTTAAATGATGTGGCAGCAAAGTGAATGGCGAGCGCCATCTGGAAAAATGCATAAAATTGACTCTTTCACTCCTTTTAGCTCCTATTTCGTTCCTTTTCCGCGATGCTTCCAAAACTTCAATGAAATTAGATAACAACTGCAAAACAAATAAAATGGAAGTAAAAGACGATAAAATGCATAAAAACATAAACGGATATCATGTGAAATGAGCCTAAAAACACGATACGATTTCTCGTTATCAGATAGCATACTTGCAGTAGAGGGTATTGACGATGTATCAATCAAGAGGAAGAATGATGAGCATTCCTTGATTAAAGATGTGTTATATATTCCAAGAATCGAATATAATCTTTTAAATATTGGCCAATTGATTGAAAGGAATTACAAAATTCACATGGAAAATAAAGTGTTGAAAGTTATGGATTCAAATGAGAGTTTGATCCTAAAGGCCCTTATGGCTTAAAATATAACTTTCAAAGTTGAATTGAAAGTAATTGGGCATAGATGTCTTGCAACAACTGCTAGTAGAAAAGAATGGATATGGTAGTATAGGCTTGGGCATTTGAATCTCAAGGACCTCAATGTTATGCACAAAAATAACATTCTAACGGGACTACCATCGATCGATATGCCAAATGAAGTATGTGAATTATGTATGCAGGCTAAGCAACACCGAGGCAAATTTAGCAAAGATGCGGAATGCAGAACCAAGTGTCATCTTGAGGTGGTGTATTTGGACGTTTATGGACTGATGCAAGTTGACTCAATTGGAGGGAGTATACACTTTTTCACTTTCATTGAAGATTTTAGTAGAAAGTTATTGACTTACTTGATTTAAAGAAAAGATGAGGTGCTAGAAGTATTCAAAAAGCTCAAATCCATCGTGGAAAGACAAAGAGATCACAAAATCAAAACTAAAAAAATAGACGGTGGATGTGAATATGTCTAAAATGATTTTGGAAAATTTTGTGATCAAGATGACATTGTATATGAGGTAGTGCCACCTTATACGCGTCAACAAAATGGAGTCGCTGAGAGAAAGAATCGATCAATTATGAACATGGTGAGAAACATGTTGAAAGGGGAGAACTTGCCAAAAGAATTATGGGAGAACTAGTGTCCACAACTGCCTATTTGTTGAATAGGTGTCCAACAAAGAAGCTGAAAAATATTACACCAGAAGAATCTTGGTCTGAATTCTAGCCAAACTTGAGTCACGTGAAATTATTTGGTTCAATAATGTATATACATGTTCCAGATCCGCTTAAAAAGAAGTTAGATGACAAGGGAGAACAAAAGATACTTTTTGGGTATCACTTTACCGGTGGATACAAAATCTATGACGTAGTCAACAAAAGAAGCGTAATCAGTAGGGACATGATTTATAATGAATTGAAGGACTGACAACGTGCAAAATTTAACATAAATGGTGCTGGAACTATTTTTACAATGTTTGAAAATGCAAAAAATACAGCCGATGAAATTCAAGTTGAAGAAAATGTGAGAAGATCAACAAGGCAAATAGGCATGTCCACAAGACTACATAATTATGAGTTGTTCTCAGATAATGAAGTCAACGATGATGGTGATCTTGTCCATTTTGCACTCATGGTTGAATCCGAACACGCGAAAACAAATAAGGCCTTGAGTGATCCAAAACGGATATGTGCTATGAAGGAGTATATGAGTATGGAAGACTTGGAGGACTTGAATTAAGATAGTCTGTTGAGAAATTAGTGTAATTCAATGTTAGAATGCCATGTTTTCATACTAATTCTCTATAATTCTGTCGGTCTCCATTATTCACCATTATTCTTATTCTTGTGATTTTATCCGACATATATAAGAGATGTTCTAATAATCTTCAAAAAGTAATCGATAAAAAATACTCTTTAAAAGTATTATCTCCAATAGAAAGATGTCTAATGTTTTTCACCAATATTTAATTTCATGATTTAATATTTAAAATGTTTACATTCTTAACATCACAAAAGAAATTCTATCATTTATCTGCAACAAAATATTATATCCTTTGATTAGGGTGATAATTTATTTTGTGAGACATATGCTAAAAATAAAAATACCGCACTAATAATTTTGAAGTATTTTTTAATTATGATAAAATGTGAGTCGCCCTAGAAAGTTAAGGCTTGAGAAAAAGATCAAGATTAATATCCGATTTAAAAAGGGAGTAAAACAAATATTTAGAAGAATATAAAAGATGTTTTGAAAAAGGAAGAAAATTCGTTAACAATGATTTTAAATAAATTTTCTCAATTTTTTGGTTTACGCTGGATTTTTTTTAAATAATCATTTTTTTCAAGAATAATACGAAAATAATCGCAATTTTAAATTATTTATCGATATAATCATTTTTTTTTAAAATGAACCAATATGCCATTTGTTATAGCACATGCTTTATTGAATTTGTACTCATGCGCCACTGCAATTGACGCACACATGTAAAATATAAGAGTATGTGCCACTGCAATTGGCGCATGGTAAAATGTAGGAGCATGCGCCACTGCAATTGGCGCATGCATGTGGCTACTCTTTAATTTCTTACATGCATGCGCCAATTGCAGTGGCATATATTCCTATATAGAGCTGTCAATTTAGGGGGTTGGGGCCTAACTTTTAAGGCCCCCAAAATATAGGGGACCCAAAATTCTAAAAATAAATGAGCCCCAAAATATATAGGCCCCCTAAACTAAATGCCCATAAAATTCAAGTAAAGCCTTAAGGCCCCCATCATTTTTTAAAGTTGACTTTTTAAAAAAACAAATTGACTTTTTTTTAAAGAAAAACTTATTTTATTTTTTTATTTTCATAAAATTCGATTTTTTTATTTTTTATCAACTTTTTTATTTTAGGAAAAATTCGATTTTGTTTCAAATAAAATTAAACTTTTTTATTTAAAAAAATCTATTTAATTTTTTGGAAAAAATCGATTTTTTTTTATCTTCAAAAAAACTTTGACTTTTTTTTTCTATTTTAGAAAAAAGTCAGTTTTTTTTTTTTGAAAAAAGTCGGGTTTTTTTTCTAAAACAAATCACCTTTTTTTTTTTGAAAAAATCGACTTTTTTTATATATAAAAAAAATTGAATTTTTTTTTTCAAAAAAAATCAAATTTTTTAGTTTCAGGAAAAATCGAGTTTTTTCTCGAAAAAAATCGATTGTTTCTTTTCAAAAAAAAATTGATATTCTTTTTCGAAAAAAAATCGATTTTTTATTTTTAAAGAAAAACCGCATTTCTCATTTTAAAAAATTAATCAATTTTTTTAACGAAAAAAGTCTATTAATTTTTTTTTCAAAAATATCAATTTTTTTTTTAAAAAACTAAAATTTTTAATACTTCCAAAAAAATCGATTATGTTTATTTTTTAAAAAAATTGATTTTTTTTATTTAAAAAATTGACTTTCTTTTATTTTTAAAAAATAAGGTTTTTTTTCGAAAAAAATCAATGTTTCTTTTTTTTCTGAAAAAAAAATTAATATTTTAAAAAAAATAGTTTTCAAAAATATTTATTATTTAAAATATATATTTTAAAAAATAAAATATATTGTTTCAAATAAATTATATTTTGAGCCCCTCATTTAAGCCCTTTAAAAAACAAAAATATAAGGGTGTTTAAAAATAAGGGGTAAAAAAGTTATTGATTTAGTAGGGGTTTAAAAAAATGGGGCGAAATAGGGACTTAATTGTTAGGGCTTTATCATTTAGAGCTTTTTTGACCCTTCTATTCCTCTATTTTACATGCATGCGCCAATTGCAGTGACGCATGTTTCTACATTTTACATGCATGCGTCACTCCAATTGACGCATGCTCTTACATTTTACATACAAACATGGTTAGTTTAATAAATAAATTAAAAATATGGTTATTTTGATATATAATTTAAAAAAATTGATTACTTTAAAAATAAATTCCCATATGACTTTTACAATATTCCTCTCTAGTTTATTATATTTTTCTTTTTGTCCTATCATCTGTTACATATTAATTCAGTTTTGTCCTTGTGTTTTGCAGTCGTTTCAAATTTCAAACCTGGTGGGTAAAGAGGGTCGTAGTCCTGTAAGCCGTGACATCATTTTCCTCATATATATATATATATATATATATATATATATATATATATATATATATATATATATATATATATATATATATATATATATTCACACCTGATTTGTCATACCATCATCCCCTATTGAGTCAAAATCAGAGGATTTTCGGATCAAAACGGGGCCCATTAACACATGCTAAAGCCGTGAACTTGTTTCAATAGTGGTAGAGGCTTAAATTAAATTACACAGTATCAAATTTGTAACTTCTGAAAGACATAATCAATATGTTTTAGATAAAGTTAATTCAATACTACTAATATGTTTTAGACAATGTTAATGGTCATTGCCTCCTTAGATTATGGTAGGGTCATTGCTAATAGTGAGAATAGTCAAACTATTACTAGTAACAACTTTTCTTTTTACTATTTTAAAAATAGTTTTAACACTTCAGCTATCATAACCATTATTTTTTATATAAAGGGTTAATATTTTTATTTATTTTTTAATTAAATATATAAAACTCATCTAAAATTCATATGTCATTATTAAGTTTACGTAGAATAGAAGATAAACTTACGATTAAGGTATATTATTCATTTTTGGATGACAAAATCAATTTTCTTAAAAATTATATTCATTGACTTAAAAGATACAACATTTATATGTATTGGATCTCTTATAAAACTCTACTATTTTCGGTGTTAAGAAACTAAAAATGTCAAAGAAAAATGATATGAAAACATGTTGATTGTCACACATTTTCTAATGTTTAATAACTTGACTTAAAGCGGATTTGAGTAATACATATCCCATAATAAAACCTCTAGTCCCCGGTCTCAGTAGTGGAGAAACTACAATCAACTTTACACATACATGTTTCTCTCTGACTCACCTGTACACCAAAATATCTATCAATTTAAATGTCGGTCTTCTCTCATGTGGGTCAGTTAAGAAATTCACATGTGTCTCTTTCTTCACAGATACTCCGCTTGTCGAAATATATTAAATATGACATTCCTTATAATGCCATGTCGGTATTTAAACTTGTAAGCTCCCTACAATGAATCGTCTATTCCCCAAATGTATCCAAATATGCCTTGCGAAAAATAGAGCAAACCTCATCAATAAGAAATAAGGGAATCATAAGGTGGTATTTCAAGATAGTACGCTATTCCACTGATGACATATAGTGGCCTAGCCAATCAATAGGAATATCAAGGAGAAATTCCTGAGCACACGCGACTCGTAAACAACCAAAAACTGTTTTCTGTCTTGTAGTAATGTCAAACTTTACATTCATGTCCTGGATATTTTTTATACTAAAAATGGCACTCACCAAAACATGTTGTGTTATAAAAGGGACATTTTCCTCACTAGTAAAACTTCTAAGGTCAAAAATTGGAACCGTAACACTAAGATCATCTAAAGCTTTATGGAAATCAGAGTCCATACCATATATCCCACCATCTCTAAATATATGATCCTATAACGCCTAAGATTGCGTCGAAGCCAAAAAAAGCGTATGAGGTGACCTCTACTTTCGAGTACAAACTCAATCCCCCAACTCTAATGGGTAAAGAAGTCACCATCCATTTAAGGTATCCGAAGAAAGGACCTCTACCAACCACAATGTCTTCAACCACCCTTCGTAACTCTTCTTCTCGACTAAAAACCTTTCATGCAACTTTATCCCCAACATCAGCCTTTCAATGTCACACGGAAACAAATACTCGTGAAGTTTACTTCCATCATACGAAGGCCAACTGATCTCAGTCTTATGAATATTTAATTCGAGACCTAATCCTGAATCTATCTCCCATATTATGTCAAGGGATTTAACTACCTCCTATGAATGCCCTATAATGGTCCTGCCATCAAGATTCCTAGAAGAAGCTTAATATTGCCTATAATATGATGAATGAGTAGGTTAACACAAAAGCAAAAAGGAACGACCCTAACGAGTCACCTTTTTTTCACTATAGTGACTGACATAATATGTCTATCTCTATAAGACCCTAATTTTGACCCTAAGATCCCTCATTGCATCATATCATTGCTCATTGCATGATGCCTCAAGGATCATTGCATCTTGGTTCCTTACCCTTGGGTTGGGACTTGTGTGAGTTGGTTTGAGATCACCAAGCATGCTTGAATTGTATATTATTTATTTTCTTATTTTGTTTACTAACCAAAAGCACAAAAATATGTCACTAACATCTTTTGTTTTAAAGCTCAAGCAATCATGAGATCCCTTGCTCCTAGGAGGCTCCTATGCTCAATAAAATGACTAGAGGAAGATGAAAGCAAGCATGACAATGGTTCCCAAAGATATCAATCATCATATATGTCTCCAAGTATTTTAATTTGCCAATTTGATCAAGATAAACCAAGGGGCTTGAGGATTGCTTCCCAAGGAAACCCTAATTCAAATGTGCATTAACTGTGCCTTGATCATGAAGCAACCTCAACCTACGATCAAATTCAATCAAGGGAATTTATTTCATTCATAATTTTATGCATATATGAGCTTATGTGAGTGTCCTCAATCATTCATTCATCAAGATTTGAAGTTTGGACTTGAGAAGTTGACCAGTCAAGTCATCTGACTATTTTGGAATCCATTGAGACCTAACTTTTAATGTGTTTGTCAAATGAAGATGACTCCAAGAAACAAAATGTTCTTAAGAACTATATGAAAAACTTTCATGTTCATCAAAAATTCATTTGAAACTTGGAAGGTCATCATCCATTTCAAAATATTATAGGTCATTTTGACTGAAATCCTAATTTTGGGTCAAATTCCCAAGGACCTAACTTCTTAATTTTTTATGATTTTGAGGTGAGACCAATTGCATCGGAAATATTAATATGTCTGAGTATAATGTTATGTTGGACAAAATTTCATAATCCTAAAATAAACACATGTGATAATACAAAACATTATAGGTCACTTTGGAAAGCCATTGAATCTTGAAAAAGTCCAACTTCAAGTGCCCCTAACTTTCTCATCAAAAATCTAAATGATGCAAACTTTAAGTCCCAATTGATCATCTTGATATGATCTATAAATTTGATGTTGAATGTTTTTTCATTTGAGGCTTGCATAATCAAAATATAAGGGATTGAAGTTGCTCAATTTTGGCAAATTTTTCAAAGACATGTTTTGTACATCAAACTTCATGACCAGTTTTCATAATTTTCCAAACTCCAAATGGATTTTTGTCCAACATATATTTTGTTCCTTATGTCAAGACCTTTCCAACCATTACTCACATGCCTATGTTTGAATTTTCCATATGGGACTTTCAAAGAGGGGAACATTTGTGACCATTTATGCATTTCACATGAAATCTTCATGCACAAGCAAACACCATTCAAATTGCACGTCCAAACTTGCTTCAAATGAGCTCATCATTCATTTCTAATTTCTTTTGGGCCTCACATGCGCCTGTACAGGCCCATGCATGGAGGACCCAAAGCTTCATGCACACGGTTTTGGCACTCCATTTGCTTGCATTCCATCTATAAATACATGCCTCACTTCATTCAAATCTCATCCTGGAATCAACCTGAAGCTCTGCAGAATTAGAAACCTAACCACACTAAAGGAATTCACATTTTTGATTTCTCTTTTCAAGTTTGAATTTCAACAAAATTAGTTGATCTTCAATACTAATTCTTTAGCCTTGCACTCATACCATACCTCAAGATCAAGCTGCAAGCAAGAATTGGAGTGGATCGTGCTCATCAAAGCTGCACTTCAAAGGTTTACATCTCAACTATTTTGATCCATATCTCACCATATATTGTGATTTGCTTGTTTTTGTTTGGTTCTCTGAAGTCCTCATGTGAGAGGCAAGCCAGTGGTGACTTTGATTTTGTGAATTGATGCATTTCAGATTGAACACCTGGATTTTCCATCTCAGATTTCTCCTTCCATAGAGATCTTGAGAGAAATCCAAGGTTACAGGGGTGATGTACATCACCCCAACTTTCATTTGGTATAAAGATCATGCAATTTGGTTGAGGTTGCAAAACCTGCAACTGGTGGCCAGTTTTTGTTGGCTCACTGAAGAAGACAGTGGTTTCCACCACCGTCCCCACGTGGAACCACTCTGGACCATTGGATGGTGATTAAGTGATCTAATCTTGGCCATGCTTTCATTTGACTTTTTTTAGTTCATGTTGTTTCGCGCTTGACTCATGTACATGATGCGCGCGCGCCTCTGATCCGTTGATGTTGTCCACGTCAATTAATGAAATGGATTGTGTGTTCCCTGATTTTCCATATTTTCCTAATTTCTGTTTTATTTTCAAAAAATTCATAACTCTTTTATTTGGAATCACAAAAATATGGGACCAATTGCAAAATTTTTCTTTTAAAATCTAGTTTCATAATCTGATTTTTAATTATTTTTGTGATTCCATTTAATATTTTTTGTGAATTATTTTGTTTTTAATAGTTTTTTAATTCATTTTAAATACTTTTTGATATTCAAAAATTCCAAAAATATTTTCTTAACACATTTGGATCATGATAAGTCTATGAAAATATTCTCATCAATTTCTTAATTGATTTGAGATTTATTTGAGATTTTAATTCATTTGTGTTATATTTTAATGCTTTTACTTAATTTTAAAATAGTTTCTGTTTTCAAAAAATGTTGAGAAAATTTGTCAAACCTTGTTTGACCATGGTAGACTTATTATGATTCAATTGGATCTATCCAAGTTGATTTGAATTGAACTTGAAGTTTGACCTGATTTTGTTCATTTTTATTTTATGTATTATTTTAATTCCAAAAAATACCAAAAATATGTTTGACCTTTCTTGACTTCTAATCTTCATTTCACTTCTGTTTACCATTGGTTGATGTTGATTCCATTCACATTTGACCATTATATTTTGATTATGACATTTGAATTCTCATTTTCTATTCATTTCATTTCATCTTCATCTTCTTCTTTTTATTTTGGCCAATGAGTTAATGATTTGTGGTTAGCCTTGACATATGAGAGACTTAACCTTCTTTGATCCAAATCAAATTCAACTTGATCAAAGATCAAGTGAATTGCTTTGTGTCCAAGATAGGTTGCTTCTTGGTCAAGAAAAAAACCTAAAATCCATACAATGCCTTTCTTTCTTTTCTTTTGGCATGGCAAGTTGTAGGAGCTTGGCTTACTAGTCATGATCTCTAACTTGTGTTTGTTTGCCTATAGTTTTATTGACCGGCCTCAGATAGGTGTGACTACTACATTAGTCCACTTACTATTGCTTAACATAACGCTAAATTGCCTTATGGCACACTAACACTAACTACTAATTACTAACTTTTAATTCAAGCATTTAATTCTTGCAATTTACTTTAATGCAATTTAAATTCTTGCTCATTTATTCATATTGTCTTTTCCATTTGCTAATTTGAGCTCATATTTATGTTTATGCCATTTTCCTTTTGCTCATTTGAGCTTATTATTGTATATAAATATATTATTGCTTTGTTTTTTTGTGTTTGTGATTGTTTGTGTGAACCCAATGCAAAAAAGAGAAAGGACTTAGAATTAGGACCTTACCTATGCTTAATGGAGTTCAAGAGCTACTAGGCCTCATGCCTTTAGAATGCTAAACTTGTTGAAAAGCAACTAGGCCTCATGCCTTTAGAGTGCTAAATTTTGAAAGATGACTTGAAAGGACCTTTAATCTAAACTCATTCTTTGTCCATTCCTCTTATTGCATTGTGAACTTTTTGATTGTTTGTTCTTGTGTGATAGGGATTCCAAACTTGATATAGTAAGAAGGACCATTGTCATGAGTAGCCAAGGTAAGAGAAAGACAAGCCAATGGAGATCCTAGGAGCTTGAATGTTTAATTGTTTTGATTGCTTGTTGCTTGCTAAGTCCAAAAGAAAGGAGCATCTTGAATCATCTTTATGATCTCAAGAAAGGAACTCCAAGGGTTTTATCTATTCTCTCATCTTTGCATGTTTAGGACTAGCCCTTCTCTTCTTCTCTCCACTCTAACCCAAGCCAAACTCATTTTTGTGCAAACATTGACATTGTTTTCAAATTAGAAACCTAGGCCATATGCCTTTGATTTTTCAAACTCTTTTCATTAATACTTATTTTGAATTGAATCTTAAGTCAACTTTGACTCCATTTTGCAAATACTTCTAACTTGTAAATACAACTTACTTCAAGTTATATTTGTGGTTTCAATGACCACCTTTGCTAAAACTTTTTTTCATAAACATTAGCCATAGGTTTGAGTTATCATAGTGGTTGATGTAAACCTCACCTTATCCTTAGTGATTGGACTATAAGTCTTCCATACTTATTATAGGGTGGATCCCTCACTAGTATGTTGAAGCTCTGCTCACATGGTGGATTGTTGGTTTAGGTTGAGTTTTCTCCCTTTGATAACAAAAGACCTTAAGGCTTTTGTCCAAATCAATTCATCAATTTATTTTGAGATTCTTACCCCGAACTACGAGGTTTTGATCCTACCTTTGCGATGGTACGTAGGCAATGGGTTTATCCATTCAAACAACAAATTGTAAATAATATGTATATTCTTTTCTCATCTCTCCAATCATGTTTGCACAAATATTTTCACAAATACCAACCTACAATACACTTTGCAAAAAAGGCTCCCTTAGAGTACTAAGGATGTTTTGGGTGCTTAAAACCTTCCCATTGCATAACCAACCCCCTTACCCGGATCTCTGACAATTTTATTAGTTTTTGATTTGATAAAACTTCTCGGTTTTTGTTCGCTTTCTAACCTTTCCTTTGGATAAATAGAAGTGCAGTGGCGACTCGAATTGTATGATTTACTTGTGATTTAGTCAATAAATCTAGAGGTAACGAATACCCCGCTACAGAAAAGTGGCGTCTCTGCTAGGGAGAAGATGACTCCTTCCTAGTGGGTTTAGCCTACTTTTTTCCTTTTGTTGTATTGTATGTTTATATTTACTTGTGACATATTTTTGTGCAAATTTGGGATGACTGTATTGTTTATAATGTATGAATTGCTTGATATATTCAATTGCGTGTGTGCTTGGTGGTCTCTTGTGAGATGAGTTCTATACCCGAACTCGAGTGCACTTATGATAGGAGAATGGCATAGTCTTGTTGACTTGTGTGGAGTTATTCCTTAACAAGTCAACTTGCAAGCCCATTCACTTGGTGGAGGTCTTGTTGGGATCAAAAATGTCACACGAGTAGTCGTGGTTAGGCATTACTCTTTCCAATAATACCTTAGAAGCCAAGGACCTTAGATTACCTAGCCCATCTTGGCCTATTTTAGGACTTAGTGCGAATATCGTTCAAGTGTAAGATTTGATACGATTGTTACGCGATACTACACTCATAAGAGTCTCTCTTGAGAATATTTTTGGAATACGAGTAGTCGTTTTATCCGATAATATCCGAAAGATGAGATGATGACTATGGGAACCTTTTTAGAACATGATTGTCAAGTTTAACCATAGTACACTCCCTTTGGGTGGTTCTTAACCGAGACTCCATGCTCGTGACTTACAACAAACCCTTGATTCGCGGTTGATCCGTTCTCGTATATCCTCAATATCAATGAAACTTGGGTGTTGATAAAGTGTAAACCATAATCCACCAAAATGGATGATTGATATTGAGGATGACTTGATCCATCCCGTGACCTTTGTTTGGTGTGACTTGCTTGATCCTTGAGTGTGATTGTTACATCCATGCATTCATGCATTCATTTGCATCCATATCATCAATGAGAAAATTTTCAAGGAACTTAAGAGGTCTATTTGCAAATTTTCAAACATGGATAAGCAAAGAGGGAATACGAAGAAGTACAACTTCATACAACCCGACTTGAAAGAGTTAAGGAGTTTGACATCCTATGTATTAGATCCCTTGGAGTTCAAAGCTCGCCATGGGAAGCTTCTTTCTATTCTTGCTACTCAAGTGGATGAAGGTCTGATGAGTGTGTTGGTGCAGTTCTATGATCCTCTGTACCGTTGCTTCACTTTTCCAGATTTCTAACTTTTGCCTACGCTTGAGGAATATGCCTATCTTGTGGGTATACCTATCTTAGATCAGTTGTCATTCAGTCGCTTGGAGATAGTTCCTTCTTCCCAAGAGATTGCTGACCTGTTGCACATAGATGTATCTGATATTGGTGCTCATATGACTACCAAAGGTGGAATTCAAGGTCTCCCATCTGATTTTCTCATCACCCAAGCTACCTTGTTTGGGAAGGCCATGAGTGAGGATGCTTTTGAAGCCATATTTGTACTTCTCATCTGTGGGCTAGTGTTATTCCCCAACATCGACAATTTTGTGGATGTGAACGCTATTAGGATTTTCTCTACTCTTAATCTCGTTCCTACTCTGTTGGGTGACACTTATTTCATTTTGCATATGAGGAATGCAAAGGGTGGTGGTACCATTGTGTGCTATTTGCCTCTGCTGTACAAGTGGTTTATTTCGCACTTGCCTAAGACGCTTGCCTTCAAGGAGAACAAGGGATGTCTATGGTGGTCCATGAGACTTATGTCTCTCACTAATGATGATATCTTTTGGTATAACCGTGTGTATGATGGTGTGCAGATTATCGACTCTTGTGGTGAATTCTCCAATGTGCCTCTTCTTGGTACATGTGGTGGGATTAACTACAACCCTATTTTGGCTCGCCGTCAGCTTGGGTTCCCCTTAAAGGATAAACCTAACAATATTCTGTTAGAAGGGGTGTTCTTTCAAGAGGGTAAAGATCCCCAGAGCTTGAAGGGCAGAATGGTCCGCGCTTGGCGCAAGATTCATAGGAAGGGAAGGAAAGAGCTTGGTCCGAAGAATTGTATTGCTTTGGAACCCTACACCTCTTGGGTGAGGAGGAGAGCTTCTGAGTACCGCATGCCATATGACTATCCGAGACCTACACCTATGGTTGTGGTTGGGCCTTCAACCCTCCCTAACCAAGGAGAAAAGGAGTTGAGAGATGAAGACCGTTCGCGTGCTTGGGTCCGTGAGCGAGAAGAGCTACTTCAGCAACTCAGAGATAAAGATGTTGTGATAGAGTTTCTGGAGCATCAGATTATTGATGAGCCTGATGATGTGATTACTTCTCTTCTTCCTCAGTCATCCAGGTTTTGGAAGAGGAAGTACGACCGACTCGCCAAGGAGAAGACAGATATGAAGGCAGCCTATGAGAGAGAGGTGAAGAGGCTTCGTGCAGATTATCTTTCAGTCTCGAGAGCTTTGGAAGATTATTTCTAGGGTTCCATAGGATGTTCATTTTCCTTCTCTCTTGTATTGTATTTTGGTTACCAAGACTATACTTCTTTGGTATAATTTTTTTTTCCAAATATTATTGATATGAATATTACATTATATGTCTAAAAAATCAATATTTCCAAAATCTTTGCAAATAGATCTCTATAAAATTCCTCAAATAAAAATAAAATCATATGCACAAGCATTGCATGCATCATGTGCATAAGCAGGTTTTGTTCAGGGTTTCTTGATCATTGGTCTAACTCTGTGTTCTTCATTTATTTTGAAGACAAGCTGACGCACCGGTATAACACCAGGGCAAATCTTCCAAAGCTGATGGATCATCTTGAACAAGAGAACCGTGAATTGAAGGAGGAAGTAGCTAGGTTGACTGCCATGATAGAGTCAGTGATGGCTGCTCAGAGCCAGTCTTCTCCAACACCAGCAACTCCTCCCCAGAGGACGTTCATCTCAGGGATCGCTTCCTCAACTATGCCTGCCGCCACTGCTTACTTTGCGCCTAATATGCCAGTTGGGTTTCCCTGGGGGATGCCCGCAAATTTTGTGCCTAAGGGTCTCGCTCCGACCTTTGCTTCTCTGCCGGCATCTAGCCCGGTCCTTGCTGTGCCACCTCCCGTTATGCATACGTTACCGAGAGTCGAAGACACCATTTATCATTTTGAGCCATCTGAGGGCCCAGATGTTTATAAGAAAATGGACGCCATAAACGACCAATTCCTTGAGCTACGTAAGGAACTGAAGACTCTAAGAGGGAAAGACCTCTTCGGTAAATCTGCTGCTGAGTTGTGCCTTGTGCCTAACGTCAAGATCCTTATCAAGTTCAAAGTGCCTGACTTTGAGAAGTACAAGGTAAACACTTTCCCACTCAGCCATCTTGTGATGTACGCACGCAAGATGTCGACTCAGACCGAGAATGATCAACTCCTTATCCACTATTTCCAGGACAGCCTGTCCGGTGCCGTACTCAGATGGTACATGGGTCTGGATAGTGTGAACATCCGCTCCTTCAATGACCTTGGCGAAGCTTTCGTCAAGCAATACAAATACAATGTTGATATGGCCCCTGATAGGGACCAACTGAGGGCTATGTCCCAGAAAGAGAAGGAGACGTTTAAGGAGTACGCCCAGAGGTGGCGTGAATTGGCCGCACAGATTGTGCCACCACTCGAAGAGAAAGAAATGAAGAAGATCTTTTTAAATACTTTAAGCTCTTTCTACTATGAGAGGAAGATAGCTAGTGCTCCCTCGGACTTCACCAAAATGGTGAACATGGCAATGAGGCTAGAGGAAGGAGTCCGTGAAGGACGTCTGACCAGGGATGAAGGCTCTTCTGCAAAGCGTTATGGGGGCTTTGCAAAGAAGAAAGAGGGAGAGGCACATGCTGTGTCTTCCCATATTAAACGAAGACCCTATGTGAAGAGGAAGACTGTTCGCCCTGCCAGTAACCAGCACCAGGTGGCTCATATAGCACCTGCCTTCAGGGAAGCTCAACATTATAAACATCAACCACAACATCATCAATATCAACAACAACAACATCGTCCACAACAGTAGGCATACCAGCCTCGAAACAACAACAATACCAGCACCAGCTACGATAGGAAGTGGGTCACTTTTGATCCAATTCCAATGACTTATGATGAACTCTATCCGTCTCTGATAGATAGAAAGTTGATTACTCCACGTGACCCACCTGCTGTACCGACCAACCCTCAGTGGTGGTACAAGCCTGAGCTACATTGTGTATATCATTCAGGTGCTCCCATACATGATGTGGAGAACTGCTATCCCTTGAAGACCAAAGTTCAAGACCTTGTTAGAAGTGGGATTTTGTTTTTCGAGGACGTAGGTCCTAATGTAAAGAAGAACCCATTGCCCGAGCATGGGAAAGCTGCTGTGAACATGGTCTAGGGTTTTCCTGGTGTAAGACCCTAATTTTGACCCTAAGATCCCTCATGGCATCATATCATTGCACATTGCATTTGTCTCAAGGATCATAGCATCTTGGCTCCTTAACCCTTGGGTTGGGACTTGTGTGAGTTGGTTTGAGACCACCAAGCATGCTTGAAATTTATATTATTGCTTTTCTTATTTTTTTTACTAACCAAAAGCACAAAAATATGTCACTAACTTTGTTTGTTTTGAAGCTTGAGCAATCATGTGATCCAAGGCTCCTAGGAGGCCCCTATACTCATTGATGTGGCCAGATGAAGTTGAAAGCAAGCATGACAATGGTTCCCAAAGCTCTCAATCATCATGTATGTCTCCCATGTATCTCAATTTGTCAATTTTATCAAGATAAACCAAAGGACTTGAGGAGTGTTTCCCAAGGAAACCCTAATTCAATTGTGCATTGACTGTGCCTTGCTCATGAAGCAACCTCAACCTATGATAAAATAGAATCAAGGGAAGTTCTTTCATTCATCATTTTATGCATATATGAGCTCATGTGAGTTTCCTCAATCATTAATTCATCAAGATTTGAAGTTTGGACTTGAGAAGTTGGTCAGTCAATTCATCTGACTATTTTGAAATCCACTGAGACCTAACTTTTGATGTGTTTGTCAAATGAAGATGACCCCAAGAGACAAAATGTTCTTAAGAACCATATGAACAACTCTCATGTTCATCAAAAATCCATTTGAAACTTGTAAGGTCACCATTCATTTCAAAACATTATAGGTCATTTTGACTGAAACCCTAATTTTGGGTCAACTTTCCAAGGACCTAACTCCTTCATTTTTCATGATTTTTAGGTGGAATCAAGTGCATTGGAAATCTTAATATGTCTACTTCAATTTTTATTTTGGATAAAATTTCATAATCCTAAAATAAACACATGTCATAATACAAAACATTATAGGTCACTTTGGACCAAAGTCATTGAAATGTGAAAAAGTCCAACTTCAAGTTCCCATAACTTTCTTATAAAAAATCCAAATGATGAAAAATTTAAGTCCAAATTGATTTCCTTGAAAATATCTACAACGTTGATGTTGAAGGTTTTGTCATTTGAGGCTTGTATCATTGAAACAAAAGGGCTTGAAGTTGGTCTATTTTGGCAAAATTTCCATATACATGTTTTGTACCTTGAACTTCATGGCCAGTTTTCAATATTTTCCCAACTCCAAATGGATTTTTGTTCAACATAACATTTGTTCCTTATGTCAATACCTTTCCAACCATTACCCACATGCCTATGTTTCAATTTTGCAAATGGCATTTTCGAAGAGGAGACGTTTTGGTTCCAATTATGCATAACATGATTAATCTTCTTGCACACTCCATTGCATGGCTATCTGCACGTCCAAAACTGGTCCATGTGACTTCAGCATGCAAAACTAGTTGCTTTTGGGCCTCCCATGCGCCTGTACAGGCCCATGCATGGAGGACCCAAGCTCATGCATACACCAGTATTTCCTTGCTTGCATTAACCTTGCCTATAAATAGAAGCTTCATTTCACTTCAAACTCCAACCTAAAGGCGCCTGAAATTCTGCAGAAGTGAAATCCAAACCCTTACTCAAAGGAATTTTGATTTTTCTCTCAATTTTTCAAGTTCAATTTTCAACTTCATTGGTTGATCTTTGAACTTCAATTCCTTAGCCTAGCATCTTTGTTACCTCAAGACCAAGCTGCATCAAAGAATTGGAGTGGATCTAGCATTGAAAAGTTGTACTCAAAGGTTGTTATTCAAACTGTTTTGATTCGAATCTCTCTTAATATTGAGCATTTCTTGCATTGGTTGGTACCTCTGAAGTCCTCATGTCAGAGGCAATTGGTTTGCGCTTTTAATTTTGTGAATTGAGTAAGTTCAGTTTGAACACCATAATTTTCCATCTCAGATTTCTCTCTCTATAGAGATCTTGAGTGGAAACCAAGGGTACAGGGGTGATGTACATCACCCCAGCTTTCGAATGATGTATGGATCGTGCATTATGGTGAAGGTTTGAAAACCTGCAACTCTGGCCGGAACAGTGAGTCTCACCGGAGAAGAAGGTGGTTTCCACCACCGTCCCCACGTGGATGAGTTCCTGGCCCTTGGATCTGGCTCTTGGGATCTAATCTTAGCCGTGCTTTGTTTTGACTTATTTTAATGAAGCGTGTTTCTCTATTGATCAAGCCCTACCATGAGCGCGCGCTATAGAGCCTTCTGATCAGCCACGTCATTTAATGAGCCTTGATCAGACGCTCCTTGTTTTTTTTTCCAATTTCTGAATTTCATTTTATTTTCTTTAATTCCATTTTATTTTAAAAATTCATAACTTCTTTATTTGGAATCATAAAAATATGGGACCAATTGCAAAAAAAAATTCTTAAATTCTAGTTTCTAAAAATGATTTTTAATTTTTTTTGTGATTCCATTTAATATTTTTTGTGAATTATTTACTTTCTGATTGTTTTTAATTCATTTAAAATACTTTTCAATATTCAAAAATGCCAAAAATATTTTCTTAACATCTTTGAATGATGATGAATCTATGAAAAATATTCTCATCAATTTATTAATTGATTTGAGATTTATTTGAGATTTTATTTCAATTATGTTATTTTTCTTCATTTTTAAATGTTTAAAATTAGTTTCTGTTTTCAAAAAATGATGAAATTTTTTGTCAAACCTTGTTTGACCATGTTGAACTTATGATGATCCAATTGGACTTTTCCAAGTTGATTTGAATTGGATTTGAAGTTTGACCTTTTTTGTTTATTTAAATTCAAGTATTATTTTAATTCCAAAAAATACCAAAAACATTTTTGTTGTTTCTTGACTTCTAAACTTCATCTTACTTCTTTTTACCATTGATTGATGTTGATACCATTCATGTTTGATCAATGTGTGTTGGTTATGTCATTTGAATTTCAATTATGTACATTCCATTTCTTCTTCTTCTTCTTCTTCTTCTTCTTCTTTCTTTTTGATCAATGAGTTAATGATTGGTGGTTAGCCTTGACATATGATGGGCTTAACCTTCTTTGATCCAAATCAAATTCATCTTGATCAAAGATCAAGGGAATTGCTTTGCATTAGAGATAGGTTGCTTCTTGGTCAAGCAAAAAACCTAAATCCATTAGTCCACTAACTTATTGTCATGGCAAGTTGTAGGAGCTTGGCTTACTAGTCATGGTCTCTAACTTGTGTTTGTTGCCTATAGTTTTATTGACCGGCCTCAGATAGGTGTGACTACTACATTAGTCCACTTACGATTGCTTAACATAGCGCTAAATTGCCTTATGGCACACTAACACTAACTACTAATCACTAACTTTTAATTCAAGCATTTAATTCTTGCAATTTACTTTAATTCAATTTAATTTCTTGCTCATTAATTCATTTGTCTTTTGCCCTTTTCTCACTTGAGCTCATGTTTATGTTAATGCAATTTACCTTTTCCTCACTTGAGCACATTATTGTGTATATACTATTGCCTTGTGCTTGTTTTGTTTTGTTTGTGTGAACCCAATGCAAATGGAAAAAGGACCTAGATTTAGGACCTTACCTATGCTAAATGGACTTTCAAGAGCAACTAGGCCTCATGCCTTTAGAATGCTAAATATGTTGAAGAGAAACTAGGCCTCATGCCTTTAGAATGCTTAGTCTTGAAGATGACATTGAAAGGACCCTAATTCTAAACTCACTCTTGTCCATTCTTTTATTTAAATTGTGGAACTTTTTGATTTGTGTGTTCTTGTGTGATAGGGATCCTAAACTTGAGCCAATTAGAAGAACCATTGTCATGGACATCCAAGATAAGAGATACGGAGCTTGGTTGATTATTTGCTTGATTGCTTGAGTTAATTGATTATTACTTGCTAAGTCCAAAGGAATGGAGCAACTTGGATCATCTTTATGATCTCAAGAAGGGAACTCCAAGTGGTTTTATTTCTCTTCCATCATCTTTGCATGTTTAGGACCTAGCCCTTCTCTTCTTCTCTCCACTCTAACCCAAGCCAAACTTTTTGTGCAAACATTAACATTGCTTTAAAAACTAGAAACCTAGGCACTATGCCTTTGATTTTTCAAACTCTTTTCATAATACTTATTTTGAATTGAATCTTAAGTCAACTTTGACTTTATTTTGTGAATACTTTTCATTTGTAAATACAACTCATTCAATTGTTTTTGTGGTTCCAATGACCATTTGTGTTAAAGCTTTTCATAAACATTAACTATTAGGTTTGAGTTATCCTAAAGGTTGATATAATACTCACCTGTATCCTTAGTGATGGACTATAAACTTTCCATGCTTATTATAAGGTTAACCCCTCACTAGCATGTTGAAGCTCTCCTCACATGGTGGATTTGTGGTTTAGGTTTAGTTTTCTCCCTTTGATAACAAAAGACCTTAAGGCTTTTGACCAATCAATTCACCAACTTCTTTTGAGATTTTTACCCCGAACTACGAGGTTTTGATCCTACTCTTTTTTTAAGATGGTACGTAGGCAATGGGTTTATCCATTCAAACACCAAAATTGTAAATAAGTTGTATATTCTTTTCTCATCTCCCCAATCATGTTTGCACAAATATTTTCACAAATACCAACCTACCTTACAACATTTGTAAAAAGGGCTCCCTTAGAGTACTAAGGATGTTTTAGGTGCTTAAAACCTTCCCATTGCATAACCAACCCCCTTACCCAGATCTCTGACATTTTTATTAGTTTTTGATTTGATAAAACTTCTTGGTTTTTGTTCGCTTTCTAACCTTTCCTTTGGATAAATAGAAGTGCGGTGGCGACTCGAATTGTATGCTTACTTTTGATTTAGTCAATAAATCTAAAGGTAACGAATACCCCGCTACACCTGGAAAATATAAAGTCCTATGTGTTAGTCACATCAGACAATCGTTGGTCGAGATACACAGACTGCTATGTGGATACAATCACTATGAGCATGATCATGACAGGTGCCAGGTGTGCACTGTCAATGAGAGAGGATGTCGCCAAGTCAGGAAGGACATCCAAGAGATGCCGGATCAGGGAATGATTGAGGTGCTTCAGAATCGTAATGAGGATGAAGTTGATGTAATATCTCCTGTATTCAGAATACCAGAACCTGTTGTCGTCAGATATGATGACAGCAAGAAGAAGGTTTCTCCATCTCTTATAATTAAGCCAACTGGCCCTATCCCCTACTCTTCAGACAAAGCTGTTCCCTATAGGTATAATGCATTTTCGTTAGAAGATGGGAAGGAGGTGTCGTTTCCCTCCACCTCTGTTGTGAGTATATCTGATGTCAGCGGTGTGACCCGCAGTGGTCGTATCTTCTCGGCGCCGCCGAAACCCCAAGATGACATGAGAAGAGCTGTTGTTGATAATTCTGCCAGTCCTGTAGGGACTTCTTCTTCTCTGAATTCGGCACTTGCTGTGAAGGGTGTTGACCCTGCTGTTGTTGATAAATCAGTTAAAGCTCTTGTCCCTGTTGGCTAGCATGGCATTCTGAAAGAGGACTGTGATGAGATGCTGAGGCTCATCAAGAGGAGCGAGTATAATGTTGTTGATCAACTGCTTCAAACTCCATCAAAGATATTTGTCCTATCTTTGTTGATGAATTCTGAGCCACACCGTGAAGCTTTACAAAGGGTGTTGGATGTGGCATACGTGGATCACGATGTCACTATCGAACAGTTTGATAGCATTATTGCAAACATAACTGCTTGTAACAATTTGAGCTTTTGCGATGCTGATCTTACCGAGGAGGGAAAAGACCACAATTTGGATCTACACATTTCTATGAATTGCAAGGATGATTCCCTGTCTAATGTGTTGGTAGACATAGGGCCATCGTTAAATGTGTTGCCAAAATCCACTCTGGCGAAACTTTCTTACCAGGGGCCTCCCATGAGGCAGAGTGGAGTGGTAGTTAAGGCTTTTGATGGATCTAGGAAAACTGTGATTGGCGAAGTTGAGCTCCCAATCAAGATTGGACCTAGTGATTTCCAGATCACTTTTCAGGTCATGGATATTCACCCATCATATAGATGTTTGCTTGGCAGACCATGGATTCACGAGGCAGGCGCCGTGACATCCACCTTACACCAGAAGTTAAAATTTGTCAAGAATAAGAAGTTGGTGGTGATAGGGGGAGAGAAGGCTCTCTTGGTAAGCCATTTGTGTTCCTTTTCCTACATAGACGCTGAGGATGAGGTTGGGACTCCGTTCCAATCCTTGTCTACTGCTGAGCCTTCAAGGAAAGGACCTTCTTCATTTGCTTCCTACAATGATGCGAAATTGGCGATTGAGCATGGCGTAACTACTGGTTTAGGAAAAATGATTAAGATGGAAGACAATAAATCCCGAGCTGGCATAGGGTATTCTTCAGGCATTTTCAATGAGCGTGGTTTGTTCCAGAGTGGAGGTTTCATCCACACTATTGAAGACCAAGAGGCTGGTGCTATAGTGGAAGATGATGCAGAGGAAGATTCTGGCAACTTTGTCATCCCTTGAGGAGTCTGCAATAATTGGGTCCCTGTTGATGTTCCAACAGTTATCCATAAGTCCACGTAATGTGTTCACTTTTGTTTAAAAACCTTTCTCCCATGCCAAAAGGAGAAGTGATGACATTGTTGGCACATTAATACAATGATATTCATTCAAAAATTACATGTTAAATGTTTATTTTTCCAAATTATTTTTCCCTTTTTGCTTTTTGCATGAAATTGGTGATCACCATAAAACCCTAAAAAGAGAATAAAATCAATCTTTTCATCTGCATAATGGTTTGCTTTGCTTGAATTCTGAAATCTCTTTTATACTCAAAATCATTATGCAGGTTGATCAAACCCATTGAACATGATCCAACGCCATCTCCCAACTTTGAGTTCCCTGTATTTGAGGCTGAAGAAGATGATGTTTGAAATTCTAGTTATCAGACTTTGGATGTCACACTGGTTGTTATGACATCCAATTCTGCACAGACAGGGATTATGCAGAACTTAACAGTAAGTGCAGTAAATAACACAAGTAATTGTTCACCCAGTTCAGTCCAACATGACCTACATCTGGGGGCTACCAAGCCAGGGAGGAAATCCACTATTAGTAGTATCAATTCAAAGCTAAACTCACCCGTTTACAACTTATCACTTAATCCCTACCCAATGCAATTTCAATCTTAACCTAAGATCAGAGTTCCTACTCACTCCCCCTCAATCACCTCAGTGATATTAAAGACACTTTGAAGTCACACTTCAAAAACAACTCTTGATTATGCTTCACAGCTTAAATCAAGATACACAGCACTCACGCTTAAAAGCTTTGAGTGACACAACACTTACAACTCAATGAACACCCTATGCCAAAGCAATCATCTACTTGATAATGGCTTGGCTTACAAGATACGTCTATTACTAGACTCACAAAAATACAGCAGTGAAGTATGATGGACACACACAATCTTCACGCCTCAAAATCCCTGAAACTGAATGAAGGAACGCCTTCCTTTTTATATTGCAGCACCTGGGCTTTTGCACCTGTATTCTCCTGAATTTAAGGTCACTCAAGTTCCCATAAATTCAACATTTAGGTTACTAACAAATAGGCTATTTGTTAGGTTCATTGAATGTAGCTTGGTTGTTGATTTCCTGGATTTTCTCTCAGCTGTTGAATCCCTGAAGAATAGCCTGAGAAAAAGCTGAAACAGAAAACTGAACAACCTACAATTTAGCATATGCTGTCAGGCATGAATGTCACGACATTCAGCTTGACATCAAGGTCCATATACTGAGTCTGTTTTTCCAGAAAACAGACTGTACAATTTTGCTGACCTGTACATGATCAAAATGATCATACTACAGTAACAGCTTACATTAATAAATGTCAAAGTGTCCAACTTAACATTTACACATTTGGCCTTAAGTTAGTTATGTTATTCTCTTGAAGAACAAACTAAGTTACATGCTGAAGTATAACAGAACACCACTCTGTCTAATCTTCAGCAGCTGCTTTCAATGATGAATGTCATAACATCCAGTTTGACATTCAGTCAGTAGGCCTTATGCCAGGTCTGGTTCTTCCTTGATAACCAAACTGCAAATAAATACTAAGTTCTAACAGAACTCCTGCTGTTCTATTCCTTAGTATCTGTTAACAGGTATGAGTGTCACAACATCCAGTTTGACATTCAATAAATCCTGTGTTAGCTAGTCCTGCAGTAACTACAATGTAGTCACACATACATGTTATGACATCAGTCAAGACATTAGTGTTTTACCATATAATGCAGCCAATTAAACACCTACAAACTCCCCCTTTGGCAAATTTTTGGCTAAAACACTTTGATCCCCATAACAGAGTTCATAGCAGCGGAATCACACAACTAGCAGAAAAAGATACTAGCTAATACACTCAGAGTGGCAGCACACTCACACACATGGAAGTTAAATAATAACTTCACACAGCAGCACACACACAGTTGCTGCAGGGGAGGGAATCTTCAGATCTGTCATGAGAGTCTGTTGTAGAGACCCACTCTATTTGTCAGGGGTAGTGGTGGTTATTACTCCCCCTTTTTGTCAAAAATGTTGCCAAAGTTAACAACATAGCCAGAGCACAATGACAGAGTTCCAGACTTGGTTTTACTTCACAGTTTCAACCAAGTTAACATCCCCTTGATCTTGCTTCACAGCTTCGATCAAGTACTCACCCACTTCTGCTTTACAGTAGGTACCACCATATCAGATGCCCTGATTTTGTTTCTGACATCCAGAACCACTCCTGCATGAACAGCATCCTTGAACTCCTGCAGGTACATTGACCTTCTCACAGTAGGGTGTCTCCTTACCCTCTTGTATCCACCCTTGTTACAAGTAGCATAGCTATGATCTGGTGCCCAATCATAACTTAGTACAAATTGTTTAATAGACAGAGATATTAAACAATTTATTCCCAACATCAGTGGTTGCTATAAGGTCTCAGAGAGACATATTCCCAGTTTGCTCCTTAAGTTTTCAAACTGAGTAGCATCCAGAGCCTTTGTAAATATGTCAGCCAGTTGAAGATCCGTGGCTACATGTTCCAAAGTGATCACCTTGTCTTCCACCAGATCTCTGATGAAGTGGTGCCTAATGTCAATATGTTTGGTCCTGCTGTGTTGGATGGGATTCTTGGAGATATTGATGGCACTGAGATTATCACAGAACAATGTCATGACATTTTGAGAGACATTGTACTCAGTGAGCATCTGTTTCATCCAAACCAGTTGGGAGCAACTACTTCCAGCAGCTATGTATTCAGCCTCTGCAGTGGACAGAGAGACACAATTATGCTTCTTGCTGAACCACGATATGAGGTTTTCTCCTAAGAAGAAACATCCACCTGATGTGCTTTTTCTGTCATCAGCACTTCCAGCCCAATCAGCATCATAGTACCCAGATAGGACATGCTCAGACCCATGTGAATACAGCATCCCATAGTCACACGTCCCATTGATGTACTTGAGAATCCTTTTGACTTGATTCAAGTGGCTCACCTTGGGCTCTGCTTGGTATCTGGCACACACTCCAACTGCATAAGAAATGTCAGGTCTACTTGCAGTTAGATACAGTAGACTACCTATCATGCTTCTGTACAGGCATTGATCAACACTAGGCCCTCCATCATCTTTGGTTAACTTCAGATGAGTAGGAGCAGGAGTCCTCTTGTGCCTGGCATTATCCATACCAAACTTCTTAACTATGTTCTTGGCATACTTGCTTTGGGAGAGAAACATAGAGTCCTCCATTTGGTTTACTTGCATTCCAAGGAAATAGGTCAGTTCTCCCACTAGACTCATTTCAAACTCAGACTGCATCTGGTGAACAAATTTTTTAACCATTTGTTCTGACATTCCACCAAAGACTATATCATCAACATAGATTTGAGCTATCATGATTTTGCCTTCTTCTTCCTTCACAAACAAGGTTTTATCTATGCCACCCTTTCTGTATCCATTTGAGGTCAGAAATTCGGTTAACCTTTCATACCAAGCTCTGGGTGCTTGCTTCAACCCATACAAGGCTTTCTTCAACTTGTATACATGCTCAGGTTGGTTAGGATCACAGAACCCTTTGGGTTGTTCCACATAGACTTCTTCATTCAGGTAGCCATTCAAGAATTCACTCTTCACATCCATTTGGAATAGCTTAAACTTCAGGATGCAAGCTACCCCCAACAGCAATCTGATGAACTCAAGTCTAGCCACAGGAGCAAATGTCTCATCAAAGTCTACCCCTTCAACTTGAGTGTATCCTTGAGCTACTAGTCTTGCTTTATTTCTAGTAATTACTCCTTTCTCATCAGATTTGTTTTTGTAGATCCACTTGGTACCAATGATGTTGGACCCTTCAGGTCTTGGAACTAGCTCCCATACTTCATGCCTTGTGAACTGCTCGAGTTCCTCTTGCATGGCAATGATCCAGTATTCATCAGTCAGGGCTTCTTTCACATTCTTTGGTTCAACCTTGGAAACAAAGCAGGAATTTGAGTTTATTCCTCTTGACCTGGTAGTTACACCACTGGTGGGATCCCCTATGATAAGATCCTTAGGGTGGTCTTTCTGAATTCTGATAGATGGCACTTTGGTGGTTGCATCTACTTCACATTCAGGAGGAGGTTCCTGTACTTCTTCAGACTTGACTGGAGTGTCAGTTGAACTGTCAAGGAATGTTTCAACATCCTCCATGACATCGGTTCCTTCCTCTTTATCATCCACAATAACATTTATGGATTCCATCAGGACATTGGTCCTGTAGTTGAACACTCTGTAGGCTCTGCTGTTAGTGGAGTATCCCAGGAATATACCTTCATCACTTTTGGGATCTAGCTTCCTTCTCTGTTCACGATCTGTGAGAATGTAGCATTTACTTCCAAAGATATGAAAGTACTTCACAGTGGGTTTTCTGCCCTTCCATATTTCATACAGAGTGGAGGAGGTTCCTTTTCTCAAGGTGACTCTGTTGTGAACATAGCACGCGGTATTCATTGCTTCAGCCCAAAAGTGCATGGGGAGCTTCTTTGCATGAATCATTGCTCTGGCAGATTCTTGAATAGTTCTATTTTTTCTTTCAACTATTCCATTCTGCTGAGGAGTTATAGGAGAGGAGAACTCATGGCTTATTCCTTCAGACGAGCAAAACTCATCAAACTTGGAATTCTTGAACTCAGTACCATGATCACTTCTAATCCGGACCACACAACTGTCCTTTTCCCTTTGAAGTCTTATGCACAGATCTTTGAAGACATCAAATGTATCTGACTTCTCTCTGATGAAGCTTATCCACGTGTATCTGGAATGGTCATCAACCACCACGTAAGCATACTTCTTCCCACCAAGACTTTCAACCTGCATAGGTCCCATTAGGTCCATGTGCAACAGTTCCAGAACTCTGGAGGTTGTGGAATGTCCCAGCTTCGGGTGTGACATCTTGGTTTGCTTGCCCACCTGGCATTCTCCACAGACTCTTCCTTCATCAATCAGAAGCTTTGGAATTCCTCTGACTGCTTCCTTGGATATGATCTTCTTCATTCCCCGTAAGTGGAGATGTCCAAGTCTTCTATGCCACAGCTTCACCTCCTGTTCTTCCTTGGCTGAGGAGCATGTTGTGGAAAAGTTAGAGAGTTCAGGTTCCCACAGGTAGCAGTTGTCTTTGGACCTGGTTCCTCTCATAACTTCCTGATTGTCACCATTTGTCACAATGCACAGCTCCTTAGTAAACTGAACATGAAAACCTTGATCACACAGCTGACTTATGCTGATGAGGTTTGTAGTTAGTCCTCTTACTAACAACACATTGTTCAGTTTTGGCACTCCAGAACAGTCCAGTTTGCCCACACCTCTTATTTTTCCTTTGGCACCATCACCAAAGGTCACAAAGCTGGTAGTGTGAGGTTGAATATCTACCAGTAGATTTTCCATACCAGTCATATGTCTTGAGCATCCACTGTCAAAGTACCAGTTTTCTCTGGAAGAAGCCCTTAGAGCAGTGTGTGCTATCCTAGCATACCATTGTTGCTTCTTAATGGGAACACATCGCTTATGTGTTTTGTGCTTAGGTCTGACATGCGAGGCTCTGTTAGGGAAACCATGAATCCAGTAGCAGAAGGCTTTTATATATCCAAGCCTACCACAGTGGTGACACCTCCAATTCTGGTATTTCCTCTTCTAATGATCATTCATCCTAGATCCTCGATGTTGAGACATTGGCTTTGACTTCTGCTTGTACTTATGAACTTTAGCCTTTGGGCGTTTGTGTTCGGTTGAGGATCTTTTCCCAAATCCTAGGCCAGATTTGGTTCCAGATTGTTGTCCCACCTTGAGAATCTCTTCCAAGGTGTCAGTTCCCTTATTCATCATTCTGATGGATTTAGTCATCTGGTTCAGCTTGGAGGTCAGCAGGGCTATTTCACCATTTAGACCCTCTATGACAAACAGTTGCTTTTGTCTCTCATCTTCCAGTTCCTTGATGAGTTTCTTCTGCTTTTCTTCTTGTGCACGCACCTCTGCACTGGTGGAACACAGCTTCTTATAGGCTGCAGCAAGTTCATCAAAAGACAGTTCATCTGCACTTGAGTCATCATCAGAGGCACAAACACTGGTTAGTGCAGTGACATGTTTGGCAGATTCTCCTTCAGATTCACTTTCAGAATCTCCTTCAGACCATGTGATAGCTAGCCCCTTATTTTGCAATTTGAGGTAAGTAGGGCATTCAGCTCTGACGTGTCCATACCCTTCACAACCATGACACTGGATCCCCTTGCCATGGTTGAACTTCTCATCAGAAGTTGATCTTTCCTTAATGTCAGACGGGATGTTCTTGACATTAGATCTACCTCTTTGATCAATCTTCTTCACGAACTTGTTGAACTGCCTCCCAAGCATGGCTAAGGCTTCTGATATACTTTCATCACCTCCAGTATATCCTGCTTCTGACTCCTCTTCAGCATTAGATACAAAAGCTATGCTTTTGTTCTTCTTCTCAGCATACTCACCCAAGCCCATTTCAAAGGTTTGGAGGGAACCAATGAGCTCATCCACCTTCATGTTGCATATGTCCTGCGCCTCCTCTATGGCTGTGACCTTCATAGCAAATCTCTTAGGCAAGGACCTGAGAATCTTTCTTACAAGTTTCTCTTCAGCCATTTTCTCACCTAGTCCACCAGAGGTGTTTGCAATTTCAAGAATATTCATGTGAAAGTCATGAATAGTCTCATCCTCTTTCATCCTCAGATTTTCAAACTTGGTGGTCAGCATCTGAAGTTTGGACATCTTCACCTTGGAAGTACCTTCATGAGTTACCTTGAGGGTATCCCAAACTTCCTTAGCTAGTTCACAGTGGTGTACCAGCCTGAAGATGTTCTTGCTGATTCCATTGAATAATGCATTCAAGGCCTTGGAATTTCCAAGAGCTAACGCCTCTTGCTCCTTGTCCCACTCTTCTTCAGGAATCTGCACATTGACTCCATCTTCACCTGTCCTCATTGGATGTTCCCATCCTTTGTTGACAGCTATCCAGACTTTGCTGTCTAGAGACCTTAAGAAGGCTATCATACGAGGCTTCCAGTCATCATAATTAGATCCATCCAACATGGATGGTCTGTTTGAGTGTCCTAAATCCTTGTCCATGGTACTAGAAAGTAACTTCCCTAGATCTCACCCAGAAATTCACAGGCAGGGTGCCTGCTCTGATGCCAATTGAAATTCTAGTTATCAGACTTTGGATGTCACACTGGTTGTTATGACATCCAATTCTGCACAGACAGGGATTATGCAGAACTTAACAGTAAGTGCAGTAAATAACACAAGTAATTGTTCACCCAGTTCAGTCCAACATGACCTACATCTGGGGGCTACCAAGCCAGGGAGGAAATCCACTATTAGTAGTATCAATTCAAAGCTAAACTCACCCGTTTACAACTTATCACTTAATCCCTACCCAATGCAATTTCAATCTTAACCTAAGATCAGAGTTCCTACTCACTCCCTCTCAATCACCTCAGTGATATTAAAGACACTTTGAAGTCACACTTCAAAAACAACTCTTGATTATGCTTCACAGCTTAAATCAAGATACACAGCACTCACGCTTAAAAGCTTTGAGTGACACAACACTTACAACTCAATGAACACCCTATGCCAAAGCAATCATCTACTTGATAATGGCTTGGCTTACAAGATACGTCTATTACTAGACTCACAAAAATACAGCAGTGAAGTATGATGGACACACACAATCTTCACGCCTCAAAATCCCTGAAACTGAATGAAGGAACGCCTTCCTTTTTATATTGCAGCACTTGGGCTTTTGCACCTGTATTCTCCTGAATTTAAGGTCACTCAAGTTCCCATAAATTCAACATTTAGGTTACTAACAAATAGGCTATTTGTTAGGTTCATTGAATGTAGCTTGGTTGTTGATTTCCTGGATTTTCTCTCAGCTGTTGAATCCCTGAAGAATAGCCTGAGAAAAAGCTGAAACAGAAAACTGAACAACCTACAATTTAGCATATGCTGTCAGGCATGAACGTCACGACATTCAGCTTGACATCAAGGTCCATATGCTGAGTCTGTTTTTCCAGAAAATAGACTGTACAATTTTGCTGACCTGTACATGATCAAAATGATCATACTACAGTAACAGCTTACATTAATAAATGTCAAAGTGTCCAACTTAACATTTACACATTTGGCCTTAAGTTAGTTCTGTTATTCTCTTGAAGAACAAACTAAGTTACATGCTGAAGTATAACAGAACACCACTCTGTCTAATCTTCAGCAGCTGCTTTCAATGATGAATGTCATAACATCCAGTTTGACATTCAGTCAGTAGGCCTTATGCCAGGTCTGGTTCTTCCTTGATAACCAGACTGCAAATAAATACTAAGTTCTAACAGAACTCCTGCTGTTCTATTCCTTAGTATCTGTTAACAGGTATGAGTGTCACAACATCCAGTTTGACATTCAATAAATCCTGTGTTAGCTAGTCCTGCAGTAACTACAATGTAGTCACACATACATGTTATGACATCAGTCAAGACATTAGTGTTTTACCATATAATGCAGCCAATTAAACACCTACAATGTTGAAGAGATTCCTGATGAGATTACCCGTCTGCTTAAGCACGAAGAGAAGATCATTCAGCCGCATCTTGAGAATCTGGAAACAGTCAACTTAGGGTCTGAAGATTGTGTTCGTGAAGTGAAGATTGGGGCACTCCTGGAAGAGTCTGTAAAGAAGGGGTTGATTGAGTTGCTACGAGAATATGTCGACGTCTTTTCCTGGTCATATGAAGACATGCCCGGTCTAGATACTGATATTATGCAACATTTCCTGCCTTTGAAGCCTGAGTGTGTGCCTGTGAAGCAGAAGCTTAGAAGAACTCATCCTGATATGGCAGTGAAGATTAAAGAAGAAGTTCAGAAGCAAATTGATGCGGGGTTTCTCGTGACTTCTACATATCCTCAATGGGTGGCCAATATTGTGCCCGTTCCTAAGAAAGATGGAAAAGTCCGAATGTGTGTGGACTATAGAGACTTGAATAAAGCTAGTCCGAAAGATGGTTTTCCTCTACCACATATTGACATGTTGGTAGATAATACAGCTAAATTCAATATCTTCTTATTTATGGACGGATTTTCCGGTTATAACCAGATTAAAATGGCACCCGAGGATATGGAGAAGACAACATTCATCACACCTTGGGGAATATTCTATTATCGAGTGATGCCCTTCGATCTGAAGAACGCCAGAGCCACGTATCAACGTGCTATGACTACCTTGTTCCATGATATGATGCACAAGGAGATCGAGGTATATGTTGATGATATGATTGCAAAGTCAAAAATGGAAGTTGAATATGTAGAGCACTTGTTGAAGCTTTTCCAGCGTTTGAGGAAGTACAAACTCCGCTTGAATCCGAACAAGTGTACATTTGGAGTCCATTCCGGCAAGTTATTGGGCTTTATTGTCAGTGAAAGAGGTATTGAAGTTGATCCTGCCAAGGTCAAAGCAATACAAGAGATGCCTGTGCCCAAAACTGAGAAGCAAGTGCGAGGTTTTCTTGGCCGCTTGAATTATATTTCCAGATTTATATCCCACATGACTGCCACATGTGCGCCTATATTCAAGATCCTCCAGAAAGATCAGCGTCATGATTGGACCTGTAAGACCCCAATTTTGGCCCTAAGATCCCTCATGGCCCATATCATATCATATCATGGCCTCAAGGATCACTGCATGCCCTAGCTTCCCTCCTAGTGGGTAGGTTGCCTTGTGAGTTGATTCTTGATCACCAAGCATGTCTTGCATTTGTATATCTTTGCTTTTCATATGTTTATCTTTCAAAAAGTACAAAAATATTGTCAGTCTAACCTTGTTGCTTGCAGTTGAAGCAATCATCAGCAATTAGGTCAAAGTCAGTCAACAGTCAGTCAAAGCAATGGATGGTGGCCATTCTTGCAGAATTTGGGCACCATGATCAATAATCAAGAGTTCATATGACTTGGGACATCATTTGGAATCAAGGTCTCAAAGAATTAGGGTTTGGAATTCACCAGAAATGCTTCAATCATGCAAAACCCTAGAAAAGTCAACAGAAAGTCAAACTTGGTCAACTGTGGATTTAATCAGTAATTCGATGGATGGAATTGATTTGAAGGAGTTCATTCATGTCCATACAAGCCTCATATATCATGTCAAACCTCATCATGGAAGAAAATCAAGTCAAACAGAAAATTTCCCAAAATAGAAAGTGGACCTGTAATTTTAACTGCCAAAAATGGAAACTTCTTGATCTTAAACTTACATCATGATACAAGCTTCAAATGAATTTTTGCCCAACATGAAAGTTGAAGATCTTGTTCTCCCATTTTCAAAAAGTCCAAGAACTCCCAAATCCCATGTGTGGTTGTCAAGATATGATCAATTCAATTTCAAGAATTTGTGAACTTCAACAAGCCATATCTCATGAACCATAAGGCCAAATTTGGTGGGGTTTTTTCCTACAAACCACATTTCATCTCCTCTTTCCAAAAATATAAATTTCATGAACCAAAACCTTGCCAATCAAAATGGCATTTTTTGACTTGTTTCATTTAAAATTCAAGTTTGACCAAAAGTTGACTTTTTGATTTAGCAAGTTTTAACACTTTTGGCCAATTGGGAATTGTTTGGAAGGCTATTTGCAACATGTTCCAAGCCCAAATTCATGCTCATGCTACTATCATACCACCATTTTGGCCAAAGGTGCAAAATTAGCAATTGGTTGAAATAAGTAAATCCTTGTTAGCACTTCATGAGCAGACATAAAACAGCAAATATAATGGTCATTTGCAGCCTGTTTTGAAGCCCAAATCGTGCAGACCTCACACCCTCCATATGCTTATGTACAAACTTAGCAAAATGCAAATTGGCTTCATTAAGTTAAGCAAGCTTAGCATGTTATTAAGTAACCTTAAACAGACCATATATAAGGAATTTTCTGGCCATTTGTAACCTTAGCCACAACCACAAACTCACCAGAATACTCTCTTCTCTCATTCTTGCATTTTTCATCTTTGCAAAATTCTGTCAAAAACTTCAAGAGAACCACGAGCACCTTTGCTTCCTTCATCACTTGGACAACCTTTGGGAGCCATTTTGGACCTTGTTCCTCAACTGTAAGCAGAGGAAACTCACTGTTCTTTTGCAAGCTCTCTCATGGCAGATTATGTCTCAAGCTAGCTCGTGCATTCCTGAGTTGAAATAGCTTCATCATCCATCATTTCAAGGCCAAGAGAACATCTGTTTCGAGCTAAAGTAGTCAAATAGCAACTGCATCATCATTTTGCTTCAGTATTGGTAAGATTTCGAATTACTCCATTTATCAAATCATGCTATGTCTAGGATAGATTTTTTGATGCTGGTTACAATGCACCTTGAACCATTGAAAATGCTTAGCTGAGTGAAGAGAAATCTGACTTTGAAGTTCTATGTTCAAACTTGTTTTTATGGATTTCTCTTTTGTGAGCTCAAATTGGTGATGATGATTGTTAGAATATGCATGAGTGATGCTTGCTGGTCGTATTGGTGTGTGTAGTTTCATTTTCTGGGCATGCTTGTTCTTGATGATTTTGATGAAGATGATGAACACCCTGTAGTTTAAACCTTTGAACCTGCCCAGAATTCGCATGAAATTAGGTTGGTTTGTTGCTAGCTGATGTCTGCATGAGTATTATTGCCATGATGTTTGTGAAACTATGCTTGAAATTTGTTCATAATGATTGGATGGAGATGATGCTGCCATGCTGTTTCTTAAACCCTAAGGGTTTTGAACTTGAATCACGATTGGTTGCTTGTTGTTTTGCCCTGCGAATTCACTGTTCCATTGAGGAACTGACCAATAAGAACATTTCGTGGCTTTGGCTGAAACGCAGTGTTTAGATAAATGAGGCGCTTATTTACCAAATTGCCACGCCGGTCAAACCTTTGACTTGTTATCCATCTTATTTGTTCATGTTTGATCCAAATTATTCATCAACTTCCAAAATTCATTTCTCATTCAATTTAACTCCAAAATTCATGAAATTTTTTCCATCATTTGCACATGAATGTCTATTATTTAATCATGATTTTTGCTGAATTTTTGGTTGGCTGGATTTTAAATGGTACTAGGTTTCTTAACATGTATGCCTAATTGACACCTTTTGCCATTCCTTTTGTGAAATGATGGTGATGCATCCAATGGTTCTGAAATTTTTTGTGGTGAAACTAGACTCATTCATATTTGTTTTGATGTAGAGTTTGTGCATTTATCATTTGTGGTTTGCTAGATATGAATTTTTGAACTAGGGTGTGACAACTTGTGTCACACCAATGATATGCAAGTTTATGATTTTTGTTCACATGCTTCCTGGCTTCCAAATAATGTGAAATTTTGCATGAGCCATCTCTTATATGTCTAGTTGACGTGTGATTTTTCCTGGAATTATTTGAGCCATTTCCTAATTGTTTGTGAATTTTCTTCCCTGCCTAGTCAATTGTTGACTTTGTATGATACATGTTGCCAAATCCTTTGGGAAATCCTCATGCCTTATTGTATGATCATGAAATTTCACATGTGCATACTAGACATCTTGAGCTTTGCATTGGTGTTAATCCCATCCATTTCTCATCTGTTTTCATTTTGTTATGATTTTTTGAAGATGACACATGTTTTGTTGACTTCTTGGTGCATACTTGAAAATGTGTTGACTTCCTGATTTTAATTGACTATCTTCCCATGATCCAATTGAGCTGAAATTTCATATGCATGCTATGTTATGGATTGTGATTGAGTATGAATTATTTCATAATTTTTGGAATTGATTATGTTTGGGTTTGAGCTTGGTCTTGCTGTTGACCTTTTGTGTGCTCCCTCTTGCCATGTTTTGACTTCTTTGGTCTATAAAATGATGTTGATGCATGATATAAACTTGAAACCAATTGTGCTTGCTTATTAAATGTTTGAACTTGACTTTGGTTGACTATTGTTTGCTGTTTTGGCTTTTATCATTTATTTTTGACCCTAGGCTTGTCCTAGTGGTCTTTTGGACTTATGATTGAGTTTATGTTTCAGGTTAAGCATAGTGCCTCAAAGAAATCATTGCCAATTTGATTGAGCTTGATTATATATCATGTGCTAACCTTTATTTTGTAGGTGTGACTCATGTGACTTGAGTCTTGTGCTTTGCACATTGGTCCCTCTGATTTAACTGTTTGATTCATTTCCTTTTGATTTAAACTGTTGAACTGTTTACTGATTAGCTTGACTTTTTCAGGTACTCTTAGTTGCTTTATTTGCTTTGCTTTGCTATTTAGCAACTTGCTTTTGAGGTATAATTACTTCTTCTTCATGTAGTCTGGAGACCCGGCCTGTTATTTGGCCGGGCAAACTGTCTGAAGTCCTCCTTAAGAGGCAATGCTTGTGTGTGTTTTAATTTTGTCCCAAGCAGGAAAAGTCCTTCAAGTAAGGCAATTGGTAGATCATAGGGATAAGCAACCTATCCCCTACTATTCAGTGAGTCTTCTCCTTGCTCCCATTACATGGTTGTAGCATTGAGATCAAAACCCAAGATCAATCGAGTCAATAATATGTGGAGAGAGTTCCTACTTTCTGAACTCCCACGCTTTCTGATATTTAAAATGCTCTCCCTGATCAGGGATAGAAGCAATGAGGCACACCCCTCATCTCTTTTCATCTGCTTCACCTTAGCCTCTCAATGGCAAGGTTAAGAGCGACATTTACCTATTACAGTGGACTTTCATAGTCAAACCCTCTTGTGTGAGCCCCCTTGTTTGGCTATAGAGTGTGCTGTTGGTTATTCATTGATTGATTGATTACTTCATATGCACATGTTTGCTTGTATGCTCCATGCATTTATCATCATCATTAATTGCTCATTAATGCACAATCATCTCATTTGCCTTTGTGACATTATCATTGTTGTTTGCCCATTGAGGACAATTGTAAGACCATTCATTGGCCATTGCTCCTATGATATGGAAGTGAGTATAAGACAATCACCTCGGCCACTCATCTTATCTTTGCTTGATGCATTTGATTGTATGTGAGGATCCATTGTAAGTCCCTGTAATGTGGCATTGGTTTTCCTATGAGCATATGTGGGGTTAACCTAAGTCCAGATAGATTGGCAGTTGACTTCCATATTTCATCTTTGTTTTCTTTTGAGGAGATTAGTGTAAGTCCATTGAGTGGCCTCTGATATCCATTTCTGTTTTAGGAGACTGGTGTAAATCCATCTATTGGTATCCGGTATCCACCTTTTATTTCTTTGTTTGAGGAGATTAGTGTAAGACCATTGAGTGGCATCTGATATCCAGTTTTGTTTTAGGAGATTGGTATAAGCCCAGTGATTGGCATCCGATATCCGCTTTTATTGACTTTCTTCCTTGTTTGTTTGTCATTATCCATGGCTCATTCCAAAGGACACACTTGAATCATCTCCCATATGATTTCAAGAAGTGAACCTTCTAAGAAGTTTTACAATCCATTCTCATCCATTCATCCTCATTATGTCCTAAACCTTTTCACACATTGATTTCAAGCTTGACATAGATATTGTGCAAACATCTTCATGTTTTCTAACTAAAAACCTGGACCCCAAGTCCTTGACTTTTTTCAAACTTCATTTTCATAATACTTCTTTCAAATCAATCTTAATCATACTTTGACTCCATTTTCATAATCACAATCAATTAACTTCACTCATTCACTTGTTTTGGCTTTGTCCATTGTTAATCTTTTCACATTAGCCATAGGTTTCAATTATCATTGTGGTTGATGTAAATCTTGCCTATCCTTAGTGAGTCGACAGTAAGACTTCCGTACTGAAAACAGGGCTAACCCCTCTAGTACGTCGAAGCTATCCTCGCATGGTGGATGTTGTTTTTGGTCGAGTGTTCTCCCATTGATAATGAAAAGCCTCAGTGCTTGTGTTTAAAACTGAATCCACCAACTTTTGGAAATCTTTTAGCCGAACTACGGCGTTTTGATCCTTACCTTTGATGGAAGGTACGTAGGCAGCGGGTTCATCCGTTCAAACCCAATAACCCAATAATAAAATTGTATATTCTTTTCTCATCATCCCAATCATGTTTGCACAATATTTATGTCATAACAAATAACAATTTATTACAACAAGTGTGAAAAGGGCTCCCTAGGAGTACCTAGGACGTAGTGGGTGCCTAACACCTTCCCATTGCGTAATTTACCCCTTACCCAGACTCTCTGATCTTTTTATTAGTTTTCTACGTGTAAAACTTCTTAGGCTTTTGTTCGCTTTTTAGCCAATCCTTTGGATAAATAAAAGTGCGGTGGCGACTCGAAATTTCATTGTATGCTTTGCTTATGGTTTAATCAATAAATCATATAGCGACGAATACACCGCTACAGAAAAGTGGCGACTCTGCTGGGGAAAAGACCCACAATCTCTGGTTGTATTGCCTACTTTTCACCCTTGTTGTGCTATATTATTATTTGTTATATGACATATTTTTGTACAATTTGGGATCACTGTATTGATTGTAATGTGTGAATTGCTTGATATACAATTGCTGTGTGCTTTGGTGATCTGTGAGATGAGTTCTGTACCCGAACTCGAGTGCACTCTAGGATAGGAGAATGGCATAGTCTTGTTGACTGGTGTGGAGTATTCCTTAGCCAGTTGACTTGCGAGCCCATTCACTTGGTGGAGGTCATGTTGGACTAATAATGTCACACAAGTTATTTGTGGTTAGGCATTATTCTTTCAATCATGTGCCGCAGAAGCCAAGGACCTTAGTTTACCAAACCCATCTTGGCCTATTTTTAGGACCGTAGTGCGGAGGTCGTTCAGATGTCAGTTCTGATACGATTGTTACGCGATACTACACTCATAAGAGTTTCTCTTGAGAATATTCTTGGAATACGAGTATTCGTTCCTCCGATAATATTCGAAAGATGGAACGATGATTATGGGAACCTCTGATAGAACATGTCTGGCAGGTTTAAACCCTAGTACACTCCCTTTGGGTGGTTTTTAACCGAGACTCCATGCTCGTGACTCTCAGCAAACCCGTGATTCGTGGTTGAGTCGTTCAAACATTGTTAATATCAATGGATCCCGGATCAGGTGTAAAACCTAAAATCCACCAAAGCGGCTGGTTGATATTAAGAATGTCTGAACCGGTTCATGTACCGTTAATATCAATGGAACTTGGGTGTCGATAAGGTGAAGACCTAAATCCACCAAAATGGATGATTGATATTAGGGATACATAGAGCTTTCCCACGACCTTTGTTTGGTGTGCTTTGCTTGATCCTTGAGTGTGTTTGTTGCATTCATACATTCATGCATTCATCTGCACTTCATGTCATCAGAAAAAAGAAAATTTTCAAGGAAACTTAAAGGGTTATTTGCAAAATTTTCAGACATGGAAAGACCAAAAAGGCATACAAAGAAGTACAGCTTCAAACAGCCCGATGTAAAAGAGTTAAGGAATCTGACATCATATGTATTAGATCCCTTGGGTTTCAAAGCTCGCTATGGGAAGCTTCTACCTCTGCTCACCACTCAGGTTGACGAAGGACTGATGAGTACGCTGGCTCAGTTCTACGATCCGTTGCATCACTGCTTCTTATTTCCGGACTTTCAGCTATTGCCGACTTTGGAAGAATACTCTCACCTTATTGGGATTCCTATTCTGGATCAAGTGCCGTTCAGTGGCTTAGAGAGTATTCCATCTGCTCGAGAGATTTCCAGCTTGTTGCATATAGATGAAGATCTGATTAGAACTAATCTGACTACCAAAGGCGGACTTCAGGGTTTTCCTTCCGAGTTCCTCATTGCCCAAGCTACCTTTTATGGGAAGGCCATGAGTGAGGATGCCTTTGAGGCTCTATTTGTGCTGCTCATCTATGGATTGGTGCTGTTTCCCAACTTCGACAAGTTCGTGGACATGAACGCCATTAGGATCTTTTCAGTCCTTAATCCAGTTCCGACTTTGTTGGGCGATGCTTATGTCTCCTTGCACCTAAGGAATATGAAGAATGGAGGAGTTATTGTCTGCTGTTTACCCCTGCTGTACAAGTGGTTTATTTCGCACTTGCCGCAGACAGTTGCTTTCAAGGAAAACAAGGGATGTCTACGGTGGTCTCAGAGACTCATGTCTCTCACCAATGATGATATCACCTGGTATGATCGCGTGTACGATACCGTTCAGATCATCGATTATTGTGGTGAATTCCCTAATGTGCCTCTTCTTGGCACATGTGGTGGGATCAGCTACAATCCTATTCTTGCACGTCGTCAGCTTGGGTTCCCCCTGAAGGATAAACCTAATAACATTCTGTTAGAAGGTGTGTTCTTCCAGGAGGGTAAAGATCCCCAAGGCCTGAAAGCCAGATTTGTCCGTGCATGGCGCAGTATTCACAAGAAGAGTAGGAATGAATTGGGTCCAAAGAACTGCATTGCTTTGGAGCCATACACCTCTTGGGTCAGACAGAGGGCTGCTACCTACCTGATGCCGTATGATCATCCGAGACCTACACTGTTGGATGTGGCTGGGCCTTCAACCCTCCCTACCCAACGTGTAGAGGAGTTGAGAGAAGAAGACCTTTCGCGTGCTTGGATCCGTGAAAGAGAGGAATTGCTGCAGCAGCTCAAGGAGAAGGATGCTATGATTGAATTTCTCGAGCACCGAGTGATCGACGATCCGAACGACACTTGGACTTCTCTGCTTCCTCAGTCATCCAAATTCTGGAAAAGGAAGTATGATCGACTTGCAAAAGAGAAAGCTGATATGGAGGCTGCCTATGAGAGAGAGATCAAGAAGTTGTGCACTTCTCGTCTTCCAGCATCCCGAGCTTCTAGGGATCCATAGGATGTCATCTACCTTTTCTCTTTGTAATGAATCAAAAAATGCTGTATTTCTTTGTCTCAATATATTGAATGAAATATTTTCCATGAGAAATTAAAATGTTTAAATATTCAAAATATTGCAAACAATACCCTAAGGGTTCCTTGAAAACACAGCATTTGCACAAGCATTTCATGCATCATTCTTGCATAAACAGGTACCCTTTGCTTCTGGTCTTCTGGTTCTAACCTCTGTTCTTCATTTATTTTGAAGACAAGCTGACTCACCGGTATTATACAAGGGTCAACTCTGCCAGAATCATGGAACAGTTGGAGCAAGAGAACCGAGATCTAAGAGAAGAGGTCGCCAGACTTGGCGCTTTGATGGAGCAACTCCTTGCTGCTCAGAACCAGCCTGCTCAACAGCCAGCAACTCCTGATCAGAGGACGGTTATTTCAGAAGTGGCTACTTCAACGGTGCCAGTCAGTGCCCATCAGCCTAATGCCATGCCTCCTGGTTTTCCTTGGGGGATGCCTCCAGGCTTCATGCCTGATCTGCCAGCTCCAACATTCGTTCAAATGCCGGCATCTAGCCCGGTCCCTGTTCCCGCTCCTCCTGTCGTGCATACCATGCCTAGGGTAGACGACACCATCTATCACTCTGAAGCTTCTGAGGGCTCAGATGTTCATGAAAAGATGGACGCAATGAATGATCAATTCCTTGAGCTGAGAAAGGAATTGAGGACTCTCCGTGGCAAAGATCTCTTCGGCAAGTCTGCAGCCGAACTCTGCCTAGTTCCCGGTGTCAAGATACCGATCAAATTCAAGGTCCCAGACTTTGAAAAGTATAAGGGGAACACCTGTCCACTAGCTCACCTGGTCATGTACGCCAGGAAGATGTCAACACAGACTGATAATGATCAACTCCTGATCCATTATTTCCAAGACAGTTTGTCTGGTGCCGCGCTCAGATGGTACATGAGCCTGGACAGTGTCAACATCCGATCTTTCAACGACCTTGGCGAAGCTTTCGTCAAGCAATACAAGTACAACGTCGATATGGCGCCTGACCGAGATCAACTCAGGTCCATGTCACAGAAAGATAAGGAATCGTTCAAGGAGTACGCCCAGAGATGGCGTGAGCTGGCAGCTCAGATCACTCCACCGCTGGAAGAGAAAGAAATGACCAAGATCTTTCTGAAGACTCTTGGCTCATTTTACTATGAGCGGATGGTGGCAAGCGCTCCCTCTGATTTCACCGAGATGGTGAATATGGGGATGCGTCTTGAAGAAGGTGTCCGTGAAGGACGGTTGGCGAAAGATGATGGTTCTTCCTCTAAGCGATATGGGGCGTTTAAGAGGAAAGAAGGCGAAGCACATGCCGTGCAATCTCAGCCGAAGCATAGAAGACCCTCTGTTCAGAGGAAGCCTGCACGACATTCCAGTCATCAGCACCAGGTGGCTCACGTAGCACCTGTTTTCAAGGACAACACTCCTCAACGTCAACAATATCAACCGCAACAGTATCAGCATCAGCAACAATATCAACAACCGCAGTACCAACAACAACAGTCTCGTCCACAGCAACAGGCCTACCAGCCTCGTGGGAGTACGAGTAATCAAGCGAATATGGGTTACGAAAGGAAGAAGATCAGTTTTGATCCGATTCCTATGTCTTATGCGGAGTTATATCCCTCTCTAATAGAGCGGAAGTTGGTTTCTCCGAGAGATCCTCCGGCTATACCTGTCAACCCTCAATGGTGGTATAAGCCTGATCTGCACTGTGTCTATCACTCTGGTGCTCCGGGCCATGACATAGAAAATTGCCTCCAGCTGAAGACTAAGGTTCAAGACCTTATGAGAAGTGGAATCCTGAGTTTTGAGGACTCGAACCCGAACGTCACCAAGAACCCATTGCCTGCGCATGGGAAATCTGTGAATATGATTCAGGAGTGCCTTGGGAAATACAAGGTTAAGTACGTCAGCCACATCAGGCAGTCGTTGGTTGATTTACATAAGATGCTGTGTCAGTACAGCTATTTGGAGCATAACCACGACAAGTACCGCGTCTGCTCAGTTAATCGTTTGGGTTGCGACCAGGTCCGCAGAGAGCTTCAACAGTTGTTGAATGAGGGTACCATTGAGATTCTCCAGAATCGCAATGTTGATATAGTGGAACCTGAAGTGAATGTCATATCACCAGTGTTCAAGCTGCCTGAGCCCGTTGTTATTCGTTACAATAGCAACAAGTCGAAGGCTTCACCTTCTTTGATCATCAAACCTGCAGGCCCTGTGCCTTATTCATCTGATCGAGCTGTGCCATTCCGGTACAATCCTGTTGCTGTCCAGGATGGGGTCGAAGTACCTTTACCTTCCACTTCTGTAACCACTATTGCTGATGTCAGTGGGTTGACCCGAAGTGGTCGTGTGTTTTCTGCGCCTCCAAAGGCTACTGTTTCTGATACTGTTGAGCGCCCTGTGGGAATAGCCGTGAATGTTCAGAATCCGGCGCTTGATGTTGCCAAACCCTCCTCATCCGTACAAAAGACTCCTGTTTCTTCAGATGGCCCAAGTGGCATTGTTGATGAAGAATCTGATGAGATGCTGAGGCTCATCAGAAAGAGTGAGTACAATATTGTAGACCAGCTTCTACACACGCCCTCCAAGATTTCCATTCTTTCTCTATTGCTGAATTCAGAACCCCATCGGGAGTCTCTGCAGAAAGTATTGGATCTGGCGTACGTTGATCACGACGTCACCCTGGAACAATTTGATAGCATTGTTGCAAACATTACCGCTTGCAACACTTTGAGCTTTTGTGACGCTGATCTCCCTGAGGAGGGAAGAGACCACAACATGGCTTTACACATATCCATGAACTGCAAATCTGATGCAATGTCCAATGTGTTGGTGGACACTGGATCTTCTCTTAATGTATTGCCAAAGACCACACTCTCTCGTCTGTCATATCAAGGTCCTCCTATGAGGCAGAGTGGGGTTGTTGTGAAAGCTTTTGATGGGTCACGCAAGACCGTGATTGGGGAAGTTGATCTCCCAATCAAAATAGGACCAAGTGATTTCCAAGTTACTTTCCAAGTAATGGATATCCACCCATCATACAGCTGTCTCTTAGGCAGACCATGGATTCACGAGGCTGGCGCCGTGACATCCACCCTACACCAGAAGTTGAAGTTTGTCAAAAACAAGAAATTGGTTGTAGTAGGGGGAGAAAAGGCTCTCCTGGTTAGCCATCTGTCCTCTTTCTCGTACATTGACGCAGAGGATGAAGTTGGAACTCAGTTTCAAGCTTTATCTATTGACGAACCAATCGAGAAGAAGTCTCCTTCATTCACTTCCTACCGTGATGCAAAGCTGGCCATTGAATGTGGTGCAGTTGCTGGATTAGGGAAAGTGCTTGAACTTGAAGACAACCGATCCCGGGCTGGCATTGGCTATGGTTCTGGGGCATGCAATGAGCAAGGTTTGTTCACAAGTGGAGGATTCATCCATGCTGATCAACCGGAAGAGGAAGCTGCTGCTATCATTGAAGAAGAAGATGCAGAAGACTTGAACAATTTTGTTATTCCTGGTGGTGTCTGCCACAATTGGGTCGCTGTAGATGTTCCTACAGTCATCCATAGATCAGAGTAAATTGTTCACTTTGTTTAAAACCCTTCTCCCATGCCAAAAGGAGAAGTGATGACATTGTTGGCAAAGCATATATACAATGATGTTTTCATTCAATTTTTGCATTGTTAAACATTTGTTTTTCCTTTGTTTTCACTTTTTGCTTTTCTTTATGAAATCAGTGATCACAAAAAACCATAAAAACAAAAACAAAAATAAAAGCAAACGTTTTTCATCTGCATAATGATTTGCTTGTTCAAATTCTGAATTTTTTTTCTTAACTAAAATCATTATGCAGGTTGATCCTAAAACCCATTGAACATAATGATCCAACGCCATCTCCCAATTTTGAATTCCCTGTATTTGAGGCAGAGGAGGATGACGTTGAGGAGATTCCTGATGAGATTACCCGTCTCCTTGAGCACGAAGAGAAGATCATTCAGCCGCATCTTGAAGACTTGGAAACAGTCAACTTGGGGTCTGAGGATTGTGTTCGCCTGGTGAAGATTGGGGCACTTCTTGAAGAGTCTGTTAAGGAAGATTTGATCAGCTTGCTACGAGAATATTCAGATATCTTTGCTTGGTCCTATGAAGACATGCCAGGTTTAGATACAGATATTGTGCAACATTTCCTGCCTTTGAAGCCTGAGTGCGTGCCTGTGAAGCAGAAGCTCAGAAGAACTCATCCAGATATGGCAGTGAAGATCAAAGAGGAAGTTCAGAAGCAAATTGATGCGGGGTTTCTGGTGACTTCGACATATCCTCAATGGGTGGCCAATATTGTGCCTGTTCCTAAGAAGGACGGAAAAGTCCGTATGTGCGTTGACTACAGAGATTTGAATAAAGCTAGTCCAAAAGACGATTTTCCTCTACCACACATTGACATGTTGGTAGACAATACAGCCAAATTCAAAGTCTTTTCCTTTATGGACGGATTTTCCGGATATAATCAAATCAAGATGGCACCAGAGGATATGGAGAAGACAACATTCATCACACCTTGGGGAACATTCTGTTATCGAGTGATGCCCTTCGGTTTGAAGAACGCCGGAGCCACGTATCAACGAGCTATGACTACCTTGTTTCATGATATGATGCACAAGGAGATAGAAGTCTATGTTGATGATATGATCGCTAAGTCCCGAACGGAAGTTGAGCATATTGAGCATTTGTTGAAGCTTTTTCAGCGGTTGAGGAAGTTCAAACTTCGCCTGAATCCGAACAAATGTACTTTTGGAGTCCGTTCTGGCAAGTTGTTGGGTTTTGTGGTAAGTGAAAGAGGTATTGAAGTCGATCCTGCAAAGGTCAAAGCAATACAAGAGATGCCTGCACCCAAAACTGAGAAGCAAGTCCGAGGTTTTCTTGGCCGCTTGAACTACATTTCCAGATTTATATCCCACATGACTGCCACATGTGCGCCGATATTCAAGCTCCTCCGGAAAGATCAGTCTCATGATTGGACCGAGGATTGCCAGAAAGCTTTCGACAGTATCAAAGATTATCTGTCTGAACCTCCGATTTTGTCTCCGCCTGTGGAAGGAAGACCTCTAATTATGTATTTAACAGTTCTTGAAGACTCGATGGGTTGTGTACTCGGTCAACAAGATGAATCAGGGAAGAAGGAGTTTGCTATATACTACCTCAGTAAGAAGTTTACTGATTGTGAGTCTCGGTACTCTACGCTTGAGAAGACGTGCTGTGCTTTGGCTTGGGCTGCTAAGCGTTTGCGCCAGTACATGATAAATCATACAACTTGGTTGATATCTAGAATGGATCCAATCAAGTATATCTTCGAGAAGCCTGCTTTAACTGGGAGGATCGCCCGTTGGCAGATGTTGTTGTCTGAGTATGATATTGAGTATCGAGCTCAGAAAGCTATCAAAGGTAGTATCTTTGCTGACCATTTAGCGCACCAGCCGATTGAAGATCATCAGTCTATTCAGTTTGACTTCCCGGACGAGGAAATTCTGTATTTGAAGATGAAAGATTGCGATGAGCCTACACTTGATGAAGGTCCAGAACCTGGTTCCAGATGGACGATGGTGTTTGATGGCGCTGTTAATCAATATGGAAATGGAATTGGGGCAGTGATCATTACTCCTCAAGGTTCACACATTCCGTTTACAGCAAGGCTAACTTTCAAATGCACGAACAATATGGCGGAGTATGAAGCCTGTATTATGGGACTTGAAGAATGCATTGACTTGAGAATCAAGTATCTCGATGTCTATGGTGATTCGGCTTTGGTTGTCAATCAGATCAAAGGTGAATGGGAGACGAATCAGCCAAGTCTTATCCCATACAGAGACTATGCAAGGAGAATTTCAACTTTCTTCACAGAAGTTGAGTTTTATCACATTCCTCGAGAGGATAATCGGATGGCAGATGCCCTTGCAACGCTTGCTTCCATGATTGTGGTCAGATGGTGGAATGATGTTCCCAACATTACTGTGATGCGCTTGGACAGACCCGCTCACATATTTGCAATCGAAGACGTGAAAGATGACAAGCCTTGGTATTTTGATATCAAGAATTTCCTCCAGAACCAGGTCTACCCGCCTGGGGCATTTGTGAAAGATAGGAAAACTTTGAGAAGGTTGTCAGGAAGTTTCTACCTCAGTGGTGAAGTGCTGTATAAAAGAAATTTCGATATGGTTTTGCTCAGATGCGTGGATAGACACGAAGCAAACCTATTGATGACTGAGGTCCATGAGGGTTCGTTTGGTACTCATTCCAATGGACATGCCATGGCTAAGAAAATGTTGAGAGCAGGCTACTATTGGCTGACAATGGAGTCTGACTGTTGCAAGTATGTGAAGAAATGTCACAAGTGTCAAATTTATGCGGATAAGATTCATATTCCTCCGACACTCCTGAATGTGATTTCATCACCATGGCCTTTCTCTATGTGGGGAATCGACATGATCGGCATGATTGAGCCGAAAGCGTCCAACGGACATCGGTTTATTCTCGTAGCAATTGATTACTTCACCAAATGGGTTGAAGCCGCGTCGTATGCGAATGTAACCAGACAGGTGGTTGTGAAGTTTATCAAGAACCAGCTGATTTGCCGTTATGGTGTGCCAGAGAGGATCATTACTGATAATGGATCTAATCTGAATAACAAGATGATGGATGATTTGTGCACTGAATTCAAGATCGCACACCATAACTCCTCGCCTTACAGACCTAAGATGAATGGGGCTGTTGAAGCTGCTAACAAAAATATCAAGAAGATTATCCAGAAGATGACTGTCACGTACAAAGATTGGCATGAGATGCTGCCATTTGCTTTGCATGGATATCGTACGTCTGTACGCACTTCAACAGGGGCAACCCCTTTCTCTCTTGTTTATGGCATGGAAGCTGTTCTCCCAGTAGAGGTGGAGATCCCATCAATGCGAGTCTTGATGGAAGCCAAGTTGACTGATGCTGAATGGATTCAGAGTCGTTATGACCAGTTGAATTTGATCGAAGAGAAGAGATTGACTGCCATGTGCCATGGTCAGTTATATCAGCAGAGAATGAAGAAAGCATTCGACAAGAAGGTCAAGCCCCGCGTGTTCCGAGAAGGTGACCTTGTGCTCAAGAAAGTTTTGTCTTTCGCGCCCGATTCCAGGGGCAAGTGGACTCCAAACTACGAGGGTCCATATGTTGTTAAGAGAGCCTTTTCAGGCGGTGCTTTAATGCTTACAACAATGGATGGGGAGGATTTCACTCGTCCTGTGAATTCAGATGCAGTCAAGAGATACTTTGCCTAGAAAAAAGTATATGCAAATGAAAAAACAAATGAAAAAAAAAACAGAATAGCTCGCTAAGTTGAAAACCCGAAAGGGCGGCTTAGGCAAAAATGAGCGTCTTGGTGGAGAACCTGCAAGGGTAATCCAGGCAAAAATTAGAGACTTGAAAAAAAGAATATTTGCATCCCGCTAGATTGAGTACCTCACCCTGGGGCAATCTAGGCAAAAATTAGGGATTTGGCAAGTAACTGCATCCTGACAAGACTTTCTGGTTCATCAGTCGTCATTTCGTCAGAAGATTCTCGATTCGTCGTCAACTGAAGCTTCGGATACATCGAGATTCAAATTGGTAGAGAAAGGATCATTATGTTCAATGTAGCCCTCTTCCAATATATATCACTGATTTCAAATTTGTACAGATCTATGGAGTCTTGCCATTTGCAGGCTACCATTCCATCAAATCAATTTGAGCTTTTTATCCAATTATTTGCACTCTTATTGGTTTCAATTCAACAAATGTTTTGCATGTTTTAAATTGATAAAATATCATTGTTTTAAACAAATCAAATTTTTCAAAAATCGTCATTTTAAACAAAGTGAACATTCACAAGATTGAAAGGATACTCAAGAATATCTCAGTGCTCTCCCGAGGGTGGCATGATTTCCAACAGGTAAGACATTCGTTCATATTCCTGGTTTGGTTGTATCTTCTTTCTTCAGATCTTTGTTGGGGTTGTTCCTCAAACAGAGTTGTTGTTGGGGTTGTTCCCCAGTATAGTCACAAGCAGAGTGTTGTTGAAGACTTCGTTTTCTCCAGCAGCAGTTTTCCCTAGCATGGGTGTTTCTTATAGAAGTTTCGGCGGTTGATGGTTTGTCATCTTGGTGCCCCGTCACTTTCTCCAGTGGGTCGCTCGCCCCAGACTTTATTTGTCTCCTCAGTAGTCATGAGTATAACTGTTGATTGATATTCCCCTCGGAGTCGCGAGTAGAGCTGTTTGTTGATATCCCCATCGGATTTGCGAACAGAGTTGTTGTCACTCTTCCCAGTGCCGTTGCCAGTGGAATTGTCTGCTTCCTCAGCACGATCGTTTTCCTTTGAAGACTCGGTAAGTCAGCGGTTTGATACCCGGTACTTTACCTTTTCCCCGGCGAAGTCGTCTGTGGAATTGTTGCTACCTTTCCATCAGAGTTATTCTCTTCAACAGAGCAGGATTTATTTTCCTATTCAGTGGTTGATTTGGGTTGGTATCCCAGTATATTTCAACCATCTTTTCCTCAGCTTAGTCTGTAGAGTGTTTGTTGTGGCAGTTTCTCCTGTTGAATGCTCTTTCAATCCCCAGTATGGTCGAATGATGGCTCTAGCCTCCAGTGAACGGATTGATTTCCTGACTGTTTGTGATCCCCAGTGGAGTGGCTTATATTGCAGAATCTACTTGTTGTGATCAGTTTGCTGTGTATATTCTCCCCAAGTGGAGTAGTTCGTTGCAGAATCTACTTGTTTGATCTGTCCTCCCTCAGTGGCTTGTTCCCCAAGAGAGTAGCTGACAGTTTTTCCCAGTAGAGTTGCTTATGCAGTTAAATTCTATTTGGATGATATCATTCTCCCTCAGTGGTTTGTTCCCCCAGTGGAGTTATGTGGAGTTGCTTCTACAGCAGTTCGTGCTTGTGCAACGCACCTTTTTGTTTCTCAGTTGATACTGGGATCCCCTGCAGATACTTTGGGACTTCTCTTGTTCCCCTACAGATTCGTCTTGGTGGCTGCTTTGCCCGTTGCGACTTTCTGCACCCTGATTGGGTTGTTCCTGATATCTCTGATTCTCTGCTTCTTCAGCAGTACCCGCAGATCTTTGCTTTACAGCACGTAGATCTCCGCAGATTGGCTCTCCAGTTGGTTTTTCCCCTGGAAGTATAATACCGGGCGTTTGGTTCCTGAACCTGTTTGTGTTAGAATTGTCTGTTTTGTCAGCATTCATCAAACACAAATATCGCATATTCATGCATATTCATAAAACATTCAGATATTCATGTTGCATTTCTTGCCATATATCTTTTGTTTGTCGTGTCTCCTGCTATGGTGATATAGATCTCTTTATAGATCTCCCCAAGCAGATGTCGGGTGTTTAAAATCTCTCCATATAGAGTCAGCCCCATAAGCAGAAAATGTTTGTCTTTCATTCTGCAGTTCCCCACTGAGATATATCCTCGTGGATGACGGTTTCTTCCGTTTCCTCCCAACACATATATTGGGATGGATTTTCCTATTTGAGTTACATCCTCATTAGGACGTGTCTTGATTCAGTTCGTCTTTTCGGATAATTCCCGAATTGGCTGTTTGTCAAATGTCTTGTGCTTCCCAGTGGGTTGTTCCCCAGCGGAATGTTTTTGGGCCTCTACCCTACTACCCGGTAGTTGTAAGTCCTACTTTTCCTGGCTTTCTTGGCAGAATTTGTGGTTATACACCTTTTATTCTCCAGCCAGAGTTTTGGTTTTCTACCTACTACCCGGTAGTTGTAAAACCTATTTTTCTGCTCTTCAGCAGTTTGTGGTTTGTTATAAACCCTATCTTGGTTTCCCGTGCGGATTTGTGATTTATTCTATCCCCACGCGGAGTTTTGGTCTTCTACCCCGTATTCGGTAGATGTAAACCCTAATTTTGTGGTTATCCCCACCAGATTTTGGCCCTCTGCCTACTAACCAGCAGTCGTAAGTCCTATCTTTGCGGTTTTTCTACCTACAAACCGGTAGTTATAAACCCTGTTTTCTCCACTTGCAGAGTTAACTTTGTTGTTCATCCCAGCCGATGACAATTTCCCTTGTGGTTATCTTCATTCAATATTTGATGTTGATTTTCCTTTTGCTTGTATAAGTTGCTCAGATCAGCACTTATATCCCTAGCAAGTTTTTTGTGGATAATTGTCGTATGCTAGCAATTTTATCCCCAGTGGGTCCTTTCACCGTTTGCTAGTGATTGTGTTCCCCGGATCATTGGTTGTATACCAATACATCCCCAGCTAGTCCCTGTGGATAATTGCCGGATGCTTGCAATTTATCCTCAGCAGATCGCCTTTCATTTACCCTTTTGTCGGTAATGTCTGTTGCTCCTTTTTGATTGGTCATCATTATATACCTATTCTGGTATCCCGATGCCTTTCTTTTTGGATTTTATCCTATAAACAACCTACAACCCGGTTAAGGATAATCTTCCATGCGAGTATATTATTCACGGCCTGCCGGTAATGAATAATATATCTCATGCGCTCTTTAGTTGGAATCCTTTGTTGATTTTCCCCAGCTGAGCAAGATTCGTATTCTTTGTAGAATCGAATGTCCATCCTTTAACCAGTTTGTGTTTTGGATGATGAGTGTTTTGGAACACACACCAATTCACGTTCTTTTTATCCATCCTTTAACCAGTTTGCGTTTTGGGTGATGAGTGTTTTGGAACACACACCAATTCACGCTTTTTTGTCCATCTTTAAACAAGTCTGCTGTTCTAGCTTTCTTCAGGGTGATGAGTGTTTTGGAACACACACCAATTCACGCTTTTTTTGTCCATCCTTTAAACAAGTCTGCTGTTCTAGCTTTCTTCAGGGTGATGAGTGTTTTGGAACACACACCAATTCACGTTTTTGTCCATCCTTAAACAAGTCTGCTGTTCTAGCTTTCTTCAGGGTGATGAGTGTTTTGGAACACACACCAATTCACGCCTTTTTGTCCATCCTTTAAACAAGTCTGTTGTTCTAGCTTTCTTCAGGGTGATGAGTGTTTTGGAACACACACCAATTCACGTTTTTTTGTCCATCCTTTAAACAAGTCTGCTGTTCTAGCTTTCTTCAGGGTGATGAGTGTTTTGGAACACACACCAATTCACGCTTTTTTGTCCATCCTTTAAACAAGTCTGCTGTTCTAGCTTTCTTCAGGGTGATGAGTGTTTTGGAACACACACCAATTCACGCTTTTTTGTCCATCCTTTAAACAAGTCTGCTGTTCTAGCTTTCTTCAGGGTGATGAGTGTTTTGGAACACACACCAATTCACGTTTTTTGTCCATCCTTAAACAAGTCTGCTGTTCTAGCTTTCTTCAGGGTGATGAGTGTTTTGGAACACACACCAATTCACGTTTTTTGTCCATCCTTAAACAAGTCTGCTGTTCTAGCTTTCTTCAGGGTGATGAGTGTTTTGGAACACACACCAATTCACGCTTTTTTGTCCATCCTTTAAACAAGTCTGCTGTTCTAGCTTTCTTCAGGGTGATGAGTGTTTTGGAACACACACCAATTCACGTTTTTTTGTCCATCCTTTAAACAAGTCTGCTGTTCTAGCTTTCTTCAGGGTGATGAGTGTTTTGGAACACACACCAATTCACGTTTTTTGTCCATCCTTAAACAAGTCTATTGTTCTAGCTTTCTTCAGGGTGATGAGTGTCTTGGAACACAAACCAATTCACGATTTCGGATCTTATCCTATAAACAACCTACAACCCGGTTCAGGATAACTTTCCATGCGAGTACATTATCTACGTTTTGACGGCTATAGATAATATATCTCATGCACTCTTTTGTCGAACACTTTGTTTGTTTCCCCAACTGAGTAAGATTTGCATTCTTTACAGAATCAAATATCCATCCTATAAACAAGTTTGCTTTCGCTCTCTTCAGGATGATGAGTGTTTTGGAACACACACCAATTCACGTCTTTGGTCGGTCACCTGTTACATACCTACAACCCGGTATCCCTGGTGTTCCTTCCTTTCTGCTCCCTATTATGACCTCGGTCCCCTTGTGGAGTCAGATTTTCCTGAGTTTATGTACCTTTTCCAGGTCTTTCTCAGATGTTTGGTTGATTGATATCTCTCGCCCTTATACCGGTCTTAGATATTCATTCTTCCTGAGTTTGTTACCCTTATACCCGTAACATCTCATTTTCTTTGGTGCTTCCTCAGTGAAGTTTTCCTTCTGCTTCTCCCCAGGAGTCAGCTTGTGTCTCTCCAATGGATTTATTTTCCTTTGGAATTCTTTTCCCCGGTGTGAGTCCTTCACTCCCCAGTGAGGTCTCCAGTCTGTTTTCTGTATTCCCTAATCAGAGTCGTGTCTTGTTCACGCTGTGTCAGTTTTGTTTATCCCCAACTAGAGTCTTGTTAGAGTCTCTGTTCCTGGTGAGTGTATTACTCCGATGGATCGTCTTTTCTTCTGTGTGAATCATATTCCCCACAGAATTTGTGTCTTTTGCATGCATACATTTGCATCATGAGGTCTCTTAGGGACCAAAATTTGTCTCATTATTGTTATTTAAGCCCATTCTACCGCGTCGAGATGAAGATTTCTAAACTTCACTTCTCCGGCTAGAATGACCTTAAATAGGGGCATCTGTAAGACCCCAATTTTGGCCCTAAGATCCCTCATGGCCCATATCATATCATATCATGGCCTCAAGGATCACTGCATGCCCTAGCTTCCCTCCTAGTGGGTAGGTTGCCTTGTGAGTTGATTCTTGATCACCAAGCATGTCTTGCATTTGTATATCTTTGCTTTTCATATGTTTATCTTTCAAAAAGTACAAAAATATTGTCAGTCTAACCTTGTTGCTTGCAGTTGAAGCAATCATCAGCAATTAGGTCAAAGTCAGTCAACAGTCAGTCAAAGCAATGGATGGTGGCCATTCTTGCAGAATTTGGGCACCATGATCAATAATCAAGAGTTCATATGACTTGGGACATCATTTGGAATCAAGGTCTCAAAGAATTAGGGTTTGGAATTCACCAGAAATGCTTCAATCATGCAAAACCCTAGAAAAGTCAACAGAAAGTCAAACTTGGTCAACTGTGGATTTAATCAGTAATTCGATGGATGGAATTGATTTGAAGGAGTTCATTCATGTCCATACAAGCCTCATATATCATGTCAAACCTCATCATGGAAGAAAATCAAGTCAAACAGAAAATTTCCCAAAATAGAAAGTGGACCTGTAATTTTAACTGCCAAAAATGGAAACTTCTTGATCTTAAACTTACATCATGATACAAGCTTCAAATGAATTTTTGCCCAACATGAAAGTTGAAGATCTTGTTCTCCCATTTTCAAAAAGTCCAAGAACTCCCAAATCCCATGTGTGGTTGTCAAGATATGATCAATTCAATTTCAAGAATTTGTGAACTTCAACAAGCCATATCTCATGAACCATAAGGCCAAATTTGGTGGGGTTTTTTTCCTACAAACCACATTTCATCTCCTCTTTCCAAAAATATAAATTTCATGAACCAAAACCTTGCCAATCAAAATGGCATTTTTTGACTTGTTTCATTTAAAATTCAAGTTTGACCAAAAGTTGACTTTTTGATTTAGCAAGTTTTAACACTTTTGGCCAATTGGGAATTGTTTGGAAGGCTATTTGCAACATGTTCCAAGCCCAAATTCATGCTCATGCTACTATCATACCACCATTTTGGCCAAAGGTGCAAAATTAGCAATTGGTTGAAATAAGTAAATCCTTGTTAGCACTTCATGAGCAGACATAAAACAGCAAATATAATGGTCATTTGCAGCCTGTTTTGAAGCCCAAATCGTGCAGACCTCACACCCTCCATATGCTTATGTACAAACTTAGCAAAATGCAAATTGGCTTCATTAAGTTAAGCAAGCTTAGCATGTTATTAAGTAACCTTAAACAGACCATATATAAGGAATTTTCTGGCCATTTGTAACCCTAGCCACAGCCACAAACTCACCAGAATACTCTCTTCTCTCATTCTTGCATTTTTCATCTTTGCAAAATTCTGTCAAAAACTTCAAGAGAACCACGAGCACCTTTGCTTCCTTCATCACTTGGACAACCTTTGGGAGCCATTTTGGACCTTGTTCCTCAATTGTAAGCAGAGGAAACTCACTGTTCTTTTGCAAGCTCTCTCATGGCAGATTATGTCTCAAGCTAGCTCGTGCATTCCTGAGTTGAAATAGCTTCATCATCCATCATTTCAAGGCCAAGAGAACATCTGTTTCGAGCTAAAGTAGTCAAATAGCAACTGCATCATCATTTTGCTTCAGTATTGGTAAGATTTCGAATTACTCCATTTATCAAATCATGCTATGTCTAGGATAGATTTTTTGATGCTGGTTACAATGCACCTTGAACCATTGAAAATGCTTAGCTGAGTGAAGAGAAATCTGACTTTGAAGTTCTATGTTCAAACTTGTTTTTATGGATTTCTCTTTTGTAAGCTCAAATTGGTGATGATGATTGTTAGAATATGCATGAGTGATGCTTGCTGGTCGTATTGGTGTGTGTAGTTTCATTTTCTGGGCATGCTTGTTCTTGATGATTTTGATGAAGATGATGAACACCCTGTAGTTTAAACCTTTGAACCTGCCCAGAATTCGCATGAAATTAGGTTGGTTTGTTGCTAGCTGATGTCTGCATGAGTATTATTGCCATGATGTTTGTGAAACTATGCTTGAAATTTGTTCATAATGATTGGATGGAGATGATGCTGCCATGCTGTTTCTTAAACCCTAAGGGTTTTGAACTTGAATCACGATTGGTTGCTTGTTGTTTTGCCCTGTGAATTCACTGTTCCATTGAGGAACTGACCAATAAGAACATTTCGTGGCTTTGGCTGAAACGCAGTGTTTAGATAAATGAGGCGCTTATTTACCAAATTGTCACGCCGGTCAAACCTTTGACTTGTTATCCATCTTATTTGTTCGTGTTTGATCCAAATTATTCATCAACTTCCAAAATTCATTTCTCATTCAATTTAACTCCAAAATTCATGAAATTTTTTCCATCATTTGCACATGAATGTCTATTATTTAATCATGATTTTTGCTGAATTTTTGGTTGGCTGGATTTTAAATGGTACTAGGTTTCTTAACATGTATGCCTAATTGACACCTTTTGCCATTCCTTTTGTGAAATGATGGTGATGCATCCAATGGTTCTGAAATTTTTTGTGGTGAAACTAGACTCATTCATCTTTGTTTTGATGTAGAGTTTGTGCATTTATCATTTGTGGTTTGCTAGATATGAATTTTTGAACTAGGGTGTGACAACTTGTGTCACACCAATGATATGCAAGTTTATGATTTTTGTTCACATGCTTCCTGGCTTCCAAATAATGTGAAATTTTGCATGAGCCATCTATTATATGTCTAGTTGACGTGTGATGTTTCCTGGAATTATTTGAGCCATTTCCTAATTGTTTGTGAATTTTCTTCCCTGCCTAGTCAATTGTTGACTTTGTATGATACATGTTGCCAAATCCTTTGGGAAATCCTCATGCCTTATTGTATGATCATGAAATTTCACATGTGCATACTAGACATCTTGAGCTTTGCATTGGTGTTAATCCCATCCATTTCTCATCTGTTTTCATTTTGTTATGATTTTTTGAAGATGACACATGTTTTGTTGACTTCTTGGTGCATACTTGAAAATGTGTTGACTTCCTGATTTTAATTGACTATCTTCCCATGATCCAATTGAGCTGAAATTTCATATGCATGCTATGTTATGGATTGTGATTGAGTATGAATTATTTCATAATTTTTGGAATTGATTATGTTTGGGTTTGAGCTTGGTCTTTCTGTTGACCTTTTGTGTGCTCCCTCTTGCCATGTTTTGACTTCTTTGGTCTATAAAATGATGTTGATGCATGATATAAACTTGAAACCAATTGTGCTTGCTTCTTAAATGTTTGAACTTGACTTTGGTTGACTATTGTTTGCTGTTTTGGCTTTTATCATTTATTTTTGACCCTAGGCTTGTCCTAGTGGTCTTTTGGACTTATGATTGAGTTTATGTTTCAGGTTAAGCATAGTGCCTCAAAGAAATCATTGCCAATTTGATTGAGCTTGATTATATATCATGTGCTTACCTTTATTTTGTAGGTGTGACTCATGTGACTTGAGTCTTGTGCTTTGCACATTGGTCCCTCTGATTTAACTGTTTGATTCATTTCCTTTTGATTTAAACTGTTGAACTGTTTACTGATTAGCTTGACTTTTTCAGGTACTCTTAGTTGCTTTATTTGCTTTGCTTTGCTATTTAGCAACTTGCTTTTGAGGTATAATTACTTCTTCTTCATGTAGTCTGGAGACCCGGCCTGTTATTTGGCCGGGCAAACTGTCTGAAGTCCTCCTTAAGAGGCAATGCTTGTGTGTGTTTTAATTTTGTCCCAAGCAGGAAAAGTCCTTCAAGTAAGGCAATTGGTAGATCATAGGGATAAGCAACCTATCCCCTACTATTCAGTGAGTCTTCTCCTTGCTCCCATTACATGGTTGTAGCATTGAGATCAAAACCCAAGATCAATCGAGTCAATAATATGTGGAGAGAGTTCCTACTTTCTGAACTCCCACGCTTTCTGATATTTAAAATGCTCTCCCTGATCAGGGATAGAAGCAATGAGGCACACCCCTCATCTCTTTTCATCTGCTTCACCTTAGCCTCTCAATGGCAAGGTTAAGAGCGACATTTACCTATTACAGTGGACTTTCATAGTCAAACCCTCTTGTGTGAGCCCCCTTGTTTGGCTATAGAGTGTGTTGTTGGTTATTCATTGATTGATTGATTACTTCATATGCACATGTTTGCTTGTATGCTCCATGCATTTATCATCATCATTAATTGCTCATTAATGCACAATCATCTCATTTGCCTTTGTGACATTATCATTGTTGTTTGCCCATTGAGGACAATTGTAAGACCATTCATTGGCCATTGCTCCTATGATATGGAAGTGAGTATAAGACCATCACCTCGGCCACTCATCTTATCTTTGCTTGATGCATTTGATTGTATGTGAGGATCCATTGTAAGTCCCTGTAATGTGGCATTGGTTTTCCTATGAGCATATGTGGGGTTAACCTAAGTCCAGATAGATTGGCAGTTGACTTCCATATTTCATCTTTGTTTTCTTTTGAGGAGATTAGTGTAAGTCCATTGAGTGGCCTCTGATATCCATTTCTGTTTTAGGAGACTGGTGTAAATCCATCTATTGGTATCCGGTATCCACCTTTTATTTCTTTGTTTGAGGAGATTAGTGTAAGACCATTGAGTGGCATCTGATATCCAGTTTTGTTTTAGGAGATTGGTATAAGCCCAGTGATTGGCATCCGATATCCGCTTTTATTGACTTTCTTCCTTGTTTGTTTGTCATTATCCATGGCTCATTCCAAAGGACACACTTGAATCATCTCCCATATGATTTCAAGAAGTGAACCTTCTAAGAAGTTTTACAATCCATTCTCATCCATTCATCCTCATTATGTCCTAAACCTTTTCACACATTGATTTCAAGCTTGACATAGATATTGTGCAAACATCTTCATGTTTTCTAACTAAAAACCTGGACCCCAAGTCCTTGACTTTTTTCAAACTTCATTTTCATAATACTTCTTTCAAATCAATCTTAATCATACTTTGACTCCATTTTCATAATCACAATCAATTAACTTCACTCATTCACTTGTTTTGGCTTTGTCCATTGTTAATCTTTTCACATTAGCCATAGGTTTCAATTATCATTGTGGTTGATGTAAATCTTGCCTATCCTTAGTGAGTCGACAGTAAGACTTCCGTACTGAAAACAGGGCTAACCCCTCTAGTACGTCGAAGCTATCCTCGCATGGTGGATGTTGTTTTTGGTCGAGTGTTCTCCCATTGATAATGAAAAGCCTCAGTGCTTGTGTTTAAAACTGAATCCACCAACTTTTGGAAATCTTTTAGCCGAACTACGGCGTTTTGATCCTTACCTTTGATGGAAGGTACGTAGGCAGCGGGTTCATCCGTTCAAACCCAATAACCCAATAATAAAATTGTATATTCTTTTCTCATCATCCCAATCATGTTTGCACAATATTTATGTCATAACAAATAACAATTTATTACAACAAGTGTGAAAAGGGCTCCCTAGGAGTACCTAGGACGTAGTGGGTGCCTAACACCTTCCCATTGCGTAATTTACCCCTTACCCAGACTCTCTGATCTTTTTATTAGTTTTCTACGTGTAAAACTTCTTAGGCTTTTGTTCGCTTTTTAGCCAATCCTTTGGATAAATAAAAGTGCGGTGGCGACTCGAAATTTCATTGTATGCTTTGCTTATGGTTTAATCAATAAATCATATAGCGACGAATACACCGCTACAGGACCTAGGATTTCTAGAAGGCCTTTGACAGTATCAAAAAGTATCTGTCTGAGCCTCCGATTCTGTCTCCGCCTGTTGAAGGGAGACCATTGATTATGTACTTGACAATTCTTGAGGACTCTATGGGTTGTGTATTTGGTCAACAAGATGAATCAGGGAAGAAAGAATATGCCATCTACTATCTAAGTAAGAAGTTCACTGATTGCGAGTCTCGATACTCAATGCTTGAGAAGACATGTTGTGCTTTGGCTTGGGCTGCTAAGTGCTTACGCCAGTATATGTTGAATCATACGACTTGGTTGATATCCAAAATGGATCCAATCAAGTATATCTTCGAACAACCTGCTTTAACTGGGAGGATTTCCCGTTGGCAGATGCTGTTGTCTGAGTACGACATTGAGTATCGAGCTCAGAAAGCTATTAAAGGTAGTATCTTGGCGGATCACTTGACACATCAACCAATTGAGGATTATCAGTCTGTTCAGTACGACTTCCCTAATGAGGAGATTCTGTATTGAAGATGAAAGATTGCGATGAGCCTACGCTCGATAAAGATCCAGAACCTGGTTCCCGATGGGGTATGGTGTTCGATGGCGCTGTTAATCAGTATGGAAATGGTATTGGGGCAGTGATTATTACTCCTCAGGGCACACATTTTCCTTTTACAGCAAGGCTAACTTTCAAATGCACGAATAATATGGCGGAGTATGAAGCCAGGTTTCCTTCAGAACCAGGTTTGCCCACCTGGGGCATCTGTGAAAGATAGGAAGACTTTGAGGAGATTGTCAGGCAGTTTCTACGTCAATGGTGATGTGCTTTATAAGAGGAATTTTGACATGGTTCTGCTCAGATGCGTGGATAGACACGAAGCAGACCTGTTGATGACTGAAGTCCATGAGGGTTCATTTGGTACTCATTCCAACGGACATGCCATGACAAAGAAGATGTTGAGAGCAGGTTACTATTGGTTGACAATGGAGTCTGACTGCTGCAAATATGTGAAGAAATGCCACAAGTGTCAGATTTATGCGGATAAGATTCATATTCCCCCGACACTTTTGTATGTTATTTCATCACCTTGGCCTTTCTCCATGTGGGGAATTGACATGATTGGCATGATAGAGCCAAAGGCCTCGAACGATCACCGTTTTATTCTCATTACTTCACCAAATGGGTTGAAGCGCCATCGTATGCAAATGTGACCAGGCAGGTAGTCGTGAAGTTTATCAAGAATCAACTCATATGCCGTTATGGTGTGCCAGACAAGATCATTACTGATAATGGATCTAACTTGAACAACAAGATGATGAAAGAGCTGTGTAGCGAGTTCAAGATTGCACATCATAATTCTTCTCCCTACAGACCCAAGATGAATGGGGTTGTTGAAGCCGCTAATAAGAATATCAAGAAAATTATCCAGAAGATGGTTATAACTTACAAAGATTGGCATGAGATGTTGCAATTTACTTTGCATGGTTATCGTACATCTGTCCGCACTTCAACAGGGGCAACCCCTTTCTCTCTTGTATATGGCATGAAGGTTGTGCTCCATGTGGAGGTTGAGATCCCATCAATGAGAGTCTTGATGGAAGCCAAGTTGACTAAGGTTGAATGGGTTCAGAGTCGTTATGACCAACTGAATTTGATTGTAGAGAAGAGATTAACTGCCATGTGCAATGTCAGTTATATCACCAAAGGATGAAGAAAGCCTTTGATAAGATGGTCAAGCCTCGAGTGTTTCGAGAAGGTGACCTTGTGCTCAAGAAAGTTTTGTCTTTCGCGCCCGATTCCAGGGGCAAGTGGACTCCAAACTATGAAGGTCCATATGTTGTTAAGAGAGCCTTTTTAGGCGGTGCTTTGATACTTACAACTATGGATGGGGAGGATTTCACTCGTCCTGTGAATTCAGATGCAGTCAAGAGATACTTCGCCTAGAATAAAAACAGAATAGCTCGCTAAGTTGAAAACCCGAAAGGGCGGCTTAGGCAAAAATGAGCGTCTCGGTGGATTAAAAACCCGAAAGGGCGATCCAGGAAAAAGTTAGAGACATATAAAAAATAAACATATATATCCCGCTAGATTGAGTACCTCACCCTGGGGCAATCTAGGCAAAAATTAGGGATTTGGAAAGTAACTGCATCCTGACAAGAATTTGTTCTACAAGTTGTCGTCTGTCAAAGATTCTTGCTCAGTCATCATCAACTGAAGCTTCAAATACATTGGATTCAGATTTGGTGGAGAAATGGTCATTATGTTCAATTTAGCCCTTTTTCCGATATATATCACCAATTTCAAAGTTGTAAAGATCCATGGAGTCTCGCCATTTGCGGACTACCATTCCATCAAATAAATTTGAGCCTTTATCCAATTCTTTGCACTCTTATTTGTTTCTGCTTAACAAATGTTTGCATGTTTTAATTGATAAATATCATTGTTTTAAACAAATAAAGTTTTATAAACTGTTTTTAAACAAAGTGAACATTCACAATGATTGAGAGGATAAATGGAACGTCTTCAATGCTCTCCCAAGGATAGTATGATCTCCAAAAGGGTAAGACATTTGTTCATATTTCTGGCATGTTTTCATCCTCTTCATCATTTTCAGGTTGTCTCCTCAGCGAGCACAGAGAAGGGTGATACATCATTAAGTCCCCAGAAGGCCTGGAGTTTTGGCCTTGATATTTTAGAGATATGTATACCTCTACCTCCATCCTCAGATCCCCAGAGAGTCTGAGTCTAGCATATGTGTTTTATCAATTATAGGGTTGTCATCCCTTGAGTGGACTGACCTAAAATCCCTTATAGGTTGATAAAAATTGATATGCTATCTATTTTCGAGGAAGTTGGTCTTTCCCCCAACATAAATTGAAATCTCCCGCACAGTGAGCAGGAATTCCCAACATGAGTGGAAATCCTCGGCAAGTTGGCTTTCAGTTTCTCCCCAACGAGTTTAGCTTACAACTCATGCTCAGTAGGGTTACTCACAGCAGACTGTCCCCGGTTGGGTCGCTTTTAGCCTTCCCCGATGGAATTGCCTGATCAGAGCCTGATATTTTGTTTTCCCCTCCTTATTAGAAAATTTCCTCCTAGAAGAGCTGGTGGTGAAGATGTTGTATCCATCCCCAGCGGAGCAGTCGGTTCTCTCTCCTAACAGAGATCTCTCCAGCAGATAAGAGGAAGTGTGTTGATTGTTGGAATTGCTTTTTGGTGGTTGTTCCCACAAAATTTCATATCATCCCTTGATAATTCCCCGGTAGAGTTTCTTCTACGATAGATCTTATCCGTGTTGAGATCCCTAGTAGAGTTTCCTCTATGATGGATCTTTTGCCTTTTCAGCAGCAAATCCCTGACGGTGACTCTGTAGCTTCCCCAACGAAGTAATTTGCTCTTTCTCTTGGTAGCAGGGATGTTTCGTCAGCTGTTAGAAGGGAACGTTTGATTGATGTGTTTCTGTTTGGTGGTTGTTCCTGTAATACCCCAAAATTTACCCTTCATTTTTCCTGGAAGCATAGGATTTTGTTTTACACTTCATTGGCATCATACTAGGTCATACTCATTGTATACTGCATTAGTGACATGGAAATTAGGTTTTGATTGATCATTCCTTAACAGAAGGAGCCCACACAAAGCAAAATTGAGAATTGGACTTCATTCTCTAAGTATACAAGTCTCAAGGGTCTCAGGGGGCTCCAGGTATCTTATTATGGTCTACAGTTCATCAGTGAAGGATTCAGAGCTATCAGAGTGTTCATTTGGATTTAATCAAGAAATTAGGGTTTCATGGCTACTTGCAACAGGAAATGTTTGGTTGGAAGTAGAGGAGCTCATCCATGTCATTATTGGAGAGACATCTTGGCCTAGGAAGATTCATAATTATCTCAGAAAGATCCATTGGCAAGCAGTGCAATCAATTCCCGGTCAATTTTGCCCTAAATTATGGTTTGGTATAAAATCAGTTTATTTCTGATTCTTTGGGTGAAACTATTTTCCATGTCCCTCCATGTGTCCACAAGGGTCTACATACAAAAAATCAGCTCTTTATTTGAGCCAGAGGTGCTTCAATTGATCATTGGAATCGGGAATCAGACAGTTTAGGAAAAGTCAACTGTGGGGCCAGAAAAGTCAACTCCTGGCATTTTGAGAATGGAATCTCAAAATCCATGCCTAAGGGAGCCTACATGTGAAATTTGATCAAGGTTGGATCATGGATTCATCATTTAATTAGGAATTGAAAAAGTTACTTAATTTGGAAATGGTTGACTTTCCATTTAGGGCAAGTTTTCATGGTTGTTGCACTCACTTTAAGCCCATTTTCCATTAAGATAAAAGCTCCATTTGAAAATTTCTCCAACATGAAAGTTGCTCCTCTTGTTCCAAGCTTTCTATAGATATAAAGTTTGCTTCATTTGGATCAAGATTGAGAAAGTTATGCTTAGTCAAAGTGAGACATTCTTTTAGGACACTTAGAAAAATTTCTAAGTCCAAAAATCTTCAAAGTTTGTCAAGACTTCTTGGCCAGTTTTCTTGCACTTCAAGGCATCATTTGAAAATGTTTTCTTCACAATAATTGTACCTTGCCATGTCCTCTTTCACATCCTTTTGGAATCATCTCATTTGGATCCATGGTTTGAAAGGTACATTCATTTAAAGTTGGCATCATGACCTGATTTTCTAGGCAGATTTTAGGCCAAACTGGCCCAACAGCTTTGCAATGGTGAGACCTGAACTTGAGGGCCATTTTTCACATCCTTCCATTCATCATTTCAACTTGTGCTCAACATGAAAGATGACATACTCCATGATATCTTGCTACTATTTGTGTTATTTCTCCAATTGGTGACTTGAGCATCAAGTTACATGGCCATGAAGTCACCCCCTTGGAATGGATTTCTTGCTTGCCAAGTCATGCACAAACCAGCCCACATTTTGCTACCTCATTTTGGGCCTTGCAGCAATATGTCCACTCACTTAAAATTTGCCAAAACAACAAAACCTAATACACCTCACTTTGCATTTTATTCTTATGGATAACAATTATTTCAAAGCCCATTTAAACATTTGTTTCACCATATTTAAAAGATGCAAACCCTAAACCTAAGAGAGAGCATTAAAATTTTCGAAGCAAGCAAGGCCAAGAGCATCACATAGCAGACTTTTCTCTCATCAAGTTCTCAAGTTTTGAAGCATCAAGAAGGAGGCATCATATTCTTCCATCATCTTCTTCTATCAAAGGGGCAGTGGACCTAAACTCCACTAGGTAACTCTATTATTCTATCTTCCATGGCCATGTATGGATATATCCATGTTCATCATCATCATCATTACCATGCTCATCATCTATGTTCATAACTGTTTGCCATGCTAATCATATGTTCATGTTTGTTTCATCATCATTACCATGCCAATCATGCTTGTGTTCTTGTTATTGGTTTATGTTGAATTTTTTGCCCTAGCCCGTGTCCATGTTGACATCTTGTGGTCAACTTTTCTCCATGATCAAGCCATCATTTTACTCAAACAAGGATACCATGATGACCTACACGTTTTGTACTTGAATTTTGGTTTTTATTTCATCTCATTTGGTGCACTATAGTGCTTGCATTCTTGAATGAAAGATTGAAGAAATCCACTTGGTTTTCACGTTTTTTTGCATGAATATGGCATTAGGGTTTGGTTTGTGAGGAAGATGATGATGTGGCGCCTCCTGAACCGTTAGATCCAATGCTTTTGTTTTAATCCTGGTCGTGCATGTTTGTTTTGTCCTGTAGTGACTTAAGTACCTTTTCCCAATTGATATAATGTCACATGATTTTTTAAATTAAAATGTTATTTAAGTTGTGTCACGCCTGGATTTTATTGTTTAGACCTTGGGCCTTCCTCTTTCTGCTTTCCACACCTCCCTTTCAGGGCCCATCAATACCAATTCACTTTCTCTTTTCATTTTCTTTTTAATTCACATTTATTTTTCTGTTTTGTTTTTAACTAATAAAATATTTTCTTTGTCCATAAAATTACCCAAAAATATTTTCCATATTTCTTAATGTCTTATTTAATTTTATTTAATTTTTATTTTCGTATTTATTTAATTTTAATATTTAATTTTTATTATTTATTCTAAATGGTCCATTTTAACACACATTTTTTTTCTTGATTTTATTTTTATGACTTGAAATTATTTTTAGCTTTTGATTTTTGGGATGAAGGTTGACCACTGTCCCATGGTCAACCTGACTTTTTCTTGGATTTTTATTTCACATTTTATAATTTATTTTAGATTTATTTTTGACCTAGTTTGGTTGGTTGACTTTTGTTTTGACCTCCATTTTATTTCAATTAATTTATGAACCAATTTTCATTATTTTTAAAATCTTTTTTGGGGATGATGATGTCCTGACCCCGCCTTGTTTAGTTTAATTTTTCATAATTTTCTTGATTAATTTGCTATTATTTCATATTTTTTTTAGTTGACTTGAATTTTCAGTTGACTTCTTTATGATCGATGTTTGACTTAGGGATTGCTTATGGCAATTGAAGAGATCTTTTGATCCTTCCTTGTTCATCTCATATGCCATGTATTAGAGGCCTTTTATCTTGATTTTATTTGGTCCTTACCTCATTTTCTGATTAAATTATTCAGTGGACCCCTTGTGTGCATCTTTTCATCTGTCTGATTCATCTGTCATTTGTTATACTTGTTTCTTTCATCCATGCTTACTATTGCTTAATTGTTTAACATTTTCATACTCTCATGCATTGTCTAATTCTCCATTCTTTGATTCCTTGACTTGATTATATATCTGTTTATTCTTTGATTTGATTGATAAATGTTGCCTACTTGTATGATGTATGAGGCACATATTCTTATTGTTTGATTTCCATGAACAATCCCCATTCATAACAAATGTACCCCTCTCCCATGAAGTGTATAATATTTATTCTTTCATTCTTTATTCATCTGTTAATACGAGAATTAAAACGAACATCCGATAATCATTTCAAAACAAGATCAAAAGCTCGATCCAACGTCGAGTAATCATTTTCAAAACTTAACAGAACCAGCACGTATTCATCCATCCTTTTGTAAGTCGATTGCTTCATGCATCGCCATTTCTCTTGTAAGTCGATTGCTTCATGCATCTCCATCTACCTGTAAGTTGATTGCCTCAGGCATCGCCATCTACCCTTATCCGTGACTCCTCTCCTCGCTCCATCCATCGAATCTTGTTCCGTTTAGGTAGCACCCATTAGGTAGAACCCTTTGTATGATAACGTAGGTAGAATCCCCTTATTCTTTGCATGCTAACGTTAGGTAGATATTCCCTTTGTAAATCCTAACACATAGGTCCACATTGCATGACAACTCTAGGGCAGAGCTTCCCCACTTTTAGACCTTCCGTGCGTCTCCGATCCTGTGGCATGTCAATTCGTTCTATTGCAAAGAGGTAACTGCCTAAGACTCGATTCAGCAAGCTGCGACACCTACTTCTAGGACGTTGAACACATTGCCCACTTTCCTCTGACACAACTGGTGTCCTCTTTTGTAAGTCCATGTTCAGATGGCAATCCTTAACCCCTAGTTAAGTCGAACTACGACAACTCTGATTCTCATGTTCAGATGAGATACGTAGGCACGAGACGCGATGTCTTGCCGAGTTTGACTGACGACTAACCACTAACCCTTGTTTGCTTTCGCCCTCGTTGTGATTCTTTTCTCTCTCCATCGTTGCGATCGAGACTTTCCGTTTCTCTTGCCCTAGTTGCAATCGAGACCTTTGTTCCCGTAGTTAGCCTAACTACGGTTTGCTCTGATTCTCATTCCAGATGAGATACGTAGGCATAAGACGCGATGTCTTAGCGATCACATTTCTCTTTAACCCATAGGTAGCCGAGCTACGAAGACTCTGATTCTCATACTCAGATGAGATACGTAGGCAGTGGACGCGACATCCTTGCGAGTCATTTTCTTTTAACCTTCTTTTAGCAGATAGTACTTTAGATATACCTACACCCTTTAGACTAGAACAATAAGAGTGAATCCCGTAGAGTACTACGGATTCATAAGGGTGCTAATACCTTCCCTTCGCATAATCGACTCTCGAACCCAAGATTTGATTACGAGACCTTATCTTTTCCTTCTCTTCAGGTTTTCTTCGATCGTTTCCTTTCCCTCCTTTGGGATAAATAACGAACAGTGGCGACTCTTCTGTTCTTTTTCCCGCCGGTTGTTTTTTTTCGCCTCGTTGCGACAGTTCCCCACAAAATTTTATATTATTTCCCGATAAGATCCCCTGTAGAGTTCTCCTCTGACAGATCTTATCAATATCTTCGCATGATCCCAAGAATTGTCGGAAGATCCCCAGCATTTGGCAGCTGTGACCTTTTGCCAATCCTCAGTAGTGGTCTTTGTCCCCAGTGGTGATTGGTGTTTCCTAGTATTTGATGCTCCCCACCAGATTGGATTTTTCCTGTGGGCCTAGCTTTTCTCTTTTGAGATGTTATACCGGATGTCTGTCCATTGATTCTTGGACCTGTTTGTGTTAGATATGTCTATTTGTCAGCATTAATCATACATAAACCACGCATATACATGCATAATTACAGCATTCAGATATTCATGTTGCATTCTTTTCCATATATCTTTGCTTGTTATCTCCTGCTATTGGTGAAATGTTCTTCCCCAATCAAATGTTGGTGTCTGATCTCTCCATATAGAGTTAGCCCCATAGGCAGAAAATGTCTATCTTTCCTTCATCATTCCCCACTGAGTTATGTCCTTGTAGATGATTATTGTTTCAGTTTCCTCCCTCAATATGTATTGGGATGGAATTACTCCCATGAGTTATATCCTCATTGGGTCGAGTCTTGTTTCATTGTGTCTCTCTGGTTCATTCCTAGATTGACTCCTTTCTTGTTATTTCCCCTACAATTCCCCGTGGTTCAAGTGATCAATTGCTCAGTTAACAGTAATTGTTCATCTTCTCCCCGACAGAGGTTGTGGCCTTCTACCTAGTAACTGGTAGTTGTAAGTCCTACTTGTGTGGTTTTCTACCCAGTAACCGGTAGATGTAATCCCCTATTTGTTGGTTATTTTTATCCAATATTCGGTATTGATATTCCTTCATTTTTGAGTATATCGCCCAATAATCGGTGATATATCTTTGGGATCATTACTCTTGTCAATGTATCTCCAGCGAGTCATCTTTCATTTACCCTCGTTTGGTAATGATTGTTTCTCCTTTGGATTGGTCATCATTCTATACCCAGTAATCGGTATCCCGATGTCCTTTCTTTTCGGTCGATCTATCCTTTATTAACCCAGTAGCCGGTTGTGGATAATCTTCCATGCGAGTATGTTATCTATGTTCTGACGGTAATAGATAATATATCTCATGCGCTCTTCAGTCGAAGTCTTTTTTCTTCCCCAGTTGAGTAAGATTCGTATTTCCTTGTGAAATTGAATGTCCATCCTATAAATTGAGTTTGCTTTTTCTCAGCCCTCCTTTTTGGATGATGAGTGTCTTGGATATATTCCTAATTCATGTCTGGTTGGTCACCTATTATATGCCTAGTAACCGGTATCCCTGGTGTTCCTTCCTTCTGCTTCCTATTATGACTTTTGTCCCCTGTGGAGTCAGATTTTCCTGAGTTGAGATATACCATTTAGGTCCTCCTCAGATGTCTGGATGATTGATATCTCTCACCCTTATACCGGTATTAGATATTCTTTCTCCCTGAGCATGTTGTTCTCTCACCCTTATACCGGTGTTTCGATAGCATGTCTCTTTTTGAGTTTATTACCCAGTAACCGGTAATATCTCGTTGTTTCCTCCTCAGCTGAGTCCTTTATGGATTTTCCCCATCTGAGTCCGGATTTTTATCCGAAGTATCCTTTGTGGATAGTTTTTCTGTATTGGCATATTCCCCAATACACCCATCTTTGCGTCAGCTCGAGTCTTTCCATTGATTTATTTTCATGGAATCCCTTCGTGTTTCCCAGTAAGTCGTAAGTCGTGACCTGCTCACGCATTTTACCCCTTATTTCTCCCTAGAGTCTCTGTCTCCCTAGTGAGTGTATCACTCCTATGGATTTTCAGTCGCTCTCTGATTTCTTTTTCCTTTATGGTCATATGTCCCCATAAAGTTGCAACTTTTGCATGCATACATTTGCATCATGAGGTCTCTTAGGGACCAAAATTCGTCTCTTTGTTATTATTTAAGCCCATTCTACCTCGTCGAGATGAATATTTTAACCTTCATATCTCCGGCTAGAATGACCTTAAATAGGGCCATCTGTAAGACCCTAATTTTGACCCTAAGATCCCTCATGGCATCATATCATTGCTCATTGCATGATGCCTCAAGGATCATTGCATCTTGGTTCCTTACCCTTGGGTTGGGACTTGTGTGAGTTGGTTTGAGATCACCAAGCATGCTTGAATTGTATATTATTGCTTTTCTTATTTTGTTTACTAACCATAAGCACAAAAATACGTCACTAACATCTTTTGTTTTGAAGCTCAAGCAATCATGAGATCCCTTGCTCCTAGGAGGCTCCTATGCTCAATAAAATGACTAGAGGAAGATGAAAGAAAGCATGACAATGGTTCCCAAATATCTCAATCATCATATATGTCTCCCAAGTATTTCAATTTTCCAATTTGATCAAGATAAACCAAGGGGCTTGAGGATTGCTTCCCAAGGAAACCCTAATTCAACTGTGCATTTACCGTGCCTTGCTCATGAAGCAACCTCAACCTACGATTAAACTCAATCAAGGGAAGATCTTTTAATCATCATTTTATGCATATATGACCTTATTTGAGTGTCCTCAATCATTCATTCATCAAGATTTGAAGTTTGGACTTGAGAAGTGGACCAGTCAAGTCATCCGACTATTTTGGAATCCACTGAGACCTAACTATGAATGTGTTTGTCAAATGAAGATGACTACAAGAGAAAACATGTTCTTAAGAACAATATGAACAACTTTCATGTTCATCAAAAATTCATTTGAAACTTGGAAGGTCATCATCCATTTCAAAACATTATAGGTCATTTTGATTGAAACCCTAATTTTGGGTCAACTTCCCAAGGACCTAACTTCTTCATTTTTTATGATTTTGAGGTGATACCAATTGCATTGGAAATCTTAAGATGTCTAATTCAAATTTTATGTTGGAAAAAATTTCATAATCCTAAAATAAACACATGTGGTAATACAAAACATTATAGGTCACTTTGGACCAAAGCCATCGAATCTTGAAAAAGTCCAACTTCAAGTGCCCATAACTTTCTCATCAAAAATAAAAATGATGCAAAATATCAGTCCAAATTGATCATATTGAAAAAATATACAACTTTTATGTTGAAGGTTTTTTCATTTTAGGCTTGCATCATCAAAACACAAGGGCTTGAAGTTCGTCACTTTTGGCAAATTTTTCAAAGACATGTTTTGTACATCAATCTTCATGACCAGTTTTCATAATTTTCCAAACTCCAAATGGATTTTTGTCCAACATAGCTTTTGTTCCTTATGTCAAGACCTTTCCAACAATTACTCACATGCCTATCTTTGAATTTTCCATATGGGACTTTCAAAGAGGGGAACATTTGTGACCATTTATGCATTTCACATGAAATCTTCATGCATAAGCAAACACCATTCAAATTGCATGTCCAAACTTGCTTCAAATGAGCTCAGCATTCATTTCTAATTGCTTTTGGGCCTCACATGCACCTGTACAGGCCCATGCATGGTGGATCCAAAGCTTCATGCACACAGTTTTGGTACTCCATTTGCTTGCATTCCATCTATAAATACATGCCTCACTTCATTCAAATCTCATCCTGGAATCAACCTGAAGCTCTGCAGAATTGGAAACCTAACCACACTAAAGGAATTCTCATTTTAGAATTCCCTTTTCAAGTTTGAATTTCAACAAAATCAGTTGATCTTCAATACTAATTCCTTAGCCTTGCACTCATACCATACCTCAAGATCAAGCTGCAAGCAAGAATTGGAGTGGATCGTGCTCATCAAAGCTGCACTTCAAAGGTTTACATCTCAACTGTTTTGATCCATATCTCACCATATATTGTGATTTGCTTGTGTTTGTTTGGTTCTCTGAAGTCCTCGTGTGAGAGGCAAGCCAGTGGTGGCTTTGATTTTGTGAATTGATGCATTTCAGATTGAACACCTGGATTTTCCATCTCAGATTTCTCCTTCCATAGAGATCTTGAGAGAAATTCAAGGTTACAGGGGTGATGTACATCACCCCAGCTTTAATTTGGTATAAAGATCATGCAACTTGGTTGAGGTTGCAAAACTTGCAACTGGTGGCCGGTTTCTGTTGGCTCACCAGAGAAGACGGTGGTTTCCACCACCGTCGTCATGTGGAACCACTCTGGGCCATTGGATGGTGATTAAGTGATCTAATCCTGGCCATGCTTTCATTTGACTTTTTTTAATTCATGTTGCTTTGCGCTTGACTCATGTACATGATGCGCGCGCGCCTCTGATCTGTTGATGTTGTCCACGTCAATTAATTAAATGGATCGTGCGTTCCCTGATTTTCCATATTTTCCTAATTTCTGTTTTATTTTCTTTAATTCCTTTTATTTTCAAAAAATTCATAACTCTTTTATTTGGAATCACAAAAGTATGGGACCAATTGCAAAAATTTTCTTTTAAAATCTAGTTTCATAATCTGATTTTTAATTATTTTTATGATTCCATTTAATATTTTTTGTGAATTATTTTGTTTTTAATAGTTTTTTAATTCATTTTAAATACTTTTTGATATTCAAAAATTCCAAAAATATTTTCTTAACACATTTGGATCATGATAAGTCTATGAAAATATTCTCATCAATTCCTTAATTGATTTGAGATTTATTTGAGATTTTAATTCATTTGTGTTATATTTTAATGATTTTAATTGATTTTAAAATAGTTTCTATTTTCAAAAAATATTAGAAAATTTGTCAAACCTTGTTTGACCATGTTAGACTTATGATGATTCAATTGGACCTATCCAAGTGGATTTGAATTGAATTTGAAGTTTGACCTTATTTTGTTCATTTTTATTTAATGTACTATTTTAATTCCAAAAATATGTTTGACCTTTCTTGACTTCTAATCTTCATTTCACTTTTGTTTACCATTGGTTGATGTTGATTCCATTCACATTTGACCATTATATTTTGATTATGACATTTGAATTCTCATTTTCTATTCATTTCATTTCATCTTCATCTTCTTTTTATTTTGGCCAATGAGTTAATGATTTGTGGTTATCCTTGACATATGAGAGGCTTAACCTTATTTGATCCAAATCAAATTCAACTTGATCAAAGATCAAGTGAATTGCTTTGTGTCCAAGATAGGTTGCTTCTTGGTCAAGCAAAAAACCTAAAATCCATACAAGGCCTTTCTTTCTTTTCTTTTGGCATGGCAAGTTGTAGGAGCTTGGCTTACTAGTCATGATCTCTAACTTGTATTTGTTTGCCTATAGTTTTATTGATCGGCCTCAGATAGGCGTGACTACTACATTAGTCCACTTACGATTGCTTAACATAGCACTAAATTGCCTTATGGCACACTAACACTAACTACTAATCACTAACTTTTAATTCAAGCATTTAATTCTTGCAATTTACTTTAATGCATTTTAATTTCTTGCTAATTTATTCATATTGTCTTTTCCCTTTGCTCATTTGAGCTCATATTTATGTTTATGCCATTTTCCTTTTGCTCATTTGAGCTTATTATTGTATATAAATATATTGTTGCTTTGTTTTTTTTTTGTGTTTCTGATTGTTTGTGTGAACCCTATGCGAAAAGGAGAAAGGACTTAGAATTAGGACCTTACCTATGCTTAATGGAGTTCAAGAGCAACTAGGCCTCATGCCTTTAGAATGCTAAACTTGTTGAAGAGCAACTAGGCCTCATGCCTTTAGAGTGCTAAATTTTGAAAGATGACTTGAAAGGACCTCTAATCTAAACTCATTCTTTGTCCATTCCTCTTATTGCATTGTGAAGTTTTTGATTGTTTGTTCTTGTGTGATAGGGATTCCAAACTTGAGATAGTAAGAAAGTGGCCAAGTTAAGAGAAAGACAAGCCAATGGAGATCCTAGGAGCTTGAATGTTTAATTGTTTTGATTGCTTGTTGCTTGCTAAGTCCAAAATAAAGGAGCATCTTGAATCATCTTTATGATCTCAATAAAGGAACTCCAAGGGTTTTATCTCTTCTCTTATCTTTGCATGTTTAGGACTAGCCCTTCTCTTCTTCTCTCCACTCTAACACAAGCCAAACTCATTTTTATGCAAACATTGACATTGTTTTCAAATTAGAAACCTAGGCCACATGCCTTTGATTTTTCAAACACTTTTCATTAATACTTATTTTGAATTGAATCTTAAGTCAACTTTGACTCCATTTTGCAAATACTTCTAACTTGTAAATACAACTCACTTCAAGTTGTTTTTGTGGTTTCAATGACCACCTTTGCTAAAACTTTTTTTCATAAAAATTAGCCATAGGTTTGAGTTATCATAGTGGTTGATGTAAACCTCACCTTATCCTTAGTGATTGGACTATAAGTCTTCCATACTTATTATAGGGTGGATCCCTCACTAGTATGTTGAAGCTCTCCTCACATGGTGGATTGTTGGTTTAGGTTGAGTTTTCTCCCTTTGATAACAAAAGACCTTAAGGCTTTTGTCCAAATCAATTCACCAATTTATTTTGAGATTTTTACCCCGAACTACGAGGTTTTTGATCCTACCTTTGCGATGGTACGTATGCAATGGGTTTATCCATTCAAACAACAAATTGTAAATAATATGCATATTCTTTTCTCATCTCTCCAATCATGTTTGCACAAATATTTTCACAAATATCAACCTACAATACACTTTGCAAAAAAGGCTCCCTTAGAGTACTAAGGATGTTTTGGGTGCTTAAAACCTTCCCATTGCATAACCAACCCCCTTACCCGGATCTCTGACATTTTTATTAGTTTTTGATTTGATAAAACTTCTCGGTTTTTGTTCGCTTTCTAACCTTTCCTTTGGATAAATAGAAGTGCGGTGGCGACTCGAATTGTATGATTTACTTGTGATTTAGTCAATAAATCTAGAGGTAACGAATACCCCGCTACAATCTCCAAGGTACAACCTTGCTCTCTGACCATAAAGAAACTCAACCCACAAAGAAATATATGGGTATCTCACCCTTACCTCGTGCAATATGGCTAATCAATCTACCATGTTGAAAGAATTTGAGAAATCTACCGTGAGTATAGCTAAAGAACCATCTATGTTTCTCTTTCTTAACACCTTGTTAGCACCGTGTAAAATGACCTTAGCACCACCCGATACTCTAACTCCAAACTGGAAGTCATTGAGATGACGTGCCACGTCTTTACTGACTATTTTCAAAACAACCTTGGATATCAACCTCCTCCCAATATAACCCACAACAATTGGTTGTATTCCACTATTAAGCTTTAATAACGACATTAAGGGTGTAGAGGCAGCAAATTCTACCAAACTCACGGGACACCTTCCTCACATCCATAAGTTAACAACTATAGTGATTGCATATAGAAGATCTCCTGCGACATCAGAACCTTCTCCACATAGTGCGTATAATATATGTGAGCTCACAAACCATATCTATAACATGAAGTCATTTTGAAAAATGATTTAATGTACTTAAAAAGGGTATCAAATTTGTTCATTGTTAGCCTAAGTTTATGGTTCCTCTTTTAATATTAGATTCTTTTCAGTTTGTTTTCTTATTTAAACCAATAAGCAATTTTAATATCATGACATTGATACTTTTGATTTTTTTTAAATATTTTTAATCTATGTGGCAGTTAAATTTCAAAAATTAAACAAAACATAAATTATTAAAATAATTAAACCCCTCAAATCTATAAATGATCCATGCTCTTCTCTTTCATCCATACATCAAACTCGACATATTGGTGCCATATCATCAAAATTTCTCATTGACTTTTCTTTAGATGGTTCATTTTCAGATTTGGGACAAGTTAATCACCTTATATATAATTAATGCATCAATGCTAGTGTAGATATATTGTACAAATATAAATGGCCCCTCTATAAAAGAACAACCTTTTAATCCAGAAGATGTGTTCTTTTTTAGGTCCATTTATCTGGTCTAATAAGGGTCGTGTTACTCAAGTACTTCAAATTAGTTTATTCTTTTTTTTTTATAGGAAACAATCTCATTCAATAGATGAAAAAAAAGAGTACAAACATAGACAAATATATTGTGTTAGGACATACCCCAACCATAATTTAACAACAACACTAATAATTAAGTCAAACAAACTATGGACATAAAAAACCTTTGAGTAATTAAAAACCAATACAGAGTTACCAATCTAAATCCTTGATCCAAGCAACCAAGAAAAATTATCCCGCAATAACCAAGTGAGCTTTGGAACCACAATCTTTAACTCTATCTAGTTACATATCATTTCTTTAGCTTTATCATGCGTAATTTAATTATACATGTTCTCCAGATTGATTAAACTCACAATTTATACATGAAACATTTATTGACTGGAAGTAGGATTTTTATTTGCAGCAACCCTAAGAAGAATCTCACTCAAAATCCCATCTCTGTCATCCAAGATCCTTTGAGGCATTTCAATAAACACCTTGAGCACAAACTTACGACAACCTAAACCTAAGAGTAATCCATGCAACAAACAAAACCAAACATGAAACAACAAGAACCACTGCAAAATAAACATAATAATAGTAACCAATACAGGAACACACACACACATAAACTCAGAAATTTCAAAGCTTCTGGTGGTGGAGGCCATTTTTCATGACCGTAACACCTTGGCCCAACAGTTTGTGGAGTTAATTTTGGAGTAACAAGTTGATGGTTGATGGTGGAGAGGATGAAGAACTTGATGGAGGTTGGGGGTAAAAAACTGTGTGGATCTAACAAGGGCGAGTGTTTCAAAGGAAAAAGAAGAAAGGGAGGAACACTTACAGTTGGGGGAAGCCACAATTGCGGTGCCACTCAAATCCTCTCTAGATCTCTATATTGAGAGAAATCAGAGATGGAAGTTCTGTGGTGTTCATCATGAATTCAATGGATTTCAAAAATTGAATGCATAATCATGATGCCTCTATTGAGAGGACTTCAGCCAACACAAGATCCAAGCAAATAGGTCAATGGATGATGAGATTCGAAGAAAATACCAGTTGAAGAGTAAGCTTGATTTCTGGAAACTTGAGCTCGATTCCTTGCTTTCTTTACCAAAACAGAAGATCAGTGAGATGAATGATGAAGGTTTAGAAGCTCTAGATCCAAGGATTCAACCAGATGTAGTTGAATTTTGGATCTGAAATTTTTTGAGAAAATGAACTAGCTTCTTTGGTAATGGCTATGGAGAGAATTCTGCAGCATTTCAGGTTGAACCAGGGTCCCTTTTTGAATGGCATAGGGTCTCTATTTATAGAGAGAGTGGCAAGGAATTGATGAACAAAGTCGTGTGCATGAGATTGGATAATCCTTGCATGGGCTTGCATGATCATGCACAAGGCCCAAAAACAATGCCAATTGCAAGCTGAACTCAGATGCCAAAGGTTTGGACGTGTAACTTGCTTTGAATTTGCTTGTGCATCAAGATTTCAACATGAATTCCACAATTGAACCTAAACCTTCACCTCTTCGAAAATACTATTTAGAAAATCCAAACATAAGCATGTGGGTAATGGTTGGAAAGGTTTTTGTATAAGGAACAAATGTTATGTTGGGCAAAAATCCATTTGGAGTGTAGAAATTGATGAAATTTGAGTTTAAAGTGTGATGTGCAAAACATGTCAATGCAAGGTTTCTAAATTGGGCATTTTTTCAACCCCCTCTGTTTTGATGATGCAATCCTCAAATGGAAAAACCTCTAACATCAAAGTTGTAGATATTTCCAAGACAATCAAAGTGGACTTAAATTTTGCATCATTTGGATTTCTGATGAAAGAGTTATGGGCACTTGAAGTCGGACTTTTTTGCCTTTCAATGTCTTTGACCCAAAAGGACCTATAATGTCTTGCATTATCACATGTATTTCCTTTGAGATTTTGAAATTTTTTTAAACATAACATTTTAAGTAGACATCTTAAGCTTTCCAATTCATTTGATCCCACCTCAAAATCATAAAAAAAGAAGGAGTTATGTCCTTGGGAAGCTGACCCAAAATTAGGGTTTAAATCAAAATGACCCATAATGTATTGGAATGGGAGATGGCCTTCCAAGCTTCAAATCAATTTTTGATGAACATTAAAGTTGTTCATATTCTCCTTAAGAACATATTTGATTTTGGAACCATCTCCATTTGACCAACACATAAAAAGTTAGGTCTCAGTGCATTTCAAAATACTTAGATGAATTGACTGATCAACTTCTCAAGTCCATGCCTCATATCTTGATGAATTGATGATTGAGGACACTCAAATAAGTCCAAATATGCATGAAATGATGAATTAAAGAACTTCCCTTGATTGTATTTGATCATGGGCTGAGGTTGCTTCATGAGCAAGGCATTATGGTGCACAGATGAATTAGGGTTTCCTTGAAGAACAAGACCTCAAACCCTTTGACTTGCTAAGACAAAAATGATGAATTGAGATGCTAGGGAGGCATATTTGATGGATGAGAGCTTTGGGAACCATTACCATGCTTGCTATCATCTCCTCTTGACCATGCCTTTGTACCAATGATCTCCTTGAAGCTTTTGACCTTGTGATTGCTCAAGCTACAAACAAAAGATGTTAGTGACATATTTTTGTGCTTTTGGTTAGTAAATAAAATACAAAAAGAAATGATATACAATTCAAACATGCTTGGTGATCTCAAACTACTCACAAGGAGTCCCACCCAAAGGCAAGGGTAACCAAGATGCTAAGGATCCTTGAGGCAATGCAAATGTAATGTTATGATGCCATGAGGGATCTTAGGGACAAAATTGGGGTCTTACAAATGCCCCTATTTAAGGTCATTCTAACCGGAGAAATGAAGGTTAAAATCTTCGTCTCGACGGGGTAGAATGGGCTTAAATAATAACAAAGAGACGAATTTTGGTCCCTAAGAGACCTCATGATGCAAATGTATGCAGAATGGTAACACTTTGTGGGGATATGTGTCCACAAAGAAAAAAGAAATCCGGAGAAACTAAAAATCCCAAAGGAGTAATAAACTCACTAGGGAGACAGAGACTCTACCGGGGAGTAAAGGGCTAAAAAATGCGTGAGCAGGTCACGACTCAAAGCTTTGGGGACCCGAATTCCAAAGGGAATAAATCCAATGGAAAGACTCGAGCTGACTCGAAGACGTCCGTATTGGGGAGTATGCCAATACAGCAGAAATTATCCACAATGGATACTTCGGATAAAAATCCGGACTCAGGTGAGGATGTCCACTAAGGACTCAGCTGAGGAAGATCCCAACAACACTCTCTTGGGGAAGCAAGGGGATGAGGTATTACCGGTTACTGGGTAATAAGCTCAAAGAGACGCGTGGTTTGAGCACCGGTATAAGGGTGAGAGAACAACACGCTCGAGAAGAATGAATATCTAAGACCGGTATAAGGGTGATAGATACAATCGACCAAATTATCTGAGGAAGATCTAGAAAGGTATATTTCAACTCAGGAAAATCTGACTTCACAGGGGACAAAAAGTCATAATAGGGAGCAGAAGGAAAGAACATTAGGGATGCCGGTTACTGGGCATATAATAGGTGACCAATCAAAGCGTGAATTGGGGAATATTCCCAAAACACTCATCATCCAAAAAGAGGGCAAAAAGCAAACTCGATTAAGGGATGGATATTCGATTCCAAAACAGGGATACGAATCTTACTCAACTGGGGAAGAACAAAAAGCTTCGATCAAAGAGTGCATGAGATATATTATCTATTACCGTCAGAATGTAGACAATACACTCACATGGAAGATTATCCATAACCGGTTATTGGGTTAATAAAGGATAAATCGACCGAGAAAGAGAAAGGCCTCGGGATACCAAAACTAGGTATATAATGATGACCATTCAAGGGGAGCAACAAACATTATCGGCAACCGATAAATGGAAGATGACTTCCTGGGGATAAATTGCCTAATCAGAGCAATTATCCAAAAGAATGAGGGAATATCACCACCGAATATTGGATAATGATAACCATCAAGGAGGGGATTACATCTACCGGATACTGGGTAGAAAACCACGGAAGAGTAACCGTCATCGATTAGGATGAACAAGGAGGTTAACTCTGCAAAGGGGAGAAAACAGGGGACAACTACCGGTATAAGGGTAGAAAACCACAGACTCCGCCGAGGATAAGATGAATACTTACCGATTACTGAGCAATTATTCATTTATACCATAGGGAAGTACAGGAAACAGTCATAAGAGGCCAATTTAGGATCAAACCAAAGAGGCAAACTGAATCAAGACTCGTCCTAGTGAGGATATAACTCAAAAGGGAAACCCATCCCAATATATGTGTTGGGAGGAAACGAAAAAAACCGTCGTCCACGAGTATATAACTCAGTGGAGAATGCGGAAGGAAAGATAAACACTTTCTGCTTAAGGGGCTGACTCTATATTGAGGGATCAGACACCGACATCTGCTTGGGGAATGTATCGCCAACTAGTAGGGAATAACAAACGAAGATATATGGCAAAGAATGCAACATGAATATCCGAATGTTTGAAAATTATCTGCACATATGCGTGGTTTATGTATGATGAATGCTGACAAACAGGCATTTCTAACACAAACGACTCCAAAGAATAAGCACACAAACATCCGGTACTACATCTCAAGAGAGAAAGCCAAAATCACCAGAGAGTACCCAATCTTCCAAGAATCAAAGATACCAGGAAGCAAAAACCTCCGCAGGGGATGAATCATCAGTCATTCCCACTGGGGAAAGGAGTTCATTGCACAGGTAAAATCTCCCATATAAGCAACTCCACTGGGGAAACTATTCAAGGGATAAAGGGATTCTGGGGATCAACCACCAAGTGCAGTACCCACCAAGGAGATCACATCTGCTGAGGAGGAAAGGTTGCTACCCCGCTGAAGGAGAGAGTGGTGAGTATCTCAACAAGCATACCACTTAGTAGAATAAACCACAAAAAGGGCTCCGGAGGAAGAAGATGCAGTCATGCTAGGAATATGAACAAATGTCTTACCTTGTTAGAGATCATATCATCCTTGGGAGAGCACTGAGGATCACCTAAGTATCTTTTGTCATTGTGAATGTTCACTTTGTTTAAAAAACAAATTATGAAAAATTCATTTTTCCAAAACAATGATATTTTCTCAATTAAAACATGCAAAACATTTGTCGAATAGCAACAAATAAGAGTGCAAACAATTGGATAAAAGGCTCAAATTTATTTGATGGAATGGTAGTCTGCAAATGGCAAGACTCCATAGATCTATACAAGTTTGAAATTGGTGATATATATATTGGAAAAGGGTTACATTGAACATAATGACCATTTCTCCACCGATTCTAAATCCGATGTATTCGAAGCTTCGGTTGATGATGAATGAGCAAGAATTTCCGACGGATGACAGTTGTAGAACAAAGTCTTGTCAGGATACAATTACTTGCCAGATCCCTAATTTTTGCCTAGATTGCCCCAGGATGAGGTACTCAATCTAGCGGGATACATATATTCTTTTTTTTTCATGTCTCTAACTTTTTCCTGGACCGCCCTTTCGGGTTTTCAATCCACCGAGACGCTCATTTTTGCCTAAGCCGCCCTTTCGGGTTTTCAGCTTAGCGAGCTATTCTGTTTTTATTTTTAGGCAAAGTATTTCTTGACTGCATCTGAATTCACAGGATGAGTGAAATCCTCCCCATCCATAGTTGTAAGCATCAAAGCACCTCCTGAAAAGGCTCTCTTAACAACATATGGACCTTCATAGTTTGGAGTCCACTTTCCCTTGGAATCGGGCGCGAAAGACAAGACTTTCTTGAGCACAAGGTCACCTTCTCGGAACACGCGAGGCTTGACCTTCTTATCAAAAGCTTTCTTCATTCTCTGTTGATATAACTGACCATGGCACATGGCAGTCAATCTCTTTTCTTCTATTAAGTTCAGCTGGTCATAACGACTCTGAACCCATTCAGCATTAGTCAACTTGGCCTCCATCAAGACTCTCATTGATGGGATCTCCACCTCTACTGGGAGTACAGCCTCCATGCCATAGACAAGAGAGAAAGGGGTTGCCCCTGTTGAAGTGCGGACAGACGTCCGATATCCATGTAAAGCAATTGGCAACATCTCATGCCAATCCTTATTGTCGCATTACGCGAAAAACCGGCGGGAAAACAAAACAATAGAGCCACCACCGTGCGTTATTTATCCCAAAAGAGGGAAAGGAAAAGCTCGAAGTAAACCTGGAAAAGACATGGTCTCGCGACCAGAGAGAAATGGGATCGGGAGTCGGTTATGCGAAGGGAAGGTATTAGCACCCCTACGCATCCGTCGTACCCGACGGGATCCACGCACAAAAGGAAGGATAAAGGTTGCTAAACGCTGCTCAAACATCAAACACTGGCTGAAAGAGACACAGAAAACAAAAGAAACTAACTCGGCAGGACATCGCATCCTGGGCCTACGTAATCTGTCAAGCACAGACATCAGAGTCGACGTAGTTCGGGACAGGGGAAACGTGCTCGCTAGGATGTCGCATCCTATGCATACATATCTTCTCTGACTGGAGAAGAATCAGAGCACTCGTAGCTCGGCTAACGCACGCCAAACAAAACCACACAGGAAACCGACTGCCAATCGCTGGGCTTACGTCAGACTCCACACAAAAAGGCAAACCTGGAGATCGAATGCCAATCGCTGGACTTACATCATACTCCGAACCAACAAACACACACAGGAAACCGACTGCCAATCGTTGGACTTATGACAGACTCCAAACAAACAAAGGGGGCTGAAAACAAAAAGGGCGCCCGGAGAGATCAGCTCATCTCCTGCCTACGTACCTCATCTGGTATGAGGATCAGGGCGACGTAGTTCCCTTACGCAGGGAAAGAGGACTAGCCTAACCAGATACAAAGGGAGACACAAACTACTAGGGAGATTACGACTCGAGCCTAGAAGTTGTCATGCATCATTGTCCTATGTTAAGGTTTCTATCTAACTTGCACAGGAAGCAAGCTAACCTAAACATGACTTGCACAGGAAGCAAGCCGAACTAACCCTAACTTGCACAGGAAGCAAGCTAAACTAAAAAAGCACAAACACACAAGCACAAATAGCACACACTATATGCAATCAATGGGCTCAATCAAGGTTAGGTTTTAGTCAAGGGGTCATATCAACCTCGAAAAACAAACCACTGTAACAGGGTGATGTTAGCTCTTAACCCTAACATTGAGAGTTAGGGTGAAGCAGATGAAATTGGAAGTGAGGGGTGTGCCTCACAGCTCTTATCCCTGGCCTGGGAGAGCTTCAGACAAATGAAAGTGTGGGAGTTCAGAAAGTTGGAACTCTTCTATCCACATGACTGACACAACAAAGATCTTGGGCTATTATCCACAATGCATCAACACAAGGTGTGTGAGCAAAAGGATGACAAACTGAATAGCAGGAGATGGGCTACACATCTCTTGTATCTGCCAATGCCTCTTCACTTAGGAGGTCTTTGATATGTACAGGGGACAAAGATAAACAAACACAAGCATTGCCTCTTAAGGAGGACTTCAGACAGGTGCCTGCCCAAGTAACAGGATAGGTCTTCCAGACTACATGAAGTCAGTGAATTATACCTCAATGCTTAAGTAATCAAGCAAAAGCCAAGAGAAAGTTCAAAAGAACTTAAGCAACTAATGTACCTGAAAACAATCCAACTCAATCAGTACACAACTCAAAAAAGTCAAACAAATAACCAATAGTCAACAGTCAACAGACATAGTCAAACAAGCAATGCTACAAGGTGCAAGGCACAAGCTCAACTTAAATGAGCTAAAATCAACCTACCAAACAAGTCAAGATTAGTCAACATCAACCAAATAATCCAACTCAAGCAAATGAATCAATCCTCTCATGGCCATATGCTTCTTATCCTGAAAACAAAGCTCAAACATAAGCACAAACCACTAGGACAAGGCCTAGGGTCAAAGAGGGAGAAATAATTCAAAACAGAACATGAAATTCAACATGAATTAACCTCAATCAATTAAGAACATAATCCAAAAGGTCTCATGTCAATAGCATCTACCAAATTCATTTCACAACCCAATCATGGCAAGGCATGCAAGTTGAAAGCACATTGAAGCAACAAAATGAAACAAATGCACATTAATTCAAAAATGATTCAATTAATCTTAAGAAAATTCATGGTTAAACAAAACACATGACATGACCATCACACCAAAAATCAAGGCATTTGGACAAGTTTAAGCATGGTAACCAAATTCCATAAGGCAAGGTAAGCACAAACAAGCTCAAATAGGACACAATTTGATACATCAACTTAGCACAAGCCTAAAACAGAATTGGCAAATGAAAAAGACTTCAAACCAAAGCCACAATAAACTTCAATATGTCTAGAAACAATGTGCAAAATTCCACATCCATATGATAAACAACCAGCATTTCACAAATCATGGAAGTTCAAGACTATTCAAAAGCTCACAAATGGCAATCCAGAAAGAAAAATCTCAAACAAATCAGAAATGAATGCAAAAATTCCAAGAGAATTCATGATTAATCACAACATCCAGGAGAAGCATCATACAAAAAATCACATCATTTGGCATTTATTTGGCATGGCAAAGAAATTCATCAAGTTGAGCAAGCAAAGGTGTGACACACATTGTCACACCTACATTCAAAGGATCATAACTCAGCAACCACAAATGAGAAAAATGCAAACTCAACACCAAAATGTCCAGCAAGATGTCTAGTTTAAGCATACCAAATTTCAAAAGCATTGGATTAAAACTCAATATTTCACAAGAGATATGGCAAGCAAGGTACAAAATGAACATATGCACACAAACCCTAGGCCAAATAAAATTCCATCCGTGCACAATTTTGACTATCATGCTGATAAAAAACTAGAGGAAGAGACAAAACCATAGCAAAAATCCCCATGTCATTTGGATCATTCTTTGATTTTATATGAATTTTAGAAAATGCAATTGGAAATGAAATAAACATTGAAGAAAGAAATGGAAATAATATGAATTAATTATTTAATATTTATTTAAATGGAAGAGGCGCGCTTGCTGAGGATAAAACTCAACGTTTCATTTAAATGAGGAAGTCAACGCCCGATCAACAGAAAGCAAGAACCAATCACGTGCAAGCATGGCAGTGTGCTGGACCAATACATGAGCGTCTCTCCAAAAACACATGCAAACCCTAAATTCGCGCTAGAAAAGATCAAACCGGTTCTGGAAATGCATTCTTCATCGCGTTCATCATGTTCATCATACTTCAAGAACATTTTTCTCAGAAACAGAAAACAAGCATATCATTGGATAGATCTTGTAACACACATCAACAATCCATACATGATTTAACCTAATTCTATCTAAACAAAGCAAATTGAAGCAAACAAATTCCACATGTGAATCTTCAAAATAGCATAACTCATTCAATTTGGCATGGAAATCAACGATTCAAAGCTCAGTTTCACCAGCATCACAAGATCTACAACTATCACATAATCAATTTAAGAAAGAAGAAACTCGAGTTCTGACCTCTTGGAGCAAATAGAATTGGAATCGATGGATTTAGGCCTTGGCAAAGCTCAACAGATCTTCCAAAGTGTTTGTGGAGTTGGTTGGATGAAGAATGAAGGTTTAATCGTGCTTAATTCCACAGAAATCTGAATTCACCATTGATGATTGCAAGGCTCGAGCTGCTTCCAAAATGCATGGATTCCTTTGGTTCTTGCTCCAGATCTACTCAATAATGCATCTAGGTGAAGAATGGATCGAGAAATGTGCAATGTGTTTGCAGAATTTCAAAGAAAATTGAGAGAAAATTTGAAGAGTTGTTTCTAGATCTGAAAGTTCTGAATGCTAATGCTGAAATCTGTTAGGGTTTGCACTTTATACTCCCTCCTAATCATGTCCTTAATCATGTTTAGGCATTTGGCAAGTGGATTAGGAAAACAAGGTGTAAATGCAAATTACTACTTCACCTCTATGCATGGGAAAAGCAATGGAACAGTGCACGAATTTGGGCTTGAACCCACTCAAAATTCTGTTTGTAAGCCAATGGAAATGTTGAAATGTGTAAACAATGCATTATTTTTAAATTTGAAAATTCCTTCCAAAATTCAAATGAAAAGCCAAAGAATTATGTGATAAGAATGCATGGCTTGTGATGCATAATTTGGATAGTAGAGATCAAGAGAAAAATGTTGCAAAAAGAGCCACTCCATTTGGCCTTATGGTTTGAAAGTTATGCATGCTTGAAGTTCAAATTCACTTGGCCATGATTGATACATATCTCTTCAACCATACATGAGAAATTCATGATCTTGGACTTTTTGGAAATGGGAGAGCAAGATCTTCAACTTTCATGTTGGACAAAATTTCATTTGAAGCTTTCTTGATGATGTAATCTTGAGGAGAAAACCTTTCCATTTTTGGCAATTTCAAATTACAGGTCACTTACTATTTCTGGAAAAGTTGATCTGACCTCAAATTCTTCAATGTTGATGTTTGAAATGTCAAATGATACTTGTATGGACATGAATGAGGCATCTCTAACCATCTCCCACCTTCAAATCCATGATTGAATTGACAGTTGACTTCTGTTGACTTTCTATGGTTTCAGATGAATTTCCCATTGACTGATGAACTTTGAACATCCAATGCTTGACCAAACCACTTCAAAATGATCCTTGAATCATATGAACTCATTGAACCAACCCTAGGGATTTGATTCCATGGAGAATGCATTTGCTTGCTTGTACAACTGAATCTCTTGACCAGTCTTGACTGATGACTGATGAACTATGCAATGAACAATGCAAATGTTAATGACCTAAAATGAGAATGTATGTACAAAATGAGAGGTGCAAATTTGAGGTGCTACACTTATATGTGACAACCATCTTCGGGATAATCTTCTTGATATTCTTATTAGCAGCTTCAACAACCCCATTCATCTTGGGTCTATAAGGAGAAGAATTATGATGCGTGATCTTGAACTCACTACACAGCTCTTTCATCATCTTGTTGTTCAAGTTGGATCCATTATCAGTAATGATCTTATCTGGCACACCATAACGGCATATGAGTTGATTCTTGATGAACTTCACGACCACCTGCCTGGTCACATTTGCATATGACGCCGCCTCAACCCACTTGGTGAAGTAATCAATTGCTACGAGAATAAATCTGTGCCCATTAGATGCCTTTGGCTCTATCATGCCAATCATGTCAATTCCCCACATGGAGAAAGCCCATGGTGACGAAATCACATTCAGAAGTGTCGGGGGAATATGAATCTTATCCGCATAAATCTGACACTTGTGGCATTTCTTCACATATTTGCAGCAGTCAGACTCCATTGTCAGCCAATAGTAGCCTGCTCTCAACATCTTTCTAGCCATGGCATGTCCATTGGAATGAGTACCAAATGAACCTTCATGGACCTCAGTCATTAACAGGTCTGCTTCGTGTCTATCCACGCATCTGAGCAGAACCATGTCAAAATTCCTCTTATAAAGCACATCACCATTAACGTAGAAACTGCCTGACAATCTCCTCAAAGTCTTCCTATCTTTCACAGATGCCCCAGGTGGGCAAACCTGGTTCTGAAGGAAACACTTGATGTCATAATACCACGACTTATCATCTTTTACCTCTTCTACTGCGAACACATGGGCTGGTTTGTCCAATCGCATTACAGTGATATTGAGAACTTCATTCCAAAGTTTCATCACAATCATCGAAGCAAGTGTAGCAAGAGCATCTACCATCCGATTCTCATCTCGAGGAATATGATGGAAGTCAACCTCGGTAAAGAACGTCGAAATTCTCCTCGCATAATCCCTATATGGAATGAGACCACGTTGATTCATTTCCCATTCACCCTTAATCTGATTAACAACGAGGGCCGAATCACCATAAACATCAAGATGCTTGATTCTTAGATCAATGCATTCCTCCAATCCCATAATGCAGGCCTCATATTCAGCCATATTATTCGTGCATTTGAAAGTTAGCCTTGCTGTAAAAGGAATATGTGTGCCCTGAAGAGTAATAATCACTGCCCCAATACCATTTCCATACTGATTTACAGCGCCATCAAACACCATACTCCATCTGAAACGAGGTTCTGGCCCTTCATCGAGTGTAGGCTCATCTCAATCTTTCATTTTCAAATACAGAATCTCCTCATCTGGGAAGTCATACTGAACTGACTGATAATCCTCGATCGGCTGATGTGCCAAGTGGTCAGCCAAGATACTACCTTTAATAGCCTTCTGAGCTCGATACTCAATATCATACTCAGATAACAACATCTGCCAACGGGCAATTCTTCTAGTTAAAGTAGGCTTCTCGAAGATATACTTAATTGGGTCCATTCTAGATATCAACCAGGTCGTATGATTTATCATATACTGGCGTAAGCGCTTAACAGCCCAAGCCAAAGCACAACATGTTTTGTCAAGCATTGAGTATCGAGACTCACAATCAGTGAACTTCTTACTCAGATAGTAAATAGCATACTCCTTCTTTCCTGATTCGTCTTGCTGACCAAGTACACAACCCATCGAGTCTTCAAGAACAGTTAGATACATAATCAAAGATCTTCCTTCTACAGGCGGAGATAGGATCGGAGGCTCAGACAAATACTCTTTAATACTGTCAAAAGCTTTCTGGCAATCCTCGGTCCAAGCATGGGTCTGATCTTTCCGGAGGAGCTTGAATATCGGCGCACATGTGGCAGTCATGTGGGATATGAATCGGGAAATATAATTCAAAAAGTGGCCCAGAAAACCTCGGACTTGCTTCTAAGTTTTGGGCGCATGCATCTCTTGTATTGCTTTGACCTTTGTAGGATCAACCTCAATACCTCTTTCACTAACAATAAAGCCCAATAACTTGCCAGAACGGACTCCAAATGTACACTTGTTGGGATTCAGACGAAGCTTGTACTTCCTCAAGCGCTGAAAAAGCTTCAACAGGTGCTCCACATGTTCAACTTCCGTTCTTGACTTAGCAATCATATCATCAACATATACCTCGATCTCCTTGTGCATCATATCATAAAACAAGGTGGTCATAGCTCGTTGATACGTGGCTCCGACGTTCTTCAAACCGAAGGGCATCACTCGATAACAAAATGTTCCCCAAGGTGTGATGAATGTTGTCTTCTCCATATCCTCGGGGGCCATTTTGATTTGATTATATCCGGAAAATCCATCCATAAATGAGAAGACATTGAATTTAGCTGTATTATCTACCAACATATCAATGTGTAGTAGAGGAAAATCATCTTTCGGACTAGCTTTATTCAAGTCTCTATAATCCACACACATCCGGACTTTTCCGTCTTTCTTAGGCACGGGCACAATATTGGCCACCCATTGAGGATATGTAGAAGTCACCAGAAACCCCGCATCAATTTGCTTATGAACTTCCTCTTTGATTTTTACTGCCATATCAGGATGAGTTCTTCTGAGCTTTTGCTTCACAGGCACAAACTCAGGCTTTAAGGGTAGGAAATGTTGCACAATATCAGTATCTAGACCAAGCATGTCTTCATATGACCAGGCGAAGACATCAACATATTCTCGCAGCAACTCAATCAACCCCTTCTTAACAGATTCTTCAAGGAGTGACCCAATCTTCACTTCGCGAACACAATCTTCAGACCCCAAGTTGACTGTTTCCAGATTCTCGAGATGTGGCTGAATGATCTTCTCTTCATGCTCAAGTAAACGGGTAATCTCGTCAGGAATCTCTTCAACATCACCTTCTTCTGCCTCAAATACAGGGAATTCAAAATTGGGAGATGGTGTTGGATCATTATGTTCAATGGGTTTGATCAACCTGCATAATGATTTTGGATATGAAAAGCTTTTAGAATTCAAACAAGGCAATTATTATGTAGATGAAAAGATTGATTTTATTCTATTTTTAAGGTTTTATGTGATCACCAATTTCATGCAAAAAGCAAAAAGGGAAAATGATTGGAAAAACAATCATTTAACATGAATTTATTGAATGAAAATATCATTGTATTAATGTGCCAACAATGTCATCGCTCCTCCTTTTGGCATGGGAGGAGGGTTTTTAAACACGGTGAACATTACTTCGACTTATGGATTACTGTTGGAATATCCACAACGACCCAATTGTTGCAGACCCCTCCAGGGATGATGAAATTGCCAGAATCCTCTGTATCTTCTTCCAAAATGGCAGCAGCTTCTTCATCCTGACCGGTGTGGATGAAACCTCCACTCTTGAATAACCCTTGCTCGTTGAAGACCCCAGAAGAAAAGCCTATGCCAGCCCGAGACTTGTTGTCTTCTAGCTCAATCATTTTTCCTAAACCAGCAGTTGCACCACGCTCGATGGCCAACTTTGCATCTTTGTAGGAAGCAAATGAAAGAGTTCTCTTTTCAATAGGTTCAACAATAGATAAAGCTTGGAAAGGAGTTCCAACTTCATCCTCAACATCTATATATGAGAAAGAAGACAAATGTCTAACCAGGAGAGCCTTTTCTCCCCCTACCATCACCAGTTTCTTATTCTTCACAAATTTCAGCTTCTGGTGTAGGGTGGATGTCACGGCGCCCGCCTCGTGAATCCATGGTCTGCCTAGGAGGCAGCTATACGATGGGTGAATATACATAACCTGGAAGGTAATCTGGAAATCACTCGGTCCGATTTTGACTGGGAGATCAACTTCCCCAATCACAATTTTACGCGACCCATCGAAAGCTTTCACAACAATTCCACTCTGCCTCATGGGAGGCCCTTGATATGACAGTTTCGAAAGAGTGGATTTTGGCAATACGTTTAGTGATGACCCAGTTTCCACCAGCACATTGGACATGGCGTCGTCTTTGCAACCCATAGATATGTGTAATGCCAAGTTGTGGTCCCTTCCCTCCTCAGGGAGATCAGAGTCACAGAAACTCAGGTTGTTAAAAGCGGTAATGTTTGCAACAATGCTATCGAATTGTTCTATCGTGACATCGTGATCCACATATGCCACATCCAAAACTTTCTACAGAGCCTCTCGGTGTTGTTCTGAATTCAAAAGCAAGGATAACACCGATATTTTGGATGGCGTTTGTAGAAGCTGGTCTACAACATTGTATTCGCTCCTCTTAATGAGCTTCAGCATCTCATCACAGTCTTCTTTCACATTGCCACTCGGGCCAACAGAAGTAGGAGTTATCAATGTAGAGGAGGGCTTAACAACAGGTGCCGGATTCGGAGTGCTCACAGCATTCCCAATCGGGCGTTCAACAAAATCAGCATTAGCCTGGGGCTTGGGAGGTGCTGAAAACACACGACCGTTGCAGGTCAAACCACTTACATCCGTAATGTTAACAACAGAGGAGGATGGTAAGGACACTTCTTTCCCATCTTCTACCGCGACAGCATTGTAGCGATAGGGAATTGCTTTTTCGGATGAGTACGGTACAGGACCGACAGGCTTAATGACCAGTGCAGGAGACGCCTTCTGCTAGCTACTATCATACTTGATGATAACAGGCTCGGGGATTCAAAACACTGGAGAAATCACATTGACTTTGGGCTCATCTTCGTCAATATTTCTGTTTTGAAGGATCTCAATAACTCCTTCATCCAACATTTCTTGAACATCTTTGCGCATCTGGCGACAACCTCTCTGGTTGACAGAACAAACTCGGCATCTATCGTGGTCATGCTCATAATGACTATACTCACATAGAAAACGATGCATCTCGACCAGAGACTGTCGAATATGACTGACATACTTGACTTTGTATTTGCCAGGGCAACCCTGGACCATGTTGACAGATTTCCCATGCTTGGGCAATGGGTTCTTCTTCACGTTAGAACCTACATCCTCGAAACACAGAATGCCACACCTCACAAGGTCTTGAACCTTGGTCTTCAAAGGGTAACAATTCTCCACGCCGTGGCCGGGAGCACCAGAATGGTAAACACAGTGTAATTCGGGCTTATACCACCACTGGGGGTTAGCAGGTATAGCCGGCGGGTCTCTCGGAGTAATCAACTTCCTCTCTATCAAAGAGGGATATAATTCTGCATATGTCATTAGAATAGGATCGAAGGTGACCCTTTCCCTCTCGTAACTCGTGCTGGTTTGATTACTGTTGCGAGGCTGGTAGGCCTGCTGTTGCGGACGATGCTGTTGTTGCTGATATTGCGGATGTGGTTGTTGATTGGTGTTGTGATGCTGATACTGCTGATTATCTCTGAAAACAGGTGCTATATAAGCCACCTGGTGCTGGTTACTGGCAGGACGCACAGTCTTCCTCCTCACAGAGGGTCTTCTTGGTTTTAGATGGGAGGTCACAACATGTGCCTCTCCATCTTTCTTCTTTGCAAACGCCCCATATCGTTTGGCAGAAGAGCCTTCTTCTCTGGTCAGACGCCCTTCTCTGACCCCTTCTTCTAGACGCATCCCCATATTCACCATCTCGGTGAAGTTAGAAGGAGCTAGCAATCATCCTCTCATAATAAAAAGAACTCAAGGTCTTCAGAAAGATCTTAGTCATCTCTTTCTTCTCTAGTGGAGGCACGATTTGTGTTGCCACCTCTCGCCACCTCTGAGCGTACTCTTTGAATGTTTCTTTGTCCTTCTGGGAGATGACCCTCAACTGATCCCTATCGGGAGCCATATCCACATTGTACTTGTACTACTTGACGAAGGCCTCGCCAAGATCGTTGAAGGATCGGATGTTCGCACTGTCTAAACCCATGTACCAACGCAGAGCGGCACCAGACAAATTGTCCTGAAAGTAGTGGATGAGCAATTGGTCATTGTCGGTCTGAGTCGACATCTTCCTGGCATACATGACCAGGTGGCTGAGAGGACAAGTATTTCCCTTGTATTTTTCAAAGTCAGGGACCTTGAATTTCACCGGGATCTTCACATTGGGAACCAAGCAAAGTTCGGCAGCAGACTTGCCGAAAAGATCTTTCCCTCTGAGAGTTTTCAATTCCTTGCGAAGCTCAAGAAATTGATCATTCATAGCGTCCATCTTCTCATAGACATCTGGGCCTTTAGAGGGCTCAGAATGATAGATGGTGTCGTCTACCCTGGGCAAAGTATGCACGACAGGAGGAGGAACAGCAAGGACTGGGCTAGATGCCGGCATAGAAGCAAAGGTGGGAGCAGGACCCTCAGGCATGAAGTTGGGAGGCATCCCCCACGGGAACCCGGCTGGCATGGCTGCTGGAGCAAAGTGTGCACTGGCTGCAGGCACGGTTGAGGATACAATCTCAGAGATGACTGTCCTCTGGGGAGGAGTTGAAGGTGTCGGAGAAGACTGGCTCTGGGCAGCCAAGAATGATTCCATCAAAGCACTTAATCTGGCCACTTCCTCTTTCAGCTCGCGGTTCTCTTGTTCCAGATGATCCATCAGTCTTGAAATGTTGGCTCTAGTGTAGTACCGATGAGTCAGCTTGTCTTCAAAATAAATGAAGAACACAGAGTTAGACCACAGAACAAGAAGCTGGGAACAAAACCTGCTTGTGCACATGATGCATGCAATGCTCGTGCATATGATTTATTTTTTATTTCAGAGGAACTTTAGGGTTCTATTTGCATATTTTTGGAAATATTAAACATTTGTCACATATGGAAATATCTCATCAGATAATATCGGGAAAAAGAAGTACAACATTGTCAATTATATACAAGAGAAAAGGAAAATAATCATCCTATGGATCCCTAGAAACAATCATCTAAAGCTCGGGACACAGGAAAATAAGATGCGCCGAAGCCTCTTCACCTCTCTCTCGTAGGCCGCCTCCATATCCGCCTTCTCCTTGGCAAGTCGATCATACTTCCTCTTCCAGAACCAGGAAGACTGAGGAAGTAGAGAAGTCCATGCATCATCAGGATCATCAATAACCTGATGCTTAAGAAACTCTATCAAAGCATCCTTCTCCTTAATCTGCTGAAGCAGCTCTTCTCGTTCACGGATCCAGACACGTGAACGGTCTTTGTCTCTCAACTCCTCTACTCCTTGGTTAGGGAGGGTTGAAGGCCCAACCATAACCAAAGGTGTAGGTCTCGGATACTCGTAAGGCATGAGATACTCAGACACTCGCTTCCTAACCCAAGCAGTGTACGACTCCATAGCAACACAATTCTTAGGACCCAACTCCTTCCTTCCTTTCCTATGAATCTTGCGCCAAGCACGGACCATTCTTCCCTTCAGGTTTTCGGGATCTTTACCCTACTGAAAGAACACACCCTCTAACAGAATGTTATTAGGTTTATCCTTTAGGGGGAACCCAAGCTGACGACGTGCCAAAACGGGGTTGTAGTTAATCCCACCACATGTACCAAGAAGAGGTACATTGGAGAATTCACCACAAGAGTCAATAATCTGCACACCATCATACACACGGTTGTACCAAGAGATATCATCATTAGTGAGAGACATAAACCACTTATACAACAGAGGCAAACAACACACAATGGCGCCACCACCCTTTGTATTCCTCATATGCAAAGAGAAATAGGTATTACCCAACAGAGTCGGAACGGGATTAAGAGTAGAGAAGATCCTAATAGCGTTCACATCCACAAACTTGTCGATGTTGGGGAATAACACCAACCCATAAATGAGAAGTACAAATATGGCTTCAAAGGCGTCCTCACTCATGGCCTTCCCATACATAGTAGCTTGAGCAATGAGGAACTCAGAAGGGAGACCTTGTATTCCATCTTTGGTAGTCATATGAGCGCCAACCAGAGATTCATCTATATGAAGCATATCAGCTATCTCTCGAGAAGTAGGAATACTCTCAAAGCCACTGAACGACAACTGGTCTAGAATAGGTATGCCCACAAGATAGGCATACTCCTCAAGGGTAGGCAAAAGCTGGAAATCCGGAAATGTGAAGCAACGGTATAAAGGATCATAAAACTGCACCAGTACACTCATCAATCCTTCATCCACCTGAGTAGTCAGAAGAGGAAGAAGCTTCCCAAAACGAGCCTTGAAACCCAAAGGATCTAATACATAGGATGTCAGATTCCTTAACTCTTTCAAATCTGGTTGCCTAAAGTTGTACTTCTTTGTATTCCTTCTTTGTCTTTCCATGTCTGAAAATTTTGCAAATAAACCCCTTAAGTTCCTTGATAATTTTCTTCATTATTGATGGTATGGATGCAAATGAGTGCATGAATGCATGAATGCAACAATCACACTCAAGGATCAAGCAAAGCACACCAAACAAAGGTCACGGGATGGATCATGTCATCCTTAATATCAATCATCCATTTTGGTGGATTATGGTTTACACCTTATCAACACCCAAGTTCCATTGATATTAAGGATATATGAACGGATCAACCATGAATCAAGGGTTTGTTGCGAGTCACGAGCATGGAGTCTCGGTTAAGAACCACCCAAAGGGAATGTACTAGGGTTTAAACCTGCCAAACATGTTCTACAAGAGGTTCCCATAGTCATCATCCCATCTTTCGGATATTATCGGATGAACGACTACTCGTATTCCAAAAATATTCTCAAGAGAGACTCTTATGAGTGTAGTATCGCGTAACAATCGTATCAAATCTTACACTTGAACGACTTTCGCACTACATCCTAAGAATAGGCCAAGATGGGCTTGGTAAACTAAGGTCCTTGGCTTCTAAGGTCTATATTGGAAAGAGTAATGTCTAACCACAACTTACTTGTGTGACATTATTGATCCCAACATGACCTCCACCAAGTGAATGGACTTGCAAGTCAACTTGCTAAGGAATAACTCCACACAAGCCAACAAGACTACGCCATTCTCCTATCCTAAGTGCACTCGAGTCCGGGTATAGAACTCATCTCACAAAGATCACCAAGCATACAAGGAATTAATATCAAGCAATTCAATCATTACACACAATACAGTAATCCCAAATTGCACAAAAATATGTCACAAGACAATACAATACAACACAACAAGCATGAAAAGTAGGCAAAACCCACTAGGCAAATCTCCGACTCCCCAGCAGAGTCGCCACTTTTCTGTAGCGGGGTATTCGTTACCATTAGAGATATTGACTAAATCCAAGGTAAATCATACAAGTCGAGTCGCCACCGCACTTCTATTTATCCAAAGGAATGGTTAGAAAGCGAACAAAAACCTAATAGTTTTAACAAAAACTAGTGAAAGAAACAGAGATCTGGGTAAGGGGGTTGGTTATGCAATGGGAAGGTGTTAGGCATCCAAAACATCCTAGGTACTCCTAGGGAGCCCTTTTCATACTGGTTGTAAGGTTGGTATTTGGTGAAAATTTGTTTGTGCAAACATGATTGAAGAGATGAGAAGAGAATATACAAGTTTATTTACATTTTTGTGTTTGGATGGATAAACTCATTGCCTACGTACCATATTAAAAAAGATTAGGATCAAAACCTCGTAGTTCGGGGTAAAAATCTCAAAAAGAGTAGGTGAATTGATTGGCCCAAAAGCCTTAAGGTCTTTTGTTATCAAAGGGAGAAAACTCAACCAAACCACAAATCCACCATGTGAGGATAGCTTCAACATGCTAGTGAGGGGTTAATCCTATAATAAGCATGGAAGACTTATTGTCCATCACTAAGGATATAGGTGAGTATTACATCTACCACAAGGATAACTCAAACCTAATAGCTAAAGGTTATGAAAAATTTGATTAAGGAAGTGGCCATTGGAACCACAAAAAGACATTTGAATGGGTTATATTTACCAATTAGAAGTATGTACAAAATGGTCAAAGTTGACTTAAAAGTTCAATTCAAAATAAGTGTTATGAAAAGAAAGTTTGAAAATCAAAAGCATAATAAGGCTTAGGTTTCTAATGTTTAAAAACAATGGTTAAATGTTTGCACAAAGAGTTTTGGCTTGGGTTAGAGTGGAGAGAAGAAGAAGAAGGGCTAAGTCCTAAGCATACAAGAGGTGAGGGGAAAGAGAACAAAACCACACAAGGAGTTCCTCTCTTGAGATCATATTGATGATCCAAGTAGCTCCCATCCTTTGGAATAAGCAATCACAAAGCATAAGTGTCGCATTACGCGAAAAACCGGCGGGAAAACGAAAACAACAGAGCCGCCACCGTGCGTTATTTATCCCAAAGAGGGAAAGGAAACGCTCGAAGTAAACCTGGAAAAAGCATGGTCTCGCGACCAAAGAGAGATGGGATCAGGAGTCGGTTATGCGAAGGGAAGGTATTAGCACCCCTACGCATCTGTCGTACTCGACGAGATCCACGCACAAAAGGAAGGAAAATGGTTGCTAAACACTGCTCAAACATCAAACACAGGCTGAAAGAGACACAGGAAAACAAAAGAAACTAACTCGGCAGGATATCGCATCCTGAGCCTACGTAGTCTTCAGGCACAGACATCAGAGTCGACGTAGTTCGGACAGGGGAAACGTGCTCGCTAGGATGTCGCATCCTATGCATACGTATCTTCTCGGATTAAAGAAGAATCAGAGCACTCGTAGCTCGGCTCACGCACGCCAGACAAAACCACACAGGAAATCGACTGCCAATCGCTGGACTTACGTCAAACTCCACACAAACAGGCAAACATGGAGGTCGAATGCCAATCGCTGGACTTACATCATACTCCGAACCCACAAACACACACAGGAAACCGACTGCCAATCGCTGGACTTATGTCGGACTCCAACAAAGAAACTGGAAACCGAATGCCAATCGCTGGACTTACATCGGACTCCAACCAGAAAGGAAGAAACAACTCACACAACCAAAACAAAAGGGCGCCCGGAGAGATTAGCTCATCTCCTGCCTACGTACCTCATCTGGTATGAGGATCAGGGCGACGTAGTTCCCCTACGCAGGGACAAAGGACTACCCTAACCAGATAACAGAGGGAGACACAACTAGGGAGACTAACTCGAGCCTAGATGTTATCATGCATATCATCCCTAAGTTAAGGTTGCTATCTAACTTGCACAGGGAGCAAGCTAAACCTAAGCAGCACAAACAATCAAAGTAAACAATCACAAATAGCACACACTATATACAAGCAAAATGGGCTCACACAGGGGTCAGGCTTTAGTCAAGGGGTCATGTCAACCTCGACAAACAAGCCACTGTATCAGGGTGAAGTTAGCTCTTAACCCTAACATTGAGAGTTAGTGTGAAGCAGATGAAATAGGAAGTGAGGGGTGTGCCTCACAGCTCTTATCCCTGGCCAGGGAGAGCTTCAGACAAAGGAAGTGTGGGTTCAGAAAGTAGGAACCCTTCTACACTTATGACTGACTCTACATAGATCTCGGGTTAATGTCCACAAGGCATCAACATGTGATGTGAGCCAAGAGACGACACACTGAATAGCAGGAGATGGACTACACATCTCTTGTGTCTGCCAATGCCTCTTCACTTAGGAGGTCTTTGATATGTACAGGGGACAAAGATAAACAAGCACAAGCATTGCCTCTTAAGGAGGACTTCAGACAGGTGCCTGGCCAAGTAACAGGCCAGGTCTTCCAGACTACATGCAGTTAGAAGGTTATACCTCAGTGCTCAAGCTAGCAAGCAAAGCAAAAGCAAGTTTACAATGGAACTATAACAACTAAGGTACCTGAAAACAATCCAGCATAATCAGTACACAACTCAAACAAAAGTCAAACAGACAGTTACAAGTCAACAGACAACTGTACATAAAGAGACAAACAAGCATCAATGCACAAAGGTGCAAGCCACAAGGCCTAAGCTCAAGTCTCAAAGCCTACAAAATAAACTCAAGATTAGTCATAAACAAGCAATAAACCAACTCCAATTGAGTGCACATCATCAAGTATAAGCAATTGTGCTCTTTGACCTGAAACAAAGCTCAAATGTGAGAAGCAAACCTCTAGGACAAGGCCTAGGGTCAAAATTAGAGAAATAATTCACAACAGAACATGAAAATTGGCAAGAATCAAGTTCAATCAAATAAGAAACAAATCCAAGTGGCCTCATGTTCATATCATCAACCAATTTCATTTCATAAAGCATAGAAGGCATAGCATGCATATTCAAAGCTCATAGAACCAAACAGAAAGATTCAATCCACATCAATGCAAAAACATTTCACACTCAAGTTATGATCAAAAATTCTACAAACATTCACACTCAAACTTAACATCCAGAAGATCCAACATGCAAAAATTCAGATTAATTGGCATAGAATTGGCATGGCAAATAAAATCAGCAATTTGGACAAGAAATGGTGTGACACAAATTGTCACACCTCCAATGATCATATCATATCTCATAAACCAGAAATGCAAAAATCACAAACTCTATACCAAAATGCTCTTAAGGGTGTCTAGTTTATGCATACAAAATTTCAGCTCCATTGGATTAAGCATCATGATTTCACAATCAAAATATCAAGCAAGGTGCAAGTAAACATATGTATGAACATCCCCTAGCCAAAATGAAAAACCACACGTGCACAATTTTTGCAAAAATCATCATAAAATAGTAGACATGGCAAGGATCATGGTACAAAAAATCTCACATCAATTGGACAAACCATCATTGAGATATGAATTTTCTAATGAGCAGAAAAAATAAAAAAATGATGAACAAGTGTATATGAACATGGATCATATATGGTGAGAAAATGCCAAAAGCAAAATATGGAATGCTGGAGCCTGGACTCGAACCTTGTCCGAATTCAAATCCAACGCGTGCTATCTGAAGCGCTGCGTTTCAATAAATGAGGTGGCGTGCTTCTATTGGTGGCATGTGACAAAAACAATGAAAATCATGCAAAATGAACTCAGCAAGATCTAACGCATCTGGAAATTGGAAATGTTAGGGTTCTTCACGCATTCATCATATTCATCATCATCATGAACTTTTGGTCACAGAAATACACAAACGATACACCATTCGATTCATCTCTTAACCTACATCATCAATCCAGCATCTATTTCCTCTAATTCTTACTAACATGGAAGGATCGATTGAAATAAGTTTTGAACAACAAACTTAAAATCAGCATATCTTTCTTGTTTCTCAACGAAAATCAAAAGTACAAAGCTCAGAACACTCAGCATGGCAAGATCTACGACAAGCACATCACTATTTCATGAATTAGGAGCATCGAAATCCAACCTTATTTGAAGAGCAGTAGTGTAATCGTGGTTTTCTGGCTTTGGAATGTTGAAACAGATGATCCTTCAAGCTCCAATAGATGAATGGATGATGGATCGTGGCTCAATTGTCCTTGAAGCAGCTCGAATCTTCACTTGCCATTGATGATGCTCACTTGAACAGTTCTTGATTTTGCATGAAAACCTTGAATGCTTGCTTCCAAAACCTTCAATATTGCTTGTGGATGATGGAACAATGAAGAACTAGGCAAGGTTCTATGAAAAATTTGCAGAAAAAATGAAGAGAAAAAGTTGAGAGAATTTGCAATTTTTGATCTAGATCTGAGATGAATGAATGTTCATCTCAAATTCAGTTAGGATTATGGTTATATATGATGGATTAATGAATTTGTTAATCAAGCTTAGCCAAAATCCAAGGATTAAGGAAAATGCAAGTTTATGTGCAAATTGATCAAACACCCCTCATGTGCATGGAACCTGCTACAGTGCACGAGTTATTAGCCAAACACCCTCCAAATATTGTTTAAGACCAAGTGCAAGTGAAATTATGTGTGGAAAATGCATAGTTTCAAAATTGATATTTTCCCTCCAATTTTCAAATTCAAATCCAATGAAAAATGCCATTTTTGTGTGATGAGATTTGATGAAATGTAATGAATGATTATGATAGAGCATGTTAAAAGGAGAATGTAGCAAAAAACCCCACATGATTTGGCCAATTGGTGTGAAAGTTATCCAGGTTTGAAGTTCAAACTTCCTTGACAATGATTTGATCATAACTTGCCAACCACAAATGAGAAATTCATGTTCTTGGACTTTTTGGAAAGGTGAGAGAAAGATATTCAACTTTTATGTTGGACAAAATTTCATTTGAAGCTTGTATGATGAGGTAGATTTGAGGAGAAGACCTTTCCATTTTTGGCAGTTTGAAATTACAGGTCACTTACTATTTTTGGAAACTTTTCTCCTGACCTCAAATTCTTCAATGATGATCTTTGAAATGTCAAACGAGACTTGTATGGACATGAATGAGGCCTCTCTAACCATCTCCCACCTTCAAATCCATGATTTCAGGCATAGTTGACCACAGTTGACTTTCTAGGGTTTTAGATGAATCCAGCTTGACTGTTGAGCTTTGATCATCCAATCTTTGGCCAAACCACTTCAAAATGATACCTAGGTCATATGAACTTGTTGAATCAACCCTAGGGATTTGCCTCAATAGGAATTGCACATGCTTGCTTGCTTGACTGGATCTCCTAACCAGTCTTGACTAATGACTTGCACTTGGGCAAAGGACAATGTAATGCTATGCAGTGGACTATGTAATGTTAATGACCTAATCATGAAAATGTATGTACAAAATGGGAGGTGCAAATTTGAGGTGCTACAACTGCCCCTATTCAATCAACTGGGAACCCGAACGGATGAGAGCAACGACTGTCAGACTTTCAGGGTCAACAGGGATTGAATACCGAAGAACCGTAGAAATTTGCACACTACGGGGATCCACCAACGGAGACGTCCACTGGGATCTGATATTTATTACTGGGGATTTTGATTTTTTTCTGGTTTTTCTCTCAAGGGTACAACCACCTCCAGACATCTCAAGACGATGAATGGGAACAAAAATCTCAACTAGACGTCAACGGACGACTAGGAAAAACTCAACGTTTACCAAAACCAACGGAGAGGTGACCAGATATCAACGGATGAACTGGGAAAGATACAACCATACGTCAACGGACGTAGTGGGAAAAACTCAACGTTTACCAAAACCAACGGAGAGGTAACTCTACTGGGGACGACCAGGAAAAACTCGACATTTACCAAGACCAACGGAGAGGTAACCAGACATCAACGGATGAATGGGAAAGACTCGACCAAACGTCAACGGACGAACGGGAGAAGCTCGACGTTTATCGACACCAACGGAGAAGGAGAAAACTCGACCAGACGTCAACGGACGAACGGGAGAAGCTCGACGTTTATCGACACCAACGGAGAAGGAGAAAACTCGACCAGACGTCAACGGACGAACGGGAGAAGCTCGACGTTTATCGACACCAACAGAGAAGGAGAAAACTCGACCAGACGTCAACGGACGAAAGGGAGAAGCTCGACGTTTATCGACACCAACGGAGAAGGAGAAAACTCGACCAGACGTCAACGGACGAACGGGAGAAGCTCGACGTTTATCGACACCAACGGAGAAGGAGAAAACACTTCACTAAGGAAGGGGTATAACAACCGGAAACTGAATAGGACGTCCACCGACGACTCTATTGGGGATTCTGGCTGGGAAGCAACCAGACATTAACGAATGACTGGGGAATAGGATACACAATCAGACGTCAACGGACGAATGAGAAAAACTCAACGTTTACCGAGACCAATGGAGAGGTAACTCTGCATGTGGAAATATATCACCAACAATCGTCAACAGACGATCGGGAAAAACTCGACGTTTATCGAAACCAACGGAGAGGTAACTCTGGGGGGAATCAACAGCCATTAACTAATGATCTGTGGGGAATAAGCAACTATACGTCATTGGACGCATAGGAAAGACTCAACGTTTATCGAAACCAACGGAGAGGTAACCCTTACTGGGGAGAGAGAACAAGACTCAACCAAACGTCAACGGACGATTGGGAAAAACTCAACGTTTATCGACACCAACAGAGAGGAGGAAACTTCTTGGGAAGAATAAGGGTATTACGAACATCGAAAGATGATGTTTACGGACACCAACAGAAGACCAGACATTAACGAATGACTGGGAAATACTCGATGTGTACACCGAAAGATGGTGTTTACCGACACCAAAGAAAGAACACCGCGGGTGCTGACATGACACCGACCAGTATCACAAAATGGCATCTACACATGCCAGGGCAAGGCTAAACACTTGCTGGGATCTCGCTGGGGAGAAACAGGCTTTCCTTTCGCCAACGGATGAGGAAATAAACCTCTCTGGGGTATCAATCCTGAATGCTGTCAGGAGCAACTGTAGCAAACGTCCCGTACAGATGTTGATCAAAAATCCGCCTCTGTCGGGGATACGGTCTGATTGGTTTCGAACACATGAATGCATATGTTTGAATTTTTCTATGGCGTAATGCTCCATATCGAATGGAAATGCTACGCATTTTGAGGATGCAATGATCACTATATGCAAAATGCAAAGTGATGAAAACTCTGGCTGGGGGACCAAACTGATCAAAGACTCCGACTCTGCGGGGAGACTCTGCTTGAGGAATACTCTGCGGGGAGAGCACCGACTTCTCACTCAGGCTGGAGAAATAACACTGTTGCTGGGGAAAGGATAGACTACACTGGGGATATCCTTCACAGGACCCAATCCACTCGGGGACTCCGCTTGGGGAAATAATGAAAGCAACTTTGCTGAAGACTACCCAACGGCGACTGTGCTGAGGAACCATCAATCCTACTCCACTGGGGAAAGTACACAAAGCAACTCTCTGGTGAAACTACTCGCTGGGGAGTAATAACGCGACTTTGCTAGGTATAACCAGGCGACTTCACTGGGGAGAGCCAACCAATTCACAATGCTATGGGGAATAAACGCTACTCAGCTAGGGATGACCCATCTAATCCACAGGTAGGATAGACTCAGCTGGGGGATGCAAACATCATTCCACTACGGGAAACTCATCCAATCCACATGTAGGATAGCTGCTGGAGATAAATTTCTTTGAACCCGCTCCACTCGGGGACTTGCTGAGGAAATTATCAACACCCATCTTTGCTCGGGAGATCTGCTAGGGAAAGCAACTCTGTTGGGGATGGCACACCAAATCTACTGAGGAAGAGCATAACTCTGGTGTGGAAAGTAATATACCAGACTTTGTGCTGGGGAGAGAAATACACAACCCTGCTAGGGATGAGAGCTCACGACCACGCTGGGGATAACAATACTTCAAACCCGACTACTGGGGAATAACACTCCACTGACACCTCCGCTGGGGATACAACATCCTTCCAACTCAGTGGTGATCTCAATTGGGGAAGTACTCGCTGGGGAATACACCCACTTCCAGGCCTGCTAGGGAACAAAAGGCACTATCCAAAGGCGTATCTGCAGGGGAACATAGATCTGAAAGCTCTCATACTTGCTTGGGAATCGTCTGCACAGATGACAACCTGCAAAACAGCACAACAAAATGCCCCAGGGGGCACCTGGACAAAATATGCTCAAGTGTCCTCAACATTCAAAATGATTTTCAAATGTTTCATCTTTCAGCACGTTATTGTTTAGCCTTCATGTTTTTATATGCAATGTTTATCAAAAATTCGGACGTTTTTGCAAACAAAACAGTAAAATAAAACAAGAGAGCTTTTTTATCTGAATAACGACTTTTATTGATTGAAAATGTGCCTGAAAAGGAGAATACATTGGGAAGCAATTCCTAGAAAGAGGTAATTGCGCACAAAAGGAAAAAATCTATCCTAATGGCAATGTGAACACGACATCCACTATTTCCCAATTCTGTTATAACTCACAGATCATCCGTTTTCTCCCAAATTCCTTGCTTTCTGAGAAGAATGACTGGACCGATCACATCTTTCGAGATGGCAGACGACGAAGCGCGATGAAGTACAGATAACTCAGACTGTAGTCTTTGCTCTAATCCCTCTTTTGGCTGGATCGCCCTTTCGGGTTTTCAATCTACCGGGATACCCATTTTTCCCTAAGCCGCCCCTGCGGGTTTTCGACTTACCGGGTGTACAAATTCTTTTCATTTTTATCCCTAATTTTTGCCCGAACCTTTTCTTTCTGTTTTTTTTTGGTTCGCCGGGATGCCCTTTTTTCCTGGACTCTTTTATTCTTTTTGTCCAGCGGGTCAATTTATGCGAAGTATTTTTTGACTACATCTGAGTTAACAGGGGACGGAAAATCTTCACCATCCATAGTTGTAAGCATCTAGGCTCCACCGGAGAAGACCTTCTTCACAACATACGGACCATCATAATTAGGAGTCCACTTGCCCTTGTTATCTGTACCGGGAGGAAGGATCCTCTTCAAAACTAGATCACCGATCTGATAGCTTCGAGGACACACTTTCTGATCAAAGGCTCGCTTCATCCTTCTCTGATACAGCTGCCCATGCCACACAGCTGCTAGCCGTCTCTCTTCAATAAGGCTCAACTCGTTAAACCTTGTTCGAATCCACTCGGCTTCGTCCAGCTTAACATCCAATAAAACTCTCAGAGAAGGGATCTCCACTTCAACAGGTAGGACTGCCTCCATACCATACACAAGGGAATACGGGGTTGCCCCGGTCGACGTACGTACTGAGGTACGGTACCCATGCAGAGCGAAAGGCAGCATCTCATGCCAATCCTTGTACGTCACGACCATCTTCTGCACAATCTTCTTGATATTCTTGTTTGCCGCCTCTACAACACCATTCATCTTTGGTCTGTACGGAGAAGAATTGTGATGTTCAATCTTGAAATCTTTACACAGTTCTTTCATCATCTTGTTATTGAGATTCGAACCATTATAAGTGATGATTCTCTCAGGAACTCCATAACGACAAATGATTTCTTTCTTGATGAACCGGGCAACCACTTGCTTGGTAAAATTAGCATAGGAAGCTGCTTCCACCCATTTGGTGAAGTAATCAATCACAACCAGGATGAAGCGATGTCCATTTGAAGCAGTAGGCTCAATCTTCCCTATCATATCAATCCCCCACATGGCGAACGGCCAGGGCGAATTCATGACATTCAGAGGGTTTGGTGGTACATGCACCTTATCAGCATAAATTTGACACTTATGGAACTTCCGAGCGTACTTGAAACAATCGGATTCCATAGTCATCCAGTAATAACTGGCTCTCAACAATTTCTTCGACATTGCATGACCACCAGCATGGGTACCAAACGAACCTTCATGCACTTCTTGCATCAACATGTCTGCTTCGTGTCTATCCACGCATCTGAGCAGAACCATGTCAAAATTCCTCTTATACAGCACATCGTCCTGATTCAAATAAAAGCTTCCAGCTAGCCTTCTCAGGGTTTTCTTGTCATTCTTTGACGCACCTTCAGGATACTCCTGACTCTTGAGGAAGTTCTTGATATCATAATACCACGGCTTCTCATCAATCACAACAGACTCGGCTGCAAACACATACGCATGCCTCTCGAGTCGATTCACCGCAACATGTGGCACATGATTCCACCAATGAACTTTGATCATAGAAGACAAAGTAGCCAAGGCATCGGCCATCTGATTCTCATCCCGTGGGACATGATACAACTTCACCTTCTTGAAGAACGTCAGTATCCTTCTGGTGTAATCTCTATAAGGAATCAAATGCGGCTGGTTCGTATTCCAATCTCCATTGACCTGATTGATCACTAGAGCAGAATCTCCAAAAATGTCAAGCGTTTTGATCCTCAAATCAATGGCTTCTTCTATCCCCATGATACAAGCCTCATACTCAGCTTCATTGTTGGTGACATCGAAAGTCAATCTAGCAGAAAAAGGTATATGAGCCCCTTTCAGATTGATCAGCACTACACCAACACCGTTACCATTCACATTCACAGCCCCATCAAACATCAGTGTCCACTTGTCATCAGGATCCGGTCCTTCCTCGACAAGAGGTTCTTCACAATCTTTCATCTTAAGATACATGATGTCTTCATCAGGGAATTCAAACATCATAGGCTGATAATCATCAATTGGTTGCTCGGCGAGATAGTCTGACAGAATACTACCTTTGATGGCCTTCTGCGACGTGTATTGGATATCATACTCAGTTAGAATCATCTGCCAACGGGCAACACGTCCAGTGAGAGCCGGCTTCTCAAAGATGTATTTGACTGGATCCATCTTAGAAATCAACAAAGTGGTATGGTTCAACATATACTGCCTCAGTCGGCGAGCAGCCCAGGCCAAAGCACAACAAGTTTTCTCAAGCTGTGAATATTTGATTTCACAGTCGGTAAACTTTTTGCTAAGGTAGTATATGGCATGCTCTTTTCGACCAGACTCGTCATGCTGTCCCAATACACACCCATCGAGTTCTCAGTCACTGACAGGTACATTATCAATGGTCTCCTTGGAACTGGAGGAATCAGGATTGGAGGTTTCTGTAAATACTCTTTTATCTTGTCAAAAGCTTTCTGACAGTCATCATTCCACCTGATTGCTTGATTCTTTCTTAGCAATTTGAATATTGGTTCACACGTGGCAGTTAGGTGAGATACAAACCTTGCAATGTAGTTCAATCTCCCTAAAAACCCACGAACCTGCTTTTCTGTTTTCGGCTCAGGCATTTCTTGAATAGCTTTGACTTTTGCTGGATCAACCTCAATCCCTTTCTCACTGACAATGAAGCCTAACAGCTTCCCGGATCACACACCAAACGTACACTTGTTTGGATTCAGCCTCAGTTTGAACTTTACCAATCTGTCAAACAACTTCTGCAAATTGACCAGGTGCTCCTCTTCTGTCTGCGACTTCGCAATCATATCATCCATGTACACTTCAGTCTCTTTGTGCATCATGTCATGAAAGAGAGTCGTCATAGCCCTCTGATAGGTAGCATCGACATTCTTTAGCCCAAATGGCATCACCTTATAGCAGAACGTGCCCCAAGGTGTAATGAATGTCGTCTTTTCCATGTCCTCTGGCGCCATCTTAATCTGATTATAGCCCGAGAAACCATCCATGAAAAAGAATACCGAGGATTGAGCCGTATTATCAACCAATACATCAATGTGAGGTAATGGGAAATCATCTTTCGGACTCGCTCTGTTCAAATCCCGGTAATCGACACACATTCTGACTTTGCCATCCTTCTTCGGCACAGGAACGATGTTGGCCACCCACGGTGGATAAGTTGTCACTGACAAGAAACCAACATCGAACTGCTTCTGAACCTCTTCCTTGATCTTCACTGCCATATCAGGACTCGTTCTACGAAGCTTCTGCTTGACCGAAGGACAATCTTCTCTGATAGGTAGTCTATGCACCACAATATCAGTATCCAGCCCCGACATATCTTGATAAGACCAGGCGAATATCTCAACATACTCTCTCAGCATCTCAATCAACTTGCTCTTGACCTCTGTCTTCAAAGCAGCCCCGATCTTGATATCTCTTCTGGCGTCCTCAGTACCAAGATTCACAATCTCCAACTCCTCCTGATGAGGTTGGATGACCCTTTCCTCCTACTTCAACAATCTTACCAATTCTTTCGGGAGTTCACAGTCTTCCTCACTCTCCTCTTCATCTTGGTAGATGGGATTGTCGAAATCATATTGCGCCATAACAGAACTGTTCATAGTGGATGCCATAAGATCACTTTTGCATGTTTTAATGCTTTGTTTTAGAAAAAGAGTTCAATAAAGTCACAAAAACAAAAACATTGCCATTTTTAATTTTGAAAAAGTGAAAACAAAAATAGAAAGACAGGGATCACAAAATTGTTTGCAAAACGTCCTTTATTAATGATAAAAATTGTAAAACATGATGTGGCCCTACAATGAACCACTACGTCTTGGGCAGAACGTAGGGTTTTGTGCAGAATGAACAAACAAAAGAAAATTACTCTGTTTGAAGAGTAACTTGGACCACATCTTCTGCCGTCCAATTGTTGATAATCTCCCCTGGTGCACGCGGGCGAACCCAGTTGTCGATATCATAATCACTGTCACAGTCTTCAACATCAGCTGCAAAGACGTCACCGTGATTCATCAGCCCAGCGCTGGTAAAGGTGCTCGGACCCGCTGGCACACCCTACTCCGCTAGCAACGGTTGATAGCCAATACCGAATTTGTCCTCTTTAACCGGAAAATCCACCATCTTGCCCCAGCCTTCAGCCTTTCCAGAGTCAACAACCTCTTTGGCTTGCTTGTACGAAGCAATCGAAGCACCCGACTTTCTCTGATCAGCAAACGCCACTCCCTCGAGAGCAACAGTCTCAAATGCCTGGCATAAGGTTTCGTGGATCTCGCCATCCACCTCGACATACTTGAACGAGGACAGGTGACTCACCAAGATATCTTCTTCGCCATACACGGTCACAATCTGACCGTTCCAGACATACTTGAGCTTCTGGTGGAGAGTCAACGAGACTGCCCCTGCTGCATGAATCCATGGACGCCCCAACAGACAACTGTAGGCGGGCTGAATGTCCATGACATAGAAGATGATGTCAAACACCTCAGGACCTATCTTCACAAGCAAGGTAACTTCACCAAACACAGAACGTTTGGATCCGTCAAAAGCACGCACGATCAGGTCACTAGGAGTAAGCACAACCCCTTCAACAGATATCTTCTTCAGAATTTTCTTGGGCAGCACATTCAGCGACGAGCCGGTGTCGACCAACACGTGAGACAAAACAGCCCCCTTGCACTCCATAGTGATATGCAAGGCTTTGTTATGATTACGTCCTTCAGGCGTCAAGTCTAGGTCAGTGAATCCTAAACCATGCCTGGTGCTCACGTTGGCTATCACACCCTCCAGTTGGTTGACGAAAATCTCTTGAGGTACATACGCCATATTCAGCATCTTCAACAAGGCGTTACGATGTGCCTCAGAGCACAACAACAAAGAGAGAATTGAAATCTTGGACGGAGTTTGGTTGATTTGATCTACGATCTTGTAGTCACTCTTCTTAATTATCCTCATGAATTCTTCCACGTCCTTTTCAAACGAACCCTCAGGCACATCCTTCTGAGCCGGTTCCTCGTCAACCACAACCTGTTTGCCCTTTGCCCTAGCAGAAGCCTCATCACTGGCATCCCTCAACGGTTGAGGAGCAAACAATCGTCCACTGCGAGTAAAGCCTCCTGGACCACCAACATTGTCCACAACGGGACTCACAACAACAGGAGTTTTACTGACTGGCACACTGATTGTTATAGGCGCTTGATTCGACGGCCTGACCCGATTCTCAGCCCTTCTGTTGCTTCGGTAGGCATTGTCATACTTCCAGGGTACGGCCCTGCTATCCATAACAACAAGTCTTCTACCTGATACAGCAATAGTAGTTGGAGTGTTGACAGTTATTGGTGCGGAGATGGTAACAGGAGTACCACTTGTTATAGGCGCACTACCAACAGTCCTCGGCCCACGTCCTTCAGACGGTTTGAAAAATATAGTGACAGTTGACACTGCCCCACGATCTCTATTATCAGCCCGGACAAACTGAACACAGCCCTCGTCTATCAAACTCTGAATACCAGCCCGCAACTGATCACACCCATTCTCGGATTCTGCACAGCCCAAACAATCCTCATCACAGCCCGGGTAGACACCCCCACTCAGCAAACGACCCTTCACAACTAGCAGAGAAGTCTGAATTTCATCAACACTGACAACCAAATCCTCAGCTTCAACCCCTTCAATGCAGTTCACCTGGTGAGCACCATGCGCAGGCATAAGGTTATTCACAATATTCGGTACAGGAGCGAAATTGATAGTCTTGGCATCAATCAAGTCCTGGACTTTATGGTGGAAAGCCTTGCAGTTCTCTATGTGGTGTCCCGGCGCACCAGAATGAAATTCACAACGCACATTCGCATCATACCCAGGTGGTATTTTTGTCAATGGCGCCATGGTCCTCAACTCGACAAACCCTAGTCTGAGCAACTCAGGCAGTAACTCAGCGTAGGTCATGGGTAGTGGGTCGAAACGTCTATCAGTCATCCTCTGCCTCGGCTGATACGGACGTTGCTGTTGTTGTTGCTGTTGCGGCACCTGTTGTTGAACCCTCTATTATTGCGGCGGTTGACGTTGCTGAGGTGCAGGAATGGTCACTGCGGCAACCTGACGGTACTGATTTCTGTTCTGAACTCGGCGGTGTTGAACAACATTAGTCTCACCCTCTCTTCGGCGAGGTGCCCCATAGAACGGTTTCTTGGACGATGAGGAACTAGCATCATTGATCTTTCCAGCCTTGATCAAACTCTCAGTCCTCTCTCCACATATGACAACATCAGAAAAACTACCGAATGGGCAGCTTCCCATCCGGTCCATGAAAACACCCTGCAGCGTGCCAATAAACATGTCAGTAAGCTCCCTCTCCAACATAGGGGGTTGAACTCTCGCAGCCAACTCACGCCACCTTTGGGCGTACTCCTTGAAGCTTTCTCCAGATTTTTGGCAAAGACTCTGCAGCTGAGTCCGGCTCGGTGACATATCCATGTTGTGCTTGTATTGCCTCAAGAAGGCCTCACCCAGATCCCTCCAACATCGGATCGAATCTCTCTTAAGTTCCATGTACCAGTCCAAAGAAGCCCCAGATAGACTATCTTGGAAAAAGTACATCCACATCTTCTCATCATCGGTATAAGCAGAGATTTTCCGATAATAGGCCTGCACGTGGGTGCGAGGGCAAGAAGTACCGTTGTACTTGTCGAAAGACGGTGCCTTGAACTTGTATGGGATCCTCAACCCTTCAACCAACCCCATATTAGTCACATCGAACCCAAGGGAGTTTTGACATTCCATCGCACGGATCTTCTCAGCCAGGGCATCAACCTTACGATCCCTGTCCTCAACTCTGACCACCTCATCATCTTCACTTAACAGCGTGAACATGTCCTCTTGTCTGTCGACAATAGGAGTTGGATGACGAATGGGAGCCCGGGTAGCTCTAACATTGACAGTCTCAACAGCAAGAGGCTGTCCATTAATCCTTATTCCTCTTAGTTCATCCCCGACGACATAGTCGTTAGCGGGAGCAGCAACATTGACATTCTCATGAGCAAGTGCAACAACAGGCGAAGCACGGTTGGACGTCTGAATCATGGTTTCTTGTCTCTGAACCAGGGCTCGAAGCTCCTCCTGACCTTGCGCAACCCCTTGCATCATCGTCATAAACTGGGCCATGTTCGCCCTCATCTCAGCCAACTCGGTCTGAACCTGATCCATACTTCTCTGTTGATTGAGTCTGGTTGAATATCGGTGCGGTCTTCGATCAGCTATCCTGCCTGACACAGGAACCAGAGTGAGAAGTCGCGAGCAAGAACACCTGTCATGCAAAATGATATGAGTATGATGCTAATGCATATGATGCACATGATATGTTCATTTCTCAAGCATTCAAAAAGCCTGATTCATCTTCAAAAGATGGCAACCTGCAGCAAGAATCAACACAGCAACACAGGAACAACATGCACAATGAGCAGTGAGTACAGAGTAGAACAACAATCTCGTCTATAAATGAGCAACAGGATCATACAACAAAGTCAACAAAGATCCAGATACATCAAAGTACAACAATGAATCCCACCCAACAAGCCTGGGGGTGATTCTCAACATATACATCAGGAAATATAAGCTAAGACAAACGACTTCCAGGAATGAGCGTCTTCAAGTAGTGACACTGGTCTATCAACAGTTCACACTCTGAATATTCTGGCAAGGGAGTAATCTTCTCCTTCAACTGTCTTCTAAGCTCTACAACTTCTCCTCCAAGTTGGTTCTCTGATGCAAGTCTCTGATCGACTTCCTTCTTCAACTGGATATCTTTGTCTCTGAGTTGCTTCTCCAAATCTCTGATCTTCTTCTGATAACTGGCTTCAGCTCTCTGCAATCGCAAACACTCTCGGTGCTCTGTATCCAGCAAGTTCTCCATCTCTGCATAAGATCTCTTCTTGCTCCTCACTCCACCAACATCTACACCCTGGATGTCTCTGAGTTGATGAGTCAGGTTCAACCTATCAGCTTTGGCTTGATACAACTCCATCTGGGCATCTTGCTCTTTCTCCTTCTTGCTTGTACTGCTCGGCAGGTACACTCTCAGCAAGAATCAAAGGCGGTTGCACTTGCAACGGGTTCATCCTATCATAGGGCAACAACAAAGTTTCCACTCTCTTCTTGACCCACTCAGTGTAGTCAGGCATAGCAATGGCAAACTTCTTCCCTAAGACAGCTCCATCCTTAACACCAATAGACTTCCAAGCTCTTCCTATCTGTTCCAATCTAACAGGGTCGCTTCGCTTCTCAAAATACACAGTCTCAGCTATCTCCGCTTCAAGTGGTCTTCCATTCATCACGAACCCTAATTGGCAAAGAGAAAGAACTGGGTTGTAATTGATGCAACCCTTAGTCCCCACAAGTGGCACGTTCCGGAATTCTCCACAACTCATAATAACATCACGCACATCCATCCGATAAGATTGCCATCTGATATCATATGAAGCAAGAGACATAACCCTCTGAGTCCACCTATAAGTGCTCTGAGCATCAACAAAAGGTCCACTGACTGGCAGGAGAGACATGAACCATCTGAGCAACAGTGGAAGACAACCTCTGATAGCTCCACCCTTATCATGCCTATTGTGGATAGCATAATAAGTTTCAGCTAACAGAGTAGGAATCGGGTTTCCTCCAATGAAAATACAGACTGCAGCATAGTCCACAAAGTTGGGCATACTCGGAAACAAGACAATCCCATAGATCATGACAGCAAGCTGGGCGTGAAAAGCTTCCCAATTCCCCTTCTCTGCTTCTCTTCTAGCAACTCTCAATAGAAACTTCAAAGGAATACCCACAACATCCCAACTGGACTTCCAATTATCACTAACCTCCTTGACACCCAACTAGAGAGCTCTGGCAACAACTCTGAAGTCAACCTCCTTGGGCACATCCAAGAAAGGAACCTGATACTGAATCGGGACACTCAACAGAATGGAGTACTCCTCGAGAGTAGGCGCCAACTGATAATCCTGAAAGGTGAAGCAACGAAGCTCTGGGTCGTAGAACTGAAGAAGAGTCTGCAACGGCACCGGATCGACTACCATCTTCAACAGTGTCAGAATATCTCCATACTGATTAACGAACCCCTTCAGATTACCACTGGTCACAAGGTTGCTCAACTCTATCAGAGACGTCAAAGGCTCACGGTGAAAGCTATATGAACAAGTCTTCCGCTTCGGCTTTGGGACTGTTGCCATCTCTATCAGTGAACAGACTCTGGAATGTACCTGAGAAATGATATGCATGCAGAGATTAGTTTTTTCTTTTTTCTTTTTTTTTTCAATTCTTTTTTTTTGCGTTTCTTTTGAAAATAAACATGCTATGATGCACATGATGCAGACAAGACTGGCAGGTTGTGCATCTCGGAACACAGGATCAAAGCTTCGGCTCGAACTCGGAACCACAATTCATCTGAAACCCAAAGTTATCTGATAAACTGTCACCTGAACCCAATCTGAGGAACCAAGTCACCAACAGGATCACAAGTCACCAACAAGTCACCAATTGTACCTGTAATAATGATCATTCCCTCCCCACTCACGGGTGTCATCTAGGCCAGGGTAAGGTCGAGAGAAACGCAGGATAAACAACCCTTTCAAGAATATCATCCTGTGCACACCCGATCTATGCACCGATAATACCCCATCAGAGTCTGAACTGCTCGTGATACCAATGTTCCGCTAAGTGGCGCATACCACCCGCTTCCCATGAATCACTCTATTCCTAGGTTTCCTAGATTTCACTCATAGCCTGGGTATTGGGCCTTTTACCTCAAGTAACTCCCACCCCAAACAGAGAAACACAGCACAGCCAACAGATGAATATGAATGAATGCAAACATTAATGCACACATAAATGCAAACAATAAATAAATGAATGCAATAAATAACAGCAAACAACAACCAAAACCCTAACCTAGAGAGCGCTAGGACTGACTCGCTTAGGGAAGATGGACCAGCAAGAGGTCAACTTCTCTTGTCCCCAGCAGAGTCGCCAGCTGTCGCATTACGCGAAAAACCGGCGGGAAAACGAAAACAACAGAGCCGCCACCGTGCGTTATTTATCCCAAAGAGGGAAAGGAAACGCTCGAAGTAAACCTGGAAAAAGCATGGTCTCGCGACCAAAGAGAGATGGGATCGGGAGTCGGTTATACGAAGGGAAGGTATTAGCACCCCTACGCATCCGTCGTACTCGACGGGATCCACGCACAAAAGGAAGGAAAATGGTTGCTAAACACTGCTCAAACATCAAACACAGGCTGAAAGAGACACAGGAAAACAAAAGAAACTAACTCGGCAGGATATCGCATCCTGGGCCTACGTAGTCTGTCAGGCACAGACATCAGAGTCGATGTAGTTCGGACAGGGGAAACGTGCTCGCTAGGATGTCGCATCCTATGCATACGTATCTTCTCGGATTAAAGAAGAATCAGAGCACTCGTAGCTCGGCTCACGCACGCCAGACAAAACCACACAGGAAATCGACTGCCAATCGCTGGACTTACGTCAAACTCCACACAAACAGGCAAACATGGAGGTCGAATGCCAATCGTTGGACTTACATCATACTCCGAACCCACAAACACACACAGGAAACCGACTGCCAATCACTGGACTTATGTCGGACTCCAACAAAGAAACTGGAAACTGAATGCCAATCGCTGGACTTACATCGGACTCCAACCAGAAAGGAAGAAACAACTCACACAACCAAAACAAAAGGGCGCCCGGAGAGATCAGCTCATCTCCTGCCTACGTACCTCATCTGGTATGAGGATCAGGGCGACGTAGTTCCCCTACGCAGGGACAAAGGACTAGCCTAACCAGATAACAGAGGGAGACACAACTAGGGAGACTAACTCGAGCCTAGATGTTATCATGCATATCATCCCTAAGTTAAGGTTGCTATCTAACTTGCACAGGGAGCAAGCTAAACCTAAGCAGCACAAACAATCAAAGCAAACAATCACAAATAGCACACACTATATACAAGCAAAGTGAGCTCACACAGGGGCCAGGCTTTAGTCAAGGGGTCATGTCAACCTCGACAAACAAGCCACTGTATCAGGGTGAAGTTAGCTCTTAACCCTAACATTGAGAGTTAGGGTGAAGCAGATGAAATAGGAAGTGAAGGGTGTGCCTCACAGCTCTTATCCCTGGCCAGGGAGAGCTTCAGACAAAGGAAGTGTGGGTTCAGAAAGTAGGAACCCTTCTACACTTATGACTGACTCTACATAGATCTCGGGTTAATGTCCACAAGGCATCAACATGTGATGTGAGCCAAGAGACGACACACTGAATAGCAGGAGATGGACTACACATCTCTTGTGTCTGCCAATGCCTCTTCACTTAGGAGGTCTTTGATATGTACAGGGGACAAAGATAAACAAGCACAAGCATTGCCTCTTAAGGAGGACTTCAGACAGGTGCCTGGCCAAGTAACAGCCTAGGTCTTCCAGACTACATGCAGTTAGAAGGTTATACCTCAGTGCTCAAGCTAGCAAGCAAAGCAAAAGCAAGTTCACAATGGAACTATAGCAACTAAGGTACCTGAAAACAATCCACACAACTCAAACAAAAGTCAAACAGACAGTTATAAGTCAACAGACAACTGTACATAAACAGACAAACAAGCATCAATGCACAAAGGTGCAAGCCATAAGGCCTAAGCTCAAGTCTCAAAGCCTACAAAATAAACTCAAGATTAGTCATAAACAAGCAATAAACCAACTCCAATTGAGTGCACATCATCAAGTATAAGCAATTGTGCTCTTTGACCTGAAACAAAGCTCAAATGTGAGAAGCAAACCTCTAGGACAAGGCCTAGGGTCCAAATTAGAGAAATAATTCACAACAGAACATGAAAATTGGCAAGAATCAAGTTCAATCAAATAAGAAACAAATCCAAGTGGCCTCATGTTCATATCATCAACCAATTTCATTTCATAAAGCATAGAAGGCATAGCATGCATATTCAAAGCTCATAGAACCAAACAGAAAGATTCAATCCACATCAATGCAAAAACATTTCAATAAATCTCAAGAAAAATCATGGCTAAACAGAATTCATCAAAGGATCATCACACCAAATTTCAAGTCATTTGGACGAAGGGAGGCATGTCAATTAAAATCCATAAGTCAAGCATGCTCAAACAAGCTCATACAAGGCACCAAATCATACATCAACTTCAAGCAAGCATAAAACAGAATTGGCACAAGATAAATGCATCAAACCAAAGCCATGGCAAACTTCAAGATGTCTAGAATACATGTGTAAAATTTCAAGCTCATCCAATAAACAACAAGAATTTCACAAATCATTTAAGATCATGACTCACAAAAAGTCCACAATTGGTCAAACAGAAAAGAAATTCTCAAAAAAATTGGAAATGCACTCAAAAATTCTACAAACATTCACACTCAAACTTAACATCCAGAAGATCCAACATGCAAAAATTCAGATTAATTGGCATAGAATTGGCATGGCAAATAAAATCAGCAATTTGGACAAGAAATGGTGTGACACAAATTGTCACACCTCCAATGATCATATCATATCTCACAAACCAGAAATGCAAAAATCACAAACTCTATACCAAAATGCTCTTAAAGGTGTCTAGTTTATGCATACAAAATTTCAGCTCCATTGGATTAAGCATCATGATTTCACAATCAAAATATCAAGCAAGGTGCAAGTAAACATATGTATGAACATCCCCTAGCCAAAATGAAAATCCACACGTGCACAATTTTTGCAAAAATCATCATAAAATAGTAGACATGGCAAGGATCATGGCACAAAAAATCTCACATCAATTGGACAAACCATCATTGTGATATGAATTTTCTAATGAGCAGAAAAAATAAAAAAAATGATGAACAAGTGTATATGAACATGGATCATATATGGTGAGAAAATGCCAAAAGCAAAATATGGAATGCTGGAGCCTGGACTCGAACCTTGTCCGAATTCAAATCCAACGCGCGCTATCTGAAGCGCTGCGTTTCAATAAATGAGGTGGCGTGCTTCTATTGGTGGCATGGGACAAAAACAATGAAAATCATGCAAAATGAACTCAGCAAGATCTAACGCATCTGGAAATTGGAAATGTTAGGGTTCTTCACGCATTCATCATATTCATCATCATCATGAACTTTTGGTCACAGAAATACACAAACGATACACCATTCGATTCATCTCTTAACCTACATCATCAATCCAGCATCTATTTCCTCTAATTCTTACTAACATGGAAGGATCGATTGAAATAAGTTTTGAAGAACAAACTTAAAATCAGCATATCTTTCTTGTTTCTCAACGAAAATCAAAAGTACAAAGCTCAGAACACTCAGCATGGCAAGATCTACGACAAGCACATCACTATTTCATGAATTAGGAGCATCGAAATCCAACCTTATTTGAAGAGCAGTAGTGTAATCGTGGTTTTCTGGCTTTGGAATGTTGAAACAGATGATCCTTCAAGCTCCAATAGATGAATGGATGATGAATCGTGGCTCAATTGTCCTTGAAGCAGCTCGAATCTTCACTTGCCATTGATGATGCTCACTTGAACAGTTCTTGATTTTGCATGAAAACCTTGAATGCTTGCTTCCAAAACCTTCAATATTGCTTGTGGATGATGGAACAATGAAGAACTAGGCAAGGTTCTATGAAAAATTTGCAGAAAAAATGAAGAGAAAAAGTTGAGAGAATTTGCAATTTTTGATCTAGATCTGAGATGAATGAATGTTCATCTCAAATTCAGTTAGGATTATGGTTATATATGATGGATTAATGAATTCATTAATCAAGCTTAGCCAAAATCCAAGGATTAAGGAAAATGCAAGTTTATGTGAAAATTGATCAAACACCCCTCATGTGCATGGAACCTGCTACAGTGCACGAGTTATTAGCCAAACACCCTCCAAATATTGTTTAAGACCAAGTGCAAGTGAAATTATGTGTGGAAAATGCATAGTTTCAAAATTGATATTTTCCCTCCAATTTTCAAATTCAAATCCAATGAAAAATGCCATTTTTGTGTGATGAGATTTGATGAAATGTAATGAATGATTATGATAGAGCATGTTAAAAGGAGAATTTAGCAAAAAACCCCACATGATTTGGCCAATTGGTGTGAAAGTTATCTAGGTTTGAAGTTCAAATTTCCTTGACAATGATTTGATCATAACTTGCCAACCACAAATGAGAAATTCATGTTCTTGGACTTTTCGGAAAGGTGAGAGCAAGATCTTCAACTTTCATGTTGGCCAAAATTTCATTTGAAGCTTGTATGATGAGGTAGATTTGAGGAGAAGACCTTTCCATTTTTGGCAGTTTGAAATTACAGGTCACTTACTATTTTTGGAAACTTTTCTCCTGACCTCAAATTCTTCAATGATGATCTTTGAAATGTCAAACGAGTCTTGTATGGACATGAATGAGGCCTCTCTAACCATCTCCCACCTTCAAATCCATGATTTCAGGCACAGTTGACCACAGTTGACTTTCTAGGGTTTCAGATGAATCCAGCTTGACTGTTGAGCTTTGATCATCCAATCTTTGGCCAAACCACTTAAAAATGATACCTAGGTCATATGAACTTGTTGAATCAACCCTAGGGCTTTGCCTCAATAGGAATTGCACATGCTTGCTTGCTTGACTGGATCTCCTGACCAGTCTTGACTAATGACTTGCACTTGGGCAAAGGACAATGTAATGCTATGCAGTGGACTATGTAATGTTAATGACCTAATCATGGAAATGTATGTACAAAATGGGAGGTGCAAATTTGAGGTGCTACAATAAGCAATCAAACAAGTCTCATAAGAGATCCTCAATGTGTCTTGTATCTTTCACTTTGAATGATCATGGCAATGGTCCTCCAATTAAGCTCAAATAGAATTCCCTAGCACAAAAACACACACATCAAAAGTTCCATGAAGTAAATCAAGAATGGACAAGAGTGAGTTTAGAGATTTGGTTCTTCTAATCCATCTTCATCATTAAGATCCTTCTACTCCAATTTTGCATAAGGAAATGTCCTAGAATCTAAGTCCAATTCTCCATTTCTTTGCATAGGGAAAGTCCTAGAAACTAAGTCCATTTCTTTGCATTTGGTTCACAACAATCAAAACAGAACACAAGCATAATAATATATACACAATTATGTGCTCAAGTGAGCAAAAGGAAAATGGCATTAACATAAACATGTGCTCAAGTGAGCAAAGAGAAAAGCAAATGGATAATATGTGCAAGAATAGTAAATTGCATAAAAGTAAAGAGCAAAAAGTAAATGTTAATTGTCAATAGTTAGTGTTAGTAGTTAGTGTGCCATAAGGCAAATTTAGCGCTATGTTAAGCAATCGTAATTGGACTGATGTAGAAGTCACAACTATCTGAGGCCGGTCAATAATAATGTAGGCAACAAACACAAGTTAGGAGTCTTGATTAGTGAACCAAGTCCCAACAACTTGCCATGCCAAAAAGAAAATGAGAATTGATCTTGTATTGGTTTAAGCCTTTTGCATGATTTAGAAGACAGCCTATCCTTAATGGAAAGCCATTCACTTGATCAATTGATCAAGATGAATTAGATTTGAATCAAGGAAGATTAAGTCTCCCTAATCAATGCTAACTTATCAACCTTCAACTCATTGATCAAGAAGAAAAGAAGTAGAAGAAAAGAAGAAGATGAATAATGGAAAATGAAATGGAAAGATTAAAATGCATAAGGTGAAATAAAATGTACCAATCCATGTGTGTTGACCAAATGACATTGAGAATCAAAGTCAAATAATGAGAAACCAGAAATGGGATGAAGGTTGGAGGTCAAACAATGAACAAAATATTTTTGGCATTTTTAATATTAAAATAAACTTGAATTAAAAATAAAAAGAAAGGTCAGACTTCAAAATTACTTCAAATCAACCTTGAAAGGTCCAAGTGATTTATCCCAAGTTCAACAAGGTCAAACAAAGTTTGACAAAAAATTTCAGCATTTTTAAAAGTCAGAAACTATTTTTAATCAATTAAAAATGAATAAAAATAACCTAATTGAACGAAAATCTCAAATAAATCTCGAATCAATTTAAAAATTAATGAGAATATTTTTCATAGATCCATCATCATTCAAATAGGTTAGGAAAATATTTTTGTATTTTTTGAATATCAAAAACTATTTAAAATAAATTAAAAATAACCAGAAAAGAGAAAATTCACAAAAAATATCAAATGACAAAATAAAAAATATTAAAAATCAGAAGTAGAAACTAGAATTTATTTGGAGAATAATGCAATTGGTCCCATAATTTTTGGATTAAAAATGAGAGAGATATGAATTTTAGAAATGAAATGGAATAAAAATAATAAAATGAAAATAAAACAGAAAATAGAAATTGGAAAAAAGGGTGGACCATTTGATATGAGCTCATTAATTGAGCTGGCAGATCATGAGGTTAGGAAGCGCGCGCCTACCATGTGCCTTGGTCAACTGAAGCGCACCATGTGTTTAAAAAAGTCATAACATTGGACGCATGGGATTGAATCTGGAAACGCCATCACACGGTCCAGATTTGATCTCGTAGTGAAGCAGCCACCAGAGCCACCTTCTTCTCCGGTGAGCTTGCATTTTCCGGCCACCATTGCAGAGATCCAAATCTTAATGAAAATGCACGATCTATACATCTTTAGAAAGCTGGGATGATGTACATCATCCCTGTGCCACTCAAATCCTCTCTAGATCTCTATATTGAGAGAAATCAGAAATGGAAGTTCTGTGGTGTTCATCATGAACTCAATAGATTTCAAAAATTGAATGCATAATCATGATGCCTCTATTGAGAGGACTTCAGCCAACACAAGATCCAAGCAAATAGGTCAATGGATGATGAGATTCGAAGAAAATACCAGTTGAAGAGTAAGCTTGATTTCTGGAAACTTGAGCTCAATTCCTTACTTTCTTTACCAAAACAGAAGATCAGTGAGATGAATGATGAAGGTTTAGAAGCTCTAGATCCAAGGATTCAACCAGATGTAGTTGAATTTTGGATCTGAAATTTTTTGAGAAAATGAACTAGCTTCTTTGGTAATGGCTATGGAGAGAATTCTGCAGCATTTCAGGTTGAACCAGGGTCCCTTTTTCAATGGCATAGGGTCTCTATTTATAGAGAGAGTGGCAAGGAATTGATGAACAAAGTCGTGTGCATGAGATTGGATAATCCTTACATGGGCTTGCATGATCATGCACAAGGCCCAAAAATAATGCCAATTGCAAGCTGAACTCAGATGCCAAAGGTTTGGACGTGTAACTTGCTTTGAATTTGCTTGTGCATCAAGTTTTCAACATGAATTCCACAATTGAACCTAAACCTTCACCTCTTCGAAAATACTATTTAGAAAATCCAAACATAAGCATGTGGGTAATGGTTGGAAAGGTTTTTGTATAAGGAAAAAATGTTATGTTGGGCAAAAATCTATTTGGAGTGTGGAAATTTATGAAATTTGAGTTTAAAGTGTGATGTGCAAAACATGTCAATGCAAGGTTTCTAAATTTGGCCAATTTTCAAGCCCCTCTGTTTTGATGATGCAAGCCTCAAATGGAAAAACCTCCAACATCAAAGTTGTATATATTTGCAAGAAAATCAAAATGGACTTAAATTTTGCATCATTTGGATTTTTTATGAAAGTGTTATGGGCACTTGAAGTCGGACTTTTTTGCCTTTCAATGCATTTGACCCAAAAGGACCTATAATGTCTTGCATTATCACATGTATTTCCGTTGAGATTTTGAAATTTTGTTCAACATAACATTTGAATTAAACATCTTAAACTTTCCAATTCATTTGATCCCACCTCAAAATCATAAAAAAAGAAGGCGTTATGTCCTTGGGAAGCTGACCCAAAATTAGGGTTTCAGTCAAAATGACCCATAATGTATTGGAATGGGAGATGGCCTTCCAAGCTTCAAATCAATTTTTGATGAACATGAAAGTTGTTAATATTCTCCTTAAGAAAATATTTGATTTTGGAACCATCTCCATTTGACTAACATATAAAACGTTAGGTCTCAGTGCATTTCAAAATAGTCAGATGAATTGACTGATCAACTTCTCAAGTTCATGCCTCATATCTTGATGAATTGATGATTGAGGACACTCAAATAAGTTCAAATATGCATGAAATTATGAATTAAAGAACTTCCCTTGATTGTATTTGATCATGGGCTGAGGTTGCTTCATGAGCAAGGCATTATGGTGCACAGATGAATTAGGGTTTCCTTGAAGAACAAGACCTCAAACCCTTTGACTTGCTCAGACAAAAATGATGAATTGAGATGCTAGGGAGGCATATTTGATGGATGAGAGCTTTGGGAACCATTACCATGCTTGCTATCATCTCCTCTTGACCATGCCTTTGTACCAATGATCTCCTTGAAGCTTTTGACCTTGTGATTGCTCAAGCTACAAACAAAAGATGTTAGTGACATATTTTTGTGCTTTTGGTTAGTAAATAAAATAAGAAAAGCAATGATATACAATTCAAACATGCTTGGTGATCTCAAACCACTCACAAGGAGTCCCACCCAAAGGCAAGGGGAACCAAGATGCTAAGGATCCTTGAGGCAATGCAAATGTAATATTATGATACCATGAGGGATCTTAGGGACAAAATTGGGGTCTTACAACTACCATTCTATTAAATAAAGTTGAGCTTTTTATCCAATTGTTTCTAGTCTTGTTTATTATTCAGCTAATTAGAATTGAATTTTTATGATGATAATTTTGAAATTTTGAAATAATAAAAATAATTTTTTTTAGAATAATAAAAGCAATTACTTTTAAAAGCAATCAATTTCATTAAGGAATATCAACAACAGTCTGAGAACAGGTAAGTCTTGAAAGTGCGAGACATCGTTGGTCCTCCCCAAGCAGTTGGTTTGGTCACTTTTCCCCCCAACGGCAAGTCATTTTTCCCAGCTGAGTAGTAATCGCCTCCCCAGTTAAGTTGTAGGCGCATATTCTCAATGGTTTGCATAAATCCAGTACCGCATTTTGATTCCCTCAGATCACCAATAGAGTTCACTCCTGATCCTCGTCAGCACTAATTCTTGAGTAGTATTCTTGGTCCTCTGCTAGGTTATCTCCCATCCTGTATGGTGTTGACCTAAAATTCCTCGCAGAGTTGATGAATCATATCCTCATCAAATCTTTTCTCTTTCCTCATCCGGATTTGAGATGATTAGAGATAGATGATTTATGTCCATCCCTAACTTTTTCACCAGTTGGTGCCTACACCCTGTCCAGATTAGCCGAGTATTGTGGCGATGATTCAGATCAATGACATATGTATCCTTTGTGATTGTTTTGTCAGCATAATCGTCCATCATATATACATATACGTTCATACATAAGATATTTCATTATGCATGCTTTTGCATTTGATTCCTTATTTTCTGATCCTCTGCCATGGTGACATTATTCTTTCCCATGCAGATTTGGTGCGTCTGTCCTCCTTCAATTGTAGAGTGTCAGCCCCTTAAGAAGAAAGAATTTAACCTTCCTCATTCCCCACTGAGTTATTTCCTCATGGATGACTATTATTTCAGCTTCCTCCCAAGTTGATTATCTGGATGAAACCGTTCCCTCTGAGTTGTATCCTCACCAGGTCGAGTCTATGTTCGACCGTTTCTTTCTAGCTCTTACCTAGATAGATGCTTTGGTTCCTCGAAAGTCTATTATCCAGTAATTGGTAATATTCTTCTCGATTTGCAAGTACCTTACTCTTACCCAATACCCAATAAAAGTAATCTACTTCCTCATATTTTTTCCCTAGCGGATTCGTTTTTCGTTTCCTGGAGAGTTAATCCTTGATATGTTCATCCTAACCGATGACGAATTTTCTCCTCTTTGTGGTTTTCTACCCAGCAAAAAGGTAGTTGTAATCCCTATTTCATTTCCCAGAGAGTTAATCCTTGATATGTTCATCCTAACCGTTGATGGATTTTCTCCTCTTTGCGGTCTTCTGCCAAGTAATCGACAGTTGTAAAATCCTGCTTTCCCCTGTTGAGTTTATCCTTGATATTTTCATCCTAACCGATGACGAAAATTCTCTTTTCGGTATTCTACCCAGTAACTGATAGATATAATTCCTACTTTTCTTCGGCAAGTCTATCCTTAATATGTTCATCTTAACCGATGACATATATTCTTCCTTTGAATCTATCCTTGATATGTTCATCTTAACCGATGACGGATATTCTTCCTTTGAGTCTATCCTTGATATGTTCATCTTAACCGATGACGGATATTCTTCCTTTGAGTCTATCCTTGATATATTCACTTTAGTCAGTGACGAATTTTCTCTTTCTTTGGTCTCCTTCTCAGTAACCGGTAGTTGTAAACCCTTTTTGATATTTTTCCCCAGCAGGTTGTTCTTACCTAGTAACCGGTAACGAATACACCTCACATTCCTCAGCGAGTCATCCTTGATATGTTTCCCCTAACCGGTAACGGATGTATCTCTGTCAGATTATGTTATCCTCCTACACAGTAACCGGTAATGGATAATATACTTCCGGTACTCCTGTGTTGAAGTTCATTCTTCCCCAGTTGAGTTTGGGTGTGTATTTCCTCAGTGAAGTCGCCATCTCCCTGTTTGATTCGTTCAGTTGTGTTTTAATCTACCCGTTCCCTCTGCAAATTTTCTTTTCTGTCCCCGATGAGTCCTTCCATTGATTTATTTTCATGGAATCCCCTTTGTGTCTCCATCAGTTTTCAAGTTGTAGCCTGTTCTACGCATAACTTTTTTCCCATAGAGTCTTCGTCTCCTTAGTGATTTTTCCTTATGGAATGCAGTATGCTCCTGTGGACTTTCAGTCTCTCCGGATTCTTTTCCTTTGTGGCAATATTTTCTCCACAAAGATTATTTTTCACATTCATATCATATGCATCATGAGGTCTCTTAGGGACCAAAATTTGTTTCTATATATTGTTATTTAAGTCCATCCTACCGAGTCGATACAAAGATTTTAACCTTCATCTCCTCAGCTAGAATGTCCTTAAATAGGGGCAGCTGTAAGACCCCAATTTTGACCATAAGATCCCTCATGCTATCTCATCATATGCATTAGCATTGGGATCACACCTTGGCGTTCTCCTCCCCCCCATTTCATAGGGTTTGCATTGGTAGAGATCACCAAGCACTTTTGATTGTATCATAATTTGTTTTTCATTATTTACTAACCAAAATACCAAAAATATGTCAATGTATAGTTTGTTACTTTTGTAGGTAGTGTGTGTGCTCACCCATGCTATATCAAGCTTATATCTAGGGTTTAAGACCCCTAGTGCAAGGAGTTCAATCAATAAATTTTTCACATTGGCTCTAAGCATCATATATGGATCCCTATGATCTTCACATGTCATTTTGATCAAGAAATCATCAAGAATTTTGAGTTTGTTTGCCTTGAAAACCCTTATTCATCTGGGTATGTTGTATAACTTCTTCACCAAGTTTCTTTAACAATTGATCAAATATTTCAAAGGATACTTCATATTACATCATCCTACACATATATGATCCTTCATGAGTCCGAAAAGTCAAGAGAATGTCAAGTTATCAAGTTCGTTCATGGTGGTTGACCAAGGAGAGTCAACTGGTCAAAACTGGGGTTCCCTAGACCCTATCTCCTACAATTTTTGTCATATGAAAATGATTTGAAGAGAAATAGTACTCGAAATAACATTACAAACAACTTTCATGTTGAGTTCAAGAATTACTTTTTATTGTAAAGTCATTTTTTATGGTGAAATATTATAGGTCATTTTGTCAGAACCCTAGTTTGGAGGTCAACTTCTCAAGACTATAACTTGCTTAAATTTTTATGAGATGAAATCCATTCAAATTCCATGATCAAATTAAATATGTCTACTCCAACCTTTATGTTTGGATGAAGTTCAAATTCAACTTTAAAATGCCCGTGCCAAGAGGAAACATTATAGGTCACTTTGGACAAATGCCATTGAACAAGTGATTTTCCTCAACTTCTAAAATGCATAACTCCTTCATGCCAAATCCAAATGAAGTCAAATTTGTTCCTAAATTGAAGAGATTTTAAATAACTACAACTTTTATAAAGAAAAGTTTCTCATTTGTGTCATACCCCAATTTTGTCCGGGCATATTTAAATTTTCACAAAACTGATTTCATTTTTAATTTGCATCATATGCATAGCATGACATACATTGCATCATGAATAACACCTAAAATGTCAGTCAGAATGAATTTATTGAAAATACAGACCAATCAGTTGAATCATTTCTCAAGAACAGGCAAAATCAGCAATGACTGTTTCAGTTATATCTTGACCCGCCTGAGCCTTTTAACCGATACAAAGTCATTTCAGAATTTGAGGAAAGACTGTATTTTTAAATAAGTATGTTTTGTCCTGACAATTTTAGTGTGACCAGTTTAATTTTCCGAACAAATTATACTCAATTTCTATTTCTAATTGATCAATAATTTTTGGTTTAGTTATTCAATTAAAACAATTAAAATTTGTTTAAATTAAATATTAATTAGAATTTGTTTTTTTTATAATTCCATTTCTTTAAGTAAATAATAATTATAAAAAAATTGTGCATTGGATTCCTATACACACACTCACAAATCTCTCACCACGCGTCATCCACTCACCTCACAAAAATCTCTCTCAGGATCTCTCTAACGGACACCTCACGTCTCACTCCCAACGTCTCTCACACTTAGCTCACCTACAACAACAACCTCACAATTCACTCTTCTTCCTATCCTCTCCCACGTGTAACAACCCGATAAAAATAAGATAATTATTTAAATTAAGTTAATAGTATATTTATTAATTTAATTAAATAATTGGATTATTATTGGAATATTATTGGGATTATTATTATTGGATTATTATTATTGGATTATTATTATTATTATTATTATTGGAATAAAAGTTGGAATTAGAAAAGGTCCCATTTGGTAAAAAGAGGTTTTCACGTGAAAACAGAGAAACGACTCTAAAGTGGAAAAAGGGCAAAGAGCCAGAGAACAAGGGTTGAAGAGAGGAAGAGCTCGAAGCCGAAGGATTGCCGGATTAACTCAGGTAAGGGGGGGTTTATCGTCGTTTAATGGGTATTATGGGATAACATGTAATGGGTAGTGATAAACCATTGATTGGACTCTGATTAGAATGATGTATGCTGAAAATTGTGAAATATTGGATGAACGAAATTTGGATTATAATGGAAGGAATTCGTAGGAATTAGATGTAATAATGTTAGAATTTGTGAAATCGAATAGGGTATGATTCGTGTTAGATGATATGAACGAATACTGTGTAAAATTGGACTATGGGAGGTTGGATCTGAAGAATCTCGTAGCAGAGAAAACCCATTGCAGATCTGGAAAATTGGTTTCTGGTCATACGCGTATGGCACTAGGCAATACGCGTATGAGATGGTCTGGTACGCGTATGGCACTAGGCAATACGCGTATGGATGAGGAAGATGATGTTTTGAACGTGGTTTGGCCTCTGTTGGTACGCGTATGGGGAAGTGGTACGCGTAGCATACGCGTATGAGATAGGTGGTACGCGTATGGGATTGGCTGAGAATTGGGCCATACGCGTATGGGACTAGGCAATACGCGTATGGGCAGGATTGTGTTTTTCTGTGCTGTTGTTGTGCAGTTTTTGGTTGTTCAGCTGAGTAATGTAATTTAGCTGATGTATGATAGAGTAGGGATCAATTCCCGTTGTTTTGAGTAGTATAGGTATTAGTAGAGTGTGCTAATGCTGTGATTGACTGTGTGGTATGACATGATATGATTATGTGGTGAAAATGTTGATGATGTATGATGATATGCATAATGTTGTGAATGTATCTATCATGTATGAAATTATGAATGGACTGTTTATGGCTTAGAGTGTGAGCATATGTCCATTGTGGATGATTGTTGATGTTTGCATGACTAAGTGATTTAGCTTGCATATTGTGGCCTTTATGGTGGTAGCTAATTCCCATGGTGAGGAATTAGTGAGTTAGTATTGTGGATTGTTGTTGATGTTTGCATGCTAGGTGATTAGCGTGCATATCATAGCCCTTGGGGTGGTAGCTAATTCCCATGGTGAGGAATTAGTGAGTGAGTCACTAGGTCTCAAATGAGTGGGACTAGTGAGCTTGGTAGCCGTACCTGGATTTGGTCGGTGAGGTTGAACTATATGTTCACGAATAGTCGGTACCGCATGCATGGAGTCTCATTGCATAATGTATGTATGGCGTATAATATGAATGGATGTATTCCAATATTATACGTGTGTTGTGTGTTTGTGTTGAGTATGATTATGATATTGAGTTGATGTTGCTGTTGCTGAATGTGTGATCTGATTTTGGTGATGAGATGTGTAAATTACTTAGCATTACATGATATTTTATAATGCTTATTATATCGATTGAGGAACTCACCCTTACAACTATTTTTTTCAGGTAACGAGCAGTGATTGAGTAGGAGCTAGTACTTGGAGTCTAGTGTAGTTCCTTAGTGGGTCATGCTCTGGTAGATGTAACATCGGGAAGGGATGTTTTAATTGTTTTATTGTTGGTTGTTGAACCAGTTTACATGTAACGTGTTACATGTTTTGCATGATTGATTTGATTTCTATTCGCTGCGAATTATGCAATGTTTATTTTGATTAAATAAAGAGCATGACAGTTATTTTGGTGAATGGTGTGAAGTGATTGTGTGACACCCTTAATTGCATATCTACTCTGATATATATATTTGTTGTTTTAATTAAATATTTGGGGTATTTTAGAAGGGTGTTACATTAGTGGTATCAGAGCATCGTCGGTCGAGTCGAGTCATAATTATTCTATTTTCCCTGTATGGGATAGGTGTTGTGTAACCCTATCAGTACTTATTGTTTTAGCTTGTTGGGCTTTCAGAATAGAGATGGCTGGAAGAGGTAGAGACGATGCTGCGATTGCTGAGGCTCTGGGTATGCTAGCTGGAGTACTTGGAGGGAATCCGAATGTTGTGGGAATGGGAGCTGCTCGTCAACTGAGTGAGTTCCAGAAGAACAATCCTCCAATGTTCAAGGGAGCATGCGATCCAGATGGTGCTCAGAAGTGGTTGAAGGAAATCGAGAGGATCTTCCGAGTGACTGAGTGTGCCGATAACCAGAAGGTCAGGTTCGGTACGCATATGCTGTCAGAGGAAGCAGGTGATTGGTGGGTTGCTACCCGCTCTGAGTTGGAAGCTGCTGGGGATGCTGAGATCACTTGGGCTGTGTTCAGAGAGAGATTCCTGAGGAAGTATTTTCCAGAAGATGTCAGAGGAAAGAAAGAGATAGAGTTCTTAGAATTGAAGCAGGGTAACAGGTCTGTTACTGAGTATGCTGCTAAGTTCACAGAGCTGTCGAAATATTACACTCCCTATAACGAGGCTACTGGGGAATTTTCGAAATGTGTGAAGTTTGAGAACGGGTTACGTCCCGAGATCAAGCAGGCTATTGGGTATCAGCGGATTAGAGTGTTTTCTGACTTGGTGGACTGTTGCAGGATTTTTGAACAAGATACCAAGGGCAGAGCAGAGAGCTATCAGCAAAGGGTTGATAGGAAAGGCAAGAATCAGAATGATCGTGGGAAACCGTATGCAGCTGGCAAAGGTTTCCAGAGACAAAGTGGGATGAAGAGGCCTAGTGGGGGAGACTCCAGTGCCCCTGCTAACCAGTGCCCCTGCTAAGTGTTTCAGATGTGGTCAGGCTGGACATCGTATCCATGAATGTACCAGTAATGAGAAGAAGTGTTTTAAGTGTGGAAAAGGTGGTCACTTGGCTGCAGAGTGCCGGTTGAAGACTGTGACTTGTTTCAACTGTGGAGAGTTGGGTCATATTAGCCCACAGTGTCCTAAGCCGAAGAGAGAGAACCAGTCGGGAGGCAAGGTCTTTGCTTTATCGGGTTCTGAGACTTCTGCAGATGATCGTTTGATCCGAGGTACGTGTTATATTAATGGCTTTCCTCTTGTAGCTATTATTGACACAGGTGCGACTCATTCCTTTATATCCTTGGATTGTGCTGTGAAACTTAAATTAGAGATATCTGAGATGCATGGAAGTATGGTGATTGATACACCTGCGAAGGGTTCAGTGACTACTACTTCAGTTTGTTTGAATTGTCCTTTGAGTATTTTTGGTAAAGACTTTGGAATGGACCTTGTGTGTCTTCCACTAGTGCAGATTGATGTTATCCTGGGTATGAACTGGTTGGATTTTAACCGAGTCTATATCAACTGTTTTGATAAGACTGTGATTTTTCCTGAGATTGAGGAAGAAAAGAGTTTGTTTCTATCAGCAAGGCAGGTGAATGAGGCAGTAGTAGAGGGAGCAGAGTTGTTTATGCTGTTAGCGACTTTGGAGGCTAAAGATAAACTGGTGATTTGCGATCTAGCCGTGGTGTGTGATTTTCCTGATGTGTTTCCTGAAGAAGTGAATGAATTACCGCCAGAGCGTGAAGTTGAGTTCTCGATTGATTTGGTACCTGGTACTAGGCCGATATCGATGGCTCCGTACCGTATGTCTGCTGTTGAGTTAACTGAGTTGAAGAGTCAGCTGGAAGATCTGTTGGATAAGAAATTTATTCGTCCGAGTGTGTCACCGTGGGGTGCACCAGTGTTATTGGTTAAGAAGAAAGAAGGTACTATGAGGTTGTGTGTGGACTACAGGCAACTGAATAAAGTGACGATCAAGAATCGGTATCCTTTGCCGAGGATTGATGATTTGATGGATCAGTTGGTTGGTGCGAGTGTGTTCAGCAAAATAGATTTGAGATCTGGGTATCATCAGATACGTGTGAAAACTGAGGATATTCAGAAGACTGCTTTCAGAACAAGGTATGGACATTATGAGTATTCTGTAATGCCTTTTGGTGTGACTAATACGCCTGGAGTATTTATGGAGTATATGAATAGGATTTTCCATCCGTACCTAGACAAGTTTGTTGTGGTGTTTATTGACGATATTTTGGTGTATTCGAAATCTGAAGAAGAGCATGCTGAACATTTGAGAGTGGTTTTAGGAGTTCTACGAGAAAAGAAGTTATTTGCTAAACTGTCTAAGTGTGAATTTTGGTTAGAAGAGGTTAGTTTTCTTGGTCATGTGATTTCAAGAGGTGGTGTTGCTGTTGATCCTTCTAAGATAGAAGCGGTATCTAAGTGGGAAGCTCCGAAGTCAGTTTCTGAGATAAGGAGTTTTCTTGGACTTGCAGGTTATTATAGGAAATTTATTGCGGGATTTTCTAAGTTGGCGTTACCGTTGACGATGTTGACTAGAAAGGGGCAAGCGTTTGTTTGGGACTCAAAATGTGAAGAAGGTTTCCAAGAGCTAAAGAGAAGGTTAACTACTGCTCCTATTCTGATATTACCGAGTCCGTCAGAATTATTTGAGGTTTACTGTGATGCTTCATTGTTGGGTTTGGGTGGTGTTTTGATGCAGAATAAGCAGGTTGTAGCTTATGCTTCGAGACAACTGAAGGTTCATGAGAGGAACTATCCGACACACGATTTAGAGTTGGCAGCAGTGGTATTTGTTCTGAAGTTATGGAGGCATTACTTGTACGGGTCAAGATTTGAGGTTTTCAGTGATCATAAAAGTTTAAAGTATTTGTTTGATCAGAAAGAGCTGAATATGAGACAGAGGAGATGGTTAGAGTTTCTGAAGGATTATGACTTTGGTTTGAATTACCATCCGGGTAAAGCAAACGTAGTGGCTGATGCATTGAGTCGGAAATCATTGCGTATGTCTATGTTAATGGTTAAGGAATTGGATTTAATTGAGCAGTTTAGAGACTTGAGTTTGGTGTGTGAGAGTACTCACAATAGTGTTAAATTGGGAATGTTGAAGTTAACGAGTGGTATTCTGGATGAGATTAGAGAGGGTCAGAAATCCGATGTGCTTTTGGTTGATAAGTTGACTCTAGTGAATCAAGGTCAAGGTGGTGAATTCAGAGTTGATGAGAATGGTGTTTTGAAATTTGGTAATCGGGTGTGTATTCCGGATGTTACCGAACTTAAGAAGAGTATTCTTGAGGAAGGACATCGTAGTGGCCTGAGTATTCATCCTGGGGCTACGAAGATGTATCATGATTTGAAAAAGTTATTTTGGTGGCCGGGAATGAAAAGAGAAATTGCGAGTTTTGTTTATTCTTGTTTGACTTGTCAGAAGTCAAAGATTGAGCATCAGAAGCCGTCTGGGCTAATGCAACCGTTGGCTATTCCAGAGTGGAAGTGGGATAGTATCAGTATGGATTTTGTTTCTGGTTTACCGAGGACAAGTAAGAATTTTGAAGCTATTTGGGTGATTGTTGACAGATTGACAAAATCGGCTCATTTCATTCCGATCAGAATGGATTATCCGTTAGAGAGATTAGCTGAGTTGTATATTGAGAAGATTGTAAGTTTGCATGGTATTCCATCGAGTATTGTTTCGGACAGAGATCCTAGATTTACATCGAAGTTTTGGGAAGGTTTGCAGAGGGCTTTCGGAACTAAGCTGAGATTGAGTTCTGCATATCATCCGCAGACTGATGGTCAGACTGAGAGGACGATCCAGTCACTGGAGGATCTTTTGAGGGCTTGTGTTTTGGAAAAAGGAGGTGCTTGGGATTGTTATTTACCTTTGATTGAGTTTACCTACAACAATAGTTTTCATTCGAGCATTGGTATGGCACCGTTTGAAGCTTTGTATGGTAGGAGATGTCGGACACCTTTATGTTGGTATGAGTCCGGTGAGAGTGTTGTGGTTGGACCGGAGATTGTTCAACAAACTACGGAAAAGATTAAGATGATTCAGGAGAAGATGAGGATTGCTCAGAGTCGTCAGAAGAGTTATCACGACAAGAGGAGGAAGTCACTTGAGTTCCAAGAGGGAGATCATGTGTTTCTTCGTGTTACTCCGATAACTGGGGTTGGTCGAGTTTGAAGTCGAAGAAGTTGACACCTCGATTTATTGGTCCTTATCAGATTTTGGAGAGGATAGGGGAGGTAGCCTATCGTATCGCTTTACCGCCGTCACTTGCGAATTTGCATGAGGTTTTTCATGTGTCTCAGTTGAGGAGGTACATTCCTGATCCGTCGCATGTGGTCCAAGTAGATGATGTATAGGTGAGAGATAACCTGACTGTTGAAACATCACCTATGAGGATCGAGGATCGAGAGTTGAAGCAGTTGCGGGGTAAAGAGATTGTTTTAGTAAAGGTAGCTTGGGGAGGAACAGCAGGTGGCAATGTGACTTGGGAACTTGAGAGTCAGATGAAGGAGTCTTATCCTGAGTTGTTCGCTTGAGGTATGTTTTCGAGGACGAAAACTCTTTTAGTGGGGGAGAGTTGTAACACCCCGATAAAAATAAGATAATTATTTAAATTAAGTTAATAGTATATTTATTAATTTAATTAAATAATTGGATTATTATTGGAATATTATTGGGATTATTATTATTGGATTATTATTATTATTATTATTGGAATAAAAGTTGGAATTAGAAAAGGTCCCATTTGGTAAAAAGAGGTTTTCACGTGAAAACAGAGAAACGACTCTAAAGTGGAAAAAGGGCAAAGAGCCAGAGAACAAGGGTTGAAGAGAGGAAGAGCTCGAAGCCGAAGGATTGCCGGATTAACTCAGGTAAGGGGGGGGGGTTTATCGTCGTTTAATGGGTATTATGGGATAACATGTAATGGGTAGTGATAAACCATTGATTGAACTCTGATTAGAATGATGTATGCTGAAAATTGTGAAATATTGGATGAACGAAATTTGGATTATAATGGAAGGAATTCGTAGGAATTAGATGTAATAATGTTAGAATTTGTGAAATCGAATAGGGTATGATTCGTGTTAGATGATATGAACGAATACTGTGTAAAATTGGATTGTGGGAGGTTGGATCTGAAGAATCTCGTAGCAGAGAAAACCCATTGCAGATCTGGAAAATTGGTTTCTGGTCATACGCGTATGGCACTAGGCAATACGCGTATGAGATGGTCTGGTACGCGTATGGCACTAGGCAATACGCGTATGGATGAGGAAGATGATGTTTTGAACGTGGTTTGGCCTCTGTTGGTACGCGTATGGGGAAGTGGTACGCGTAGCATACGCGTATGAGATAGGTGGTACGCGTATGAGATTGGCTGAGAATTGGGCCATACGCGTATGGGACTAGGCAATACGCGTATGGGCAGGATTGTGTTTTTCTGTGCTGTTGTTGTGCAGTTTTTGGTTGTTCAGCTGAGTAATGTAATTTAGCTGATGTATGATAGAGTAGGGATCAATTCCCGTTGTTTTGAGTAGTATAGGTATTAGTAGAGTGTGCTAATGCTGTGATTGACTATGTGGTATGACATGATATGATTATGTGGTGAAAATGTTGATGATGTATGATGATATGCATAATGTTGTGAATGTATCTATCATGTATGAAATTATGAATGGACTGTTTATGGCTTAGAGTGTGAGCATATGTCCATTGTGGATGATTGTTGATGTTTGCATGACTAAGTGATTTAGCTTGCATATTGTGGCCTTTATGGTGGTAGCTAATTCCCATGGTGAGGAATTAGTGAGTTAGTATTGTGGATTGTTGTTGATGTTTGCATGCTAGGTGATTAGCGTGCATATCATAGCCCTTGGGGTGGTAGCTAATTCCCATGGTGAGGAATTAGTGAGTGAGTCACTAGGTCTCAAATGAGTGGGACTAGTGAGCTTGGTAGCCGTACCTGGATTTGGTCGGTGAGGTTGAACTATATGTTCACGAATAGTCGGTACCGCATGCATGGAGTCTCATTGCATAATGTATGTATGGCGTATAATATGAATGGATGTATTCCAATATTATACGTGTGTTGTGTGTTTGTGTTGAGTATGATTATGATATTGAGTTGATGTTGCTGTTGCTGAATGTGTGATCTGATTTGGGTGATGAGATGTGTAAATTACTTAGCATTACATGATATTTTATAATGCTTATTATATCGATTGAGGAACTCACCCTTACAACTATTTTTTTCAGGTAACGAGCAGTGATTGAGTAGAAGCTAGTACTTGGAGTCTAGTGTAGTTCCTTAGTGGGTCATGCTCTGGTAGATGTAACATCGGGAAGGGATGTTTTAATTGTTTTATTGTTGGTTGTTGAACCAGTTTACATGTAACGTGTTACATGTTTTGCATGATTGATTTGATTTCTATTCGCTGCGAATTATGCAATGTTTATTTTGATTAAATAAAGAGCATGACAGTTATTTTGGTGAATGGTGTGAAGTGATTGTGTGACACCCTTAATTGCATATCTACTCTGATATATATATTTGTTGTTTTAATTAAATATTTGGGGTATTTTAGAAGGGTGTTACACCACGCATCTCCATTCTCACGCACAACCCTCAAAAACCCTCTTCTCCGTCTTCTTCATCACAACACCTCCTTCCAACAACCTCACTCTGAAATCCATCTTCATCGCTCATCTCCACCATTAACAACTCCAACAAAAACCCCTATCCTTCAAAAACCATCCTCCGTCGAAGCCCTTACTCCGCCGTCAACCATCTTCAACCCCTAAATCACCCTCGCCGCTCACAAATCGGAAACCCTTTCGCATCAACCAAACAAAGCGCAACTACCCGCCGAAAACCCACTGGAAATCGCGAACCGCCGCTTCCACCATCAAAGCACCACCAAGCGCCGCACCCTCATCGCCTTCTTAAACGTTGCCCTTCACCGTCCGCTCCATCTCCGATCTACCACCGTGAAACCCTCTTCAAATCGCCAACCACCACCAACTCGCACGACTTCCTTCACAGTGGTTCACCTTTCGTTGGCTCGTGAAAATGGTTTTAGGAGTTAGCCTTTGGTCATTTTGACGCATTTCTGGCTCGGATTCAAGCAGCTCACAACCGCCGCCTTAACACCTCACCGTCATCAATTAATCACCTGGGAGCTGAACGGAAGGAAGCTGTAGTTCCGAAAGTTGCCGCTTGCACCCCTTTCATCGACTCAACTTCTATCCAGGGCTTCAACATTGGTTCGACATTGCGGTTACGGTAACGGTTTGCATTTCAATCGCCTTGATATTGTACTGTTTGTGATCACCATTCCGATTTTTCCAAAACTGTGGCGTTGGTATATGCTGAGATTATTTGTATGCTGCATTATTTTCTTCTGGTATTTTGGATAAACATGATTTAATCCCGCTGGTTGATGTTGTACGCTTAAAAGCCGTTGTAGAATATCATCCGTAGCCTTCATGTATCATGATTTCAGTCATAAATCCTGTTTCAAGTATGTTCTTAATTTCCAAATTGTCCACTTTATTGTCATTCAAATTGTTGATGTTGTAAAGTTAAAAAAACATGGTGTTGCTTGTTGATTATATGATTAATATTGTGTTGTCGTTAAAGCCAATTCATGTTGTAAATCAAATTATCGGTTGGCTTTCTCATTGAGTTGGGCTTGTTTCGTTATTATACAGAGGTTAACGTAAATATGCTTTACTGTGGTATTAAAAGTTTTGTTATTAATACTAGGATGGATTTTTGACTTGAACCAATTTTGTTAAGGTTAAATTTATGTGTGTTTGAATGAAGTTGATAAACATAGGAGTGAGCATATGCCGGGATGCTGCTGTAAATTTCAAAAAAAGGATGTTTCAGAAAATTATTTGTATACCGTTTGCACAATGTTCTCCATTTGATTGCCATTGAGGATTTTGGTTCGCTCTATTTAGCATAACAATGCCTAAACACATCAAGAATGTTAGATGTAATTAAGAGGTGATTAGTTGGACTTTTAAGCCATGGGCTCGACTTTTCTGTGTCGTGATACCATCAAAGACTACAATACATTATCAGAATTTTTTCACCGCGTTTGAATTGATGAATAACATTAATTGTTGTTATCTCGCATAAACCGGTTCGAACACCATTAATTTAAAATTAAATAAATCAACATTGTCACTATTCTTATTTGTTTTCTTTAAAATTATAATTAATTAGACTTTTGTTTAAAGAATTCATTTCAATTAATTAGATTAACCAAATTCTAATGATTTAATAATTGAAGGTTTTTCTTTTCCACCATCTTTTCATAATAAATAAAATTCTATTCCACTTCAAAATCATTCAAACCAATTTCAAAAAAAGCACAAATCATATAATTCTCGATTCAAAGTCGAGCCCTTTTTCAAACACCCTTGTAAGTCGATTGCTCTTAGCATCGCCATCAACCTCACATAGCTTACTCTTGGGCTTCCTTACAATGAAACCTATTTGATTATTGATTAATCGAGTAGATGAAATAATACACTAAAATTCATTTCATTCATAAACATGAACTCAAACCATTTTCCAAACCATTCAACTTCTAAAAGGATTTTCTCTCTTAACATAAACTTGGGATGAAAAGGAGATAGGAAGCGTACGCTTCACTATTTCTCAAGCACTTGAATAATTGGCGTACGCCATATTGCACGAGTTCTTGTCACCCGATTAAATCCTTAATCATACAAGTTCAAATCACATTTTCTAAATCAATATAAATTCTAAATCCTTTTTATTCCATATTTCAGATGAAATAAGGATAGGAGGCGTATGCCTCACTATCTTTCGATTATTCAAATAATTGGCGTACGCCACATTGCTCGAATCTTCGTCATCAATTTAAAACGCAAATCAATACAAACATCTAAACATGGCTTTCTTAAATTAAACCTCGGATGATAAAAGATGAGAGGCGTACGCCTCGCCATCTCTCGATTATTTGAATAATTGGCGTACGCCATATTGCACAAATTATCGACTTCCGACTAAGACACACTAAATAAACTTGGATAAAGGAATAAGTGGCGTACGCCTCATTATTCCTTGAATAAGAAAGTAGGAGGCGTACGCCTCACTACCGTGGATATTCAACATCCACAAACAAACTTTCAAAAATAATTCGAACGAAAAGGGAATAGAAGGCGGACGCGTTATTACTCCTCGAAAGAATTGGACGATTGGTGAACACCACATTGCTCAATCTTTCGTCATTCTTCAAAAACATCCACAAACAAACTTTCAAAATAATTCGAACGAAAAAGGAGTAGAAGGCGGACGCCTTATTACTCCTCGAAAGAATTGGACGATTGGTGAACACCACATTGCTCAATCTTTCGTCGTTCTCCAAAAACATCTCAAACAAATCAAATGTAATTTCTCGCCCCCGAGCGATTGAAACCAAACCAAAACACCCAAACACATCAATTCAACTCGTCACCCCGCGTGACCAAAACCTCTTCAAAAGAACACTGTCAATCCTTTCTAATGCGCCCAACAAACCAGTGCTTAAGCCTCCGCCGAGAGTAGACAAGCCAGCGTTTAGCCTTTAGAACGCCGACCTACATAGTCATTCATCAAAACAAAACACACCAATTATTCGTAGTAGCCCGAACTACGAATGCTCTAATTTCCTTATTGCACCATAAGGATACGTAGGCAAGAGATTGTTGTATCTTCGCGAGCACACTAATAAAAAACCTCTCATTTCCCCCTCCTGAGGTCTTCATCCATATCTATCATCAATTCTAATCACTCGAAGCAAGCAGATAAACAGTCAATTAACAGTCAAATAGCAAAATCAGACTAAGAGGTTCCCGTTGAGTACAACGCACGTGAGGGGTGCTAATACCTTCCCCTTGCGTAATCGACTCCCGAACCCGAATATGGTTGCGACGACCATTATTCTTATCTATAAAGGTTTTCTCGATATTTTCCTATTCCTTCATTAGGAATATATAAAGTTCGGTGGCGACTCTGTGTCGAACAACAAATTTTTCCGCGTCCTATCGCGAGGGATCGCATTAATCATCATTTTTGGGGTCCAAGAAGCTAAGAACCATAGAACATCTAACCCAACTTGGCCTATTTAGGACGTAGTGCAAAGACTGTTTAGGTGTAGACCTGATAATAGTTGTTACACGATACTACACTAAGACGAGTTTCTCTTGATAATATTATGGATTGATGAGTCAGTCATCCTAGCCTATAACATCCGATAGATGGAATTAAGACTCTGGGAACTTTTTAGAACATGATCTACAAGTTTTTATCCCTAGTACACTCCTTTAGGATGGTTCTTAACCTGACTCCATGCTCATGACTTTAAAAAAAACTTTGATTCTTGGTTTATTCGATCAAGTCTCATCAATATCAATGGAACTTGGGTGTTGATAAGGTGAAAACCACAATCCACCAAAATGGATGATTGATCTTGATGATGACTTGATCCATCCCTTGACCTTCGTTTGTGTTTGCCTTGTGTGTGATCCCTTGTTTGTGATTGTTGCATTCATGCATTCATGCACATCATAACATTCATCACAAAAAAATAAATTTCAAGGAACTGAGGTCTTATTTGCAAACATTTTTAGACCATGGATTGTGGAGGAAGGAACACTAATAAGTACGGTTTCAGATGTCCTGATTTGAAAGAGCTAAGGAAGTTATCATCTTTTGTATTAGATCCCTTGGACTTCAAGCAACGACATGGGAAGCTTTTATCTGTGTTATCTGCTGATGTGGTTAAGGGACTCTTGAGTGTTTTGGTTCAGTTTTATGACCCTCTCTACCGTTGCTTCACTTTTCCCGATTATCAACTTGTGCCTATGTTAGAGGAATATACCTATCTCTTGGGCATACCCGTTTCTGACAAGGTACCTTTTAGTGTATTGGAGGAGATTCCCATATCTCATATTATAGATGAAGCTCTTCATTTGGAGAAGTCTGAGATTGAGACTCATTGGGTGAAGAAAGGATGAATGTTTCGGTTGAATTCTGAGTTCCTCATTGGTAAAGCCGTTGTCTTCGCTCAAGCCGATAACATGGATTCTTTTGAAGCCATCTTAGTGTTGCTCATCTATGGTTTTTCTTTGTTCATTAACATTGACGGTTTTGTTGATGTTAATGCCATTAGAATCTTCTTGATTGGGAATCATGTTCCGACTCTGTTAGGTGACATGCATTTTTCTTTGCATTTAATGAATTCTAAAGGTGGTGGGACTATTGTGTGTTGTGTTCCTCTTCTATACATGTGGTTTATTTCACACTTGCCTCAGACGTCTGCTTTCTTGGAGAACAAACAATGTCTACGGTAGTCTCAAAGACTTATGTCTCTCTCTAATGATGATATTGTTTGGTATGATTCTACATTGGGTAGCTTGGACATTATTGACAGTTGTGGTGAATTCTCTAATGTGCCTATCTGTAAGACCCCAATTTTGTCCCTAAGATCCCTCATGGCATCATACCATATCATTGCATAGCCTCAAGGATCATTGGACACCTTGCTTCCTTCCCTGTGGGTGGGTCATCTTTTTGAGAGTGATTCTTGATCACCAAGCATTCATTGCATTTGTATGTCATTGTTTTTCTTTTTATCACTAACTAAAAAGTACAAAAATATGTCATTTAACCTTTGTCTTGCAGATGAAGCAATAACAGGTCAATGCAATTAAAGCATTCATTGAGCAATAGATGGTGGTCATTCTTGAGATTTGGACCCCACAATCATTCATCAAGAGTTAATATGAGCTATGATGTTATTTTGAAGCAAAATCCCAAGTGGTAGAGGCTTGAATTTCATCAGAACATTTCCCAGTCAACTGGAGACCTAGAAAGTCAACTGCAAAGTCAACTATGGATTTGGAGGTGGGAAGTGATTAGAAATACTTCATTCATGTTCAAACAAGTCTCATTTGACATTTCAAACATTCACATTGAAGAATTTGAAGTCAGGTCAAGAATTTCCAAAAATAGCAAGTGACCTATAATTTGAACTTTCCAAAAATGGAAAGGTTTTGGACCAACTTCAACTTCAAATTACATCATCAAGAAAGCTTCAAATGAAATTTTGTTGAACATGAAAGTTGTAGATCTTTCTCTCCCATTTCCAAAAAGTCCAAGATCATGGATTTCTCATTTGTGGTTGAAGAGATATGATCAAATCATGGAAAAGTGTGCATGGAACTTCAAATGGGCATAACTTCTCAACCAAAGCTCCAAAATGAGTGGCTCTTTTTACATTTTGTTCATCTTGACCTCTACTTTCCAAAACATCCATTACATGACATGAATTTCACTTGCATGATCATGTGCACATTCATGAAGTTTTGAGAAGGAAATTCCATAAAATCATTTTGGTGAATTATGAGCTTACAAAACCATTTCCAAAACTATCATGGGCCTTGTTTGAGTGGATTTGAATCAGATTCATGCACTGTTCACACATGCATTTCATGCATAGAGGTGAAAAACCAATTTGCACTTACACTCCATAACTTGCTAATTTCATTTGCATTTGATCTAAACCTGATTAGAGCATAATTAGCATTGCATATATAAACTAAAACCTAACTGTTTTCAGGAGAAGCAACAACTTTCAGATCTGAATCTCAAATTCTCAAAAAAAATTCTCTCAAACTTTCTTCAAAATTCTTCACATCAAAGCATATTCCATTGCTTGATTCATGATCCTGAAGTGTTCTTGAGAAGAATTGGACGTGGAACCAAGAGAAACAGTGCCATACTGAAGCATACTCGAAGATGGAAGCATTGATGGTGATTTCAAATTCTGTTGAGATCGTGTGCAATTGAGCTTCATTCTCTCTTTCAATCACCTGTACAAGCATCATAGAGGAATATTGAAGCTATCACAAGCCTTGAATCAAGCCAACTCTAGTTCTGCTCTTCAAGAGGTTACAAATCGAATCTCTTACTTTTGAATTTCCTTGCCATGATGTTGTAGATGTCTTTGTGCTGGTTATGCTGAGCTTTGAATCGTGCAAATTGATGCTGTTTTGAGCTAGATATGAGTGATTGAAAGTTTTGATGTTGAATCTCATTTTCTTCGATCCGTGCGTGTTCGGATGTTTTTGCATGAAATAATTGTGGATCTTTGATGTATGTTGAATGTACTACATGATGATGTGCTCGATTTCAATTTCTGGACATGTTTTGAGAAATCTGGAAAATCCAGATGAAGATCATGATGATCTTCATCTTCAACCTTTGAACCTTCATCGTTTCCAGATTAGCTGCGAATCTGCTTCGATTTTGCTACGATTTTCAAATTTAGCTACGAAATCCTTTGGCGCGCTAGGGTTTGAGTTGAAACAATGTCGTTTCAAGGTGCGCGCATATTTGAATGTTGACTGAATTCGATTCCTGGCTGTGGCAATATTTCAAATGCTTCATTCATTTTCTCATTTTCCCTCCACATATTTCATGCTATGCTTCACATGTTTTTTTTAATTTTTTCTCAACTTGTAAAATGCATATTAAATTGAAAATTAATCCAAAAAATACCAGTTTTTTTGCATTGTGATCCTTGTTCTCTCTAGTTTTTTATCATCATGATTTTACAAATTGTGCTTGGCTGGAAATTATTTTGTGCTAGGTTGATTGAGCATGTATCCATTCTTGACCTTGCCTTGCTTATTCCTTCATGAAATGCTTGTTTCTTATCCAATGAATGTGAAATTTTGCATGCTATAACTAGACACATTGCTTGACATTTTGGTTTTGATTTGGCATTTTTATCAATTAACAATTCTATTTTATGATTGTGCTAAGTTGGTGTGACAATTTGTGTCACACCTTTTGATGTTCAACTTGTATGATGTGTTTGCCATGCCAAATGATGTCCTATGCTTCTGATTTTTTGTGTGATACATGTTATGAATGTTGTGATTGATCATGAATTTTGTTAGAATTATTTGAATCATTTCTGATTTAATTGAGATTTTTCATTCTGATTGATCACATATGAGCTTTAAAATTGCCTTGTACTTCAATTGATCATGAAATGCTTTTGGTAATTGATTTTGATATGAGACCTTTTGGAATGTGTCAAGATGTGATTTGAGCTTTCATCTGATGCAAGTATTGTAATCCCTTTGAATTCATCTACTATATGGTCTTGATGCAACTGTTATTTTGATCTTGTGTCCAATATCTTCTTCTGAGTTGATCAAAGAGTATTTCATCTGATACATGAGAAGATAAAGAAGACTTTTGGTTATGGGATTTGCTTGCTTGGATGTATCTATCTTTATTTGATGCCCTGATCTTCATGATGCTTGATATTGCAAATTGCTTGCTGATTATTGTTTGATTCAAAGTCAAAAGGGGAAGTGAATTTTCTATATGACATTCTTGTTTATTGGATTGCGTCCCATTGGTCAGACCTTTTCAACTCTTAAATTTTAGTTTTATGCTTAGGATTAGTCTCTTCATCTCCTCTCATTTCTTAAATTTCAAATTTCTCCCCCTTTTAAAAAACTTTCTTTTCTTGTGATTTTAAAACTTAGACTTTATTGCCAACTAGAAACTTTGGCCTTATGCCATTGTCTTTTCTAAACTCTTTTCTTAAATCAAACTTGTAAATGAAATTAACCATATTGACTTAAATTTTCAGAAGACAAAAAGAACTAACACTCATTCAAACTTTTGGCCCCTTTGTGCCTATTTTAAATTCAATTTTTGATTAAAATCAATCCACTCATTTTGAAATTGAAACCACAAACTATGAGGTTTTGATCCCTCATTTTTATGTTGGTACGTAGGCACAGGTCCGAAGGTCTTGTCAAACACAAAAAATATAATCAATGAATTCTTTTACCATCCCCACATTCTATTTTTCTCAAACATCTTTTATACGAAAAACACATACACACATAAAAAAGGGCTCCCTAGGAGTACCTATGACACTTTGGGTGCTAACACCTTCCCTCTGTGTAACCAACCCCCTTTCCTGTAATCTATGGCATTTTATTAGTTTTGTTTTGAAAACTTCTTATCTTTGGGTTTTGTTCGTGCTTTTCCCTTTTCCTTTGGAAACAATAAAAGCGCGGTGGCGACTCTGGTTTTATTGACGTTAAGTTTATCCATAGCTTGATGGTCATGAATTTACCGCCAAAAGTTCCTTTGACCTTGTTTGACCTATGATAAATCTCTTGGCCATTTATTTGGTGTTTTAAAGATGTTTTAGGTTTTGACCAAATTAAATTGAATTTTAATGCATTTTTAATTGATTAATTGTGTAAAAAATCATGTTGAGCCATTTTTATGGTCTTGTGATGTTTGACTATTTGTTTGGGCCTTGGTCAAGGTTGATTTGACTTTTATTGGATTAAAATCATTGGATTTAGGGGATTGATGAAATGTACATTTCATCTTTCAAAATGAATGAATGATTTTAATTTGGTAAAATTCCTCCTATGACCAATTTGTGTTTCTCTTATTTCCTCTCCCCTTTCATCTTCATTCCCATTCTTTCGCATCCCTTTCATTGACCAATGGAATCTCAATATCCTAAGGCTAATTGGTTCATCAATGACTTTGTGTTAGATGAACCAATACAAGTATGGATGAGATAGGTCCATCCCTTTTGATCTTTTCTTTTATTGTGTGGTATGTTTTAGGAGTTTGGTTCATTATACCAAATCTCTAACATGCATTAGCACCTAAATTTGTATTGCCCGACCTCAGATAGTTGTGGCTTCTACATAAGTCCAATTACGATTGCTTAACATAAAGATAAATTTGACCCTAAAGTCATAGCATTCTAGTAAGTGAGATTGTAAGTCTCTCATCCTTCATGGTATTGTGTGGAATCTTGGCCTTTTTTCCTTCCTTTGGAAGATGTATTGGTTCAAGGATTCAGGCTTGTGAATAGATGGTTAAGTGTTCTCCAAAGAATGACTTAATCAATTGAAAAGCAAAACACCACTAACATATAATTAATCTTGACTAACATTTGACTAATTCTTATTAATATTGCTTTACTTTCAAGTCATTTATTTTAAGCAATTTAATTCCAAGTCATTTACCATTCATTTGTCATTTACATATCATTTAACTTGTTTATGTTTATGCCATTTTCACTTTGCTCATTTGAGCCATATATTGTGATTGTATATATTTGTTTGTGTACTTTATTTGTGTTTGTGGTCTTAGGACCTTAAAATACCTAATAAACAATAAAAACCCTAAAAATTGTTTGGTGGACTGTTGGATTTGATATGAACTTTTGGACTTACAATTAGGCAACATTCCATATGCAAAAGGACTTGGCCAACGCCAACATTTTGAGACCAAGTTATTATGATTTGAGCTTTCATATGATGCAAGTATTGGGATCTACTTGAACTTATCTTCTACATGGTCTTGGTACGACTGTTATTTTGATCTTGTGTCTAATGCTTTATTTTGAGTTAATCAAGGAGTATTTCATCTGATACATGAGAAGACAAAGAAGACTGCAAGCTATGGAGTTGCTTGCTTGGATGTGTCTATCTTTATTTGATGCCTTGATCTTCATGATGTCTGATATTGCTAATTGCTTGCTGATTATTGCTTGATTCAAAGTCCAAAGGGAAAGTGGGTTTTCTATATGACATTCTTGTCTGTTGGATTGCATCCCATTTGGTCAGATCTTTTCAACTCTTAAATTTTAATTTTATGCTTAGGATTATCCTCTTCATCTCATCTCACTTCTTAAATTTCAAAATCTCTCCCCCTTTTCAAAAACCTTCTTTGTTTGTGATTTTAAACTTTGGCCTTATGCCATTCAATTTTCAAAGTCTTTTCTTAAATCAAACTTGTAAATAAATCTAATTATATTGACTTAAAATTTCAAAATAAACAAAGAACTAACACCCATTCAAACTTGTGGGCCCTTTTAGCCTCTTTTAACTTAAATTCTGATTAAAAGAAACTCACTCATTTTGAAATTGTTACCACGAACTACGAGGTTTTGATCCCTCATTTTTATGTTGGTATGTAGGCACAAGTCCGAAGGTCTTGTCAAACACAAAAATATAACTAATAAATTCTTTTCTCATCCCCACACTCTATTTTTCTCAAACATCATTTTATACCAACACACATACACACATAAAAAAGGGCTCCCTAGGAGTACCTAGGACACTTTGGATGCTAACACCTTCCCTCTGTGTAACCAACCCCCTTACTTGTAATATCTGGCATTTTATTAGTTTTGATTTGAAAAGTTCTTATCTTTGGGTTTTCTTCGTACTTTTCCCTTTTCCTTTGGAAACAATAAAAACACGGTGGCGACTCTGGTTTTATTGACGTTAAGCTTATCCATAGCTTGATGCTCATGAATTTACCGCTACAGAAATTAAGTGGCAACTCTGCTGGGGAGTAGTCCTCAGTGGGTTTAGCCTACTTTTTTATGTGTATATAATTGTATATTTGATAATTTTATATTTGCTTGTGTGATATAATATGCTTGTTGTGCTTTGTGATTTCTGAGTGGTGAGATAAGTTCTAACCCGAACTTGAGTGCAATTAATATAGGAAGATGGTATAGTCATGATCAACTTGTGTGGAGTAGTCCTTAACAAGTTGGCTTGAGACCCATCTACTCAGTGGAGACCCTTTTGGAGTTACTAATGTCACACAAGTCATTTGTGGTTAGGAATTACTTTCTTTGATTTGGGGTCCAAGAAGCTAAGAACCATAGAACATCTAACCCAACTTGGCCTATTTAGGACGTAGTGCAAAGACTGTTTAGGTGTAGACCTGATAATAGTTGTTACACGATACTACACTAAGACGAGTTTCTCTTGATAATATTATGGGTTGATGAGTCAGTCATCCTAGCCTATAACATCCGATAGATGGAATTAAGACTCTGGGAACTTTTTAGAACATGATCTACAAGTTTTTATCCCTAGTACACTCCTTTAGGATGGTTCTTAACCTGACTCCATGCTCATGACTTTAAAAAAAAACTTTGATTCTTGGTTTATTCGATCAAGTCTCATCAATATCAATGGAACTTGGGTGTTGATAAGGTGAAAACCACAATCCACCAAAATGGATGATTGATCTTGATGATGACTTGATCCATCCCTTGACCTTCGTTTGTGTTTGCCTTGTGTGTGATCCCTTGTTTGTGATTGTTGCATTCATGCATTCATGCACATCATAACATTCATCACAAAAAAATAAATTTCAAGGAACTGAGGTCTTATTTGCAAACATTTTTAGACCATGGATTGTGGAGGAAGGAACACTAATAAGTACGGTTTCAGATGTCCTGTATTGAAAGAGCTAAGGAAGTTATCATCTTTTGTATTAGATCCCTTGGACTTCAAGCAACGACATGGGAAACTTTTATCTGTGTTATCTGCTGATGTGGTTGTAACATCTCAAAATTTGCCCTCCTTTTCTTAAAAAAAAAAAAAACAAAAAACAAAAAAAAAACTTGGAGGCGAATTCTGCAAAACAGAGGGAGCCGAAAAACCCTAGAGAAAAAAAGAAGACTGCTCACACAAAGAAAACCCTACCGTTGAACCACCCCTTCCATTTTCGTTTTGAACCAACTATCGTGAAACTCCGCCACCGTTATCACCATCTTCCAGTTGAATCCCCACGCCATACTCCTTGTGCCGGATTAACGCTTGAAGGTCGAAGCTACACGACTCAGTGAACAAGCCAACTCACGACAACGCGGTTTTTTTAAGCAACTCACCAACGTTTGTGACTCCTTCCGTCGACTTAGTAGGTAACGAGTGGCTTCCTATTTTCTGTTTGTTTCATGTCTGTTGTTATTGCTTCCAGTTTGTTAACTTGTTTTCTTCTTTTAACCAATACAACGCATGTTTTAAATTTATGTATTAATGAACACAAGTTAATATCAACAAACAAAGTTGGTTGGGTTGGTAAGGGTGTCGTTTGGCAAGCCTTAAGGTACGGGTTCGATACCCTTGTACCACATTTCTTACTTTTCTTTTTTTATTTTTATTTTTCTTTATTTTTATTTTTATTTTTTACTCCTTTTTATTTTATTTTATTATTCTCATTTTCAAAACACTTGTTGATTTTAATGTTTTTCCTTGATTTATCATTTAAACATCAATTTTTTAATTTATGGATTTGACATTTTTCTTGTTATTTATCCATGATTATTTTTATCGATATAGTGATAGTATTTCGCCGCGTTTTGACTAATCACATATGACATTTCCATTTGTTGTCAATATGTGAAAACCGGCTTTGAGCATATCATTTAAGTTTTGTGTGTCCCTCAATTTCCATCCGTGCAAATCCCGATTTTACTTTTTTTTTCGATTTAATTTTTAAGTGTGTTGTAAATATAACTTGTTGTGTTATTTTCTTCACATGGCTTACTCTTGGGCCTTCTTACAATGAGACAATTCTCTTGCACTTACACTCATACATTGCATTATTTGTTGTTTGAGCCCGATTTAATTATTTCAGTATTTCAAATCCCCATTTGACAAAATGTACCCCACTCCCCCGATGTGTAATAATTTTACTGCTTTTCATTTCTTTATTTGCTTGACTTAGCTACTAACCAAAGAGTAAAATCCACCATTTCTGAAAAAAATACAAAAATATGACTCGATCCAACGTCGAGTATTTTCTCAATAAACAAATCAATTCATTCCTATTCTATTCCTTTTCTTTCAAACTTTTATCAAATGCTTGATTCAACGTCAAGCCATTTTCTCTAATAAAAACTCAAAAAATATTAATTCATAGTCAAGACTTTTTCAATAAAGATGGAAGTGGAACGTGGTGTATACCACGCACTCCTGAGACTAGGATTCGAGATGTATATCTCACCAATCCTAGCTCTCGCCATCATCCGATTTACCCACTTTGCTCTATCAAACACCCATTCAAATCTTTCTCAAACGTCCATCAATACTTGATCTAGGTCAAGTCATTTTCACAACAAAAACTCAAAATACCTAATTCTTATTTAACACTTTTTTCGATAAAGGTGGAAATGGAACATGGTGTATACCATGCACTCCTGAGGTTAAGATTCGAGACGTATGCCTCGCCAATCTTAACTCTCGCCATCGCCTAAAATTGTCAATGCGGTTTCTCCAAACCCTTTCTCAATCAAATTCAAAACACTTAATTCTCTATTAAACACTTTTGCAAATAAAGATGGAAATGGAACATGGTGTATACCATGCACTCCTGAGGCTAGGATTCGAGATGTATATCTCGCCAATCCTGGTTCTGGCCATCACTCAAAGCACATCCAACCAATCAAACTCTTTTTTTCTCGCCGCCGTGCGACCAATCAAAAACCTTTTAAAATGAAAGATGTATTGTCATAAGAGATACAAAACAATGTTTCAGATACGTTTGTTGAGTAGAGATAGATGACGCTTTTCCGAGTGTAGATTTGTAAATCCTAACACCTAAGTACATATTGCATGTCAACTCTAGGGCAGAGCTTCCCCACTTCTAGACCTTTCTGAGCGTCTCCGATCTCGTGGCACGTGGTCCGTCCTATTGCAAAGAGGTAACTGCCTAAGACTCGATTCAGCGAGCTGCGACACCTACTGCTAGGACGTGAACACATCGCCCACTCTCCTTTGACACAACTGGTGTCCTCCTTTGTAAGTCCATGTTCAGATGGCAATCCCTATGTAGGGGAACTACGTCGCCCTGATTCTCATACCAGATGAGGTACGTCGGCAGGAGATCGTGCGAGATCTCTCCGGGCACCCTTTTCCTTTTTTGTGTGTGTTTGCTTGACAGTTGCTAGGCTCGAGTTCCCGACTCCTTAGTAACTTGTTGCTTGTTTCTTCTTGTGTGTGTTAGGATATGGATGTAAGCCCAGCGATTGGCATTCCGTATCCTATTGTTGTGTGCTTGGAGTCCGGTATAAGTCCATCAAGTGGCATCTGGTTTCCAGTGTGGTTTTGTTTGGTTCAGAATCTGATGCAAGTTTAGCGATTGGCGTTCGGATTCCATGTTTGCCTGTCTGTGTGTTTGTTTTGACGTCTCAGCGTCTGTGCGTGTGTTTGTTTCGGCGTGCGTGAGTCGAACTACGGCAACTCTGATTCTCATGTTCAGATGAGATACGTAGGCACAAGATGTGATGTCTTGCCGAGTTTGACTAACAACTAACAACTAATCCTTGTTTGCTTTCACCCTCGTTGCGATCCTTTCTCTCGCCCTCGTTGCGATCGAGACATTCCCTTTCTCTTGCCCTAGTTGCAATCGAGACCCTTATTCCCGTAGTTAGGCTGAACTACGTTTTGCTCTGATTCTCATTCCCGATGAGATACGTAGGCATAAGACGCAACGTCTTAGCGAGCACACTCCTCTTTAACCCATAGGTAGCCGAGCTACGAAGACTCTGATTCTCATTTCAGATGAGATACGTATGCAATGGATGCGACATCCGTGCGAGTCATTTTCTTTGACCCTCTTCTTTTAGTAAATAGTACATTAGATAAACACACACCCTTTAGACAAGAAACAAACAAGAGTGGATCCCGTAGAGTACTACGGATGCGTAGGGGTGCTAATACCTTCCCTTCGCATAATCGACTCCCGAACCCAAGATTTGGTTGCGAGACCTTGTCTTTTCCTTTCCTTTCTCCAGGTTTACTTCGAGCGTTTCCTTTCCCTCCTTTGGGATAAATAACGCACGGTGGCGACTCTTCTGTCATTTTCTTTCTCGCCGGTTGTTTTTTTCGCACCTCTGTATTTTTCGGGTTGCGACAGCTGGCGACTCTGCTGGGGACCCGGTTTCCCTAAGCGAGTCCCTCCTAGCTTTTGTAGGTTTCTTGTTTGTTGGGTGTTTATTCTTTTGTACAGTTATTTATTTTCAGCATTTACCTGCTTTACCTTATTGCATTCATGTACATATGTTGGTTGTATCTGTGGGTTCTGTGGGTTGTTTGTTTGTTGGGTTGGGACTGTTCTATGAGAGATAAGCCCACTACCCAGGCTTGAGTGTACACATAGGTGTTAGAGTGGATAGTCATGAGGCTTGCGTGGTATGTTGCTACGTTAAGTCGTTCATGAGACCCACATTCCAGACGAGGTTTCTGTTGGATATATTTTGTCCTATGGGTGTTCCATAACGACAGATATTCCTTTAGAAATCGTCGACTCTGGTGACCATTTCCCGAGAACTCAGTCGAGGCCTCTCCTCCGAGACGCGTTTATGTTAGCTCTGGTGGGCGCATTCTCGCTGCTCAATCTGAGGACCCCGAGACTGGGAACTTGCTTTAGGATATCCTGTTGAGGGGAGTCAGCGGAGGTCTTTTATCCCGAAATAATGCCAAACCTTCAGTGGTAAACGTATTATTCTCGACTGAAGGGCTGAAGCTGACAAACTTCTGTTCTTAGAACCTACCAGTGAGGGGCGGGCTAAATTCAGGAAACCTTAACCTCCAACCAACCCGGTTTTCTGGAGCAGAGTTTTGATCTTATATTATATTCTTCAGTGGGTTTTCTCTTCAAACAGTGCAACCCGACAGATGTTCAAGCGGATACAGCAGTCCCGATTTCCATGTCACTGCATTGCATCACATCATTTTGCATTCAAATCATCCAACACATGTTTATCTATTCCCAGGGGCTGATATCTTCTTCTTGATTCTGGTCGGGGTTTTTCTTACACTTTTTATCTGACGAGAGACTGGAATCAAAGGGTTAGAATACCTTTTGGAATTGATAAACATTTCATTACATTTGCATATCCATAGCATGTCTTGCATAACAGGTACCATCGCGGTGTTCTCATTTTGTGGGGTGTTCCATTAGCAGGATAGCTGATTCAGGAATTCACCGGTACGGTACCCGCAGAAACTAGCAGAAAGCTATGGAGGGTCTACAGGCAGAACTTGCTGAGATGAGGGTCCGCATGAACCAGTTCATGGATGTGGTTCAGGGAGTAGCTCAGGGACAGCAAGAGATTAGACAAATGATACAAAGGAATCCCGCAACTACTCAACCAGAGGTCGTGACTGATCCTCCAAATGCAGAGGTTAATGGACCGGGGCCTGTCCCGATCCCACATAACAACCACGATCAACAACCCATCCACGATGATCAAGATGATCAGTTCTTGCTGCCAGAAGACTTTGGTTTGGGCCATGGCATGGATCCCATGTTCAGGAGATTAGAGGAGAGGCTGAAGGCGGTGGAAGGACAAAACCCTCTGGGGGTAGATGTTTCTGACTTGGGATTGGTCCCAGGCGTGAGGGTCCTACCGCAGTTCAAAGTCCCAATCTTTGACAAGTACAATGGTAGCTCTTGTCCGAAGACCCATGTGCAAGCTTACTTCCGAAAGATGGTTGCATATTCTGATGACGAGAAGCTACTTATGTACTTCTTCCAGGACAGCCTAGCTGGGGCATCCCTGGAATGGTACATGAGGTTGGATAGAGCCCATATCCGTTGCTGGAGGGATTTGGCAGAGGCTTTTGTGAAGCAATACCAGTATAATGCAGACATGGCCCCGGACAGAACTCAACTCCAGAATCTGTCTCTTAAAAGCAATGAGTGCTTCAGGGAATACGCTCAACGCTGGAGGGAGACAGCTTCCCGTGTTCAACCTCCCATGTTGGAAAAGGAAATGGCCAACATGTTCATGAATACGTTGCCTGGACCTTACCTAGAGCGTCTGGTGGGGTGCAATGCCTCCAACTTTGCTGATGTGGTCTCTACCGGAGAGAGGGTATAAAATTACCTGAAGACCTACAAGAGCCACAATGGAGGTGGATCTTCATCAGGAGTAAAGAAGCCATTTATGGGAGGACAGAAGCAGAGGGAAGGGGGTGTGAATTCCGTGTCTTCATATCAAAACAGGAGGAATAATTTTCAAAACTATCATCAACAACCGTATGTTGCGGCTGTGACCATTCCAGCTGCAGCACCACTACAACAACAACAACCACAACGTCAGCAAACTCAGTATCAACAACAACCACAACGTCAGCCAGCTCAGTATCAACAACAACAACAACCAGGTAACAGACCCACCTATCAACAGAGGCAGAGGATGATGGACCGGCGTTTCGACACTCTTCCAATGTCGTGTGTAACACCCCAATTAAAATAAGATAATTATTTAATTTAAATTAATATTTTATTTATTAATTTAATTGAATAATTGGAAGTTTGGATTATTATCATTATTTTGGAATAATAATTATTGGGTTATTATTTTATTGGAATAAAATAAGTTGGAATAACAAAAGTCCCATTTGTGGTAAAAAGGGTTTTCACGTGAAAAGGAAAACACAGAGAAGCGGTTGAAAGTGGAAAAAGGGCAAAAAGGCAGAGCAAGAGAAGAAGAAAAGCTTGGAGCTCAGAGATTGCTGGATTAACTCAGGTAAGGGGGGTTTATCATCGATTAACGGGTATTATGGGATGATATGTACTGGGTAGTGGGAAACTATTGTTTTACCTCTGATTTGATTGATGCATGCTGAAATTGGTAGAATATTGGATGAACGGAATTGGGATTAAAATTGATGAAATTCGTAGGAATTAGAGGTAGAAACGTTAGAAAATTTTGGAATCGAAAGTGTATCATTCGTGTTAGATGAGATGAATGAATTATGTGTGAAATTTGGGACTGTGGAGGCTGGATTGGGTAGATCTCGTAGCAGAGAAAGCCATTGCAGATCTGAGAGTTCTGGTCTCTGGTCATACGCGTATGGCACTAGGCAATACGCGTATGAGATGGCTGGTACGCGTATGGCACTAGGCAATACGCGTATGGATGAGGAAGATGATATTTTGAACGTAAATTGGTCTCTGTTGGTACGCGTAATGGGAGATTGTTACGCGTAGCATACGCGTACGAGACAGGCGATACGCGTATGGGTTGGGCGAGGAAATGCGCAATACGCGTATGAGAGTGGGCAGTACGCGTATGGACTTGGTCAGGTTTGGGCAATACGCGTATGGGCATAGGCAATACGCGTATGGGCAGAATTGTGAATTTTCTGTGCTGTTGTTGTGCAGTTTCTGGTTGTTTAGGCTGAGTGTGTAATTCAGCTGATGTATGACATATTAGGGATCATTTCCCGTGGCTTGGAGTAGTATAGGTATTAGTAGAGTGTACTAATACTGTGGTTGTTGTTTGGCATGATCTGATATGCTTATGTGATAAAATATTGATGATGTATGATGATATGCATATTGTTGTGAGTGTATATATTATGCATGTTGTTGATGCTGCATTTGCTAGATGATTGGCATGCATGGCATAGCCTGTGGGGCTGTAGCTAATTCCCATGGTGAGGAATTAGTGAGTGAATCATTGTGGATTTGTTGTTGATGTTTGCATGCTAGATGATTAGTGTGCATAGTCTAGCCTTCGGGGCTGTAGCTAATTCCCACGGTGAGGAATTAGTGAGTGAGTCATTAGATCTCAAATGAGTGGGACTAGTGAGCTTAGTAGCCGTATCTGGAGTTGATCGGTGAGCTTGAACTGTATGTTCAAGAATAGTCGGTACCGCATGTGTGGAGTCTCATTGCATAATGAATGTATGGCATATAATATGAATGGATGCATTCCAGTATTATATGTGTGTGTGTGTTGTGTTGTTGATGTTGAGTATGGTTGAGATTATACATATGCTATATGTTACTGTTGAATATGATGTTTGAATGGATATTGCCGTTGCTGAGTGCGTAGTCCGATTAGGGTGAATCGATGTGTTAATTACTTAGCATTACATGTTGTTCTATAATGCTTATTATATTGATTGAGGAACTCACCCTTACATCTATTTTTCAGGTAACGAGCAGTGAGTTGAGTAGAAGCTAGTGCTATGGAGTCTAGTGTCGTCCTTAGTGGGTCATGCTCTGGTAGATGTAACATCGGGAGGGAATGTTTGACTATGTTTTAATTTAGTTGTTGATTCAACTTTACATGTAATGTAGTACATGATTTGAATGTCGATGTTTTGTATCCGCTGCGAATTATGCAAAAGAATCTTATTTTGATTAAATAATTGAGCATGACAGGATATTTTGATAATTGTTGTGTAATGAAATGTGTGACACCCTTCGGGGCATAATTACTCTGATTGATATGTTATTATTTTAATTAAATATTTGGGGTATTTAGAAGGGTGTTACATTAGTGGTATCAGAGCATAGTCGGTCGAGTCGAGTCGTAACTATTCTGTTTCCCCTGTACGGTATAGGTGTTGTGTAACCTATCAGTACTCATTGTTTCAGTTTGTTGGATTAACTCAGAATAGAGATGGCTGGAAGAGGTAGAGATGATGCTGCAATTGCTGAGGCTCTGGGTATGCTAGCTGGAGTACTTGGAGGAAATCCGAATGTTGTGGGAATGGGAGCTGCTCGTCAACTGAGTGAGTTCCAGAAGAACAATCCTCCAATGTTTAAGGGAGCATACGATCCAGATGGCGCTCAGAAGTGGTTGAAGGAGATCGAGAGAATCTTCCGAGTAACTGAGTGTGCCGATAACCAGAAGGTCAGGTTCGGTACGCATATGCTGTCAGAAGAAGCTGATGATTGGTGGGTTGCTACCCGCACTGAGTTGGAAACTGCTGGGAATGCTGAGATTACTTGGGCAGTGTTCAGAGAGAGATTTCTGAGGAAGTACTTTCCAGAGGATGTCAGAGGAAAGAAAGAAATAGAATTCTTGGAATTGAAGCAGGGTAACCGGTCTGTTACTGAGTATGCTGCTAAGTTCACAGAGCTGTCGAAGTATTATACTCCCTATAGTGAGGCTACTGGAGAATTTTCCAAATGTGTGAAGTTTGAGAACGGGTTGCGTCCCGAGATCAAGCAGGCGATTGGATATCAGCGGATCAGGGTGTTTTCTGATTTGGTTGACTGTTGCAGGATTTTTGAACAGGATTCCAAAGCCAGAGCAGAGAGCTATCAGCTAAGGGTTGATAGGAAAGGCAAGAGTCAGAATGACCGTGGAAAACCGTATGCAGCTGGCAAAGGTTTCCAGCGGCAGAGTGGGATGAAGAGGCCTAGTGGGGGAGACTCTAGCGCCCCTGCTAAGTGTTATAGATGTGGTCGGGCTGGGCATCGTGTCCATGAGTGTACCAGTGCTGAGATGAAGTGTTTCAAGTGTGGAAAAGGTGGTCATTTGGCTGCAGAGTGTCGGTTGAAGACTGTGACTTGTTTCAACTGTGGAGAGTTGGGTCATATCAGTCCACAGTGTCCTAAGCCGAAGAAAGAGAATCAGTCAGGAGGCAAGGTCTTTGCTCTATCGGGTTCCGAGACTTCTGCAGATGATCGTTTGATCCGAGGTACGTGTTATATTAATGGCTTTCCTCTTGTAGCTATTATTGACACAGGTGCTACTCATTCTTTTATATCTTTGGATTGTGCTGTGAAACTTAAGTTAGAGATATCTGAGATGCTTGGAAGTATGGTGATTGATACTCCTGCGAAGGGTTCAGTAACTACTACTTCAGTTTGTCTAAGTTGTCCCTTGAGTATTTTTGGTAGAGACTTTGGGATAGACCTTGTGTGTCTTCCACTAGTGCAGGTTGATGTTATCCTGGGTATGAACTGGTTGGTGTTTAACCGAGTCTATATCAACTGTTTTGATAAGACTGTGATTTTTCCTGAGATTGAGGAAGGAAAGAATTTGTTCCTATCTGCAAGACAGGTGAATGAGGCAGTAGTAGATGGGGCAGAGTTGTTTATGCTGTTAGCGACTATGGAAGCTAAAGATAAACTGGTGATTGGTGATCTAGCTGTGGTGTGTGATTTTCCTGATGTGTTTCCGGAAGAAGTGAATGAATTGCCGCCAGAGCGTGAAGTTGAGTTCTCGATTGATTTGGTACCTGGTACTAGACCGATATCGATGGCTCCGTACCGTATGTCTGCTGTTGAGTTAACTGAATTGAAGAGTCAGTTGGAAGATCTGTTGGATAAGAAATTTATTCGTCCGAGTGTGTCACCGTGGGGTGCACCAGTGTTATTGGTTAAGAAGAAAGAAGGTACTATGAGGTTGTGTGTGGACTACAGGCAACTGAATAAAGTGACGATCAAGAATCGGTATCCTTTGCCGAGGATTGATGATTTGATGGATCAGTTAGTTGGTGCGAGTGTGTTCAGCAAAATAGATTTGAGGTCGGGATATCATCAGATACGTGTGAAAACTGAGGATATTCAGAAGACTGCTTTCAGAACAAGGTATGGACATTATGAGTATTCTGTAATGCCTTTTGGTGTAACTAATGCGCCTGGAGTATTTATGGAGTATATGAATAGGATTTTCCATCCGTACCTAGATCAGTTTGTTGTGGTGTTTATTGACGATATTTTGGTGTATTCGAAATCGGAAGAAGAGCATGCTGAGCATTTGAGAATGGTTTTAGGAGTTCTACGAGAAAAGAAGTTATTTGCTAAACTGTCAAAGTGTGAATTTTGGTTAGAAGAGGTTAGTTTTCTTGGTCATGTGATTTCAAGAGATGGTGTTGCTGTTGATCCTTCTAAGATAGAAGCGATATCTAAGTGGGAAGCTCCGAAGTCAGTTTCTGAGATAAGGAGTTTTCTTGGACTTGCAGGATATTATAGGAAGTTCATTGAGGGATTTTCTAAGTTGGCGTTACCGTTGACGATGTTGACTAGGAAGGGGCAAGCGTTTGTTTGGGACTCAAAATGTGAAGAAGGTTTCCAAGAGTTAAAGAGAAGGTTGACTACTGCTCCTATTCTGATATTACCGAGTCCATCGGAATCATTTGAGGTTTACTGTGATGCTTCATTGTTGGGTTTGGGTGGTGTGTTGATGCAGAATAAGCAGGTTATAGCTTATGCTTCGAGACAACTGAGGGTTCATGAGAGGAACTATCCGACACACGATTTAGAGTTGGCAGCTGTGGTATTTGTTCTGAAGTTATGGAGGCATTACTTGTATGGGTCAAGATTTGAGGTTTTCAGTGACCATAAAAGTTTAAAGTATTTGTTTGATCAGAAAGAGCTGAATATGAGACAGAGGAGATGGTTAGAATTTCTGAAGGATTATGACTTTGGTTTGAATTACCATCCGGGTAAAGCAAATGTAGTGGCTGATGCATTGAGTCGGAAATCATTGCATATGTCTATGTTAATGGTTAAAGAATTGGATTTGATTGAGCAGTTTAGAGACTTGAGTTTGGTGTGTGAGAGTACTCACAATAGTGTTAAATTGGGAATGTTGAAGTTAACGAGTAATATTTTGGATGAGATCAGAGAGGGTCAGAAATCCGATATGCTTTTGGTTGATAAGTTGACTCTAGTGAATCAAGGCCAAGGTGGTGAATTCAGAGTTGATGAGAATGGTGTTTTGAGATTTGGTAATCGGGTGTGTATTCCGGATGTTACTGAGCTTAAGAAGAGCATTCTTGAAGAAGGACATCGTAGTGGTTTGAGTATTCATCCTGGAGCTACGAAGATGTATCATGATTTGAAAAAGTTATTTTGGTGGCAGGGAATGAAGAAAGAAATTGCGAGTTTTGTTTATTCCTGTTTGACTTGTCAGAAGTCAAAGATTGAGCATCAGAAGTCGTCTGGGCTAATGCAACCGTTGGCTATTCCAGAGTGGAAGTGGGATAGTATCAGTATGGATTTTGTTTCGGGTTTACCAAGGACAAGTAGGAATTTTGAGGCTATTTGGGTGATTGTTGACAGATTGACAAAATCAGCTCATTTTATTCCGATCAGAATGGATTATCCGTTAGAGAGATTAGCTGAGTTGTATATTGAGAAAATTGTAAGTTTGCATGGTATTCCGTCGAGTATTGTTTCGGACAGAGATCCTAGATTTACATCGAAGTTCTGGGAAGGTTTGCAGAGGGCTTTGGGAACTAAGCTGAGATTGAGTTCTGCATATCATCCGCAGACTGATGGTCAGACTGAGAGGACGATTCAGTCATTAGAAGATCTTTTGAGAGCTTGTGTTTTGGAAAAGGGAGGTGCTTGGGATTGTTATTTGCCTTTGATTGAGTTTACCTACAACAATAGTTTTCATTCGAGCATTGGTATGGCACCGTTTGAAGCTTTGTATGGTAGGAGATGTCGGACACCTTTATGTTGGTATGAGTCCGGTGAGAGTGCTGTGGTTGGACCGGAGATTGTTCAACAAACTACGGAAAGGATTAAGATGATTCAGGAGAAGATGAGAATTGCTCAGAGTCGTCAGAAGAGTTATCATGATAAGAGGAGGAAGTCACTTGAGTTCCACGAGGGAGATCATGTGTTTCTTCGTGTTACTCCGATAACTGGTGTTGGTCGAGCTTTGAAGTCGAAGAAGTTGACACCTCGACTTGTTGGTCCTTATCAGATTTTGGAGAGGATAGGAGAGGTAGCCTATCGTGTCGCTTTACCGCCGTCGCTTGCGAATTTACATGAGGTTTTTCATGTGTCCCAGTTGAGGAGGTACATTCATGATCCGTCGCATGTAGTCCAAGTAGATGATGTACAGGTGAGAGATAACCTGACTGTGGAAACATCACCTATGAGGATCGAGGATCGAGAGTTGAAGCAGTTGCGGGGTAAAGAGATTGCCTTGGTGAAGGTAGCTTGGGGAGGACCAGCAGGTGGCAATGTGACTTGGGAACTGGAGAGTAAGATGAAGGAGTCTTACCCAGAGTTGTTCGCTTGAGGTATGTTTTCGAGGACGAAAACTCTTTTAGTGGGGGAGAGTTGTAACACCCCAATTAAAATAAGATAATTATTTAATTTAAATTAATATTTTATTTATTAATTTAATTGAATAATTGGAAGTTTGGATTATTATCATTATTTTGGAATAATAATTATTGGGTTATTATTTTATTGGAATAAAATAAGTTGGAATAACAAAAGTCCCATTTGTGGTAAAAAGGGTTTTCACGTGAAAAGGAAAACACAGAGAAGCGGTTGAAAGTGGAAAAAGGGCAAAAAGGCAGAGCAAGAGAAGAAGAAAAGCTTGGAGCTCAGAGATTGCTGGATTAACTCAGGTAAGGGGGGTTTATCATCGATTAACGGGTATTATGGGATGATATGTACTGGGTAGTGAGAAACTATTGTTTTACCTCTGATTTGATTGATGCATGCTGAAATTGGTAGAATATTGGATGAACGGAATTGGGATTAAAATTGATGAAATTCGTAGGAATTAGAGGTAGAAACGTTAGAAAATTTTGGAATCGAAAGTGTATCATTCGTGTTAGATGAGATGAATGAATTATGTGTGAAATTTGGACTGTGGAAGGCTGGATTGGGTAGATCTCGTAGCAGAGAAAGCCATTGCAGATCTGAGAGTTCTGGTCTCTGGTCATACGCGTATGGCACTAGGCAATACGCGTATGAGATGGCTGGTACGCGTATGGCACTAGGCAATACGCGTATGGATGAGGAAGATGATATTTTGAACGTAAATTGGTCTCTGTTGGTACGCGTAATGGGAGATTGTTACGCGTAGCATACGCGTACGAGACAGGCGATACGCGTATGGGTTGGGCGAGGAAATGCGCAATACGCGTATGAGAGTGGGCAGTACGCGTATGGACTTGGTCAGGTTTGGGCAATACGCGTATGGGCTTAGGCAATACGCGTATGGGCAGAATTGTGAATTTTCTGTGCTGTTGTTGTGCAGTTTCTGGTTGTTTAGGCTGAGTGTGTAATTCAGCTGATATATGACATATTAGGGATCATTTCCCGTGGCTTGGAGTAGTATAGGTATTAGTAGAGTGTACTAATACTGTGGTTGTTGTTTGGCATGATCTGATATGCTTATGTGATAAAATATTGATGATGTATGATGATATGCATATTGTTGTGAGTGTATATATTATGCATGTTGTTGATGCTGCATTTGCTAGATGATTGGCATGCATGGCATAGCCTGTGGGGCTGTAGCTAATTCCCATGGTGAGGAATTAGTGAGTGAATCATTGTGGATTTGTTGTTGATGTTTGCATGCTAGATGATTAGTGTGCATAGTCTAGCCTTCGGGGCTGTAGCTAATTCCCACGGTGAGGAATTAGTGAGTGAGTCATTAGATCTCAAATGAGTGGGACTAGTGAGCTTAGTAGCCGTATCTGGAGTTGATCGGTGAGCTTGAACTGTATGTTCAAGAATAGTCGGTACCGCATGTGTGGAGTCTCATTGCATAATGAATGTATGGCATATAATATGAATGGATGCATTCCAGTATTATATGTGTGTTGTGTGTTGTGTTGTTGATGTTGAGTATGGTTGAGATTATACATATGCTATATGTTACTGTTGAATATGATGTTTGAATGGATATTGCCGTTGCTGAGTGCGTAGTCCGATTAGGGTGAATCGATGTGTTAATTACTTAGCATTACATGTTGTTCTATAATGCTTATTATATTGATTGAGGAACTCACCCTTACATCTATTTTTCAGGTAACGAGCAGTGAGTTGAGTAGAAGCTAGTGCTATGGAGTCTAGTGTCGTCCTTAGTGGGTCATGCTCTGGTAGATGTAACATCGGGAGGGAATGTTTGACTATGTTTTAATTTAGTTGTTGATTCAACTTTACATGTAATGTAGTACATGATTTGAATGTCGATGTTTTGTATCCGCTGCGAATTATGCAAAAGAATCTTATTTTGATTAAATAATTGAGCATGACAGGATATTTTGATAATTGTTGTGTAATGAAATGTGTGACACCCTTCGGGGCATAATTACTCTGATTGATATGTTATTATTTTAATTAAATATTTGGGGTATTTAGAAGGGTGTTACATCGTGCGCTCAAGTGTTTGCTAGTCTTCAACAACTACAACTTGTGCAGCTACGCACTCTGGCTCCTCCGGTTGGTAGACTTCCGGCGGGTTACGATGCCAATGCTAGGTGTAGTTTCCACTCTGGGGCACCTGGCCACAATATCGAGAACTGCAAAGCTTTTAAGCACGTAGTTCAGGACCTCATTGATTCAAAGGCTATCAGCCTTGCACCGGCTCCTAATGTCGTCAACAATCCCATGCCACAGCATGGTGGTGCAAACGTTAATATGCTGGAAGAAGAAGCCAAGTCCGTTAAGGATGTGTTGAAGTTGAAGACCTCGTTGCTGGAAATTAAGGAATGCTTGCTGAAGGCCGATGTTTTCCCCGGTTGTGGGAAAGGTTGTTTGGATTGCGCTACACAGGGTAAGGATTGCTTGAAGCTGCAGCAGGGTATCCAGGTCTTGCTTGACAATGGTACCCTCCAAGTTGAAGACTTGCCTGTCAAAGAGTTTGCTGAAGGGGTAGTTGAAGAGGTATTTGAAGACGCTGTTGAAGAATTCACAGATGTTGTTCCTGCTGATTGTGTATTTCCCATTGATGTATTTAATTTTTCAAATGTTGTTGCTGATATACCAAACAATGTGTCTGATTTTGATGTAACTGAACTTGATTCCGGTGTTCCGGAAGTTTTTGTTTCAATGAACGAGATTCCTGAGTACGACTATGATGTCGCTACTATCACCATCTTTTACCCGACTAATCAGATCAGTGTGCCAGAAGCACAACCAGTGCCACCAGTGCGACCGGCCGCCATGACAATCACAACCCCTGGTCCTTTACCTTTCACAAGTGAAAGGGCCATTCCGTGGCATTATGGGGGGAGTGTACACACACACGATCATGGGGTGGAACGACCTTTGAAGGTAGAAGAGGGTCAGAAGTCGGAACTCGAAGCTGAAGGTCCCGCAGTGGACAATGTTGGTGGAATCGGGCGATTCACTAGGAGTGGTAGACTGTTCTCACCACCGGTTACCCAAGCTGATAATGCTGACGCCGCGGCTAAGGCCAAAGGCAAGCAAGTCGTGAATGAGGGTACGTCTGCACCCCAGGCTGGTTCTGAGCCCACTTTTGCGAAGGATGTGGACGAGCTTCTGAGAATCATAAAGAAAAGCGATTACAAGGTAGTCGATCAGTTGATTCAGACGCCGTCTAAGATATCCATTCTCTCACTCCTGTTGTGTTCAGAGGCGCACAGGGAGGCACTTCTGAAGGTCCTTAATGCTGCATATGTGCCTCAGGAGATCTCAGTAAACCAGCTAGAAGGGATCATTGCAAATCTTCATGCAAGCAACGGGCTGGGCTTTACTGATTCTGACTTAACACCAGCTAGACGCAATCATAACAAAGCTTTGCATATCTCAATGGAATGCAAAGACACCGTGTTATCTCATGTTCTGGTGGATACAGGTTCCTCTCTCAACGTGCTACCCAAGAGAGCCCTGTCAAGGTTAGAAGTAGAAGGTTTGATCTTGAAACCTTCCGATCTCATGGTGAGAGCCTTCGATGGTTCTAAGAGGTCGGTGTTTGGAGAGGTAGAATTGCCAATTCAGATTGGATCACAAACCTTCAACACCGTATTCTATGTGATGGATATCAGTCCCTCGTACAGTTGCCTTCTGGGTCGTCCTTGGATCCACAATGCTGGGGCAGTCTCCTCAACACTGCATCAGAAGATCAAGTTCCCAGTCAATGGAAGAATTGTCACCGTCTGTGGTGAGGAGGACATACTGGTAAGTAACCTGTCTACCTTCAAGTACGTAGAGGTAGAAGGTGAAATTCATGAGACTCTCTGTCAAGCCTTTGAGTCGGTTCAGATCAAGGACGCAGCTCCGGTGGAAGGGGCTAAAGCAGGAGCCCCTATCTCATCTTTCAAGCAGGCGCAACCCTTGGTGGATTCAGGTGTTGCTCCCGGTTGGGGACGTCTGTTGGAGTTACCAATAAAGGACGACAAGTTCGGGATTGGGTATCAACCAGCGCTGACTTCTACAACTTCAGCACTTCAGACTCGTTAGGGGCCGATTACTTTCTCCAGTGCTGGCGTCATCCAATATGGCCAGATCTCTGCGATCAACGATGAAAATGGGGATAGTGATTGCGACATCGACAACTGGGTGCGTCCGAGGATCCCGGGTGAAGTCATCAACAATTGGTCTTCCGAGGAAATTGTCCAAGTCACTCTTCTAGAGGAGTAATTTTTCTTTGTTTATTCATGCATGTCCAAGTCTTGCGTTCCGCCCAGAGCGTAATGACTCATTGTAGGGCTCATCTATGTGAATACCTGCATTGTTTATCATAAATGAAGGACGTCTTTTGCATTCAAATATTTTGTTCACTGTCTTTCTATTTTTGCAGTTTTCAAAATTTCAAAAGAATAAAAATATTTGGCAATGTTTTGTTTAGTTTTCACTCACTGTTCACACTCATAAGCACATACCATCACTCATGCAGATGCACATCACCGGATCCTATTGATAACGATTCTGCTATGGCTCGCTTCGACTTCGAAAACCCAATCTTCCAAGCTGAAGAAGAGGGTGATGAAGACTGTGAACTCCCTGAAGAACTTGCCAGGCTGTTAAAACAGGAGGAAAGGGTCATTCAACCGTATCAAGAGTCTACTGAAGTGATTAATCTTGGCACCGAGGACGTCAAGAAAGAAATCAAGATAGGGGCTGCTTTGGAAGATGATGTGAAGAAGGGGTTGATTGAACTGTTGCAAGAATATGTTGACATCTTCGCCTAGTCTTATCAGGATATGCCAGGGCTTGACACAGACATTGTGGTACACCGCCTGCCTCTCAAAGAAGGTTGTCCTCCGGTCAAGCAGAAGCTCCGAAGAATAAGACCAGAGATGGCTGTAAAGATAAAGGAAGAAGTGCAGAAACAGTTGGATGCAGGGTTCTTAGCGGTTACCAATTATCCGCCATGGGTCGCAAACATCGTTCCAGTACCTAAGAAGGATGGAAAGGTACGGATGTGTGTCGACTACCGGGATCTGAACAGAGCTAGCTCTAAAGATGATTTCCCATTACCTCACATCGACGTTTTGGTGGATAACACAGCTCAGTTCTCGGTATTCTCCTTCATGGATGGCTTTTCTGGCTATAACCAAATCAAGATGGCACCAGAAGACATGGAGAAGACAACTTTCATAACCCCATGGGGCACCTTCTGCTACAAGGTGATGCCGTTTGGTCTGAAAAACGCGGGGGCAACATATCAACGAGCTATGGTGACTCTGTTCCATGATATGATTCATCATGAAATCGAGGTTTATGTGGACGATATGATTGCCAAATCTCAGACAGAAGAAGAACATTTGGTGAATCTGCAGAAATTGTTTGAACGGTTAAGGAAATTCAAGCTGAGGCTTAATCCGAACAAGTGCACTTTCGGGGTGAGATCTGGAAAGTTGCTAGGTTTTATTGTTAGCGGAAAAGGGATTGAGGTGGATCCTGACAAAGTAAAAGCGATACAAGAAATGCCTGAGCCAAGAACAGAGAAGCAAGTCCGTGGTTTCTTAGGAAGGTTGAACTACATTGCAAGGTTCATCTCTCACCTAACAGCCACGTGTGAGCCAATTTTCAAATTGCTGAGGAAAGATCAGGCTATCAGGTGGAACGACGATTGTCAAAGGGCTTTTGACAAGATAAAAGAGTATTTGCAGAATCCTCCTATCCTTATGCCTCCAGTCTCAGGGAGACCACTGATTATGTACTTGACAGTGCTTGACAATTCCATGGGTTGTGTTCTCGGTCAACACGATGAGACAGGTAGGAAAGAGCATGCCATCTACTACCTGAGTAAAAAATTCACAGACTGCGAGTCGAGATTGGCGTTCGGATTCCATGTTTGCCTGTCTGTGTGTTTGTTTTGACGTCTCAGCGTCTGTGCGTGTGTTTGTTTCGGCGTGCGTGAGTGGAACTACGGCAACTCTGATTCTCATGTTCAGATGAGATACGTAGGCACAAGATGCGATGTCTTGCCGAGTTTGACTAACAACTAACAACTAATCCTTGTTTGCTTTCACCCTCGTTGCGATCCTTTCTCTCGCCCTCGTTGCGATCGACATTCCCTTTCTCTTGCCCTAGTTGCAATCGAGACCCTTATTCCCGTAGTTAGGCTGAACTACGTTTTGCTCTGATTCTCATTCCCGATGAGATACGTAGGCATAAGACGCAACGTCTTAGCGAGCACACTCCTCTTTAACCCATAGGTAGCCGAGCTACGAAGACTCTGATTCTCATTTCAGATGAGATACGTATGCAATGGATGCGACATCCGTGCGAGTCATTTTCTTTGACCCTCTTCTTTTAGTAAATAGTACATTAGATAAACACACACCCTTTAGACAAGAAACAAACAAGAGTGGATCCCGTAGAGTACTACGGATGCGTAGGGGTGCTAATACCTTCCCTTCGCATAATCGACTCCCGAACCCAAGATTTGGTTGCGAGACCTTGTCTTTTCCTTTCCTTTCTCCAGGTTTACTTCGAGCGTTTCCTTTCCCTCCTTTGGGATAAATAACGCACGGTGGCGACTCTTCTGTCATTTTCTTTCTCGCCGGTTGTTTTTTCGCACCTCTGTATTTTTCGGGTTGCGACAGCTGGCGACTCTGCTGGGGACCCGGTTTCCCTAAGCGAGTCCCTCCTAGCTTTTGTAGGTTTCTTGTTTGTTGGGTGTTTATTCTTTTGTACAGTTATTTATTTTCAGCATTTACCTGCTTTACCTTATTGCATTCATGTACATATGTTGGTTGTATCTGTGGGTTCTGTGGGTTGTTTGTTTGTTGGGTTGGGACTGTTCTATGAGAGATAAGCCCACTACCCAGGCTTGAGTGTACACATAGGTGTTAGAGTGGATAGTCATGAGGCTTGCGTGGTATGTTGCTACGTTAAGTCGTTCATGAGACCCACATTCCAGACGAGGTTTCTGTTGGATATATTTTGTCCTATGGGTGTTCCATAACGACAGATATTCCTTTAGAAATCGTCGACTCTGGTGACCATTTCCCGAGAACTCAGTCGAGGCCTCTCCTCCGAGACGCGTTTATGTTAGCTCTGGTGGGCGCATTCTCGCTGCTCAATCTGAGGACCCCGAGACTGGGAACTTGCTTTAGGATATCCTGTTGAGGGGAGTCAGCGGAGGTCTTTTATCCCGAAATAATGCCAAACCTTCAGTGGTAAACGTATTATTCTCGACTGAAGGGCTGAAGCTGACAAACTTCTGTTCTTAGAACCTACCAGTGAGGGGCGGGCTAAATTCAGGAAACCTTAACCTCCAACCAACCCGGTTTTCTGGAGCAGAGTTTTGATCTTATATTATATTCTTCAGTGGGTTTTCTCTTCAAACAGTGCAACCCGACAGATGTTCAAGCGGATACAGCAGTCCCGATTTCCATGTCACTGCATTGCATCACATCATTTTGCATTCAAATCATCCAACACATGTTTATCTATTCCCAGGGGCTGATATCTTCTTCTTGATTCTGGTCGGGGTTTTTCTTACACTTTTTATCTGACGAGAGACTGGAATCAAAGGGTTAGAATACCTTTTGGAATTGATAAACATGTCATTACATTTGCATATCCATAGCATGTCTTGCATAACAGGTACCGTCGCGGTGTTCTCATTTTGTGGGGTGTTCCATTAGCAGGATAGCTGATTCAGGAATTCACCGGTACGGTACCCGCAGAAACCAGCAGAAAGCTATGGAGGGTCTACAAGCAGAACTTGCTGAGATGAGGGTCCGCATGAACCAGTTCATGGATGTGGTTCAGGGAGTAGCTCAGGGACAGCAAGAGATTAGACAAATGATACAAAGGAATCCCGCAACTACTCAACCAGAGGTCGTGACTGATCCTCCAAATGCAGAGGTTAATGGACCGGGGCCTGTCCCGATCCCACATAACAACCACGATCAACAACCCATCCACGATGATCAAGATGATCAGTTCTTGCTGCCAGAAGACTTTGGTTTGGGCCATGGCATGGATCCCATGTTCAGGAGATTAGAGGAGAGGCTGAAGGCGGTGGAAGGACAAAACCCTCTGGGGGTAGATGTTTCTGACTTGGGATTGGTCCCAGGCGTGAGGGTCCCACCGCAGTTCAAAGTCCCAATCTTTGACAAGTACAATGGTAGCTCTTGTCCGAAGACCCATGTGCAAGCTTACTTCCGGAAGATGGTTGCATATTCTGATGACGAGAAGCTACTTATGTACTTCTTCCAGGACAGCCTAGCTGGGGCATCCCTGGAATGGTACATGAGGTTGGATAGAGCCCATATCCGTTGCTGGAGGGATTTGGCAGAGGCTTTTGTGAAGCAATACCAGTATAATGCAGACATGGCCCCGGACAGAACTCAACTCCAGAATCTGTCTCTTAAAAGCAATGAGTGCTTCAGGGAATACGCTCAACGCTGGAGGGAGACAGCTTCCCGTGTTCAACCTCCCATGTTGGAAAAGGAAATGGCCAACATGTTCATGAATACGTTGCCTGGACCTTACCTAGAGCGTCTGGTGGGGTGCAATGCCTCCAACTTTGCTGATGTGGTCTCTACCGGAGAGAGGGTATAAAATTATCTGAAGACCTACAAGAGCCACAATGGAGGTGGATCTTCATCAGGAGTAAAGAAGCCATTTATGGGAGGACAGAAGCAGAGGGAAGGGGGTGTGAATTCCGTGTCTTCATATCAAAACAGGAGGAATAATTTTCAAAACTATCATCAACAACCGTATGTTGCGGCTGTGACCATTCCAGCTGCAGCACCACTACAACAACAACAACCACAACGTCAGCAAACTCAGTATCAGCAACAACCACAACGTCAGCCAGCTCAGTATCAACAACAACAACAACCAGGTAACAGACCCACCTATCAACAGAGGCAGAGGATGATGGACCGGCGTTTCGACACTCTTCCAATGTCGTGCGCTCAAGTGTTTGCTAGTCTTCAACAACTACAACTTGTGCAGCTACGCACTCTGGCTCCTCCGGTTGGTAGACTTCCGGCGGGTTACGATGCCAATGCTAGGTGCAGTTTCCACTCTGGGGCACCTGGCCACAATATCGAGAACTGCAAAGCTTTTAAGCACGTAGTTCAGGACCTCATTGATTCAAAGGCTATCAGCCTTGCACCGGCTCCTAATGTCGTCAACAATCCCATGCCACAGCATGGTGGTGCAAACGTTAATATGCTGGAAGAAGAAGCCAAGTCCGTTAAGGATGTGTTGAAGTTGAAGACCTCGTTGCTGGAAATTAAGGAATGCTTGCTGAAGGCCGATGTTTTCCCCGGTTGTGGGAAAGGTTGTTTGGATTGCGCTACACAGGGTAAGGATTGCTTGAAGCTGCAGCAGGGTATCCAGGTCTTGCTTGACAATGGTACCCTCCAAGTTGAAGACTTGCCTGTCAAAGAGTTTGCTGAAGGGGTAGTTGAAGAGGTATTTGAAGACGCTGTTGAAGAATTCACAGATGTTGTTCCTGCTGATTGTGTATTTCCCATTGATGTATTTAATTTTTCAAATGTTGTTGCTGATATACCAAACAATGTGTCTGATTTTGATGTAACTGAACTTGATTCCGGTGTTCCGGAAGTTTTTGTTTCAATGAACGAGATTCCTGAGTACGACTATGATGTCGCTACTATCACCATCTTTTACCCGACTAATCAGATCAGTGTGCCAGAAGCACAACCAGTGCCACCAGTGCGACCGGCCACCATGACAATCACAACCCCTGGTCCTTTACCTTTCACAAGTGAAAGGGCCATTCCGTGGCATTATGGGGGGAGTGTACACACACACGATCATGGGGTGGAACGACCTTTGAAGGTAGAAGAGGGTCAGAAGTCGGAACTCGAAGCTGAAGGTCCCGCAGTGGACAATGTTGGTGGAATCGGGCGATTCACTAGGAGTGGTAGACTGTTCTCACCACCGGTTACCCAAGCTGATAATGCTGACGCCGCGGCTAAGGCCAAAGGCAAGCAAGTCGTGAATGAGGGTACGTCTGCACCCCAGGCTGGTTCTGAGCCCACTTTTGCGAAGGATGTGGACGAGCTTCTGAGAATCATAAAGAAAAGCGATTACAAGGTAGTCGATCAGTTGATTCAGACGCCGTCTAAGATATCCATTCTCTCACTCCTGTTGTGTTCAGAGGCGCACAGGGAGGCACTTCTGAAGGTCCTTAATGCTGCATATGTGCCTCAGGAGATCTCAGTAAACCAGCTAGAAGGGATCATTGCAAATCTTCATGCAAGCAACGGGCTGGGCTTTACTGATTCTGACTTAACACCAGCTAGACGCAATCATAACAAAGCTTTGCATATCTCAATGGAATGCAAAGACACCGTGTTATCTCATGTTCTGGTGGATACAGGTTCCTCTCTCAACGTGCTACCCAAGAGAGCCCTGTCAAGGTTAGAAGTAGAAGGTTTGATCTTGAAACCTTCCGATCTCATGGTGAGAGCCTTCGATGGTTCTAAGAGGTCGGTGTTTGGAGAGGTAGAATTGCCAATTCAGATTGGATCACAAACCTTCAACACCGTATTCTATGTGATGGATATCAGTCCCTCGTACAGTTGCCTTCTGGGTCGTCCTTGGATCCACAATGCTGGGGCAGTCTCCTCAACACTGCATCAGAAGATCAAGTTCCCAGTCAATGGAAGAATTGTCACCGTCTGTGGTGAGGAGGACATACTGGTAAGTAACCTGTCTACCTTCAAGTACGTAGAGGTAGAAGGTGAAATTCATGAGACTCTCTGTCAGGCCTTTGAGTCGGTTCAGATCAAGGACGCAGCTCCGGTGGAAGGGGCTAAAGCAGGATCCCCTATCTCATCTTTCAAGCAGGCGCAACCCTTGGTGGATTCAGGTGTTGCTCCCGGTTGGGGACGTCTGTTGGAGTTACCAATAAAGGACGACAAGTTCGGGATTGGGTATCAACCAGCGCTGACTTCTACAACTTCAGCACTTCAGACTCGTCAGGGGCCGATTACTTTCTCCAGTGCTGGCGTCATCCAATATGGCCAGATCTCTGCGATCAACGATGAAAATGGGGATAGTGATTGCGACATCGACAACTGGGTGCGTCCGAGGATCCCGGGTGAAGTCATCAACAATTGGTCTTCCGAGGAAATTGTCCAAGTCACTCTTCTAGAGGAGTAATTTTTCTTTGTTTATTCATGCATGTCCAAGTCTTGCGTTCCGCCCAGAGCGTAATGACTCATTGTAGGGCTCATCTATGTGAATACCTGCATTGTTTATCATAAATGAAGGACGTCTTTTGCATTCAAATATTTTGTTCACTGTCTTTCTATTTTTGCAGTTTTCAAAATTTCAAAAGAATAAAAATATTTGGCAATGTTTTGTTTAGTTTTCACTCACTGTTCACACTCATAAGCACATACCATCACTCATGCAGATGCACATCACCGGATCCTATTGATAACGATTCTGCTATGGCTCGCTTCGACTTCGAAAACCCAATCTTCCAAGCTGAAGAAGAGGGTGATGAAGACTGTGAACTCCCTGAAGAACTTGCCAGGCTGTTAAAACAGGAGGAAAGGGTCATTCAACCGTATCAAGAGTCTACTGAAGTGATTAATCTTGGCACCGAGGACGTCAAGAAAGAAATCAAGATAGGGGCTGCTTTGGAAGATGATGTGAAGAAGGGGTTGATTGAACTGTTGCAAGAATATGTTGACATCTTCGCCTGGTCTTATCAGGATATGCCAGGGCTTGACACAGACATTGTGGTACACCGCCTGCCTCTCAAAGAAGGTTGTCCTCCGGTCAAGCAGAAGCTCCGAAGAACAAGACCAGAGATGGCTGTAAAGATAAAGGAAGAAGTGCAGAAACAGTTGGATGCAGGGTTCTTAGCGGTTACCAATTATCCGCCATGGGTCGCAAACATCGTTCCAGTACCTAAGAAGGATGGAAAGGTACGGATGTGTGTCGACTACCGGGATCTGAACAGAGCTAGCCCTAAAGATGATTTCCCATTACCTCACATCGACGTTTTGGTGGATAACACAGCTCAGTTCTCGGTATTCTCCTTCATGGATGGCTTTTCTGGCTATAACCAAATCAAGATGGCACCAGAAGACATTGAGAAGACAACTTTCATAACCCCATGGGGCACCTTCTGCTACAAGGTGATGCCGTTTGGTCTGAAAAACGCGGGGGCAACATATCAACGAGCTATGGTGACTCTGTTCCATGATATGATTCATCATGAAATCGAGGTTTATGTGGACGATATGATTGCCAAATCTCAGACAGAAGAAGAACATTTGGTGAATCTGCAGAAATTGTTTGAACGGTTAAGGAAATTCAAGCTGAGGCTTAATCCGAACAAGTGCACTTTCGGGGTGAGATCTGGAAAATTGCTAGGTTTTATTGTTAGCGGAAAAGGGATTGAGGTGGATCCTGACAAAGTAAAAGCGATACAAGAAATGCCTGAGCCAAGAACAGAGAAGCAAGTCCGTGGTTTCTTAGGAAGGTTGAACTACATTGCAAGGTTCATCTCTCACCTAACAGCCACGTGTGAGCCAATTTTCAAATTGCTGAGGAAAGATCAGGCTATCAGGTGGAACGACGATTGTCAAAGGGCTTTTGACAAGATAAAAGAGTATTTGCAGAATCCTCCTATCCTTATGCCTCCAGTCTCAGGGAGACCACTGATTATGTACTTGACAGTGCTTGACAATTCCATGGGTTGTGTTCTCGGTCAACACGATGAGACAGGTAGGAAAGAGCATGCCATCTACTACCTGAGTAAAAAATTCACAGACTGCGAGTCGAGATACTCAATGCTTGAGAAGACATGTTGTGCACTTGCATGGGCTGCTAAGCGATTGAGACAGTACATGCTGACTCACACAACCTTACTGATCTCCAAGATGGATCCAGTCAAATACATATTTGAGAAGCCAGCTCTCACTGGAAGGGTTGCTCGTTGGCAAATGGTATTGACAGAGTATGATATCCAGTATACATCCCAGAAAGCCATCAAGGGGAGTATTCTGTCAGACTATCTTGCTCAACAACCGATTGAAGACTACGAGCCGATGAAGTTTTAATTTCCAGATGAAGACATCATGTTCCTCAAGATGAAAGACTGTGAAGAGCCAGTTGTTGGGGAGGGACCTGATCCAGATGAAAAGTGGATTTTAACGTTTGATGGGGCTGTCAACGCCAAAGGAAGTGGAATTGGCGCTGTCATTACTACTCCGAAAGGTGCCCACATACCTTTCACCGCTCGTCTGACTTTCGAGTGCACCAATAATGAAGCTGAGTACGAGGCTTGTATCTTGGGTATTGAGCAAGCCATTGATTTGAGAATCAAGACTCTGGACATCTTCGGAGATTCAGCTCTAGTGATCAATCAAGTGAATGGTGATTGGAACACTCTCCAGCCTACTCTGGTCCCCTACAGATATTACACGAGAAGACTGTTGACTTTCTTTACAACAGTAAAGCTGTATCATATACCTCGTGATGAGAACCAGATGGCAGACGCACTTGCTACTCTATCCTCCATGATCAAGGTAATTCGTTGGAACCATGCTCCCAGGATCGATGTGATGCGCCTCGACAGGGCCGCATATGTGTCTGCTGCTGAACTGGTAGTTGATGACAAGCCCTGGTATCACGACATCAAATGCTTTCTGAAGAATCAAGAGTACCCTGCAGGGGCATCCAACAATGACAGAAAAACTCTGAGAAGATTGGCAGGCAGTTTCTTCTTGAACAAAGACGATGTATTGTATAAGAGAAATTTTGATATGGTCTTGCTCAGATGCGTGGACAGACACGAAGCAGATATGTTAATGCAAGAAGTTCATGAAGGTTCCTTCGGTACTCATGCCGGCGGACATGCAATGGCTAAGAAATTGTTGAGGGCGGGTTATTATTGGATGACCATGGAATCAGATTGTTTCAAGTATGCTCGGAAGTGTCATAAATGCCAGATTTATGCTGATAAGGTGCATGTACCGCCGAATCCTCTGAATGTGATGTCTTCGCCGTGGCCGTTTGCTATGTGGGGCATTGACATGATTGGAAGGATCGAGCCGACTGCTTCCAATGGGCATCGCTTCATCCTTGTTGCCATCGACTATTTCACCAAGTGGGTCGAAGCAGCGTCGTTCGCGAATGTCACCAGACATGTGGTTGCCCGATTCATCAAGAAAGAAATCATTTGTCGTTATGGGGTTCCCGAAAGAATCATTACTGATAATGGTTCCAATCTCAATAACAAAATGATGAAGGAGTTGTGTCAGAACTTCAACATTCAGCATCACAATTCTTCCCCCTATCGTCCTAAGATGAACGGTGCTGTTGAGGCAGCGAATAAAAACATAAAGAAGATTGTGCAGAAGATGGTCGTTACGTACAGAGATTGGCACGAGATGCTACCCTTCGCCTTGCATGGGTACCGCACTTCAGTACGTACATCGACCGGGGCAACCCCTTACTCCCTCGTGTATGGTATGGAAGCAGTCCTACCTGTTGAAGTGGAGATTCCTTCCCTAAGAGTCCTGTTGGATGTCAAGTTGGACGAAGCTGAATGGATTCGAACAAGATTCAACGAGTTGAGTCTTATTGAAGAGAAGCGAATGGCAACCATTTGTCATGGGCAGTTGTATCAGAGTCGGATGAAGAGAGCCTTTGATCGGAAAGTGCGTCCTCGATGTTTCCAAGTCGGAGATTTGGTGTTGAAAAGGATCCTTCCTCCTCAGACAGATCACAGGGGCAAGTGGACTCCTAACTATGAGGGACCGTATATCGTCACCAAGGTTTTCGATGGTGGGACCTTAATGCTTGCAACGATGGATGGTGAAGACTTCACTTCCCCGGTAAACTCAGACGCAGTTAAAAAATACTTCGCATAAGATAGACCCGCTGGATGGTAAAAAGAACAGTCCAGGCAAAAATGGGCATCCCGACGAACCAAGAAAATGAAAAGGTTCGGGCAAAAATTAGGGATTTAAAAATGAAAAGATCGTACACCCGGTAAGTTGAAAACCTGAAAAGGCAACTTAGGCAAAAATGGGTATCCCGTTGGATTGAAAACCCGAAAAGGGCGATCCAAGCAAAAGTTAGGGATTAGGCGAATGACTGCGTTCTGAGTTAGTTCTGAATCTCATCTCACGTCGATGACTGGAAATTTTCAAAGGGTAGGAAATAGTCCAATCACTTTTTCGGAAAGCTGATCATTTGGAAGATCTTGAAGACGAGCGAGTCATAGCAGAATTGGAACCCAATAGAAATCCATTTCACATTGCCATTAGATTAATTTTTTGTTTTTTATCTTTTGTGCGATTACCTCTTTCCAGGGATTGCTTCCTGATGTAAATGCCTATTCAGAGGCCATTCAATCAATAAAATCATGTTACTCAGTATATCTCTGCTTTCATTTTCATCTTACTGTTTTGTTTGCAAAAATGACGTCCGAATTTTTGATAAACATTGCATCATGAAACATAAAAGCTTTACAGGTACATGCTCAATGAACATTTAAAATTGCTGTAAATTTTAAGTACTTTGAATCATCTATTCAGAACAGGTACACTCGGGGCATTTCCTTAAGATTCCCAGCAGGTTCTCACTACGGTGCCTCCCAAGCATGTGTTTCAGACTATACACTCCCTAGTAGAGTTAACAGTGCCAGACTGTATATCCCTAGTAGAGTTGACAGTGCCAGACTACACTCCCCAACGGAGTTGACAGTACCAGACTGTATCTTCCCAGCAGAAGCAATTGCTCCTCGGGATTCGATGCCAGATCGAAGATTCCAATCCCAGGTCGATGATCTCTTTCCTGGAAGCATAACCTCGGTACCGTATCAGTGTGTGCTCCCCCCTGCTAAGCTATCTCTCGTAGATTATGGTTGCCAGAACCACTATCGCTTCCCCCAACAACAGGTTGGTAGCGCCGTTCTCTCCCCAGTCAGAGCCTCGGTATCTCGCCATGGCCAGAACATCGCGCGGTCGGTCATTTCCCCCACATAGTTCGTTATGCTGTGCATCTCCAACAGTAGTGCCAGGGTCCAGAAGTTTATAATCATTTCCCCAACGGGATTCCTTGCTTCAGCTTGGCATTTTCCCCAGCATTTTGCATCCCTGCATGTAGAATCATATTGCATTGCATCCTCCCAAATCGCGTAGCATTTCCATTTTCATGGAGCATTACGCCATCGCAAAATTCAAACATACGTATGTAAGCATAAAACATTCTCGGTATCCCAAGTGATAAGCCAGAAGTTTGTTTCCGGTGCTCAGACTGAAGGTTGTTCATGACTTATTATCCCCAGCATGGGTCGTTGGCCCACGTGCCGCCTCAATTATTATTGTTCCCTTTTTCTGCCGATGCTGACAGGCATGAAGTTCCCGGTATCCAGACCGAAGTGGCATTCAGGCCAGTCTTTCCCGATGTTCAGATCGAAGAAGTTTCCGACAATCAGGTTGAAGTACTTGTGGCATTCAGGCCAGTTTTTTCTGATGTTCAGATCGAAGAAGTTTCCGACGATCAGGTCGAAGTACTTATGGCATTCAAGCCAGTTTTTTCCGATTTTCAGATCGAAGAAGTTTCCGACAATCAGGTTGAAGTACTTGTGGCATTCAGGCCAGTTTTTTCCGATGTTCAGATCGAAGAAGTTTCCGACGATCAGGTCGAAGTACTTGTGGCATTCAGGCCAGTTTTTTCCGATGTTCAGATCGAAGAAGTTTCCGACAATCAGGTCGAAGTACTTGTGGCATTCAGGCCAGTTTTTTCCGATGTTCAGATCGAAGAAGTTTCCGACGATCAGGTCGAAGTACTTGGGGCATTCATGCCAGTTTCCGATTTTCAGATCGAAGAGGTTTCCGACGATCAAGTCGAAGTACTTGTGACATTCAGGCCAGTTTTCTGATTTTCAGATCGAAGTGGTATTCAGACCAGATTTCCGGTGATCAGACCAACATTGATAGTCTCATATTCCGATGCTTAGTGTTCAGACTAATGTGCGGCGTTCAGGCCATGGGTATTCCTGTGTTACCATTTATTTTGGTATCCAGGTCAACTTTCTGTTTCGGTACTCAGGCCGATTTTCACCGTACCAGACGGATTCGTCTTTTGAGATTGCTTCTTTGCCGATTCTGACAGGCATTGTTAATTATTTTCTCAGCGGAGTGCAAATTGTTCGTCTGTTCTTGGTATTCAATCACTCTTCACCCTAATCGTTAGAAAGCCGAGGCTATTCATATCGACAGGTTCACAGTAGATTGAATAGGGGCAGCTGTAACATCTCAAAATTTGCCCTCCTTTTCTTAAAAAAAAAAACAAAAAAAAAACAAAAAAAAAAAAACTTGGAGGCGAATTCTGCAAAACAGAGGGAGCCGAAAAACCCTAGAGAAAAAAAGAAGACTGCTCACACAAAGAAAACCCTACCGTTGAACCACCCCTTCCATTTTCGTTTTGAACCAGCTATCGTGAAACTCCGCCACCGTTATCACCATCTTCCAGTTGAATCCCCACGCCATACTCCTTGTGCCGGATTAACGCTTGAAGGTCGAAGCTACACGACTCAGTGAACAAGCCAACTCACGACAACGCGGTTTTTTTAAGCAACTCACCAACGTTTGAGACTCCTTCCGTCGACTTAGTAGGTAACGAGTGGCTTCCTATTTTCTGTTTGTTTCATGTCTGTTGTTATTGCTTCCAGTTTGTTAACTTGTTTTTTTCTTTTAACCAATACAACACATGTTTTAAATTTATGTATTAATGAACACAAGTTAATATCAACAAACAAAGTTGGTTGGGTTGGTAAGGGTGTCGTTTGGCAAGCCTTAGGGTACGGGTTCGATACCCTTGTACCACATTTCTTACTTTTCTTTTTTTATTTTTATTTTTCTTTATTTTTATTTTTATTTTTTACTCCTTTTTATTTTATTTTATTATTCTCATTTTCAAAACACTTGTTGATTTTAATGTTTTTCCTTGATTTATCATTTAAACATCGATTTTTTAATTTATGGATTTGACATTTTTCTTGTTATTTATCCATGATTATTTTTATCGATATAGTGATAGTATTTCGCCGCGTTTTGACTAATCACATATGACATTTCCATTTGTTGTCAATATGTGAAAACCGGCTTTGAGCATATCATTTAAGTTTTGTGTGTCCCTCAATTTCCATCCGTGCAAATCCCGATTTTACTTTTTTTTTCGATTTAATTTTTAAGTGTGTTGTAAATATAACTTGTTGTGTTATTTTCTTCACATGGCTTACTCTTGGGCCTTCTTACAATGAGACAGTTCTCTTGCACTTACACTCATACATTGCATTATTTGTTGTTTGAGCCCGATTTAATTATTTCAGTATTTCAAATCCCCATTTGACAAAATGTACCCCACTCCCCCGATGTGTAATAATTTTACTGCTTTTCATTTCTTTATTTGCTTGACTTAGCTACTAACCAAAGAGTAAAATCCACCATTTCTGAAAAAAATACAAAAATATGACTCGATCCAACGTCGAGTATTTTCTCAATAAACAAATCAATTCATTCCTATTCTATTCCTTTTCTTTCAAACTTTCATCAAATGCTTGATTCAACGTCAAGCCATTTTCTCTAATAAAAACTCAAAAAATATTAATTCATAGTCAAGACTTTTTCAATAAAGATGGAAGTGGAACGTGGTGTATACCACGCACTCCTGAGACTAGGATTCGAGATGTATATCTCACCAATCCTAGCTCTCGCCATCATCCGATTTACCCACTTTGCTCTATCAAACACCCATTCAAATCTTTCTCAAACGTCCATCAATACTTGATCTAGGTCAAGTCATTTTCACAACAAAAACTCAAAATACCTAATTCTTATTTAACACTTTTTTCGATAAAGGTGGAAATGGAACATGGTGTATACCATGCACTCCTGAGGTTAAGATTCGAGACGTATGCCTCGCCAATCTTAACTCTCGCCATCGCCTAAAATTGTCAATGCGGTTTCTCCAAACCCTTTCTCAATCAAATTCAAAACACTTAATTCTCTATTAAACACTTTTGCAAATAAAGATGGAAATGGAACATGGTGTATACCATGCACTCCTGAGGCTAGGATTCGAGATGTATATCTCGCCAATCCTGGTTCTGGCCATCACTCAAAGCACATCCAACCAATCAAACTCTTTTTTTCTCGCCGCCGTGCGACCAATCAAAAACCTTTTAAAATGAAAGATGTATTGTCATAAGAGATACAAAACAATGTTTCAGATACGTTTGTTGAGTAGAGATAGATGACGCTTTTCCGAGTGTAGATTTGTAAATCCTAACACCTAAGTACATATTGCATGACAACTCTAGGGCAGAGCTTCCCCACTTCTAGACCTTTCTGAGCGTCTCCGATCTCGTGGCACGTGGTCCGTCCTATTGCAAAGAGGTAACTGCCTAAGACTCGATTCAGCGAGCTGCGACACCTACTGCTAGGACGTGAACACATCGCCCACTCTCCTTTGACACAACTGGTGTCCTCCTTTGTAAGTCCATGTTCAGATGGCAATCCCTATGTAGGGGAACTACGTCGCCCTGATTCTCATACCAGATGAGGTACGTCGGCAGGAGATCGTGCGAGATCTCTCCGGGCACCCTTTTCCTTTTTTGTGTGTGTTTGCTTGACAGTTGCTAGGCTCGAGTTCCCGACTCCTTAGTAACTTGTTGCTTGTTTCTTCTTGTGTGTGTTAGGATATGGATGTAAGCCCAGCGATTGGCATTCCGTATCCTATTGTTGTGTGCTTGGAGTCCGGTATAAGTCCATCAAGTGGCATCTGGTTTCCAGTGTGGTTTTGTTTGGTTCAGAATCTGATGCAAGTTTAGCGATTGGCGTTCGGATTCCATGTTTGCCTGTCTGTGTGTTTGTTTTGACGTCTCAGCGTCTGTGCGTGTGTTTGTTTCGGCGTGCGTGAGTCGAACTACGGCAACTCTGATTCTCATGTTCAGATGAGATACGTAGGCACAAGATGCGATGTCTTGCCGAGTTTGACTAACAACTAACAACTAATCCTTGTTTGCTTTCACCCTCGTTGTGATCCTTTCTCTCGCCCTCGTTGCGATCGAGACATTCCCTTTCTCTTGCCCTAGTTGCAATCGAGACCCTTATTCCCGTAGTTAGGCTGAACTACGTTTTGCTCTGATTCTCATTCCCGATGAGATACGTAGGCATAAGACGCAACGTCTTAGCGAGCACACTCCTCTTTAACCCATAGGTAGCCGAGCTACGAAGACTCTGATTCTCATTTCAGATGAGATACGTATGCAATGGATGCGACATCCGTGCGAGTCATTTTCTTTGACCCTCTTCTTTTAGTAAATAGTACATTAGATAAACACACACCCTTTAGACAAGAAACAAACAAGAGTGGATCCCGTAGAGTACTACGGATGCGTAGGGGTGCTAATACCTTCCCTTCGCATAATCGACTCCCGAACCCAAGATTTGGTTGCGAGACCTTGTCTTTTCCTTTCCTTTCTCCAGGTTTACTTCGAGCGTTTCCTTTCCCTCCTTTGGGATAAATAACGCACGGTGGCGACTCTTCTGTCATTTTCTTTCTCGCCGGTTGTTTTTTCGCACCTCTGTATTTTTCGGGTTGCGACAGCTGGCGACTCTGCTGGGGACCCGGTTTCCCTAAGCGAGTCCCTCCTAGCTTTTGTAGGTTTCTTGTTTGTTGGGTGTTTATTCTTTTGTACAGTTATTTATTTTTAGCATTTACCTGCTTTACCTTATTGCATTCATGTACATATGTTGGTTGTATCTGTGGGTTCTGTGGGTTGTTTGTTTGTTGGGTTGGGACTGTTCTATGAGAGATAAGCCCACTACCCAGGCTTGAGTGTACACATAGGTGTTAGAGTGGATAGTCATGAGGCTTGCGTGGTATGTTGCTACGTTAAGTCGTTCATGAGACCCACATTCCAGACGAGGTTTCTGTTGGATATATTTTGTCCTATGGGTGTTCCATAACGACAGATATTCCTTTAGAAATCGTCGACTCTGGTGACCATTTCCCGAGAACTCAGTCGAGGCCTCTCCTCCGAGACGCGTTTATGTTAGCTCTGGTGGGCGCATTCTCGCTGCTCAATCTGAGGACCCCGAGACTGGGAACTTGCTTTAGGATATCCTGTTGAGGGGAGTCAGCGGAGGTCTTTTATCCCGAAATAATGCCAAACCTTCAGTGGTAAACGTATTATTCTCGACTGAAGGGCTGAAGCTGACAAACTTCTGTTCTTAGAACCTACCAGTGAGGGGCGGGCTAAATTCAGGAAACCTTAACCTCCAACCAACCCGGTTTTCTAGAGCAGAGTTTTGATCTTATATTATATTCTTCAGTGGGTTTTCTCTTCAAACAGTGCAACCCGACAGATGTTCAAGCGGATACAGCAGTCCCGATTTCCATGTCACTGCATTGCATCACATCATTTTGCATTCAAATCATCCAACACATGTTTATCTATTCCCAGGGGCTGATATCTTCTTCTTGATTCTGGTCGGGGTTTTTCTTACACTTTTTATCTGACGAGAGACTGGAATCAAAGGGTTAGAATAGTACATTAGATAAACACACACCCTTTAGACAAGAAACAAACAAGAGTGGATCCCGTAGAGTACTACGGATGCGTAGGGGTGCTAATACCTTCCCTTCGCATAATCGACTCCCGAACCCAAGATTTGGTTGCGAGACCTTGTCTTTTCCTTTCCTTTCTCCAGGTTTACTTCGAGCGTTTCCTTTCCCTCCTTTGGGATAAATAACGCACGGTGGCGACTCTTCTGTCATTTTCTTTCTCGCCGGTTGTTTTTTCGCACCTCTGTATTTTTCGGGTTGCGACAGTGGTTAAGGGACTCTTGAGTGTTTTGGTTCAGTTTTATGACCCTCTCTACCGTTGCTTCACTTTTCCCGATTATCAACTTGTGCCTATGTTAGAGGAATATACCCATCTCTTGGGCATACCCGTTTCTGACAAGGTACCTTTTAGTGTATTGGAGGAGATTCCCATATCTCATATTATAGATGAAGCTCTTCATTTGGAGAAGTCTGAGATTGAGACTCATTGGGTGAAGAAAGGATGAATGTTTCGGTTGAATTCTGAGTTCCTCATTGGTAAAGTCGTTGTCTTCGCTCAAGCCGATAACATGGATTCTTTTGAAGCCATCTTAGTGTTGCTCATCTATGGTTTTGCTTTGTTCATTAACATTGACGGTTTTGTTGATGTTAATGCCATTAGAATCTTCTTGATTGGGAATCATGTTCCGACTCTGTTAGGTGACATGCATTTTTCTTTGCATTTAATGAATTCTAAAGGTGGTGGGACTATTGTGTGTTGTGTTCCTCTTCTATACATGTGGTTTATTTCACACTTGCCTCAGACGTCTGCTTTTTTGGAGAACAAACAATGTCTATGGTAGTCTCAAAGACTTATGTCTCTCTCTAATGATGATATTGTTTGGTATGATTCTACATTGGGTAGCTTGGACATTATTGACAGTTGTGGTGAATTCTCTAATGTGCCTATCTATAAGACCCCAATTTTGTCCCTAAGATCCCTCATGGCATCATACCATATCATTGCATAGCCTCAAGGATCATTGGACACCTTGCTTCCTTCCCTGTGGGTGGGTCATCTTTTTTAGAGCGATTCTTGATCACCAAGCATTCATTGCATTTGTATGTCATTGTTTTTCTTTTTATCACTAACCAAAAAGTACAAAAATATGTCATCTAACCTTTGTCTTGCAGATGAAGCAATAACAGGTCAATGCAATTAAAGCATTCATTGAGCAATAGATGGTGGTCATTCTTGAGATTTGGACCCCACAATCATTCATCAAGAGTTAATATGAGCTATGATGTTATTTTGAAGCAAAATCCCAAGTGGTAGAGGCTTGAATTTCATCAGAACATTTCCCAGTCAACTGGAGACCTAGAAAGTCAACTGCAAAGTCAACTGTGGATTTGGAGGTGGGAAGTGATTAGAAATACTTCATTCATGTTCAAACAAGTCTCATTTGACATTTCAAACATTCACATTGAAGAATTTGAAGTCAGGTCAAGAATTTCCAAAAATAGCAAGTGACCTATAATTTGAACTTTCCAAAAATGGAAAGGTTTTGGACCAACTTCAACTTCAAATTACATCATCAAGAAAGCTTCAAATGAAATTTTGTTGAACATGAAAGTTGTAGATCTTTCTCTCCCATTTCCAAAAAGTCCAAGATCATGGATTCCTCATGTGTGGTTGAAGAGATATGATCAAATCATGGAAAAGTGTGCATGGAACTTCAAATGGGCATAACTTCTCAACCAAAGCTCCAAAATGAGTGGCTCTTTTTACATTTTGTTCATCTTGACCTCTACTTTCCAAAACATCCATTACATGACATGAATTTCACTTGCATGATCATGTGCACATTCATGAAGTTTTGAGAAGGAAATTCCATAAAATCATTTTGGTGAATTATGAGCTTACAAAACCATTTCCAAAACTATCATGGGCCTTGTTTGAGTGGATTTGAATCAGATTCGTGCACTGTTCACACATGCATTTCATGCATAGAGGTGAAAAACCAATTTGCACTTACACTCCATAACTTGCTAATTTCATTTGCATTTGATCTAAACCTGATTAGAGCATGATTAGCATTGCATATATAAACTAAAACCTAACTGTTTTCAGGAGAAGCAACAACTTTCAGATCTGAATCTCAAATTCTCAAAAAAAATTCTCTCAAACTTTCTTCAAAATTCTTCACATCAAAGCATATTCCATTGCTTGATTCATGATCCTGAAGTGTTCTTGAGAAGAACTGGACGTGGAACCAAGAGAAACAGTGCCATATTGAAGCATACTCGAAGATGGAAGCATTGATGGTGATTTCAAATTCTGTTGAGATCGTGTGCAATTGAGCTTCATTCTCTCTTTCAATCACCTGTACAAGCATCATAGAGGAATATTGAAGCTATCACAAGCCTTGAATCAAGCCAAATCCAGTTCTGCTCTTCAAGAGGTTACAAATCGAATCTCTTACTTTTGAATTTCCTTGCCATGATGTTGTAGATCTCTTTGTGCTGGTTATGCTGAGCTTTGAATCGTGCAAATTGATGCTGTTTTGAGCTAGATATGAGTGATTGAAAGTTTTGATGTTGAATCTCATTTTCTTCGATCCGTGCGTGTTCGGATGTTTTTGCATGAAATAATTGTGGATCTTTGATGTATGTTGAATGTACTACATGATGTTGTGCTTGATTTTAATTTCTGGACATGTTTTGAGAAATCTGGAAAATCCAGATGAAGATCATGATGATCTTCATCTTCAACCTTTGAACCTTCATCGTTTCCAGATTAGCTGCAAATCTACTTCAATTTTGCTATGATTTTCAAATTTAGCTACGAAATCCTTTGGCGCGCTAGGGTTTGAGTTGAAATAATGTCGTTTCAAGGCGCGCACATATTTGAATGTTGACTGAATTCGATTCCTGGCTGTGGCAATATTTCAAATGCTTCATTCATTTTCTCATTTTCCCTTCACATATTCCATGCTATGCTTCACATGTTTTTTTTTAATTTTTTCTCAACTTGTAAAATGCATATTAAATTGAAAATTAATCCAAAAAATACCAGTTTTTTTGCATTGTGATCCTTGTTCTCTCTAGTTTTTTATCATCATGATTTTACAAATTCTGCTTGGCTGGAATTTATTTTATGCTAGGTTGACTGAGCATGTATCCATTCTTGACCTTGCCTTGCTTATTCCTTCATGAAACGCTTGTTTCTTATCCAATGAATGTGAAATTTTGCATGCTATAACTAGACACATTGCTTGACATTTTGGTTTTGATTTGGTGTGACAATTTGTGTCACAGCTTTTGATGTTCAACTTGTATGATGTGTTTGCCATGCCAAATGATGTCCTATGCTTCTGATTTTTTGTGTGATACATGTTATGAATGTTGTGATTGATCATGAATTTTGTTGGAATTATTTGAATCATTTCTGATTTAATTGAGATTTTTCATTCTGATTGATCACATATGAGCTTTAAAATTGCCTTGAACTTCAATTGATCATGAAATGCTTTTGGTAATTGATTTTGATATGAGACCTTTTGGAATGTGTCAAGATGTGATTGATGTTGATTCATGTTAAATTTCAGCTCCTGTTTTAAATTTTTTTCTCCATCTTTGACCCTAGGCTTTGACCTAGTGGTTTGTTGCTTATGTTTGAGCTTTGATTTCAGGTTTAAGCATTCAAATGTCATGGTTGATGATGCTCCATCATTTGAGCATTGATGTTTGCTTGTGATTACTAACACATTATGTGTTTTGTAGGTTGATGCTAACTCATTTGAGTTTTGCTTTTGGTTTACACATTTTTGTACATTGGGATTGTCTGTTGCTTATTAACTGTTGTCTGTTTGTCTGAGTATTGTACTGATCTGTTTAGTGTTTCCACAGGTACCTAAGTTGCTTTAAGTTCATTGTGAACTTTGCTTTTGCTTGGTTTCTTAACCACTTAGGTATAATCTCTAATCTTCATGTAGTCTGGAAGACCTACTGTTATTGGTAGGCACCTGTCTGAAGTCCTCCTTAAGAGGCAATGCTTGTGTTTGTTTAATCTTTGTGCCAAGCAGGAAAAGTCCTCTTATGAGGCAATTGGCAGATAAAAGAGATGTGTAATCCATCTCCTGCTACTCAGTGTGTCATTCACCTTGCTCACACCATGTGTTGATGCATGGTGAATAATAACCCAAGATCTTATAGAGTCTATTGGTGGAGAAGAGTTCCAACTTTCTGAACTCCCACCCTTTCCATTGATCAAAGCTCTCCCTGACCAGGGATAAGAGCTATGAGGCACACCCCTCATCTCCTTTTCATCTGCTTCACCCTAACTCTCAATGTTAGGGTTAAGAGCTCAAAATACCCCATTCCAGTTGGCTCTAAAGCCTAACCTTGCTTGAGCCTAATTGATTGTATATAGTGTGTGCTAACTGACTTGTTTGTTTGCTTACTTGATTCATCTGTGCATATTTGCTTGAGTGTGCCTTTGTGCATTTATCATCATCATTTGTGTATCATTTCATAAACTTTGCTTTGTAGCATTCTGTTTTGTCCATGGAGGAGGCAAGCATAAGTCAATTAATTGGAAGTTGTTTCCCATGATATGGTAGGAGACTAGTATAAGTCCATTGATTGGCATCTGGTATCCATGTTTGCTCTTTGCTTTAGGAGATTGGTATAAGTCCATTGATTGGCATCCGGTATCCATTTTGTTTTGTGAGACTAGTATAAGTCCATTGATTGGCATCTGGTATCATTGTTTCATTTTGTTTTAGGAGATTGGTATAAGTCCATTGATTGGCATCCGGTATCCATGTTTCTCTTTGTGTTAGGAGATTGGTATAAGTCCATTGATTGGCATCCGGTATCCATTTTGTTTTGTGAGACTAGTATAAGTCCATTTATTGGCATCTGGTATCATTGTTTCTTTGTTTTGTGAGACTAGTATAAGTCCATTGATTGGCATCTGGTATCATTGTTTCTTTGTTTTAGGAGATTGGTATAAGTCCATTGATTGGCATCCGGTATCCATTTTGTTTTAGGAGATTGGAATAAGTCCATTGATTGGCATCCGGTATCCATTTTGCTTTGTTCATTTGCTTATTTGCTTGTTGCCTCATTCCAAAGGAATCACTTGAATCATCTACATATGATTTCAAGAGGTGAACATCTAAGAAGTTTTACTTCCGCATCCTCCCACCTTTTTGTTTCTTTAAACCTCCATGTGCATGTTAATCCAAAAACTTGAAAACTATTGTGCAAACATCTTCACTTCTTTTCAAATTAGAAACCTAGGCCTTAGGCCTTTGATTTTCCAAATTTCATTTTCATAATACTTCTTTGAATTGAATTCTAATCATACTTTGACCATCTTTTGTGAATAAATTCTAATTGATTAATTCCACCCATTCAATTGTTTTGTGGCTTTGTCCATTCTTGATAAGTTTTCATACATTAGCCATAGGTTTGATTTATCCTAGTTGGTTGATGTTAATCTCACCTTTTGTCCTTAGTGATTGAATTGTAAGACTTCCTTGCTTATTATAGGGTTAACCCCTCACTAGCAAGTTGAAGCTTTTCTCACATGGTGGACTTGTTGTTTGTATAAGGTTGAGTTTTCTCCCGTGGATAACGAAAGACCTTAGGGCTTTTGTTTTAAAATCAATCCACTCATGTTTTTGGAAATCTTTTAGCCGAACTACGGCGTTTTGATCCTTACCTTCCATGGAAAGGTACGTAGGCAACGGGTTCATCCGTTCAAACACAAAAATAATAACTTGTATATTCTTTTCTCATCCCTTCAATCCATGTTTGCACAATAAATATTTCATAAACAAATAACATTTCATACAACAAGTTGTGAAAAGGGCTCCCTAGGAGTACCTAGGACGTTTTGGGTGCCTAACACCTTCCCATTGCGTAATTAACCCCTTACCCAGATCTCTGATCTTTTCATTAGTTTTCTATGTGTAAAACTTCTTAGGCTTTTGTTCGCTTTTTAGCCATTCCTTTGGATAAATAAAAGTGCGGTGGCGACTCTATCTTTGTATGCTTTGCTTTTGATTTAATCAATAAATCATAAAGTGACGAATACACCGCTACAGAAAAGTGGCGACTCTGCTGGGGAGGTAATCCTTGGTGGTTTTGCCTACTTTTCACCCTTGTTGTATGATATTTGTTTACTTGTTATATGACATATTTTTATACAATTTGGGATTACTGTATTAATTGTAATGCTTGAATTGCTTGATATACAATTGCTTGTTTTCTTGGTGATCTCTGTGAGATGAGTTCTATACCCGAACTCGAGTGCACCTTAGGATAGGAGAATGGCATAGTCTCGTCGACTTGTGTGGAGTATTCCTTAGCAAGTTGACTTGCGAGTCCATTCACTTGGTGGAGGTCATGTTGGATTAATAATGTCACACAAGTTATTTGTGGTTAGGCATTATTCTTTTAACATGTGCCTTAGAAGCCAAGGACCTTAGTTTACCATGCCCATCTTGGCCTATTTTTAGGACGTAGTGCGGAGGTCGTTCAGATGTAAGATCTGATGCGATTGTTACGCGATACTACACTCATAAGAGTCTCTCTTGAGAATATTTTTGGAATACGAGTATTCGTTCCTCTGATAATATTCGAAAGATGGGATGATGACTATGGGAACCTCTTGTAGAACATGTTCGGCAGGTTTAAACCCTAGTACACTCCCTTTGGATGGTTCTTAACCGAGACTCCATGCTCGTGACTCTCAACAAACCCGTGATTCGTGGTTGAGTCGTTCAGACATCCTTAATATCAATGGAACTTGGGTGTCGATAAGGTGAAAACCATAATCCACCAAAATGGATGGTTGATATTAAGGATGATTGAGCCGGTTCATGTATTGTTAATATCAATGGAACTTGGGTGTCGATAAGGTGAAAACCATAATCCGCCAAAATGGATGATTGATATTAAGGATACTATGAGCTTTCCCATGACCTTTGTCTGGTGTGCCTTGCTTGATCCTTGAGAGTGATTGTTGCATTCATACATTCATGCATTCATCCGCATTCATGTCATCAGAAAAATCCGAAAATTTTCAAGGAACTTAAAGGGTTTATTTGCAAAATTTTCAGACATGGAAAGACCAAAAAGGCATACAAAGAAGTACAGCTTTAGACAGCCCGATGTGAAAGAGTTAAGGAATCTGACATCTTATGTATTAGATCCCTTGGGTTTCAAAGCTCGTTATGGGAAGCTTCTGCCTCTGTTGACTACTCAGGTGGACGAAGCGTTAATGAGTACTTTGGCGCAGTTCTATGATCCTCTGTATCACTGCTTCTCTTTTCCAGACTTTCAGTTGTTGCCTACGCTCGAGGAGTATGCTCATCTTGTGGGTATTCCCATTCTGGATCAGGTGCCGTTCAGTGGCTTAGAGAGTATTCCGACTTCTCGAGAGATTGCAGACTTATTGCACATAGATGAATCCCTGATTGAAGCACATATGACCACCAAAGGTGGAATTCAGGGTCTTCCTTCCGATTTCCTCGTCGCTCAAGCTACGGTTTATGGGAAGGCCATGAGTGAGGATGCCTTTGAGGCCATATTCGTGTTGCTCATCTTTGGTTTGGTATTGTTCCCCAACATCGACAAATTTGTGGATGTGAACGCCATTAGGATCTTTTCTGTTCTTAATCTCGTTCCTACTCTGTTGGGTGATGCCTATTTCTCTTTGCATCTGAGGAATGCAAAAGGTGGAGGAGTTATTGTGTGCTGTTTGCCTCTGTTGTATAAGTGGTTTATTTCTCACTTACCGCAGACGGTCGCTTTCAAGGAGAATAAGGGATGTCTACGGTGGTCTACGAGACTCATGTCTCTCACTAATGACGATATCTCTTGGTATGATCGCGTGTATGATACAGTTCAGATCATTGATTATTGTGGTGAATTCCCTAATGTGCCTCTTCTTGGTACATGTGGTGGGATCAGCTACAACCCTATCTTAGCACGTCTGCAGCTTGGGTTCCCCCTAAAGGATAAACCTCATAACATTCTGTTAGAAGGTGTGTTCTTTCAGGAGGGTAAAGATCCCCAAGGCCTGAAAGCCAGGATGGTCCGCGCTTGGCGCAAGATTCACAAGAAGGTTAGAAATGAGTTGGGTCCAAAGAACTGCATTGCTTTGGAGCCGTATACTTCTTGGGTCAGACAGAGAGCTTCTGAGTATCTTATGCCATATGATTATCCGAGACCTACACCGTTGGTTGTGGTTGGGCCATCAACCCTCCCTAACCAAGGCGTAGGGGAGTTGAGAGAAGAAGACCTTTCACGTGCCTGGATCCGTGAAAGAGAAGAGTTGCTTCAACAACTTAAGGAGAAGGACGCTCTGATCGAATTCCTCGAGCACCAGGTGATAGATGATCCGAATGATACCTGGACTTCTCTGCGTCCTCAGTCTTCCAAATTCTAAAAGAGGAAGTATGATCGACTTGCTAAAGAGAAAGCGGATATGGAAGCAGCATATGAGAGAGAGATCAAGAAGCTTTGTGCATCTCGTCTTCCGGCATCTCGAGCTTCTAGGGATCCATAGGATGTTCATTTTCCTTTTCCCTTGTAATATGATCAACAATGCTGTACTTCTTTGTCTCGAATATATATTTGATGAGATATTTTCCATATGCGATTAAATGCTTTAAATATTCAAAATTTTCAAATAGAACCCTAAAAGTTCCTTGAAATAAAAATAGAGCATATGCACAAGCATTGCATGCGTCATTTGCATAAGCAGGTGTTGTTCTGGTCTTCTTGTCCGTGGCCTAACTTTGTGCTCTTCATTTATTTTGAAGACAAGCTGACTCATCGGTACTACACCCAAGCTAATTCTGCAAGAGTGATGGATCAACTTGAACAAGAGAACCGAGAGCTGAAAGAAGAGGTCGCTAGACTGAGTGCTCTGGTGGAGCAGTTTCTGGCTGCTCAGAATCAACCATCTCCACCTCCTGCCACTCCTCCCCAGAGGACTGTTATATCGGAGATTGTCTCCTCAACTGTGCCAGCTGCCAGTGCCCACTTCATGCCGAATGCCATGCCAGCCCGGTTTCCGTGGGGTATGCCTCCAGGTTTTATGCCAGATATTCCAGCTCCTACATTTGCTTCCATGTCGGCATCTAGCCCGGTCCTTGCGATGCCTCCTCCTGTCGTGCATACCATTCCCAGGGTAGACGACACCATCTAACATTCTGAGCCGTCTGAGGGCCCAGATGTTAATGAAAAGATGGATGCGATGAATGACCAATTCCTTGAACTCCACAAGGAATTGAAGACTCTTCGAGGGAAAGATTTGTTCGGCAAGTCTGCTGCTGAACTGTGTTTGGTTCCCGGTGTTAAGATACCCGTCAAATTCAAAGTCCCAGACTTTGAAAAGTATAAGGGGAACACCTGCCCGCTCAGCCACCTGGTTATGTATGCCAGGAAAATGTCTACTCAAACTGATAATGATCAGTTGCTGATTCATTATTTCCAGGATAGTTTGTCTGGTGCAGCTCTTTGTTGGTATATGAGCCTTGATAGTGCAAACATCCGTTCCTTCAACGATCTTGGCGAAGCCTTCGTCAAGCAGTACAAATATAATATGGATATGGCTCCTGACCGTGATCAACTCAGAGCCATGTCCCAGAAGGACAAAGAGACATTTAAAGAGTACGCCCAGAGGTGGCGAGAGCTGGCAGCTCAGATTATTCCTCCGCTGGAAGAGAAGGAAATGACTAAGATCTTTCTGAAAACTCTTAGTTCATTTTATTATGAGCGGATGGTCGCTAGTGCTCCCTCTGATTTCACCGAAATGGTGAACATGGGGATGCGATTGGAGGAAGGAGTCCGGGAAGGACGTTTGACTAAGGATGAAATCTCTTCTAAATGATATGGGGCATTTAAGAAGAAAGATGGGGAGGCACATGTTGTGCAATCCCATGTTAAACCTAGAACACCCTCTGCCAAGAGGAAGCCTGTGTGTCATGCCAGCAGTCAGCATCAGGTGGCTCATATAGCACCTGTCTTCAGAGACAACAATCAGCATAATCAACCTCAACCTCAGTATCAACAGCAGCATCGCCCACAACAACAGGCTTACCAGCCTCGTGGCAACAGTAATCAGGCTAATTTGAATTATGATAGGAAGAAGATCACTTTCGATCCTATTCCTATGTCATATGCTGAGCTATATCCCTCTTTAATAGAGCGGAAACTGATTACCCCGAGGGATCCTCCGACTGTACCTGCTAACCCGCAGTGGTGGTACAAGCCCGACCAGCATTGTGTTTATCATTCCGGTGCTCCCGGTCACAATATAGAGAACTGCTATCCATTGAAGACTAAGGTTCAAGACCTTATGAGATGCGGCATTCTGAGCTTTGAGGACTCAGGCCCTAATGTTACGAAGAACCCATTGCCCGAGCATGGGAAGTTGGTTAACATGGTCCAGGGTTGCCCTGGCAAATATAAGGTCAAATATGTAAGCCATATTCGACAGTCATTGGTTGAGTTGCATCATCTGCTGTGTGATTACAGTCATATGGAGCACGACCATGACAAATGCCGTATCTACTCTGTCAATCGTCTGGGTTGTCGCCAAGTGCGCAGAGAGCTTCAGGAGCTGCTAGATGATGGTACCATTGAGATTCTTCAGAACAGAAATGTTGATGAAGATGAACCAGAGGTGAATGTGATTTCTCCTGTGTTCAAGATTCCTGAGCCTGTTGTCATCCGTTATGATGGTAGCAAGCCGAAGGTCTCTCTTTCCTTGGTGATCAAGCCTACAGGCCCTGTGCCTTATGCTTCAGATAGAGCGATTCCCTTCCGCTATAATCCGATTGCTGTTGAAGATGGGAAAGAAGTGTCGTTGCCTTTAACCTCTGTCGTTAATATTGCTGATGTGAGCGGGTTGACCCGTAGTGGTCGTGTGTTTTCTGCACCCCGAAGCCTCATGTTGTTTCTGATTCTGCTGAGCGTCCGGTTGGGACTGCGGTGAATGTTCCGAATCCGGCACTTGCTGTTGCTAAACCCTCCTCTGTACAAAAGACTCCTACTTCTTCTGTTGGCCCTAGTGGCACTGTGAATGAAGACTGTGATGAGATGCTGAGGCTCATCAAGAAGAGTGAGTACAACGTTGTAGACCAGCTTCTACAAATACCGTCCAAGATCTCCGTACTATCTTTGCTTCTGAATTCAGAACCCCATAGGGAGACTCTGCAGAAAGTATTGGACGTGGCTTATGTTGATCATGACGTCACAATTGAACAGTTTGATAGTATTGTTGCAAACATCACCGCTTACAACACGTTGAGTTTCTGTGACGCTGATCTCCCTGAGGAGGGAAGAGACCACAACATGGCTTTACATATTTCCATGAATTGCAAGACCGACGCCATGTCCAACGTGCTGGTGGACACTGGGTCATCTTTGAATGTATTGCCAAAGACCACTCTTTCGAGATTGTCATATCAGGGGCCTCCCATGAGGCAGAGTGGTGTTGTTGTGAAAGCTTTCGATGGGTCACGTAAGACCGTGATTGGGGAAGTTGATCTCCCAATCAAGATTGGACCAAGTGATTTCCAAGTTACCTTTCAGGTTATGGATATCCACCCATCTTATAGTTGTCTCCTTGGCAGACCATGGATTCACGAGGCTGGCGCCGTGACATCCACCCTACACCAGAAGCTGAAATTCGTCAAGAATAAGAAATTGGTTGTGGTAGGGGGAGAAAAGGCTCTCCTGGTTAGCCACCTATCTTCGTTCTCATATATTGATGCTGAAGATGAAGTTGGAACGCCTTTCCAAGCTTTGTCTATTGATGAGCCGATTGAGAAGAAGTCTCCTTCATTTGCTTCCTATCGTGATGTGAAACTGGCCATTGAATGTGGTGCAATTGCTGGTTTAGGGAAGATGATTGAGCTTGAAGATAACAAATCCCGGGCTGGCATTGGCTATTCTTTTGGGGCATTCAATGAGAAAGGACTGTTCAAGAGTGGAGGTTTCATCCATGCTGATCAAGCTAAGGAAACTGCTGCTATTCTAGAAGAGGACGCAGAGGATTTGAGGAACTTCATTATCCCAGGCGGGATCTGCCATAATTGGATCGCTGTGGATGTTCCTACGGTCATTCATAAGTCAGCGTAATTTGTTCACTTTGTTCAAAAACCCTTCTCCCATGCCAAAAGGAGAAGTGATGACATTCTTGGCATCATATATACAATGATATTTCATTCAATTAATGCATGTTAAACATTTATTTTTCCATTTGTTTTCACTTTTTGCTTTTTGCATGAAATCGGTGATCACAAAAAAAAAAACCTAAAAAACAAGAATAAAAGCAATCTTTTCATCTGCATAATGATTTGCTTGTTTAAATTCTAAAGCTTTTCATTAACCAAAATCATTATGCAGGTTGATTCTAAAACCCATTGAACATAATGATCCAACGCCATCTCCTAATTTTGAATTCCCTGTATTTGAGGCAGAGGAAGATGATGTTGAGGGGATTCCTGATGAGATTACCCGTCTCCTTGAGCACGAGAAGAAGATCATTCATCCGCACCTCGAAGATCTGGAAACAGTCAACTTGGGGTCTGAAGATTGTGTTCGTATGGTGAAGATTGGGGCGCTCCTTGAAGAGTCTGTCAAGAAGGGGTTGATCAGTTTGCTACGAGAATATTCTGATATCTTCGCTTGGTCGTATGAAGTCATGCCGGGTCTAGATACAAATATTATGCAACATTTCCTGCCTTTGAAGCCTGAGTGCGTGCCTGTGAAGTAGAAGCTCAGAAGAACTCATCCAGATATGGCAGTGAAGATCAAAGAGGAAGTCCAGAAGCAAATTGATGCGGGGTTTCTGGTTACTTCTACATATCCTCTATGGGTGGCCAACATTGTGCCAGTGCCTAACACTACGCCAAAAAGGTTTTTTAACAGCGCATCTTAGACAGCGCTTTTAAAAGAAAGCGCTGTCTAAGGTTAAAATAAAAATAAAACACGGAAAATGTTCTAAAAAAAAATGAAAGCGCTGTCTAAGGGGGGGTCTTAGACAGCGCTTTTAGAAAGCGCTGTCTAAGACCCCCCCTTAGACAGCGCTTTTAAAAAGCGCTTTTAAATATAGACCTTAGTCAGCGCTTTTGAGAAAGCGCTGTTTAAAGTCTTTCAATTAAAAAGAAAAGGATAATTTACCTAAGTCCAGTGTTACCCCATTCAAACCAAAACCTGCTTCAAGGCTCACCGTACTCCCTCCGTCTCCTTCGCGCCGGAATCGCCTCCGGCAGCGGCGGAGGGCATATCATCACTTTCGTTACACCATTAAGACCGTCTCTTCGTCCTCTATCACAAATCAACCTCAATGCCTCTCAATTTTCAGTCAAACATCCAAACCAAACCAAAATCAAATGAACCCTAACTCACTAAATCTTGAATTAAACGCGAGCAAAGGGAGATTCGGAGACCAAACCATAAGGGATTGGCTCCATGGACTACAAAATACACCATAGTAAGGAGAATCGATCGAGAAAAATGGAATTTCACCAACCTGTAAGACGGCGGAGTGGCCCGGTGAAAATTGAATTCAGAGCGAACGAACATGAAGATGAAGGCGCCTTCAGGTAATCTTCAGAATCCCCTCCTTCTTCCCTTTGATTCTTCTATTTTGTGCGATGCTTCTTCCTTCTTCTCCTCTTCGCGTGTGCTTTTGTGATTGTTGTGTATGATGAAAGATTCATTGAAACTCTGTTACGTGAATTCTTGTGTGCGTCGCGTGTGAACAAATGCTCTGTGTGAATCGTTGTGTGGAGACGAATCCTAGATCAAGCATAATTGCAGCTTCGATGTGAAGCTCCAATGGCTTCCTAATTGACCTTTGTGCAAGGTTAGAAGGGAGAGAAAAATGGTGAATAGAGGTTATGATAGTGATGAGTGAGCTTTGAGAATTGTTCCTTTTTGATTGAAGAGTGATGTATGTTTATATAGTTTGGAAGCCGTAATCGAGTCGGGTAGCTCGGGTAGAATGGTTAAGGCAGGTTAAATTTCAGTTAGATTTGAAGAGTATGGTTGTTGGGAATGATTTTAACACTGTTAATTTCTGTTAAATAGTTTGTTAAGGATCTATTCATTTTTTGACAGAGCAATTGCACTTGGGGTTGGTTACGGGATGCGATTAAGTTTGTGAATAAGAAGGAAAATAGATTGGTTATGTTGATTTGGACTAAAACAGGTTATTGAAAAGAAACTGATTATAGTTCTGAAACCTGGATTGTGAGTTGGGTTAATTTCTAAAATCGTTTTCTCTTACTGTGACTTTCAGGTTTTAGTTGCCTAGTTATTCGCAGCTTTGGATTTTTCTGCTATGCATATGCTGCTGTTGGGCATTGCCTTGCTTGAATATTTGAAATCGATTTCTGGAACTGCTGTTGGATTATTGATGCAAGATTATGGATGTTGGCTTTCGATGAAGTTAGTTTTAGTTGAGTTATCAGTTAAATTTGGTTGATATATTTTTACTTCTGTTAGCAGGTTTGGATATGTTATGACTTTTATGTGCTGTGGAGCTTTTGGAGGTGTCCTGTTAATAGAGAAAAGGTTAGAGTGAAATTGCTAAGTTGTTGGTTAGACTCACTTGTTAGAATTTGAAAACAATTACAGTTTGGATGTGATTAAAGGAAAAAGTTAGAAATTATTTGCAAGCTTGGTCTGGACTTAGCAATTATTTGGAAGTTATGTGTTAGTTAACAGTTAGCAAATCAAGAGAAAGTTAGTGGAGAGTTTTAACAGTATTAAATCCTAAGTATTAATATAATACATATGTCTAATCAGGATGATGTTCCCCCGCGATATGCTGATACTGGTGCTCGTCAATCAAGAGCTCGAATGGAATATGATTATGGGGGCAGTGCTTCACAGTATGGTGATGCTTATGGTGATAGGTTAGTTTAATCTAATATTACAGTTTTGCAATTCTCCACACTAACCATATTGTTTGTTGTCCTGTAATTCATTCTTACATTTTGATTCGTAGAGTTGGAAGATCAAATCTTGGATATGGCAGTGGCAGCCGAAGTTCTATTTCTGGTCAAGAATCACACGGGATGTACAGCAGTCGGCAGGGAACAGGTTATGGTGGAGGTGAATTTCGTTGCAAATAGTCTGGTCTCTTCTTTTCAACATTGAAGTTTTCTTTACTTACAATTCTATTATTTTTTGTCTATCAGGATCTTATGGTGGCAGTGATGTTGGAGGCATGTACTCGTCAAGTTATGGTGGTGATTACGTTTCTCGTGGAAGTGATGTAATTTTCCCGTCCTTTCCCAATGTCAATAGGAATTAGTGTTCTGTGTATGTTTTGTTACATTCTTATGTATTGTCCATGCAATGTAGGTTGGCGGCAGCTCATATTCGTCAATGTATTCTGGCAGAGGTGCCGGCGGCGGTAGCAGTTACATGGGCAGCGGTGGATCTGGATCTTATTATTGAGGTAAGTAAGCCGATAACTCTTTGGCATTGAACTTTGTGTATTACATTAGAATGCATAGGGTATAGATATATTTTTCTAGAGATTTCGCTATACCTATACTCGAAATGGTATCTCTTATCTTTTCGCAAGGGCTGGCGAAGGTTGGACATTATGGTCACCAGTGAATTTGTCTATTAACAGATCTATTATAATAAAGTGGCTGCCATAGGATGACGGCCTTTGAAGCTTATGGATGTTATGAAGCCTACAATTTGGAGACAAAGGAACATTGCTATTTATAGCAATATATTTGGGAATTTGTCGCAAAAAAGAGCGTCATGTCAATCCAAGCTATCTTGGGTCTTCTCTGGATGGGATGTAATATATCAGTTCTTGATTTTGTGCTGTATGGAGTCAAGTTAATGAGAGACGGAAAAAGAAATATTTAGCAGTGATGTGTAATCAAACCTTGATTTATGATACCATTTATGGGCAGATAATGTTAAAGATTTGTCACTGCTCTTCCTTTCATTTGGACAGAGACCAAGGCTAGGGATGCCTTCTTGTTTGGTTAAGGATTAATGGAATTTTTATCTGCTGAATTTATCAAAAAGTTGGTTCTCTATTTTGATTCTTTCAAGAGATGTTTAGTTACTTTGGATTAATTGTTTTTTTACAGTGCTGCGATCAGGACAGAAGTGAACTAATCAGCACTATGTTTAACTAGTTTGTAGTAATAAGAACACTACTTAAGGAATTAATAAAGTCAAAAGATACTTTCTTGGGATGTGTAGATCTGTTGTAGGATTTGTGATATGGTGTCATCCTAAGAAAGTAAAAAAGCACAATGAACTGGTAATATTTGCTGCTGGAGTTATTTGTTTCTTTGAGTGTTTTGTACTGGCAACTGCAAGATAAATGCTAAAGAAGCATTAATATCTTTACCACCTTAATATTTTCCCGATTTTGCATAATATTTATTTCCATTCAAGATGATGCTAAAGAAGCATTATATCTTTGCTGACATAGCCCACATAACCATTTGCCTCTCTGCATTGTTGGAAAATACATCACTCAAGTGAATGAGTATTAAGTAGCAGATAAGGATTGAATATACTTTATGCACATGGTTTTACCCCCCCACCCAAAGCTCTTGAGCCTAACATTGTGGAGGAAATCACAAATGGATTTGATTATTGTTTTATCATATAGTCAAAGAGGGTAATTTCCAACTCTTGAATCGCATTGTTGGTTGTCTTGAATACCCTAAATAGGGTATGCACATATAGTGCATATCTTGAAGGAAGGAGGATTCTTCTAAGAAGATATTGGTCACCAGGATATTTGAGATATTTTCTCTACCTGACAACACTTTGTTTCTGAACAATGCTAGAGTTTTTTTTTGGCATTTTCACATACATTTGACATGATTTTCTGCATTTAATCTTTTAATTAATATTCACCGGGTGAGGGCTTATGAACATACTATACTGACTTGTTTGGTTGTAGTTTCTACTTTGTTCTGTTTGCTGTACTGCAGGGTCTAAGCTATATATCTCCTCAAGCTCTTGTTTATATGTTCTCGCTAGTTTATTATTGTTTTTTTTTCCTTTCTTTCAGTTTGTTTTCATTGTTTTTGTTAATCAATGTTAAACTGATTATTATAGTTAACAGTTAGCAATTATTATATTAGTGATGACACTTGATAAAACTTAGGATTTATAATCCATATTTTTTTTTCATATGTAGTGTCCTCAACAACGTAATCAAATAGATTGCGGGTATTTCATGTTGAGGTTTATGCGAGATACTCTTGCTTTGGGCCGATTAAAGATTCCCACCGATGTATGTATTTCTAACTTATGAGGTATTTTTATATTTACACATATCTCATATAATTAAATAGTTGGAATTAATTCAAAATATGTTATATATAAAATGTGATAATTGTCTGTCAAAATCTGGTTGAAAACAGGTAGAAATTCTGGTTTTTAAACCTGGAAAAAATGTGGTTTAAAACAAAAGCTTCAAAAATTTTCGTATACCTTAGACAGCGCTTTTGTAAAAAGCGCTGTCTAAGGGGGGGATTAGAAAGCGCTTTAGACAGTATCAAAGAGTATCTGTCTGAACCTCCGATCTTGTCTCCGCCTGTAGAAGGAAGACCTCTGATCATGTATTTGACTGTGCTTGAAGACTCGATGGGTTGTGTCCTCGGTCAACAAGACAAATCAGGGAAGAAAGAATCTGCTATTTACTACCTCAGTAAGAAGTTTACTGATTGTGAGTCTCGATACTCAATGTTTGAGAAGACGTGCTGTGCTTTGGCTTGGGCTGCTAAGCGTCTATGCCAGTACGTGATAAATCATACAACTTGGTTGATATCCAGAATGGATCCAATCAAGTATATTTTCAAGAAGCCTGCTTTAACCGGGAGGATTGCCCGTTGGCAGATGTTGTTGTCTGAGTATGATATCGAGTATCGAGCTCAGAAAGCTATCAAAGGTAGTATCTTGGCTGACCATTTAGTGCACCATCCGATTGAAGATCATTAGTCTGTTCAGTACGACTTCCCAGATGAGGAAATTCTGTATTTGAAAATGAAAGATTGTGATGAGCCTACACTTGATGAAGGTCCGGAACCTGGTTCCAGATGGACGATGGTGTTTGATGGCGCGGTGAATCAGTACGGAAATGGAATTGGGGCAGTAATCATTACTCCTCATGGCACACATATTCCGTTTACGGCAAGGCTAACTTTCAAATGCACGAATAATATGGTTGAGTATGAAGCTTGTATTATGGGACTGGAAGAATGCATTGATTTGAGAATCAAGCATCTTGATGTGTATGGTGATTCGGCCCTAGTTGTCAATCAGATCAAGGGTGAATGGGAGACGAATCAGCCTGGTCTCATTCCGTATAGAGATTATGCGAGGAGGATTTCAACGTTCTTTACTGAAGTTGACTTTCATCATATCCCTCGAGAAGATAATCGGATGGCAGATGCGCTTGCTACGCTTGCTTCAATGATTGTAGACAAGTATTGGAATGAAGTTCCCAATATTACCGTGATGCGCTTGGATAGACCAGCTCACGTGTTTGCAGTTGAAGAAGTGAATGATGACAAGCCTTGGTATTTTGATATCAAGAATTTCCTTCAGAACCAGGTATACCCGCCTCAGTGGTGAAGTGCTTTATAAGAGAAATTTTGACATGGTTTTGCTCAGATGCGTGGATAGACACAAAGCAAACCTATTGATGACTGAGGTCCACGAGGGTTCATTTGGTACTCATTCCAATGGACATGCCATGGCTAGAAAGATGCTGAGAGCAGGCTACTATTGGCTGACAATGGAGTCTGACTGCTGCAAATATGTGAAGAAATGCCACAAATGTCAAATTTATGCGGACAAGATTCATATCCCTCCGACACTTCTGAATGTGATTTCATCACCATGGCCTTTCTCTATGTGGGGAATCGACATGATCGGCATGATTGAACCGAAAGCGTCCAACGGACACAGGTTTATTCTCGTAGCAATTGATTACTTCACCAAATGGGTTGAAGTCGTATCGTATGCGAATGTGACCAGGCAAGTGGTCGTGAAGTTTATCAAGAATCAGCTTATTTGCCGTTATGGTGTGCCAGATAAGATCATTACTGATAATGGATCTAATCTGAATAATAAGATGATGGAAGAGTTGTGCGCTGAATTCAAGATTGCACACCATAATTCCTCTCCTTACAGACCAAAGATGAATGGGGCTGTTGAAGCTGCTAACAAGAATATCAAGAAGATTATCCAGAAGATGGTTGTTACGTACAAAGATTGGCATGAGATGCTGCCATTTGCTTTACATGGGTATCGTACATCTGTCTGCACTTCAACAGGGGCAACCCCTTTTTCTCTTGTTTACGGCATGGAGGCTATTCTCCCAGTAGAGGTGGAGATCCCATCAATGAGAGTCTTGATGGAAGCCAAGTTGACTGATGCTGAATGGATTCATAGTCGTTACGACCAGTTGAATCTGATTGAAGAGAAGCGATTGACTGCTATGTGTCATGGTCAGTTGTATCAGCAGAAAATGAAGAAAGCATTCGATAAGAAGGTCAAACCTCGTGTGTTCCGGGAAGGTGACCTCGTGCTCAAGAAAGTTTTGTCTTTCGCGCCCGATTCCAGGGGCAAGTGGACTCCAAACTATGAAGGTCCATATGTTGTTAAGAGAACCTTTTCAGGCGGTGCTTTGATGCTTATAACAATGGATGGGGAGGATTTCACTTGTCCTGTGAATTCAGATGCAGTCAAGAAATACTTTGCCTAAAAAAAAAGAAGTAAAGAAAAACAGAATAGCTCGCTAAGTTGAAAACCCGAAAGGGCGGCTTAGGCAAAAATGAGCGTCTCGGTGGAAAACCCGAAAGGGTGATCCAGGCAAAAGTTAGAGACATAAAAAAGAGAATATTTGCATCCCGCTAGATTGAGTACCTCACCCTGGGGCAATCTAGGCAAAAATTAGGGATTTGGCAAGTAACTGCATCCTGACAAGACTTTCTGTTCCACAGCTGTCTGTTCGTCAGAGATTCTCGATTCGTTGTCAACTGAAGCTTCGAATACATCGAAATTCAAATTGGTAGAGAAAGGATCATTATGTTCAATGTAGCCCTCTTCCAATATATATCACTGATTTCAAATTTGTACAGATCTATGGAGTCTTGCCATTCGCAGACTACCATTCCATCAAATCAATTTGAGCTTTTATCCAATTATTTGCACTCTTATTTGTTTCAATTCAACAAATGTTTTGCATAATTTAATTGATAAAATGTCATTGTTTTAAACAAATAAATTTTTCAAAAATTGTTTTTAAACAAAGTGAACATTCACAATGATGAAAGGATACCTAAGAATTTCTCAGTGCTCTCCCAAGGATGGCATGATTTCTAACAGGGTAAGACATTTGTTCATATTCCTGGCATGGTTGTTTCCTCTTTATCTAGATTGTTGTTAGGGTTGTTCCCTAAGCAGAGCTTATGTTGAGATTTTGTTCCCCAAGCAGAGTGTTTGTTGAGAACTTCATAGTCCTCTTCAACAATATTCTCTCCCCAGCATGGGTGCTTTCCTTTTGGAAGATTCGATAGTTGGTGGGCTGACATCCCAGTACCTCGTCTGTGTCCTCAGTAAAGTCGCCAGCGGAGTGGTTGGTATGATATATACTTCATCTATGCTATACTTCCCCATCAGAGCATTTGTTGAGGTTTTCACCTCTTATCGCTTCAGTAGAGCAGTGATTATTTCCTCCTCGGCAGTTGTGGGTTTCTTTTTAGAAGGTTCAGCATTTGGAGGTTGATCCCCAGCTCTCCTTCTCTTCCTCAGATAATTCGCCAGTAGATTTGTGGTATGGTGGATTGTGTCTGTGTTTGTTTCCCTGCAGAAGTTTTGTGATTTCCCTGCAGTATCCTCAACCGAGTTGGTATCCTCAACAGAGTTGGCATTCTCAATAGAGTTGCTTTTGTGGCAGTTTTTGCCTGTTGTAAGCTTTTCTTCCCTAGTTGGGTTGGTTGGTGATCTATCATCCATAGAACTTGGTGATTTCCTGACGCTCTTTATCCCCATTGGAGCGGCTGACAGTATCCCTAGTAGAGTTGCTTGTACGGCTAGATTCTACTTGTGTGTTCGGTTCTCTTCAGCAGTTCTTGCTTGTGTGGTGAACTTTTGTTTCCCAGTTGATACTGAGGATCCCCCTGCAGAAGCTCGGGATTCCTCCACTTCCCCAACAGATTTGTCTTTGTGGCAGTTGCTGCCTGTTGTGAACTTCTGTTCCCCAGTAGGGTTGATTGATGATCCATGACTCAGAGATTTTGTGATTTCTTTGATATCTCTGATCTTTTGCTTCCCCGCAGATCTCCAGCAGATTGGCTTTCCTTGGATTTTCCTCTGGAAGTGTAGTACCGGGCGTTTGATTCCTGGGCCTGTTTGTGTTAGATATGTCTGTTTTGTCAGCATTCATCAAACATAAATTATGCATATTCATGCATACTTTCAACATTCAGATATTCATGATTGCATTCTTTGCCATATATCTTTTGTTTGATGTATCCTACTAATGGTGATATAGATCTCTCCAGTAGATCTTCCAAAGCAGATGTCGGGTGTCTAATCTCTCAAGGTAGAGTCAGCCCCATAAGCAGAAAGTGTCTGTCTTTCCTTCTGCAATTCCCCACTGAGATATATCCTCGTGGATGACAGTTTCTTCCGTTTCCTCCCAACACATATATTGGGATGGACCTTCCTATTGAGTTATATCCTCATTAGGACGAGTCTTGATTCAGTTTTCCTTTTTGGTTTGATCCTGAATTGGCATTTTTTCAACTGTTTCTTGTGCTTCCCTGTGGAATAAATGAATGAATTGCCCAGTAACCGACAATAATTCTTTTTATCCGCAGCGGAGTTTAGGCCTCTACCCAGTAACCGGTAGTTGTAAGTCCTATGTTCCCCTTTCTTCTTGGCGGAATTTGTTGGTGTATACTTTTTATTCCTTAGGAAAGTTATTGGTTTTCTACCTAGTACCCGATAGTTGTAAATCCTGTATACCTTTTTTCCCTTTTGTGGAATCTGTGGTTGTGAACATTCTTTGTTCCTCAGCAAGAGTCGATGGTCTTCTACCCCGTATTCGGTAGTCGTAAATCCTTTTCTCCTTGCTCTCCAGCAGTTGGTGGTTTGTTATAAACCCTATCTTGTTTCCCCGTGCGGAGTTGTGATTCTTTCATTCCCCACGCAGAGAATTGTTGGTTTTCTACCGTATATTCGGTAGTTATAAATCCTACTTTTATCCCCTAGCAGAGGTAACCTTTGTGGTTCGTTCTGGTTGATAGTGGATTTTGTGGTCTTCTACCCAGTATTCGGTAGTTGTAAATCCTATGTTGTTGTTGTACCCCTAGCGGAGTCTGTGCTTTCTTGTGGATAATTGCCGTATGCTAGCAATTTTATCCTTAGCCAGAGTTTGTGGTCTTCTACCCCGTATTCGGTAGTCGTAAATCCTAATTTCTCCCCTTTGCAGAGTTAACCTTGTTGTTCATCCTAACCGATGATGGTTACTCTTTGTGGTTATCTTCATCCAGTATTCGATGTTGATATTCCCTCTTTCTTCTGGGTAATTGTCGTATGCTAGCAACTTTATCCCAGCAGATCTTTCCTTGTGGATAATTGCCGGATGCTAGCAATTTTATCCTCAGCGGGTCCTTTCACCGTATGCCAATGATTTGTTCCCCGGATCATTGATGTTTATCAATGTATCCCTAGTGAGTTTCTCTTTCATTTACCCTTTTGTCGGTAATGATTGTTGCCCCTTTGATTGGTCATCTTTATATACCTAGTTTTGGTATCCCGATGCCTTTCTTTTCGGTTGATTTATCCTTTATTAACCCGGTAACCGGTTGTGGATAATCTTCCATGCGAGTATGTTATCCACGTTCTGACGATAATGGATAATATATCTCATGCACTCTTCAGTCGAAGCTTGTTGTGTTTCCCCAGTCGAGTAAGATTCGTGTCCCTTGGTGGAATCAGATATTCTTTGTTCTTCCTTTTCGAGTGTATTATTCACGTTCTGACGGTAATGAATAATATATCTCATTCACTCCTTGGTTGGAATCCTTTGTTGATTTTCCCCAGCAAAGTAAGATTCGTATTCTTTGTAGAATCGAATATCCATCCTTTGATAAGTCTGCGTTTTGCTCTCTTCAGGATGATGAGTGTTTTGGCAGTAAAAACCAATTCATATGTTCGGTAGGTCACCTATTATATACCCAGTAACCGGTATCTCTGGTGTCTCTTCCTTTTCGAGTATATTATCTATGTTCTGACGGTAATAGATGATATATCTCATGCGAGTATACTATCCACGTTCTGACGGTAATGGATATTATATCTCATGCGCTCTTTGGGTTTTTTCCCCAGTTGAGTAAGATTCGTTTTCCAGTTGTGGAGTCGAATGTCCATCCTATAAGTCGATTTGCTTTTTCAAGCCCTCCTTTCGGATGATGAGTGTCTTGGCATATATACTAATTCACGCTTTGGTCGGTCACCTATTATATACCCATTAACCGGTATCCCTGGTGTTCCTTCCTTTCTGCTCCCTATTATGACCTTGGTCTCCTGTGGAGTCAGATTTTCCTAAGTTGATGTACCTTTTTCAGGTCTTTCTCAGATGTTTGGTTGATTGATATCTCTCACCCTTATACCGGTCTTAGATATTCATTCTTCCTGAGCTTGTTGTTCTTTCACCCAGTATCCTGTGTTTAGATCACATGTCTCTTTGAGCTTGTTACCCAGTAGTCGGTAACACCTCATCTTGCAGATGGTTTTCTCCAGGAGAGTCTCTTTGTTAGACATTCCCTAGTGGAGTTTCCGTTGTGATTTTTCCCCTTTTGCTGTATTGGCGTTTTCCCCAATATATGCAGTTTTCCCCGGCAGGGAGGTTCTGTGTGAATTTCTTTCCCCAGTCCGAGTCCGGATTTTTTATCCGAAGTATCCTTCGTGGATAGTTTGAGTCAGCTTGAGTCTTTCCAACGGATGCATCTTCCTTTGGAACTCTTTTCTCCCCAGTTTGAGTCCTTTACTTCCCCAGTAAGGTCTCCAGTCCAGTCGTGTCTTGCTCGCTTTGTCTAGTTCTTGTTTACCCTAATTCAGAGTCGTGGCCTGCTCACGCATTCTTTTTCTTTTTCTTATCCCCATGAGAGTCCTGTTAGAGTCTCTGTTCCTGGTGAGTGTATTACTCCAATGGATTGTCTTTCCTTTGTGGACCAGTATTCACCACAGAGGTTATTTCTTTTACATGCATACATTTGCATCATGAGGTCTCTTAGGGACCAAAATTTGTTTCGTTACTGTTATTTAAGCCCATTCTACCGCGTCGAGATGAAGATTTTAACCTTCACATCTCCGGCTAGAATGACCTTAAATAGGGGCATCTGTAAGACCCCAATTTTGTCCCTAAGATCCCTCATGGCATCATACCATATCATTGCATAGCCTCAAGGATCATTGGACACCTTGCTTCCTTCCCTGTGGGTGGGTCATCTTTTTGAGAGTGATTCTTGATCACCAAGAATTCATTGCATTTGTATGTCATTGTTTTTCTTTTTATCACTAACCAAAAAGTACAAAAATATGTCATTTAACCTTTGTCTTGCAGATGAAGCAATAACAGGTCAATGAAATTAAAGCATTCATTGAGCAATAGATGGTGGTCATTCTTGAGATTTGGACCCCACAATCATTCATCAAGAGTTAATATGAGCTATGATGTTATTTTGAAGCAAAATCCCAAGTGGTAGAGGCTTGAATTTCATCAGAACATTTCCCAGTCAACTGGAGACCTAGAAAGTCAACTGCAAAGTCAACTGTGGATTTGGAGGTGGGAAGTGATTAGAAATACTTCATTCATGTTCAAACAAGTCTCATTTGACATTTCAAACATTCACATTGAAGAATTTGAAGTCAGGTCAAGAATTTCCAAAAATAGCAAGTGACCTATAATTTGAACTTTCCAAAAATGGAAAGGTTTTGGACCAACTTCAACTTCAAATTACATCAACAATAAAGCTTCAAATGAAATTTTTTTGAACATGAAAGTTGTAGATCTTTCTCTCCCATTTCCAAAAAGTCCAAGATCATGGATTTCTCATGTGTGGTTGAAGAGATATGATCAAATCATGGAAAAGTGTGCATGGAACTTCAAATGGGCATAACTTCTCAACCAAAGCTCCAAAATGAGTGGCTCTTTTTACATTTTGTTCATCTTGACCTCTACTTTCCAAAACATCCATTACATGACATGAATTTCACTTGCATGATCATGTGCACATTCATGAAGTTTTGAGAAGGAAATTCCATAAAATCATTTTGGTGAATTATGAGCTTACAAAACCATTTCCAAAACTATCATGGGCCTTGTTTGAGTGGATTTGAATCAGATTCGTGCACTGTTCACACATGCATTTCATGCATATAGTTGAAAAACCAATTTGCACTTACACTCCATAACTTGCTAATTTCATTTGCATTTGATCTAAACCTGATTAGAGCATGATTAGCATTGCATATATAAACTAAAACCTAACTGTTTTCAGGAGAAGCAACAACTTTCAGATCTGAATCTCAAATTCTCAAAAAAAATTCTCTCAAACTTTCTTCAAAATTCTTCACATCAAAGCATATTCCATTGCTTGATTCATGATCCTGAAGTGTTCTTGAGAAGAATTGGACGTGGAACCAAGAGAAACAGTGCCATACTGAAGCATACTCGAAGATGGAAGCATTGATGGTGATTTCAAATTCTGTTGAGATCGTGTGCAATTGAGCTTCATTCTCTCTTTCAATCACCTGTACAAGCATCATAGAGGAATATTGAAGCTATCACAAGCCTTGAATCAAGCCAACTCTAGTTCTGCTCTTCAAGAGGTTACAAATCGAATCTCTTACTTTTGAATTTCCTTGCCATGATGTTGTAGATGTCTTTGTGCTGGTTATGCTGAGCTTTGAATCGTGCAAATTGATGTTGTTTTGAGCTAGATATGAGTGATTGAAAGTTTTGATGTTGAATCTCATTTTCTTCGATCCGTGCGTGTTCGGATGTTTTTGCATGAAATAATTGTGGATCTTTGATGTATGTTGAATGTACTACATGATGATGTGCTCGATTTCAATTTCTGGACATGTTTTGAGAAATCTGGAAAATCCAGATGAAGATCATGATGATCTTCATCTTCAACCTTTGAACCTTCATCGTTTCCAGATTAGCTGCGAATCTGCTTCGATTTTGCTACGATTTTCAAATTTAGCTACGAAATCCTTTGGCGCGCTAGGGTTTGAGTTGAAACAATGTCGTTTCAAGGCGCGTGCATATTTGAATGTTGACTGAATTCGATTCCTGGCTGTGGCAATATTTCAAATGCTTCATTCATTTTCTCATTTTCCCTCCACATATTTCATGCTATGCTTCACATGTTTTTTTTAATTTTTTCTCAACTTGTAAAATGCATATTAAATTGAAAATTAATCCAAAAAATACCAGTTTTTTTGCATTGTGATCCTTGTTCTCTCTAGTTTTTTATCATCATGATTTTACAAATTGTGCTTGGCTGGAAATTATTTTGTGCTAGGTTGATTGAGCATGTATCCATTCTTGACCTTGCCTTGCTTATTCCTTCATGAAATGCTTGTTTCTTATCCAATGAATGTGAAATTTTGCATGCTATAACTAGACACATTGCTTGACATTTTGGTTTTGATTTGGCATTTTTATCAATTACCAATTCTATTTTATGATTGTGCTAAGTTGGTGTGACAATTTGTGTCATACCTTTTGATGTTCAACTTGTATGATGTGTTTGCCATGCCAAATGATGTCCTATGCTTCTGATTTTTTGTGTGATACATGTTATGAATGTTGTGATTGCTCATGAATTTTGTTAGAATTATTTGAATCATTTCTGATTTAATTGAGATTTTTCATTCTGATTGATCACATATGAGCTTTAAAATTGCCTTGTACTTCAATTGATCATGAAATGCTTTTGGTAATTGATTTTGATATGAGACCTTTTGGAATGTGTCAAGATGTGATTTGAGCTTTCATCTGATGCAAGTATTGTAATCCCTTTGAATTCATATACTATATGGTCTTGATGCAACTGTTATTTTGATCTTGTATCCAATATCTTCTTCTGAGTTGATCAAAGAGTATTTCATCTGATACATGAGATTTGGTTATGGGATTTGCTTGCTTGGATGTATCTATCTTTATTTGATGCCCTGATCTTCATGATGCTTGATATTGCAAATTTCTTGCTGATTATTGTTTGATTCAAAGTCAAAAGGGGAAGTGAATTTTCTATATGACATTCTTGTTTATTGGATTGCGTCCCATTGGTCAGACCTTTTCAACTCTTAAATTTTAGTTTTATGCTTAGGATTAGTCTCTTCATCTCCTCTCATTTCTTAAATTTCAAATTTCTCCCCCTTTTAAAAAACTTTCTTTTCTTGTGATTTTAAAACTTAGACTTTATTGCCAACTAGAAACTTTGGCCTTATGCCATTGTCTTTTCTAAACTCTTTTCTTAAATCAAACTTGTAAATGAAATTAACCATATTGACTTAAAGCCCTTAATTGAAGATTTAAAGATTTTGTGGGAGACCGGTGTGGAGGTTTATGATGGATATAGGAAAGAAAGTTTCAACTTGAGGGCGATGTTGTTTGGCACAATTAATGATTTTCCAGCATACGGAAATCTATCAGGGTATAGCATAAAAGGTCAATGTGCGTGTCCTATTTGTGAAGATAAAACAGATTGGAAGCGCTTGGAGTTTGGTCAGAAGAATGTCTTTCTCGGTCATCGGAGATTCTTAAATTCAAATCATCACTACCGTGGATGGAGAAAGGCGTTCAATGGAGAGACAGAACAAGGCAGAGCTCCACCTATATTGACGGGTGATCAAATTTTTGAAAAGGTGAAAGATTTGGGTACTCAGTTTGGCAAGCCTTTTGCCCACACACTTGTCAAAAGTGGGTGGAAGAAGAGGTTAGTTTTTTTTGAATTGTCGTATTGGAAGTCCTTGTATGTGAGACATTTTCTTGATGTTATGCATATTGAAAAAAATGTATTTGAAAGTGTTATTGGCACGTTACTCAATATACAAGGAAAGTCTAAGGATGGCCTTAAGGCAAGAAAGGACTTGATAGCGATGGGAATAAGAACTGAATTAGGACCCTTGAAGAAAGGAAAACGAACATATCTACCGCCTGCTGCTTATACTCTATCTAGAAAGGAGAAAAAAACATTTTGTAAGTTTCTAAGTGAAGTTAAAGTTCCAGAAGGGTACTCTTCAGATATTAGAAGACTTGTGTCTATGAAAGACCTCAAGTTAAAGAGTTTAAAGACCCATGATTGCCATGTTATAATGGAACATTTTCTCCCAATAGGTATACGTTCTATTCTTCTAGAAAAAGTAAGAAGCTCTATAACTAAGTTGTGTTCTTTCTTCAAGTCAATTTGCAGTAAGGTGATCGATCCTGCGATCTTACCAATGTTGCAAAAAGAAATCGTTATTACTTTGTGTGAGCTTGAAATGTTTTTTCCTCCATCATTTTTTGACATAATGGTACATCTAGTTGTTCATCTTGTGAAAGAGACACAATTGTGTGGACCAGCTTATATGAGATGGATGTACCCTGTTGAACGTTATATGAAAATATTAAAAGGGTACGTGAAGAACCGAAGTCGACCAGAAGGTTGTATGGTTGAAAGATACATTGTTGAAGAAGCGATTGAGTTTTGTACTGAATATTTGTCTAATGTTCAGTCAATCGGACTCCCCAAGTCTCAGCTTGTCGAAAAGAAAGAAGGAAAAAATCTAATTGGAAATAAAATTGTGGCAGTATCAAGGGTCGAACGGGATCAAGTGCATTTGTATGTTCTGCACAATGAGAATGAGGTTGAGTCGTATGTTGAAATTCACAAGGATGTTCTCCGAGGTTTAAATCCCAATAGAAATGAAAATTGGATAGTACGAGAGCACAATCGATGTTTTATAGCTTGGTTTAAGGATCATATTTATTCAAAGTATTATTCAGATCCCGCTTCAATAACAGAAAGGTTGAGATGCTTAGCATATGGTCCAAGTTTCCATGTTTTTTCTTATAGCGCATACGCGATTAATGGATACACATTTTATACCAAAGAACAAGATGATAAAAGTACTATGCAGAATAGTGGTGTCACCGTGGTAGCTGAAGCAATGCACATATCAAGTGTGAAGGACTTAAACCCCAAATTTGCAAATCTGTCGTATTTTGGTGTTATCGAGCGCATTTGGGTGTTTGATTATGAGAAGTTTCAGATTCCTATATTTGGTTGCAAGTGGGTTGAAAATAATAACGGTATTCGAATGGATAAGTCAGGATTTTTGCAAGTGGATCTTAATAGGGTGGGATACAAAGATGAGTCTTTTATTCTAGCCTCTCAAGCTAGACAAGTGTTCTATGTCAATGATCCGAAAAGTACGAAATGGTCTATAGTTCTTTTTTCCAACAAAGTAATTGATGAAAACACTGGATATCAAGGTGATATTGATGTTGAGATTGAATCGTTTACCAGAAATGATCAAGATGAGAATATTATATTAAATGATTCATATATTAGAAATGATCATAATGAGGGTATTTGGATCAATCCAACCGTCCGTGTTGTTAAGAGACATGTAGAACATATTCCAACCAAGAAAAGAAAGAGAACTTAGTGAAAAAGGTACAGGTCAAATGATTTTAATTGTTTTCTTTATTACAGGTAAAATGGCTTTTATTACAGCAAATCGAGTCAGTTGCATAAAAAAAAAGGTATAAACACAATTATATGATATTTATGCATAGAAAATGTTAATTCTTGATCTTATACTTCACCTAACTAATTTTATGATATTTTAGGTTCATGCTATTGATATTGAACAAAAAGAGGTTGTTGCTAAGAAGACTGCGGCTAGCAAAAAAAACATACATCTCAGAGATGCTTTTGCTACTTAGTTTTATTTCTTTTTAAGTTATGAATTGGTTGTATATTTAGAATCTTTAGAAGTTAAACGATTATATATCAGTGGATTGTTGTATATGTATGGATTGTTGTATATAAGGCTTGTTGAATGCAATGTGTGAAAAAGGGCTTCAAATTATACAGTTTTAGGTGTACTGCTTCAATATACAGGTTGTCTAAAATAAATAAATAAATATAGCGCTTTTTAAAAAAAAAATTTAAATAACCACCCACTTTAGAGGGCGCTTTCCAAAATAAGCGCCCTCTAAACCCTTTAAATTTCCACTTTAGAGGGCGCTTTCCAGTAAAAGCGCCCTCTAAACCCTTAAAAGTTTCCACTTTAGAGGGCGCTTTCCAGTAAAAGCGCCCTCTAAACCCTTAAAAGTTTCCACTTTAGAGGGCGCTTTCTTTAAAAAGCGCCCTCTAAAGTGGCCCTTAAAGGGCTTAAAGAGCCACTTTAGAGAGCGCTTTCACCAGGAAAAAAAGCGCTGTCTTTACCTATGCCAGCGCCAGATTAGAGGGCGCTTTAAAGAGCTGTTATAGACCAAAAAAAGCGCCCTTTTTCCCCTTATTTGGCGTAGTGTTCAGAAAAGTGACTTGGACAATCTCCTCAGAAGACCAATTATTGATGACTTCACCTGGGATCCTCGAACGCAGCCAGTTACCGATGTCGCAATCACTATCCCCATCTTCATCGTTGACCATAGAGACCTGGCCATATTGAATGACGTCAGCGCTGGAGAAAGTAATCGGCCCCTGACGATTCTGAAGTGTTGAAGCACACACATCCAAAACATCGGAATCAAGTTCAATTGCATCAGAATCAACCACATTGGAAAAATTAAATACACCATCATGGATTACAGAATCAGTAGGAACAACATCTGCGAATTCATCAGTAGCATCTTCAAACACTTCTTCCTCAACCCCTTCCGCAGACTCTTGGACAGACAAATCTTCAACCTGGAGGATACCTTTGTCGAGCAAGACCTGGATACCCCGCTGTAGCTTCAAACAACCTCCACTCTAAGTAGCACAATCCAAACAACCCTTCCCACAACCGGGGAAAACATTGGCCTTCAACAAGTATCCCTTGATATCCGACAACGGAGTCTTCAGCTTCAACGTATCTTTGACAGATCTGGCTTCCCCTTCCATCATATTAACATTTGCACCAACATGCTGGGGCATGGGATTGTTGACGACATTCGGAGCCGGTGCAAGGTCGATGGCCTTTGAATCTATGAGGTCCTGAACTACGTGCTTAAAAGCTTTGCAGTTCTCAATATTGTGGCTAGGTGCCCCAGAGTGGAAGCTACACCTAGCGTTGGCGTCGTAACCCATCGGAAGTCTACCAACGGGAGGAGCCAGAGTGCGTAACTGCACAAGTTGTAGTTGTTGAAGACTAGAAAGTAGCTGAGCATACGACATTGGAAGATTGTCGAAACGCTGGTCCATCATCCTTTGCCTCTGTTGATAAGCGGGTCTGTTACCCGGTTGTTGTGGTTGGTACTGAGCTGGTTGACACTGGGGTTGTTGTTGTTGTAGTGGTGTTGCAGCTGGAATGGTCACAGCCGCAACATACGGTTGCTGATGATAGTTCTGAAAGTTATTCCTCCGGTTATCCCTGTTCTGATAAGAAGATAAGGCACTTGCATCCCCTTCTCTCCTCTTCTGTCCCTGAATGAATGGCTTCTTCACCCCTGATGAAGATCCACCTCCACTCTGGGTCTCGTATGTCTTCAGTTAATTCTCCACCCTCTCTCCGGTAGAGACTACATCAGCAAAGTTGGAGGCATTGCAACCCACCAGGCACTCCAAATAAGGTCCGGGCAGAGTGTTCATGAACATGTTAGCCATTTCCTTTTCCAACATAGGAGGTTGAACACGGGAAGTTGTCTCCCTCCAGCGTTGAGCGTATTCCCTGAAGCACTCATTGCTTTTAAGAGATAGATTCTGAAGTTGAGTTCTGTCTGGAGCCATGTCTGCATTATACTGATACTGCTTCACGAAAGCCTCAGCCAAATCCCTCCAGCAGCGGATGTGGGCTCTGTCCAGCCTCATATACCATTCCAGGGATGCCCCGGCTAGGCTATCTTGGAAAAAGTACATAAGAAACTTTTCATTGTCAGAGTATGCAACCATTTTACGGAAGTAGGCTTGCACATGGGTCTTCGGGCAAGAGTTGCCGCTGTATTTGTCAAATATCGGGACCTTGAATTTCGGTGGCACCCTTACGCCTGGGACCAATCCCAAGTCAGCAACGTCTACTCCCAGAGGATTTTGTCCTTCCACTGCCTTCAACCTCTCTTCCAGTCTCCGAAACATAGGGTCCATACCATGACTCATTCCAAAGTCTTCCTGAAGCAAGGGGAACTGATCCTCTTAGTCATCATGGACGGGTTGTTGACCGGAGGTGACATGTAGGATCGGGGTAGGCCCCGGTCCACTGGGTCCGTTAACCTCTCCAGCTGGAGGATCAGTCAACGTCTCTGGTTGAGTAGTGGCGGGATTCCTCTGTATCATCTTCCTGAGCTCTTGCTGCCCCTGAACCACCCCTTGAACCACATCCATGAATTGGTTCATGCGGATCTTCATCTCGACGAGCTCTGCTTGTAGGCTTTCCATTGCTCTCTGGTGGTTTCTGCGGGTACCGTACCGGTGAATGCCTGAGTCAGCTATCCTGCTAGTGGAACACCAAACAACTGAGAACACTGTGGCGGTACCTGTTATGCAAGACATGCGGATGGATATGCAAATGTAATGACATGTTTATCAATTCCAAAAGGTATTCTACCCCCTTGGTTCCAGTCTCACATTTGATAAACAGTGTAAGAAGAAAACCCCGACTAGAATCAAGAAGAAGATATGAACCCCTGGGAATAGATAAACATGTGTTAAATGATATGAATGCAAAATGATGGGATGTAATGCAGTAGTATGCAAAACGATGTGATGCAATGCAGTGACATGGGAATCAGGATTGCTGTATCCGCTTGAACATCTGTCAGATTGCACTGTCTGACGAGAAAACCCACTGAAGAATATAATACAAGATCAAAGCTCTACTCCAGAAAACCGGGTTCGTTGAAGGTTAAGGTTTCCTGAATTTAGCCCGCCCCTCACTGGTAGGTTCTAAGAACAGAAGTTTGTCAGCTTCAGCCCTTCGGTCGAGAATAAAACGTTTACCACTGAAGTGAAATTCTGGCGTAGTCAGTATTCAGATGTTCTACTTCAAGTCACGACATCTGATCTAACATTGTACCTATTACAGCAAGACAGTTATTACACTATGTACTAATGTGCACCTTTTCACAGTGTCACGACCTCTCCTTCTATGTCATCCTAGAAAGGAGGAACCCTTAGTTATGTGCACCATAACCTTCACTTCTGTTGTTTTCCTACACAGATATCAGCACGATGTCTCAATCCTGTTTTGAACATCATCTGTTACATTGTTCCAGTTTGTTGGTCATGTACTTGTATTTCCTAAATTAAAGGTTGTAACAAGTTAAACTAATCTTCACTTATTAAGGAGCTAGCAAATAGATTATTTGCCAGGTTCATTAATTGTAGCTTAGTTGTTAGTTTCCTAGATTTTAGATCAGCTGGTGGATTCCTGAAGAATAGCCTGAGAAAAATCCTGAAACAGAAAACTAACCATCCAACAATTTAGCATATGCAGTGAGGAGTGAATGTCACAACATTCCGTTTGACATCCAAGTCCAGAACCATATGCTAAGTCTGTTTGGTTCCTGAAAACAGACTGAGCTAAATTTGTTGTACTGTAAAAGACCAACCGGTCTCTACATCAGCATTAGCTTTCTGGAAGAACTGTCAAGACACCCAGTTTGACAGGTTCACAATGATCTTTTGGCCAGGTCTGTGATGATTTTGAAATCCAGACTTCACTACATACTGAACTGAGATCATCAGCTTATTATACAGTATGTGCTATTGTTGATGAATGTCAAAACATTCTGCTTGACATTCCAACAGAAGGCTATGTATCAGGTCTGCTATTATCTTGCTGAACAGACTGAATTACATGCTCAGTTTGGCATACATGATTATGTCATACAGAAGGAAAACAAATACAGGAAATTGTTAACCCAGTTCAGTCCAACATGACCTACATCTGGGGGCTACCAAGCCAGGAAGAAGATCCACTATTAGTAGTATCAATTCAGAGTTAAACTCCCCCGTTTACAACTCATCACTTAATCCCTACCCAATGCAATCTATACCTAGGAACTCCTAGATAGAAACCTCCAGTTTCCATTCCTATCACTACAAATACAATGTAATGTGCAAACACCTTGAACTTGCTTCACAGCTTCATTCAAGAACATAGTCACTCTTGCCTACAGGCTTTGAGTGACAAACACTCTCAGGTTTACCACTGAGAGACACATGGTAACCTTCCCACAGATTGGGAGGTTTACCTTACACACACCCCTAAAAATTCATTCTAAGAGGCTTACAAAAACCAGGTTACAATCAGCTATTTATAACCTAATCACCCAACTGGATTTGGGCCTTCAGAAATTGCAGCAGACTTGTTCTTTGCTGTTACAACTTCAGCAGAAAAATTCTGCTACAAACAAGGTCTTCAAGTTCCTAATCTCTCTCCATATATATCTCCATATTTAGAGCCTATATATATTCTGAATTAGTCTTCAAGGCCTTCACAAGGGAGTTAGGATATTCACCAGATATCCTTGCTGATCCCATGACATATACTGAATTAATTAATTCAGTTTCCTACACATGTGCGATGTCACAGACCTGACGTCGTGACATCGTACATGACATGTTGGTCCAGATGTTGAATTTCTTCAACCCAACATATTAACACAACAGAGATGATTACATTATTTGTTTTCTAAAATCTCTGCCAATCCTAAGGAATCAACAACTGAAGGTTTGGCATTATTACGGGATAAAAGACCTCCACTGACTCCCCTCAACAGGACATCCTAATAGCAAGTTCCCAGTCTCGGGGTCCTCGGATTGATCAGCGGGAATGCGCCCACCAGAGCTAACATAAACGCGTCTCGGAGGAGAGGCCTCGACTGAGTTCTCGGGAAATGGTCACCAGAGTCGACGATTTCTAGAGGAACATCTGCCATTATGGAACACCCATAGGAAAGACTATATCCAAAAGAAACCTCGTCTGGATGTGGGTCTTCATGAACGACTTAACGTAGCAACATGCCATGCAAGCCTCATGACTATCCACTCTAAAACCTGTGTGTACACTCAAGCCTGGATAATGGGCTTACCTCTCATAGAACACCCCATCCCAACAAACAAACAAACCAACAGCAGAGCCAACAGATACATCAATGATATGTACACAATGCAATGAAGCCGGTAAATGCTGAAAAATAAATAACTGTACAAAAGAATGAACACCTAATAAACAAACAACCTACAAAAGCTAGGAGGGACTCGCTCAGGGAAACTAGGGTCCCCAGCAGAGTCGCCAGCTGTCGCAACCTGAAAAAGGAGATGCGAAAAAACAACCGGCGAGAAAGAAATGACAGAAGAGTCGCCACCGTGCGTTATTTATCCCAAAGGAGGGAAAGGAAACGCTCGAAGTAAACCTGGAAAAAAGGGAAAGGAAAAGACAAGGTCTCGCAACCAAATCTTGGGTTCGGGAGTCGATTATGCGAAGGGAAGGTATTAGCACCCCTACGCATCCGTAGTACTCTACGGGATCCACTTTTGTTGTTCTTGTCTAAAGGGTATGGGTTTATCTAATGTACTATTTGCTAAAAGAGGGGGTCAAAAGAAAATGACTCGCACGGATATCGCATCCACTGCATACGTATCTCATCTGGATATGAGAATCAGAGTCTTCGTAGCTCGGCTTCCTATGGGCTAAAGAGGAATGTGCTCGCTAAGACATCGCGTCTTATGCCTACGTATCTCATCTGGAATGAGAATCAGAGCAAACCGTAGTTCGGCTAACTACGGGTTAAGGGTTGTGTTTTTGGGTGAACGACGTTACTACGCAATCTACCGGATGCTCGACCTTTGGAGACTTACTCGCCTGTAGTAAAAGAAGTTAACATGTTCTTAGGAGAAGAAAAATCAATGAGTTTGTTGGTGTTTTAGGATGCCCATGCAAAAAGGAAGTCCTAGACGAAGGAACAGTGCTACCTTAATTGACATGCAAACGAGAGACTATACGAAGCCTAGCAATCCTATGGGGAGACGATCACACCATACAAAACAAACATGCATAAAGTAAAATTCCACCAAGGGGGTTCAAACATATATGGGTAGGGCTTTAGTCAAGAGGGGTCATATCAACCTCGACAAATAAGCCATGGAATAGGTAATCATATAGGCTTTTAACCACTGACATTGAACGTCAGGGTGAGCATATCGAAAGGGTAATGAGGATAAGACCTCATAGCTCTTAACCCTGGACAGGGTGAGCTCATGACAAAAAGTGGGGATTCAGAAAGGTGGAACCCTCTCCACTGACTGACCGGACAAAAGATCTTGGGCTTTTGTTCTGAAGCATCGACACGTAGTGCGAGCATAAAGAACGACACACTAAATAACGGGGGATTGATTACTAATCCCTTTTATCCGTCAATTGCCTCTTCAGGGAGGTCTTTAGCACTGATGCCTCTTCTTGGAGGTCTTTGGGCACAGAAGTAAACAAACAAAAGAAAACATTGCCTCCTATTGAGGTCTTCCAGCTTAGAAAGCGGTAAAATGCGGGAAAGATAAAGGATCAAGAGATCTACCACACAGATAAAGATCCGAAGTAATAACAGCTAAAGAAATAAGAAACCAAGAGATCTCTCAAGCTGGCACCATCAAAGAAAACAAGTCAATACAGGTAATCGGAATAAATCTCCAAATGGTATCCCACAAATAAAGTGGAATGCCAAGCAAGCTGATTGGGGAGGATCGATTGAAATTGAATTGCACCGTTGGCTTTACAGAACAATCTTAGGGTTTATATGAGAGGGAATTGGTTCTTTGCAGATGAGTTCCCTTCAGTCTCTAGAGGTTGCTCTGAATTAGTTAGAATCTCTCTAGGGTTTTTTTCACTGATTTTTTTTTAGAATTTATAACCTGATTTTCGTGGCTTTGTGGACTCAAATGAGAGAGGTCCAAGTCCAAGATTTTTCTGTTATATTTTATTTATTTATTTATTTATTTTTCGTTTTTTTTTTATTATTATTATTTTTTTTCAAAACGCGTGGGCTTCGCCTAGCGAGCATGACAGTTCAAGAAATTCCTCTGAGCGTAGGTGATTCTGGTGGCTTTTCTTGGGACTCGCTAGGCGACCCATTCTGCTCGCCTAGCGAGCATGACAGCTCATGAACTAACTTTTGCTCCTTCAAGATTAACGTTTTGACTGATGAATAGACCCCATTTGAACATGTTAGAAGTATCTCAAACCATTCCCTTGTGTTGACTGATCACCCAGATAGGACCCACAAAGTGTCTTGGATGATATTCAAGCTTCTTGGATCTAATTCCGATTGACATGATGAAACGCAATATGAAATGTTAAATGACCTAAAAATGAATGCATGGATGAGGGGGGGGGGGGGGGGGGAAATTTGAGGTGCTACACCAAGAACCTACTTCAACCCAGAAATCCACCTCAAATTCCCGAGCCACTTTCATGGTGGTTCAAACCTGAACTCCGTTGTGCCTTTCACCATGGAGCCCATGGCTACGACATTGAGAACTGTTACCCGTTAAAGTACGAAGTACAAAAGCTTGTGAAGAGTAGAATGGTGTCCTTTGAGGATCGTGCGCCTAATGTGAAAGCTAATTCGTTGCTCGCACATGGTAATGCTTCTGTCAATATGGTAGATGGTTGTCCTGGAAAGTATAAGGTTTATGATGTCCGCCATATCAGACAGTCTTTGGTTGCAATCCATAGAGATATATGTTTGGTCAATGATTGTGAGCATGCCCATGATGGTTGTGTGATATGCAGCGTGAACCCTTGAGGATGTGTTATTGTCAAGAGGGATATTCAAAGGTTGATGGATGAAGGGCTTATCCAAATTTGTCAGTCGAGAGATATAAATGATGTGAATGTGATTGTTCCTGTGTTCAAGACCCCTAAGCGGGTAGTAATCCAATTTGATAGCAGCAACAACAACAATGTTAATAAATCGGTATCGCCGTTGGTAATATAGTTAGCGGGCTCTGTTCCATATGCATCCGATAAAGTTAGGCCTTAATAATATAACACCACAATGGTGGAGAATGGTCAAGAGGTTCCTTTACCAGTTGCAGACACCATGCTAAATATAGCTGATATTGCAAAGGTGACCCGTAGTGGTCGTGTCTTCGGTCCGGTCATTCCGAAGGAGTTAGAGGATGTTTCAGTCAGTAAGAAGGTGGATATGCCAGTGGTGAATCTAGTTAGTGCTCCAGTATGTCAGTCTGGTGAATCTAGCAAGCTGAAGACTAATGATGATGATGAAGTTTTGAGATTAATAAAGAGGAGCGAGTTCAATATGGTGGAGCAGCTGCTCCAAACCCCGTCAAAGATTTTAGTATTGTCTCTGTTGATGAATTCTTAGGCACATAGAGAGGCGTTGCATAAAGTGCTTGAGAAAGCCTATATTGATCACGATGTAACTGTGGATCAGTTTGACCATATTATTGCTAACATCACTTCCTGCAATAGTTTGAGTTTTTGCGATGAAGAGCTTCGTGAGGAAGGCAAAAATCATAATATGGCGCTACATATTTCAATGAACTGCAAGGAGGACACAATGTCCAATATGTTGGTGGACACTGGGTCATCTCTGAATATGCTCCCGAAATCAACTTTGTCCAGACTTTCCTGTCAAGGTGCCCCTATGAGGTACAATGGCGTGATTGTCAAGGCGTTTGATGGTTCTCGTAAAACCGTCATTGGTGAAGTGGACCTTCCAGTCAAGATAGGTCCGAGTGATTTTCAGATTACTTTCCAAGTAATGGATATACATTTGGCATATAGTTGTTTATTGGGAAGGCCATTGATTCATGAAGCAGGAGCTGTGACATCTACTCTACACCATAAGATTAAATTTGTGAAGAGCGATAAGCTTGTCGTTATTGGTCGAGAGAAGGCGTTTTTAGTGAGCCATCTGTCATCCTTTTCTTATGTTGAATCTGAGGAGGAGGTTGGAACTCCGTTCCAAGCCTTGTCTATTACTGAAGTGAATAAAACTGGGGCACCCGTGTCTTCTTTGAAGGATGCTCATAAAGCTATTGAGACTGGCAGTACTAATCAGTGGGGTCGTATGATAGAAATTGCTGAAAACAAGAATAGGTCCGGATTGGGATTTCAACTAGGGCCGTTCAATGTCAAAGTTGAAATGTTCAACCGATTTTCTGCAATGGAGGGTTCATTCATGGTAATGATCAACGTTTAGCTACTGTGATCGAGGATGGTGACGATGAAGATGGAGCTTGCGCAAACTTTGTGACACGTGGCCAAACTTGCAATAATTGGGTTGCTGTTGACGTTCCTATTGTTATTCACCACTCTAAGTAATTTGTTTTCATTTTTTTAAAGAAAAATCCTTCTCCTATGCCTAAGGGAGAAGTGAACATTGTTGGGCATTTCAATTATCATCAATAAAAGACAATTTTATTCATCGACATCTATGATGTTTTATTTTAACTTTTTGCTTTTTTGAAAATGGTAATCACAAAAAAACATAAATAAATAATTTTCCATCTGCATAATATTTGGTCACAACTCACTCCTCTAAAATCAAAATATCAAATTATTATACAGGTTGGTTCTCAAACCCATTGAATACAATGATCATACTCCTTCTCCAAACTTTGATTTCCCTGTGTTTGAGGCTGAGGAAAAAATTGACGATGAAGAAGTATCTGATGAATTATCTCGCTTACATGAGCATGAAGAAAAATCCATTTAGCCGTTTGAAGAGCAGATTGAACTAGTCAACTTGGGTTCCGAAGATGATGTGAAGGAAGTCAATATTGGATATCAATTGTGTCTAGAGGCTAAGAAGGAGTTGATTGATCTTCTTCGAGAATATTCAGATGTGTTTGCTTGGTCTTATCAAGACATGCCTGGTTAGGATTATGAGATTGTGGAGCATAGATTGCCATTGAAGCCAGAATGCCCACCAGTCAAGCAGAAGTTGAGGAGAACTCATCCTGATATGGCAGTAAAGATCAAAGAGGAAGTGCAGAAGCAGATTGATGCTGGTTTTCTTGTAACCTCCGAATATCCGCAGTGGGTGGCCAATATTGTGCATGTTCCAAAGAAGGATGGAAAAGTCTATATGTGTGTTGATTACAGAGATTTGAACAAAGCTAGTCCGAAAGATGATTTTCCTCTGCCACACATTGATATGTTGGTAGACAATACAACTAAATTCAGAGTCTTTTCAATTATGGAAGGATTTTCCGGTTATAATCAAATCAAAATGGAACCCGAAGATATGGAGAAGACCACATTCATTACGCCCTAGGGAACATTATGTTATAGAGTGATGCCTTTCGGTTTAAAGAATGCTGGTGCAACATACCAGAGAGCTATGACTACTCTTTTTCATGACATGATGCATAAAGAGATTGAATTCTATGTTGATGATATGATTTCCAAATCAAGTGATGAAGAAGAACATGTTGAGCATTTGTTGAAGTTATTCCAGCATTTGAGGAAGTACAAACTCCGTTTGAATCCCAATAAGTGTACTTTTGGTGTTTGTTCTGGTAAGTTGTTAGGATTTATTGTCAGTGAGAAGGGTATTGAAGTTGATCCTGCCAAGGTCAAAGCAATACAAGAGATGCATGCGCCTAAAACTGAGAAGAAATTCAGAGGTTTTCTCGGCTGCTTGAATTACATCTCAAGATTTATATTGCATATGACTGCCACATGTGCGCCTATATTCAAGCTTCTTTGGAAAGACTAGTCATGTGATTAGACCAAAGATTGCCATAAAGCTTTTGATAGTATCAAAGAGTATCTGCTTGAGCCTCCAATTCTGTCTCTGCCTGTTGAAGGAAGACCGTTGATCATGTATTTGACTGTGCTCGATGAGAGTATGGGTTGTGTTCTTGGTCAGCAAGATGAGTCTGGAAGGAAAGAGTATACAATTTACTACCTCAGTAAGAAATTCACCGATTGTGAGACTGGGTACTCTATGCTCAAAAAGACTTATTGCGCATTGGCTTGGGCTACTAAGTGTCTGCTCCAATATATGTTGAATCACACTACTTGGTTGATATCCAAAATGGATCCAATCAAGTATATTTTTGAGAAGTCTACTTTAACTGGGAGGATTTCCCGTTGGCAGATGTTGTTATCCGAGTATGATATTGAATACCGATCTCAAAAAGCAATTAAAGGTAGTGTCTTAGCTGACCATTTGGCTCACCAACCGATTGAAGATTACCAATCAGTATAATATGATTTTCCTGATGAAGAGATCTTATACTTAAAAATGAAAGATTGTGATGAAACATTGCTTGAGGAAGGACCAGAACCTGGTTCCTGTTGGGGCATGGTATTTGATGGAGTTGTCAATTAGTATGGGAATGGCATTGGGGCAGTGATTATTACTCTTCAAGGCACTCATTTTCCATTTACAGCTAGATTAACTTTCAAGTGTACAAACAACATGGCTGAGTATGAAGCTTGCATTATGGGGCTCGAAGAGGCCATTGATCTCATAATCTAGTATCTTGACGTCTATGGAGATTCGGCTTTTGTTGTGAATCAGATCAAAGGTGAATGGGAGACGAATCAACCCGGTTTAATACCATATAGAGATTATGCGAGGAGGATATCAACTTTCTTTACAAAGGTTGAGTTTCATCATATCCCTCGAGATGAAAATCGAATGGCAAATGCTCTTACAACGTTAGCTTCTATGATCATAGTGAAATTTTTTAATGAAGTTCCCAATTTGACTTTGATGCGTCTTGGTAGGCCACCTCATGTGTCTGCTGTTGAAGAGGTCAAAGATGAAAAACCATGGTATTTTGATATCAAGTGTTTCCTCCAAAATCAGAGTTTCCCGCCTGGGGAAACATTCCATATGCAAAAGGACTTGGCCAATGCCAACATTTTAAGACCAAGTTATTATGATTTGAGCTTTCATCTGATGCAAGTATTGGGATCTACTTGAGATTATCTGCTACATGGTCTTGGTACAACTGTTATTTTGATCTTATGTATAATGCTTTATTTTGAGTTAATCAAGGAGTATTTTATCTGATACATGAGAAGACAAAGAAGACTGCTAGCTATGGAGTTGCTTGCTTGGATGTAGCTATCTTTATTTGATGCCTTGATCTTCATGACGTATAATATTGCTAGTTGCTTGTTGATTATTGCTTGATTCAATGTCCAAAGGGAAAGTGAGTTTTCTATATGACATTCTTGTCTGTTGGATTGCATCCCATTTGGTCATATCTTTTCGACTCTTAACTTTTAATTTTATGCTTAGGATTAGTCTCTTCATTTCCTCCCACTTCTTAAATTTTAAAATCTCTCCCCTTTTTCAAAAACCTTCTTTGTTTGTGATTTCAAACTTTGACCTTATTTATATTAGAATTTTCGGCCTTATGCCATTGAACTTTCAAACTCTTTTCTTAAATCAAACTTGTAAATAAATCTAATTATATTGACTTAAAATTTCAAAAGTCAAAAATAACTAACACCCATTCAAACTTGTGGGCCCTTTGTGCCTCTTTTAACTTAAATTTTAATTAAAAGCAACTCACTCATTTTGAAATTGTTACCACAAACTACGAGGTTTTGATCCTTCATTTTTATGTTAGTACGTAAGCACAAGTTCGAAGGTCTTGTCAAACACAAAAATATAACTAATAAATTCTTTTCTCATTCCCACACTTTATTTTTCTCAAACATCATTTTATACCAATACATATACACACATAAAAAAGGGCTCCCTAGAAGTACCTAGGACACTTTGGGTGCTAACACCTTCCCTCTATGTAACCAATCCCCTTACCTGTAATCTCTAGCATTTTATTAGTTTTGATTTGAAAACTTCTTATTGTAGCACATCAAATTTGCCCCCCTCATTCATGCATTCATTATAGGTCATTTAACATTTCATATTGCATTTCAGCAAAGTTCATCTGAATTACCTCTGGTCAACTTTGGTCTACTGAAGGTCAAATGGCTAGGGAATAACTTGAGTTACTTCCAACATGTTCAAATGAGGCCTATTCATCATTCGACATATTACTCTTGAAGGAACAAAGGTCCAACGCGCAGGTTACAATTTGGAAAGATGACTTGAACTGTCATGCTCGCTAGGCGAGCAGAATGGTTCGCCTAGCGAGCCACCAGAGTCTGAACTGTCATGCTCGCTAGGCGAGCAGATTCTTCGCTAGGCGAAGCCCACGCGTTTTAAAAATATAACAGAAAAATCTTGGACTTGGACCTCTCTCATTTGAGCCCACAAAACCACGAAAATCAGGTTATAAATTCAAAAAGCTCATTTGAGAAAAACCCTAGAGAGAAGAGCTAACAGAATTCATAGCAGCCTCCAGACACTGAAGAGAAAAAACTCACTCTCACTCTGACTCACACATTTTTTTCCCTAAAAACCCAACCGGGCAATTGAATTTCAATCGATCTCTCCAATCAGGTTTGCCTTACTCCCATTACTTTATGCTTTCAATTTGAAATTTTTGAATGTATGAGGTATTATAGGTGAATTTGGATGAGTGGGTATCGTTAGGTTTTGCATGTGGGTTTAGATGTGTATGAATATGTAAATAATACCTTGAATGTTTAATCACTTTGTTTCTGAGATGGATACCATAGGGTTTAAGGTTCCTGAAATCGGACTGTTATCAAGGAAGAAACCAAAACCCGCAGGCATTCGCTAGCACCTCTCTAAGAGAACATGTAGCGAAGCTTCGCTAAGCCTTCGCTATGCGAAGCAGTAGCGATGATGACAATAGCTATTTTTTTTCTATTTGCTCTCTAATCTGTTTTGTGTTTTGTTGTGACATGTTTTCTATTGCATCCGTGCACTGTTTACCTGACACTGTTGTTGTTATGTTTCTTTTGTGCAACCCTCGATTGCACCCCATCTTGTTATTCTAACTTGTTTGTTGAGTTTTTGTGAGGGCTCACATGACTTTTTAAGAGATAGCTCGCTTAGTATTCCACTTTATTTGTGGGATACCATTTGGAGATTTATTCCGATTACCTGTGCTGACTTGCTTTCTTTGATGGTGCCAGCTTGAGAGATCTCTGGGTTTCTTGTTTCTTTAGTTGTTGTTTCTTCGGATCTTTATCCGTGTGGTAGATCTCTTGATCCCTTTTTTACATCTTTCCCGTATTTTACCAGGGCTAAAGACCTCCATGAATAGACAATTGACGGATAAAAGGGATTAGTAGTCAATCCCCCGTTATTCAGTGTGTCGTTCTTTATGCCCGCACTACGTGTCGATGCTTCAGAACCAAAGCCCAAGATCTTTTGTCCGGTCAGTCAGTGGAGAGGGTTCCACCTTTCTGAATCCCCACTTTTTGTCATGAGCTCACCCTGTCCAGGGTTAAGAGCTATGAGGCCTTATCCTCATTACCCTTTTGATCTGCTCACCCTGACGTTCAATGTTAGTGGTTAAGAGCCCATTTGATTACCTTTCCATGGCTTGTTTGTCGAGGTTGATATGACCCCTCTTGACTAAAGCCCTACCCACGTATGTTTGAGCCCCCTTGTTGGCATGTTTACTTTATGCATGTTTGTTTTGTATGGTGTGATCGTCTACCCATAGGATTGCTAGGCTTCGTATAGTCTCTCGTTTGCATGTCAATTAAGGTAGCACGGTTCCTTCGTCTAGGACTTCCTTTGTTGCATGAGCATTCCAAGAACACAAACAAACTCATTGATTTTTCTTCTCCTAAGAACACGTTAACTCCTTCTACTACATGCGAGTAAGTCTCCGAAGGTCGAGCATCCGGTAGATTGCGTAGTAACGTCGTTCATCTAAAACACACAAAACAAACAAACAGGTAGCCGAGCTACGAAGACTCTGATTCTCATATTCAGATGAGATACGTATGCAGTGGATGCGACATCCGTGTGAGTCATTTTCTTTTGACCCCTCTTTTAGTAAATAGTACACTAGATAAACCCACACCCTTTATACAAGAACAACAAGAGTGGATCCCGTAGAGAACTACAGATGCGTAGGGGTGCTAATACCTTCCCTTCGCATAATCGACTCCCGAACCCGAGATTTGGTTGCGAGACCTTGTCTTTTCCTTTCCTTTTTCTAGGTTTACTTTGAGCGTTTCCTTTCCCTCCTTTGGGATAAATAACGCACGGTGGCGACTCTTCTGTCAGTTGTTTTTCGCCAGTTGTTTTTTTCGCATTCCCTTTTTTTAAGTTGCGACAGCTGGCGACTCTGCTGGGGATCCGGTTTCCCTAAGCGAGTCCCTCCTAGCTTTTGTAGTTTTCTTGTTTGTTGAGTTTTTGTGAGGGCTCACATGACTTTTGAAGAGATAGCTTGCTTGGTATTCCACTTTATTTGTGGGATACCATTTGGAGATTTATTCCGATTACCTGTGCTGACTTGCTTTCTTTGATGGTGCCAGCTTGAGAGATCTCTGGGTTTCTTGTTTTTTTAGTTGTTGTTACTTCGGATCTTTATCCATGCGGTAGATCTCTTGATCCCTTTTTTACATCTTTCCCGTATTTTACCGTTTTCTTAGCTGGAAGACCTCGATAGGAGGCAATGTTTTTGTGTGTTTACATTTTGTGCCCAAAGACCTCCAAAAAGAGGCACCAGTGCTAAAGACCTCCATGAAGAGGCAATTGACGGATAAAAGGGATTAGTAGTCAATCTGTAACACCCCGATAATAATATGGTAATTATTTAAATTAAGTTAATAATATATTTATTAATTTAATTAGATAATTGGATTATTATTATTATTATTTTGGAATTATTGAATTATTATTTTATTGGGATAATAAAATAAATTGGAAAATATATAAGTGTGAAATAAAGAAAAAGAGCCCATTTGGTAAAGAAAAGGTTTTCACGTGAAACAGAGAAGCGATTGAGAAAGAGGAGAAAGGGCAAAGAGGCAGAGCAAGAGGAAGAAGATTGGAGAAGAGAAGAGCTTGGAGCTTAGAGATTGCCGGATTAACTCAGGTAAGGGGGGTTATCGTCGTTTAATGGGTATTATGGGTTAGCATGTAATGGGTAGTGATAAACCGTTGAATTGACCCTAATTGGGATTGTCGAATGCTGAAAATTGTGATGGATATGTTGTGTAAAAACTGAAATTGAACCTGTAATTGAGTGTGTTGTAATTTCCCTAACGTATAGTTTTTACGGAATTGGAATCGGAGGTCCGGAAGTCCTCCAACGGCGGAAAATGCGGAGAATTCTGCATTCTGCTTTGTGTTAGCGCAGGAACTGCTGTTTTGTCTGCGTTAACCGGTTAACCCAGGGCGTTAACCGGTTAACACTGTTGCGAATTGTGAAATTAGTGCTGTTTTGCCTGCGTTAACCGGTTAACCCAGGGCGTTAACCGGTTAACACTGTTGCGTTTTGCCAGAAAGTGTGTTGGTGCTGCGTTAACCGGTTAACCCAGGGCGTTAACCGGTTAACACTGTTGAAAAGTGAGAAAATTGACATTTTAATGTTGTGTACATAATTGATGTTTGGCCTATGGTAGCGTATGATGTGATAGGGATTAATTCCCGCTATTTGAGCAGTATAGGTATTAGTAGAGTGTGCTAATACTGTGGTTAATTATTTGACATGATATGATGTTTTGATACATGTGTTGATAATGTTGATAGTACGCATAATGTTGTGAATATACATGGTAAGTATGCAATTGTGAATGGACTGTTGTATGGCTTAGAGTGTGAGCATATGTCCATTGTGGATTTTGTTGTTGATGTTGCATTGCTAGATGATTAGCATGCATATTGTGGCCTTTAGGGTGGTAGCTAATTCCCACGGTGAGGAATTAGTGAGTTAGTCATTTTAGACTGTTGTTGATGTTTGCATGCTAGGTGATTAGCGTGCATAGCATGGCCCATTTGGGGTGGTAGCTAATTCCCATGGTGAGGAATTAGTGAGTGAGTCACTAGGTCTCAAATGAGTGGGACTAGTGGGCTTGGTAGCCGTGCCTGGATTTGGACGGTGAGGTGAACTATATGTTCACAAAGAGTCGGTACCGCATGCATGGAGTCTCATTGCATAATTGATATATGGCGTATAATATGAATGGATGTATTCCAGTATTATACACGTGTTGTGTGTTGTGTGTTGTGTTGATGTTGAGTATGATTGAGTTGACATTGCTGTTACTGAATGTGTAATCTGATTTGGGTGATGAAACGTGTTATTTACTTAGCATTACATGATGTTTTATAATGCTTGTTATATCGATTGAGGAACTCACCCTTACAACTATTTTTCAGGTAACGAGCAATGAGTTGAGTAGAAGCTAATGCTTGGAGTCTAGTGTAGTCTCCTTAGTGGGTCGTGCTCTGATAGATGTAACATCGGGATGGGGTGTTTTAACTCGTTTCAAATGTTTTATTGTTGGTTATGAACCATTTTACATGTAATGTTTTACATGATTGATGAGATTTCTATCCGCTGCGTCTTATGCAAATGCTTATGTTTTGATTTAATAAAAGAGCATGACCGTTATATTGGTGATTGGTGTGAAGTAACTGTGTGACACCCTTGATTGCATATTACTCTGATTGACATATTGTTATTTTAATTAAATAATTGGGGTATTTTAGAAGGGTGTTACATTAGTGGTATCAGAGCATAGTCGGTCGAGTCGAGTCGTAATTATTCTGTTTCCCTGTACGGGATAGGTGTTGTGTAACCCTATCAGTACTTATTGTTTGGCTTGTTGGGTTTTCAGAATAGAGATGGCTGGAAGAGGTAGAGACGATGCTGCGATTGTTGAGGCTCTGGGTATGCTAGCTGGAGTACTTGGAGGGAATCCGAATGTTGTGGGAATGGGAGCTGCTCGTCAATTGAGTGAGTTCCAGAAGAACAATCCTCCAATGTTCAAGGGAGCATACGATCCAGATGGCGCTCAGAAGTGGTTGAAGGAGATCGAGAGGATCTTCCGAGTAACTGAGTGTGCCGATAACCAGAAGGTCAGGTTCGGTACGCATATGCTGTCAGAGGAAGCAGATGATTGGTGGGTTGCTACCCGCACTGAGTTGGAATCTGCTGGAAATGCTGAGATCACTTGGGCTGTGTTCAGAGAGAGATTCCTGAGGAAGTACTTTCCAGAGGATGTAAGAGGAAAGAAAGAGATAGAGTTCTTGGAATTGAAGCAGGGCAATCGGTCGGTTACTGAGTATGCTGCTAAGTTCACAGAGCTGTCGAAGTATTACACTCCCTATAGTGAGGCTGCTGGAGAATTTTCGAAATGTGTGAAGTTTGAGAACGGGTTGCGTCCCGAGATCAAATAGGCTATTGGATATCAGCGGATCAGAGTGTTTTCTGACTTGGTTGACTGTTGCAGGATTTTTGAACAGGATTCCAAAGCCAGAGCAGAGAGCTATCAGCAAAGGGTTGATAGAAGAGGCAAGAATCAGAATGATCGTGGAAAACCGTATGCAGCTGGCAAAGGTTTCCAGAGGCAGAGTGGGACGAAGAGGCCTAGTGGGGGAGACTCCAGTGCCCCTGCTAAGTGTTACAGATGTGGTCAGGCTGGACATCGTATCCATGAGTGTACCAGTAATGAGAAGAAGTGCTTTAAGTGTGGAAAAGGTGGTCACTTGGCTGCAGAGTGTCGGTTGAAGACTGTGACTTGCTTCAACTGTGGAGAGGTGGGTCATATTAGTCCACAGTGTCCTAAGCCGAAGAGAGAGAACCAGTCGGGAGGCAAGGTCCTTGCTTTATCGGGTTCTGAGACTTCTGCAGATGATCGTTTGATCCGAGGTACGTGTTATATTAATGGCTTTCCTCTTGTAGCTATTATTGACACCGGTGCTACTCATTCCTTTATATCTTTGGATTGTGCTGTGAAACTTAAGTTAGAAATATCTGAGATGCATGGTAGTATGGTGATTGATACTCCTGCAAAGGGTTCAGTGACTACTACTTCAGTTTGTTTGAATTGTCCTTTGAGTATTTTTGGTAGAGACTTTGGAATGGACCTTGTGTGTCTTCCACTAGTACAGGTTGAGGTTATCCTGGGTATGAACTGGTTGGTGTTTAACCGAGTTTCTATCAATTGTTTTGATAAGACTGTGATATTTCCTGAGGTTGAGGAAGGAAAGGATTTGTTTCTATCAGCGAGACAAGTGGATGAGGCAGTAGTAGATGGGACAGAGTTGTTTATGCTGTTAGCGACTTTGGAGGCTAAAGATAAACTGGTGATTTGTGATCTAGCCGTGGTGTGTGATTTTCCTGATGTGTTTCCTGAAGAAGTGAATGAATTGCCACCAGAGCGTGAAGTTGAGTTCTCGATTGATTTGGTACCTGGTACTAGACCAATATCGATGGCTCCGTACCGTATGTCTGCTGTTGAGTTAACTGAATTGAAGAGTCAGTTGGAAGATCTGTTGGATAAGAAATTTATTCGTCCGAGTGTGTCACCGTGGGGTGCACCAGTGTTATTGGTTAAGAAGAAAGAAGGTACTATGAGGTTGTGTGTGGACTACAGGCAACTGAATAAAGTGACGATCAAGAATCGGTATCCTTTGCCGAGGATTGATGATTTGATGGATCAATTGGTTGGTGCGAGTGTGTTCAGCAAGATAGATTTGAGATCTGGGTATCATCAGATACGTGTGAAAACTGAGGATATTCAGAAGACTGCTTTCAGAACAAGGTATGGACATTATGAGTATTCTGTAATGCCTTTTGGTGTGACTAATGCGCCTGGAGTATTTATGGAGTATATGAATAGGATTTTCCATCCGTATCTAGACCAGTTTGTTGTGGTGTTTATTGACGATATTTTGGTGTATTCGAAATCTGAGGAAGAGCATGCTGAGCATTTGAGAGTGGTTTTAGAAGTTCTCCGAGAAAAGAAGTTATTTGCTAAACTGTCTAAGTGTGAATTTTGGTTAGAGGAGGTTAGTTTTCTTGGTCATGTGATTTCAAGAGGTGGTGTTGCTGTTGATCCTTCTAAGATAGAAGCGGTGTCTAAGTGGGAAGCTCTGAAGTCTGTTGCTGAGATTCGAAGTTTTCTTGGCTTGGCTGGTTATTATAGGAAGTTCATTGAGGGATTTTCTAAGTTGGCGTTACCGTTGACGATGTTGACTAGAAAGGGGCAAGCGTTTGTTTGGGACTCAAAATGTGAAGAAGGTTTCCAAGAGTTAAAGAGAAGGTTAACTACTGCTCCTATTCTGATATTACCGAGTCCGTCGGAATCATTTGAAATTTACTGTGATGCTTCATTGTTGGGTTTGGGTGGTGTGTTGATGCAGAATAAGCAGGTTATAGCTTATGCTTCGAGACAACTGAGAGTTCATGAGAGGAACTATCCGACGCACGATTTAGAGTTGGCAGCTGTGGTATTTGTTCTGAAGTTATGGAGACACTATTTGTACGGGTCAAGATTTGAAGTTTTCAGTGACCATAAAAGTTTGAAGTATTTGTTTGATCAGAAAGAGCTGAATATGAGACAGAGGAGATGGTTAGAATTTCTGAAGGATTATGACTTTGGTTTGAATTACCATCCGGGTAAAGCAAACGTAGTAGCTGATGCATTGAGTCGGAAATCATTGCATATGTCTATGTTAATGGTTAAGGAACTGGATTTAATTGAGCAGTTTAGAGACTTGAGTTTGGTGTGTGAGAGTACTCACAATAGTGTTAAATTGGGAATGTTGAAATTAACGAGTGGTATTCTGGATGAGATTAGAGAGGGTCAGAAATCCGATATGCTTTTGGTTGATAAGTTGACTTTAGTGAATCAAGGTCAAGGTGGTGAATTCAGAGTTGATGAGAATGGTGTTTTGAAATTTGGTAATCGGGTGTGTATTCCGGACGTTACCGAACTTAAGAAGAGTATTCTAGAGGAAGGACATCGTAGTGGCCTGAGTATTCATCCTGGAGCTACGAAGATGTATCATGATTTGACAAAGTTATTTTGGTGGCCGGGAATGAAAAGAGAAATTGCGAGTTTTGTTTATTCCTGTTTGACTTGTCAGAAGTCGAAGATTGAGCATCAGAAGCCGTCTGGGCTAATGCAACCGTTGACTATTCCAGATTGGAAGTGGGATAGTATCAGTATGGATTTTGTGTCTGGTTTGCCGAGGACAAATAAGAATTTTGAAGCTATTTGGGTGATTGTGGATAGATTGACGAAGTCGGCTCATTTCATTCCGATCAGAATGGATTATCCGTTAGAGAGATTAGCCGAGTTGTATATTGAGAAGATTGTAAGTTTGCATGGTATTCCGTCTAGTATTATTTCGGACAGAGATCCTAGATTTACATCGAAGTTCTGGGAAGGTTTACAGAGGGCTTTGGGAACTAAGCTGAGATTGAGTTCTGCATATCATTCGCAGACTGATGGTCAGACTGAGAGGACGATTCAGTCACTAGAGGATCTTTTGAGAGCTTGTGTTTTGGAAAAGGGAGGTGCTTGGGATTGTTATTTACCTTTGATTGAGTTTACCTACAACAATAGTTTTCATTCGAGCATTGGTATGGCACCGTTTGAAGCTTTGTATGGTAGGAGATGTCGGACACCTTTATGTTGGTATGAGTCCAGTGAGAGTGTTGTGGTTGGACCGGAGATTGTTCAACAGACTACGGAAAAGATTAAGATGATTCAGGAGAAGATGAGAATTGCTCAGAGTCGTCAGAAGAGTTATCACGACAAGAGGAGGAAGTCACTTGAGTTCCAAGAGGGAGATCATGTGTTTCTTCGTGTTACTCCGATAACTGGTGTTGGTCGAGCTTTGAAGTCAAAGAAGTTGACACCTCGATTTATTGGTCCTTATCAGATTTTGGAGAGGATATGGGAGGTAGCCTATCGTATCGCTTTACCGCCATCACTTGCAAATTTGCATGAGGTTTTTCATGTGTCTCAGTTGAGGAGATACATTCATGATCCGTCGCATGTAGTCCAAGTAGATGATGTACAGGTGAGAGATAACCTGACTGTTGAAACATCGCCTATGAGGATCGAGGATCGAGAATTGAAGCAGTTGCGGGGTAAAGAGATTGCCTTGGTGAAGGTAGCTTGGGGAGGACCAGCAGGTGGCAATGTGACTTGGGAACTGGAGAGTCAGATGAAGGAGTCTTATCCTGAGTTATTCGATTGAGGTATGTTTCGAGGACGAAAACTCTTTTAGTGGGGGAGAGTTGTAACACCCCGATAATAATATGGTAATTATTTAAATTAAGTTAATAATATATTTATTAATTTAATTAGATAATTGGATTATTATTATTATTATTTTGGAATTATTGAATTATTATTTTATTGGGATAATAAAATAAATTGGAAAATATATAAGTGTGAAATAAAGAAAAAGAGCCCATTTGGTAAAGAAAAGGTTTTCACGTGAAATAGAGAAGCGATTGAGAAAGAGGAGAAAGGGCAAAGAGGCAGAGCAAGAGGAAGAAGATTGGAGAAGAGAAGAGCTTGGAGCTTAGAGATTGCCGGATTAACTCAGGTAAGGGGGGTTATCGTCGTTTAATGGGTATTATGGGTTAGCATGTAATGGGTAGTGATAAACCGTTGAATTGACCCTAATTGGGATTGTCGAATGCTGAAAATTGTGATGGATATGTTGTGTAAAAACTGAAATTGAACCTGTAATTGAGTGTGTTGTAATTTCCCTAACGTATAGTTTTTACGGAATTGGAATCGGAGGTCCGGAAGTCCTCCAACGGCGGAAAATGCGGAGAATTCTGCATTCTGCTTTGTGTTAGCGCAGGAACTGCTGTTTTGTCTGCGTTAACCGGTTAACCCAGGGCGTTAACCGGTTAACACTGTTGCGAATTGTGAAATTAGTGTTGTTTTGCCTGCGTTAACCGGTTAACCCAGGGCGTTAACCGGTTAACACTGTTGCGTTTTGCCAGAAAGTGTGTTGGTGCTGCGTTAACCGGTTAACCCAGGGCGTTAACCGGTTAACACTGTTGAAAAGTGAGAAAATTGATATTTTAATGTTGTGTACATAATTGATGTTTGGCCTATGGTAGCGTATGATGTGATAGGGATTAATTCCCGCTATTTGAGCAGTATAGGTATTAGTAGAGTGTGCTAATACTGTGGTTAATTATTTGACATGATATGATGTTTTGATACATGTGTTGATAATGTTGATAGTACGCATAATATTGTGAATATACATGGTAAGTATGCAATTGTGAATGGACTGTTGTATGGCTTAGAGTGTGAGCATATGTCCATTGTGGATTTTGTTGTTGATGTTGCATTGCTAGATGATTAGCATGCATATTGTGGCCTTTAGGGAGGTAGCTAATTCCCACGGTGAGGAATTAGTGAGTTAGTCATTTTAGACTGTTGTTGATGTTTGCATGCTAGGTGATTAGCGTGCATAGCATGGCCCATTTGGGGTGGTAGCTAATTCCCATGGTGAGGAATTAGTGAGTGAGTCACTAGGTCTCAAATGAGTGGGACTAGTGGGCTTGGTAGCCGTGCCTGGATTTGGACGGTGAGGTGAACTATATGTTCACAAAGAGTCGGTACCGCATGCATGGAGTCTCATTGCATAATTGATATATGGCGTATAATATGAATGGATGTATTCCAGTATTATACACGTGTTGTGTGTTGTGTGTTGTGTTGATGTTGAGTATGATTGAGTTGACATTGCTGTTACTGAATGTGTAATCTGATTTGGGTGATGAAACGTGTTATTTACTTAGCATTACATGATGTTTTATAATGCTTGTTATATCGATTGAGGAACTCACCCTTACAACTATTTTTCAGGTAACGAGCAATGAGTTGAGTAGAAGCTAATGCTTGGAGTCTAGTGTAGTCTCCTTAGTGGGTCGTGCTCTGATAGATGTAACATCGGGATGGGGTGTTTTAACTCGTTTCAAATGTTTTATTGTTGGTTATGAACCATTTTACATGTAATGTTTTACATGATTGATGAGATTTCTATCCGCTGCGTCTTATGCAAATGCTTATGTTTTGATTTAATAAAAGAGCATGACCGTTATATTGGTGATTGGTGTGAAGTAACTGTGTGACACCCTTGATTGCATATTACTCTGATTGACATATTGTTATTTTAATTAAATAATTGGGGTATTTTAGAAGGGTGTTACACAATCCCCCGTTATTCAGTGTGTCGTTCTTTATGCCCGCACTACGTGTCGATGCTTCAGAACCAAAGCCCAAGATCTTTTGTCCGGTCAGTCAGTGGAGAGGGTTCCACCTTTCTGAATCCCCACTTTTGGTCATGAGCTCACCCTGTCCAGGGTTAAGAGCTATGAGGCCTTATCCTCATTACCCTTTTGATCTGCTCACCCTGGCGTTCAATGTCAGTGGTTAAGAGTCCATTTGATTACCTTTCCATGGCTTGTTTGTCGAGGTTGATATGACCCCTCTTGACTAAAGCCCTACCCACGTATGTTATGCCCCCTTGTTGGCATGTTTACTTTATGCATGTCTGTTTTGTATGGTGTGATCGTCTACCCATAGGATTTCTAGGCTTCGTATAGTCTCTCGTTTGCATGTCAATTAAGGTAGCACGGTTCCTTCATCTAGGACTTCATTTTTGCATGAGCATTCCTAAAACAAAAACAAACTCATTGATTTTTCTTCTCCTAAGAACACGTTAACTCCTTCTACTACAGGTGAGTAAGTCTCCAAAGGTCGAGCATCCGGTAGATTGCGTAGTAACGTCGTTCATCTAAAAAACACAAAACAAACAAAAATAGGTTAGCCGAGCTACGAAGACTCTGATTCTCATATTCATATGAGATACGTATGTAGTGGATGCGACATCCGTGCGAGTCATTTTCTTTTGACCCCTCTTTTAGTAAATAGTACACTAGATAAACTCACACCCTTTAGACAAGAACAACAAGAGTGGATCCTGTAGAGTACTACGGATGCGTAGGGGTGCTAATACCTTCCCTTCGCATAATCGACTCCCGAACCCAAGATTTGGTTGCGAGACCTTGTCTTTTCCTTTCCTTTTTTTAGGTTTACTTCGAGCGTTTCCTTTCCCTCCTTTGGGATAAATAACGCACGGTGGCGACTCTTCTGTCATTTTATTTGCCGGTTGTTTTTTTCGCATTCCCTTTTTTTAGGTTGCGACAGCTGGCGACTTTGCTAGGGATCCGGTTTCCCTAAGCGAGTCCCTCCTAGCTTTTGTAGTTTTCTTGTTTGTTGGGTGTTTATTCTTTTGTACAGTTATTGATTTACCTGCTTTACCTTATTGCATTCATGTACATATGTCTGCTGTATCTGTGGGTTCTGTTGGGTTGTTTGTTTGTTGGGGTAGGATTTTCTATGAGATAAGCCAACTACCCAGACTTGAGCGTACACACAGGTTTTAGAGTGGATAGTTATGAGGCTTGCGTGACATGTTGCTACGTTAAGTCGTTCATGAAGACCCACATTCCAGACGAGGTTTCTTTTGGATATATTTTGTCCTATGGGTGTTCCATAACGACAAATGTTCCTTTAGAAATCGTCGACTCTGGTGACCATTTCCCGAGAACTCAGTCGAGGCCTCTCCTCCGAGACGCGTTTATGTTAGCTCTGGTGGGCGCATGCTCGCTGCTCAATCTGAGGACCCCGAGGCTGGGAACTTGCTATTAGGATGTCCTGTTGGGGGGAGTCAGGGGAGGCCTTTTGTCTCGTAATAATGCCAAACCTTCAGTGGTAAACGTATTATTCGACTGAAGGGCTGAAGCTGACGAACTTCTGTTCTTAGAACCTACCAGTGAGGGGCGGGCTAAATTCAGGAAATCTTAACCTTCAACCAACCCGGATTTATGGAGCAGAGCTTTGATCTCGTATTATATTACTCAGTGGGTTTTCTCTTCGAACAGTGCAACCTGACAGATGTTCAAGCGGATCCAGCAATCCTGATTCCCATGTCATTGCACTGCATCACATCATTTTGCATCATAGCATGTTCATTTTCAAAAAAATAATGCATAAAAAAAAGGGGTTAACCTGCATATGCATATCATTTTTCAGGTTTATCCATGATAAAACATAGCATACGCATCATACACATATCATTCTTGCATCACCACAGGTGTTCTTGAAGAGGGTTATCAACCTTTTCAATCATTAGAGCAGGGTGTCCAGGATCAGAAAGGGCCGTGTACTTTCACTAGTGCTGGATTGATGAATCACGGGGATGTCTTTGCAACAGACAATGAAGATGGTGACAGTGATTGTGATATGGATAAGTGGGTGCGCCCGTGTGCTCCAGGGGAGAAGATCAACAACTGGACTGCTGAAGAAATAGTCCAAGTTACTCTTCAGACAGAGTAATTTTCTTTTGTTTTCTCATTTTGCATGAAAGCCCTACGTTCTGCCCAGGGCGTAGTGGTTCATTGTAGGGCCACATCATGTTTTGAATTTTCAATGATTATCATCAATAAAGGATGTTTTGCAATCAAATTTGTGCTCACTGTCTTTCTGTTTTTACTTTCATTTTCAAAACAATAAAAATGGCAATGTTTTTTTGTGACTTCCTTGAAATCTTTTCTAAAATAAAGCATGAAACACCGTTCGTGCAGAATTGATCTTGCGGATTCCATTAAAAACAATTCTGTTATGGCTCAGTATGACTTCGATAATCCCATTTACCAAGCCGAAGAGGAGAGTGAAGAAGATTGTGAACTCCCCAAAGAATTGGCTAGACTATTGAAACAGGAGGAAAGGGTCATTCAACCTCATCAGGAAGAGTTGGAAGTCATTAACCTTGGTACTGAGGATGCAAAGAAAGAGATCAAGATAGGGGCTTCTTTAGAAGAAAAGGTCAAGAGAGGGCTGATTGAAATGTTGCAAGAATATGTGGACGTATTCGCATGGTCGTATCAAGATATGCCTGGTTTGGATACAGATATTGTGGTGCACAGGCTACCTCTCAGAGAAGATTGTCCTTCGGTAAAGCAGAAGCTTCACAGAACTAGTCCTGATATGGCTGTCAAGATCAAAGAGGAGGTTCAGAAACAGTTGGATGCAGGTTTTCTAGCGGTTACCAATTATCCCCCTTGGGTGGCCAACATCGTACCCGTGCCGAAGAAGGATGGTAAATTCAGGATGTGTGTCGATTACCGAGATTTAAACAGAGCCATTCCAAAAGATGACTTCCCATTACCTCACATTGATGTATTGGTCGATAACACTGCTCAATCCTCGGTTTTCTCTTTCATGGATGGATTTTCTGGCTATAATCATATCAAGATGGCGCCAGAAGACATGAAGAAGACGACATTCATTACACCTTGGGGCACGTTCTATTATAAGGTGATGCCGTTTAGGTTGAAGAACACCGGTGCTACCTACCAAAGAGCTATGACGACTCTCTTTCATGACATGATGCACAAAGAAATTGAAGTGTACGTGGATGATATGATTGCGAAGTCTCAGACAGAAGAGGAGCATTTGGTAAACTTGCAAAAGTTGTTTGAAAGATTGAGAAAGTTCAAACTGAGGCTGAATCCAAACAAGTGTACATTTGGAGTGAGATATGGAAAGCTGTTAGGTTTCATTGTCAGTGAGAAAGGGATCGAGGTTGATCCAGCGAAAGTAAAAGCTATTCAAGAAATGCCGGAACCAAGAACGGAAAAACAGGTTCGTGGGTTTTTAGGAAGGATGAACTACATTGCACGGTTCATATCTCACCTAACAGCTACGTGCGAACCGATATTTAAATTGCTAAGAAAAGATCAAGCAATCAGGTGGAACAATGATTGTCAAAAAGCTTTTGATAAGATAAAAGAATATTTGTAGAAACCTCCAATTCTCATACCTCCAGTTCCTGGGAGGCCTATGATAATGTACCTTTCAGTAACAGAGAATTCGACGGGGTGTGTATTGGGACAGCATGACGAGTCTGGTCAAAAAGAGCATGCGATATACTACCTTAGCAAAAAGTTTACCGACTGTGAAACAAGATATTCGCTGCTCGAGAAACCTTGCTGCGCTTTGGCATGGGCTGCTCGCCGACTAAGATAGTATATGTTGAACCATACTACCTTGTTTATTTCTAAGATGGACCCAGTAAAGTATATCTTTGAAAAGCCAGCTCTTACCGGATGAGTGGCTCGTTGGCAGATGATTTTGACAGAGTACGATATCCAGTACACGTCGCAAAAGGCCATCAAGGGTAGTATTCTATCTGATTACCTTGCCGAGCAACCAATTGATGACTATCAGCCGATGATGTTTGAATTCCCCGATGAAGATATCATGTACTTAAAGATGAAAGATTGTGAAGAGCCTCTTGTCGAGGAAGGACCGGATCCCGATGACAAGTGGACATTGATGTTTGATGGGGCGGTAAATGTGAATGGAAATGGTGTTGGGGCAGTACTCATTAATCCTAACGGTGCCCACATACCTTTTTCTGCCAGATTGACCTTTGAAGTAACCAACAATGAAGCTGAGTACGAGGCCTGTATCATGGGGATTGAAGAAGCCATCGATCTAAGGATCAAAACTATGGACATTTATGGAGATTCTGCTCTAGTGATTAACCAAGTCAATGGAGACTGGAATACTCATCAGCCGCATTTGATTCCTTATAGAGATTACACCAGAAGGATCCTGACTTTCTTCAAGATAGTAAAGTTGTATCATGTACCCCGAGATGAAAATAAAATGGCTGATGCCTTAGCCACATTGTCTTCCATGATTAAATTTCATTGGCAGAATCATGTGCCACACGTTGCTGTGAATCGACTCGAGAGGCCTGCGTATGTGTTTGTAGTCGAGTATGTTATTGATGAGAAGTTGTGGTTTTATGATATTAAGAATTTCCTCAAAAGCCAAGAGTATCCTGAAGGAGCGTCAAGGAATGACAAGAAGACACTAAGAAGGCTAGCTGGAAGCTTTTACTTAAACAAGGATGATGTGTTGTACAAGAGGAACTTTGACATGGTTCTGCTCAGATGCGTGGTTAGACACGAAGCAGACATGTTAATGCAGGAAGTACACGAGGGATCTTTCGGTACCCATGCTGGTGGTCATTCAATGGCCAAGAAGTTGTTAAGAGCCGGTTATTACTAGATAACCATGGAATCTGATTGTTTCAAATACGCTCGGAAGTGCCACAAATGTCATATCTATGCAGATAAAGTGCATGTACCACCAAACCCTCTGAATATTATGAATTCTCCTTGGCCATTCGCGATGTGGGGCATCGATATGATTGGAAAGATTGAACCTACTGCTTCTAATGGACATCACTTCATCCTGGTCGCGATTGATTACTTTACCAAGTGGGTGGAAGAAGCTTCCTATACCAATGTTACCAGACAAGTGGTTGCCCGATTCATTAAGAAAGAAATTATTTGTCGTTATGGGGTTCCTGAGAGAATCATCACTGATAATGGTTCGAATCTCAATAACAAGATGATGAAAGAGCTTTGCAAAGACTTTAAGATCGAACACCACAATTCTTCTCCTTACAGACCAAAGATGAATGGTGTTGTTGAGGCGGCAAACAAGAACATTAAGAAGATTGTGCAAAAGATGGTTGTGACGTACAAGGATTGGCATGAGATGTTGCCTTTCGCTTTGCATGGGTATCGTACCTCAGTACGTACGTCAACCGGGGCAACACCGTTTTCACTTGTGTATGGCATGGAGGCAGTCTTACCAGTGGAAGTTGAAATCCCTTCTTTGAGGGTGATGATGGATGTAAAACTTGACGAGGCTGAGTGGGTTCAAACCAGGTTTGATGAGTTAAATTTAATTGAGGAAAATCGATTAGCAGCCGTGTGCCATGGACAACTATATTAGAGAAGGATGAAGAAGGCCTTTGATCAGAAAGTGCATCCTCGAAACTATCAGATAGGTGACTTAGTTTTGAAGAGGATCCTTCCTCCCGGTACAGATAACAGGGGCAAGTGGACTCCGAATTATGAAGGTCCATATGTTGTTAAAAAGGTCTTTTCTGGTGGAGCCTTGATGCTTACAACTATGGATGATGAAGATTTTCCGTCTCCTGTGAATTCAGATGTAGTCAAAAAATACTTCGCATAAATTGACCCGCTGGACAAAAAAAAATCCAGGCAAAAAAGGGCATCCCGGCGAACCAAGAGAAAAAGAAAAGAAAAAGGTTCGGGCAAAAGTTAGGGATAAAGAATAAAAATAATATGTACACTCGGTAAGTCGAAAACCTTCAAAGGTGGCTTAGGCAAAAATGGGTATCCCGGTGGATTGAAAACCTGAAAAGGCGGTCCAAGCAAAAGGGGGATTAAAGCGAAGACTACAGTCTGAGTTATCTGTACTTCATCGCGTTTCAGTGTATACCATCTTGAAGGATATGATCGGTCCAATCACTCTTCTCAGAAAGCAAAGAATTTGGGGGAAATTGAAGATCTATGAGTCGTAACAGAATTGGGAAATAGTGGAATGCCGTGTTCACATTGCCAATAGGATAGTTTATTTTCTCTTTTGGCGCAATTACCTCTTCCTAGGAATTGCTTTCTGATGTATTTGCCTTTATAGGCCATTTTCAATCAATAAAAGTCGTTATTCAGTCAAATTGCTCTCTTGTTTTTTTTATTTCTACTGTTTTGTTTGCAAAAAACGTCCGAAATTTTGATAAACATTGCATCTAAAAACATGAAGGCTAGACAATGACGTGCGGAAAGATAAAACATCTGAAAATCATTTTGAATGTTGAGTACACTTGAGTATATTTTGTCCATACGATCCCCTGGGGCATGTATGTGTTTCCGTTTTGCAGGTTACTATCTTTGATTGATGGCTAAAGCAGATGAGCCAAAGTTTGTTCGAAGGAAGACCCTTTTGTTTCAACACTGTCCAGTCGTGTAAGAAGTTGGGTCGTCCAAGTCGAGTTCAGAATTTGTTTCCCCAGTATGGTCGAGAGGTTGGTGTTTTCCCCAACAAGTGACTCCCCAGTTGAGTTGGTTTCTCTACCGTCACGAGAATGTCAGATCAGTAAGTATCCTTAGCAGAAATGTTATACGTCCCCACAGAGTTGGAAGATCGAATCAGAAATTGTGTGCTCAGTAAAGTGATCATCTGCTTTCCCAGCAGGAGTTTTCCTCCCTTTGCATCTTGCACTTAGTAATCATCATTTGCATTCGCATTCTCAAATCGCGTAGCATTTCCATTCAGTATGGAGCATTACGCCATGGAAAATTCAAACATATGCATACATGTATTAAACCAGATTGGATCATATCTCCAGCAGAGACAGATCTTTTTTCACATCAGTATAGCACATTTGCAGCAGTTGCTCTTGGCAACATTCATAATCGATAATCCCGGTGAGATTTATTTTCTCACCAGTCCGTGAAAGGAAAGCTTGATTCCCCTCTGATTTAGTCCCCGGCAAGTGTCTGCCTTATTTTGACCTATGTAAGTGTCATCCATGCGATACCGGTAAGTGTCGTGTTGATCCCCGTAAATGTCTTTGCTTTTCTTTGATGTCGGCGAACATCATCTTTCGATGTCAGTAAACGTCGAATTCCAATCGTTGGCCATCAGTAAATGGCATGTCTATCATGGTGTCTACAAAAATCGTTCTGTCAACACCCGTGTGTGTCCTTTCCTTTTTGTGATGTCGGTAAACATCATTATTCGATGTCGGTAAACATCGATTTCCTTCCCAGTCATCGGTAAATGTCTGGTCTTGTTGCACTTATAAACATCTTTGTTCCGATGTCGGTAAACATCGAGTTCCCTCCCAGTCATCGGTAAATGTCTGGTCTTGTTTCACCTGTAAACATCTTTGTTCGATGTCGGTAAACATCGAGTTCCTCCCCAGTGAAGCCGCCATCGGTAAATGGCCTCTCTTTCTTTGATATCAGTAGATATCAATTCTTTTTTGAAGCCGCCATCGGTAAATGGCCTCGCTTTCTTTGACATCAGTAAATATCAATTCTGTTTTGAAGCCGCCATCGATAAATGGCCTCGCTTTCTTTGATATCGGTAGATATCAATTCTGTTTTGAAGCCGCCATTGGTAAATGGCCTCGCTTTCTTTGATATCGGTAAATATCAAATTTGTTTTGAAGCCGCCATCGGTAAATGGCCTCGCTTTCCTTGATTTGTCACCTACAAAGTGCAAATTCTCCGGTTCTTTTGGTATTCAATCCCTATTTACCTTGAAAATCTGATAGCCGCTGCTTTTATTCGTTCAGGTTCACAGTTGATTGAATAGGGGCAGCTGTAGCACCTCAAATTTGCCCCCCTCATTCATGCATTCATTATAGGTCATTTAACATTTCATATTGCATTTCAGCAAAGTTCATCTGAATTACCTCTGGTCAACTTTGGTCTACTGAAGGTCAAATGGCTAGGGAATAACTTGAGTTACTTCCAACATGTTCAAATGAGGCCTATTCATCATTCGACATATTACTCTTGAAGTAACAAAGGTCCAGCACGCAGGTTACAATTTGGAAAGATGACTTGAACTGTCATGCTCGTTAGGCGAGCAGAATGGTTCGCCTAGCGAGCCACCAGAGTCTGAACTGTCATGCTCGCTAGGCGAGCAGATTCTTCGCTAGGCGAAGCCCACGCGTTTTAAAAATATAACAGAAAAATCTTGGACTTGGACCTCTCTCATTTGAGCCCACAAAACCACGAAAATCAGGTTATAAATTCAAAAAGCTCATTTGAGAAAAACCCTAGAGAGAAGAGCTAACAGAATTCATAGCAGCCTCCAGACACTGAAGAGAAAAAACTCACTCTCACTCTGACTCACACATTTTTTGCCCTACAAACCCAACCGAGCAATTCAATTTCAATCGATCTCTCCAATCAGGTTTGCCTTACTCCCATTACTTTATGCTTTCAATTTGAAATTTCTGAATGTATGAGGTATTATGGGTGAATTTGGATGAGTGGGTATCGTTAGGTTTTGCATGTGGGTTTAGATGTGTATGAATATGTAAATAATACCTTGAATGTTTAATCACTTCATTTCTGAGATGGATACCATAGGGTTTAAGGTTCCTGAAATCGGACTGTTATCAAGGAAGAAACCAAAACCCGCAGGCATTCGCTAGCACCTCGCTAAGAGAACATGTAGCGAAGCTTCGCTAAGCGAAGCAGTAGCGATGATGACAGTAGCTGTTTTTTTTCTATTTGCTCTCTAATCTGTTTTGTGTTTTGTTGTGACATGTTTTCTATTGCATCCGTGCACTGTTTACCTGACACTGTTGTTGTTATGTTTCTTTTGTGCAACCCTCGATTGCTCCCCATCTTGTTATTCTAACTTGTTTGTTGAGTTTTTGTGAGGGCTCACATGACATTTGAAGAGATAGATCACTTGGTATTCCACTTTATTTGTGGGATACCATTTGGAGATTTATTCCGATTACCTGTGCTGACTTGCTTTCTTTGATGGTGCCAGCTTGAGAGATCTCTGGGTTTCTTGTTTCTTTAGTTGCTGTTACTTCGGATCTTTATCCGTGTGGTAGATCTCTTGATCCCTTTTTTACATCTTTCACGTATTTTAACAGTGCTAAAGACCTCCATGAAGAGGCAATTGACGGATAAAAGGGATTAGTAGTCAATCCCCCGTTATTCAGTGTGTCGTTCTTTATGCCCGCACTACGTGTCGATGCTTCAGAACCAAAGCCCAAGATCTTTTGTCCGGTCAGTCAGCGGAGACGGTTCCACCTTTCTGAATCCCCACTTTTGGTCATGAGCTCACCCTATCCAGGGTTAAGAGCTATGAGGCCTTATCCTCATTACCCTTTTGATCTGCTCACCCTGACGTTCAATGTCAGTGGTTAAGAGCCCATTTGATTACCTTTCCATGGCTTGTTTGTCGAGGTTGATATGACCCCTCTTGACTAAAGCCCTACCCACGTTTGTTTGAGCCCCCTTGTTGGCATGTTTACTTTATGCATGTTTGTTTTGAATGGTGTGATCGTCTACCCATAGGATTGCTAGGCTTCGTATAGTCTCTCGTTTGCATGTCAATTAAGGTAGCACGGTTCCTTCGTCTAGGACTTCCTTTGTTGCATGAGCATTCTAAGAACACAAACAAACTCATTGATTTTTCTTCTCCTAATAACACGTTAACTCCTTCTACTACAGGCGAGTAAGTCTCCGAAGGTCGAGCATCCGGTAGATTGCGTAGTAACGTCGTTCATCTAAAACACACAAAACAAACAAACAGGTAGCCGAGCTACGAAGACTCTGATTCTCATATTCAGATGAGATACGTATGCAGTGGATGCGACATCCGTGCGAGTCATTTTCTTTTGACCCCTCTTTTAGTAAATAGTACACTAGATAAACCCACACCCTTTAGACAAGAACAACAAGAGTGGATCCCGTAGAGTACTACGGATGCGTAGGGGTGCTAATACCTTCCCTTCGCATAATCGACTCCCGAACCCGAGATTTGGTTGCGAGACCTTGTCTTTTCCTTTCCTTTTTCTAGGTTTACTTCGAGCGTTTCCTTTCCCTCCTTTGGGATAAATAACACACGGTGGCGACTCTTCTGTCAGTTCTTTTTCGCCGGTTTTTTTTTCACATTCCCTTTTTTTAGGTTGCGACACTTATCTTTGGGTTTTGTTCGTACTTTTCCCTTTTCCTTTGGAAACAATAAAAACGCGGTGGCAACTCTGGTTTTATTGACGTTAAGTTTATCCATAGCTTGATGGTCATGTATTTACCGCTACACCATCAACAACATGTTCTAACACCCTAAGCATGACAACATTTACATATTCACATCCAATCAACAACATGTTCTAATTCTCTAATCATTACAACATTTACATATTCACATCCAAGCAACGACATGTTCTTATGCTCAAATCATGACAACATTTACATATTCACATCCAATCAACAACATCATGAATAATCAACTATATATGCAATCATATATGTAAATGTACTTGTCATACCCCAAAATTCACCCTACCCTTCACAGGTTCATCTAGGTCATGTGTAGGATAATTCCTCTCATGAAATCTGAAATGTCTATAAGCGTAAGCTTCCACCTGACCATTATGCGTCAACACACCTCCCAGACCCATCTTCGAAGCATCACAATATATAACTAAGCACTTACTTGGATTCGGAAAAATCAAAACTAGAGCGACGTCAACTTCTTCTTGAGTTCTTAGAAACTCTTTTCATAATGCACATCCCAAACATAGGCTTGAACCTTTCGAGTCAACTTAGTCAACTACAACGCTAGCTTTGAAAAACCTTCAATGAACTTCCTGTAGTAACCAGCCAACCCAAGAAAACTTCTAATCTCAATGACAGACGTGAGAGTCTCCTATTGCAACACAATATCTATCTTCGACAGATCCACAATTATACCACCAGTAGAAATCACATGACCAAGGAAACTCAATTCATTTAACTAGAACTCGCACTTGGACAACTTTTCATACAATTGGTTCTCCTTCCATGTCTGCAATACAACCCTCAGATGTTCCACATGCTCTTCATCAGACTTCGAGTATATCAGAATGTCACCTATAAACACAACCACAAACTGGTCTTAATACGAATGAAATATTCTATTCATGTATTCCATGAAGACTCCATGCACATTAGACACACCAAACGACATTATCGAATACTCGTAATAACCATACCTTGTTTTGAAAGCATTCTTCAGAATATCTTCAGGCATCACATAAATTTGATGATAACCCGAACGCAGATGGATCTTTCTAAACACACAAGCATCTACCAACTGAGCCATCAAATCATCAATCCTTGGAAATGGATACTTATTCTTGATAGTCACCTTATTCAGTTATCGATATTCAACACATAGCCTCATATTACCGTCCTTCTTCTTCACTAACAACACTGACGTACCCCACAGAGAAACACTCAGTCAAATGAACTTCTTTTCAAGTAGATCTTCCAATTTCTTCTTCAATTCACTCAACTCTGAAGCAAACATCCTATAAGGAGCCATCAACGTCAGACTAGTATTAGGTACTAAGTCGATAATATACTTAACATCACGCTCTGGCGACAAGTCACTAATATCATCTAGAAACACCTCTAGAAAATCACTTACCACTGGTAACTCGCCTATCACAACTTTACTTTCTACCTTCATAGAATTTAATATCATAAACACTGCAACATTGTCCTTCATGAACTCATTCACTCGCTTATCCGACACAAACAACTCATCACTAGCATCAAACTCTAGAAATGACATCGTCTTGTTGAAACAGTTGATAGGAAATTCAAATCTTCATCTTTAACAAACTCAGGAAACAACACTGACTTATCCAACAACCTCCACTCTTGAAAATAGTGGCACGGCGAACCAACTCTCTATACTTGAAACATCTTAGAGAAGTAGAAGCTTATCCCCTACTTATTTCAATCCTGCTCCTGTAGCCAAGCGGTTAGAAAAACAAACAAGTATGATAGTGTTTCACACTCATGTCGCATACTAGGGAAAAAAACAAAGTTACAAAAACCTAGCCGGATGGACCGACCTGCTCTGATACCACTATGTACACCCTAAACCCCGAAACTTATATATTAAGCTTTACACGACAATATAAGGTATCACCAATGATAAAAACTTTAATAAATAAAACATTTAACAAACACACAATGGAAAATATTAACGTCATACAACACCTGTCATCGCACGATCACCTTCACTTAGGGTATCATTGTGGTAGTATCATTTTATTTCAAATAATAAAATAGTGTAACTTATACTTTTAGTCTCAATCTTCAAATCATAATAAATTGTTTTGAAAATAAAGAGTTATCATATTCAAGTCTTGAACAAATCCAACATTAACCGAATAAACAATTAAACTCCAACAAACATAATAAGAAAACAAACATTCCCAACCCCGATGTTATAGGATCAGAGCAAGACTTCTAAAACAACGATGAAACTAAACTAAGTAACTCCATGAGATAACTTTCACTTACAACAACAGACTCTACTCCTGAGTATATGCAACATATCCATGGTGGACAACATCAAAGAAAAGGGGGTGAGAAACAACAACCAATATAAATAGTATAAATAATGCTAAGGTAAATAATACACAACAATCACACATCCATCAACAACATGTTCTCACACCCAAATCATGACAACATTTTCATATTCACATAAAATTAACATGTTCTCACTCTAAAATCATGACAACATTTACATATTCACATCCAATCAACAATATCATAAACAATTGACTACATATGCAATCATGTATCGAAATATACCCAACAACTGGCTCATTATCCACGCGGTACCATTCATGAACACTCAGTTTCATTCTGCTCCTGATCCCCATCATAGGACCAAAGCATACTAAATCGTTACAACTATCATAGGTAACACTTCACCAATTCCCACCTGAAACCGGCTACTCGCTCTTGACCCACGCCATAGGACTAGAGAAAACCAAAGTTTGTTACCATCACCATAGGTAACGCTTTAATGATTCTCACATAGAACTTGATACTCGCTCCCGGTCCATACCACTGGATCATAGCACACCAAAACTATATCGAAGCCCGTACACTAAGATGTAATACTCTCAACAACATGCATTTTCACCAAAAGGTTCACCAAAAGAATCACCATGCATAACTCACTATTTATGCAAAATATCATTCATCATGAGTAACAATTAATCAATGTTATAACATCAATAATACAACAAATATTAGCAACTCAACAAATGTAACATCATAGTCATTCATTCATGTTACTTCACTAAAAGAATAATACATCGTTGTATAAACATAATGATTCACTAACTGATCATACAAGTCAGCACAAACATTTCTACAATTGGTAAATGACTAAAACTCAAACATATACCAGGCACTACTATGAGGTATCTCTGCGAGTTAGCTTTCTAATGCTTTAAATGACATCTCAATTGGACCTCCGAAATGAAAGACACGGCCAAAATCGTCATACAATGCAACACAACAAAAGCAATATTTTTCACCATTTGGCCTATGACAATCAATTGACATCTGGTGCAATCGATTTCACTATTATTTCTTTTCAAATTTTCAACTAATGCAATCAATTGTTATCTGGTGCAATGTGTCACTGTAGTTTTTTTTTCAAAAATTTCAGTTTTCATCATATGATCTCCATCCCTCTTACCCCTAACCCTTCATACATGTCTCTAACTAATCCATAACAATCTCATAAATAATTTTAATATTAAATTCATCATCGATAATGAATAAAATCAAACGTTCATATCCTCATCAACGATATAACCTCATTCATACATATTCATGATCATTCAAACATGGATTATATTATAACAATAGATACAACCATAAAATCAACCAATCAATTTTTAGAATTTCGTCATATAACACATCATCAAAAGAAAACCTTGAACCCTAGTGAGATTTAGGACTTCTCATCTCTATTATATCATGCAATACACCTAGATTGGTAGCCTTTCTCCCCCCTTACCTTGGACTTTCCAGCAATTGATGTCAAAATAAGCAACTTCTATAGCTTCCCTATTCAAAATCCTAGCTTTTACTATTCTCCCTTCCAAAAGCTCTTTCTCTCCTTTTTCCTCCTGTCTCAATTTTCACGTACTGATAAAACTATGCAAATCTCCTCTAACTCCCAATATATCCTTCGAGTTTTCTACATGCTTCCTTCCAATTACCTTATTAACCTTTAACTTTCTTAATTTACACATTTGCCCCAACTCTCTAACTCCTTACTCCCCTCCATTTTTCCAAATCTCACAAATGATACAATTCTATTATTTTACTATTTATTTAATTAATTCGAATAAAACATTATTTGTTCTAATAATTAATTAATATTCTAGTTAATTTTAACCAATCACACCAAACTCTTACTCTCTCTATACATCTACTCCAAGGACACTTAACCCCCACAATCACACAACAGTAATTTAAAAACACAAATTAACCAAATAAAATTCTAAATACTTCAATTTAATTAATTAATCTAATTTGGGGTGTTACACCCAGTTATACCTGGCACCCCCTCAATTTTGTGTGTTTTTATCGATTAACCATTCACTAAAGTTATCGGTTTTTCACAATATGTGAGTACATACCTAAAATTTCGAAAGTATACTAGAAATTTTCTAAATTGAACAAAAAATACTGGGAATTCACTATTAATACCAACAATTATGTTTTTGTTATGTAGAAATACTAGAAATTTCATAATTTCCAGTATGCATAAAAAAATTCCAGAAATAATGGAAATTCCGGTATAACTATGGTATTTAATTTTTGTTGTTGAGTTTTTTTGCATTAATTTGTTAAGTAAATAACAAGATAAAATAACTATCCGATAAAATATATACATAAAATTCCAAAATATGTTACATATATAAGTACAAAACAAACTATGATAAATTCATAACTTCATCTTCCCAGTGCCTAATGTGTCTTGTAAATGCCACTTCCCATGCTCCTGCCTCTTCAGTACAGTTCTCTCTCCAACGACCAATTGAAGGAGGCAATGGACAATCATGTTTCAACTTTACATGAACTCAATGATTGTTGTTTAAAAAACCAACAACAACGGCTTTCTGCCTACTTGTATACATATGTGGAGCATCTATAAAAGGGTAAAAAGTGATGCTTTAAGCCTTAGACAGGGAGAAAAATACGATATTGTATCTGTAAGAAATAGGGTGACCCATATCAGGAATCGTCATCAGTTTATCTACACCCTGCACACCTAAGATAGATACTCGAAACACACTCCTAACTTTATCTACTGTGTCATAGAAAAATTTGGAACACAATTTAGGATGTTGACGAAATTAAGTAGCTAAGTGCGTCAAGACCAAAATTCAAATAAATAGTTGTAGGATCACGATGCACAGTCTCTAATTAATAAGTTGTAAAATGTAATTTAACATTCAAGATTAGTTTAGTTTTGAGTTTCATTTGCATTTGTATTTGAGTTTCATTTGCATTTGAATTTGAGTTGAATTTTGGTAAATGTATATAAGCCCAAAGTATGATGAATTTATAACAGAATTTTACATTTGAGAGTTTTTGAAAGTTAGTTACAATTTTTAATCTCTCTCTTTTTTCTCTCTCAATTCTTCTTCGTCTTCTTTAATTCTTGTGCAACAATGGAGGTTAATTGTTGAACTCCAACAATTTGTATTCAGAGCTCCGGTTCTGATTCACGGGTAACAAGAATCTAATGAGTTGTGTGATTGATTTTGTTCTTGAAATTTGCGTTGAATTGAAGTTCAAAAACAAAGTAAATCACAAATCTTGATTCTATGGGTTTGTGAAACACGAATCTTGGTGAGAACTAAATGATTTGTTTGCACAAGAACGAATATGAATGGTGTAAACCATAGTTTGAACATAAAGCTTATTCAAAAGAAAGAATTAGAATCGATGGTCGATTCAGATGCGCGTGTTGTTTAGACCTTAAGATGTTCTTGATCTCGTCAATGACGGATACACACCGATTGCAGAAAATGCAATAGAAGCGCATAGAAATACGCAACATGAAATGAGCACTACTACATAAAACATATTTAACCTCGTACCCGAAGTTGATTTAACCTCAGTTACAAGGGCGAGGTAATGAAGCGTGTTATGAAAAGCTTCTACCTTACCCCTCGATTTTAAAATAACCGAGGGGATATTTGAAATGATCATTGGTTCGATCCCTAGCAATAGCTTTTTTATATTTTTCAAAACTAGTGTCACATACCACTCAGTTTATGACCAATACCGAGGGGAAATATATATTCTTTTTTTAAAATACTCATTACATTGTTTACATAGAATACTAATAAATTAATTTATTTACAAACTATATTGTTTACATAAAATATTACATTGTTTACACATAATATTAAAGTAAAAATATATAAAAAGTTTTGAATCCAATTTATCGCCATCGTTGTCGATGAAGAACAAATGTTTGGGAACCTCGTTTCATTGATCTTGAGGAAGATCAAACGTTGGATGCAATATATTCTATGGCTTTTGAACTCATTTGTTTCTTATATAAAAAAAAAAGTTAGATGAATTAATTAAATATTCAATTATGTAATTATTTAACACAAACCTTGAACCCAAATAACTTTATGCTCTTACAATCCATCATAGAGAAATTTTCTTAAATAAAATAATTGTTTTTTTTTAATTTCAAAGTTTTCATGTCAAATGTTTCATTATCAATTTTTAATATTCGAAATGCTTTTATAATGTCTTTTAGGTTTCACGTAGATCACAAATGACAGTGCCTTTAGTTTGATACTCATTAAATGGACGACAAAAATTTGCTTAAGGACGGTGAAGAAACTTAATAAACACACTTATATTTTTCCTCAGTTATTACTCAAAACTGATGTAAAATGTGTTTCTTTTTTAATAAAAACTACAATAAAATATGTTTCATTCGAAGTGCCACATTCATCTCAGTTTATGTGAAAAATCGAGGGACAAAGTTTTTTTAATTACATTGTTTACACATAATATTAAAATAAATTGTTTAAACAAATCCAGATTTTGAAAATGGACTCTTGGAGAACAACAAATCTTTTCAAATTTCTGATAAATGAATTTTTTTTTCTACACTTGCAATCCATCCTAGACAAATTTCATTATCTTGAGCAAATATTTTTATGGAAAACACGCTCACATGAAAGAGAACAAGATAATTCTTGCAATTTACAACATGTTTAGGAATAAATTTCTCAATGTTATCAACCGAGGAAAGCAACAAATTCAGGAATGTTTTCTTTGATTGACAATATAGGAAGGTTATTCCAAAAATACAACAACACCATTATGTTGGGATGGATTGCAAGAGCACAAAAAAATGCTTTGTTAAAGATAGAAGAACATTGAAGATTTTTTTTTCTGTTTTGTAATTCATCCCAAAATATGATGCATACAAGTTTGGAGCAACTGCACATAAGTTAGGTTTAAGGTAAAATCTTATTAACGAGTGCTTTTATGGTAAAATATGATAATATAATCCCTCGATTATTAAATGTAACCAAAGGAATAAATCATTAGTATAAAAATAAAAAATAAAATACAAAGAAGGACACCATTTAAAAAAAACATAAACTATTGTTGCTGGGATTCGAAGTATGTAAATATCTGATAAATGAATTTTTTTCTGCATTTGCAGTCCATCCCAGACAAATTTCATTATCTTGAGCAAACGTTTTTATGGAAAATGCTTTCACATGAAACGGAACAAGATAGTTCTTGCAATTTACAACATGTTTAGGAATAAAATTCTCAATGTTGTCAACCGAGGAAAGCAATAAATTCAGGAATGTTTTCTTTGATTGACAATATAGGAAGGTTATTCCAAAAATACAACAACACCATTATGTTGAGATGGATTGCAAGAGCAGAAAAAAATACTTTGTTAAAGATAGAAGAATATTGAAGATTTTTTTTTCTGTTTTGTAATCTATCCCAAAATATGATGCATACAAGTTTGGAGCAAATACACATAAGTTAGATTTAAGGTAAAATCTTATTAACGTGTGCTTTTATAGTAAAATCTGATAATCTAATCCTTAAATTATTAAATATAACCAAAGGAATAAATCATTAATATAAAAATAAAAAATAAAATAAAAAGAAAGGCACCACTCTAAAAAAGACAAAAACATAAACTATTGTTGCTAGGATTCGAAGTATGTCCTGAATTATTTTTCCCCTCGGTTATATTTAGAAACCAAGGGACATGTGGTGTTTATTTAAAAATAAAATAAAACATGGTGCACCTTGGAATTATACCTCAGTTTTTTGTTAGGTGAGGTGAAAACTTTGTCATGAAATGTATTATTTATAGTGGTGGAGGAAGAAAGATCAGAAGGTGTTGTTCTATATCCATCAATGTATGGATACAAAGGTGTTTGAGAAAATTGTTAATTCGACGATATCGAAGGTGGCATGGGATACAATGGTACAATGTTATGGTAGTGATGCATTAGTGAAGAAAGTAAAGTTATAGTCCCTACGTAAGCAATATGAGAATCTCAGCATGAAGAGTAATGGGAAGGTGCCCGATTATATCTCCAGAGTGATTGTGGTCACTAATGAGATGAAGTCTTATGAAGAAACACTATTTGAACAAGTAATCACTAAAAAGGTACAGAGATCACTTACTCCTCAGTTTGATTACATAGTTGTAGCCATAGAACACTCTAAGGACAATAACACCATTGGAGTTGAAGAGCTATAGAGTAGTTTAAAGGCACAAGAGTTGCATATGACTGAAAGAAACTCTGAAAAATAGTCAGAATAGGCTTTGAAAGCTCAGACTCTGAAAGCTTCTTTTGTCAGGAAGAACTACAAGCAAGCATGGCTAGAGAATAAGAAAAAGTATGATGGTAGTGTTTAGGAGTCAGAACTCTCCAACCCTGAAGAGGAGAAACATAAGAATGTTCAAAAGGGAAATGAGAAGTTTGATAAGAGGAAGGTTCAATACTATTGTTGCAACAAGTTTGACCATTTTGCTGATGATTGCTGGTTAAATAAGGTTAGGAAAGGCGAAGAACCTTACTTAGCCATAGGAGATTCTGATGACGAACTTGTGCTATTGATGGCATTTGAGAATGAAGGTGAAAAATTGGTAGACTGGTGGTATATGGACACTGGCTGCTCAACTCACCTAATTGGAAACAAACAATGGCTGGTTGATTTTGACTATGGTAAAAGGACCAAGATCAGGTATGCTGATGATGAGTATCTGAATGCTAAAGGAATGAGAAATATCAGAGTTAAGTTGAACAATCGAAAAATTATACTGGTCAAGGATGTATGGTATGTTCCTAGCATGAATAGAAATCTGATGAGTGTAGGTCAGTTGACTGAAAAAGGTTTTTCAGTAACCATGAAGCACAATCTTTTAAAGTTGTATGATTGTAATCAAAAGTTGATCATGCAATATGAACTGGAAAGAAACATGACATTCAAGGTGAATGTTGCAATAATAGACACTCAATACCTTACTGCAAGAAGTACTAAAGGGAAAAGTGAGTTGTGGCACAAGATATTGGGGCATATGAACTACAGAAGCTTAGGGGGTATGAGTTTAAAGAATATGGTACATGGAATAGCTAAGATTGTGGCACCATAGAGATGATGTGATATATGCATGAGAGGTAAGAAACCAAGATTTCCATTCTCATAAAAAATTCCTCCAAGAGTAACTCATGTGTGTCGTACATTCTAATGTAAGTGGGCCTTTTGAGGTACCTTCACTTGGAGGGAACAAGTACTTTGTGTCATTTGTGGACGAGGTCACCAGAATAACATGGGTAACACTCATTAAGTTCAAACATGAGGTGTTTTCTAAGTTTAAGAAGTTCAAAGTGAATGCTGAAAAGCAAAATGGATAAAGGTTTAAGATCCTGATAATCAATGTTGGAGTTGAGTTCAACTCAACAAAGTTCAAGAAGTTCTGTGAGGAACATGGTATTGACATGAGGTGGCTACTCTATACACTCTACAACATAATAGTCTTACTGAAAGGATAAATATAACTCTGCTTGACATGATAAGTAGCATGCTAAAAGAGAACAATTTACCTCACACATTGTGGGGGTGAAGCAATTTCCACTTCATCATATGTGATCAACAGATGTCCAATAAATAAGTTAAAGGAAGTAGTTCCTATTGAGAATTGGATTGAATGAAAGAAAAATGTTTGCCATTTCAAGGCATTTGGTTCTTTATGTTACAAACATATACCACATGCTACTAGGAGGAAATTGGATGATAGAAGAAAATTCATGTTGCTTATAGGTTACCATAGTACAAGTGCTTATAAACTTTATTTCCCAGTCACCAATAAAGTTGAAGTCAGTAGAGATGTCATAGTGAAAGAATAATAAACATGGGATTTGAGCAAGTCTTAATCCAACTTTAGTGCAATGTCAACACTAGAGTTTGATTTTGCCTCTAAAGGAAATTCTGCATCGGAAGGACATTTTGCCTCTGAAGGTGATTGTGACACTGAAAGAGACTCTGAATCTGAAGATGACTCTAACTCAGAAATTGAGTCTGACTCTGAAGATGACTCTGACTCTAAAGGCGAGTCTGACTCTGAAGGTGACTCTGATGGTGGGTCCGACTCTAAAGGTAATTCACCCTCTGAGGTGAACCAGCCTCTGAAGATGATCCAACCTTTAAAGGTGGTCCTGCATCTGAAGGTGGAGCTTATGAAGGTGGAAATTCTGTAGGTGGAGCTTATGAAGTTGGTTTTTCTTCTAAAGGTGAATTTGCATATTTCTAGAGGCCATAGAGAGTTAGATAGATACCAAGGAGACTTGCATACTTTGAGTTGCTGCATTATAATGAGGTTGACTCTGAAGGGGAAGTCATACAGAGTTCCATGATAGTGGACTATGAACTTGTCAGCATCAATGACGCTCTCAAGAAAAGGTGTGGATGAATGCCATGAAGGAAGAGCTTGAAATTGATTGTTCTACCTCAGAACAAGAAAGCCATCAATATGAGATGGGCTTTCAAGATAAAGCTAAAGCTATATGGTTCAGTTGCCAAGCATAAAGCAAGGTTATTAGCTAGAGGATTCCTACAAAAGTTTGGTTTAAACTAATTTGAAGTGTTTGTACTTGTAGCTAAACATGAAACCATAAGATTGATTATTGCTATAGCTACAAATAGGAATTGGCCTATGATATATTTAGATGTAAAGTCAGCTTTTCTGAATATTCTATTGCAAGAAGAAGTTTGTGCGTTACAATCTCTTGGATTTTTGAAAAATAACAAAAAAAATATTGATTCTTTTTTCAAGCATCTGGGATTCAAGAAATATGATATGGAATATTGTAATACCCCAAAATTTACCCTTCATTTTTCCTGGAAGCACACGCTTTACACTCATGCATGCATTCATTTGTAAAAAAAAAAAAAAAAAAAAAAAAACGAAAAAAAAACGAATATATATATATATATATATATATATATATATATATATATATATATATATATATATATATATATTATATATATATATATATATATATATATATATATATATATAAATAAATAAAAGAAAAATCTTGGACTTGGACCTCTCTCATTTGAGACCACAGGTCCATAAAAATCAGGTTATAAATTCAGAGTTTCAGTGAAACAAAATTTCATTCTATTCCTATTACCCTGTCTGGGAAAAAGATAGTGAGAGAAGAACTCTGGGAAAAAGATAGTGAGAGAAGAGCTAACAGAGTTCAGAGCAGCCTCCAAACCCTGAAGGGAACTCAACTGCACAGAATCACCTCTGCCTCACATAAACCCTAAAGATTGTTTTGTAAACCTCATGGGTGCAACTCAATTTCAATCAAGCTCTCCAATCAGGTTTGCCCTATATTCATCATCTTTATGCCTTTAATTTGAATGCTCTAAATGTATGAGGTATTATGGGTGAATTTGATACCCTTTTGATGCATGTGTTTGACAAGAGGTTTAGGCCTCCTACCCTTGGTTTCTTTTTGTGAGCTTTTTGTGAATTTTAACGGTATGATTCATGTGGTTACATTTGATTTGGGGGCAACCCTTGATTATCCTATTATTTTGTCTCTAACCTGTTTGTTGAGTTTTTGTGAGGGCTCACATGACTTTTGCAGGAATAACTTGCGTGGTTTCCCACCTTATTTGTGGGATACCCCCTAGAGGTTCATTCCGATTACCTGTACTGACCCACTTTCTTTGATGATGTTAGATTGGAAGGATCTCAGGGTTTATCGTTCCTTTAATTGTTGTTACCTCGGATCTTCATCCGCGTGGTACTTTTACATTTTTCCCGCATTTTACTGCTTTCCTAGCTGGAAGACCTCGATAGGAGGCAATGTTTTTGTGTGTTTATTTTTTTTACAGGTTCCTTCGTCAAGGACTGCCTTTTTACATGAGTTTACCAAACCCTAACCCTTCATTGATTTTTCTTCTCCTAAACACACGTTTACTCCTTCTACTACAGGCGAGTAAGTCTCCAAGGGTCGAGCATCCGGTAGATTGCGTAGTAACGCCGTTCGTCCAAAACCCAATCCATAACCCCGTAGTTAGCCGAACTACGGCTTGCTCTGATTCTCATTCCAGATGAGATACGTAGGCATAAGACGCGATGTCTTAGCGAGCACACTGTTGGAGAATTGCCATCCAAGGCGCAGCGGAATTTAAAAAATTCTCCATTTAGTGATCCTTACGAATGGGCATGATCAGTGATAGAATCGTTACCTCTTGTGGCGATTCAAACCTTTGGTGCAGATCTCTGATAATGATCAAAACCTTTGATACAGATCCACGGGGCGATCACGAACGTTGAACGATGACAACGTCTCTACTCAGTCCACACGAACGGATTCCTTCAATCGCAGTGCTAGCTGTTATGAATGAAGGCTTTGAGTGAGAGAGAGATACGAAATTCCAACTCTTCAGTTGTGTTGTCTGTCTCAGTGAGTGACAATGCTTCTACCCAAGGGGTTCTATTTATAGAACCACTTGTGTGGGCTTCAAGCCAAAAATCCCACTTAAGTGCATTTTGGCCCATATCTCATAAAATGCCAAAATCACTTAAGTATTTGGTACCTTACCATATTTCGTATTCTACTTAAGTACACCGTACCTTACGATGTTCCTTAATTATTCTATCTCTCATCAATCCGTCCTTTGTGTGTGACCCTATAGGTTTTCGCGGCGTTGGCAATTATATTAAATCACGCATTTAACATAATAAACAGTGAGCGGTATCTAGCAACACATCACTGCTACCCAAGTCACGAAAATGTTATGTGATCTGACAAAACCTCCTGTGATAATAATTATGTGTATAATTACCCCTTTGCCCTTATGTCTATATTGAACACAAGGTATAGACCGTGTCACCCTTGTCCAGTTCAATATTGGGCCCATAGACATTTATCCTGTTATGCAGGATTGGCAAATTCCATCTAGGACACTCATGTCCCTCAGCATGCTGTGAAATAATTCTTTAACTTGAATTAATTTTTAATGATAGCAAATTGTGTGATCATCATCCAAATTGATTGTGCATTGCATTACATGATATATTTGTGTTCTTATTTTGTCCATCATCCCACTTTATTGTTGCATAAACATACATACAAATCTACATTGAAAATTCCCTTCAAATAACAATTCAAATGCATTTTATATCAGTATGTATCAATACATGAGCCTCTGCATCGATACATGTAGCATGTGATTAATCACAAAACAATTTCTGTTCAGTATGCATCGATGCATACGAGCCATGCATCAATACATGGAAGGGCAAAAACTCTATGCATCGATACACACGAATTCTGCATTGATACATGACCACTTGAGACAGCCTGTGCATCAATACATGCGCAATAGGCATCGATACATGACCACCTGAGACAGCCTGTGCATCAATACATAAGCATTAACCATCGATACATATCAGTGTAAAAATCACATGCATCGATACACACGATTTATGCATTGATACATGAGTAATTAATTTCACCAAATATTCACACAACTTACAGTATGTATCGATACACACTCCTATGCATCAATACACAAAGTTGTTTTAAGTCATAACAGCAACTGTTTTTTTGCAGCACATATAAGAACAGGTCTCAACAGCAGATGAAAAAAAAAAAGGAAACGAATTCATTGAGGGAAAACAATTGAACACAGATCAAAAGCAGTGTTGGAGCAATTGTTTGTGAGCACATAGAAACCTGAAAGAGACTTCATCTTCTTCATCTTCTCAATCACTTTTCTTCAAGAACATTTACACATAACAATTCTTGTTCTTTGGATTAAAGAAGCATCGAGATAACGTTCAGTGGTACGATCAAGGATCTAGCTGTGGGTTGCAGTGGAACGATCGAGGATCTAGCTGAGTCGAAGATTGAAGGGGGTTTCTAGGAAAAACCTACTGGTTTGTCCTTCAAGAACTGGTGTGTTCTTGAGGGTTTGGGAGTCACATTTGCAGAACATATTCAGCCGCAGCGTTGCGTTTGGAGATCGGGGGATTTCGCAAGCAGGTCGTGGAACCGGTGAATTGTTTGCAACTTTGTGCAGGAAAATCTTGATCGAGCTCAGATCAAGTGAAGGTTTATACAAGAAGAGGTTCTTAGATTGTAGAATTCTGTCTTTGTATCAAAACCTTGTATCAACGGATTCGGCAATAATTGATAATCAAAGTTCTCAATTTCATTTGAAATTGAGAGGGAGACGTACCCACACGCGAGGACGACGTGGGGAACTTCCTTACCAAATCTCTGCGTATCGTATTCTTACCTTAATCTTCTTTACGTTTCAAAACTGTTTTGCAATTTCTGTTAGTGTGTGGTGATTGATCATTTTTTTGGACAGCAGTGATAATAAAACCTTTAGTCATACACCATTGCTGTTTATCATCAATCACATACACACCAACTGTTTGACAAAACGGTTAACTTGATTGTGTTCATTGGAAATAGAATTTAAGGATAAGCGCATTCAATTTGTTAGAATTCTGGTGTGAATTATTTCTGTCATTCTCATTAAAATCCAGCAACTGCACTTGCGTGTCTAGCTTTCTAGTAGCGGTTCAGAATAGACGGAAGTCGATTCGGGACCGATTTTTCCGCCATTTTTGAAAACTCTGATAAAACGTTAAATCCGTTAACTTTTTAAAGAGGTGATCTATTCACCCCCCCCCCCTCTCGATCACTAGCCACACCGTCTAACACATGCTTCATGGAGTACCCATCAACTGTGTTTATGGTTATCCAGTTACGGACAACGTTGGATCAGCAACAAAGCACTCGACTCTACATCTAGGATCCATAGTGGTTTCACGTCGAAGAGTGGTATACACTATTATCACCATGAGAATAACTTATGACACTTTGCATAACTTTCTATATAGTATTCTCATAGCGGGTCAATCCGGTATAAATATTACTCCTAATATTCATACCTATGTTTAAGACTTGATAACTCTTTATCCATGATCCATGAGATGTGATCATCAGTCTACAAACATAATAGTCTTAATGCTTTAATGTTATCCCACTTCACATTAAAGCTTGACTACGGATACTTTCAGAACAGTGCCCTTATGTTTAATGTGTTCTCATGATTAAGTCACACTTAATACATTAAACGGACTATCTATTCTAAGGACTTTATTAATCAACCATAATAAAGAAAATGCCTTTTATTATTAATAAATAATTCGATACAAGTACCAAAAGTATTGGCCTCTAGGGCTTACACCAACACACACATCCCCCCAACCCATAGGTCAGCCGAGCTACGAAGACTCTGATTCTCATATTCAGATGAGATACGTATGCAGTGGATGCGACATCCGCGCGAGTCATTTTCATTTAACCCCCTTTTTTAGTAATCAGCACAAGATAAACTCACACCCTTTAGACAAGAACTACAAAAGTGGATCCCGTAGAGTACTACGGATGCGTAGGGGTGCTAATACCTTCCCTTCGCATAATCGACTCCCGAACCCAAGATTTGGTTGCGAGACCTTGTCTTTTCCTTTCCTCTTTTCAGGTTTACTTCGAGCGTTTCCTTTCCCTCCTTTGGGATATATAACGCACGGTGGCGACTCTTCTGTCATTTTCTTTCGCCGGTTGTTTTTTCGCACATTGTATTTTTCAGGTTGCGACAACTGGCGACTCTGTTGGGGACCCGGTTTCCCTAAGCGAGTCCCTCCTAGCTTTTGTAGTTTGTTTGTTTATTGGGTGTTCATGCTTTTGTACAGTTATTTATTTACCTGCTTTACCTTATTGCATTGTGTACATATCATTGATGTATCTGTTGGCTGGCTATGGCTGCTTGGTGATCTTTGTGAGATGAGTTCTATACCCGAACTCGAGTGCACTTAGGATAGGAGAATGGCATAGTCTTGTCGACTTGTGTGGAGTTATTCCTTAGCAAGTTGACTTGCAAGCCCATTCACTTGGTGGAGGTCATGTTGAGATCAATAATGTCACACAAGTAAGTTGTGGTTAGACATTACTTTTTCCAATATAGACCTTAGAAGCCGAGGACCTTAGTTTACCAAACCCATCTTGGCTTATTTGTAGGATGTAGTGCGAAAGTCGTTCAAGTGTAAGATTTGATACGATTGTTACGCGATACTACACTCATAAGAGTCTCTCTTGAGAATATTTTTGGAATACGAGTAGTCGTTCCTCCGATAATATCCGAAAGATGGGATTATGACTATGGGAACCTTTTGTAGAACATGTTTGGCAGGTTTAAACCTTAGTACACTCCTTTTGGGTGGTTCTTAACCTAAACTCCATGCTCGTGACTTGCAACAAACCCTTGATTCATGGTTGATCCGATCAGGTATCCTTAATATCAATGAAACTTGGGTGTTGATAAGGTGTAAACCATAATCCACCAAAATGGGTGGTTGATATTAAGGATAACATGATCCATCCCATGACCTTTGTTTGGTGTGCTCTTAATTTCTCTCCAGACAATGCAACCTGACAGATGTTCAAGCAGATACAACAATCCTGATTCCCATGCCATTGCACTGCATTCACATCATTTTGCATCACATCATTTTGCATTCATAATCATTCACACATGTTTATCCATTTCTGTGGGGTTTATATCTTCTACTTGATTCTAGTCGGAATTTTCTTGGTTCTCATCAACGGCTTAGTCTTTTTTTTTACATCGTTTATCTATTGAGAGACTGGAATCAAGGGGGTAGAATACCTTTGGAATTGATAAACATGTCATTGCATTTACATATTCATTAGCATGTCTTGCATAACAGGTACCGCCACAGTGTTCTCAGTTTGTTTGGTGTTCCATCGACAGAATAGCTGACCCAGGCATTCACTGGTACGGTACCCGCAGAAACCAACAGAGAGTAATGGAAAGCCTACAGGCAGAGTTCGCCGAGATGAAAATCCGCATGAATCAATTCATGGATGTGGTTCAAGGGGTGGCTCAGGGACAGCAAGAGCTCAGGCAGATGACACAGAGGAATCCCCCTGCTCAACCAGAGACGGTGACTGATCCTCCAGCTGGAGAGGCTAATGGACCCAATGGACCGGGGCCTATCCCAATCCTACATGTCACCTCCGGTCAACAGGCCGTTCATGATGATCAGGACGATCAGTTCCCCCTGCTGCAGGAAGACTTTGGTATGGGTCATGGTGTGGACCCCATGTTTAGAAGATTGGAAGAGAGGTTGAAGGTAGTGGAAGGACATAATCCTTTGGGAGTAGATGTTGCTGACTTGGGGATGGTCCCAGGTGTGAGAGTGCCACCGAAATTCAAGGTCCCGATATTTGACAAATACAATGGCAACTCTTTCCCGAAGACCCATGTGCAAGCCTATTTCCGTAAAATGGTTGCATACTCCGATGACGAAAAGTTGCTTATGTACTTTTTCCAGGACAGCCTAGCTAGGGCATCCCTGGAATGGTATATGAGGTTGGACAGAGCCCACATCCGTTGCTGGAGGGATTTGGCTGAGGCTTTCGTGAAGCAGTATCAGTATAATGCAGACATGGCTCTGGACAGAACTCAACTTCAAAATCTGTCTCTTAAAAGCAATGAGTGCTTTAGAGAATACGCTTAACGCTGGAGGGAGACATCTTCCCGTGTTCAACCTCCTATGTTGGAGAAGGAAATGGCTAACATGTTCATGAACACTCTGCCAGGACCTTATTTGGAGCGCCTGGTGGGTTGCAATGCCTCCAATTTTGCTGATGTAGTCTCTACCGGAGAGAGGGTGGAGAATTACCTGAGGATATACAAGACCCAGAGTGGAGATGGATCCTCATCAGGGGTGAAGAAGCCGTTCATTCAGGGACAGAAGAGGAGAGAAGGGGATGCAAGTGCCATATCTTCTTATCAGAACAGGGATAACTGGAGGAATAACTTTCAGAACTATCATCAGCAACCGTATGTTGCGGCTGTGACCATTCCAGCTGCAGCACCACTACAACAACAACAACCACAGCGTCAACCAGCTCAGTACCAACCACAACAACCGGGTAACAGACTCGCCTATCAACCGAGGCCAAGGACGATGGACCGGCGTTTCGACACTCTTCCAATGTCGTACACTCAGTTGCTTTCTAGTCTTCAACAACTACAACTTGTGCAGTTGCGCACTCTGGCTCCTCCCGTTGGTAGGCTTCCGGTGGGTTATGACGCCAACGCTAGGTGTAGCTTCCACTCTGGGGCACCTGGCCACAATATTGAGAACTACAAAGCTTTTAAGCACGTAGTTCAGGACCTCATTGATTCAAAGGCCGTTAACTTTGCACCAGCTCCTAATGTCGTCAACAATCCCATGCCCCAGCATGGTGGAGCCAACGTTAACATGGTTGAAGGAGAAGTCAAATTAGTCTCTGCGGTCAACAATGAAGATGGGGATAGTGATTGCGACATCGATAACCGGGTGCGTCCGAGGATCCCGGGTGAAGTTCTCAACAATTGGTCTTCTGAGGAGATTGTCCAAGCCACTTGTCTGGAGGAGTAATTTTCTTTGTTTATTCATGCATATCCAAGTCTTACGTTCCGCCAGGGTGTAATGACTCATTGTAGGGCTCATTTATGTGACACTTGCATTTTTTATCATAAATAAAGGACGTCTTTTTGCATTCAAATGTTTCGTTCCCTGTCTTTCTATTTTTGCAGTTTTTCAAAAAAAAATGGCAATGTTTTGTTTAGTTTGCACTTTTTTTTCTTTTTTTTTCACACTCATAAGCACATACCATCACTCATGCAGATGCACATCACCGGATCCTATTGATAACGGTTCTGCTATGGCTCGCTTCGACTTTGAAAATCCAATCTTTCAAGCTGAAGAAGAGGGTGATGAAGACTGTGAACTCCCTGAAGAACTTACCAGGTTATTAAAACAAGAGGAAAGGGTCATTCAACCGCATCAAGAGTCTGTTGAAGTGATTAATCTCGGCGCTGAGGACGCCAAGAGAGAAATCAAGATAGGGGCTGCTTTGGAAGACAATGTGAAGAAGGGGTTGATTGAATTGCTGCAAGAGTATGTTGACATCTTCGCTTGGTCTTATCAGAACATGCCCGGGCTTGACACAGACATCGTGGTACATCGCTTGCCGCTCAAAGAAGGTTGTCCTCCGGTCAAGCAGAAGCTCAGAAGAACAAGACGAGAGATGGCTGTCAAGATAAAGGAAGAAGTGCAAAAACAGTTGGATGCAGGGTTTCTAGCAGTCACAAATTATCCGCCATGGGTTGCAAATATCGTTCCGGTACCTAAGAAGGATGGAAAGGTACGGATGTGTGTTGACTACCGGGATCTGAACAGGGCTAGTCCTAAAGATGATTTCCCCTTACCTCACATTGACGTTTTGATGGATAACACGGCTCAGTTCTCGGTATTCTCCTTCATGGATGGCTTTTCTGGCTATAATCAAATTAAGATGGCACCAGAAGACATGGAGAAGACAACATTCATAACCCCATGGGGCACCTTCTGCTACAAGGTGATGCCGTTTGGTCTGAAAAATGTCGGAGCAACATATCAGCGAGCGATGGTGACTCTGTTCCATGATATGATTCATCATGAAATCGAGGTTTATGTTGATGATATGATTGCCAAATCTCAGACAGAAGAAGAACATTTGGTGAATTTGCAGAAACTGTTTGAGCGTTTGAGGAAATTCAAGCTAAGGCTTAATCCGAACAAGTGTACTTTTGGGGTGAGATCTGGAAAACTACTGGGTTTTGTTGTTAGCGGAAAAAGGACTGAGGTGGATCCGGCCAAAGTGAAAGCGATACAGGAAATGCCTGAGCCAAGAACAGAGAAACAAGTCCGTGGTTTCTTAGGGAGGTTGAACTACATTGCAAGGTTCATCTCTCACCTAACAGCCACGTGTGAGCCAATATTCAAATTGTTGAGAAAAGATCAGGCTATCAGGTGGAATGATGATTGTCAAAGGCGTTCGAGAAGATAAAAGAGTATTTGCAGAATCCTCCTATCCTTGTGCCTCCGGTCCCAAGGGGACCGCTGATTATGTATTTGACAGTACTAGACAATTCCATGGGTTGTGTTCTCGGTCAACACGACGAGACAGGTAGGAAAGAGCATGCCATCTACTACCTGAGTAAGAAATTCACAGATTGCGAGTCGAGATACTCAATGCTTGAAAAAACATGTTATTCACTTGCATGGGTTGCGAAGCGATTGAGACAATACATGCTGTCTCACACAACCTTACTGATCTCCAAGATGGATCCAGTCAAGTATATATTTGAGAAGCTAGCTCTCGCCGGAAGAGTTGCTCGTTGGCAAATGGTACTGACAGAGTACGACATCCAGTATACTTCCCAGAAAGCCATCAAGGGGAGTATTCTGTCAGACTATCTTGCTCAACAGCCGGTTGAAGATTATGAGCTGATGAAGTTTGATTTTCCAGATGAAGACATCATGTTCCTCAAGATGAAAGACTGTGAAGAGCCAGTTGTTGAAGAGGGACCTGATCCAGACGAAAAGTGGACTTTAATGTTTGATGGGGCCGTCAACGCCAGAGGAAGTGGAATTGGTGTTGTCATTACAACTCCGAAAGGTGCCCACATGCCTTTCACTGCTTGTCTGACTTTTGAGTGCACAAATAATGAAGCTGAGTATGAAGCCTGTATCTTGGGTATTGAGCAAGCCATTGATTTAAGAATCAAGACTTTGGACATCTTCGGAGATTCAGCTCTGGTAATCAATCAAGTGAATGGTGATTGGAACACTCTCCAGCCTACTCTGGTCCCCTACAGAGATTACACGAGAAGACTGTTGACTTTCTTCACAACAGTAAAGCTGTACCATATACCTCGTGATGAGAACCAGATGGCAGATGCTCTTGCTACTCTATCCTCCATGATCACGGTGATCCGTTGGAACCATGCTCCCAAGATCGACGTGATGCGCCTTGATAGGGCCGCGTATGTGTTTGCTGCTGAACTGGTAGTTGATGACAAGCCCTGGTATCACGACATCAAGTGCTTTCTGAAGAATTAAGAGTACCCTGCAGGGGCATCCAACAATGATAGAAAGACTTTGAGAAGATTGGCAGGCAGTTTCTTCTTGAACAAAGACGATGTTCTGTATAAGAGGAACTTCAACATGGTTTTGCTCAGATGCGTGGACAGACACGAAGCAGACATGTTAATGCAGGAAGTTCATGAAGGCTCCTTCGGTACTCATGCCGACGGACATGCAATGGCTAAGAAATTGTTGAGAGCAGGTTATTACTGGATGACCATGGAATCTGATTGTTTCAAATATGCTCGGAAGTGCCATAAATGCCAGATTTATGCTGATAAGGTGCATGTGCCGCCGAATCCTTTGAATGTGATGTCTTCGCCGTGGCCTTTCGCTATGTGGGGCATCGATATGATTGGAAAGATTGAGCCGACCGCTTCCAATGGGCACCGCTTCATCCTTGTTGCCATTGACTATTTCACCAAGTGGGTCGAAGCAGCATCGTTCGCGAATGTCACCAGACATGTGGTTGCCCGATTCATCAAGAAAGAAATCATTTGTCGCTATGGGATCCCCGAAAGAATCATTACTGATAATGGTTCTAATCTCAACAACAAAATGATGAAGGAGTTGTGCCAGAACTTCAACATTCAGCATCACAATTCTTCCCCTTACCGCCCTAAGATGAACGGTGTTGTTGAAGCGGCAAATAAGAACATAAAGAAGATTGTGCAGAAGATGGTCGTTACGTACAGAGATTGGCATGAGATGCTACCCTTCGCCTTGCATGGGTGTCGTACTTCAGTACGTACATCGACCGGGGCAACCCCTTACTCCCTTGTGTATGGTATGGAAGCAGTCCTACCTGTTGAAGTGGAGATTCCTTCTCTAAGAGTCCTGTTGGATGTCAAGTTAGACGAAGCTGGATGGATTCGGACAAGGTTTAATGAGTTGAGTCTTATCGAAGAGAAGAGAATGGCAGCCATTTGTCATGGGAAGTTGTATCAAAGTCGGATGAAGAGAGCCTTTGATCAGAAAGTGCGTCCTCGATGCTTCCAGGTCGGAGATTTGGTGTTGAAAAGGATCCTTCCTCCTCAGACAGATCACAGGGGCAAGTGGACTCCTAACTATGATGGACCGTATATTGTCATCGAGGTTTTTGATGGTGGGGCCTTAATGCTTGCAACGATGGATGGTGAAAACTTCACTTCCCCGGTGAACTCAGACGCAGTTAAAAAATACTTCGCATGAAATAGACCCGCTGGACAATAAAAAGAGTAGTCCGGGCAAAAATGGGCATCCCGGCGAACCAAGAAAGTGAAAAAGTTTCGGGCAAAAATTAGGGATTAAAAGTGAAAAGATTGTACACCCGGTAAGTTGAAAACCTGAAAAGGCAACTTAGGCAAAAATGGGTATCCCGGTGGATTGCAAACCCGAAAAGGGCGATCCAGGCAAAAGTTAGGGATTAAGCGAATGATTGCGTTCTGAGTAGTTCTGAATCTCATCTCGTGTCAATGACTGGAAACGTTTGAAGGATAGGAAACAGTCCAATCACTTTTTCAAAAAGTTGATCATCTGGAGGATCTTTAAGACGAGCAAGTCATAGCAGAATTGGAACCCAATAGAAATCCATTTCACATTGCCATTAGATTAATGTCTGTTTTTATCTGTTGTGCGATTACCTCTTTCCAGGGATTGCTTCCTGATGTAAATGCCTATTCAGAGGCCGTTCAATCAATAAAATCATGTTATTCAGTATATCTCTGTTTTCATTTTCATTTTTCTGTTATGTTTGCAAAAATGACGTTTGAATTTTTTGATAAACATTGCATCATGACACATAAGAGCTTTACAGGTACATGCTTAATAAACATTTAAAATTGCTGTAAATTTTAAGTGCTTTGGATCGTCTATTCAGAACAGGTACCCTCGGGGAATTTCCTTAAAATCCCCTGCAGATGATCGTGAATGTTTTCCCCAGTGAAGTCGCCAACAGACGAATTCGGTAGCTTATCCCTGTAGAGCTGAGCTGAGCGTTGGATTCTTCAATCCCCGACAGGTTCTCACCATTGTACCTCCCCCTAAGCGGTGGTTTCAGATTATACACTCCCCAGTAGAGTTGACAGTGTCAGACTATATACCCCCAACAGAGTTGACAGTGCCAGACTGTATCTTCCCAGCAGAAGCGGCTGCTCCTCAGAGTTCGAGGCCAGATCGATAATCCCAATGCCAGATCCATGGTTTCTTTCCTTGAAGCAGAACCTCGGTACCGTATCGGTGTTTGCTTCCCCTGCTGAGTCATCTCTCGTAGATCGTGGTTGCCAAAACCACTATCGCTTTCCCCAACAGCAAGTTTTCAGTGCCGTTCTCTCCCCAGTCAGAATCTCGGTATTTCGTCATTGCTAGAACACCGTGTGGCGGGTCATTTCCCTACAGAATTCTTTGCGCTGTGCATCTCCAGCAGCCTTGCCAGGGTCCAGAAGATGGTGATCATTTCCCCAGCAGATCCCCTTGCCTCAGCTTGGCATTCTACCCAGCATTTCGCATCCCTGCATGTAGAATCAGATTGCATTGCAAATCGCGTAGCATTTCCATTTTCATGGAGCATTACGTCATTGAAAAATTCAAACATACGCATGTAAGCATAAAACATTCTCGGTATCCCAAGTGATAAGCCAGAAGTCATTTCCAGTACTCAGACTGAAGATTGTTCATGACTTACCTTTGTTATCCCCAGCAAGTGTCATTGGCCCATGCGCCGCCTCTATTATCGTTCCCTATTTCTGCCGATGCCGACAGGCATGAAGTTTTCGGTATTCAGACCGAAGTGGCGTTCAGGCCAGTTTTCCGATGTTCAGATCGAAGAAGTTTCCGACGTTCAGGTCGATGCAACTTGTGGCGTTCAGGCCAGTTTTCCGATGTTCAGATCGAAGAAGTTTCCGACGTTCAGGTCGATGCAACTTCTGGCGTTCAGGCCAGTTTTCCGATGTTCAGATCGAAGAAGTTTCCGACGTTCAGGTCGATGCAACTTATGGCGTTCAGGCCAGTTTTCCGATGTTCAGATCGAAGAAGTTTCCGACGTTCAGGTCGATGCAACTTGGGGCGTTCAGGCCAGTTTTCCGATGTTCAGATCGAAGAAGTTTCCGACGTTCAGGTCGATGCAACTTGGGGCGTTCAGGCCAGTTTTCCGATGTTCAGATCGAAGAAGTTTCCGACGTTCAGGTGGATGCAACTTGTGGCGTTCAGGCCAGTTTTCCGATGTTCAGATCGAAGAAGTTTCCGACATTTAGGTCGATGCAACTTGTGGTGTTTAGGCCAGTTTTCCGACGTTCAGATCGAAGAAGTTTCCGACGTTCAGGTCGATGCAACTTGTGGCATTCAGGCCAATTTTCCGATGTTCAGATCGAAGAAGTTTCCGACGTTCAGGTCGACGCAACTTGTGGCATTCAGGCCAGCCTTTCGGTGTTCAGACCGATATTAATAATCTCATATCTCCCGATGTTCAGATCGAAGTCATTTCCAGTATTCAGACTGATGAGCGGCATTCAGGCCGTGGTTATTTCTGTGTTACCATTTATTTTGGTATCCAGGTTAACATTCTTTTTCGGTATTCAGACTGACTCTCACCGTACCAGACGATTCTTCTTTCAAGACCACCTCTTTGCCGATTCTGACAGGCATTGTTACTTCACTTCACTTCAGTGCAAATTTTCGGGCTTTTATTGTATTCAATCCCTTGATACCTCGAAAGCATGAAAGCCGCTGCTATCTTCTTTCCAGATCTCCAGTTGATTGAATAGGGGCAGCTGTAATTCCCCAAAATTTACCCTTCATTTTTCCTGGAAGCATACGCTTTACACCTCATGCATGCATTCATTTGTAAAAAAAAAACGAAAAAAAATATATATATATAAATAAATAAATAAATAAAAGAAAAAATCTTGGACTTGGACCTCTCTCATTTGAGCCCACAGGTCCACAAAAATCAGGTTATAAATTCAGAGTTTCAGTGAAACAAAATTTCATTCTATTCCTATTATCCTGTCTGGGAAAAAGATAGTGAGAGAAGAACTCTGGGAAAAAGATAGTGAGAGAAGAGCTAACGGAGTTCAGAGCAGCCTCCAAACCCTGAAGGGAACTCAACTGCACAGAATCACCTCTGCCTCACATAAACCCTAAAGATTGTTTTGTAAACCTCACGGGTGCAACTCAATTTCAATCAAGCTCTCCAATCAGGTTTGCCCTACATCCATCATCTTTATGCCTTTAATTTGAATGCTCTAAATGTATGAGGTATTATGGGTGAATTTGATACCCTTTTGATGCATGTGTTTGACAAGAGGTTTAGGCCTCCTACCCTTGGTTGCTTTTTGTGAATTTTAATGGCATGATTCATGTGGTTACATTTTGATTTGGGGGCAACCCTTGATTATCCTATTTTTTTGTCTCTAACCTGTTTGTTGAGTTTTTGTGAGGGCTCACATGACTTTTGCAGGAATAACTTGCGTGGTTTCCCACCTTATTTGTGGGATACCCCCTGGAGGTTCATTCTGATTACCTGTACTGACCCACTTTCTTTGATGATGTTAGCTTGGAAGGATCTCAGGGTTTATCGTTCCTTTAATTGTTGTTACCTCGGATCTTCATCCGCGTGGTACTTTTACATTTTTCCCGCATTTTACTTCTTTCCTAGCTGGAAGACCTCGATAGGAGGCAATGTTTTTGTGTGTTTATTTTTTTGTACAGGTTCCTTCGTCAAGGACTGCCTTTTTTCATGAGTTTATCAAACCCTAACCCTTCATTGATTTTTCTTCTCCTAAACACACGTTTACTCCTTCTACTACAGGCGAGTAAGTCTCCAAAGGTCGAGCATCCGATAGATTGCATAGTAACGTCGTTCGTCCAAAACCCAATCCATAACCCCGTAGTTAGCCGAACTACGGCTTGCTCTGATTCTCATTCTAGATGAGATACGTAGGCATAAGACGCGATGTCTTAGCGAGAACACATCCCCCCAACCCATAGGTCAGCCGAGCTACGAAGACTCTGATTCTCATATTCAGATGAGATACGTATGCAGTGGATGCGACATCCGCGCGAGTCATTTTCATTTAACCCCCTTTTTTAGTAAACAACACAAGATAAACTCACACCCTTTAGACAAGAACTACAAAAGTGGATCCCGTAGAGTACTACGGATGCGTAGGGGTGCTAATACCTTCCCTTTGCATAATCGACTCCCGAACCCAAGATTTGGTTGCGAGACCTTGTCTTTTCCTTTCCTCTTTTCAGGTTTACTTCGAGCGTTTCCTTTCCCTCCTTTGGGATAAATAACGCACGGTGGCGACTCTTCTGTCATTTTCTTTTGCCGGTTGTTTTTTCGTACACTGTATTTTTCAGGTTGCGACAAATATGGCATATACGTGCAACATACTTCTGATGGCAATTTGATTTGGTGTGTCTTTATGTGGATGACATACTTCTGACAAGGAGTTATACCTCTCAGATAAACAAGTTCAAAAAGGTGCTGATGAATGCATTCGATATGACTGACCTTGGAAACATGGTATATTTTCTAGGGATGGAGATTCTCCACTATGATACGGGAATCATTATGCACCAAATAAAGTATGAACTTAAGCTGCTGAAGAGATTTGAGTTGATGAATTGTAAGTCAACAATTACACCTCCTGAAACAAATCATAAGTTGGATTCTAATGCTGGTGGTGAAAATGTAATTGCTACAACCTTCAAAAAATTGGTTGGCTCTCCTAGATATTTGTGTAACACCAAGCATAACATATGTTATGCAATCGGAATAGTGAGTAGGCTTATGAGTAAACCAAAGTGGTCACATTACCAAGCTTCAATCAGGATTCTGATGTATGTAAAAGGGACTCTGAGGCATGGAATTTTGTTTCCATATGAAGTGTTAGAAGATGTTGAGATGATATGCTATTCATACTTTGACTGGTGTGGTGACATAGTGGACATAAGAAGTACTACATGGTACATGTTCATGTATCTGGGAACTCCCATTTCATGGTGCTCCAAGAAGAAACTAGTGGTTACATTGTCAACATGTGCAGTTGATTACATAATTGGTGTTTTATCAGCTTGTAAAGATATTTGAATGATGAATTTGTTGCAGGAACTGAAGTTCAAGGTGAGCAAACTAGTCAGATTGATGATTGACAACAAGTCTTCCATAATTCTTGCTAAGAATCCAGTGCTTCATGGAAGAAGCAAGCACATTGATACTAAGTACTATTTTCTCCGCAATCCAGTTCATAATGGAGTACTTGAGGTTGTTCATGTCACCATTCAAAAGCAACTTACAAATGTGTTGACCAAGGTGATCGAAACTAAACACTTCATCCATTTGAGGGATGGAATTGGTGTTGTTGATTTTTAATCTTGAATATAAATTAAGGGATGGTTTTGAATGACATTCAATATTCAAGATTGGTTTAGTTTTGAGTTTCATTTGCATTTGTATTTGAGTTTCATTTACATTTGAATTTGAGTGAGTGTATATAAGCCTAAAGTAAGATGAATTTCTAAGAGAATTTTACATTTGATAGTTTTTGAAAGTTATTTATAGTTTTCATTCTCTCTATTATATTCTCTCTCAATTCTTCTCCATCTTCTTAAATTCTTGTGCATCAATGGAGGTTCATTGTTGAACTCTAACACAACTGACCAAAAATCAAATAAAACAAAATGAAACATATTCAACATCCATTACCTATTTGTTTTGTATGTGCAATAAAAAATCAAAACCAAATGAAACATATCAACAACTTCACTGAATCAAGATATGTCCAAAAGATATCAACAATAACATTTGACTCATCCATGTTTCTAGTCCAACACGTGTATTTCTATTCATGAATAAGACTTAACAACATTTGTATTTCTGTCAATATAACTCTCTTACGCGTATGGTATGTTTGCCTAGCCTTATACACTTGGGTAATACTCGTAAGGTTTTTTGGATCTTTGTCTTTCAATACATAAATTATGTACCTTAGAGCCATACCGTACTTTGTCATGTCATTCATAAGTTGTCTATCATGATCTTTTAAATGGTTCAGTATGTCATGGCCATCTAAATTCTTAGATAGTTGATGATTGTGTAACTCACACCCGACAATCACCTTCCAACTACCATCACTTGGCATAGATCTCAGCCTAAAATGACATTTAATTTTCATATTATTAATTCTATTTCTTTCCGATTTATTCTTCCTTTTTTAGTTTCCATCTCTCTCAAGACCCATAATCATATTATATTTCCTCCCTCGCATCCCATTTACGGTATCAGAACGAACAATGACAACAATAATACCATGTTGTTTACCAATAGATTATGCCCATGCTAATATTTCAGGTCGAGACTGAAATATATGTCATTTACGTCATATGAAGACTAAATTATCAATGGCATACAAACATAAAAACATTTAAATCTAGAACATGTCGAAAAGTAAACTTATAACGTCTGTGGTGAAGAACTGCGTATAATCTTCACAGGAATCTGTTGATGAGTCTTCTAGTTTAGGATTGCACAAGCGAATCATTATTCTGTACTCTTGAAAATTTTGAAGAAAGGTGAAAATTCCAGTATCCCAGAAATTTGACCATTTTTGATAACTTTTGAATTTTTTTTGGAAATTATCATAATTGCTGGTATTTTTATCTCGGTGAAGTACCTGAAATTTCACAAATTCTGGTATAATTGCATATATTTTCCCAAAATATACCAAAAATTCTAATATTTCCAGTATAAATGCAAACTTTTAGCAATTTGCAAAAAAAACATCATACCGAAAATTCCGTGTTAACTACCAAAAATTTATATTTTTTCAATTTAGTGAAGGTCAGAATTCAATAAAAAAATCAGTTTTTGTGTGGATAAATATAACCAGGGACATTTTTAAAAATATAGTAAAATAGAGGGTGCCGTGTTTAAAATGGGGGATGACATGTTAAATCCTCCCTATTTTTTAGAAAATAATTTTTATTTAATAAAGTATAGTAGCATTAATCAAAATAGTTAATTGATTAATTAAGTAAATTGAAATACAATAAATAAGATTATAATTGTGGAAAATACTAGTTAACACTTCTTTAATATTTTTTATAATAAACTTTTTAGGTGAGGTTGATTTTTAAAACTCGTAAAAAATAAACAATACTTTAAGATTCAAAGAATTTTACTTCTTCAATATCAAATACTTTTTATCATGTACTTATAAAACAACAAGTATTTTTTTAAATATATGGAAAAATAAACAAAAAAAAAGAGTATTAAAATAAAGGAGGTGATAAAGTAATAAATATTTCAAGATACTTACATTTTTCTTACTCAACAAAATATATACTTTTGTATAGGATATTGAGTGTTCGGTATGGTGAAGAAGGGGGGCGTTTATATTTTGAGAGAGGTGATCGATCTTTTTGGTGAAGGAATTTGAATAACATAAAAGAGGGTGTTGGGTGGTTGATGAAGGGTGATGGTTCGATAACATTGAATGAAAGATAGGAGATGAGACTTCTACTTTGTTTTGAAAAGACCATTATTTTGATGGTATTCCTTTGAAGGTTATATTTAGTAGGTTGTTTGATTTAACAAAGCTAAGTTGATGTCAGTCGCAGAGATGAACGAGTTAGGGTGGGGGAGAGTGGTGAGGTGTGGAAGTGGCGTTGGAGATTGTTTGTCTGGGAGTAGGAGTTAGTGGGAGAGTGTATTGAGCGGTTGACCTCAGTTGTTTTGTAGGTGGATGTAGAAGATTGTTGGATTTGGGATTTACATTTCTCTTCTATCTAAACGATCAACAATGCTTATAAAAATTTGTCCAAAGTTGACAACAACAATAATCAGGATAACTCTCAATTTTTATGGTTGAAGAATGTGTCGCTTAAGGTATCTATTTTTGTCTGGTGGTTGTTTTTTAATCGTATTTCGACAAATGACAATTTGGCTAGGTGGCAGATTCTTGCTACGATCGATCAAAGATGTGTGGTGAATTATGGTGTGGATGAAGACAAAGATCATTTGTTTGTAAGTTGTGACTTTTTTGGTAGACTATGACCTACAATTTCTAATTGGCTAGGTTTCTCAATGGTATTTCAAGGAAAGTTATTGGATCATCTCTTACAGTATGGAAGGCTAGACAATTTGCCAAAAAAAATTGGATGCTTCTTAATACTATTTGTCTCTCTATGATTTAGGTTATTTAGAAAGAGCGAAACATTCGTATTTTTCAGAATAAAGAGGAGCATTTGCAGGCACGATCAGAAAGGGTAAAACTTCAGTATTTTTGGTGGTTAAAGTCGAAATATATTTCTTTTGATTTTGATTACAAAGTTTGGAGGAAAAATATTTTATCTTGCTTATCAATTGTTTTATAATCAGCTTTATATTGTGTTTTATTCAGAGTTTTGTATGGTAATTTCAGATTCTTTATTGTCATCTTCAATACATCTTATGCTAGAGTGACTTATTTTAATTGTTAATATACTTCTCATTTTGACCTTTAAAAAAAATAGTCTGATATACTTTAATTATAAAGATATTAGTTTTGGAATACATGTATTAATTTTATAAATATAACTCTATTTCTCATTATTATTTTGTTTTAAAATGTGAAAAACTAAATTTGGAATATAGTTACACTCAAAATATAGAGTAAGTAGGGGTGTTCATTGATTAAGGTAAATCCGAAACACATCGGAATTGAAACCAAACTATAGTGTTTGGGTTGAGTATTTTTTTTTATTTCGGACCGAACTAAACTAATAAAACTTAATGTTAATTGAGTTGAGCAATGAATTTTCAAAATTTGCGAGTTTGTCTACATAGACCACCATAATTAATTTGTGTAATTTATATTATCATTATCATAGAAATTAGTATAAGGAATTGAAGAAAAAGTGAAACACCCTTTTTTACATTCATAGATACATAAAAAAAAATTAAGGATTATTTATCATTATGAAAAATTAATGGATGTAAATTAGATATTTTTAAAAAATATTTTTCCATATTTATTTCTAACCTATCGAATTAATCCAATCCAAACCGACCTGTTATTTTTTGGTTTAAATTTTAATATTAAAATATATGAATCCAATCCAAATTAATCAATATATTTTGAATTTGTTTTGGCAACAAATTCTCTTGAAACAGAATAGAACTAACCCATGAACACTCTTAAATATTAGACATAAATGTTAACATCTTATTCTTTTAGAGTTTGGTTGGATATATATATATATATATATATATATATATATATATATATATATATATATATATATATATATATTATATATATATATATATATATATATATATATATAGATATAGAGAGAGAGAGAATTTAATTTTATTATTTTATAATAGATTATTATAATATAAATTAAAATATTTTTAAATAAACTTTGACTAAAAGTATGGTATCCCTTCAAAATGGATTTTTTTTTTAAATAATCAAGTTTTTCAATTAAAATTTTAAGATAACAATTATTTGAAAATATTTACCAAAATAACCACTTTTCCAAAAACATCTAACATAGGCGCCTGATGTATTGGCGCATCCTATGAAAATATTATTCATTACCGCCACATGCACTGACCCATCCATGGTCATGGCGCCACTAAGAGTGGAACTTTCATGTGTATGCACCACATGCAATGACGCATGCATAGTCCACTATATGTATGCGCCAATACATGTGGCTACTGCTCCACTACTCCATCTATAAATACACCATATCGCCCTCCCATAATTTTTCACACAACTTCTTACTATCTCATTCCATTTTCCTTCATTCTCCTTTTATTTTTCTTTAAAATATCTTCATATTCTTATATGTGTCCTTATATTCACAAGAGAAATGCCGATTTAATTTTTTCAGTATTGCATCCTCCGGTGAATATCCAACTTTGAAATGTAGATATGTTCGAACATCTTAACAAGACCTTGAACCGTTGGTTAGATGAAGAAATTGCAGATGGTGAAAGGATCAGAAGAATTCAATGGCTTGATACCACGTTCAATCAAAATGGAGAAGTTTGTTTCTGGGTGAATGTTAAAACTGACAGAGACATTCACGTGATGATGTATACGTCTCACAAAATTGTTTTGATGGTTGTAATCGTATAGTTGTGTTGTCTATGTGTTGTATTTGTTTGTGATGTTATTTTATTTGTTGTAGTTGCTTGTGTTGTTGTTTAATTATTGTATTTTTTCTGCTTATCATATGAAATAAATATTGTTTTTAATATAAAGAAAATGGTTACAATTAAAAGTATGTTGTTGTGTTTGGTCTAACACTGGGACAATTTGTACGATTATGACCGGGCTGCCGACATGAACTACATAATCTAACCATTTTGTTTGCCGTATCCATTTTGGTTCGAATACGGGTGCTATTTGGGTGGCCCATTTTCTTTCTTCGCATTATTTCATTGTGCCAGAGAATGTCCCCTTGATATGCAGACTAATAATCCTCTTTTGCTACCGTCGAAAAGCTAATTTTGTAAATATTGCAAATGTTTATGACTTTGTAAACGTCGGATAGTAAGTTGGAAGGATCTTGTCGAACCTTTGAACATGCCACTATGATATGGGAGTAGGGCATACGAATGGCTTGGAACTTTCCATAGTTGCACCAACCTCTATCTAGTTCCACTCGATAGTGTCCCATCAGCATGCCTTCATTATGATCCATTGACTCAATAACACTGTACCAACCTTTAGTACGGTCAAACACCGTGACCACATGTGTGTTAGCCGTTGTCCCATCTATATAGTTCATCGTGTAAAAATGCCAAGAAAATACTTGTACGTTTTATTCTTGCCCCTATTTGCTACAAGTATGGGGTTAGTCAAGAATGTCATCACTCGCCCTGATCAACGAGAATCCATCCACATTCCCCTACGCGACAAAGTAAGTTTATCTTAAATCTTCTAATTTGTTAGACTTTTATACTACAACTGACTGTAACTAATATATTTTGAATCTTTTCGATCTAGGTGGTCAGTTAAGGGGATGAACTACAACAGGTGTCCCAAACACGCTGTAGTAGTCTATTGCAATCTTTTAGACCACATTGGACCATACGATGTATTACTACTAAACAACTCTAGTTTTGATTTTAAAAAATTATCCAATTACATATCCTCTAATCATGTCAAATTCTTATACAGTTTAACTGGAGGTTGTATCTGGGTCTTGACCATCAGGTTAACCATGATGATGATGCAGTTTGGACATCAAAAACACCAATCATCCGGTTCACTACTATGGAGATGCACTAGAGTGACCGTGTAAAACTGCAGTTCGGCATGCAACAACAAATTCCAGAATCTCCGACGTGTTTGGGAGATTAACATCAACAAAGAGTCGATGACAAATGGGATTATTCCAATTGGAGAGACTTCGCAAAAGAGATGTATCGTCATTGGAGAAATCGACGACAACACATCTTAAACGAACCAATTATACATGGTGCTAGACCAACATAATATTATATGGCATTGTTTGACTTTATTACATCACAAGAACCATTGCTTCGTTTCAAAACGATCCAATGTCCCAATTCGGACAACCATACCGTCCACAAACAACCCAACCACAATGACCAAACTATGACAACATGGGCACCAAACTCAATCACGGCAACACCGTTGGCAGCAACACCCCTAGCTATTGGGGAGAAATGATGACAAATTTATCAAATACCGCTGGACCTTCCACCAGACCTTCACACCAGCCACCATTGCATCATGTCAGTACTCAAAGATCCCAAACACCTCAGAGAAATCGTGGAAGACTTTGAAGGCAACCTAACGCACCGGGATGTGGAACATAGGGGCGTTTCAATCAGATGAATTATTGTTTTTCTTGTCAATTTTTATGTATTTTAACTTTACATCATAATATTAATAATTATTTTTTATTTACCTATTTATTTCAATTTTATATAAGTATAACATATAAAAAAAAAGAAAAATATAAAGCATGCGTCACATGCTATGACGCATACATTTGATATAATAAAATATGCGCCAATTGCACTGGCTTTACCTGCATGTATGCGTCAATGGTACTGACGCATATGTATAATGACAATATGCATGTGTCAGTCCAACTGACGCATGCTTTAGAGGTGTGCATGAAATATTATTATATTGATGAATAACTTGAAATTGTGATTATTTTAAAAATTAAATTAAATTTTTTAATTATTTTTAAAAAAAATCTCCAAAATGCATAAGTATAAATAAATGACCTAAAATGAAATGTATAATTTAATTTTTTTTATAAAAAAAGAATCGGTCTCCTAAGTTAATATCAAAATTTTATGTGACCTCCTCACTTTTTCTTTTAAAATCAATTAAAAATTAACTTTTTAAAACTCTTATTAAAAGAAATTTAAAAATATAACTACAGTAATTTTTGTGATTCTTGAAGCTACTTTTTAATGATACAGTAAATAATACTATTCTTTATTTTGGTTAAATCTATAAAAATATATAATTTTTTAAAATTATTATAATAAATGTTGTCATAAATGTGTTTGTGGATAAATATTGAAACAGAATGAGAAACTGAAGTTATTTATTATAAAACTCTCTTGCTACAAATTTTTAACAATTGGTGGGACAGAGAGCACTAAAAAATCAACATCTGCCTACTCCAATGAAGAAAGATATTAAACACGCCAATAAAGTTTGTTGGGTGGGTTGGTACATTCTTTCAAAATCATTATTATTATTTTTAAATTTTGGTATTATTACGGATTAGTCTAAAGAGATTAATCTCATCATTTATTTATAAAAGAATTCCTTTAAAGCAAAATTATATAGAAAGAACCGACACAAAGATTATTAACATCCGAAAACATTTAAATCTAAAATCTTAGAACTCAAACTTCACTGAAATGCCAACCTTGGATTCATTATTAATGTTTATTATGCTATGGTTGGTGTTTCTCACCTTCTCTAACCAAACAATTACCAACCCTGGCCCATCTTAATTTTATATTAGTTTTAGTAATGTGAAACTAATCTCATAACTTTTGACTCTTTATTTTACCTCCATAAGTACCATGTCTCTCCATTATTTGATTTTAAGTTGTAACCGTTTATAACTAAAGTGTGTGTTAAGAAGTGAAAGATAAAAACATGAGAAACTTTCTTTTGTTGATTGCGTTTCTGTTGGCTTTCTTACTCAACATTTCATCAAGCGTTACTTTTGTTCACTCTTTTCCACAGCCACACCATGGTGCACAGCCACCACCACCATCACCTGGGTGCCACCAGCATGTGCCACCAGCATATAGGCATCGGAAGATTCCTCCACCACCGCCGGCGGCGTTCTACTTCTTTTCTCCTCCACCTCCTAGTTCTCATCATTGAGAGAGTTTACAACTAGCCTAAGCCCAGAATGAAGGTTATTTGGGGAGTCCTAAATGTTGTTATTGTTTATTTTAAACTTAAAATGTTGTTATTATTGACGGCGCATTGTACTTCATTGAAAGTTAGTAGTGCTGATGCTTGTTATTGTTACTTAATTGTTATACACTACTATAATATTTCTATATGTGTGTTTCAACACTTTAAAGTGAAGTCTAAGCATTACAAATGTGATTTTGAAAAGATCTTCACATCAGATGTCTAGCTTATGTTTATTGTTCGGTAGAATTGGTCACCGAATATAATTAGGGGTTAGGGACGAGGATATGTTTGACCGATTTACATAAGTCTATAATTTGACATATTTAAATCTAATATGACATGATTTATTTAATTTGACTTTTTGTTGGGGTTGGTTAAAAATATATATATCGAAGAGTTTTCAGATTACTTAGTTTTTGGTAAATGAAGAGAGAATATAAGATTATATATAGAATACAAGTTCTTTGAAGTCTCACATCGTTTAGTTTTGTGAAGGAAGACAGAGTTCAAAGCTATATATAAGATTCAAGTTCTTCATTCCAAGATATATCAGTCAAAAGTATTTTAAATTTGTATTTGACTTTTTATATTTTCTCTTATACTCTTATTTTAGAGTGTTGTGAAGGGTAGTTAAATATTTGCTTTGGAGAATGCATGTGTATTGGGGCCTTGGGGTGGTTGAGGATAGTCTATGTGTTGTAACAATTTTCACATCGTGTTATTCTCTGATTGTCATTTAACAACTGACGTGATTTTTTCTTCGATTTTGGAGTTTCCATGTTAATCTCTTGTGTTGTTATTGTTTTCCTCTTTTTCTCTATGTTTTGCTTGTGTTTTTCTAACACCCATAATCCTCTAATATCGAAGGACTTGTCTAAATAATCATTGGAACCCCAAAGACTCCCTACTAGCTCTTTCCAAAGCCTCACACACTTTCAACTCCATCAGCCTATTAATCTCAAAAGAACCATCCTTTTTAATAGTAAACCCAATTTCCTTAGCTTTAACAAGTAACGACGTGGAATACGAATGATCTACAAAATAGTATATCTAACTCGAAAACCAATAAGTATAGAGCTAAAATGCATCACAATATGATCAAAAGAATGCTAAAAAAGAAGTGGATACCACAACACACAATGCAACAAGTCTATAGGGTAGCACAATATGTGTACTTGAGTCTTACCTATGAGAATAAAAGTCTATCACCAACCTCTTTCATGCGATCTCTAGACTAATATTCAAAATAGAATTTAGGGAGATATGAATAAATAAAAGGTCATCTAAGATTCCTCTAAAAAAGCGATGACGGAAAAAGACACCATCTAATGACTGATCCTGGAAAACTAGTTGTTTATCCACTGAAGAAAAGAGGGTCATCGGGTCTCCTAGGCAACAGAAATAAAGACTATCATCAACCATCACATCCGAGCAAAAAATATGTTGTGTTATTTTATGTGATTGGAAATATTTTATAGGTGAAGCTAGCGGAAATATACCCGAACGTATCGCACGCTCGAACATACAACAGAGTCACCATCGAACTTTATTTATTCCTGAAGGAAAGGGAAAACATCGATAAAACCCGGGGAAAAGAGATAACTGGGTAAGGAAGTTGGTTATGCAAGGGGAAGATATTAGCACCCCTTACATTCGTTGTACTCAACGAGAACCGTTTTATTCGTTCTTGCTCGGATGGATGTTATATGGAAGGATTACTCGCGAAAAGGATAAGGGAACAAGAAAAGAATATATAAAGTGCTCGGTGAGGATTGGAGACCTAATGCCTACGTATCCTTATAGTGCAATAAGGAATTTAGAGCTTTGTAGTTGATGGAACTAATGGTGGGAGATGAAAGGAATTGTGATAAATGTATGGCCTGAACCAAAGGATTATGTTGTTTGCCTCCAAAAAGAGTGAAATTTGAACCCAAAAGGAAAACTGGTATGAACCAACAAGTGAGGGGTCTAAGGCATGGTATCACTGTATTTGAATAACCGAAAACAAAGGGAGTTAAATGTCTGGTTTCACAACTAAAGAACTTTTGCTTCACAAGCAGACACAAGATGGAGCTCAAAGAGATAGTGTATTTGACTCAAAGATAATAATATATCACATGGAGTGAGTAAAGGTAGAAAATATTGAATGGAGGTAATGATTAATGGTCCATGGATATGCATGGAGTGATAGGGAAACGTAACCAAAGTCAAATAAACGAAGGATTTGGTAAAAGTGATTGAAGAGGTATGGTTTGGAACCAAAGGTAAAGGTATATTGGAATCCATAAGATAAATGGTATTTGAAACCATAGAGTAAAGGTGGCACGAACCACAAGTAAGGGGCCTAAGACATGATATCATTGTATGGTTTGGCCGAAAACAAAGAATTAAATGTTTGGCAATAAGTCAAACAACTTTTGGCACAAAGGTGGATAATTGTCCTAAAAGGGTATATATGGAAATCCAAGGAAGACTGTATTTGGTTCCAAAGAAAGGAGTATGTCACTAGAGTGAATGGTTATGATTGAAGATAGATGACGGATCATGGAAGGTATGAATGGATACCTAAAGCAGAAGAAGGAATAATTAGGATTGTGCTCACCAAGGATTCGCATCCTCATGCCTATGTAATCTCACCGTGCAATGAGAAAGTCGGAGCTTCGTAGTTCGTGGAACCACGAAAACAAAGAAAAGAAAGATTGAAAGTGATGAAAAGTATACTTTCCACCAAAAGACAATGGTAGCATGGGCACCCATAAAGGTAAGTGAACTTCGAACCGAAGAGTAAACGGACATACCAACAAGTGAGGGGCCTAAGGCATGGTATCACTGTATTAGAATGACCAAAAACAAAGGGAATTAAAAGTCTGGTTTCACAACCAAACAACTTTTGGTTCACAAGGTAGACTCTGACTATTTCGTCCTAAAAGGGTATGTATGGGGCACAAAGGAATATGGTGTTTGATACAAGGAATATTATATCACTGTAGGAAAAAAACCATTTGAAACCAAAGAATGGTATATTGAACCCATGAAGGAATAAACTATGAACCGAAGAGTAAAGGCATACCAACAGGTGAGGGGTCTAAGGCATGATATCACTGTATTGGAATAACCCAAAACAAAGGAATTAAGTGTTTGGTAATAAGCCAAACAACTCTTGGTTCACAAGGTGGACTCCGATTATATCGTCCTAAAAGGATATGCATAGAATCCAAACAAGAATATGAATCCCCATGTCTACGTATTCTCATCGTACACTGAGAAAGTCAGAGCTCCGTAGTTCGTGGAACCACGAAAATAAAGAAAGAAAAAGGATATTTGTCTACTCAACTAGGAATGACAAGACAAATAAGAAATAAAGGGTATGATTAAAGTAATGAAAAGTATCACTTGGCACCAAAAGACAATGGTGTCATAGGAACCCAGAAGGTTAATGAACTTTGAACCAAAGAGTAAAGGTGGGATGAACCAATATGTGGGGGGACTAAGGTAGGGTACCACTATATATGGTTGGGCCGAAAATAAAGAGAATTAAATATTTGGCAATAAGTCAAACAACTCTTGGTTCACAAGATGGACAAATGTCCAAAAGGGTATATGTGGAATCCAAAGGGATTATGGTATTTGGTTCCAAGAAGGATAATGCAACACTATTAAGAAAATAGGAAGTGATATTGCAGGTATTGGAGAAAGAGTCAAGGGAGACAAGAAGAGTGGCCTAAGACAGAAGAATCTCTTGGAGTTGATTGTCATTATGAAATTTGTTTTATGAGCTTAACCAATTAATACTTAGAGGAAACCGAGTGTCTAACCACCGACTAAGTACGAACGACAATCAGAGTACTCGTGAGTTGAGAGGACAACTTCATCCTAACCACTCTTTCCCTCTTAGAATAATGATTTGGACTCACGTTTATTTATTAAGTGTTTTAAACCTAAGTCAAGCATCGGGCCCTCGAGCTAGGTACGGCCAATAACCCAAGTACTTGAGTGTTGTGCACAAGTATGTACACCCCAATTTTCATCTAATTTTTATTATGAAAATAGTTTGATGAATGAGAATGGATCAAGGATATAATGAGATAGGAATATAATGGATTAAGATAAGGATACATATAGGATATGGAATGGAATTGAGAATGAGATACTTGACATTGGATCAAGCATTCACGTTGTAATTGATTTGATTTAATTTAGAAAACACTTGACATTGGATCAAATGTGTTTTTATTCTTTTGAAAAGATATATTTATCATTTGATTTTACCTTTTTAATTAGCATGCAATGAAAGCGATAAAAGAAAGATAAATGTAGACTATTACACTTTCATGGGAGAGGGGGATATATAACCCGCCATGGGTGGATGATACACCATACAATACAAATATGTAAATAGGATCATATAAGTTATAAACCCAGTATCATGCCTAAAACATACAAGTGGCATGGTATCCTCACAAAATACAAATCCATTGAATGAATTAAAGGCATTGATCGTTTGGAATGTACTTGAATCTCAAGAGCACATGTGGACACCAACATGAATCAAAGTGAGTTAGTATGCATTAAAAATTAAATGAAATGGATATTAAATGCTATAACAAGTGGATGAAATGAAATATGACATGATAAAATGATAAATTGATATAGAGATCATGGTGAGTGTAATGGACATACAAGCATATCACATTAAATTGAAATATCATTTTCAATTTAAATCTAATAACCGCAATCAAAATATAGAACCATTAAAATGGGATTAAAATCAACTTAAACATGAACATGGTATATGGTATTAAAATGGAATTAAAGTTATTTTTACCCTAACTACACGTACATGTTAAAAGTCAAGGATTAAGGGATCACACAAATCAAAAATTAACATGGTAATCAATTTTTTTAAGGATTTTTTCATGGTTAACAAATGAATCAATATCTAAACCTAATCTAATTTAATTAAATTCCTATATGAATAAATGAACAATTAAATGTAGCAATTTTAATCAAATTTTAATCATGACAAGCAAAGATCTATAATTAAAAATCAAAACAACAATTAACAAGAATTAAAAGTCATGAACAAGAATTAAAAATGGAGAAAAAATGGCATGAATTAACAAGCAAATAGTGAACAAAAAAATATGGATCAGGGGGTGTATTGTTGGAAAACAGAGTGATGGACACAAAAACGCGTGGGCCTCAAGGCTGAGGCCCAACGGGAATGGCTTTGAAGAGGGGGGTGTAAACACATGGTTGGGATGATGATGAGGAAACCAGTTTGGGCCCAATACACTGAGCCCATCAAAAGAAAGCCATAGTTCAATTGAACATGTGATGCTATGAGTCAACAAACCAAGGTCAAAGGCATGTGGTTAATTAAAAGTCATCAATGAATTGTATTTAAATTGGATAAAAGGGTTAAAAATGTGTGCGCCATGGTCAGATGAACATTCAAGCCACTATCCATTTGCCTCCCCCATGGACCATCACGCCAGAGGTCACTTCCGGCGGCGGTGGCCACCGGAAATTGAAATTGAGCCTATCATTATGTCTATCTCAACCTTATCATCACTAATATCATATTGATTCCACCTAATTCTGATCCCAAGTCCAAAACTGATTGAATCTATTCAAGAACCCTAACATTCCATATCATAAATTAAACTCTGGATGTGGAGATTCAAAGCCCTGGGGATTGGGGCTTTGAATCCCCACTCACTGCTCTACATTCTAGTAACAAGAAAAAAAGAAAAATAAATAATTTAGATATACCTCTCTCGGAGAAGATGAACTGCACCGGAGCTCATGTATTTCCTTGGATCTCTTTCCCTTTTGTTTTTGATTCTCCTTCTTTTATCCTTATTCTTCTTTCTTGATGTTCTCTTTCTACTGATTCGTTGCTATGGAATTTTATTGAATGATGATGATGTTGAATTGAGAGTGACGAGAGGTTGATTGAGAATGAATTGTTATTACTTAATGGTTTTGGTGAATTCTCTAGTGATTTCGAAGAGGTGAAGATTGAAGTTGTGATGATTGGTTGATGAGTGAATGTGAGTGTGTTTTGAGGGTGAGGAAGGTAAGAGTGTTGAATTCAGATGATGGATGATCCAGTCCTCGGTAGAATGATAATTGGTGGTTTATATAGGTTGTTGGTATTGTTGGGATTATCCAAATTATGTTAGAGTTTGTAATTAAGGATTTATGAAATCGAGGCCAGTTTGTAACTGATTTTATTTAGGTTTTATGGATCCCTAGGTGCATCCAGCTGGCAACTAGTGAAATGTAGTTAGTTCAGTTATATTACAGTTAGCATGGTAATTAGTGAATGATAAGTTCAGCTAAGTTGTTGTAGCTAGGTTGGTTCAGTTGTGAACTTAGTTGTGACTTGTGATATGTTGTGTTGTGATATGCTCTGAATATGCCTGCTGTTAATATGTGTATGAACATGATATGCAGCATGATGTGTATTGTGGTTATGTTTGTGTGCATGTGTTTTGACATGGTTTCATAGCATGATGCTTCAGGTTTCATTGCATTGCCTTGATTTGGTCCTGTTTGTACTGATGGATTAATGGATTGCATTGTGTATGTTCCTGAATATTCCTGCTGATTGTGTTAGTTGGAGAATGTGAATTCAGATGCTTGATGATTGTGTTGTTGTTTGTACTGACTTGCTGCAAAATTGGTCATTTCCTCATGGTTTGCATTGTATACTGTTGTTGCATATTGCAGGTTTGTGTTGTGCAACATGCTCTAAACATGGTTTGGAGTAGGTCATGTGCATTGCACTAGTTGTGAAGTATTCAGTAGGTTTACTTGTGTTGGCTTGTTGGTTCTGCATTATGAACTGGTTCATGTTGCAGCTTGGCATGTTCTGCAATTTAAAAGTTTTAATGGGTGTTAATTCTTTTTGTCTTTTGAAATTTTAAGTCAATATGATTATATTTATTTACAAGTTTGATTTAGAAAAAGGTCTGAAAATTCATTGGCATAAGGCCAAAGTTTCTAATCATTTAAATGGAGTCTAAGTTTGAAATCACAAGCAAATAATATCTTTGAAAAGGGGGAGAGATTTTGAAATTTAAGAAGTGGGAGGAAATGAAGAGACTAATCCTAATCATAAAATTAAAAGTTAAGAGTTGAAAAGATCTGACCAATGGGATGCAATCCAACATACAAGAATGTCATATAGAAAACCCATTTTCCCTTTGAACTTTAAATCAAGCAATTATCCACAAGCAATTAGAAATATCAAGCATCATGAAGATCAAGGCATCAAATAAATATAGCCACATCCAAGCAAGCAACTCCATAGCTAGAAGTCTTCTTTGTCTTCTCATGTATCAGATGAAATACTCCTTGATTAACTCAGAATAATGCATCAGACATAAGATCAAAATAACAGTTGTATCAAGGACATGTAGCAGATAAGTTCAAATAGATCCCAATACTTGCATCAGATGAAGGCTCAAATCACAATAACTTGGTCTCAAAATGTTGGCATTGGCCAAGTCGTTTTGCATATGGAATGTTGCCTAATCCTAAGTCCAAACGTTCAGATCAAGCTCAACAGTCCACCAAACATTTTTTAGGGTTTTTGTTGTTTATTAGGTATTTTAAGGTCCTAAGACCACAAACACAAACAAAATACACAAACAAATATATACAAATCACAATATATGGCTCAAATGAGCAAAGTGAAAATGGCATAAACATAAACAAGTTAAATGATATGTAAATGGCAATGAATGGTAAATGACTAGAAATTAAATTACATAAAGTAAATGGCTTGAAAGTAAAGCAATATTAATAAGAGTTAGTCAAATTTTAGTCAAGGTTGATTGAATGTTAGTAGTGTTTTGCTTTTTAATTGATTAAGTCATTCTTTGGAGAATAATCAACTGTCTATTCACAAGCATAGATCCTTGAACCAAGACATCTTCCATAGGAAGGAAAAAGGCCAAGTGTCCACATAATACTATGAAAGACGGGAGACTTATAATATCACTTACTAAAATTCTATGCCTTTAGGGTCAAATTTAGCTCTATGTTAAGCAATTGTAATTGGACTTATGTAGAAGTCACAACTATTTGAGGCCGGATAATAAAAATTTAGGTGCTAATGCATGTTAGAGATTTGGTATAATGAACCAAACTCCTAAAACATACCACATACTAAAAGAAAAGATCACAAGGGATGGATCTATCTCATTCATACTTGTATTGGTTCATCTGACACAAGGTCATTGATGAACCAATTAGCCTTAGGATATTGAGACTTCATTGGTCAATGAAAATGATGGTAAATAATGAGGATGAAGATGAAGAGGAGGGGAGATTAGAGAAACACAAATTGGTCATGGGAGGAATTTTATCAAATTAAAATCATTCATTCATTCATTTTGGAAGATGGAAGGTACATTTCATCAATCCCCTAAATCCAATCATTTTAATCCAATAAATGTCAAATCAACCTTGAGCAAGGTGTAGCACCTCAAATTTGCCCTCCTCATTCATGCATTCATTTTTTTTAGGTCATTTAACATTTCATATTGCATTTCATCATGTCAATCAGAATTAGATCCAAGAGTATGTCATCCAAATCACTTTGTGGGTTCTATCTGAAGGATCAAGCTTAATGGGCTCAGTACAGTTCAAAATTCAACTATGAAGCCAAAAGTCAATTGTGCAGTCAGCTGAGGGCTTTGAGGTGGGGAAATGAGTTGAGACACCTCGATCATGTTCAAATGGGGTCTATTCATCATTCTAAACATCCATCTTGAAGATTCAAAGGTCATCGCAAAATTTACTAAAAATGGAAAATGACCTATAATTCAAAGTTTCCAAATTTGGCAAGTTTTTGGTCCACTTTCAACCTGACTTGTCAATATCAAAGAAGTTTCAAATGGATTTTTGGTGAACATGAAAGTTGTAGAGCTTTGTCTCCCCTTTCCAAAAAGTCCTAATTCATGTCCATATGATGAATGGTTGAAGAGTTATGGTCAAATGATCACAAGGTGTGCATGGAAGTTCAAAGTGACATAACTTTTGATACAAAACTCCAATTTGGTCCATTCTTTTTGCAAAATGCTCTTCATGACCAAAGGATTCCAAAATGTGCTTTGCCATGCATGGGAGAAGCTTGTATGCTCACTTGTTCACACATGTGATAAATGGAGGGAAATTCCATAATTCAAAATTGGCTTATGATACAAGCAATTTAACCATTCCATCATGATTATTGGTTGATTTTAAGTGAATTTCAGCCATTGCATGAGAAAGGTCACGTGCTACATGGCCATGCTAGCTTCATTTGCAATTTTGCAATTTGCCTTACATCTTCCTAATCATATTTAACCATTGCCTAATTCTAATGTCAGTGTGATTAAGGAACCATATATAAGCCAAACCCTAACCATATTTCAGAGGAGAACCATTTTCAGATCTAGAATTTTCATTTTCCCTCCATTTTTCTCTCTCTTCGAAATTCAATTTTCTTCACACAAACACCAACTCTCTTTGCATATTCTTGCTCCTGGTGAAATTCTGAGCAAGAATCATCATCTGGATTGGACAATTGAGCTGGATTTCGAGCAGATCGAGTGCACTTTCATGGAAATGGATTTCTGAAATTGAAGAAGATCCAGGTAGTTTCAAGTGGTAATTCTTGCACAAAGCTTCAAGGCAGGGTTAAGGAAGAAGATCTGGAGATTTTGAGAGCCTGAGGACACGAATTCAGAGAACTGCAATTTCAAGTAGGTTGAAATCGATCATCTCTTTTTTTTTTCTTGTTATAGAACTGTAGATCTCACTTAGCTGAGCATGCTGATATGTTTAGATTTGAAAATGGATGAATATTGAGCATGTTATGTGAACTTTCAGTTTTGATGTCATATATGTTTTTGCTCGATCTTGAAAACCTAGCATGATTTAGGTAGAATTGATTATGGATTTGGATTGTGCACGAGAATACGGTTCGAATGGTGTATCATTTGTTCAATTCTGGATTTTTTTTGTCGTGGATCCGCCGGAGCTTGGCCGGGGAAGACGACCGGAGCTACATCTTCGGCGTCTGATGTGTTTTAGGGTTTCTGTCCAGGTGTATTCCACGTGAGCGCTTGCATGGCCTTTCCATTGGCTGATGTTCTTTTGACCAAGCCACGTATGCTTTGACTCGCTGATGTGTGTTGCCATGTAATAAATGAAACGATGCGTTTCATTTGGCCTTGCTGGATGCTGATTGTGCTGCTTGCGTGCGTTATTGATTGGTTCTCATTGCTTTGACTGCTTGCGTGTGTGTGTTGACCGCTGATTGTGCATGCCACGCATTTAAGTGAAACTGTGCGTTTTGGCTTTCAAATATGGAGCGTGTGATCAGATTTTCGCGCCTCATCCAATGGCTAGGATTAATTCTGATTAATTCAAATAATTGTTTTTCCCTCCATTTTATTTTGTTATGCATATTATTTCATTCATCTTTGAAAAATCATAAAAAATAGAAAAATGCTCCAAATTGACTCCAATTTTTTTTTCAGAGTTTGGTATTGATGTCTAGTTTTTTATAGGATTAGTTTCTTGAATTGTTTGTTTCTGGATTTTCATTTTGGAATTTTTGATTGGACATTATGCTAAATTGATATGTTGAATTCAATGCTTTGTAGAATCTTCATCTTTGATCCAATTGATCTGATTTTTGGTGTGCTTAACGATCACTCATGATATGATTTTTGATAATTGGTTTGAATTTTTTCTCATAAGCTATCACTGTTTTTGACACATGAAGATGTAGTGTGACAATTTGTGTCACATTTTTTGCATTCAATTTGTGCATTTTTGTTCATCAATCATTTGAACTTTTCTGGATTTGATTTTTTGCTCATTGATTGTTCATAACGTGAGAAAATTACATAAAGAATTTCAAAGCCTTTGCATGCTTTTCTGTTTTGATTTGGATTTTCTAATTTGGAAGTTCACTTTGTGCACATTTGCTTGCCTTTGCTTTACATTGATCATTTGAGCTACTTGCCTTGTGAATTGATGTTGGTCCTTTTGAGGACATTTTATTGATTGTTTGAACTTGCTTTATGCAAAAGATTGACTTCTGTTTTGATCATTTGGTTTGGTTTTGAACTTGGTCTTTGTACTAGTGTTTTGTACATGAACTAACCTTGACTTGTGTTTCAGGTTTGGACATTTAGCATTAATGGTTGAGTTGCTCACCTTTTGAGATGCAGATTGGATTGTGTTCTGACTTCTTTGTGTTTTGTAGGGATTTGAGTTGATGTGTTGAGCTCATTGCTTCATTTGATTGCTTGAACATTGCTCATTGAGTTGTGTGCAATTGGATGGTTTCATTGTTTGTTTTCTGATTGGTTGTCTGAGATACTAACTGTTTAGCCTTTGTACAGGTACATTAGTCGCTTGCTTGCATTTTCTTTTGCTTAAGCTTTGGAGTGTGGTTGATACACCACTTAGGTAGTTAGCCTCTTACTCCATGTAGTCTGGAAGTCCTGTCACTTTTTTGGCAGGCATTTTGCTGGAAGCCCTCCTTAAGAGGCTCTGATTGTGTTTGTTTACATTTGTGCCAAAGACCTCCAAGTGAGGCATGTGCTACTTGATAAGACCTCCAAGAGAGGCAATTGACGGATAAAAGGGATTAGTAGCCAATCCCTCGTTATTCAGTGATTCGTTCATTATGCTTGCACTACGTGCTGATGCTCTTGAACATGAACCCAAGATCTTGTCCAGTGTCTGTCAAGTGGAATAGGATTCCTCTTTCTAGATCCCAACGCTTTCTTTGTCATTGAGCTCACCCAGGCCAGGGTTAAGAGCATGAGGTCTTATCCTCATTACCATCTTTGATCAGCTTCACCCTAACTCTAAATGTTAGTGGTTAAGAGCTACAGATTACCCTTTACAGTTTGGCTTGTTTGTCGAGGTTGATATGACCCCTCTTGACTAAAGCCCTACCCTCGGATGTTTGAGCCCCCTTGTTGGCGTGTTTACTTTATGCATGTTTATTTTTTATGGTGTGATAGTCTCCCTATAGGATTGCTAGGCTTCGTATAGTCTCTCGTTTGCATGTCAATTAAGGTAGCACGGTTCCTTCGTCTAGGACTTCCTTTTTGCATGAGCATTCCTAAAACACAAACAAACTCTTTGATTATCTTTTCTTAAGGACACGTTAACTCCTTCTACTACAGATGAGTAAGTCTCCAAAGGTCGAGCATCCGGTAGATTGCGTAGTAACGTCGTTCATCTAAAAAACACAAAACAAACAGAAATAGGTTAGCCGAGCTACGGTGCTCTGATTCTCAATCCTTCTTGAGATATGTATGCAGCAGGGTAGGGTCTGTGCGAGCAATAACTCTTTATTTTTCCCTACTTTGATTTTCTCTCTTTCGTATCGCATGTAGGACTTTTTATACACACACTTTAGACATAAATAGCAAACGTGGATCCTGTGGAGTACCACAGACGTGAAGGGGTGCGATAACCTTCCCTTCATGTAACCGGCCCCCTTACTCAGTTTTCTTTGGTTCGAGACTTTGTTTTATCCGTTCCCTTTTGGTTATGCAGTACTACCTTTCCCTCCTCTTGGGATAAAAGTACATAGCTGGCTACTCTACTCTTTTTTTCCTCGCCACTCTTTTTCGCGGTTGTACCTGGATTCGGGAAATCCTGGGGAGCGACAGCTGACGACTCTGCTGGGGAAATATTTTCCCTAGTGGGCCTTTCCTAGCGTTTGTGTGTTTATTGTCTATTGTGTGTTATTTATTTATTGCTTTACATACTTATCTGCTTGCATTGCATCCTATGTGCGCTCTACTATTTCATGCATACTGTGCTGGTTGTGTATTTGTTTCGCTGTTGGGTGGGAGTCACAAGAGGTAAAAGGCCCAATACACAGGCTATGAGTGAACTTTAGGACACCTAGGAATAGAGTGATTCATGGAAAGCGGGTGGTATGGCGCCACTTAGCGGAACATGGTATCACGAGCAGTTCAGATTCTGAAGGGGTATTATCGTTGCATACACCTGGTGTGCATATGAGGATATTCTTGAAAGGATTGTTTATCCTACATTTCTCTTCACCTCACCTTGGCCTAGATGACACCCGTGAGTGGGGCGGGAATGAATCATTTACAGGTACTGATGGTGATTTGTTCTGATGGTGACTTGTTCTGTTAGTGACCGTGTCCTGTTGGTGACTTTTGTTTGGTTCTTGTTGGTGACCGTTGGTTCTGAAGTATGGGTTCTAAGTTGATGACTGTGTTCTATGGTTCCCGGTTCCGAATTCATGCTGAAATTCTGATCCTGTGCCTTGTGATACACAACCAACCAACTATTGTTTCATCATTTTGCATCATAGCATGTTCATTTTCAAAAAAAAATGCATAAAAAAAAAAAATTTAACCCGCACATGCATATCATTTTTCAGGTTCATCCATGATAAAACATAGCATACGCATCATACACATATCATTCTTGCATCATTACAGGTGTTCTTGAAGAGGATTTCTCCTCCTTGTTCCTGAGGGTCGCAATCACAATAGAGCTCTGCATATCACGATGGAATGCAAGGGCGCAGTTTTGTCGCATGTTTTGGTTGATACCGGTTCTTCTTTGAACGTGCTGCCCAAAAAGGCTCTGAGTAAGCTTGATGCCGAAGGGGTTGTTCTCACACCAAGTGATCTTGTTGTCCGTGCTTTCGATGGATCCAAGCGATCGGTTTTTGGTGAAGTCACGTTGCCTGTGAAGATCGGCCCGGAAGTGTTTAATATTGTCTTCTATGTGATGGATATTCAACCAGCATATAGTTGTCTGTTGGGGCGTCCCTGGATACATGGAGCCGGAGCAGTTTCTTCGACTCTCCACCAAAAGCTAAAATATGTGTGGGATGGTCAAGTTATGACCGTGTGTGGCGAAGAGGACATCTTTGTGAGCCATTTATCCTCCTTCAAATATGTGGAGATGGATGGTGAAATTCATGAAACTCTATGTCAAGCTTTTGAGACTGTCAGTATTGAGAAGGTGGATTTTGTTGAACAGAAGAAACCAGGTACCTCGATTGCGTCCTATAAACAAGCTCTAGAGGTCATTCATTCAGGTAACATGGAAGGCTGGGGCAAGGTGATTGATGTGCCCGTAAAGGAAGACATGTTTGGCATTGGTTATCAGCCTTTTCAATCATCAGAGCAGGGTGTCGAGAATCACAAAGGGTCGTGTACCTTCACTAGTGATGGATTGATGAATCACGGGGATGTCTTTGCAACTTGCAATGAAGACGGCGGCAGTGACTGTGATATGGATAATTGGGTGCGCCCGTGTGCTCCAGGGGAGAAGATTAACAACTGGACTGCTGAAGAAATAGTCCAAGTTACTCTTCAGACAGAGTAATTTTCTTTTGTTTTTCATTTTGTACAAAAACCCTACGCTCTGCCCGGGGCGTAGTGGTTCATTGTAGGGCCACATCATGTTTTGAATTTTCAATGATTATCATCAATAAAGGACGTTTTGCAATCAAATTTGTGCTCACTGTCTTTCTGTTTTTACTTTCATTTTCAAAACAATAAAAATGGCAATGTTTTTTGTTTTTGTGACTTCCTTGAACTCTTTTCTAAAATAAAGCATTAAACATCGTTCGTGCAGAATTAATCTTGCGGATTCCATTAAAAACAGTTCTGTTATGGCTCAGTATGACTTCGATAATCCCATTTACCAAGCCGAAGAGGAGAGTGAAGAAGATTGTGAACTCCCCAAAGAATTGGCCAGACTATTGAAACAGGAGGAAAGGGTCATTCAACCTCATCAGGAAGAGTTGGAAGTCATTAACCTTGGTACTGAGGACGCCAAGAAAGAGATCAAGATAGGGGCTGCTTTAGAGGAAAAGGTCAAGAAAGGGCTGATTGAAATGCTGCGAGAATATGTGGAGGTATTCGCATGGTCGTATCAAGATATGCCTGGTTTGTGTCGCAACCTGAAAAATACAGTGCGCGAAAAAACAACTGACGAAAGAAAAAGAAAGGAGAGTCGCCACCGTGCGTTATTCATCCCAAAGGAGGGAAAGGAAACGCTCGAAGTAAACCTGAAAAAGGAAAGGACAAGACGGGGTCTCGCAACCAAATCTTGGGTTCGGGAGTCGGTTATGCGAAGGGAAGGTATTAGCACCCCTACGCATCCGTAGTACTCTACGGGATCCACTTTTGTGGTTTTCGTCTAAAGGGTGTGGGTTTATCTTGTGCTGTTTGCCAAAAAAAAGGGTTAAATGAAAATGACTCGCGCGGATGTCGCATCCACTGCATACGTATCTCATCTGAATATGAGAATCAGAGTCTTCGTAGCTCGGCTACCTATGGGTTGGGGGGATGTGTGCTCGCTAAGACATCGCGTCTTATGCCTACGTATCTCATCTGGCCTGAGAATCAGAGCAAAACGTAGTTCGGCTAACTATGGGGTTATGGATTGGGTTTTGGACGAACGACGTCACTACGCAATCTACCGGATGCTCGACCTTTGGAGACTTACTCGCCTGTAGTAGAAGGAGTTAACATGTTGCTTTGGGTTTTAGGGTTTGGGGTGCTCAAGGGCAAAAAGGCAGTCCTTGATGAAGGAACCGCGCTACCTGCAGGGATACGAACACATACAAAACAAACATGTATAAAGTAAATGTGCCAACAAGGGGCTCAGAAGTAAATAAACAAAAGAAAACAAATGCCTCCTATCGAGGTCTTCCAGCTAAGAAAACGATAAAGTGCGGAAAAGAGGTAAAAGTACCACACGGATAAAGATCCGAAGTAACAACAATTAAAGGAGTAAGAAACCCAGGGATCTCCCAAGCTAATGCTATCAAAGAAAAGTGAGTCAGTACAGGTAATCGGAATGAACCTCCAGGGGGTATCCCACAAGTAAAGTGGGAAAACCACGCAAACCATCTCTGCAAGAGTCTGTGAGCCCTCATAAAAACTCAACAAAAGGGTTAGTGAAACACGATAAGCATTTTTTTCATGAATAACAATATGGTTTCAGAAACCTCAAACCCTGTGGCATACATTTCAGAAATCATGTGATTAAACATTCAAGGCATAGGTTTCACCCATCCATAATACATCACACATTTAGAACATTCAAATTGAAGGCGTAAAATAATGGGAATAGGGCAAACCTGATTGGAGAGCTTGATTGAAATTGAGTTGCACCCGTGAGGCCCTTCAGGGTTTGGAGGCTGCTCTGAGTTCTCTGTCAGGTTTCTCTTCAGGTTTTGTCCAGGGTTCTGTTCCAAGGAAACCTCAGAGTATTTTGCTTCTCTTCCTTTTTCTCAAGTGAAGCCTTGGTATTTATAGACTGAATTTCATGGTTTTGTGGGCTCAAATGAGAGAGACCCAAGTCCAAAAAAATTTATTATATTTTATTTATTTATTTTATTATTATTTTTATTTATTTATTTATTTTGTAAAAAATTATTTTATTTTTTTTTTCGTTTTTTTTTTCGGATCTAATTCTGCTTGACATGATGAAATGCAATATGAAATGAATGCATGAATGAGGAGGGCAAATTTTGGGGTGTTACAGCTGCCCCTATTCAATCATCAGCTAAACTGAGTAGGATGAAAGCGAACCGCTTATCAGACAAACGGGGTGAGCTGTGATTGAATACCAAAGATAGACCGAAAATTTGCGCTCCGAGAATACCACAAAAACGCGGAAATACACCGTGCTGTTTATTTTTCTTCCGATCCTCTGGCTTAATCTAGAGTTTCGATCCTCTGGCTGGATATTAATTTTGATCCTCGGGCTGGATACGATTTTGATCTTCTGGCTAGATCTTCTTCGATCTTCTGGCTAGATCTCCTTCGTTTCGATTCTCTGGCTGAATCTATTTCCTTTGATTCTCTGGCTGAATCTACTTCGATCTTCTGGCTAGATCTGAATTGTTTCGATTCTCTGGCTGAATCTATTTCCGATCTTCGGGCTAGACCTGACTTCGATCTTCTGGCTAGATCTTCTTCGATCTTCTGGCTAGATCTCCTTTGTTTCGATTCTCTGGCTGAATCTATTTCGATCTTCTGGCTAGATCTGGATTGTTTTGATGATAAATTCCCATCATTAGGATCCCGCATCTGAGGCATGCGCTGGTTGACCCTCTTTTGAAATCTACACCCAACCTTCATATTAGATATGCAGCTTCGAGAATATTCCACTTTTGGGCTTCGTACATATTCTTCGGGCTAGAACATGTTGCAGCGACTCCTCAATTAGACTTGCTGGGGAAATAAAGCTTGTAGGCGACTTCACTAGGGAATCTTCAAATTGAGCCTTAGGCTGGCTTACTGGAACACGATTCTCAGGCTGAATCTTCGAAATGACCCTCAGGCTGGATCACTGGAACACGATTCTCAGGCTGAATCTTTGAAATGACCCTCAGGCTGGATCACTGGAACACGATTCTCAGGCTGAATCTTCAAAATGACCCTTAGGCTGGATCACTAGAAAACGATTCTCAGGCTGAATCTTCAAAATGACCCTCAGACTGGATCACTGGAAAACGATTCTCAGGCTGAATCTTCAAAATGACCCTCAGGCTGGATCACTGGAAAACGATTCTCAGGATGAATCTTCAAAATGACCCTCAGGCTGGATCACTGGAAAACGATTCTCAGGCTGAATCTTCAAAATGACCCTCAGGCTGGATCACTCACGCTTGATCCTCTGGCTGGATCTCATGACCTTGGTTGTAAAGTAATTCTTCAGTCTGCTTGGAAGAACCTGTTTATCAGCTTATGTGTATGCTTGATATGATATGCATGCAAATGCAAATGTTATGCATGGTGTAAAAAGAAATCTGCTTGGGGAAGCAAACTCCGGTAGGGAACAGATCGCTGTATCAATCCTTGAATGCTCTGTGGGGAATGATCCGTCTGCCGGGACCAATGAGCCACCAAAAATAAATTGGCTGCTTGAAAAGTTGACCTTGCGGGGGGAGTATCAACTATGGAAACTTTGTTCGGCGAGGCTCTGTGAGGAGAGTCTGTGGGGAAAACACTTCTTGGGGAAATGTCGTAGGAAACAGCCTTTGCTGGGGATATGAACTTGCTAATCGCCCTCAAGCTGGGGATTAGAGCAAATCTGTTAGAAATAATCTGCTGGGGATGAGATGAACACTGGGAACACCACCCTTTTGTCCGTTGGGTATGCAACCACTCCGCTGTTTCTAGGAAGATACAGTCTGACACTGTCAACTCCGCTGGGGATATATAGTCTGGATACTATCAACTCTACTGGGGATAGACAGTCTGGATACTGTCAACTCTGTTGGGGATAGACAGTCTGGATACTGTCAACTCTGTTGGGGAACATGCTCTGCTGAGGAGAGACTTTGTCAACCGCTTGGGGATGAGGATTCATGACTTGGCATCCGGTTCCTGTGACCTGCAACCAAAAATACACGTATGCCTCGGGGGAATTACTCGGTTTGAATTCACGGTTCGGTATTAAGCACATTCAAAGCAATTTTAAATGTTTTCCTGTGCAAATCATCTGCAAAAGCCACCATTATGTTCATATGCAATATGTTTTATCAAAAATTCGGACATTTTTGCAAACAAACTGATAAATGAAAAATAAAGAGGCTCTTTAACTGAATTATTCGACTCTTACTGGGGAGAAAATTTGTGCCGGGAATAGGCGAGGGTATCAGGAAGCTGATCCCTGAAAAGAGGTGATCGCTATAAAAAGAGAACTATCCTAATGGCAATGGGGATACGGGGTCCCACCGAGTTTCGACTCTGCTATGGCTCGTATGTCCTCAAGACGCTCTGCTCATCTTGCTTTCTGAAGTGGATGATTAGTCGATCTTTAACCTTCGAAGATTGCCGGATTGAATGAAACGGTGATATAACACTGATGAACTCAGATCACAGTCATTCGCTTATTCCCTAACTTTTGCCTGGATCGCCCCCTTTTCGGGTTTTCAATCCACCGGGATACCCATTTTTGCCTGAGCCGCCCTTTTGGGTTTTCGACTCACCGGGTGTACTCTTTTTTTATATCCCTAATTTTTGCCCGAACCTCTTTATTCTTTTTTTTTTGGTTCGTCGGGATGCCCTTTTTTTGCCTGGACTATTCTTTTTATCGTCCAGCGGGTCTATTTTATGCGAAGTATTTTTTTAACTGCGTCTGAGTTAATAGGGGACGGGAATCCTTCGCCATCCATGGTTGTTAGCATCAAAGCTCTGCCATAGAAAATCCTTTTAACCACGTACGGACCCTCATAGTTCGGTGTCCATTTGCCCCTGTGATCTGTGTTGGGAGGAAGAAATCTTTTGAGTACCAATTCACCGACTTGATACCCCCGAGGGCGCACTTTCTGACCAAATGCTTTCTTCATTCGTCTCTGACCGAGATACGTCAATTCTGGGTACGTAGTTCCAGCATAGCACCTTAATCATCGAAGACAAGGTAAACAAAGCATCAGCAAATTGGTTTTCTTCAAAAGAAAGTCAACAATCTTCTCGTGTAGTCTCTTTAAGGAGCCAGATGAGGCTGAGGTGTATACCATTTCCCGTTGGTTTGATTGATGACCAAAGCTGAATCCCCGTATACATCCAGGGTTTTAATCTGTATATTGACGGCTTCCTCAAGTCTTAGGATACAAGTTTCGTATTCGGCTTCATTGTTGGTGCAGGGAAAAGTTATTCTGGCACCAAATGGCATATGAACCCCCTTCCGGTGTGATCAACACTACACCAACTCCGCGACCATTGACGTGGACCGCCCCATCAAACATCATAACCCATTTGGATTCAGGGTCAGGCCCCTCCTCCGGGAGTGGTTCCTCTCAATCTTTCGATTTGAGAAACATGATGTCCTCATCAGGAAAGTCAAACCTCATAGGTTGGTAATCATCAATCGGTTGCTCTGCAAGATAGTCTGACAAGACACTTCCCTTGATGGCTTTTTGTGAAGTGTATTGGATGTCATACTCTGTCAGTATCATTTGTCACCTAGTAACCTTTCCGGTAAGTGATGGCTTTTCAAAAATATACTAGACTGGATCCATTTTTGATATCAATAGAGTCGTGTGAGTTAACATATACTGTCTTAGTCGGCGAGCAGCCCATGCCAAAGCGCGGCAAGTTTTCTCGAGCAATGAGTATCTTTGTTCACAGTCGGTAAAATTTTGCTAAGGTAGTATATTTCATGCTCTTTTCGACCTGACTCGTCATGCTGACCGAGCACACAACCCATTGACCTTTCTAACACAGTCAAGTACATGATCAACGGTCTTTCCTCTCGGCCTGTAGACTTGCCCCGATCTTGATCTCTTTCTTGTCGTCTGCGGTACCGATGTTGACGGTCTCAATCACCTCCTGATAAGGTGTAATAGCTCGGTCCTCCTGTTTCAACAATCTGGCTAACCCTTCAGGCAATTCACAATCTTCCTCAACCCCTTCTTCGGCTTAATAGATAGGATTGTCGAAGTCATACTTGGCCATAGCAGTGTCGTTAGTAGTGAGATCCGGGTGGTCAGTTCTGCATGATGGAGGATCATGCTTTACCTTAAAATGAGAGATTTTTTTTTGGAAAGAAAGAAAAAACGAAAAAAGAAACATTGCCATTTTTTTTGTAAAAAGTAAAAAAAACTGAAAGAAAGAGAACACAAAATTGTTTGCAAAAGCTGTCCTTTATTGATGATAAAAATAATTGCGAAACGTAACTAAATGGATGACCCTACAAATGAGCCGTTACACCTTGGGAAAAGTGTAAGACTTTATTATGCATGTAATAAAGGAAAACAATAAAAATCACTCTTTCAGTAGAGTAACCCGGACGGTTTTTTCAGACGACCAATTGTCGAGCTTTTCTTCCGGGACACACGGGCGAATCCAGCTATCTAAGTCACAGTCACTGTCAGCCTTATCTTCATCTGCAGCATTGACGGTGTGGGGAGAAACCAAACCCCCGCTGGAGAGAGTACCGGTTTCATTCTTCTGAGATCCCGGAGCATACCCCAATCCAAACTTGTCTTCTTTGATGACTTTCTGCCCCTGGCAGTAGATATCAGCCCCATAGTGCCACGGGATAGCACTGTCCTTCTCATACGGAACAGGTCCTGGTACCGTGATGGTGATTGGACCAACCAAAGTCGGTTGAGGGCTGTCAGAGTAAATTGCGATTGGTGCTGAACTTTCGATGTTCACCACTGCTGGTTCTGTACTTTCTGGGAAATATATTGTTGTCGGAGCGAGTCTCTCGGGAACATATATTTCTTCAGGAGTGAAATAAAACGTCACCGTCGATACATCATTCTTCACCGGACGGGCCTGATCGAACTGAAGACAACCTTCATCTATAAGCTGCTGAATACCCCTTCTCAAACTGTCACATCCGTTTTCGGCAGCTTGACAATTTCTGCATTCTTCCCCACAGCCCGGGAAAATCTATCCTTTCAGAAGTCGGTCTTTAACCACCGATAGCGAAGTCTTCACCTTAGTCACATCAGAAACCAAATTCAAAGTTTCCCCACTATCAACAACATTAATCCTCTGCCTGCCGTGAGCCGGCATCGGGTTCTGGATAACATTAGGCACCGGAGCAAAATTGATAGCCTGGGCATCTCTCAAATCTTGTACCTTTAACTGGAGAGCCTTGCAATTATCTGTAGTATGGCCAGGTGCGTTGGAGTGAAAAGCACATCTGGCGTTGACATCATAACCTCTAGGCAAATTATTGGGATCGATTGGTGGGGCCAGAGTTCTCAATGTAACCAGATTCATGTCAATCAGCTTGGGAAGTAATACTGAATAAGGCATTGGGATTGGCTCAATGACCCGGTCCGCCAGCCTTGGACGTTGTTGATAGTGTCTCTGTTGACCCGGATTACCTCCTTGTTGTTGATTGTTGTACCTGGGTTGTTGTTGCGGATGATATTGCGGTTGAGGAACAGGTGTTGGATTAGTGACTGCGACCACTTGATCTTGATAATAATTAGGGCGTCCTCTACCCCTGCCTCTGCCGGCATACACAACGCTTGCCTCGCCTTCTTTTCTTCGCTGACCGTTACCAGCAAACGGTCTCTTGGGACCTGATGAGTTGGAAGCACTGTTGTCTTGAATTCGGCCCATCTTCAACAGACTCTCGATTCTTTCTCCAGCAATTACTATCTCTGCAAAGCTGATTGACGGGCAAGCAGCCAATCTCTCAATATAATTGCCTTGAAGAGTGTTCATGAACATGTCCGCCATCTCCCTTTCAGACATAGGGGGTTGGACGGACGCAGCAATCTGTCTCCAACGCTGAGCATATTCTCTAAAGGTCTCCTTGGCAGTCTGGGACATACCTTGTGTAGCGGTGTATTCGTCGCTATATGATCTATTGATTAAATCATAAGCTAAGAGATACATTGAAATTTTTCGAGTCGCCACCGCACTTTTATTTATCCAAAGGATTGGCTAAAAAGCGAACAAAAGCCTAAGAAGTTTTACACGTAGAAAACTAATAAAAAGATCAGAGATTCTGGGTAAGGGGTAAATTACGCAATGGGAAGGTGTTAGGCACCCACTACGTCCTAGGTACTCCTAGGGAGCCCTTTTCACACTTGTTATGCAAAAATTATTATTTGTTATGACATATGTATTGTGCAAACATGATTGGGATGATGAGAAAAGAATATACATTTTTATTATTATTGGGTTATTGGGTTCGAACGGATGAACCCGTTGCCTACGTACCTTCCATCAAAGGTAAGGATCAGAACGCCGTAGTTCGGCTAAAAGATTTCCAAAAGTGGGTTAGGTTCAATTTTAAACACAAACCCTAGGTCTTACGTTATCCACGGGAGAAAACTCAACCTTATACAAACAACAACGTCCACCATGTGAGAACAGCTTCAACTGGCCAGGGAGGGGTTAACCCTATAATAGGCGAGGAAGACTTACAATTCAATCACTAAAGACAGAAGGTGAGATTAACATCAACCACTAAGATAAATCAAACCTATAGCTCATGTATGAAAAGATTAATGGACAAAGCCAAAACAAGTGAATGAGTGGAGTTACTGATTATGATTATGAAAAGGGAGTCAAAGTATAATTAAGATCAATTCAGATGAGTATTATGAAAATGGAGTTTGAAAAAAGGTCAAGGACTTGAGTCCAGGTTTTTAGTTAGAAAAACATGAAGATGTTTGCACAGCACTTATGCCAAATTTGAAAAGTATAGTGTGAAAAGTCTAGGACATAATGAATGATGAATGGATGAAGGATGGAAAGTAAAACTTCTTAGAAGGTTCACTTCTTGAAATCATATAGCAGATGATTCAAGTGTGTCCTTTGGAATAGCAATGGATAATAATAAACAAACAAAGCAAAGGCGGATATCGGATGCCAATCAATGGTCTTATACCAATCTCCTAAAACAAAACGGGATATCAGAAGCCACTCAATGGTCTTACACTAATCTCCACAGGCAAAGAAATAAAAAGCGGATACCGGATACCAATAGATGGATTTACACCAGTCTCCTAAAACAGAACAGGATATCAGATGCCACTCAATGGACTTACACCGATCTCCTCAAGAGAAAAACAAGGATGAGAAACGGAAGTTAACTGCCAATCTATCTGGACTTAGGTTAACTCCACAGTATGCTCACAGGAAATCCAATGCCACATCACCGGGACTTACAATGGATCCTCACATACAAGAACAAAAGAAACAATATGATCACAGGAATGCAAATGCCAACTTACAGGGACTTATAATTGCAACCTCTCACATAAACAGATGAAACAAACTATGATCACAGGAAAGCAGATGCCAACTTACAGGGACTTATAACTGCAACCTCACATACAACAAACAGATCACATTATGATCACAGGACAACAGATGCCAACTTACAGGGACTTATAACTGTGTCCTCACGTACACACAGATAAACAGAAGATATGAGTGACCAATGAGGTCCTACACTCTATCCTTCCATATCACAGGAGCAAATGCCAAAGCAATGGACTTACAATTGTCCTCAATGGGCAAACAACAATGATAGCATCACAAAACAAATGAGATGATCATGCATTAATGGCAATTGATGATGATGATAAATGCATAGCATATAAGCAAGCAAGTGCATATGAAACAATCAATCACTCAATGAATATCAAACAGCACACTCTATAGCCAAACAATGGGGGCTCACGCAAGAGGGTTTGACTTTAAAAGTCCACTGTAATGGGTAAAGGTTGCTCTTAACCTGGCCATTGAGGGACTCAGGTGAAGCAGATGAATAGGAGATGAGGGGTGTGCCTCATTGCTTCTATCTCATATCAGAGAGAGCATCAAAGAAAGTGTGGGAGTTCAGAAAGTAGGAACTCTCTCCACATTATTGACTCGATTAGATCTTGGGTATTTATCTCATTGCTTCAACCAGGTACTGGGAGCAAAGAGAGGACACACTGAATAGTGGGGGATAGATTGCTTATCCCTACCTTCCACCAATTGCCTTACTTGAAGGACTTTTCCTGCTTAGGACAAATATAAACAAACACAGGCATTGCCTCTTAAGGAGGACTTCAGACAGTTTGCCCGGTCAAATAACAGACCGGGTCTCCAGACTACATGAAGAAGAAGTAATTATACCTCAAAGCAAATGCTAAAAAGCAAAGCAAGCAATCAAGTTCAAAGAACTTAGGCAACTAAAGTACCTGCAAAAGTCAAACTTATTAGCAAACAAGTCAACAGTCAAAATCAAAAGATAATGAACCAATGGTCACACAGAGGGACCAATTGTGCAAGGCACAAAGACTCAAGCATATGAGTCACCTACAAAACAAAAGTTAGCATGTAGCAAACAATCAAATCAAGCACATTAGAATGATCCTCAAGGCATTGATGCTTAACCTGAAACAGATGAACTCAACATAAGCTCAGAAGACCACTAGGACTAGCCTAGGGTCAAAGATGAAAGGAAAAGGTCAAGGCAGCAAGAAAAAGTCAACCCAAACCAAGTCTAAACATTCAAGAAACATTCTCAATTGGATTCATAGCTATATCATGCATCATGATCATTTCATATGCAAAAGGATGCAAAGCATGGCAAGAGAAGCATACAAAAGTCAACAGCAAAGACTTCATTCAAAAGTCAACTCAAGCAATTTCAAAAATCATGAAATAAATCACACTCAATCCTAACATCTAGCATAGCAAGCATGTCAAATTTCATTGCATTTGGATGAGAGGAAGGCAGTCAAATAAAATCATGAAGTCAAATCAAATTCAAGTAAGCATGGTGAAAGTCAACAAGCATGGGTCAACTTCAAAAAATCATATCAATTTGAAAACAGAAGAGAAATGAATGAAATTTACACCAATGCAAAGCTTGAGATGTCTAGTTATCACATATGAAATTTCATGAACATACAATATGATATGAGAATTTCACAAAGGATTTGGCAAGGCATAGCACAAAAAGTCAACAAATGACTAAGTATGGAAGAAAATTCTCAACCAAATGGAAAACAGCATGATTAATTCCAAGAAAATTCATACATCAACTAGACATGTAAAGGATCATTCATGTAAAATTTGGAGTCATTTGGATGTAGGGAAGTGTGTGAACAAAAATTATGAAAATGCATGATCATGGTGTGACACCAAATGCAACACACAACTTCAAAAAATCATAACTATCAATCCACAAATGATAAATGCACAAACTTTATATGGAAATGAAGGTCAATGTGTGTAGAACAACCACAAAAAAATCAAGGGCAAAGGATGCAACATGAGTATTTCACAATTGAAATGGCACAATGTATCATTTATGCACACATGTTGGAAAATCATTTATCATTTAAAATCCAGAACATGAAAAATTAACTAAAATTCACAATTAAATATTAGACTCATTTGTGAACATGTGGAAAAAATTTCATAATTTTTTGATAAAAAATGAATTAGAAAATAATTTTGTGAAATTGGGTGAAATATTGGATGAAATATGAAACAATAGGCATGGCAAATGGTCAAATAAAGTCAACCGGTGGCAATTGGGTAATTTCTGCCAACTTAAATGAAACGACACAGCATTGGCAAACAAAATGAAATGTTCTCATTGGCTGGAACCAATGGAACAGTGCTCATGCGCCAATGAGCTCAAAATTCTGAGTTCTAAAACCCTAGGGTTTTAACAGCCAGGCATGCTTCAAACTTTAAGTTCATGAGCAACAACCAACAAACAGCATAGCATTCAAACATCATCTCCAAGCTCAATATCAACTGAAATTCGAACAAACCAACCACTAACATGGCAATGGTGAGGTTCATACTACACACAAACAACAGCAACAACATGGCATTGTGGGAAAAAATCTGGGCAGAGTATGAGTTTGAACAACAGCAGTATGAATTCATCATCATGCAATCAAAACAGCAGCACATAACAGCATGGCATCGTGTTCATCATGTTATCATCATGCAAACATAACTAACAGCAAGCAACAGCATAAGTTCATCATCATGTAACTAAATGAAGTAAACAAAAGCAATGGTATCAACAACATGTAATATCATGCATTCATCAACCAAATTCATCATTAAAATCAACAGCACATGAACAACAGTATCAGCCAAAAAGATCATGGCCAACACAGTCAAACATCAATTATGTGGATTTTATGGTCAGCTTAAGACAGCAAAACAGCAGGGCATTATGAACATCAACATTATCATAACAGCAGCAAGCACACAATGGCAGGGCAAGCAGCATGATACCATCATCATTCAAACAGCAGACCAAATAACAGTACATGACAGCATACAACAGTATGGATTTCAGGACAATTCAAATGGGATTTCCAAAACTACAGCAAGGTAATGGCAACATGGTGTAGCAAGCAGTAGGTTCATGTGATCAAAAACAAACAACAGCCATCAACAAGAGTCTGGAAAAAGATTGAGGTTTATGCGTTTGGTTGTGGCAGCAACAGGTCAAGCTTATGTTGTTCACCCAACAGCAAAGTTCCAACAGCAAGGAAAACACAATATGGCAATGGTATGGACTCTCATACAATTAAAGCAATAGTAAACCAACACAAAACAAACATGTTCATGGGAAGTTTGGGTATATTAAGACAGCAAATCAGCAGCAGGGTTTGTTGGGTTTAAACACAACAGCAACAACCATCATCATGCAATTAAACGAGCACAAATCATGAACATTAGCACCATGCATCATCAGTCAACAACAGCACAACAGCATATAACATATTGCACATGGAACATAGATTTTCTAGGCATGGTCAGGTTTAAACAGCAGAGCATTGCACATTTTCATTGAAAACTCATCATTAATCGAAAAACAAACAGCAAGGCATATAGCAGGACATGACCAAACAACAAAACAGTATCAATAATCCAACAGGCCAAAACAACAATCATCATGGAACATCAACCAACATTGGAACGAGCATGCTCATGGGAATGTTTATGCTGCAACCCAGACAAAAACAGACAACAGCACCCAACAATATATAGCATATTTCACAACTGCAGCATAATGTGTTCATCAAAATCATCATCAAACATCAATCCACAACAAAACAAATGTTAATCATGAACACAAAAACTGGACAGGGCAGGTTGTAGCAGCAGCATAATTCATTCATCAGTCTACAGCATGACTAACAGCATAACAATATGGATTTACAAATACAAGCCACAACAGCCAATAAACTTCACAATTCTCTGGATTCTCATGCAGACCTTAGGATCTCTACTAGCAGCCAAACATACAGCACCCAACAATATGGATTTTAGCAATAGCAGCACATGACCATAAGGATTTTTGAGCATGTTCAAGGTTGCAATGACAGCAGGGCATTAACAGCATGGTTAAGCATCATTCAATAACAAAGCAAGACATGAAACATGGGAAAATTCTGTGCATATTCATGACTCAAGCATAACAGTAGCAACAACATCAGGTTCATGCTCATGATTCAACAGCAACTCGAAATCAAACAAACATGAGAACCACATAACCACATTCATAATGCTTATGCAACATAAATCAACAGCTACCAACACACATGAACTAGATTCTTGAAGCAAAAGGGCTAGGGTTTAACAGCAGCTTGCCTTCATCATCAACATGAACTCAAAATTCGAAATATCCAGAAACAAAAAATAAGCATATCAATGTGATCCTTATGCATCATACATACCTAATCAAGTCATAATTTTCATGAAAATCTCAGCATCACAGCAAATCGATGGAAAGCACATTCAAGCATACAAATGAAAACTCATATTTCTCTCAGCATAACCAACCATTTCAAGTAAATGAACACTCATTAAAATCAGTATTTAAGGATCTTTCACAAACATAGTATGGCATGGCAAAAAGAGAAGATAGATTACTTACTTGTTTTGGAAGAAAATGTTGAAACAGTAGTGCTTTGGTCGATTCAAGCTCAAACAGCTGGAGATGGTGCTTGGTAGTGAAGGATGATGAAGCTTGTTCAGCTCAAACTTGCTTTGAAACTTCCACCACTCGAATTGCCATTGGAGATGCTTTGAAGATGCAGAGCTTGAAAGAGGGTTACAGTTGAGAAATGATGTGCAAAAACAATCCCAAATGATGTTTAGATGATGGAGGAAACAAGGTTATTCGAGGGTTTTCAAGGGTTTATGCAGAAAAAAGCCACTTGCCAAAAATGCAAGAAGAGAGAATGAGGGTTTTTGGTCTGTGGAGGCTGTGAACACTAGGGCTGCAAATGTCAGAAAAGAGACTTTATATGTCTGTTTTACCTCTACTAATCAAATGTTAAACTTGTTTAGTTGTAATGAGCTCATTTGCATTTTGCTAATTTTCCCATACATGGAATGGAGGTGTGTTTTTGCTGAGAGTTTGGGCCTGCTACAGGCTGCAAAAAGGACATTCAAATTGCTGTTTTGTGTGCTGCAGACCTGCTGTACTTGCCTTGCTTCTCTTCCCATCATTTTGCCTACTTGCCAACTTTTGCATTTTGGTCTAGAATGGTGGTATAATGGTGATATGATCAAGGTTTAAGGCTTGGAACAAATCACAAATAATATATGGAACATTTCCCAATTGGAAAAATCAAGAAAAAGTCAAAGAAGCAAAAAGTCAAACTTTGGTCAAACCTTGAATTTAAATGCAAAAGGTCCAAAAATGCCATTTTGATTGGTAAGGTTTTAGGTCATGAAATTTATATTTTTGGAAAGAGGATGAAAAATGTGATGTGTAGGAAAAAACCCCACCAAATTTGGCCTTATGGTTTGAGAGATATGGCTTGTTGAAGTTCAAAATTTGGTGAAAATGATTTGATCATATCTTGACAACCACACATGGGATTTTGATGTTCTTGGACTTTTTGAAAATGGGAAGACAAGATCTTCAACTTTCATGTTGGGCAAAAATTCATTTGGAGCTTGTATCATGATGTAAGTTTAAGATCAAGAAGTTTCCATTTTTGGCAATTGAAATTACAGGTCCACTTTCTATTTCTGGAAAATTTTCTGATTGACTTGATTTTCTTCCATGATGAGGTTGAACATGATAGATGAGGCTTATACAAGCATGAATGAACTCTTTCAAATCAATTCTATCCATTAAATCCTTGATTAAATTCACAGTTGACCAAGTTTGACTTTTCTAGGGTTTTGAGTGACTGGACCACTTCTGATGAATTCCAAACCCTAATTCCTTGAGAACTTGACTTCAAATGATGTCTCAAGTTGTTTGAACCTTTGATTATTGATCATGATGCCCAAATTCCACAAGAATGGCCATCATCCATTGCTTTGACTGATCAATGACTGACTTTGACCTAATTGCTGATGATTGCTTCCACTGCAAGCAACAAGGTTAGACTGACAATATTTTTGTACTTTTTGAATGATAAACATATGAAAGGCAAATATATACAAATGCAAAGTATGCTTGGTGATCAAGAAACAAACCTACAAGGCAATCTACCCACTAGGAGGGGACAAAGGCATGCAATGATCCTTGAGGCCATGATATGAATGATATGGGCCATGAGGGATCTTAGGGCCCAAAATTGGGGTCTTACACCTTGCAACAAGGTCCGATTTGGAGCCATGTCCAAGTTGTATTGATATTGCTTGATAAAAGCCCCGTTGTATTTCTCAAAAGTAGGGGGTTTGAACTTGTGAGGAATCCTTACTCCCTGAACCAGACCAAGATTTGTGACATCAAAGCCTAAGGAATTTTGAGACTCCAAAGATTTGAGCTTCTCAGCAAGCTCATCCATACGGCGAGTGGTCTCGAGGGCCTCGTCGTGCAAAGAAAATTGATCACACTGATAATCTTCAGTAACGGGGCGCCCGTTAATCCGAATTCCTTGATTCACATTGTACCTTCCGCCAATACCATTTCCAGCATTCCCTGTGTTGCCAACATTACCCGGGTTTCCATCAGTATTTGCGTTACCCGCGTTACCAGTGTTCACAGGGTTATCAGCGTTCCCAGGGTTACCAGGGTTTCCCTCAGCATTTGGTATCTCCACCTCCGGATCGGATCTCGGTTGCTCAACCAATTCCCTCAGCTTCGCTTGGCCTTCTGCCATACCAGTCATCAATGTCATGAACTGATCCATCTTTTCACGCATATCAGCCAGCTCTTTCTGTACTTGGTCCATCGCTAGCTGTGGACGATTTTCCTTTGTCGGGTACCTGTGGACTCGCTTGGGACCAATAACTGCCTGATACAGGGAACAAACATTACACACTGCGGTGACACCTGCAAAACAGACAAGGGTTAATATGCATGGTATGCGATGCACTGCTTGTTCAGTTTTAAGGCACCCCCGTTTTGAAAGGGAGTACCCTGCAAATGAATAAGCATGAGATGTTGGATGCAAATATGCGGATGATGTTATGCAATGCAAAGGCATGTCAATCAGAATTGATGGATCCGCTTGAACATCTGTCAGGTTGCACTGTCTGAGGAGAAAACCCACTGAAGAATATAATACAAGATCAAAGCTTTGCTCCAGAAAACCGGGTTGGTTGGAGGTTAAGGTTTCCTGAATTTAGCCCATCCCTCACTGGTAGGTTCTAAGAACAGAAGTTCGTCAGCTTCAGCCCTTCAGTCGCGAATAATACGTTTACCACTGAAGGTTTGGCATTATTACGGGATAAAAGACCTCCACTGACTCCCCTCAACAGGACATCCTAAAGCAAGTTCCCAGTCTCGGGGTCCTCGGATTGATCAGCGAGAATGCGCCCACCAGAGCTAACATAATCACGGAGGAGAGGCCTCGACTGAGTTCTCGGGAAATGGTCACCAGAGTCGACGATTTCTAAAGGAACACCATGTCGTTACGGAACATCCGTAGGACATAATATGTCCAAAAGAAACCTCGTCTGGGTGTGGTTCTTCACGAACGACTTAACGTAGCAACATGCCACGCAAGCCTCATGATCATCCACTCTAAAACCTGTGTGTACACTCAAGCCTGGGTAATGGGCTTATCTCTCATAGAACATCCCATCCCAACAAACAAACAAACAGATCCAATAGATACAACAGATGCATGCAAGCAGGTAAGCAAATAAATGTACAAAAGCATGAACACCCAATAAACAAGAAATCACACAAGCTAGGAGGGACTCGCTTAGGGAAGATGGACCAGCAAGAGGTCAACTTCTTTTTCCCCAGTGAAGTCGCCAGCTGTCGTAACCTGAAAAATACAGTGCGCGAAAAAACAACCGGCGAAAGAAAAAGACAGGAGAGTCGCCACCGTGCGTTATTCATCCCAAAGGAGGGAAAGGAAACGCTCGAAGTAAACCTGAAAAAGGAAAGGACAAGACGGGGTCTCGCAACCAAATCTTGGGTTCGGGAGTCGGTTATGCGAAGGGAAGGTATTAGCACCCCTACGCATCCGTAGTACTCTACGGGATCCACTTTTGTGGTTTTCGTCTAAAGGGTGTGGGTTTATCTTGTGCTGTTTGCCAAAAAAAAAGGGTTAAATGAAAATGACTCGCGCGGATGTCGCATCCACTGCATACGTATCTCATCTGAATATGAGAATAAGAGTCTTCGTAGCTCGGCTACCTATGGGTTGGGGGGATGTGTGCTCGCTAAGACATCGCGTCTTATGCCTACGTATCTCATCTGGCCTGAGAATCAGAGCAAAACGTAGTTCGGCTAACTATGGGGTTATGGATTGGGTTTTGGACGAACGACGTCACTACGCAATCTACCGGATGCTCGACCTTTGGAGACTTACTCGCCTGTAGTAGAAGGAGTTAACGTGTTGCTTTGGGTTTTAGGGTTTGGGGTGCTCAAGGGCAAAGAGGCAGTCCTTGATGAAGGAACCGCACTACCTGCAGGGATACGAACACATACAAAACAAACATGTATAAAGTAAGTGTGCCAACAAGGGGCTCAGAAGTAAATAAACAAAAGAAAACAAATGCCTCCTATCGAGGTCTTCCAGCTAAGAAAGCGATAAAATGTGGAAAAGAGGTAAAAGTACCACACGGATAAAGATCCGAAGTAACAACAATTAAAGGAGTAAGAAACCCAGGGATCTCCCAAGCTAATGCCATCAAAGAAAAGTGAGTCAGTACTGGTAATCGGAATGAACCTCCAGGGGGTATCCCACAAATAAAGTGGGAAAACCACGCAAACCATCTCTGCAAGAGTCTGTGAGCCCTCACAAAAACTCAACAAAAGGGTTAGTGAAACACGATAAGCATTTTTTTCATGAATAACAGTATGGTTTCAGAAACCTCAAACCCTGTGGCATACATTTCAGAAATCATGTGATTAAACATTCAAGGCATAGGTTTCACCCATCCATAATACATCACACATTTAGAACATTCAAATTGAAGGCGTAAAATAATGGGAATAGGGCAAACCTGATTGGAGAGCTTGATTGAAATTGAGTTGCACCCGTGAGGCCCTTCAGGGTTTGGAGGCTGCTCTGAGTTCTCTGTCAGGTTTCTCTTCAGGTTTTGTCCAGGGTTTTGTTCCAAGGAAACCTCAGAGTATTTTGCTTCTCTTCCTTTTTCTCAAGTGAAGCCTTGGTATTTATAGACTGAATTTCATGGTTTTGTGGGCTTAAATGAGAGAGACCCAAGTCCAAAATTTTTTATTATATTTTATTTATTTTTATTGTAAAAAATTATTATTATTATTATTATTTATTTTTTTCGTTTTTTAAGTTTTTTTTTTCCGGATCTAATTCTGATTGACATGATGAAATGTAATATGAAATGAATGCATGAATGAGGAGGGCAAATTTTGGGGTGTTACAGTTTGGATACAGATATTGTGGTGCACAGGTTACCTCTCAGAGAAGATTGTCCTTCGGTAAAGCAGAAGCTTCGCAGAACTAGTCCTGATATGGCTGTCAAGATCAAAGAAGAGGTTCAGAAACAGTTGGATGCAGGTTTTCTTGCAGTTACCAATTATCCCCCTTGGGTGGCCAACATCGTACCCGTGCCGAAGAAGGATGGTAAAGTCAGGATGTGTGTCGATTACCGAGATTTAAACAGAGCCAGTCTGAAAGATGACTTCCCATTACCTCACATTGATGTATTGGTCGATAACACTGCTCAGTCCTCGGTTTTCTCTTTCATGGATGGATTTTCTGGCTATAATCAGATCAAGATGGCGCCAGAAGACAGGGAGAAGACGACATTCATTACACCTTGGGGCACGTTCTGTTATAAGGTAATGCCATTTGGGTTGAAGAACGCCGGTGCTACCTACCAAAGGGCTATGACGACTCTCTTTCATGACATGATGCACAAAGAAATTGAAGTGTACGTGGATGATATGATTGTGAAGTCTCAGACAAAAGAGGAGCACTTGGTAAACTTGCAAAAGTTGTTTGAAAGGTTGAGAAAGTTCAAACTGAGGCTGAATCCAAACAAGTGTACGTTTGGAGTGAGATCTGGAAAGCTGTTAGGTTTCATTGTCAGCGAGAAAGGGATTGAGGTTGATCCAGCGAAAGTAAAAGCTATTCAAGAAATGCCTGAACCAAGAATGGAAAAGCAGGTTCGTGGGATTTTAGGGAGGCTGAACTACATTGCACAGTTCATATCTCACTTAACAGCTACGTGCGAACCGATATTTAAATTGCTAAGAAAAGATCAAGCAATCAGGTGGAACAATGATTGTTAAAAAGCTTTTGATAAGATAAAAGAATATTTGTAGAAACCTCTAATTCTTATACCTCTAGTTCCGGGGAGGCCTCTGATAATGTACCTTTCAGTAATAGAGAATTCGATGGGGTGTGTATTGGGACAGCATGACGAGTCTGGTCGAAAAGAGCATGCAATATACTACCTTAGCAAAAAGTTTACCGACTGTGAAACAAGATATTCGCTGCTCGAGAAAACTTGTTGCGCTTTGGCATGGGCTGCTCGCCGACTAAGACAGTATATGTTGAACCATACTACCTTGTTGATTTCTAAGATGGACCCAGTAAAATATATCTTTGAAAAGCCGGCTCTTACCGGACGAGTGGCTCGTTGGCAGATGATTTTGGCAGAGTATGATATCCAGTACACGTCGCAAAAGGCCATCAAGGGTAGTATTCTATCTGATTACCTTGCCGAGCAACCAATTGATGACTATCAGCCGATGATGTTTGAATTCCCCAATGAAGATATCATGTACTTAAAAATGAAAGATTGTGAAGAGCCTCTTGTCGAGGAAGGACCGGATCCCGATGACAAGTGGACACTGATGTTTGATGGGGCGGTAAATGTGAATGGAAATGGTGTTGGGGCAGTACTCATTAATCCAAAAGGTGCACACATACCTTTTTCCGCTAGATTGACTTTTGAAGTAACCAACAACGAAGCTGAGTATGAGGCTTGTATCATAGGGATTGAGGAAGTCGTCGATCTAAGGATCAAAACTATGGACATTTATGGAGATTCTGCTATAGTGATTAACCAAGTCAATGGAGACTGGAATACTCATCAGCCGCATTTGATTCCTTATAGAGATTACACCAGAAGGATCCTGACTTTCTTTAAGACAGTAAAGTTGTATCATGTGCCCCGAGATGAAAATCAAATGGCTGATGCCTTAGCCACATTGTCTTCCATGATTAAAGTCCATTGGCAGAATCATGTGCCACACGTTGTTGTGAATCGACTCGAGAGGCCTGCGTATGTGTTTGTAGCCGAGTCTGTTATTGATGAGAAGCCGTGGTTTTATGATATTAAGAATTTCCTCAAAAGCCAAGAGTATCCTGAAGGAGCGTCAAAGAATGACAAGAAAACTTTGAGAAGGCTAGCTGGAAGCTTTTACTTGAACAAGGATAATGTGTTGTATAAGAGGAACTTTGACATGGTACTGCTCAGATGCGTGGTTAGACACGAAGCAGACATGTTAATGCAGGAAGTACACGAGGGATCTTTCGGTACCCATGCTGGTGGTCATGCAATGGCCAAGAAGTTGTTAAGAGCCGGTTATTACTGGATAACCATGGAATCTGATTGTTTCAAATATGCTCGGAAGTGCCACAAATGTCAGATCTATGCAGATAAAGTGCATGTACCACCAAACCCTCTGAATATTATGAATTCTCCTTGGCCATTCGCGATGTGGGGCATCAATATGATTGGAAAGATTGAACCTACTGCTTCTAATGGACATCGCTTCATCCTAGTCGCAATTGATTACTTTACCAAGTGGGTGGAAGCAGCTTCCTACGCCCATGTTACCAGACAAGTGGTTGCTCGATTCATTAAGAAAGAAATTATCTGTCGTTATGGGGTTCCTGAGAGAATCATCACTGATAATGGTTCGAATCTCAATAACAAGATGATGAAAGAGCTTTGCAAAGACTTTAAGATCGAACACCACAATTCTTCTCCTTACAGACCAAAGATGAATGGTGCTGTAGAGGCGGCAAACAAGAACATTAAGAAGATTGTGCAAAAGATGGTTGTGACGTACAAGGATTGGCATGAGATGTTGCCTTTCGCTTTGCATGGGTATCGTACCTCAGTGCGTACGTCAACCGGGGCAACTCCGTTTTCACTTGTGTATGGCATGGAAGCAGTCTTGCCAGTAGAAGTTGAAATCCCTTCTTTGAGGGTGATGATGGATGTAAAACTGGACGAGGCTGAGTGGGTTCAAGCCAGGTTTGATGAGTTAAATTTAATTGAGGAAAAGCGATTAGCAGCTGTGTGCCATGGACAACTACATCAGAGAAGGATGAAGAAGGCCTTTGATCAGAAAGTGTGTCCTCGAAGCTATCAGATAGATGACTTAGTTTTGAAGAGGATCCTTCCTCCCGGTACAGATAACAGGGGCAAGTGGACTCTGAATTATGAAGGTCCATATGTTGTTAAAAAGGTCTTTTCTGGGGGAGCCTTGATGCTTACAACTATGGATGGTGAAGATTTTCCGTCTCCTGTGAATTCAGATGTAGTCAAAAAATACTGCGCATAAACTGACCCGCTGGACAAAAAAAGAAAGTCCAGGCAAAAAAGGGCATCCCGACGAACCAAGAAAAAGAAAAAGAAAAGAAAAAGGTTCGGGCAAAAGTTAGGGATAAAGAATAAAAAATAATATGTACACCCAGTAAGTCGAAAACCTGCAAAGGAGGCATAGGCAAAAATGGGTATCCCGGTGGATTGAAAACCTGAAAAGGTGGTCCAGGCAAAAGAGGGATTAAAGCGAAGACTACAGTCTGAGTTATCTGTACTTCATTGCATTTCAGCGTCTACCATCTTGAAGGATACGATCGGTCCAATCACTCTTCTCAGAAAGCAAAGAATTTGGGGGAAATTAAAGATCTATGAGTCATAACCGAATTGGAAAATAGTGGAATTCCGTGTTCACATTGCCAATAGGATAGTTTATTTTCTCTTTTGGTGCAATTACCTCTTCCTAGGAATTGCTTCCTGATGTATTAGCCTTTATAGGCCATTTTCAATCAATAAAAGTCGTTATTCAGTCAAATTGCTCTCTTGTGTTTTTATTTTACTGTTTTGTTTGCAAAAAACATCCGAATTTTTGATAAACATTGCATCTAAAAACATGAAGGCTAGACAATGACGTGCGGAAAGATAAAACATCTGAAAATCATTTTGAATGTTGAGTACACTTGAGTATATCTTGTCCATACGGTCCCCTGGGGCATGTATGTCCTTCCGTTTTGCAGGTTACTATCTTTGGTTGATGCCTAAAGCAGATGAGCCAAAGTTTGTTCGAGGGAAGACCTTGTTGTTTCAACACTGTCCAGTCGTGTAAGAAGTTGGGTCGTATAAGTCGAGTTCAGAATTTGTTTCCCCAACATGGTCGAGGGGTTGGTGTTTCCCCAACAAGTGACTCCCTAGTTGAGTTGGTTTCTCTGTCGTTCCGAGAATGTCAGATCAGTAAGTATCCTCAGCAGAATTGTTGTGTGTCCCCACAGAGTTGGAAGATCGAATCAGAAATTGTGTGCTCAGTAAAGTGATCATGTGCTTTCCTAGCAGGGGTTTTCCTCCCTTTGCTTCTTGCATGTAGTAATCATCATTTGCATTCGCATTCTCAAATCGTGTAGCATTTCCATTCAGTATGGAGCATTACGCCATGAAAAAACTCAAACATACGCATACATGTGTTAAACCAGATTGGCTCATATCTCCGAAAGAGACAGATCATGTTTCAACATCAGTGTAGCACATTTGTAGCAGTTGCTCTTGGCAACATTCAGAATCGGTAATCCCAGTGAGATTTATTTCCTCACCAGTCCGTGAAAGGAAAGCTTGATTCCCTTCCGGTTTAGTCACCAGTAAGCGTCTGCCTTATTTTGACATATGTAAATATCATCATTGCGATACCGGTAAGTGTCGTGTTGATCCCCGTAAATGTCTGTGTTTTTTTTTTTGTGTCGGTAAACATCACCTTTTGATGTCGGTAAACGTCGAATTCCAATCGTTGGCCATCAGTAAATGGCATGCCTCTCATGGTGTCTACAAAAAAATCGTTCTGTCAACACCCGTGTGTGTCCTTTCCTTTTTGATGTCGGTAAACATCATTGTTTGATATCGGTAAACATCAGCCGCTTGTTAACCATCGGTAAATGGTTTTGTCGTTTAAGATTCCCCAGCAGATTCACTATCCGTAATATCGAGTATTTCATCTTCGCCATCGGTAAATGGTTTCGTTTCATAAATGTATCCTTTCTTCGATGTCGGTAAACATCCTTGTTCGATGTCGGTAAACATCGAGTTCCTTCCCAGTCATCGGTAAATGTCTGGTCGTGAAGCGCTTTCTTTGATATCGGTAAATATCAATTCCTCAGTAGAGTCATCGGTAAATGTCTGGTCTTGTTTCAATTGTAAACATCTTTTTCCTCCCCAGTGAAGCCGCCATCGGTAAATGGCCTCGTTTTCTTTGATATCGGTAAATATCAAACTTGTTTTGAAGCCGCCATTGGTAAATGGCCCCGCTTTCCTTGATATCGGTGAATATCAAATTTTATTTTGAAGCCGCCATCGGTAAATGGCCTTGTTTTCTTTGATATCGGTAAATATCAAACTTATTTTGAAGCCTCCACCGGTAAATGGCCCCGCTTCCCTTGATTCGTCACCTGCAGAGTGCAAATTCTCCGGTTCTTTTGGTATTCAATCCCTGTTTACCTTAAAAGTCTGATAGTCGCTGCTTTCATCCGTTCAGGTTCACAGTTGATTGAATAGGGGCAGCTGTAGCACCTCAAATTTGCCCTCCTCATTCATGCATTCATTTTTTTAGGTCATTTAACATTTCATATTGCATTTCATCATGTCAATCAGAATTAGCTCCAAGAGGATGTAATCCAAATCACTTTGTGGGTTCTATCTGAAGGATCAAGCTTAATGGGCTCAGTACAGTTCAAAATTCAACTATGAAGCCAAAAGTCAACTATGCAGTCAACTGAGGGCTTTGAGGTGGGGAAATGAGTTGAGACACCTCGATCATGTTCAAATAGGGTCTATTCATAATTCTAAACATCCATCTTGAAGATTCAAAGGTCATGGCAAAAGTTACTAAAAATGGAAAATGACCTATAATTCAAAGTTTCCAAATTTGGCAAGTTTTTGGTCCACTTTCAACCTGACTTGTCAATATCAAAGAAGTTTCAAATGGATTTTTGGTGAACATGAAAGTTGTAGATCTTTGTCTCCCCTTTTCAAAACGTCCTAATTCATGTCCATATGATGAATGGCTGAAGAGTTATGGTCAAATGATCACAAGGTGTGCATGGAAGTTCAAAGTGACATAACTTTTAATACAAAATTCCAATTTGGTCCATTCTTTTTGCAAAATGCTCTTCATGACCAAGGGATTCCAAAATGTGCTTTGCCATGCATGGGAGAAGCTTGTATGCTCACTTTTTCACACATGTGATAAATGGAGGGAAATTCCATAATTCAAAATTGGCTTATGATACAAGCAATTTAACCATTCCATCATGATTATTGGTTGATTTTAAGTGAATTTCAGCCATTGCATGAGAAAGGTCACGTGCTACATGGCCATGCTAGCTTCATTTTCAATTTTGCAATTTGCCTTACATCTTCCTAATCATAATTAACCATTGCCTAATTCTAATGTCAGTGTGATTAAGGAACCATATATAAGCCAAACCCTAACCATATTTCAGAGGAGAACCATTTTCAGATCTAGAATTTTCATTTTCCCTCCATTTTTCTCTCTCTTCGAAATTCAACTTTCTTCACACAAACACCAACTCTCTTTGCATATTCTTGCTCCTGGTGTAATTCTGAGCAAGAATCATCATCTGGATTGGACAATTGAGCTGGATTTCGAGCAGATCGAGTGCACTTTCATGGAAATGGATTTCTGAAATTGAAGAAGATCCAAGTGGTTTCAAGTGGTAATTCTTGCACAAAGCTTCAAGGCAAGGTTAAGGAAGAATATCTGGAGATTTTGAGAGCCTGAGGACACGAATTCAGAGAACTGCAATTTCAAGTAGGTTGAAATCGATCATCTCTTTTTTTTCTCTTGTTATAGAACTGTAGATCTCACTTAGTTGAGCATGCTGATATGTTTAGATTTGAAAATGGATGAATATTGAGAATGTGTTGTGAACTTTCAGTTTTGATGTCATCTATGTTTTTGCTCGATCTGGAAAACCTAGCATGATTTAGGTAGAATTGATTATGGAGTTGGATTGTGCATGAGAATACGGTTCGAATGGTGTATCATTTGTTCAATTCTGGAATTTTTTTGTCGGGGATCCGCCGGAGCTTGGCCGGGGAAGACGACCGGAGCTACAGCTCCGGCGTCTGATGTGTTTTAGGGTTTCTGTCCAGGTGTATTCCACATGAGCGCTTGCATGGCCTTTCCATTGGTTGATGTTCTTTTGACCAGGCCACACGAGCTTTGACTCGCTGATGTGTGTTGCCATGTAATAAATGAAACGATGTGTTTCATTTGGCCTTGCTGGATGCTGATTGTGCTGCTTGCGTGCGTTATTGATTGGTTCTCATTGCTTTGACTGCTTGTGTGTGTGTGTGTTGACCGCTGATTGTGCATGCCACGCATTTAAGTGAAACTGTGTGTTTTGGCTTTCAAATATGGAGTGTGTGATCAGATTTTCGCGCCTCATCCAATGGCTAGGATTAATTCTGATTAATTCAAATAATTGTTTTTCCTTCCATTTTATTTTGTTATGCATATTATTTCATTCATCTTTGAAAAATCATAAAAAATAGAAAAATGCTCCAAATTGACTCCACTTTTTTTTCAGAGTTTGGTATTGATGTCTAGTTTTTTATAGGATTAGTTTCTTGAATTGTTTGTTTCTGGATTTTCATTTTGGAATTTTTGATTGGACATTATGCTAAATTGATATGTTGAATTCAATGCTTTGTAGAATCTTCATCTTTGATCCAATTGATCTGATTTTTGGTGTGCTTAACGATCACTCATGATATGATTTTTGATAATTGGTTTGAATTTTTTCTCATAAGCTATCACTGTTTTTGACACATGAAGATGTAGTGTGACAATTTGTGTCACATTTTTTGCATTCAATTTGTGCATTTTTGTTCATCAATCATTTGAACTTTTCTGGATTTGATTTTTTGCTCATTCATTGTTCATAACGTGAGAAAATTACATAAAGAATTTCAAAGCCTTTGCATGCTTTTCTGTTTTGATTTGGATTTTCTAATTTGGAAGTTCACTTTGTGCACATTTGCTTGCCTTTGCTTTACATTGATCATTTGAGCTACTTGCCTTGTGAATTGATGTTGGTCCTTTTGAGGACATTTTATTGATTGTTTGAACTTGCTTTATGCAAAAGATTGACTTCTGTTTTGATCATTTGGTTTGGTTTTGAACTTGGTCTTTGTACTAGTGTTTTGTACATGAACTAACCTTGACTTGTGTTTCAGGTTTGGACATTTAGCATTAATGGTTGAGTTGCTCACCTTTTGAGATGCAGATTGGATTGTGTTCTGACTTCTTTGTGTTTTGTAGGGGTTTGAGTTGATGTGTTGAGCTCATTGCTTCATTTGATTGCTTGAACATTGCTCATTGAGTTGTGTGCAGTTGGATGGTTTCACTGTTTGTTTTCTGATTGGTTGTCTGAGATACTAACTGTTTAGCCTTTGTATAGGTACATTAGTCGCTCGCTTGCATTTGCTTTTGCTTAAGCTTTGGAGTATGGTTGATACACCACTTAGGTAGTTAGCCTCTTACTCCATGTAGTCTGGAAGTCCTGTCACTTTTTTGGCAGGCATTTTGCTGGAAGCCCTCCTTAAGAGGCTCTGATTGTGTTTGTTTACATTTGTGCCAAAGACCTCCAAGTGAGGCATGTGCTACTTGATAAGACCTCCAAGAGAGGCAATTGAAGGATAAAAGGGATTAGTAGCCAATCCCCCGTTATTCAGTGAGTCGGTCATTATGCTCGCACTACGTGCTGATGCTCTTGAACATGAACCCAAGATCTTGTCCAGTGTCTGTCAAGTGGAATACGATTCCTCTTTCTGGATCCCCACGCTTTCTTTGTCATTGAGCTCACCCAGGCCAGGGTTAAGAGCATGAGGTCTTATCCTCATTACCATCTTTGATCAGCTTCACCCTAACTCTCAATGTTAGTGGTTAAGAGCTACAGATTACCCTTTACAGTTTGGCTTGTTGGCGAGGTTGATATGACCCCTCTTGACTAAAGCCCTACCCTCGGATGTTTGAGCCCCCTTGTTGGCGTGTTTACTTTATGCATGTTTGTTTTGTATGGTGTGATCGTCTCCCTATAGGATTGCTAGGCTTCGTATAGTCTCTCGTTTGCATGTCAATTAAGGTAGCACGTGTTGGTGTAAGCCCTAGAGGCCAATACTTTTGGTACTTGTATCGAATTATAAAAGGCATTTTCTTTATTAATGGTTGATTAATAAAGTCCCTGGAATAGATAGTCCGTTTAATGTATTAAGTGTGACTTAATCATGAGAATACATTAAACATAAGGACACTATTCTTAAAGTATCCGTAGTCGAGCTTTAGTGTGAAGTGGGATAACATTAAAGCATTAAGACTATTATGTTTGTAGACTGATGATCACATCTCATGGATCATGGATAAAGAGTTATCAAGTCTTAAACATAGGTATGAATATTAGGAGTAATATTTATACCGGATTGACCCGCTATGAGAATACTATATAGAAAGTTATGCAAGGTGTCATAAGTTATTCTCATGGTGATAATAGTGTATACCACTCTTCGACCTGAAACCACTATGGATCCTAGATGTAGAGTCGAGTGCCTTATTGTTGATCCAACGTTGTCCGTAACTGGATAACCATAAAGATAGTTAATGGGTGCTCCACGAAGCATGCTGAGGGACATGAGTGTCCTAGATGGAATTTGCCAATCCTGCGTAACAGGATAAATGTCTATGGGCCCAATATTGAACTGGACAAGGGTGACACGGTCTATACCTTGTGTTCAATATAGACATAAGGGCAAAGGGGTAATTATACACATAATTATTATCACAGGAGGTTTTGTCAGATCACATGACATTTTCGTGACTTGGGTAGCAGTGATGTGTTGCTAGATACCGCTCACTGTTTATTATGTTAAATGCGTGATTTAATATAATTGCCAACGCCGCGAAAACCTATAGGGTCACACACAAAGGACGGATTGATGAGAGGTAGAATAATTAAGGAACATCGTAAGGTACGGTGCACTTAAGTGGAAACGAAATATGGTAAGGTACCAAATACTTAAGTGATTTTGGCATATTATGAGATATGGGCAAAATACACTTAAGTGGACTTTTTGGCTTGAAGCCCACACAAGTGGTTGTATAAATATAACCCCTTGGGTAGAAGCATTGTCACTCCACTCAAATAGAAATTCAAGTAGAGACTTGGAATTTTGTTTCCCTCTTTCTCTCACTCAAAGCCTTCATTCATAACAGCTAGCACTGCGATTGAAGGAATCCGTTCGTGTGGACTGAGTAGAGACGTTGTCATCATTCAACGTTCATGATCGCCCTGTGGATTTGTATCAAAGGTTTTGATCATTATCAGAGATCTGCACCAAAGGTTTGAATCGCCACAAGAGGTAACGATTCTATCACTGATCATGCCCATTCGTAAGGATCACTAAATGGAGAAATTTTTAAATTCCGCTGCGCCTTGGATGGCAATTCTCCTTCAGCACGGTTCCTTCGTCTAGGACTTCCTTTTTGCATGAGCATTCCTAAAACACAAACAAACTATTTGATTATCTTTTCTTAAGGACACGTTAACTCCTTCTACTACAGATGAGTAAGTCTCCAAAGGTCGAGCATCCGGTAGATTGCGTAGTAACGTCGTTCATCTAAAAAACACAAAACAAACAGAAATAGGTTAGCCGAGCTACGGTGCTCTGATTCTCAATCCTTCTTGAGATACGTATGCAGCAGGGTAGGGTCTGTGCGAGCAATAACACTTTATTTTTCCCTACTTTGATTTTCTCTCTTTCGCATTGCATGTAGGACTTTTTATACACACACTTTAGACATAAATAGCAAACGTGGATCCTGTGGAGTACCACAGACGTGAAGGGGTGCGATAACCTTCCCTTCATGTAATCGGCCCCCTTACTCAGTTTTCTTTGGTTCGAGACTTTGTTTTATCCGTTCCCTCTTCGTTATGCAGTACTACCTTTTCCTCCTCTTGGGATAAAAGTACATAGTTGGCGACTCTACTCTTTTTTTCCTCGCCACTCTTTTTCGCGTTTGTACCTGGATTCGGGAAATCCTGGGGAGCGACACAAGGCCCGAGAAAATAGTCAAACATCACAAGACCATAAAAATGGATCAACATAATTTTTACACAAATCAATTAAAAATCAAATTAAAAATGCATTAAAATACAAATTAGTTTGGTCAAAACCTAAAACCTCTTCAAAACACCAAATAAATGGCCAAGAGATTAATCCTAGGTCAAACAAGGTCAAAGGACCTTAGACAAAAAATTTCATGATTTTTGAAAAGTCATAAGTATTTTTAAACAATTAAAAATATGATAATTGTAATGTTATGCTTATGTAAGTTTTGAAACTCACATATGTTCGCTAAGATTATGACATATAGCGAATGAATCACTAGTTAGAATGCCACATCAGTATCAATACAAATGACAAGCAAATCTGTAAGAGTCAGATTTGACGCGATCTTACCATAGTATGCTTTTGAAATAAACTCTACTTCAATTAGGTCTTTTGAGGGTTGTAACGTGGCCTAGTTCTCGGTTTCAGAAAGAAAGGATATAAGGCTCAAAACCCATTCTAAAACAGTCGCTCTCTGTGATGTTCTCCGGTCTTACGTTTAGTTAGCTTGAAATAAACGTCCATTTTTCAAAAAAGGATTTTTAATGGTATCAATGATGGTTAAGGAACCCATGAGGTTTTGGAGCAACTATCACTCACCTTTAGCTTTTGTTTGCAATCACATAGATTTGATCTTGTAGAGGATTTTTTTTATTGATCCTCTTTTGTCTTTTGTTTTCCCTTATTTTGCCTGGACTGATCCTTTGGGTTTGCAGTCCACCGGGATGCCCTATTTTTTACTAGGTCACTTGTTTTCAAGCTTTTAACTTAGCGGGATTTTCTTTTTCATTTCTCATCATCTTTTTTTGTATTGGATCAACTCATGTGACATTTGCTTGCTTGACTTGTGGTAAGGGTCGCGACTATCTCACTCCTTTTGTTGGTAAGGGATAACCATTCTGAATTCATGATTTGATCCTCTTGAGAGCTAGAAAAGCAAACTTGTTTATAGGATGGACATTCAGTTCCACAAGGAAAATGAATCTTACTCTGAGGGGAAAATAATCAAAAGATCGACTCAAGAGTGAACGAGATATAATATCCATTACCGTCAGAACGTGGATAGAATACTCAAATGAGACATATTATTCATTACCGGCAGACCGTGAATAATATACTTGAAAGGGAAAATTATCCTGAACCGGTTACTGGGTTGTTTATAGGATAAAATCCGAAGACGTGAATTGGTTTTCACTTCCAAAACACTCATCATCCGAAAGGAGGGCTTAAAAAAAGCAAATCGACTTACAGGATGGGCATTCGAATCCACAACGGGGAAACGAATCTTACTCAACTGGGGACACAAACCCAAAGAGTGCATGAGATATAATATCCATTACCGGCAGACCGTGGATAAGATACTCGCATGAGATATATTATCTATTACCGTCAGAACGTAGATAATAAACTCGCATGGTAAGAAACACCAGAGATACCGGTTACTGGGTATATAATAGGTGATCTACCGAAAACGTGAATTGGATTTCACTTCCAAAACACTCATCATCCGAAACACAAACTGGTTAAAGGATGGCTATTCGATTCTACAAAGAATACGAATCTTGCTCAGTTGGGAAAAATCAACAAATGATTCCAACTAACGAGCGCATGAGATATATTATTCATTACCGGCAGACCGTGAATAATACACTCGAAAGGAAAAGACACCAGAGATACCGGTTACTGGGTATATAATAGGTGACTAACCAAAAAGAGAGACAATCGATACCAAGCATACGGGTAAACGAAAGACAACTCAAAGGGATAAATTGCAAGCATCCGGCAATTATCCGACAACAAAGGAATATTCGACTCCACAAAGGGAAATAACGAATCTTACTCGACTGGGGAAACACAAAAGGCTTCGACCGAAGAGTGCATGAGATATATTATTCATTACCGGCAGACCGTGAATAATATACTCGCATGGAAGACTATCCACAACCGGTTACTGGGTTAACAAAGGATAAATCAACCGAACAGAAAGGCATCGGGATACCAAATTAGGTATATAATGATAACCAATCAAAGAAGCAACAGACATTACCAACAAAAGGGTAAATGAAAGGCAAACTGCTGAGGATAAATTGCAAGCATCCGGCAATTATCGACAGAAGACTAGCTGGGGATGCATTGGTAAATCATCAATGATCCGGGGAACAAATCACTAGCATACGGTGAAAAGACCCACTGGGGATAAAATTGCTAGCATACGGCAATTATCCACAAAAGACTCGCTGAGGATATAAGTGCTGATCTGAGCAACTTATACAAGCAAAAGGAAAATCAACATCAAGTATTGAATGAAGATAACCACGAAATTAGGGTTTACATCTACCGAATACGGGGTAGAAGACCAACAACTCCACGTGGGGATAGAACAAATCACAAATCCGTACGGGAAACCAAAATAGGGTTTATAACAAACCACAAACTGCTGAAGAGCAGGAAAATAGGATTTACAACTACCGGGTAGGAGGTAGAAAACCAAAAACTCTGGCTGGAGAATAAAAAGGTGTATAACCACAAATTCTGTCAAGAAAGCCAGGAAAGATAGGACTTACAACTACCGGTTACTGGGTAGAGGCCCAAAAACATTCCGCTGGGGAACAACCCACTGGGAAGCATAAGATATTTGACAAATAGCCAATTCGGGAATGATCCGAAAAGACAGACTGAATAAAGACACGTCCTAATGAGGATATAACTCAAATAGGAAAATCCATCCCAATATATGTGTTGGGAGGAAACGGAAGAAACCGTCATCCACGAGGATATATCTCAGTGGGGAACTGCAGAAGGAAAGACATCATTTTCTGCTTATGGGGTTGACTCTATATGGAGAGATTTTAAACACCCGACATCTGCTTGGGGAGATCTGTAAAGAGATCTATATCACCATAGCAGGAGACACGATAAACAAAAGATATATGGCGAGAAATGCAACATGAATATCTGAATGTTTATGAATATGCATGAATATGCGTGATTTATGTTTGATGAATGCTGACAAAACAGACAATTCTAACACAAACAGGTTCAGGAACAAACATCCGGTATTATACTTCCAGGGAAAAAAAACAGCTGGAGAGCCAATCTGCGGAGATCTACGTGCTGTAAAGCAAAGATCTGCAGGTACTGCTGAAGAAGCAGAAAGTCAGAGATATTAGGAAACAACCCAATCAGGGTACAGAAAGTCACAACGGGCACAACAGCCACCAAGACGAATCTGTAGGGGAACAAGAGAAATCCCAAAGTATATCTGCAGGGGATCCCAGTGTCAACTGAGAAACAAAAATGCATAAGCACGAACTGCTGTAGAAGCAAATCCACATAACTCCACTGGGGGAACAACCCACTGAGGGAGAATGATATCATCCAGATAGAATCTAACTGCATAAGCAACTCTACTGGGGGAAGCTGTCGGCTACTCTCTTGGGAACAAACCACTGAGGGAGGACAAATCAAACAAGCAGATTCTGCAACGAACCACTCCACTTGGGGAGAATACACAGCAAACTGATCACAACAAGTAGATTCTGCAATATAAGCCACTCTACTGAGGATCACAAACAGTCAGGAAATCAATCCGTTCACTGGAGGCTAGAGCCATCATCCGACCATATCGGGATTGAAGGAGTATTCAACGGGCAAAAACCGCCACAACAAACAATCTGCAGACTAAGCTGAGGAAAAGATGGTTGTAATACTGGGATGTCAACCCGAATCAAAACTGCTCAGGAAAATAAATCCTGCTCTGCTGGAGAGAATAACTCTGATGGAGAGATAACAACAATTCCACAGACGACTTCGCCGGGGAAAAGGTAAAGTACCGGGTATCAAACCACTGACTTACCGAGTCTTCAAAAAGACAACAAACATGCTAAGGAAACAGACAAATCCTGCTGGCACGCTGCATGGGGAAGAGTGGTAACAACTCCACTTGCAACCCTGGTGGGGTATTAATAACAGCTCTACTCGCGACTCCGAGGGGAGTACCGATCAATCAGTTATACTCATGACTGTGTTGAGGAGACAAATAAAGTCTGGGGATACAACCCACTGGAGAAAGTGACGGGGCACCAGGATGACAAACCATCAACCACCGAAACTTCACAAGAAAACACCCATGCTGGGGAGAAACTGCTGCTGGAGAGAACGAAGTCTTCAACAACAAACCACTTGCAACTGTACTGGGGAACAACCCCAACAACAACTTTGTCTGAGGAACAACCTCAACAAAGATCTGAAGAAAGGAGATACCACCAAACCAGGAATATGAACGAATGTCTTACCTGTTGGGAATCATGCCACCCTCGGGAGAGCACTGAGATATTCTTGAGTATCCTTTCAATCTTGTGAATGTTCACTTTGTTTAAAACAACAATTTTGAAAAATTTGATTTGTTTAAAACAATGACATTTTATCAATTTAAAACATGCAAAACATTTGTTGAATTGAAACAAATAAGAGTGCAAACAAATTGGATAAAAAGCTCAAATTGATTTGATGGAATGGTAGTCTGCAAATGGCAAGACTCCATAGATCTGTACAAATTTGAAATCAGTGATATATATTGGAAGAGGGCTACATTGAACATAATGATCCTTTCTCTACCAATTTGAATCTCGATGTATCCGAAGCTTCAGTTGACGACGAATCGAGAATCTTCTGACGAAATGACGACTGATGAACAGAAAGTCTTGTCAGGATGCAGTTACTTGCCAAAAATCCCTAATTTTTGCCTAGATTGCCCCAGAGTGAGGTACTCAATCTAGCGGGATGCAAATATTCTTTTTTTCCAAGTCTCTAATTTTTGCCTGGATTACCCTTGCGGGTTCTCCACCGAGACGCTCATTTTTGCCTAAGCCGCCCTTTTCGGGTTTTCAACTTAGCGAGCTATTCTGTTTTTTATTCATTCTTTTTTCATTTGCATATACTTTTTTTTTTAGGCAAAGTATCTCTTAACTGCATCTGAATTCACAGGACGAGTGAAATCCTCCCCATCCATTGTTGTAAGCATCAAAGCTCCGCCTGAAAAGGCTCTCTTAACAACATATGGACCCTCGTAGTTTGGAGTCCACTTGCCCCTGGAATCGGGCGCGAAAGACAAAACTTTCTTGAGCACAAGGTCACCTTCTCGGAACACACGAGGCTTGACCTTCTTGTCGAATGCTTTCTTCATTCTCTGTTGATATAACTGACCATGGCACATGGCAGTTAATCTCTTCTCTTCAATCAAATTCAACTGGTCATAACGACTCTGAATCCATTCAGCATCAGTCAACTTGGCTTCCATCAAGACTCGCATTGATGGGATCTCCACCTCTACTGGGAGAACGGCTTCCATGCCATAAACAAGAGAGAAAGGGGTTGCCCCTGTTGAAGTGCGTACAGACGTACGGTATCCATGCAAAGCAAATGGCAGCATCTCATGCCAATCTTTGTAGGTGACAGTCATCTTCTGGATAATTCTCTTGATATTCTTGTTAGCAGCTTCAACAGCCCCATTCATCTTGGGTCTGTAAGGAGAGGAATTATGGTGTGCAATCTTGAATTCAGCGCACAACTCATCCATCATCTTGTTATTCAGATTGGATCCATTATCAGTAATGATCCTTTCTGGCACACCATAACGGCAAATCAACTGGTTCTTGATAAACTTCACAACCACTTGCCTGGTTACATTCGCGTACGAAGCGGCTTCAACCCATTTGGTGAAGTAATCAATTGCTACGAGAATAAAACGATGTCCGTTGGACGCTTTCGGCTCAATCATGCCGATCATGTCGATTCCCCACATAGAGAAAGGCCATGGTGATGAAATCACATTCAGGAGTGTCGGAGGAATATGAATCTTATCCGCATAAATTTGACACTTGTAACATTTCTTCACATACTTGCAACAGTCAGACTCCATTGTCAGCCAATAGTAGCCTGCTCTTAACATCTTCTTAGCCATGGCATGTCCATTGGAATGAGTACCAAATGAACCCTCATGGACCTCAGTCATCAATAGGTTTGCTTCGTGTCTATCCACGCATCTGAGCAAAACCATATCAAAATTTCTTTTGTACAGCACTTCTCCACTGAGGTAGAAACTGCCTGACAACCTTCTCAAAGTTTTCCTATCTTTGTTTGATGCCCCAGGCGGGTAGACCTGGTTCTGGAGGAAATTCTTGATATCAAAGTACCAAGGCTTGTCATCTTTTACTTCTTCGATTGCAAATATGTGAGCGGGTCTGTCCAAGCGCATCACAGTAATATTGGGAACATCATTCCACCATCTGACTACTATCATGGAAGCAAGCGTTGCAAGGGCATCTGCCATCCGATTATCCTCTCGAGGAATATGATAAAATTCAACTTCTGTGAAGAATGTTGAAATTCTCCTTGCATAATCTCTGTATGGGATGAGACTTGGTTGATTTGTCTCCCATTCACCTTTGATCTGATTGACAACTAAAGCTGAATCACCATAGACATCAAGATACTTGATTCTCAAATCAGTGCATTCTTCAAGTCCCATAATACAGGCTTCATACTCCGCCATATGATTCGTGCATTTGAAGGTTAGCCTTGCTGTAAAGGGAAAGTGCGATCCCTGGGGATTAACAATTACTGCCCCAATTCCATTTCCATATTGATTAACAGCGCCATCAAACACCATCGTCCATCTGGAACCAGGTTCTGGACCTTCATCAAGTGTAGGCTCATCGCAATCTTTCATTTTCAAATACAGAATTTCCTCGTCAGGGAAGTCATACTGAACAGACTGATGATCTTCAATTGGCTGGTGCGCTAGATGGTCAGCCAAGATACTACCTTTGATAGCTTTCTGAGCTCGATACTCGATATCATACTCAGACAATAGCATCTGCCAACGGGCAATCCTCCCAGTTAAAGCAGGCTTCTCGAAGATATACTTAATTGGATCCATTCTGGATATCAACCAAGTTGTATGATTAATCATGTACTGGCGCAAACGCTTAGCTGCCCAAGCTAAAGCACAGCACGTCTTCTCAAGCATAGAGTACCGAGACTCACAATCAGTAAACTTCTTACTGAGGTAGTAAATAGCAAACTCCTTCTTCCCTGATTCATCTTGTTGACCGAGTACACAACCCATCGAGTCTTCAAGAACTGTCAAGTACATAATCAGAGGTCTTCCTTCCACAGGCGGAGACAAAATCGGAGGTTCGGACAGATAATCTTTGATACTGTCGAAAGCTTTCTGGCAATCCTCGGTCCAATCATGAGACTGATCTTTCCGGAGGAGCTTGAATATCGGCGCACATGTGGCAGTCATGTGGGATATAAATCTGGAAATGTAGTTCAAGCGGCCAAGAAAACCTCGGACTTGCTTCTCAGTTTTGGGTGCGGGCATCTCTTGTATTGCTTTGACCTTGGCAGGATCAACCTCAATACCTCTTTCACTTACCACAAAACCCAACAACTTGCCGGAACGGACTCCAAAAGTACATTTGTTCGGATTCAGGCGAAGTTTGAACTTCCTCAGACGCTGAAAAAGCTTCAACAAATGCTCAATATGCTCAACTTCCGTTCGGGACTTAGCAATCATATCATCAACATAGACTTCTATCTCCTTGTGCATCATATCATGAAACAAGGTAGTCATAGCTCGTTGATACGTGGCTCCGGCGTTCTTCAAACCGAAGGGCATCACTCGATAACAGAATGTTCCCCAAGGTGTGATGAATGTTGTCTTCTCCATATCCTCTGGTGCCATCTTGATTTGATTATATCCGGAAAATCCGTCCATAAAGGAAAAGACTTTGAATTTAGCTGTATTGTCTACCAACATGTCAATGTGTGGTAGAGGAAAATCGTCTTTTGGGCTAGCTTTATTCAAATCTCTGTAATCAACGCACATACGGACTTTTCCGTCCTTCTTAGGAACAGGCACAATATTGGCCACCCATTGAGGATATGTCGAAGTCACCAGAAACCCCGCATCAATTTGCTTCTGAACTTCCTCTTTGATCTTCACTGCCATATCTGGATGAGTTCTTCTGAGCTTCTGCTTCACAGGCACGCACTCAGGCTTCAAAGGCAGGAAATGTTGCACAATATCTGTATCTAAACCCGGCATGTCTTCATAGGACCAAGCAAAGATATCTGAATATTCTCGTAGCAAGCTGATCAAATCTTCCTTAACAGACTCTTCAAGAAGTGCCCCAATCTTCACCAGGCGCTCACAATCTTCAGATCCCAAGTTGACTGTTTCCAAGTCTTCGAGATGCGGCTGAATGATCTTCTCTTCGTGCTCAAGGAGACGGGTGATCTCATCAGGGATCTCTTCAACGTCATCTTCTTCTGCCTCAAATACAGGGAATTCAAAGTTGGGAGATGGCGTTGGATCATTATGTTCAATGGGTTTTAGGATCAACCTGCATAATGATTTTGGTTAAGAAAAATTTCAGAATTTAAACAAGCAAATCATTATGCAGATGAAAAATGTTGCTTTTACAGCTTTTATTTTTGTTTTTATGGTTTTTTGTGATCACTGATTTCATAAAGAAAAGCAAAAAGTGAAAACAAAGGAAAAACAAATGTTTTGACAATGCAAAAATTGAATGAAAATATCATTGTATATATGCTTTGCCAACAATGTCATCACTTCTCCTTTTGGCATGGGAGAAGGGTTTTAAACAAAATGAACAATTACTCTGATCTATGGATAACTGTAGGAACATCCACAGCGACCCAATTGTGGCAGACACCACCAGGAATAACAAAATTGTTCAAGTCTTCTGCATCTTCTTCTTCAATGATAGCAGCAGCTTCCTCTTCTGCAGGTTGATCAGCATGGATGAATCCTCCACTCGTGAACAGACCTTGCTCATTGAATGCCCCAGAACCAAAGCCAATGCCAGCCCGGGATCGATTATCTTCAAGTTCAAGCACTTTCCCTAATCCAGCGACTGCACCACATTCAATGGCCAGCTTTGCATCACGGTAGGAAGTGAATGAAGGAGACTTCTTCTCGATTGGTTTATCAATAGATAAAGCTTGAAACTGAGTTCCAACTTCATCCTCAGCATCAATGTACGAGAAAGAAGACAAATTACTGACCAGGAGAGCCTTTTCTCCCCCTACTACAACCAATTTCTTGTTTTTCACAAACTTCAGCTTTTGGTGTAGGGTGGATGTCACGGCGCCAGCCTCGTGAATCCATGGTCTGCCCAAGAGACAGCTGTATGATGGGTGAATATCCATTACTTGAAAAGTGATCTGGAAATCACTTGGTCCAATTTTGATTGGGAGGTCCACTTCCCCAATCACGGTCTTGCGCGACCCATCAAAAGCTTTAACAACAACCCCACTCTGCCTCATAGGAGGACCTTGATATGACAATCGAGAGAGTGTAGATTTTGGCAATACATTCAAGGACGATCCAGTGTCCACCAGTACATTGGACATTGCATCAGATTTGCAATTCATAGAGATATGTAAAGCCATGTTGTGGTCTCTTCCCTCCTCAGGGAGATCAGCGTCACAAAAGCTCAGAGTGTTGCAAGCGGTAATGTTTGCAACAATGCTATCAAATTGTTCCAAAGTGACGTCGTGATCGACATATGCCAGGTCCAAGACTTTCTGCAGAGACTCCCTATGAGGCTCTGAATTCAGCAATAGAGAAAGAATAGAAATCTTGGAGGGCGTGTGTAGAAGCTGGTCTACAATATTGTACTCGCTCTTTCTGATGAGCCTCAGCATCTCATCAGATTCTTCATCAACAATGCCACTCGGGCCAACAACTGAAGAAACGGGAGTCTTTTGTACAGACGAGGAGGGTTTGGCAACATCAAGTGCCGGATTCTGAACATTCACAGCAGTCCCCACAGGACGCTCAACAGATTCAGAAGCAACAGCCTTAGCAGGCGCAGAAAAGACACGACCACTGCGGGTCAATCCACTAACATCAGCGATAGTGGTCACGGAAGTTGAAGGCAAAGGAACCTCTACTCCATCTTGAACAGCAACAGGATTGTACCGGAATGGTACAGCTCGATCAGATGAATACGGCACAGGGCCGGCTGGTTTGATAATCAAAGAAGGTGAAGCCTTAGGCTTGTTGCTATTATAACGAATAACAACGGGCTCTGGCAATTTGAACACCGGGGAGATGACACTCACTTCGGGCTCAACAACATCCACATTGCGATTCTGGAGAATCTCAATGGTACCTTCATTCAACAGCATTTGTAATTCTCGGCGAACCTGGTCACAGCCCAAACGATTAATAGAACAGACGCGGCATTTATCGTGGTTATGCTCCAAATAACTGTGTTGACACAGCATTTTATGTAAATCAACCAACGATTGCCGGATATGACTGATGTACTTCACTTTGTACTTCCCAAGGTCTTCCTGGATCATATTGACAGACTTCCCATGCGAAGGCAATGGGTTCCTGGTGACATTCGGGTTTGAGTCTTCAAAACTCAGAATTCCACTTCTCATAAGGTCTTGAACCTTATTCTTCAGCGGGAAACAGTTCTCTACATTGTGGCCCGGAGCACCGGAATGGTAGACACAATGCTGGTCTGGTTTGTACCACCATTGCGGGTTTGCAGGAATTGCAGGAGGATCCCTGGGAGAAACCAATTTCCTCTCCAACAAGGAGGGATAAAGCTCTGTATATGTCATCGGAATAGGGTCGAAGCTGACCTTCTTCCTATCATAGTTCATGTTAGCCTGATTGGTTGTACTTCCACGAGGCTGGTAAGCCTGTTGCTGTGGACGCTGCTGTTGCTGGTATTGCGGTTGTGGATATTGCTGCTGATGCTGATACTGTTGAGCATTATCCTTGAATACAGGCGCCACACTAGCCACCTGATGCTGATGTCCGGCACGATGTGCAGGCTTCCTCTGAACAGAGGGTCTTCGATGCTTGGGCTGAGACTGCACAGCATGCGCTTCACCTTCTTTCCTCTTAAACGCTCCATATCGCTTAGAGGAAGAGCTATCATCTTTAGCTAATCGTCCTTCACGGACGCCTTCTTCCAGACGCATTCCCATGTTCACCATCTCAGTGAAATCAGAGGGAGCGCTAGCCACCATTCTCTCATAATAGAATGCCCCAAGAGTCTTCAGAAAGATCTTGGTCATCTCCTTCTCCTCTAATGGTGGAGTGATTTAAGCTGCCAGCTCACGCCATCTCTGGGCGTACTCCTTGAACGTCTCTTTGTCCTTTTGTGACATAGACCTGAGTTGATCTCTGTCAGGCGCCATGTCAACATTATATTTATATTGCTTGACGAAAGCTTCGCCAAGGTCATTGAAAGAGCGGATGTTGACGCTGTCCAGACTCATGTACCAACGGAGAGCAGCACCAGACAAACTGTCTTGGAAGTAGTGGATCAAGAGTTGATCGTTGTCTGTCTGTGTGGACATCTTTCTGGCATACATAACCAAGTGTGCCAAAGGACAAGTGTTCCCTTTATACTTCTCAAAGTCTGGGACCTTGAATTTAACAGGTATTTTCACACCGGGAACTAGACAAAGTTCGGCTGCTGACTTGCCGAAGAGATCTTTGCCTCTGAGAGTTCTCAATTCCTTTCTCAGCTCAAGGAATTGGTCGTTCATCGCATCCATTTTCTCATGTACATCTGAGCCCTCAGACGCTTCAGAGTGATAAATGGTGTCGTCTACCCTCGGCATGGTATGCACGACAGGAGGTACAGGTATAGGGACCGGGCTAGATGCCGGCATTTGAGCAAACGTAGGAGCTGGCAGATCAGGCATGAAGCCAGGAGGCATCCCCCAAGGAAAACCGGGAGGCATGGCATTAGGCTGCTGGGCACTAACAGGCACCGTTGACGTAGCTATCTCAGATATAACCGTCCGCTGAACGGGAGTTGCTGGTTGAGGAGCAGGCTGATTCTGGGCAGCGAGAAGTTGCTCCATCAGAGCGCCAAGTCTGGCGACTTCATCCCTCAGGCTCTGGTTCTCTTGTTCCAATTGCTCCATAATTCTTGCAGAGTTGACTCGCGTATAATACCGGTGAGTCAGCTTGTCTTCAAAATAAATGAAGAGCAGATGTTAGAACCGGAAGACCAGAAAAATGGGTACCTGTTTATGCAGGAATGATGCATGAAATGCTTGTGCAAATGCTTTGTTTTTCAAGGAACCCTCAGGGTATTCATTTGCAATATTTCGAATATTTAAACATTTTAATTGTTCATGGAAAATATTTCATTCAAAATATTAAGACAAAGAAGTACAGCATTCTTTTAAATATTACAAAGAGAAAAGGTAAATAACATCCTATGGATCCCTATTAGCTCGGGATGCTGGAAGACGAGAAGCGTACAACTTCTTGATCTCTCTCTCATAGGCAGCCTCCATATCAGCCTTCTCCTTGAGCTGCTGCAGCAATTCCTCTCTCTCGCGGATCCAGGCACGCGAAAGGTCTTCTTCTCTCAACTCCTCTACACGTTGGGTAGGGAGGGTTGAAGGCCCAGCCACATCCAACAGTGTAGGTCTCGGATGATCATATGGCATCAGGTAGGTAGCAGCCCTCTGTCTGACCCAAGAGGTGTATGGCTCCAAAGCAATGCAGTTCTTTGGACCCAATTCATTCCTACTCTTTATGCGAATATTGCGCCAAGCGCGGACAAATCTGGCTTTCAGGCCTTGGGGATCTTTACCCTCCTGAAAGAACACACCTTCTAACAGAATGTTATGGGGTTTATCCTTTAGGGGGAACCCAAGCTGACGACGTGCAAGCGTAGGGTTGTAGGTAATCCCACCACATGTGCCAAGAAGAGGCACATTAGGGAATTCCCCACAAGAATTAATGATCTGGACGGTATCATACACGCGATCATACCAGGTGATATCATCATTGGTGAGAGACATGAGTCTCTGAGACCACCGTAGACATCCCTTGTTCTCCTTGAAAGCAACTGTCTGCGGCAAGTGCGAAATAAACCACTTGTACAGCAGGGGTAAACAGCAGACAATGACTCCTCCATTCTTCATATTCCTTAGGTGCAAGGAAACATATGCATCACCCAACAAGGTCGGAACCGGATTAAGGACTGAAAAGATCCTAATGGCGTTCATGTCGACGAACTTGTCGAAGTTGGGAAACAACACCAATCCATAGATGAGCAACACAAATAGAGCTTCAAAGGCATCCTCACTCATGGCCTTCCCATAAAAAATGGCTTGAGCAATGAGGAACTCGGAAGGAAAACCCTGAATTCCGCCTTTGATAGTCAGATTAGCTCTAATCAGATCTTCATCTATGTGCAACAGGCTGGAAATTTCTCGAGCAGATGGAATACTCTCTAAGCCACTGAACGGCACTTGATCCAGAATCGGAATCCCAATAAGGTGAGAGTATTCTTCCAAAGTCGGCAATAACTGGAAGTCCGGAAATAAGAAACAATGATAGAGCGGATCATAGAACTGAGCAAGAGTGCTCATCAATCCCTCATCCACTTGAGTAGTCAACAGCGGCAGAAGTTTCCCATATCGAGCTTTGAAACCCAAGGGATCTAATACATACGATGTCAGATTCCTTAACTCTTTTACATCAGGCTGCTTAAAGCTGTACTTCTTTGTATGCCTTTTCGGTCTTTCCATGTCTGAAAATTTTGCAAATAACCCTTTAAGTTCCTTGAAAATTTTCTTCTTTGATGACATGAATGCGGATGAATGCGTGAATGCATGAATGCAACAAACACACTCAAGGATCAAGCAAAGCACACCAAACAAAGGTCGTGGGAAAGCTCTATGTATCCCTAATATCAATCATCCATTTTGGTGGATTTAGGTTTTCACCCTATCGACACCCAAGTTCCATTGATATTAACGGTACATGAACCGGTTCAAACATTCCTAATATCAACCAGCCGCTTTGATGGATTTTAGGTTTTACACCTGATCCGGGATCCATTGATATTAACAATGCTTGAACGACTCAACCACGAATCACGGGTTTGTTGAGAGTCACGAGCATGGAGTCTCGGTTAGGAACCACCCAAAGGGAGTGTACTAGGGTTAAACCTGCCAGACATGTTCTATCAGAGGTTCCCATAATCATCGTTCCATCTTTCGAATATTATCGGAGGAACGAATACTCGTATTCCAAGAATATTCTCAAGAGAAACTCTTATGAGTGTAGTATCGCGTAACAATCGTATCAGAACTGACATCTGAACGACCTCCGCACTACGGTCCTAAAAATAGGCCAAGATGGGTTTGGTAAACTAAGGTCCTTGGCTTCTGCGGAACATGATTGAAAGAATAATGTCTAACCACAAATAACTTGTGTGACATTATTAGTTCAACATGACCTCCACCAAGTGAATGGACTCGCAAGTCAACTGGCTAAGGACTACTCCACACCAGTCAACAAGACTATGCCATTCTCCTATCCTAGAGAGCACTCGAGTTCGGGTATAGAACTCATCTCACAGATCACCAAAGCACACAAGCAAATGTATATCAAGCAATTCACACATTACAATCAATACAGTCATCCCAAATTGTACAAAAATATGTCAGATAAAGAATAATAACATATATCACAACAAGGGTGAAAAGTAGGCAATACCACCAGGGATTCTGGTGAGACTTCCCCAGCAGAGTCGCCACTTTTCTGTAGCGGTGTATTCGTCGCTATATGATCTATTGATTAAATCATAAGCTAAGAGATACATTGAAATTTTTCGAGTCGCCACCGCACTTTTATTTATCCAAAGGATTGGCTAAAAAGCGAACAAAAGCCTAAGAAGTTTTACACGTAGAAAACTAATAAAAAGATCAGAGATTCTGGGTAAGGGGTAAATTACGCAATGGGAAGGTGTTAGGCACCCACTACGTCCTAGGTACTCCTAGGGAGCCCTTTTCACACTTGTTATGCAAAAATTATTATTTGTTATGACATATGTATTGTGCAAACATGATTGGGATGATGAGAAAAGAATATACATTTTTATTATTATTGGGTTATTGGGTTCGAACGGATGAACCCGTTGCCTACGTACCTTCCATCAAAGGTAAGGATCAGAACGCCGTAGTTCGGCTAAAAGATTTCCAAAAGTGGGTTAGGTTCAATTTTAAACACAAACCCTAGGTCTTACGTTATCCACGGGAGAAAACTCAACCTTATACAAACAACAACGTCCACCATGTGAGAACAGCTTCAACTGGCCAGGGAGGGGTTAACCCTATAATAGGCGAGGAAGACTTACAATTCAATCACTAAAGACAGAAGGTGAGATTAACATCAACCACTAAGATAAATCAAACCTATAGCTCATGTATGAAAAGATTAATGGACAAAGCCAAAACAAGTGAATGAGTGGAGTTACTGATTATGATTATGAAAAGGGAGTCAAAGTATAATTAAGATCAATTCAGATGAGTATTATGAAAATGGAGTTTGAAAAAAGGTCAAGGACTTGAGTCCAGGTTTTTAGTTAGAAAAACATGAAGATGTTTGCACAGCACTTATGCCAAATTTGAAAAGTATAGTGTGAAAAGTCTAGGACATAATGAATGATGAATGGATGAAGGATGGAAAGTAAAACTTCTTAGAAGGTTCACTTCTTGAAATCATATAGCAGATGATTCAAGTGTGTCCTTTGGAATAACAATGGATAATAATAAACAAACAAAGCAAAGGCGGATATCGGATGCCAATCAATGGTCTTATACCAATCTCCTAAAACAAAACGGGATATCAGAAGCCACTCAATGGTCTTACACTAATCTCCACAGGCAAAGAAATAAAAAGCGGATACCGGATACCAATAGATGGATTTACACCAGTCTCCTAAAACAGAACAGGATATCAGATGCCACTCAATGGACTTACACCGATCTCCTCAAGAGAAAAACAAGGATGAGAAACGGAAGTTAACTGCCAATCTATCTGGACTTAGGTTAACTCCACAGTATGCTCACAGGAAATCCAATGCCACATCACCGGGACTTACAATGGATCCTCACATACAAGAACAAAAGAAACAATATGATCACAGGAATGCAAATGCCAACTTACACGGACTTATAATTGCAACCTCTCACATAAACAGATGAAACAAACTATGATCACAGGAAAGCAGATGCCAACTTACAGGGACTTATAACTGCAACCTCACATACAACAAACAGATCACATTATGATCACAGGACAACAGATGCCAACTTACAGGGACTTATAACTATGTCCTCACGTACACACAGATAAACAGAAGATATGAGTGACCAATGAGGTCCTACACTCTATCCTTCCATATCACAGGAGCAAATGCCAAAGCAATGGACTTACAATTGTCCTCAATGGGCAAACAACAATGATAGCATCACAAAACAAATGAGATGATCATGCATTAATGGCAATTGATGATGATGATAAATGCATAGCATATAAGCAAGCAAGTGCATATGAAACAATCAATCACTCAATGAATATCAAACAGCACACTCTATAGCCAAACAATGGGGGCTCACGCAAGAGGGTTTGACTTTAAAAGTCCACTGTAATGGGTAAAGGTTGCTCTTAACCTGGCCATTGAGGGACTCAGGTGAAGCAGATGAATAGGAGATGAGGGGTGTGCCTCATTGCTTCTATCTCATATCAGAGAGAGCATCAAAGAAAGTGTGGGAGTTCAGAAAGTAGGAACTCTCTCCACATTATTGACTCGATTAGATCTTGGGTATTTATCTCATTGCTTCAACCAGGTACTGGGAGCAAAGAGAGGACACACTGAATAGTGGGGGATAGATTGCTTATCCCTACCTTCCACCAATTGCCTTACTTGAAGGACTTTTCCTGCTTAGGACAAATATAAACAAACACAGGCATTGCCTCTTAAGGAGGACTTCAGACAGTTTGCCCGGTCAAATAACAGACCGGGTCTCCAGACTACATGAAGAAGAAGTAATTATACCTCAAAGCAAATGCTAAAAAGCAAAGCAAGCAATCAAGTTCAAAGAACTTAGGCAACTAAAGTACCTGCAAAAGTCAAACTTATTAGCAAACAAGTCAACAGTCAAAATCAAAAGATAATGAACCAATGGTCACACAGAGGGACCAATTGTGCAAGGCACAAAGACTCAAGCATATGAGTCACCTACAAAACAAAAGTTAGCATGTAGCAAACAATCAAATCAAGCACATTAGAATGATCCTCAAGGCATTGATGCTTAACCTGAAACAGATGAACTCAACATAAGCTCAGAAGACCACTAGGACTAGCCTAGGGTCAAAGATGAAAGGAAAAGGTCAAGGCAGCAAGAAAAAGTCAACCCAAACCAAGTCTAAACATTCAAGAAACATTCTCAATTGGATTCATAGCTATATCATGCATCATGATCATTTCATATGCAAAAGGATGCAAAGCATGGCAAGAGAAGCATACAAAAGTCAACAGCAAAGACTTCATTCAAAAGTCAACTCAAGCAATTTCAAAAATCATGAAATAAATCACACTCAATCCTAACATCTAGCATAGCAAGCATGTCAAATTTCATTGCATTTGGATGAGAGGAAGGCAGTCAAATAAAATCATGAAGTCAAATTAAATTCAAGTAAGCATGGTGAAAGTCAACAAGCATGGGTCAACTTCAAAAAATCATATCAATTTGAAAACAGAAGAGAAATGAATGAAATTTACACCAATGCAAAGCTTGAGATGTCTAGTTATCACATATGAAATTTCATGAACATACAATATGATATGAGAATTTCACAAAGGATTTGGCAAGGCATAGCACAAAAAGTCAACAAATGACTAAGTATGGAAGAAAATTCTCAACCAAATGGAAAACAGCATGATTAATTCCAAGAAAATTCATACATCAACTAGACATGTAAAGGATCATTCATGTAAAATTTGGAGTCATTTGGATGTAGGGAAGTGTGTGAACAAAAATTATGAAAATGCATGATCATGGTGTGACACCAAATGCAACACACAACTTCAAAAAATCATAACTATCAATCCACAAATGATAAATGCACAAACTTTATATGGAAATGAAGGTCAATGTGTGTAGAACAACCACAAAAAAATTCAAGGGCAAAGGATGCAACATGAGTATTTCACAATTGAAATGGCACAATGTATCATTTATGCACACATGTTGGAAAATCATTTATCATTTAAAATCCAGAACATGAAAAATTAACTAAAATTCACAATTAAATATTAGACTCATTTGTGAACATGTGAAAAAAATTTCATAATTTTTGATAAAAAATGAATTAGAAAATAATTTTGTGAAATTGGGTGAAATATTGGATGAAATATGAAACAATAGGCATGGCAAATGGTCAAATAAAGTCAACCGGTGGCAATTGGGTAATTTCTGCCAACTTAAATGAAACGACACAGCATTGGCAAACAAAATGAAATGTTCTCATTGGCTGGAACCAATGGAACAGTGCTCATGCGCCAATGAGCTCAAAATTCTGAGTTCTAAAACCCTAGGGTTTTAACAGCCAGGCATGCTTCAAACTTTAAGTTCATGAGCAACAACCAACAAACAGCATAGCATTCAAACATCATCTCCAAGCTCAATATCAACTGAAATTCGAACAAACCAACCACTAACATGGCAATGGTGAGGTTCATACTACACACAAACAACAGCAACAACATGGCATTGTGGGAAAAAATCTGGGCAGAGTATGAGTTTGAACAACAGCAGTATGAATTCATCATCATGCAATCAAAACAGCAGCACATAACAGCATGGCATCGTGTTCATCATGTTATCATCATGCAAACATAACTAACAGCAAGCAACAGCATAAGTTCATCATCATGTAACTAAATGAAGTAAACAAAAGCAATGGTATCAACAACATGTAATATCATGCATTCATCAACCAAATTCATCATTAAAATCAACAGCACATGAACAACAGTATCAGCCAAAAAGATCATGGCCAACACAGTCAAACATCAATTATGTGGATTTTATGGTCAGCTTAAGACAGCAAAACAGCAGGGCATTATGAACATCAACATTATCATAACAGCAGCAAGCACACAATGGCAGGGCAAGCAGCATGATACCATCATCATTCAAACAGCAGACCAAATAACAGTACATGACAGCATACAACAGTATGGATTTCAGGACAATTCAAATGGGATTTCCAAAACTACAGCAAGGTAATGGCAACATGGTGTAGCAAGCAGTAGGTTCATGTGATCAAAAACAAACAACAGCCATCAACAAGAGTCTGGAAAAAGATTGAGGTTTATGCGTTTGGTTGTGGCAGCAACAGGTCAAGCTTATGTTGTTCACCCAACAGCAAAGTTCCAACAGCAAGGAAAACACAATATGGCAATGGTATGGACTCTCATACAATTAAAGCAATAGTAAACCAACACAAAACAAACATGTTCATGGGAAGTTTGGGTATATTAAGACAGCAAATCAGCAGCAGGGTTTGTTGGGTTTAAACACAACAGCAACAACCATCATCATGCAATTAAACGAGCACAAATCATGAACATTAGCACCATGCATCATCAGTCAACAACAGCACAACAGCATATAACATATTGCACATGGAACATAGATTTTCTAGGCATGGTCAGGTTTAAACAGCAGAGCATTGCACATTTTCATTGAAAACTCATCATTAATCGAAAAACAAACAGCAAGGCATATAGCAGGACATGACCAAACAACAAAACAGTATCAATAATCCAACAGGCCAAAACAACAATCATCATGGAACATCAACCAACATTGGAACGAGCATGCTCATGGGAATGTTTATGCTGCAACCCAGACAAAAACAGACAACAGCACCCAACAATATATAGCATATTTCACAACTGCAGCATAATGTGTTCATCAAAATCATCATCAAACATCAATCCACAACAAAGCAAATGTTAATCATGAACACAAAAACTGGACAGGGCAGGTTGTAGCAGCAGCATAATTCATTCATCAGTCTACAGCATGACTAACAGCATAACAATATGGATTTACAAATACAAGCCACAACAGCCAATAAACTTCACAATTCTCTGGATTCTCATGCAGACCTTAGGATCTCTACTAGCAGCCAAACATACAGCACCCAACAATATGGATTTTAGCAATAGCAGCACATGACCATAAGGATTTTTGAGCATGTTCAAGGTTGCAATGACAGCAGGGCATTAACAGCATGGTTAAGCATCATTCAATAATAAAGCAAGACATGAAACATGGGAAAATTCTGTGCATATTCATGACTCAAGCATAACAGTAGCAACAACATCAGGTTCATGCTCATGATTCAACAGCAACTCGAAATCAAACAAACATGAGAACCACATAACCACATTCATAATGCTTATGCAACATAAATCAACAGCTACCAACACACATGAACTAGATTCTTGAAGCAAAAGGGCTAGGGTTTAACAGCAGCTTGCCTTCATCATCAACATGAACTCAAAATTCGAAATATCCAGAAACAAAAAATAAGCATATCAATGTGATCCTTATGCATCATACATACCTAATCAAGTCATAATTTTCATGAAAATCTCAGCATCACAGCAAATCGATGGAAAGCACATTCAAGCATACAAATGAAAACTCATATTTCTCTCAGCATAACCAACCATTTCAAGTAAATGAACACTCATTAAAATCAGTATTTAAGGATCTTTCACAAACATAGTATGGCATGGCAAAAAGAGAAGATAGATTACTTACTTGTTTTGGAAGAAAATGTTGAAACAGTAGTGCTTTGGTCGATTCAAGCTCAAACAGCTGGAGATGGTGCTTGGTAGTGAAGGATGATGAAGCTTGTTCAGCTCAAACTTGCTTTGAAACTTCCACCACTCGAATTGCCATTGGAGATGCTTTGAAGATGCAGAGCTTGAAAGAGGGTTACAGTTGAGAAATGATGTGCAAAAACAATCCCAAATGATGTTTAGATGATGGAGGAAACAAGGTTATTCGAGGGTTTTCAAGGGTTTATGCAGAAAAAAGCCACTTGCCAAAAATGCAAGAAGAGAGAATGAGGGTTTTTGGTCTGTGGAGGCTGTGAACACTAGGGCTGCAAATGTCAGAAAAGAGACTTTATATGTCTGTTTTACCTCTACTAATCAAATGTTAAACTTGTTTAGTTGTAATGAGCTCATTTGCATTTTGCTAATTTTCCCATACATGGAATGGAGGTGTGTTTTTGCTGAGAGTTTGGGCCTGCTACAGGCTGCAAAAAGGACATTCAAATTGCTGTTTTGTGTGCTGCAGACCTGCTGTACTTGCCTTGCTTCTCTTCCCATCATTTTGCCTACTTGCCAACTTTTGCATTTTGGTCTAGAATGGTGGTATAATGGTGATATGATCAAGGTTTAAGGCTTGGAACAAATCACAAATAATATATGGAACATTTCCCAATTGGAAAAATCAAGAAAAAGTCAAAGAAGCAAAAAGTCAAACTTTGGTCAAACCTTGAATTTAAATGCAAAAGGTCCAAAAATGCCATTTTGATTGGTAAGGTTTTAGGTCATGAAATTTATATTTTTGGAAAGAGGATGAAAAATGTGATGTGTAGGAAAAAACCCCACCAAATTTGGCCTTATGGTTTGAGAGATATGGCTTGTTGAAGTTCAAAATTTGGTGAAAATGATTTGATCATATCTTGACAACCACACATGGGATTTTGATGTTCTTGGACTTTTTGAAAATGGGAAGACAAGATCTTCAACTTTCATGTTGGGCAAAAATTTATTTGGAGCTTGTATCATGATGTAAGTTTAAGATCAAGAAGTTTCCATTTTTGGCAATTGAAATTACAGGTCCACTTTCTATTTCTGGAAAATTTTCTGATTGACTTGATTTTCTTCCATGATGAGGTTGAACATGATAGATGAGGCTTATACAAGCATGAATGAACTCTTTCAAATCAATTCTATCCATTAAATCCTTGATTAAATTCACAGTTGACCAAGTTTGACTTTTCTAGGGTTTTGAGTGACTGGACCACTTCTGATGAATTCCAAACCCTAATTCCTTGAGAACTTGACTTCAAATGATGTCTCAAGTTGTTTGAACCTTTGATTATTGATCATGATGCCCAAATTCCACAAGAATGGCCATCATCCATTGCTTTGACTGATCAATGACTGACTTTGACCTAATTGCTGATGATTGCTTCCACTGCAAGCAACAAGGTTAGACTGACAATATTTTTGTACTTTTTGAATGATAAACATATGAAAGGCAAATATATACAAATGCAAAGTATGCTTGGTGATCAAGAAACAAACCTACAAGGCAATCTACCCACTAGGAGGGGACAAAGGCATGCAATGATCCTTGAGGCCATGATATGAATGATATGGGCCATGAGGGATCTTAGGGCCCAAAATTGGGGTCTTACACCTTGCAACAAGGTCCGATTTGGAGCCATGTCCAAGTTGTATTGATATTGCTTGATAAAAGCCCCGTTGTATTTCTCAAAAGTAGGGGGTTTGAACTTGTGAGGAATCCTTACTCCCTGAACCAGACCAAGATTTGTGACATCAAAGCCTAAGGAATTTTGAGACTCCAAAGATTTGAGCTTCTCAGCAAGCTCATCCATACGGCGAGTGGTCTCGAGGGCCTCGTCGTGCAAAGAAAATTGATCACACTGATAATCTTCAGTAACGGGGCGCCCGTTAATCCGAATTCCTTGATTCACATTGTACCTTCCGCCAATACCATTTCCAGCATTCCCTGTGTTGCCAACATTACCCGGGTTTCCATCAGTATTTGCGTTACCCGCGTTACCAGTGTTCACAGGGTTATCAGCGTTCCCAGGGTTACCAGGGTTTCCCTCAGCATTTGGTATCTCCACCTCCGGATCGGATCTCGGTTGCTCAACCAATTCCCTCAGCTTCGCTTGGCCTTCTGCCATACCAGTCATCAATGTCATGAACTGATCCATCTTTTCACGCATATCAGCCAGCTCTTTCTGTACTTGGTCCATCGCTAGCTGTGGACGATTTTCCTTTGTCGGGTACCTGTGGACTCGCTTGGGACCAATAACTGCCTGATACAGGGAACAAACATTACACACTGCGGTGACACCTGCAAAACAGACAAGGGTTAATATGCATGGTATGCGATGCACTGCTTGTTCAGTTTTAAGGCACCCCCGTTTTGAAAGGGAGTACCCTGCAAATGAATAAGCATGAGATGTTGGATGCAAATATGCGGATGATGTTATGCAATGCAAAGGCATGTCAATCAGAATTGATGGATCCGCTTGAACATCTGTCAGGTTGCACTGTCTGAGGAGAAAACCCACTGAAGAATATAATACAAGATCAAAGCTTTGCTCCAGAAAACCGGGTTGGTTGGAGGTTAAGGTTTCCTGAATTTAGCCCATCCCTCACTGGTAGGTTCTAAGAACAGAAGTTCGTCAGCTTCAGCCCTTCAGTCGCGAATAATACGTTTACCACTGAAGGTTTGGCATTATTACGGGATAAAAGACCTCCACTGACTCCCCTCAACAGGACATCCTAAAGCAAGTTCCCAGTCTCGGGGTCCTCGGATTGATCAGCGAGAATGCGCCCACCAGAGCTAACATAATCACGGAGGAGAGGCCTCGACTGAGTTCTCGGGAAATGGTCACCAGAGTCGACGATTTCTAAAGGAACACCATGTCGTTACGGAACATCCGTAGGACATAATATGTCCAAAAGAAACCTCGTCTGGGTGTGGTTCTTCACGAACGACTTAACGTAGCAACATGCCACGCAAGCCTCATGATCATCCACTCTAAAACCTGTGTGTACACTCAAGCCTGGGTAATGGGCTTATCTCTCATAGAACATCCCATCCCAACAAACAAACAAACAGATCCAATAGATACAACAGATGCATGCAAGCAGGTAAGCAAATAAATGTACAAAAGCATGAACACCCAATAAACAAGAAATCACACAAGCTAGGAGGGACTCGCTTAGGGAAGATGGACCAGCAAGAGGTCAACTTCTTTTTCCCCAGTGAAGTCGCCAGCTGTCGTAACCTGAAAAATACAGTGCGCGAAAAAACAACCGGCGAAAGAAAAAGACAGGAGAGTCGCCACCGTGCGTTATTCATCCCAAAGGAGGGAAAGGAAACGCTCGAAGTAAACCTGAAAAAGGAAAGGACAAGACGGGGTCTCGCAACCAAATCTTGGGTTCGGGAGTCGGTTATGCGAAGGGAAGGTATTAGCACCCCTACGCATCCGTAGTACTCTACGGGATCCACTTTTGTGGTTTTCGTCTAAAGGGTGTGGGTTTATCTTGTGCTGTTTGCCAAAAAAAAAGGGTTAAATGAAAATGACTCGCGCGGATGTCGCATCCACTGCATACGTATCTCATCTGAATATGAGAATAAGAGTCTTCGTAGCTCGGCTACCTATGGGTTGGGGGGATGTGTGCTCGCTAAGACATCGCGTCTTATGCCTACGTATCTCATCTGGCCTGAGAATCAGAGCAAAACGTAGTTCGGCTAACTATGGGGTTATGGATTGGGTTTTGGACGAACGACGTCACTACGCAATCTACCGGATGCTCGACCTTTGGAGACTTACTCGCCTGTAGTAGAAGGAGTTAACGTGTTGCTTTGGGTTTTAGGGTTTGGGGTGCTCAAGGGCAAAGAGGCAGTCCTTGATGAAGGAACCGCACTACCTGCAGGGATACGAACACATACAAAACAAACATGTATAAAGTAAGTGTGCCAACAAGGGGCTCAGAAGTAAATAAACAAAAGAAAACAAATGCCTCCTATCGAGGTCTTCCAGCTAAGAAAGCGATAAAATGTGGAAAAGAGGTAAAAGTACCACACGGATAAAGATCCGAAGTAACAACAATTAAAGGAGTAAGAAACCCAGGGATCTCCCAAGCTAATGCCATCAAAGAAAAGTGAGTCAGTACTGGTAATCGGAATGAACCTCCAGGGGGTATCCCACAAATAAAGTGGGAAAACCACGCAAACCATCTCTGCAAGAGTCTGTGAGCCCTCACAAAAACTCAACAAAAGGGTTAGTGAAACACGATAAGCATTTTTTTCATGAATAACAGTATGGTTTCAGAAACCTCAAACCCTGTGGCATACATTTCAGAAATCATGTGATTAAACATTCAAGGCATAGGTTTCACCCATCCATAATACATCACACATTTAGAACATTCAAATTGAAGGCGTAAAATAATGGGAATAGGGCAAACCTGATTGGAGAGCTTGATTGAAATTGAGTTGCACCCGTGAGGCCCTTCAGGGTTTGGAGGCTGCTCTGAGTTCTCTGTCAGGTTTCTCTTCAGGTTTTGTCCAGGGTTTTGTTCCAAGGAAACCTCAGAGTATTTTGCTTCTCTTCCTTTTTCTCAAGTGAAGCCTTGGTATTTATAGACTGAATTTCATGGTTTTGTGGGCTTAAATGAGAGAGACCCAAGTCCAAAATTTTTTATTATATTTTATTTATTTTTATTGTAAAAAATTATTATTATTATTATTATTATTTATTTTTTTCGTTTTTTAAGTTTTTTTTTTTCCGGATCTAATTCTGATTGACATGATGAAATGTAATATGAAATGAATGCATGAATGAGGAGGGCAAATTTTGGGGTGTTACAGTTTGGATACAGATATTGTGGTGCACAGGTTACCTCTCAGAGAAGATTGTCCTTCGGTAAAGCAGAAGCTTCGCAGAACTAGTCCTGATATGGCTGTCAAGATCAAAGAAGAGGTTCAGAAACAGTTGGATGCAGGTTTTCTTGCAGTTACCAATTATCCCCCTTGGGTGGCCAACATCGTACCCGTGCCGAAGAAGGATGGTAAAGTCAGGATGTGTGTCGATTACCGAGATTTAAACAGAGCCAGTCTGAAAGATGACTTCCCATTACCTCACATTGATGTATTGGTCGATAACACTGCTCAGTCCTCGGTTTTCTCTTTCATGGATGGATTTTCTGGCTATAATCAGATCAAGATGGCGCCAGAAGACAGGGAGAAGACGACATTCATTACACCTTGGGGCACGTTCTGTTATAAGGTAATGCCATTTGAGTTGAAGAACGCCGGTGCTACCTACCAAAGGGCTATGACGACTCTCTTTCATGACATGATGCACAAAGAAATTGAAGTGTACGTGGATGATATGATTGTGAAGTCTCAGACAAAAGAGGAGCACTTGGTAAACTTGCAAAAGTTGTTTGAAAGGTTGAGAAAGTTCAAACTGAGGCTGAATCCAAACAAGTGTACGTTTGGAGTGAGATCTGGAAAGCTGTTAGGTTTCATTGTCAGCGAGAAAGGGATTGAGGTTGATCCAGCGAAAGTAAAAGCTATTCAAGAAATGCCTGAACCAAGAATGGAAAAGCAGGTTCGTGGGATTTTAGGGAGGCTGAACTACATTGCACAGTTCATATCTCACTTAACAGCTACGTGCGAACCGATATTTAAATTGCTAAGAAAAGATCAAGCAATCAGGTGGAACAATGATTGTTAAAAAGCTTTTGATAAGATAAAAGAATATTTGTAGAAACCTCTAATTCTTATACCTCTAGTTCCGGGGAGGCCTCTGATAATGTACCTTTCAGTAATAGAGAATTCGATGGGGTGTGTATTGGGACAGCATGACGAGTCTGGTCGAAAAGAGCATGCAATATACTACCTTAGCAAAAAGTTTACCGACTGTGAAACAAGATATTCGCTGCTCGAGAAAACTTGTTGCGCTTTGGCATGGGCTGCTCGCCGACTAAGACAGTATATGTTGAACCATACTACCTTGTTGATTTCTAAGATGGACCCAGTAAAATATATCTTTGAAAAGCCGGCTCTTACCGGACGAGTGGCTCGTTGGCAGATGATTTTGGCAGAGTATGATATCCAGTACACGTCGCAAAAGGCCATCAAGGGTAGTATTCTATCTGATTACCTTGCCGAGCAACCAATTGATGACTATCAGCCGATGATGTTTGAATTCCCCAATGAAGATATCATGTACTTAAAAATGAAAGATTGTGAAGAGCCTCTTGTCGAGGAAGGACCGGATCCCGATGACAAGTGGACACTGATGTTTGATGGGGCGGTAAATGTGAATGGAAATGGTGTTGGGGCAGTACTCATTAATCCAAAAGGTGCACACATACCTTTTTCCGCTAGATTGACTTTTGAAGTAACCAACAACGAAGCTGAGTATGAGGCTTGTATCATAGGGATTGAGGAAGTCGTCGATCTAAGGATCAAAACTATGGACATTTATGGAGATTCTGCTATAGTGATTAACCAAGTCAATGGAGACTGGAATACTCATCAGCCGCATTTGATTCCTTATAGAGATTACACCAGAAGGATCCTGACTTTCTTTAAGACAGTAAAGTTGTATCATGTGCCCCGAGATGAAAATCAAATGGCTGATGCCTTAGCCACATTGTCTTCCATGATTAAAGTCCATTGGCAGAATCATGTGCCACACGTTGTTGTGAATCGACTCGAGAGGCCTGCGTATGTGTTTGTAGCCGAGTCTGTTATTGATGAGAAGCCGTGGTTTTATGATATTAAGAATTTCCTCAAAAGCCAAGAGTATCCTGAAGGAGCGTCAAAGAATGACAAGAAAACTTTGAGAAGGCTAGCTGGAAGCTTTTACTTGAACAAGGATAATGTGTTGTATAAGAGGAACTTTGACATGGTACTGCTCAGATGCGTGGTTAGACACGAAGCAGACATGTTAATGCAGGAAGTACACGAGGGATCTTTCGGTACCCATGCTGGTGGTCATGCAATGGCCAAGAAGTTGTTAAGAGCCGGTTATTACTGGATAACCATGGAATCTGATTGTTTCAAATATGCTCGGAAGTGCCACAAATGTCAGATCTATGCAGATAAAGTGCATGTACCACCAAACCCTCTGAATATTATGAATTCTCCTTGGCCATTCGCGATGTGGGGCATCAATATGATTGGAAAGATTGAACCTACTGCTTCTAATGGACATCGCTTCATCCTAGTCGCAATTGATTACTTTACCAAGTGGGTGGAAGCAGCTTCCTACGCCCATGTTACCAGACAAGTGGTTGCTCGATTCATTAAGAAAGAAATTATCTGTCGTTATGGGGTTCCTGAGAGAATCATCACTGATAATGGTTCGAATCTCAATAACAAGATGATGAAAGAGCTTTGCAAAGACTTTAAGATCGAACACCACAATTCTTCTCCTTACAGACCAAAGATGAATGGTGCTGTAGAGGCGGCAAACAAGAACATTAAGAAGATTGTGCAAAAGATGGTTGTGACGTACAAGGATTGGCATGAGATGTTGCCTTTCGCTTTGCATGGGTATCGTACCTCAGTGCGTACGTCAACCGGGGCAACTCCGTTTTCACTTGTGTATGGCATGGAAGCAGTCTTGCCAGTAGAAGTTGAAATCCCTTCTTTGAGGGTGATGATGGATGTAAAACTGGACGAGGCTGAGTGGGTTCAAGCCAGGTTTGATGAGTTAAATTTAATTGAGGAAAAGCGATTAGCAGCTGTGTGCCATGGACAACTACATCAGAGAAGGATGAAGAAGGCCTTTGATCAGAAAGTGTGTCCTCGAAGCTATCAGATAGATGACTTAGTTTTGAAGAGGATCCTTCCTCCCGGTACAGATAACAGGGGCAAGTGGACTCTGAATTATGAAGGTCCATATGTTGTTAAAAAGGTCTTTTCTGGGGGAGCCTTGATGCTTACAACTATGGATGGTGAAGATTTTCCGTCTCCTGTGAATTCAGATGTAGTCAAAAAATACTGCGCATAAACTGACCCGCTGGACAAAAAAAGAAAGTCCAGGCAAAAAAGGGCATCCCGACGAACCAAGAAAAAGAAAAAGAAAAGAAAAAGGTTCGGGCAAAAGTTAGGGATAAAGAATAAAAAATAATATGTACACCCAGTAAGTCGAAAACCTGCAAAGGAGGCATAGGCAAAAATGGGTATCCCGGTGGATTGAAAACCTGAAAAGGTGGTCCAGGCAAAAGAGGGATTAAAGCGAAGACTACAGTCTGAGTTATCTGTACTTCATTGCATTTCAGCGTCTACCATCTTGAAGGATACGATCGGTCCAATCACTCTTCTCAGAAAGCAAAGAATTTGGGGGAAATTAAAGATCTATGAGTCATAACCGAATTGGAAAATAGTGGAATTCCGTGTTCACATTGCCAATAGGATAGTTTATTTTCTCTTTTGGTGCAATTACCTCTTCCTAGGAATTGCTTCCTGATGTATTAGCCTTTATAGGCCATTTTCAATCAATAAAAGTCGTTATTCAGTCAAATTGCTCTCTTGTGTTTTTATTTTACTGTTTTGTTTGCAAAAAACATCCGAATTTTTGATAAACATTGCATCTAAAAACATGAAGGCTAGACAATGACGTGCGGAAAGATAAAACATCTGAAAATCATTTTGAATGTTGAGTACACTTGAGTATATCTTGTCCATACGGTCCCCTGGGGCATGTATGTCCTTCCGTTTTGCAGGTTACTATCTTTGGTTGATGCCTAAAGCAGATGAGCCAAAGTTTGTTCGAGGGAAGACCTTGTTGTTTCAACACTGTCCAGTCGTGTAAGAAGTTGGGTCGTATAAGTCGAGTTCAGAATTTGTTTCCCCAACATGGTCGAGGGGTTGGTGTTTCCCCAACAAGTGACTCCCTAGTTGAGTTGGTTTCTCTGTCGTTCCGAGAATGTCAGATCAGTAAGTATCCTCAGCAGAATTGTTGTGTGTCCCCACAGAGTTGGAAGATCGAATCAGAAATTGTGTGCTCAGTAAAGTGATCATGTGCTTTCCTAGCAGGGGTTTTCCTCCCTTTGCTTCTTGCATGTAGTAATCATCATTTGCATTCGCATTCTCAAATCGTGTAGCATTTCCATTCAGTATGGAGCATTACGCCATGAAAAAACTCAAACATACGCATACATGTGTTAAACCAGATTGGCTCATATCTCCGAAAGAGACAGATCATGTTTCAACATCAGTGTAGCACATTTGTAGCAGTTGCTCTTGGCAACATTCAGAATCGGTAATCCCAGTGAGATTTATTTCCTCACCAGTCCGTGAAAGGAAAGCTTGATTCCCTTCCGGTTTAGTCACCAGTAAGCGTCTGCCTTATTTTGACATATGTAAATATCATCATTGCGATACCGGTAAGTGTCGTGTTGATCCCCGTAAATGTCTGTGTTTTTTTTTTGTGTCGGTAAACATCACCTTTTGATGTCGGTAAACGTCGAATTCCAATCGTTGGCCATCAGTAAATGGCATGCCTCTCATGGTGTCTACAAAAAAATCGTTCTGTCAACACCCGTGTGTGTCCTTTCCTTTTTGATGTCGGTAAACATCATTGTTTGATATCGGTAAACATCAGCCGCTTGTTAACCATCGGTAAATGGTTTTGTCGTTTAAGATTCCCCAGCAGATTCACTATCCGTAATATCGAGTATTTCATCTTCGCCATCGGTAAATGGTTTCGTTTCATAAATGTATCCTTTCTTCGATGTCGGTAAACATCCTTGTTCGATGTCGGTAAACATCGAGTTCCTTCCCAGTCATCGGTAAATGTCTGGTCGTGAAGCGCTTTCTTTGATATCGGTAAATATCAATTCCTCAGTAGAGTCATCGGTAAATGTCTGGTCTTGTTTCAATTGTAAACATCTTTTTCCTCCCCAGTGAAGCCGCCATCGGTAAATGGCCTCGTTTTCTTTGATATCGGTAAATATCAAACTTGTTTTGAAGCCGCCATTGGTAAATGGCCCCGCTTTCCTTGATATCGGTGAATATCAAATTTTATTTTGAAGCCGCCATCGGTAAATGGCCTTGTTTTCTTTGATATCGGTAAATATCAAACTTATTTTGAAGCCTCCACCGGTAAATGGCCCCGCTTCCCTTGATTCGTCACCTGCAGAGTGCAAATTCTCCGGTTCTTTTGGTATTCAATCCCTGTTTACCTTAAAAGTCTGATAGTCGCTGCTTTCATCCGTTCAGGTTCACAGTTGATTGAATAGGGGCAGCTGTAGCACCTCAAATTTGCCCTCCTCATTCATGCATTCATTTTTTTAGGTCATTTAACATTTCATATTGCATTTCATCATGTCAATCAGAATTAGCTCCAAGAGGATGTAATCCAAATCACTTTGTGGGTTCTATCTGAAGGATCAAGCTTAATGGGCTCAGTACAGTTCAAAATTCAACTATGAAGCCAAAAGTCAACTATGCAGTCAACTGAGGGCTTTGAGGTGGGGAAATGAGTTGAGACACCTCGATCATGTTCAAATAGGGTCTATTCATAATTCTAAACATCCATCTTGAAGATTCAAAGGTCATGGCAAAAGTTACTAAAAATGGAAAATGACCTATAATTCAAAGTTTCCAAATTTGGCAAGTTTTTGGTCCACTTTCAACCTGACTTGTCAATATCAAAGAAGTTTCAAATGGATTTTTGGTGAACATGAAAGTTGTAGATCTTTGTCTCCCCTTTTCAAAACGTCCTAATTCATGTCCATATGATGAATGGCTGAAGAGTTATGGTCAAATGATCACAAGGTGTGCATGGAAGTTCAAAGTGACATAACTTTTAATACAAAATTCCAATTTGGTCCATTCTTTTTGCAAAATGCTCTTCATGACCAAGGGATTCCAAAATGTGCTTTGCCATGCATGGGAGAAGCTTGTATGCTCACTTTTTCACACATGTGATAAATGGAGGGAAATTCCATAATTCAAAATTGGCTTATGATACAAGCAATTTAACCATTCCATCATGATTATTGGTTGATTTTAAGTGAATTTCAGCCATTGCATGAGAAAGGTCACGTGCTACATGGCCATGCTAGCTTCATTTTCAATTTTGCAATTTGCCTTACATCTTCCTAATCATAATTAACCATTGCCTAATTCTAATGTCAGTGTGATTAAGGAACCATATATAAGCCAAACCCTAACCATATTTCAGAGGAGAACCATTTTCAGATCTAGAATTTTCATTTTCCCTCCATTTTTCTCTCTCTTCGAAATTCAACTTTCTTCACACAAACACCAACTCTCTTTGCATATTCTTGCTCCTGGTGTAATTCTGAGCAAGAATCATCATCTGGATTGGACAATTGAGCTGGATTTCGAGCAGATCGAGTGCACTTTCATGGAAATGGATTTCTGAAATTGAAGAAGATCCAAGTGGTTTCAAGTGGTAATTCTTGCACAAAGCTTCAAGGCAAGGTTAAGGAAGAATATCTGGAGATTTTGAGAGCCTGAGGACACGAATTCAGAGAACTGCAATTTCAAGTAGGTTGAAATCGATCATCTCTTTTTTTTCTCTTGTTATAGAACTGTAGATCTCACTTAGTTGAGCATGCTGATATGTTTAGATTTGAAAATGGATGAATATTGAGAATGTGTTGTGAACTTTCAGTTTTGATGTCATCTATGTTTTTGCTCGATCTGGAAAACCTAGCATGATTTAGGTAGAATTGATTATGGAGTTGGATTGTGCATGAGAATACGGTTCGAATGGTGTATCATTTGTTCAATTCTGGAATTTTTTTGTCGGGGATCCGCCGGAGCTTGGCCGGGGAAGACGACCGGAGCTACAGCTCCGGCGTCTGATGTGTTTTAGGGTTTCTGTCCAGGTGTATTCCACATGAGCGCTTGCATGGCCTTTCCATTGGTTGATGTTCTTTTGACCAGGCCACACGAGCTTTGACTCGCTGATGTGTGTTGCCATGTAATAAATGAAACGATGTGTTTCATTTGGCCTTGCTGGATGCTGATTGTGCTGCTTGCGTGCGTTATTGATTGGTTCTCATTGCTTTGACTGCTTGTGTGTGTGTGTGTTGACCGCTGATTGTGCATGCCACGCATTTAAGTGAAACTGTGTGTTTTGGCTTTCAAATATGGAGTGTGTGATCAGATTTTCGCGCCTCATCCAATGGCTAGGATTAATTCTGATTAATTCAAATAATTGTTTTTCCTTCCATTTTATTTTGTTATGCATATTATTTCATTCATCTTTGAAAAATCATAAAAAATAGAAAAATGCTCCAAATTGACTCCACTTTTTTTTCAGAGTTTGGTATTGATGTCTAGTTTTTTATAGGATTAGTTTCTTGAATTGTTTGTTTCTGGATTTTCATTTTGGAATTTTTGATTGGACATTATGCTAAATTGATATGTTGAATTCAATGCTTTGTAGAATCTTCATCTTTGATCCAATTGATCTGATTTTTGGTGTGCTTAACGATCACTCATGATATGATTTTTGATAATTGGTTTGAATTTTTTCTCATAAGCTATCACTGTTTTTGACACATGAAGATGTAGTGTGACAATTTGTGTCACATTTTTTGCATTCAATTTGTGCATTTTTGTTCATCAATCATTTGAACTTTTCTGGATTTGATTTTTTGCTCATTCATTGTTCATAACGTGAGAAAATTACATAAAGAATTTCAAAGCCTTTGCATGCTTTTCTGTTTTGATTTGGATTTTCTAATTTGGAAGTTCACTTTGTGCACATTTGCTTGCCTTTGCTTTACATTGATCATTTGAGCTACTTGCCTTGTGAATTGATGTTGGTCCTTTTGAGGACATTTTATTGATTGTTTGAACTTGCTTTATGCAAAAGATTGACTTCTGTTTTGATCATTTGGTTTGGTTTTGAACTTGGTCTTTGTACTAGTGTTTTGTACATGAACTAACCTTGACTTGTGTTTCAGGTTTGGACATTTAGCATTAATGGTTGAGTTGCTCACCTTTTGAGATGCAGATTGGATTGTGTTCTGACTTCTTTGTGTTTTGTAGGGGTTTGAGTTGATGTGTTGAGCTCATTGCTTCATTTGATTGCTTGAACATTGCTCATTGAGTTGTGTGCAGTTGGATGGTTTCACTGTTTGTTTTCTGATTGGTTGTCTGAGATACTAACTGTTTAGCCTTTGTATAGGTACATTAGTCGCTCGCTTGCATTTGCTTTTGCTTAAGCTTTGGAGTATGGTTGATACACCACTTAGGTAGTTAGCCTCTTACTCCATGTAGTCTGGAAGTCCTGTCACTTTTTTGGCAGGCATTTTGCTGGAAGCCCTCCTTAAGAGGCTCTGATTGTGTTTGTTTACATTTGTGCCAAAGACCTCCAAGTGAGGCATGTGCTACTTGATAAGACCTCCAAGAGAGGCAATTGAAGGATAAAAGGGATTAGTAGCCAATCCCCCGTTATTCAGTGAGTCGGTCATTATGCTCGCACTACGTGCTGATGCTCTTGAACATGAACCCAAGATCTTGTCCAGTGTCTGTCAAGTGGAATACGATTCCTCTTTCTGGATCCCCACGCTTTCTTTGTCATTGAGCTCACCCAGGCCAGGGTTAAGAGCATGAGGTCTTATCCTCATTACCATCTTTGATCAGCTTCACCCTAACTCTCAATGTTAGTGGTTAAGAGCTACAGATTACCCTTTACAGTTTGGCTTGTTGGCGAGGTTGATATGACCCCTCTTGACTAAAGCCCTACCCTCGGATGTTTGAGCCCCCTTGTTGGCGTGTTTACTTTATGCATGTTTGTTTTGTATGGTGTGATCGTCTCCCTATAGGATTGCTAGGCTTCGTATAGTCTCTCGTTTGCATGTCAATTAAGGTAGCACGTGTTGGTGTAAGCCCTAGAGGCCAATACTTTTGGTACTTGTATCGAATTATAAAAGGCATTTTCTTTATTAATGGTTGATTAATAAAGTCCCTGGAATAGATAGTCCGTTTAATGTATTAAGTGTGACTTAATCATGAGAATACATTAAACATAAGGACACTATTCTTAAAGTATCCGTAGTCGAGCTTTAGTGTGAAGTGGGATAACATTAAAGCATTAAGACTATTATGTTTGTAGACTGATGATCACATCTCATGGATCATGGATAAAGAGTTATCAAGTCTTAAACATAGGTATGAATATTAGGAGTAATATTTATACCGGATTGACCCGCTATGAGAATACTATATAGAAAGTTATGCAAGGTGTCATAAGTTATTCTCATGGTGATAATAGTGTATACCACTCTTCGACCTGAAACCACTATGGATCCTAGATGTAGAGTCGAGTGCCTTATTGTTGATCCAACGTTGTCCGTAACTGGATAACCATAAAGATAGTTAATGGGTGCTCCACGAAGCATGCTGAGGGACATGAGTGTCCTAGATGGAATTTGCCAATCCTGCGTAACAGGATAAATGTCTATGGGCCCAATATTGAACTGGACAAGGGTGACACGGTCTATACCTTGTGTTCAATATAGACATAAGGGCAAAGGGGTAATTATACACATAATTATTATCACAGGAGGTTTTGTCAGATCACATGACATTTTCGTGACTTGGGTAGCAGTGATGTGTTGCTAGATACCGCTCACTGTTTATTATGTTAAATGCGTGATTTAATATAATTGCCAACGCCGCGAAAACCTATAGGGTCACACACAAAGGACGGATTGATGAGAGGTAGAATAATTAAGGAACATCGTAAGGTACGGTGCACTTAAGTGGAAACGAAATATGGTAAGGTACCAAATACTTAAGTGATTTTGGCATATTATGAGATATGGGCAAAATACACTTAAGTGGACTTTTTGGCTTGAAGCCCACACAAGTGGTTGTATAAATATAACCCCTTGGGTAGAAGCATTGTCACTCCACTCAAATAGAAATTCAAGTAGAGACTTGGAATTTTGTTTCCCTCTTTCTCTCACTCAAAGCCTTCATTCATAACAGCTAGCACTGCGATTGAAGGAATCCGTTCGTGTGGACTGAGTAGAGACGTTGTCATCATTCAACGTTCATGATCGCCCTGTGGATCTGTATCAAAGGTTTTGATCATTATCAGAGATCTGCACCAAAGGTTTGAATCGCCACAAGAGGTAACGATTCTATCACTGATCATGCCCATTCGTAAGGATCACTAAATGGAGAAATTTTTAAATTCCGCTGCGCCTTGGATGGCAATTCTCCTTCAGCACGGTTCCTTCGTCTAGGACTTCCTTTTTGCATGAGCATTCCTAAAACACAAACAAACTATTTGATTATCTTTTCTTAAGGACACGTTAACTCCTTCTACTACAGATGAGTAAGTCTCCAAAGGTCGAGCATCCGGTAGATTGCGTAGTAACGTCGTTCATCTAAAAAACACAAAACAAACAGAAATAGGTTAGCCGAGCTACGGTGCTCTGATTCTCAATCCTTCTTGAGATACGTATGCAGCAGGGTAGGGTCTGTGCGAGCAATAACACTTTATTTTTCCCTACTTTGATTTTCTCTCTTTCGCATTGCATGTAGGACTTTTTATACACACACTTTAGACATAAATAGCAAACGTGGATCCTGTGGAGTACCACAGACGTGAAGGGGTGCGATAACCTTCCCTTCATGTAATCGGCCCCCTTACTCAGTTTTCTTTGGTTCGAGACTTTGTTTTATCCGTTCCCTCTTCGTTATGCAGTACTACCTTTTCCTCCTCTTGGGATAAAAGTACATAGTTGGCGACTCTACTCTTTTTTTCCTCGCCACTCTTTTTCGCGTTTGTACCTGGATTCGGGAAATCCTGGGGAGCGACACAAGGCCCGAGAAAATAGTCAAACATCACAAGACCATAAAAATGGATCAACATAATTTTTACACAAATCAATTAAAAATCAAATTAAAAATGCATTAAAATACAAATTAGTTTGGTCAAAACCTAAAACCTCTTCAAAACACCAAATAAATGGCCAAGAGATTAATCCTAGGTCAAACAAGGTCAAAGGACCTTAGACAAAAAATTTCATGATTTTTGAAAAGTCATAAGTATTTTTAAACAATTAAAAATATGATAATTGTAATGTTATGCTTATGTAAGTTTTGAAACTCACATATGTTCGCTAAGATTATGACATATAGCGAATGAATCACTAGTTAGAATGCCACATCAGTATCAATACAAATGACAAGCAAATCTGTAAGAGTCAGATTTGACGCGATCTTACCATAGTATGCTTTTGAAATAAACTCTACTTCAATTAGGTCTTTTGAGGGTTGTAACGTGGCCTAGTTCTCGGTTTCAGAAAGAAAGGATATAAGGCTCAAAACCCATTCTAAAACAGTCGCTCTCTGTGATGTTCTCCGGTCTTACGTTTAGTTAGCTTGAAATAAACGTCCATTTTTCAAAAAAGGATTTTTAATGGTATCAATGATGGTTAAGGAACCCATGAGGTTTTGGAGCAACTATCACTCACCTTTAGCTTTTGTTTGCAATCACATAGATTTGATCTTGTAGAGGATTTTTTTTATTGATCCTCTTTTGTCTTTTGTTTTCCCTTATTTTGCCTGGACTGATCCTTTGGGTTTGCAGTCCACCGGGATGCCCTATTTTTTACTAGGTCACTTGTTTTCAAGCTTTTAACTTAGCGGGATTTTCTTTTTCATTTCTCATCATCTTTTTTTGTATTGGATCAACTCATGTGACATTTGCTTGCTTGACTTGTGGTAAGGGTCGCGACTATCTCACTCCTTTTGTTGGTAAGGGATAACCATTCTGAATTCATGATTTGATCCTCTTGAGAGGGATATGATATGATTGATCACTTGATGGAATATTCTCCTTTTGAATTTTGAACGCAAGTTCATATTAACTGAAGACTAGCATTCCCTGGCTAAAATTAAGGGTTTTATGTATGTGAAGAAAGAAACTCATACTTCAAGGTCCAAAGGGGTTGACTAGGGATTATCTTCCTTATATCTCCGATGTTTAGGGATTTGAACAATGACCTACATCATCCGCACAATTTTATTCAAAAGCATACAGATGGTGGTGTCACGCATTTTATTTGCATCATTCTCTTTTGATATTGCTTGAGAAAAAGTTTGATACTGATAAATAAAATATGAGTGAACACGGATGGATTTACTCAAAACAGACATGTTTATTTCATTATTATTATCATCTGAAAAGAAACAAGTTTTACAAGTGAGCAATGCTTAACAAACAAGAAAAGATTACAAATGCAAATGATGATCAGCATGATGGCAGCAAAATTTGGCAGGCTAAACCTGTTTGGGCACAATTTCCCCAGCATTAATCAGTATAGGCAGCAGATTTGCATAAGACATAGGAATCAGATCATTGTGAGGACGTATCCTTTCTTGATCGTTGTTCTCTTTATTAATTTGCTTTTGCTTCAGTTTATGATTTCTTTGAGCAAGCCTTTGACGTGGTAGGAATGTCTGTTCTTGGAGAGGAAGTGGCAGAATGCCTACAGTTACATTCGGCTCTGCCTTCAACATAATCTAAACTCTTCTTACACATAGTGTCCTCGTGATTAGCTTGTTCCATGGTTCTCTGGAAGACAGTGTCGACGAATCGTTGTCTTTCTTTGGAGAAAGGGAGATGGTATAAGCATTTGTTTTCCATATGAAGGGTTATGAATGCATGGATGCGTGAAATTTGTGCAAAAAAAGAATAATTTTTTTCCATACTTCAAGGGAATTCCAAGAGTTTAGGATATCCAACACAAACTAAAAATTTTGGACTCCCCAAGAGTAGACATGTTAAAATTGATTTTGTTATGATGCCATGAAATGCAACGTCACATATCCAACTGTCCCATATGAATAATTTGTCCAAACTTCTCAACACAAGTTCAGAGGTCTGACGTATCAAGGTATGAAGAGGCTTGGTTTCCTGCATAGAACCCATATTCCCTCATAAGTTAGGTTCTAAGACTTTATGAAGATTCTTAGAGTCACTGATACTAAGGCAAAAATATCTTCGTCTCCATAGGATAACTTATGGGCCAACAATAGCTTTGGGAACATCTACTCTAAGCCAGACCAAGTCTCAAGTTCAAAAGCCAAGGGTTTGCTAAAGGTCCTCAGAGTCACGGATCCTTTTTAGAAGAATGGTTTTCAGCACAAAATGACTTACGTGCCAGCGAAACTCCAAAAATAATCTACTCCAAGCGGGGTCCTCATACCTTCCCCCCAAGACAACTACGTCCGATGGGTCAATACGAGGCTCCCTCATATCTTAGGTAAGATCTCTAAGCTTGTGTATTGGGCTTCTCACTCAATAGCATCATGAACCCATCCACAAGATAAACACAACAGATATATCCAAGACAATAATATACAAAATAAAAAAAAGCATGTAACAATAATATAAAGCAAGCAACAATAGCCAAAATAAACACCCAAACAAACAAATAAAGCAAACTAAACTAGGCTCGAATCCTACTTGCAAAAGCAAGGACTCCCCAGTAGAGTCTCCAGCTAAAACTAGCCTGCTGAAGCCATCCTGTTGGGAGTCCCAACAAGCTATCCCCAACAGAGTCGCCAACTGAAGCTAGCGAAAATATACCCGAACGCATCGCATGCTCGAACATACATCAGAGTAGCCATCGAACTTTATTCATTCCCGAAGGAAAGGAAAAACATCTATAAAACCTAGGGGAAAGAGATAACTGGGTAAGTAAGTCGGTTATGCAAGGGTAAGGTATTAGCACCCCTTACATATGTATGTTATATATAAGGATTACTCGTTTTGGTCGTTCTTGGTCGAATGGATGTTATATATAAGGATTACTCGCGAGAAGGATAAGAGAAAAGGAAAATAATAGATAAAGTGCCCGGTGAGAATTGGGGCCCTCATGCCTACGTATCCTTATAGTGTAATAAGGAAGTCAGATCTCCGTAGTTCATGTAACTAATGGTGGGAGATGAAAGAAGTTGTGATAAAGTTGTGGTATGAACCAAAGGATTATGTTTTTTTACTCTAAAAAGAATGAAATCTAAACCTAAGAGGAAAACTTGTATAAACCAACAAGTGAGGGGCCTAAAGCATGGTATCACTGTATTGAATAACCGAAAACAAAGGGAATTAAATGCCTAGTTTCACAGCCAAACATCTCTTGGTTCATAAGCAGATACAAGATGGAGCTAAAAGAGATAATGTATTTGGCTCAAAGATAACAATATATCACATGGAGTGAATGAAGGTAGAAGATATTGAATAGAGGTAATGAATAATGGTCCATGGAGATGCATGAAGTGATAGGGAAACGTAACCAAAGTCAAAGAAATGCAGGATTTGGTAAAAGTGACTAAATAGGTATGTGTCATACCCTAATTTTTAATCCTAATATCCCAAATATCATTTGCATCATTGCACACAAACAAGGTCACATCTTGGTCATTCCCCTTATCCATCTTTTGGTTTGTTTTACCTTTGTGTTCATATTATTAATTGCTTATGTAACCACTAATCAAAATAGAAAAAATAGGTTTTTATTTTCCTGAAGTTTATGTTGCAAGATACGGCTTTTCAATCAAGAGCATCTCAAAGTTTTATGGCTTACTTCTCAAGGAAAGTCAAAGGTTCATGTGTTTATTTTCATGCCTCCTTCAACAAGCAACTTCAAGCTGTGAGAAAATTAATCAAGAGGCAATCAAGGAAACCTTATTTTGAGTTCATATGGTCACCCATGTGCTTTGAAATGTAAGGGAAGTACAAGTACACAAGCTTGTTCCAAGTGGTTTGACCAAAATGTCAACATTTTGAAGTCAAGGTTCCAAGATCACAACTCCTTCAATTCTTAACATTTTTGAATGCTTATTTTTTAATATGAATCTTCTTAACATCCTATACAACTTCTCTTTACATGATAAGAGAAAATAATGCTGTGAGGATCATCAAAAGTTTGGAGACATTATAGGTCATTTGTGGACTTAGTGAAATTTGACGTATTTCCAAGTGATTTTTTCTCAACTTTCAAGGATCATAACTTCTTAGATTTTCAACATTTTAGGCTTATTCTTCTTTCACAATGTCATTTGTGATGCCCTCTGCAAGTTTTCTTCAAGGATCAAGGTCAGAATATGTTTGGAAGGCCATGGAATTCATTGAGACATTATAGGTCATTTTCAGCCATGAAGCACTCGAATTTTTCTAAGTTATGTGATCAGTTTTTCATGCCAACTTCAACATGACATGACTTTGTGATAAAACATAAAAATGAAAACTTTATTGGAAAATTATAATCTTTTCCATGATGTCAACATATTGCAAAAAGAATGGGATCAAAAAGCCTCTTGAGTAAGATACCCCATTGGGGTTGAACATGGTGACTTGTAACTGAAGAAATTGCCATTGCTCGAATTTTGAACATCACTAATCTCAATTCCAAGCCAAATTAGCATGTGTTTTGGACCTAAACATGTTTAAACAAGTTTCCAGAAGTTAATTGACCCTTAAAACGCATCATTTGGCTGAGTTTTGATAAGTTTCAAGTCACACTTTTCTCACATTCGGATCAAATTCGTTTTGCATGAATTCTGCATCACTTCACACACATTTAGATCCAAACACATTCCCTATAAATAGAGGAAGCTACTGCATTCATTTCTAAGCTTTGGAGAGCCAAGAAATCCCTATTGCAACTTGAAATTTTTCCAGAAAATTCAACTATCGTGTTTTGAGTTTCAGCTTGTTTCAATCCAATTTCGTGATTCCATTAGCATCTTCGGCATCCTCTGAAACTTTTGAAACAATTCCCAAGCTTTGAGACCTTCTGAAGTGTTCTAGCCAGATCGAGCTTCATCAACTTCTGATCACCATCTGGATAAGGTAGTTCTGAGCATCATTTGAACTCAAACAAGTTACCACAATGTAGTCCTTCACTCTCTGATGCTTTCCCCTAACTTATCTGGTGTTAATTGATCGTGTTCATCATTTAATTTTGTTTTTCGTGGCTTGCTTGTTTTTGAAACTTCTCTAAAATTCCCTTTGCGCAGTTTAGATAAATGAATCTGGAGCATAAGGTTGAATTCGGGATGAGAAGAGGATCACAATGGTAGTGGTCTCGTGTTCTGAATTTACTAAATGATGAAGCTCCGGTGATAGCTCACTGGAGAAGACGACCAGAGTTTTCTCAGGTTGTCTGAGTTTGGCCATACACGTTGGAGGAAATAAATGTTCTGATTGGTTGGATTTTAATTAGATCTCATGTGTTGCTTGTAGCGCGTTCCATTGTGCATCCTAACTTGAGGAGTGTTAGATTTACCACGCCAATTAATGAGGCGTGATCCAACGCTCTGTATTTTTTTCTAATTTTAATCCTTTTTCTTTTATTATTTATAATTGCTTTTTCTTTTAAAATTTCATAGTAATTTCATTTTTTATCCAAAAAATCCCAAAATAATTTCTAAAATTCTCTTTTATTTTTCTTCATCTGATTTTTATTTTTTCACATTTTATTTCACTAATTTTCTATTTTTCATGAATTTTCTCTTTTCTCCTTTGTTTTAATTGGTTTAGAAATACTTTTCTGCATTTTGTAAATTTTGAAAATTTTATTACATGCTTCTCATTTTATTTCTAACATTCCATAATTTTTTTGGACATTTATTTGGTGTTTTAAAGGACTTTATGTATTTTTCATTTTTATTTCCATTTTAAAATTCATTTAAAAATGCTTTTGGTGCATTTTTATTTCATTTAATTGCGTTTTATATTTTTGTCAACTTCTGTTGACCTTGGATCATGATGTTTTAGATCATGAGTCTTATCAAACTCAATGGATCTTGGGTGTTGATGGGGTGAAAACCCTATCCACCAAATGGATGATTGATTTTGATGATGACTTGATCAAACTCTTGATCCAATCTGGGTGTGATCTCTCTTGTCCCCTTCTTCTTCCTTTTTTTTCTTTTCCCTTTGATCAATTGGATGGCTTGTGTCCATCTTGTTCATGATGTGTGGATTGGTACTTAATGAACTTTCATCATTTCAAATTTACCTCCTAATTGATCATGGATCATTTAAGGTACTTTGGATTGATGCATAAGTTTGTCCTAAGTCTGATGAAATATGGATAGAAGTAATGGACCATCCTCCTAGACTTTGTGATTAATCATTCCCTCTTTTCTTTTTGTGTGACATGACTTTAGGAGAATGATTTACATACCATTTCTCTAGCATGTATTAACACAAATATCATTATTGACCGACCTCAGATAGTTGTGACTTCTACATAAGTCAAGTTACTATTACTTAACATAGAGCTAAATTTGTCCCAAAAGAAAAGGAATTTTCATAAGTGAGATTGCAAGTCTCTTACTCCTCATGGTATTGTGTGAAAATATTTCTCCTCTTCCATTGGTGAGAGCTAGTGGCATACTTGTTGGTTTTATCCAAGTTGGATCCCTTCTCATAGATGATGTATAGGTTCATATTTTCATGCTTATGAGTGAATAGTTGAGTGTTCTCAAAAAAATGACCAAACCATTATTTTTTTTATTACTAACATCATTTACTAACATTTTACTTGTATTAACTTTTACTTCAAAGTCATTTACTTTATGCTCTCTTACTTTATGTTATTTACTTTATACTTCATCTTTTGCATCCCATATACTATTATTTGTGATCTTGTCATTTGTTCTTTGTCCATTTGGAATTTACTTTCACATCTTTGTAAAGAAAACACTAATAAGAAAAACCTAAAAAGGAACTTGGTTACCTGATTCATGGACTTGTGGTTACTATCCTTGACATCATTGAGGAGTTATGGACTTAGAATTAGGACATTGACCTTTGATATGGGACTTGTGATTTAATACCTTAAAATCCATCTGGGACCTTTGAATTTGGACTTCTTTTGGAGACTTGGTTAAGTTACTCTGGTTTCATCTGATACATGGATTATTATTTGCTTATTCTGGCTTGCTTGAGGCTTAATACAAAGGAGGGAATTCTTGCTTGACTTATGTCATAAAGATTGATATTTTTTTGGTTAGATCTTTCCTCCCTAGCTTTTACTTTATGCTCTAGGATAATCTCTTCTTCTCATTCCCTTCTTTAATTTTCAAAATCTTCTCTCTCTTTTTTTCAAAACCTTCTTGTTTTTTTAAACTTGAACCTCTTTCTCAATAAACCTTTACTTTTGTCAAGAAATTTTTAAAACCCTTTCCTAATAAATTCTAATTCATCTTAAGCATATTTAGATCAATTTCAAAAGACTTAAAAAATGCATAACTCATTCAAATTGTTTTTTTTCCTTTGTGCATTTTTCCTTTTAAAGCTTTTCTCAAAGTTAGACATGAGTCATTTCAATAGTTGAGATGTAATCATCTTATTCCCAAAACTTTGATGACAATTATTTTCCATCTGTGAGAGCTAGTAGTATACTTGTTGATCCTTATCCAAGTTGGAGACTGTAGCAGTAAATTCATGACCATCAAACTATGGATAAGCTTAACGTCAATAAAACTAGAGTCGCCACCGCACTTTTATTGTTTCTAAAGGAAAAGGGAAAGGTACGAACAAAACCCAAAGATAAGAAGTTTTCAAATCAAAACTAATAAAATGCCAGAGATTACAGGTAAGGGGGTTAGTTACATAGAGGGAAAGTGTTATCACCCAAAGTATCCTAGGTACTCCTAGGGAGCCCTTTTTTATGTGTGTATTTGTTTTGGTATAAAAGATGTTTGAGGAAAAATCGAGTGTGGGGATGAGAAAAGAATTTATTGGTTATATTTTTGTGTTTGACAAGACCTTCGGACTTATGCCTATGTACCAACATAAAAATGAGGGATCAAAACCTCGTAGTTCGTGGTATCGATTTCAAAATGAATGGATTTATTTTAATCAAAATTTAAGTTAAAAGAGGCACAAAGGGTCCAAAAGTTTTAATGGGTGTTAATTATTTTTGTCTTTTGAAATTTTAAGTCAATATGATTATATTTATTTACAAGTTTGATTTAAGAAAAAGGTCTGAAAATTCATTGGCATAAGGCCAAAGTTTTTAATCATTTAAATGGAGTCTAAGTTTGAAATCACAAGCAAATAATATCTTTGAAAAGGGGGAGAGATTTTGAAATTTAAGAAGTGGGAGGAAATGAAGAGACTAATCCTAAGCATAAAATTAAAAGTTAAGAGTTGAAAAGATCTGACCAATGGGATGCAATCCAACATACAAGAATGTCATATAGAAAACCCACTTTCCCTTTGAACTTTAAATCAAGCAATTAGAAATATCAAGCATCATGAAGATCAAGGCATCAAATAAAGATAGCCACATCCAAGCAAGCAACTCCATAGCTAGCAGTATTCTTTGTCTTCTCATGTATCAGATGAAATACTCCTTGATTAACTCAGAATAATGCATCGGACATAAGATCAAAATAACAGTTGTATCAAGGACATGTAGCAGATAAGTTCAAATAGATCCCAATACTTGCATCAGATGAAGGCTCAAATCACAATAACTTGGTCTCAAAATGTTGGCATTGGCCAAGTCGTTTTTGTAACACCCCGATAAAATAAGATAATTATTTAAATTGAGTTAATAATATATTTATTAATTTAATTAAATAATTGGAATTTTTATATTATTGGAATTACTATTATTGGGTTATTATTTTATTGGAATAAAAGTAGAAATCAGTAAAAAGGTTCCATTTGGTAAAAAGAGTTATTTTCACGTGAAAAGGGAAAAGAGGCAGAAAAGTGGAAAAGGGCAAAGAAAGCCAGAGAACAAGGGTTGAAGAGGGAAAAAGCTTGAAGCTCAGAGATTTGCCGGATTAACTCAGGTAAGGGGGGTTTATCATCGTTTAATGGGTATTATGGGATAATATGTCATGGGTAGTGATAAACCATTGATTGATCTCTGAATTGGATGATTATGATGAAATTGTGAAATATTGGATGAACGAAATTGGGTTATGATTGAGAGGAATTCGTAGGAATTAGATGTAAAAATGTTAGATTTTTGTGAAATCGAATAGGGTATGATTCGTGTTAGATGATATGAACGATTATTGTGAAAAATTGGACTGTGGAAGGTTGAATTGGATAGATCTCGTAGCAGAGAAAGCCATAGCAGATCTGGAAGTCTGGTTTCTGGTCATACGCGTATGGCGCTAGGCAATACGCGTATGAGATGGCATGGTACGCGTATGGCACTAGGCAATACGCGTATGGATGAGGAAGATGATGCTTTGAACGTAGATTGGTCTCTGTTGGTACGCGTATGGGGAAGTGGTACGCGTAGCATACGCGTATGAGATGGTGTTACGCGTATGGGATTTTGTTAGGAGATGGGCCATACGCGTATGGGGTTAGGCAATACGCGTATGGGCAGGATTGTGATTTTCCTGAGTTGTTGTTGTGCAGTTTTTAACTGTTCAGCTGAGTAACGTAATGCAGATGATGTATGATATATTAGGGATTATTTCCCGTTGTTTTGAGTAGTATAGGTATTAGTAGAGTGTGCTAATACTGTGGTTGTTATTTGGCATGATATGATATGCTTATGTGATAAAATACTGCTGATGTGTGATAGTATGCGTGATGCTGTGAATGTATCAGTTATGTGTGCATTGGTGAATAGACTGTTTTATGGCTTAGAGTGTGAGCATATATCTATTCTTGAATTGTTGTTGATGATGTAGCATTGCTAGGTGATTAGCATGCATGTTGTGGCCTTTATGGTGGTAGCTAATTCCCATGGTGAGGAATTAGTGATGAGTTATTGTGGATTGTTGTTGATGTTTGCATGCTAGGTGATTTAGCGTGCATAGCATAGCCCTTGGGGTGGTAGCTAATTCCCATGGTGAGGAATTAGTGATGTGAGTCACTAGGTCTCAAATGAGTGGGACTAGTGAGCTTGGTAGCCGTACCTGGATTTGGTCGGTGAGGTTGAACTATATGTTCACTGTAACACCCTTCTACCCAAACGACATATTTGAATAGATTATCAGAGTACAACATGTAGAAGAGTTTACATTTCTTACAACATAACAATTATCGCATCACAACATAAAACATATTATTTATTTCATTAAAACTTCGCAGCGGACAACAATATTAATATTATCATTCATCATATAACAATTCATAATAATGGTTCAACATTATCTCAACAAAACATCTCAACATGTTAGTCATCATAAACAACTTAAATAATAATCAATTATCTATCGAATCCCATAACCCCGGTGTCACATGACCAGAGCATTTGACTCGACTCTGTAGAATAACTCTACACTTATTCTTCAACCTCAACAATAGCTACTCCTCTTTATCTGCACATTGCTCATCATAGATGAACATAAACACATGCAGAAGGGGTGAGAATTACATTATTAAATAATAATATAACGACAGAAATATAAACATAAATATGTTTCACAGATGCTAACACAGCTCCTCATCATCATCATAATCAACATATTCATGAACATCAACAAAACAACATATCAAATGCAATGCACACACCCATGCATGACTCAACACGACTCGGTATACCCATTTTGTGACCAACTACAGGATCACCACTCCCAGATTCATCACCATAGAATCCGAGTTCCCCGCAAGGAACCAAGCCTCTCAACAAGCCCGGAGTCAACAACATCATTGGAACTCAGTCCGTTCATCACTAGGCATCGGCCTTTCATGAATGCATGCACACCAAGCATGCATCATAATCAACATAGCAACAACAGCATCATATAGTCATGTTATCATCATCATTAACACATTCTATCACAAAAGCATATCATTCATGCCACATAATCAAACACAGTATTATCACACTCTACTAATATCTATACCACTCAAAGCAACGGGAAATGATCCCTCGTATACCATGCATCAGCTAAGTTACCTCGCTCAGCCGAAACAATAAAAACTGCTCAACAACAGTCCAGGAAAGACCACAATTCTGCCCATACGCGTATTGCCTATGCCCATACGCGTATTGCCCACGCCTGACCAATTCCATACGCGTATTGCCCATGTCCATACGCGTATGCTACGCGTATCACATTCCCATACGCGTACCAACAGAGACCAAAACACGTTCAAGACATCATCTTCCTCATCCATACGCGTATTGCCTAGTGCCATACGCGTACCAGCCATCTCATACGCGTATTGCCTAGTGCCATACGCGTATGACCAGAAACCAGATTTCCAGATCTGCAATGGCTTTCTCTGCTACGAGATCTATCCAAATTCATCCTTCCACAGTCTAAATTTCACACAAAATCACTCATATCATCTAATACAAACAGTTCCCTATTCGATTTCACAAATCCTAACATCATTGCATATAATTTCTACGAATTCCTTCGATTAAAATCCCAATTTCGTTCATCCAATATTTCACCATTTTCAGCATATTATTGTTTAATAAGGTTCAGACCCCTTACCTCTTTGGATTGAAGGAAGTTCTGAGCAATCTTTGGCCTTTTTCCTCTTTCTTCTCTTCCTCTTCAGCGTTTCCCCCTTTCTCTGACTCTGAGGCAAAAATACGTGAAAACACTCTGAGTTCTCCCTTTGGCCTCTTATCAAATTTCCACTTTTACCCTTCCACTCTTCATATTCCATTTATTTTATTATTTAATTATTATTAAAATAATTAACACCTATAATAATAATAATAATAATAATAATTCCCGATATTATTTAATAATTCCTTTTACCTTCCAATAATCATATTAAATAATATTTAAATTACTCTAACAATATTTGGGGTGTTACAACTCTCCCCCACTTTAGAAGTTTTCGTCCTCGAAAACATACCTCAAGCAAATAGAGCCGGATACGACTCCTTCATCTGATCTTCACGCTCCCAAGTCAAGCTCTCACCAGCTGGACCTCCCCAAACAACTTTCACTAGCGCAATCTTCTTACCTCTCAGGGTCTTCTCTTCTCGGTCATCTATCCGAATTGGCAACACCTCAACGGTCAAATTATCCCTCACCTGGATGTCATCCAACTGAACAACATGCGAAGGATCCGCAATATATTTTCTCAACTGAGATACATGAAACACATCATGCAGATTAGAAAGCGACGGCGGTAAAGCTATCCGATACGCCACTTCCCCAACCCTCTTCAAAATCTGATACGGACCCACAAACCTCGGAGTAAGCTTTTTAGACTTTAAAGCTCTACCCACACCTGTCGTCGGAGTAACTCTCAAGAACACATGATCTCCCTCTTGGAACTCAAGTGCCTTTCTCCTGTTATCATGATAACTCTTCTGACGACTCTGAGAAATCTTCATTTTCTCCTGAATCATCTTAACCCTTTCAGTCGTCTGCTGCACAATCTCAGGTCCGAGTACAACACTCTCACCTGATTCATACCAACACAATGGAGTTCTACACCTCCTACCATACAATGCTTCATATGGAGCCATACCGATACTAGCATGAAAACTATTATTATAAGTAAACTCCACCAACGGCAAATAACTATCCCAAGAACCACTCTGCTCCAACACACAAGCTCTCAACAAATCCTCCAAGGATTGGATAGTTCTTTCGGTCTGACCATCAGTCTGAGGATGATAAGCTGAACTCAACCTCAACTTAGTTCCCAACGCTTTCTGCAAACTTTCCCAAAATCTAGAAGTAAATCTGGGATCTCTATCAGACACAATACTGGATGGAATACCATGCAGCCTCACTATCTCTTCAATATACAACTCTGCCAACTTCTCTAAAGAGTGATTAATCTTCATCGGCAAGAAATGCGCCGACTTAGTCAATCGATCCACGATCACCCAAATAGAATCATTACCTTTCACCGTCCTCGGCAATCCCGTCACAAAATCCATGGAAATGCTATCCCACTTCCATTCAGGAATCCTCAAAGGTTGCATCATACCTGCCGGTTTCTGATGTTCAATCTTTGACTTCTGACAAGTCAAACAGGCATACACAAACTTAGCAACATCTCTTTTCATACCAGCCCACCAAAACAACTTCTTCAAATCTTGATACATTTTAGTTGCACCTGGATGGATACTCAATCCACTCCTATGGCCCTCTTCAAGAATACTCTTTCTCAATTCAGACACCTCAGGAACACAAACTCTACCTTTAAATCGCAGGATGCCATTCTCATCAATCTCAAAATTACCACCATTACCCTGGTTAACCATAGTAATATGATCAACTAGAGCGACATCAACTTGCTGACCATTCCGAATATCTTCCAGAATTCCACTAGTCAACTTCAGCATACCCAACTTTACACTATCAGCGGAAACTTCACAACCCAAACTCATATCACGGAACTGTTCAATTAACTCAAGCTCCCGAACCATCATCATAGACATATGTAGAGACTTTCTACTCAGCGCATCTGCAACTACATTAGCCTTACCGGGATGATAACTCAATTCAAAGTCAAAATCCTTCAGTAATTCTAACCACCTTCTCTGCCTCATATTTAACTCTTTCTGGTCAAACAGATACTTCAGACTCTTGTGATCACTGAACACTTCGAATCTGGAACCATACAGATAATGCCTCCACATTTTCAACACAAATACAACAGCTGCAAGTTCTAGATCATGCGTAGGATAATTCCTCTCATGAACTTTCAACTGTCTAGAAGCATAAGCTACAACTTTACCATTCTGCATCAAAACACCACTAAGACCCATCAAAGAAGCATCACAATAAACAACGAAGGACTCACCAGGATTAGGCAAGACCAACACTGGAGCACTGGTCAACCGCCTCTTCAACTCAACAAAACTCGCTTCACAAGCGGCATCCCACACATACACTTGACCCTTCTTAGTCAACTGCGTCAACGGCAATGCCAACTTAGAGAAGCCCTCAATAAATCTGCGATAATAACCAGCTAACCCCAGAAAGCTGCGTATCTCAGTAGCAGACTTCGGAGTCTCCCACTGTAATACAGCAACAACTTTAGCAGGATCAACAGAAATCCCACCACTCGAAATCACATGGCCAAGGAAACTCACTTCCTTCAACCAGAACTCACATTTAGATAACTTTGCATATAATTTCTTTTCTCTTAACACCTGCAAAACAATTCTCAGATGTCCTGCATGCTCTTCTTCCGTCTTAGAATATATCAATATATCATCTATGAACACCACAACAAAATTATCAAGGTACGGATGAAATATACGATTCATATATTCCATAAACACACCTGGAGCATTAGACACACCGAACGGCATCACAGTGTATTCATAATGACCATACCTCGTACGGAAAGCAGTCTTTGCAATATCATCTGACTTCACTCGGATCTGATGATAACCCGACCGCAAATCAATCTTACTGAAAACATGAGCTCCAACCAACTGGTCCATCAAATCATCAATCCTCGGCAATGGATACCGATTCTTGATAGTCACCTTATTCAACTGCCGATAATCGACACACAACCTCATCGTACCTTCTTTCTTCTTCACTAACAATACTGGTGCACCCCAAGGAGAAACACTTGGACGCACAAACTTCTTCTCAAGCAATTCTTCGAGTTGCTTCTTCAATTCAACTAATTCAGTTGCCGACATTCTATAAGGAGACATCGACACTGGACTCGTACCTGGTACTAAGTCAATGGCAAATTCGACTTCCCGTTCTGGAGGTAATTCACTTACATCCTCCGGAAACACATCCTGAAATTCACAGACAACAGGCAAATCTACACTCACCACTTTCTTATCCGTTTGCAGAGACGCAAATAAAGCGAATATCTGAGCTTCATCTTTCACAAATTCTCCCACCTGCCTAGCAGATAGAAATCTTGCCTCATCATTCTCACCAACTTCAGAAAACCGCACCGTCTTACTATAGCAGTTGATAAACACGCCATAGAATTCTAGCCAATTCATTCCCAGAATAATATCAATTTGGTGCAAGGGTAAGCACACCAAATCAACTACGAACTCTCTCTCAAAGATCGTCAAACGACAACCTCGACAGACAACAGAAGTCTTCACAGAACCATTAGCAGGAGTATCTATCACCATACTTCCGCCTAGGGACGACATAATCACACCAATCCTGGTCGCACACTCATACGAAATAAACGAATGAGTAGCACCAGTGTCAACAATAGCAAGCAATTCAACATTATTAATCAAGCAAGTACCTTTAATCAGATTATCTTCTTTAGGAGCTTCAGCCCCACTCAGAGCAAACACCCTACCAGTAGTATGAGCTGCAGTAGCCGCCTTCTTCGGTTTCGAGCACTGCGAACTGATATGGCCTTTCTCGCCACAATTAAAACATGTCGGACCAGCATCCTTACATTCAGTAACTCTATGTCCAGCCTGACCGCATCGGAAACATCTCAGCACTTTCTTGGTACAGCTATCCGCACGGTGGCCTGGCTCGCCACACTTGAAACATTTACCAGCTATGGGAGATCCTCCTCCACTTGGCTTCTTCTCATCTACCACTTTCTGCTTACCTTTACCATTCGGAGATGCATAAGGACTACCACGATCCTTATTCTTCTTCTCACTAAGACTCTTGTAATGAGCAGTCCTAGCCTTGCTATCTTCATCAAATATCCTGCACTTATTAACCAGCGTAGGAAACCTACGAATCTCCTGGTAACCAATGCCTTGTTTGATCTCGGGACGCAACCCGTTCTCAAACTTGACACACTTGGATTCCTCAGCATCAGCATTATTATAATGAGGACAATACTGCACCAGCTCCTCAAACTTCGAAGCGTAATCAGCAACAGACATGTTACCCTGCTTCAGTCCCAGAAATTCCATCTCCTTCTTACATCGCACATCAGCAGGAAAATATTTCTCCAGAAAGGCCGCCTTGAACCTTTCCCAAGTCATCTCAGCACCTGGTACTACAATTCTCTGGCGAGTGTTATCCCACCAGTTTTCAGCCTCTTCAGATAACATATGCGTACCAAACTGCACCTTCTGTGCTTCAGTACACGTCATCACCCGGAAAATCTTCTCAATTTCCTTCAGCCAAATCTGAGCACCATCTGGATCATAGCGCCCCTTGAATGTAGGAGGGTTATTCTTCAGAAACCTTCCCAAATTCTTAAACTCGTCGACCGGCGGATTCTGCTGCGCCTGCATAGCCTGCGCCATAACAGCCAAAGCCTCAGCAATCACACGGTCATTTTCTCCAGCCATACTCTGCACAACACCACCACAACCGTTAAATATCGACAGTGTCATTTACACTAATCGATCATCAGGGAAAACATCACATCATGACTCGACTGGACTGACCATGCTCTGATACCACTAATGTAACACCCTTCTACCCAAACGACATATTTGAATAGATTATCAGAGTACAACATGTAGAAGAGTTTACATTTCTTACAACATAACAATTATCGCATCACAACATAAAACATATTATTTATTTCATTAAAACTTCGCAGCGGACAACAATATTAATATTATCATTCATCATATAACAATTCATAATAATGGTTCAACATTATCTCAACAAAACATCTCAACATGTTAGTCATCATAAACAACTTAAATAATAATCAATTATCTATCGAATCCCATAACCCCGGTGTCACATGACCAGAGCATTTGACTCGACTCTGTAGAATAACTCTACACTTATTCTTCAACCTCAACAATAGCTACTCCTCTTTATCTGCACATTGCTCATCATAGATGAACATAAACACATGCAGAAGGGGTGAGAATTACATTATTAAATAATAATATAACGACAGAAATATAAACATAAATATGTTTCACAGATGCTAACACAGCTCCTCATCATCATCATAATCAACATATTCATGAACATCAACAAAACAACATATCAAATGCAATGCACACACCCATGCATGACTCAACACGACTCGGTATACCCATTTTGTGACCAACTACAGGATCACCACTCCCAGATTCATCACCATAGAATCCGAGTTCCCCGCAAGGAACCAAGCCTCTCAACAAGCCCGGAGTCAACAACATCATTGGAACTCAGTCCGTTCATCACTAGGCATCGGCCTTTCATGAATGCATGCACACCAAGCATGCATCATAATCAACATAGCAACAACAACATCATATAGTCATGTTATCATCATCATTAACACATTCTATCACAAAAGCATATCATTCATGCCACATAATCAAACACAGTATTATCACACTCTACTAATATCTATACCACTCAAAGCAACGGGAAATGATCCCTCGTATACCATGCATCAGCTAAGTTACCTCGCTCAGCCGAAACAATAAAAACTGCTCAACAACAGTCCAGGAAAGACCACAATTCTGCCCATACGCGTATTGCCTATGCCCATACGCGTATTGCCCACGCCTGACCAATTCCATACGCGTATTGCCCATGTCCATACGCGTATGCTACGCGTATCACATTCCCATACGCGTACCAACAGAGACCAAAACACGTTCAAGACATCATCTTCCTCATCCATACGCGTATTGCCTAGTGCCATACGCGTACCAGCCATCTCATACGCGTATTGCCTAGTGCCATACGCGTATGACCAGAAACCAGATTTCCAGATCTGCAATGGCTTTCTCTGCTACGAGATCTATCCAAATTCATCCTTCCACAGTCTAAATTTCACACAAAATCACTCATATCATCTAATACAAACAGTTCCCTATTCGATTTCACAAATCCTAACATCATTGCATATAATTTCTACGAATTCCTTCGATTAAAATCCCAATTTCGTTCATCCAATATTTCACCATTTTCAGCATATTATTGTTTAATAAGGTTCAGACCCCTTACCTCTTTGGATTGAAGGAAGTTCTGAGCAATCTTTGGCCTTTTTCCTCTTTCTTCTCTTCCTCTTCAACGTTTCCCCCTTTCTCTGACTCTGAGGCAAAAATACGTGAAAACACTCTGAGTTCTCCCTTTGGCCTCTTATCAAATTTCCACTTTTACCCTTCCACTCTTCATATTCCATTTATTTTATTATTTAATTATTATTAAAATAATTAACACCTATAATAATAATAATAATAATAATAATTCCCGATATTATTTAATAATTCCTTTTACCTTCCAATAATCATATTAAATAATATTTAAATTACTCTAACAATATTTGGGGTGTTACATTCACGAGTAGTCGGTACCGCATGCATGGAGTCTCATTGCATAATATATGTATGTATGGCGTATAATATGAATGGATGTATTCCAATATTATACGTGTGTTTTATGGTTGTTTTGAGTTTGAGTATGATGATGGTGATGATTATGAGTTGATATTGCCGTTGCTGAATATGTGTAATCTGATTAGGGTAATGATATGTGTTATATTACTTAGCATTACATGATATTTTATAATGCTTATTATATCGATTGAAGGACTCACCCTTACAACTATGTTTTCAGGTAACGAGCACTGATTGAATAGAAGCTAGTCCTGGGAGTCTAGTGTAGTCCTTAGTGGGTCATGCTCTGGTAGATGTAACATCGGGATGGGATGTTTTACTATGTTTTCTTTTGGTTGTTGAACAACTTTACATGTAATGTAGTACATGATTCGAATGTTGTTATTTTGTATCCGCTGCGAATTATGCAAAAGTGTCCTATTTTGATTGAATAAATGAGCATGACAGGATATATTGATGATTGGTGTGAAATGATTGTGTGACACCCTTCAGGGCATAATTACTCTGATTGATATTTTTATTATTTTAATTAAATATTTGGGGTATTTATGAAGGGTGTTACAGTTTTGCATATGGAATGTTGCCTAATCCTAAGTCCAAACGTTCAGATCAAGCTCAACAGTCCACCAAACATTTTTTAGGGTTTTTGTTGTTTATTAGGTATTTTAAGGTCCTCAGACCACAAACACAAACAAAATACACAAACAAATATATACAAATCACAATATATGGCTCAAATGAGCAAAGTGAAAATGGCATAAACATAAACAAGTTAAATGATATGTAAATGGCAATGAATGGTAAATGACTAGAAATTAAATTGCATAAAGTAAATGGCTTGAAAGTAAAGCAATATTAATAAGAGTTAGTCAAATTTTAGTCAAGGTTGATTGAATGTTAGTAGTGTTTTGCTTTTTAATTGATTAAGTCATTCTTTGGAGAATAATCAACTGTCTATTCACAAGCATAGATCCTTGAACCAAGACATCTTCCATAGGAATGAAAAAGGCCAAGTGTCCACATAATACTATGAAAGACGGGAGACTTATAATATCACTTACTAAAATTCTATGCCTTTAGGGTCAAATTTAGCTCTATGTTAAGCAATTGTAATTGGACTTATGTAGAAGTCACAACTATCTGAGGCCGGATAATAAAAATTTAGGTGCTAATGCATGTTAGAGATTTGGTATAATGAACCAAACTCCTAAAACATACCACATGCTAAAAGAAAAGATCACAAGGGATGGATCTATCTCATTCATACTTGTATTGGTTCATCTGACACAAGGTCATTGATGAACCAATTACCCTTAGGATATTGAGACTTCATTGGTCAATGAAAATGATGGTAAATAATGAGGATGAAGATGAAGAGGAGGGGAGATGAGAGAAACACAAATTGGTCATGGGAGGAATTTTATCAAATTAAAATCATTCATTCATTCATTTTGGAAGATGGAAGGTACATTTCATCAATCCCCTAAATCCAATGATTTTAATCCAATAAATGTCAAATCGACCTTGAGCAAGCCCCGAGAAAATAGTCAAACATCACAAGACCATAAAAATGGATCAACATAATTTTTACACAAATCAATTAAAAATCAAATTAAAAATGCATTAAAATACAAATTAGTTTGGTCAAAACCTAAAACCTCTTCAAAACACCAAATAAATGGCCAAGAGATTTATCCTAGGTCAAACAAGGTCAAAGGACCATAGACAAAAAATTTCATGATTTTTGAAAAGTCAGAAGTATTTTTAAACAATTAAAAATATGATAATTGTAATGTTATGATTATGTAAGTTTTGAAACTCACATATGTTCGCTAAGATTATGACATATAGCGAATGAATCACTAGTTAGAATGCCACATCAGTATCAATACAAATGACAAGCAAATCTTTAAGAGTCAGATTTGACGCGATCTTACCATAGTATGCTTTTGAAATAAACTCTACTTCAATTAGGTCTTTTGAGGGTTGTAACGTGGCCTAGTTCTCGGTTTCAGAAAGAAAGGATATAAGGCTCAAAACCCATTCTAAAACAGTCGCTCTCTGTGATGTTCTCCGGTCCTACGTTTAGTTAGCTTGAAATAAACGTCCATTTTTCAAAAAAGGATTTTTAATGGTATCAATGATGGTTAAGGAACCCATGAGGTTTTGGAGCAACTATCACTCACCTTTAGCTTTTGTTTGCAATCACATAGATTTGATCTTGTTGAGGATTTTTTTTATTGATCCTCTTTTGTCTTTTGTTTTCCCTTATTTTGCCTGGACTGATCCTTTGGGTTTGCAGTCCACCGGGATGCCCTATTTTTTACTAGGTCACTTGTTTTCAAGCTTTTGACTTAGCGGGATTTTCTTTTGCTTTTTTTTTTCATTTCTCATCATCTTTTTTTGTATTGGATCAACTCATGTGACATTTGCTTGCTTGACTTGTTGTAAGGATCGCGACTATCTCACTCCTTTTGTTGGTAAGGGATAACCATTCTGAATTCGTGATTTGATCCTCTTGAGAGGGATATGATATGATTGATCACTTGATGGAAAATTCTCCTTTTGAATTTTGAACACAAGTTCATATTAACTGAAGACTACCATTCCCTGGCTAAAATTAAGGGTTTTATGTATGTGAAGAAAGAAACTCATACTTCAAGGCCCAAAGGGGTTGACTAGGGATTATCTTCCTTATATCTCCGATGTTTAGGGATTTGAACAATGACCTACATCATCCGCACAATTTTATTCAAAAGCATACAGATGGTGGTGTCATGCATTTTATTTGCATCATTCTCTTTTGATATTGCTTAAGAAAAAGTTTGATACTGATAAATAAAATATGAGTGAACACGAATGGATTTACTCAAAACAGACATGTTTATTTCATTATTATTATCATCTGAAAAGAAACAAGTTTTACAAGTGAGCAATGCTTAAAAAACAAGAAAAGATTACAAATGCAAATGATGATCAACATGATGGCAACAAAATTTGGCAGGCTAAACCTGTTTGGGCACAATTTCCCCAGCATTAATCAGTATAGGCAGCAGATTTGCATAAGACATAGGAATCAGATCATTGTGAGGACGTATCCTTTCTTGATCGTTGTTCTCTTTATTAATTTGCTTTTGCTTTAGTTTATGATTTCTTTGAGCAAGCCTTTGACGTGGTAGGAATGTCTGTTCTTGGAGAGGAAGTGGCAGAATGCCTGCAGTTACATTCGGCTCTGCCTTCAACATAATCTAAACTCTTCTTACACATAGTGTCCTCGTGATTAGCTTATTCCATGGTTCTCTGGAAGACAGTGTCGACGAATCGTTGTCTTTCTTTGGAGAAAGGGAGATGGTATAAGCATTTGTTTTCCATATGAAGGGTTATGAGTGCATGGATGCGTGAAATTTGTGCAAAAAAAGAATAATTTTTTTCCATACTTCAAGGGAATTCCAAGAGTTTAGGATATCCAACACAAACTAAAAATTTTGGACTCCCCAAGAGTAGACATGTTAAAATTGATTTTGTTATGATGCCATGAAATGCAACGTCACATATCCAACTGTCCCATCTGAATAATTTGTCCAAACTTCTCAACACAAGTTCAGAGGTCTGACGTATCAAGGTATGAAGAGGCTTGGTTTCCTGCATAGAACCCATATTCCCTCATAAGTTAGGTTCTAAGACTTTATGAAGATTCTTAGAGTCACTGATACTAAGGCAAAAATATCTTCGTCTCCATAGGATAACTTATGGGCCAACAATAGCTTTGGGAACATCTACTCTAAGCCAGACCAAGTCTCAAGTTCAAAAGCCAAGGGTTTGCTAAAGGTCCTCAGAGTCACGGATCCTTTTTAGAAGAATGGTTTTCAGCACAAAATGACTTACGTGCCAGCGAAACTCCAAAAATAATCTACTCCAAGCGGGGTCCTCATACCTTCCCCCCAAGACAACTACGTCCGATGGGTCAATACGAGGCTCCCTCATATCTTAGGTAAGATCTCTAAGCTTGTGTATTGGGCTTCTCACTCAATAGCATCATGAACCCATCCACAAGATAAACACAACAGATATATCCAAGACAATAATATACAAAATAAAAAAAAGCATGTAACAATAATATAAAGCAAGCAACAATAGCCAAAATAAACACCCAAACAAACAAATAAAGCAAACTAAACTAGGCTCGAATCCTACTTGCAAAAGCAAGGACTCCCCAGTAGAGTCTCCAGCTAAAACTAGCATGCTGAAGCCATCCTGTTGGGAGTCCCAACAAGCTATCCCCAACAGAGTCGCCAACTGAAGCTAGCGGAAATATACCCGAACGCATCGCATGCTCGAACATACATCAGAGTAGCCATCGAACTTTATTCATTCCCGAAGGAAAGGAAAAACATCTATAAAACCTAGGGGAAAGAGATAACTGGGTAAGTAAGTCGGTTATGCAAGGGTAAGGTATTAGCACCCCTTACATATGTATGTTATATATAAGGATTACTCGTTTTGGTCGTTCTTGGTCGAATGAATGTTATATATAAGGATTACTCGCGAGAAGGATAAGAGAAAAGGAAAATAATAGATAAAGTGCCCGGTGAGGATTGGGGCCCTCATGCCTACGTATCCTTATAGTGTAATAAGGAAGTCAGATCTCCGTAGTTCATGGAACTAATGGTGGGAGATGAAAGAAGTTGTGATAAAGTTGTGGTATGAACCAAAGGATTATGTTTTTTTACTCTAAAAAGAATGAAATCTAAACCCAAGAGGAAAACTGGTATAAACCAACAAGTGAGGGGCCTAAAGCATGGTATCACTATATTAAATAACCGAAAACAAAGGGAATTAAATGCCTAGTTTCACAGCCAAACATCTCTTGGTTCATAAGCAGATACAAGATGGAGCTAAAAGAGATAATGTATTTGGCTCAAAGATAACAATATATCACATGGAGTGAATGAAGGTAGAAGATATTGAATAGAGCTAATGAATAATGGTCCATGGAGATGCATGAAGTGATAGGGAAACGTAACCAAAGTCAAAGAAATGCAGGATTTGGTAAAAGTGACTAAATAGGTATGTGTCATACCCTAATTTTTAATCCTAATATCCCAAATATCATTTGCATCATTGCACACAAACAAGGTCACATCTTGGTCATTCCCCTTATCCATCTTTTGGTTTGTTTTACCTTTGTGTTCATATTATTAATTGCTTATGTAACCACTAATCAAAATAGAAAAAATAGGTTTTTACTTTCCTGAAGTTTATGTTGCAAGATAGGGCTTTTCAATCAAGAGCATCTCAAAGTTTTATGGCTTACTTCTCAAGGAAAGTCAAAGGTTCATGTGTTTATTTTCATGCCTCCTTCAACAAGCAACTTCAAGCTGTGAGAAAATTAATCAAGAGGCAATCAAGGAAACCTTATTTTGAGTTCATATGGTCACCCATGTGCTTTGAAATGTAAGGGAAGTACAAGTACACAAGCTTGTTCCAAGTGGTTTGACCAAAATGTCAACATTTTGAAGTCAAGGTTCCAAGATCACAACTCCTTCAATTCTTAACATTTTTGAATGCTTATTTTTTAATATGAATCTTCTTAACATCCTATACAACTTCTCTTTACATGATAAGAGAAAATAATGCTTTGAGGATCATCAAAAGTTTGGAGACATTATAGGTCATTTGTGGACTTAGTGAAATTTGACGTATTTCCAAGTGATTTTTTCTCAACTTTCAAGGATCATAACTTCTTAGATTTTCAACATTTTAGGCTTATTCTTCTTTCACAATGTCATTTGTGATGCCCTCTGCAAGTTTTCTTCAAGGATCAAGGTCAGAATATGCTTGGAAGGCCATGGAATTCATTGAGACATTATAGGTCATTTTCAGCCATGAAGCACTCGAATTTTTCTAAGTTATGTGATCAGTTTTTCATGCCAACTTCAACATGACATGACTTTGTGATAAAACATAAAAATGAAAACTTTATTGGAAAATTATAATCTTTTCCATGATGTCAACATATTGCAAAAAGAATGGGATCAAAAAGCCTCTTGAGTAAGATACCCCATTGGGGTTGAACATGGTGACTTGTAACTGAAGAAATTGCCATTGCTCGAATTTTGAACATCACTAATCTCAATTCCAAGCCAAATTAGCATGTGTTTTGGACCTAAACATGTTTAAACAAGTTTCCAGAAGTTAATTGACCCTTAAAACGCATCATTTGGCTGAGTTTTGATAAGTTTCAAGTCACACTTTTCTCACATTCGGATCAAATTCGTTTTGCATGAATTTTGCATCACTTCACACACATTTAGATCCAAACACATTCCCTATAAATAGAGGAAGCTACTGCATTCATTTCTAAGCTTTGGAGAGCCAAGAAATCCCTATTGCAACTTGAAATTTTTCCAGAAAATTCAACTATCGTGTTTTGAGTTTCAGCTTGTTTCAATCCAATTTCGTGATTCCATTAGCATCTTCGGCATCCTCTGAAACTTTTGAAACAATTCCCAAGCTTTGAGACCTTCTGAAGTGTTCTAGCTAGATCGAGCTTCATCAACTTCTGATCACCATCTGGATAAGGTAGTTCTGAGCATCATTTGAACTCAAACAAGTTACCACAATGTAGTCCTTCACTCTCTGATGCTTTCCCCTAACTTATCTGGTGTTAATTGATCGTGTTCATCATTTAATTTTGTTTTTCGTGGCTTGCTTGTTTTTGAAACTTCTCTAAAATTCCCTTTGCGCAGTTTAGATAAATGAATCTGGAGCATAAGGTTGAATTCGGGATGAGAAGAGGATCACAATGGTAGTGGTCTCGTGTTCTGAATTTACTAAATGATGAAGCTCCGGTGACAGCTCACTGGAGAAGACGACCATAGTTTTCTCAGGTTGTCTGAGTTTGGCCATACACGTTGGAGGAAATAAATGTTTTGATTGGTTGGATTTTAATTAGATCTCATGTGTTGCTTGTAGCGCATTCCATTGTGCATCCTAACGTGAGGAGTGTTAGATTTACCACGCCAATTAATGAGGCGTGATCCAACGCTCTGTATTTTTTCTAATTTTAATCCTTTTTCTTTTATTATTTATAATTTCTTTTTCTTTTAAAATTTCATAGTAATTTCATTTTTTGTCCAAAAAATCCCAAAATAATTTCTAAAATTCTCTTTTATTTTTCTTCATCTGATTTTTATTTTTTCACATTTTATTTCACTAATTTTCTATTTTTCATGAATTTTCTCTTTTCTCCTTTGTTTTAATTGGTTTAGAAATACTTTTCTGCATTTTGTAAATTTTGAAAATTTTATTACATGCTTCTCATTTTATTTCTAACATTCCATAATTTTTTTGGACATTTATTTGGTGTTTTAAAAGACTTTATGGATTTTTCATTTTTATTTCCATTTTAAAATTCATTTAAAAATGCTTTTGGTGCATTTTTATTTCATTTAATTGCGTTTTATATTTTTGCCAACTTCTGTTGACCTTGGATCATGATGTTTTAGATCATGAGTCTTATCAAACTCAATGGATCTTGGGTGTTGATGGGGTGAAAACCCTATCCACCAAATGGATGATTGATTTTGATGATGACTTGATCAAACTCTTGATCCAATCTGGGTGTGATCTCTCTTGTCCCCTTCTTCTTCCTTTTTTTCTTTTCCCTTTGATCAATTAGATGACTTGTGTCCATCTTGTTCATGATGTGTGGATTGGTACTTAATGAACTTTCATCATTTCAAATTTACCTCCTAATTGATCATGGATCATTTAAGGTACTTTGGACTGATGCATAAGTTTGTCCTAAGTGTGATGAAATATGGATAGAAGTAATGGACCATCCTCCTAGACTTTGTGATTAATCATTCCCTCTTTTCTTTTTGTGTGACATGACTTTAGGAGAATGATTTACATACCATTTCTCTAGCATGTATTAACACAAATATCATTATTGACCGACCTCAGATAGTTGTGACTTCTACATAAGTCAAGTTACTATTACTTAACATAGAGCTAAATTTGTCCCAAAAGAAAAGGAATTTTCATAAGTGAGATTGCAAGTCTCTTACTCCTCATGGTATTGTGTGAAAATATTTCTCCTCTTCCATTGGTGAGAGCTAGTGGCATACTTGTTGGTTTTATCCAAGTTGGATCCCTTCTCATAGATGATGTATAAGTTCATATTTTCATGCTTATGAGTGAATAGTTGAGTGTTCTCAAAAAAATGACCAAACCATTATTTTTTTTATTACTAACATCATTTACTAACATTTTACTTGTATTAACTTTTACTTCAAAGTCATTTACTTTATGCTCTCTTACTTTATGTTATTTACTTTATACTTCATCTTTTGCATCCCATATCATATTATTTGTGATCTTGTCATTTGTTCTTTGTCCATTTGGAATTTACTTTCACATCTTTGTAAAGAAAACACTAATAAGAAAAACCTAAAAAGGAACTTGGTTACCTGATTTATGGACTTGTGGTTACTATCCTTGACATCATTGAGGAGTTATGGACTTAGAATTAGGACATTGACCTTTGATATGGGACTTGTGATTTAATACCTTAAAATCCATCTGGTACCTTTGAATTTGGACTTCTTTTGGAGACTTGGTTAAGTTACTCTGGTTTCATCTGATACATGGATTATTATTTGCTTATTCTAGCTTGCTTGAGGCTTAATACAAAGGAGGGAATTCTTGCTTGACTTATGTCATAAAGATTGATATTTTTTTGGTTAGATCTTTCCTCCCTAGCTTTTACTTTATGCTCTAGGATAATCTCTTCTTCTCATTCCCTTCTTTAATTTTCAAAATCTTCTCTCTTTTTTTCAAAACCTTCTTGTTTTTTTAAACTTGAACCTCTTTCTCAATAAACCTTTACTTTTGTCAAGAAATTTTTAAAACCGTTTCCTAATAAATGCTAATTCATCTTAAGCATATTTAGATCAATTTCAAAAGACTTAAAAATGCATAACTCATTCAAATTGTTTTTTTTCCTTTGTGCATTTTTCCTTTTAAAGCTTTTCTCAAAGTTAGACATGAGTCATTTCAATAGTTGAGATGTAATCATCTTATCCCCAAAACTTTGATGACAATTATTTTCCATCTGTGAGAGCTAGTAGTATACTTGTTGATCCTTATCCAAGTTGGAGCCTGTAGCAGTAAATTCATGACCATCAAACTATGGATAAGCTTAACGTCAATAAAACTAGAGTCGCCACCGCACTTTTATTGTTTCTAAAGGAAAAGGGAAAGGTACGAACAAAACCCAAAGATAAGAAGTTTTCAAATCAAAACTAATAAAATGCCAGAGATTACAGGTAAGGGGGTTAGTTACATAGAGGGAAAGTGTTATCACCCAAAGTATCCTAGGTACTCCTAGGGAGCCCTTTTTTATGTGTGTATTTGTTTTGGTATAAAAGATGTTTGAGGAAAAATCGAGTGTGGGGATGAGAAAAGAATTTATTGGTTATATTTTTGTGTTTGACAAGACCTTCGGACTTATGCCTATGTACCAACATAAAAATGAGGGATCAAAACCTCGTAGTTCGTGGTATCGATTTCAAAATGAATGGATTTATTTTAATCAAAATTTAAGTTAAAAGAAGCGCAAAGGGTCCAAAAGTTTTAATGGGTGTTAATTATTTTTGTCTTTTGAAATTTTAAGTCAATATGATTATATTTATTTACAAGTTTGATTGAAGAAAAAGGTCTGAAAATTCATTGGCATAAGGCCAAAGTTTCTAATCATTTAAATGGAGTCTAAGTTTGAAATCACAAGCAAATAATATCTTTGAAAAGGGGGAGAGATTTTGAAATTTAAGAAGTCAGAGGAAATGAAGAGACTAATCCTAAGCATAAAATTAAAAGTTAAGAGTTGAAAAGATCTGACCAATGAGATGCAATCCAACATACAAGAATGTCATATAGAAAACCCACTTTCCCTTTGAACTTTAAATCAAGCAATTAGAAATATCAAGCATCATGAAGATCAAGGCATCAAATAAAGATAGCCACATCCAAGCAAGCAACTCCATAGCTAGCAGTATTCTTTGTCTTCTCATGTATCAGATGAAATACTCCTTGGTTAACTCAGAATAATGCATCAGACATAAGATCAAAATAACAGTTGTATCAAGGACATGTAGCAGATAAGTTCAAATAGATCTCAATACTTGCATCAGATGAAGGCTCAAATCACAATAACTTGGTCTCAAAATGTTGGCATTGGCCAAGTCGTTTTCAATATGGAATGTTGCCTAATCCTAAGTCCAAACGTTCAGATCAAGCTCAACAGTCCACCAAACATTTTTTAGGGTTTTTGTTGTTTATTAGGTATTTTAAGGTCCTAAGACCACAAACACAAACAAAATACACAAACAAATATATACAAATCACAATATATGGATCAAATGAGCAAAGTGAAAATGGCATAAACATAAACAAGTTAAATGATATGTAAATGACAATGAATGGTAAATGACTAGAAATTAAATTGCATAAAGTAAATGGCTTGAAAGTAAAGCAATATTAATAAGAGTTAGTCAAATTTTAGTCAAGGTTGATTGAATGTTAGTAGTGTTTTGCTTTTTAATTGATTAAGTCACTCTTTGGAGAACAATCCACTGTCTATTCACAAGCATAGATCCTTGAACCAAGACATCTTCCATAGGAAGGAAAAAGGCCAAGTGCCCACATAATACTATGAAAGACGGGAGACTTATAATATCACTTACTAAAATTCTATGCCTTTAGGGTCAAATTTAGCTCTATGTTAAGCAATTGTAATTGGACTTATGTAGAAGTCACAACTATCTGAGGCCGGATAATAAAAATTTAGGTGCTAATGCATGTTAGAGATTTGGTATAATGAACCAAACTCCTAAAACATACCACATGCTAAAAGAAAAGATCACAAGGGATGGATCTATCTCATTCATACTTGTATTGGTTCATCTGACACAAGGTCATTGATGAACCAATTAGCCTTAGGATATTGAGACTTCATTGGTCAATGAAAATGATGGTAAATAATGAGGATGAAGATGAAGAGGAGGGGAGATGAGAGAAACACAAATTGGTCATGGGAGGAATTTTATCAAATTAAAATCATTCATTCATTCATTTTGGAAGATGGAAGCTACATTTCATCAATCACCTAAATCCAATGATTTTAATCCAATAAATCTCAAATCAACCTTGAGTAAGGCCTGAGAAAATAGTCAAACATCACAAGACCATAAAAATGGATCAACATAATTTTTACACAAATCAATTAAAAATCAAATTAAAAATGCATTAAAATACAAATTAGTTTGGTCAAAACCTAAAACCTCTTCAAAACACCAAATAAATGGCCAAGAGATTTATCTTAAGTCAAACAAGGTCAAAGGACCTTAGACAAAAATTTTCATGATTTTTGAAAATTCAGAAGTATTTTTAAACAATTAAAAATATGATAATTGTAATGTTATGCTTATGTAAGTTTTGAAACTAACATATGTTCGCTAAGATTATGACATATAGCGAATGAATCACTAGTTAGAATGCCACATTAGTATCAATACAAATGACAAGCAAATCTTTAAGAGACAGATTTGACGCGATCTTACCATAGTATGCTTTTGAAATAAACTCTACTTCAATTAGGTCTTTTGAGGGTTGTAACGTGGCCTAGTTCTCGGTTTCAGAAAGAAAGGATATAAGGCTCAAAACCCATTCTAAAACAATCGCTCTCTGTGATGTTCTCCGGTCCTACGTTTAGTTAGCTTGAAATAAACGTCCATTTTTCAAAAAAGGATTTTTAATGGTATCAATGATGGTTAAGTAACCCATGAGGTTTTGGAGCAACTATCACTCACCTTTAGCTTTTGTTTGCAATCACATAGATTTGATCTTGTTGAGGATTTTTTTATTGATCCTCTTCTGTCTTTTGTTTTCCCTTATTTTGCCTGGACTGATCTTTTGGGTTTGCAGTCCACCGGGACGCCCTATTTTTAACTAGGTCACTTGTTTTCAAGCTTTTGACTTAGCGGGATTTTCTTTTGCTTTTGATTTTTTTTTCATTTCTCATCATCTTTTTTTGTATTGGATCAACTCATGTGACATTTGCTTGCTTGACTTGTTGTAAGGGTCGCGACTATCTTTCTCCTTTTGTTGGTAAGGGATAACCATTCTGAATTCATGATTTGATCCTCTTGAGAGGGATATGATATGATTGATCACTTGATGGAATATTCTCCTTTTGAATTTTGAACGCAAGTTCATATTAACTGAAGACTACCATTCCCTGGCTAAAATTAAGGGTTTTATGTATGTGAAGAAAGAAACTCATACTTCAAGGCCCAAAGGGGTTGACAGGGATTATCTTTCTTATATCTCCGATGTTTCTGAATGTTCACCTTTGAGTTGCTTCAAGTTTGCTTGATCTTGATCTGGATTTGCTCGATTCCTCTTCCTCTTGCTTGCAGTGATCAATTGACATGGAAAAGACAATAAATTCTTGGAGTTTGAATTTCAAAACAGAAGGTGAAATTCAAACTCGATTTCAAAGAAATCTTCAAGCAATTCTATGGAGTGAGGGGTTTGAGTTTTCTTAGCAAAGCTTGGGCAAGGTATTTATGAAGTTCAAAGCTCATAGCACTTGTATTTATATCCAATTCAAATGCTTTCCACACACTTTCTTTTGAAATCCAAAAATAGAAATTGCATCATGCAAGTTTGCATGGGCATGGACAAAGCCCAAAGAATGATTGGAGTAGGTCCAAAATCGTGCACACGTGATGCTGAAAGCAATTCATTAAGCCATGCAATGTGGAATCGAAATTGGTCATGAGAATCTTCCAAATGGTACCATGCATTACACCCATACGCAAGTCCTTCAATATTGATCCAAATAAGATGATTTTAGACTTTTTGGAAAGCTGAGATCAAGGGGAACAACTTTCATGTTGAACACATTTCTATTTTAATTTTGGATCATGATGAATTTTGAGGTGAAAGTTTGAAAAATCAAACATAAATGAAATATTTCTAAGTACCAAGTCAAATGTTCACTTCTTCCACCTTGAATAACTTTTGTTATGGACTTCAAATGGAAATAGTTCCTTCATAGAAGTTGTAGCTATTTCACACCTATTCAATTTGGTCACAAATTTGACCTAATTTGGATTTATCATGAAGGAGTTATGCATTTTAGAAGTTGAGGAAAATCACTTGTTCAATGGCAATGGCCCAAAATGACCTATAATGTTTCCTCTTGGCACATGCATCTTCAAGTTTAATTTGAACTTAATATAAACATAAAAATTGAAGATAACATCTTGAATTTTATCATTTAATTTTTATGGCTTTTATCTCATAATAATTGAGCAAGTTATGGTCTCGGGGAGTTGACCTCCTAACTAGGGTTCAGACAAAATGACCTATAAGATTTCACCATAAAAAATGACTTTCCAAGCAAAACTGGCTCTAGACTTAAACATGGGAGTTGTTTGGAATGTCATTATGAGTAACTTCCCTCTTGGAATAATTTTCATATGACAAAAATTTTAGGAGATAGGGTCTAGGGAACCCCAGTTTTGACCAGTTGACTTTCTCTAGTCAATCACCATGAACCAACTTGCTTGCTTGACATTCTATTTGTTTTTGGGACTCATGGAGGATAATATATGTGAAATATGATGTAATATGAAGTATCCCTTAAAATATTTGATCAATTAATGAAGAAACTTGCTGAGGAAGTCATAGAAGATACCGAGATGAATTAAGGCTTCCTAGGAATATAAGCTTCAAACTTTTGATGAATTCTTAATCAAAATGATATGTGAAGACCATGGGGATCCATATATGATGTACAGAGTCAATGTGAACCATCTCTTGATTGGTCTTCTTTCATTGAGGGTCTTAAACCCTAGGTATGAGCTTGATGAGGCATTGGTGGATGCACACACTACCTACAAAATTAACAAACTATATATTGACATGTTTTTGGTATTTTGGTTAGCAAATAATGAAAAATAAAGTATGATACAATTAAATGTGCTCGGTGATCTCTCCTAATGCAAACCCAATGAGTAAGGGGTAAGCAGGATGCCAAGGTGTGATCCCAAAGCCAATGCATATGATGAGATAGCATGAGGGATCTTAGGATCAAAATTGGGGTCTTACAGCTTCCCCTATTTAAGGACATTCTAACTGAGGATGTGAAGGTTAAAATCTTCATATGGACTCAGTAGAATGGACTTAAATAAAAACATATAGGAAAAAAATTGGTCCCTACGAGACCTCATGATGCATATGATATAAAATGCTACGAATAATCTATGTGGGGAAAATATTGCCACAAAGGAAAAGAATCCGGAGAGACTGAAAGTCCACAGGAGTATAATTCATTCCATAGTAAAAACTCACTAGGGAGGAATGAACTTCAACGCAGGAGTACCAGAAGCACATTATCTATTATCGGTTACTGGGTAGGAAGATAACATATTCTGACAGAGAGGCATCTGTTACCGATTAGGGTAAACATATCAAGGATGACCCGCTGAGGAAAAAGGAGGTGTATTCGTTACCAGTTACTGGGTAAGAATAGCCTACTGGGGAAAATATCAAATAGGATTTATAACTATCGGTTACTGGGCAGAAGACCAAAGAGAGAGAATATCCGTCACTGGTTAAAGTGAACATATCAAGGATAGACTCAGGGGAAGAATATCCATCATCGGTTAGGATGAACATATCAAGGATAAACCACCTAGGGAAAAGTAGGAATTATATCTAACGGTTACCGGATAGAATACCAAAAAGAGAATATTCGTCACCATCTAAGATGAACATATCAAGGATAGACTCAGTAGGGGGAAGCAGGATTTACAACTACCGGTTATTGAGCAGAGGACCGCAAAGAGAAGAAAATTTGTCATCAATTAAGATGAACATATCAAGGATTAACTCTCTAGGGAATGATATAGGGATTACAACTACCTTTTTACTGGGTAGAAAACCACAAGGGAAGAATATTCATCATCAGTTAGGATGAACATATCAAGGATAAATTGCTCGGGGAAACGTGAAAACGAATCCGCTGGGGAAAATAAAGGAAGTAGATTACTTTTACCGGGTATTGGGAAAAAGTGAAGTACTCACAAATCGAGAAGAATATTACCAGTTACTGGGCAATAGACTCTCGGGGGACCCAAAAGTACCTATCTAGGTAAGAGCTAGAAATAAACGGTCAAACAAAGACTCAACCCAATGAGGATATAACCCAGGGGGAGTGGTTCCATCCAGATAATTAACCGGGGAGGAAACTGAAATAATAATCATCCACGAGGAAATAACTCAGTGGGGAATGAGAAAGGTTAAATTCCTTCTGCTTAAAAGGGGTCGACACTCTACAATTGAAAGAGGATCGACACACCAAACTTGCATGGGGAGATAATGTCATCATAACAGGGGAATAAAAATGAATAATGAAATATCTGATGTATGAGTATGTATGTACATGATTGATGATTATGCTGACAAAACTATCTCAAAGGATACAAATGTCACCGATTTGAATCATCACTATAACACACGACTAATCTCGACAAGATGGAGACACCAACTAGAGAAACGTGTTAGGGATGGATGCAAATCATTTGGCTATAAATATCTCATCCCTGGCTAGGGAAAGAGAAAAGATCTACCGAGGATCCAAATTGTCAATTCTGCGGGGAATTTTAGGTCAACGTCATATCAAATGGAAGACAACCTCGTAAGGGACCAAATCAAACATTGCTCAGAATTAACGCTGTCGGGAATCAGGAATGAATTTCGCCCGTGACTAAAGGAGATAAAACTCTGTATGGGTTCTGAGCCAAACTGTTGAAGATGTGAGCCTACAAATCAACTGTGGCGGTGACCCACAAACTCAGCTGGGGAAACCCGACTTACTGTTGGGGAGGAATAGGTTATCAAACCAACTACTTAGGGAAGACCAGCAATGCTTCGCACTTTATGACTTACCTGTTCTCAGATTGCTGTTGATATTCCTTACTGAAATTAATTGCTCTTTAAAATAAAATAATTACTTTCATATTTTAAGAAAAATGATTTTTATTTATTAATCTGTTTCAAAATTATCATCATAAAATTCAATTCTATTTAGCTGAAAAATAAATAAGCGTAGAAATAATTAGACAAAAGCTCAACTTTATTTAATAGAATGGTATTCTATAAATGACAAGGATCGACAGATCTTTACAAAAGTTGAAAACGGCGACTTACATGGAAAAGGGATACATTGAACATAATGATCACTAATCCTTCTACCAACTTCAATATCCGTTGTGCTCTTGGCTTCGGTTGAAAATGATGAATCAGAACCGAATGACTTGCTCAAAACTGCTCCCATGACTGGAGATCGACCGAACGCAGTTACTTGCCATAATCCCTAACTTTTGCACAGATTTACCCAAGGTGGGGTACTCAATCTATCAGGATGAATTTTCTGTTTATGTATCTAATTTTTTCCTGGATTGCCCTTTCGGGTTTTCAATCTACCAAGACGCTCATTATTTCCTAAGCTACCCTTTCGGGTTTTCAACTTAGCGAGTTGTTCTTTTTATTTTAGGCGAAGTATTTCTTGACTGCATCGGCACTCACAGGATAAGTGAACTCTTCACCATCCATAGTTGTAAGAATCAAAGCACCGCCTGAAAAGGATCTCTTCACAACATATGAGCTTTTATAATTAGGAGTCCATTTTCCCCTAGCATCTGGTTTGGTAGATAGAATCTTCTTGAGCACAAGGTCACCTTCTCTAAACACACGGGGCATGACCTTCTTATCAAATGCATTCTTTATTCTCTGCTGATATAACTGACCATGACACATGGCAGTCAATCTCTTCTCTTCAATTAAATTTAGTTGTATCATATCTGGTCTGACACCATTCAGCTTCTGCCAACTTGGCTTCTATCAATACACGCAGTGATGGGATCTCAACCTCTACGGGGAGCACAACTTCCATACCATAAACAAGTGAGAAAGGGGTTGCCCTTGTTGAAGTGTGAATGGATGTACGGTACCCATGAAAAGTAAATCGGAGCATCTCATGCCAAACTTTGTAGGTTCCGACCATTTTCTGAATGATCTTCTTAATGTTCTTGTTTGCAACTAGAACAGCCTCATTCATCTTAGGTTTGTAGGGAGAAGAATTATGATGTGAAATATTGAAATCCTTGCAAAAATCTTCCATCATGTTATTATTCAAGTTTGATCCATTATCAGTAATGATCTTGCTTGGCACGCTATAACGACATATAATCTGATTCTTGATAAACCTTACAACAACTTGCTTGGTTACATTCGCATACGATTCTGCTTCAACCCACTTTGTGAAGTAGTCAATAGCCACCAGAATAAAATGATGTTCGTTCGAAGCTTTGGGCTCAATCATATCAATTCCCCACACGAAGAAGGGCCATGGAGAGGAAATGACATTCAACAGTGTCGGAGGAACATGAATTTTATCGGCATATATTTGACACTTGTGGCATTTCTTCACAAACTTGCAACAGTCAGATTCCATTGTCAGCCAATAGTAACCTGCTCTCAACATCTTGTTAGCCATAACATGTCCATTGGAATGAGTACCAAAGGAACCTTCGTGAACTTTAGTCATCAATAAGTCTGCTTCATGTTTATCCATGTATCTGAGCAAAACCATATCGAAGTTTCTCTTATAAAGCACATCGCCATCAGGTAGAAGTTTCCAGCTAATCTCCTCAAAGTCTTCTTGTCTTTCAAAGACGCCCCAGGCGGGTAAATCTGACTTTGGAGAAAACACTTGATATCAAAATACCACGACTTTTCATCTTTGACTTCTTCAACAACAAACACATGAGCTGGCCTATCAAGATGCATTACAGCAGATTATGAACTTCATTCCAAAATTTCACCATAATCATTGAAGCCAATGTTGCAAGAGCATTTGCCATCTGGTTTTCATCTCGAGGGATATGATGAAACTCAACCTTTGTAAAGAAAGTTGAAATCCTCCTCACATAATCTCTATATGGTATCAAACCGGGATGATTTGTCTCCCATTCAACTTTGATCTGATTCACAACCAAAGTTGAATCTCCATAGACGTCAAGATACTTGATTCTGAGATCAATGGCCTCTTCAAGCCCCATAATGCAAGCTTCATACTCAGCCATGTTATTCGTACACTTGAAGGGTAACCTAGCTGTAAATGAAAAATGAGTACCTTGAGGATTAATAATCACTTCCCCAATGCCATTACCATATTGATTAATAGCTCCATCAAATACCATGCCCCAACGAGAACCAGATTCTGGCCCTTCTTCAAGCAATGGTCCATCATAATCTTTCATTTTCAAGTATAAAATCTCTTTATTAGGAAAATCATACTGCACTGACTGATAGTCCTCAATCGGTTGGTGATCCAAATCGTCAGCCAAGACACTACCTTTGATAGCTTTCTGAGATCGGTATTCAATATCATACTCTGATAACAACATCTGCCAACGGGAAATCCTTCCAGTTAAAGCAGGCTTCTCGAAAATATACTTGATTGGATCCATTTTGGATATCAACCAAGTAGTATGATTCAACATATACTGGAGAAGACGCTTAGCATCCCAAGCCAATGCGCAGCAAGTCTTTTCACGCATAGAATACTGAGTCTCATAGTCGGTGAATTTCTTACTGAGGTAGTAGATTACATATTCTTTTTTCCAGTTTCATCTTGTTGACCAAGAACACAACCCATACTTTCATCAAGCACAGATAAATATATGATCAACGGTCTTCCCTCAATGGGCGAGATAGAATCGGAGGCTCAAGCAAATACTCTTTGATACTGTCAAAAGCTTTCTGGAAATCTTCGATCCAATCGCAAGATTGATCTTTCCAAATAAGCTTGAATATAGGCGCACATGTGGCAGTCATATGCGATATGAATCTCGAGATATAATTCAAGCGGCTGAGAAAACCCCTGACTTGCTTCTCAGTTCTGGGCATAGGCATTTCTTGTATTGCTTTGACCTTGGTAGGATCAACTTCAATACCCTTGTCACTGACAATAAAACCTAACAACTTACCAGAACAAACACCAAAAGTACATTTATTGGGATTCAAGTGGAGTTTGTACTTCCTCAAACGCTGGAATAGCTTCAACAAATGCCCAACATGTTCTTCTTCATTACTTGATTTGGAAATCATGTCATCAATATATACTTCGATCTCTTTATGCATCATATCATGAAAAAGAGTGGTCATAGCTCTCTGGTATGTTGCACCAACATTCTTTAAATCGAAAGGCATCACTCTATAACAGAATGTTCCCCAGGGTGTAATGAATATGGTCTTCTCCATATCTTCGGGTGCCATCTTGATCTGATTATAACCGGAAAATCCGTCCATAAATGAAAAGACTTTGAATTTAGTTATATTGTCTACCAACATATCAATGTGTGGCAGAGGAAAATCATCTTTCGCACTAGCTTTGTTCAAATCTCTATAATCAACACACATGCGGACTTTTCCACCCTTCTTCGGAACAAGCACAATATTGGCCATCCACTGCGGATATTCAGAGGTAACAAGGAAACCAGCATCAATATACTTTTGCACTTCCTCTTTGATTTTTACTGCCATATCAGGATGGGTCCTCCTCAACTTCTGCTTGATTGAAGGGCATTCTGGCTTCAACATTAATTTATGCTCCACAATCTCAAAATCCAAACCAGACATGTCTTGATAGGACCAAGCAAACACATTTGAATATTCTCGAAGAAGATCAATCAACCCCTTCTTATCCTCTGGACACAGTTGAGACCCAATCTTAACTTCTTTCACATCATCTTCGAAACCCAAGTTGACTAGTTCAATCTGCTCTTCAAACGGCTGAATGGCTTTTTCCTCGTGCTCAAGTAAACGAGATAATTCACCAGATACTTCTTCATCATTACTCTCTTCCTCAGCTTCAAACACAGGGAAATCAAAGTTTGGAGAGGAAGTTGGATCATTGTATTCAATGGGTTTGGGAACTAACCTGTATAATGATTTGATATTTTGATTTTAGAGAAGTGAATTGTGACCAAATATTGTGCAGGTGGAATATTATTATTTATTTATGTTTTTTGTGATTACCATTTTCAGAAAAGCAAAAAGTAAAGATAAAACATCATAAATTTGGATGAATAAAATTGTATTTCATTGATGATAATTGAAATGCCCAACAATGTTCACTTCTCCCTTAGGCATAGGAGAAGGATTTTCTTAAAATGGAAGACAAATTACTTAGATCGGTGAACAACAATGGGAATATCAACAGCAACCCAATTGTTGCAAGTCTGGCACATGTCCGAAGGTTATTACTGTTTCCTTCTAGATCTTACCTAGATAGACGTTTTTGATCCCCTGAGAGTTTATTACCCAGTAACTGGTAATATTCTTCTTAGTTTGCAGTTTGTTACTTCTTGCCCAATACCCGGAAAAAGTAACCCCTTTTCTCCCTAGCGGATTCGTTTTCACATCTCCCAGGAAGTATATCCTTGATATGTTCATCCTAACTGGTGACAGATATTCTCCTTTTGGTATTCTACCTAGTAAAAAGGTGGTTATGATCCATATTTTCTTCCCCAGAGAGTTAATCTTTGATATGTTCATCCTAACCGATGACGTGTTTCCTTCTCTTTGCGGTCTTCTGCCCAGTAATTGGTAGTTGTAAATCCTACTTTTTCTCCCCTTTGCAGAGTTTATCCTTGATATGTTCACTTTAATCGGTGACATATATCCTCTTTTTTGGTTTTCTATCTGGTAACTAATAGATGTAATCCCTATTATTCCTCCCCTCTGAGTCTATCCTTGATATGTTCATCCTAACCGATGACGGATATTCTCTTTTTGGTATTCTATCCAGCATTCGATAGATGTAATTCCTACTTGTTGTTCAGGTGGTTTATCCTTGATATGTTCATCTTAACCAATAACGACTATCCTCCTCAACATTCCCAGGCAAGTTGATCCTTGATATGATCTTCTTAACCGATGACGTATTTTCTTTCCTTTGAGTCTATCCTTGATATGTTCACTCTAACCAGTGACTGATATTCTCTCCTTTTGGTCTTCTTCCCAGTAACCGGTGGTTGTAAATCCTATTTTTCAGCTTTTCCCCAACAATGTCTATTCCTACCCAGTAACCGGTAATGAATATATCTCCTGGTGGCCCTCAGCGAGTCATCCTTGATGTGATTACCCTGACCGGTAACAGATGTCCTCCCTGTCAGATTTTATTATCCCCGTACCCAATAACTGGTAGTGGATAATATATTTCTACTCCTTTTGTGTTGAAGGTCTTCTCTTCCCCAGTTGAGTTGAGTGCGTATTTCCTTAGTGGAATCGATGTTCTTGCTTGGTTTGAGTATTTCAGTTTTATTCTGATCTACCTGTTTCCCCTACAGATGTTCCTTTTGTTCCCCCAGCTGAGTCTTTCCATTTTTCATGGGAATCCCTTGTGTCCCCCAGCAGTTTTAAGTCGTAGCCTAGCCTTAGGCATAAGAGAAGGATTTTCTTAAAATGGAAGGCAAATTACTTAGATCGGTGAACAACAATGGGAATATCAACAGCAACCCAATTGTTGCAAGTCTGGCCATGCGTCACAAAGTTGGCACAAGCTTCGTCTTCATCGTCACCATCCTCGACCACAACAACTGAGTGTTGATCATTACCATGAATGAACCCTCCACTGTGGAAACTCGGTTGCACATATTCAGCTTTGAAGTTGAACGACCCTAGTTGAAATCCTAATCCGGCCATATTGTTTTCAGCAATTTTATCACACGACCTCACTGATCAGTGTTGCCGGTATCAATAGCTTTCTGAGCATCCTTCAAAGAAGACATGGGTGCCCCAGTTTTCTTTACTTCAATAATAGACAAGGCTTGGAATGGAGTTCCAACCTCCTCCTCAACTTCAACGTAAGAAAAGGATGACAGATGGCTCACTAAAAGCGCTTTCTCTCCACCAACAATGACAAGTTTGTCGTTCTTCACAAATTTAAGCTTCTTGTCTAGAGTAGATGTCACAACTCCTGCTTCATGAATCCAATGCCTTCCCAATAAATAGCTATAGGCCGGGTGAATATTCATCACTTGAAAAGTAATATGAAAATCATTCGAACCTATCTTGATTGGAAGGTCCACTTCACCAATGATGGTTTTACGAGAACCATCAAACGCTTTGACAATCATGCCAATATACCTCATTGGGGAGCCTTGATAAGAAAGTCTGAACATAGTTGATTTCGGAAGCATATTCAAAGATGACCCAGTGTCCACCAACACATTGGACAAAGCATCTTCCTTGCAGTTCATCGAAATATGGAGTACAAGATTGTGATTTATGCCTTCCTCAGAAAGGTCTTCATCACAAAAACTCAAATTATTGCAGGAAGTAATGTTAGCAACAATATGGTCAAACTGATCCACAGTTACATCATGTTCAATGTAGGCTTGCTCAAGCACTTTCTGCAATGCTTCTCTATGTGCCTCAAAATCCGTCAATAGAGACAGCACCAAAATCTTTGATTGGGTTTGGAGCAGCTACTCCACCATATTAAATTCACTCCTTTTAATCAAACATAATACCTCATCATCATCGTTAGTTTTCAGTTTGCTGGATTCACCAGACTGACACACTGGAGCACTAACTAGATTCACCACTGGAATCTCTGCCTTCTTACTGGTTACAATATCCTCTACTTCTTTCGGAAAGATCGGACCGAACACACGACCACTACGGGCCACCTTTGTAATATCAGTTATATTCACCATAGAATCTGCTATTGGTAAATGAATCTCTTGACCATTTTCCACCATTGTGGCTTTATACTGATAAGGCACAACTTTATTGGATGCATACGGGACAGGGCCTGCTAACCGTATTACTAATGGTGATACTGATCTATTAACATTGTTGTTGTTGCGGCTATCAAACTGGATTACTACCCGTTCAGGGGTCTTGAACACAAGAACAATCACATTCACATCATTTATATCTCTCGTCTGACAAATTTGGATAATCCCTTCATCCATCAACCTCTGAATAACCCTCTTGACAATAACACATCCTCGAGGGTTCACGCTTCATATCACACAACCATCATGGTCATGCTCACAATCACTAACCAAATAGATATCTCTATGAATTGCAACTAAAGACTATCTGATATGGCGGGCATCATAAACCTTATACCTTCCAAGACAACCATCTACCATATTGACGGAAGCATTACCATGAGTGGGCAACGAATTAGCTTTCACATTAGGCACACGACCCTCAAAGGACACCATCCCACTTTTCACAAGATTTTGCACTTCGTACTTCAACGGATAACAATTCTCTATATCGTGGCTAGGGGCTCCCTTGTGAAAGGCATAGCAAAGTTCATGTTTGAACCACCATGGAAGTGGCTCAGGAAATTGTGGATGATTCATTGGTTGGATGAGGTTCTTGAGAACCAAAGATGGATACAGTTCTGCATAGGACACAAGAATAGGGTCAAAATAGACCTTCTTCCTCTGAAAACTTTGTTGATTATTGTTGTTGTTGTTGTAGTTGGTTCTTTGTTGCGGTTGTTGTTGATGTTGTTGTTGTTGAATCGGAACTGATTGATTGTTGGAATTGTTGGAAAAAACTAGAATCACTGAAGAAACTTGATGTTGATATTGACGAGGTTGAGAACTCTTTCTAACATAAGGCCTCCTCTGCCTCACCACAGTTACTGAATTAATTTCCCCCTCCTTCCTCTTGGAGAAACTACCCCCATACTTCTTGCTAGATGATGCTTCTTCTTTAGACAAGCGTCCTGCACGGACTCCTTCTTCTAGCCTCATCCCCATATTTACCATTTCGGTAAAGTCATTGGGGGCACTGGCAATCATGCATTCATAGTAAAACGAACTCAAAGTTTTCAAGAAAATCTTCGTCATTTCTTTCTCTTCCAATGGTGGACTTATCTGGGCAGCAAGCTCTCTCCACCTCTGGGGCATACTCTTTAAATGTCTCCTTATCCTTCTAAGACATAGACCTTAGCTGGTCTCTATCAGGCGCCATATCAACGTTGTACTTGTATTGTTTAACAAAAGCTTCACACAAATCATTTAAAGTACGTGTAAGACCCCAATTTTGACCCTAATATCCCTCATGCTATCTCATCATATGCATTAGCATTGGGATCATACATTGGCATCCTCCTTACCCCTTTTTCATTGGTTTTGCATTGGGAGAGATCATCAAGCACCATTTGATTGTATCATACTTTATACTTTATCTTTTACTAACCAAAATACCAAAAATATGTCTTTGAATTTGTCTAACCATTTTGTAGGTAACACACATGATCACCTTTGATCTATCAAACTCATATCTAGGGTTTAAGACCCTATTTGCCAAGAGCACAATCAAGGAATGGTCCACAATTACATTAGACATGATATATGAGTCCCCATGAGCTTCATATGTTATTTTGATCAAGGAATCATCAAGAGCTTGGAGTTGGTTTGCCTTGGAAACGCTGGTTCATCTGGGTATCTTGTGTAACTTCTTCACCAAGCTTCTTCAACAAATGGTCAAATATTTCAAGGGAAACCTCAAATTTCACCATCTTATGCATATATGATCTCTCATGAGTCCCAAAAGTCAAGAGAATTGCAAGTTAGCAAGTTGGTTGATGGTGGTTGACCAGAGGAATTCATCTGATCAAAACTGGGGTCCCCTAGACCCTATCTCCTACAATTGTTACCATATTAAAATGATTCCAAGAGAAAATATACTCTACATTACATTCCAAACAACTTTCATGTTGAGGTCTAGAGCTAGTTTTGCTTGGGAAGTCATTTTTTATGGTGAAAGATTATAGGTCATTTTGTATAAACCCTAATTTGGAGGTCAGCTTCCCAAGGCCATAACTTGCTCAATTTTTATGAGATGAAATATTTCCAACTTTAATAATCAAATTCAAGGTGTCTACTTCAAATTTCATGTTTTGAGTAAGAGCTAATTCAACTTTTATGAGCATGTGATATGAGGATACATTATAGGTCATTTTGGACCATTACCATTGAACAAGTGATTTTCCTCAACTTCAAAAATGCATAACTCCTTCTTATCAAATCCAAATAAGGTCAAATTTGTGACAATTTTAAGGAATTTTAAATAGTTACAACTTTGATAAATGGACCTTTCTCATTTGAAGCTCACATAAAAAGTTAGCTAAGGTGGAATAAGTGAACATATGGCTTGACACTTAGAAAATTGTTTGATATGTTAAATTTTCCAAACTTCCACCTCAAAATTCACCATGATATAAGTTTCAAATGGAAACGTGTTCAACATAAGAGTTGTTCATCTTGATCTAAGATTTCCAAAAATTCCAATTTCACCCATTTTGGAAAAGATTTGAATGGGTTGCGCATGGATTGAACATGGCATCATCATTTGGCAAAATCAAACTTCAAACAGCCATACACAATTGCCTTGCATTCTAAGTTGATTTCAGACTCACTCACACTTGATTATGGACCTAAGAGAGTGACTTCATGGGCCTATACACGCCTATGCACGCATGCATCATCCATTTCCAAATTTGGAAATCCAATTTGAAGGTGCAAATAACATGTGCTACAACTATAAATAGAAGCCTCTAGGTTCAGAAATCAAGATCCCCTCGCGCCAGCTTTGCCCCAAGACCCCAAACCCTTCCATTTGAAAGGATAATCCAGAGAATTTTCTTTCAAAATTGAGTTTGAATCTCACTGTTTTGAGATTCAAAACTCCAGGGATCCAAAGCCTTTGGTTGATTCTAGTATACTTCTGCAAGCTTCCTGAGTGAGATTAAGCAAGAATCAAAGCAAGAGCAATCGAATTCTGAACTGCATTGAAGGTATTTTCTAGAATTTTTCATCTCTTCTATTCTCACCCAATTCTCCAAAATTCTCTTGGTTCCTTGGTTGTCTGAAGTCCTACCAATGTAGGCAAGAAGATTGAGTTGTTTTGAGGTCAAATTGAAGCAACTCAGATCATGTTCCTCAAATTTCAACTCCATGTATCTTTCAATATACTTGGAGTTAGGATGAATTGAGGGCAGATTCATGATCAGTGCCATTTTTACTTTAAAATCATGTCCTTATTTTTTATTTTAGTGATGGTGATGAGTGGACCAGTCTGGCGAGGCTCATCTAAGAAGGTGACCAGAGTTTTGCTTCGGTGGTGAGTTAGCATGGTCCAGAGCCACATGATCTGTTTAAATTAATCTTATCACGGGCGTTGCTTTTGAATACCTTGTTTGTGGCGCGCTGACTCAAGTCAATGGTGGAACACGTGTTTGGATCCACTTGATTTGCCACCTCAATTAATGAGGGAGATCAAGTGGTCCAAGTTTTTTCTGATTTTTTTATTTTCATTTTAATTGTGTTATTTTCATTAATTCATATTAATTTTAATATTGATCCAAAAAATATGAGAGTTTCACCAAAAAAATTTAAATAAAAGCCTCTTTCATTTTCTGAATTAAAATTATTTTTTGGATCATTATTAATATTTTTCATGATTTAATTGATTTTGTGAATATTTTTAATTGTTTAAAAATACTTTTAAGTTTTCAAAAATCATGAAATTTTTTCTCCAAGGTCCTTTGACCTTGTTTGACCTATGATAAATCTCATGGCCATTTCTTTGGTGTGTTGATGAGTTTTAGGAAATTGACCAACCATAATTTAATTTAATGCATATTTTGATTATTTTAAATTGTTTAAATGCCAAATAAATTGTGTAGAGCCATTTTAATTGACTTGTTGAGCTTGACTTGTGTTGTTGGGCCTTGGTCAAGGTTGATTTGACTTTGTTAGGTTAAGATCATTGGATTTAGGGGATTGCTGGAATGTACATTCCATCTTCCAAAATGAATGAATGATTTTAATTTGGTAAAAGTGCTCCCTTGACCAATTTGTGATGGATCCATTCCCCCTCCCTCTTCATCTCATTCTCCTTTTTTATTCATTCATATCATGGACCTATGATATCTCTATATCCTAAGACTAGTTGATTGCAAAATCAACATGAGTATGGATGAGATTAGGTCCACCACTTTGCATATGCTTTTTGTGTGTGGTGTGTTTCATGAGCATAGTCCATTATACTATGTCTCTAACATGCATTAACACCAAAATTCTATTGCCCGGCCTCAAATAGTTGTGACTTCTACTTAAGTCCAATTACGATTGCTTAACATAGCGCTAAATTTGTGACACAAAAGGCATAGCATTCTAGTAAGTGATATTGTAAGTCTCCCCTCTTTCATGGTATTGTGTGGAAACTTGGCCTTTTTTCCTTCCTTTGGAAGATGTCTTGGTTCAAGGATCCATGCTTGCTATAAGTGGTTGAGTGTTCTCCAAAGAATGACTTAAATAAAAACAAAGCAAAAGCAATACTAACTTCTAATCAACTAACAACTAACATTTAATTTTAAGTCATTTACTTTTATGCACTTTAATTTTGAGCTTTTAAATCATTTGACATTATTCATACCATTCAATTTGTTTACTTAATGCCATTTTCACTTTGCCCACTTGGGCTATAATTTGTGATATACTGTGTTTGTATAAACTTGTTTGTTTGTGTGGTATTTTGACTTTAATGTACATAATAAGAACAAAAACCCTAAAAAATATTTTGTGTGGACTGTTGGTTTGATCTAAGACTATTGGACTTAGAATTTAGGCAACACTCCCTGTGCAAAGGACTTGGCCAATGCCAACTTTCATGAAACCAAGTGCTTATGAAGTGAACATTCATCTGATACAATATTGAAGATTCATTTGAGTTCATCTACTACATGATCACATTGAAGCTGTTATTTTGAACCCGTGTTTAATGCCATCTTTGAAGTCATCTGATATATGGGAAATTTTGAAGAAGATCATGGAGTTGCTAAACTTGGATGTAACTATCTTTATTTGATGCCTTATTTTTCACCTTGCTATTTGTGCATTTATGTTGCTTGATTCTAAAGTCCAAGGTAAATTTGGGTTTCTATATGACATTCTTATCTATTGGGTCGCAGCCCATTGGTCAGATCTTTTCAACTCTTAACTTTTAAATTTGTGCTTAGGATTAGTCTCTTCATCTCCTCCCCATTTCTTTAAATTCAAATCTCTCCCTCCTTTTAAAAAAATTATTTGCTTGTGTTTGTTTTTTCTAAACTTAGACCATTTTTGCGAATTAGAAACTTTGGCCTTATGTCATTGCATTTTTAAACTCCTTTTCTCAATCAAACTTGTAAAAACTTAACTATACTTGACTTAAAGATTCAAAAGCTAAAAATAACTAACACTCATTCAAATCATTTTTAGGCCTTTGGTGCCTTTGTTAAACTTAAATTTTTGTTAAAAGCAATGCACTCATTTTGAAATTGATACCATGAACTACAAGGTTTTGATCCCTCATTTTATGTTGGTACGTAGGCACAAGTCCGAAGGTCTTGTCAAATACAAAAATATAATTACTGAATTCTTTTCTCATCCCTCCACTCTATTTTATTGCAAACATCATTTGTACAAAAACACGTATGCACATAAAAAAGGGCTCCCTATGAGTACCTAAGACACTTTGGGTGCTAACACCTTCCCACTGTGTAACCAACCCCCTTACTTGTAATATCTGGCATTTTATTAGTTTTGATTTGAAAACTTCTTATCTTTTAGGTTTTGTTCGTACTTTTCCCCTTTCCTTTGGAAACAATAAAAGCGCGGTGGTGACCATGGTTTAATTGATGTCTATCTTATTTGTAGCTTGATGTTCATGAATTTACCGCTACAGTACAAACACTTGCACTGTCGAACCCCATATACCATCTCAGAGCAACACCAGTCAAACTATCTTGGAAGTAGTGAATCAGTAACTGATCATTATCAGTTTGAGTAGACATCTTTCTGGTGTTTCCCTTATACTATTCAATGTCAGAGACCTTGAATTTCATCGGGATTTTCACATTAGGCACTAGACAGAATCAGCAGCACTCTTCCCAAACAAGTCCTTTCCTCTCAGAGTCTTCAACTCTTTTCGCAGCTAAAGGAACTGATCCTTCATCTCGTTCATTTTCTCGTATACGTCTGGGCCCTCAAATGGATCAGAATGGTAGATGATGTCCTTAACACGAGGCAAAGTGTGAACAACTGGAGGCGACACAGACATGACCGGGCTAGATACCGTCATAGAAACAAAAGTGGGTGCAAACCCTTCAGGCATAAAGTTTTGTGGCATTCCTCACGGGAATCCAGCAGTCATGGAAGGACCAGATTGGCTGGCAGCAACAGGAACAGTCTAGGTAGCAACCTTAGAAATAACAATCCTCTAGGGAGGAGTTGCAGGAGTTGGTGAAGACTAATTCTGCGCCGCAAGAACAGACTTCATCATAGCAGTCAACCATGCAATTTCATCCTTAGGCTCTCTATTGTTTTGTTCCAAATGTTCCATGATCTGGGGTTGATTAGCGCGAGTGTTGTATCGGTGAGTCAACTTGGTCGAAGCACAAAAGAATAACCGATAAGACATATGGCAGAAGAAAACCCTGCTATGCAAATGATGCATGAAATGAAATATTTTTGTTTGTTTTTAATTTCAATAAACATATGAATTTCTATTTGCAAATATATATTCAAATAATAAAAATAGCAACTCGATTGGCCATAAAATCTCCTTTTATTCATAAAATTTAGAAGAGTTACACTGAGTACATATTCAGAAACCAAAGTACAAATACAAATGAAAAGGAAACTAATCATCCTAAGGATCCCTTAGCAACAATGTCAGATGATCTAGCTGCGGGTGTGTACTTCCTTCGGATGCGTCGAATCTCATACTCAAAAGATGTCTTCATCTGAGCCTTCTCAAGGACAAGCTGGTCAACAATCTTCTTCCAAGCACCGGAAGGTTGTGGCCTACCAGAGGAAGATGGGCCCTCTGGCTATCTTTGTCTTTCCACTTCTCGGTCTTCGAGAAGTTCAATAAATGCATCCTTGTCTTTCGAATCAAGCTACAAATTCTCATTCTTTCGGCTCAAAGCATGGAACCTATATTCCCATATATCTCTCTCTTGCTTCATCTTGGTGAGTGCGTCTTCCAACTCCTCTACGTCTTGGTTAGGGAGAGTTAATGGCTCAACCATAGCCATAGACAGAGGTCTTTCACAAGCATACGACATCTTCAACTCTAAATCTCTCTTCTTCACCCAAGTAGTGTAAGCTTTCAAAGCTACACAGTTGCATGGACCAAGCTCGGATCTTCCTTTCCTATGCACCTTATGCCAAACATATATCATCTTCTGCTTCAAATGTTTGGGATCTTTACCCTCTTGATAGAAAAGACCTTCTAACTGAGTGTTATTAGGTTTGTCTCTCAAGGGGAACCCAAGTTGTCGACGAGGCAAAGCAGGATTGTAGTTAATTCCTCCTTGTGTACCAATGAGAGGCAAATTAGATAATTCACCATAATTGTCAATAATGTCCAAGCTACTTGTAGTACCCGAAGCGTTTCCCACCATTTTTGCTTTTTCATCTAACAAGTAACCTGAGACCCATCTAACCTCATGCATATTCATCCTCATTTATTCATCGTTAACATTAACTAACAAACATCATAGATTCAAGGTTTCTGGTTAACAAAACAGATTGGATTGGAAATCTTGGTATTGCTCATCCTATGGGTTACAACCCTAATTCTTGATCTTGAGGGATCTTGTGTTTGACTTTGTGGATGTCTGACGTTGACTTCTAAACCCTAATTGTTGGCCTGTGGTCTGAGCTGTAGCATGTGGAGCTTTATATGGTGTTTGAAACCCTAATCAATGATAATTGATATTCAGGTGCTTTGCTGGTTTGGCTTTCTAATCTACGGTTCATCAAAACCCTAGTCCTTGGCTTTGAGGTTTGTGAACCCTACAGTTTGCATTGAGGTAGCGGAAACCCTAGTTATGATTCATGGCATTGATGCGCCACTTGAGTTGACTTTTTTCCTAGCTTGATATTCTTGATGAAGGAGAATGGCGATCCAAAACGCAACGGAATTTAAAATTTCTCCTTTAATGATCCTTACGAATGGGCATGATCAGTGATAGAATCGTTACCTCTTGTGGCGATCACGAACGTTGAACGATGACAACGCCTCTACTCAGTCCACACGAACGAATTCCTTCAATCTCAGTGCTAGCTGCTACGAATGAAGGCTTTGAGTGTGACAGAGAGAGAGAGAGAAACGAAATTGCAAGTGTAACAATGCTTATACACAAGGGTTCTATTTATAGAACCACTTGTGTGGGCTGCAAGCTAAAAATTCCACTCAAGTGTATATGGCCCATATCTTATAATATGCCAAAATCACTTAAGTGCATGGTACCTTACCATATTTCGTATTCTACTTAAGTACACTGTACCTTACGATGTTCTATAATTCACTTAAGGGCACCGTACATTACAGTATTCCTTAATTACTCTATCTCTCAACAATCTGTCCTTTGTGTGTGACCCTATAGGTTTTCGCGGCATTGGCAATTATATTAAATCACGTATTTAACATAATAAATAGTGAGCGATATCTAGCAACACATCACTGCTACCCAAGACACGAAAATGTCATGTGATCTGACAAATCCTTCTGTGATAATAATTATGTGTATAATTACCCTTTTGCCCTTATGTTTATATTGAACACAAGGCATGGACTGTGTCATCCTTGTCCAGTTCAATATTGGGCCCATAGACATTTATCTTGTTACGCAGGATGGGCAAATTCCATCTAGGTCACTCATGTCCCTTAGCATGCTTCGTGGAGTACCCATCAACTGTTTTTATGGTCATCCAGTTACGGACAATGTTTGATCAGCAATAAGGCACTCGACTCTACATCTAGGGTCCATAGTGGTTTCAGGTCGAAGGGTGGTATACACCATTATCACCATGAGAATAACTTATGACACTTTGCATAACATTCTATATAGTATTCTCATAGTGGGTCAATCCAGTATAAATATTACTCTTAATATTCATACCTATGTTTGAGACTTGATAACTCCTTATCCATGATCCATGAGATGTGATCATCAGTCTATAAACATAATAGTCTTCATGCTTTAATGTTATCCCACTTCACAATAAAGCTCGACTATGGATACTTTAAGAATAGTGTCCTTATGTTTAATGTGATCTCATGATTAAGTCACACTTGATACATTAAACGGACTATCTATTCCAGGGACTTTATTAAACAAACATAATAAAGAAAAAACCTTTGATTATTAATAAACAATTCGATACAAGTACCAAAAGTATTGGCCTCTAGGGCTTACACCAACACTTGATTGATACACATCTTTGAACTTTGACTTGGTAAACCCTAATTCACTATTCTATGTGATTGATTCAAGGCATATTTGCATTCATGTATCATTGACCTCATGGTCTCATGATCCATTTGATTTGAGTCTTATTTTATTCCCAATTCATCCATTACTTTCATATTTTTATTAAAATGGAAAGATTTATTCATGCTTTGATTTATAGTCCCATTGATACAAATTCACTTGATCAAGTCATTCTATGACCCATTAATTCAATTTCATTCATTCATTCAAAGAAAGTCAAGCCATTATGCCTCACACATGACCCCGTGCATCAAAACAAAGGAAAAAAACCCATTTGACATGATGGAAATCGATTACCATCATCCCTACATTCACATAATCAACATCAACAACAACAATTTAATTCAGAATTTTTCAGAGTTGATTCTTGAAGAGGAGGAGTTCATAGATTAAAGGTTCAATGGAGCATACCTCTGGTTTTCTCTTCTTCATCTTCATCACCTCCAAATTTCAACAAGTTCCAAGACAATCCTCCATCTTGTAGGTTGGTGAATCTTTATCTTTGCTTGTTTGTTGAATTTTTGATACCACATTGTAGCTTGTGTAATGGAGAATCCAAACCCCAAGGTTTGATGGTTTGATTCTCTTCCACCTCCATTTAATTTCACATTTTGTGCTTAGGTTTCTTGACTTTAATTTCTCAATTTCCAGAATTAATTAATTTGTGGTTAGAATGGACGAGGGATTAGGATAGAGGAGGTTGAGAGGAGTAAAAAAGTGGTGCTTTTCTTGATTCCGGCCAACTCCGCCTCCTCCGACGCGGTGGTGCCGGAGCTCCAGAGGTGGTTCCTTTTTGACATGAAAATTGGAAGTTGATGTGTAGAGAAGACAAAATGAGTTTTCTGAATTTTTGCACTTCCCTTAGCGATTTCTATTGGGCTTAACCATTAAGTCCAATAGTTTGCTTTCCACACCCCTGGTTTGCTTAATACTTGCTGAACCTAACTACACTTATTGTTATTTGGGCTCATTTTGTTGGGCCCAAAAACCCCTTTACTGGATTCTGCACTTTATTCAGGGCCTGCATCCCCATTGACCCAACATGTTAATTACCATTTCAATTACCTTTAATTCCATTTTATTTTGTGTTGATATTTTTGGTAGTTGTTTTGTTAGTATTTTAATTAGGTTTAATTAGGCCTTAGATTTTAATTAGAATTTAGGAATTAATTGGATTTTTGTATAGTTTTCCAATTAGATTCTAATATAGCTTAGTTAGATTAGGAATTAGAAAATAGTTAGATTTTAGTTAATTTTAGAACTTAGCTAACTCTTGAACATTAGGTTAATTTTAGAATTTAAGACTTAATCAATTTGTAGTTTCTAATTGAACTTTAATTGGAATTAAGTTTGTGTTCATAATTGGATATTTTTGTGATATGACCATTTTACCCTTTAGGGGTTATTTTGATATTTTAACCACATAATTGCATGTTCCCTTAGGAATTTTAACATAGTTTTTTAATCAAACTTTGACTAACTATAACATGCTCCCTTAGCTTAGTTTTATCATTTCTAACCATTAGACTAGGTTCTAACCTAGTTTTCAATTTAATCTGAACCCTCCAATTCAAATTGATCAAAAGTAATTTTGATCAATTAAATCCTTTGAACTTGTATAATCCCACAGTCTAATGTAGTGACAAAAAGACCCTTGGTCACTTAATAAGACTTCTCTTCTAAGATGTGGAGCTGAAGGCCTCAAGACAAGATTACCAACCAGACATCCTCAGTCATACCAAGCAGCGGATTATATGAATGTTTCAAAGGTGGAAACTACAAAAGCTTGTTAATTCAAAGTTGGAATTGTGTGGCACGAGCCTTAAGTAATAGAGGAGTAGTGGGACTGGAGTATTCCTACCCCCATTCTGAGTATCTTTGGGTATGGGACGTATGACCCAACGCTCATCATATTCACATGTATTCATAGACTTTGGCATAATTCTAATCATGCAATTGACAAGTCTCTCTCCCATCATAAAGCATCATACAACAAACAAGGACTGCATCAACAACTTACCAATCATGAATCGAGTTGTACGATATGAGCCTTAAGCAATAGAGAAGGAGTGGGACTGGAGTATTCCTACCCCCATTCTGAGTATCTTTGGGCATGGGACGTATGACCCATCGCTCATCATATTCACCTCTATTCATAGACTTTAGTGCAATTCTAATCGAACGATTGATAAAGTCTTCATCAATACAAGAAACAACTACAAAGATTCTCCTCTCTCCACTTAAAAGTTAAGACGAGAGTTACATGCCACGAGCCTTAAGTGGTAAAGAAGGAATAAGACTGGAGCTTTCCTACACTTATTCTGGATATCTTTGGGTGCGAGACATTTGGCTTGTTTCTTATCGTATCTGTAAGACCCCAATTTTGACCCTAAGATCCCTCATGCAATTTCATCATAAGCATTAGCATTGAGATCATACCTTGGCATACTCCTTGCCCCTCTTTCATTGGGTTTATTTTAGGAGAGATCACCAAGCACTTTGTGATTGTATCATACTTGTATATTATCATTTTAATAACCAAAATACAAAAATATGTCTTTGCATTTGCCTAACTCTTTTGTATGTAGGGCATGATCTCCATTGATTCATCAAGTTCATATCTAGGGTTTGAGACCTTCATGACAAAGAGCACAACCATGAATTGATCCAAGGATGGTCCTGAGCATCATATATGAGTTCCATTAATTCCTACATGTTATTTTGATCAAGTTTTCTTCAAGAGTTTGAGGGTGATTTGCCTTGGATACCCTAGTTTGACTAGGTATCTTAAGTAACTTCTCCAACAAGTTATATCACCAATTGATCAAATTTCTCAAGGGACACTTCAAAATTCATCATCTTATGCATATATGATCTACCATGAGCCAAGAAAGACAAAGGAATTGAAGGTTAGCAAGTTGGTTGATGGTGGTTGGCCAGATGGATTCATCTAATCAAAACTGGGTCTCCCTAGACCCTATCTCCTACAATTTTCACCATATGGAAATGATTCCAAGAGAAACGTTATATGAGATGAAAGATTTCCAAGTTTCACAATAAAATTCAAGATGTCTACTTCAACTTTGATGTTTGGAGTGAAAGCCAATTCAACTTTATGAGCATGTGATATGAGGTTACATTATAGGTCATTTTTTACCTATACCATTGAACAAGTGATTTTTCCAAACTTCAAAAATGCATAACTCTATCATTCCAAATCCAAATGACATGAAATTGGTGACCATTTTGAATGTCTTTGAATGAGCTACAACTTTTATGAAGACACTTTTTGTTGGTGTAAGCCCTAGAGGCCAATACTTTTGGTACTTGTATCGAATTATTTATTAATAATAAAAGGCATTTTCTTTATTATGGTTGATTAATAAAGTCCCTAGAATAGATAGTCCGTTTAATGTATTAAGTGTGAGTTAATCATGAGAACACATTAAACATAAGGACACTATTCTTAAAGTATCCGTAGTCGAGCTTTAATGTGAAGTGGGATAACATTAAAGCATTAAGACTATTATGTTTGTAGACTGATGATCACATCTCATGGATCATGGATAAAGAGTTATCAAGTCTTAAACATAGGTATGAATATTAGGAGTAATATTTATACCGGATTGACCCGCTATGAGAATACTATATAGAAAGTTATGCAAAGTGTCATAAGTTATTCTCATGGTGATAATAGTGTATACCACTCTTCGACCTGAAACCACTATGGATCCTAGATGTAGAGTTGAGTGCCTTATTACTGATCCAACGTTATCTGTAACTGGATGACCATAAAGACAGTTGATGAGTACTCCACGAAGCATGCTGAGGGACATGAGTGTCCTAGATGGAATTTGCCAATCCTGCGTAACAGGATAAATGTCTATGGGCCCAATATTGAACTAGACAAGGGTGACACGGTCTATACCTTGTGTTCAATATAGACATAAGGGCAAAGGGGTAATTATACACATAATTATTATCACAGGAGGTTTTGTCAGATCACATGACATTTTCGTGACTTGGGTAGCAGTGATGTGTTGCTAGATACCGCTCACTGTTTATTATGTTAAATGCGTGATTTAATATAATTGCCAACATCGCGAAAACCTATAGGGTCACACACAAAGGACGGATTGATGAGAAATAGAGTAACTAAGGAACACCATAAGGTACGGTGCACTTAAGTGGAAACGAAATATGGTAAGGTACCAAATACTTAAGTGATTTTGGCATATCATGAGATATGGGCAAAATACACTTAAGTGGGCTTTTTAGCTTGAAGCCCACACAAGTGGTTCTATAAATAGAACCCCTTGGGTAGAAGCATTGTCACTCCACTCCACTCAGACAGAAATTCAAGTAGAGACTTGGAATTTTGTTTCCCTCTTTCTCTCACTCAAAGCCTTCATTCATAACAGCTAGCACTGCGATTGAAGGAATCCGTTCGTGTGGACTGAGTAGAGACGTTGTCATCGTTCAACATTCGTGATCGCCCCGTGGATTTGTATCCAAGGTTTTGGTCGTTTCAAGAGATCTGCACCAAAGGTTTGAATCGCCACAAGAGGTAACGATTCTATCACTGATCATGCCCATTCGTAAGGATCACTAAATGGAGAAATTTTTAAATTCCGCTGCGCCTTGGATGGCTATTCTCCTACACTTTTCTCATTTGAAGCTCACATAAAACATTAAGCAAGGTGGAATATTGAGATATATGGCTTGACACTTTAAAAAAAATTCAACATGTTGAAATTTCCAAACTTCCACCTCAAAATTCTCCATGTTCCAAGCTCCAAATGAAAAAGTGTTGAACATTAAACTTGTTCCCCATGATCCAAGCTTTTAAAAGAACCCAAGTTCATGCATTTTGGATGAGGTTTGATAGGCCTGCGCATGGCTTTAATAGAGATGCATCTTTGGCAAGAATCAAGCTTCAAAACTCCAGTTCATTTTGCCTTTCCAATCAAGCTTCCATTCAGACTTCATTTAGATTGATTTTGGACCTTTTTGCATTTCATCATGGGCCTTCACATGTCCATGCACTCGTGCCATCAACATTGCTAAATTTGGACAAAATTTGAAGTGTACAAATATCATTCATTCATGCTATAAATACATGCTCTCTGTGCTCATTTGAATCACACCTTGCGCGCCAGCTTTGCCCGCATTTAAACCCTCTCATTCCAAAGGAAAGCCTGATAAATTTCAACTTGAAATTTGAGTTTGAATCTCACTTGTTGGAGATTCAAGAACTCCAGGATCCAAAGCCTTGCAACCTCTCTAATCACTTCCTGCTAGCTTCTCAAGTGTGATCAGATCGTGTTTGAAGTAAGCAACATCAAGAACTGCATAGCATTGAAGGTAATTTTCAGAAAACTTCATCTCTTCGATTCTCTCTCAATTGCACTCAATTCTCTTAGGTCTTTGGTTGTCTGAAGTCCTACCAATGTAGGCAAGAAAATTGAGTTTCTTAGAGGTCAAATCGAAGTAACTCAGTTGACACATCTCAAAATTCAACTCCTCATATCTTTTTATATATTTGGAGTTGGATGAAATTGAGGTCAGATTCGTGCTATACGCCATTTTTTCTTTCAGATCATGTCCTCCTTTTTTATTTTGGTGATGGTTGAAGGTGGACCAGTCCGATGAGGTCCACCAGAGAAGAAGACTGAAGCTACAACTCCGACCGTGTGTTGGCACGTCTCCAACCATAGGATCTATTTAAAATGATCTAATCTCACGCGTTGGTTCAGATTACCATTCCTGTGGCGCATTGACTCAAGTCCACGATGGAAAGCGCGTTGAGGACCACTTGATCTGCCACCTCAATTAATGAGGGAGATCAAGTGGTTCACGCTTTTTTGATTTTTTTATTTTAATTTTTATTCCTTTGATTTTCATTAATTCATATTAATTTTGATATTGATCCAAAAAATATGAGAGTTTCACCAAAAGTTTTCAAATAATTTCCTCTTTCATATTCTAAATTAAAATTATTTTTTGGGTTATTATTAATATTTTTCATGATTTAGTTGATTTTTCATTTGTTTTTAATTATTTAAAAATATTTCTAAGTCTTCAAAAATTCTGAAATTTTTTCTCCAAGGTCCTTTGACCTTGTTTGACCTATGATAAATCTAATGGCCATTTATTTGGTGTTTTGATGAGGTTTTAGGAATTTTACAAACCATATTTAATTTAAATGTCTTATTTTAGTATTTTTAATTTGAATAAATGCCAAATAATTTTGTTGACCAATTGTGATGACTTGTTTGAGTTTGACTCTTGTGGTTGGGCCTTGGTCAAGGTTTATTTGACTTTGTCAAGTTAGTATCATTGGATTTAGGGGATTGATGGAATGTACATTCCATCTCCCAAAATGAATGGATGATATTAATTTGGTAAAAGTCCTCCTTTGATCAATTTGAGTTTTGATCCATTCCCTTCCCTCTTCATCTCATTCCCCTTCTTTATGCATTCATCTCATTTGGCCTATGATATCTCAAAGTCCTAAAGCTAGTTGATTGAAAAATTAACATGAGTATGGATGAGATTAGGCCACCTCTTTTGCATATCTCTTTTTGTGTGTGGTATGTTTCATGAGCATAGTCCATTATACTATGTCTCTAACATGAATTAACCCCAAAATTCTATTGCCCGACCTCAAATAGTTGTGACTTCTATATAAGTCCAATTACGATTGCTTAATATAGCGTTAAATTTGTGACATAAAAGGCATGGCATTCTAGTTAGTGAGATTGTAAATCTCCCCTCTTTCATGGTATTGTGTGGAAACTTGGCCTTTTTTCCTTCCTTTGGAAGATGTCTTGGCTCAAGGATCCATGCTTGTGATAAGTGGGTTGAGTATTCTCCAAAGAATGTCTAAAAAAAATTAAAAGCAAAAGCAAAACAATACTAACTTCTAACCCATTAACAACTAACTTTTAATTTCAAGCCATTTACTTTAATTTCATTTAATTCTAGCCTTTATTCATTTTACCATTGTTCATATCATTCTAATTGTTTATGTTAATGCAATTTTCACTTTGTCCACTCGGACCATATTGTGTGATATATCTTGTTTGTATATACTTTGCTTGTTTGTGTGGTCTTTGACCTTTAATGTACATAATAACAAGAAAAAACCCTAAAAAACTTTTGTGTGGACTGTTGGCTTGATCTTGGACAAATGGACTTAGAACTTAGGCAACATTCCTATGCTAAAGGACTTGGCCAATGCCAACTTATTGAGAAACCAAGTGCTTGCAATTTGAAACTTCATCTGATACATCATTCAAGATCCCTCTGAGTTCACCTGCAACATGATCATTGTGTAGCTGTTATTTTGAATTTGTTACTTGTGGAATTCATCTGCTACATGGACTATTTTGAGGAAGATCATGGAATCGATAAATCTTGGATGTGGCTATCTTTATTTGATGCCTTTGCTCTTCAAGATAATATAATTGTGCATTTGTGTGTTGCTTGTTTCTAAATGTCCAAGGGAATTTTAGGTTTCTATTGACATTCTTGTCTATTGGATTGCTACCCATTTGGCCAGATCTTTTCAACTCTCAAATTTTAATTTTGTGCATAGGATTAGTCTCTTCATCTTCTCCCCATTTCTTTAATTTCAAAATCTCTCCCTCCCTTTTCAAAATCTTCTTTGATTGAACTTATTTTGTTCCAAACTTTGACCACTTTGCAAAAAGATAGAAACTTTGGCCTTATGCCATTGCATTTTAAAATTCCTTTTTTAATCAAACTTGTAAATAAACTTAACTATACTTGACTTAAACTTTCAAAACACCAAAATGAACTAACTCATTCAAACCATTTTTAGGCCCTTGTACCTTTCAAATTTAATTTTTGTTAAAAGCAATGCATCCACTTTGAAATTTGTATCACGAACTACGGGGTTTTGATCCCTCATTTTTATGTTGGTACGTAGGCACAAGACCGAAGGTCTTTCCAAACACAAAAGTATAATTAATGAATTCTTTTCTCACCCCCCATTCTATTTTTGTTTGTAAACATAATTTTGTACCAAATACATATGCACACAAAAAGGGCTCCCTAGGAATACCTAGGACACTTTGGGTGCTAACACCTTCCCTCTGGGTAACCAACCCCCTTACCTGTTATCTCTGACATTTTATTAGTTTTGATTTGAAAACTTCTTACTTTTGGGTTTTGTTCGTACTTTTTCCCTTTTCCCTTGGAAACAATAAAAGCACGGTGGCGACTCTTGTTATTTGATCTCTAGCTTATCCATGGCTTGATGATCATGAATTTACCATTACAAAAATTAAGTGGTGACTCTGCTGGGGAGTAGTCTCCAAAGGGTTTAGCCTACTTTTATGTGTATATATTTGTACATATGTGATGTTTGTATATATATGTATGTATGATATAATCTGCTTGTTGTGCTTGGTGATCTCTGAGTGGTGAGATAAGTTCTAACCCGAACTTGAGTGCAATTAAGATAGGAGGATGGTATAGTCATGTTTGACTTGTGTGGAGTAGTCCTTAACAAGTTGGCTTGAGATCCATCTGCTCAATGGAGACTCTTTTGGATTTGGAAATGTCAGACAAGTATTTATGGTTAGGCATTACTATCTCTAATTTGGGTCCGAGAAGTTGAGGACCGTAGAACATTTACCCCCTCTTGGCCTATTTAGGACGTAGTGCGGAAACTGTTCAAGTGTAGACTTGATAATAGTTGTTACGTGATACTACATGTAGCGGGAAATTCATGATCATCAAGTTATTAACAAGCTAGAGATCAATTAACAAGAGTCGCCACCGCGCTTTTATTGTTTCCAAGGGAAAAGGGAAAAAGTACGAATAAAACCCAATTAGTAAGAAGATTTCAAATAAAAACTAATAAAGGTCAGAGATCACAGGTAAGGGGGTTGGTTACATAGAGGGAAGGTGTTAGCACCCAAAGTGTCCTAGGTACTCCTAAGGAGCCCTTTTTGTGTGCATATCTATTTTGTATAAAATGATGTTTACAAACAAATAGAATGAGGGGATGAGAAAAGAATTCATAAATTATGTTTTTGTGTTTGACAAGACTTTCAGTCTTGTGCCTACATACCAACATATAAATGAGGGATCAAAACCTCGTAGTTCGTGCTATAAATTTCAAAATGAGTGTGTTGGTTTTTAACAAAATTTAAGTTTGAAAGGCACAAAGGCCTAAAATGGTTTGAATGAGTTAGTTCTTTTTGGGTTTTTGAAATTTTAAGTCAAGTATAATTAAGTTTATTTACATGTTTGATTTAAGAAAATAAGTTTGAAGATGCAATGGCATAAGGCCAAAGTTTCTACCTTTTTGAAAATGGTCAAAGTTTAGAACAAAAGTAGTTCACACAAAGAAGGTTTTGAAAATGGAGGGAGAGATTTTGAAATTAAAGAAATGGGGAGAAGATGAAGAGACTACCCTATACACAAAATTTTAAAAGTTTAAAGTTGAAAAGATTTGACCAAATGGGAGCAATCCAATTGACAAGTATGTCAATAGAAACCCAGAATTCCCTTAGACTTTTTAGATTCAAGCAACACACAAATGCACAATTATATCAATCTTGAAGAGCAAAGGCATCAAATAAAGATGGACTCATCCAAGTTTATCCACTTCATGATCTTCTTCAGAATAGCCCATGTAGCAGATGAATTCCACAAATCACAGGTTCAACATAACAGCTTAATAATGATCAATGTTGCAGATGAATCTGGAGAGATCTAGAATGATGTATCAGATGAATCTAAATTGCAAGTTCTTGGTTCTTCATAAATTGGCATTGGCCAATTCCATTAGCAAAGGAATGTTGCCTAAGTTCTAAGTCCAATTGGGCAAGATCAAACCAACAGTCCACTCAAAAAGTCTATTAGGGTTTTCGTTATAATTATGTGCATTAATGGTCAAAGACCAAACAAACAAGCAAACAAAAATAATATTACACAATATGGTCCAAGTGGACAAAGTGAAAATTACATTAACATGCACAATTAGAATGATATGTATAATGGAAAATGATAATAGAATACTAAAAGTAAATTGCATTAAAGTAAAGGCTTGAAAGTAAAAGTTAATGGTTAGCAAGTTAGTAGTTAGTTTTGTTTTTGCTTTTTTGATTTCAAGACATTCTTTGGAGAACACTCAACCCAATTGCCACAAGCATGGATCCTTGAACCAAAACATCTTCTAAAGGAAGGAAAGAAGGCCAAGTTTCCACACAATACCATGGAAGAGGGGAGACTTACAATCTCACTAACTAGAATGCTTATGCCTTTTGTGTCACAAATTTAGCTCTATGTTAAGCTATCGTAATTGGACTTATATAGAAGTCACAACTATTTGAGGTCAGGCAATAAACTTTTGGTGTTAATGCATGTTGGAGACATAGTATTAAGAACTATCCTCATTAAACATACCACACACAAAAATATGCAAAGAGTGTGACCTAATCTCATTCATACTCATGTTAATCTTTCAACCAACTAGCATTAGGACTTTGAGATGTCATTGGCCAATTGAAATGAATGGATGAAGAAGGGGAATTAGATGAAGAGGGAAAGGGATGAATGAGATCACAAATTGGTCAAAGGAGGACTTTTACCAAATTAATATTATTCATTCATTTTGGGAGATGGAATGTACATTCCATCAATCCCCTAAATCCAATAATATTAACTTAACAAAGTCAAATCAACCTTGACCAAGGCCTAACAACAAATGAGAAAACTCAATTAAGTCAATACAAATGGTCAACATAATTAAAATGGCATTTATTCAATTAAAAATATTAAAATAATGCATTAAATTCAAATATATTTTGTCCAAATCCTAAAATCACATCAAAACACCAAATAAATGGCCATGTGATTTATCATAGGTCAAACAAGGTCAAAGGACCTTGGATAAAAAAAATTCATAATGTTTGGACACTTAAAAATATTTTTAAATAATTAAAAACAAATGAAAAATCAATTAATTCATGAAAAATATTAATAATGATCCAAAAAATAATTTTAATTAAGAATATGGAAGAGAAAAATATTTGAATTTTTTTGGTGAAAGTCCCATATTTTTTGGATCAATATTAAATTTATTGTGAATTATTGAAGAAAATAGAATTAAATGGAAATTCAGAAAATGCTAAAATACGTGGACCATCAGATCTCCCTCGTTAATTGAGGTGGCAGATCTGATGATCCACAATGCGCGTTCCACCAATGTCCTAGTCAACAGCGTTGTAACATGAGTAATCACAATGCACGGCTAAGATTAAAACGTGAAAGTTGGATCACACGGTTTAGACCAAAGACACATCATCACCGGAGCCAGAGCTCGGGTTGTCTTCTCCGGTTAGCTTCACCAGACTGGTCAACATGAACCATCACCAAAATTTAAAATAGGGACATGATTTTAAAGAGAAAACATCACTGAGCACGAATATCACCTCCAATTCATCCAATTCCAACTATATTGAGAGATATGTGGAATTGAAAAATGAGGTTCATGATATGAGTTGCTTCGATTTGGCCTCAATGCAACTCAATCTTCTTGTCTACATTGGTAGGACTTCAGACAACACAAGAATCAATGGAATTGAGCAAGAAACAAGGAGAATCGAATAGTTGAAAAATTCTGCAAATTACCTTCAATGGAGGTCTGAGCTTGCTAGATCTTGATCTGAATCGTGCTTGGCTTCACTTCAATTGCTTGCAGGAGAGGAATGGAAAGGCTTAGAAGCAATGGATTCCTGGAGAATTGAATTCCAAAACAGTGGAGATTCAAGCTAAAATTCAAATGAATTTATCAGGGTTATCCTCTTAGAATGAAGGGTTCGCAATGGGGATTCAAAGTTGGCGCAAGGTGTGTGTGATTTCTGAGCAAATGCAGCTGTATATATAGCCAAATCCATGTGATATTTGCACACTCTTCTCACTTTCCAATTTTGGAAAAATGATGAAAGCAAGGTGCATGGGCGCGCATAGGCCCATGGAATGATGGTTTGAAAGTCCAAAATGAAGTCCAGATGCTTTGGAGATGAATTGGATTGCAAGGCAATTGAGCATTGTCACTTGAAGATGGATCCATGTCAAATGATATCAGCCTGTTTAAGCCATGTGCAGCCTATGCATTTCTCATCCAAAATGAATGAACTTGAGCTCTTTAGAAAGGTGGGATCAAGAGGAACAAGTTTTATGTTGAACACTTTTTCATTTGGATCTTGGAACTTGGAGATATTTGAGGTGGAAGTTTGGAAAAATTTGACATATCAAAAATTTTCTAAGTGTCAAGCTATATGTCTCAATATTCCACCTTTCTTAACTTTTTATAGAAGCTTCAAATTAGAAAGGTGTATTCATCAAAGTTATAGATATCTCAAAGACCTTCAAAATGGTCACCAACTTCATGTCATTTGGATTTGAAATGATAGAGTTATGCATTTTTGAAGTTTGGAAAAATCACTTGATCAATGGTATAGGTCAAAAGTGACCTATAATGTAGCCTCATATCACATGTTCAAAGAAGTTTAATTAGCTCCCACTCCAAACATAAAAGTTGAAGTAGACACATTTAATTTGATTATGCAACTTGTAAATCTTTCATATCCTAAAAATTGAGAAAGTTATGGCCTTGGGAAGTTGACTTTCAAATTAGGGTTTAGACAAAATGACCTATAATGTTTCAACATAGAAAATGATTTTCCAAGAAAAAATAGATCTAGGTATCAACATGAAAGTTGTTTGGAATGTAATTTAGAGTAGGTTTTCTCTTGGAATAATTTTCATATGGTGAAAATTGTAGGAGGTAGGGTCTAGGGAGACCCAGTTTTGATCAGATGAATCCATCTGGCCAACCACCAACAACCAACTTGCTAATTTCCAAATCTATTGACTTTCTTGGCTCATGGTAGATCATATATGCATAAGATGATGAAATTTGAAGTTCCCCTTGAGAAATTTAATCAATTAGTGAGATAGCTTGTTGGAGAAGTTACTCAAGATACCCAGACAAACTAGGGTTTCCAAGGCAAATCACCCTCAAACTCTTGAAGCAAACTTGATCAATATAGCATGTAGAGAACATTAGGACTCATATATGATGTTCATAACCATTATTGAATCAATTCTTGGTTGTGCTCTTAGTTCATGAGGATCTCAAACCCTAGATGTGATCAATGAATCAATGAGATCATGCCCTACCTACAAAAAGAGTTAGATAGATGCAAAGACATATTTTTTGGTATTTTGGTTAGTAACAATGATAAAATACAAGTATGATATAATCACAAAGTGCTTGGTAATCTCTCCCAAAACAAACCCAATGAAGGAGGGGTATGGAGGATACCAAGGTATGATCCCAATGCTTATGCTTATGATGGAAATGCATGAGGGATCTTAGGGTCAAAATTGGGGTCTTACAGCTGCCCCTATTTAAGGACATTCTAACTGAGGGGGTGAAGGTTAAAATCTTCGGCTCGACTCAGTAGAATGGGCTTAAATAACAACATATAGAAACCAATTTTGGTCCCTAAGAGACCTCATGATGAAAATGATATGAATGCGAAAGTAAATGCTCTATGGGGAAATATTGCCACAAAGGAAAAGAAATCAGAGAGACCGAAAGTCCGCGGGAGCATAATGCATTCCATAAGGAAAACTCACTAGGGAGACAGAGACTTTGGGGGATAAAAGGAGTTATGCGTAGGCCAAGCTACGACTTAAAACTACTGGGGGACTCAAGGGATTCCATACAAAATGGAAAGACTCAGCCGAGGAAGCAAACAATATCTGCAGGGGACACAGATAAGTTAGGATAAAACTGAAGTACTCGACTCGTGCAGGGGAAACAAAAACATCTGCAGGGGATATGAATAAGTCAGGATAAAACTGAAGTACTCGACTCGCTGGAGACAAAACGATTTCACTAAGGAAAACGCACTCAATTCAACTGGGGAAGAAATAAAAAATTCCAACACAGGAGGAGCAGAAATCTATTACCTACTACCTGCTACTGGGTAAGGAGATAATAAAGATCTGACAGAGAGAACATTCGTCATCGGTTAAGATGAACATATCAAGGATGACTCGCTGAGGAAAATCCAAGAGGAATATTCATTGCAGGTTATTGGGTAAGAATAGCCTTGTTGGGGAAAACTGCAGGAAATAGGATTTACAACTACCAGTTACTAGGCAGAAGACTAAGGGTGAGAGTATCCGTCATCGGTTAGGATGAACATATCAAGGATAAACTCAACAGGGAAGAAAATCCGTCATCGATTAAGATGAACATATCAAGGATAGACTTGCCTGTGGATGTCAAGTAGGATACCCGTTATCGGTTAGGATGAACATATCAAGGATATACCAACTGAACAACAAAGGGGAATTACATCTATCAAAAACTGGATAGAAAACCGTCAGAGAGAAAAATCCGTCACCGGTTAGGATGAACATATCAAGGATTTACTCTGCGAGGGGACAAAATAGGATTTACAACTACCAGTTACTGGGTAGAAGACCAATCAAAGAGAAAATCTGTCACCGGTTAAAGTGAACATATCAAGGATAGACTCTGAAAAGGGGAATAAGAGTAGGGATTACATCGATCAGTTACTGGATAGAATACCAAAGAAGAGAAAATCTGTCATCAATTAAGATGAACATATCAAGGATAGACTCCACTCAAGGGGAACAATAGGATTTATAACTACCGGTTACTGGGTAGAAGACCAAAAGGAGAAGAAAACCCGTCATCGGTTAAGATGACCATATCAAGGATTAACTCTCTGAGGAAGAAAAATAGGAATTACAACTACCTTTTTACTGGGTAGTATACCAACGAAGAGAATATTCGTCACTAGTTAAAGTGAACATATCAAGGATAGACTCCTGCGGGGGAAGAAAAGATATCCGTCACCGGTTAGGATGAACATATCAAGGATATACTTTTCAAAAAAGAGATCCACCGGGGATCCCGCTGAGGAGAAAAATGGTACTTTTGCCGGGTATTGGCCAAGAAGTAACAAACTGCAAACTAAGAAGAATATTACCAGTCACTGGGTAATAGACTCTTAGGGGACCAAGATATCTATCTAGGTAAGAGCTAGAAAGAAAACGGTTAATCAAGACTCAACCCAATGAGGATATAACTTAAGGGGAGTAATTCCATCCAGAAAATTTGCTGGAGAGGAGACTGAAATAACAATCATCCACGAGGAAACAAACTCAGTGGGGAAACAGAGAAAGGTTAAAGTCTTTTCTGCTTAGGGGCTGACACTCTACAATTGAAGGAGGACAGACATCAGATTTGGTATGGGGATAAAGTACCGCCATAACAGAGAATGAAAATCTCAAACAAATTAAATATGAAGATGCATGATATGCAAATCATGAATTTATATGAATGTTTATGCGCATGTATATATGGTGATTATGCTGGCAAAACGATCACAAAGGATACAGAGGTGTCGCAAAGAAATTGAACCACTGGTATAATCCTCGGTCAATCCACAAATCATGGAGACAAACTGTTGGAGAACAAAGAGATCAACTATCCCAAAGGCTTAACCTTGGCTGGGGAAAGAGATCTGACGAGGAAAAACATCCAAACCTGTAGGGAATTTTAGGTCAACACCATAAAAATGGGAGACAACCCTACTGGGGAAGAATCAAAAAGTTGCTCAGAGACCAGGAGGAAACTCTGACTGGGAGCAAACACAATCTACTGGGGAAGATCAACCCTCTCTGATGACGATCTATTTACTGAGGAAAAACGAACTCCGCTGGGAAGGCCGAAACTCTGATGGGGGACATGCCACAACCAACTCAGCTGGGGATAAAGAAGAAACTCCACTGGGGAATCAAACACTCCTCCAAGGAACTGAATCAACACAAATGTCTAGGGATACCCGAAGAGTTACTGCTTGGGGAACCTCAGATGCTTCACACTTAAGAACCTGCTTCTTACTGAAATGCTGCTGATATTACTGTTACTTGCTTTGGAAAATTTTTGCTTTTATATATTAAGGAAAACTTGATTTTGACTAAAATTTTTAATTTCAAAATGATCATAATAAAATTTAAAACTATTGGCTGAAGTAAATAGGAGTATAAACAATTGGATAAAAGCTCAACTTTATTTAATAGGATGGTAGTCTGTTAATGACAAGACTCCATAGATTTTACAAAGTTGAAAATGGTAATTTACATGGAAAAGGGTTACATTGAATACAAATGATCCTTAATCCTTCTACCAACTCTTGATATCCACTGTGCTCTTGACCGCTGCTGGAGATGATGAACTGATGTCAACCTTTGTGCTCGAACAAGTCTTAAAAAAAACACTGAAGATTAGCAGAATGCAGTTACTTGCCATAATCCCTAAATTTTTCATAAGTTGCCCCAAGGCGGGGTACTCAACTTATCGGGAAATTATTTTCTGTTTTTATGTCTCTAATTTTTTCCTGGATCTCCCTTTCGGGTTTTTAATCCACCAGGACGCTTTTTTTTCCTAAGCCGCCCTTTCGGATTTTCAACTTAGCGAGTTGTTCTTTTCTTTTTTTAGGCGAAGTATTTCTTGACTGCATCTGTGTTCACAGGACTAGTTAACTCTTCACCATCCATAGTTGTAAGAATCAGGGCACCGCCTGAAAAAGCTCTCTTAACAACATATGGGCCTTCATAATTGGGAGTCCATTTTCCTCTGGAATCTGACTTGAACGTCAAAATCTTCTTGAGCACAAGGTCTCCTTCTCTGAACACTCGAGGTTTGACCTTCTTATCAAAAGCTTTCTTCATTCTCTGTTGATATAGCTGACCATGACACATGGCAGTCAATCTTTTCTCTTCTATCAAATTCAACTTATCAAACCTGGTCTGACACCATTCAGCTGACCATGACACATGGCAGTCAATCTTTTCTCTTCTATCAAATTGCAAGAGCATCTGCCATCCGGTTTTCATCTCGAGGGATATGATGAAATTCAACCTTTGTAAAGAAAGTTGAAATCCTCCTCGCATAATCTCTATATGGTATCAAATCGGGTTGATTTGTCTCCCATTCTCCTTTGATCTAATTTACAACCAAGGTCGAATCACCGAAGACATCCAAATACTTGATTTTGAGATCCATGGCCTCTTCAAGCCCCATAATAGCTTCATATTCTGCCATGTTGTTTGTACACTTGAAAGTCAATCTAGCTGTAAATGGTAGATATGTTCCTTGAGGAGTAATAATCATTGCCCCAATGCCATTTCCAAATTGATTAAAATCTCCATCAAATACCATGCCCCAACGGGAACCAGGTTCTGGCCCTTCTTCTAGCAATGGTTCATCACAATCTTTCATTTTCAAGTACAAAATCTCTTCATCTAGAAAATCATACTCTACTGACTGATACTGTTCAATTGGTTGGTGAGCCAAATGGTCAGCCAAAATACTACCTTTGATCGCTTTCCGAGATCGGTATTCTATATCATACTCTGATAACAACATCTGCCAACGGGCAATCCTCCCAGTTAAAGTAGGCTTCTCAAATATATACTTTATTGGATCCATTTTAGATATCAACCAAGTGGTATGATTCAACATATATTGACGCAGACGCTTAGCAGCCCAAGCCAATGCACAAGAAGTCTTCTCAAGCATTGAATACCGAGTCTCACAGTCGGTGAACTTCTTACTAAGGTAGTAAATTGAAAATTCTTTCTTCCCAGTCTCATCTTGCTAACCAAGAATACAACCCATACTATCTTCGAGCACAGTATATCCAAAGCGGGGGATTCAAGAACTCTTCATTTCCATAAGTTGGAAGAGTTTAGGAATCACGCTTACGAGAATGCCAAATTGTATAAAGAATAAAAAAAATGGCATGACCTGAGGATTCAAAAAAAAGTAATTTTTGGAAGGCCAGTTGGTTCTCTTATTTAATTCCAGGTTTAAGTTGTTCTCTAGAAAATTTAAGTCTAAATGGTCTGGTCCATTCAGTGACACAAAGTATTCCCACATGGGGTAGTTGAGTTGAAGAATAACACCAACGGGGACACCTTCAAGGTAAATGGTCAAAGGCTGAAACCTTACTACCAAGGACAGGAAATTGATCTGGTGGATGAGGCTTTGCTCAGAGAACCATAGACTGGTCATACGTCGAGCTATGGACGTAAAAAAGTGTTGCTTGGGAGGCAACCCAAGAGAGGTAACAATAGTAAATTTCAGTTGTGTGTTTTATATTCCAGTGCGTTTACTTTATCTGTCAAGAGTCATGTGTTGCAGAGCTGAACAAAAAAAATTGCACAGCAAAGGCATGAAAATAAATAAAAAAATTTGAAAAATTCCAGCCTTCTGCCCATACGCGTATGGCCTAGCTCATACGCGTATAAGGTGCCATGTTTTTTCATCTGTTAGTATGCTCTCTGTCCATACGCATATGGGTTGGACCATAAGCATATGAGGTATACAATTTTCAAAAAATTCAGGGCCTCTTCCCATACGGGTAACAAACATTATGGTGAAGAGACGTGAAGAATTGGGATACATCGAGGATTTAGGAAGAAGATCTATTTCGAGGTAAGGGGGAGAATTTCTTTACTAATTGATGCTTATGGACAGTTAGGAGAGTGAGGAGTCCTTACCCTCCTATCTCTGTATTTTTACTATACATGGTTTATGGCCTTGTTTGTAACCAAATGAGTTTTAGCCAAAATCCCTGAGGTCACTGATCATACAAATATGTTTACATGTGAATTATGCTCTTTTGAGAATTTTTTTTTTATGAATGATTGTATGTGTTTTGTGTGGATATGTCTATTTTATTATTTCTGTTTTCTTTGTTAAAAGTGTTTTTGTTGTGTGTTTTGTATCTATGTGTTTACCCCAAATGAGGTTTGTCTAACCCCTTTAGGTATAGATCTATGATAATATCTCAGAAGTGTTTATAGTATGAACTTTGTATAATATATGTTATGTATGTATGGTTGTATTGGTTTTTGGTGTTGATCATTGTTCATCTCATTTGGTCACTGTTTGTTGATCAATAAGTTATCGAGGAAATTTATTTTCCTAATTCCTTATAATTTATCATTAGAGACATATGTATGATTATTAATATGTAGTAACATTATTCTTTTCTTTATTTTCCACAACCGACAAACAATAACATGCATATGCCTTTCGTTACTTTCCCATTACTGATACACAGTAACATGCTTATCACTATAATATTTAAACAATACCTCTTTATATCATGTATAGGTTAATGTGGCGCAAATATATGTTAATGATACCATAATGCAAATGCAGAATTCTCATTTCATCACCGTAAAACAGTTCATAAACATAATAATAATAATAATAATAATAATAATAATAATAATAATTTAATATTATTAATTATAATATTTTTGAGTTTAGGTAAAAATATTGAATTGTTTAGAGTTTCGTAGAGTTATACTCGTAAGCTACCACTATAGCACTTTTGAGCATTTTAGAATATTTTTGGATACTCTAGAGTTATTTTTGAGATATAAGGATTATTACATAGTTGTTTAGAGTTCCCTTGATAACTCTATTTAATTAATATAGAAGTGATAATTATTTTGAGAAATTATATAATTATTGAATTTAATTATATAAATAATATTTAAGTTGGTTCAAGAGTGGAACCTATATTCTGAAGTGTTGTGGCATTGATGCTTATGCATAATAATTATTTTGATGTGTGTATGATGTTTTGAGTTATGTTGATGAGATGTCATGTTCATGTATCATACTAGTATGAAGATTAGGTAGGACTTCAGTCCAGTGGCGTAGGACCTCAGCCCAGTGATGTGGGACTTTTGCCTCGAAGTGACGTAGGACTTTGGTCCAGTGGTGTTAGGACTTCGGTCCAATGGTGTTAGGGTTGTTGTTCAGTGATGTGGGATAATATCAATAACACACCTCTGATACCCAAAAACTTGATACCACATGTATTTTGATGAGGTATTGGTGCATTAACATTGCATTATAATTTATATTACTGATGTTGTTGTGTGATAATAATTTAAATTTTTATTTTTAACTATCCTGCTGTTTATTTTCACCATTAATATTTTTAAGGATTATTCTCACCCCTTTCTGGTTTATTTTGTATGTTTCGATACTTGTTGTACAGATAAGCAACAACAGTGATCGCTCGTGAGTGGGAGATCGCTATGCATCTTACCTTTTCATATTATATTTATTTTCCACTTTATTAGAGGGATATTACTCTGATTACGTAACATCATGGGACGGAAATTTGATTTCTAATGTTTATTGAAATTTATTTTCATTTTCCTTATCTTTAGATAATATGGTGATGTAATAATTTTAATTTCCACTGCAAGTATGATTTTTTATATATATGAGAAATATCTAATGTGTTGAAGTAACATCCTATAGTGTACTTTATCCTTTATAATTGTGATTTGGGGAATAGGGTGTTAAAATACGCATATGAAAGCCCTCACACGCATATGGAGAACATCAAGATTCAGGCCAATTTTCAAAATATTGGGCCATACGCGCATGGCCAGGTGATACGAGTATGCAACGGTCACCATGCAACATACATGTATGATACACGATCCAAAAATTTAACTGATTCTCTCCTCTGGCCATACGCGTATGAGACCTCTCATGCATATGCACATGGCAGCACGCGTATGATACGTGTATGACTTATACAATGCACTATATATATTTTTTGTGACATTTTTCTGACATTTCCCACCTTGTTCTTTACGCGTTATTGTTTTCTCTAACATATTTTCTCTGTGTTTTTCTTGTTTTTCCATAGAATTCATCTGTAACAGGCCAGATCTCTCCTAATCTACAACCAATGGCTACTTTTTCTTCTTCATCTCATTACTCTAACATGTTCTTCTCTACTAAACATGAAGAACGATACTTTTCCTTGCTTGACAGAAAAAATATTAAGGAAAAGGCTTTTAACCTTCACCCTGACCAGCACCATGACATTTATGATGTGTTGAAGCACCATAAACTAATTTATCTAAATAGTCAGATCCAACCAGTGGCTAAAGAGCTAGTATTGGAGTTCTGTGCAAATGCCTATCGACCCCCTTCTGAAGATATTGTTTGATCGGTAAAATAGCAAGTGTACTATTTGCACCAATGTAGTAATAAAATGGGAGTTATCCCGAGTATCGATCTCGAGGACTGCGTAGTAAGTATCAATATTTATAATAATTCAATTGAACAAAAGATCATATGGGGTTTGATGATTGTTTTCAAAAATAATAAGAACGAGAAATAAAAATATTAAGCGTATAAAAACTGTTTAACCGATATGAGAAAGCATGATAGGGCCAGATGTATGAATTGCTTTGTAATACACTTCGTCAATATCATAAAACATCTATGTTGTAATAATTCAAAACCGTTTCTCAAGAGTTGTTTTCTCTAATTCCTTAGCCGAAAACCATTAACAGTCAATTTCAATCCTAATTGCTTAGTTATTCAAATTGTTGTTATGAAATATGTAATTTATCAAGAATTAACGGTGACTACGGTTTGATCCTCATTCCTAAGTGATTAAACATAGGTTTTATTATACAACAAGCGATAAGGCGGTTTGTCCGACCTAAACCTTAACCAGAGATCAGAATTCCATTTGTCCGATAAAATAAAGCATTAAGAACGTTGTATAATAATTTGAATTAAGAAAACATCGATGATTATAAGAACATAGACAAAGTATTCATACAGTAGCAATTCAGGGACACCCCCATAGCATTGGGGGGTTTAGCTTCTCATAATATTCAAAGACAGTAAATTACAATTTAGAGACATTACAAATTTGTTGTTGATGAAGGTTGATCTTCAACCTCTTCCGATCTTGAAGATCTCTTATCCTCTAAACACTTTGCAAGCTCGCTTCTTCTTTCTGTCTCTTTTCTTCTACGAAAAAAAAAGTGTTTTTCTCTAAGCCAAAATTCAGACTAAATAGCTTCCAAACAACTAAAAACATTGTGAAATACCCAAACTGCCCTCCGGATGTACAAAGGGGTTAAAAAATGAAAAATCAGCACATGGGGCGAATTGGCCAACACGGGCCATGTCAGCTGACACGGGCACCCGTGTCAGCCCCCTATTTACTGGGTTCCTTCAACTTGGTTCTGCACATGCTGACACGGGCACCCGTGTCAGCCCTCTGTTTCTGTCTATTTTTTGCTTTGCATGATTTCTTTGACCTCCATTCTTCCGGTACGCATCTTTCGGACTTGTTATGTGACCTGGAAACCAAACAGTACTACACAAAAACGCATAAAATGCGACAAAAAGAGAAGAACTACTAATGCAACATAAAACACGCGGAAATTCATAAAATGCAATAAACTAAAGAAATCACAAAAATAAAAAGCAAAATGTTACCGATTCTTGAAGATTCAATGTTGGATGAATGATGAAAACTAAGTGTAAATGGTGACTGATCACAACCCCAAACTTATCTCATTGCTTGTCCTCAAGTGATGTAAGAGACAACGCGGAGGTCAACCATGGATTCTATTCACTCCACAACACATCTGATGTTATTCGCAACTTAGCTTTCTCCTTCCCGATTAAGCTTCTGGTTTGCCCATTCGAACTTCTCCACTGCCTTATCATTTTAGAGTGTTCTTTTACCTGCAAACTTCTTCACAATACTCACCAAATATCTCGGGGTTAAGGTGTTTAGCACTCAAGATATCAAAGTATGCAATATGTAAGACCCTAATTTTGACCCTAAGATCCCTCATGGCATCATAACATTGCATTTGCATTGCCTCAAGGATCATAAGCATCTTGGCTCCTTACCTTTGGGATAGGATCTCTTGTGAGTGGGTTTGAGATCACCAAGCATGTTTGAATTGTATATTATTACTTCTCTCATTTTATTCACTAACCAAAAGCACAAAAATATGTCACTAACATCTCTTGTTTGTAGCTTGAGCAGTCACAAGGTCCAAAGCTTCTAGGAGATCCTATGTGCATTGATAGGGCCAATTGAAGATGAAAGCAAGCATGGTAATGGTTCCCAAAGCTCTCATCCATCAAATATGCCTCCCAAGTGTCTCAATTAATCATTTTTACCAAAGCAAATCAAGGGGTTTAAGGCTTGTTTCTCAAGGAAACCCTAATTCATTTGTTCATCAATTTTGCCTTGCTCATGAAGCAATCTCAACCCATGGTCAAATACAATCAAGGAAAGTTCTTTGATTCATCATTTCATGCATATTTGAACTTAATTGAGTGTCCTCAATCATCAATTCATCAAAATATGAGGTGTGGACTTGAAAAGTTGATCAGTCAATTCATCTGACTATTTCGAAATACACTGAGACCTAACTTTTTATGTGTTTGTCAAGTGGAGATGACCCCAAGAGAAACAATGTCCTCAAAGACCATATGAACAACTTTCATGTTCATCAAAATTTGATTTGAAGCTTGGAAGGTCATCATCCATTTCAAAACATTATAGATCATTTTGACTGAAACCCTAATTTTAGGTCAACTTCCCAAGAACATAACTCTTTCATTTTTCATGATTTTTAGGTGGGATAAAATGCATTGGAAAGCTTAATATTTCTACTTCAAATGTTATGTTGAACAAAATTTCAAAATCTCAAAATAAATACATGTGATAATGCAAAACGTTATAGGTCACTTTGGACCAAATGCATTGAAATGTGAAAAAGTCCAACTTCAAGTGCCCATAACTTCTTCATCAAAAATAAAAATGATGCAAATTTTAAGTCCAAATTAATTTCCATGAAAGGATCTACAACTTTGATGTTGAAGATTTTGTCATTTGGAGCTTGCATCATTGAGACAGAAGGGCTTGAACTTTGGCCAATTTTGAAAATCTCAGATATGCATGTTTTTCACCCTACACTTCATGTCCACTTTTCACCAATTTCCAAGGCCCAAATGGAGTTTTGATCAACATAACAAATGATCCTTATGAAATAAGCTTTCCATCCATTACTCATAAGGTGGTGTTTCCATTTTTGGCATAGCATTTTCAAAGGCTTGAACATAATAGTGCAATTTTGGAAAATCATTTAATTTGCATGGCATGAGCTACTACCACCCAATCTGCACGTCCAATTTACTTTCATCATGCATCAGCTTTCAATTCCAGTTGGAATTGGGCCCTCCATGCGCCTGTACATGCCCATGCATGGAGGCCCTTTCCATTCATGCAAGATTTTGATCATGCATTCAGCATTGCCTTGCCTATAAATACAATGCCATAGCTTCATAATTTCTCAACCTGAAGGCGCCCCAAATACTGCTAAACTGAAATCACAACCATCACTAAAGGAACTAGCTCACTTTTCTTCAAAATTTTCAGATCTGAACTTTGGTTTCCTCGATCAATTTTCAGATCTTAAAGTTCCTAAACCTTCTTCTCCTTGATCTATAGTGTGAACTGTAAGAAATAGTACCAAGTAATTGTGACTCCAAGCCCTGCAAATCAGAGGTTTACCTCAACTGTTATTTTCTTCGAATCTACTTGCATAGTGCTTATTTCTCATTGTTATTGGGTGACCTGAAGTCCTCTGCATAGAGACAACATTATTGTGCTTTCAATTTTCAAAAATCATGAAGTTCATATGAACACCACAGATCTTCCACTTCTGATTTCTCTCAATATAGAAATGTAGAATGGATTTGGTTGGTACAGGGGTGATGTACATCACCCCAGCTCTCGATTGATGCTTGGATCGTGTCTTTTGGTTACCATTTAAATCTCTGCAATTTTGGACTTGGCCGGAGCTTGGCCGGAGAAGACGGTGGCGCTGGCCACCGTCTGGTCTCCAAATTTGATCTGGATCGTCCATCCATTTTTCCAGATGCAATCTCACGTGTCCATTGTTATGACTTTTTATTAGGCTTGATGCGCTTCAGTTGACCAAGGCACATGGTAGGCGCGCGCTTCATGACCTCATGATCTGCCAGCTCAATTAATGAGCTCAGATCAAACGGTCCACACATTTTCCTATTTTCTAATTTTCTTATTTTTATTCTTTTATTTCTTTTAATTCCATTTCTTTTTAAAAATTCATATCTCTCTCATTATTGGTCCAAAAATTATGAGACCAATTGCATTTTTCTCCTTTTAATTTCTACTTTCTGAAAATGATTTTTAATATTTTTTATTTTATCATTTGATATTTTTTTAGTAATTTTCTCTTTTCTGGTTATTTTTAATTCATTTAAAATAGTTTTGATATCTAAAAAATACAAAAATATTTTTCCAACCTCTTTGAATGATGATAGATCTATGAAAAATATTCTCATCAATTTATTAATTGATTTGAGATTTATTTGAGATTTTAGTTCAATTAGGTTATTTTTATGCATTTTTAATTGATTTAAAATAATTTCTGACTTCTAAAAATACTGAAATTTTTTGTCAAACTTTGTTTGACCTTGTTGAACTTGGGATAATTTACTTGGACTTTTCAAAGTTGATTTGAAGTAAGTTTGAAGTTTGACCTTTCTTTATTATTTTAATTCAAGTTTTATTTTAATATTGAGAAATGCCAAAAATATTTTATTTGTTTCTTGACTTCTAATCTTCATTTTGCTTCTGTTTTCTATTGTTTGACCTTGATTTTCTTTATCTTTGGTCAATGCTTGTTGATTATCTTATTCCATTTCCATTAATGCACTTTAATTCTTCATCTTCTTCTTTTTCTTTTTTTGATCAATGAGTTAAAGATTGGTGGTTAGCATTGATACATGGAGGTTTAGTCTTCCTTGATTCAAATCTATTCATCTTGATCATGGATCAAGTGAATGGCTTTGCATTAAGGATAGGTTGCTTCCTAAATCATGCAAAGAACCTAAATCAATACAAGATCATTTCTCATCTTGTTTTTGGCATGGCAAGTTGTTGGAGTTTGATTCACTAATCAAGACCTCTACCTTGTGTTGTTGCCTACATTATTATTGACCGGCCTCAGATAGTTGTGACTTCTACATAAGTCCAATTACGATTGCTTAACATAGCGCTAAATTGCCTTATGGCACACTAACTCTAACACTAACCATTAACCATTAACATTTAATTCTTGCTCTTTACATTTATGCAATTTACTATTCTTGTACATATTATTCATTTGCTTTTTTCCTTTGCTCATTTGAGCACATGTTTATGTTAATGCAATTTTCCTTTTGCTCACATGAGCATATAATTGTGTATATATTATTGTGCTTGTGTTTTGTTTTGATTGTTGTGGACCAAATGCAAAAAAAATGGACAAATGGACTTAGTTTCTAGGACATTCCCTATGCAAAATTGGAGTAAAAGGACCTTAATGTTGAAGATGGATTAGAAGGACCAAGTCTCTAAACTCACTCTTGTCCATTCTTGATTTGCTTCATGGAACCTTTTGATGTGTGTGTTTTTATGCTAGGGAATCCTATTTGAGCCAAATTGAAGAACCATTGCCATGTTCATCCAAAGAGAAAGATACAAGAGCCTTTGGGGATCTTCTAAGAGCTTGTTTGATTATGTTGATTGCTTGAGCTTACACTTATTTTGCTTGCATATTCCAAAGGATGGGAGCTACTTGGATCATTAATATGATCTCAAGAGAGGAACTCCATTTGTGGTCTTGTTTCTTATCCTTCATCTCTTGTATGATTAGGACTTTAGCCATTCTTCTTCTTCTCTCCACTCTAACCCAAGCCAAAAAATTTTGTGCAAACATTTAACACTTGTTTTCAAACATTAGAAACCCAAACATTATGCTTTTGATTTTCAAACTCTCTTTTCATAACACTTATTTGAATTGAATCTTTAAGTCAACTTTGACCATATTTTGTAAATACTTTTCATTGGTAAATATAACCCATTCAAATGCTTTTGTGGTTTCAATGGCCACTTCTTATTAAAAACTTTTCATAACCTTTAGCTATTAGGTTTGAGTTATCCTTGAGGTAGATGTAATACTCACCTATATCCTTAGTGATGGACAATGAGCCTTCCATGCTTATTATAGGGTTAACCCCTCACTAGCATGTTGAAGCTATCCTCACATGGTGGATTTGTGGTTTTAGGTTGACTTTTCTCCCTTGGATAACAAAAGACCTTAAGGCTTTTGGACCAATCAATTCACCAACTTGTTTTGAGATTTTTACCCCGAACTACGAGGTTTTGATCCTAATCTTTTTTAAGATGGTACGTAGGCAATGGGTTTATCCATCCAAACACAAAATTGTAAATAACTTGTACATTCTCTTCTCATCTCTTCAATCCTATTTGCACAAACAAATTTTCACAAAATACCAACCTTACAACAAATGTGAAAAGGGCTCCCTAGGAGTACCTAGGATGTTTTGGGTGCTTAAAACCTTCCCATTGCATAACCAACCCCCTTACCCCGATCTCTGACATTTTTACTAGTTTTTGATTCGATAAAACTTTTAGGTTTTTGTTTGCTTTCTAACCATTCCTTTGGATAAATAGAAGTGCGGTGGCGACTCGACTTGTATGGTTTACCTTGGATTTAGTCAATATCTCTAATGGTAACGAATACCCCGCTACAGAAAAGTGGCGACTCTGCTGGGGAGATTTTCCTAGTGGGTTTTTCCTACTTTTCACATTTTTGTGTTGTATTGTATTGTATATTATTTTGTGACATATTTTTGTGCAATTTGGGATTACTGTTATGTATGTAATGATTGAATTGCTTGAATATTAATTCCTTGTATGCTTGGTGATCTTTGTGAGATGAGTTCTATACCCGAACTCGAGTGCACTTAGGATAGGAGAATGGCATAGTCTTGTTGACTTGTGTGGAGTTATTCCTTAGCAAGTTGACTTGCAAGCCCATTCACTTGGTGGAGGTCATGTTGGGACCAATAATGTCACACAAGTAGTTGTGGTTAGACATTACTCTTTCCAATATAGACCTTAGAAGCCAAGGACTTTAGTTTACCAAGCCCATCTTGGCCTATTTTTAGGACGTAGTGCGAAGGTCGTTCAAATGTAAGATTTGATACGATTGTTACGCGATACTACACTCATAAGAGTCTCTCTTGAGAATATTTTTGGAATACGAGTAGTCGTTTATCCGACAATATCCGAAAGATGGGATGATGACTATGGGAACCTCTTGTAGAACATGTTTGGCAGGTTTAAACCCTAGTACACTCCCTTTAGTTGGTTCTTAACTGAGACTCCATGCTCGTGACTTGCAACAAACCCTTGATTCATGGTTGATCCGTTCTTGTATATCCTTAATATCAATGGAACTTGGGTGTTGATAAGGTGTAAACCATAATCCACCAAAATGGATTATTAATATTAAGGATGACATGATCCATCTCATGACCTTTGTGTGGTGTGCTTTGCTTGATCCTTGAGTGTGATTGTTGCATCCATGCATTCATGCATCCATTTGCATCCATATCATCAAATAATGAGAAACTTTTCAAGGAACTTAAGAGGTCTATTTGCAAATTTTCAGACATGGAAAGACAAAGAAGGAATATGAAGAAGTACAGTTTCAGACAACCCGACTTGAAAGAGCTAAGGAATTTGACATCCTATGTACTAGATCCCTTGGGTTTCAAGGCTCGTTATGGGAAGCTTCTATCAATTCTGATTACTCAAGTGGACGAAGGATTGATGAGTGTATTGGTGCAGTTTTATGATCCCTTGTACCGTTGCTTCACATGCGTCCGGATTTTCAGCTTTTGCCCACGCTTGAGGAGTACGCCTACCTTGTGGGTATACCTATCCTAGATCAATTGTCGTTCAGTGGCTTAGAAAGTGTTCCTACTTCTCAAGAGATAGTTGATCTATTGCATATAGATGAATCTCTGGTTGGTGCTCAACCAGACATCGGACGAATAGGAAGGACTCAACCAGACATCGACGGATGAATGGGAGAAAGAAACCACGACTAGACGCCAACGGACGAATAGGAAGGACTCAACCAGACATCAACGGATGAATGGGAGAAAGAAACCACGACTAGACGCCAACAGACGAATAGGAATGACTCAACCAGACATCAACGGATGAATGGGAGAAAGAAACCACGACTAGACGCCAACGGACGAATAGGAAGGACTCAACCAGACATCAACGGATGAATGGGAGAAAGAAACCACGACTAGACGCCAACGGACGAATAGGAAGGACTCAACCAGACATCAACGGATGAATGGGAGAAAGAAACCACGACTACATGGAGAATAGGAAGTTACCTAGGTGGTATGCCAACCACAAGCAAAGCAACTCAAACAATGAGTTAAAGCGGCTAAAGTACCTGTGTAAACAACCAAACAATCAGTATAGTATTCAGACAAACAATCAACAGTTAACAACAGTGGTTCCCAATGTACACAACAAGCAAGCTTTATGTGCAAGCATTCAAATTGTTTCATCATCTCAAATGACCTATAAACAGCAAGGGTTAGTGGACAAAGCAAAGGCATCTCAAATCATGAGATCAACATCATCTCTTAGGACTATAAGCTTGAACCTGAAATGCAAAACTCAAAAGATGAGTACAAACCCCTAGGGCAAAGCCTAGGGTCAAAGGTGGAGAAAAAATTCAAAACAGAAGCTAATACTCAACATGAAGCAACTTTAAACAAGTAAAAACATGTCCTAAAAAGGACCAAGTCAAAAGCATTAAGCAAAGTCATCATTCAACCAAGAGAAGGCAAGGCAAGCAAAAGGTGCATACAATTGGTCATCAAGAATCAAAATTCCATATTAAAATAGAAATGACTCAAACAATTCTGGAAATTTTTATGAGCATACAATATGTCAAACACAATCATCATGCCAAAAATTATAAACAGAAGAGCTCAATTGGCAAGGCAATGAAAATGGAGAAGATCAACATCAAATTGTGTGACACACATTGTCACACCATACAAACACATGCATAAAACAGAGATGGAAAATGCTAAAAATGCACAACCAAGCCTCAAAAATCACACAACATGTTAAGAATCAGCACACAAAATTTCATGGCAATTGGATCATTATTGAGCATTTCAGATTAGTTTGAATGAGGCAATGTCACAATGTATACATGTTCAAACAATTCAACACCATTAAAAATCCAGACATGGTAAAATCATAAAATCAACACCATAAAATAATAGACAATTCAAGGATCATGTAGAAAAAAACCTGGAATTATTTGGACTAACATGCTATTTTTGGTGAGTTTTTGAAGTTGGCATGAAGTAATGAAATAATATGTGAAAAAACATGAAATAATAATGAAAAGGAATTGGAATATGGAGAATGCAACAGGCCAGGATCGAAGTGAGGTCCAACGCGCGTCCAAAACGACGTCGTTTGAAGGCCAGGGAATTAAAATGAAAAAAAACAGAAACACGCTCGGCAAGAATCGAAGGAGGGGCGCGCTAGGAGCGAAACGGTGTCGTTTTGGCTTGTGGCTAGGGTTTTGCAGGCGGCGGCTGGGGACTGTTCACGCACGGCCATGCACGGTGGAAACCACCGTCTTCCTCATGAAGACGGTGGTGAACAGTAACACCAATTATTATTTTTTTCCAGAATTTCAAAATGCATACACCAATGGAAAGCTTACAACATGAGGAATCAAAATCTATCATTATTTTGGCCTAAAACATCATGGATTATGTGAATCGATCAAGAACATCTTTGCATACAAAACTTTAAACTCGTATATCTCCATGGATATTGCACCAAATTTCAAGATCTTTATATCAGGAGAATCAGCAAGCAACGAGCTACAAGTCTATGGCAATAAAAACAAGAATTAGGAGATGCGAAATTCTGACCTCTTGAAGCTCCAACAATGGCAGTGATGGATTCAGGTGGTTAGCAGCATCCAAATCTCTTCTATCAACCTTGTTACCACTTCTGAAGCACAAATCAACTCTTGGAATGGCTTGGATCTAGCTAGATCTTCAAAACTCCATGTTCATGTTCATGATTGGAATTGCTTGATTCTTCACCAATTTCTTCAATCAATGGCTTGAATTCTACCAAATGATGATCAAGAATCCAGAATATGCAATAAAAATCAAGTGTTCTTTGAAGAATTTTTGAATTTGGAAGAAGAGAAATTTTGGAGGGAAATTTTCAATCTAGATCTAGAATTGTGAAAAAAATGAAAATTCTGTTAGGATTTACTATTTATATGCTGGCCTAATCCATTTCCTAATTACAATTAAGCATGGTTAATGATATTTTAGTGAGAAAAGAGGTGTTATGCAAAAATTGGTTTTTTCACCCCATGCATACAATCCCACGCGAACAGTAGCAAATGGCCATGCAATTTCACTTAAAATCATCTTATGAACATGTTGGAATGATTAAAAAGCTCATATGATGCACCAAATTCAAATTCATGATTTTCCCTCCAAAATGAGCATGAATGAACAAATGGTCATGTGATGAATGATTTGGAAAATACAGGTCATGAGAAGAAATATGCAAAAAGAAGCACTCAATTTGGGGTTTTAAATCAAAAGTTATGGCCTAAAAATGAGATAAATGCATGAATGGGGGTGCAAATTTGAGGTGCTACACTGTTATGAAATATGTAATTTATCAAGAATTAACGGTGACTACGGTTTGATCCTCATTCCTAAGTGATTAAACATGGGTTTTATTATACAACAAGCGATAAGGCGGTTTGTCCGACCTAAACCTTAACCAGAAATCAGAATTTCATTTGTCCGATAAAATAAAGCATTAAGAACGTTGTATAATAATTTGAATTAAGAAAACATCGATGATTATAAGAATATAGACAAAGTATTCATACAGTAGCAATTCAGGGACACCCCCATAGCATTGGGGGGTTTAGCTTCTCATAATATTCAAAGACAGTAAATTACAATTTAGAGACATTAAAATTTGTTGTTGATGAAGGTTGATCTTCAATCCCTTCCGATCTTGAAGATCTCTTATCCTCTAAACACTTTGCAAGCTCGCTTCTTCTTTTTGTCTCTTTTCTTCTACGAAAAAAAAGTGCTTTTCTCTAAGCCAAAATTCAGACTAAATAGCTTCCAAACAACTAAAAACATTACGAAATACCCAAACTACCCTCCGGACGTACAAAGGGGCTAAAACATGAAAAATCAGCACATGGGGCGAACTGGCCAACACAGGCCGTGTCAGGTGACACAGTTGCCCGTGTTGGCCTCACTGTAAGTCCAAACTTCATCCCTTGCTGACACGGGCTGTGTCAGCTGACACGGGCACCCGTGTCAGCCCCCTGTTTACTGGGTTCCCTCGACTTGGTTCTGCACATGCTGACACGGGCCGTGTCAGCCCCCTGTTTTTGTCTATTTTTCGCTTTGCATGATGTCTTTGACCTCCATTCTTCCGGTATGCATCTTTCGGACTTGTTATGTGACCTGGAAACCAAACAGTACTACACAAAAACACATAAAATGCAACAAAAAGAGAAGAACTACTAATGCAACATAAAACACGCGGAAATTCATAAAATGCAATAAACTAAAGAAATCACTAAAATAAAGAGCAAAATGTTACCGATTCTTGAAGATTCAATGCTGGATGAATGATGAAAACTAAGTGTAAATGGTGGCCGATCATTGTTGCAGAACCTGAATTAATTTCTTAGGTCAGATTAAAACAAATCCAGTACGACATGAAAATGGTGAACAAGTTACTAAAGATGAAGTTTAGGGAGCCGAATTGCGAGTATCAGTTGATGAAGATGTCTTCTAGGACTGGTTGGCCTTACCAAGTGATGTTGGATTGCTTAGCACTTGAGGACAGAGATTGGCAGCCTACTTCTACCCCGGTTTCTAGGAAGCTGCTTGTAGTAGATTTGGATGTTATCTCGAAGGTGTGGACTTACTTCTTGCACCACACTCTAGACACTAACTGGAGTGGGTCAAAGTTCATCATTATGTGAGCTCTGGCTTTATATTATCTGTTAAACCAACGTGCTATAAATGTTGGTCGTATTATTGTTGTTGACATGGATGAGATGGCCCATAGTTAAACTAGGAAGTCTCTAGGACATGTGTATATCATCCTTCTTTTATGTTGGAAAATAGGGGTACCAGAGTTCACTGATTGCCACATTATGAAACTGACATGACCATTGGATGTTGGATGGACAGCAGAGCACCCTAAGAGGAAAACACCAGCTGAGGAGGGGCCAGAGACACAAGACCATCCAATAGAGCCTACTGAATCCTACAGACACCAGCCCTAACCCTAATATGTACATGAGGTAGCTCCTCTTGCTAACGAGGACTCTCAGGGACACAGAGATTGGATGCATGTGTTTTTTATGCAGAATTTCTATGCACATACTGGACTGCTAAGTTGATATCTGACCCATCAGGTGGACACATGGGGAGTTGCTCAATGATTCAGAGACCAGTTTTTTCAAGTGGTCCTCTAGCACCTTCCTATGGTCGCTACCAGTATCTTGGGATGGATACTTCGATCTAGTTGGGAGGGCTAATCCAGCATCAACAACACCACCAATCTCCTTTCTCTCAGCCTACCCCATAACAGCGGTAGAGTCCCTTCAAGAGTCCAGAGCAGAGAGGCCAACTAGGACAAATGTCTCATATTTATCCTTTGTGCATCATGGCGCCCCGAATGCCATGATCATCTATGATGCTCAGATGATGGACATAGACAGGGACGAAGATGAGGATTAGTTTTATTTTTAACTTTATTTTTAACTTTATTTTTAACTTTATTTTTAACTTTATTTTATTTTTATTTTTGATGAGCTGATGTACTTTCATTTTTAGTTTTTTATGTATTGCCCAAAACTCTGAGTGACTGCCTATGAATACCCAAAGAAAGTTTGTATGCCCAAATCATGCCAATACCAAGCATTCACAATATTTCTTAAATGATTTGATGTGGTTTTCTGGAAGATTTACTGAAAAGGGGTGTCATGTCATGTTGAAAGGGTGTAAAGTTGCATCACATGCGAGGCATTGTGGACATTGTTCACCCTTACCAACATGGTGAGAACAGAAAAAGGCAAACATTATTTTCATCCTATGAGAGCATTCAAGTATGTTTTTATCATCTAGAATTTGCATTTGCTCTTTTATGATAGCATGTGCATGTTACACACACTGAGACACGTTGTTTGTTTGCATCCCCGAGCCTTTCTAGCCATCCCTTATACTAATGTATGCTTTGTTAATCCATGTCGAGCCTATATCTCTTTTGTTTGTTATTATTTTACCATATCATAAACTAATGGCCTAAAACACTTCCCTACCCTATTCAGAGTATTATCTTTTATTTTTGAATATGTGTTTGATTATAAGTTTGGGGTTGCTGTTGGAATAACAACCTTTAAGTTTAGGGTAGATGTACAACAATACTAAAAGGTGAGTGCACCTGGAAAAAAAGAAAAAAGAGAAAAAAGAGCTTAAAAATATATTTAAAAAAGGAGAAAATATATACACAGGAGCACTCACCAGAAAGAGAACTCAGTTGAAACGTTGAGAAGTCCAAACCAGCTGACCAAAGAAAACAATGTTTAAGAAATTCCAGCAGTGATACTTTGGAGTGATCATAGTGAAAACAATGATGGAAATGCTCTGAATCATTAACATACTTATCCATATATTATCCCACCTTAGACCTAGCCTCATTACTGTCATACCCCAAAATTTTCCCTACCCTTCACATGATCATATAGGTCTTTAACCCCAAACATTTGCATATCATCTTCATCCATTCATTTCATTTGAATAAGCATGGTTTGACACAAGGAGACACGTGACTTGAATTCATGGCTTGTACTGGTACCTGGTGGATACCAAGGTTCGTCAGTAACTTGAGGCAAATTGGTCAATCAAGCCCTAATCCTTTGGTTTATAACATTGGTGGACGATTTCAGTTGCTTGGTAACTTGCTTGACTTAGGCATTTGATCAGGCCTTAATCATTAGGGTTCGCCACGTATTTTGATAATCAGGTGGCCATGTGATTGTATACCTCATTTTATTCTTGGATCCATATCATTCCTGATCAGCCATTTGATCCCTGGTTACATGTTTCTTCGTGCATTGATACACTTATCCATTCATTTCCTTCAACCATGGTTCAATTTGACTTACAATTCTTGTCATCATTTGGATTCATCGGTCCACTGCAGGTTGTTATTATATTCATCATTGTGTCATAATATTTTTCCAAATTGATTTTAACTTCAAGTTGACGTTAATTTCAAATTAATTTTTTAAGTTTAAATTGATTTTACAGGTTAAAATTGACTTTTAAAATTTATATTAGTTTTAGAAACCATTTCATCTTTTTCCGAATTAATTCTAGGAGTTGCAATTGCTTTTGAAGTTCAAATTGATTTTAATTCAAAATTGATTTTTGAAGTTAGAATTGATTTTTTGAGATTTTTATTAATTTTAGAAATCATTGCATCATTTTTCAAATTAAGTTTTCGGTTTAGGTTTAATTTTAGGATTCATTTTGTTTTTTAGAATTCTATTTGCTTTCTATTAATTGGCCATTTTTAATTTTGAGTTAACTCATTCTCTTTTTTTTTCTCAATAACAAGTTCAACATAATCATAAGCCCATGTTAAGCCCAAGCAGATAAATCCATTTTAATCCAAATATCCACATCTATCTATAATCCATTCCAATAACCAATAAGCATTGCAAGACCAATTAATCCATGTAATATCCAATAAGACCAATACACTGGAGATGCAGGAAATAATTACAAGTTTCCAAACGGAAAATGAGCAAGCAAAACGCATTATACATGAAGCTGTAAAATGCGGTAACTACAACATAAACGACGCAAAGGCCAAAACGCGAGAAGAGCGACATGAACGACAAGGACGAAGCGGACGTATTGCAACGCAAAAATGCAGCATCAAAGCAAGAACTAGCAGTTGCAAATCAAAACGACGTAAAAGCAATCCAAAACAACAAATTGCAAATAATCAAAACGATAGCAGGACTCAAAACGACTACAAGCCGATATCAAACGCGACGAAGGGAGTGAAACGCGAAGGAAATTTGATCAGTCACCATTTGCATTAAGTTTTTGTTACTGATTCGACAAGAAACAGAGGATTTTGAGACACTGTGCAAGCATTTGTAGTACTTTTCAAGGAAATTTTACTTCCAGTATAATAAGTACGCATTTCCATTCATTGTTACATTTTATTTATATTTTTGTGATTTTATGCGTGGGATATTTGTGTTTTTGTCCGACAAGTCCAGGTAGAAGAACCAAGGAACTCGGAGCAAGACAATGCGAGATTCCGGCAAGAAAAGAAGTAGAAAACCCCGATACAGGAGGCCTGACACGGCCACCCATGTCACCTGACACGGGCCGTGTCAGGCAAAGGGAGCGTGCCAAGGAAAACAGTAGCCTGACACGGCCACCCGTGTCAGCTGACATGGGTCATGTCAGGCAACATCCCCAGCCATGGCAAGGGAGCCATGGGTGTGTCACAAGAACAGTAGGCTGACACGGCCACCCGTGTCAGCTGACACGGGTCGTGTCAGCCCAGGACCAAAAATTGGCCTTTTCAGCAGGCTTTTGAGTATCGGGCTTTCAGAGAGATTTTTGGATATGTCCACCTGTTGCTTGGAATTTTCATTATAAAAGAGGACCTTCTACCTAAGAAAAGATCATCTTGGAACAAGGAAAAACACAGTATTGTCAAGCAATCAAGTATTACAGAGAGCGAGGAGTTCGGAGAGCTGAAGGTTTTCATGAGCGGACGCGATTGAAGATCAAAGTCATCCAAATACTTATAATGTGTAATTTTCATCTTGCATTTGTTTTGAACAATATGAGCAGCTAACCCCCCCCCCCCAATGCTAGGGGGTGTCCCTGATTTAGAATTGTAACGAATTTGAGTTTACATTTGCATTTATAGTATTATTTTTACGGTAACCTTTTGATGTGTTTAATGTTTTCTCTTTCGGACCAATCGAGATTGTTTTGTGGTTATCAATTAGGCTGGATCTCCATTGATAAGGTTTTCATAAGGTTACTATACAGTAGATATCACTTAGGACTAGGGATACCCTGTATGAACCAAAGTATTCTTGATATAATAAAGCTTAACTTCACCTTAATTGCCTATGGACATAGAAATTATGGTAGATTGATTAAAGGTTTTCTCACCAAGGACTTGGGAGAAAGTACCCTTGACAACTAGTAGTAATTGATATTTGTTGATGTAATAGTAACTTAGAGTTGTTACAGGTATAAATCATATACCTTCTTTGGCATTGTTCCTTTTACCCTGCAAACCCTTATTTTCATTCTTATTTGCCTTTACCTTTATCCTTATATGTTTACATCTAAAAACCAAATTAATATTTTTTGTTTAATTGAATGATAATTTGAACTCGATATTGACATGCAGTCCTTGAGATCGACATTCGGGGAATTTCCCCATTATTACTATAAAAGGCAAAATAGTACACTTGCTATTTTCCCGATCAAGTTTTTGGCGCCGTTGCCGAGGACTGCCAAAATATAGAGTTTAATTTTAAATTCAATTAAAATTTTGTTGCTCTGCAATAAAATTATTTTTCTGTCGTTTATAATTTACTAATTTGTGTATGCGAGGAGAATCTTCAGCTGAATTTCTTTTTGATGTAGAGATTGAGAGAACCCTTCACCGAAGACGCAGAAACCAAAGAGTGGATTCCACAGAAGAAAGTACCTCTGATCACTCAGAAGTCAAAGAACCAATGGCTGAAGTTCCTCCAATTCCACCTCCTCCACCTCCGGAAGGACTCCTAGGTGACTATGGAGGTGTAAATGCACCGAGTAGTCGACTGACCATTGTCAACCAAACGGTGAATGTGACTAATTTTCAACTACACCCTTGCACAATCAATCAATTGGAAAGAAAACCTTTCACCGGGAAGGTTGACAAAGATGCCAACAAACACCTGCAAAGATTTCTGACCATGAGCACCACGTTGAAAATTGATGGTCATACTCATGAAGCAAAAAAATTAAGAATGTTCTGGTTCACTTTAGTTGAAGATACGGAAGAGTGGTTTTACTCTCTTCCAGCCGGTAGTATCATATCATGGGAAAAGATGGAAACTACATTCTTAAATGAGTACTTTCCAGCATCAGTATTCCTGAGAAAAAGGTATGAAATCCTTAATTTCAAACAGAAGGATGGTGAATCATTAGGAGACGCCTACAAAAGATTCAAAAGGGTCTTGGTAGCGTGTCCAACTCATAATATGGATCAGACCGAACAAATGCAGATGTTCGTTAATGGGCTAAAAATAAAAACAAAACAGTTGATTGATACAGCAGTTGGTGGCTCAATAAATTTCTCAACATCCACTGGTATTAAGAGGATAATTGAAGTAATAGCTGCCAATGAGCATCTAGAATTATACAACAGGTGTACTAGTCAGCCAGAGGGGGTGATTGATCTAAAATTAGAGACAAATAAAATCCGTCTGGAAGACACAGTTGCTTCCAAAGTAGACAAGAAGTTGAAAGCTATGAATATAGGTACTCAACAGATAGCTCAGGTTCAGTCGGCTGAGGCTAGCACTTGTGAAATATGTAATGGACCTCATCACACGGTCTATTGCTTTGCTACCCCCAACAAATTGAAGAGATCAAATTCTTGAAGCAGAATAATCCCTACTCTAACACTTACAACCCAGGTTGGAAGAATCATCTGAATTTCTCCTGGAAAGATCAAAGAGGGAATGTTCTGCAACAAGGTACAGGGCAATATCAAACTAAGTATCAACAACAACAACAACAACAACAACAATAGGCACCTAAAAAGGTTGAATGGGAAATTGCCGTTGAAAAATTAGCCGCCCACAACATGCAGTTTCAAGAAGAAACCAGGACTAATCAGAAAAAACACCATTGCTTCCATAAAAAATCTCGAAGTCCAAATGGGTCAGATAGCACAACAGTTAGCTTCGAATTCTCAAGCCCCAGTGGGAAGATTTAAGACCACTACCACCATCAGATGTCACTGAAGAACCCAAAATAGGGGTAAATCTGAAGCAGCTACCAACAAATCTGAAGTATGTATTTCTGGATACTAAAAAAATGCCCAGTTATTATCAATGCCAGTCTACAAAGTGTCCAAGAAGCAGAACTCATTCAAGTGCTAAAAAATGCAAAGGCGCAATCGGATGGGCAATTGAGGACTTGAAAGGTATAAGCCCGACCGTTTGCATGCACAAGATATTAATGGAATATCGTCACAAACCAGTGGTGCAACCACAACGAAAACTTAACCTATCCATGAAAGAAGTGGTACGCAAAGAGGTTGTAAAATTGTTGGATGCAGGATTAATTTATCACATTTCCAATAGTTCATGGGTAAGTCCAGTCCATGTGGTACTAAAAAAAGGGGGCACTACGGTAATAAAAATGAGAAGAATGAGTTAATTCCAACCAGAACTATTATAGGTTGGAGAGTGTGCATAGACTACAGGAGACTAAACATGGAAACACGAAAGGACCACTTTCCATTACCATTCATTGATCAAATACTGGAAAGGTTAGCCGGACATGATTACTATTGTTTCCTAGATGGATACTCGGGGTACAACCAGATTGCGGTGGCCCCTGAAGATCAAGAGAAGACTGCATTCACATGCCCCTACGGTATTTTCGCTTATAGAAGAATGTCATTCGAGTTGTGCAACGCACCGACCACTTTTCAAAGGTGTATGACATCAATCTTTGCTGACATGCTTGAAAAGCATATGGAAGTATTTATGGACGAATTTTCAGTATTCGGTTCCTCATTTGATAAATGTTTAACTAACTTATCACTTATGTTAGAAAGATGCCAGCAAACAAATTTGATCCTGAACTGGGAAAAGTGTCATTTTATGGTACGTGAAGGTATAGTGTTGGGACACAAGATCCCCAACCGAGGTATTAAAGTGGACATAGCAAAAGTTAAGGTAATAGCTAGTTTACTACCTTTAGTAAATGAAAAAGGTATCCGAAGCTTCTTGGGACATGCGGGGTTCTACCGCAGGTTCATAAGAGATTTCTCCAAGATCGCAAAACCATTAATTAGTCTACTGGTGAAGGATACACCATTCTTATTTGACAAAGAGTGCATGCAAGCCTTCGAGACCTTGAAGAAGGAACTTGTGTCAACCCCCATAGTTATTGGCCCTGATTGGTCTCTTCCTTTTGAGATAATGTGCGATGCTAGTGATAATGCAGTAGGGGCGGTATTAGGGCAACAATAGGAGAAGCTTTTGCATGTGATATATTATGCAAGCCACGTATCGAACCCTGCTCAAATAAACTATGCAACCACCGAAAAAGAGCTCCTGACGGTTGTGTATGCGTTTGATAAGTTTAGATCCTATTTGTAAGGATCAAAGGTAATTGTGTATACTGACCATGCAGCTTTAAAATATCTTTTTGCCAAACAGGAACAAAACCAAGGGTGTTGTGATGGATCCTACTACTACAAGAGTTCGACCTGGAAATCAGAGAAAAAAAGGGGAGTGAAAACATTGTTGTTGATCACTTGTCTCAGATGACTCCGATTCAAGAAACAGAAGAAACACGCCCCATCAGAGATGAGTTCACCAACGAACGTATCCTAGGCGTTACGCATATCCCCTGGTTCACAGGTTACGTGAACTTTGAGGTAGGTGGACTAATACCTGATGACTTTGACTCTAACAGAAGTAAAAAGTTTTTGCATGATTGCAGGTTTTATGTGTGGGATGATCTGTTCCTGTACAAAAAGGGAATTGATGTCCCGGTGAGGAGATGTGTTCCGAAGGAAGAGCAAAGGGACATCCTCAAAGCTTGTCACAACTCAGAATATGGAGGACATTTTAGTGGAGATAGAACCGCAACAAAAGTCCTCCAGTCTGGACTGTACTGGCCTACACTGTTCAGAGATGCACAAGAGATAGTAAAAGAGTGCGATAGATGTCAGAGAACAGGAAACATATCAAAGAGCTATGTTAGAGGTATAACTGTTCGATGTGTGGGGAATAGATTTTATGGGACCCTTCCCACCGTCCTTTGGAAAGAAATACATTTTGTTCGCAATTGACTATGTGTCAAAATGGGTAGAAGCAGTAGCACTACCCACGAATGATGCGAAAGTGGTGATCAATTTCCTAAAGAACAGTATCTTCGCGCAGTTTGGGGTACCAAGAGCACTAATTAGTGACGAAGGTACCTGTAGGTGTTTAATTGGCTGCATTATATGGTAAAACACTAGATGGTTACTAATGTCTTGACTGATGTCATGACATGTATGTGTGACTACATTGTAGTTACTGCAGGACTAGCTAACACAGGTTTTATTGAATGTCAAACTGGATGCTGTGACATTCATACGTGTCAACAGATACTAAGGAATAGAACAGCAGGTGTTCTGTTAGAACTTAGTATTTATTTCCAGTCTGGTTATCAAGGAAAGACCAGACCTGGCATAAGGCCTACTGACTGAATGTCAAACTGGATGTTATGACATTCATCATTGACAGCAGCTACTGAACATTAGACAGAGTGGTGTTCTGCTATACTTCAGCATGTAACTTAGTTTGTTCTTCAAGAGAATAACAGAACTAACTTAAGGCCAAATGTGTAAATGTTAAGTTGGACACTTTGACATTTATTAATGTAAGCTGTTAATGTAGTATGGTCATTTTGATCATGTACAGGTCAGCAAAATTGTACAGTCTATTTTCTGGAAAAACAGACTCAGCATATGGACCTTGATGTCAAGCTGAATGTCGTGACATTCATTCCTGACAGCATATGCTAAATTGTAGGTTGTTCAGTTTTCTGTTTCAGCTTTTCTTGGGCTATTCTTCAGGAAGTCAACAGCTTAGAGAAAAACCAGGAAATCAACAACCAAGCTACATTCAATGAACCTAACAAATAGCCTATTTGTTAGTAACCTAAATGTTGAATTTATGGGAACTCGCGTGACCTTAAATTCAGGAGAATACAGGTGCAAAAGCCCAGGGTACTGCAATATAAAAAGGAAGGTGTTCCTTCATTCAGTTTCGGGGATTTTGAGGCGTGAAGATTTTGTGTGTCCATCATACTTCACTGCTGTATTTTTGTGAGTCTTGTATTAGACGTATCTTGTAAGCCAAGCCATTATCAAGTAGATGATTGTTGTGGCATAGGGTGTTCATTGAGTTGTAAGTGTTGTGTCGCTCAAAGCTTTTAAGCGTGAGTGCTGTGTATCTTGATTAAAGCTGTGAAGCACAATCAAGAGTTGTTTGAAGTGTGACTTCAACTTGTCTTTAATATTGTTTAAAGATAGTAATCACTGAGGTGATTGAGGGGGAGTGAGTAGGAACTCTGATCTTAGGTTAAGATTGAAATTGCATTGGGTAGGGATTAAGTGATAAGTTGTAAATGGGTGAGTTTAGCTTTGAATTTATACTACTAATAGTGGATTTCCTCCCTGGCTTGGTAGCCCCCAGATGTAGGTCATGTTGGACTGAACTGGGTAAACAATTACTTGTGTTATTTACTGCACTTACTGTTAAGTTCTGCATAATTCCTGTCTGTGCAGAATTGGACGTCATAACAACCCGTGTGACATCCAAAGTCTGATAACTAGAATTTCAGTACCCACTTTTTGAACAAGTTGATGGAGAACCTGCTAAGGAAATATAATGTAAAGCATAAAATCTCCACACCTTACCATCCCCAGACTAGTGGACAGGTTAAGGTGTCAAATCGGCAGATAAAACAGATTCTAGAAAAGACAGTTTGCACATCATGAACAGATTGGTAGATCAAGCTAGAGGATGCACTTTGGGCATACCGAACAGCATTCAAAACCCCCATAGGTATGTCCCCGTACCAACTGGTCTATGGTAGAGCTTGTCATTTGCCGCTCGAACTGGAGCACAGGGCATTCTGGGCTACCAAATTTCTCAACTATGACCTGTCCAAAACAGGGAAATCTCGTATCTTGCAATGACAAGAGCTGGAAGAATTCAAAAATCGAGCATACAAGAATGCCAAGATATACAAAGAACAAACCAAAACATGGCACGACAGGCGCATTCAGAAGAAAGAACTTCAGGAAGGACAACTGGTCTTATCATTTAACTCAAGGTTGAAGTTATTCCCTGGGAAACTAAACTCGAGATGGTCGGGACCCTTTATGATACAAAAAGTATTTCTGCATGGAGTCGTTGAACTAAGAAATCCCACAAACGGAGACACGTTCAAGGTGAATGGGCAGAGAGTCAAACGGTACCTACAAGACTATGAGGGTGGTCTGATAGACAAATTCGTCTTACCTGAAAAGATGGAGAACCGTCGAGCCATGTTACGTTAAATGCAACGCTTCGTGGGAGGCAACCCACGCATTTTTAATTCTAATCAGTTATGTATGTTTGTAGGTTTACACAGGAGCTCTACAAGGAGGGGAACATCACTTCAATAAATGTATAAGTCATGACAAACGGATAAATAACATGACCAGAGGTTGAACGAGAGAAAAATCCAAAAAACGGCCAAAAGGGCAGCCTGACACGACCACCCGTGTCAGCTAACACGGACCGTGTCAGAAGGGTGAAGAACCAGGTTAACAGATGAAATAATAGTGGTCTAACACGGCCACCCGTGTCAGCTGACACAGGTCGTGTCAGGAACACTGAAGGTTGAGAAAATTTTGTGATGGACAGTGGCCTGACACGGCCCATGTTAGGCAGACGGGATTTTTGAAAAAAATTTAAAATTTAAAACTTTATGTGGACCCCACCTATTTATTCCACCTTAACCACACTTTAACCACCATTTACCTTATCATTATCAGATTTTCCTTTCCACTCTCCATAGTCTCTCTCATCAATATCATCATTATCACTCTCTCTCTCTCTAAACCCTCACAAATTCCATTAAAACCCACACCTCAAAGCTTCCACAACCACCACTTCCACTGCCCTGTTGCCAAAACACCCTTCACGAATATTACTCCACTCGTCATCTCCGTTCTAACCACGGCTTCAGAATTTTCTAACTCCCTATTTCAAAAAATTCTATTTTTGCAGGTCCAAAATGCCTCCGAGGAGAATTCTCACCAGAAAGCAACAGCTTGCTGAGATGTCAAGGTCACGGAAGTGACCGAGCCGGAACCCAAATCCGCACAACATCCTATTTGACAATCCAAAACAAGAAAAACGGTATAAAGTCCACCGGAAACGGAAGCTCACACCTACCAGGTACATGTGCGAGCACACTCTGAACGCTCTAGGGCTCAAAATTGAGGTGTACCGGATGTTCCACGTCTTAGAAATGTTGGAGTTTATGACCCTGGAAGCACCGACATATGAGCACATCACGCTCGAATTCCTCAGCACGCTAGACTTCTAACTCGAAAAGAGATGGATCGACACTACCAGGTATTATTTTAGGACTTTACGTTTCTACCTGTTCAATAATTATCATGAATTGTATGTATAGGAATTAGCAAGGATACTCAGACTCCCATTGTGCGGACCAGGAGCGGTCCCAGATGGGTTCTCGCTAAAGGATTTCTGGATTGCCATCATAGGGAGGACAGATTACACCTCCAAGGGTGCTAAGGCCTCCGGCATCCAGAATCCATGTTTCCATTATGCTCAGAAGGGTTTGGCCTACACCCTGTTTGGAAGAGGTGATAGCACAGGGGTAGCCACTCAGAGGGAATTATTTTTTATGTACTCGATGGCACAAAATAAAGCCATCAATATAGCTGCCTTTGCAGCTGACTATCTGGGCAAAGTGGGCCGAGCAGACTCTGGAGGCATCTCTGTAGGCGGCATGATCACCCAAATTGCTGAACATTTTGGGTATCAGGCTGTTTTACTCGAAGACACGCCAATTGCAGGTAAAACCAAAATTAACATATCAACTCTGACTCAACAATGGATGATTGTTGTGGCTCCCACTTACTATTTTGTGCTTATCCATAAACGGTTTATTATAGCTCTGACGGATTCGGACAGAGTTGGTATTACTGACTATGCAAAATGGTTGTATGTAAGTGCTGACCCCGACACTGAGGAAGGCCACGACACTGAGCATTTTGTTGCAGGTGAGCAGTTTGTAGATGACCAGGTGGATGCCACAGAGGCAAAAGAAGAGGAACCTCAAGAACTCCAGGAACAGTTTGTACCCCCACATCAGGAGCCTACCCAGCAGGAGGCAGGATCCTCTTCCTAGTCCACTAACCAATGGACCTAGGTATAAACTGATTTGGGTGACTTAAGGACGGAGCAACAACGGCAAGGCATCGAGCAAGCCCAGCAGGGGGCAATGTTGGATGAGATGAGCAGCATGATGCGACAATTGATGCTGCATTTTCCACACCCACCTCCACAGTAGGGTACTGTGAGTGTCCTCCTTCGCTCTTGTTCGTAAACATTGAGGCTAATGTTTAGTTCAAGTGTGGGGGAGATTTTATCTTTTTATTGTTATTTTCAGTACTTTGTTATTTTACTTTATTTCATTCTAGATTTGGTTTTTCTATTTGAAGGTACAGTATGCTGCGAGTGTTTCAAGTCTGTGGTGATATTGTGGCGTTAGTAATGATCACGACTGGGAGTGGATGAAAGGATCACTCCACTTACCATTGCTTGTTGTGAAGGATCTCCCCAGGAAATCGACAATGCTGAAAAAGAAAGATTGGACGCAACGTATACAGCTTAACCAACATAAGTGTCATATACATTCCGAAGTAAGGAAGAAGTCACACCAGGCTAAAAAGTATTGTGGATACTGTCAAAGCTTAACCTAACAGGGTGAGTCATAGAAAGCCAAACACATTGATCATCATGAGTGATAACACTAAAATTTACGTATTTTCGACTCCGATTTCACATGCATTCTAGTTGTTTTCATGTCATTTTGTTGTGTTATTACTGTGTTTTCCTTTGTTTTCAGGTTTTTACTTTAATCGGAGCCTCGATCGAGAAAAGGAGTGAAAAAGGGCTAAAAACCCTAAAATTCAGCATTTTGTGCTTATGGCCTACCCAGTGGCGGGCGCCACAGACCAAGCCATGACGTATCAAATTCAACTTCCCTCAACTCCCACGTTTCCCCACTACATCCACTAAGGCGCCTCACTTTGGCCTTGTGGCGGGCGCCATGGCCTTGTGGCGGGCGCCACAAGAGTAAAAACGGTTCCCTCCTATTTTCAAGTTGAAGGGCATCCAAGTCATTTCCATCTTTTTACTTGCTTATAAATAGAAATGCGAATTCACTTTTACAATCATCCAAACTTAGAGCAGAGGCAAACTCAGAAGCAACCTTGTTTCACTTAGGCATATATTCAGTATTTTATAGTGGTAATCGCTTCGCATTGGAGTGTTACCACAATTGTGTCATCAAGTATGTGATAGAGTCTGTAATCGAGTTTGGAGCACTTTGGAAGGAAGTTAATCCTGCCGCCATTTTCTTTTCCGCATTGCAATTTACTCAGCCCTCCGATTGGAGCAGGTTTTTATTTCTTGTCTTTACTTTATTTATTTCCCGCACTCGCTTTTACTTTATTTATTTCCTCGCACTCGCTTTTACGTTATTTATCTCCCGCACTCGCTTTTACTTTATTTATTTCTCGCACTCGCTTTTACTTTATTTATTTCCTCGCACTCGCTTTTACTTTATTTATTCCTCGCACTCGCTTTAAATTATTTACTTTTCGCACTCGCACTACTTTTATTTACTTTCCGCACTCGCACTACTTTTATTTAAATTAATGCACTTTTATTTTACCATGTCTAACTAAATCTAAAAGGTTAGAATGTAAGGATCATAATTGAACCGATAATCCGTACAATTGTTCGTAGAAACACTTAAGGGCTATTTTAACTTTCAAATTAAGTTTTCCCGCACTTCAATTCCGTTGGGTAAGATCGAAAGCCGTCCAACGTCTATTTAAACTTAATTGTTTTTAACTATTTCAAAAACAGCGAAAGCACTTTGTCTAGTTCATTAGGAGTTCTTAACATTAAGAAGAAAAGAGATTTTAAAACTATTTTCGGACGCGTTTATAAGTTTAGAGTCTGGTTCGTAAGAACCTCTTTTGGTTAAGAAATCCAGGTTATAATACTTTTCAACTTAGTCAAGACACTATATTTCTTAAAAATAGGTTTACTACTATAACGCAATGCGCGCCTTTTTATAAGTAACAATAAGAGGGTTTGATTAGGGAGTACAACTCGGTTCTGAATACACGAAAGCGACAGTTCCTGTTAAATTAGTTCTTTTCAAAGTAGGAAACATTGCCCATAAGTAGTTCTATTAGCAAGTACTTGGATTATCAATTGATTACGTGAATTACATTCGACCCTGTCTTTATTAATTAAACCTATTTAAATACTTTACTTTTCATTGCACACTACGAAAAACACCTATTTTGACTGCCTTTGATAAACACCATAACAACAGATAACGATAGCTTGACATTTGGTCTCTGTGGATTCGACAATCTTTTATATTACTCTGACGCGTTCGTATACTTGCGAAAAGCACACATCAAGTTTTTGGCGTCGTTGTCGGGGACCAATTTCGTCAAATTTCATTTTCCTGTTGTTATATCGTTTAGAATTAGGTTATTTCCCGTCGGTCAATGCGAAGAACTCGCAGCACCCGAAGTTTAAGCTTAGTAAACCCTCTGGCGAAACCTGAACGTTACGCTCGCGCACGTTTATTCTGTCATAGAATTAAGAGAGCTATGACCGAAGATCAAAACCAAAGACCTCTTAAGGACTTCGCTCAACCATCTAATGAAGAACCTAGTTCTAGTATAGTAAACCTAACTATCCCAACCAATAATTTTGAACTTAAACCATCTCTGTTACAACTAGTGCAACAGAGACAATTCGCGGGTCTCGCTACCGAGAACCCTAACCAACATTTAAAAATATTTCTTCAATTAGCAGATACTTTTAAAACCAATGGAGCTTCTCCTGAGGCAATACGTTTAAGATTATTTCCTTTTTCCCTCTGAGATAAAGCCCTATCATGGTTAGATTCCCTTCCACCCAATTCCATTACGACTTGGGATAACCTTAGAAGAGTTTTTCTTGCTAGATATTTTCCCCCGAGTAAGACCGACGTTCTTCGAAACCATATAACTAGATTTACCCAAAACCAAGGAGAATCGTTGTTCGAAGCTTGGGAGAGATATAAAGAGTTGTTACGAGCATGCCCACATCATGGCTTAGAAAACTAGTTAATCATTCAAACCTTCTATAACGGACTTCATTATAACACAAAGATGACCATCGACGCTGCCGCAGGCGGTGCTCTGATGAACAAACCTTACCCTGAAGCTAGTGCCCTCATCGAAGACATGGCTCAAAACCATCAATCATGGGGAGTCGAACGAGCGACAGTTGAGAAGAAGGAAGCCCAAGGAGGAGTGCATGAACTAAGCTCTATAGACATGATGCAAGCTAAAATGGACGCATTAGCCCTTAAGGTCGAGCATATGTACACGAACCCGAATATTGTAGCCGCAGTTTCGTCGGATTGTGAGATATGTGGAACCCAAGGACACCAATCCGCAGAATGCAGTCTATTGAACGAAACCCACTCCGAGCAAGTGAACTACACCCAAGGGAACCCATATTCGAATACCTATAACCCTGGATGGAGGAATCACCCGAACTTCTCCTATAAAAACAATAACCCTATTCAAAATAATGCACCTCCGAGACCTAGTTATCAAGCCCCAAGACCAAATCAACCTATGCAACCTGTACCACCAAAGCCGAGCCTTGAGAAAATTATGAAAAATTTTATCACCGCTCAAACCCAACAAAACAAGGAGTTCATGAACCAAAACATTCATGTTAACGAATTGATTACTCAGTTAGGAACCAAGGTTGACCAAATAGTTACTCATACCAAGATGCTTGAAACCCAGATCTCTCAGGTAGCTTTAAACCAAGCCCCTCAGACTACACCTGGAGGACAATTCCCTGGACAACCTCAACAAAATCCGAGAGGACAAGCCAATGCCATTACCCTACGAAGTGGGAACGCTTATGATGAGCCACCAAACCCAAGATTGAGTGAACCCGAAACTTCTAAGGAATGTACCAAACCCCCGGACGAAGTAAAGGAACCAGAGGAATCTGAAAACCAGGAAGGTCGAGAGAAAGGAGAAGAACCTAAAGATAAAATTTACGTACCGCCCCCGCCATATAAACCACCTATACCATATCCCCAAAGACTCAAACAAACCCAGATCAATAAACAGTACCAAAAATTTATTAAAGTTATAGAAAAACTTCATGTAGAAATCCCTTTCACAGAAGCCATCACCCAAATACCTTCTTATGCAAAGTTTCTGAAAGACATCCTTACCAACAAACGTAGACTTGACGATCTGAAGCCTTTGGAATGTAATGTTATTTCCGAGGACAAATTAGCAAAGAAAGATAAAGATCCTGGAAATTTCTCCATTCCTTTCCTTTTAGGTAATCATGTCATCGATAAAGCTTTTCTAGACTTAGGAGCTAGTGTGAGCCTAATGCCTCTAGCAGTTTGTGAGAGATTAAACTTAGGAGAGTTACAACCCACTAAGATGTCACTTCAGTTAGCCGATAGATCTGTTAAATATTCGATAGGCATTTTAGAAGACGTTCCTGTTAGGATAGGTCAACTATTTATCCCTACTGATTTTGTTGTCATGGACATCAAAGAGGACAATGATATACCAATCCTTCTAGGTAGACCATTCTTATCAACTGCAGGAGCCATAATAGATGTCAAGAAAGGAAAGTTGACATTTGAGGTAGGTGACGAGAAAATAGAATTTATACTTTCGAAATTTCTTATGGCACCTATGATGGGAGACTCGTGTTATGCCTTAGATATCATTGATGAATGTGTTAGAGAATTAGAACAAAAAGAAATTATAAAAACAATTAAGTTAGCATCAACCCCCATAAAGGAAGATGATGACTTTAAAGAACCTTACATCGATGATAACCTTTACGAATGTTTATCCCTTATCCCAGATCCTATGCCATGCCCTAAGAAACCAACCTTAGAACTTAAGGAACTGCCTAAGAACCTGAGATATGAGTTCCTCGATGAAAAGATGAATCATCCAGTTATAGTTAGTGCTACCTTGAGCCATGAGGAAACGAACCAACTTTTAGACGTTTTACGAAGATATCCCTCAGCCTTAGGATATAATATCTCTGACCTGAAAGGTATAAGCCCATCCATATGCATGCATCGGATTTCGCTAGAAGAAGATTCAAAACCCTCTAGGGAGCACCAGAGAAGAATAAACCCTATAATGAGTGATGTTGTTAAGAAGGAAGTTCTTAAGTTACTTGAGGCAGGTATAATCTACCAGATCTCAGATAGTAAGTGGGTGAGCCCTGTGCATGTAGTACCTAAAAAGGGAGGCATCACGGTCGTGCAAAACGATAAAGGCGAACATGTAGCAAAACGTTTAGAAGGAGGATGGCGGATGTGTATAGATTATAGAAAATTAAATAAAGCAACTAGGAAGGACCATTTCCCTTTACCATTTATAGACCAAATGTTGGAGCGTCTAGCCAGACACTCTTACTTCTGTTATCTAGATGGATACTCTGGATTCTTCCAAATACCTATTCACCCAGAAGATCAAGAAAAAACTACCTTTACATGCCCTTATGGAACTTTTGCCTACAGACGAATGCCTTTTGGCCTCTGTAACGCCCCAGCTACTTTCCAACGCTGGATGATGTCAATATTCGCAGATTACCTAGATGGTATCATGGAAGTGTTTATGGACGATTTCTCGGTTTGCGGATTCAATTTTCACAATTGTCTTGCTAACCTTGAGAAAATCCTGGAGAGATGCGTAGAGGTGAACCTCGTGCTAAATTGGGAAAAATGTCATTTCATGGTGACCGAAGGAATAGTTTTAGGGCATATAGTTTTCGAAAAAGGTATAGAGGTAGATAAAGCTAAAATAGAAGTTATAGAAAACCTAAAACCCCCAAAAACCATCAGAGAAGTCCGAAGCTTTCTTGGACACGCTGGATTCTACCGGCGTTTTATTAAGGACTTCTCCAAAATAACAAAACCGTTAACCGAACTTTTAATGAAAGATGCTGAATTCATTTTTGATGAAAAATGTAATGACGCATTTAATCTTTTAAAGAAAGCATTAATCTCAGCACCCATTATGAAACCGCCCGATTGGTCGGAACCTTTTGAGATAATGTGCGATGCTAGTGATTATGCAGTTGGAGCCGTTCTAGGACAGAGAAAAGATAAAAAATTACATGCCATTTATTATGCCAGTAGAACCCTAGATGCTGCCCAACTTAACTACGCAACAACCGAAAAAGAATTACTCGTTGTAGTTTTCGCTATAGACAAATTTAGATCTTATCTAGTAGGAGCAAAAATTATTGTTTACACCGATCATGCTGCCATTCGTTACCTATTAAGTAAAAAAGATGCCAAGCCCAGGTTACTCCGATGGATTCTATTACTACAAGAGTATAATTTAGATATAAGAGATAAAAAAGGCACTGAGAATGTAGTAGCCGATCACCTTTCTAGGCTAGAACATCTAAAACCTGAACTAATACCCATAAATGATGATTTCACCTATGATAGACTGATCGCTAGAGTAGAATCCATTGAAGACAATAACCTAGATCCTTATGAGCACCCCCAAAATTCCTTAGCAATAAGTAACGTACCCTGGTATGCAGATTTTGTTAATTACCTAGCCGCTGATATAGTACCCCCTGATCTTGACTACCACCGCAAGAAGAAATTCTTCCACGATGTGAGAAACTTCTATTGGGACGAACCGCTCCTTTTCAAAAGGGGTAAAGATGGCATTTTTTGCCGTTGCGTTCCAGAAGAAGAGGTAAATAGTATTATCGAGCATTGTCATTCTGCACCCTATGGTGGACATGCGAGCACCTCTAAGACATATGCCAAGATTCTTCAAGCTGGCCTATTCTGGCCTACCATGTGGCGTGATGTCTATGCTTTCATTGTCAAGTGTGATAGATGCCAACGCACTGGAAACATTTCAAGGCATGATGAAATGCCTCTAAGAAACATTAAGGAAGTAGAACTCTTTGACGTGTGGGGTATAGATTTCATGGGACCCTTTCCACCATCCTTAGGAAACAGATATATTTTAGTAGCTGTAGACTATGTGTCTAAGTGGATTGAAGCTATAGCTGCACCTACAAACGACACTAGGGTAGTAATCAAACTATTTAAAAACTATATATTCCCTATATTCGGAACACCATGTTTAGTCATAAGCGATGGAGGATCACACTTTATATCGAGAATATTTGACAAACTTTTAAGAAAATATGGAGTTAGGCATAAAGTAGCAACACCGTACCACCCACAAACTAGTGGCCAAGTAGAAGTATCTAATAGGGAGATAAAACAAATCCTAGAGAAAAATGTTTCTATTTCTAGGAGAGACTGGTCTCAGAAGCTTCAAGAAGCATTATGGGCCTATAGAACCGCTTTCAAAACCCCTATAGGAACTACTCCTTATCAACTAGTTTATGGAAAATCCTGTCACTTACCCTTCGAGTTAGAGCATAAAGCCTATTGGGCCATTAAAACTTTGAATTTAGACTACCTAGCCGCTGGAGAAAAGCGTACCCTAGACATTCATAAATTAGAAGAGCTTAGGCAATCGGCCTACGAAAATGCAAAAATATATAAAGAGAGGACAAAAGCCTATCATGACAAAAGAATAGTAAAGAAAAACTTCAATGTAGGCGATTTTGTTCTCCTTTTCAACACTAGGTTACGACTCTTCCCTGGAAAGCTACGTTCAAGATGGACTGGTCCTTTCGAAGTATCCAAGATTCTGAGATCAGGAGCCGTAGAAATCAAGAACCAAACGTGTATTCCATTCATTGTAAACGGACAAAGACTGAAGCTCTACGAAGGAGGAGCCATTCCAGCATACTACTCAAGCCACACCCTGATTGATCCACCAATTCCTACTACTACAGGTGTATAAATTCTAATCGTCAAGCTATTGACGTTAAACAAGCGCTGCGTGGGAGGCAACCCATGGTTTTTCTTTCATTTTACTTTTTCGCATTTATTTAATTTTATTTTTATTTTTATTTTATTTTATTTTATCATATTTTGCATAGAGACTAAAAATTTGAATGGTTTGCATTTTCAGGATCACTTTCTTAACTTTTACATGATGCAGGGTTTTGATGACATGCATGTTGCCTATAGAGATAATGCTCAGAGGGAGCGCTACATTGCTTTGTATCAGCGCCCTATGGCACCCACACGTTATCCTGACCAGCACTGTATGGAGGCACTGGGTATCGAGCCGAGTATCAGATTCCTTAGCCACCAACTTCACTGGGACGAATTTGCTGATGACTTGAATAACACATACAGGAACCTAACTTTGGAGTTCCTGAGTCCATTCGACTACGACCCATATTCTGGACCAGATGTGTATGCTGCTTTCAGACTTTTTGGAGTTGAATACTCCTTCAGCCAGAAAGAGTTCGGCGACTTATTGGGCTTCCAGACCACTCCTGATGCTATCCCGGAGACACCTATGGGATATTTTCTGGGTAAGGAGGTGGAGAAGTTTTGGAGTGATATATCAGGTGGCGGAAGCCAGGATCCATCTACGCAGTTATCTTATGTCATACATAACCCAGCCTTCAGATATTTTCAGATGATATTAGCACATTCCTTCTTGGGAAGACAGGATGCAGAGACACTACTGAGTGAAGAGGAGATCTTCCTATTATTTTGCGCATCCCAGTCTCGCCCAGTAGCATGTGGGAACTTTTTATTGAATAATCTCAGTGGTATCTCTAGATCCACCGAAGGAGTCATCCATGTTAGTGGAATCATCACACAGATTGCTGTCGCTTTAGGTCTGTCTCGCAAGCTGTCACATCTTTGGATCTACTGTGGACACACTACCATGGACATCGATTTTTGTTTGACCAGAGGATTGATGAGGAGAGCCTCTTTCCACCCATGTCAGTTTCGATTGCTAGTCGACAGTGAGGCTATCCATTATTTCACACTGCCAGACCCTATGATGACCAGTGTGCATGATCCAGCGAATTGGAGTTATGCTCTAGAGGGCCAGGGAGAGACCGTCGAGGCACCGAGATCACCACCCGCTGTTGAATACACGCCTACACCACCATCTCCTATAATCACTATTTTCTCTAATAATCATTCATTGCAGACACCCGACATACGCACCCAGATTGCTGAGTATCGTAGAGAGATTGCAGAGCTTAGACAGGAAGTGGCGGACCTAACTTTACAGATAGGAGTGTCTGATCTCACCCATGCTACTGAAGCCGATTGTCTATATCAGGAGATCGCAGATCTCAGGCAGGAGATAGCCGTGCTCCATGGATCCACTCAGGCAGACGACACCCCTAATACCTGATCTCACCAGTTCATTTTATTTCTCATTTATATATTTATCGTATTTGCATTATTCATTATTATCACATTTGAATATTATATAAACTACTACTATATATTAGTATTTCTATTTTTATCTATATATGTTTTATATTTATTTGCATTTTAATTTTTTCAGTTATTTATTTATTTATATTTAATTTCTGTTTTTGTTTTTGTTTCAGTTTCACTTTTTATTTTTCGTTTTTTTTCACTTTTATAAAAATTATGCAAGTCGAAGAAACTAGGAGAATCACAAGACAAATGCTATCCAGACCCCTCAAAGCCAAAAGACAAGAGAAGCCCAAACCAAAGGACCAAAATCTGGCCCAGCCAGATTTTGCCTTGTGGCGGCCGCCATAGGACCTGTGGCGCCCGCCACAGCGTCTGTAAATGGTCGGGGCAGACCACTTTTCTTCACCATTTTTGCAACTTACAACCTCCAAAACCCATTTTTTCACCTTGGAAAAAAGTCCTTGAACCCACAAAAAGCTCATACTTTCCTAACCATCATACCACACAAATCATTAATCCACTTTCCATTTTCGATTTCATCCGCCGAATTTTGTAAAAATCCAACCTTTTCACCAACCACTTCATCCTCTTCATCCACTTTTCAAGAGCATTCAAATGGAGTTCAACGGATTCATTCTTCGAGGAGGGAAATCGGGGGAGAGACAAAGAAAAATCATTGAACGGTTGCAAAATCGGGAAATCCTCCCGACAAGGTATGTTGACGAAAACTGTCTCTACACTTTAGGTATCTACCATAGCATTTTCCATTTATTAGACAACTTAGGTTTGCATAATTTCTTTATCAACAAAGAACCCACCTACGAGCGGTTGACAATCGAATTTTTAAGTTCCTTAATTTATATTGTCAACCCTAACACTGCTAGCACAGTTGGTACTATCAAATTTAGAATGTTTGCTGTTGAATACCAATTCAGTACCGACGAACTAGCCAGCTTGTTAGGGATCCCTCATGGGGAAGGTGCTATTTGTGAGGCCCCTTTAGATTCCGAATGGTCTGTTGAGGTATTTTCCTTCTGGGAGCGTTTATCAAACACTTCCATAAACTCTTTTGAAGGAGTTCTTGCCTCAACTATCCATAACCCGACCATCAGAGTTTTTAGATATCTGTTGGCATGCACTATTTTTGGCCGGCAGAATCCAAATAAGGTTAATGCTAGAGAGCTTCTATATTTGCAAGGAAGCCTCACACATAGGCGAATTAATTCGGTTCCGTTCATGCTCGCCCATATGATTTTAACTTTGAATAAGGCGGGACCGATTTCTTTTGGTGGATTGATTATGTCTATTGCTCGGGCACTTAACCTGAACAATGAGATAGCTACCTTAGACCCCTTACCTCCTCGCACAATTAACTTAAAATTTCTGAGAGACATGAAATTGTGCCGTTCAAGGAGAGAAAGAGGTTATACACTTATGGTTCATGGTGTAGCCATCCCATCTATTATTCTACCTTGCACTAGACGTACCGATATACGTGATGAGAGGAATTGGACCTACGATTTAGATGCTCCACCTGTTTTGGGTCCTCTTCCTCCTAACATTCCTGATGAGGCGGGACATGACACCGATGATGAATATGACCGAAGAGAGAGATCTCCCGTACCCCATGTGTCCCCCCATCATCCTTCACCACCACACACCGCACCATCTTCTTCTTCTGCAGGTACCACTCCTGGCTTCTATATTACAGAGGAGATGTGGCGAGACCACATGGCTAGAGAGCAGAGGCGCGATGACCTACTCTCTACCATCCAGCAACAAATGGCGGATAATATGAACTTCATGCAAGCATCGCAGCGGAGGACAGACAGGTCCTACGACACTTTTCTACAGTCCCTGCAAGTGATCACAGATACACAAGCCCGTCAACAACATTACCACCAGCAACACATTGCTCTCGTAGAAAACACTCAGGGTACCATTTTAGGTCACCTTCGAGAGGTGAGGACCGCTCAGGATGCCCTGCAGGCGAGGATGGATCAGAGAGACCGTCGTCGTACCCGATCCCGTCGTCCACCTCAGGATGGCGAGGGCACTAGTGGTCAGCAATAGGTTGCCAGGTAACTCTTCCCTTATCTTATTTCGAAACATTGGGGACAATGTTCGATTTAAGTGTGGGAGGAGCATTTATCGTTTTCCTTTTATTTTTCAGTTTTATTTGCTGTTTTTAGACTATTTATTTCCTTTTAGTTGTTTAATTTCCCTTTCAGTTGTTTATTTTTCTTTTTAGTATAATGCATGAGTCTGACGAGTCACCAAATATAGTAGATCTTTAGTACAATCCTACCTCCCCATACCTTTAGCCCTACCAAAAAAAATTTGCAAAAGAAAACAGTGTTATTCCGAAAGTTTTCAGGTTTTAAGGACATGTTTTGAGTAAGGATGCGGTGACTTGGGAGAACTTTGCGAAACATCAGTATCTGTTTTAGCACCATAAGCTTCGTAAATATAGGAATCATTCCCGAAACCCCATATACCATGGCCTTAATCATCATTTCCGTATAAGTCCTCAGTAATTTATCCTAGCAGTCACCTCCGGCCTACGCATCCTCTACGTAGGGGACCGATGCAAATAAGTGAATGATCCAGAAAAACAAAAAAATAAAATAAAGCAAAAAGGCAACTCTGGTATAGGTGACCCTCACAAAGTCGTTTAAACCAAAGGATTGTAAAAAATTGCTACAAAAAGAAAAAGGAAAAGAAAAAGAAAAGCAGTACCCACTGCTAGTTGGTTCAAAGGTATCTGGCACTGAACTCGGTAGGGCGGATTACGATCCGATCCCCCACAACTACAGTTGGGTCCAATAAAAGGGTTTACACATGTTTATGTGCCAGAAACCCCAAGCTCTGATCATAATCACTAACAGGCCACTCTACTATGAAGCATGTATGGATAACGGGCTTAATGTGATTGCGCCTGAATGAAAAGGACACAAAAAGAGATGAAGAGGCAGGCCTAGGTATTGTGGGATAATATGGGTTGGTTAATATAGGAATGAAGTTTATGTCCGTATTTGCGGATTAGTGTCATCATGATACCCTTAGTTCACTCAGCTAGTACCTATCACTGCATCCCGACTTGAACTTAGAATTTCTACCTGAAGCACTCGTTTACACCAGTTTTTCTTTCATGAGCTTTATAATGTTTTGCTTGAGGACAAGCAAAGGTTTAAGTGTGGGAGAGTTTGATAACACTAAAATTTACGTATTTTCGACTCCGATTTCACATGCATTCTAGTTGTTTTATTGTCATTTTGTTGTGTTATTACTGTGTTTTCCTTTGTTTTAAGGTTTTTACTTTAATCGGAGCCCCGATCGAGAAAAGGAGTGAAAAAGGGCTAAAAACCCTAAAATTCAGCATTTTGTGCTTATGGCTTACCTAGTGGCGGGTGCCACAAACCAAGCCATGACGTGTCAAATTCAACTTCCCTCAACTCCCACGTTTCCCCACTACATCCACTAAGGCGCCTCACTTTGGCCTTGTGGCGGGCGCCATGGCCTTGTGGCGGGCGCCACAAGAGGAAAAACGGTTCCCTCCTATTTTCAAGTTGAAGGGCATCCAAGTCATTTCCATCTTTTTACTTGCTTATAAATAGAAACGCGAATTCACTTTTACAATCATCCAAACTTAGAGCAGAGGCAAACTCAGAAGCAACCTTGTTTCACTTAGGCATATATTCAGTATTTTATAGTGGTAATCGCTTCGCATTGGAGTGTTACCACAATTGTGTCATCAAGTCTGTGATAGAGTCTGTAATCGAGTTTGGAGCACTTTGGAAGGAAGTTAATCCTGCTGCCATTTTCTTTTCCGCATTGCAATTTACTCAGCCCTCCGATTGGAGCAGGTTTTTATTTCTTGTCTTTACTTTATTTATTTCCCGCACTCGCTTTTACTTTATTTATTTCCTCGCACTCGCTTTTACTTTATTTATTTCCCGCACTCGCTTTTACTTTATTTATTTCCCGCACTCGTTTTTACTTTATTTATTTCCTCGCACTCGCTTTTACTTTATTTATTCCTCGCACTCGCTTTAAATTATTTACTTTCCGCACTCGCACTACTTTTATTTACTTTCCGCACTCGCACTACTTTTATTTAAATTAATGCACTTTTATTTTACCATGTCTAACTAAATCTAAAAGGTTAGAATGTAAGGATCGTAATTGAACCGATAATCCGTACAATTGTTCGTAGAAACACTTAAGGGCTATTTTAACTTTCAAATTAAGTTTTCCCGCACTTCAATTCCGTTGGGTAAGATCGAAAGCCGTCCAACGTCTATTTAAACTTAATTGTTTTTAACTATTTCAAAAACAGCGAAAGCGCTTTGTCTAGTTCATTAAGAGTTCTTAACATTAAGAAGAAAAGAGATTTTAAAACTATTTTCGGACGCGTTTATAAGTTTAGAGTCTGGTTCGTAAGAACCTCTTTTGGTTAAGAAATCTAGGTTATAATACTTTTCAACTTAGTCAAGACACTATATTTCTTAAAAATAGGTTTACTACTCTAACGCAATGCACGCCTTTTTATAAGTGACAATAAGAGGGTTTGATTAGGGAGTACAACTCGGTTCTGAATACGCGAAAGCGACAGTTCCTGTTAAATTAGTTCTTTTCAAAGTAGGAAACATTGCCCATAAGTAGTTCTATTAGCAAGTACTTGGATTATCAATTGATTACGTGAATTACATTCGACCCTGTCTTTATTAATTAAACCTATTTAAATGCTTTACTTTTCATTGCACACTACGAAAAACACCTATTTTGACTGCCTTTGATAAACACCATAACAACAGATAATGATAGCTTGACATTTGGTCTATGTGGATTCGACAATCTTTTATATTACTCTGACGCGTTCGTATACTTGCGAAAAGCACGCATCAATGAGCGAGATTCAGGTATGTCTTTATCACTCTAAATTTGCGTAGATTCTCTGGAACTGACACTGCATGATTACCCACACTGAGGCACGTTGTTTGAAATTAACCTCGAGCCTTTCTAGCCGTCCCAAATAATTTTATCCCTTGTAAACCCCATTTGAGTCTGTATCCATTTATTTGTTTAAACCCCATAAATGATTCAGATGTCACGCGTGCTGCCACGCCTTTGCCTGTTGGCACTTCCATAGGCCTACATTCCTTTGACCAGTCCACATATGCATGGACCTGCTGATGTAAGTGTAACACCCCGATAATAATATAATAATTATTTAAATTAAGTTAATAGTATATTTATTGATTTAATTAAATAATTGAATTATTATTATTATTATTATTATTATTTTGGAATAATAATTATTGGGATAATTATTTATTGGAATAATATATAAGTTGGAATTTAGAAAAATCCCATTTTTGGTAAAAAGGTTAATTTCACGTGAAAAAGGGAAAAGAGGCAGAAAGGGCAAAAAAGCCAGAGAACGAAGGTTGAAGGAAGGAGAAGCTTGGAGCTCGGAAGCTGCCGGATTAACTCAGGTAAGGGGGTTTATCATCAATTAAAGGGTATTATGGGATGATATGTACTGGGTAGTAATAGACCATTGTTTTACCTCTGATTGGATGATATATGTTGAATTTGTGAACTTTTGAGATGAATGAAATTTGGGTTATAATTGACGAAATTCGTAGGAAGTAGGTGTGGAAATGTTAGACTTTGTGGAATCGAATAGGATCTGTTTTGTGTTAGACAATAGAAAGGAATTATGTGTGAAAATTGGACTGTAGAAGGTTGAATCGGATGGATCTCGTAGCAGAGAAAACCATTGCAGATCTGAGAATTCTGGTCTCGGGTCATACGCGTATGGCACTAGGCAATACGCGTATGGGATGTTGGTACGCGTATGGGGGGAAGCCTTACGCGTATGGGAGGAAAAGATGATATTTTGAACGTAAATTGGTCTCTGTTGGTACGCGTAAGGGGAGATTGTTACGCGTAGCATACGCGTATGGGATAGGCGGTACGCGTATGGGTTGGGCGAGGAAATGCGCAATACGCGTAAGAGAGTGGGCATTACGCGTATGGAGTTGGCCAGGTTTGGGCAATACGCGTATGGCATGGGCAGTACGCGTATGGGCAGAGTGGGGATTTTCCTGAACTGTTGTTGTGCAGTTTTGGTTGTTTAGGCTGAGTGATGCGACTTAGCTGAGGTATGATGTGATAGGGATCATTTCCCGTTGTTTTGAGTAGCATAGGTATTAGTAGAGTGTGCTAATACTGTGTTTGATTACGTAGCATGATATAATATGCTTTTGTGATAAATTGTGTTGACAATGTGTGATGGTATACAGGATGTTGTGAATGTATGCATTTGTGAATAGACTATCTTATGGCTTAGAGTGTGAGCATGTGTCTATTCTTGATTATTGTTGATGTTGCATTGCTAGGTGATTAGCATGCATATTGTGGCCTTCGGGTGGTAGCTAATTCCCATGGTGAGGAATTAGTGAGTTTAGTCATTATTGGACTGTTGTTGATTGTTGCATGCTAGGTGAGTAGCGTGCATTTCATGGCCCAGTTGGGGTGGTAGCTAATTCCCATGGTGAGGAATTAGTGAGTGAGTCACTATGTCTCAAATGAGTGGGACTAGTGAGCTTGGTAGCCGTGCCTGGATTTGGACGGTGAGGTTGAACTATATGTTCACAAATAGTCGGTACCGCATGCATAGAGTCTCATTGCATAATGAATGTATGGCATATAATATGATTGGATGTATTCCAGTATTATATGTGTGTTGTGTGTTGTGTGGGTAATGTTGAATATGATTGAGATGTTACTGTTGAGTATGATGTTTGAACGGATATTGCTGTTGCTGAATGCGTAGTCTGATTAGGGTGAATTGATGTGTTAATTACTTGGCATTACATGTTGTTCTATAATGCTTATTGTATTGATTGAGGAACTCACCCTTACACCTATTTTTCAGGTAACGAGAAATGAGTTGAGTAGAAGCTAATGTTGGAGTCTAGTGTAGTCTCCTAGTGGGTCATGCTCTGGTAGATGTAACATCGGGATGGGATGTTTGAATATTTTATTGATTGGTTGTGGGTCATTTTGCATGTAATATGTTACATGTTTGGAATAATTGAATTGATTTCTATCCGCTGCGTACTATGCAGATACTTTATATTTTGAATTAAATAAATGAGCATGACAGGATGAATTGGTTAATATTGTGTGACACCCTTCGGGGCATAATTACTCTGATATATACATGTTTATTATTTTTAATTAAATACGTTTGGGGTATTTAGAAGGGTGTTACATTAGTGGTATCAGAGCATAGTCGGTCGTGTCGAGTCGTAATTATTCTGTTTCCCCTGTACGGGATAGGTGTTGTGTAACCCTATCAGTACTTATTTGTTTAGCTTGTTTGGGTTTTCAGAATAGAGATGGCTGGAAGAGGGAGAGATGATGCTGCGATTGCTGAGGCTCTGGGTATGCTAGCTGGAGTACTTGGAGGAAATCCGAATGTTATGGGAATGGGAGCTGCTCGTCAGTTGAGTGAGTTCCAGAAGAACAATCCTCCAATGTTTAAGGGAGCATACGATCCAGATGGTGCTCAGAAGTGGTTGAAGGAGATCGAGAGGATCTTCAGAGTAACTGAGTATGCTGATAACCAGAAGGTCAGGTTCGGTACACATATGCTGTCAGAGGAGGCTGATGATTGGTGGGTTGCTACCCGCACTGAGTTGGAAACTGCTGGAAATGCTGAGATTTCTTGGGCTGGGTTCAAAGAGCGGTTTCTGAGGAAGTATTTTCCCGAGGATGTCAGAGGAAAGAAAGAGATAGAGTTCTTGGAATTGAAGCAGGGTAACAGGTCTGTTACGGAGTATGCTGCTAAGTTCACAGAGCTGTCGAAGTATTATACTCCCTATGCTGAGGCTGCTGGGGAATTTTCCAAGTGTGTGAAGTTTGAGAACGGGTTGCGTCCCGAGATCAAGCAGGCTATTGGGTATCAAAGGATTAGAGTGTTTTCTGATTTGGTGGACTGTTGCAGGATTTTTGAACAGGATTCCAAGGCTAGAGCTGAGAGCTATCAGCAGAGGGTTGATAGGAAAGGTAAGAATCAGATGGATCGTGGAAAACCGTATGCAGCTGGCAAGGGTTTTCAGAGACAGAGTGGGATGAAGAGGCCTAGTGGGGGAGACTCTAGTGCTCCTGTTAAGTGTTACAGATGTGGTCAGGCTGGACATCGTATCCATGAGTGTACCAGTAATGAGAAGAAATGTTTCAAGTGTGGAAAAGGGGGTCACTTGGCTGCAGACTGCCGGTTGAAGACTGTGACTTGTTTCAACTGTGGAGAGTTGGGTCATATCAGTCCACAGTGTCCTAAGCCGAAGAAAGAGAATCAGTCAGGAGGCAAGGTCTTTGCTTTATCAGGTTCTGAGACTTCTGCAGATGATCGTTTGATTCGAGGTACGTGTTATATTAATGGCTTTCCTCTTGTAGCTATTATTGACACAGGTGCGACTCATTCTTTTATATCTGTGGATTGTGCTGTGAGGCTTAAGTTAGAGATATCTGAGATGTTGGGAAGTATGGTGATTGATACTCCTGCGAAGGGTTCAGTGACTACTACTTCAGTTTGTTTAAGTTGCCCTTTGAGTATTTTTGGTAGGAATTTTGGGATAGACCTTGTGTGTCTTCCGTTAGTGCAGATTGATGTTATCTTGGGTATGAACTGGTTGGTGTTTAACCGGGTTTCTATCAACTGTTTTGATAAGACGGTGATATTTCCTGAGATTGAGGAAGGGCAGAGTCTGTTTCTATCAGCCAGGCAGGTGAATGAGGAAGTGGCAGATGGGGCAGAGTTGCTTATGCTGTTGGCAACTTTAGAGGCTAAAGATAAACTGGTGATTCGTGATCTAGCAGTGGTGTGTGACTTTCCTGATGTGTTTCCGGAAGAAGTGAATGAGTTACCGCCAGAGCGTGAAGTTGAGTTCTCGATTGATTTGGTACCTGGTACTAGACCGATATCGATGGCTCCGTATCGTATGTCTGCTGTTGAGTTAGCTGAATTGAAGAGTCAGTTGGAAGATCTGTTGGATAAGAAGTTTATTCGTCCGAGTGTGTCACCGTGGGGTGCACCAGTGTTATTGGTTAAGAAGAAAGAAGGTACTATGAGGTTGTGTGTGGACTACAGGCAACTGAATAAAGTGACGATCAAGAATCGGTATCCTTTGCCGAGAATTGATGATTTGATGGATCAGTTGGTTGGTGCAAGTGTGTTCAGCAAGATAGATTTGAGATCTGGGTATCATCAGATACGTGTGAAAAATGAGGATATTCAGAAGACTGCTTTCAGAACAAGATATGGACATTATGAGTATTCTGTAATGCCTTTTGGTGTGACTAATGCGCCTGGAGTATTCATGGAGTATATGAATAGGATTTTCCATCCGTACCTAGACAAGTTTGTTGTGGTGTTTATCGATGACATTTTGGTGTATTCGAAATCTGAAGGAGAGCATGTTGAGCACTTGAGAGTGGTTTTGGGAGTTCTACGAGAAAAGAAGCTATTTGCTAAACTGTCTAAGTGTGAATTTTGGTTAGAAGAAGTTAGTTTTCTTGGTCATGTGATTTCAAGAGGTGGTGTTGCTGTTGATCCTTCTAAGATAGAAGCGGTATCTAAGTGGGAAGCCCCGAAGTCTGTTGCTGAGATTCGAAGTTTCCTTGGTTTGGCTAGTTATTATAGGAAGTTCATTGAGGGATTTTCTAAGTTGGCGTTACCGTTGACAATGTTGACTAGAAAGGGGCAAGCGTTTGTTTGGGACTCAAAATGTGAAGAAGGTTTCCAAGAGTTGAAGAGAAGGTTGACTACTGCTCCTATTCTGATATTACCGAGTTCGTCGGAACCATTTGAGGTTTTCTGTGATGCTTCATTGTTGGGTTTGGGTGGCGTGTTGATGCAGAATAAGCAGGTTATAGCTTATGCTTCGAGACAGTTGAGAGTTCATGAGAGGAACTATCCGACGCATGATTTAGAGTTGGCAGCTGTGGTATTTGTTCTGAAGTTGTGGAGGCATTATTTGTATGGGTCAAGATTTGAAGTTTTCAGTGACCATAAAAGTTTGAAGTATTTATTTGATCAGAAAGAGCTGAATATGAGACAGAGGAGATGGTTAGAATTTCTGAAGGATTATGATTTTGGTTTGAATTACCATCCGGGTAAAGCAAACGTGGTGGCTGATGCATTGAGTCGGAAATCATTGCATATGTCTATGTTAATGGTTAAGGAATTGGATTTAATTGAGCAGTTTAGAGACTTGAGTTTGGTGTGTGAGAGTACTCACAATAGTGTTAAACTGGGAATGTTGAGATTAACAAGTGGTATTCTGGATGAGATCAGAGAAGGTCAGAAATCTGATATGCTTTTGGTTGATAAGTTGACTTTGGTGAACTCAGGTCAGGGTGGTGAATTCCGAGTTGATGAGAATGATGTTTTGAGATTTGGTGACCGGGTGTGTATTCCGGATGTTGCCGAGCTTAAGAAGAGTATTCTTGAAGAAGGACATCGTAGTGGCTTGAGTATTCATCCTGGAGCTACAAAGATGTATCATGATTTGAAGAAGTTATTTTGGTGGCCGGGAATGAAGAGAGAAATTGCGAGTTTTGTTTATTCCTGTTTGACTTGTCAGAAGTCAAAGATTGAGCATCAGAAGCCGTCTGGGCTAATGCAACCGTTGGCTATTCCAGAGTGGAAGTGGGACAGTATCAGTATGGATTTTGTTTCTGGTTTGCCGAGGACAAGTAAGAATTTTGAGGCTATCTGGGTGATTGTTGATAGATTGACGAAGTCGGCTCATTTCATTCCGATCAGAATGGATTATCCGTTAGAGAGATTAGCTGAGTTGTATATTGAGAAGATTGTAAGTTTGCATGGTATTCCGTCTAGTATTGTTTCGGACAGAGATCCTAGATTTACATCGAAGTTTTGGGAAGGTTTGCAGAAGGCTTTGGGAACTAAGCTGAGATTGAGTTCTGCATATCATCCGCAGACTGATGGTCAGACGGAGAGGACGATTCAGTCACTAGAGGATCTTTTGAGAGCTTGTGTTCTGGAAAAGGGAGGTGCTTGGGATTGTTATTTACCTTTGATTGAGTTTACCTACAACAATAGTTTTCATTCGAGCATCGGTATGGCACCGTTTGAAGCTTTGTATGGTAGGAGATGTCGGACACCTTTATGTTGGTATGAGTCCGGTGAGAGTGCTGTGGTTGGTCCGGAGATTGTTCAACAGACTACGGAAAAGATTAAGATGATTCAGGAGAAGATGAGAATTGCTCAGAGTCGTCAGAAGAGTTATCATGATAAGAGGAGGAAGTCACTTGAGTTCCAAGAGGGAGATCATGTGTTTCTTCGTGTTACTCCGATAACTGGTGTTGGTCGAGCTTTGAAGTCGAAGAAGTTGACACCTCGATTTATTGGTCCTTATCAGATTTTGGAGAGGATAGGAGAGGTAGCCTATCGTATCGCTTTACCGCCGTCGCTTGCGAATTTGCATGATGTTTTTCATGTGTCTCAGTTGAGGAGGTACATTCATGATCCGTCGCATGTAGTCCAAATAGATGATGTACAGGTGAGAGATAACCTGACTGTTGAAACATCACCTATGAGGATCGAGGATCGAGAGTTGAAGCAGTTGCGGGGTAAAGAGATTGCCTTGGTGAAGGTAGCTTGGGGAGGACCAGCAGGTGGCAATGTGACTTGGGAACTTGAGAGCCAAATGAAGGAGTCTTATCCGGAGTTGTTCGTTTGAGGTATGTTTTCGAGGACGAAAACTCTTTTAGTGGGGGAGAGTTGTAACACCCCGATAATAATATAATAATTATTTAAATTAAGTTAATAATATATTTATTGATTTAATTAAATAATTGAATTATTATTATTATTATTATTATTATTATTATGGAATAATAATTATTGGGATAATTATTTATTGGAATAATATATAAGTTGGAATTTAGAAAAATCCCATTTTTGGTAAAAAGGTTAATTTCACGTGAAAAAGGGAAAAGAGGCAGAAAGGGCAAAAAAGCCAGAGAACGAAGGTTGAAGGAAGGAGAAGCTTGGAGCTCGGAAGCTGCCGGATTAACTCAGGTAAGGGGGGTTTATCATCAATTAAAGGGTATTATGGGATGATATGTACTGGGTAGTAATAGACCATTGTTTTACCTCTGATTGGATGATATATGTTGAATTTGTGAACTTTTGAGATGAATGAAATTTGGGTTATAATTGACGAAATTCGTAGGAAGTAGGTGTGGAAATGTTAGACTTTGTGGAATCGAATAGGATCTGTTTTGTGTTAGACAATAGAAAGGAATTATGTGTGAAAATTGGACTGTAGAAGGTTGAATCGGATGGATCTCGTAGCAGAGAAAACCATTGCAGATCTGAGAATTCTGGTCTCGGGTCATACGCGTATGGCACTAGGCAATACGCGTATGGGATGTTGGTACGCGTATGGGGGGAAGCCTTACGCGTATGGGAGGAAAAGATGATATTTTGAACGTAAATTGGTCTCTGTTGGTACGCGTAAGGGGAGATTGTTACGCGTAGCATACGCGTATGGGATAGGCGGTACGCGTATGGGTTGGGCGAGGAAATGCGCAATACGCGTAAGAGAGTGGGCATTACGCGTATGGAGTTGGCCAGGTTTGGGCAATACGCGTATGGCATGGGCAGTACGCGTATGGGCAGAGTGGGGATTTTCCTGAACTGTTGTTGTGCAGTTTTGGTTGTTTAGGCTGAGTGATGCGACTTAGCTGAGGTATGATGTGATAGGGATCATTTCCCGTTGTTTTGAGTAGCATAGGTATTAGTAGAGTGTGCTAATACTGTGTTTGATTACGTAGCATGATATAATATGCTTTTGTGATAAATTGTGTTGACAATGTGTGATGGTATACAGGATGTTGTGAATGTATGCATTTGTGAATAGACTATCTTATGGCTTAGAGTGTGAGCATGTGTCTATTCTTGATTATTGTTGATGTTGCATTGCTAGGTGATTAGCATGCATATTGTGGCCTTCGGGTGGTAGCTAATTCCCATGGTGAGGAATTAGTGAGTTTAGTCATTATTGGACTGTTGTTGATTGTTGCATGCTAGGTGAGTAGCGTGCATTTCATGGCCCAGTTGGGGTGGTAGCTAATTCCCATGGTGAGGAATTAGTGAGTGAGTCACTATGTCTCAAATGAGTGGGACTAGTGAGCTTGGTAGCCGTGCCTGGATTTGGACGGTGAGGTTGAACTATATGTTCACAAATAGTCGGTACCGCATGCATAGAGTCTCATTGCATAATGAATGTATGGCATATAATATGATTGGATGTATTCCAGTATTATATGTGTGTTGTGTGTTGTGTGGGTAATGTTGAATATGATTGAGATGTTACTGTTGAGTATGATGTTTGAACGGATATTGCTGTTGCTGAATGCGTAGTCTGATTAGGGTGAATTGATGTGTTAATTACTTGGCATTACATGTTGTTCTATAATGCTTATTGTATTGATTGAGGAACTCACCCTTACACCTATTTTTCAGGTAACGAGAAATGAGTTGAGTAGAAGCTAATGTTGGAGTCTAGTGTAGTCTCCTAGTGGGTCATGCTCTGGTAGATGTAACATCGGGATGGGATGTTTGAATATTTTATTGATTGGTTGTGGGTCATTTTGCATGTAATATGTTACATGTTTGGAATAATTGAATTGATTTCTATCCGCTGCGTACTATGCAGATACTTTATATTTTGAATTAAATAAATGAGCATGACAGGATGAATTGGTTAATATTGTGTGACACCCTTCGGGGCATAATTACTCTGATATATACATGTTTATTATTTTTAATTAAATACGTTTGGGGTATTTAGAAGGGTGTTACAGTAAGCGCGCCAGCTCATTTAATTAAACTCAGCATTTTGGCCTTGTACACGGTTCAATTCTGCCTGAAGCATATTTTTTCAAATTAATCTCCATTTCCTCATTTCCCTCCATAATTGCATATGCATATTTCATTTTATTTCAATTATTTTTTTACCAACTTTGAAAAATCATATCAATTTGAAAATAAGTCCAATTCACCTCCAATTTTTTTTCACATGATCACATGGATGTCTAGAATTTTTTGATGTTGATTTTAGAATTTTATCATTTCTGGAATTTGAATTGTGTTAGATTGATTGAACATGTATGCTTTTGTGACCTTGCTTCATTCATCCTATCATAAAATGCTCATACATGATCCAAATGCTTTGAAATTTTGCATGATGATTCTTAACATGTTGATGGATTCGGGTGATTTTATTTGGAATTTTTTGCTATTTTCTTCACTATTTGGGACACATGTACTTTAGGTGTGACAATTTGTGTCACACAATTGGATGGTTTGCTTATGCATTTTCATTTCCATATCAATTTAACTTTGATGGTGCTGATTTTTGGTATGATGATTGTGTTTGATGTGTTGAATGCTCATAAAAATTTCCAGAATTGTTTGAGTCATTTCTGTTTTGATGTGGAATTTTCATTCTTGATGATCAATTGTGAGCTTTGAATTTACCTTTGCCTTCTCTTGCACATGAAATGACTTTGCTTGTTGATGTTGACTTGGTCCTTTTTAGGACATGTTCATATGTGTTTAAAGTTGCTTTAGTTTGAATATTGGTTGCTGTTTTGACTTTTTGATTTACTTTTGACCCTAGCCTTTGAGCTAGTGGTTTGTTCTCATCTCGTGGACTTTGTGTTTCAGGTTTCAAACAATTAGCCACATTGGTTGATTGGATCTCATCACTTGAGATACAAGTTATTTTGGTTGACTAACCTTGCTGTTTTGTAGGTCTTGTGGATGATGAATTAATTTAGTTTGCTTGCATCTTATGCCTGGCATTGATGTTGTCTGATGATTGGTTGTCTCACTGTTGGATTTTCTTATTGTTTTGTTTGAATAGTATACTGATTGTTTGGTTGTTTACACAGGTACTTTAGCCGCTTTAACTCATTGTTTGAGTTGCTTTGCTTTGCTTGTGGTTCGCATACCACTTAGGTAAATTCCTATTCTCCATGTAGTCTGGAAGACCTGTCATGTTATGTTGGCAGGCACCTGCCTGAAGCTCTCCTTAAGAGGCAATGTTTGTGGTTGTTTATCTTTGTGCCCTGTACATATAAAGACCTCCTAAGTGAAGAGGCATTGGTAGATAAAAGGGATGTGCAATCTATCCCCTGCTATTCAGTTGAGTCATTCATCTTGCTCGCACTACGTGCTGATGCATTTTGAATACACACCCAAGATCATTGTCCAGAGTCAGTCATGTGGAGTAGAGTTCCTCATTCTGGACTCCCACACTTTCATTGTTTCAAGCTCTCCCAGGCCATGGATAAGAGCTATGAGGTCTGATCCTCATTTCCCATTTAATCTACTTCACCCTAACTCTCAATGTTAGGGTTAAGAGCTCAAAACACCCATAACAGTTGGCTTGTTTGTCGAGGTTGATTTGACCCCTTGACCAAAGCCCAGCCTTGTATGAGCCATTTGTTTGCATATAGTGTGTGTGTGTTTGCTCTCTTGTGCTTGTGTTTGCTTACTTGATTGATGTTTAGGCTAGCTTGCTTCCTGTGCGAGTTAGGATTAGAGACCTCAACATAGGGATCATTTGCATGACAACTTCTAGGCTCGAGTCGTAGTCTCCCTTCTAGTTGTTATCTCCCTAGTCTCTGGTTAGGATAGAAGTTTTTCCCTGTTAAGGGGAACTATATCGCCCTGATCCTCATAACAGATGAGGTACGTAGGCAGGAGATGAGCTGATATCTCCAGGCGCCCTTTTTCTTTTTTCAACCCCTCTTGTGTGTTTGGAGTCTGACGTAAGTCCAACGATTGGCTGTTGGTTTCCTGTGTGTGTTTGTTTGTGCGGAGTCTGACGTAAGTCCAGCGATTGGCAGTTGGTTTCCTGTGTGTGTTCTTTGTTTGGAGTCTGACGTAAGTCCAGCGATTGGCAGTCGGTTTCCCGTGTTGTGTGTGTGCTTGGAGTCTGATGTAAGTCCAGCGATTGGCATTCGGTTTCCCGTTTGTCTTGTTTTGTATGGAGTTGGATGTAAGACCAGCGATTGGCATTCCATTTCCAGTTTGCTTCGACGTCTCAGCGTCTCCGTTCAGCGTTTTGTTTGGCGTGCGTTAGCCGAGCTACGAGTGCTCTGATTCTTTCTCTGGTTAGAGAAGATACGTATGCATAGGATGCAATATCCTAGCGAACGCGTTTCCCATTTCCCCGAACTACATCGACTCTGATGTTTGTGTCTGACAAACTACGTAGGCCCAGGATGTGATATCCTGCCGAGTCTCCTTCTTCCGTCTTTCATCTGTGTTTCAGTCCAGTTTTGTGCATTCTTTGAGCAGTTTCTTTAGCAACCTTTCTTCTATTCTTTCTGAGCGTGGATCCCGTCGAGTACGACGGATGCGTAGGGGTGCTAATACCTTCCCTTCGCATAACCGACTCCCGATCCTATCAATCTCTGGTCGTAAGACCATTTCCTTTCCAGGTTTACTTCGAGCGTTTCCTTTCCCTCCTTTGGGATAAATAACGCACGGTGGCGGCTCTGTGTCTGTTCCCGCCGGTTTTTCGCGTAATGCGACAGCTGGCGACTCCACTAGGGATAACTACCAACTCACGGGCAGGGTTAACTCTACTGGGGATAATTTTCACCGAACCTGATCCGCTCGGGGACTGCGCTGGGGAAAACCATCAACACAAACCTCTGCTGGGAAGACCACCCTCTTCAAAATTGCTGGGGCAAACAATCACAACCCTGCTGGGGAAAGGTGCTCATAACCCTGCTGGGGAAAGATGCTCATAACCCTGCTGGGGATTGCAATCAACTCCAGGCCTGACTGCCGAGGCAACACTGATCTCGGACTCGCTGGGGAGACCAGTTCTGAACTTGTCTTGGACAACCCAACTTCTCACACTACTGGACAGTGTTGAAACACCTTTGAACAAACGGTGGCTCATCTGCTTTAGCCAGCAGTCAAAGATAATAACCTGCAAAACAGCAAGACATACATGCCCCAGGGGATTGTATGGACAAGATACACCCAAGGGTATTCAACATTCAAAATGATTTTCAAATGTTTTATCTTTCTGCACGTTATTGTCTAGCCTTCATGTTTTTTATATGCAATGTTTATCAAAAATTCGGACGTTTTTGCAAACAAAACAGTAAAATAAAAAACAAGAGAGCAATTTATCTGAATAACGACTTTTATTAATTGAAAATGGGCCTGAAAAGGCGAATACATCGGGAAGCAATTCCTAGGAAGAGGTAATTGCGCACAAAAGGAAAAATCTATCCTATTGGCAATGTGAACACGGCATCCACTATTTTCTAATTCTGTTATGACTCGTATATCCTCAATTTCCCCCACATTCCTTGCCTTCTGAGAAGAATGATTGGACCGATCATATCCTTCAGAATGGTAGACGATGAAGCGCGATGAAGTACAGATAACTCAGACTGTAGTCTTCGCTTTAATCCCTCTTTTGCCTGGATCGCCCTTTCGGGTTTTCAATCCACCGGGATACCCATTTTTGCCTAAGCCGCCCTCGCGGGTTTTCGACTTACCGGGTGTACATATTCTTTTCATTCTTTATCCCTAACTTTTGCCCGAACCTTTTCTTCTTCTTTTTTTAGGTTCGCCGGGATGCCCTTTTTTTCCTGGACTATTTTATTCTTTTCGTCCAGCGGGTCAATTTACGCGAAGTATTTTTTGACTACATCTGAGTTAACAGGGGACGGAAAATCTTCACCATCCATAGTTGTAAGCATCAAGGCTCCACCGGAGAAAACCTTTTTAACAACATATGGACCTTCGTAATTCGGAGTCCACTTGCCCCTGTTATCTGTACCGGGAGGAAGGATCCTCTTCAAAACCAAATCACCTGTCTGATAGCTTCGAGGATGCACTTTCTAATCAAAGGCTTTCTTCATCCTTCTCTGATACAATTGCCCATGGCACACAGCTGCTAACCGTCTCTCTTCGATAAGGCTCAACTCGTTAAACCTTGTTTGAATCCATTCAGCTTCGTCCAGCTTGACATCCAACAGGACCCTCAGAGAAGGAATCTCCACTTCAACTGGTAGGACTGCTTCCATACCATACACAAGGGAGTAAGGGGTTGCCCCGATCGATGTACGTACTGAGGTACGGTACCCATGCAAAGCGAAAGGCAGCATCTCATGCCAATCCTTGTACGTCACGACCATCTTCTGCACAATCTTCTTAATGTTCTTGTTTGCCGCCTCTACAGCACCATTCATCTTTGGTCTGTAAGGAGAAGAATTGCGATGTTCGATCTTAAAATCCTTGCAAAGCTATTTCATCATCTTGTTATTGAGATTCAAACCATTGTCGGTGATGATTCTCTCAGGAACTCCATAACGACAGATGATCTCCTTCTTGATGAATCGGGCAACCACTTGTTTGGTAACATTGGCATAGGAAGCTGCTTCCACCCACTTGGTGAAGTAATCAATCGCAACCAGAATGAAGCGATGTCCATTAGAAGCAGTAGGTTCAATCTTCCCAATCATATCGATGCCCCACATCGCGAATGTCCAAGGCGAATTCATAACATTCAGAGGGCTTGGTGGTACATGCACCTTATCTGCATAGATCTGACATTTATGGCACTTCCGAGCGTATTTGAAACAGTCGGATTCCATACTCATCCAGTAATAACCGGCCCTTAACACCTTCTTGTCCATTGCATGACCACCAGCATGGGTACCAAAAGATCCCTCATGTACTTCCTGCATCAACATGTCTGCTTCGTGTCTATCCACGCATCTGAGCAGAACCATGTCAAAGTTCCTCTTATACAGCACATCATCTTGATTCAAATAAAAGCTTCCAGCTAGCCTTCTCAGGGTCTTCTTGTCATTCTTTGACGCTCCTTCAAGATACTCCTGACCCTTGAGGAAATTCTTGATATCATAGTACCACGGCTTCTCATCAACAACAGACTCGACTGCAAACACATACGCAGGCCTCTCGAGTCGATTCACAGCAACATGCGGCACATGATTCCACCAATGGACTTTGATCATAGAAGACAAAGTAGCCAAGGCATCAGCCATCTGATTTTCATCTCGGGGTACATGATACAGCTTCATTGTCTTGAAGAAAGTCACGATCCTTCTGGTGTAATCTCTGTAACGAATCAAATGCGGCTGATGGGTATTCCAGTCTCCATTGACTTGGTTAATCACTAGAGCGGAATCTCCATAAATGTCCAGTGTTTTGATCCTTAGATCGATGTCTTCTTCAATCCCCATTATACAAGCCTCGTACTCAGCCTCATTGTTGGTTACGTCAAAAGTCAATCTGGCAGAAAAAGGCAAGTGCGCACCTTTAGGATTAATGAGTACTGCCCCAACACCGTTGCCATTTACATTCACAGCCCCATCAAACATCAGTGTCCACTTGTCATCAGAATCCGGTCCTTCCTCGATAAGAGGCTCTTCACAATCTTTCATCTTTAGATACATGATGTCTTCATCAGGGAATTCAAACATCATCGGCTGATAGTCATCGATTGGTTGCTCGGCAAGGTAGTCTGACAAAATACTACCCTTGATGGCCTTCTGCGACGTGTATTAGATATCATACTCAGTTAAAATCATCTGCCAACGAGCCACACGTACGGTGAGAGTCGGCTTCTCAAAGATGTACTTCACTGGATCCATCTTAGAAATCAACAAGGTAGTATGGTTCAACATATACTGTCTCAGTCAGCGAGCAGCCCAGGCCAAAGCACAACAAGTTTTCTCGAGCTGCGAATATCTTATTTCACAGTCGGTAAACTTTTTGCTAAGGTAGTATATAGCATGCTCTTTTCGACCAGACTCGTCATGCTGTCCCAATACACACCCCATCGAGTTCTCAGTCACTGAAAGGTACATTATCAGAGGCCTTCCAGGAACTGGAGGTATAAGGATTGGAGGTTTCTGGAAATATTCTTTTATCTTATCAAAAGCTTTTTGACAGTCATCATTCACCTGATTGCTTGATCTTTTCTTAGCAATTTGAAAATTGGTTCACACGTGGCAGTTAGGTGAGATACGAACCGTGCAATGTAGTTCAATCTCCCTAAAAACCCACGAACCTGCTTTTCAGTTCTCGGTTCAGGCATTTCTTGAATAGCTTTCACTTTCTTTGGATCAACCTCAATCCCTTTCTCACTGACAATGAAGCCCAACAGCTTACCGGATCTCACCCCAAATGTACACTTGTTTGGATTCAGCCTCAGTTTGAATTTTCTCAGTCTTTCAAACAACTTCTGCAGGTTTACCAGGTGCTCCTCTTCTGTCTGAGACTTCGCAATCATATCATCCACGTACACTTCAATCTCTTTGTGCATCATGTCATGAAAGAGAGTCGTCATTGCCCTCTGATAGGTAGCACCGGCATTCTTCAGCCCAAATGGCATCACCTTATAGCAGAACGTGCCCCAAGGTGTAATGAATGTCGTCTTTTCCATGTCTTCTGGCGCCATCTTGATCTGATTATAGCCAGAAAAACCATCCATGAAAGAGAAAACCGAGGATTGAGCAGTATTATCAACCAATACATCACTGTGAGGTAATGGGAAGTCATCTTTCAGACTGGCTCTGTTTAAATCCCGGTAATCGACACACATCCTGACTTTGCCATCCTTCTTCGGCACGGGTACGATGTTGGCCACCCACGGGGGATAGTTGGTAACTGCCAGAAAACCTGCATCCAACTGCTTCTGCACTTCCTCTTTGATCTTAACAGCCATATCAAGACTAGTTCTGCGTAGCTTCTGCTTTACTGAAGGACAATCTTCTCTGAGAGGCAGCCTGTGCACCACAATATTTGTATCCAACCCAGGCATATCTTGATACGACCATGCGAATATCTCCACATATTCTCTCAGCATCTCAATCAGCCCTCTCTTGATATCTTCCTTCAAAGAAGCCCCGATTTTGATCTCTCTCTTGGCGTCCTTAGTACCGAGGTTAATAATTTCTAACTCCTCCTGATGAGGTTGGATGACCCTTTCCTCCTGCTTCAATAATCTGACCAATTCTTTGGGGAGTTCACAATCTTCTTCACTCTCCTCTTCAGCTTGGTAAATGGGATTATCGAAATCATACTGAGCCATAACAGAACTGTTTTTAATGGAGTCCGCGAGATCGATTCTGCATGTTTAATGCTTTGTTTTAGAAAAGAATTCAGGAAAGTCACAAAAACAAAAAACATTGTCGTTTTTATTGTTTTGAAAATGAAAATAAAAACAGAAAGACAGTGAGCACAAATTTGTTTGCAAAACGTCCTTTATTAATGATAATCATTGAAAACATGATGTGGCCCTACAATGAACCACTACGCCCCGGGCAGAACGTAGAGTTTTGTGCAAAATGAAAAACAAACGAAAATTACTCTGTCTAAAGAGTAACTTGGACTATTTCTTTGGCTGTCCAATTATTCACCATCTCCCCTGGAGCACACGGGCGCACCCAGTTGTCCAGATCATAATCACTGTCTCCGTCTTCACTACTGGCTGCAAAGACGTCTCCATGATTCATCAACCCATCGCTGATGAAGGAACTCGGCCCTTTCTGAACACCCTGCTCTACCTGAAGAGGCTGATAACCAATACCGAATTTGTCCTCTTTGACGGGCAGGTCAACCATCTTGCCCCAGCCTTCTGCGTTGCCCGATTTAACAACCTCCACAACCTGCTTGTATGATGCAATTGAGGCACCTAGCTTCTTCTGCTCAACAAAAGCCACCCTCTCAATGTCAATGGTCTCAAAAGCCTGGCACAGCGTTTCATGAATCTCGCCATCCATCTCCACATACTTGAAGGAAGATAGATGACTCACAAGAATGTCCTCCTCGCCGCACACAGTCACGACCTGACCATTCCACACATACTTCAGCTTCTGATGGAGAGTTGACGAAACTGCTCCAGCCCCATGTATCCAGGGACGCCCCAATAGACAACTATATGCTGGTTGAATATCCATCACATAGAAGACAATGTCAAACACCTTCGGGCCTATCTTCACGGGCAACGTGACCTCACCGAATACCGATCGCTTGGACCCATCGAAAGCACGGACGATGAGATCACTCGGAGTGAGGACAACCCCTTCAACATCAATCTTGCTCAGAATCTTCTTGGGCAACACGTTCAACGAAGAGCCAGTATCCATGAACACATGCGACAGCACTGCGCCCTTGCATTCCATGGTGATATGTAGGGCTTTGTCATGATTGCGACCCTCAGGTGTCAAATCCAAGTCTGTGAACCCCAAACCATGTCGTGTGCTCACATTAGCAATAACACCCTCAAGTTGATTGACAGAAATTTCCTGAGGCACGTAAGCCAGATTCAACATTTTCAGCAAGGCGTTACGGTGTGCCTCAGAGCACAATAACAATGAGAGGATAGAAATTTTGGACGGAGTTTGATTCAGCTGATCCATAATCTTATAATCACTCTTCTTAATGATCTTCATGAACTCCTCCACGTCTTTCTCAAAGGAGCCCTCAGGCGCTTCCTTCTGCACAGGTCCTTCTTCGACCACGGCTTACTTACCTTTTGCTTTGGCAAGAGCCTCAGCATTGTTATCCCTCAAAGTCTGTGGTGCAAACAGACGACCACTCCTTGTGAACCCTCCAGGTCCTTCCAAATTGTCCACAGCCGGACCAACAGTTACAGGAGCTTTAACTGGCACACCAATGGTCACTAGAGCCTGATTCATCGGTCTGATATGACCTTCTGACCTTCTGTTATTGCGGTAAGCATTATCATACTTCCATGGGACCGCCCTACTGTTCTCAACAGGTCTTCTATTAGAAGCAACAATAGTAGTAGGAGTACCAACCGTTACTGGAGAAGATATGGTGACAGGGGTACCGATAGTTACGGGCGCACTAGCAGTTCTTGGGGCACATCCAGGACCCTCAGACGGTTTGAAGTAAATGGTGACAGTTGACACCACTCCATGATCTTTTACAGCCCGAGCAAACTGTAGGAAACCCTCATCAATCAAACCCTGGATACCTCTCCTTAGCTTTTCACAACCATTCTCTTGATCAGCACAAACTGAACAACCTTCATCACAACCCGGGAATACTCCCTCTTTCAGCAAACGCTCTTTTACCGCAATCAGCGACGTCCGAACCTCATCAACACTGGCTACCAAGTCTAAGGCATCCTCGCCTTCCACATTGTTCACCCTGGGCCCACCATGTTGAGGCATAGGGTTGTTCACAACATTAGGAACAGGAGCAAAATTGATTGTCTTAGCATCAATCAGATCCTGGACTTTATGATGGAAAGCCCGACAGTTCTCAATATGGTGCCTCGGTGCACCGGAGTGAAAATCACAATGAGCATTGGCATCATATCCAGCAGGAATTCTTGTCAACGGAGCCATGGTGCGAAGCTCAACAAATTTCAACCTGAGCAGTTCAAGAAGCAATTCAGCATACGTCATGGGCAACGGATCAAAATGACGCTCGAGCATTCTCTGCCTTGGTTGAAACGGGCGTTGTTGTTGTTGTTGTTGTGGAGCTCTTTGTTGTTGTTGCTGAGATTGAGGTGTTGGGATGGTCACAGCAGCAACCTGACGATACTGCCCTCTGTTTATATTCCTTCTGTGTTGCACAACATTAGTCTCCCCCTCCCTCCTTCGGGGTGCCCCAGAAAATGGCTTCTTAGAACTGGAAGATGAAGAACCAGAATCTTGAATCTTCCCTGCTTTAATAAGGCTCTCAGTCCTCTCTCCGCATATAACCACATCGGAAAAGCTACCGAACGGGCAACTCTCCATACGGTCCATGAACACCCCCTGCAGTGTTCCAATAAACATATTCATCAGCTCTCTCTCCAACATAGGAGGTTGCACTCTTGCAGCTAACTCACGCCACCTCTGGGCGTACTCCTTGAAACTTTCACCAGATTTCTGGAACAGACTCTGCAGTTGGGTTCTGCTCGGAGCCATATCCATATTGTGCTTATACTGCCTCAAGAAGGCTTCACCCAGATCTTTCCAGCTTCTAACAGATTCTCTCTTCAGCTCCATGTACCAGTCCAAGGAAGCTCCAGACAAGCTGTCCTGGAAAAAATACATCCACTTCTTCTCATCATCTGTATATGCTGAGATTTTTCTGTAATAAGCCTACACGTGGGTGCGAGGACAAGAAGTGCCATTATATTTGTCAAAGGATGGCGCCTTGAATTTGTAAGGAATTCTCAATCCATCAACCAAGCCCATATTCGTAACATCAAACCCCAAAGAGTTCTGACACTCCATGGCACGAATTTTCTCAGCAAGGGCATCAACTTTCCTATCCCTCTCTTCAGTCCTTACAACTTCGTCTTCATCACTGAGAAGGGTAAACATATCCTCTTGTCTGTCAACTAACGGAGCAGGATGTCGAACAGGAGTACGGGTTGCTCTAGCATTAACAGTCTCTGTAGCAATAGGTTGTCCATTGATCCTGATACCCCTCAACTCATCACCCACAGCATAGTTATTGACGGGAATAGTAGCAGCAGCAACGTTATCATTAACAGGGACCCCCTCTGGTGAAGCACGGTTGACCGGTGGAATCACAACTTTCTGTCCCTGGGCTAAGGCACGCAACTCCTTTTTCCCTTGAACGACCCCTTGCATCATGCTCATAAATTGGGCCATGTTAGCCCTCATTACTGCCAACTCAACTTGAACTTGATCCATACTTCTCTGTTGATTCAGTCTTGTAGCGTAGCGGTGCGGACGATGATCAGCAATCCTGCCTTCAACAGGAACCAGAGTGAGAAGTCTTGTTCAAGAACACCTGTAATGCAAGAATGATATGTATATGATGTGTATGATGCGTATGATGTTCATCATGAATGATCCTGAAAAGGATATACATATGCGGGTTAACTTTTTTCATTTTTTTTTTGCATTATTTTTTTTTTTTTGAAAAATAAACATGCTATGATGCAAATGATGGAGCCATGGCAGGTTGGCTGAGTATCTCATGGCACAGGATCAAAACTTCGACATGAATTCGGCACCGGAGACCACAGATCAAAATCATCTGGAACCCAAGGTCATCTGGAACCCATACTTCAGAACCAAGTCACCATCTGAGCAAGTACCCTCAAATTCAGCCCAGGGATCCGAAATAAACGGAACCCTTTGATCAATACCACGGTCAAACCTCCGGCGTCTCAAGAATAAAGACCCATAAATCCATCTGAACCATAGTCACCATCACAGAATCACTGACGGAACCTGTACTTGCAAGAATCAAACCCTCCCCTCACAGGTGAATTCTAACAAGGTCATCCTAAGGCGGATAATGGTCTCGACAATCGGACAAGATACTCAACGGGTTTGCCCTTTCGGGTGTGCCGTTGTAGCTCTCATAAGATCGTCTAAACCAAAGATCCTGGAAAGAACGGTCACCAAAGTCAATAGCTCAGATGAGATAACCCAACCTGAGTGGAATACTCCAAACGCAAGGACTCTCTCAAATGAACCTCGTCCGGCTATGGTATGTCACGTCGCAACAACATGCTGATCCAACATGTGAGGAAACGTGAGACCACGTTAATCCTAGGTGTATACTCGGGCTTGGGTTTTAGCCCCACTCAGAACACCCACCCCAAATCAAGGGAACCAACCTGTACAGAATCCAGCACAATGATAATATGATGCATGCAAACACATATGCACATATATACAATTACAGCATAATAATGGATGCAATAAATAAAGCAGTAAAAGCAACCACAACTATCCTAAAGAGCGCTAGAATTGACTCGCTTAGGGAAGATGGACCAGCAAGAGGTCAACTTCTTTATAGTCCCCAGCAGAGTCGCCAGCTGTCGCATTACGTGAAAAACCGGCGGGAACAGACACAGAGCCGCCACCGTGCGTTATTTATCCCAAAGGAGGGAAAGGAAACGCTCGAAGTAAACCTGGAAAGGAAATGGTCTTACGACCAGAGATTGATAGGATCGGGAGTCGGTTATGCGAAGGGAAGGTATTAGCACCCCTACACATCCGTCATACTCGACGGGATCCATGCTCAGAAAGAATAGAAGAAAGGTTGCTAAACAAAACTGCTCAAAGAATGCACAAAACTGGACTGAAACACAGATGAAAGACGGAAGAAGGAGACTCGGCAGGATATCGCATCCTGGGCCTACGTAGTTTGTCAGACACAAACATCAGAGTCGATGTAGTTCGGGGAAATGGGAAACGCGTTCGCTAGGATATTGCATCCTATGCATACGTATCTTCTCTAACCAGAGAAAGAATCAGAGCACTCGTAGCTCGGCTAACGCACGCCAAACAAAACGCTGAACAGAGACGCTGAGACGTCGAAGCAAACTGGAAATGGAATGCCAATCGCTGGTCTTACATCCAACTCCATACAAAACAAGACAAATGGGAAACCGAATGCCAATCGCTGGACTTACATCAGACTCCAAGCACACACACAACACGGGAAACCGACTGCCAATCGCTGGACTTACGTCAGACTCCAAACAAAGAACACACACAGGAAACCAACTGCCAATCGCTGGACTTACGTCAGACTCCGCACAAACAAACACACACAGGAAACCAACTGCCAATCGCTGGACTTACGTCAGACTCCAAACACACAAGAGGGGTTGAAAAAAGAAAAAGGGCGCCCGGAGAGGTCAGCTCATCTCCTGCCTACGTACCTCATCTGGTATGAGGATCGGGGCGACGTAGTTCCCCTTAATAGGGAAAAACTTCTATCCTAACCAGAGACTAGGGAGATAACAACTAGAAGGGAGACTACGACTCGAGCCTAGAAGTTGTCATGCAAACGATCCCTATGTTGAGGTCTCTAATCCTAACTCGCACAGGAAGCAAGCTAGCCTAAACATCAATCAAGTAAGCAAACACAAGCACAAGAGAGCAAACACACACACTATATGCAAACAAATGGCTCATACAAGGTTGGGCTTTGGTCAAGGGGTCAAATCAACCTCGACAAACAAGCCAACTGTTATGGCTGTTTTGAGCTCTTAACCCTAACATTGAGAGTTAGGGTGAAGCAGATGAAATGGGAAATGAGGATCAGACCTCATAGCTCTTATCCCTGGCCTGGGAGAGCTTGAAACAATGAAAGTGTGGGAGTCCAGAATGAGGAACTCTACTCCACATGACTGACTCTGGACAATGATCTTGGGTGTGTATTCAAAATGCATCAGCACGTAGTGCGAGCAAGATGAATGACTCAACTGAATAGCAGGGGATAGATTGCACATCCCTTTTATCTGCCAATGCCTCTTCACTTAGGAGGTCTTTATATGTACAGGGCACAAAGATAAACAACCACAAACATTGCCTCTTAAGGAGGGCTTCAGGCAGGTGCCTGCCAACATAACATGACAGGTCTTCCAGACTACATGGAGAATAGGAATTTACCTAAGTGGTATGCGAACCACAAGCAAAGCAAAGCAACTCAAACAATGAGTTAAAGCGGCTAAAGTACCTGTGTAAACAACCAAACAATCAGTATAGTATTCAAACAAAACAATAAGAAAATCCAACAGTGAGACAACCAATCATCAGACAACATCAATGCCAGGCATAAGATGCAAGCAAACTAAATTAATTCACCATCCACAAGACCTACAAAACAGCAAGGTTAGTCAACCAAAATAACTTGTATCTCAAGTGATGAGATCCAATCAACCAATGTGGCTAATTGTTTGAAACCTGAAACACAAAGTCCACGAGATGAGAACAAACCACTAGCTCAAAGGCTAGGGTCAAAAGTAAATCAAAAAGTCAAAACAGCAACCAATATTCAAACTAAAGCAACTTTAAACACATATGAACATATCCTAAAAAGGACCAAGTCAACATCAACAAGCAAAGTCATTTCATGTGCAAGAGAAGGCAAAGGCAAATTCAAAGCTCACAAATGATCATCAAGAATGAAAATTCCACATCAAAACAGAAATGACTCAAACAATTCTGGAAATTTTTATGAGCATTCAACACATCAAACACAATCATCATACCAAAAATCAGCACCATCAAAGTTCAATTGATATGGAAATGAAAATGCATAAGCAAACCATCCAATTGTATGACACAAATTGTCACACCTAAAGTACATGTGTCCCAAACAGTGAAGAAAATAGCAAAAAATGCCAAATAAAATCACACAAATCCATCAACATGTTAAGAATCATCATGCAAAATTTCAAAGCATTTGGATCATGTATGAGCATTTTATGATAGGATGAATGAAGCAAGGTCACAAAAGCATACATGTTCAATCAATCTAACACAATTCAAATTCCAGAAATGATAAATTCTAAAATCAACATCAAAAAATTCTAGACATCCATGTGATCATGTGAAAAAAAATTGGAGGTGAATTGGACTTATTTTCAAATTGATATGATTTTTCAAAGTTGGTAAAAAAATAATTGAAATAAAATGAAATATGCATATGCAATTATGGAGGGAAATGAGGAAATGGAGATTAATTTGAAAAAATATGCTTCAGGCAGAATCGAATCGTGTACAAGGTCAAAATGCTGAGTTTAATTAAATGAGCTGGCGCGCTTACATCAGCAGGTCCATGCATATGTGGACTGGTCAAAGGAATGTAGGCCTATGGAAGTGCCAACAGGCAAAGGCGTGGCAGCACACGTGGCATCTGAATCATAAAACCCTAGCGCCAGCAACATAAGTTGCAGACGGCGGTCTAAGGGCGGAAACAGCCGTCTTCCTCGCAAAGACGGCGGAATGAATAGTGCTCTTCTTCAAATTTTTTCCAGATTTCAAAAATAATCATATCAAATGAAAGCTCATGTTATGTAGGTTCCAAATCCATCACTATTTTATCCTAATTCCTAAAGAATCATGCAAATCGAAGAAAATAAAAATGAACATTCAAACTTTAATCTCATGTAACTCACTCAATTCTTATCCATTTTTCCAGAATTTTATATCAGTGTTTCCAGCATGAAAAACTCTACAACTCTATGTACATAAAAGAGATAATTAAGAGATTCGAAATTTGCACCTTCTTGAAGCTTCAACAATGGCAGTGGTAGATTCAACTGTCCAGCAGCATCCAAACCTCTTCTATCAACCTTGTTAACACCTCTGAAGCACAAATCAACCCTTGGAATGGCTTGGATTTAGCTAGATCTTCAAAATTCCATGTTCATGTTCATGATTGGAAATGCTTGATTCTTCACCAATTTCTGCAAATCAAGGCTTGATCTGTACCAAATGATGATCAAGAATCCAGAATATGCAATAAAAATCAAGTGTTCTTTGAAGAATTTTTGAATTTGGAAGAAGAGAAATTTTGGAGGGAAATTTTGGATCTAGATCTAGAATTGTGCCCTGTGAAAATTCTGTTATGATTAGCTATTTATATGACATGTTAATCCATTTCCTAATCATGCTTAGGCTTGGCTAATTACATTTTAATGAGAAAAGAGGTGTTATGCAAAATTTGCTTTTTTCACCCCATGCATGCAATCCCACGTGAACAGTAACAATGGCCATGCAATTTCACTTAAAATCCTCCTATGAACATGTTGGAATGGTTAAAAAGTCCACATGATGCACCAATTTTGAATTCATGGTTTTCCCTCCAAAAATCACATGAATAAGCAAATGATTATATGACAAAATTTCATGCAATGCCTTGATGGATTTGGAAAGTTCATGTCATGAGAAGAATTATGCAAAAAGGAGCACTCAATTTGGAGTTATGAGTCAAAAGTTATGGCCTTTTGAAGTTCCATGCACACTTGGCAATGATTTGATCATATCTCCTCAACCATTCTTCAGATGCTCATGATCTTGGACTTTTTGGAAATAGGAGAGAAAACTCTTCAACTTTCATGTTGGACAAAATTTCATTTGAAGCTTCCTTGATGTTGGAAATTCAAGTTGAAGTTGGTCCAAAAACTTGCCATTTTTGCAAACTTGAAATTACAGGTCACTTTCCATTTTTGGAAACTTTTGATCTGGCTTCAAAATCTTCAATGTAGATGTTTGACATGATGAATAAACCTCTTTGGGACATGAATGAAGTGTCTCAAACCATTTCTCCATCTCCTAGCCCTCAGTTGACTTGCAGTTGACTTTTATGGGCCCCAGATGACCTGAAACTGCACTGTGGACTTTGAGCCTCTAGCACTTGATACAATTGCTTCAAAATGAACCTTGGGTTCACATAAGCTCTCTAGAACAACCATAGGGCCTTTTTACTCATGGAAATGCTTTGCTCCTTTGCACAGATGAATCCTCCTGATACCAATCTTGACTGATAAGATGCAAGGTACTATGCAATGTTAATGACCTAAAAAATGAAATGAATGCATGAGTGGGGGGTGCAAACTTGAGGTGCTACACCTTTGCCTTTATCGTTATATTTTTACATATAAAAACCAAATTAATACTTTTTGTTTAATTGAATGATAATTTGAACTTGATATTGACGTGCAGTCCTTGAGATCGATGATACGTCTCGAGACTGTATATAGAATATAGTCTATCGGGTACTTGATGCAAGTGCACAATCCAGTCGTTTTAGTTTTAAAAGATATCGAACCCACGGGGACCGATGGTCAAACTAATGTTGCCGACGTTACTATGTTTAGCTAAGGGAATGATTTTTTAGAAGTTTGGTTGAAGAAAATTAAATCTAAGGGAAGTTAAGTTTTAAGAAAATATTAATAGAAGGATATCATGTTAGACGGTGTGGCTAGTGATCGAGAGGGGGGGTGAATAGATCACCTCTTTAAAAATTAACGGATTTAACGTTTAATCAGAGTTTTCAAAAACAGCGGAAAAAGCAGTCCCGAATCGACTTCCGTCTATTCTGAACTGCTACTAGAAAGCCGGACACGCAAGTGCAGTTGCTGGATTTTAATGAGAATGACAGAAATAATACACACAGAATATTAACAGATTGAATGCGCTTATCCTCAAATACTATTTCCAATGAACACAATTTAGTTAACCGTTTTATCAAACAGTTGGTGTGTGAGTGTTTGATGATAAACAGCAATGGTGTATGATTAAAGGTTTTATTATCACTGCTGTCCAGAAATATGATCAATCACCACACACTAACAGAAATTGCAAAACAGTTTTGAAACGTAAAGAAGATTAAGGTAAGAGTACGATACGCAGAGATTTGTTAAGGAAGTTCCCCACGTCGTCCTCGCGTGTGGGTACGTCTCCCTCTCAATTTCAATTGAAATTGAGAACTTTGATTATCAATTATTGCCGAATCCGTTGATACAAGGTTTTGATACAAAGACAGAATTTCTAAACTCCAAGAACCTCTTCTTGTATAAACCTTCACTTGATCTGAGCTCGATCAAGATTTTCCTGCACAAAGTTGCAAACAATTCACCGGTTCCACGACCTGCTTGCGAAATCCCCCGATCTCCAAACGCAACGCTGCGGCTGAATCTGTTCTGCAAATGTGACTCCCAAACCCTCAAGAACACACCAGTTCTTGAAGGACAAACCAGTAGGTTTTTCCTAGAAACCCCCTTCAATCTTCGACTCAGCTAGATCCTCGATCGTTCCACTGCAACCCACAGCTAGATCCTTGATCACACCACTGAACGTTATCTCAATGCTTCTTTGATCCAAAGAACAAGAATTGTTATGTGTAAATGTTCTTGAAAGAAGAGTGATTGAGAAGATGAAGAAGATGAAGTCTCTTTCAGGTTTCTATGTGCTCACTGACAATTGCTCCAACACTTCTTTGATCTTGTGTTCAATTGTCTTTTTGCTCAATGAATTCGTTTCTTTCACCTGCTGTTGAAACCTGTATTTATATCCTTCAAAAACAGTTGCTGTTATGACTTAAAACAACTCTGTGTATTGATACATAGAAGTGTGTATCGATGCATACTGTAAGTTGTATAGATTTTTGATGAAATTAATTAATCATGTATCGATGCAGGAATCGTGTGTATCGATGCATGTGAATTTTACACTAATATGTATCGATGCTCAATGCGTATGTATCGATGCAAAGGCTGACTCAAGTAGTCATGTATCGATGCAGGTGTCGTGTGTATCGATGCACAGAGTTTTTGGCCTTCCATGTATTGATGCATGGTTCGTATGTATCGATGCATACTGAACAAGAATTGTTTTGTGATTAATCACAGGCTACATGTATCGATGCAAAGGGTCATGTATTGATACATACTGACATAAAATGCATTTTAATTGTTATTTTAAAGGAAATTTTCAATGTAGGCTTATATGTGTGGTTATGCAACAATAGAATGGGATGAATTACAAAGTAAGAACACAAATGTATCATGAATGCAATGCACAACCAATTTGGATGATGATCACACAATTTGCTATCATTAAAAGTTAATTCAAGTTAAAGAATTCTTTCACAAACTCCCCCTTTTTGATGATGGCAAATTTTTGGCAAGATGTGTGATACTCCCCCTGAGTTTGTGCATATCTGCATTTTTCTCCCCCTTTGTCAACATCAAAAAGAGGAAGAATCATAGTTATCAAGCAGAAAGTGAAGCAGGGCATGGCAAAAATGGATAATAGGCTATCAATCACAAAGAAAGAAGCTGCAAGTTAAAGAATCATTCACAAAGAATCATTCAAACAGTAAGGGCAATAACAAAATAGAGGTAAACAGAAATTGAAAAGCATTTTAAGTGTGCGAACAAGTTTAAGAGTTACATAAGCTAAACCATATAATGTGCAACAAAATAAACATGAGCAATATGAAATGAAATGCAGTGAGATGAAAGGGTGGTTGGTTAATTTGGATTGTTGCCACCACAGGACTCCTCATAATGTCTGTCAGGATCTCGGTAGCTTGGCGGAGGCGGAGGAGGAGGCATTGTGTCTGGATTTTGGCCCATGAAGGAGTATCGCCTAAATCGATTTTGAACTTCAGTGCTTCTAAAGCTGTCCATAATCCCAGGGTTTTCACGGCAATCATCCATAAAGCCGGACATTTCGTTGTAGAAAACCTGATGCCATTTAATCAAGTCTTGGTGCCAAGCGTGTTGATTGTGATACATCCGTGTATGCTCATCATGCCAGTCCCGATGCTCGTTGTGCCATTCAGTTTGTTGAACATGCTAGTACCGTGCTTCTTCATGGCGTTCTTTGTTGACGATTTCCATCTGTTGAAGCATGTGAGTGATGTCCGCATTTGGTGTTGAGGCTGAAGTACCACCGGCGAATGGAGGGGCTGTAGGTTCAGGTACGTAGTTGGTGGGAGACCACCTTCGTGGCACCCAATCACCCCAACCAGTATTGGCCTCAGCTTGAGGCACATCTGTTTCAGGCGCATCCTGCATGTCTTCATCAGGCTGTTCTTCAGCAACATGGATGCGTTCCGAAGGCACGTCAAAGTTGTAAATTCTGGTTTTGGATTTTCTTTCAAAAAAGTAGAAGCATTTGCGGTCTTTGTCCCATCGATATCCCATATGCGATAGAGTGGCAGAGTCAAATTCTTGAGCTGCAGATGGAGATAGGAGAGGCACAATAGGTATTGCAACTTTCCAAAACTTAAGAATTTTCATTACTTGAGAGGCATACCCTAGAGCCACAGATTTGGAGCTGTCTCGTACATAAAACAGACGTTTTACAAAGTAGTTCGCCCAATTTAAGAGAATCTTATTCTGCAGAATGTAGAGAAGATGTATGCTAGGCCTATCCAACCGAGAGTGGCCACTGTTGGTTGGACGCAGAACGTGTGTAATGATCCAGTGAAGAATACGCGGAGTTTGTTTGATCATACCTGATGTGATGTGTTCGTCCTCACTCAACGGTCTATCAATCTTTAGGATAGAGGTTGTAAAGTCCTTCAGGTCAAATTCAGGATCAAAATGCAGGTCATGCCAGGACTTGAAAACCATCGACGGAAGCGGCATTTGAAACACCGTTTCCCAATCAGAGGCTTCAAAGGTATATGTTCTGACTCCGATAGAACACCGGAACATATAGCCTGGACCAGTGTGTAAACCAGCATAAAAGGCCCGGATGAAATCCTCATGATAGTCATCTTTTGTAGATAGAAAGGACCCAAGTTTTTGTGCATGTAACAGTTCAACTACTTCATTTAGGTGCAGATGAACAGCATCTGTTTTATCAAAGATATGAGGTTTCATTACCAACCTGGCCTTGAAGGATTCCTCAAATTCAGCAGCAATGGCAGGATGAAGAATGTCTAAGGCATTTGAAGGAACATCTGGTGGTTGCTGAGACGTACCGGCTGCTTCCTTTCCCTTTCCTTTTCCTTTGGCTCTGGCTGGAATGGTGCGTGGAGGCATGGTGATATGAGATTTAGGGTTTTACCAAGTTTGTGAGAGAGTGAAGATGAGAAGGATTAGGGTTAGCCACTGGTTTTGGGGTTTTTGAGGGCAGATGAGATGAAGTAATGAGATAAGGGATGATATGATTGGTTGATGTGTCGATGCATGAGAGAGAAAAAGAATGCATTTAATTCAGATGACAGCAGTAAGTATCGATGCAGAGAGTTATGCGTCGATGCCAAGTATTTCAAAATTGTCATGTGTATCGATACATGCGATGGATGCGTCGATGCCTAGTGTGTACAATTGCCTTATGTATCGATACATGCGATAGATGCATCGATGCATACTGAAGTAGTTTTTCAAAAAATTTAATTTCAGAGTATATGTATCGATGCAGGCTTCGTATGTGTCGATACATACTGATGCTGAACTGGTTTTTAATGAGTTTTAATGCAGTATGATTATGCAGTTGCACTATGTCATGATAATTTTGCTCAGAAATCAGATTGTTAATGAGCACACATTATAGACAGGAAGTATATTCAAGCAAACTTTACATCAACTAGAGTAAGCATATTTGTTCTAACAAACACAATCACTAATCAATAAGAAAATTGTAGAAAGGATTGATATTACCTCTGTTGATGTAATCTTGCGAGGCATAAATGAAATCTAAAACAAATCTCATCAACCAAGGTTAGGCATAATATAGATAAGAAGAAACATGCTTATCCTTATCCAGATTCCCGTTGGTAGGCATAGGGGTGTCAATTGATTTTGAGTCATTTATACCAAAGCGCTTGAGTAGTTTTCTGCAGTATTTTGTTTGACACACTGCTGTACCCTCATCAAGTCGCTTTATCTGCAGTCCTAGGATATAGTTCAGCTCCCCCATTAGACTCGTCTCAGATTCACCCTGCATATCCTTAGAAAATTTCTCGACCAAGTGTATGTTAGTTGAACCAAATATCATATCGTCGACATAAACTTAAGCTAAAAGACTGTGCTTTCTTTTGTGCTACTAAACGTGTCTTGTTCCTAGTTATCACTCCGTTTTCATCAAGCTTATTTCTAAAAACCCATTTAGTACCTATGATATGATGATCTCGCGGACAAGGGACAATTCCCAAACGTCATTTCTTTTAAAATTGATTAAGCTCTTCTTGCATGGCCATTAGCCAAAACTCATCAATCAAGGCCTCTTTGGAATTTTTAGGCTTTACTTGTGAAACAAACACGAAGTGAGAACAAAAGTTACTTATCTTGGACCGGGTCATTACTCCCTTTGAAATGTCTCCCAAGATGTTGTCAATAGGATGGTCTTTTGAGGATATTCAAGCTGTTGGAAGGTCCTTCACTTCAGCTGTCTTTTCTTCCTCATTTTCTTCATGACTAGTATCTTCCTCCTTCTCATGGGCAGCTGTTTTGGACTGATCAGTTTCCTCAACAGCTTCCTTGAGTATGTCTTCTGTAGATACACCTGCGTCATCAAAAGAAATACCTTTTCCGACATTTTTCGGATAAGACTCATCAAAAGAAACATAGACAGATTCTTCAATAGTAAGTAAACGCTTATTATATACTCTATATGCTTTTACTTCTTTAAACACAATGTTTTGTTCAGCATGTTCAATTTTGCAGCAAGTTTTTGTGAAAGAAAAACTTTACAACTCTTGTCACGCAATTGACTTATGCTTAACACGTTGTGTTTAAGCCCCTCAACTAAATGGACAATAGAAATAGTAGTGGTAGAGGGATTACCTACACTACCTTTGCCGAGTATAGCTCCTTTGTTATTGTCTCCATAAGTAACATATCCCTTCTTCTTTGTTTTGAAGTCTATGAAAAGCGATATGTCACTGGTCATGTGCCTTGAGCAGTCGTTGTCAAGAAACCATCTTCTATCTACGGAGGCAAGGCACTCATCCTACAATATCAAAAGAGAGAGTTTGGTACCCAACTTTCATTGGGTCCGAGTGGGTAAGTGCTAACATGGTTGCCTTTTGGCTTCCATTGATAAATACCTTTAGGGACAAGAAATCTCCTAAACTTGCATTTCTCAATGGTATGGCCAGCATGACAACAATAATGACATAGACCATGATGATGTGTTTGTTGCTTCTTGTTCATTGAATCCTTTAGGATAAAAGAGTATTTTGAATATGGAGGATTCAATGACTTCTTAAACAACTTGGGGTCAACGGCATAAGTAATTTTAGGTTGTAGCGCTTTCTCTAATTTGACCTTAAGAGTGTTTACCTCTTTTTGCCAAACATAACAAGCGTCACAATACCTAACTCTACTACATCCGTCAATGTCAATAGTTTTTGAATTTTCTGCAATACTAGTTTTCAATGCTTCTAAATCAATTTCAGCTTTGTTTACTTTACCTTCCAAAAAAGAGAAGATATGTTTGTCGGAAGCTAGTCGTTTAAAAGCATCTACAGCTTCGTTATGCAGTTTTTCAAAAGCTATTTTTAGTTCCGAGAAAGTCATAGAGGAGAAATTATTGTAATAGGCTTGTTTTACCTTTTTGTCATTGTTTTTCTTCTTGTGGTAGGACAGATTTTTGGTGTGAGCTGTAAGGCACAGATTTGCGGATTCATCACTATCACTTGAACCTTGTGTGCTTGATGAATCACTATCACTTTCCCATGCAATGTAAGCTCTTCTTTGTTTGCTGTACCCTTTTGATGAATCTTTTCTTTGGTCCTTATACTTCATAGGGCAGTCCGTTTTATGGTGTCCGGATTTACCACAATTAAAACATGATCCTCTTCCTCTACTCTTCTTGTTTTCTTCTTGTTTCGAATTTATGGATTGTCTTCGAAACTTCATGAGATTTTTGTCGGAATGCTTGACTCCATTCTTTCGAATGAATCTATTATATCTCCTTACAAAATGTCTCATTTCCTCATCATCCGAATCTTTGTCACTACTTGAATCATTGTCGCTTTGCTCTTTTCGTGAGGACTTAGAGCTAGAAGCCACAAGAGCTATTGGCTTCTTCTCTCCCTCTTTGTCTCTTTTCTTTTCCTTTTCCTTCTTACTTTTATTCTCATATTTTTCAAGACTTTCCAAGGCTTGCTGATGTTCTTCCAGCTTTCCAAACAGTGTTGTAATCGTAAGTCTTGTAAGATCGTTGGCTTCCTTGATTGCTGTAACTTTAGGTTGCCACTCCCTGCTAAGACACCTGAGAATTTTATTAGTAGCAATTTCATTGGAAATAGGTTTTCCAAGGGCATTCAATCGGTTAGTTAAATGGGTGAATCTCTTTTGCATGTCGGAGATGGATTCTCCTTGTTTCATGCGAAAGAGCTCAAATTCTTGATTGAGTGTATTAATGCGGGACTGTTTTACTTCAGTAGTACCCTCATGGGCAACTTCTAAAGCGTCCCACATTTCTTTAGCTGTCGTGCAATGGGATACTCTATAATACTCATCAACACCAAGTGCTGAAATTAACATGTTTCGAGCTCTCCAATCACACGACCACTTTTTTTCATCTTTCTCATTCCAATCATCTTCTGGTTTAGGTACTATGGCGCCAGCCGCATTAGTCATTGTAATTTGAAACTGACCGTTTTCAATGGCAGCCCATACTAACCTATCCACAGAATTTATATGAACTCGCATGCAGTCTTTCCAGTAGCCGTAATTTTCACCGTTGAAAATAGGCGCTCTATTATACGCCCCCTTTGGTTCAGAATCCATACTGTTACAGGCAGCCACAGAGCACCAGCGAACCGGCACTCTGATACCACTTGTTAGACGGTGTGGCTAGTGATCGAGAGGGGGGGTGAATAGATCACCTCTTTAAAAATTAACGGATTTAACGTTTAATCAGAGTTTTCAAAAACAGCGGAAAAAGCAGTCCCGAATCGACTTCCGTCTATTCTGAACTGCTACTAGAAAGCCGGACACGCAAGTGCAGTTGCTGGATTTTAATGAGAATGACAGAAATAATACACACAGAATATTAACAGATTGAATGCGCTTATCCTCAAATACTATTTCCAATGAACACAATTTAGTTAACCGTTTTATCAAACAGTTGGTGTGTGAGTGTTTGATGATAAACAGCAATGGTGTATGATTAAAGGTTTTATTATCACTGCTGTCCAGAAATATGATCAATCACCACACACTAACAGAAATTGCAAAACAGTTTTGAAACGTAAAGAAGATTAAGGTAAGAGTACGATACGCAGAGATTTGTTAAGGAAGTTCCCCACGTCGTCCTCGCGTGTGGGTACGTCTCCCTCTCAATTTCAATTGAAATTGAGAACTTTGATTATCAATTATTGTCGAATCCGTTGATACAAGGTTTTGATACAAAGACAGAATTTCTAAACTCCAAGAACCTCTTCTTGTATAAACCTTCACTTGATCTGAGCTCGATCAAGATTTTCCTGCACAAAGTTGCAAACAATTCACCGGTTCCACGACCTGCTTGCGAAATCCCCCGATCTCCAAACGCAACGCTGCGGCTGAATCTGTTCTGCAAATGTGACTCCCAAACCCTCAAGAACACACCAGTTCTTGAAGGACAAACCAGTAGGTTTTTCCTAGAAACCCCCTTCAATCTTCGACTCAGCTAGATCCTCGATCGTTCCACTGCAACCCACAGCTAGATCCTTGATCACACCACTGAACGTTATCTCAATGCTTCTTTGATCCAAAGAACAAGAATTGTTATGTGTAAATGTTCTTGAAAGAAGAGTGATTGAGAAGATGAAGAAGATGAAGTCTCTTTCAGGTTTCTATGTGCTCACTGACAATTGCTCCAACACTTCTTTGATCTTGTGTTCAATTGTCTTTTTGCTCAATGAATTCGTTTCTTTCACCTGCTGTTGAAACCTGTATTTATATCCTTCAAAAACAGTTGCTGTTATGACTTAAAACAACTCTGTGTATTGATACATAGAAGTGTGTATCGATGCATACTGTAAGTTGTATAGATTTTTGATGAAATTAATTAATCATGTATCGATGCAGGAATCGTGTGTATCGATGCATGTGAATTTTACACTAATATGTATCGATGCTCAATGCGTATGTATCGATGCAAAGGCTGACTCAAGTAGTCATGTATCGATGCAGGTGTCGTGTGTATCGATGCACAGAGTTTTTGGCCTTCCATGTATTGATGCATGGTTCGTATGTATCGATGCATACTGAACAAGAATTGTTTTGTGATTAATCACAGGCTACATGTATCGATGCAAAGGGTCATGTATTGATACATACTGACATAAAATGCATTTTAATTGTTATTTTAAAGGAAATTTTTAATGTAGGCTTATATGTGTGGTTATGCAACAATAGAATGGGATGAATTACAAAGTAAGAACACAAATGTATCATGAATGCAATGCACAACCAATTTGGATGATGATCACACAATTTGCTATCATTAAAAGTTAATTCAAGTTAAAGAATTCTTTCACATATCAGTATGCAACGCATTAATCGTCAGGGATTCGATAAGTCACCGGTGTATATTTTAAGTACCAAATATCTTTTAGTAGAAAATACTTATTTAAAAGGCTTTATCTCACACTCTCGTGATTGTTGATTCAGACTATACCTTTAAGTCAGAGTGTATGCTCTCGCTATCCCATTTGAAGTTAAAAATAATTTTTGAAAATAAATAAGTTCTAATTGCTTTTAAAGTGCTCTCGTTGTTTTTAAAATCAATGCCTAGTTTTTACTATCCAGTTCGACCCTCACGCTCTAACGATTGTTGGTTCTCACCTTAGTCAATTTCTGACTCTCGTGGCAAAATCGTATTAAATAGCTTCTCAGTCTTGTGACAAAGTTAATTAAATTTAAATTAAAAACCACAACCAAAAATATTGTTTGAGGAAAGAAGTTTTACACCGATTATTATTAAATCCCGTCTAATTAAATTGTTACATACCGATACCGATAGTTTAGCTGAACATGTTAAACAACGCAAACACAGACGAACATAAACAGATCAACGATAAAACAGACATGATTACAATAATAATAAAGCAATAACAATTGAATAAAAACCTGGAAATTGGATTAATAGAATACGTTGAATCTTGAAGTACTTAAGATGTCCTCCACAGGTTGGTAGGATTCTGCCTCTTCGAAATAATGGCTTAAACTAAATTAAGTAGATTGTAGTAGTTCCCCAGTGTAGGAAACTACTACTTTGGCTAAATGAAAGGCGGAAAGGAAGGGGAAAATCAAAGCTCTGAACGGTAAAAGAAAATTAATGTTGCTGAAGAAAAGTAAAAGACAAAAAATAGAATTGTTGTGAAAAAATGCAGAGAGAAAAAGGTCTTCAAAGCTGGCTTCTAAGAGAAAAATTAAGCGTCCCCGTAGGTTTCCAACTTCCGTCTTTTTATATCCCCCATTAGGTCTTGCCAGTTGAGAGAAACAAGGATGACTTGGTTGAGTTAGGAAATCACGGACAAGTGGCTGACCAACTAGAATTTAGGCATGTTGGATCACTTCTGTTGACTGTTTCAAGGCGCTGATTTTCTCTGTGTGACGTTATTGATGGGCCTGTGACAGTCGTCACAGGCTGGGCGTGCCGGTCGTGACATGCTTTGTGAAGGTCGTCACATCCACAAAGTTTGTATTTCTGTTTTTCTGTTGATTTCTCTTCTGTTTCTTCTTCTTTTCCTTCCTTTTCTATACTTTGCTCATTTAAGCATGGGGATTGAAATACCTGCAAAAATAACTCGAACACTTGCGGCATAATCGGAATATAAATGAAAGTGTAACGATTTTTGAGTGTAAATCAAGGAAAATATACGATGTATTTTCGCGTTATCAATCGACATTTGGGGAATTTCCCCATTATTACTATAAAAGTCAAAATAGTACACTTGTTATTTTCCCGATCAAAATCCAAATGCAAAATTCGAATTTTCTATATAAACACAGGATTGGGCGTTGCTTCTTCTCTTCTTTTTTGATGAGCGAATTCCTCTCCCCCTATAATAGAGGTTCCAATCACGATTGAATAACCACCGGTGACTTAATGGAATCTTGCGCGTCCACCTTTTTCATCACTTCCGCGAGTTCTACAGTTTAAGCCATAACGCGAAGTCGAGTCACGCGACGGAAACCGCTCATAGCCAAGCAAGGAGAGAGGATCGAAGGATTGGAGATTGGAGATAGTTGAGCTCGAACTAGACGCCTCCACTGATTCACCGTCTTCGTCACCGAAGGTGAGAACCTCATCTCGTCGTGTTAATCGATCTTCTGGTTGAGGTGTGAACCATGGTTGAGTGCGCTTTTACGTTTCATTCCGGTGTCGCTTCGATCCTTTGTGCATTAGCGTTTCGTTTCGGTTGAGTGAGGGAGGTGTTTGTCCATGAGAGAGTGTCGCCGCCGGCGAAGGAGGTCGGCGCGGCTAGGACCGGCAACGACGTTTTGGTTTTCCCCTTTCTTGTTCTCTCTCAGCATCATCGTGATGGTGCAGGATTATGTGAAGAAGATGATATCATTCTCATCCTTCCTTGGGCTTCTAATGTAAGTCTAAGCTGATTTCCCTTGCACACACTCCCTCCTTTGGCCAGTACCCCCTCCTGCTTGGGCTTAGGGAGTGATTTCAGGCCCATACTGATTAGTTTAATTGTTAATGTTAGATATTAGTAGTAGTTTTAATAATTAGAATGATAATTATTAGATCATTTTAGGAATAATTGTTGAATAAATTATTAGTTAATTGTTTTAGATATTGATTTAGTTTTAGGATTTAATTTGTTAATATTTTGGAATTAACTTTGATTTTAGATATTAATTTCTTGATTGTGGATATTAATTGATTGTTAATTTTAGAATTTGTTTTTGTTAAATTGGATTCATCTTTTGCTAATTGGACTCATATTTTGTTAATTGGATTAATTTTGCCAATTAGAATTAATTTTTTTTATAATTGTTTTAGATTTCATTTGATAATTGTTTCTAATTTTAGAATTTTATTTTTAGTATTGTCTTAATGTTGGAATTTTATTTTGATGTTGTTTTACTCTTAGAATTTCATTTGATTCTAATAATTTGGTGATTGTTTGGATATTTAGAATTTGATTTAGATATTGATATTAATTCTCTTATAACTTTTCTTTTGATTTTGATTAATTCTAACATTAACATCTAACTTCTAATTCTTTAATTTTTGCATCTAACTTTTAAATTCCACATCTAACCTCTAACTTTTAATTTCCGCTCCTAACACTTAATTTTTGTCATTTACTTTATTTGCTTTTATTTTTTGCTTTATATCATATTGTATCATCATTCTTCATCTCATTCCAAAATCAATTTAAAATGGATTAGACTTAAAAAATGCAAAAAAAATAAGATAATTTCTAAGCATGTAATGGACTTTGGACAATGGATTTAGAGACTCATTAGGACCCTTGCAAAAGACTTTGAACAAGTATTTGACCTGAACTTGGGAATCTTCAACCAGTCAGTTACCTTTCGTAAGTAATCCCATTCCTTTTGCATGGGAAGTCCTTTTTTCTTCTTTCAATACTCGTCTGTGTTGATCCCCATGGAAGTCGCCCTTCTTGACACTTATTTGTGTTGATCATTTCTCTTTTTCAATATGCGTCTATATTGATCTCTAATACTCGTCTGTATTGAATTGCAACACTCATCCGTGTTGACCCCTTTTTCATCAATCTTTCTTCAACACTCGTCCGTGTTGATCCTTTTTCCAACACTCATCCGTGTCGACACTCTATTTCAATACTCTTCTGTACTGATTTTCAACACTCGTCCGTGTTAATCGTTTCTTTTTCAATACTCGTCAGTATTGATCCTTAACACTCGTTTGTGTTGGTCCTCTTTTTCGATACCCATCTGTATTGATCTTCAACACTCGTCCATGTTGGTTCTCTTTTTCAAACACTCGTCTGTGTCGGTCCTTTCTCTTTTTAATGCTCTTCTGTATCGATCCCCGACAACCGCCTATGACAACTCATCTCTATTTCATTACTCGCCCGTATTGATCTTCAACGCTCGTCCGTGTTGTTACCTTTTCCTTTGATACTCGTCTGTATTGATCTTCAACACCCGTTCGTGTTGTTACTTTCTTTTTCAATATCCGTTTGTATTGATCTCCAACACTCGTTTGTGTTAATCATTTCTTTTTCAATACTCGTCTGTATTGATCTTCAACACTCGTGCGTGTTAATACCTTCTTTTTCGATACTCGTCCGTATTGATCTCCAACACTCATCCGTGTTGTTACCTTCTTTCAATTCTCGTCTGTATTGATAATCAACACTTGTTTGTGTTAATCATTTCTTTTTCAATACTCGTCCGTGTTGATCTTCAACATTCGTCTGTGTTGTTACCTTCTTCTTCAATACTCGTCTGTATTGATCTCCAACACTCGTTCGCGTTGTTACCTTCTTTCAATACTCGTCCGTGTTGTTCTTCAACACCCGTCTGTGTTAATCTTCAACACTCGCCCATGTTAATCATTTCATTTTCGATACTCGTCTGCATTGATCTCCAACACTCGTCCGTGTTGTTACCTTCTTTCAATACTTGTCTGTATTGATTTGCAACACTCGTCCGTGTTAATCATCTTTTTTTCAATACTCGTCCGTATTGGTCTTCAACACTCGTTCGTGTTAATCATTTCTTTTTTTCAATACTCGTCTGTATTGATCTACAACACTCGTCCGTGTTAATCTTTCTTTTTTGATACTCGTCCGTATTAATCTGAAACACTCGTCAGTGTTAATCATTCCTTCTTTTTCAATACTCGTCCGTATTGATCTTAAACACTCGTCTGTGTTGTTACCTTCTTTCAATACTCGTTCGTATAGATCTTCAACACTCGTCCGTGTTAATCATTTCATTTTCGATACTCGTTTGTATTGATCTCCAACACTCGTCTGTGTTGTTACCTTCTTTCAATACTCGTCCGTATTAATCTTTAACACTCGTCCGTATTAATCATTTCATTTTCGATACTCGTCTGTATTGATCTCCAACACTCATCTGTGTTGTTACATTCCTTCAATACTCGTCCGTATTGATCTTCAACACTCGTCTGTGTTAATCATTTCATTTCACTACTCATCCGTATTGATCTTCAACACTCGTCTGTGTTAATATTTCCTTATTTCAATACTCGTTCGTGTTGATCCTCAATGAAGCCCCTGTTTTTAACACTCGTATGTATTATCCCATCTTTTTGAATACTCGTCCGTATTGATCTTCAGCACTCGTTCATGTTAATCATTTAATTTTTGATACTCGTCTGTATTAATCTTCAACACTCGTCTGTGTTAATCATTACTTCTTCCAATACTCGTCTATATTGATTTTTAATACTCGTCCGTATTGATTTGCAATACTCGTCCGTATTAAGCATCCACACTCATCCATGTTGGTCCTTTTTCAATGCTCGTCTGTATTGATTTTTGATACTCGTCCATATTGGTCTCCCATACCCGTATGTATTAATCTCCAACACTCTTCTGTGTTGACACCTTCTCGTTTCAATACTTGTTTGTACTGATATTCATCACTCGTCCGTGTTGGTCCTTCCTTTCTGACACTCGTCTGTATTGATGCTCTCTTTCTCAATAATTGTCTCTATTGATCCTTAACACTCGACCGTGTTGGTACCTCCTTTCGATAATCGACCGCATTGAATTGATTCACTTGTCCATGTTGATCCTCTTTTTAATACCCGTGGTATTGATATCAATGCTCGTCCGTGTTGCTTAACCCTTTTTGATACTCGTTTGTATTGGTATCCATCACTCGACTGTGTGGACCTCACCCTGCTTCTTAACCTTTTTTCGGAAGACCTTTTTCTAGTACATAGGAGCCGTTGCTACCTGTTGTGCGAGAAAATCATATATCCCCAACAAGACACCTCATCTGCCTTTGCGAAATCCTGCGGGAATACCTCGATCACCTGTTACATGCCAAAACATGATATGGGAGGCGAATATGAGAAAAAATATGAGGAAAAAGAGAAAAAGCTAAGATAAAGATGAAAAAAATAACCAATCATTTTGCATTAAACATACTGCATACATCATGTATAACCTCTCATATACACATCCACCAAATAACATTCAAATTCCCAGCAGCTACCCTGCATGAAGACTAGCTTGTTCATCCCATATCCTAGTAAAGATCTCTCAGTGACTTATCTTCACATTATATCCCATTTGTTCTTGGTGGGCAAATTTCTCAATATTCTAGTATTTAATCCCCTCCTACCTTGATTGTCTGGAAGTTGTTTCTATCCATACATTCAGGTCCGAGAAGATTAAATAGGGGCAGCTGTCATCCCCCAAAATTTGCCTTACCGTTCACATGATCATATAGGTCTCTAATCCCAAACATTTGTATATCATCGTCATCCATCCATTTCATTTGAATAAGCATGGTTTGACACAAGGAGACACGTGACTTGAATTCATGGCTTGTACTGGTACCTGGTGGATACCAAGGTTCGTCAGTAACTTGAGGCAAATCAGTCAATCAAGCCTTAATCCTTTGGTTTATAACACTGGTGGACAATTTCAATTACTTAGTAAATTGCTTGACTTGAGGCATTTGATCAGGCCTTGATCATCAGGGTTCGCTATGTATTTTGATAATCAGGTGGCCATGTGATTGTATACCTCATTTTATTCTTGGATCCATATTTATTCCTGGTCAGCCATTTGATGCCTGGTTACATGTTTCTTTGTGCATTGATACATTTATCCATTCATTTCCTTCAACCATGGTTCAATTTGACTTATAATTCTTGTCATCATTTGGATTCATCGGTCCACTGCAGGTTGTTATTATATTCATCATTATGTCATAATACTTTTCCAATTTGATTTTAACTTCAAGTTGACGTTAATTTCAAATTAATTTTTGAAGTTTAAATTGATTTTACAAGTTAAAATTGACTTTTAAAATTTAGATTAGTTTTAGAAACCATTTCATCTTTTTCCGAATTAATTCTAGGAGTTGCAATTTGTTTGGAATTCGCTTTATATCATATTGTATCATCATTCTTCATCTCATTCCAAAATCAATCTAAAATGGATTAGACTTAAAAAATGCAAAAAAAATAAGATAGTTCCCAAGCATGTAATAGACTTTGGACAATGGATTTAGAGACTCATTAAGACCCTTGCAAAAGACTTTGGACAAGTATTTGACCTGAACTTGGAAGGAGCATTCAAGAATCAAGAAGACTTGTAATCTTTTACTCGCTTTCTAGTTTAGGATACTATGCGCACACAAGGTTTTCTCTTGGGCTACCTGACAATGAGACCTTTTATTTTTGCACTCCCTTGTACTTTACATGTACCCCCTCCCTTTTCAGATGTATGATTTTACTCGCTTTCTTTATTATTGCTTGATAGTTATTCCTTAGGCATTAGGAACACTCACTATTTCGTAATCAATAAACAAAGCCTTGATCCAACGTCAAGCTGTCATTTCTCAAATCAAACCCAAAAATACAATAAATATGATTAAGATTATACGGGACGGGCCTTAAGTGGTAAAGAAGGGATGAGAATGGATCTTTCCTACACTCGTTCTGAATGCTTCGAACACAAGACGTTTGGCTTGGTAGTTTGAGGTATTCACCTTTATCCATAGTCTTTAGTGCAATCCTAAATTAAGAACATATTTCTCAAAACCTAAAAATAATTCAACGCATTCAAACGTTTTGTTTGAGCCTTAGGGCGACATAATTGAAAACCCTTCTTCAAGGTAATAAAATCAACAAAACAAACAAACTTTTGTACCCACGAACTACAGGGCTCTGATTTCTCACTTCGACAAGTGGGGATACGTAGGCACGAGGACCCAATCCTTGGTAAGCACACTAATTTAAAATCTACCTCCACTCCGTAAACCTTTGGCAAGCAAACATTCGATAACGACATCCATTCAAGCGCAAACATCTAGATGGTTTCCATGGAGTACCATGGATGTGAGGGGTGCTAATGCCTTCCCCTTGCATAACCGACTTCTGAACCTGTTCGTGGTTGCGATGACCATTCTTTAGGAGTTTTCTCGATATTTTCCCTTTCCTATGGAATAAATAAAAACCGATGGTGACTCTATATTTTTCGCGTAGCGACAATTACAACCTTAAAAGACCTCCAAAAATGTGTGTAGGGTGTATCTGGTAATTGAAAAATAGATCATACAATCCTATAATATGGTAATGCGTACTGTGAATTTTGAGTGTATATGCATTAACACCGGAGAGAAATGGTGAAAGTGTGAATAGGGTTGATTGGAGAAACAATATTCTCAAGTGTTGGATATGTTTACAAGGCCAAAAGATCAGGAGGAGCTGGATCAGAGAAGAAATCGGACGACAACGTATGAGTAGGAGAAAAAATGAAGAAATAGCAAGTTTCCTGCCCATACGCGTATGAGGCCTCTCATACGTATATGAAGCCTCTCATACGTGTATGACCACTCAGCCTCACCCCCAACATACGTGTAACTACAGGATGGGAGTGAAAAATAAGTCTCTGCTCATATGGCTTCAGCTATGTCGTATGCCCTACCATGGGCCATACGCGTATGAGGTAGTGAAAAAGGAAGCCATGCGTGTATGGGAGGAGGCCATAGGCGTATGAGTGGCCCAAATCTGAAAAAGCCAAGAATTGCCTATTTAGACGAAAAACGTGAAAATCCAAGGGTTGGACGATTTTAGGAGTATAGAGAATGCATTTTGAAGGCTGAAGCACTAAAGAATTTGTGATAGATCAAAATTTTCATGAACTTTTGTGATTGGATACCTCTTTTCTTCCATTGATTTGTAATGTCTACACCTATTTTCACGTTTTTCATTATGACTATGAGTAGCTATACCCCTCAATGCTATAGGGTGTCCCTGATTCGGATTTATGATGCAATTTTAGATTTTTACCTTGTAATGACTTTGATTTAACGATAATTGACTTATTTAAAAATTGTGTTTAACGCTTTATCTTTCAGAAAAATTGAGTCTGATTTGTGGTTAATATTTAGGCTTGACCGCCATTATTAATGCTTAATTATGAATAATTAATAGTATATATCACCTAGGCCTAGGGATACCATGTGGAAATTGGAATATTCTTGATTAAAATAATGCTTAATTTCATCTGTAATTCACCATGGACATATGGATTAATTTGAATGATTAAAGATTTTCTCACTAAGGACTTAGGAGTAAACACCCTTAAAAACTAATAGTCAATGTTATTGAATTAAGTTATTGCAAGGTTAATTTACTATTGTTGATGAATCTAATCATACACCTTATGTAGCATGTTTAATCATAATATCTCTTAATCTGTTCATTTGTTGTTTTTACCTTCTATTGCATTTTATTTTCAATTGTTCAAACAAACAATCCAAAAACCCCAAGGATTCTGTTTAACTAAGATAGAACCAAAATTATGTATCATCAAGTAGTCCTAGAGATTGATACTTGGGTAAATTTCCCTTATTAATACATTGGAAGATTAGTACACTTGCTAATTTACTAATCCCTTGCCAACTCCTTCTCAACAAGAGGTGGTTCAACTTGCGAGGCCACCTCTCTCCACCGTTGTGCATATTCCTTGAAAGACTCGTTATTACTCTGGGACATGCTAAGAAATTGCCTCCTATATGGGGTCTTATCCATATTATATTTGTAGTGCTGGATGAAAGCGTCAGATAAGTCTTGGAAATAATAGATTCTACTTTGATCCAGGCTCAAGTATCTTGGAAACAATGTATCATAAGTTTATCCTCCTCGATGTGTGCAACCATTTTCTAATAGTACATAATGAGATGACTTTTGGGACATAGGTGGACCTCGTACTTATCGAAGTCAGGGGTCTTGAAATTCGTGGGAATCACAAGACCGGATACCAAACACATTTCTCTGGCAGCAACACCAAAGACTTTGTCGCCTTCCATTGCTCTCAATATTTTCTCAAGAATCTGGTAATTATCTTTTATGCCCTTTATATCCTCATTCCTTTCATCCTATTCATCAGAATATTCTGGTGCATGGTAGATCTGATGCTTATCTTCAAAGTGCAGTTGTACATGTGTGTGGATGATTGGTGGAGCGACAATATGGACCACAGGATGTGCCTCAAAGGCGAAGGGTAAAGGAACTGCCTATTGTGTAGACTGCATAACAACTGAGGCACCTTCAAATGCGGGTGTGAAACCAGGAGGTAGACCATAAGTAGGCCATGTAGTGGTTACGGTTCTTGCAGGTTGGGGTTCTAGGGTAGGACCAGAGATCTCTGAGACGATTGTTGCTTGAGTGTCCAACTTGGCTATGATGACTTGAAGTATAATGTCCCTAATTTATTTAATTGTTTTTATTTAATTATAGCATTTTATGAATTATTTGATAATTTATTTATGTGATGTTGGTGTGTTTTTAGGTGTTTTATGAAGTTTTAGAGTATTCAGGGATATTTTAATAATTTAATAATTATTAAAATATTTGGTTAAAAGCGGTATATTTTATTTAATTATTTAAAATAAAAATAATAATTATTTGAGGTTTATAGTAATAATTATTTAAATATAGGGTGACATCTTATATTAAAAATATATTTTCCTTTTAAAATCAAATAAATATTTTATTTAAATATTAAAGATGTGACGCTTAATTGAAAAATTATTTAATTTAATATTTATTTAATTTTATTTGTCAATTAAATAAATATTTCGTTTGGGGTTAAATATTTGGGAATTAATCTTTAATTGGATTAAACATAATATATATTGTATCGTAAGGGAGTTAGAAAAAAAATCAAGGTTTGAGGCATATCTCTAGCGCATCTGAGCATGTGGAGACCATTTTGGGAGCGTCCTGAGACAGCGATTTGGAGAGGGAGGAACATCAAGACCTTGAAAGCTCAATTGATAAGGTAGCGGGAGATTGTTTACTATATGATGGGTTTTAGGTAGCAGAACGATAATGGTTCCCTTACCCTCTCATCAACGTCATATTATTGTTATTTTTTATCTCTGTGAAATGTATCAAATTAAAATACAAGTATTTGATTATACTCATTTGGTCTGTCCATATGGGGTTTGGCCCAACCCCTTTGATTTTTGGTTTTACCGAATATGTTTTGTATTAAAAATTTTGGTTTTACGAGTCGATCATTGTTACAATCTGTGCCCAAATGAGATAATCTCATTTGGTCATTTTTGGTGATCTTTGGTGATTTGTTAATAAAATTAAATTTTGATGATAAATCACATTATGATAATATCTTAGAAGTGTTTATAGAGATAATCTCATTGGTCAGTTTTGGTGATCTTTGGTGATTTGTTAATAAAATTAAATTTTGATGTTAAACCACATTATGATAATATCTCAGAAGTGTTTATAGAGATAATCTCATTTGCTCACTCTTTGTCCTTTATTTTATGGTTCTATTAATCCTTTTTGGGAAAATCTAAAAACTCTAAAATTATTGTTTTGGGGAAAATCATAACTTTTGGGAATTTGTCATTGGGAGTGGTATGTTGTAAGAATTCGACATTAGGATGCTGAAACTTGGAAAATCTGAGGTAGGAGGGTTGGTTGCACGTATCGAAGGAGAAGTCGCGCTTCAGAGCGGTTCAGCAGAATTTTGCGCAAGTTTGGCGTCCGATGTCAGAATACCTCATATTATATATCTTCGGAAAGCGAATTGTCACAGAAATCAAACTCACCGTAAATAATGATTATTCGGTTTTTAAGCTGTTTAAGCTCGTTTAAGTTCCAAAAATGACATTTACTATTTTCTGAAAAATTTAAAGAATTTATGGTTTATTTGTTTTATGTATTTAAAGATATTATATATTTTCAGAAAAGATTAACCTTTCGATTATAATAAATTTCAAATTTTGTTTAATCTTTCTGCTGAATAATAATATTTTTTTATAAATAAAGTTAAAACTAACAAAATATTTGTTCTTAGTTGAAATTGTGATAAAATAGTCCTAAAGTAATTAAATATACCTTTTATATAATATTATAAAAATATTAGTATATTTAACTCACTTTTAGGAATATAATTAACTAAATAATTTTGGGTGTAAGAAAAGTGAATATATTGTTTAATAAATAAAATTTCAGGTGATTTGAATTTGGGTAATCCTTATTGGATAATTTGTGGTTTGTGAATAAAACCTATTTTGGTGATATCCTTTGGGATAATTTTGGTGCTTATAAGTATTATTATAAATAATTTTAGTGAATTATGATGTTTGTCCATGAAATGCATATTCGTGATTCATATTACCATGCATTCATGTATTTTGGAGTTTAGGTGGGACTTCAGTCCATTTTGGTGGCCTCAGATCCATTGGTGGGGATCGTTGGTCTAGGTGGGAAGGACAAGGGACTAGTGGAATAAAATCAGTAACATTCCTCTTATTCCACAATATATTTTTGGTACCATATGCATATAGGTGATGGAGTTGGTGGATCATAGCATTGCATTTTGTTGTGATATGTGTTTATATATATATATATATATATATATATATATATATATATATATATATATATATATATATATATATATATATATATATATATATATATATATATATATATATATAATTTATGTATGATTGTTATGTTTCTTTAATGTCATTTTGTTGCTGAAATCACATTGTTACTATATGTAAGTATATTCTCACCCCTTTCTTGTTTGTTGGTTTTGTGGTGTGCTTTGCACAGGTGATTAGCAGAACTGCAGTTCGTTGTTGCAGTGAGATGACTATTGCCTCTCAGTAGACTTTTATCTTCCGTATATTCTAGTTTTCGAATAAGAATGCTCTGATCTATAACACTGGGGATAAGGGCGTTTGTTTGCATTACTTTGATTTGTTTGTAATCAACTATTATGAGATTTTGATTATGATGTATTGATTCAGTTTTATTCAGACATGTTTTATGGTGTTCCTAAGTAAATTTCCGCTGTGCAACATCTGTTGTTTTATAATCTATGAAGTATTTATGATGGAGTGACATCCTTTTCCTGTTATTTTTATTTAAAATCTATTATTCGTGGCTTAGGGTGTTACATGAAGCATCTCCATGATTTGACCCACATTTCCTTGCAGGTCCTCGAGTTTTGAGCTCATTCTTTCTAACTCTTGTTCTTTATCAGCCATTGTTTGACGAGCGTTAGCCCGAGTGTTATAGTGGTGTCTAGGACTCAATATGGAACTAAATGAAGAACACGAAATGAGCTTTATTTGAAGAGATGAATGAATGTATGTATGAATGATTTTTTTTTGCAAAACTTTTAGTTATCTTGTTATTTATTTAAGCAATGTTAAAAGAGCAAAACAAGCAAATGAAATCCCAAAAGAAAAGACAACTTTCATTAATTCAAATTCAAGTTCATGTACAATTCAAATTCATATACAATAAAAATTGAAGTACAAAAGATCTTAAGCTACATCTCAGTGCTTCAGATTGTTGCAAGATTCATAGTAATCTCTTTAACCATTTTATTACAAAACTTAACAAAGTTGAAAGCTTGAGGATGTGTGTTTTCAAGACACATACGCCAACCAGCTTCCTGGAGTTTCTTTGGAAACTCTAGCATGTTGAGATTAGAAAATCTAGCCAAGTTATGGAATTTTCCCTTCCATTAAAGGTAAAGCCCTTGGAGATCCCTGATAACATGCTAATCTTCAACCATGTCTGCTCTGGACTCCCTATATAGGTTCCTCCAATAAGTACACTCATTCCTTAAGAGGAGGTAAGCCGCATCCTCGTTTTGGTTTTCTAGAGTCTCGATCCTCCTATTAGCTTCTCCCAATTAATACTCTAGGAGGAGACAGTTTCGCCGAACTTACTCTTTCCGAAGAATTTTATGAGACAAATTATCTTTGCAATTCTTGTAAGCATCCTTAAGCTTATGTATTTGGGCTTCAAAGTCAAGTTTAACCTCATTCTTCTCCTCAAGAGACCTTTCCAACAATCTATCAAACTCTTGAATTTTGTAACTGGATTTTTTGAGCTCTTCATTCTTAGTCTTGAACACAAATTTTGTACCTATGAGGATATCATCAAGCTCACACTTCTTGTCTTCAAATGTTCTAGCTCTCTTGTTGCTAGGTTCAATCTCTCTGTCCTTCTCTCGACGGTCATCCTTCAGATTTCCATTTTCTGAAGTAGTCCGATTGAGTTTAAGTGGTAACTCAAAGTTTTCCAATTTAAGCTTTTTGATTCCGGTGTTGAGATTTTAGACATATTCAGGTAGTATTGGTGTAGCACCTCAAATTTGCACCCCCCATGTGTACATTCATTTCATTGTTTAGGTCATTGACATCACATTAACAATACATTAACATTGCATAGTGCATTGCCTTTCATCAGTCAAAACTGGTCAGGAGGATTCATCTGTGCAAGAGAGCAAGGGTTTTTCCATGAGATAAAGGCCCTATGGTTGTTCTAGAGAGCTTACATGACCCAAGGTTCATTTTGATGCAATTTGGCCAAGTGTTGAAGACTCAAAGTCCACAGTGCAGTTTCAGGTCATTTGGGGCCCATAAAAGTCAACTGCAAGTCAACTAAGGGCTAGGAGATGGAGAAATGGTTTGAGACACTTCATTCATGTCCAAAAGAGGTTCATTCATCATGACAAGTGTCTACATTGAAGATTTTGAAGCCAGATCAAAAGTTTCCAAAAATGGAAAATGACCTGTAATTTGAAAGTTTCCAAAAATGGCAAGTTTTTGGACCAACTTCAACTCAACTTTCCAACATCAAAGGAGCTTCAAATGAAATTTTGTCCAACATGAAAGTTGAAGATCTTTCTCTCCCATTTCCAAAAAGTCCAAGATCATGAATTTATGATGAATGGTTAAGGAGTTATGATCAAAACATTGCAAAGTGTGCTTGAAACTTCAAATGGCCATATCTTTTGAACCAAAACTCCAAATTGAGTGGCTCTTCTTGCATTGTTCTCCTTTTGACTCATATTTTCCAAATACCTCATCACATGGCATGAAATTTGAACATATGATTATTTGCTTATTCATGAAGTTTTTGAAGGAAAATTGCCAAAATCAAAGTTGGTTGATCACATGCATATAATTCCAATTCTAATGTGTGCATGGGTTGATTTTGAGTAAATTTGGACCCTTGGTGTGTACTGTTCACGTGTGTTTCCCATGCATGAGGTGAAAATGCAAATTGGTGCATACACCTTATATCCTTCTAATCTCATTTAGCTTTGGCCTAATCATGATTTTAGGTTAATTAGCAGGACATATATAAGGTTAATTGTAACTGCATTGCTCATTACACACAGTTTCAGATCTAGTTTTTTAGTTTTGATCCAAAATTTCTCTCACAAAGAACTTCAAAATTCCACGCATAAACACCATTCCTCTTGGTGAATTGTTGGTCCTGGTGAAGTTTAGAGCAAGAATCAAGTGCTACTTTGTCCAATTCGTGCCAGATTCATGCATGCTTGAAGCTTGAAGGTGTTGATGGCAATTTCAAATTAAGTTGGATCTACACGTTTCTAAGCCTCCAATTCTTCATCAATCATCACTACAAGTATCCTGGAGCTGATTTGGACCATTGCTGAGCCTAGTAGCACGCGTTTTCAACCTGATGTTCTTCAAGAGGTCAAGTTTCGAACCTCATAATTCTCAAATTCATGTACATATTTGTGTAGATCTTGTGTTGCTGATAATTCTGGTAGAAATTTCATGAAAAATAGAGCATTATTGAGTGAGTTGTGTATGATCGAAGTTTGATGCACCAAAAATGTTTTGCTCGATGCTCTTTGATCTTGATGAATTAGGTTTAGTTGTTTGTTGATCTGTTATCTCCATGAAAAGATCTTTCTAATGATATGCTTATTTTGGATTTCTGGGAAATTTGTTCTTGAGCTTCACTGTTCATCTTCATCTTCATGAAGAAGATGAAGTTTTCTAGATTAGCGTCGGATTAGTGACGGATTAGCGTCCAATTTTTCCTGGCTAGGGTTTTGACCAAAACGGTGTCGCTTTGTGTTGGCGCGCGCAGTTTGAATTTCTAGCGTATTCGATTCCCAGCGTGCGCCATATTTCAAATCATTTCATCATTTTCACATTTCCCTCCTTATTTTCCATCATGTGATCATTTTGATTTTCATTTTTTATGCTAACTTAGAAAAATCATATCTAATTGAAAAATGACTCAAATCACTCCCAATTTTTTGCAAAATGATCCTCTATTTGTCTAGTTGTTTATGATGATGAATTTTGAAGTTGTGCATGGCTAGTTTTTGATTTGTGTTAGAATATGTGAACATATGTGCTTTTGTGACCTTGCCTTGTTCATCCTATTGTGAAATGCTTGATTTTAATCCAAATTGCTTGAAATTTTGCATGATGCTTCTTGACATGATAATGGATGTTTGAGGCTTGGTTTGGTATTTTTCTCATTTGCCAATTCTGTTTTACATACATGTTTGTATGGTGTGACAATTTGTGTCACACATTTGGTTGTCTTACTTTTGCAATTTAATTTCCATGCCAAATGATCTTTGTTGGTTCTGATTTTTTGTATGATGATTGAATTGGGTGTGTTGAATGCTCATGAATTTTTCCAGAATTATTTGAATCATTTCTGTTTTGATTTGGAATTTTCATTCTTAATGTCCAAATGTATGCCTTGAATGTGTCTTTGACTTCTCTTGCACATGAAATGGATTTGCCTAATGCTTTTGATTTGGTCCTTTTTAGGACATGCTCTTGATTGAATAAACATGCTTTGTGTTGAATATCAAGTTCTGTTTTGGCTTTTTGATCCACTTTTGACCCTAGGCTTTGACCTAGTGGTTTGGACTTACCATTTGAGTTGTGAATTTCAGGTTCAAGTATGCATCTCCATGATTGATGTTGCTCCTTCATTTGAGCTTGGTCATTTGTTGTTGTTGGCTAACATTTGTTTGTTTTGTAGGCTTTGATGATAGTTCACTTGAATGTTTGCCTTATGGTTTATATGTTGTACATTGGGATTGTCTGTTTGATATTGATTGTTGACTGTTGTCTGAATTCTGTACTGATTGGTTTAGTTGTTTCCACAGGTACCTAAGTTGCTTTAAGTTCATTTGAACTTTGGTTTGCTTTGCTTGTGGTTGGCATGCCACTTAGGTATAATCCCTTGATCTTCATGTAGTCTGGAAGACCTGCCATGTTACTTTGGCAGGCACCTGTCTGAAGCCCTCCTTAAGAGGCAATGTTTGTGCTTGTTTAATTTTATGCCAAGCAGGTAAAGTCCTCTTAAGAGGCAATTGGTAGATAAAAGGGATGTGCAATCCATCCCCTGCTATTCAGTTGTGTCATTCACTTTGCTCACACCATGTGTTGATGCATTTTGAATAAAAACCCAAAATCTTGTTGTGTCAGTCATTTGTGGAGAAGAGTTCCTTCATTCTGAACTCCCACACTTTCTATTTGATTCAAGCTCTCCCAGGCCAGGGATAAGAGCTGTGAGGTCTTACCCTCATTTCTCATTTCATCTACTTCACCCTAACTCTCAATGTTAGGGTTAAGAGCTAACAACACCCCATTCCAGTTGGCTTGTTTGTCGAGGTTGATGTGACCCCTTGACTAAAGCCTAGCCTTGTATGAGCCACTTGTTTGCATATAGTGTGTGTGCTTGCTCTTGTGCTTGTGTTTGAGTATGTGCTGTTTAGGATAACTTGCTTCCTGTGCAAGTTAGGATTAGAGACTTCAACATAGGGATCGTATGCATGACAACTTCTAGGCTCGAGTCGTAGTCTCCCTAGTAGCTTGTTATCTCCCTAGTCTCTGGTTAGGATAGAAGTTCTTTCCCTGTTAAGGGGAACTACGTCGCTCTGATCCTCATACCAGATGAGGTACGTAGGCAGGAGATGAGCTGATCTCTCCGGGCGCCCTTTTCTTTTTTTCAACCCTCTTGTGTGCGTTTGAGTCTGATGTAAGTCCAGCGATTGGCATTCGGTTTCCTATCCTTGTTTGTTGGAGTCTGACGTAAGTCCAGCGATTGGCAGTCGGTTTCCTGTGTGTGTTTGTTGGTTCGGAGTCTGATGTAAGTCCAGCGATTGGCATTCGGTTTCCATGTTTGCCTGTGTGTCTGGAGTTGGATGTAAGACTAGCGATTGGCATTCCGTTTCCAGTTTGTGTCCTTGTTTGGCGTGCGTTAGCTGAGCTACGAGTGCTCTGATTCTTCTCTGGTGAGAGAAGATATGTATGCATAGGATGCGATGTCCTAGCGAGCACGTTTCCCCTGTCCCCGAACTACGTCGACTCTGATATTTGTGTCTGACAAACTACGTAGGCCTAGGATGCGATATCCTGCCGAGTCCGCTTCTTCCGTCTTTTCTGTATTTCATTCCAGTTTTGTGCAGTGTTTTGAGCAGTTATCTAGCAACCTTTCTTCTATTCTTTTTGAGCGTGGATCCCGTCGAGCACGACGGATGCGTAGGGGTGCTAATACCTTCCCTTCGCATAACCGACTCCCGATCCTATCAATCTCTGGTCGTGAGACCATTCCTTTCCAGGTTTACTTCGAGCGTTTCCTTTCCCTCCTTTGGGATAAATAATGCACGGTGGCGGCTCTGTGTCTTTTCCCGCCGGTTTTTCGCGTAATGCAACAGCTGGCGACTCTGCTGGGGAAAGAATAGAGAAGTTGACCTCCTGCTGGTCCATCTTCCCTAAGCGAGTCAATCCTAGCGCTATTTAGGATAGGTTTTGGTTGCTTTTACTGCTTTATTTATTGCCTTTATGATTATGTTGTGATTGTATATACTTGCATATATGTTTGCATGCATCAATTATCATTGTGTTGGCTGTGTCTCTGCTTCTCTGTGGGGTGGGAATCACAAGAGGTAAAAAGTCCAATACCCAGGCTATGAGTGAACTTTAGGACACCTAGGAATAGAGTGATTCATGGGAAGCGGGTGGTATAGCGCCACTTAGCGGAACATGGTATCACGAGCAGCTCAGATCCTGATGGGGTATTATCGTTGCATACATCTGGTGTGTATATGGTGATATTCTTGAAAGGGTTATTTATCCTGCGTTTCTCTTGACCTTACCTTGGCCTAGATGACACCCGTGAGTGGGGCGGGATTGAATCATTTGCAGGTACAGATGGTGACTATGGTTCAGATGGACCTATGGATATCTATCTCTGACACGCCGGAATTCTGTCCGTGATATCTATCAGCGGGGTCCGTTTATTTCGGATCCCCTTGTTGAATTTGAGGATACTTGTTCAGAGGATCTGGTTGTCATCCGTTCAGTGGATCTCCTATGATGATAGTGATATATCACCTGGTTCCGTTTATTTTGGAACTCCCCAAGTTGGATTTATGGTTACTCGGGCCCTCAGATGATTGTAATCAGTTCAGAGATCGGTCTAGTACAGTTGATCCTCAGATGACTTGGAAGATGGCACAGTGACCTGCCTGCATGCATTTTGCATCATCCCCATTTCGCATTCATCTGCATTTGACCCATGTCTATCCGTACTCAGGGTCCATTTTTTTGATTGAGATTCTGGTTGAGAGACATCCTGATGTCAGAATGTCAGAATGTTATTGTCAAATTATTATCCGTCTCGATGAAGCCAGAATCAAAGGACAGAATATTCCTAGTACGGATAGACATTGCATGTGTGAGTCATATTAACCTGTTTGCTGTTTTGTAGGTGTCAGTATCTAACTGGTGCGCATAGCTATTCCGTTCAGATATCCTGCCAGACTCAACAAATCCAAGCTGATGGATCCACCCAACGCCGACATTTTCGAATTGAAAGAGATGATGAGAGGGTTGTTCAAAGTCGTGCAAGGGCTCGCCTTGGGGCAGAAAGCAGTTGCTGAGAGGTTGGAGAGAATTGAAAAATGGATGATAACGGAGAAAGTTCAGGGAAAGCCTCCGTCATCCGTAGTAAAGAAGCCCTCTGGCAATGGTCAGCCCAAGAAGGAGGTTGAATCAGGTGGTGTGCAGGCCAAAAAAGAACGCGGTCAGGATCGTTACCACCCTTATGCTGCCACTGCAACCACTCCTGTTGGTAATCCACCTATACAACAGCAACAACCACCACCTCAACAGAAGGCACCGAAAGCTAAGGGCCAAGTGAAGAAGGGGACGACAGATCGTCAGTTTGATAAGCCGCCTGTGGCTTATACCCTTCTGTTCAAGAGGTTGAGGGATCTTGGGTTAGTTCGGCCAAGGATATTGGTTCCTGTAGAACTGCATCGGAGGCCTGCAAACTATGATGAGAATGTCAGGTGCGAGTTCCATTCTGGAGCACCCGGACACAACATTGAGGGTTGTAGAGCTTTTAAGCATGCCGTCCATGAAGGAGAATTGCCATCCAAGGCGCAGCGGAATTTAAAAATTTCTCCATTTAGTGATCCTTACGAATGGGCATGATTAGTGATAGAATCGTTACCTCTTGTGGCGATTCAAACCTTTGATGCAGATCTCTGATAATGATCAAAACCTTTGATACAGATCCACGGGGCGATCACGAACGTTGAACGATGACAACGTCTCTACTCAGTCCACACGAACGATTCCTTCAATCGCAGTGCTAGCTGTTTGTGAATGAATGCTTTGAGTGAGAGAAAGAGAGATACGAAATTCCAACTCTTTAGTTGTGTTGTATTCCCATACAAAGCTTCTGCACAAGAGCTCTATTTATAGAACCACTTGTGTGGGCTTCAAGCCAAAAAGCCCACTTAAGTGCATTTTGGCCTATATCTCATAATATGCCAAATCACTTAAGTATTTGGTACCTTACCATATTTCGTATTCTGCTTAAGTACACCGTACCTTATGATGTTCCTTAATTATTCTATCTCTCATCAATCCGTCCTTTGTGTGTGACCCTATAGGTTTTCGCGACGTTGGCAATTATATTAAATCACACATTTAACATAATAAACAGTGAGCGGTATCTAGCAACACATCGCTGCTACCCAAGTCACGAAAATGTCATGTGATCTGACAAAACCTCCTGTGATAATAATTATGTGTATAATTACCCCTTTGCCCTTATGTCTATATTGAACACAAGGTATAGACCGTGTCACCCTTGTCCAGTTCAATATTGGGCCCATAGACATTTATCCTGTTACGCAGGATTGGCAAATTCCATCTAGGACACTCATGTCCCTCAGCATGCTTCGTGGAGTACTCATCAACTGTCTTTATGGTCATCCAGTTACGGATAACGTTGGATCAGTAATAAAGCACTCAACTCTACATCTAGGATCCATAGTGGTTTCAGGTCGAAGAGTGGTATACACTATTATCACCATGAGAATAACTTATGACACTTTGCATAACTTTCTATATAGTATTCTCATAGCGGGTCAATCCGGTATAAATATTACTCCTAATATTCATACCTATGTTTAAGACTTGATAACTCTTTATCCATGATCCATGAGATGTGATCATCAGTCTACAAACATAATAGTCTTAATGCTTTAATGTTATCCCACTTCACATTAAAGCTCAACTACGGATACTTTAAGAATAGTGCCCTTATGTTTAATGTGTTCTCATGATTAAGTCATACTTAATACATTAAACGGACTATCTATTCTAGGGACTTTATTAATCAACCATAATAAAGAAAATGCCTTTTATTATTAATAAATAATTCGATACAAGTACCAAAAGTATTGGCCTCTAGGGCTTATACCAACAGTCCAAGATATGGTGGATTCTAAGGCCATCAGTTTGGCACCAACATTGGATGTTAATGCTAACCCCGTGCCAGGTCCCGTGGGGGTGAAGGTGATGTCAGTTAAAAACTCCAATGTCTGTGGTCCCGAAACATCTGATGAAGAGTGGAGATTTCCCTAGTGTTGATAATTGTTGTGCGGCTGTCGCCACAAATGGGTGTGTAGTGATGGGGGAAAAGATCCATAGAATGATGGAAGTGGAAATGGACGGTGGAAAATTTGAAGCACCGAGTCAGGCAGTTGAAACCGTCAAGGTGGAGAACGCCATTCTTGCTGAGAAAGAGAAGAAGCTGTCCATTTCTTCTTACAAACAGGCCCTGGAAGTGGTGAAAAGCGGAGAAGCCCTAGGCTGGGGAAAGATCATAAACATTGTGGTGAAATCAGATATGTTTGGAGTTGGCTATCAGCCAGACCAAGGCTCGTCTAGACAAAACAGAGGATATCGTCAACCGTTCACATTCGTCAGTGCCGGAGTGCTGGATCCAGGTCATGCCTACACAGTGGGTGAAGAGATTGACAGTGACTGCGAGCTTGACTCGTGGATAAAATCGTGCGTACCAGGGAACTGGAAGGCCTCAAAGATCACCACTGTCACTCATCATGAAGAGTAGTATTTCTATTTTCCAATTCTGTTTGCATGAAAGCCATACGTTTTGCCCGAAGCGTAATAGTCCATTATAAGGGCCATCTCGTGTGTTTCATTTTGCAACATTTTGCATCAGTAATAAATGGATGTTTTTGTGATTAAAAGCGGTGTTCCCGGTTTTTCATTTATTTTTGCAGTTTAAAAATAAAAATAAAAATGGCAATGTTTATTTTCATTTTTCTTTCCTTTTGATTTGTCTTGTTCCGACTTCAAAAGTGACTATCCTCCTGATCTCATTGATAACAATTCGGTTACACCTCTGTATGACTTCGACAATCTGATCTATCATGCCAAAGAAGAAGGCGAAGAAGATTGTGATCTGCTGGAAGATTAGCCAGATGATTAAAACAAGAGGAGAAGGTGATTTAACCGCACGAGGAGCGATTCAAAATTGTTATTCCAGGCACCGTCGAGGTCAGAAAGGAAGTGAAAGTTGGGGCCGCTTCAGAGGCAAATATCAAGAGCAGAATGGTAGCACTGTTAAGAGAGCATGTTGATACCTTTGCCTGGTCGTATCAGGATATGCCAGGGTTGGATACCGATGTCGTTGTGCACAAGCTACCATTGAGAGAAGACTGTCCTCCAGTGAAGCGGAAGCTGGTGCTGGAAAGGATGAGAAGGTGAGAACGTGTGTGGACTACCGAGGTGTGAACATAGCTAGTTCCAAAGGGGAATCCCCAGTATGTCACATTGATGTATTAGTAGATAATACAGCTCAGTTCTCGGTGTTTCCTTCATGGATGGCTTTGCTGGCCGTAGTCAGATCAAAATGTCGCCAGATGATATGGAGAAAACAACGTCCATCATACCATGGGGCACTTTGCGTTATAAGGAGATGTCGTTCAGTCTCAAGAGCGCCGGTGCCATGTATCAAAGAGCCATGGTGACTTTGTCTCATGATATGATTCATCGTGGAATCAAATGCTATGTTGATGACACGATAGCAAAGTCCCAAACAGGAGAGGGGCATCCGGTGGACTTGGTCAGGTTGTTGGACCAATTGAGACAACTCAGACTGAGGTTGAGTCCGAATCAGTGCACTTGTGGAGTGCTGTTCGGTAAAATGCTGAGGCTTATTGTGAGCGGATAAGAGGAATCGAGGCCGATCCCGCTATAAAAAAAAAGAAAAAAAAAGAAAAAACGATACAAGAAACGCCTGAACCGAGAACAGAAAAGAAGGGTCGTGGTTTCTTAGATAGATTGAACTGCATTTCACGGTTCATATCTCATCTAACAACCACGTGCGAACCTATTCAAGCTGTTGAAAAAAAAATCAAACGGTCAGGTGGAATAATGATTGCCAAGGGGCATTGAAAGATAAATGAATAAGTCGCAGGAGCCTCTGATTCTGATGCCTCTCGGTGGAGAGACGGTCATCCTCGAGGGGTCTATGAGGTGTGTACTGGGTCAGCATGACTAGTCTGGTTGAAAAGAGCATGCAATTTACCTTAGCAAAAAGTTTATCGACTGTGAAACAATACATTCACTGCTCGAGAAAACTTGTTGTACTTTGGCATAGGCTGCTCGCCGACTGAGACAGTATATGCTGATTCATACCACTTTGTGGATTTCCAAGATGGATCCGATCAAGTATGTGTTTAAGAGGACAGCATGAGAAGCCAGCATTGACCGGACGGGTTGCGAGAGGGCAAAAGAATGTTGACTGATTTGTGATACTCTCAGAAGGCAATCAAGGGAGTGTATTGTCCGATTACCTCGCCCAGCAACCCATTGAGGATTATCCACCGAGGAAGTTTGAGTTCCCTGATAAGGATATCGAGGTTTTTAAATCGAAAGATTATGGGAAACCGATCCCGGAGGAGGGACCTGACCCTGAATCCGAATGGATTCTGATGTCTGATGGGGGTGGGGGGGTTAATGTGAATGAGTTAGTGATGTTTTGGTTACGCCAAAGGGATCCCACATTCCTTTTGCTGCCCGTTATTTGAATGCACCAAAGACATGGTGGCTGAGTACGAAGCTTGTATCCTGGGTATCGAACCTTGGAGCGTGCATCTACTGGGCAACGCCTTCCTCGCGGGTGTACGAGAAGGAATCGGTGCTACTATTTGAGGTCTAGATTTCATCATGGAGAGTCCTGGTGGGTGTAAAATTGGAAAAGACTGAGTGGATAAGGACTCGGTATGATGCGTTGAGCCTGATTAAGGAAAAAAGGCTGGCAGTTACTTGTCGTGGGGCAGTTGTACCCAGTGAATGAAGCGTGTTGTTGACCGAAAAGTGCGACCTCGTGCGTACCACGTGGGAGAGCTGGTATTGAAAAGGATCCTTCCTCCTCAACGATCGTGGGGAAACAGTTATGAATGTCCATTCGTGGTCAAAGAAGGTTTTCTCTGGCAGAGCTTTGTTGTCAACGACCACGGATGACGAGGATTTCCCATCCCTTGTGAATGCAGACGCAGTTAAAAAATACTTCGTAAGAGAGACCCGCTGGACGAAAAGAATAAAAGAGTCCAGGCAAAAATGGGCATCCCGGCGAACCAAAAAAAAAGAGGGAAAAGGTTCAGGCAAAAATTAGGGATAAAAGAAAAAACTGTACACCCGGCAAGTCAAAAACCCCACAAGGGCGGCTTGGGCAAAAAAGGGTATCCCGGTGGACTGAAAACCCGAAAGGGCGGTCCAGGCAAAAGAGGGATTGAAACGAACAACTGCGTCTAGCATGATCGTTTGTGCTTTGGATATGACCTGGATAATCCCCGACAGAGATCGATCGGAAGCGTCTTGTTCAAAAGGCGGAAAGTGCGGAAAGTCTTGAGGACATATGGGGTGTAACCGAGTTGGAACCCGATGAGATCACGGTTTCACATTGCCATTAGGAGAGATTTTTCCTTTTGTGCGCAATCACCTCTTTCTAGGGATTGTTTCCTGTGTGTTGCTCGGTTCTGAGCCACCTTTTTTCAGTCAATAAATGCATGTTCAGTCAAACAATTTTGTTTTTGTTTTCATTACCGCTTTGATTGCGAAAACATTCGTTTAGTTTGATAAAGAATATTTGCATTTTGAAACATAAAGGTCTCTTCCGATTAATGCTTATAAGATTGAAATCTGGAAATCTTATTCGGAAGTTTGAGTGACCTAGGTGTTGAAATGTTGGCACGCCTGGGGCACGCTTTTATCTAACGATCTCTTGTGCAGGTGCTGTTAGATATCTTCATTCACTTGCAGGTTGTGATATGAAGCCTTTTGACAAAAGATTCCTGCAGAGTTCAATCAGGGGCAAGGATAGAAAGACGGTGAAAAAATTACGACGATGATCCTAGAGGGTAATCAAGAAGACTCTTCAAAGTCTAAAGATTAGAGAGTGAGCCCGGACCTGAGGAGATCAATTGTCTCGAAGCAAAGAAAGACGAGAATACTAAGTGATGAATCAAAAAAGACCGGATGAATATGGGAGTCCTCAAGAGTTGACACTGCGGTTGGATGTTGAATGCCGGTGTTCAACGAATCGACGGGTGTTCCGTGTCAAATAGGTTGTATCTCCCCAGTGGATTTGGGAGTGTTATCTCCACAGCAGATTTGAGATCGGTGTCTCCTCAGCGAGCCTGAAAGTTTGCTATATCCCCAGCGGAGGTGTCTGTGGGTAGATTGTTCCTCAACAATCAGGGTCGAAATGCCTTTTCCCAGCAGGGTTGAAGATGTTTTTCAGCCAGGTCTGCAGGTGGCCTTTTCCCCAGCAGGTCTGAAGACTGTTAGTTCCCCACTGAGACTGAAGGTTGTTATATCCCCAGCGGAGGTATCTGTGAGTAGTTTGTTCCTCAACAGTCGGGTATGAAGTACTGTAATCCCCAAAAGGGTTGTGATTGTTTTCCAAGTCTGGAGTGGGCAGTCTTCCCAGTGGAGGTTTGTGTTGATGGTTTTCCCCAGCGAGGTCCCCAAGCGGATCAGGTACGGTGAAAATTATCCCCAGTAGAGATAAGCATTGGTTGCTTCCCCTAGTTGAGTAGTCCCGAAGCGGATTGGGTTCGGTGGAGGTCATCTCCAGCAAGGGTTATCTTTCCCCAACAGGGTGGAAATTGAAGTGGTATTGAATTCCTCAGCAGAGTTCCTTGAGCTCCCCGGTGTTGTCCCCGGAGGGGACATGTTTTTATGCATTCATCATTTAGATAAGCATGACATATTGCATCATTAGTGCGTAGCATTTCCATGATTATGGAGCATTGCGCTAAAAAAAACTCATGCATCGGCATTGCAAGCATAGACTAGCCCTAAGCCGTGGTGACCATCCGAGAATGGGTTCATGTGGTAGGGGGAAATGTTATTCAGAAAGGTTTAGCATCGCAACGATTGGGTCATTTGGATTGATTTCAAAGATGGCTTCCTCAGCATGGTTGAGAGGTTGGTGTTTTCCCAACAAGTGAATCCTTAGTTGAGTGGGTATCCCCAGCAATGCTACCCCCCACAAAATTGGTAGCATCTTGCAAACTTGGATCAGGTCCCCAACAGAGGTGAATCATTGTTCAACATCTGTATGGCAAGTTACTGCAGTTGCTCTTGACAGCGTTCAGAATCAACAAACCCCAGAGAGGTTTATTTCCTCACCCGTCAGCGAAAGGAAAGCTTGACTCCCCGGAGTAGTCCCCGGCAAGTGATTGGCCTTGTCTCGGCATATGTAGATGTTATCCTTGTGATACCAGTAGGTGTCATGTTGATCCCTGTGTGGGTCCTTTTGGTGTCTGTGGACATCATCTTTCGATGTTCATAGCATTCTTTCTCTTCCCATTCATCCGTTGATGTCTGGTCACCTCTCCGTTGGTGTCGATAAACGTCGAGTTTCTCCCATTCGTCCGTTGACGTTTGGTGGAGTCTTCCCAGTCCTCCGTTGATGTCTGGTCACCTCTCCGTTGGTGTCGGTAAACGTCGAGTTTTTCCCATTCGTCCGTTGACGTCTGGTTGTATCTCTTTTCCCAGTCATCCTTGATGTCTGGTCACCTCTCTGTTGGTGTCGGTAAACGTCGAGTTTCTCCCATTCATCCGTTGACGTATGGTTGAGTCTTTCCATTCATCCGTTGATGTCTGGTCACCTCTCCGTTGGTGTCGGTAAACGTCGAGTTTCTCCCATTCATCCGTTGACGTATGGTTGAGTCTTTCCATTCATCGTTGATGTCTGGTCACCTCTCCGTTGGTGTCGGTAAACGTCGAGTTTCTCCCATTCGTCCGTTGACGTATGGTTGAGTCTTTCCATTCATCCGTTGATGTCTGGTCACCTCTCTGTTGGTGTCGGTAAACGTCGAGTTTCTCCCATTCGTCTGTTGACGTATGGTTGAGTCTTTCCATTCATCCGTTGATGTCTGTTCACCTCTCCGTTGGTGTCGGTAAACGTCGAATTTCTCCCATTCGTCCGTTGATGTCTGGTTGAGTCTTCCCAGTCATCCGTTGATGTCTGGTCACCTCTCCGTTGGTGTCGGTAAACGTCGAGTTTCTCCCATTCGTCCGTTGACGTATGGTTGAGTCTTTCCATTCATCCGTTGATGTCTGGTCACCTCTCCGTTGGTGTCGGTAAATGTCGAGTTTTTCCCATTCGTCCGTTGACGTCTGGTTATATCTCTTTTCCCAGTCATCCGTTGATGTCTGGTCACCTCTCCGTTGGTGTCGAGAAACGTCGAGTTTCTCCCATTCATCCGTTGATGTATGGTTGAGTCTTTCCATTCATTCGTTGATGTCTGGTCACCTCTCCCTTGGTGTCGGTAAACGTCGAGTTTCTCCCATTCGTCCGTTGACGTATGGTTGAGTCTTTCCATTCATCCGTTGATGTCTGGTCACCTCTCCGTTGGTGTCGGTAAACGTCGAGTTTTTCCCATTCGTCCGTTGACGTCTGGTTGTATCTTTTCCCATTCATCCGTTGATGTCTGGTTGAGCCTTTCTTATTCGTCCTTTGGCGTCTAGTCGTGATTTCTCGTCCCATTCATCATCTTTCGATGTCGGGTCGTGGGTCCTTTTTCTGATAAAAATCAAAATCCCCAGTGGAGTCGTCGGTAAACGTCTTGTCTGGTCCAGTGATAAAGATCCAAATACCCAGTGGAAGCTGCCATTGGTGAACATTCTTTTCTTTGATCGTCCATCGCAGAGTGCAAATTTCTACGGTTCTTTGGTATTCAATCCTTGTGTACCTTGAAGGTCTGACAGTCGTTGCTCTCATCCGTTCAAGTTCCCAGTTGATTGAATAGGGGCAGCTGTAGCACCACAAATTTGCACCCCCCATGTGTACATTCATTTCATTGTTTAGGTCATTGACATCACATTAGCAATACATTAACATTGCATAGTGCATTGCCTTTCATCAGTCAAAACTGGTCAGGAGGATTCATCTGTGCAAGAGAGCAAGGGTTTTTCCATGAGATAAAAGCCATATGGTTGTTCTAGAGAGCTTACATGACCCAAGGTTAATTTTGATGCAATTTGGCCAAGTGTTGAAGGCTCAAAGTCCACAGTGCAGTTTCAGGTCATCTAGGGGCCATAAAAGTCAACTACAAGTCAACTGAGGGCTAGGAGACGGAGAAATGGTTTGAGACACTTCATTCATGTACAAAAGAGGTTCATTCATCATGACAAGTGTCTACATTGAAGATTTTGAAGCCAGATCAAAAGTTTCCGAAAATGGAAAATGACCTGTAATTTGAAAGTTTCCAAAAATGGCAAGTTTTTGGACCAACTTCAACTCAACTTTCCAACATCAAAGGAGCTTCAAATTAAATTTTGTCCAACATGAAAGTTGAAGATCTTTCTCTCCCATTTCCAAAAAGTCCAAGATCATGAATTTATGATGAATGGTTAAGGAGTTATGATCAAAACATTGCAAAGTGTGCTTGAAACTTCAAATGGCCATATCTTTTGAACCAAAACTCCAAATTGAGTGGCTCTTCTTGCATTGTTCTCCTTTTGACTCATATTTTCCAAATACCTCATCACATGGCATGAAATTTGAACATATGATTATTTGCTTATTCATGAAGTTTTTGAAGGAAAATTGCCAAAATCAAAGTTGGTTGATCACATGCATATAATTCCAATTCTAATGTGTGCATGGGTTGATTTTGAGTAAATTTGGACCCTTGGTGTGTACTGTTCACGTGTGTTTCCCATGCATGAGGTGAAAATGCAAATTGGTGCATACACCTTATATCCTTCTAATCTCATTTAGCTTTGGCCTAATCATGATTTCAGGTTAATTAGCAGGACATATATAAGGTTAATTGTAACTGCATTGCTCATTACACACAGTTTCAGATCTAGTTTTTTAGTTTTGATCCAAAATTTCTCTCACAAAGAACTTCAAAATTCCACGCATAAACACCATTCCTCTTGGTGAATTGTTGGTCCTGGTGAAGTTTAGAGCAAGAATCAAGTACTACATTGTCCAATTCGTGCCAGATTCATGCATGCTTGAAGCTTGAAGGTGTTGATGGCAATTTCAAATTAAGCTGGATCTACACGTTTCTAAGCCTCCAATTCTTCATCAATCATCACTACAAGTATCCTGGAGCTGATTTGGACCATTGCTGAGCCTAGTAGCACGCGTTTTCAACCTGCTGTTCTTCAAGAGGTCAAGTTTCGAACCTCATAATTCTCAAATTCATGTACATATTTGTGTAGATCTTGTGTTGCTGATAATTCTGGTAGAAATTTCATGAAAAATAGAGCATTATTGAGTGAGTTGTGTATGATCGAAGTTTGATGCACCAAAAATGTTTTGCTCGATTCTCTTTGATCTTGATGAATTAGGTTTAGTTGTTTGTTGATCTGTTATCTCCATGAAAAGATATTTCTAATGATATGCTTATTTTGGATTTCTGGGAAATTTGTTCTTGAGCTTCACTGTTCATCTTCATCTTCATGAAGAAGATGAAGTTTTCCAGATTAGCGTCGGATTAGTGACGGATTAGCGTCCAATTTTTCCTGGCTAGGGTTTTGACCAAAACGGTGTCGTTTTGTGTTGGCGCGTGCAGTTTGAATTTCTAGCGTGTTCGATTCCCAGCGTGCGCCATATTTCAAATCATTTCATCATTTTCACATTTCCCTCCTTATTTTCCATCATGTGATCATTTTGATTTTCATTTTTTATGCTAACTTAGAAAAATCATATCTAATTGAAAAATGACTCAAATCACTCCCAATTTTTTGCAAAATGATCCTCTATTTGTCTAGTTGTTTATGATGATGAATTTTGAAGTTGTGCATGGCTGGTTTTTGATTTGTGTTAGAATATGTGAACATATGTGCTTTTGTGACCTTGCCTTGTTCATCCTATTGTGAAATGCTTGATTTTAATCCAAATTGCTTGAAATTTTGCATGATACTTCTTGACATGATAATGGATGTTTGAGGCTTGGTTTGGTATTTTTCTCATTTGCCAATTCTGTTTTACATACATGTTTGTATGGTGTGACAATTTGTGTCACACATTTGGTTGTCTTACTTGTGCAATTTAATTTCCATGCCAAATGATCTTTGTTGGTTCTGATTTTTTGTATGATGATTGAATTGGGTGTGTTGAATGCTCATGAATGTTTCCAGAATTATTTGAATTATTTCTGTTTTGATTTGGAATTTTCATTCTTAATGTCCAAATGTATGCCTTGAATGTGTCTTTGACTTCTCTTGCACATGAAATGGATTTGCCTAATGCTTTTGATTTGGTCCTTTTTAGGACATGCTCTTGATTGAATAAACATGCTTTGTGTTGAATATCAAGTTCTATTTTGGCTTTTTGATCCACTTTTGACCCTAGGCTTTGACCTAGTGGTTTGGACTTACCATTTGAGTTGTGAATTTCAGGTTCAAGTATGCATCTCCATGATTGATGTTGCTCCTTCATTTGAGCTTGGTCATTTGTTGTTGTTGGCTAACATTTGTTTGTTTTGTAGGCTTTGATGATAGTTCACTTGAATGTTTGCCTTATGGTTTATATGTTGTACATTGGGATTGTCTGTTTGATATTGACTGTTGACTGTTGTCTGAATTCTGTACTGATTGGTTTAGTTGTTTCCACAGGTACCTAAGTTGCTTTAAGTTCATTTGAACTTTGGTTTGCTTTGGTTGTGGTTGGCATGCCACTTAGGTATAATCCCTTGATCTTCATGTAGTCTGGAAGACCTGCCATGTTACTTTGGCAGACACCTGTCTGAAGCCCTCCTTAAGAGGCAATGTTTGTGCTTGTTTAATTTAATGCCAAGCAGGTAAAGTCCTCTTAAGAGGCAATTGGCAGATAAAAGGGATGTGCAATCCATCCCCTGCTATTCAGTTGTGTCATTCACTTTGCTCACACCATGTGTTGATGCATTTTGAATAAAAACCCAAAATCTTGTTGTGTCAGTCATTTGTGGAGAAGAGTTCCTTCATTCTGAACTCCCACACTTTCTATTTGATTCAAGCTCTCCCAGCCCAGGGATAAGAGTTGTGAGGTCTTACCCTCATTTCTCATTTCATCTGCTTCACCCTAACTCTCAATGTTAGGGTTAAGAGCTAACAACACCCCATTCCAGTTGGCTTGTTTGTCGAGGTTGATGTGACCCCTTGACTAAAGCCTAGCCTTGTATGAGCCACTTGTTTGCATATAGTGTGTGTGCTTGCTCTTGTGCTTGTGTTTGAGTATGTGCTGTTTAGGATAACTTGCTTCCTGTGCAAGTTAGGATTAGAGACTTCAACATAGGGATCGTATGCATGACAACTTCTAGGCTCGAGTCGTAGTCTCCCTAGTAGCTTGTTATCTCCCTAGTCTCTGGTTAGGATAGAAGTTCTTTCCCTGTTAAGGGGAACTACGTCGCCCTGATCCTCATACCAGATGAGGTACGTAGGCAGGAGATGAGTTGATCTCTCCGGGCGCCCTTTTCTTTTTTTCAACCCTCTTGTGTGCGTTTGGAGTCTGATGTAAGTCCAGCGATTGGCATTCGGTTTCCTATCCTTGTTTGTTGGAGTCTGACGTAAGTCCAGCGATTGGCAGTCGGTTTCCTGTGTGTGTTTGTTGGTTCGGAGTCTGATGTAAGTCCAGCGATTGGCATTCGGTTTCCACGTTTGCCTGTGTGTCTGGAGTTGGATGTAAGACTAGCGATTGGCATTCCGTTTCCAATTTGTGTCTTTGTTTGGCGTGCGTTAGCTGAGCTACGAGTGCTCTGATTCTTCTCTGGTGAGAGAAGATACGTATGCATAGGATGCAATGTCCTAGTGAGCACATTTCCCCTGTCCCCGAACTACGTCGACTCTGATGTTTGTGTCTGACAAACTACGTAGGCCCAGGATGCGATATCCTGCCGAGTCCGCTTCTTCCGTCTTTTCTGTATTTCATTCCAGTTTTGTGCAGTGTTTTGAGCAGTTATCTAGCAACCTTTCTTCTATTCTTTTTGAGCGTGGATCCCGTCGAGTACGACAGATGCGTAGGGGTGCTAATACCTTCCCTTCGCATAACCGACTCCCGATCCTATCAATCTCTGGTCGTGAGACCATTCCTTTCCAGGTTTACTTCGAGCGTTTCCTTTCCCTCCTTTGGGATAAATAACGCACGGTGGCGGCTCTGTGTCTTTTCCCGCCGTTTTTTCGCGTAATGCGACAATTGGTTATGGCTCAGGAACTTTAGGAAGAACTGAGGCATCAAAGATGAATGGAAAATTATTCACTTGCATTCTCTCCTTCACCCACTGAATGTAGGGTTCTTTGATGAGGGTGTTTCTCTTTCCAAAGTCTTTGCCCTTTCTAACAATCTTCTGCCAAGCTTTCCGGACTCTTCTCACGTCGGGATTGACTGATCCAATGTCATATAGTATGAACGGCTACAAGGCTTTGACTTCTAGAGGATCGTTCATGGGATAACCATGATGCCTTAGAGACAACAAAGTGTTGTAATTAATACACCATTTTGTTCGGAATAATGGCGCATTAGGAAATTCCCCACAACTGACTATGATGTCTGGGGTCTCCCAATCTCTATCATACCATTTGATGGCAATTGCAGTAAGGGAAGCTGGTATTTGAGGATACTTAAATTCTTTTGAGACGAAATGAGCTTCTTCAGGCATGTGTTGCATGAACCAAACATAAAGCAAATAAGCGCAACACAACAAAGTTCCACCTTTCTTCTCATGGCGGGTATGGAGAGCATGATAAATATCGGCCAAGAGAAAAGGCATGGGTTGTCTGAGAGGAAGACTTATACAACTACATGATCCATAAAATTATCAATTTTTGGGAAGATAACAATCTCATGGATCAGAAGAGCTAGTACAACATATAATGCCTTCCAATTTTCCGTTTTTCTTGAACTTCAGTGCTAGTTCTTCCAAAAACTTTCTGGTAAACCCTTTGAAGTCCCATTTCTTGACCCAATTGGATAAACCAACTTGGACATCAATGCTTAGAGCCAAAGATGTTCTCTTTGGGTTCATCTCTTCATCGAGTTTTGGAAACAGATTGAAGTCCTTCAATTTTTGACCCACAATTCTTTAAACTTCTTCTAAGGTAGGAGCTAGTTAGAAGTCAAAGAAGGTAAAACAACATAGAGGCGGATCACAGTATTATGCCAAAGTGTTGATAACCCCATAGTCGACCTTTTTAGTCAAAATTCTCAAAATCCCCCCATGGTCTCTTTTGAAGTCACCACGCTTGATTGCACTGAAATAAGACATTAACCCTTCCAAACTTCCGAGCTCAGGTTCCTTGTACTTAAATAAAAAAATGCTTCTTCTTTTTGAAGTTATTTTCAAAAGCTTGTGAAGATCTCAAATTCCTGAAACAAATATGAGACAACTAAGAGCTTTGCTTTTTATTATGCAGATGCAATGCATATGGATGAATGTGATGCATTTTTTAGGTATAAGTTCAAGGGTCCGAGGTATGGATGAATTTGACTGCTTTCCAATAACAAGATCTCATCGGGTATGATATAGGGTTACAAAGGTTCCCAGAGTCATGGATCCATAAGATTGGTTGATATTTGCAGTAACTTACTTGTCGTGCATCAACTCCATCAATGGAATCTATTTTGGGTGAGGTCCTCGTATCGATCCAACGAGAAATATATCTCGCAGACCCATACTACGTGGCCATCGACTTTGGGGTTCTAGACAGGGTGCTAGAGTCATGGATCCACATGACTGTTTGATGCTTACGAAAATTACCTACTGAGCATCAAATCCATCAAGTGAATCTATTATGGTTGAGGTTCTCGTATCGACCCAACGGGAAATGCATCTTGCGGACCCATATTACACAACTATCAATCCTAGTTGGCCAAAAGGGTTAAGGTTCTACAAATGGTCCTTAGAGTCATCGACCATAATGAAAAAATCGAAGCTTATAACAACTTACTTGTCGGGCAACATCACTCGTAAAAGGATTTAATCTAAGTGAGGTTCTCGTACCGACCCAACAAGAAACTCATCTCGCAGACCAATACAACTCAACCTCATCCTATCCATGTTTTCTCGTACTGACGCAACATAACAATGAAGATACATACAATAAGGAAAAGAAAAGTCATACAAGTAAACAAACATAAGCACACACAACAATCTAACTGGGCTTGACTCACTTAGGGATGACATCACGGGCAGAGTCGCCATCTGTCGTACCTCAAAAAATAAGAACACGACCTTGCAAAGTGCAATCGCACGCTCACGGAATGGACTAATAGAGTCTCCACCGAACTTTATTTATTCCTAAAGAGGGAAATGGAAAATATAGATAAACCCCCTAAAATAACAACTACGATATTGGTCATCACAATCAAATCAGGGTTTGAGAGTCAGTTATGCAAAGGGAAGGTATTAGCATCCATCACATCAGTTGTATTCAACGAGAACCGTTTGGTTAGTTGTGCGCGTTAGTGTTAGCTTAAAATATAAAAAGACAAAAAATGAGTCATGTAATGTAATGCTAATGAAACCTCACTTGTCTCGATATTCAATAATCTGACTATCCAAATAATCATACAAAATTCAAGTTGTTGACTTCTTATACTGAAGGTTGTCTAATGACCAAATGAAACGGTCAATAATGATATACCCGAGATAGCAATGGACCCCGTGAAAATGAATGTATGCATATAAATGACTTCAAATGAATGAAAAAGAATGCATATAAATTAAGTGGGGCAACATTTAGGGTATGGCACTGAGAAATGATTTGAACTTTGTGAAATACAAGGTGAATCAGATGTTGGAAGTTCTGCTAGCTAAGTAGAAGAACGGTCTTCAACATGATGTTACATAGAATGTCAATCCCATATCGGGCTTTACCATGGTCACCAACCCAATGTATGATCCCCCCTGAGTATCCTCATCCACAAGTGTACCATTGACTTTTTAGAGGAGACACTAATGTGATGAACAACCCCTTACCCGAATGAGTGTGGGGACTTTTGGAAGTTTTTCCTAAAGCCAACAGATCGAGCATGATAATTGATCCTTAACACAAATGATCATTTATATATTTCAATATTTTTGTAATTTCTTTGCATGTTGAACACTTATTTGCTTATAAACATTGTTGTTTTTAATTATAATCTTAATGAAGTGATCATGCATTTTCTGAATCAGCCATTTCGTATTCACTCATTTTTATCCTCTTATATCAAAAACAAAAAAATATCCATATTTCTCTCATTCACTTATCTTCATCAAGCTTTTGTTAAAGCAAAGATCAGAGGGAGAATGATGAAAATGAAATACCCAAAAATGTTACAGTATGCTTTTGGATAAAACTTTGTTGATAATGTAAAACATTGCTTCAATCCCCAAACATCGAAGAGATAAGGAGTTAATCCCTAGTCAACCACTTTGAGTATAAAAGTTGGTGTTTCTTTCAGATCTAAAAACCCTTAATCTTGACCAGGGCATGGTGGTTTTGTTAGTTAATCTGACTATGCATTCAAATTTGCCAGAGGAAGCATCCCATCTGAGGTTCAACCACATGCTTTTCTTTGCACACATCTTAAAGTGTCGAAGAAGTCGTGAAAAGCCAAGAAGTTTATAGTGGTTGTTCCTCTCCAACCATTAACAAGGCAATCACAATCTTTCAACAAAATCAAATTGAAAAAGGAGAAAAGAGTGAAAAAACCCGCTAAGTCGAACACCAAAAAAGATGACTTAGGAAAAAATCAGGGCAACCCGGAGGACTGAAAGCTTCAAAGAAGCAATCTAGGCAAAATAAGGGATAAATAAAAAAGTAAAAAAGAAAGGTCATTAAAATCCTCAACAAAAAACAAAGAAAAACAAGATTAGGTGACCATCATGTCAAGGATCAAAAAGTCACCAATATTCTTGACAAAAGTAGATTTTGTGATTGTCAAACCAAAGTAGGTGACTGCCACCTCAGGCAAACCTCATTGGTTCTCAACCCATCATATCTTCACCTTCTAACCCTCTTGGAAGTTGAAAGCATGTGTTGAATTAACTAAACATAAGACTGGAGATCATCAAGAATAATGGATGTGTTATAATTAAATATTAAGTCTTATATCCTTTTGTTTCGAAAATTATAAACCATGCAACTGCAAGATTCAAACATTGGGTCAAGCCACCTCAAAGTCATGGCAAGCTGCTTCCAAATTCCTTTTGAGGAAAAATTCATCAAAGATCCAACAGAATGGGGCAAGATGAGCCACGGAGGGGCAAATCCCCTTCATGTCTTCAAGCTGCCGTCAAGTTCGAAATGAGTGACGAGGAATCATGTTAGAACCCCATTATATAACCTTTGAATTTTGAAAAATAAGCTTTGTTGCAAAAAAGCCTTTTGATAAAATAACTTTTGCTAAAATTAACCAAGAAACAAACATTTTCTACTCAGAACTACGTAGCCTTGAGTTCTCAACTGCACCTGGAGATACGTAGGAGCTAGATCCAAAGTCCCGTCAGGCACCCTAATAAAAGACTTTTTTAGTTATTCTCCTTTTTCTCTCAAACTTTTAATAACTCGAAGAAATTAAACAAAGAAAAGCTAAAATTCTATCGCAAAATTAACTAAATGGTTCTCGTTGAGTATAATAGATGTGAGGGGTGCTAATACCTTCCCCTTGCATGATCAACTCCCGAACGCGATTTGGTTGCCACTACCACATCTTCTAGGAAAAAATGCATTTTATAATTCATCATAAGAAGGTTTATTATTAGACTCAAAATCACTAACATTTTTATCTTCGTCATTGTAATAATGTGAGACCATTAAGGAGAAATTTGCTTGTTCTTCATTATGTGAACCCGATAATGAACTTACTTCATTATCTTACCATGAAATATGGGCTTTCTTTGGTCTCATGCCTTTCTTTCATTTGAATCCATTCTTATTTTGGAGAGACGGGCAATCAACCTTTATATGTCATTATTTCCCACATTCGAAGCAAGTAAAATTATGATTTGAAGTAAATGTTTTCTTCCTTTTTGAAATTTTTGTTCCTTGACCAAATTTTATAGTTTTGTCTATTTTCAAGAATTTCTCAAACTTCTTGATAAGTAGGTTTATGTTTTCATTTCATATGAATCATCATCTTGTATAATTACTGTTGATTCCGCTTTTAAAGAGATATTTTTATGTTTTTTTTTCATGTTCTTCATGTTGTTCTAATCTACCAAATTTCAGTTCGTGTTCTTGAAATTTTTCAAACAATGACGCCAATGCCATCTTGGATATACTTTTCTTTTATTGTCACTTTCGGTTGCCATGTCCTTGTTAAGTATCTAAGGACATTTAAATTTTATTCATTGTTGGTGAAGGTTTTTCAAAGAATGATTAAATAGTTTGTCAAATGAATGGACCTTTTTTGATACTGATAGCATTCTAAACATCTTATATTCTTGAGAGAGAGAGAGAGAGAGAGAGAGAGAGAGAGAGAGAGAGAGAGAGAGAGAGAGAGAGAGAGAGAGAGAGAGAGAGAGAGAGAGAGAGAGAGAGAGAGAGAGAGAGAGAGAGAGAGAGAGAGAGAGAGAGAGAGAGAGAGAGAGAGAGAGAGAGAGAGAGAGAGAGAGAGAGATGTTTCTGGGAATGGAATGGAATGCAACTTGTTTCTTACTTGGTGTGATTGTAATTCAAAAAGTTTAATAATAGGACAAAAATTAATTAAAGTTACACAAGTTTTTTGAAACGCATTCATGGGTGGTGGAGATTAACGTGAGGTATGCATTGAAGCATCAGCAGCAACACACAACTTGATTGGTTTTCAAATTTTAGAGTTAGTTTTGTTTTGATTTGCTTTTTGAACATGATTCATGAGTTATTTGTACTATAACTTATTTCTAAACACATTAATTTTTCCTATCTATTTTCTGACAAACTAGTCGGAAACTAGTCGGATATCCATATGGCCGCTTAGGTAAATTTATCTATATGATATTTAGATACATATTTAAATTTGAAATTAGTCATTAATTTTAAAATAACAATACTTATATAAACTCAATTGTATTAAACTACAAAGAGAAACAAAAAGGATTCGTAAGAGAAAAAAAAGAATATTTAATATTTGAAAATAATGATTTTATCTTTCAAATTAAGATCATTGTTGATTAAAACAAAATATGTATTGTGTTGATTGTGATCCATAAAATAGAAAGTTTATTTAATATTAATATAAAATATATTTATATACCGATCAAGTTTACTTAAAATATAATTTAAAATGAGTTATTTAATTGTAAAATAAAAAATAATTATATAACCTTAATTGTATTAAATAATAATACAAAAAGAAAATAAAATGACTAATGAGAATGAGAGAGAGAATTTTCTTTTTTGATAATTTGAAACAAGGATTTTGTCTTTCAAATCAAGATAAATTGTTGATTAAAAAAATAGATATTGTGCTAATAATGACCCCTGTGATAAAAAAAAGTATTTATTTGAAATAATTTTATAAATTTAATTATATTAAATAATCATAAAAAAGAAAAAAAAAAGGAACCATGAGATAGAAAAAGAAAAAAAATTATATTTAGAAATAAAGATCTTGTCTGTCAAATTAAGGTAATAGTTGATTAAAATAAACTAGATATTGTGTTGATAATGATATGTGAGATAAAATAAATTATTAATTTTATTAAAATTAAAAAAAAAGATTATTAATATTTTTAATAACAAATAAATAGAGAAAAATTAAAAATAAAGTGAGAAAGTGTGGGAAAAAGAAATATGAGAGAAATTTGAAATTTTAATCAACTGAGAAGATGAGTCTATGAATGACACATGTCAATCTTGAATATATATATATATATATATATATATATATATATATATATATATTATATATATATATATATATATATATATATATATATATATATATTTGAAATTGGACACATCACATGTTGTAATAGAAGATAGAAATGAAAAATATGAACATTTCTTGATTACTTAAATGCCATTTTCTTAATGTAAATGATTTGTAGTGAAAGAGCAATTTAGAGAGTTTCTACCATTGATTTTTAATAGGTTTATTAGTTTGATATCCGGTATAAAATATATTTAATATATATATATATATATATATATATATATTATATATATATATATATATATATATATATATATTATATATATATATATATATATATATATATATATATATATATATATATATATATATATATATATATATATATATATATATATATTATATATATATATATATATATATATCTATATATATATATATATATATATATATATATATATATATATATATATATATATGTAAGTTTTAAATGATTTTTTTTTTATATTAAAAATAAAGAATTTATCTCTCCATTAAAGATAATTATTGATTAAAATAAAATAGAAAGTATCTTGATAGTGAGATGAAAAGTTAGTTGTGTGCATTAAATAATATCCAATTTGATATAATATAAAATATATTAAGATAGACATGTTAATTTAAAATGTATTACTTAATTATAAAATGAAGAATGATTATATAAATCCAATTGTAACAATTAAGTAACCATAAAAAAAAATCCTATGAGATAGAGAAAAAAATTCATATTTGAAAATTAAAAAATTGTCTCTTTAATACACATGCTCCACCTCAATGCATTCATATTTTTTCCCAAACAAAACACTATTAATAAAATTTGTGTGGGAAAATTTGCTAAAATATTATAAAATTATAATTTAGTAGGATGATATATTTGAAACCAGTTATTTTAAATTTTAGAAGCTATGCATTAAAATATCCTCGTTAATGTGATAGTTTAAAGCAAAGGCAATTTTCCCGGAAGGATCCTCAAAATGAAAGCATATCCAACAACTCTTGTGGTCCACATCTTCCATTTCATATCTGAGTGATATTTGGATTAATATTAGTATAGTAAGGTGGAGCAAGTGTATCAACCACTCAACGCAATTTAGTTTCTATGTTTTCAAATAACTAAACCACTCACTCTTTAGGGACTTGTTTTTTCTGTTTCTTAGTTTAATTGATCATGGATTATTCATCATACAAACTTAATGCGCTGACTTTGTAATAAATCATGTTCTATAAAACAAAGTTGTTAAGAAAATGATACAACCATCATAAGTGCTTATTTTGGTCAAACTACTATAAAGTTTGTCTAAACATAAAATAAAAATGCACCCATAAAGTTAACCTCTAAATTAGTTTCTACAGTATAAATAATAAATAATTTTGTATTATGTAGTTTTGTGAACATTAATAAAAGAGAAAAAAAATTCATTTCTATTGTTGAACATTAATTAGTTATAACAAGAAAAAACACAATTTTCTTGTATTTATCTATCAATGTTAAGTATAAATAATTTATTATATCTTTTTATTTAACGCTATTATAAAAATACAATAATATAACTATAGAAAACCATTTTCACAATAAATAAATAAATTCTTATCCTATAACTAGGCTTGGTTAGAAAACCATAGTATGATAGTAATAAATTTGTTTCCTTGTTTTCTACTATTAACCTTCAAAATTTGGTGATTATAGTACAAATAACATATCCACATCCATACAATAAAATAATCTCAACATCCATACATTAAAATAGGGTATAGTGTATTAGAATAAAAATAAAGTTCAATTTAAATAATAAAAGTAATCATGAGTTTTATTTTTTTTTTAAGAAAAAGTGATCAATAAGTGTTGCTATAACATATTAGTAATAACCCAAAATGGTAAATACAGCATAGGAGTATCATTTTACCAAAATTTCAAGTATTATAATTTTATTAGAAAAACCAAAATGGATAAAATAATAGTAGTAATAATAATCTCCACCCACTTCACACCCAATCTATATTATTATTTTCCTCCACCTCCTTCTCTTCTTCCGTTCACTGTCACTGTTCTCTCCATTTTCCCATTCAACAGATCACAGACACGAAAAGCGATTCTATCTTCAAAAGCGCTTTTCCCTCTCTATCTGATTATTCTACAAACAACATTTACATTACAGCTTTTTTCTCTCTGAATTCACTCCTTTCGCTTTTCATTTTGAATCTCATTCTCAGAGCATTGTTTATTTATTGAATTATTTATCGCTTTCAATTCATAAACACTGTTACACAAGAGGTTTCTTCTTTCTTTTTTTACGTTTTTTTTCGTGTTCAATATGCACGTGAGACGGAGATTTTTGTGCGTTTTGAAACCGATCGGAAATTGGCCGGTGATTTGATGGAATCGACTTCGTCGGTGTTTCACTGTTTATCTTTTCATGGAGCTAATTGTTCGGCGAACTTCATGTTTGAATTGCAAGCTTTGGTTCGCTGTTGTTGTTGAGGTGAAACTATGCTGGTTTACGCGTTTTCTGCATGTATAATTATTTCTTTTTAGTTTAATTTTACTATGTTGGTTAGGGTTTGGCGTTTATGAATGATTACGTTTGACTTTGCTTTGTCTCTGATTGGTTAGTGGTGATAGTAAGAAGATTATGAAGCTGGTAAATATTTGAAGTTTATAGTAACTATTTTTCATATATATGTTCTGAAACAGAGCTCTGAAGGTTAGGGTTTTTGTTGGGAGGGAAATAGTTGATTCTAGGGCTGTTTTCGTTTATTTACTATGTATGTATATTTTTCTGCCTGAAAATTTAAGTGGAAAATGTTAAACTAGCCTCTTTGGCGGCTAGTTTGTTATAGGGCATTCATTGGTGCTTCTGGCTTTCCTTTTACCTTCATGTTTAAACAATTGATTATGACATTGTGCTGATCATAGATTTGACTCTAGTTAATGATGGTACTCTGATGAACTAATGTTAAGGTAAATTTTATGTGACCCCGAAAAAGAAAAAATATTTAGTACCTATTTGGAAAGACAGGTACAGGTTCTCATGTTTATAATTTCATATCTTGTCGAGTTATTTAATAACCGCGTTTGTGTTTCAAGTTCTTGTGAATTGAATTGAATAGATTACATATGTGAATACAGAAACTATAGTTGTCCTGTTGGATATATACTAAAGTTCTGCTTCATGCTGCAGATCATTTTGATATTGGCATTGGTGGAAGCTCACACTGCAAAGCCCCACGAAGACCAACTTCAATGGGGAGGTTTGGAAAGGAATACAAAGAACATTGCCTCACACTCTTGCATACATGACCAGATTCTTGAACAGAGGAAGCGACCTGGTCGCAAGGTTTATTCAGTTACCCCACAGGTTTACGAGCCTGGTAGCTTGAAGCCCCTTCAGCATAAAGGTAGAGCAATACTTGCAGTGTCAACATCATTAGGGCCTCAAAAGGATGCAAAGGAACCTATTAGGATATATTTAAATTATGAAGCTGTTGGCCACTCCCCTGACAGAGATTGTCGAAAAGTTGGCGCTGTTGTCAAAGTGAGTGTTTACTATAAATAAATAAGAGAATATTTTGAATTATATTTCTCGCCATAACATTGGTATTCCATATATCTCAATTATTTTGCTAAAATTACATGTTATTTTATTTTATTTTTATAACAGCTTGGAGAGCCTCCCACAACTTCTCTCCCTGATTCCCCTTCTTGCAATGCTCATGGTAACCCTCCAATTGTTGGTGATTGTTGGTATAACTGCACTTCTGATGATATCTCAGGAGAAGACAAAAAACACCGCCTTCGCAATGTAAAGTGTTTTCTTATTTTAAGTTGATTTACTTTATTAGGCTGATAATCTTTTCTTGTGGGAGAATTTTTGGTGCTGCGTCAGTTAGCACTGCACAGCTTACTATGTCTCTTTGGGCAGTGAGCAGTGCTGTGTTGTTAGAACTATAACAATATTAATCATTCACATAGAGATTGGACAGAGACAATAAACCTTGATGACTTACTGCAGGCATTAGGTCAGACAGCTGACTGGTTTAGGAGAGCTTTAGCTGTTGAGCCTGTCAAGGGTAACTTGCGGTTAAGTGGATATTCTGCATGTGGACAAGATGGAGGCGTGCAGCTTCCTCGTGGATATATCGAGGGTACATTTTATTTGTTGCATCTGCATTCATTGTTGTCGTTGTTGTAAGACTTACATATAATAATTATTCTAATGAGTTTAAGATATAACCTGTTTGTTCATATTCTTCAGAAGGTGTCCCCGATGCTGACTTAGTTCTTTTGGTCACTACAAGACCTACAACTGGAAATACACTTGCTTGGGCTGTGGCATGTGAACGGGATCAATGGGGCCGTGCTATAGCTGGTATATTATAGAAACATGTGTTTGTATAGATGATCCTTTTTATCTCGCATTTGGGATACTCAGAACTGAAGGTATTTTTATGTTTTGCAGGACACGTGAATGTTGCTCCTCGCCATTTGACTGCTGAGGCTGAGACTTTGCTTTCAGCTACTCTAATACATGAGGTTTGTTAGATTTTCTGCTTATATAAATGGGATTGGAAACAAAGGAGCCAGTTTGTAGCACTTCTCATCATATTTGATCTTTTACAGGTTATGCATGTTCTTGGTTTTGACCCACATGCCTTTGCTCATTTTAGAGATGAAAGGAAAAGGCGGCGTGATCAGGTATAAGCTGAGATATATTTGTTTTTTCATAAAATATCCTGAATGGATTATGGGCTGTTTGTTTTGGCTTTTTTTAAAAATGATTTTTATAGTGTAATAAAATTTTGGGTAAAAAATTTTTACAAAGAAACTTTTGATAAAAGCTTCAAATGAACATTTGGTTTGAATAGTTATTCTTAAAATGTTATTTTAGATATTTCATCATTTTATTGAAATTTTTTTTAGATATCAAAATTTCAAAAAATCATTTTAAAGCTATTTCAAATAGCTTTTCATAAAAATCATTTTTGAGATAAACTTTTTCAAAAAATTACGACTTCGACTATATTTTGATCTTCAATAATGTATGTTTATGTTATAGGATGTCAAAATTAGTTTTTCAATTTAGATAAAATAAATATAAAAAACCTTGTAATATTTTGAAAAACGATTTTATAAAATCCATTTTTAAAAATACCAAGAAAAAATTCATTTTCTTAAAGCTGAAACAAACTGGCCCATATTTTCCATACAACTTTGTTTTGTCTTTAAAATGTATTGAGGAATTATAAATTAGAATAAACATAAAATATTTTAGGGAGAAAATGAATAACAGTCTATACAAAAAATTCCCGGCACTTGTTTGAGCGTCACATTTGTGTTTCTTCTTATTATTTGTAGCAAATTAGCAATATATAGTTTGTTCATTTCAATATATATTAAAATTTTTTCATTTTCAACATCCCTTTCCATGTTAGGCATTTCAATGACGCATTTATAATTTTATCATTACTTGTTCCATGTTAGGCATTTTAATGACGCATTTTATAATTTTGTCATTACTTGTTTCATCTGAAGGTTACCGAACAAGTAATGGATGAAAAGCTTGGGCGGATGGTCAATCGAGTGGTGCTTCCGCGTGTTGTCATGCATTCACGATATCATTATGCGGTATTTGCTTGGAAACATATGAGTGTCATATGCTTTAATCTTTATGTTTACTGTTTTCATACGTAAGGAGCCCTTCAGACAGTTAAACAAATGACTAATGAGTGACTTGTTGGGCAGGCATTCTCTGGAAATTTTACTGGTTTAGAACTGGAAGATGGGGGAGGACGTGGCACATCAGGTTTGTCACTTATGTTTTTTTACTTGTTATTCATTTTCTTGTTGTCAATAAATTATAGTATGAATATTCATTCCTGAAAAATACATCCAGCTTTTTGTTTGTATGGGTTGCTATCATAAGTGCTAAAGGAGTGCACATGAATGTAGCCCCTGTTTGTTGTAACACAACTGATTCCTTAATGTCAGCTTGTATCTTTTTTGAGAAAATTTGTTCAAATTATGTGAGTTCAATGATGTAAGCTTTATATATGTGCAAATTCAAATCAATTCTGTCCTCTTGCTTGGGAAGATTCTAAACAAAGGATCTGCCAGTTCTATCTGTTTGATTAAATTCTGTTTTAGTAGTTAAAATAATTAAATTCAAATTATGGCTGCTATTGCTCCTAAGTGACACCGAATATGGTTGATCCGAATTTTATACATGGCTTCAGGATCTCACTGGGAGAAAAGGCTTCTGATGAATGAGATTATGACTGGTTCCGTGGATACAAGATCTGTAGTTTCAAAAATGACTTTAGCTCTCTTAGAAGATAGTGGATGGTACAAAGCCAATTATAGCATGGCAGACCGTCTTGATTGGGGTCGCAACCAAGGTACTGAATTTATTACCTCCCCTTGCAATCTTTGGAAGGGAGCTTATCGTTGCAACACAACACAATATTCTGGCTGTACATATAACAGAGAGGCAGAGGGATACTGCCCAATCCTAACATATAGCGGAGACCTCCCTCAGTGGGCGCAATATTTTCCACAAGCTAATAAAGGTATGTAGAGTCATGTCTTCATTTCTAATATATGAATCAATGTTTTTTCGAGCCTTTTCTCTGTTACATTATCTCTTGCCAGATTCTTTGCTGTAAATGCTGTTTTGTCAAGACATTAATTCCCTGCTACTGCTTTCTGATTGGTTTGTGTCTGCTGTTTTTGTTGTCCCATTGCATATCATAGATTTTTCTCGTCACTACTCTTTGTTACCATTGTTTTTAAACATGAAATGGTGTTTTGATTGAATTTAATTTTCACTTGTTGATGCAGGTGGACAATCCTCATTGGCTGATTATTGTACCTATTTTGTTGCGTACTCTGATGGGTCATGTACAGATACTAATAGTGCACGAGCACCAGATAGAATGCTTGGTGAAGTCAGAGGAAGTAACTCCAGGTTATATTCGTGACTGCAAACTTATGCTCTAGTCTGCTTTTCATTTATTTTATTGACAACAAGGTGTGAAGTTGCCAACTGTTATTCCTTTTGGATGCAGGTGTATGGCCTCATCATTAGTGCGTACAGGATTTGTACGAGGTTCTATGACCCAGGGAAATGGTTGTTATCAGCACAGATGTATAAACAGTTCTTTAGAGGTATTGTTTTTGGAGTGTCAACAATAGCAAGTGAACACTCCCCTAATTTATAATGCTACATTTCATTAGATTTTCATCTGGAACTCTTGCAATGCCTGATTCTCTAAGCTTTGATAATGAGAATTTCATAAGATGTACTATCTTTAATCTGTGGGCAATGTTCACATATCGCATCAACCCCACTCCATGGAATTAATGCAATGTGTACTCTATTTTTTGCGATGTAAATACATTGCATTAATTCCACGAATTAAATAAAAACAAAAGTCTGGACTTACTAATCTTTTTTCTTGCAACTTTGATAACCTAAGCCTCTTATACCAATGTTCCCACTTCTTACACTGGTGTTGTTACTAGATAACTTCTTACTTTAAAATAAATAATTATATATGTAATTGAACAGCCATATTTGAGTAGGACAATTTATTCATTTAGATTTGAGCGGCTGCAATCACTACTGCCTTTTTCTTAAGCCTGTATTTCAATTTATGCCCAACCTTCATTTCTTTTTAATTATTCACAAAAGTAAATGCAGCGTCATATTTCCCTTGCAGATTGCTGTGGATGGCATCTGGAAAGTGTGTCCTCGTGCTGGTGGACCCGTTTTGTTCCCTGGCTTTAATGGTTAATAATATTTCAATTTTATTTATTTTTACTTGTTTGTATGTTGATGTTAAGTTCTCAATAATTTGAAGAAGACACTTGACTCTTCATTTTGTTTTTTTATAGGTGAGTTAATCTGCCCTGCATATCCAGAGCTCTGTAACTCTGACCCAGTATCTCTGTCTGGTCAATGTCTCAATTCATGTAATTTCAATGGAGACTGTGTTGATGGAAGATGCCACTGCTTTCTTGGATTTCACGGGCATGATTGCAGTAGACGTGAGCTCTCATTCCCTACTTTAGAGCAATAGTTTATGTATTCACTGCTTCTGCTGTAAGTTACCTTCAGCTGCACAGTATTCATTTTTTCCTTTTCTGAAAATGCCTTCCTTTAACTTTTTATAGGTTCCTGCTCCAGTAATTGCAATGGTAACGGCATGTGCCTTTCCAACGGGTTTTGTGAATGCAAAACTGGCTACACCGGCATTGACTGTTCCACTGGTACACATCAAATTTTAAGACTAGATTTTAGATATTTTTGTTGCAAGATTATTTCTTTGTATAAGAGGTCTTAGGGTCAGTTTGTTTTAACTTTTAAAAACTGGATTTTTTCTTTGTATTTTTGAAAATGGATTCTACAAAATCGTTTTTCAAAATATTACAAGTTTTTCTAAATTTTTTTTTTTATAAATTAAAATACTAATTTTGACATTCTATAACATAAACATACATTATTGAAGATCAAAGCATAGTCAAAATCACAATTTTTTCAAGTTGTATCTTCAAAATGATTTTTATGAAAAGTTATTTGAAATAGCTTCAAAATTAAGTGATTTTTTGAAATTTTGATATCTAAGAAAGTTTTGATAAAATGATGAAATACCTAAAATAACTATTCAAACCAAATTTTCATTTGAAGCATTTATGAAAAATTTCTTTGTAAATTTTTTTTTACATCAAAATATGTAACACTATAAAAATAAAAAAAGGCCAAAACAAATGGGCCCTTAATTTTTGGCTTCTGATCTTTTTCTTGTGTGCTTGTTTCTTTTTATTTTGTGGGTTGGGTGGGAAACAATTATAATTTCAACTCTTCAAGTAGCGAGTCTTTGGATTGTTAAAATACTATTACTAGTTTATTTCTCCTATTGCAAAAGCTAGTTGCGGCAACCTCATGCGTTGCTAGTTGCATATAAAGTAATATGATGTGTGGTGGGCTATGAAATATGTATACCAGTATGATTGTTGGAGTACTTGATAATACGTTTGAGTGTTGGGGTTCCTTTAGGATAATTAAGCTTGATTGACGCTTTCTAGTTTATGTATTTTCCTTCCAATTTTTGGGTTCACATTCATTTAAAACATATTCAGTCACCCACAATGTGTTGTGTGTATAGTGGTTAGTGAACTGAGCTTTCATTGTGGGGACAACGGTTCTTTTCCTAGAGACAGAACTTGTAGTTGTGAGGCCTTAACTTATTGATCCATACTGGAAGGGATTAGGCTCACTCACGCCCCAAGAATGTTGTGGGGGTGCCCTGGGAAACCCATAAAAGATAAAGGATTGAGTCAATCTTGTTAAATAATTTTGTGAGTGGGAAAGATATTTATTTGGTTCTTGCAGAAAGAAATTGGTTTTTGATTGTCCCTTGTATCACATGCAGCTGTGTGTGATGAGCAATGCAGCCTTCATGGTGGAGTTTGTGATAATGGAGTTTGTGAATTCCGTTGTTCTGACTATGCCGGATACACATGCCAGAACAGCTCCATGCTCCTATCTAGTCTCTCTGTTTGCAAAAATGTTTTGGGAAATGATGTATCTGGTCAGCATTGTGCACCCAGCGAGCTTAGCATATTACAGCAGTTGGAAGAAGTGGTTGTCATGCCGAACTACCACCGATTATTCCCTGGAGGTGCCAGGAAATTATTTAATATATTTAGCAGCACCTACTGTGATGAGGCTGCTAAACGGCTTGCTTGCTGGGTAAGATGTCTTTTCAGATTAAAATTATTCTCTTACTTATTTTTTGGGTCATAGTTTTGTTTCTAGTCATGCTTAACCTGAAATTTTGTTAAATCAAATTTCCCATTCCTACTTGGTCCATACATTATCATGCACTGCATGTGAGGCTTTCTTAAGATAAAACCGTAGTATAAGCCAAGTTTTGTTTGTTAGATATCCAATGACAAAGTTTTCTATTAGCTGCGAAATGATCCTGCTTTTCATGTTTCATCAAGCCAATCAAACCGAATGATATACGATGCTACCATGGTAGAAATTGAAGAACATGAGACTGACTTTTATTGAATTGTATACGTTCTAACATTGTTTATAGATATTAGAGCAGTTGGTTATGTTGCCTGTTTGTCTAAAGATTATGCACTTGATTTTCAGATCTCAATCCAGAAGTGTGACAAGGATGGAGATAACAGGCTTCGGGTTTGCCATTCCGCATGCCAATCTTATAATATAGCATGTGGAGCCTCACTTGACTGCTCTGACCAAACCCTCTTCAGCAGTGAGGGTGAGGGGGAGGGTCAATGCACCGGTTTTGGGGAGATGAAAGTGTCGTGGTTTAATCGCATGAGAAACGGTTTTTCTTTGAGAAATAGTTCCTTGAAAGGAATGTCTGTAAGATATAGGAAACTTTAACCTTCGCCACCTTCTTTTAGGGGTATTGGACTGTAATTTTAAGTCCTTAGAATTAGGTGGTTGCTTTCTCATCCAATATTGTTTAAGAAAAAATGGATGAGATTGTCGATTTGGCTTTCGAATAGGAGAGCCTTTTGTAGAGAAAATTGAAATTTAGGAAGTAGAAAGTAGAGGGGAAAGAAGAAAAAATGAAAGAAAAAAAAAAGTTGATATGATAGGGGGGTTGTTAAGCATTGGCCGAAGGCCTTGTAAGGTAAAAAAAAGAAAAGTCACGCCTCATTCTCTCCATCTCTAAATATATATCTATAGAGATTACTAATTTACACTCTTATAAAACTATGGAGTTAGTCAACTCTTATATAATCTACAGCTCTTCTAAAATTTACACTCATATAGTGAGAAATGAGAATAATTAATCACAACCATTAAATTTTGATTAGTTGAATTTAATGGATTGAATTAATTCACCAGATATTTTAAAAAAATAAAATAATTGACTCGTTGTCTTTTGAAAATAATGAAAACCAATTAAAAATAATTTTATAGATGATATTTGTTACCTAATAATTAATATATAAATATGTATTATCATACTATCAAAAAATTTAAAATAGTTATATGATAATTAAAAAAAAATATTTATTTCTAATATATTTATAATTTATAATTTTGTTTAATTAAACATAACAATCAGTATTATGTATTAATAAAAATATAAATATAATCCTTTTTTTAATACATGTATCTACCATAGTCGAAATTTTTATCCAAATAATTTATTTTTTCAAAAAATTTCTAAAATAATTCACATTTTAAATAATTTTCTAAAGAACCATGGATTAAAGCACGTGTGTCAGATTAATTTGCGAATGCCAGATTACATTAAGTATATTTGCGAATGCCATATCACATTAAGTATACTTAATCACAACATTTGAACACAATATTTCTATTTGAATACAACAATCAAACTAATATCATTTGATCAAAATATCATTTTTCTCGCATTCTTATCATTTCTAACTCGCATTCACCCACGTACGATATCGTATCTCTCAATACTTCTAATTTTTCTGCCTTTAGGCATGTCTCCGTCCAACCAACGAACCAACTTCTTATGTAGTTGCTCGAAACTACCGATATTCCAGAAGAGCATCTCCATCAGAGGCTTGTCTCTCAAATAAATAACTTCCTTATTACGACGATGAAGACGAACCATATTTGCAATATAATGAGAAGAGATGCGGAAAAATGAATCACAACACGCCTTTATTTATACAAATTTTTTTTTACACAATACATATATGTCCGACCAATTGGCGCCTACTCTTAAACCTAACACAGCCGCCAATTGGATTGGAAGCATCGGGTGCAGAAAAGTCAATCCAATTGACGTCTCTTCTTTAAATTAAAGGGCAGTCACCAATATTTTAACATTTTTTTCGAAAGTGTAGTAGTTTGATAAATTATTTGAAATTTGAGTTATTTTAATTTTTTTTTAAAAATTGAATTATTTGAGTAAAAAATTCATCATAATTGTTAATATAATTATATGTTAATTATTAAATAAAAATATTATTTATAAAACTTTTTTCATTTGCTTATCATTATTTTTAAAAGGCAGTAATTATTATTAAGGGTGTTCGCGGTGCGGTTTGGCGGTTTTTGCGATAAAAATCACTCGAACCGCAAGAGAAAAAAGCATGCGGTTTGGTTTGGTTCGGTTGACTTTTAGAAATAAAACCAAACCAAATCAAACCAAATCAATACGGTTTGGGTTGGTTCGGTTTTTTATAATATTTTTATTGAGCCATATATACTCCTATAAATAATGACATAACTTTGTGTTTAGTCATTCATACATTACTAAATAACATCAAAATTCATCATAGTTAGACAAACACGTTCCATTCAATATAAAAAAAACCAGATTAGACAAAAGTGGAATAAAAGACAAATATAAATAGTAGCATAAAATAATATCAAAGACATTATAATAAAACATAAAAAACATATGAGATGAGATATTAGAGAAGATGAAAAAAAAACATAAGAGATGCGAGATTGAGAAGAAAAGTGCAATAAAAACGTAATTGGAAGAGAAAATAGTAACATAAAAGATAAAAAAGAAAGAACATAATAGAGGACTTATTAGAGTAGAATAGGTGAGACCTACATGGAAAAGAAGATGAGAAGAATGTGTGATACTACTATGAGAGACTTAAGAAGGTTGAAATTGAAATCCTAAATGTGATTAAGAGAAAATCGTTTGTAATTGTAAGGTTAAGGCATACTAGGTTTGAGGTTTGAGTTGGATGTGGGATAAGTGAACTTTGGGTTGTAACATAATGCGGTTTGGTTTGGTTTAGTTCGGTTTGCAAAATAAAAACCGCAAACTAAACCAAACCATGCGGTTTTATTAAAAATGACCCAAACGAATCAGAACCAAATGCGGTTTTTTACGGTTTCGATTTGGTTTGGTTTGGTTTGCGGTTTTCTATTGGGTTGGTTTGGTTTTGAACACCCATAATTATTATAGTTAAATATACACATTTAATATTAATATATTATTTTTGAACAATGCTTAATAATATATAATTATATAATTGTTATTTTAATAAAAAATTCATGTATATATTTTCAATATAAACACAAGCAATCCCCGATTAGGGTTTGCTTCTGCAAACTAAGAGAATCTTGATGAAGAAGATCTTAAAGAACGAAGCACTAAGGAAGTTAGGGAAAAAGAGATAGAGAACGTTTTGAAGAATGGAGAGTGGATCACCAATATAGGAGCAACACTTGTTTCATACAAGGAAATGGTTCTTGGACGTCTTCCATGTCAAAGAAACAAACGCAGAGGAATGAAACAGAAGAGGATAATTTCGAAGATTTTGGAGAGATGAAGATAGAAGAGCACAAGTTCGGAGATTACAAATGTCAAGAATTTATCTTATTGAGAAAGAAGAGAAAATGATTGTTGGTCCTTAGAGGAAATAAGTCATTGTGAAGATGCTGGGGAAACGTATTGTATACAAGGCGTTAGAGAACCGTTTGAATCAAATATAGGCAAGGAATGAAAATCGGAATATTGTTGATTTAGGTCAAGAATACTACATGGTTTCCTTTCCTAGTGAGGAGGATCAATACGCGACATTGATGGATGGTCCGAGGTTGATCTATGATAACTACTTGTCAGTAATGGAATGGATACCTAATTTATGTCCAACGAGTGATGCCATAAAGCAAATTGTTGTGTGGGTTATAATCATAGGTATACCTCTAGAGTATTATGATGCTTGAGTGCTTTCTTTCATTGGTAACAAAATATTATATGTATAGCTAAAGTGGATAGGAACACTTTGAGCATCTAAAGAGGAAAATGCACCCGAATCTGTGTGCAAGTGGATCTTACAAAACAGTTGTTGGCCATGTTTGCTATTAAAGGTCGACATTACAATATTGAGTACGAATGCCCGCTCTTGCTCTATTTAAATAGTGGCCGATTTGGTCATTTCAAAGAAGGATACATGGAATTAGGAACAACGATGGCTCATTTGTTAATAAAGGAAATGATGATCGTTTGAATCCCCAAAAATGGAGGCACGAGGATATATCACAAAGTTCAAAAGATGGAGAAAGAAGAAAACTCGAGAAATTTCAGAAGGAAAAAAATGTTTTAAAGAAACCAATCACTAAGGCAACACGTGGAATTCTTAAGGAAAAAAACAAGGTGGGTCTGATTGGAAAATAAAAAAACATATACGAGAAGTTGTTGGGAAGTAAGAGTTTAACGGAGGTTATGGCGGGCTTAACTTTAGGAGAAGATGTGCAGATTTTGGACTCTCTTCAATCCAAAGTTAATGGGTCTGACATAGGAAAATCTCACCTCCTAAAAGACCCAAGCCCAACAAAAATTAGGGTTCAAGGGACAACAAATGATGGGAAAAGTAAATCAACTGCAACTTTTTAAACTCATTCTCCCACAGAGCCACCAGATATTGAAGCCAACGATGGAGAAAGCGAGGCAAATGGAGGCATCCGGGATGATGGGTGTGAGGTGGAAGAGGATTCAGACATGAAAGTGGTGAAGGACTCAAGGTCAAGAATTTGGGCAATCTCAATAACTCGTCTTTATGGTTAATACACTTAATAATAAAATTTTGATGTGGAATTGTCGGGGAGGAGCAAACAAAATTTTTATAAGAGTTTTCCAGAACTATTTCCAACAAGTTCATATGAATATTTTGGTAATTCTGGAAACGAGGATGAAACCAAGCAAGCTAGATAAGACCTTTAAGTTGTTGGGCTTTGATATCTTAATTGGTTATGAGGTTAGGGGTTACTCTCGTGGGATAACAATGGGTTGGAAATCTCAAAAGGTGAAGATAGAAGTACTGAAAGTTCATTTCTAATTTCTACACATGAAAGTCAAGTTTGATGGTGTTAATGAGTTTTTCTTCATGCTAGTGTATGCGCGTCTGAGACTTGAAGGTCGTAAGTAGCTTTGGGATTAATTGGTTATTACTTCAGTTCAAATCCAACACGGGTGGGTTATGGGAGGTGATTTTAATGATATCTCACATCTCTCAGAGAAGAAAGGTGGACTCCTAAGATCTATTGTGTGAAGTGTTCGGGGAGAGAATAAACGCTTGTAAGCCGATGGATTTGAATTTCGTCGGACATTATTTTATTTGGAGATGGCCTATTTTTCATGGTGGAGGGAGAATATATGAGCGTTTAGATAGAGCTTTATGCAACGACATCTGGAGAATTTAGTTCCCGAATGCCTTTGTTAAAGTGCTTCTGGGAGTATATTTTTTTTTCATCACCCTATTGTTGTTAGTATGCAGGATCCAAATATGACCAGAGGTAGTAGTAGATTTTTCTTCGAGAGTTCCTGGTTATTAGAGGATTAATACCAAGATTTTGTGAAGGCTGCTTGGCATAATAATCAACATGTATTGGAAAATATGAACCCGTTCATAGGAAAAGTTACATGGTGGAAGAAGTTCACAATCAATAGCGTAAAAATTCATAAAAATCATCTCCTTGGTAGAATTAATGGGATATAGAATTTTTTTCAAGAAGGAATAGGTCATGAAGGATTAAGCAAGCTGGAGTGGAGTCTGCAATTGGAGCTTACAAGGACTCTTCATCAAGAAGAGCTTTTGTGGTTTCAACGGTCAAGACCTAAGTGGTTAATTGATTAATTGATGGAGATCACAATACTAAGTACTATCATATCAAAGCCGCACAGAGAAGAAGAAGAAATCAAATAGTTATGATTAAGAATGAAAGTGGAGAGTGGATCGAGGAGGCATAACATATTGGTAATCTTTTTAAAGTGTTTTTTTTACCAAAATCTCTTCACCAAGGACACTAATACGAGATTGTGCCAGGACACTAAGAACACCTTCCCAATGATTAATCAAGAGATAGTGTAGAGCTTAAGTAAACCGGTTGCGAATGAAGAGGTAAGGCAAGCTATTTTTGACATGGCTCCTTGGAAGGCCCCTGGCCCAGATGCTTTTCCGACAGGTTTCTACCAAAAGTCATGGTCTGTTGTGGGAGATAGTATGTATATTAGAGATTTGTGGGAAAAGCCTATGTGCATAAAAGAGGTTAACCAAACTAAAATTTGTTTGATTCCCAAAGTCAATAATCCTACTCAGGTCCATCAATTCTGTTCCATCTCCTTGTGTAGTTTTATATACAACTGCTTGAGCAAGTTGGTGGTGAATAGATTGAAGGTGTGTATTGATGAGGTGGTTGGTCCTTTTCAAACAGGATTTATAAAGGGAATAAGTATACATGAAAATATTATTCTGGCGCAAGAGTTAATTCATAACATGAATATAAGGCAAGGTAAGACATGGTACTTTGTTATTAAAGTAGGCCTGACAAAGACGTATGATAATTTAAGTTGGAGCTTCATTCATAAAGTGATTTTTGAGGAGGGTTTACCTCATTCCTTAATTCATGTCATAATAAATGTTGTCACGTCGTTGTAGCGGGGTATTCGTTACCATTAGAGATATTGACTAAATCTAAGATAAACCATACAAGTCGAGTCGCCACCGCACTTCTATTTATCCAAAGGAATGGTTAGAAAGCGAACAAAAACCTAAAAGTTTTATCGAATAAAAAACTAGTAAAAATGTCAGAGATCGGGGTAAGGGGGTTGGTTATGCAATGGGAAGGTTTTAAGCACCCAAAACATCCTAGGTACTCCTAGGGAGCCCTTTTCACATTTGTTGTAAGCTTGGTATTTTGTGAAAATTTGTTTGTACAAACATGATTGAAGAGATGAGAAGATAATATACAAGTTATTTACATTTTGTGTTTGGATGGATAAACCCATTGCCTACGTACCATCTTAAAAAGATTAGGATCAAAACCTCGTAGTTCGGGGTAAAAATCTCAAAACAAGTTGGTGAATTGATTGGTCCAAAAGCCTTAAGGTCTTTTGTTATCCAAGGGAGAAAACTCAACCTAAAACTACAAATCCACCATGTGAGGATAACTTCAACATGCTAGTGAGGGGTTAACCCTATAATAAGCATGGAAGACTCATTGTCCATCACTAAGGATATAGGTGAGTATTACATCTAACTCAAGGATAACTCAAACCTAATAGCTAAAGGTTATGAAAAGTTTTAATTAAGGAAGTGGCCATTGAAACCACAAAAAGTATTTGAATGGGTTATATTTACCAATGAAAGGTATGTACAAAATATGGTCAAAGTTGATTTAAAAGTTCAATTCAAAATAAGTGTTATGAAAAGAAAGTTTGAAAATCAAAAGCATAAGGCTTAGGTTTCTAATGTTTGAAAAGAAATGTTAAATGTTTGCACAAAAGTTTTGGCTTGGGTTAGAGTGGAGGGAAGAAGAAGAATGGCTAAGGTCCTAATCATACACGAGATAAAGGATAAGAAACAAGACCAGAAATGGAGTTCCTCTCTTGAGATCATATTGATGATCCAAGTAGCTCCCATCCTTTGGAATATGCAAGCAAAATAATAGTAAGCTCAAGCAATCAACACAACCAAAACAAGCTTCTTAGAAGATCCCCAATGTATCTTGTATCTTTCACTTTGGATGAACATGGCAATGGTTCTTCAATTTGAGCTCTCATAGAATTCCCTAGCACAAAAGCACACACATCAAAAGTTCCATGAAGTAAATCAAGAATGGACAAGAGTGAGTTTAGAGGTTTGATCATTCTAATCCATCTTCAAGATTAAAGGTCCTTTTACTCGAATTTGCATAGGGAAAGTCCTAGAAACTAAGTCCATTTGTCCATTTCTTTGCATTTGGTCCACAACAATCAAAACAAAATACAAGCACAATAATATATACACAATTATGTCCTCAAGTGAGCAAAAGACAAATTGCATTAACATAAACATGTGCTCAAGTGAGCAAAGAGCAAACGCAAATGAATAATATGTACAAGAATAGTAAATTGCATAAATGTAAAGAGCAAGAAGTAAATGTTAATGGTTAATAGTTAGTGTTAGTAGTTAGTGTGCCATAAGGCAAATTTAGTGCTATGTTAAGCAATCGTAATTGGACTTATGTAGAAGTCACAACTATCTGAGGCCGGTCAATAATAATGTAGGCAACAACACAAGTTAGAGGTCTTGATTAGTGAACCAAACTCCAATAACTTGCCATGCCAAAAAGAAGATGAAAAATGATCTTGTATTGGTTTAAGTCCTTTGCATGATTTAGAAAGCAATCTATCCTTAATGCAAAGCCATTCACTTGATCATTTGATCAAGATGAATTAGATTTGAATCAAGGAAGATTAAACCTCCCTAATCAATGCTAACCATCAACCTTTAACTCATTGATAAAAAAAAGAAATGAAGAAGAAGAATAAGATGAAGAATTAGAAATGAAGAATTAAAGTGCATTAAATGAAATGGAATGTACCAATCAACAAATATTGACCAAAGATAGGGGAGATCAAGGTCAAACAATAGAAAAACAGAAGCAAGATGAAGATTGGAAGTCAAGAAGTAAACAAAATATTTTTGGCATTTTTTAATATTTGAAAATAAATTTGAATTAAAATATTAAAGAAAGGTCAAAGTTCAAATTCACTTCAAATCAACTTTGAAAAGTCCAAGTGAATTATCCCAAGTTCAACAAGGTCAAACTAAAATTTCAGCATTTTTAAAAGTCAGAAACTATTTTTTATCAATTAATAATGCATAAAAATAACCTAATTGAACTAAAATCTCAAATAAATCTCAAATCAATTAATAAATTGATGAGAATATTTTTCATAGATCTATCATCATTCAAAGAGGTTGAGAAAATATTTTTTGTATTTTTTGAATATCAAGAACTATTTAAAATAAATTAAAAATAACCAGAAAAGAGAAAATTACTAAAAAATAGCAAATGATAAAATAAAAAATATTAAAAATCATTTTTAGAAACTAGAAATTAAAAGAGAAATAATGCAATTGGTCCCATAATTTTTGGACCAATAATGAAAGAGATGTGGATTTTAGAAAATGAAATGGAATTAAAAAATAAAATAGAAATTAAAATCAGAATTAAAAAATGGAAAAAGCATGAGCCCTTGGATCTGAGCTCATTAATTGAGCTGGCAGATCCAAGCATCCACAAGTGCCCGCCCAACGTGTTCCAAAGTCAATGCAACCACATGGACATTAAAGAAAAGTCATAACAATGTGTGGAGGAGATTAGATCTGGAAACTGAGATGGACGGCTCAGACCCAATCTGGAGACCAGACGTGGCCAGCGCCACCGTCTTCTCCGGCTAGCTCCGGCGAAGGCCAAAAATTGCAGGGATTCAAATGTGCATCAAAACGCACGATCTAGGTACCGTTCGAAAGGTGAAGTGATGTACATCACTCCTATGCCACGCAATTCCACTCTAGATCCCTATTAAGAGAGAAATCAGAGATGGAACTTGGGTGGTGTTCGATTGAACTTGCTTGATTTCAACAATTAAGAACACAATAATGATGCCTCTATACAGAGGACTTCAGACAACACAAGATCAAGGCAAATGGAGCAATGTATGAGGAGATTCGAAGCAAAATGCAGTTGAGCAAAACCTTTGGATTGTGAAGAATTGAGTCACGATCTTTGATTCCTTTTGCAAATAGAAGCTTCAATGGATCAAGGTGAAGAGGTTTAGGAACTATGGATCTTAAAAAATCAATCAATGCAATTGAATTTCAGATCTGAAATTTTTAGAGAAAAATGAGATTTGTTCCTTTGGTAGGGGTGTGGATTCAATTCAACAGAGGTTTAGGCGCCATTAGGTTGAAGAATTGTGAAGATATGACATGGTATTTATAGATGGAGAGAGCTGTAAGCAATGCTGAATGTGTGACTTCAAATTTGCATGAATGGAAAGGGCCTCCATGCATGGGCCTATACAGGCGTATGGAGGGCCCAATTTCACATGGCTTGGTAAGCTGAGATCATAATTGAATGAAATGGACGTGCAAAATAGATGTAATCAGCTCATGCATGGCAATTGAATCAAGTTTTCAAAAATGCACATAATTATTCATGTCTTCGAAAATGATGCTTCCAAACTCCAAATGCAACCTTATGAGTAATAGTTAGAAAGCTTGTTTCATAAGGAACAAATGCTATGTTGATAAAAACTCCAATTGGGCATTGGAAATTAATGAAATTTGAGCTTGAAGTGTAGGGTGAAAAACATGCATATGTGAAGTTTCCAAGTTTGGCCAATGTTCAAGCCCCTACGTCTCAATGATCCCAACTCCAAATGATAAAATCTTCAACATGAAAGTTATAGATATTTTCAAGGCAGTCAATTTGGACTTAAAGTTTGCATCATTTGGATTTTTGATGAAGAAGTTATGGGCACTTGAAGTTGGACTTTTTCACATTTCAATGCATTTGGTCCAAAGTGACCTATAATGTTTTGCATTATCACATGTATTTATTTTGAGATTTTGCAATTTTGCTCAACATAACATTTGAAGTAGACACAATAAGATTTCCAATTCATTAAGTCTCATCCCAAAATCATGAAAAATGAATGAGTTATGTTCTTGGGAAGTTGACCCAAAATTAGGGTTTCAGTCAAAATGACCTATAATGTCTTGGAATGGATGATGACCTTCCAAGATTCAAATCAAATTTTGATGAACATGAAAGTTGTTCATATTGTCCTTAAGAACATCGTTTCTCTTGGGATCTTCTCCATTTGACCAACACCGAAAAAGTTAGGTCTCAGTGTATTTCAAAATAGTCAGATGAATTTACTGATCAACTTCTCAAGTCCACAAATCATATCTTGATGGATTGATGATTGAGGACACTCAAATAAGTTCAAATATGCATGAAATGATGAATTAAAGAACTTCCCTTGATTGTATTTGATCATGGGCTGAGGTTGCTTCATGAACAAGGCATAATTGATGAGCAGATGAATTAAGGTTTCCTTGGGAAACAAGCCTCAAACCCCCTTGACTTGCTTTGATCAAAATGATGAATTGAGATACTTGGGAGGCATATTTGATGGATGAGAGATTTGGGAACCATTACCATGCTTGCTTTCATCTTCTCTTGACCATATCATTGCACATAGGATCACCTAGAAGCTTTGGATCTTGTGATTGCTCAAACTACAAACAAAAGATGTTAGTGACATATTTTTGTGCTTTTGGTTAGTAAATAAAAATGAGAAAAGCAACAATATACAATTCAAGCATGCTTGGTGATCTCAAACCACTCACAAGGGGTCCCAACCCAAAGGCAAAGGGAACCAAGATGCTTATGATCCTTGAGGCTATGCAAATGCAATATTATGATGCCATGAGGGATCTTAGGGTCAAAATTAGGATCTTACAGATGCCCCTATTTAAGGTCATTCTAGACGGAGAAGTGAAGGTTAAAATCTTCGTCTCGATGAGGTAGAATGGGCTTAAATAATAACAAAGAGACAAATTTTGGTCCCTAAGAGACCTCATGATGCAAATGTATGTATGCAAAAGGGTAATACTTTGTGGGGATATGTATCCACAAAGAAGAAAGGAAATTCGGAGAAACTGACAATCCGTATGGGTAATTCACTCCATGGGACAGAGATTCTGGGACTCTTATGGGGATAGGAAAGGAGATAAATTGCGTGAGCAGGTCACGACTTAGAACTTGCTGAGACACGAGAGAGATTCCATGAAAATAAATCAATGGAAGGACTCGAGCTGACTCAAAGAGGCATGTATTGGGGAATATGCCAATACAGCGGAACTATCCACAAAGGATACTTCGTATGAAAATCCGGACTCAGATGGGAAAAATACACTAAGGGACTTTACTGGGGAAAGTCCAAACAGGACTCATCTGAGGAAACAACAGGACGAGGTATTACCGGTTACTGGGTAATAAGCTCAAGGAGACATGTGATCAAAACACCGGTATAAGGGCGAGAGAACAACATGCTCAGGGAGAATGAATATCTAAGGCCGGTATAAGGGTGAGAGATATCAAACATCCGAAATCATCTGAGGAAACCTAAAAAGGTATATATCAACTCAGGAAAATCTGACTCCACAGGGGACAAAAGTCATAATAGGGAGCAGAAGGGAAGGAACACCAGGGGTACCGGTTACTGGGCATATAATAGGTGACCGACCAAGGCGTGGATTGGGGAATATTCCCAAGACACTCATCATCCAAAAGAGGGCTAAAAAAGCAGACTTGATTATAGGATGGGCGTTCGTCTTCGCAAAAGGGAATACGAACCTTACTCGACTGGGGAAGAATAAAAAGACTTCGACCAAAGAGCGCATGAGATATATTATCTATTACCGTCAGAACGTAGATAACATACTCGCATGGAAGATTATCCACAACCGGTTACTGGATTAATAAAGGATAAATCGACCGAAAAGAAAGGACATCGGGATACCGAAAACCCGGTATAAAATGATGACCAATCAAAGAGAGAAACAATCATTTCCAACGAAAGGCAAATGAAAGATGACTCGCTAGGGATACATTGACAAAGGCAATGATCCGAGAGATATGCTCAAAAAGGGTGAAGGACTATCAATGCCGAATATTGGAAAAAGATAACCGTCAAGGGGGGATTACATCTACCAGATACTGGGTAGAAAACCACGGAAGAGTAACCGTCATCGGTTAGGATGAACAAAATAAGGTTAACTCTACAAGGGGATAAAAATAGGGTTTACAACTACCGGTATAAGGATAGAAAATCACAGACTCCGCCGTGGAAAAGATGGATAATTACTGGTTACTGAGCAATCATTGAACTACAGGGAATCGCAGGAAAAAAAACACGAGAAGTCAATCTAGGATCAAACTAGAGAGGCACGATGAAACAAGACTTGCCCCTATGAGGATATAACTCAATGGGGAATTCCATCCCAATATATGTGTTGGGAGGAAACAGAAACAACCATCATCCACGAGGATATAACTCGGTGGGGACTATGGAAGAAAGGATAAACACTCTCTGCTTATGGGGCTGACTCTACATGGAGAGATCAAACACAAACATCTGCTTGGGGAAGCATATTACCAACTAGCAGGAGATAACAAACAAGGATATATGGCAAAGAATGCAACATGGATATCTAAATGTTACAATTATGCATATATGCGTGGTTTACGTATGATGAATGCTGACAAATAGACATTTCAGGTCCAACGGTCAATGGAAAAACATCCGGTACTACATCTCAAAAGAGAAAGCCAGGCCCAGTGGAAAATATCCAATTTGATGAGGGGTAAGAGATACTAGGAAACAAAGATCTCTGCAGGGGAATGAATATCAGCCCTTCCAACTGGGGACAGGATCATCGCACAGATGAATTCCGCCGTAGAAGAAACTCTACTGGGGAAATTATCAGAGGAGGGGATGGATCTCTGGGGAACAATCACCAATTAGAAACTTCCAGAGATCACCAAATACTGCACTACCAAAGAGAACCCATCTGTTGAGGAGGAGAGATTACTACTCTACTGAAGGAAAAAGACTTCTTCGTCAACCACCCTGCTTGGGAGGAAACCACAAACAGGCTCTGAAGGAAGGGGATACGATCATGCCAGGAATATGAACAAATGCCTTACCCTGTTGGGAATCATACCATCCTTGGGAGAGCACTGAAGACATCCCAAGTATCCTTTTATCATTGTGAATGTTCACTTTGTTTAAAAACAAGTTATGAAAGATTTAATTATTTAAAACAATGATATTTCTCAATTAAAACATGCAAAATATTTGTTGAATGAAAAACAAAAAAAACAAATAAGAGTGCAAATAATTGGATAGAGGCTCAAATTTATTTGATGGAATGGTAGTCTGCAAATGGCAAGACTCCATAGATCTTTACAAATTTGAAACTGGTGATATATATTGGAAAAAGGGCTACATTGAACATAATGACCATTTCTCCACCAACTCTGAATCCGATGTATTTGAAGTTTCAGTTGATGATGACTGAGCGAGAATCTCTGACAGATGATAGTTTGTAGAACAAAGTCTTGTCAAGATGAAGTTACTTGTCAAATCCCTAATTTTTGCCTAGATTGTCCCAGGATGAGGTACTCAATCTAGCGGGATACATATTACTTTTTTATGTCTCTAACTTTTATCTGGATCGCCCTTTCGGGTTTTCAATCCACCGAGACGCTCATTTTTTCCTAAGCCGCCCTTTCGGGTTTTCAACTTAGCGAGCTATTCTGTTTTCATTTTTAGGAGAAGTATTTGTTGACTGCATCTGAATTCACAGGACGAGTGAAATCCTCCCCATCCATAGTTGTAAGTATCAAAGCATCGCCTGAAAAGGCTCTATTGACAACATATGGACCTTCATAATTTGGAGTCCACTTGCCCCTGGAATCGGGCGCGAAAGACAAGACTTTCTTGAGCACAAGGTCACCCTCTCGGAACACACGAGGCTTGACCTTCTTATCAAAGGCTTTCTTCATCCTTTGCTGATATAACTGACCATGGCACATGGCAGTCAATCTCTTCTCTTCTATCAAGTTCAATTGGTCGTAACGACTCTGAACCCATTCAGCATCAGTCAACTTGGCTTCCATCAAGACTCTCATTGATGGGATCTCCACCTCTACTGGGAGCACATCCTCCATGCCATAAACAAGAGAGAAAGGGGTTTCCCCTGTTGAAGTGCGGACAGACGTACGATATCCATGCAAAGCAAATGGCAACATCTCGTGCCAATCCTTGTACATAACAACCATCTTCTGGATAATCTTTTTGATGTTCTTATTAGCAGCTTCAACATCCCCATTCATCTTGAGTCTGTAAGGAGAAGAATTATGATGTGCGATCTTGAACTCGCTACACAGCTCTTTAATCATCTTATTGTTCAAGTTAGATCCATTATCAGTAATGATCTTATCTGGCACACCATAACGGCATATGAGTTGATTCTTGATAAACTTCACAACCACCTGCCTGGTCACATTTGCATATGACACCGCTTCAAACCACTTGGTGAAGTAATCAATTGCTACAAGAATAAATCTGTGACCGTTGGACGCTTTCGGCTCTATCATGCCAATCATGTCAATTCCCCACATGGAGAAAGGCCATGGTGATGAAATCAAATTCATAAGTGTCGGGGGAATATGAATCTTATCCGCATAAATCTGACACTTATGGCATTTCTTCACATATTTGCAGCAGTCAGACTCCATTGTCAACCAATAGTAGCCTGCTCTCAACATCTTTCTAGCCATGGCATGTCCATTGGAATGAGTACCAAATGAACCCTCATGGACCTCAGTCATTAACAGGTCTGCTTCGTGTCTATCCACGCATCTGAGCAGAACCATGTCAAAATTCCTCTTATAAAGCACATCTCCATTGAGATAGAAACTGCCTGACAATCTCCTCAAGGTCCTCATATCTTTCACAGATGCCCCAAGCGGGTAAATCTGGCTCTGCAGAAAGCACTTGATATCATAATACCATGGCTTATCATCTTGCACCTCCTCTACTACAAATACATGAGTTGGTCTGTCCAAGCGCATCACAGTGATATTGGGAACTTCATTCCAAAGTCTAACCACAATCATTGAAGCAAGTGTAGCAAGAGCATCTGCCATCCGATTCTCATCTCGGGGAATATGATGGAAGTCAACCTCAGTAAAGAACGTTGAAATCCTCCTCGCATAATCTCTATATGGAATGAGGCCAGGCTGATTCATCTCCCATTCACCCTTAATCTGATTAACAACGAGGGCCGAATCACCATAAACATCAAGATGCTTGATCCTAAGATCAATACATTCTTCCAATCCCATAATACAAGCTTCATATTCCGCCATATTATTCTTGCATTTGAAAGTTAGCCTTGCTGTAAAAGGAAAATGTGTGCCCTGAGGAGTAATAACCACTGCCCCAATACCATTTCCATATTGATTTACAGCGCCATCAAACACCATGCTCCATCGGGAACCATGTTCTGGCCCTTCATCAAGTGTAGGCTCATCACAATTTTTCATTTTCAAATACAGAATCTCCTCATCTAGAAATTCATACTGAACTGACTGATAATCCTCAATTGGTTGATGTGCCAAGTGGTCAGCCAAGATACTACCTTTAATAGCCTTCTGAGCTCGATACTCAATATCATACTCTGATAACAACATCTGCCAACGGGAAATCCTCTAAGTTAAAGCAGGCTTCTCAAAGATATACTTAATTGGATCCATTTTGGATATCAACCAAGTCATATGATTCAACATATACTGGCGTAAGCGCTTAGCAGCCCAAGCCAAAGCATAACATGTCTTCTCAAGCATTGAGTACCGAGACTCACAATCAGTGAACTTCTTACTCAGATAGTATATAACATACTCTTTCTTCCCTGATTCATCTTGCTGACCCAATACACAACCCATAGAGTCCTCAAGAACAGTCAAGTACATAATCAAAGGTCTCCCTTCAACAGGCGGAGACAGAATCGGAGGCTTAGACAGATACTCTTTAATACTGTCAAAGGCCTTCTGGAAATCCTCGGTCCAATCATGACGCTGATCTTTCTAGAGGAGCTTGAATATAGGCGCACATGTGGCAGTCATGTGGGATATAAATCTGGAAATATAATTCAAGCGGCCAAGAAAACCTCGGACTTGCTTCTCAGTTTTGGGTGCAGGCATCTCTTGTATTGCTTTGACCTTGGCAGGGTCAACTTCAATAACTCTTTCACTAACGATAAAGTCCAATAACTTGCCGGAACGGACTCCAAATGTACACTTGTTCGGATCCAGACGGAGTTTGTACTTCCTCAAACGCTGAAAAAGCTTCAACAAGTGCTCTACATGTTCAACTTCCGTTCTCGACTTCACAATCATATATAACCATACACCTCGATCTCCTTGTGCATCATATCATGAAACAAGGTAGTCATAGCTCGTTGATACGTGGCTCCGGCGTTCTTCAAACCGAAGGGCATCACTCGATAACAAAATGTTCCCCAAGGTGTGATGAATGTTGTCTTCTCCATATCCTCGGGTGCCATTTTAATCTGATTATATTCGGAAAATCCGTCCGTGAATGAGAAGACATTAAATTTAGCTGTATTGTCTACCAACATATCAATATGTGGTAGAGGAAAATCATCTTTCGAACTAGCTTTGTTCAAGTCTCGATAGTCCACACACATTCGGAATTTTCCATCTTTCTTAGGCACGAGCACAATATTGGCCACCCATTGAGGATATGTAGAAGTCACCAAAAACCCCACGTCAATTTGCTTCTGAACTTCTTTAATCTTCACTGCCATATCAGGATGAGTTCTTCTGAGCTTCTACTTCACAGGCACACACTCAGGCTTCAAAGGCAGGAAATGTTGCACGATATCAGTATCTAGACTAGGCATGTCTTCATATGACCAGGCAAAGACGTCGACATATTCTTGTAGCAACTCAATCAACCCATTCTTGGCAAATTCTTCCAGGAGTGCCCCAATCTTCACCTCACGGACACAATTCTCAGACCCCAAGTTGACTGTTTCCAGATTCTCAAGATGTGGCTGAATGATCTTCTCTTCGTGCTCAAGTAAACGGGTAATCTCATCAGGAATCTCTTCAACATCATCTTCTTTTGCCTCAAATACAGGGAACTCAAAGTTGGGAGATGGTGTTGGATCATTATGTTCAATGGGTTTGATCAACCTGCATAATGATTTTGGATATAAAAGATTTTAGAATTCAAATAAGGCAAATCATTATGCAGATGAAAAGATTGATTTTATTCTTATTTTTAGGGTTTTATGTGATCACCAATTTCATGAAAAAGTGAAAAAGGAAAATAATTGGAAAAACAAACATTTAACATGGATTTATTGAATGAAAATATCATTGTATTTATGCGCCAACAATGTCATCACTTCTCCCTTTGGCATGGGAGAAGGGTTTTCAAACACAATGAACATTACTTTGACTTATGGATAACTGTCGGAATATCAACAGCGACCCAATTATTGCAGATCCCTCCAGGGATGATGAAGTTGCTAGAATCCTCTTCATCCTCTTCCAGAATGGCAGCAACCTCTTCATCTTGACCGGTGTGGATGAATCCACCACTCTTGAACAACCCTTGCTTGTTGAAGACACCAAAAGAATACCCTATGCCAACCCGAGATTTGTTGTCTTCCAGCTCAATCATTTGTCCCAATCTAGCAGTTGGACCATGCTCAATGGCCAACTTTGCATCTTTATAGGAAGCAAATGAAGAAGTTCCCTTCTTAATAGGCTCAACAATAAATAAAGCTTGGAATGGAGTTCCAACTTCATCCTCAGCATCTATATAAGAGAAGGAAGACAAATGGCTAACCAGGAGAGCCTTTTCTCCCCCTACCCCACCAGCTTTTTATTCTTAACAAACTTCAGTTTCTGGTGTATGGTGGATGTCACGGCGCCTGCCTCGTGAATCCATGGTCTGCCTAAGAGACAGCTATACAATGGGTGAATGTCCATAACCTGGAAGGTAATCTGGAAACCACTTGGTCCGATTTTGACTGGGAGCTCAACCTCTCCAATCACAGTTTTACGCGAACCATCGAAAGCTTTCACAACTACTCCACTCTGCCTCATGGGAGGCCCCTGATATGATTACTTTGCAAGAGTGGACTTTGGCAACACATTCAATGATGACCCAGTGTCCACCAGCACATTGGACATGGCGTCATCTTTACAGCTCATCGAGATGTGTAATGCCAAGTTGTGATCTCTTCCCTCCTCAGGGAGATCAGCATCACAAACACTTAAATTGTTACAAGCGGTGATGTTTGCAACAATACTGTCAAATTGTTCAATTGTGACGTCGTGATCCACATACGCCACATCTAACACCTTCTGCAGAGCTTCTCGGTGTGGTTCAGAATTCATCAGTAAGGACAGTATAGAGATTTTGGATGGCGTTTGTAGAAGCTGATCTATAACATTGTACTCGCTTCTCTTGATGAGCCTCAGCATCTCATCACAGTCTTCTTTCCCATTGCCACTTTGGCCAACAGAGACAGAAGTTTTCAACGTAGAGGCAGGTTTGGCAACAAGTGCCGGATTCGGAGCATTCACAACATTCCCAACCAGGCGTTCAGCATAATTAGCATTATCAGTCCTTTGAACATCAGCTTGGGATTTTGGAGGATCCGAGAAGATACGACCGCTGCGGGTCAGGCCGCTGACGTTGGCAATATTAACAAAAGATGAAGAGGGCAGGGGCACCTCTTTCCCATTCTTCAATGCTACAGCATTATAGCGATAGGGGATCGCCTTCTCAGAATAATACGGCACAGGGCCGGCTGGCTTAATGGTCAAAGCAGGAGAAACCTTCTGCTTGCTACCATCATACTTGATGATAACAGGCTCGGGGATCCGGAATACTGGAGAAATTACGTTGACTTCATCAGCATCTTTGTCAACATTTCTGTTTTGAAGAATCTCAATGACTCCCTCATCCAACATTTCTTGAACATCTTTACGCACCTGGCGACAACCTCTTTGATTAACAGAAAAGACTCGGCATCTATCATGGTCATGCTCATAATGACTATAATCACACAACAAACGATGCATCTCGACCAGAGATTGTCGAATATGACTGACGTATTTGACTTTGTACTTGCTAGGGCATCCCTGTACCATGTTGACAGATTTCCCATGCTCGGGCAATGGGTTCTTCTTCACGTTAGGACCTACTTCCTCGAAACACAGAATGCCACATCTCACAAGGTCTTGAACCTTGGTCTTCAAAGGGTAGCAATTTTCCACGTCATGTCCGGGAGCACCGGAATGATAAACACAATGTAATTCTGGCTTATACCACCACTGGGGGTTAGTAGGTATAGCTGGTGGGTCTCGTGGTGTAATCAACTTCCTCTCTATCAAGGAGGGATATAACTCTACATACGTCATCGGGATGGGATCGAAAGTGATCCTCTTTCTCTCGTAACTTGTGCTGGCTTGATTACTGTTTCGAGGCTGGTAGGCCTGCTGATGAGGACGGTGCTGTTGTGGTTGATATTGCGGATGTGGTTGTTGCTGATTATTGTTATGGTGCTGAAACTGTTGATTATCTCTGAAAACATGTGCTATGTGAGTCACCTGGTGCTGATTACCGGAGGGACGCACGATCTTCCTCCTCGTCGAGGGTCTTCTTGGTTTCATATGGGAGGTCATAGCATGTGCCTCGCCATCTTTCTTCTTTGCAAATGCCCCATAATGTTTGGCAGAAGAGCCTTCTTCTCTGTTCAGGCGCCCTTCCCTGACCCCTTCTTCCAGTCGCATCCCCATGTTCACCATCTCGGTGAAGTCAGAAGGAGCGCTGGTAATCATCCGCTCATAATAAAAAGAGCTCAAGGTCTTCAAAAAGATCTTGGTCATCTCTTTCTCTTCTAGCGGGGGCACAATCTGTGCTGCTACCTCTCGCCACCTCTGGGCGTACTCTTTGAATGTTTCCTTGTCCTTCTGGGACATGGCCCTCAGTTGATCCCTATCGGGAGCCATATCCACGTTATATTTGTATTGCTTGACGAAGGCCTCGCCAAGGTCATTGAAGGATCGGATGTTTGCACTGTCCAAGCCCATATACCAACATAGGGCAGCACCGGACAAACTGTCCTGAAAGTAGTGGATGAGCAGTTGGTCGTTGTCGGTATGAGTCGACATTTTCTTGGCATACATGAACAGGTGGCTGAGAGGGCAAGTATTTCCCTTGTACTTTTCAAAGTCAGGGACCTTGAGCTTCACAGGGATCTTCATATTAGGGACCAAGCAGAGTTCAGCAACAGACTTGCCAAAAAGATCCTTTCCTCTGAGAGTTTTCAATTCCTTGCGAAGTTCAAGAAATTGATCGTTCATAGCGTCCATCTTTTCATAGACATCTGGGCCCTCAGACGGCTCAGAATGATAGATGGTGTCGTCTACTCTAGGCGTAGTATGCACGACAGGAGGAGGAACAGCAAGGACCGGGCTAGATGCCGGCAGAGAAGCAAAAATGGGGGCAGGACCATCAGGCATGAAATTAGGAGGCATTCCCCACGGGAATCCGGCTGGCATCGCCGTTGGAGCAAAATGTGCGCTGGCCGCAGGCACAGTTGAAGAGACAATCTCAGAGATGACTGTCCTCTGGGGAGGAGTTGAAAGTGTCAGAGAAGATTGGCTCTGAGCAGCCATGAATGACTCCATCAGGGCAGTCAATCTGGCCATTTCCTCCTTCAGCTCGCGGTTCTCTTGTTCCAAATGATCCATCAATCTTGAAATGTTGGCTCTGGTGTAGTACCAGTGAGTCAGCTTGTTTTCAAAATAAATGAAGAACACAGAGTTAGACCATAGAACAAGAAGCCTAGAGCAAAACCTGCTTATGCACATGATGCATGCAATGCATATGATTTAATTTTTATATCAGAGGAACTTTAGAGTCCTATTTGCAAATATTGGAAAAATTAAACATTTATCACATATGGACATATCACATCAATAATATTTGGAAATATTTTTACACCGAAGAAGTACAGTCTTGGTAACCAAATACAAGAGGAAAGGAAAATGAACATCCTATGGAACCCTAGAAGCAGTCATCTAAAGCTCTGGACACAGGAAGATAAGATGCACGAAGCCTCTTCACCTCCCTCTCGTAGGCTGCCTCCATATCTTCCTTCTCTTTGGCAAGTCGATCGTACTTCCTTTTCCAAAACTTGGAAGACTAAGGAAGTAGAGAAGTCCATGCATCATCATGATCATCAATAACCTGATGCTCAAGGAACTCTATCAAAGCATCCTACTCCTTGATCTGCTGAAGCAACTCCTCTCGTTCACGGATCCAGGCACGCGAACGGTCTTCATCTCTCAACTCCTCTACTCCTTGGTTAGGGAGGGTTGAAGGCCCAGCCACAACCAAAGGTGTAGGTCTCGGATACTCATAAGGCATGAGGTATTCAGAAGCTCTCCTCCTAACCCAAGAAGTATAAGGCTCCAAAGCGATACAGTTCTTCGGACCCAACTCCTTCCTCCCTTTCCTATGGATCTTGCGTCAAGCGCGGACCATCCTGCCCTTCAAGCCTTGGGGATCTTTACCCTCCTGAAAGAACACACCCTCTAACAGAATGTTATTGGGTTTATCCTTTAGGGGGAACCTAAGTTGACGACGTGCCAAAATAGGGTTGTAGTTAATCCCACCACATGTACCAAGAAGAGGCACATTGGAGAATTCACCATAAGAGTCGATAATCTGCACACCATCATACACACGATTGTACCAAAAGATATCATCATTGGTGAAAGACATAAGTCTCGTGGACCACCGTAGACATCCTTTGTTCTCCTTGAAGGCGACCGTCTACGGCAAGTGAGAAATAAACCACTTGTACAACAGAGGCAAACAACACACAATGGTACCACCACCCTTTGCATTCCTCATATGTAAAGAAAAGTAAGTGTCACCCAACAGAGTCGGAACGGGATTAATAGTAGAGAAAATCCTAATAGCGTTCACATCCACGAACTTGTCGATGTTGGGGAATAACACTAGCCCATAGATGAGAAGCACGAATATGGCCTCAAAGGCGTCCTCACTCATGGCCTTCCCATACATAGTAGCTTGAGCAATAAGGAACTCAGAAGGGAGACCTTGAATTCCATCTTTGGTAGTCATATGCGCACCAACCAGAGATTCATCTATATGCAATATAGCAGCTATCTCTTGAGAAGTAGGAACACTCTCTAAGCCACTGAAAGGCAACTAGTCTAGAATAGGTATACCCACAAGGTAGGCATACTCCTCAAGCGTGGGCAAAAGTTGAAAATCCGGAAATGTGAAGCAACGGTATAAGGGATCATAGAACTGCACCAATACACTCATCAATCCTTCGTCCACTTGAGTAGTCAGAATAGATAGAAGCTTCCCAAAACGAGCCTTGAAACCCAAGGGATCTAATACATAGGATGTCAATTCCTTAGCTCTTTCAAGTTGGGTTGTCTGAAACTGTACTTCTTTGTATTCCTTCTTTGTCTTTCCATGTCTGAAAATTTGCAAATAGACCTCTTAAGTTCCTTGAAAATTTTCTTATTTTTTGATGATATGGATGCAAATGGGTGAATGGATGCATGAATGCAACAATCACACTCAAGGATCAAGTAAAGCACACCAAACAAAGGTCATGGGATGGATCATGTCATCCTTAATATCAATCATCCATTTTGGTGGATTATGGTTTACACCTTATCAACACCCAAGTTCCATTGATATTAAGGACACATGAACGGATCAACCATGAATCAAAGGTTTGTTGCAAGTCACGAGCATGGAGTCTCGGTTAAGAACCACCCAAAGGGAGTGGACTAGGGTTTAAACCTGCCAAACATGTTTTACAAGAGGTTCCCATAGTCATCATCCCATATTTCGGATATTATCGGATAAACGACTACTCGTATTCCAAAAATATTCTCAAGAGAGACTTTTATGAGTGTAGTATCGCGTAACAATCGTATCAAATCTTACACTTGAACGACTTTCGCACTACATCCTAAGAATAGGCCAAGATGGGCTTGGTAAACTAAGGTCCTTGGCTTCTAAGGTCTATATTGGAAAGAGTAATGTCTAACCATAACTACTTGTGTGACATTATTGATTCCAACATGACCTCCACCAAGTGAATGGACTTGCAAGTCAACTGGCTAAGGAATAACTCCACACAAGTCAACAAGACTATGCCATTCTCCTATCCTAAGTGCACTCGAGTTCGGGTATAGAACTCATCTCACAAATATCACCAAGCATACAAGGAATTAATATTCAATCAATTCAATCATTACATACAATACAATAATCCCAAATGGCACAAAAATATGTCACAAAAACAATATACAATACAATACAACAAATATGAAAAGTAGGCAAAACCATACAAGTCGAGTCGCCACTGCACTTCTATTTATCCAAAGGAATGGTTAGAAAGCGAACAAAAACCTAAAAGTTTTATCGAATCAAAAACTAGTAAAAATGTCAGAGATCGGGGTAAGGGGGTTGGTTATGCAATGGGAAGGTTTTAAGCACCCAAAACATCCTAGGTACTCCTAGGGAGCCCTTTTCACATTTGTTGTAAGGTTGGTATTTTATGAAAATTTATTTGTGCAAACATGATTGAAGAGATGAGAAGAGAATATACAAGTTATTTACATTTTGTGTTTGGATGGATAAACCCATTGCCTACGTACCATCTTAAAAAGATTAGGATCAAAACCTCGTAGTTCGGGGTAAAAATCTCAAAGCAAGTTGGTGAATCGATTGGTCCAAAAGCCTTAAGGTCATTTGTTATCCAAGGGAGAAAACTCAACCTAAAACCACAAATCCACCATGTAAGGATAACTTCAACATGCTAGTGAGGGGTTAACCCTATAATAAGCATGGAAGACTCATTGTCCATCACTAAGGATATATGTGAGTATTACATCTACCTCAAGGATAACTCAAACCTAATAGCTAAAGGTTATGAAAATTTTTAATTAAGGAAGTGGCCATTGAAACCACAAAAAGTATTTGAATGGGTTATATTTACCAATGAAAGGTATGTACAAAATATGGTCAAAGTTGATTTAAAAGTTCAATTCAAAATAAGTGTTATGAAAAGAAAGTTTGAAAATCAAAAGCATAAGGCTTAGGTTTCTAATGTTTGAAAAGAAATGTTAAATGTTTGCACAAAAGTTTTGGCTTGGGTTAGAGTGGAGGGAAGAAGAAGAATGGCTAAGGTCCTAATCATACAAGAGATAAAGGATAAGAAACAAGACCACAAATGGAGTTCCTCTCTTGAGATCATATTAATGATCCAAGTAGCTCTAATCCTTTGGAATATGCAAGCAAAATAATGGTAAGCTCAAGTAATCAACACAACCAAAACAAGCTTCTTAGAAGATCCCCAATGTATCTTGTATCTTTCACTTTGGATGAACATGACAATGGTTCTTCAATTTGAGCTCTCATAGAATTCCCTAGCACAAAAGCGCACACATCAAAAGTTCCATGAAGTAAATCAAGAATGGACAGGAGTGAGTTTAGAGGTTTGGTCCTTCTAATCCATCTTCAACATTAAGGGTCCTTTTACTCCAATTTGCATAGGGAAAGTCCTAGAAACTAAGTCCATTTGTCCACTTCTTTGCATTTGGTCCACAACAATCAAAACAAAATACAAGCACAATAATATATACACAATTATGTGCTCAAGTGAGCAAAAGACAAATTGCATTAACATAAACATGTGCTCAAGTGAGCAAAGAGCAAAAGCAAATGAATAATATGTACAAGAATAGTAAATTGCATAAATGTAAAGAGCAAGAAGTAAATGTTAATGGTTAATAGTTAGTGTTAGTAGTTAGTGTGCCATAAGGCAAATTTAGCGCTATGTTAAGCAATCGTAATTGGACTTTATGTAGAAGTCACAACTATCTGAGGCCGGTCAATAATAATGTAGGCAATAACACAAGTTAGAGGTCTTGATTAGTGAATCAAACTCCAACAACTTGCCATGCCAAAAAGAAGATGAGAAATGATCTTGTATTGGTTTAAGTCCTTTGCATGATTTAGAAAACAATCTATCCTTAATGCAAAGCCATTCACTTGATCATTTGATCAAGATGAATTAGATTTGAACCAAGGAAGATTAAACCTCCCTAATCAATGCTAACCATCAACCTTTAACTCATTGATCAAAAAAAGAAATGAAGAAGAAGAAGAAGATGAAGAATTAGAAATGAAGAATTAAAGTGCATTAAATGAAATGGAATGTACCAATCAACAAATGTTGATCAAAGATAGGGGAGATCAAGGTCAAACAAAAGAAAAACAAAAGCAAGATGAAGATTGGAAGTCAAGAAGTAAATAAAATATTTTTGGCATTTTTTAATATTTGAAAATAAACTTGAATTAAAATATTAAAGAAAGGTCAAACTTCAAATTCACTTCAAATCAACTTTGAAAAGTCCAAGTGAATTATCCCAAGTTCAACAAGGTCAAACAAAGTTTGACAAAAAATTTCAGCATTTTTAAAAGTCAGAAACTATTTTTTATCAATTAAGAATGCATAAAAATAACCTAATTGAACTAAAATCTCAAATAAATCTCAAATAGATTAATAAATTGATGAGAATATTTTTCATAGATCTATCATCATTCAAAGAGGTTGAGAAAATATTTTTGTATTTTTTGAATATCAAGAACTACTTAAAATGAATTAAAAATAACTAGAAAAGAGAAAATTATTAAAAAATAGCAAATGATAAAATAAAAAATATTAAAAATCATTTCTAGAAACTAGGAATTAAAAGAGAAATAATGCAATTGGTCCCATAATTTTTGGACCAATAATGAAAGAGATGTGGATTTTAGGAAATGAAATGAAATTAAAAAATAAAATAGAAATTAAAATCAGAATTAAAAAATGGAAAAAGCATGAGCCCTTGGATCTAAGCTCATTAATTGAGCAGGCAGATCCAAGCATCCACAAGTGCGCGCCCAACGTGTTCCAAAGTCAATGCAACCACATGGACATTAAAGAAAAGTCATAACAATGTGTGGAGGAGATTAGATCTGGAAACTGAGATGGACGGCTCAGATCCAATCTGGAGACCAGACGGTGGCCAGCGCCACTGTCTTCTCTGGCTAGCTCCGGCGAAGGCCAAAAATTGCAGGGATTCAAATGTGCATCAAAACGCACGATCTAGGTACCGTTCGAAAGGTGAAGTGATGTACATCACTCCTATGCCACGCAATTCCACTCTAGATCCCTATTAAGAGAGAAATCAGAGATGGAACTTTGGTGGTGTTCGACTGAACTTGTTTGATTTCAACAATTAAGAACACAATAATGATGCCTCTATACAGAGGACTTCAGACAACACAAGATCAAGGCAAATGGAGCAATGTATGAGGAGATTCGAAGCAAAATGCAATTGAGCAAAACCTTTGGATTGTGAAGAATTGAGTCACGATCTTTGATTCCTTTTGCAAACAGAAGCTTCAATGGATCAAGGTGAAGAGGTTTAAGAACTATGGATCTTAAAAAATCAATCAATGCAATTAAATTTCAGATCTGAAATTTTTAGAGAAAAATGAGATTTGTTCCTTTGGTAGGGGTGTGGATTCAATTCAACAGAGGTTTAGGCGCCATTAGGTTGAAGAATTGTGAAGCTATGGCATGGTATTTATAGATGGAGAGAGCTGTAAGCAATGCTGAATGTGTGACTTCAAATTTGCATGAATTGAAAGGGCCTCCATGCATGGGCCTGTACAGGCGCATGGAGGGCCCAATTCCACATGGCTTGGCAAGCTGAGATCATAATTGAATTAAATGGACGTGCAAAATAGATGTAATCAGCTCATGCATGGCAATTGAATCAAGTTTTCAAAAATGCACCTAATTTTTCATGTCTTCGAAAATGATGCTTCCAAACTCCAAATGCAACCTTATGAGTAATGGTTAGAAAGCTTGTTGCATAAGGAACAAATGCTATGTTGATCAAAACTCCAATTGGGCATTGGAAATTAATGAAATTTGAGCTTGAAGTGTAGGGTGCAAAACATGCATATGTGAAGTTTCCAAATTTGGCCAATGTTCAAACCCCTTTGTCTCAATGATGCTAGCTCTAAATGATAAAATGTTCAACATGAAAGTTGTAGATCTTTTCAAGAGAATAAATTTGGACTTAAATTTTGCATCATTGGTATTTTTTATGAATAATTTATGGGCACTTGAAGTTGGATTTTTTCACATTTCAATGCATTTGGTCCAAAGTGACCTATAATGTTTTGCATTATCACATGTATTTATTTTGAGATTTTGCAATTTTTCTCAACATAACGTTTGAAGTAGACACCATAATATTTCCAATGCATCAAGTCTCATCCCAAAATCATGAAAAATGAATGAGTTATGTTCTTGGGAAGTTGACCCAAAGTTAGGGTTTCAGTCAAAATGACCTATAATGTCTTGGAATGGATGATGACCTTCCAAGCTTCAAATCAAATTTTGATGAACATGAAAGTTGTTCATATTATCCTTAAGAACATCTTTTCTGTTGGGATCATCTCCGTTTGACCAACACCTAAAATGTTAGGTCTCAGTGTATTTCAAAATAGTCAGATGAATTTACTGATCAACTTCTCAAGTCCATAACTCATATATTGATGGATTGATGATTGAGGACACTCAAATAAGTTCAAAGATGCATGAAATGATGAATTAAAGAACTTCCCTTGATTGTATTTGATCATGGGCTGAGGTTGCTTCATGAACAAGACACAGTTGATGAGCAGATGAATTAGGGTTTCCTTGGGAAACAAGCCTCAAACCCCCTTGACTTGCTTTGATCAAAATGATGAATTGAGATACTTGGGAGGCATATTTGATGGATGAGAGATTTGGGAACCATTACCATGCTTGCTTTCATCTTCTCTTGACCATATCATTGCACATAGGATCACCTAGAAGCTTTGGATCTTGTGATTGCTCAAACTACAAACAAAAGATGTTAGTGACATATTTTTGTGCTTTTGGTTAGTAAATAAAAATGAGAAAAGCAATAATATACAATTCAAGCATGCTTGGTGATCTCAAACCACTCACAAGGGGTCCCAACCCAAAGGCAAAGGGAACCAAGATGCTTATGATCCTTGAGGTTATGCAAATGCAATGTTATGATGCCATGAGGGATCTTAGGGTCAAAATTAGGATCTTATAGTCGTTTCGACTGAGTATCAAGTGGATGGGAATCATACCAGTTATTTTAACTCTGCTAAAGGCCTTAGACAAGGAGATATAATCTCTCATTATCTCTTTTTCCTATGTATGGATAAGCTGTCTTACATGATCATATATTCGGTTGAATGTGGCAAGTGGAAAGGAATAAAGGAAGGAAGGAGATGTCCAACTGTCTCTCATTTGATGTTTGCAGATGACCTCCTTTTATTTGGAAAAGAGACAATAAATCAGATGGATTGCGTTAGAGATGTTCGGGATAAATTCTACAATATATTTGGACAAAGAATTAGTAAGGATATGACTAGAGTTCTTTTCTCAAGTAATACACCAAATCATGTGAGACGACATCTCATTCAAATGTCAGGCTATAAAGAAGCTAAGAAACTGGAGAAGTATCTGGGGGTACCATCACTAGGAGAAGTCATCAGAAAAAAATTCAACCATACCAATGTGAATATTAAGAATAAACTATCAAGCTGGAAAGTAGTTCATTTTCGTTTTTGCAGGTAGGACGACTTTGGCAAAGACGATTATTGAAGCAATTCCATCATACTTAATGATGATGTGTTATTTACCAAATGAGTGTGTCAAGAAGATTTATAAGCTTCAAAGAAATTTCATATGGGGGAATGTTACACTTGTATTTTTCAGATAGTAGAAAGTCAACAAAGAATGTCAATAAAAAGACATTTGTTGTGAGAAAGCATTAATGAAGTGTTTTAAAGAGCATTAATGATGAAGCATCAATAGACTAATAACGAGGGATCAACCGAGCTGTCGACACAAGGAAATATGGTTGGGAGGAATCTCAGGGACAAATCCCCAAGACCTGGATCGTTTGGAAACATGTCAAGAATCTCGAAAAGGGTAATCGACAGAGGCCTTTACTCCATCAAGACGATCAATCAACTGAACCACGTAAGGGGAAAGACTTAGTAAATTTATAAGTCTAGAGTCCTTGATAGTCAGCGTCGGCAACACGTTGGAGTAGTTACCATCGAGGGTTCGTGAGGAAGTTGGAAGCAGTTACAACTCAACATGGGTTTTAAAATTATAGTGTCGTGGATGACACGTAAACATACTAGTGGGAACTTGAAGATTAAACATGGAATGAAGACAATAGTTCCTTAGCGGTCATATCCGTCGTCGAGGATTACTTTGTAAATAGAATAAATAGAAGACTCATACATGGAATCAAAGGTCGTAAAGTTTCATATATACTTTCCATACCACTGGAGTATCCGAGTCAAAGAGCGAAACAATTGAGCGAGAAACATGTATGCGTCTGCGTCCAGTCTTTTCACTAGTTTTTCGTTTCCTTAAACAAAACATGTACTTTTTCTTTTGCTTCGTTTAATGTCATTTATTTCATTTTTCCTTGTCATTTATCACAACCTGATTTCATATAAAGTCTTTTTCTATGTCGGTATCGTTCATGTGAAGACTGCATTCAATTCACACGCCCGCGTGTTCACAGAAATCATTTTCATAAATTGCTTTGAAGATTTTTCGAGTTAATTTCACAGACTTTCCAAGCCCATGGTTGTTTACCAAAAATGTCTCTTAAAAATGTCTCGTAAAAACCAAAACCCTTCCCGAAGTAATATTCCAAACCCAGGAGGACAACCAGTGGTTAATAGTGTCGACAGTTTTGTGGCTACAATTGTGAGTGAAACTTCCGGGATGTGTTTTGTATGATGTCAAAACTAGGATACTTTAGCGTAAATGTATATTGAACGGTATCCTCTGAATCTCTATGTGCATATTAGCATTATGAAGCATAAAAGTATTTGGAAACAATGTGGGAAAGGTCTCATGCATCAAACATGCATGAAAAATCAATTTTTGTGAAAAATAACAGTACAGGTCGACTCATAGAACTATAGGTCGACCTATGAAAAACATTTTCTGGCTATAGGTCGAAACATAGAACTACAGGTCGACCTATGGAAAAATTTCCTTGGCTATAGGTCGACACATGAAGTATATAGGTTGATATGTATGCTGCTGTATTAAAGCATATGGCCTTTGTTTTATATGCCGAGTCTTTAGGTCGACATATAGGGAACACATAACTGTGATATGTCGACACATGACCTTGGACAGGTTGACCTATGCATAGAACAAGTTGACATATAACTTGTATAGGTCAACCTATCCGATATTTGTCTTCAAAAATTCATATTTTCTCTATCCTCCTTTGCATTTTCTTTTGCCCTAAATCACCCATTCATATAAATACTCCATACATGCATCATTCTCTAGTAAGGTTTCTAGAGTGAGTAAAACCTACATGAATCCAAGATTTCAAAGCATCTCATCATCTTCAATTCAATCTATGCATACACACAATGAAACTACACATAATCATTTTTTGATTGGGTGCCATCTAGATTATGATTGATAACGTCCAATTAGGTTTGCTGTACCGAGAATATTAGGCTGTGATCTTTGAGGGATTCAAATAAAAAAACCGGTTTGGGGTTTTCCTTCAATATCTTTAGGGTTTGAAGGTTTTTGACAAGATTGTGCAATTCGGATCCGATCGGGTGAAAGCCTTGAGACTAGGTGTGTCGGCAAAGGAGTAGCATGAAACGGTGGATCGTGTTGACAAATCTTGGGTTCAACAAGTGTGCACTTGGGATTAATTCAGTCGGGTGAAAGCCTTTAGACAAGGAGGTCGTGCAAGGAAGTAGCAACAACAGGTGAATTGAAGCGACATTGTTGGTGACTTGATCAATCTTTGATCATGGTTTTTGGAGGTGCTAGAGTCAAGGACAAATTTAGGGTTTGTGGGATTTGATTTATCACCTCTTGTATTCATACATTTGCAAAGTAAGATTTATTATGTTAATATCTCATTTCAAATTTGAATTGAGGGAAGACGTACCCATAGCAAGGTCGATTGGGGAACTGGCTAAACAAATCCTTGCGTACTCTCTCTTTCTCTCTATCTCTTTTATTTTTTGACTCACAAATTGTCGATTGCTTTGATCACCGGATCAACATAGTTTGGATCATAATTTTGATTATATTTTGAATCTTGTGTTTATTGTATTGATCATTAACCATTTGGTTGCGATTGGATTTCTTAGAACAACAAACACCATATAAAATTCCAAACTTTGTTTTTCGCACACCAAATGTTCGGCAAATTGTTTGACTTAGTTTTTTTTTGTGTGGATATCATTGGAGATAGATTTTTACTATTGTAGAACATTCAATTAGTTATGCTTAATAGTTTTGATTGACCTGTGAATATTATCATTCTATTGGTAGTATTACGCATATCCGGACTTTTTAATAGTAGGTTTGGTTAGACGATTTTGGATCCGGGAAATAATTGAAACTTGCTTCCGCGTCAAAATTTTTCTAAATCAAATTTTCAAATATTTTTTTTAAAACTTGGGATCTATTCACCTCCTCTAGATCTAGGCTTTTCGTGTAACAAGTGGTATCACGAGCTCCAGTTGTTTCCGGTCTTAAGATTAGCTTATTAGATAATGGCTATCAAACCTAAAGAGACGTATAATACAACACCTATTTTCACCGAAGAAAATTATGGCTATTGGAAAGCTTATATGAAAATCCATATCAACTGCATTGATAAGGGTGTATGGGACGTCATCGGTAATGATCTTAATCAAATTACAATGACCAATGGTGAAGGCGTCATCGTACTAAAACCGGAAAATCAATGGAATGATAATGATAAGAAGTTGTGGTCTCATGATTGGAAAGCATAAAATATTCTCATATCCACATTAGGTGTTGATGAGTATTATCATGTCTCTCATTGTGAAACCACCAAGGCTATGTGGAATGCATTAGAAGTTGCCTAGGAGGGAACTAATGAAGTTAAACAAGCTAGGATCAATACATTAAACCAAGAGTTTGAACTCTTTCGTATGAAGCATGGTGAAACCATTGCCGACATGCAAAAAAAATTCACATATCTTATTAATAGATTGAATGCTCTAGTTAATTCTATCTCCAATGCTATTGCTACTAACAAGGTTTTAAGATGTCTTAATAGGGAATGACAACCCAAGGTCACCGCCATCAAATAGGCGAATGATCTTAAAGCACTTGATATTACTACTTTGTTTGGTAAATTAGAAGAACATGAGAAAAAAATCACTTGCTTGGAAAAACATGAAAAAGAATATGAAGAGATGATGAAGAAAGAGAAAGGTAAAGACAAGGTGGAAGAGAAGAAGTCCATTGCTCTAAATATTTCTAGTTTCAAGTCCTCAAAGAATGAGCCTAATAAGTATGAAGAAAGGGATGGAAATATCTCCGATGATGATGTTGGGATATTTTTCAATTGATACCAAAGGTGTATACGAAAGGACAAGGTCGAAAACTCTGAAGGCAACTTAGAAAAATTTAGAAGGGAGTCAAAGTCTTCAAAAAATGGTGAGAATAGGAAAGGTAAATTTATAACCTCTTATTATAATTATGGTGAAATTGGTCACTATAGACCGAAATGTCCCATGATTAAGAAAGACAAAGAAATAGGACATCACAAGAAGCCTAGTAAATTTATAAGAGCTTATGTAGCTTGTGAGAGTGCAAGTGATTCCTCAAGCGATGAAAGCTCCACTTCAAGTGTAGAATCGACCCAAATTTGTATTATGGCTAATGGAAGGAAGAAGAAACAAGTAAGTCCTTCTAAACTTGAGCTTACTATTGATTTATCTTATTCTCAATTACAAGACGCATTTGATAATCTTCATAGAGAAGCATTAAATGCTTTTAAGAAATCAGCTTCACATGAAAAGATATTTTTGCAATTAGAAGCTAAAGTATTAGAATCCGAAAGTAATTTAAAAGCTATTAAGAGATCTATGATATATATTCAAAGTGACAAGAATATGTGTGAAGAATCTTATAGGTTTGGATGTGAATATTGTCAGAATTGGAAAAAATAGATAAATGATCTTCAAGTTAAATTAGACACAACTTTATAACCTAAAAGTGCATTTGCTATTAACCCTTCTAAGTATGAAAGATATTTGAATCATTCATACAAAAATCATAAAATTTTCAAAAAGGATTCGAATGGTAAAATCACAACTCATCATAATATATCTTGTCATTATTGTTGGGAAAAAGGGTCATACCATTGAAAAGTGAAAATTTGGGAAGATGTTAGTTCCTAAAGGAGTCTCCCAATGGTTGCCTAAATGCAACCCTGACTTCACTCACTTCCAAGGACCCAATGAAAATTGGATACCTATTTCCTTTGTTTAATTCTACAGGTCGAATCTCTTGAATCTTACGAAAAGATGTGGTATCTTGATATTGGATGTTCAAGGCATATGCCGGGTGACATATCGCTTTTCATTGATTTTGTACCAAAGAAAAATGGATTCGTCATTTATGGAGATAACAATAAAGGAGCTATTCTTGGAGAGGGTAGTGTAGGCAATTCCTCATCTACTACTATCTCCGATGTAATTCTTGTTCATGGTCTTAAACACAACCTTCTTAGCATCAGCCAACTTTGTGACAAGGGTTTTAAAGTCACTTTCACTTATACTTGTTGTTTATATGAGCATAATGAGAAGAATAATTGTGTGTTAAAGGGCCTGAGAGTCAATAATACTTATATGCTAAATTTAGATGATGTGTCCTTGGTTGGTACTAAGTGCGTTGCCATCATGAGTGAAAACTCTTGGTTGTGTCATAGACACTTAACTCATATTACTTTGACTTGCTAAACAAGGTAACATCAAAGGATCTAGTAATTGGTCTTCCTAAAATGAAGTTCACAAAAGATCACCTATGTGAAACATGTCAAATGGGGAAACAAATGAAGGCCGCTTTTAAATTAAAAAAATGATGTTTCAACATCTAGACCTCTCGAGCTTCTTCATATGGACCTATTCGGTCCTTCTAGGACCAATAGCTTAGGTGGAAACTATTATGGCTTTGTTATAGTTGATTACTATTCTAGATTTTGCTGGGTTATGTTTTTATCTAGTAAAGATGAGACCTACCCGACTTTCAAATAATTTGCTAGATTGTTCCAAAATAAAATGAGTTTGAAAATTGTTTCCATTCGAACTGATCATGGAGGAGAGTTTGAAAATCTTCTTTTTGAAAATTATTATGAGAAACATGGTGTTGAGCATAACTTCTCGGCTCCTAGAACTCCACAACAGAATGGGGTTGTGGAGCGTAAAAATCGAGTTTTAGAGGAGTTAGCGAGGACGATGCTTAATGAAGGTAATTTACCAAAGTACTTCTAGACCGATACTATTAGCACATCATGTTATGCTTTGAATCGGATATTGATACATTCTATTCTAAACAAAACCCCCTATGAATTACTTAGAGGTAGAAAACCTAATGTTTCTCACCTTCATGTCTTTGGATGTAAATGTTTTATTTTAAATAATGGAAATGACAATCTAGGTAAATTCGATGCTAAAGCCGATGAAGGTATCTTCCTCAGATACTCACAATCTAGCAAGGCATATAGGGTCTATAACAAGAGGCTACTTATTGTTAAAGAGTCCGCTCATGTTTCTTTTGATGAGTATTTTCCAAAATATGTTGGGAAGGGTATGTCTTTTCATGATATAGGTGTGTCTTTGCATGACATTCTCAATGAAGCCGATGAAGGGATTGATCAACCTCAAACAGATGAAAATGAGAAAGTAGAAGATGATGATCACAAAGAGGAAAACGAGGAGAATCCAGCTGCAGTAGACAACCTTCCTTTGTCTTGGAGAACATCCAAAGATCACCTTATTGATAATATTCTTAGAGATATCGCAAGAGGTGTGACAACATGCTCTAAGATAAATAATTTTTGTTATCACTTTGCTTTTGCTCTAAGATGCATTACTTGATGAGCATTGGCTCATGGAAATGCAAGAAGAGCTAAATCAATTTAAAAAGAATGATGTTTAGGACCTTGTCCTGCGTCCAAAACATCATCAAGTAATATGCACAAGATGAGTTTTTAGGAACAAACTTGACAAAAATGGAGTGATAACCCGGAATAAGGCCCAATTAGTCGCTCAAGGGTATAACCAAAATGAGGGAATTGACTATGAGGGGACTTATGCTCCGGTCTCCCGACTTGAGGCCATATACCTTCTTCTTTCCTTTGCTTTCTTTAAGAACTTCAAATTATTTCAAATGGATGTGAAAAATGCATTTTTAAATGGTTACATTAATGAAGAGGTGTATGTTGCCTAACCTCTTGGTTTTGAAAATCACGAGTACCCCAATCATGTTTTCAAATTAAAACGCGCTTTGTACGGTTTCAAACAAGAACCTAGGGCTTGGTATGAGCGACTAAGCAAGTTTTTGATTAATCAAGGATACTTAAGGAGAAAGGTTGACACTATTCTTTTTATTAAGCGTCATGGAAATGATACTCTTCTTGTGCAAGTATATGTTGATGATGTCATTTTTGGATATACTAATATGCAACTTGTCAAAGAATTTTCTAAGCTTATGCAGGGAGAGTTTGAAACGAGCCTTGTGAGAGAGCTAAATTACTTTCTAGGTCTTTAAATCAAACAACTAAATGAAGGCACATTTGTTTGTCAAACCAAGTATTGCAAGGACTAGCTAAAGAGATTTGGCATGGTTGATGCAAAGTCGATTGACACTCCGATGGCTACGAATGGTAACTTGGAAAGGAACGAAAATGGTAAGGATGTGGAAGTGAAGAAATATAGAGGTATGTTAGGTTCTCTTATATATCTCACTGCATCTAGGCCAAATATCATGTTTAGTGTCTGTACGTGTGCCCGATATCAAATGGCCCCTAAGGAATCTCATCTCAAAGCCATTAAACGTATTTTTAGGTATCTTCATGGTACTTCGAATTATGGGCTTTGGTATTCCAAAGGGAGTGATTGTAGCTTAGTTGGTTACACCGATTCCGATTTTGCAGGTTACAAGTCGGATAGGAAAAGCACGAGTGAGGCTTATCACATATTTTCCAATTCCTTAGTTAGTTGGCATAGCAAGAAACAGGTTTCAGTTGCATTGTCAACTGCCGAGGCAGAATACATAGTGGCCGATAGTTGTTGTGCCAAATTTTCTGGCTTAAACAACAATTACTTGATTTTGATATAAAACTAAGCCTTATCCCGATTTTGTGCGACAACACTAGTGCCATTAACCTAACTAAGAACCCGGTGCTACATTCATGTACTAAGAATATTGATATTCATCATCACTTCCTACACGATCATGTTGAAAAAGGCGACGTCGTTTTTGAGCATGATGATAGTAAAAATCAACTAGACGATATTATTGCAAAACTAATTGCGATCGAACCCTTCTTTAACATTTGATAGGAATTATGAATTCCTGACATCTCAACACTTGCCTAAATGTTATGTTAATGCACTTTGAATATATCTTATCCATCTAACATTTCTTGACAAACATACTTCATAAGAGTTCATTCCTCATCATTTCACAAGCAAGGTACTGTCGTCTTATTTTCCATTTTTGTGTGTTAGTTTTCTCTTTTTGCATGTTGTTTATGGTCCATATGATTGATGTTCTTGACATATAAGATAGTTCATGTATGATCACTTCCAACAATATCCAATTGATGCATGTCAATTCATATGCTTATAGTGAGGTTATGCTATCTTCATTCTCCTTGAAATATAGTAATTGGTGCATCTGTTTGTTATCTGTTTTTCTCATGATTTATGATTGAACTTGTTACATTGTTAATAATATCCTTGATTGTGTGTTATTGTTATAATCGAGATATTCCTGCAAGGGAATGATACCTCAATTTCATCTAAGGCTCTTCGGGAATACTGGAGTAGTATCTATAAAACAAATAAGATTCTTCAGATAAATGAAGCAGTATCTCAAACAGATAAATGAGATTCTCTTAATTAACGAAGCAGTATCTCAAACGTTCACCTGTTGGGGGGAAATATTTCAAAAAAGACTCCATTTTGGAGGAGATTTACTAGCAAAGCTATGTAGGGGAAAGGCTCATAAGAGACTTTTTAGGATCTCCTCTGCTTGGGGAGTAGTGATACCAAAGATGTTGGGGAATATCATTACCAACCATAAAGAGGAAGAGAGACTTGTTAGGAATTAATTCCACGAGCATATACAGGGTAATGACAATACTACTTTGAATGAGGACTGTCTTGGATACTTGTGATTGACCCTGGATCCTGAATTATGTTATGTTTGATGTTTTGTATGACACTCTACTTTGGATGGAAGTACTTATGCATGTAATGATGCATGAGATGCATGTAATATGCAGTTGCTGGGGATATTTAGGATGTTCATGCAGGAATATGAATGATTTTTTGATTTTGTATAAGGCTATGTGTAGGTATGCTGATGATTGATATGATTGTGTATTTAAATCTTCCTGTTTGGCATGAAAAACATTTATGAATGATGCATGCGATGCATGTGGGAATGCAAATGGGTAATTGAGCTTTTGTAGGGTTTTATTCTTGATCGCCAATGATCTTGGACTTTGAAGGTGAACTTCCAGATGAGAACTGGTGAAAAAGATTAAAATGCCAGACTAGAACTGGACTTAAAAGATAATTTACCATACGAGAACTGGTGAAAAGGATTGAAATTCCAGACAGGAACAAAGTTTGTTTTTGTTTGTCATATGGGAATTGCCTTTGTTTTTTGTTTGTCATATGGGAAATGACTTTTAAAGTAAGCTACCATACGAGAACTGGTTACAAAAGATAGAATACCATACGGGAACTGGTATTAAAATAGGTTACTAGACATGAATTGGTTTAAGAGATAATCTACCATACAGGAAATGATATTTGATAAATGATTTTCCATATATGGATTGGGATTTGAAATGAACTTCCATACGAGAAATGGCCTTTGAAAATGGTGTGCCAGACGGGAACTAGGCTTTGAGAATGATTTTTCAGATGGGAACTGGATTTTTATTGAACTATCAGATGAGAAATGGACTTTGGAAATGGTTTGTCAATGAATTTGGACTTTGAAATGGTTTTCCAAACGGGACCTGGACTTAAAAATGTTATGCCAATGAATTAAACTTTGAAATGGTTTGCCAGACGGGAACTGGACTTAAAATGGTTTGCCATACGGGAACTGGTTTAAAAGATATTTGCCAGACATGAACTGGACTTTCAAATGATTTGTTAGACAAGAATTGGACTTTGAATTGCCAAGCGATGTTGTGCTTTGAAGTCAGATCTTATTTTATAAGATTTTTTGATGTCAGATTCATGTTGTGGGGTTATGCCCGATGAATGATATGATATGCATGGCTTTATGCTTGAGCGAAGCGACATGACTAATGAGTGAGGATGATTTATGCAATGATTGAAATGTTTCCAAAAATTCCTCCATGTGGTTAATGGAAGGGAATGTTCTTTGCAGAAAGGATTCTACTAGAAGACAAAGGTTATTAGATGGGGGTGATAACATGATTCCCCGACACTTGTCTCAAAATCGGCGATAGAGACACGGAAGAAATTGCTTGAGAAACTTGAAGATATGGAGAGGACTTGCTCCTATGTGGCTCATCTTGCCCCAGTTGGTTGGGCTGTGCAGAAGTTTTCCTTGAAAGGATGATTTGGGAAGTAATCATACCAGGATGATGGTTTGAGATGGCCTGCCCCATAATGAAAGGATTTGTCCCTAATTAACCGAGTCTTAGAGTGGTTGGACTTAACGTGCTTTTGAGGCAGCTTACATCGGTATGAGCGTTGAAGTAACTTAACTCACACTGACTGAATATTGAAGGGATTTTCCATGAGTCAACAGAACCTCTAGGTGATCTACCCCTGGTTGATAAAGTCTTATGCTGGTCTTCTTTGGATCAACCATTCCTTTAAATGATTTCCCACTGATCAATAGATATTTGGAGACTTGCTTTAGACTGGTCAATTCTTGAAATAACCTTCATATGATCAACTTGATGTTTTGGGTGGCATGCCCCAGATTCATGGGTTATGAAGTAGTCTTGATTCTGGTAAATAATCAAGTTTCTCTAATTTCTCTTTGTTGAAGTTTCCCTGATGTCAAATGCTGAATTGCAATTAAAACTGTTCATTCATAACTGATAGTTTTAATGTGATGCTCATGCGAGTTTTGAAAAGAATCATTTATTGGAATGATGTGATAATGTGTGATGAGTGGACCATGAATCCAAACACAATGTTGTTTTAGCAACTTAAAGTGTGAAATATATAAAGAGAATAATGACATCGATGTATAAGATTAACAAATCTTTAGGAGTCAGTTTACGCAAGCTTGGTATAGAATCCTTTCAGAATAAACCCTGCTTCAATTAGGTCTTTTAAGGGTTTTAACGTGGTCGGGTTCATGGTTATCGAAATAAAGGATATGAGGCTCAAAATTGTTTTTGTACCCACCCTTCTTCTTGATAAACTCCAATCCCACGCTCATTTAATTCAACATACACATTCGTCTTTTAAGAGAGTTTTGAAGGTGTAAGGATAAAGATGATGATTCAAGGTCTCTTGAAATGGTAGTCACCTTATTTTGTTTTATGGATATCAGTGACCCTTTGATTTTGGTATGGTGGTCACTAAATCTTGTTTTGTTTTTACTGAGGATTTTCATGACCACTTTAGATTTTTGTTTTAATCCCTAACTTTTGCCTAGACCGCTCTTTGAAGCTTTGAGTCCATCGGAATTTCCCTGATTTTTTCCTAAGTCACCTCTTGGGTGTTCGACTTAGCGAGCTTTTTTCTTGATTTTTTTTGCTGAAGGGCCGTGACTGCCAAGTCATTGGTCATTGAAGAACAACCGACATAACCTTTGGATTTTTTCATGGTGCTTTCGACACTGCATATGTGTTCAAAGAATATCATGTGGTTGATCCTCATATGGGATGTATTCTCTTGTAATTTGATTGTGTAGTCAAATTAACTAAACACTACCCTGCCCCGGGTTAAGCATAAAAGTTTATAGATTCGAAAGAAACACCTACTTCTAGGATCAAAGTGGTTAACTAGAGATTAACTCCTTATCTCTCTAGTGTTTGGGAACTTGAAACAATGTTTGTACATCATCAGCAGGATTTTATACGAAAGCATACAGTCAGCAGTTATGAGTATTTTGTTATCGTCATTCTCCCTCAAATCTTTTTCTAAAACAACAATTATGATAAAGAAAGGTGTATGGGAGAACCACATGTGTATTTTTTTTATATAAGAGAAGAAAAATGAATGGATACGACATAATTGATTCAAAACATGCATCATTACTTCATTAATATTACCATTAAAAACAACAATGTTTTAACACAAGTAGCTTTTAACAACAAAGAAATTACAAGTGCAAATGAAAACAAATCAGTCCAATGACCTCCAATGTTGAGGATATCTTCATGTCTGGACCTATTTTAGGAGATGAGCCTTGAAGTCTTCTAATTCATTCAGACGAGAGGTTGACGTGCACAAACAGGTTTCCTTCCGGAAAGGATATTGAATTTTTGTCGATCAACTGTTGTACTTTGGCCTTGAAAGCATTGCAGTCCTCATTTGAGTGTCCTATTGGTCCAACATGATATCCGCATTGAACCTCAGGATCGTATCCAGGTGGGTATGGTTCCAGCAACGACCCGAGAGACTTGGGCTCCCCAAGTGAGCTTTGAATCAGATATGGTAGAAGTTGACTATATGTCATAGCCATTGGATCGAGATGAGCATTCCTTCTTTCTAGATTGTTTCAAGGCCTATGTTGATTTAGATGTTGATTATGATATCCTCGATCACGGGATCTTTGATTCGCATGAGGAGCAGTCCATGGTTGTTGGTATGCCACTCTAGGCATAGGTGATTACCCATAAGGACAATATGGTGTTGGAAATGGCGACTACTGAAAAGATGAGGGATCATAAGGTCTGGATGGTGCACCATGAGAATACCTAACATCTGACATGACTGCATTGGTTTCATCTTCCTCTTCCTTTTGGGAATTGCTGAGGGATTCTGTCTCGCTAGTTTGGCTGCTCAAGGAATCTTGGATTCTTCCGCTTTTGAGGGCACTCTCGATGCGTTCTCCAATCGTCACTAGGTGGGTAAAGTCTGAAATCGCACTGCCTACCAACCTTTCAAAGTACGGGTTCTGCAAGGTATCCATAAACAAGTCAACCAATTCCTTGTCCAAGAATGGTGGTTGCATTTGGGTTGCCAATTCTCTCCATCACTGTGCATATCCTTTGAAAGATTCGTTTCTCTTTTGAGATAAGCTTTGCAGCTGCCTTCGGTTTGGAGCCCTGTCATAGTTGTAGTTGTACTTCTTTAAAATGGCATTAGCTAAGTCTTCCCATGAACGAATATGGCTTATTTTCAACTTCATATACCAACTCAAAGATGGTCTAATCAAGCTATCTTAAAAATAGTGAATCATCAGCTTGTCATCGTGAATATGTGATGCCATTTTTCGTAAGAACATCACCAAATTATGCCTTGGACAACTATCCCCTTTGTACTTCTCGAAGTTGCGTACTTTGAATTTTGGCGATATCACTAGGCCTGACACTAAGCACATATCCATGAAATTGGGACCATAACTGTCATGCACCTCCATTGCTCAGGTTTTATCCTCAAGGGCACGAAGCCTTTTGTCATTAAGATTGGTCAATGTCATCAATTGGGATTGGGTAAGAATGTTCACTTATGGAGGATCATAGTCAGAGAGAAGATCATACATTGGGTTGGTCATTACAATAAATCCTAACGGGGAACCTATATTCTTTGTGACAACATGCTGAAGATTGTTATTCGACTGAGCTAGCATAGCTTCCAACATCTGGTATACCTTGACTTTCATGTTATTCATATCCTTTATCAGCTCAACTTGATTCTGTTCCAAGCACTCCCTTGTCTATTAGTAGCTCTCAAGGTTCAATACGAGTACGGAGAAGTCAGCCTGATGGTTACGGACAAAAGGTGGGATGAGTTTTTTGATTTATGAAAATGACATGCAATTTATGTTGATGAAATGTGAATCCATGAATTTTGTTATTTGGTATGCAAATAAATTATAATGTAGGTATAGTTAGGGTCCAGGATAACATGAGTATCACAGAACAACCTACTAGGTAGGTTCTCTACAGTGGATAGTTTTACGCGCTCTACCCATAAACCAATCATGGGGTTGACTCTGAGGTTTTGGATAAGGTTCTTAGAGTCACGGATGCTAATCGTATCAACGTCCTGCAACAAGCTAGCCGTTTTATGACGAGAGTAACTGAAGGTATATTCTAGGAGGGGTTCTCATGCTAGGCACACGAGGAGAGGTCCTCAGAGTCTAACATTACACAACTAACAAGACATAAACTAATTCTAAAAGTAGTTCCCAGAGTCATGGACCCTTCATGAATTAAGTCGTGCAACAGGCTAGCTATTTTACAACGAGATCTACGAAAAGGTCTACTCCAAGGAAAAACTTCATGCTAGGCTCACAAGGAGTGGTCCTTGGAGACTAACACTACACAACTTCCAATTCTAAACTTAGGTGTTCCCTCTTCTTTTTCCAAAGCTCGGGTGTAGAGTTTTACTCATGATATCATCCCAGATCTACAAACAAACAAGATGATAAAGCATATAATGAAAAAGAAAGCATAAAGCAAACAAATAATCAAACAAGCATAAAGAAAACAATTAAGCAAAGTCAACATTTATCACAAAGTCAACTAAGTTAGGCTTAACTCTCTCTTGTTTGGAGCAGAATTCCCCAGCAGAGTCGTTAGCTGTCGCATCTTGAAAAATACGATCCCTCGCGATGGTCGCAGAAAAAATGATTCGAACAAAGTCGCCACCAAACTTTATTTATTCCAATGAAGGAATGGGAAAATATCGATAAAACCTTTTAAAAATAGAATAATGGTCATCACAACCATATTCGAATCCGGGAGCCGATAACGCTAAGGGAGGGTATTAGCACCCCTCACATCCGTTGTACTCAACGGGAACATCTTAGTTAAACTTGCGATTTGAATGTTAGCTAATGTTATTAGTTTTCTTCGAGTGAATAAAAGATTGAAAAGAGAAAGGGAACCTCAAAAGGAGAAAAATGGAGGTTTTTTATTAGTGTGCTCGCCAAGATCTAGCAATCTCATGCCTACGTATCCTTATAGTGCAATAAGGAACTCAAAGCATTCGTAGTTCGGGGTAGCCAAGAGTGTTGGTTGATTGTTTTTAGAGGACGAGTATTTAGGTCGCATTTTAACGGTTAAACATTGGCTTGTCTGCTCTCAATGGAGGTTTAAACACCAATTTTTATCTGTGTTAGAAAGGACTAAACATTGTCCGTTTATGAAAATGTTTTCAATTGCACGAGGGCGAGAGAATAAGTTAAGGTTAATGTGTTGTATGATTTTTAGGTGAATGATGAATATTCGGTAAGAACAAGACGTGAGCCTTGGAACTAATGAATCGAGGTATTGTCGGAATGCTAGACTCCAACAATACCTTTTTTATTCAATGTATTCATAAAATTGTTTGATGGACAATGAACATTCAAAAGATTGTTCAAAGGTTCCACCAGAATGCTAGACTCCAATGACCCCTCTTTTCGTCCAAGTAATTAGGTATTTTAGAAACGAAAAGATTGAGTGGAAAGTTAACCCAAGAGATGTGCCTTAAGAGCAATCATCAAGGATTCAAGGAATGCAAGATTCCAAGGACTCATTTCTTTCGTATTTGTTTTGGAAAAAAGTTTAACGAGTTGAGAAAGCGAAAGAGAAATCTGATGTTGATAAAGTGTTTTATCGCATTAGCGAAAATGGTTTGTGAAATGGTTTGAAATGATATGAAGTGCTTATTAAAGAAAAAAACTTAGTGGGATTTTGAAAAATGTACTTGATTTTGATTAAATACCTTTTATCTTAGTATTTTTGAAAGGTTAATTTTAATGGTCATTTTGTCTTTTTGGATAAACAATTATGCATCAACTAAAAATATAATAAAATAATCTAAAAAATAAAACAATAAAAAAGGTAAAAGAAATAATAAAAGGGAGGGGACACACTATCAACGCAAAAGGTAAAAGAATTAAAAAAAACTAAAGGGAATAAAATAAAGAATAAAAATAAATAAATAAAGCAATAATAATAAAATAATAAATAAAAAATATATACAAAAGACAAAATAGGTTGAAAATTGGGGGTGTAGCTAGGAAAATGCTCTAGGGCCAAAGAAGGGAGTCTCACAAGGGTGCATTGAGAAATTAAGAGGTGTGAGGGAGACTTCATCTTCTCCAACCCCATATTTGACTACTATTCCCGTAGCAACAAAAATGAAAGAAAATGGGTTCCAATGAAAACGTAAAAACATCATAACTTTCTCAATTTTTCACGGAATTAAGCAAATAAATAATGAAAATTTATCTACTTGATCTCATGAACATAATGGTATATTCAAAATCAGCAAATAAACAACAATTTTTTTTTGAAAATCAACAAAAATGCAGCAACATATATTTGTTTGATTTGACCATTTTATCCACCCTCGTGAGAAATGGACTATGGATTCATGCTCGAGGTGATGTTGAGAAGTTATTGAATATATTATTTATGTAAAACAAGTATCAATTTTCATTTGATCCTTTTTGTTCATGGAAGTTCAAGAATACTTTAAATTCTTGATTTTGAAATTAATTGAGTTTCCATACAAAATGGTGATTATTAAGAGCAAAAATGCAATATAATTAAATAAAGAACAAGCATAAGAGTTGTTTAAACAACAACAAATCACTTTTGTTTATGGACGTTCAAGAACACTTTTCAACTCTTGATTTAAAATCAATTGAGTTTCCATGCAAAATGGTGATGATTAAGGTTATAAATAAATAAAGCAAGAGTAAAAATGCAATAGAATTAAATAAAGAATAAACATAAGAGTCTATCTATTCAATAAAAAGAAAGAAATGGCTTGAAAGAAAACGAGGAGAAAAATAAAGAGAGTTCTGACTTAGTTTTTGTGAATGATTGGTGATGTCATTTGTGAATGCAATGAGGTTTATTTATAGGCTCTAGAAAGGATAATTTAGGAATTATACAAAGAGTGTGAAAGCCTTCTAGAAAATTATTTAATTAAATAGTGAATAATGATCTAATATATGCGTGAAATAATAATGTAATATATGCATGGAATAATGATGTAATATATGCATGGAATAATGATGTAATAAATGAGATATTTTGGACCTTATAGAAACATTGATTTTTATTTTATGATGTATGAAAATGATTAATAAAATTCAAATGAATATTTTGATGATAGATCAAATGATCATGATTTTTTTTTTCAATATGCATAATGAAAAAAATGCAATTTTAGTCAATTTCTTCAACATGTAAAATGTTGAATTCATGTTGACTTTTTTACTATAATGCACATATGCATGATTATGGTGATTGCATTTGATGATAAAAATGCATATGGCTAAAACATATAAAACTTGACAAATGGACATGTATCAGATAAATTTGAAATACCCGGACAAAATTGGGGTATGACACATGTACCTTGAAATGAAAAAAAACTCCAAGTACACAAGTTTGTTCCAAGTGGTTTGACCAAAAAAGTCAACATTTGAAGTCAAAGTTCCAAGGATCACAACTCCTTCAATTCTCAATATTTTTGAATGCTTCTTTTTGCATATGACTCTTCTCAACATCCTCTACAACTTCCCTTTACATGACAATAACAAATTATGCTTGGAGGATCATTAAAAGTTTGGAGACATTATAAGTCATTTGTGGACTTAGTGAAGATTGACCTATTTTCAAGTGATTTTTTCTCAACTTTCAAAGATCATAACTTCCTCAATTTTCAACATTTGAGTCTGATTCTTTTTGTACAATATAATTTGTGATACCCTCTACAAGTTTGCTTTAATGGTTAAGGTCAAATTATGCTTGGAAGGCGATGCAATTCATTGAGACATTACATGTCATTTTCAGTCATTGGATACTTAAATTTTTCTAAGTTATATGACCAGGTTTTTCTGCCAAATTCAACAAGCCATAAATTTGTGCTCAAGCATCCAAATGCAACATTTCTTTGCATATTTTAATCTTTGTTATGATGTCAATACATTGCAAAAAGAATGGGATCAAAAAGCCTCCTGAGCAGGATGCCCCATTTAGTTGAACATGGTGACTTGTAACTGAAGAAATCACCATTACCTGAACTTTGAACTTCACTAATCTCAATTCCATTCCAAATTAGAATGTATTTGGGACCTAAATATGTTTAACCAAGTCTCCAGAAGTTAACTGATCCTTGAAACGCATAATTTGGCTGAGTTTTGATGGATTGCAAGTCACATATTTCTCACATTCGGATCAAATTCGTTTTGCACGAATTATGCTTGAATCCACACGAATTTGGATCCAAACACATTCCCTATAAATATAGGAAGCTACTGCTTTCATTTCCAAGCTTTTGAGAGCCAAGAAGCCCCTGCTGCAATATGAAGTTTTCCAAAAAAAATCAACTATCGTGTTTTGAATTCCAACTTATTTCAATCCAATTTCTTGATTTCATTAGCATCTTCGACATCCTCTCAAGCTTTTGCAACAATTACCAAGCTCCGAGATCTTCTGAAGTGCTCTAACCAGATCGAGCTTCATCAACTTCTGATCACCATTTGGACAAGGTAGTTCTGAGCATTATTTGAACTCAAACAAGTTACCTCAGTGTAGTCCTTCACTCTCTGATGCTTTCCCCTAACTTATCTGGTATTGATTGATCATGTTCATCATGTAATTTTATTTTTCGTGGCTTGCTTGCTTCTGAAACTTCTATGAAATTCCCCGTACTCAGTTTAGATAAATGAATTTGGAGCATGAGGTTGAATTCGTGATGAGGAGGTGATCACATTGGTCGTGGTCTCGTATTCTGAATTTAACAAACGATAAAACTCCCATGGAGAACCATCTGAGAAGATGACCAGAGCTTATCTCAGGTTATCTGAGTTTGAGACATGATGGACAAATGAAATAATCTGATTGGTTCAATTTAAATGCAATCATGTGTTTCATTTTAGCTAAATTCCACCGTGTGCCCCGATCGTGTGAGTCTTGGATCTGCCAAGTCAACCAATGAGGCTTGATCCAACGCTTCGTGTTTTTTTTAATTCTTTTTCTATTTTTATTTTTAATTGCATTTTCTTTTAAAATTCATAAAAATTTCATTTTACATCCAAAATAATTTCTAAAATTTTCTTTTATTTTTCTCCACCTGATTTTTCTTTTCACATTTTATTTTATTGATTTTCTATTTTTTTTATTGGAATTTCTCCTTTTATTTTGTTTTAATTGGTTTATAAATACTTTTCTTCATTTTTAAATTCTGAAAATTTTATTATATGCTTCTTATTTCACTTCCAACCTTTCATAAATTTCTTGGCCATTTATTTGGTGTTTTGAAGGACCTTATGGATTTTTAGTTTTATTTCTATTTTAAAATTCATTTAAAAATAATTTTGGTGCATTTTTATTTCATTTAATTTCATGTTATATTTGTGTGACCTTTGTGAACTTCTGTTGGCCTTGGATCATGATGGTTTGGACCATATGTCTCATCAAACTCAATGGATCTTAGGTGATGATGGGGTGAAAACCCTCATCCAGCGAAATGGATGATTGATTTTGATGATTACTTGATCAAACTTTTGATCCAATTTGGGTGTGATCTCTCTTGTCCCCTTCTTCTTCATCTCTTTCTTTCCCCTTGATCAAATGGATGGCCTGTGTCCATCTTGTTCATGATGTATGGATTGGTACTTGATAAACTTTCATCATTTCAAACCTACCTCCTAAATTGATCATGGATCATTTAAGATACTTTGGATTGATGCATAAGTTTGTCCTAAGCACTATGAAGTATGGATAGAAGTAATGAACCATCCTCCTAGCCTTTGTGCTTGATCATTTCTTTTTTTTCTTTTTTGTGTGGCATGGCTTTAGGAGAATGATTTACATATAATTTCTCTAGCATGTATTAATACAAACATTATTATTGACCGACCTTAGATAGTTGTGACTTCTACATAAGTCCAATTACGATTGCTTAACATAACGCTAAATTTGTCCCATTTGTCCCGAAAGTAATGCGTTTTTATAAGTGAGATTGTAAGTCTCCTATTCCTCGTGGTATTGTGTGAAAATATTGCTCCCTTTTCGTTTATGAGAGCTAGAGGCATAATTGTTGATTTTATCCAAGTTGGAGCCCTTCTAATGGTGATGTATAGGTTCATATTCTCATGCTTGTGTGTGAATAGTTGAGTGTTATCTAAAAAATGACCAAACAATTTTTCATCTTAGATCACTAACATTTACTAACATCTTATTATATTAACTTTATTTTAATGTAATTTATTTTATGCTTTTATTTCTTTTTATTTACTTTATGCCTTTATTTTAGCATCTCATATCATATTTTCTCTTTGTCCACTTGGACCTTTGTTTACGTTTATGATTTTTTTTCCTTTGTCCATTTGGATTTCTTTTTCTTTTAAAACACTAATAAAGGAAAAAACCCAAAAAAATCTGGTTCTCTTTATTTTATGGACTTGAGATTACTATCCTTATCATTGTTATGGAGTTATGGACTTAGAGCTAGGACCTTGACCTTTGCTTTGGGAGATTATGCTTTGAGACATTGGGATTCATATATACTTTGACTTTGGGCTTCTTTTGAAGACTTGTTTGGGTTACTTTGGTTTCATCTGATACATGGATTATTATTTTCTTATTTGGCTTGCTTGAGGCTTAATCCAAAGGAGGGAATTCTTGCTTGACTTATGTCATAAAGCTTGTTATCTCTTGGTTAGATATTTCCTCCCTAGCTTTTACTTTATGCTTTAGGATAGTCTCTTCTTTTCCTCTCCTTCTTTAATTTTCAAAATCTTTTCTTTTTTTTTTGCAAAGCATTATTGTTTTATAACTTGAACCACTTTCTCATAAAACCTTGACTTTTTGTCAAGTGATTTTCAAATCCTTTTCCCAGTAAATGCTAATCAATCTTAAGCACATTCAGACCAATTTCAAATGACTAGAAAATGCATAATTCACTCAAATAATTTTGTGCCCTTTGTGCACTTTTCCTTTTAATTTTTTTTTTCAAAGTTTATACACGAGTCATTTCAATAGTTGAGATATAATTCTCCTATATCCATAGTATTGATGATAATTCTTTTCCATCTAAGAGAGCTAGTGACATACTTGTAGATTTTTATCCAAGTTGGAGCCCTTCTCATGATGATGCAAAATTCTCATACTTGTGGGTGACTAGTTGAGTTTTCTCCTTAAAATGACAAAATGTATTTTCATTAAAAATAAATAAAAATAAACATCTTTGATACTTTTACCACGAACTACGAGGTTTTGATCCTCCATTGCACTTTGTTGGTATGTAGGCATGAGATATCAGAAGTCTTGGCAAACACAAAAATATAAAAAAATATTTCTTTTCCCATCTCTCAAATCTTTTGCAAACAACACCTTTTTCAAACTAAAAATGTACATATTTTCAAATAGGTTTCCATGGAGTACCATGGATGTTTAGGGTGATAATACCTTCCCTTTGCATAATTAACCTCCATATCCTTATCTCTTTTATTAGATTTGTTTTAAAACTTCTTTGGGTTTTGTTTGTACTTTTTACCTTTTCCTTTGGAAATAATAAAAGCATTATGGTGACTCTTGATTTATGAATTAAGTTAATCAATAGATTAATCTCAAAATTTTACCGCTACATACCCAGATTCGTACTTTCAATGATCTAGGTGAAACTTTTGTTCGTCAATACAAGTATAATGTTAACATGACGCCGAACCGAGATCAACTCCGTGCGATGTCCCAAAAGGATTAGGAAACTTTCAAAGAATATGCGCAGAGATGGCGCAAGATTACCGCGTAAGTCAGTCCTTCGTTAGAAGAGAAAGAGATGAAAAACTATTTTTGAAGACATTTAGTCTGTTTTACTTTGACCGGATGGTTGCAAGTGCTCCCAATGATTTTACCGAGATGGTAAACATGGGGATGAGACTAGAAGAAGGCGTTCGTGAAGTATGGGAATGGTTTGTCTAAGAAAAAGGAACATGATACTAACGCTATTTTGCAAGAGAAGCATATGAGATCTCCAAGAAGCAATCAATGTCATCAGCATGTGGCGTCAGTTACCCAGATGATTAATTTTGTTCCAGTTGTTCAAGTAGCACCAAATTATCAACCACGTTTTCAACAACATACTCATCAACAGAACCGTGTCCAGAGACCAGCACAATTTGATCCAATTCTGATGTCCTATGTGGAATTATTTCCTGCTTTGATACAAAAGAATTTGTTACATACGAGGACTCCTCCAGCTATTCCAAAGGAACTTCCATGGTGGTATAAATATGATCATCATTGTGCATTCCATCAAGGTGCACCCGATTATGATATTGAAAACGGTTTTGCTTTGAAAGTTGAGGTGAGAAGACTAATGCAAAGAGGTATTTTTTCTTTTGAAGACACTGGTCCTAATGTGCAAGCCAATCCGTTGCCTAAACATGGTGGTGCAACTGTGAATATGGTTGAGGGATATCCTGGAAAGTACCATGTTTTTGATGTCAATCTAATTAGAAGATCCTTAGTCGAGATGTACGTAACTTTATGCGAGCTAAGTTATTATGAGCATAATCATGTTCCTTGCCGTATTTGTTCAAGAAATCTTCGAGGGTGTGATATGTCGAAGAGAGATTTGCAAGAGATGCTAGATCAAAATCTTATTCAGATTACGAGAGATAGGGATGAAGATGAGCATGATGTGAATTTCATAGTTCCCCATTTCAATATCCCAAAACCAATTGTGATTTACTACAATAGTTAAAATTCTGTCGTTTCTCCTTTGGTTATTCGTTTGGCGAGTCCTACGCCCTATGAATCTGATAGAATTGTTTCTTATAAATACAATGCTACAATGTTGGAAGATGGTAAAGAATTCCCTATTCCTTCCTTTTCATCTGTTGTGAATATTACTGATATAAGTGGTGTGACCCAAAGTGGTCGAGTATTTACTTTTGCGACTCCTAAAAGAATTGAAGATGCTTCGGTGGGGAAGCAAACTCAGATGGAAACTCCTGTTATGCAGTCTGTCCAGTCTAGTGGTGTGAACCAGAAGTCTGATCACGATGAACTGCTAAAGTTAATTAAGAGAAGTGAATTCAATGTGGTGGATCAGTTATTGCATACCCCGTCCAAAATATATGTCTTATCGTTACTGATGAATTTTGAAGCTCATAGAGAGGCTTTGCAGAAGGTCTTAGAGAAAGCCTATATGGATCATGATGTAACAATTGGTCAGTTTGATGTCATTGTCACCAACATTACTACGTGTAAAAACTTGAGCTTTAGTGATGAAGAATTGCCCGAATAGGGGAGGAACCATAATTTAGCTCTGCACATTTCTATGAATTGTCAAGAAGATGCTCTGTCCAATGTGATGGTTGACACTGGCTCTTCTCTGAATGTTACGCAAAAGTCTACTCTGTCTAAATTCTCTTATGATGGTGCTTTGATGAGGTTCAATGAGGTTGTTTTGAAAGCCTTTGACAGCTCGAAGAAAATTGTGATTGGAGAGGTTAATCTCCCGATGAAGATAGGTTCGTGCTTATTTTAGATTATGTTTCAAGTGATGGATATCCATCCCGCCTATAGTTGTCTCCTAGGACGTCCATGGATTCACGAAGTTGGAGCAGTGATATAAACTCTCCATCATAAGTTGAAACTTGTGAAAAATGGAAAGTTGGTGATTATGGGTGGAGAGCAGGCCATGTTGGTGAGTCATCTCTCTTCATTCTCATATATTGATGCTGACGAGGCCGTGGGAATTCCATTTCAAGCTCTTTTTTCATTGATAATGTTGTTAAGAAGAATGGGGCATCCATGACTTCTTTGAAAGGCACCCGACAAGTTATGGAGAATGGTCAATTTGTTAGATGGGGTCAAGATTTTGAACTTGCTGAGAACAAGAACAAAGATGGTTTAGGTTTCTCGCCTGGTTCAATCTGTAGAGATTTGAAGCGTATCCAAGAAGTTTTTCATAATGTTGGTTTCATCCACTCCAAAGATCAATATGTTGCTGCAATCCTGGAAGATGATCAAGAATGAGAAGCGCCAAACTTTGTGACGCACAGAGTGATGTGCCAGAATTGAACTGTTGTTGATGTTCCCTCTATTATTCACTTGTCAAAGTAATATGTTTTTGTTATTTTAAAAAAATCCTTTCACTATGCCCAAGGTGAAAGTGAATATATGCGGGCTTTGTTTCAAATTTTATCATCATTAATAAAATGTTATTTTGTTTATCCATATTATGTTTTCTCTTTTAGATTTTTTTTCTAAAAAAATGGTAACCTAAAATACCAAGACAATAATAATCACTTTTTATATCTGCATCATAATTGTGCGTTTATTTATTCATATTCTAAAATCAAGCATAAAATCATTGTGCAGATTGATTGTTAAACCCATTGAAAACAATGACTCTATACCCTCTCCCAACATTGAATTCCCTGTGTTTGAAACAGACGAAGAGGATGTTAAAGAGATTCCTGATGATATTTCCCGTTTGCTTAAGCATGAGGAAAAGACCATTCAGCCTCATAAAAAGCCATTGGAAGTGATTAATTTGGGTTCTGAAGAGAACAAGAAAGAAGTTAAGATTGGGACACTTCTTTGTCCAGATGTTAAGAAGAGGATGGTAGAGCTTCTTAGAGAATATGTGTATGTGTTTTCTCGGTCTTATAAAGATATGCCAGGTCATGATACTGATATTGTGAAGCATAAACTACCATTGAAGCCAAAGTGTCTGCCAGTTAAACAAAAGTTGAGAAGAACTCATCCTGATATGGCTGTGAAGATAAAAAAGGAGGTTCAAAAGCAAATTGGTATTGGTTTCCTTGTTACGTCTGAGTATCCTCAATGGGTGGCCAACATTGTGCCTATTCCAAAGAAGGATGGCAAAGTTCAGATGTGTGTTGATTATAGAGATTCGAACAAAGCTAGCCCAAAGGGTGATTTTCCTCTGCCACACATTGACATGTTGGTAGATAATACAACTAAGTTCAATGTTTTTTCCTTAATGGATGGTTTCTCAGGTTATAATCAGATCGAGGTGGCACCCAATGACATGGAAAAGACAACATTTATTACACCATGGGGAACATTCTACTACAGAGTGATGCCTTTCGGTTTAAAGAATGTTGGTGCGACGTACCAAATAGCCATGACTACTCTTTTCCATGACATGATGCACAAAGAGATAGAGGTCTATATAGATGATATGATTTCTAAGTCAAAGACTGGAGAAGATCATGTGGAGTATTTGTTGAAGTTATTTTAGCGTTTGAGAAAGTTTAAACTCCGCTTAAATCCGAATAAGTGTACTTTTGGTGTCTGTTTAGGAACGCTGTTAGGTTTCATTATCATCCAGAAGGGTATTGAAGTAGATCCTAATAAAGTCAGCGCTATTCAAAAAATTCATACACCAAATATAGAAAAACAAGTTAGAGGATTCCTCGGGCTTCTGAATTATATCTCCAGATTTATATCTCACATGACTACCATATATGGGCCAATCTTCAAGCTTCTCTGTAAAGATCAAGGTTGTGTTTGGACAAAAGACTTCGAAACAATTTTGACAACATCAATTAGTATCTGCTTGAACCTTCTATCTTGTCTGCTCCAGTGGAAGGAAGACCGTTGATCGTGTACTTAACTGTGTTAGAAGAGTCAATGGGTTGTGTACTTGGACAACAAGATGAAACTGGTAGAAAGGAATACGCCATCTACTATATGAGTAAGAAGTTTACAGACTGTGAGTCTCAGTACTCCATGCTTGAGAAGACTTATTGTGCTTTAGCCTGGGTTGCCAAACTTCTACGCCAATATATGATTAGTCATACCACATAGTTGATATCCAAAATGGATTCAATCAAGTATATCTTTGAAAAGCCTTTTTTGACTGGGAGGATTTCTCGTTGGCAGATGTTATTATGTGAATATGATATTAAGTACTGTACTCAAAAGGCGATTAAAGGAAGTAATCTTGCAGATAATTTGGCTCACTAGCCAATTGATTATTATCAATCCATCAGGTTTGACTTCCCTGATGAAGATGTTATGTACTTAAAAGCTAAAGATTGTGATGAACCATTACCTGAAGAAGGACCAGAGCCCGGATCCCGATGGAGTTTAGTATTTGATGGAGCTATTAATGCTTATGGTAATGGAATTGGGGCAATCATCATTACTCATAAGGGTTCTCATATTCCTTTCACTACAAGATTGGTGTTTGATTATATGAACAATATGGCAGAATACGAAGCTTGTATCATAGGTCTCGAAAAGGCCATTGATTTGAGGATCAAAATTCTTGATGTATATGGAGATTCAACCTTTATGGTTAATCAGATTAAAGGAGAATGGGATACTCGTCATTCTGGCTTGATTATTTACAAAGATTATGCAAGGAGGTTATTGACTTTCTTTAATAAAGTTGAGTTTCATCATATACCTCGTGAAGAGAATCAGATGGAGGATGCTTTGGCTACTTTGTCTTCTATCTATAAAGTAAATCGTTGGAATGACGTGCCCAGTATCAGAATTATGGCCTTGATAGGCCTTCTCATGTGTTTGTAGCAGAAGATGTCGCAGATGATAAGCCTTAGTATCATGATATCAAGTATTTACTCCAAAGTAAGGAGTACCCGCTCGGGGCATCCGGCAAAGATAAGAATACTTTGAGAAGACTGGCTGGTAATTTCTTTCTGAATGAAGATGTGATGTACAAGAGAAAATTCGACACGGTCTTGCTCGGATGCGTGGATAGACACGAAGCAGGCATATTAATGCAAGAAGTTCATGAAGGATCCTTTGGTACTCATGCCAATGTACATGCAATGGCCAAAAAGATGTTAATGGCAGATTACTATTGGATGACAATGGAATTCGATTGCTGTAAGTATGTAAAGAAGTGCCAGAAATGTAAAATTTATGCTGATAAGATTCATGTGCCTCCGACTCTACTCAATATTATTTCATCCCCATGGCCTTTCTCTATGTGGGGAATTGACATGATTGGTATGATTGAAACCAAAGCTTCTAACATACATCGTTTCATTCTGGTGGCTATTAATTACTTCACCAAATGGGTTGAAGCAACATCTTATGCTAGTGTGACTAAGCAGGTTGTGGTCAGATTTATCAAGAATGAGATTATTTGTTGATATGGTATTCCAAGTAAGATCATCACGGATAATGGGTCGAACTTGAATAATAAGATTATGAAAGAGCTTTGTGACGACTTCAAGATTGAACATCATAACTCTTCTCCTTACAAACCTAAGATGAATGGGGCTGTTGAAGCTGCAAATAAGAATATTAAGAAGATTATCCAGAAAATGGTTATAGCATATAAGGATTGGCATGAAATTTGATTGAAGAGAAGAGGATGACAACTGTGTGTCATGGCCAATTATATCAAAAGAGAAAGAAGAAAGCATTTGACAAGAAGGTTTTGCCCCTCGTATTTAGAGAAGGCGACCTTGTTCTCAAGAAGATCTTGTCTTTCAGAACTTATTCCAAGGGCAAGTGAATTCCTAATTATGAAGGCTCATATGTTGTTAAGAGAGCCTTCTCTGGCGATGCAATGATTCTTACGACTATGGATGGTGAGGAGTTCCTTCGTCTTGTGAACACCGATGCAGTTAAGAAATACTTCGCTTATAAAAAAATTAAAAGAACAACTCGCTAAGTTGAAAAACCAAAAGGGAGGCTTAGGCTAAAATAAGCGTCTCGGTGGATTGAAAACCCGAAAGGGAGGTCCAGGCAAAACTTAGTGACATAAACAGAAAATAATCATCCTGGTAGATTGGACCTGAAAGGGCAATCTAGGCAAAAGTTAGGGATTATGGAAAGTAACTGCGTCAAGCCATACTTGATCATTTGAAGAACAATGCCTATCAAAGTTTCTCATTGAGTCATCCTCAACCAAAGTTCTAAGCATAGCGGAATTCAAAGTTTCCAGGGAGAATAGTGGTCATTGTATTTCAATGTAGCCCTTTCCATGTATTTACCATTTTTTTCAACTTTGTAATGATCATCGGAGTCACGCCATTTGTGGACAACCATTCTATCAACAAAATTTGAGCCTTTTGCCCATTTTGTTTGCTATTCTTATCTTATTTCAGTTTACGAAATTTCATTTATTTTTGATAATAAGTTTTGAAAAAAAAGATATATAAACAATCATGTTTTTTAAATTTACAAAAATATTTTCCTCGATTTGTGAATATATAAGAGGAATGTCAATAGTGATCTCAAGGATGGTAAGATTTTAAAGAGCAGAGCTCAGTGTTCTGTTAAGGCATGGTAATCGTTATGAGTGTATACAAGATCATCAATTTCCCCAGCATGAGATTGTGGGAATGGTAAGACTCCCTAATGTATATGTCATCAGGTCTTCATAGCATAGTTTGTCCAGATGTTTCATATCCCCGAAAAACCTTTCCTTCCCTCGGAATGAAGTTCTTGCTTTAAGAAGATTAACTTTGGGTCTCCAAGCAATATCTTCTTTCTCTCTCCAGAAGGATTTAAGCCTTGTATCAGGATTTAACTCCTTTTGGTGGCTTATGATCATTGTAGGGTTTACTTCAGTTGAATCCCTAGCAAGATCTCCAGTAGCATCTCCACCTTGTCGAGATTAGCCGAGTTTTTGGTTGTGCTGTGTTATCGATATAACCCTTTTGTTCTTGTTTCATCAGCATATTTATACACATATTCATACGCATATGCATTGTTGGTGTAAGCCCTAAAGGCCAATACTTTTGGTACTTGTATCGAATTATTTATTAATAATTAAAGGCTTTTTCTTTATTACGTTTGTTTAATAAAGTCCCTAGGATAGCTAGTCCGTTTAATGTATCAAGTGTGACTTGATCATGAGATCACATTAAACATAAGGACACTATTCTTAAAGTATCCGTAGTCGAGATTTATTGTGAAGTGGGATAACATTAAAGCATAAAGACTATTATGTATGTAGACTGATGATCACATCTCATGGATCATGGATAAGGAGTTATCAAGTCTTAAACATAGGTATGAATATTAAGAGTAATATTTATACTGGATTGACTCGCTATGAGAATACTATATAGAATGTTATGCAAAGTGTCATAAGTTATTCTCATGGTGATAATGGTGTATACCACTCTTTGACCTGAAACCACTATGGACCCTAGATGTAGAGTCGAGTGCTTTATTGCTAACCAAACGTTGTCCGTAACTGGATAACCATAAAGACAGTTGATGGGTACTCCACGAAGCATGCTGAGGGACATGAGTGACCTAGATGGAATTTGCCCATCCTGCATAACAAGATAAATGTCTATGGGCCCAATATTGAACTGGACAATGATGACACGGTCTATGCCTTGTGTTCAATATAGACATAAGGGCAAAATGGTAATTATACGCATAAGTATTAACACAGAAGGATTTGTCAAATCACATGAAATTTTCGTGTATTGGGTAGCAGTGATGTGTTGCTAGATACCGCTTACTGTTTATTATGTTAAATGCGTGATTTAACATAATTGCCAATGCCTCGAAAACCTACAGGGTCACACACAAAGGACGGATTGATGAGAGACAGAGTAACTAAGGAACACCGTAAGATACGGTGCACTTAAGTGAATTATAGAACATCATAAGGTACGGTGTACTTAAGTAGAATACGAAATATGGTAAGGTACCACACGCTTAAGTGAATTTGGCATATTATAAGATATGGGCCAAATACATTTAAGTGGGCTTTTTAGCCTGAAGCCCACACAAGTGGTTCTATAAATAGAACCCTTGTGCATAAGTATAAATTGCGGTTGCATTATTTTCGTTTTCTCTCTCTCTCTCTCTCTCTCTCTCTCTCACTCACTAACTCAAAGCCTTCATTCATAGCAGCTAGCACTGAGATTGAAGGAATCCGTTCGTGTGGACTGAGTAGAGACGTTGTCATCGTTCAACGTTCGTGATCGCTCCGTAGATCTGCATCAAAGGTTTCAATCGTCACAAGAGGTAACCTTTCTATCACTGATCATGCCCATTCGTAAGAATCACTAAAGGAGAAAATTTTAATTTCCGCTGCGCTTTGGATCGCAAATCTCCTTCATGCATAACATCATGGTGTTTATTTGTGCATCTTTCATTTCTCGATGTATTCCCTGCTCTCTGGTGTTTTTTTCTCCCCGCGGAGTATGAGCGTCCTCTATCCAATAGAGTGTCGACCCTAAGCATAAATCACTTATCCTTGATGATTCCTCATAGATTTTGATCCTCGCTGAAAGTTTTTTTTAAGTTTTCCTATCCACTTCATTATCTGGATGGAATTAATCCCTAGTTAAGTTTATTTCCTCATTGGACTGAGTCTTCTTTGACTGTTTCTCTCTAGTTTATTCCTGGGTCGAACTTTGGTCCCTTTGGTTGATTACTTTTTTAATTTATCACTTGGGTGGTAGTTGGTAATCATTCCCTTTGAACTTATTACCTTTTGTTAAGGTATCTCTCGGCTGATAGTAGGTAATAATTTCTCTTACCTTTGGGTGATTACCTTGTTAAGCTATCACTTGGTTGGTAGTTGGTAATCATTCCTTTTGAACTTATTACCTTTGTTAAGCTATCACTCGGCTGATAGTAGGTAATAATTTCTCTTATCTTTGGTTGGTTACCTTGTTAAGTTATCACTTGGAAGGTAGTTGGTAATCGTTCCTTTTAAACTTATTGCCTTTTGTTAAGCTATCACTTGGCTGATAATAGGTAATAATTTCTCTTACCTTTGGTTGATTACCTTGTTAAGCTATCACTTGACTGGTATTTGGTAATCATTCCTTTTGAACTTATTTACCTTTTGTTAAGATATCACTCGGCTGATAGTAGGTAATAATTTCTCTTACCTTTGGTTGGCTACCTTGTTAAGCTATCACTTGGTTGATAGTTAGGTAAGATTTTTTTTTACCAGTGGTTGGGTACCTTGTTAAGCTATCATTTAGCTGGTAGTTGGTATCTTTACTTTTTGGCCTTATTGCCTTTGTTAATCTGTCACTTGGATGATAGTTAGGTAATTTCTCCCCCTAGTGGAGTTAGGCATCCCCTTTGATTGATCCTTTCCCGACGGAGTCTTGCCTTGGCAAGTCTTCCCCCATTGGACTTTTGGATCACCTGTTCTCTAACTGCATTGGTTTCTTTCCAATGCAATTTTTATTCTCGAGTCTTTGAGTCTTTTATTTTCCCTTGTGGAAGTTTCTTTGTCACCATCCGGGTTTCACTTTGTAAACTGTTATCCCCCCCCCCCCCCCCCGGAGTATCAATTTCCTCTTTTCTCCAGCAGTTCTTTGTCTCTCGTGGAGCTATATTCCCCACAGAGATCCTTGTCTGCATTCATATCATATCATAAGCAATTTTTGCAGTATCTTAGGGCCCAAAATTGAGTCTTCTGTAGTTAAGTCCCTTCAATCTCATCGAGACGAAGATCTCAATATTCATATCTTCAAATCGGAGAAACTTAAATAGGGGAATCTGTGATACCTAATTTTTAACCCTAAGATCCCACATGTCATTGACATCCTTGCATACTGTAACACCTCAAAATTTGCCCTCCTCTCTTGGGACTAGCATATCATATTGCATATCATTTTTTAGGTCATTAGGCATTACATATTGCATATCATGTGGTTACATTGTGCAAGCCATCTTCTCAAGTCTTGATCAGGAGATGGAGAGGTTATGTGTAAGCCTAGGGTTTTATTGACTGATCATTAGCCATCTGAGGATTGGACTATAAGTTAGGGTTTTGATTCTCAAGGGATTGGTCTGCATCTTGGTTGAAGTGATACATCATCATCATCATGGTCTTGTATTATCCAGAAGATTCAAGAAGATTGATCAGATACCTTGAGATTAGGGTTTTGACCATTGGTCAACCCTAATCAATTGCATTGGGCCAATCCGGGCATGGCTAGGAGAGGGGGTCTATGATGTATATGGGGATCATCATGTGATTATATGGAGCTTATTGAGGCTAGGGGTTCATCCTTGGGCCATTTCATCAGGGAATTGGGGCTCAGATTGATCAATGCATTGCCAAATTCATCTATCAGTTGAAAAAGTCAACTGTGGTCAACTGTGCATGATTTAATGGATTTGGAGAAGGAAATGAGTTGGATACACTTCATTCATGTTGGAACAAGTGTTATTTGACATTTCAAAGCTTAAGAATGGAGAAAATCAAGTCAAGACAAGAAATTGCCAAAAATAGAAAGTGACTTGTAATAGAAGTTTCCAAAAATGGAAAGTTTTTGACCTCAAAATTACATGTCCAAAAAAGCTTCAAATGAAAATTTGTTCAACATGAAAGTTTTGGATCTTGTTCTAATCTTTCCAAAAAGTCCAAGAACTTGAAAATCCCATGTATGGTTGGCAAGTTATGGTCCATTCAATTTCAAAAATGACCCATAATCAAAGGGGCATAACTTCCACATGGAGTGTCCAAATTGAGTGATCTTTTTATGTGCAAACTCCATTTTACATGTAATTTCATGGTGCATAATTGGAATTCATCAAAAATGGTCAATGCAAAAAGTCAAATTTCAAGTGTACAGTTAAAGATCCAAGGGCAAAATTGTCCAACTTGAGAAATAATGAGAATTTTTGAGTGGGGATTTTTGCAACACCTCACAAATGCAATTTGAAAATGGTTGGAATGGTCATAACATGTCAAGGTCTCATATTTGGTCAAGTCACTTTTGAACTTCACTTGAAAAATGCATAAAGTGCCATAACATAGTGAAAATGCAAATTACACATCCAATGGCCATGGGACAAGTTGCAACAGATCACACATGTCATTTTGAGAGTGTGTGAGCTGTCAAATGAGCTGTCATTGGCCTGTGGTGAAATGGCATTTTTGCCCTTGCTTTGAAAATGACATTTATGCTAATTACCATTCATTTTGGTTAATTCATGATTAAGGATGTAATTAGTTGGAAGTATAAATTCTTAATTGTAACTAACTTTGATCAGAATCACAATTCACAAGAAATTTCAACCACTTTTCCCTCCAAATTCTCCAAAAATCCTCAAGAACACACAAGAGCAAAAATCCACAAATCTCTTCCAATTCTTCATCAAATCCGAAAATTCTTTTTGCTGCCTATTCCTTGGATCTTCTTCTTGGACTGTTTTGGCAATTCATCATCAAAAGCCTCACCATTCGCAACTGTTCATGTGAGGTTCATCAATGGCATTTGAAGATTTCTTGCACTAGGAGCAAATTCGAGCCAAGCTGAGCACTCCAGTCAACATCCTATATCCTCTACTGCATCTGTTTTTGGAAATTGGAGCGCAAGAACACGGGAATCTTCACTGCCATCTCAAGGTACATGAAATTCGAATCTCGTGATTTGATGAATTGTTATATGCTTTTTGAAGAGTGTTCAATGTAGATCGTTGTGATATGTTTAGTTTTCGGAATGATGAATTGTAGAGAGAGATATTTTGATTAGAAGTCTTGAATGCAAAACCTAATTCAGTCGATTCGTTTCATATGTGAATTTTTGGATGTTTTTATCATGATATTTGGACTCTACGTTCTCAGACCTTTCCAATGACTATCTATTTGTGAATTTTTATGGAGTTTTGTTGTTCTTGTGTTCATGTGGATTCTGGAAAAATATGCGATGAAGATGATGAGATTTCTGGAAAATCTCTTAGTTTGATCCATACGCTGGCCTGGCCGTTTTCAAATCATGTTTGCCGCGCGAATCTGGCCAATCACAAGCTGCCAGCGTAAAAATGAGAAACGCGGCGTTTTGGTCCAGGCAGTGATAATTACAACTTTGCCACTGAAACATTTCAATTTAAATAAAACATTCAATAATTATTTAAAAAATTACTAAAATTTAGAAAAATCATAAAAAAATAATGGCTAATCCAAAAAATTGTGAGAGTTTTTTTGTTGGATCTCATTTTTCCCCTAGTTTTTTATGAGCATGATTTTAGAAGTTGTGCATGGTAAAATGTTGACCTGGCCTATTGAACTTTGACTTGTGTGTATTTTTTACATGTGTTGCCATTTTCATTGTGAAATGCTCATACATTAAAAGAAATGATTGAAATTTTTTGAGCTCATTCTGGACATGTTGATGGTGATTTACATATAAAGTTTGTGATTTTTGGATACCTGAGGAGTGAGATATGATTTTTTGAATCTAGGTGTGACAATTTGTGTCACACCTAGCTAGGTCAACTTCATGAATATTTTTGCCTGGCCTATGATTGTTGGAATGGATTGAAATTTTGCATAGATGATCATTGATATGTTGAAATGTTATGTGAATTTTTCTGGATTTTTCTATGGCATTTTCAATTTGATTGATATTTTTCTTCACTGTTGGTTCATTATGCAAGCTTGTGTGACACATGTTTGTAAATCTTTTGTGAAATTCTCATATGGTTTTGGATGAATGTGAAATTTGGTATGCTGGTTGTAGACACATTGTAGGACATCATAGTTTTGGTCCCATTCATTTCTAATATGTTGTCACTGTTTTGTGAATTTTTGAAGTGAATGCATGTGTTGATACCTTGAATTGGCTTGAATAATCTTGTCTGGATTTCTTGATTTTCATTGACCTAGTTCCTTTTGTCCAATTGAGCTGAAAATTGACATGCTGCTTGTTGATTGTGTCCTGTTTATGTGTGAATTATTTGAGGATTTTTGGAATTGTTTTGGTATGCTTTTGATGGAATTCATTCTGTTTGGATATTTGATGTTGCATTGGACCTAGTTTGACTTGTTTTGGTCATGAAATGATATTGATGAATGATATGAGCATGGGACCAATTGCATTTGCTTTCTATTTGCTTTAAGATGATTTTGGTTGAGAATTGCTTGCTGTTTAGAATTTTTTCTCCCTTTTGGACCCTAGGCTTGGCCTAGTGGTCCAGTTTCTCACATTTGGATTAACTTTTCAGGATGAAATGCACAATGCTTAAGGAGAATGATTCAAGTCAATTAAATTGGGATTGTTTGATGTTGAGAACTAACATGATTTTGTTTTGTAGGTTGTGAAGCTTGAGCTTGAGCTTATAGCTTGCACTTGTGTGCATTAACCTGTGTTGTTTGTCTGTACAGATTAACTGATTAACAATTTGTTGTTTACTGTTTGTCTGTCTGAGTACTGATGATACTTGATTGATTTCAGGTACATTTAGTCGCTTACAGTTCTTTAAGAACTTGCTTGCTGCTGCTTGGTTCTTAAACCACTTGAGGTAGGACTTCTATTCTCCATGTAGTCTGGAAGACCTGGCCTGTTACTTGGCCAGGCAACTGTCTGAAGTCCTCCTTAAGAGGCGATGTTTGTGGTTGTTTACATTTGTGCCAAGCAGGTAAAGACCTCTATGAGGCAATTGGTGGAAGCCAAGGGATATGCAATCTATCCCCCACTATTCTGTGAGTCGTCCCTCTGCTCACACGGCTGTGTGTTGATGCATTGGGACACAAACCCAAGATCCTGTGCTGTTGCACAATCGAGTCAGAGTCTTTGAGCGTAGAAGGGTCCCTCTATTCTGGACCCACGCTCCTTTGTCTGAAGCTCTCCCTGGTCAGGGATAAGAGCTGTGAGGTCTCATCCTCACTTCACCTTTTCATCTGCTTCACCTTAGCCTCGTAATGGCAAGGTTAAGAGCGAATACTACCCATGTACAGACGACTTGCTTCGGCAGTCAAACCCATTGTGTGAGCCTCACTTGATTGGTTATAGTGTGTGCTATGTGAATATTTGTTTGAAATGCTTGTTTTGATCTGTATGCTTGTATGCTTGCTTTCTTCCTGGATAGGATTAGCTTGCAGTTGTGCAAGTAGGTAGAAACCTGAACGTAGGGTAATGATGCATGACAACACTAGGCTCGAGTACAGCTCCCTGGTAGTGTGCCTTCCCTTGGTTTCTGGCTAGATTTTCTTTCCCTTGAGGGGGAACTACATCGCCCTGATCCTTGTTCCAGACGAGGTATGTAGGCAGGTGGTCGTACGAGACCACTCTGGGCACTTTTTTTTCTTTTTGTGTGTGTTTACCTGTTATCTGTTGTGTGTTGGGTTCGGATGCCGACGTAAGTCCAGTGATTGGCGGTCGGGCTCCACGTTTGCCCTTTTGGGTGTGTTTTGGTTCGGATGCTGACGTAATTCCATCGAGTGGTTGTCGGGCTCCATGTTTGCCATCTGTTTGTGCATTTTGTGTTGTTTGGCGTGCGTAAGCCGAACTACAGTGGCTCTGATTCTCGTTCCAGACGAGATATGTAGGCATAGGACGCGATGTCCTACCGAGCTCCCTTCTCTTAACCCCACCTGTGTTGTCTTAGCGTGTGTGTATGATGTTTGTCTGTTTATTTTAGCAACCTTTTCTTTTCTTAGAGCGTGGATCCCGTCGAGTACGACGGACGTGAGGGGTGCTAATACCTTCCCCTTGCGTAACCGACTCCCTTACCCTTTCTCTTTGGTCGCGAGACCATTTCCTTTCCAGGTTTCTCTGAGCGTTTCCTTTCCCTGTCTTGGGATAAATAACGCGCAGTGGCGGCTCTGTGTTGTTTTTTGTTTCAGCCCGCCGGTTGTTTTTTCGCGGATGCGACAGCTGGCGACTCTGCTGGGGATGACTAGGATGTTGACCTGTGCTGGTCCATCTTCCCTAAGCGAGTTCTTCCTAGCGTTCTAGGATAGTTTAGGTTGTTTGTTTTGCTTTATTTATTGCATTTATTATTCTAACTGTGTATATATTTGCATAAATACTTGCATGCATCATACTATCATGTTGTTGCCGTCCTATGTGCAGGTGGTTCCTCTGTTTGGGGTGAGTGTTCTGAGTGGGGCTAAAACCCAGGCCCGAGTATACACCTAGGATTAGTGTGGTCTCATGTCGCCTCCTTCATGTTAGGTCAATATGTGCCTGGCAGCATGATGTACCACAAGCCGGACGAGGTTCATTTGATAGTGCTTTCTGTAGCACCTCAAATTTGCACCTATCATTGTACATACATTCTCATATTAGGTCATAACATAACATGGTCCACTGCATAGCATTGCATTGTCCCATTTGCCTCAAGTGCAAGCCAAGCATGAAATTAGGTCAAACTGATCAGGAGATCAGTCAACCAAGCAAGCAAGTGTGTTTCTCTAGGATCCAAGGCCCTAGGGTTGGTCCAACATGTTCACATGACTTGGAGGTCCATTTGAAGTGTTTAAGTGAAGGGTTGGATGTTCAGAAGTCATCAGTTCATGCACAGTCAGTCAGAAACCCTAGAAAAGTCAAACTTGGTCAACTGTGGTTGATTTTATGGTTTTGATGGATGGATTTGGTTTGAGAGAGCTTATTCATGTCCCAATAGGCCTCATGTATCATGGCAAACAATATCATTGAAGAATTTGAGGCCAATCAGAAAATTTCCAAAAATAGAAACTGGACCTGTAATTTTAACTGCCAAAAATGGAAACTTCTTGATCCCAAGCTTACATCATGATACAAGCTTTAAATGAATTTTTTCCCAACATGAAAGTTGAAGATCTTGTTCTCCCATTTTCAAAAAGTCCAAGAACTCTCAATTCCCATGTATGGTTGTCAAGATATGATCAATTCATTTTCACAAAATCTTGAACTTCAAAAGGCCATATCTCTCAAACCATTTGGCCAATTTTGGTGGGGTTTTTTCCTACAAACCACATTTTACCTCCTCTTTCCAAAAATGTAAATTTCATGTGCTAAAACCTCATCATGCAAAATGGCATTTTTGGACTTGTCTTATTTAAATTCAAGTGTGGAAAAAAGTTGACTTTTTGATTTAGCCCTTTTTAACACATTTGGCCATTTGGGACTTGTTTATAATGTTGTTTAAAACTTGTTTGAGGCCCAAACTCGGCCAGAATCATACACCTCCATGAACCATGTTCAAAATTAGCAAAAGATGCAAAATTCACTTCATTTAAGTTAACCAAGCTTAGCACATCATTAACCAACCTTAAACAGTCCATATATAAGTCATTTTCTGTGATTCTAAACCCTAGCTGCAGCCTCCCAAAGATCAGAAACTCTCATTCTCTCTCAATTTGCATTTTTCACCAATTGCAATTTCTGCTAGAACTCTCAAAGCACTCGAGCAACTCTTGTTTGTTTCATCACTTGGCCAACATTTGGAAGCAATTTGAAGCCCTGTTTCCTAGCTGTAATACCATTTCTTGCTGCTGCTACACGAAGTCACATCCATGGCAAATCGAGATTTGAAAGATTCCAAGCATCATTGAGCTAAGTTTCTTCAAGAATCCTTCATTCCAAACCATAAGGAGCACCTGTTTGAGCTTGCATCTCCAAAACAACCACTGTTTCTCAAGTTTCTTCAAATCCAAGTAAGTTTTCGATCTCCTCTATTTCCAAAATCATGAGATGTTTCTGGTAGGTCTTTTGATGCTGAGTCCATTGCAACTTGTCTCACTTAAAATGGTTGAGTCATGCATGAGAAATCTGGATTTTCATTTTTGTGCTCAAATATGTTCTTAGTCGATTTGCTTTGATGATGATGATTTCATGAAAACCATGTTTGGATTATGCATGTACATGCTTCACTTATTCGAATGGTGTGCTTAATTGTTGTTTCTGGGCATGTTGAAAATTTCGATTGAATGTTGATGATGAAGCTCTACTGTAGTTGATAAACCCTAATTGCATTTCCAAGTTTTATGGGTTTCACGTATGGCATGTGTGCATGTTACTGTTTGATTGAGGCCAGCCAATCAGAACATTTCGTTCTGCCTCCCCTGTGCGCACCGTTTCGATTAGTGAGTGTGGTATTTACCACCGTGCCACTGGTCAACCATGTTGACCTAGTAAACCATGACCATTTTGTTTATTTATTCCAATTTGATTCATCATCTTATAAAATTCATAACATCTTCAATTCAATTCCAAATTTCATGAAATTTTTTGCATCATGTCCTGTTTGATGTCTATTATTTTATCATGATTTTTATTGATTTTTTGATTGGCTGGATTTTTAATGGTATTAGGGTTCTTAACATGTATGCTTATTTTGTACCCTTTGCCAATTCTTTTGTAAAATGATGAGGATGTATCCAATGACCCTGAATTTTTTTGTGCTTAATCTACACTCATCCCTGGTTATTTTGATGTAGAGTTATTGATTTTATCTTATCTGGTTATTAAGTTATGAATTTTTGAACTAGGGTGTGACAATTTGTGTCACACCAATGATATGCAATTTCATGATTTTTGTTGACATGCTTCCTGACCTCCAATTGATGTGAAATTTTGCATGAACCTTCTCTTATATGTCTAGTTGACTTGTGATTTTTCTTGGAATTAATTATGCCATTTCCTATTTGTTTGAGATTTTTCTCCCCTGCCTAATCAAATGTTGACTTGTGTGATACATGTTGCCATTTCATTTGTGAAATTCTCATACCTTATTGGATGATCATGAAATTTTACATGTGATAACTAGACATCTCAAGCTTTGTCATGGTGTTGATCCCATTCATTTATCATTTATTATCACTGACTTATGAATTTTCGAAGTTGATACATGTTTGGTTGACTTCTTTGAGCATGCTTGAAATTGCTTTGACTTTCTGATTTTCATTGACTATCTTCCCATGATCCAAATGAGCTGAAATTTTATATGCATGTCATGTTATGGATTGTGATTGACCATGAATTATTTGATGATTTTTGGAATTGATTATGTTTGGTTTTGAGCTAAGTCTTGCTGTTGACTTCTATGAGCTTTCATTTGCCATGCTTTGACTTCCTTTGCTTATGAAATCATGATGATGTATGATATGCATGTGAGACCAATTGGGTTTGCTTCTTAAATGTTTGAATTTGATTGTGATTGGATATTGCTTGCTGTTTTGGCTTTCTCATTCATTTGTGACCCTAGGCTTGTCCTAGTGGTCCTGTGGCTTATAATTGAGTTCATGTTTCAGGTTAAGCTACAAGTGCTTCAAAGAAACTTTTGCAAGTTGATTGGGTTTATCTGTTTATCATGAGCTAACCTTTGTTTTGTAGGTGGCTTGACTCATATGATTTGGGTCTTGTGCTTTTGCACATTTGTCTGTTGATTTAACTGTTCATTCCTACTTCCTTTTGCTTAAACTTTTGAGTTGCATACTAACATCTGCTTGACTATTTCAGGTGCTTTTAGTTGCTTAGTTCCTTGTGAACTTTTTGCTTTGCTTTGCTTGTATAAGCAATTTGCATTGAGGTATATCCCTTAATCTTCATGTAGTCTGGAAGACCTGGCCTGTTACTTGGCCAGGCAACTGTCTGAAGTCCTCCTTAAGAGGCAATGTTTGTGTATGTTTAATTTGTCCTTGTACATAGTCAAAGACCTCCTAAGTGAAGAGGCAATTGGCAGAATCAAGGGATAAGCAACCTATCCCCTGCTATTCTGTGTGTCTTCTGCTTTGCTCACACCACTGTGTTGATGCATTGCAGATACAAACCCAAGATCTTGTACAATCGTACAGTTGAGTCAATTTTAAATGTGTAGAAGGGTTCCCACTTTCTGAACCCACACATTATTGTCAAATGCTCTCCCTGGCCAGGGATAAGAGCAATGAGGCACACCCCTCATCTCCTTTCATCTGCTTCACCTTAGCCTCTCAATGGCAAGGTTAAGAGCACCATCACCCATTTCCAGAGGTTTGTTTGTTGAGGTTGATATGACCCCTCGACTAAAACCTAACCCTTGTGTGAGCCCCTTGTGTGTATATAGTGTGTGCTACCTGTGCTTGTATGTTTGTTTGACTTGCTTCCTGTGCAAGTTAGGTTTAGTTTAGACTAATCCTTGTTTGCTTTCGCCCTCGTTGCGATCCTTTCTCTCGCCCTCGTTGCGATCGAGCCTTTTCCTTTCTCTCGCCCTCGTTGCGATCGAGCCTTTTCCTTTCTCTCGCCCTCGTTGCGATTGAGCCTTTTCCTTTCTCTCGCCCTCGTTGCGATCGAGACTTTCCCTTTCTCTTGCCCTAGTTGCAATCGAGACCTTTGTCCCTCCGTAGCCGAACTACGGCAACTCTGATTCTCATGTTCAGATGAGATACGTAGGCACGAGATGCGATGTCTTGTCGAGTTTGACTAACAACTAACACTAATTCTCTTCTCTCGCCCTCGTTGCGATTGAGACCTTCTTTTCTCTCGCCCTCGTTGCGATTGAGACCTCCCCTTTCTCTTGCCCTAGTTGCAATCGAGACCCTTGCTTCCTGTGCAAGTTTGGTGTGTGCGTGGCTTGCTTCCTGTGCAAGTCATGTCTAGGATAGGTTGGCCCTCGTGCCATTTAGCTAGAAACCTTAACTTAGGGTTGACTTTGCATGACAACATCTAGGCTCGAGTCGTAGTCTCCCTAGTGTTGTGTCTCCCTCTGTTATCTGGTTAGGCTAGTCCTTTTTCCCTGCGTAGGGGAACTACGTCGCCCTGATCTTCATACCAGATGAAGTATGTAGGCAGGAGATTGAGCTGATCTCTCCGGGCGCCCTTTTTTCTTTTTGTGTGTGTTGTTTGACAGTTGCTAGGCTCGAGTGCCTGACTCCTTAGCAATTTGTTGTCTGTTTGTTTGAGTGTGTGCTTGACAGTTATAGGCTCGAGTCCCCGACTCCCTATTAACTTGTTGTGTTGTTGTGTGCTTGGAAGCTGATGTAAGACCATCGAGTGGCATTCGGGTTCCAGTGTGGGTGTGTTTTGGTTCGGATGCTGATGTAAGTCCAGTGATTGGCATTCAGGCTCCATGTTTGCCTTTGCCTGTGTTTGTTTGTGTGCGTGTCAGCCGAGCTACGAATGCTCTGATTCTTCTTTCGTCCAAGAAGATACGTATGCATAGGATGCGATATCCTAGCGAGCATGTGTCGTTTCCCAGTCCGAACTACTTCGACTCTGATGTCTATGTCTGATAGACTAAGTAGGCCCAGGATACGATGTCCTGCCGAGTCGGTTTCAGTCAGTTTCTTTTGTCTCTTTCAGCCAGTGTGTGTGCGTGTGAGCAGCGTTTTAGCAACCATTTTCCTTCCTTTTGTGCGTGGATCCCGTCGAGTACGACGGATGCGTAGGGGTGCTAATACCTTCCCTTTGCATAACCGACTCCCGAACCCATCCTCTTTGGTCGCGAGACCATGTTCTTTCCTAGGTTTACTTCGAGCGTTTCCTTTCCCTCTTTTGGGATAAATAACGCACGGTGGCGGCTCTGTTGTTCTTCTTTTCCCGCCGGTTTTTCGCGTGATGCGACAGCTGGCGACTCTGCTGGGGACTATAGAGAAGTTGACCTGTGCTGGTCCGTCTTCCCTAAGCGAGTCTCTCCTAGCGCTCTCTAGGTTAGGGCTTTGGTTGCTTTGTGCTGTTATTTATTGCATTCATTTGTTTGCATTTATTGTTTGCATTAATGTTTGCATTTATTCATATTCATCTGCTGGTTGTGCTGTGTGTCTCTGTTTGGGGTGGGAGTTACTCGAGGTAAAAGGCCCAATACCCAGGCTATGAGTGAAATCTAGGAAACCTAGGAATAGAGTGATTCATGGGAAGCGGGTGGTGTACGCCACTTAGCGGAACATTGATATCACGAGCAGTTCAGACCCTGGTGGGATATTATCGGTGCATACATCGGGTGTGCACAGGATGATATTCTGCGAAAGGTTATTTATGCTGCGTTTCTCTCGACCTTACCCTGGCCTAGATGACACCCGTGAGTGGGGAGGGAATGATCATTTTAACAGGTACAGTTGGTGACTCTCGGTACTGACGGTGACTATGAATTGTGGACATTTATTTCTGGGACGCCGGAGTTCTGTCCGTGGTTTATCAGCGGGTTCCGTTTATTTCGGATCCCCGGGTTGAATTGAGAGTACCGGTTCAGAGGATCTGATTGTCATCCGTTCAGTGGATGTTCCTGTGATGATAGTGATGTAATCTCCAGTTTCGTTTATTTCGGAACTCCCCAAGTCGGATTTATGGTGACTTGGTTCCTCAGATTGGTTTCAGATGCCAGTTGATCAGATTGACTTTGGGTTTTAGATGAATTGTGACTCCGAGTTCAAGCCGAAGCTTTGACCCTGTGCCTTGAGACGCACAGCCTGACCAGTCATGTTCACATCATTTGCATCATAGCATATTTATTTTCAAAAAATAATAATGCATGAAAAAAAGTTAACTCGCATACGCATATCCTTTATCAGGATCATTCATGATAAAATAGCATCCGCATCCGCATCATGCATATCATGCATATATCATTCTTGCATTACAGACATGTTTGGAGGGACTTCTCACTCTGGTTCCTGCCTGAGACAGGATTGCTGACCGTCGTCCGCACCGCTACTCAACCAGATTGAATCAACAGAGAAGTATGGACCAGGTTCAGACAGAGTTGGCTGAGATGAGGGCAAACATGGCCCAGTTCATGACAATGATGCAAGGAGTTGTTCAGGGGCAAGAGGAGCTGCGTGCCTTAGCCCAGAGACTGGAAGCCGTGATTCCACCAGTCCACCGTGCTTCACCAGTGGGTGTACCCGTTCATGAGAATGCTGCTGTCACTATTCTCGTCGATGATTATGCCTTGGGCGATGAATTGAGGGGGATCAGAATCAGTGAACAGCCTCTTGCTGCAGAGACTGTTGATGTCAGAGCAACCTGTGCTCCGTTTCGCCATCCTGGCTCTTTAAATTCTTCCGGTTCTAAGAAGCCATACTCCGGGGCACCCAAAAGGGGAGAGAGTGAAACAAATGCTGTGCACCGTCGGAGGAGTGCAAACAGAGGACAGAATCGTCAAGTGGCCGCTGTGACTATTCCTGCAACTCAACAGCAGCAGAGAAGGCCAACTCAGCAATATCAGACTCCACAACATCGTCCTCAGCAGCAGGCTTACCAGCCTCCCATTGATAATCAAGCTGGTACAAGTAATGAGAGGAAGAAGATCACTTTTGATCCAATCCCCATGTCCTACGCCGAACTGTATCCCACTCTGATAGAGCGGAATTTGATTACCCCCAGAGACCCGCCGCCCATACCTGTCAACCCTCGGTGGTGGTATAGGCCTGAACAACATTGTGTGTATCATTCGGGTGCTCCTGGTCATGATGTGGATAGTTGTTTCCAGCTGAAGATGAAGGTTCAAGACCTTGTGAGGTCAGGTATTCTGATCTTGGAGGATTTAGGTCCCCGTGTTAATCAAGCTTGAAGATAACAAGTCCTGGGCTGGCGCCGACTTTTTCTTCAGAAGGGTTGTTCGGAAAACAGAAGCTGCTGATGCAAGAGATACTGACGGTTGTCATCCCCGGTGGGATCTATCACAATTGGGTCACTGTGGGCTTTCCTACAGTTGTTCATAAGTCAGAGAAATAATCACTTTGTTTAAAAACCATTCTCCCATGCCAAAAGGAGAAGTGATGACATTGTTGGCAACATTTTGTGCAATGATATTTTCATTCAAATAAATTCATGTTTGAACATTTGTTTTTCCATTTGTTTTCCCTTTTCGCTTTTTGCATGAAATTGGTGATCACAAAAAACCCTAAAAACAAGAATAAAAGCAATTTTTTCATCTGCATAACGATTGTCTTGTTTGATTTTCAAAAGCTTTTCATCTCAAAATCTTTATGCAGGTTGTTTCTCAAACCCATTGAACATAGTGATCGGACGTCATCTCCCAATTTTGAATTCCCTGTATTCGAAGCGGAAGAAGATGATGTTGAAGGGATTCCTGACGAGATTTCCCGACTTCTTGAGCGAGAAAAGAAGATCACACTCAGCTGCATCTCGAGAATCAGCAAAACAGCCAACTGGGGCATTATCAAAAAAAAAAAAGAAGAAGAAAAAAAAAAGAAAAAAAAAACAAAAGAAAGATAGCACCCTCAAAGTCCCAAGTTGACTAATGCTGAATTCGACGGAAAGAACGAAAAGATCAACTGCCATGTGTCATGGTCAAGTTATATCAGCAGAGAGTGAAGAAAGCATTCGATAAGAAGATCAAGCCTCGTGTGTTCCGAGGGACCTTGTGCTCAAGAAAGTCTTGTCTTTCGTGCCCGATTCCAGGGGCAAGTGAACTCCAAGCTATGAAAGTCCATGTGTTGACAAGAGAGCCTCTTCAGGCAATGTCTCGACACTTACAACAATGGATGGAGAAGTTCACTCGTCCTGTGAATTCCAGATGCAGTCAAGAAATACTTCGCCTAGAAACAAAAAAAAAAGAAGCAAAAGCTCGATAAGTCGAACACCCCAAAGGGCGACTTAGGCAAAAAGGAGGCTCGGTGGATTGAAAACCCGAAAGGGCGATCCAGGCAAAAGTTAGAGACATTGAAAAAAAAGAGAGAATTCGCATCCCGCTAGATTGAGCACCTCACACTGGGGCAATCTAGGCAAAAATTAGGGATTTGGCAAGTAACTGCATCTTGACAAGACTGTGCTCTATATCTGTCATCCGTCAGGGATTCTCGATTCGTCGTCGACTGAAGCTTTGAATACATCGAAAATTCAGAATGGTAGAGGAAAGGTCATTATATTCAATGTAGCCCTCTCCAATATATATCATCGATTTCAAACTTGTACAGATCCATGGAGTCTCGCCCTTTGCAGACTACCATTCCATTACATCTATTTGAGCTTTTACCCAATTATTTGCACTCTTATTTGTTTCAACTCAACAAACGTTTTGCATGTTTTAATTGATAAAGTATCATTGTTTTCAAAATAAACAAATTTTTCACAAAAATTGTTCTTAAACAAAGTGAACATTCACAATGATGGAAGAATACTTAGGAGACCCACAGTGCTCTCCCGGGGGTGGTATGATTACCAACAGGTAAGACAATTGTTCGTATCTCGAGCATGACTGTATCTTTGTCCTGCAGAACCTCGTATGGTCTCTCCTCAGTGAAGTTGCCCGATGCAGTGTCGTTTGAAGTTATTCATCTTCATGTTCCCGGCAGTACAGATTCTTCCTCCAAATCCCTGTTAGCTCTATTATGGGGCATCCCCAGTAGAGTGCTGTTTGAGCCCTATCGTGGGGCATCCCCAGCAAGTTTGCTGTTTCGGACATTATTGTGGGGTAGCTCCCCTAGCAGAGTGTTTACTGAAGACTTCAACTTTCGCCTCTCCAGCAGAGCAGTCTTCATCTCCCCCCAGCATGGGTGCTTTTCTTGGAAGATTCAGTATTTGGAGGATCGACATCCCCGTAATCCGGCATTCCCTCAGATAGATCCCCCAGTGGAGTTGTTCGCGTAAGGAGCTTTATCAATGCTTTTGTATTTCTCATCAGAGATCTGGTTGCTTCTCGGTATCTCAGATTTTCATCACGAGTTGTTGTGGCGCATACGCCTGTATGTTGAACTCTGTTCTCCGGTTGTGACTGATGATCCCTCCGGAAGCCTCCGGTGGCCTTCCTCCCCTGCAGGATAAATGTTCCCTGATATCCCAGTCCCCAGTGGATTTTCTTTGCTCTCTGGTGGCTTTGGTTTTCTCTCCGGACGGTTGATTCCCGGACCTGCGTGTTGAGCATGTCTGTTTGTCAGCATTCATCATACATTTTTAGATACTGCATACATGCATAATCATAGCATTCAGATACTCATGTTGCAGCTGTTGCCATGTATCTGTTGATGGTTGTTTCCTGCTATTTGTTGATACAGATCTCTCCAGTAGATTTTCCTCAAGCAGATGTGGGTGTGTCTGATCTCTCCATGTAGAGCCAACCCCTTAAGCAGAAAATGTCTATCCTTTCCTGCCATTTCCCCACTGAGATACATCCTCGTGGATGACGGTTGTTTCCGTTCCCTCCCAACACACATTGGGATGGGTTTTCCCTATTGAGTTCTTTCCTCATTAGGATGAGTCTTGTTTCAGTCTGCCTTTTTGGATCGATCCTAAATTGGCTTCCTGTTGGCTGTCTCCTGTACTTCCCTGGGGCATAAATGAATAGTCGCTCACTAACCGGCACTCATTCATCTTATCCTCAGCGGAATTTGGCGGCCTCTACCTACAAACCGGTAGCTGTAAGTCCTTTCTTTACGGTCTTCTACCCACTAGCTGGTAGTTGTAAATCCTTTTTTCTCACTCTGTCTCTCAGTAGATTTGTTTGTTGGCCTCTACCTACAAACCGGTAGTTGTAAGTCCTATCTTTGTGGTTTTCTACCTACAAACCGGTAGTTGTAAAATCCCACTTTCATCCCCTGGCGGATATGGTTTGTTGGCCTCTACCTACAAACCGGTAGCTGTAAGTCCTATCTTTGTGGTTTTCTACCTACTAGCTGGTAGTTGTAAAATCCCACTTTCATCCCCTTGTTGAAGTTAACCCTGTGTGCTCATCCTATCGATGACTGGTTACTTTTCCGTGGTTTCCTACCTACAGACCGGTAGATGTAATCCCCTATTTGCAGTTATCAATATCCGGTTTGCGGTATTGATATTCTTTCCCCTTTGGATACTTGCTTCGAGTTAGCAACTTTATCCTCTTTTGATTGGTCATCTTTTGCATACCTAGTCCTGGTACCCTAATGCTTTTCTTTTCGGTCGATTATTCATTTAACAACCTACAACCCGGTTATGGATAATCTTCCATGCGAGTGTATTATCTACGTTTTGACGGCTATAGATAATATGTCTCATGCGCTCTTGGGTCGAAGTCGTCCTCCCCAGTCGAGTAAGATTCGTATTTCTTGTGGAATCAGTGTCCATCCTTTAACAAGACTGCTTTTCTAGCCCTCTTCAGGATGTTGAGTGTTTTGGAACACAAACCAATTCACGTTTGGTCGGTCACCCGTTTCATACCTACAACCCGGTATCCTTGGTGTTCCTTCCTGTTTGCTCGCTGTCGTGACCTTGATCCCCAGTGAGACCCCCTGCAAGTGTTCAGCCTTGCCCTGTCATCTTGTGGATGTCAGTATCCCGTCAGCACCCGCGTGTGTTGTTTCTTTGGTGTCGGTAAACACTATCCTTCGGTGATTTCCAGTCATGCGTAAGTGCCTGGTCTTCTTTGGTGTCGGTAAACACCATCCTTCGGTGATTTCCAGTCATGCGTAAGTGTCTGGTCTTCTTTGGTGTCGGTAAACACCATCCTTCGGTGATTTCCAGTCATGCGTAAGTGTCTGGTCTTCTTTTGATGTCGGTAAACATCCTCTTTCGATGTTCATAACGTCGCCCTCCCTTCCCTAGTGAAGTTTTCCTCCTCTCCATTGGTGTCGATAAACGTGAGTCTCCCTTTCGTCCTATGACGTCTGGGTGAGTTTTCATCCTCTCCGTTGGTGTCGATAAACGTGAGTCTCCCTTTCGTCCTATGATGTCTGGTTGAGTTTTCCTCCTCCCCGTTGGTGTCGATAAACGTGAGTCTCCCTTTCGTCCTATGATGTCTGGTTGAGTTTTCCTCCTCTCCGTTGGTGTCGATAAACGTGAGTCTCCCTTTCGTCCTATGATGTCTGGTTGAGTTTTCCTCCTCTCCGTTGGTGTCGATAAACGTGAGTCTCCCTTTCGTCCTATGATGTCTGGTTGAGTTTTCCTCCTCTCCGTTGGTGTCGATAAACGTGAGTCTCCCTTTCGTCCTATGATGTCTGGTTGAGTTTTCCTCCTCTCCGTTGGTGTCGATAAACGTGAGTCTCCCTTTCGTCCTATGATGTCTGGTTGAGTTTTCCTCCTCTCCGTTGGTGTCGATAAACGTGAGTCTCCCTTTCGTCCTATGATGTCTGGTTGAGTTTTCCTCCTCTCCGTTGGTGTCGATAAACGTGAGTCTCCCTTTCGTCCTATGATGTCTGGTTGAGTTTTCCTCCTCTCCGTTGGTGTCGATAAACGTGAGTCTCCCTTTCGTCCTATGATGTCTGGTTGAGTTTTCCTCCTCTCCGTTGGTGTCGATAAACGTCGAGTTTTTCCTATTCGTCCTATGACGTCTAGTTGTACCTGTCCCCATGTGGATTTACCTCTCCGTTGGTCTTGGTAAACGTTGAGTTTTTCCCATTACGTCCGCTGACGTATGGTTGTATATCCCTTTCCATTCATCCGATGATGATTGGTTACCTCTCCGTTGGTCTTGGTTAATGTTGAGTTTTTCCCATTACGTCCGCTGACGTATGGTTGTATCCCTTCCAGTCATTCATTAATGTCTGGTTACCTCTCCGTTGGTCTTGGTAAACGTTGAGTTTTTCCTAGTTGTCCGTCGGCATCTAGTTGTGTTTTCTTTTCCCATTCATCGTCGTTGCGATGTATGGATGTGGCCGTACCCTTTGGAAACAAAAAAACAAAAAAATACCCAGTAATAAGTATCAGATCCCAGTGGACGTTTCCATTATTGGATCCCTGCATTGTGCAAATTCTACGGTTCTTGGTATTCAATCCCTGTTTACCCTGAAAGTCTGACAGTCGCTGCTATCATCCATTCGGGTTCCCAGCTGATTGAATAGGGGCAGCTGTAGCACCTCAAATTTGCACCTATCATTTTACATACATTCTCATATTAGGTCATAACATAACATGGTCCACTGCATAGCATTGCATTGTCCCATTTGCCTCAAGTGCAAGCCAAGCATGAAATTAGGTCAAACTGATCAGGAGATCAGTCAACCAAGCAAGCAAGTGTGTTTCTCAAGGATCCAAGGCCCTAGGGTTGGTCCAACATGTTCACATGACTTGGAGGTCCATTTGAAGTGTTTAAGTCAAGGGTTGGATGTTCAGAAGTCATCAGTTCATGCACAGTCAGTCAGAAACCCTAGAAAAGTCAAACTTGGTCAACTGTGGTTGATTTTATGGTTTTGATGGATGGATTTGGTTTGAGAGAGCTTATTCATGTCCCAATAGGCCTCATGTATCATGGCAAACAATATCATTGAAGAATTTGAGGCCAATCAGAAAATTTCCAAAAATAGAAATTGGACCTGTAATTTTAACTGCCAAAAATGGAAACTTCTTGATCCCAAGCTTACATCATGATACAAGCTTCAAATGAATTTTTGCCCAACATGATAGTTGAAGATCTTGTTCTCCCATTTTCAAAAAGTCCAAGAACTCTCAATTCCCATGTATGGTTGTCAAGATATGATCAATTCATTTTCACAAAATCTTGAACTTCAAAAGGCCATATCTCTCAAACCATTTGGCCAATTTTGGTGGGGTTTTTTCCTACAAACCACATTTTACCTCCTCTTTCCAAAAATGTAAATTTCATGTGCTAAAACCTCATCATGCAAAATGGCATTTTTGGACTTGTCTTATTTAAATTCAAGTGTGGAAAAAAGTTGACTTTTTGATTTAGCCCTTTTTAACACATTTGGCCATTTGGGACTTGTTTATAATGTTGTTTAAAACTTGTTTGAGGCCCAAACTCGGCCAGAATCATACACCTCCATGAACCATGTTCAAAATTAGCAAAAGATGCAAAATTCACTTCATTTAAGTTAACCAAGCTTAGCACATCATTAACCAACCTTAAACAGTCCATATATAAGTCATTTTCTGTGATTCTAAACCCTAGCTGCAGCCTCCCAAAGATCAGAAACTCTCATTCTCTCTCAATTTGCATTTTTCACCAATTGCAATTTCTGCTAGAACTCTCAAAGCACTCGAGCAACTCTTGTTTGTTTCATCACTTGGCCAACATTTGGAAGCAATTTGAAGCCCTGTTTCCTAGCTGTAATACCATTTCTTGCTGCTGCTACACGAAGTCACATCCATGGCAAATCGAGATTTGAAAGATTCCAAGCATCATTGAGCTAAGTTTCTTCAAGAATCCTTCATTCCAAACCATAAGGAGCACCTGTTTGAGCTTGCATCTCCAAAACAACCACTGTTTCTCAAGTTTCTTCAAATCCAAGTAAGTTTTCGATCTCCTCTATTTCCAAAATCATGAGATGTTTCTGGTAGGTCTTTTGATGCTGAGTCCATTGCAACTTGTCTCACTTAAAATGGTTGAGTCATGCATGAGAAATCTGGATTTTCATTTTTGTGCCCAAATATGTTCTTAGTCGATTTGCTTTGATGATGATGATTTCATGAAAACCATGTTTGGATTATGCATGTACATGCTTCACTTATTCGAATGGTGTGCTTAATTGTTGTTTCTGGGCATGTTGAAAATTTCGATTGAATGTTGATGATGAAGCTCTACTGTAGTTGATAAACCCTAATTGCATTTCCAAGTTTTCTGGGTTTCACGTATGGCATGTGTGCATGTTACTGTTTGATTGAGGCCAGCCAATCAGAACATTTCGTTCTGCCTCCCCTGTGCGCACCGTTTCGATTAGTGAGTGTGGTATTTACCACCGTGCCACTGGTCAACCATGTTGACCTAGTAAACCATGACCATTTTGTTTATTTATTCCAATTTGATTCATCATCTTATAAAATTCATAACATCTTCAATTCAATTCCAAATTTCATGAAATTTTTTGCATCATGTCCTGTTTGATGTCTATTATTTTATCATGATTTTTATTGATTTTTTGATTGGCTGGATTTTTAATGGTATTAGGGTTCTTAACATGTATGCTTATTTTGTACCCTTTGCCAATTCTTTTGTGAAATGATGAGGATGTATCCAATGACCCTGAATTTTTTTGTGCTTAATCTACACTCATCCCTGGTTATTTTGATGTAGAGTTCTTGATTTTATCTTATCTGGTTATTAAGTTGTGAATTTTTGAACTAGGGTGTAACAATTTGTGTCACACCAATGATATGCAATTTCATGATTTTTGTTGACATGCTTCCTGACCTCCAATTGATGTGAAATTTTGCATGAACCTTCTCTTATATGTCTAGTTGACTTGTGATTTTTCTTGGAATTAATTATGCCATTTCCTATTTGTTTGAGATTTTTCTCCCCTGCCTAATCAAATGTTGACTTGTGTGATACATGTTGCCATTTCATTTGTGAAATTCTCATACCTTATTGGATGATCATGAAATTTTACATGTGATAACTAGACATCTCAAGCTTTGTCATTGTGTTGATCCCATTCATTTATCATTTGTTATCACTGACTTATGAATTTTCGAAGTTGATACATGTTTGGTTGACTTCTTTGAGCATGCTTGAAATTGCTTTGACTTTCTGATTTTCATTGACTATCTTCCCATGATCCAAATGAGCTGAAATTTTATATGCATGTCATGTTATGGATTGTGATTGACCATGAATTATTTGATGATTTTTGGAATTGATTATGTTTGGTTTTGAGCTAAGTCTTGCTGTTGACTTCTATGAGCTTTCATTTGCCATGCTTTGACTTCCTTTGCTTATGAAATCATGATGATGTATGATATGCATGTGAGACCAATTGGGTTTGCTTCTTAAATGTTTGAATTTGATTGTGATTGGATATTGCTTGCTGTTTTGGCTTTCTCATTCATTTGTGACCCTAGGCTTGTCCTAGTGGTCCTGTGGCTTATAATTGAGTTCATGTTTCAGGTTAAGCTACAAGTGCTTCAAAGAAACTTTTGCAAGTTGATTGGGTTTATCTGTTTATCATGAGCTAACCTTTGTTTTGTAGGTGGCTTGACTCATATGATTTGGGTCTTGTGCTTTTGCACATTTGTCTGTTGATTTAACTGTTCATTCCTACTTCCTTTTGCTTAAACTTTTGAGTTGCATACTAACATCTGCTTGACTATTTCAGGTGCTTTTAGTTGCTTAGTTCCTTGTGAACTTTTTGCTTTGCTTTGCTTGTATAAGCAATTTGCATTGAGGTATATCCCTTAATCTTCATGTAGTCTGGAAGACCTGGCCTGTTACTTGGCCAGGCAACTGTCTGAAGTCCTCCTTAAGAGGCAATGTTTGTGTATGTTTAATTTGTCCTTGTACATAGTCAAAGACCTCCTAAGTGAAGAGGCAATTGGCAGAATCAAGGGATAAGCAACCTATCCCCTGCTATTCTGTGTGTCTTCTGCTTTGCTCACACCACTGTGTTGATGCATTGCAGATACAAACCCAAGATCTTGTACAATCGTACAGTTGAGTCAATTTTAAATGTGTAGAAGGGTTCCCACTTTCTGAACCCACACATTATTGTCAAATGCTCTCCCTGGCCAGGGATAAGAGCAATGAGGCACACCCCTCATCTCCTTTCATCTGCTTCACCTTAGCCTCTCAATGGCAAGGTTAAGAGCACCATCACCCATTTCCAGAGGTTTGTTTGTTGAGGTTGATATGACCCCTCGACTAAAACCTAACCCTTGTGTGAGCCCCTTGTGTGTATATAGTGTGTGCTACCTGTGCTTGTATGTTTGTTTGACTTGCTTCCTGTGCAAGTTAGGTTTAGTTTAGACTAATCCTTGTTTGCTTTCGCCCTCGTTGCGATCCTTTCTCTCGCCCTCGTTGCGATCGAGCCTTTTCCTTTCTCTCGCCCTCGTTGCGATCGAGCCTTTTCCTTTCTCTCGCCCTCGTTGCGATCGAGCCTTTTCCTTTCTCTCGCCCTCGTTGCGATCGAGACTTTCCCTTTCTCTTGCCCTAGTTGCAATCGAGACCTTTGTCCCTCCGTAGCCGAACTACGGCAACTCTGATTCTCATGTTCAGATGAGATACGTAGGCACGAGATGCGATGTCTTGTCGAGTTTGACTAACAACTAACACTAATTCTCTTCTCTCGCCCTCGTTGCGATTGAGACCTTCTTTTCTCTCGCCCTCGTTGCGATTGAGACCTCCCCTTTCTCTTGCCCTAGTTGCAATCGAGACCCTTGCTTCCTGTGCAAGTTTGGTGTGTGCGTGGCTTGCTTCCTGTGCAAGTCATGTCTAGGATAGGTTGGCCCTCGTGCCATTTAGCTAGAAACCTTAACTTAGGGTTGACTTTGCATGACAACATCTAGGCTCGAGTCGTAGTCTCCCTAGTGTTGTGTCTCCCTCTGTTATCTGGTTAGGCTAGTCCTTTTTCCCTGCGTAGGGGAACTACGTCGCCCTGATCTTCATACCAGATGAAGTATGTAGGCAGGAGATTGAGCTGATCTCTCCGGGCGCCCTTTTTTCTTTTTGTGTGTGTTGTTTGACAGTTGCTAGGCTCGAGTGCCTGACTCCTTAGCAATTTGTTGTCTGTTTGTTTGAGTGTGTGCTTGACAGTTATAGGCTCGAGTCCCCGACTCCCTATTAACTTGTTGTGTTGTTGTGTGCTTGGAAGCTGATGTAAGACCATCGAGTGGCATTCGGGTTCCAGTGTGGGTGTGTTTTGGTTCGGATGCTGATGTAAGTCCAGTGATTGGCATTCAGGCTCCATGTTTGCCTTTGCCTGTGTTTGTTTGTGTGCGTGTCAGCCGAGCTACGAATGCTCTGATTCTTCTTTCGTCCAAGAAGATACGTATGCATAGGATGCGATATCCTAGCGAGCATGTGTCGTTTCCCAGTCCGAACTACTTCGACTCTGATGTCTATGTCTGATAGACTAAGTAGGCCCAGGATACGATGTCCTGCCGAGTCGGTTTCAGTCAGTTTCTTTTGTCTCTTTCAGCCAGTGTGTGTGCGTGTGAGCAGCGTTTTAGCAACCATTTTCCTTCCTTTTGTGCGTGGATCCCGTCGAGTACGACGGATGCGTAGGGGTGCTAATACCTTCCCTTCGCATAACCGACTCCCGAACCCATCCTCTTTGGTCGCGAGACCATGTTCTTTCCTAGGTTTACTTCGAGCGTTTCCTTTCCCTCTTTTGGGATAAATAACGCACGGTGGCGGCTCTGTTGTTCTTCTTTTCCCGCCGGTTTTTCGCGTGATGCGACACTTTCCTCTGTGGGGTACTCCACTTTGGCTTAGTTACTTCATTTGAACTGTTGACTCTGGTGACCGATCATTTCCCGGATCTTTGGTTTAGACGATCTCAGGAGAGCTATAATGGCACACCCGAAAGGGCAAACCCATTGAGTATCTCTGCCCGATTGTCGAGACTATTATCCGCCTTAGGATGACCTGATTAGAATTTACCTGTGAGGGGAGGGTGATTCTTGCAGATGCATGTTCAGATGGTGACTCAGATGGTGACTAATGGTTCCGTTGATCAGAGTCCTATTTATAAGTCGGATTTATGGCCATTTATTGTCGTGACGCCGGAGTGCTGTCCGTGGTATTTATCAGTGGGGATCCGTTTATTTCAGGATTCCCCGAGCCGATTTTATCAGTGGGGATCCGTTTATTTCAGGATTCCCCGGGCCGATTCAGTGGGTATCTTCTCAGAGACTGATGATGATGATGATGTATCTTTCAGTTCCGTTTATTTCGGAACCCTTGAGTCGGATTTATGGTTGCATTTTCCTCAGAGGGTTATGATCGGTTCAGAAATCAGGGCTGTGATTCAGAGCAACAGATGATCAGAGGACTTGGAGGATGGCAATGCATTGCATTCATACATCTGCATCATTCCCGTTTTGCATTCATCTGCATCGAACCTATGTCTAGCATACAGGGAGTATTATTTTTTGAGAATCTGGTTGAGAGACATCTTGAATTTCAGAATATGGATGTCAAAATATTATCCGTCTCGATGAAACCAGAATCAAAGGACGGAATCTTCCTCATATGGATAGATGTTGCATTCATGCATATTAACCCATTTGCTGTTTTGTAGGTGTCAATCGGTGCGCATAGCTTGTTTGCTCAGATATCCTGCTAGGGGCAACAAATCCAAACTGATGGATTCTCCCAACACCGACATCCTCGAACTGAAAGAGATGGTGAGGGATTTGTTCAGTGTTGTGCAAGGGCTTGCCTTGGGGCAGAAAGCCATGGCCGAGAGATTGGAAAGGATTGAGGGCTGGATGATCGAGGAGAAAGTTCAGGGAAAGGCTCCGTCATCTGAAGTAACAAATCCCTCTGGCTTTGTGGTGAAGAAATCCCTTGACAGTGGTCAGCCCAAGAAGAAGGTTGAATCAGGTGGTGCGCAGACCAAAAGAGAATGCGGTAAGGATCGTTACCACCCTTATGCTGCCACCGTAACCATTCCTGTTGGTGATTCATCTGCACCACAGCGGCAACAGTCACCTCAACAGAGGACACAAAGAGCTGTGGGCCAAGTGAGAAGGAGGACGACAGATCGTCATTTCAATAAGCCGCCCGTGACTTACGCCTCTCTGTTTAAAAAGTTGAAGGATCTTGGGTTGGTGCAGCCAAGGAGATTGGTTCCAGGGAAACCGGATCAGAGGGTTGCCAGTTATGATGAGAATGTCAGGTGTGAGTTTCATGCTGGGGCACCCGGACATCATGTTGAGGATTGCAAAGCTTTTAAGCATGTGATCCAGGACTTGGTGGATTCTAAGGTAATCACCTTTGCACCGACGACAGATGATAGTGCTAACCCCGTGACAAGGCATGGTCCTGTAAAAGTAGAGATGATGTCGAAGGACAAGAAAGGGATAGAGGTGAATGAGAAGGATCAGTTAAGAATGCCCATGTCTGTGGTCCCAAAACGCCCGGCGAAAAATGGAGCTTTCTCTAGTGTTGATGATTGTTGTGCGGCCATCACTACAAAGGGGTGTGTAGTAATTGGGGAATCGGTCCAGAGAAAGATGAAAGTAGAAATGAACGATGTAAGGTGTAAAGCACCCAGTCTGGCAGTTGAAACCATCAAGGTGAAAAATGCTGTTGGTGTTGAGAAAGAGAAAAAGCCGTCCATTTCTTCTTACAAGCAGGCATTGGAAGTGGTGAGAAATGGAGGGATCCCAGGCTGGGGACAGATCATAGGCATTGCGGTAAAGGCGGATATGTTTGGGATTGGTTATCATCCAGGTCAAGACTCGGCTGAGCAGAACAAAGGACGTCGTCCGTCGTTCACCTTTGTCAGTGCTGGAATGCTAGATTCAGATCACGCCTATACAGTGGGTGAAGAGATTGACAGCGACCGCGAGCTGGAGTCGTGGATAAAATCGTGCGTACCAGGAAGCTGGAAGGCTAAAAAGATCAGCACTGTCACTCATCCGGAAGAGTAATGTTTCTTGTTTCTCAGTTTTATTTGCATGAAAGCCATACGTTTTGCCCGACACGTAATGGTTCATTGTAAGGGCCACCTCATGTTTAAATTTGCATTTTCTGCATCATTAATAAATGGATGTTTTTCAGTCAAAAAGCGGTGTTCCCTGTTTTTCATTTATTTTTGCAGTTTAAAAACAAATAAAAATGGCAATGTTTGTTTTCATTTTTCTTTTTTGATTTGTCTCGTTCCGATATCGAAACAAAATAATTCTCCGGATCTCATTGATAACAATTTGGTTACACCTCATATGACTTCGACAATCCAATCTATCTTGCTGAAGAAGAAGACGAAGAAGATTGTGATCTGCTGGAATTAACCAGGTTGTTTAAACAAGAGGAGAAGGTGATTCAGCCGCATGAGGAACGATTGAGATCGTGAACTGGGGTACCGCTGAGGTCAGAAAGGAAGTGAAAATTGGAGCCGCTTCAGAGGCGAACCGAGAGTAGAATGGTAGTCCTGTTGAAGGGACATGTGGATACCTTCGCCTGGTCATGTCAGGGTACGCCCGGGTCGGATACCAATGTCGTTGTGCACAAGCTACCATGGAAAGGAGACTGTCCTCTAAAGAAGCAGAACGCCAGTGCTTGTATCAGAGAGCCATGGTGACTTTGTTTCATGATATGATTCATCATGAAATTGAATGCTATGTTGATGACATGATAACAAAGTCCCATACAGAAGTGGGGCATCTGGCTGACCGGGGCAAGTCGGTTGACTGGTTGAGACAATTCTGACTGAGGTTGAATTCGAATGAGTGCACTATCAGAGTGCGGTCCGGTAAGATGTTGGGGTTCATTGTAAGGGAGGAATCGAGGTTCATCCTGCAAAAAAAAAAAAAAAAAAAAAAAAAAAAAAGAACAATAAGAGAAACGCCTGAACCGAGGAAGAAAAAGAGAGGTTCGTGGTTTCTTAGAAAGATTGAACTACCTGTCATGGTTCACATCTCATCTAACAGCCACGTGTGAACCGATAGTCAAGCTGTTGAAAAAAAAGATCAAACGGTCAGGCGAAATAATGATTGCCAAGGGGCATTGAAAGATAAAAGAAAAGTTGCAAGAACCTCTGATTCCGATGTCTCCTGTGGAAGGGACGACCATCAAATTTTGTACTTGACAGCCTTCGAGGGGTCTACGAGGTGTATTGGGGCAGCATGACGAGTCTTGTCGAAAAGAGCATGCAATTTACCTTAGCAAAAAGTTTACCGACTGTGAAACAATACATTCACTGTTCGAGAAAACTTGATGTACTTTGGCATAGGCTGCTCGCCGACTGAGACAGTATGCTGGTTCATACCACTTTGTGGATTTCCGAGATGGATCCGATCGAGTATGGGTTTGAGAAGCCAGCAATGACCGGACGGGTTGCGAAAGAGCAAAAGAATGTTGACTGATTTGTGATGCTCTCAGAAAGCAATTGAGGGGAGTGTATTGTCTGATTACCTCGCCCGACAACCCGTGGAGGATTATCAACCGAGGAGGTTTGAGTTCCCTGATGAGGACATCTCGAGGTACTCTAATCGAAAGATTGAGAGTAACCGATCCCGGAGGAGGGGCCTGACCCTGAATCCGAACGGATTCTGATGTCTGATGGGGAGGTTAAGGTGAATGAGCTTTTGTTTCCCAAATAGCATTTGAATGCGTCGACAATGTGGCAAGTACGAAGCTTGCATACCGGGTACCGAATCTCGGTGCGTACATCTACTGGGGCAACTCCTTTCTCATTGGTATATGGAATGGAAGCAGTATTACCTGTTGAAGTTCAGATTCCCTCTTTAAGAGTCCTGATGGACGTCAAATTGCAAGAGGCTGAATGGGTAAGGACCCGGTATGAAGAGTTGAGCCTGATTGAGGAAAAGAGGCTGACAGCCATCTGTCATGGGCAGTTATACCGGCAACGGATGAAGCGTGCTTTTGACAAGAAAGTACGACCTCGGGTATATCACGTAGGTGATATGGTGCTGAAAAGGATCCTTCCTCCTCAAAACGACCGTAGGGGCAAATGGACACCGAATTATGAAGGTCCGTTCGTGGTCAAGAAGGTTTTCTCTGGTGGAGCCTTGTTGCTAACGACCATGGATGGTGAGGATTTTCCATCCCCTGCAGATGCTGACGCAGTTAAAAAATACTTCGTGTAAAAGAGACCCGCTGGACGAAAAGAATAAAATAGTCCAGGCAAAAATGGGCATCCCGGCGAACCAAAAACAGAAAGAAAAGGTTCGGGCAAAAATTAGGGATAGAATGAAAAAATGTACACCCGGCAAGTCGAAAACCTGAGAAGGCGACTTGGGCAAAAAAGGGTATCCCGGTGGACTGAAAACCCGAGAGGGAGGTCCAGGCAAAAGGGGGATTGAAATGAACAACTGCGTCTAGCATGATCGTTTGCGCTTTGGTTAAAGCATCATGGATAATACCCGGTGGGGATCGATCAGAAGCGTCTTATTCAGAAGGCAGAAAGCAAGGAGAGTCTGAGGACATATGGGGTGTAACCGAGTTGGAACTCGATAAGATCAAGGGTTTCACATTGCCATTAGGATAGATCTTTCCTTTTGTGCGCAATTACCTCTTTTCAGGAATTGCTTCCTTTGTATTGCTCAATTTGAGCCACACTTTTTCAATCAATAAAATGCATATTCAGTCAAATAATTTTGTTTTTCATAACCGCTTTGATTGCAAAAACATCCGATTATTTTGATAAAGAATCTTGCATTTTAAGACATACAGGTCCCTTCCAATGCATGTTTATAAGGTTGAAAACTTGAAATCTTATTTGGAAGGTTGAGTGACCCAAGTGTTGAAATCTTGACACGCCTGGGGCACGGTTTTATCTAACAATCTGTTTTGCAGGAACTGTTAGGTATTTTTTCACTCACTTGCAGGTTGTGATGTGGAAGCTTTGACAAAAACAAATCCCCATGGAGTCCAGACAGGGACGAATGAATGTGAAGGGATGACGAAGAGGCGTTGAGACGTACGATGATCCTTGATGATAATCAAGAAGACTCTTCAAAATCGGAAGATTGGAAAGTCTGTAGAAATTCCCCGCAGGGTTTAATCAGGGACGAATGAATGGGTAGAGAAACGATGAAGAGACGATGAGAAGATGTTGAGACGTCCGACGATCCTGGAAATTAATCAAGAAGACTCTTCAAAGTCGGAAGACTTGAAAGTTTGTAGAAATTCCCCGCAGGGTCCAATCAGGGACGAATGAATGGGTAGAGAAGCGACGAAGAGACGTTGAGACGTCCGACGACCCTTGGAATTAATCAAGAAGACTCTTCAAAGTCGGAAAATTGAAAAGTCTGTATAATCCCCAGGAGTTCGCTCTCCGTCGAGCGTGGAGCGGTTGGGAGTACAAGATGATGGAGCAGAAAAGGTCCAGACGAGTCTGGGAGTTCTCAAAAGTGGAAAGCTGATACGAGATTGGGAGGCGGATACCATGGTTCGATGAGTCGACGGGTGTTCTGTACCAACTTTTCTCATCTCCCCAGCTAGGTCCCCAATCAGAATTAGAGGGCCAAACTCCCCTGCAGATCCGAGGTCTGTGACTTCCCCAGCCGGGTCAGGATGGTTATCCCCAGCAGGTGTCAAAGTGGTGTTTCCTCAGCAGCCAGGCCAGAAGGTTGCCATTCCCCGAGTGGAGCGGGTTTCAATGAAATATATCTCCAGCAGTGTTCATCCTACCAGTGGATTGGACGAGTTTCCGTAGCAGACGGATTTTTGCATCCCCAGCTGAGTGTATCCTACGTGTGGATTGCATGGGTTGTCCCCAACGGAGTGGCATTTGCTTCCCTGGCAGGGTCAGGATGGTTATCCCCAGCAGGTGATAGATTGATGCTTCCCCAGTTGACAAGCCTGGAGATTGCTATTTCCCCAGCGGAGTATCTGTGAGTATTTCCCCAGTGAAGTCGTCAGGTATCTGTGAGGGTTTCCCGAAGCAGAGTTGGGATTGATATCCCCAGCAAATCAAAGACTGTTGTATCCCCACAGAGTGTTGGTGGTTCTTATCCCCGGCAATTCTCGAGCGGTTTGGGTGCAAAGGAGGTTCTTCCCCAGCAAGGGTTACCTTATCCCAGCAGCAGTGATATTCCCCAACAGGGTGGAGATCGGAGTATTGACGAGTTCCTCAGCAGAGTGTCTCGTGCTCCTCAGCAGAATCCCTTGAAGGGGATACTTTTTATGCATTCATCATGTAAATAAGCATAGCATATTGCATAGAAAAAATAAATAAATCGCGTAGCATTTCCATAATTATGGAGCATTACGCAGAAAATTCAATCATTCATCATTGCAAGCACAAGCTAGTCTCAAGCCGTGGTTACCGTTTGAGAGGTGGTTTTGCCGGACAGTGAAGGTGTTACTCCGAGGAGTTCAGCATCATGACGTCAGATCAGCAGTGTTCCCCAGTAGTGCGATATTGGAGGAAATGTTTCCGTCGGACAGAGATGGAAATAATATCAGAAGACGTTACGCGATCAGCGCGATTCCGGGGTTCAAATGGAGAAAAGGAGATGTTGAGGCATTTTCTGGAGATGGGGTTCAAATGAAGAAAGGGAAGTGTTGTGACATTTTCTGGAGATCGGGGTTCAATCAGAGAAGAGTATATGCTGAGGCATTTTCTGGGGTTCAAATGAAGATTGGAGTTGAAGAATGTATCCGGGATGAGGTCCTTAGGATTATCTTCTGTTCATGTGTCACCTTAGACTCTGGCTGAGGCCGATGGAGGTCGTTATAAGGTGTCTTCTGAGGAAGAGATACACATGCTACCTTCCTTTGTGAAGGTATACCCTCTGACATGTCGCCCTCAGAGTGGTGTTTGGTGTTATTTCCGACGTTGCCAGCGGAATTATCACGAGAGATTGGAGAGCGGGGTTCAAATGGAGAAAGGGAAATGTGGAGACATTTTTTGGAGACGGGGTTCAAATGGAGAAAGGGAGATGTTGCGGCATTTTCTGGAGAACGGGATTCACAATGGCGATCGCAAGTTATCGTCAGGCGACCGGGGTTCAAACTGGAGAATGGGGTTCATTATTTGGCAAATAGGAGAGCGGGGTTCAAATGCAGTGATCAGGGATCATTTGCGCAAAAGAAAAGTTTCGGGGTTCAAGAAAATGAAAAATAAAGAAAATTTCGGGGTTCAAGGAAATAAAAAAAAGATTATCAGAAAAATTTCGGGGTTCAAGAAACAGAAAAAAAAAAGGAAAAGGATAATAATCCCCAGCGGATGTGGTGTTCAGGCCATTGGTTATCCCTGTGTTGCCATTTATTTTGGTATCCGGGTCGACTGTTTCGGTATTCAGGCCGACTTTCTCCGCTCCAGACGGATTTTTTGTTTCAAGATTGTTCTTCGCCGATTCTGGTTGGCGTTGATAATTATTTTCCCATCAGAGTGCAAATTGTTCGTCTGTTCTTGGTATTCAATCACTCTTCATCCTGATCATCTGAAAGCCGAGGCTATTCATATCGACAGGTTCACAGTGGATTGAATAGGGGCAGCTGTAACACCTCAAAATTTGCCCTCCTCTCTTGGGACTAGCATATCATATTGCATATCATTTTTTAGGTCATTAGGCATTACATATTGCATATCATGTGGTTACATTGTGCAAGCCATCTTCTCAAGTCTTGATCAGGAGATGGAGAGGTTATGTGTAAGCCTAGGGTTTTATTGACTGATCATTAGCCATCTGAGGATTGGACTATAAGTTAGGGTTTTGATTCTCAAGGGATTGGTCTGCATCTTGGTTGAAGTGATACATCATCATCATCATGGTCTTGTATTATCCAGAAGATTCAAGAAGATTGATCAGATACCTTGAGATTAGGGTTTTGACCATTGGTCAACCCTAATCAATTGCATTGGGCCAATCCGGGCATGGCTAGGAGAGGGGGTCTATGATGTATATGGGGATCATCATGTGATTATATGGAGCTTATTGAGGCTAGGGGTTCATCCTTGGGCCATTTCATCAGGGAATTGGGGCTCAGATTGATCAATGCATTGCCAAATTCATCTATCAGTTGAAAAAGTCAACTGTGGTCAACTGTGCATGATTTAATGGATTTGGAGAAGGAAATGAGTTGGATACACTTCATTCATGTTGGAACAAGTGTTATTTTACATTTCAAAGCTTAAGAATGGAGAAAATCAAGTCAAGACAAGAAATTGCCAAAAATAGAAAGTGACTTGTAATAGAAGTTTCCAAAAATGGAAAGTTTTTGACCTCAAAATTACATGTCCAAAAAAGCTTCAAATGAAAATTTGTTCAACATGAAAGTTTTAGATCTTGTTCTAATCTTTCCAAAAAGTCCAAGAACTTGAAAATCCCATGTATGGTTGGCAAGTTATGGTCCATTCAATTTCAAAAATGACCCATAATCAAAGGGGCATAACTTCCACATGGAGTGTCCAAATTGAGTGATCTTTTTATGTGCAAACACCATTTGACATGTACTTTCATGGTGCATAATTGGAATTCATCAAAAATGGTCAATGCAAAAAGTCAAATTTCAAGTGTACAGTTAAAGATCCAAGGGCAAAATGGTCCAACTTGAGAAATAATGAGAATTTTTGAGTGGGGATTTTTGCAACACCTCACAAATGCAATTTGAAAATGGTTGGAATGGTCATAACATGTCAAGGTCTCATATTTGGTCAAGTCACTTTTGAACTTCACTTGAAAAATGCATAAAGTGCCATAACATAGTGAAAATGCAAATTACACATCCAATGGCCATGGGACAAGTTGCAACAGATCACACATGTCATTTTGAGAGTGTGTGAGCTGTCAAATGAGCTGTCATTGGCCTGTGGTGAAATGGCATTTTTGCCCTTGCTTTGAAAATGACATTTATGCTAATTACCATTCATTTTGGTTAATTCATGATTAAGGATGTAATTAGTTGGAAGTATAAATTCTTAATTGTAACTAACTTTGATCAGAATCACAATTCACAAGAAATTTCAACCACTTTTCCCTCCAAATTCTCCAAAAATCCTCAAGAACACACAAGAGCAAAAATCCACAAATCTCTTCCAATTCTTCATCAAATCCGAAAATTCTTTTTGCTGCCTATTCCTTGGATCTTCTTCTTGGACTGTTTTGGCAATTCATCATCAAAAGCCTCACCATTCGCAACTGTTCATGTGAGGTTCATCAATGGCATTTGAAGATTTCTTGCACTAGGAGCAAATTCGAGCCAAGCTGAGCACTCCAGTCAACATCCTATATCCTCTACTGCATCTGTTTTTGGAAATTGGAGCGCAAGAACACGGGAATCTTCACTGCCATCTCAAGGTACATGAAATTCGAATCTCGTGATTTGATGAATTGTTATATGCTTTTTGAAGAGTGTTCAATGTAGATCGTTGTGATATGTTTAGTTTTCGGAATGATGAATTGTAGAGAGAGATATTTTGATTAGAAGTCTTGAATGCAAAACCTAATTCAGTCGATTCGTTTCATATGTGAATTTCTGGATGTTTTTATCATGATATTTGGACTCTACGTTCTCAGACCTTTCCAATGACTATCTATTTGTGAATTTTTATGGAGTTTTGTTGTTCTTGTGTTCATGTGGATTCTGGAAAAATATGCGATGAAGATGATGAGATTTCTGGAAAATCTCTTAGTTTGATCCATACGCTGGCCTGGCCGTTTTCAAATCATGTTTGCCGCGCGAATCTGGCCAATCACAAGCTGCCAGCGTAAAAATGAGAAACGCGGCGTTTTGGTCCAGGCAGTGATAATTACAACTTTGCCACTGAAACATTTCAATTTAAATAAAACATCCAATAATTATTTAAAAAATTACTAAAACTTAGAAAAATCATAAAAAAATAATGGCTAATCCAAAAAATTGTGAGAGTTTTTTAGTTGGATCTCATTTTTCCCCTAGTTTTTTATGAGCATGATTTTAGAAGTTGTGCATGGTAAAATGTTGACCTGGCCTATTGAACTTTGACTTGTGTGTATTTTTTACATGTGTTGCCATTTTCATTGTGAAATGCTCATACATTAAAAGAAATGATTGAAATTTTTTGAGCTCATTCTAGACATGTTGATGGTGATTTACATATAAAGTTTGTGATTTTTGGATACCTGAGGAGTGAGATATGATATTTTGAATCTAGGTGTGACAATTTGTGTCACACCTAGCTAGGTCAACTTCATGAATATTTTTGCCTGGCCTATGATTGTTGGAATGGATTGAAATTTTGCATAGATGATCATTGATATGTTGAAATGTTATGTGAATTTTTCTGGATTTTTCTATGGCATTTTCAATTTGATTGATATTTTTCTTCACTGTTGGTTCATTATGCAAGCTTGTGTGACACATGTTTGTAAATCTTTTGTGAAATTCTCATATGGTTTTGGATGAATGTGAAATTTGGTATGCTGGTTGTAGACACATTGTAGGACATCATAGTTTTGGTCCCATTCATTTCTAATATGTTGTCACTGTTTTGTGAATTTTTGAAGTGAATGCATGTGTTGATACCTTGAATTGGCTTGAATAATCTTGTCTGGATTTCTTGATTTTCATTGACCTAGTTCCTTTTGTCCAATTGAGCTGAAAATTGACATGCTGCTTGTTGATTGTGTCCTGTTTATGTGTGAATTATTTGAGGATTTTTGGAATTGTTTTGGTATGCTTTTGATGGAATTCATTCTGTTTGGATATTTGATGTTGCATTGGACCTAGTTTGACTTGTTTTGGTCATGAAATGATATTGATGAATGATATGAGCATGGGACCAATTGCATTTGCTTTCTATTTGCTTTAAGATGATTTTGGTTGAGAATTGCTTGCTGTTTAGAATTTTTTCTCCCTTTTGGACCCTAGGCTTGGCCTAGTGGTCCAGTTTCTCACATTTGGATTAACTTTTCAGGATGAAATGCACAATGCTTAAGGAGAATGATTCAAGTCAATTAAATTGGGATTGTTTGATGTTGAGAACTAACATGATTTTGTTTTGTAGGTTGTGAAGCTTGAGCTTGAGCTTATAGCTTGCACTTGTGTGCATTAACCTGTGTTGTTTGTCTGTACAGATTAACTGATTAACAATTTGCTGTTTACTGTTTGTCTGTCTGAGTACTGATGATACTTGATTGATTTCAGGTACATTTAGTCGCTTACAGTTCTTTAAGAACTTGCTTGCTGCTGCTTGGTTCTTAAACCACTTGAGGTAGGACTTCTATTCTCCATGTAGTCTGGAAGACCTGGCCTGTTACTTGGCCAGGCAACTGTCTGAAGTCCTCCTTAAGAGGCGATGTTTGTGGTTGTTTACATTTGTGCCAAGCAGGTAAAGACCTCTATGAGGCAATTGGTGGAAGCCAAGGGATATGCAATCTATCCCTCACTATTCTGTGAGTCGTCCCTCTGCTCACACAGCTGTGTGTTGATGCATTGGGACACAAACCCAAGATCCTGTGTTGTTGCACAATCGAGTCAGAGTCTTTGAGCGTAGAAGGGTCCCTCTATTCTGGACCCACGCTCCTTTGTCTGAAGCTCTCCCTGGTCAGGGATAAGAGCTGTGAGGTCTCATCCTCACTTCACCTTTTCATCTGCTTCACCTTAGCCTCGTAATGGCAAGGTTAAGAGCGAATACTACCCATGTACAGACGACTTGCTTCGGCAGTCAAACCCATTGTGTGAGCCTCACTTGATTGGTTATAGTGTGTGCTATGTGAATATTTGTTTGAAATGCTTGTTTTGATCTGTATGCTTGTATGCTTGCTTTCTTCCTGGATAGGATTAGCTTGCAGTTGTGCAAGTAGGTAGAAACCTGAACGTAGGGTAATGATGCATGACAACACTAGGCTCGAGTACAGCTCCCTGGTAGTGTGTCTTCCCTTGGTTTCTGGCTAGATTTTCTTTCCCTTGAGGGGGAACTACATCGCCCTGATCCTTGTTCCAGACGAGGTATGTAGGCAGGTGGTCGTGCGAGACCACTCCGGGCACTTTTTTTTCTTTTTGTGTGTGTTTACCTGTTATCTGTTGTGTGTTGGGTTCGGATGCCGACGTAAGTCCAGTGATTGGCGGTCGGGCTCCACGTTTGCCCTTTTGGGTGTGTTTTGGTTCGGATGCTGACGTAATTCCATCGAGTGGTTGCCGGGCTCCATGTTTGCCATCTGTTTGTGCGTTTTGTGTTGTTTGGCGTGCGTAAGCCGAACTACAGTGGCTCTGATTCTCGTTCCAGACGAGATATGTAGGCATAGGACGCGATGTCCTACCGAGCTCCCTTCTCTTAACCCCACCTGTGTTGTCTTAGCGTGTGTGTATGATGTTTGTCTGTTTATTTTAGCAACCTTTTCTTTTCTTAGAGCGTGGATCCCGTCGAGTACGACGGACGTGAGGGGTGCTAATACCTTCCCCTTGCGTAACCGACTCCCTTACCCTTTCTCTTTGGTCGCGAGACCATTTCCTTTCCAGGTTTCTCTGAGCGTTTCCTTTCCCTGTCTTGGGATAAATAACGCGCAGTGGCGGCTCTGTGTTGTTTTTTGTTTCAGCCCGCCGGTTGTTTTTTCGCGGATGCGACACATACAAACAAGATCACATCTTGATCCTCCCCCCTCTCATCTTTGGGTTTGCTTTTACAAGGACCATCAAGCACCTCTTTGTTGGTATTTTACCTTTGTGCTTATATGATCATTACTTATCTAACCACTAATCAAAATAACAAAAATTAGTTTTGTTTCTTAAAGTTTATTGTGCAAGGTAGGGATTTTCATCAAGAGCACCAAACATGGTTCCTCAGCAATGGTTTATTTTGATTCCTAAAATCAAAGTGTGTTCAACCACTGATTCTCAAGGGGTTATCTCTTAAAGTGTGATCTCTAAGGTTTTCAAGAATCTCTCAAGCTCATTTGGATCAAGAGCATCTCAAAGTCTTGTGGTTTATTTCTCAAGAAAAGTCAAAGTTTCATGTGTTTATTTCCATGCTTTCTTCAACAAGTTGCCTCAAACTTTGAACAATTAAATCAAGAGACATTCAAGGACACCTTATTTTGAGTTCATATGATCATCCATGTGCCTTGAAATTCAGGAAAACACCAAGTTCACAAGTTTATTCCAAAAGGTTTGACAAAAAAGTCAACCATTTGAAGTCAAAGTTCAAAGGATCACAACTCCTTCAATTATCAACATTTTTGAGTACTTCTTTTTGCATATAACTTTTCTCAACATCCTATTCAACTTATCTTTACATGACAAGAGCCAATTATACTTGGAGGATCATCAAACATTTGGAGACATTATAGGTCATTTGTGGACTTAGTGAAATTTGACCTGTTTTCAAGTGACTTTTTCTCAACTTTCAAGGTTTATAACTTCTTCAATTTTTAACATTTGAGGCTAATTCTTTTTGCATAATATCATTTGTCATACCCTCTACAAGATTTCTTCAAGGATCAAAGTTAAAATATGCTTAGAAGGCCATTGACTAGTTTTTCGTGCAAACTTCAACATGCCATAACTTTGTGCTCAAGCATCCAAATGCAACCTTTCTTGGCACATTGTAATCTTTGATATGATGTCAACACACTACAAAAAGAATGGGATCAAAAAGCCTTATGAGCAAGATGCCCATTGAGTTGAACATGGTGACTTGGAATTGAAGAAATCACCATGGTCCGAATTCGAACTTCACTAATTCTCAATTACAAGCAAAATTACCATGCGTTTTGGACCTAAACATGTTTAATCAAGTCTCCAGAAGTTAATTGACCTATGAAACGCATGATTTGGCTGAGTTTTAATAGATTGCAAGTCACACTTTCCACACTTTCTAACTAAATTCGTTCTGCATGAATTAAGCTTGATTCCACACGTATTTGGATCCAAATACATTCCCTATAAATAGAGGAAGCTACTAGATTCATTTCCAAGCTTTTGAGAGCCAAGAAATCCCTGCTTCAATCTGAAGCTTTCCAGAGAAATTCAACTACCGTGTTTTGAATTCCAACTTGTTCCAATCCAATTTCTTGATTCCATTAGCACCTTAGGTCTCTGAAGCTTTTGCAACATTTGTCAAGCTCCAAGATCTCCTGAAGTGCTCTAACCAGATCGAGTTTCATCAACTTCTGATCACCATTTGGACAAGGTAGTTTTGAGCATCATTTGAACTCAAACAATTTACTACAATATAGTCCTTCACTCTATGATGTTTTCCCATAACTTATTTGATGTTGATTGATTATGCTCATCATTTAATTTTATTTTCTATGGCTTGCTTGCTTCTAAAACTTCTCTGAAATTCCCCATGCTCAGTTTAGATAAATGAATTTGGAGCATGAGATTGAATTCATGATGAGGAGGCGATCACAATGGTGGTAGTTTCATGCTCTGAATTTATCAAACGATAAAACTTCGGTGGTGGACCATCGGGGAAGATGACCGAAATTATCTCAGGTCATTCGAGTTTTGGCTGGACACATTAGTTATTTGAAATGTTTTGATTGATCCAATTTGAATTAGATCCCGTGTTTTATTTTGATTAATATCCATCGTACGCCCTAGCCTGAAGATTGTTGGATCTACCACGTCAATTAATGAGGTCAGATCCAAAACTCCGTATTTTTTCTGATTTTATTTCTTTTTCTTTTTCATTTTTAATTTTAAATTTACTTTTCTTTTAAAATTTATAGTAATTTCATTTTTATCTCAAAAATACCAAAACAATTTCTAAAATTTTCTTTTATTTTTCTTCATCTTATTTTTATTTTTCAACATTTTATTTTCATGATTTTCTATTTGTTTTGAATTTTCTCTTTTTTTCCTTTATTTTAATTGGTTTAAAAATCCTTTTACGCATTTTAAAATTCTGAAAAAGTTATTTTATGCTTCTTATTTTACTCCCAACCTTCCATAATTTTTGGGGTCATTTATTTGGTGTTTTGAAAGGCTTTGTGAATTTTCTCTTTTATTTTCCTTTTAAAAATTCATTTTAATTTTTTTAATGCATTTTATTTTATTATATTGCATTTTATATTTGTTTGACCTTTGTTGACTTCTCTTGGCATTAGATCTTAGATGATTTGATCATAGGTCTTATCAAACTCAATGGATCTTAGGTGGTGATGGGGTGAAAATCCTAATCCACCAAAATGAGTGATTGATTTTGATGATAACTTGATCAAGCATTTGATCCATTTTGGGTGTGATCTCTATTGTCCTCTTCTTCTTCACCCTCTTCTCTTCTTTTTTCTTTTGATCAATTTGATGATTTATGTCCATCTTAAGCATGATGTGTGGATTGATGCTTAATGAATTTTCATCATTTCAAATCTACCTCCTAATTGATCATGGATCATTTAAGGTAATTTGGATTGATGCATAAGTTTGTACTAAGTACTATGAAGTATGAATTGATGTAATAGACCACTATCCCAGCCATTGTGCTTAATCATTTCTCTTTTCGTTTTTTGTATGACATAACTTCAGGAGAATGATTTACATATCATTTCTCTAGCATATATTAACACAAACATTATTATTGATCGACCTCAGATAGTTGTGACTTCTACATAAGTCCAATTATGATTTCTTAACATAACGTTAAATTTGTCCCCAAAGAAAGTCATTTTCATAAGTGAGATTGTGAGTCTCCTATTCGTCATGGTATTGTGTGAAAAATGTTGTTTCCTTTTCATCTATGAGAGCTACTGGCATACTTGTTGATCTATACCCAAGTTGGAGCCCTTCTCATGGTGATATAAAGGTCCATATTTTCATGCTTGTGGGTGAATAGTTGAGTGTTCTCCAAAAAATGACAAATTGCCTATCCCCTTTTCGATTACTAACATCACTTACTAACATTGTATTATATTAACTTTACTTTAATGTCATTTATCTGATGTTTTTTATTTTTTCTATTTACTTTATACTTTTATTTTAGCATCTTATATCATATTGATTATGCTTATGTTATTTGCTCTTTGTCAATTTGGATTTCTCTTTCTTTTAAAGACATTAATAAAGGAAAAAAACCTCTAAAAATGATTCTCCTGATTCATAGACTTATGGTTACTATCCTTAGCATTGTTGTGGAGTTAGAGACTTAGAACTAGGACCTTGACCCTTGCTTTAGGAGTTTGTGATTTTGAGACCTTGGGATTCATCTGGTACCTTTGACTTTGGACTTCTTTTGAAGATTTGGCTTGGTTACTCTGATTTCATCTGATGCATGATTTATTCTTTGCTTATTTGACTTGCTTGAGGTTTAATCCAAAGGAGAGAATTCTTGCTTGACTTATGTCATAAAACTTGCTATCTCTTGGTTATATATTTCCTCCCTAGCTTTTACTTTATGCTCTAGGATAGTCTCTTCTTCTCCTCTCCTTCTTTAATTTTAAAAATCTCCTCTCTCTTTTCAAAACTTTCTTGTTTTCAAACTTGAATCACTTTCTCAATAAAATCTTGACTTTTGTCAAGTGATTTTCATAACTTTTTTGTTAATAAATGCTTATATATCTTAAGCATATTCAGACCAATTTCAAAAGACTAAAAAAGTCATAACTCATTCAAACTATTTTGTGCCCTTTTTCTTTTAAAACTTTTTTCAAAGTTTAGACATGAGTCATTTCCATAGTTGAGATATAATTATCATATTCCCATAGTATTGATGATAATTCTTTTCCACCTAAGAGAACTAGTGACATACTTGTTGATCTTTATCCAAGTTGGAGTCCTTCTCTATGGTGATGCAAAGTCCTCATACTTGTGGGTGACTAGCTGAATATTCTCCTTAAAATGATAAAATATCTTTTCATTAAAAATGAATCAAAACAAATATCTTTGTTATTTTTACCACGAACTACGAGGTTTTGATCCTCCATTGCACTTTATTGATACGTAGGCATGAGACTCAGAAAGTCTTGGCAAACACAAAAATCATAAAAAAAATATATATTTCTTTTCTCATCTCTCCAATCTTTTGCAAACGACATCATTTTAAGCCAAAATACACGGATTTTCAAAGAGATTCCTATAGAGTACTATAAATATTTAGGATGCTAATACTTTCCCTTTGCATAACCAACCCCCGGACCCTTATCTCTTTTTATTAGTTTTGTTTTAAAACTTCTTTGGGTATTATTCGTACTTTTTCCCTTTTCTTTGGAAATAATAAAAACACAGTGACGACTCTTGTTTTGTGAGTTAAGTTAATCAATAACTTAATCTTAATTTTTTTTACTGCTACAACTGTCTATCAAGGACCCGAGACTTATAAAATTACTAAGTCTTTTATACCATGTTGTTTAATCGACTGATCCTTTTTGGTGGAATGAGGGCTGTTGTCGATCGTCCTTCTCGAGATTCTGGACATGTTTCCCGGTGATTTGGGTCTTAGGGACTAATCCCCGAGGGTCCTTCAAACCATCTTGTCATTAATACTCATTTAAAGACTTCATTAATATATTTTTTTTTACCGTAAATATCTTTTCATTGACATTCTTTATTGATTTTCTAGTGACTGAAAATTGAAATATAACCATTCCAACTTTTTTTTTTCTTATTGCAGAATTATTTGTCCTAATCAAATGCAGTTTTTAAAATAAGTAGTTAACTTTGCTACCATTTTTATTTTATTTTAATTTCATTTTATTTCATTCTCTATCTTATTTTATATTGATCCCCTCTTGAGTAAGGATGATTAAAGTATGTGTTTTTACTACCGTATCATTCATACTTCATAATAGCGTCACCAACAAAAACATTAGTTAAAGTTTTTAATCTAGTGATGCTAAATTTAGCAACACCTGATAATAAATCGTTAGTTAGCATTTTTAATCTACCGATGCTAAATTTAACGTCACCTCATAATAAACGCTAGTCAGCATGAATAACATACAATAAAGAAGCAATTACTCCTATCTTATGTAATACTACAAAACAAACCTTTATTAAGAATCACCAACCATATAATAAATGACAATACATAGATAGATCATCACAAATAAGAAACCAAAACATAAACCTATCATTCAAAAAACAGTAAACAAAAAGGTTGTAGAACATGGTGTTACTAGGTCACTAAGATGAAGCAGTTGGACAGAACGTGATATGATAATCTGATCCAGAACATGTACAAGTGCTTGAAGCATCATCGTAAGCATAACTGTACGCAGAGGGACATGCATTCTTAAACATCTCAGAGTATTGCGTCGGAGTACAGCTCTGCGGACTCGAATGCTCGCCGGTGCAACAAAACTCCTCCGTATTAAACGCCGTACACGCGCTCTTACACGCCACCACAGAACCTCCTTCCTCGGTTACCTGCAACTCCGCCGGGCAGTGACCGTTCAAATCCGCAACACAACCCGCATACTGACAGTCACCTGTTCCTCCTGTTGCATGTATCCCAATCCCGATATTGTAACCGTCCACCAGACTCACGTCGTAGAAATCCTTATCTCCATTCCCGTTTCCGATAGTAAACTCCGCCAGAGTCACCGGAGGAGCACCTCCACCATTACACTTTAACCCTCCGGCGCAGTCTCCGGTGATGCAATTCCCGTTACCCGCACCATCGAAGTTGCAGCCGGTTCTTCCCCAGAATCGGCCTGACCAACCCGACGGAGCAGTGAACTGAAGAGACGATCCCGGCGAAAGTGAAAATCCCCCGTCTCCAAGAAGTGCAGCGCTGTTTCCAGAAAGTGTTCCCGGCCAGATAGTGTTGCTGCAACGGTTTTCTATGGTAAACACAGTCCCCGAAGCTATATTACCTGCAAATTAAAAGGTACTAATAAATAATTCAAAAACAAAAACTAAAGATAGGGAACATAAAATTAATGTTAAATTTCTAGTTCACCTAGCAGAAGCATTAGAAGAATGAACAATGGAGAGGATTTTGAGGTAGTGAATAGCGCCATGAGTTTTGGCTGAAATTTCAAAGGGTAATAGAGTTGATCGAAGTGGTAATGAGTTTCACTAACTGAAATGATGAATTTATATTACAATAGTAGTTGGGTTGCTATATTTTGGGAGCAGTTCAAGATTGTGGGTGGGACGTGCAATCGTTTCAAAACTACCAATCTTTGAAAGGCTTCAACTATATTAACTTTTTTTTTACATTATGAAATTGTATTGAAATTGAAATCTAGTCCATGCCTTAAATTGAAATTATACGTGTGTAATTGCTTCGAAAGAAATCCTTAAATAAATTGCGTGCCACAACCCACGATCTCTGTGCTGAGTATCCGAAAAAGAAAAATAGAAATAGAAGAAAGGTAATGAGAAATTAGCACGTAAGACAATAGTGAACTAAAGAGTGAGGAGGGGCGTTTGTTTAGGAGATAAAAAATAGCATTTGCTATTCCTACACTAAAAATTAATCAATGCTTACACTAAACACTATTAATCGTATTTATACGAACAATATTTTTATTTTTCTAATAAATAAAAAAATAATATTTATAAAAAAATATTTTTATTTTTATAATTATTTTATAATACAAATATAAATTTTTTCATTAACCAACTTCCTTATTCTATTAACCACAAAAATATAAATGATTAACCACATATTTTTCTTATAATTTATTAATCAAATTTGTTATTTAATTAATCAATAAAATATATATTATTAACCAAATTTTGACATTAAAATATAAAATATAATAATTAATTTTTAACCAAAGTCTATATATATTTTAATGTCAGAGTTTTGTTAATATTATGTATTTTATTGGTTAATGAAATAATAAACTTGGTTAATGAATTATAAGTAAAATATGTGATTAATAATTTATATTTTTGTGGTTAATTCAATAATAAAATTGGTTAATGAATTTTTTTATATTTGTGGTATAAAAATAATTTTAAAAATAAAAATATTTTTTATAAATATTTTTTTTTATTTATTAAAAAAATAAAAAACACTGTTCACCGTATAAATACGATGAACAATGTATGGTGTAAGTATTGGGTGTAAGAATAGCATTATTGATAAAAAAAAATGCATCAATGAGAACCTTATTTTCGGGGTGAAATTCCTTTATACCTATTTTACCCTAGTCTTTTGTTATGTTTAGTATAACGAGTCAGAAAATAATTCTAAATTAAATAGATTGATACTGGAATCGTGAATGAAATTATATTTTTTATAAGTATTTCAAGCACTTTTAATGTCTTAGAGTTAGAATGCATGAATGCTCACGATAATTCAGCATATACTTCAGTTTGCTCAAAACCGATGAAAACTCGAAAGTAAGGAAGATGAAATCATGAATTTTGTGTGAAGAAGATAAATTTTTCTTATGTGTTGGAGTTTAACAATGAACCTCCATTAACAATGCACAAGAGGAAGAAGAAGATTAACAATTGCAGAGAGAAAGAGAGAATGGAATCGTAACTAACTTTTCAAACTTTCTCAAAATGTAGAAAATCTATTACAAGTTGTAACTAACTATTCGTTTATATGCTAACCTAAGTCCTAATGCAAATTAAATGCAACTTAAATTAAACTCAAATGCAAACTCACAACTAACTTGAGATGACTTACATTATATTCAACACCATCCTTTTATTCATATTCAAGTTTGAAAATCAACAAGACTAATTCCATCCCTCAAGTTGATGAAGTGTTCAGTTTTGATTGTCTTGGTCAGCACATCTGCAAGTTGCTTATGAGTGTTAACATGAACAACCTCAAGTACTTCATTCTAAACTTGACTGTGCAGAAAATGGTACTTAGTACCAATGTGTTTGCTTCTTCCTGCGGTACTGGATTCTTAGTAATACTTATGACAGTTTTGTTGTCAATCATCAATCTGATTAGTTTGCTCACCTTAAACTTCAAGTCCTGCAACAAATTCATTAGCCAAATAGCATGACAAGCTGACAAAACACCAACTATATATTCATCTTCATAGGTTGACAATGCAACCACTGGTTGATTCTTAGAGCACCAAGAAATGGGAGCTCCTAGATACATAAACATGTATCATATATTACTTCTTCTGTCTACTCTGTCACCACACTAGTCAGAGTCTGAGTATCATACTATCTCAACATCATCTAATAACTTCAGATGGAAGAAAAATCTATGTCTCAGAGTCCCTTTAAATACCTTAGAATTTTGACTGCAACTTGGTAATGTGATCATTTTGGTTTACTCATAAACTTACTCACCATTCCAACTGCATAACATATGCCAGGCCTGGTGTTACACAAATATCTCAGACGACCAACCAACTGTTTGAAGGTTAAAGCATCTATATCCTCACCATCATCATCAGAGTGCAACTTATGATTTGTCTCAGCATGTGTGGCTACTGACTTACAATTCATTAGCTCAAATTTCTTCAGCAACTCAACTCCATACTTCAGTTTATGCATAATAATTCCCTTCTTAGAATGAAAAATCTTCATCCCTAGAAAATGTACCATATTTCCAAGGTCAGTTATATCAAATGCATTCATCAACACCTTCCTGAACTTGTTTATCTCAGAAGTACGACTTCCTATCAAAAGTATGTCATCCACATAAAGACATTTCAGAATCACATAACCTTTAGAAGTATACTGCACATACACACCATATCCCATTTCACATTTTTTGAATCCCAGATGCATGAAAAATGAATCAATTTACATATTCTAAACCCTTGTAGCTTGCTTCAGACCGTACAAGGCTTTATGCAGCTTGTACACTATCTCTTCTTTGTTTTCTTTCACAAATTCAGAAGGTTGTAACACATAAACTTTTTCTTACAATGGACCATTTATAAAAGAGGAATTTACATCTAAATATATCAGAAGCCAATTCGTATTTACAGCTATAACAATAACCAATCTTATGGTTTCATGCCTAGCTACAGGTGCAAACACTTCAAAGTAGTCTAAACCAGACTTTTGTAGGAATCCTCTAGATAATAAACTTTATTTAAGCTTAGCAACTGAACCATCTGACTTTAGATTTATCTTGAAAACTTATCTCACACTTATGGATTTCTTGTTCTGAGGTAGAACATCCAGTTACCATGTCTTGTTTCTTTCAATTTCCTCAAGCTCTTCCTTCATGAATTTCACCCATACCTTCTTCTTGAGAGCCTCATTGATGTTGGAAGGTTTAGAGTCCACCATCATGGAACTCCGTAAGACTTCCCCTTCAAAGTTAATCTCAGTATATTGGAATAACTCAAAGTCTGTAAGTCTCCTTGGTATCTGTCTAACTCTATGTGGTCTCTAGAACCTGTGCAAGTTCACCTTCAGAGGATGGACCACCTTTAGAAGCTCTACCTTCAGAGGTTCCACCTTCATAGGATGGACCATCTTCAGAGGCTGGATCACCTTCATAGTCAGATCGACCATCAGAGCCAGACTCACCTTTAGAGTCAAAGTCACCTTCAGGGTCAGAGTCATCTTCACATTCAGAATTTCCTTCAGAGGAAGAATCAGACTCTTGTGTCGACACTGGACTAGAGTTGGATTGAGACATGCTCTAATCCCATGTTTTTGATCCCTTCACTATGACATCTATGTTGACTTTAACTTTTTTGGTGATTGGGCAATAGAGAATATAAACACATGTCATGCGGTAACCTATAAGCAACATGACTTTGCTTTTGTCATCCAATTTCCTTCTAGTAACATCTGATATATGTTTGTAACATACATAACCAAACACCTTTAAATGGCTGACACTTTAATTTCTTTCATTCCACTTATCAATAGGAACTACTTCCTTTAACTTCTTTGATGGAAATCTATTGAGAACATATACTGAAGTGGAAATTGCGTCACCCCATAATTATTAGGTAGATTATTCTTGTAATATCTCATATCCTCTTAAGTGTTTTGTTCCTTGTGAGTTGGGAAAATTGAGCTTCTTTATGCTCTATTTGTTGTCAGTTGGGACAAATATAGTAATTAATGAACTCATATGAGTTTCATTCTTACTCAATGAGACCTACCTTTATTAATTAATATAAGAAGGAACATTTTGGTAACATTAATAATTGGTCAATTTCTCTAGTAGATAAAATATTTATACTTAAGATATTTTCTTTACTATCTTTTAATAACAATCACTCATTTTATCCCTCTTTTCTAACCATTACTTTTCATCTAAGTGGTACTAACCCCACTTTTCCTTTCCTTTTATCAGTAAACAAAGAAAACAAACATAGAGAAATGAAGAGAGAAAGAAAAGAAAAGAGAAAGAGAAGAAAAAGGAGAAAGAAGAGAAGAAGGAAGAAGAAGAAGATGAATCACCATCAAATCCTCTCAATTTCATCATCAATCTTCATTTATCAAAGGTGGGTTCCTAGGTAGATTTATCTTTGGTGGGGAAATTGCATGGTTTGAGAATTAGGTTTTGTGTGATAACATGCTTATGTGTGAAATTGATCTTGATGCATGTCTATCTTGTTGTTGTATATATGTTTATGCTGAAACATGATATATTGAGGTGTTGATATGTGTTATATGGGAAAAAAAATGCTTATTCCTTCCTCTTTATGTTTCTGTAGTGGCTGACCCTGTCATCCTTGCCAGGCAAGGGGATATCTCGTTAGGCGAGAGTTAATGTTGCTGAGATGTGATGTTCTATTATTCTCGCTAGGCGAGAGGACTGTCTCGTTAGGTAGGGCCTCGCCTGAGGCTCGCCAAGCGAGGTAGCGCATTTTCGTGAAGGGAGACGTTTTATTTAGTATCACTAGGAGCTCGCATGAGGCTTGTTGGGATGCTCGCTGAGTCTCGTTAAGCAATAATGCTTTGTTTTGCTGAAAAAATGTTTTGGTTCCTTGTTTCCTCCATAAACCGGGAACCATGATTCCGGTTGATACGAGACTCGAAGTATTCGAAAGCTAATATAATGATTTATCCTTTATGAAGTAAAATTATGCATATATGTTTATTAATATTTGATGAGAAATGATAAACTCTCTTGGTTATGTTATGAATTATATCATGAATTGTAAATTACCTTGAATGCAAATGGTTGAACTCACTATGATGAAAAGTGTGGTAAACATAGGTTTGTAACTAGGTGAATGAACTAGAAAGATAAGTTAGGTTATGGAAAAGTTGGTAACAATGTCATAGTTGTGATTTAACGAGCTTGTATGGAAACATGTTATGTTATATTATGATTGTAATATAATCACATGGAATTGTGAGACTAATCGCGTATTCGGAAATAACCCCTATTTGTGTTTGTCCTGAGTTTAAGACTTATATAGAGTGGTAATCGGAAAAGACGGATCAGTGAGATCTATGATTGTAACTTTGTTAAGCGTATTCCATTTAGTGGAGGCTAAGAGTGTTGTTGGCCATATCTTATGGACTGTGTATCCATTCATTGGAGGCTAGGACTACCGTTTGCCATATTTTATGGAAAGGGATTTAATGCATTCCATTCAATGGAGGCTAGGAGTGTAGTTGGACATATTTGATGGATTGTGTGATCCATTCAGTGGAGGCTATGACTATCGTTGGCCATATCTGATGGATTGACTATCACCACACAGTGGAGGCTAGGACTACTGGTGGCCATATCCGGTCGATAGTGTATTCTACATGTTGGAGGTTGGGTATTCCCGCTAGCCATATCTAGTGGCCAGTGTGTCAGTGTAGTGGAGGTCTAGTATACCATTGAGCATATTTGACGGATATATAATCACCCTTGTGTTACAGTTTGCATTCTCGACTAGTGATTCGTTGAGTTGTGTGAATTCATGTATGTGTTTCCATACGAAGCGTAAATTCCCTCATATGCTTAAGTCCTTGTTCTATTGTGTTAGTGTACACAAGTAGGACAAATATGAAAGGCTTAAGTAAAAATCGATAAGAGATCCCTTTAGATCTAAGTGGAACCATATGATAGGGAAACTCACCGAGATTATTATCTCACCCCACTATTGTTGTTGTTTTTCAGGTAGTTCTTTATAGGTTACAGGAAAGGACAAGTTTATCCGATGATGTTTTTAAGACTTTGTTATCATGATCTTATGTTGTGCAATATATGCAATGAGGATATTGTACATAGACCTTAATTTTTGTTTAGACACTATTGCATGTCATATTGTCATGCTTTGTATTTTACGTTATGAACATGTATGTAGGTGTTTAATTGGCTGCATTGTATGGTAAAACACTAGCTGGATTCTAATGTCTTGACTGATGTCATGACATGTTGTGAAGGCGTTTGTGTAACTGCATTGTAGGTTAGAATATCTAACTGTACTCTGATGTCTTGACTAATGTCATGACATACTTGAGTAGCTTACTGCAGGATTAGCTAATACAGGATTTATTGAATGTCAAATTAGATGTGGTGACATTCATCCCTGTCAGCAGATACTGAGGAATAGAACAGTTGGTGCTCTGTTAAAGCTCAGTATTCATTTCCAGTCTGGTTATCAAGGAAATACCAGACCTGGCATAAGGCCTACTATCTGAATGTCAAACTGGATGTTATGACATTCATCATTAACAGCATATACTGAACAATAGACAGAGTGGTGTTCTGCTACACTTCAGTATGTTTCTCAGTCTGTTCTTCAAAAGGATAACAAACCTGACTTAAGGCTAAATGTGTAAATGTCAAATTGGATGCTTTGACATGTATTAATGTAAGTTGCTACTGTAGAATGGACAGTTTGGTCCTGTACAGTTCAGCAAACTTGTACAGTCTGTTTTCAGGAAAAACAGACTTAGCATATGGTCCTTGATGTCAAGCTGAATGTTGTGACATTCATTCCTGACAACATATGCTAGATTGTAGGTTGTTTAGTTTTTCTGTTTCAGCTTTTTCTCAGGCTATTCTTCAGGGATTCAACAGCTGAGAGAAAATCCAGGAAATCAACAACCAAGCTACATTTAATGAACCTAACAAATAGCCTATTTGTTAGTAACCTAGATGTGGAATTTAAGGGAACTCGCGTGACCTTAAATTTAGGAGAATACAAGTGCAAAGCCCAAGTACTGCAATATAAAAGGAAGTCGTTCCTTCATTCAGAACTGGGGATTTTGAGGCGTGAAGTTTTAGTGTGTCCATCATACTTCACTGCTGTATTTTTGTGAGTCTTGTATTAGACATATCTTGTAAACCAAGCTGTTATCTCGTAGATGATTGCTTTGGTGTAGGGTGTTCATTGAGTTGTAAGTGTTGTGTCACTCTAAGCTTTTAAGCGTGAGTGCTGTGTATCTTGATTAAAGTTGTTAAGCACAATCAAGAATTGTTTGAAGTGTGACTTCAAAATTGTCTTTAATATTGATTAAAGGTAGTAATCACTGAGGTGATTGAGGGGGAGTGAGTAGGAACTCTGATCTTAGTGTAAGATTGAAATTGCATTGGGTAGGGATTAAGTGAAGAGTTGTAAACGGGTGAGTTTAGCTTTGAATTAATACTACTGATAGTGGATTTCCTCCCTGGCTTGGTAGCCCCCAGACGTAGGTCATGTTGGACTGAACTGGGTAAACAATTACGTGTGTTATTTACTGCACTTACTTTTAAGTTCTGCATAATTCTTGTCTGTGCAGAATTGGATGTCATAACAACCCGTGTGACATCGAAAGTCTGATAACTAGAATTTCAATTGGCATCAGAGCAAGCACCCTGCCTGTTAATTTCTGGGTGAGATCTAGGGAAGTTACTTTCTAGTACCATGGACAAGGATATAGGACACTCAAATAGACCACCCGTGTTGGATGGCTCTAACTATGATGACTGGAAGCCTCGTATGATAGCCTTCTTAAGGTCTCTAGATAGCAAAGTCTGGAGAGCTGTCAACAAAGGATGGGAACATCCAACGAAGACAGGTGAAGGTGGAGTCAGTGTGCAAATTCCTGAAGAAGAATGGGACAAGGAGCAAGAGGCATTAGCCCTTGGAAATTCTAAGGCCTTGAATGCATTGTTCAATGGAATCAGTAAGAACATCTTCAGGCTGGTGCACCACTGTGAGCTAGCTAAGGAAGTTTGGGATACCCTCAAGATAACCCATGAAGGTACTTCCAAGGTGAAGATGTCCAAACTTCAGATGCTGACCACCAAGTTTGAAAATCTGAGGATGAAAGAGGATGAGACTATTCATGACTTTCACATGAATATTCTTGAAATTGCACACACCTCTGGTGGACTAGGTGAGAAAATGGTTGAAGAGAAACTTGTAAGAAAGATTCTTAGGTCCTTGCCTAAGAGATTTGCTATGAAGGTCACAGCCATAGAGGAGGCTCAAGACATCTGCAATATGAAGGTGGATGAGCTCATTGGTTCTCTCCAAACCTTTGAAATGGGCTTGTGTGAGAATGCTGAAAAGAAGAACAAAAGCGTAACTTTTGTATCTAATACTGAAGAGGAGTCAGAAGCAGGATATACTGGAGGTGATGAAAGCATATCAGAAGCCATAGCCATGCTTGGGAGACAGTTCAACAAGTTCGTGAAGAAGATTGATCAAAGAGGTAGACCTAATGTCAAGAACATCTCGTCTGACATCAGGAAAAGATCAACTTCTGAAGAAAAGTTCAACCAAGGCAAGGGAATCCAGTGTCATGGTTGTGAAGGGTATGGACACATTAGAGCTGAATGCCCTACTTACCTCAAGATGCAAAAGAAGGGGCTAGCTATCACATGGTGTGAGGGAGATTCTGAAAGTGAATCTGAAGGAGAATCTGCTAAACATGTAACTGCACTAACAAGTGTTTGTGCCACTGATGATGACTCAAGTGCAAATGAACTGACCTTTGATGAACTTGCTGCAGCTTATAAGAAGCTATGTGTCACCAGTGCAGAAGTGCGTGTACAAGGAGAAAAGCAGAAGAAACTCATCAAGGAGCTGGAAGATGAGAGACAGAAGCATCTGACAGTCATAGAGGGTCTAAATGGTGAGATAACCCTGCTGACCTCCAAGCTGGATCAAATGGCTAAATCCATCAGGATGTTGAATAAAGGAACTGACACCTTGGAAGAGATCCTAAAGGTGGGACAGAAGTCTGGAACCACATCTGCTTTAGGCTTTGTGAAAAAATCCTCAGCTGAACTCAAACGCCCAAAGGCTAAAGTTCAGAAATTCAAGCGGAGGTCACATCCAATGTCTCAACATCGGGGAACCAGGATGAATAATCATCTGAAGAGGAAATTCCAGAAATGGAGATGTCACCACTGTGGTAGGCTTGGGCATATAAAAGCCTTATGCTATAGGCTTCATGGTTACCCGAACCAAGCCCCTCATGTCAGGCCTAAGCATAAGACATATAGGCACTATGTCCCAATCAAGAAGCGACAATGGTATGCTAGGTTAGCTCACACAGCTCTAAGGGCTTCTACCAGAGAAGACTGGTACTTTGATAGTGGCTGCTCAAGACATATGACTGGTATGGAAAATCTATTGGTGGATATTCAACCTCACACTACCAGCTATGTGACCTTTTGTGATGGTGCTAAAGGAAAAATAAAAGGTGTGGGTAAGCTGGACTGCTCTGGAGTTCCAAAACTGAATAATGTGCTTTTAGTAAGAGGACTAACTGCAAACCTCATCAGCATAAGCCAGTTGTGTGATCAAGGGTTCTAAGTTCAGTTTACTAAGGAGCTATGTATTGTGACAAATGGTGACAATCAGGAAGTTATGAGAGGATCCAGATCCAAAGATAACTGTTATCTGTGGGAACCTAAAGTCTCAAACTTCTCTACAATCTGCTCCTCAGCCAAGGAAGAACAGGAGGTGAAGCTGTGGCATAAACGCCTTGGACATCTCCACTTACTGGGAATGAAGAAGATCATATCCAAGGAAGCAGTCAGAGGAATTCCAAAGCTGATTATTGATGAAGGAAGAATCTGTGAAGAATGCCAGGTGGGCAAGCAAACCAAGGTGTCACATCCGAAGCTGGGACATCCTATAGTCTTCGGTGGAATGTCAGAACAAATGGTAAAACTTTTTGTTCACCAAATGCAATCTGAGTTTGAAATGAGTCTGGTTGGGGAACTGACTTATTTTCTTAGAATGCAAGTCAACCAAATGGAGGACTCTATGTTTCTCTCCCAAAGCAAGTATGCCAAAAACATAGTTAAGAAGTTTGGTATGGATAGTGCTAGGCACAAGAGAACTCCTGCTCCTACTCATCTAAAGTTAACCAAAGATGATGGAGGGCCTAGTGTTGATCAATGCTTGTAGAGAAGCATGATAGGCAGTCTGCTATACCTAACTGCAAGTAGACCTGACATTTCCTATGTAGTTGGAGTGTGTGCTAGATACCAAGCAGAGCCTAAAGTGAGCCACTTGAATCAAGTCAAAAGGATTCTCAAGTACATCAATGGGACTTGTGACTATGGGATGCTGTACTCACATGGTTCTGAGCCTGTACTATCTGGGTACTGTGATGCTGACTGGGCTGGGAGTGCTGATGACAGAAAAAGCACATCAGGAGGATGTTTCTTCTTGGGAGACAATCTCATATCTTGGTTCAGCAAGAAGCAGAATTGTGTATCTCTGTCCACTGCGGAGGCTGAATACATAGCTGCTGGAAGCAGTTGTTCCCAACTGGTTTGGATGAAACAGATGCTCACTGAGTACAATGTCACTCAAAATGTCATGACGTTGTTCTGTGATAATCTCAGTGCCATCAATATTTCCAAGAATCCCATCCAACACAGCAGGACCAAACATATTGACATTAGACATCACTTCATCAGAGATCTGGTGGAAGACAAGGTGATTACCTTGGAACATGTAGCCACTGAACTCCAACTGGCTGACATATTTACAAAGGCTCTGGATGCTACTCAGTTTGAAAACTTAAGGGGCAAACTGGGAATATGTCTCTCTGAGAACTTATAGCAACCAATGATGTTTGGGATGTATTGTTTAATATCTCTGCCTATTAAACAATTGGAACTATGCTCTGATTGGTCAACAGATCATAGCTATGCCACTTGCAACAAGTGTGGCAACAAGATGTTAAGGAGATATCCTAACGTGAGGCGGCCTATGCACCTGCAGGAGTTCAAGGACATTGTTCATGCAGGAGTGGTTCTGGATGTCAGACACAAAGTCATGGCATCTGATATGGCGGTACCTACTGTAAAGCAAAAGTGGGTGATTACTTGATCAAAGTTGTGAAGCAAGATCAAGTGGGTGCTAACTTGGTTGAAACTGTGAAGTAAAACCAAGTCTGTAATTCTGTCAGTTATGTGTAATACTGTTTAAGTTATGGTGGTTCTGTAATTTAAAGTGTTGCTTTGGCTACATTTTTGACAAAAAGGGGGAGTAACAGACAGGTGATACCCCAGGACAACAGATCATTTTGATAAAACAGATATTCATGACAGAGTCAAGATTCCCTCCCCTGCAGCTGATGTGTGATGAAGTTTTTATTTAACTTCTGTTTGTGTGCTGATGTGTGTGTGAAGTTTTATTTAACCTCCATGTGTGTGAGTGTGCTGCCACTCCGAGTGTATTAGCTAGATCTATTTCCTGCTAGATGTGTGATTTCCGCTGCTATGAACTCTGTTGTGGGATCAAAGTGTTTTAGCCAACAATTTGCCAAAGGGGGAGTTTGTAGGTGTTTAATTAGCTGCATTGTATGGTAAAACACTAGCTGGATTCTAATGTCTTGACTGATATCATGACATGTTGTGAAGGCGTTTGTGTAACTGCATTGTAGGTTAGAATATCTAACTGTACTCTGATGTCTTGACTAATGTCATGACATACTTGAGTAGCTTACTGCAGGATTAGCTAATACAGGATTTGTTGAATGTCAAATTAGATGTGGTGACATTCATCCCTGTCAGCAGATACTGAGGAATAGAACAGTTGGTGCTCTGTTAAAGCTCAGTATTCATTTCCAGTCTGGTTATCAAGGAAATACCAGACCTGGCATAAGGCCTACTATCTGAATGTCAAACAGGATGTTATGACATTCTTCATTAACAGCATATACTGAACAATAGACAGAATGGTGTTCTGCTACACTTCAGTATGTTTCTCAGTCTGTTCTTCAAAAGGATAACAGACCTGACTTAAGGCTAAATGTGTAAATGTCAAATTGGATGCTTTGACATGTATTAATGTAAGTTGCTACTGTAGAATGGACAGTTTGGTCCTGTACAGTTCAGCAAACTTGTACAGTCTGTTTTCAGGAAAAACAGACTTAGCATATGGTCCTTGATGTCAAGCTGAATGTTGTGACATTCATTCCTGACAGCATATGCTAGATTGTAGGTTGTTTAGTTTTTCTGTTTCAGCTTTTTCTCAGGCTATTCTTCAGGGATTCAACAGCTGAGAGAAAATCCAGGAAATCAACAACCAAGCTACATTTAATGAACCTAACAAATAGCCTATTTGTTAGTAACCTAGATGTGGAATTTAAGGGAACTCGCGTGACCTTAAATTTAGGAGAATACAAGTGCAAAGCCCAAGTACTGCAATATAAAAGGAAGTCGTTCCTTCATTCAGAACTGGGGATTTTGAGGCGTGAAGTTTTAGTGTGTCCATCATACTTCACTGCTGTATTTTTGTGAGTCTTGTATTAGACATATCTTGTAAACCAAGCTGTTATCTCGTAGATGATTGCTTTGGTGTAGGGTGTTCATTGAGTTGTAAGTGTTGTGTCACTCTAAGCTTTTAAGCGTGAGTGCTGTGTATCTTGATTAAAGTTGTTAAGCACAATCAAGAATTGTTTGAAGTGTGACTTCAAAATTGTCTTTAATATTGATTAAAGGTAGTAATCACTAAGGTGATTGAGGGGGAGTGAGTAGGAACTCTGATCTTAGTGTAAGATTGAAATTGCATTGGGTAGCGATTAAGTGAAGAGTTGTAAACGGGTGAGTTTAGCTTTGAATTAATACTACTGATAGTGGATTTCCTCCCTGGCTTGGTAGCCCCCAGGCGTAGGTCATGTTGGACTGAACTGGGTAAACAATTACGTGTGTTATTTACTGCACTTACTTTTAAGTTCTGCATAATTCTTGTCTGTGCAGAATTGGATGTCATAACAACCCGTGTGACATCGAAAGTCTGATAACTAGAATTTCAATGTATATAATGATGTCGTTAGGAACTTGTGTTGTATCAATACAAATTTATATTTTGTATAATTTATTTTCTAAATGTATACTATACGGGGTGTTACAAGTATAAGAGTAGGTTGATTCTCGACCCAACCTTGAAACATCATAAGTAAATCGATTCATGCCTCATATGTGTGTTTTTTTGACATGATTCTTAATATTATGGTGTATAGTATTGAACTTGATCAACTTGATCCTATATGCAAGACAATTAGAATCATGGATGAGCGACCACGAGGAAGTAGAAGGCATAGAGACACTCTTGCCCAAGGTGCAAAATTCGGTCAATCTTTTGGAAGTTAGAAGGATCGATGAACTCGGTTTATGCACCAATAGCAGCAATTTCAATTGCAAATGCAGCAGCAACAATAAGAATTCATATGGAAAATGATGTAGCATATGCAAAGTTGATGACTTCTCGACAGGTGTATCGATAGTGTTGCAGTAATAAAAAGATCGAATCCATAGGGACTGCTTTTTACCAAGACAAAATGTGTGTAATTTATAGAAAATAGTAAAATGAGAGGGTTTTGAGTTTGCAATGCGAAAAGTAAATAAGTGTTTAAACATAAATACAAAAGTGCTCAGGTTGTGTTTAGAATCCCCTATTTCTCTATTGTTGATGTTTGATGCCTTATATGAATGATCTTATCACTATAACTCCACGACGAACTAACAAATCCTCAATAATCGATCCCTCGCGAAATAACTTACTAATCACTTCTTGGAGCTTCCTATCCCTAGTCCACCAGCGTAATCAGGATGAGGCGATGCACAAAATGTTAATTCCCTATGCCACTACTCGGGGTCTATTATTCCTATTCAACCAGCGTAAGTACACCAATTGCCCTAAGTCCAACACATAGACTAGTGGTCAGTATTTTATATGTGCCCAAAATAAATTTCAAAGAGTATCTCACATGAAAAGCATCAAGAAAAATAAGCAATTGAATAGGATTATAGATAAAAAAGTTCATACAAAGTCAAATCAACATATTACCCAACAATATTGAAATAAGTTCATCATAACACAATCTAACCTAGAGGATCTTAGCTACTCATGTGTCGCGACACGAAAAATACCTGAGTGTAAGGAACGCTCGAAATATAAATAAAACAGAGTCGTCACCAAACTTTATTTATTCCCAAAGAAGGGAAGGAAAAATATCAATAAATCCATGAAAAACAAAAAGAAATGGTCGTCGTAACCAAATCAGATTCGGGAGTCGGTTATGCAAGGGGAAGGTATTAGCACCCCTCACACCCGTTGTACTCTACGAGACTCATTTAGTTAGTTTCGTGTAAGAGTTTTAGAGTGATATCATTTGAAATATTCTACCTATCGAGTGAGAAAAGAGAAAGAAAGAAAGGGAAGACTTAGGGTTTTAATATTAATGTGCCTGACAAGATTTTGTAATCCTGCTCCTACGTATCTTCAGGTGTTATGAAGAACTCAAGGCATATGTAGTTCTACAAAAAGAAAACTACTGGATTGATTTCTTTTAAGAGAGTGATGCTTGGATCATATTTGGGAGGTTAAACCTTTATTTGTTGCTCACTCTTGGAGGCTGAAGTCTTTGTTTGTTTCGCGTCAAAATGGATGTAGCATACTCTTTTCTGAAAATATTTTTGGGGTCGTGTAAGGGCGGAAAACAGGCTTGATTAGTTTGAGTTGATTTTAAGTTGAGACATGCATCTAAGCAGGGAGCTCTATTGTAGTACTCAAATGCCCGAAAAGGAAGAGACCTAAGCCTAGTCACCCTTTTCATCCAAAAATTTGTTATAAAAATATGTGGCAAATTAGGTTAAAGTTAATTAATGAAAGATGATTATTTAGACAGGGAGTTCTACTGCAATGTCAAAATAATCGGGAAAGAGAAGGTCGATACCCAATCAATCTTTTTCTTCTATAAGAGAAATGACCTAATTCTGGTAATTATTGTGTTTGATTATGGAAGACGAATGTTCAAACATGGAGCTCTACATCAGTATCCTAACATTCGAAAAAAGAGAAAGTCTAAACCTAATCAGTTTGTTACATTTTATTGTGAAAAGCTTTAAAAAAACAGCGGGACGAGTTGATGTTAGATCAAATGTAAGAAGTTTACTTATGAAAAGAATTTGGATGTGGCGGGGGCTATACTCGACTTGTATTCAATTTGAATTTGATATGGGAAAAAGACTGTATGTTGGATCGAGTGTTTGTTTGTTTTTTGTTCTTTTCTGAAAAGGTTGATTTTAATCTTTTGTTAACAATCAAATGATACAGTAAAGTAAATGAAAGCGGTAAATTTATTACATATTTTCGGGAATGGGGTTACAGTTTACTGAATGGGGATACAACATAATAATTAAATGATACAAGATTTTAAAGATATTTAAAAAAATAAAAGAATCTCGTTGTAAGAAGGTGTCGTGCCGTGAAAAATACAAAGTCGCCACCAGATTTTATTTATTCAAAAGGAAATGGAAAATAGCGATAAAACCCCAAATAAAAGAATGGTCTTGCAACCAAGAGCGGATTCGGAAGTCGATTATGCAAGGGGAAGGTATTAACATCCCTCACATCCATGGTACTCCATGGGAACCACTTGCTCATATCAATATGTATGGATGTTGTTTATTTGTATGTTGTTTGCTATCGTAAATAAGATAAAAGAATGAGATGGGGGGAAAGAATAAGTTTTAAGTTAGTGTGCTCGCCAAGGATTTGGGCCCTTGTGCCCACGTATCCTCATACGTGCAATAAGGAAGCAAGAGCTTTGTAGTTCGGATCACAAATGAAACATTTGTTTGGTTATTTTTAGTAAACAATATTGATGTTTGTGTGCTACTATTCACTTGCTTGTATACTGTGTCATGGGAGCGGGAAGTATTTACTTGTTTGCGGTAAAGTGGATACGCTTGGATCACACTCTAGCAGTTAAACACTACTTGCTCACACATGGAGGCTTAAGTGTCGTTCACGGTAAAACGAAAGTAACACATCCTTTTTGAAAGATTTTGTAGAAATGTGCATGGAGGCAAAAGATGATTTGATTTATTGGGTTAATTTTATATGCGGAGACAAGCATCAAACCCTTGGCTAGATACAATCAAGAGTCCAAAAAACCCGGGAGTTGAGAGGACAATGTTATCCTAACCACTCTTTTTCATCCAAAAAAGAGATTTGAATTTTGGAAGGAGTTTGGCAAGTCTAATCATTGAAACTTAAAGGGAGACAAGTATCTGAACCTTGACTAAGTATGACCAACAATCAGAATACTTGGGAGTTGAAAGGACAATGGAGTCATAACTACCCTTTTTCTTCCTCATAACACCTAGATCTAACTTGTTTGAATCATTAGATGTTTTAAGGGGGAAGTCAAGTGTTAGGTCCTCGAGCTAGGTACGACCGACAACCCAAGTACATGAATATTGTGTACAAGCACGTACACCTCATTTTTGCATTCCAGTTTGTTATGAAAATGGTTTTGGAAAAGGCACTTGACGTTGGATCAAGCGTTTGAGTTTATTATGAAAATGTGTGTGAAGAATGGAGGAGAGAGAATAAGATTGAAAAGAGAATTCAGAAGAGATGATATAATGAGATTGAGAAGTGAATGGAGAAGAGATATGAATGAGATTGAGGTGGATGGGAAATACTTGATGTTGGATCAAGTATTCGCGTTGCAATGGTGTGAGTTTTATTTAGAAAACAACTTGACGTTAGATCAAGCACCTTTTGTTTCTTTTGAAATGCTTTATTTATCGTTTTGTTTTATCTTTGTAATTAGCATACATGATGAGTTACTAAAGGGAATAAACCTAAGCTATTACATGATTATGCGGTGGGAGGACATATGACCCACAATAGGGGGATGGATCCACACAATACAACATAAATGGAAATGGAAAGAATTATACAAGATTACAAACTATGGACCATGGCTAAAGCATACAAGTGACATGGTACTACAAAGAATACAAGGCTATTGGATAGGTTAGAAGCATGGCTAGCTAGAAGTGTGCTTGAATCTCAAAGTCATATGTGGAAACAAAACAACAAATGGGGTTAATATGAGATCAAGACACATGAGAATGATGTAACAAATGTAAGCATATTCAATGGTTTAAATCAATTGAAATGGTAATGGATCAATCAATGAAAGGAAATCAAAGTTCTATCATATGATCATGGCAAATGAAATTAAGAATACAAAGCATTCATTACCTAAATTGAAATGAGATTTTTAATTTATCAATATGATCACAAACCAAGTGAATCAATTAAAAGGATGCTTAAGGTGAACATTAATTCTAAGGACTAAAATCTAACTAAACATGAATTAGGGAACTGTCATACGGTGAACTGACTTTTTGTGTTTTTATCGCAATGTCGCGGTTAGCAAGAGTCGCCACCGACTTTTCTTTTATCCCATAAGGAAAGGTGGAAAAGAACAGGAAAGACCTTAATTTAGATTCTTAGGTTCGGGAGGTACGTTATACAAAGGGAAGGTATTAGCACCCTCTGTATCCATGGTTATCCATGGGCTCTTAATTGCTCAATCATTTATGTTTTCCTTGTTTGAAAAGTGTTTTGAGAAATGTGTAGGAGGTGTTTTGAAAATGAGAATTTAACTTTGTAATGATTCTTGCATGAATGTATACAAAGTGGTTATCTCATTTAGATTTGAAAGTTGTTTAGAAAAATATAACTCAGCAATGATCCTAGTACGGATGTATGCTAAATGGTGATTTTCCAAAAAGGATGTTTGAAATGTGTAAGGTGGGAGAAATATTTTAGGTTATGAATGAGCAATTAAGGGTTATACCTGTCCGAGGTCTTTCCGGGCATTTCCTATCCTTATGAGGGTAAAACTGTCCTTACTATTGAGAAGTAAGGAGTTTTATCCTTGGGATGTGGAAGGGTCATCGTAGGGTCATCGATAGGTCATTGAAGGCAACAGTTGTGAGGATACCTTAGCATTCAAAGGGACCATCATCATTTAACCGTAGGCTACACCGAAGGGTCATCGAGGGACAAAATCGTATTTCCGAAGGCAACATCCGAGGGACTATGATGATTTAACCGAAGGGCCATTGCTAAGTGTATCCCCACATTCGCGGGGCATGACCGTATTACGTAATCGTGGGGTAATAAAAAGAGGTCCGATATTATTTATTTAAAGTCCCGATTTTAACAATTAATTAAATAGCCGTAATCAGTTAGGTAATTAGGTCCACAGTAAATCAATGAAATCAATACATTAAAAATCAAGCTTGGTAATTCAAGATGAATCTCCACATTAAACTTAGGTCATCCAAAAGCCATCTCCTCGAGAGTGTCCACACCTAAAGCGGCATGCCTAGCCGGCTATTCCTTTGGAAGTATGCTAGCCTTTACACCATGCAACACACGAATTAGAGCATTGAGGTAAAATACAATTGGAAATTGCATCATGAAATAAACATAACAGTCAGGAATTCAGGCCAAATGATGCAGAGACATGATTAGATAAACATAAAATGGACAACAAAGAGACAAAGCAGCCACTGTCCCGTTCGCCTCTGCTTCGCCTAGCGAAGGCTCAGCGAAGGCTCGCTGCAGGCTCGCTTAGCGATGAGCTAGCGAGCGGCCACGGGTTTGGAATTTGACTGCAGCATGACTTCCGAAAACCTGCACTTTCATGGCATTGGATTATAGGCATAGCATATACAATTATACAGGATGTTCATACTTGGATTCACATGCGAAATCAGTTTACATATCAAAACTTTAATCGGAATGCATCATGTATGTAAAGAAGATCAATTGGAAACGTAAAACAGCGGTGATACGCAAACCTGTGTGCAATTGCGATAGTGAAAGGGATTGATTGCTTGGAGGCCGGATTGAGTTGGGCGGCGGTAGCTTCGGCGCAGATGGGCTGCCTTCAGGTTAGCAGGGTTTTTGCACCAGGGTTTCCGTCCTTCGTCCGTCTGTTCGTGTGTTTCTGTGTTTCTCCCTCTGGGTCTGTGTGTGTGTCCTTTTCGTGGCTGAAGAGTTGGTATTTATAGTAGTAGTGGTGGTGACCTAATGGGCTTAAAATGAGGTCCAAAACTTCAGACTTTCGCAAGCTTCGCTAGGCGAAGGAATTGCTCGCCCAGCGAGCAAGCTATTTTGGGCTTTTTTCTGGATCTGATGCTTCGCTGGGCGAGTGTCATGATGGAGTGTTTGCTAGGCGAAGGAAGGGCTCGCCTAGCGAGCAAGCTAGTTTGGGCCACTTTTGGATTGGGCCTGTTGTGAGCTGGGCTTTTGTTCATTTGATGTCAGTGCCTTGCAGAACAAGTCGGAGGAAAGCTTTGTAATATCGACGGGCAAATTTTGGGGTATGACAGCTGCCCCTGTTCAATATTCTTGAACCGAGAGAGTAGAATGGTATGTGTCGTTCGTGGTCTGGAGGTGGAAGATTATTGAACACTAGAATGCCCCAAAAATTTGTACTTGTCAATTAGTCTTGATGGGGATGGGCTTAAAGATGCCATCCAGGAAGTTTGATGACGAGCTTCCGATTGTGTCATACGTTAGACGATGTCTGAAGACATGGATGTCATACCGGGTCATACGCTAGACCGTATAGTGAATCATCCATCATGCTGTTGACTTCGCTGGGGAGTCAGAGTATGCTATATACTGCTGGGGATAAGGGATCAGAATGGATCATACACTAGACCGTATCTGATTACCAGAGTGATTTGTTCATTAGGCGGATGGCCTTGCTGGGGATGAAAGATCAGAATGGATCGTACGCTAGATCGTATCTGAGTGGCAGAATGAGCCGTACACTGGGCTGTATCTGACGAAGGTGGAATCAGGATGGATCGTACGCTAGATCGCACCTGAGTTGAAAGTCCAAATGGGTCGTATGTTAGACCGTATTGGAGTTGTTGAAAATCAGAATGGACCGTACGTTAGATCGTATCTGAGCTGAAGGTCCAAATGGGTCGTACGTTAGACCGTATTGGAGTTGCAGAATGAGCCGTACGTTAGGCTGTATCTGAAGAAGAAAGTAGTCGTACGCTAGACTACACCTCGGAATGTACCGTACGCTAGGCAGCATCTGAGGATTTGAGTATCCAAGTGGGTCGTACGTTAGACCGTATTGGAGTTGCAGAATGAACCGTACGTTAGGTTGTATCTGAAAAGGGGTCAGAATGGATCGTACGCTAGATCGCATCTGAGTTGAAGATCCAAATGGGTCGTACGTTAGAGCGTATTGGAGTTACAGAATGAGCCGTACATCAGGCTGTATCTGAAGAAGAAAGTAGTCGTACGCTAGACTACACCCCGGAATGTACCGTACGCTAGGCAGCATCTGAGGATTTGAGTATCCAAATGGGTCGTACGTTAGACCGTATTGGAGTTGCAGAATGAACCGTACGTTAGGTTGTATCTGAAAAGGGGTCATAATGGATCGTACGCTAGATCGCATCTGAGTTGAAGATCCAAATGGGTCGTACGTTAGACCGTATTGGAGTTGTTGAAAGTCAGAATGGATCGTACGTTAGACCGTATCTGAGCTGAAGGTCCAAATGGGTCGTACGTTAGACCGTATTGGAGTTGCAGAATGAGCCGTACGTTAGGCTGTATCTGATAATATTTGTTGTATTTGCAGTGAATATCTGGGGTGGGCTTAGAGATGCCACCATTGGGAGAATGTCAGAACGTTCGTCAGATGGATTATATCTGAGAGCTGTATTCGAATCTTGAATGTGATCAGGAGGATAATCAGCCTGAAAAATAAAGTTAGTTTCATGCGATGTCATGATGCATGAGATGTTTTATGCTTGCGAACAGGTGCATGCGATGAAATGATGTAATGTATAGGATGCGGAATGAAGTGAATGTGAGCATTGTATGCAGGTATGTAACATGAAATGATGTAATGAATGCACTATGCGTCTGAAACGTTCTTCCAGGGGACTCTACTGGGAGAATGGATCTCATTCTTCTGGTTGGAGATATTTGTATTGATGACCCTTCCCTAGCTGGGGGTATTTGACTTTTATCTGATGGCAGGGATATTCAACAGAGCCTGGCTAGGGGTAGAAGAGATGACCAGTCTAGTGATGCCAATTTCTTCTGGGGAGTAACTGGCGTTGCCGGGGGAATAGAATTAGCAACGAATTCATTGGGAAGCATGGTTAGACCTTCTCCTTGGTCCAGAAGTCTCGTAGTAATTGCAATTTCCATTTTAGGCATGTATTTTTGATAAACATTGATCAGATTCAAATGCATATATCAATTCAAATTAAATCAATGGACGTTTATGCAAACAAAACAGAAAAGTAAAAATGAAATAAAAATTGCATTGACTTTTCGAAAGAGGGCCTATGAACAGGCAATTCGTATACAGGGAGACAGAAATCCTAGTAAGAGGAAATTGTCAAGAAAACAAACAGAAAGCTATGCAGAAAAAGTCCTATTGATTTTAATTCCGCTACTGTCATCATGTCTTCAAGCATCTCATCTCCTGCTGTCGGATAGAGGTGATTGGCTTGTTCAGTCCCTTGAACTTGGTTGAAGCTGACTGAGAACGGAACATAGTCGTACGCTTTAGTCCCTCATTTTTGCCTGGACCGCCTTTTCAGGTTTTCAGTCCACCAGGATACCCTTTTTTGCCCAAGCCGCCTTTTCAGGTTTTCGACTTGCCGGGTGTACATTTTTTTATGTTTATCCCTAAATTTTGCCCGAACCCTTTTGGTTCGTCGGGATGCCCTTACTTTTGCCTAGGTACGTCGACCTAGCGGGTCTCTATTATGCGTAGTATTTTTTAACTATGTCCGCGTTCACAGGATGCGGGAAGTCTTCGACATCCATTGTAGCAAGTATCACGGCTCCACCGGAGAATACCTTCTTAACCACAAATGGACCTTCGTATGTGGGAGTCCACTTGCCTCTGGGATCCCCTTGTGGTAGAATGATACGCTTGATCACCAAGTCGCCAATTTGATACATCTGTCTCTTGACTCTTTTGTTAAATGCTTGGGTCATGCGCTTCTGATATATCTGTCCATGACACACAGCCGCAAGTCGCTTCTCATCGATCAAATTTATCTGATCGAGCCGAGTCTGAATCCATTCATCCTCGCCTAAACCCGCCTCTTTCATGATCCTTAGAGAGGGAATCTGAACTTCCACTGGTAAAACGGCTTCCGTTCCGTAGACTAGAGAGAAAGGAGTTGCCCCTGTCGAAGTGCGTACTGAAGTGCGATAACCATGGAGAGCAAATGGTAACATCTCATGCCAGTCTTTGTACGTTACTGTCATCTTTTGTATGATCTTCTTAATGTTCTTATTAGCAGCCTCCACGGCGCCATTCATCTTTGGCCGGTACGGAGAAGAGTTATGGTGTTTAATTTTGAACTGCGTGCAGAGTTCAGCAATCATCTTGTTGTTCAAATTAGTACCATTGTCAGTGATAATTCTTTCTGGGATGCCGTATCGACAAATAAGGTTATTCTTGATGAACCGTGCCACCACATTCTTGGTGACAGAAGCGAATGAGGCTGCCTCTACCCACTTCGTAAAGTAATCAATGGCGACGAGAATGAAGCGATGTCCATTAGAAGCCGTGGGTTTAATCTCTCCAATCATATCGATGCCCCACATTGCAAAGGGCCAAGGTGCCGTCAACACGTTCAATGGAGCAGGAGGCACATGTACTTTGTCCGCATAGATCTGACACTTGTGACAGGTTCTAGAGTGATGGTGGCAATCAGCTTCCATGGTAGACCAATAATACCCTGATCTCAGAATCTTCTTAGCCATTGTATGTCCATTAGAATGAGTCCCAAAAATACCGTCATGCATGTCTTCCATAATCCTTTCTGCTTCCTTTCTATCCACACAGCGAAGCAGAGTCGAATCATGATTCCGCTTGTATAATACTCCATTACTCAGAAAGAATTTAGCGGAGAACTTCCTCAAGAATTTCCTGTCATTCATGGACGCCCCTTCAGGGTATTCCTGAGCTTCTAAATATCTTTTTACGTCGTGGAACCAAGGTTTCTCCTGTACCCTCTCAGTGTTAAGTTCATAACAATATGCGGGTTCATCTAATCGTTCAATAGTGATCCTGGGAGCTTCATTGCCCCATCTGACTCTGAACATAGATGACATGGTAGCTAATGCGTCTGCCAACTGATTCTCCTCTCGTGGAATATGTTCAAATGTAATCTCTTCAAAGTATGGGATTAATGTTATTACCCGCTCTCGCTAAGGGATGAGATTCGGATGTTTGGTGTCCCATTCTCCTTTGATCTGACTGATTACCAAGGCCGAATCTCCGTACACACTCAAAAACTTGATTCGCCAATCTATCGCAGCCTTGAGTCCCAAAATACATGCTTCATACTCAGCCATATTATTGGTACAATGAAAACATAGTCTAGCAGTGAAAGGTGTATGGTACCCTCCGGGAGAAATGATTACAACACCAACGCCATGGCCCAATGCATTGGAAGATCCATCAAAAACCATAGTCCATCGGGATCCCAGTTCGGGTCCTTCATCCGGTTTAGGTTTTTCATCATCAGTAACAAGCATGACATCCTCATCTGGGAACTCGAAATTCATAGATTGATAATCGTCCACCGCTTGATGAGCCAGATGATCAGCTAGCACGCTTACTTTGATGGCTTTCTGGGTAGTATACTGGATATCGTACTCCGTTAAGATCATCTGCCATCTTGCTATTCTTCCGGAGAGGGCAGGATTCTCGAACATGTATTTGATGGGATCCATCCTAGAAATCAACAAAGTGGTATGATTCAACATATACTGTCTTAGTCGGCGAGCAGCCCAGGCCAAAGCACAGCAAGTTCTCTCGAGCAGTGAGTATCTTGTTTCACAGTCGGTAAACTTTTTGCTCAGGTAGTATATGGCATGCTCTTTTCGACCAGACTCGTCATGTTGCCCCAACACGCACCCCATTGAACTTTCTAACACGGTCAAATACATGATTAGAGGTCTTCCTTCAACTGGTGGTATCAGAATTGGAGGTTCCTGGAGATATTTCTTGATTTTGTCAAAAGCTTCTTGGCATTCGTCATTCCATATCATCTCTTGATTCTTCCTCAGTAATTTGAAGATGGGTTTGCAGGTAGCGGTCAAATGGGAGATAAATCGGGCAATGTAGTTCAAGCGTCCCAAGAAACCTCTGACCTCTTTCTCCGTACGGGGAACTGGCATTTCTTGAATAGCTCTCACTTTAGCCGGGTCAACCTCAATTCCTTTACTACTGACAATAAAGCCCAAGAGTTTACCGGATCTTACTCCAAAGGTGCATTTGTTCGGATTCAATCTCAACTTGTACTTCTTCAACCTCTCGAACAGTTTGTATAAATGATCGAGATGTTCTTTTTCAGTATGAGATCTGGCTATCATGTCATCCACGTATACTTCTATTTCATGATGAATCATATCATGGAACAAAACCACCATAGCACGCTGGTACGTTGCCCCGACGTTCTTTAAACCGAATGGCATTACTTTGTAACAGAAAGTGCCCCATTGCGTCACAAACGTAGTTTTTTCCATGTCTTCAGGTGCCATCTTAATCTGATTATAGCCCGAGAATCCATCCATGAAGGAGAATATTTTGTGTTGAGCGGTGTTATCTACTAGAATATCGATGTGCGGGAGTGGAAAGTCATCTTTGGGACTCGCTTTATTCAAATCTCTGTAATCTACGCACATTCTCACCTTACCATCCTTCTTCGGTACTGGTACCACATTAGCAACCCATTGAGGATAAGAAGTAACGGCTAGAAAACCGGCATTGAATTGTTTCATAACCTCGGCTTTGATTTTCTCAGACATTTCAGGACGCATGCGGCGGACCTTTTGCTTGACAGGACAACAGTCTTCCTTCATTGGCAGACGATGCACTACTATGTCAGTATCCAACCCGGGCATGTCTTCATAAGACCAAGCAAAAATCTCTACATAGTCACGTAACATCTGAATCAATCTTTCTTTGATACTGTTTTCCAAGCCCGCTCCTATTTTGACTTCTTTCTTGTCTACTTCGGTACCCAGATTTACAATCTCAACTGACTCCTCGTGCGGCTGTATAATCCTCTCTTCCTGCAGTAACAGTCTGGCAAGCTCTCCAGGTACTTCACAATCTTCCACACTTCCATCCTCGGCTTGGTAGATCGGATTTTCAAAGTCATAATGAACAGTAGTAGAACTATTGTCAACAGGATCCAGAGTGGGTGTGGATCTGCAATTCGTTACGTGAGTGTGTGTAAGAAAACATAGCTTGTTTGGAAGATGACAGAAAAGATAAAGAGCGCAATATTTGAATGCAAAAAGTCCATTGATTTATTGAATATGAATATGCTTATGAAGATGACAAAACCCTTAACAAATTAGCCATTGTGCCCCGGGCATAGACACAACGCTTGGAGAAGTTCAATTGTAAAATTAAAAATTTGCAATACTAAATGGACAATAACAATTACTCCTGACTAAAGGAGATCGGGATAGTGTCTTCAGCCTTCCAATTATTGAGTCCGCCACCAATTGTTGGGAAGATCCAGCTATCCAGGTGGCAATCACTGTCAACATCTTCTACAACATTGATTTGATCTTTGACCATCTTTTCAGAGCTAAATCCCAGACCAGATTTATCAGACTTGTAGGGTATGTTGATCAGTTGACCCCAGCCAGTACAGCCACCATCTTCAACCACCGCTTGAGCGTCCTTCAGGGAAACCATGGCAGGAGGAGCTCGAATAACCTCGGGCACAAGGGGAGTTGGCTCAAGGGCAGGATTGGGCGGAGGAACCACTTCAAATGACTGAGACGGAGTCTCGAAGAATTCACCATCCATCTCGACATATCTGAAGGTATGCACACTACTGACGATATACTCCTCTTCCCCGCACACAGTGACAATCTTACCTTCTATTGGATATCTCAGCTTTTGATGGAGAGACGAAGCTACAGCACCTGCCCCATGAATCCAAGGGCGTCCCAGCAAGCAGGAATAGGCAGGACGGATATTCATTACGTGAAAGGTAGTGTTGAAGACTTGAGGTCCTATCTTGATAGGGAGAACAACTTCACCGTGGACAACACTCTTTGCACCATCGTAAGCACGCACCACAATGTCACTAGGCTTCAATTCAATGCCTTTACAGTCGAGTTTATCGAGCACGGCTTTCGGTAGCACATTCAAAGAAGAGCCATTATCGATCAACACATGAGACAAGGTGATTCCCTTACACTCGATAGAAATATGCAGGGCCTTATTGTGATTCTTCCCTGTTGGTGTCAGGTCAGCATTGGAAAAACCTAGGCCATCGTCAACAGTCAGGTTAGCAACATAGTTTTCAAACTGATCGACGGATGTTTCCTGAGGTACATGGGCAGTCTTCAGGAATTTTATCAAGGCATTGGCATGAGATTCAGAAGATAACAACAAGGACAACATCGAGATTTTGGAAGGAGTATGCCCTAACTGTTCTACCACATCAAAATCACTTTTGCGGATGATCTTCAGCACTTCTTCCATTTCTCGTTTGGCAACGTCTTCAGTAGTAACTTCGATCGGTATCTCTGACTGAGAAGGGTTGACTGGTTCCTTTCCTCGGTTTTCGGGAACTGGAGGTGAGACCCCTGGAGAGAAGATCCTTCCGCTTCGAGTGACTTTACTAGTCCCAACAATGTCATTAGGATTAGCAGAATCACCAACTTGCTTTACGCCATGGATGTAAACATCACCTCCATAATTCCACGGAATGGCTTTGCTTGAAGAATACGATACTGGGCCAGGTGCAGTAATGATCAGGGGGGCTACCTTGGGCTCAGCAATAATCTTCACAGGTACTCTGGGAGCAGTAATCTTCACTGGAACTTTGGACCTTGAAATCACAGATATCTCTTCAACAAGGTCTTCCACCTGGGGAACCTTTTCGAAGAGAATGGTATGATCGTCCATCAGCCGTTGAATACCATTCTTCAATTTCCAACAGTCCTCGGGCCAGAGTATGCAGAGATTGCACTCTTCAGTACAACCTGGAAATAAACCAGCTTGCAATAAATTCCTCTTTATGATCGGGAGAGGAGATGTTAAGTCCGCCACATAGGAAATGTGAGAATCGTCATCCACAGCATTGACAGTCTTGTCATGGTTAGGCATAGGAGCGGTGATGACATTAGGAGTCTCCGGAGGCTCGAATTCAATTTCCCCAGCGTCGATCATATCCTGAATTTTGTTCTTCAACAACCAACAATCGTTTGTATCATGCCCGGGGCTATCGGAGTGATATGCACACCTGGCATTGGGATTATAACGAGGCGAAGCAGTGTTGACATTTGCAGGAGGACCTTTGAGAGTGATTAAGTTTGCCTTTAGCATACTTTGCAGTGCTTGTGCTAAAGTCATATTGAGCTTGGTAAACTGCCTTCTTGGTCTGTCTTGTCTTTGCTGGAGGTTTTGAGCTGGCGGGGCTGCGATCGTCACTGCTCCAACGGCGTGGTCACCATTTTTCTTACTATGATTCTTTTGACCATACACAGCATTCGATTCATTCTTCCCATGGTAGGACTTTTTACTGCTTGTAGAAGTAGCCGCCTGTAACTTTCCACTTCGAATGCCGCTCTCCACCCGTTCACCTGTCAGTATAAGTTCAGTGAAACCTGATGAAGAACTCCCCAGTAGGTGGCTGTAGAATGGGCCAGTCAGGGTACCCATGAACAGGTCTACTAATTCTCGGTCAGTCATAGGGGGTTTGACCCTGCCAGCCAAATCTCTCCATTTCTGGGCATACTCTTTGAAGCTTTCTTTAGATCCCATAGCCATATTCTGCAGCTGTAGCCGAGTAGGCGCTAGCTCAGAATTATATTGGTACTGTTTATAGAAAGCTGTTGCTAGATCAGTCCAAGTGCGGATGTCGGAACTCTCGAGCTGATAATACCATTCCAACTGTGTGCCAGACAGGCTCTCTTGGAAGAAATGAATCCACAGCTTCCGATCAGTGGTATGCGGCTGAATCTTTCTCACATAGGCCCTTAGATGCATCTGAGGACAGGATGCACCATCGTACTTAGTGAAAGTGGGGATTTTGAATTTGCGAGGGATGGTCACATCGGAGACCAGACCCAAACTTTCGAAATCCAGACCAGGTGCCTTCTGACCCTCCATGGCTAGCATGCGTTCTTCCAGCAATTTGTACTTATCATCTCTTGGAGAGTACTGTTCATTTTCATACTCTTCATCGTCATCCTCAGGGTTGGAGAGATCAGCATTCTCTTCCTCTGAATCATTCTCCGCCCCCTCTTCTGGGCCATTCGGGATTCCAAATTTGATTCCCGTAGCCTGTCCTTTACGCCTTCTTCCCGGGTTAATGAAACTCACAGCTTTCTTGTCTTTCTTCTTTTCGACCAAAAGAGCCTTCAGTTCCTCCTGCCCCTTGGATAAGCTTAGCATCATCTCCTTGAATTGAGCATTCTGAGTCTGGAGATCTTTGACAGTTTGTTCGAGATCCATTTTTCTGTGTGGAGGAAAACCGTGAGAACACTGATCCCTTTAGAGTACCTATTATGCAATGTTATGTTATGCGATGCAATGCATGAAATGTTTTCAAGGACTTTTGGAATTTAACTTTGCGTAAATCACCAACAAGAGAGAAATGTTTATTGCTAATTTTTTTTTGATCAATGTTCATTACAAAAGGAATAATAGTAAAATACAATGAAAGCTCAAGTCTCCCAGGGGCGACTTCTTTTTGGGCGAAGATATGCATCGAGTCTTCGTTCCTCATTAAGCTGACTGGTGAGCTCTAATACTTTCTTCCTTTCTGCATTGAACTGAGTTTCGAAAGTATCCCTCTCCTCTCTCAACTAGGTCCAGGATCTTTTCAATTCCTCAACATCAGTAGGCATATCTGGATAAGGAATGATCTGGGAAGTACCTCCTTCGACCTCTGACTCAACAATCAATGGTCCGACTGCAAGATATGGCATGACAAGTTCACGAGCTCTGGCGCGTACCCATCTGAGATAAGGCTCCATAGGAATAGAATTTTTCTTTCCTAAAGTGCTTCTTTTCACCATGCCCCAAGCTCGTACAAACCTTTGGCGGAGACCTTGGGAGTCATTGTCATAGTCAAACACTATACCTTGAATAATCATTTCATGTGGACCATCTCTTCGAGCATACCCACACTGACGTAGGGCTAAGGCAGGATTATAAGTAATACCTCCTCTTATCCCCATGAGTGGTACATTAGGGAATTCTCCACAACGGTCGATGAGGATAACATTTTCTCTGGGATTAGAACACCAACGGATGTCTGAATGGGAGAGTGCCATTATCCTTTGAGACCACTTCAGATTTTGATCATTCTTCAAGACTGATTGAGGAAGGTGCGAAATAAACCACCTAGCCAATAAAGGTATGCAGCACATGAGAGTCCCTTGCCTCTTCATAGTACGAGTGTGAAGGGAATGCAAGACATCTCCAAGCAAGGTAGGCACAGGGTTATGAGTGAGGAATATCTTAATAGCATTCACGTCTATGAATTGGTCCAGATTAGGGAATAGCACCAAACCATAGATTAGCAATGCTAGAATGTCTTCAAAAGCATGGACATTCATAGCTTTTAGGAATTCTCGGGCCTTATTTAATAGAAATTTGGCAAGTAAACCCTTCACTCCACTTCTTGTTATCCAATTAGTCTCAATGTCAGACTTTGTCATGTGTAAAGCTGCGGCAACTTCTTCAGACTTCAGAATCTTTTCCAGACCACTGAAAGGTATTTGATCAAGGATAGGTATCCCAAGCAGCTGGGAGAATTCTTCTAATGAGGGTACCAACTGATAATCTGGGAAAGTGAAGCAATGATGCTTAGGATCGAAGAACTGGAATAGGACTCTCATCATATCTTCTTTGAAACCAGTGGTAACTAAGTTGAGAAGATGACCATGTTTCTTGTTGAACTGAGCATGATCGGGAAGTTCTGACACTAAATCCCTGAGTTGAGGAGAGATCGTTACAAGATTGATCCGGATAGTCTTCCTGGAAGCCATAACCTGTTTAACAGAGCAAAGCTAAATTCCTAAGTCCTTGAAACGGTTAGTACCATGATGTTATGATGTTATGATGTTATGATGTTATAATGTTATGATGTTATGCAAGCACAAGCATGTCACACAACAATCATCCCTAGGTTTTAAGGCTTGCATGAGTTCCATAGGTAAGTACCCTCCCCACTGAAGTTTGGTTGGTTCAACCTGTCCTAGAGTAGTAACCGGGTTCTAGAAGGATCTCAGATCATCGACCTTCCTTTAAGTCCACTTCAGTGCAACGCCAAGTGGTTGACCGAAGCTTCCCTAAAGTCCAATCTCAAGGAGTGTAGTATCGAGTATCAACCAACCTCAGTCATAACCGAAGCCAGTTATCTCACTACTTTCTAATGGCTAGGATGAGTCAATTAGGGTTCTAAAGGTCTGGTTAATGCTTTAATGACACCACTCGAATACCAAATTTCTCCTCAAGTGAACATGAGGAACATCAGGACATCCAAAGTGTCACATTAACCGTAGCTATCATTTTAACCATTCCAGTATACGCCGGATAGTCGCGATGATCTATTGCTACTTACCTAAAGTACACTAGATCCGGGTGTAGGACCTTTCACTCAAACAATCCCTTAAAAGAAGGAACAACCCTAAAACATAAATGATTTTTTTAAGGTGACCTCTCTTTGTTAGTCCCCAGCAGAGTCGCCAGTTCTGTCATACGGTGAACTGACTTTTTGTGTTTTTATCGCAATGTCGCGGTTAGCAAGAGTCGCCACCGACTTTTCTTTTATCCCATAAGGAAAGGTGGAAAAGAACAGGAAAGACCTTAATTTAGATTCTTAGGTTCGGGAGGTACGTTATACAAAGGGAAGGTATTAGCACCCTCTGTATCCATGGTTATCCATGGGCTCTTAATTGCTCAATCATTTATGTTTTCCTTGTTTGAAAAGTGTTTTGAGAAATGTGTAGGAGGTGTTTTGAAAATGAGAATTTAACTTTGTAATGATTCTTGCATGAATGTATACAAAGTGGTTATCTCATTTAGATTTGAAAGTTGTTTAGAAAAATATAACTCAGCAATGATCCTAGTACGGATGTATGCTAAATGGTGATTTTCCAAAAAGGATGTTTGAAATGTGTAAGGTGGGAGAAATATTTTAGGTTATGAATGAGCAATTAAGGGTTATACCTGTCCGAGGTCTTTCCGGGCATTTCCTATCCTTATGAGGGTAAAACTGTCCTTACCATTGAGAAGTAAGGAGTTTTATCCTTGGGATGTGGAAGGGTCATCGTAGGGTCATCGATAGGTCATTGAAGGCAACAGTTGTGAGGATACCTTAGCATTCGAAGGGACCATCATCATTTAACCGTAGGCTACACCGAAGGGTCATCGAGGGACAAAATCGTATTTCCGAAGGCAACATCCGAGGGACTATGATGATTTAACCGAAGGGCCATTGCTAAGTGTATCCCCACATTCGCGGGGCATGACCGTATTACGTAATCGTGGGGTAATAAAGAGAGGTCCGATATTATTTATTTAAAGTCCCGATTTTAACAATTAATTAAATAGCCGTAATCAGTTAGGTAATTAGGTCCACAGTAAATCAATGAAATCAATACATTAAAAATCAAGCTTGGTAATTCAAGATGAATCTCCACATTAAACTTAGGTCATCCAAAAGCCATCTCCTCGAGAGTGTCCACACCTAAAGCGGCATGCCTAGCCGGCTATTCCTTTGGAAGTATGCTAGCCTTTACACCATGCAACACACGGATTAGAGCATTGAGGTAAAATACAATTGGAAATTGCATCATGAAATAAACATAACAGTCGGGAATTCAGGCCAAATGATGCAGAGACATGATTAGATAAACATAAAATGGACAACAAAGAGACAAAGCAGCCACTGTCCCGTTCGCCTCTGCTTCGCCTAGCGAAGGCTCAGCGAAGGCTCGCTGCAGGCTCGCTTAGCGATGAGCTAGCGAGCGGCCACGGGTTTGGAATTTGACTGCAGCATGACTTCCGAAAACCTGCACTTTCATGGCATTGGATTATAGGCATAGCATATACAATTATACAGGATGTTCATACTTGGATTCACATGCGAAATCAGTTTACATATCAAAACTTTAATCGGAATGCATCATGTATGTAAAGAAGATCAATTGGAAACGTAAAACAGCGGTGATACGCAAACCTGTGTGCAATTGCGATAGTGAAAGGGATTGATTGCTTGGAGGCCGGATTGAGTTGGGCGGCGGTAGCTTCGGCGCGGATGGGCTGCCTTCAGGTTAGCAGGGTTTTTGCACCAGGGTTTCCGTCCTTCGTCCGTCTGTTCGTGTGTTTCTGTGTTTCTCCCTCTGGGTCTGTGTGTGTGTCCTTTTCGTGGCTGAAGAGCTGGTATTTATAGTAGTAGTGGTGGTGACCTAATGGGCTTAAAATGAGGTCCAAAACTTCAGACTTTCGCAAGCTTCGCTAGGCGAAGGAATTGCTCGCCCAGCGAGCAAGCTATTCTGGGCTTTTTTCTGGATCTGATGCTTCGCTGGGCGAGTGTCATGATGGAGTGTTCGCTAGGCGAAGGAAGGGCTCGCCTAGCGAGCAAGCTAGTTTGGGCCACTTTTGGATTGGGCCTGTTGTGAGCTGGGCTTTTGTTCATTTGATGTCAGTGCCTTGCAGAACAAGTCGGAGGAAAGCTTTGTAATATCGACGGGCAAATTTTGGGGTATGACAGGAACAAACTAATCAAATGGGAAATTAATAATCCAAATCATGAATGGAATCTAATCTACCTAAACATGTTAATCACAATGCAATATACGAATCAAATGGAAAAATTAACCTAAAATAAATCATGATAAAATCTACCATTAACCATATTATTCAATCATGAATAAAGTCAACAAAATGGTTTAGGATCAAACTAAAGTAATGGGAAACAGTTTTGGCATTCTGTTATGACAGTTGGGTTGGAAAACTGTTATGGGTTGGTTTGTTAGGTTCTATTAGTTGGTAGGTCTAACCGATTAAGAAGAGTATTGTTGTGAATTCTTTGCTTAACTGGTTTTTCTGCAGGGTTAGGAGGGAGTTCGATTAATGTTTGAAGTTCTGAAACTGTGATGAGGAATTGAGTCATATAGGAGCTGTCAGTGATGTTACTAAACTACTAAGTTATATGAACATTGATGTATTAGTGTAATGATGTTAGGTTATGATTTTACTGTCATGATACTAAATGGATGGTAATGATTAAATGTTAGGTTTAAATTGATTGTCAAGGTGAATAGTGAATGAAAACTGAATTGTGAATGCTTGTTGATTGGCCGCATATGAAGGACATGTTTGTTCGTGCATTGGACATCGGTTCTCTTTTTACATTGCAGAAAACAAGTTATAACAATTCTGAATTGTTGGCTTTGTGCAGGGCATTAGTCAAGGAGTTTGGATTGTGATGAAGTTTGGAGATGCACCTTTTGCTTATGGATGCTTGGGATCTTCCTGGTTTTGAATTAGCTTGGAATTGTTGCTAATAATCTAGGAGTTTGGCTATTGGATCATGTTATAATTTTGTAACTTTAAATTGAACTAGGGATTTAGGATAGCTATTGTAATGTAGTTTAGAACTTGCTTTGTGATTTTGTTGTAAATTTGGTCATGAACCTTGTGAATTAAAAAAATGGATGTATGTAATGATTGTAATTTTGGAATGTATATTGTATTGTTTAAAGGGAAATTTGAATGAAAATCTAAATTGATTTGGTTTATTGGCTTATGTATTTGGAAATTGAATGCAATTATGATGGTTATGAATTAAGGGAGAAGAAAGGCTTAATGAACATGGTTTTATGGTTTATGGATGGTTGTATGAATCAATGAGCATGGTTTTGAAATGGTACATGAAATTGAATGTAGTATGGATTATGATTTGAAATTGTAATTTATGGAAATGTATAGGTTGACATTGAATGGGTTTATGATGTAAGTTGAAAATGAATTGGTTTATGATGTAAGTTGAAAATGAATTGGTTTTGGATTTTGGACTGTAAAGTGGTGGATTTTTAATCTTGGATTATTGTATTGAAATTATGAATCACTTTTGAAATGGAAATCAAACCAAGTATTGAATGGAGACCTTGAATATTGAATGGAATAAAAAATTTAAGAAATTGAAAATGGCTTAAAAATGGAAAATGGTTCATGAACACGATTTAAAAGGTGAAAATTGGCATTGGTTTAAAGTGGTTTAAAAATATGGAAATGAATCGAGTTTTAAAATGGACTTTGGTTAGGTGGTTGAATTTGGTCAATTGGTTGACCAAAAGTCAACTTAGGTAAAAAATATGTATTCTCATATGGGCGAATGAAAATGGACCACGATGCCCTTGAACCAAAGAGGTTATGCCATGATATGAAGCAAACCAGATGAATACCATTCAAACCAGAGGTCGTGAACATGTGAAGCTTTGATGAATCCTAATCAATGAATCAGGACCATGAATCTTTATCAAGCAAATGGACCATCCATAATGGACCATATGAATCATATGAATCCTTATTCTTGAATGTATACACCACATGTGATGATGCCATAGTCAACAACTAGGGTTTCAGGGACCTGAGTTGATCTTGATGATGCTTGCAATCCAACCTCCCTGAATTAGGGTTTCCACTATGCTCCATGATGAATATCTATAAGATGAAAAGTTCTTATTCAACCATGTCCATCACATGAACCCTAGCCTGAAGACTCAACCTTCATTCCACACCTTGTGTGATCGAGGCCCTTGAATCCAAGATTTTGAGTTTTTCAATGCAAGTGGAATATACTATAATATTATGGGTATGTAGATGAGATGAATGCTTATTGGGATTTGCAAATGCTTAGTGTTAGTGACCTAGATGATCATTGTGAAGGGTAGGGTGAATTTTGGGGTATGACAGAAGGCCCAAGAGAAAGCCAAGGGACTCGAAGTAAAATCAGAAATTGAACAACATAATCTAGTGTTATATTAAGCAATTGTAAAGTGATTCATGTAGGATTCACCCTATTTGAAGTCGGCCAACAAACCTTTATGCGCTTTAAGCAGTTTCTGAAGTTAAATTGAATTTTTAACTTCGAAATTGCAAGGGATATGTGAAAAATCGACGGAACAAAATAAATCAAAATTTTCTTTTTTAACAGTTAAACATAATCAATTTAATCAATAAATATTAAATAATAATCATAATAAACAATAATAATAATAATAATAATAATAATAATAATAATAATAATAATTAGAAATAATAGTAATAATCAATAATTATAATTAACAAAAATAATCAACAAAATACATAAAAAATGATAATAATTAGTAAACAATAATAATTATTAATAATACTTAAAAATAATAATCAATAAAAAAATAAAATAAAAATGTCACCATTAATAAAAATAATAATAATCAATAATAATACCAATAATAATAACAATAATAAATAACAATTAACAATTAATAATAATAATAATAATAATAATAAAATAAATAATAATAATAATAACAAATAATGATAATCAATAATAATAATAACAAAAATAATAGCAATCAAGAAAAAGATAATAATAATAATAACAATAATATTAAAAAAACAATAATAATAATTAACTAATAATAACCATAATGATAATCAAATAATAATAACAATAATGATAATAAAATAACAATAATGATAATAAAAATTAAACCATAATAATAATAATTATAATAAAACAAGAAAAATTTTAAATAAAATAAGAGATTAATTACTATACATTGTCAGTGTAAACAGTTTTACACCGTCGATTCATCACCATCACCCGTTTGTATTACTTTATAGATTTTTAAAATAAAAGTCAAACTTCTTTTAATATCCAACATCTATAATTAAGTGATGGTGTAAAACCCTTTTACACTGACAGTGTATTTCAATTAATCTCATAAAATAAAGGGGCGACCGACACTTGCAAGGCAGAGAGGAGTGAAATTTTTTGAAAATTAAACCCTCTCACTCATTTGCCAACACGTGAAAGAAGGAAGAAAAAGAAACAAAATCAAAAAATAAACATGGAGAAATCTTTTTCTTCTCTCTTTTTTTTCTTCAGAAAAAGGAACAAAAACACAACAAATATCAACCTTTAAACCATTCCTCTCCCAAACTCATCCTCTCACTCGATGCATTACATTTACGGTACACATGGAGGGAGTTTCTATGGATGTTTGTGTTTTTGTTGATGTGCGTTTGTGTGTGGAGAGGATGGTGATTGGTGGTTTGAGGTGGTCGAAAGTGGTGGTTTAGTTCGTGTTACAGGTTGGTGGTGGGTTGTGGAGCGATGTTCACGGTTATTTTCGACGGTGGAAGGCGGAGGTGTATGAGGTTGACGAAGAAGAAAAAGCTTATTCTACTTTTTTGTTCTTTTTTTCTTTTTCTGATTTTTGAGAGTTACATGAGCTTGGGGTTATGTTTGTTTATATGATGAAGTTGAGGTTTTGAAGAAGATGATGATGGAGTCAAAACAATGGTGGTTGTTGTTGTGTGCATCAAGGTGGTTCCGATGAGGTTATGGCCGGAAAAGGTGAATGAGAAATGTTTTGTAGGTGAGTGGAGTGAAGAAGAAGCTTGGTTGTTGAGAGGTGATGGAAGGGTGATGATGGAGTATGAGGAAAAGTGAAGAGTTTGATTGAGGCGTGGAAGAGGAAGTCGCACGCGGTTGGATTACTACCAGTAAGTGCAAGGTTGAGTTGAAGGTTGGGTGAGGTTGGGGAAAATGTGGATTGTGCCCAAAGTCAACGTCGGTTCCGGAAAAAAAAACCTTGATTTTTCTTTTGCTGATTCCAAACTGGGAGAGACAACGTGGTATATTTGTGAGCACCGCTTGACCAATCCGTTTCAGCTGACTTTTTTTCTTCCAATGCCATCACATTTGGATTTTTTTTTAAAATATCCAATTTTTATAAAAAAATTACAAAAATACCCTATATTTCAAAAAAAATTACAAAAATGGCCAATTTTTGCCCTAAATTGACCTTAGGCGCCACCCTAGTTGGCGCCTACCCGTAAGGGTAGGGCAAGTCGCCACTAGGAGTGGCGCCTACCCTTTAATTTTTTATTTTTTTTTAATTTTTTTAATTTTTTAAAATCTTTTTTAAGTTATTTAAAATTTATTAATTTATATTTATTATAAATTGTATGAATTTATATTAATACATATATATATAAATAATATTATTTACAAGATATATATATATATATATATATATATATATATATATATATATATATATATATATATATATATTAAGTTATATATATATTAATTTAATTTATAAGTAATTAATATTATTTATAAATTTTTGGAAAAAAAATTAATTTATATACGTGTAAATAAATATTTATATACATGTAACTTAACATATATATAAAGATATATGATACACAATATCTTTAAAGATAAAGATATAAAGATAATAAACACAATATATTTTTATTAAAATAATACACAAGACAAATATTATAAAGATATGATTAAAATGCATTATTAATTTGGGATTTATCACATATGATGCGGTCCCTGGTACGATCCGCACGGGGGAGGTCTAACTACTCGCCTAGACGGCTCACGTGGTGCTGGTGCTTCCCTATTACCACCCCTAGTCCTAACGCGTCCCCTTGCCGTTTGCCGTTGTGGTTGGGTCGAAGTCCCTTCAATACTGTAGGAAAGGCGGGTGCCCTCTGCGCCCTCAAAGCTTTGTCTCGGTGGGACAAACTTACTCCTGTTGGGTGCACGCTCGAAATGTGGCCTTTGGTAGTTGAGGGTTGAATCGGGTTGGCTAAAGAACAATGTTTGTTGTGGTGTGTAGTAGTCTTGTTGGTAATCCTCTTGTATACCCGTGTCGGGGCTAGGTGGAGGACTGGAAGAGCTCGGGACATCGTCATGATGGAAGTGTTGGGATTGGTGGATGTGGGGGGATTGATATTGTGATAGGTGTTGGGACTGTTGATGGTGGTGGGAATGTTGAGGTTGGTGTTGGTAATCTTTATGGTATTAGGGTTGAGCTTGTGGTATGTAGTGTTGATTTGGTTGGGGGGTGGACATGTGTTGTGGTGGTTGTTGTTGGTAATACGGTGGTGGTGGTTGTTGTTGGTAATAAGGTGGTGGTTGTTGTTGTTGGTAATATGGTGGTGGTTGTTGTTGTTGGTAATACTGTGGTGGTTGTTGTTGTTGGGAATATTGTGGTGGTTGTTGTTGTTGGAAATATGGTTGTTGCATCCGGGGATCGTCCAAATAGAACGGGTCAGACACAATCATTTCTGGATTTGTATTTGCTCTATACCAATCCACATATTCCCTTGTGGACTTCATTTCGTTGGGCGCCACCGGAAATTGTAGAACATAATGGGCACGGTCTTTCCATATTTTACGGAACTCCTTTGCAAATTCTTTCCAATTTTGGGCATACCACTGGTGGCTGACTTTTTTAAGATGCCAAGGTTCCAAAGACATTGGGGGGCCTGGGAGATTCTCAGACAAGACAAGACTTTAATGTATTCGCCACCTGGAGTGGCGAGTTCATGTCTTATCCTGACCTACTGATGCATGCAGTAGACATGTCTTATGTGAAGACATGCATGCAGCTCCACCTAGCCTGCAAGATTCTCAGCCAACTTTGCATGCGTTGCTCCTACCCAAATTTTTGCATGCGTTACACGTTGTCGCAACCTGAAAAATACTGTATGCGAAAAAACAACCGGCGAGAAAGAAATGACAGAAGAGTCGCCACCGTGCGTTATTTATCCCAAAGGAGGGAAAGGAAACGCTCGAAGTAAACCTGGAGAAAGGAAAGGAAAAGACAAGGTCTCGCAACCAAATCTTGGGTTCGGGAGTCGATTATGCGAAGGGAAGGTATTAGCACCCCTACGCATCCGTAGTACTCTACGGGATCCACTCTTGTTGTTCTTGTCTAAAGGGTGTGTGTTTATCTAAGGTACTATTTACTAAAAGAGAAAAGGGTCGAAAGAAAATGACTCGCATGGATGTCGCATCCACTGCATACGTATCTCATCTGGATATGAGAATCAGAGTCTTCGTAGCTCGGCTACCTATGGGTTAAAGAGGAGTGTGCTCGCTAAGACATCGCGTCTTATGCCTACGTATCTCATCTGGAATGAGAATCAGAGCAAAACATAGTTCAACTAACTACGGGAACAAAGGGTCTCGATTGCAACTAGGGCAAGAAAAAGGGAAGGTCTCGATCGCAACGAGGGAGAGAGAAAAGAATCGCAACGAGGGCGAAAGCAAACAAGGATTAGTTGTTAGTTGTCATTCAAACTCGGCAAGACATCGCATCTTGTGCCTACGTATCTCATCTGAACATGAGAATCAGAGTTGCCGTAGTTCGACTACATATGGCTTGCCATCTGAACATGGACTTACAAAGGAGGACACCAGTTGTGTCAAAGGAGAGTGGGCAATGTGTCCACATCCTAGCAGTAGGTGTCGCAGCTCGCTGATTCGAGTCTTAGGCGGTTACCTCTTTGCAATAGGACGGAGTACATGCCACAAGATTGGAGACGCTCGGAAAGGTCTAGAAGTGGGGGAAGCTCTGCCCTAGAGTTGTCATGCAATATGTACTTAAGTGTTAGGATTTACAAATGGGAATATCTACCTAATGTTAGCATGCAAAGAATAAGGGAATCCTACCTATGTTATCATACAAAAGGTTCTATCTAATGGGTGCTACCTAATCGGAACAAGAATTGACGAGTGGAGCAAGGAGAGGTGCTAGGAATAAGGGTAGACGGCGATGCATGAAGCAATCGACTTACAAGGTTGATGGCGATGCATAAAGCAATCGACTTACAAGGTTGATGGCGATGCATAAAGCAATTGACTTACAAAAGGGTGGATGAATACGTGCTGGTTCTGTTAGGTATTGAAAAATGATTACTCGACGTTGGATCGAGGTTTTGATCTTGTTTTGAAATGGTTATCGAATGTTCATTTTAATTCTTGTATTAACAGATGAATAAAGAATGAAAGAATAAATATTATACATTTCATGGGAGAGGGATACATTTGTTATGAATGGGGATTGTTCATGGCAATCAAACAATAATAATATATGCCTCATACATCATACAAGTAGGCAACAGTTATTAATCAGACAGAAAAGATATATAAACAAGTATATGATCAAGTCAAATAATCAAAGAATGAAATAATGAAGCATTAAAAAATGTATTAGAAGTATAAACATATTAAGCAATCAAACAATAAAGACATGGATGAAAGAAACAAGTACAAAAAATATCAGATGAATAAGACAAGTGAAATTATGCACACAAAGAATCAATGAATAATTTAATCGGGAAATGATGCAAGGATCAAATAAAATCAAGATTAAAGGCCTATAATATGTGGCACATGAGATGAACAAGGGAGGATCAAAAGATCTCTTCAATTGCCCTAAGCAATCCCTATGTCAAACATCAATCATACAAAAGTCAACCGAAAAGTCAAGTCAACTTAAAAATTATCAAATAAATAGTAAATTAATCACAAAAATTATGAAAAACTAAACTAAGTTAGATGGGGTCAGGACATCATCATCCCCCCAAAAGATTTTAGAAATAATGAAAATTAGTATATAAATTAATTGAAATAGAACAGAAGTCAAATGTAGAGTCAACCGAGAAAACTAGGCCAAAAATAAATCCAAAATAAATTAAAAATGGGAAATAAAATTCCAATAAAAGGTCAGGTTGACCATGAGACATTGGTCAACCCTCATCCCAAAAATCAGAATCTAAAAATAATTTTAAGTTATGAAAATAAAATAAATAAAAAAAAGTGTGTTAAAATGGCCTATTTGAAACAAATAATTAAAATAAAATACTAGCATTAAATAAAAACGAAAATTAAAATTAAAATAAATTAAATAAAACATTAAAGAAAGTAAAATATATTTTTTGATATTTTTATAAATGAATAAAACATTTTTTATTAATTAAATCAAAACAGAATAATAAAATGAAATGGAAAAGAAAATAAAAAATAAAATATGAGTAAATGAAATGAATGGGCCTTGATGTGGGGTGCAGGTAGCGCACCAGCCAGGCCCAGTCCAGTAGCCATTGCCAGCGTGACAGCCAAATATATTGTTCATTTTAAAAATAATACGCGAACTATGCATTAATATGTCAGTTTCTACTTCTGGCCTAGCAGATAAAACAACTGGTTGATGGTTGGATGTGCGCGGGTTTGAACCATGTCTATGTTATTTTTATAAAACCAGCAAACAACATGCAGCATACATAAATAAAATAACATGTGAAAATAAATGCTCAGTACATGACAGTATCAAAACCAGCAAACAACATGCAGCATGGAAATACAACCTCCATGCAATCTTTTTTTTTCAAAATTCCAGCCAACATTTCTCTCAATTTAGTGCATCAAATGGCATGGTGTAAAAAGCAAAACTCAAGTATAAAATGAGTAGAATGCAATGGAGCTTTATTTTATACAAAATAATGACTTTATCATAGAGAAATATAGACCACAAGGTAGGCTCACGCAAAGATTTTCAGAAAAAGTAAATGTTAAAAAAACTTAAAGTTTAAAAACAAGGCCTCATGGTGAGGGTTTCATAAACAAGTATGGTATATTGTTAACATGGAAAATAAGCATGGTATGGCATGGTATAAATGAAAAATAGCATGAAGTATATATGGTAGGCATGGAAGAAACAAGTGGTGAACAAGTATAATATTCATGAAATGAACAAGGCCATGGAAGAGAGTAGCAAATTTACCTAGTGGAGAAAGTCCACTGCTTCTTGTTGGAACGAGAGGAATGGAAAGGAATGAGATGCTCTTCAATGGTGCTTCAATTCTTGTGAGAGAGAAAGGAGTGAAACTTGGAATGAAACAAACTTGTCTTCCCCACAAAGTTCTGCAACCACTCACTTTTTAGCTAGGGTTTAGAAGCTCTTAAATATATAGGGTTTGAAGTGTGTAAATGGGCTTGAAAGATTTGTTTTTGATTATGTGCATAATGAACCAAAAATGTGTAAAAGTGAGGTGTGGAAATAAATGGCTAAATGTGGCAAAGCTTAAGTGAGTGAACCAAAAGAAAATGACCAAATGAGGTAAAAATTGGTGTGTTGGTCGTTTTTGGGGTTTGGATTGGTTTACTAGTGCAGCACAAAAAAGGGCCCAACAGGGTGACTTTTAGACATTGTAACTTGATGAATACATGACCAAATGACAAGGCAATGCAAACAGTAGAAAGAGGGTATGGAGCTTAACATCTTTCATGTTGAACACATCTTGAAATGGTGAGTGGAAAGAGGTGAAAAATGGCCATAAAGTTCAGGTCTCATGGCTGCAAAATGGTTGGGCCAGTTTGGCCAAAATGCTGTCAAAAAATTCAGCATATGATACCAACTTTAGATGAGTGTATCTTCCAAACCAATGATCCAAATAGGGTGGTTCCAAAAAGGTGTGAAAGAGGACATAACAAAGTACAACTGTCATGAAGAAAGTGTTTCTAAAAGATGCCTTAAAGTGCAAGAAATCTGGCCCATAAGTCTTGACAAATTTTGCAAATTTTGGACTTAGAAATTTTTTAAGTGTCCTAAAATAAAGTCCTACTTTGACCAAACATAATTTTCTCAATTTTAATCCAAATGAAACAAACTTTATATCTCTAGAAATCTTGGAACAAGAGGAACAACTTTCATGTTGGAGAAATTTTCAAATGGAGCTTGCATCTTGATGGAATATAGGCTTAAAGTGCGTGCAAAAAACCATAAAACTTGCCTTAAATAGAAAGTCAACTATTTCCAAATTTGGTAACTTTTCCAACTCCTGATTAAATGATGAATCCATGATCCAACCTTGATCAAATTTCACATATAGGCTCCCTTAGGCATGAATTTTGATATTCCACTTTCAAAATGTCGGGAGTTGACTTTTCTGGCCCCACAATTGACTTTTCCCAATCTGTCTGATTTCCGATTCCATTGATCAATTGAAGCACCTCTGGTTTAAATAAAGAGCTGATTTTTTGCACGTAGATCCTTGTGGACATGTGGAGGGTCATGGAAATTAGTTTCACTCAAGGAATCAGAAATAAACCGATTTTATACCAAACCCTAGTTTTAGGGCCAAAGTGACTAGGAAGTGATTACACTGATTGCCAATGGATCTTTGTGAGATGATTGGGGATATTCTTAGGCCTAGGTTCTTCTCTAATCATGACATGAATGAGCCCTTCTACTTCCAACCAAACCTTGCCTGTTGCAGGTAGCCATGAAACCCTGATTTTTTGATTAAATCCATATGCACACTCTGAGAGCTCTGAATCTTCCACTGATGAACTGAGGACCATAATAAGACATATGGAACTCCTTGAGACCCTTGAGATTTGTATAATTGGAGAATGAAGTTCAATTCTCAGTCTTGCCTTATGTGGGCTCCTTCTGGTTAAGGAGCGGTCAATCAAGCCCTGATTTCCCAAGTCACGAATGCAGTATGCAATGAGTATGACCTAGTATGATGCTAATGCAATGTGAAACAAAATCCCATGCTTTCCATGAAAAATGAAGTGTAAATTTTGGGGTATTACAGCTGCCCCTATTCAATCAACTGGAGACCCGAAAGGAAGATAGCAGCGGCTTTCGCACTTTCGAGGTATCAAGGGATTGAATACAATAAAAAACCCGGGAATTTACACTGAAGTGAAGTGAAGTAAAAATGCCTGTCAGAATCGGCAAAGAGGTGGTCTTGAACAAAAATTCGTCTGGTACGGTGAGAATCGGTCTGAGTACCGAAAAAGAATGTAAGTCTGAATACCAAAATACATGGTCACAGAGAAATAACCCATAGCCTAAATTTCGTTCATCAGTTTGAATACTGGAAATGACTTCGATCTGAGCATCGGGAGATACAAGATTATCAGCAATCGGTCTGAACACCGGGAAATTGGCCTGAATGCCACTTCGGTCTGAATACCGGAAAAACTGGCCTGAATGCCACAAGTTGCATCGACCTGAATGTCGGAAATTTCTTTGATCTGAATATCGGAAAATTGGCTTGAATGCCACTTCGGTCTGAATACCGGAAAATTGGCCTGAATGCCACAAGTTGCGTCGACCTGAACGTCGGAAACTTCTTCGATCTGGATATCGGAAAAATTGGCCTGAATGCCACTTCGGTCTGAATACCGGAAACTTGGCCTGAATGCCACTTCGGTCTGAACACCGGAAACACTGGCCTAAATGCCACTTCGGTCTGAATACCGGAAACACTGGCCTGAATGCCACTTCGGTCTGAATACCGGAAACACTGGCCTGAATGCCACTTCGGTCTGAATACCGGAAACACTGGCCTGAATACCACTTCGGTCTGAATACCGGAAAAAACTTTCATGCCTGTCAGCATCGACAGAAATAGGGAAAATGATAGTTAAGACGGCACGCGGGCCAACGACCTATGTTGGGGAGAATAAGTCATGAAAAAAACTTCAGTCTGAGTACTGGAAACAAATCTCTGGCTTATCACTTGGGATACCGATAATGTTTTATGTTTCACATGCGTATGTTTGAATTTTTAAATGGCGTAATGCTCCATGAAAATGGAAATGCTACGCGATTTGGGAGGATGAAATGCAATATGATTCTACATGCAGGGGTACGAAATGCTTGATTAGAGAGAACGCCGAGCCGAGGCAGGGAATTCTGCTAGGGAAATGATTGCAATCTTCAGGACCCTGGCAATGTTGTTGGATATACACAGCACTTTGTGGGGAGATGACCGGCCACGCGGTGTTCTGACAATAACAAAATAACGAGACTCTGACTGAGGAGAGAATGGCACTGAAAGCTTGTTGCTGAGGAAAGTGACAGTGGTTTTGGCAACCAAACTCTGTGAGAGAGACGACTCCGCAGGGGAAACAAACACTGATACGGTACCGAAATTCTGCTTCAAGGAAAGAGACCATGGGTCTAGCGTCGAGATCATCGAACTCTGAGGAGCAGCCGCTTCTGCTGGAAAGATACAGTCTGTCACTATCAACTCCGTTGGGAATATATAGTCTGACACTGTCAACTCCGTTGGAAATATACAGTCTGACACTATCAACTCTACTGGGGAGTGTATAGTCTGAAGCACATGCTTGGGGAAGCACCGTAGTGAGAACCTGCTGGGAATCTTAAGGAAATGCCCCGAGTGTACCTGTTCTGAATAGATGATTCAAAGTACTTAAAATTTACAACAATTTTAAATGTTCATTGAGCATGTACCTGTAAAGCTCTTATGTTTCATGATGCAATGTTTATCCAAAATTCGGACGTCATTTTTGCAAACAAAACAATAAAATGAAAATGAACACAGAGATGTACTGAATAACATGATTTTATTGATTGAATGGCCTCTGAATAGGCATTTACATCAGGAAGCAATCCCTGGAAAGAGGTAATTGCACAAAAGATAAAAATAGAAATTAATCTAATGGCAATGTGAAATGGATTTCTATCGGGTTCCAATTCTGCTATGACTCGCTCGTCTTCAAGATCCTCCAGATGATCAATTTTCTGAAAAAGGTGATTGAACTGTTTCTTATCCTTCGAAAGTTTCCAGTTATCGATACGGGATGAGATTCAGAACTACTCAGAACGCAGTCATTCGCTTAATCCCTAACTTTGCCTGGATCGCCCTTTCGGGTTTTTAATCCACCGGGATACCCATTTTTGCCTAAGTTGTCTTTTCAGGTTTTCGACTTACCGGGTGTACAATCTTTTCATTTTTAATCCCTAACTTTTACCCGAACCTTTTTCATTTTCTTGGTTCGTCGGGATGCCCATTTTTTTTCCTGGACCACTCTTTTATTGTCCAGCGGGTCTATTTTATGCGAAGTATTTTTTAACTGCGTTTGAGTTCACAGGGGAAGTGAAGTCTTCACCATCCATAGTTGCAAGCATTAAGGCTCCACCATCAAAAATCTTGGTGACAATATACGGTCCCTCATAGTTAGGAGTCCACTTGCCCCTGTGATCTGTCTGAGGAGGAAGGATCCTTTTCAACACTAAATCTCCGACTTGGAAACACCGAGGACGCACTTTCCGATCAAAGGCTCTCTTCATCCGACTCTGATACAACTGCCCATGACAAATGGCTGCCATTCGCTTCTCTTCAATAAGACTCAACTCATTGAACCTTGTTCGAATCCATTCAGCTTCGTCTAGCTTGACATCCAACATGACTCTTAGAGATGGAATCTCCACTTCGACAGGCAGGACCGCTTCCATACCATACACAAGGGAGTAAGGGGTTGCCCCGGTCAATGTACGTACTGAGGTACGGTACCCATGCAAGGCGAATGGTAGCATCTCATGCCAATCTCTGTACGTAACGACCATTTTCTGCACAATCTTCTTTATGTTTTTATTTGCTGCCTCAACAACACCGTTCATCTTAGGACGATAAGGGGAAGAATTATGGTGTTGAATGTTGAAGCTCTGACACAACTCCTTCATCATTTTGTTATTGAGATTGGAACCGTTATCAGTAATGATCCTTTCGGGAACCCCATAACGACAAATGATTTCTTTCTTGATGAATCGGGAAACCACATGTCTGGTGACATTTGCAAATGACGCTGCTTCGACCCATTTGGTGAAATAGTCGATGGCAACAAGGATGAAGCGATGCCCACTGGAAGCAGTCGGCTCAATCCTTCCAATCATATCAATGCCCCACATAGCAAACGGCCACGGTGAAGACATCACATTCAGAGGATTTGGCGCCACATGCATCTTATCAGCATAAATCTGGCATTTATGACACTTCCGAGCATATTTGAAACAATCAGATTCCATGGTCATCCAGTAATAACCCACTCTTAACAATTTCTTAGCCATTGCATGTCCGCCGGCGTGAGTACCGAAGGAGCCCTCATGAACTTCTTGCATCAACATGTCTGCTTCGTGTCTGTCCACGCATCTGAGCAAAACCATGTCGAAGTTCCTCTTATACAGCACATCGTCCTTGTTCAAGAAGAAACTACTTGCCAATCTTCTCAAAGTATTTCTGTCATTGTTGGATGCCCCTGAAGGGTACTCTTGATTCTTCAGAAAGCATTTGATGTCGTGATACCAGGGTTTATCATCGACCACCAGTTCAGCAGCAAACACATACGCGGCCCTGTCAAGGCGCATCACATCAATTCTGGGAGCATGGTTCCAACGAATCACCTTGATCATGGAGGATAGAGTAGCAAGAGCGTCTGCCATCTGATTCTCATCACGAGGTATATGATATAACTTTACTGTCGTGAAGAAAGTCAACAATCTTCTCGTGTAGTCTCTGTAGGGGACCAGGGTAGGCTGAAGAGTATTCCAATCACCATTCACTTGATTGATCACTAGAGCTGAATCTCCGAAGATGTCCAGAGTCTTGATTCTCAAATCAATGGCTTGCTCAATACCCAAGATACAGGCCTCGTACTCAGCTTCATTATTGGTGCATTCGAAGGTCAGACGAGCGGTGAAAGGTATGTGGGCACCTTTCGGGGTGGTAATGACAACACCAATTCCACTTCCTTTGGCATTGACAGCCCCATCAAACAACAAAGTCCACTTTTTGTCTGGATCAGGTCCCTCCTCAACAACTCGCTCTTCACAGTCTTTCATCTTGAGGAACATGATGTCTTCATCTGGAAAATCAAACTTCATCGGCTCATAATCTTCAATCGGTTGTTGAGCAAGATAGTCTGACAGAATACTCCCCTTGATGGCTTTCTGGGATGTATACTGGATATCATACTCTGTCAATACCATTTGCCAACGAGCAACCCTTCCGGTGAGAGCTGGCTTCTCGAATATATACTTGACTGGATCCATCTTGGAGATCAGTAAGGTTGTGTGAGTCATCATGTATTGTCTCAATCGCTTAGCAGCCCATGCAAGTGCACAACATGTCTTCTCAAGCATTGAGTATCTCGACTCGCAGTCTGTGAATTTTTTACTCAGGTAGTAGATGGCATGCTCTTTCCTACCTGTCTCGTCGTGTTGACCGAGAACACAACCCATGGAATTGTCTAGTACTGTCAAGTACATAATCAGCGGTCTCCCTGGGACTGGAGGCATGAGGATAGGGGGATTCTGCAAATACTCTTTTATCTTTTCAAAAGCCCTTTGACAATCGTCATTCCAACTGATAGCCTGATCTTTCCTCAGCAATTTGAAAATTGGCTCACACGTGGCTGTTAGGTGAGAGATGAACCTTGCAATGTAGTTCAACCTTCCTAAGAAACCACGGACTTGCTTCTCTGTTCTTGGCTCAGGCATTTAATGTATTGCTTTCACTTTGTCAGGATCCACCTCAATCCCTTTTCCGCTAACAATAAAACCCAGTAATTTTCCAGATCTCACCCCGAAAGTGCACTTGTTCGGATTAAGCCTCAGCTTGAATTTTCTTAACCGTTCAAACAATTTCTGCAGATTCACCAAATGTTCTTCTTCTGTCTCAGATTTGGCAATCATATCGTCCACATAAACCTCGATTTCATGATGAATCATATCATGGAACAGAGTCACCATAGCTCGTTGATATGTTGCCCCAGCGTTTTTCAGACCAAACGGCATCACCTTGTAGCAGAAGGTGCCCCATGGGGTTATGAAAGTTGTCTTCTCCATGTCTTCTGGTGCCATTTTGATTTGGTTATAGCCAGAAAAGCCATCCATGAAGGAGAATACCGAGAACTGAGCTGTGTTATCCACCAAAACGTCGATGTGAGGTAATGGGAAATCATCTTTAGGGCTAGCTCTGTTCAGATCCCGGTAGTCAACACACATCCGTACCTTTCCATCCTTCTTAGGTACTGGAACGATATTTGCAACCCATGGCGGATAATTTGTGACTGCTAGAAACCCTGCATCCAACTGTTTTTGCACTTCTTCCTTTATCTTGACAGCCATCTCTGGTCTTGTTCTTCTGAGCTTCTGCTTGACCAGAGGACAACCTTCTTTGAGAGGCAAACGGTGTACCACAATATCTGTGTCAAGCCCTGGCATGTCCTGATAAGACCAAGCGAAGATGTCAACATATTCTTGCAGCAATTCAATCAGCCCTTTCTTCACATCATCTTCCAAAGCAGCCCCTATCTTGATTTCTCTCTTGACGTCCTCGGTGCCGAGATTAATCACTTCAGTAGACTCTTGATGCGGTTGAATGACCCTTTCCTCTTGCTTTAGCAGCCTGGCAAGTTCTTCAGGGAGTTCACAGTCTTCATCACCCTCTTCTTCAGCTTGGAAGATTGGGTTTTCGAAGTCGAAGCGAGCCATAGCAGAATCGTTATCAATAGGATCCGGTGATGTGCATCTGCATGAGTGATGGTATGTGCTTATGAGTGTGAACAGTGAGTGAAAACTAAACAAAACATTGCCAAATATTTTTATTCTTTTGAAATTTTGAAAACTGCAAAAATAGAAAGACAGTGAACAAAATATTTGAATGCAAAAGACTTCCTTCATTTATGATAAACAATGCAGGTATTCACATAGATGAGCCCTACAATGAGTCATTACGCCCTGGGCGGAACGTAAGACTTGGACATGTATGAATAAACAAAGAAAAATTACTCCTCTAGAAGAGTGACTTGGACAATTTCCTCGGAAGACCAATTGTTGATGACTTCACCCGGGATCCTCGGACGCACCCAGTTGTCGATGTCGCAATCACTATCCCCATCTTCATCGTTGATCGCCGAGATCTGGCCATATTGGATGACGCCAGCACCGGAGAAAGTAATCGGCCCCTGACGAGTCTGAAGTGCTGAAGTTGTAGAAGTCAGCGCTGGTTGATACCCAATCCCGAACTTGTCGTCTTTCATTGGTAACTCCAACAGACGTCCCCAACCGGGAGCAACACCTGAATCCACCAAGGCCTGTGCCTGCTTGAAGGATGAGATAGAGGCACCTGCTTTAACCTCTTCCACCGGAGCTGCATCCTTGATCTGAACTGATTCAAAGGCCTGACACAGGGTCTCATGAATTTCACCTTCCACCTCTACATACTTGAATGTAGACAGGTTACTGACCAGGATGTCCTCCTCACCACAGACAGTGATAATTCTTCCATTGACTGGGAATTTGATCTTTTGATGCAGAGTTGAGGAGACTGCCCCAGCATTGTGGATCCAGGGACGACCCAACAGGCAACTGTACGAGGGACTGATATCCATCACATAAAAGACAGTGTTAAAGGTTTGTGATCCAATCAGAATGGGCAATTCTACTTCTCCAAACACCGACCTCTTAGAACCATCGAAGGATATCACCACGAGATTAGAAGGCTTCAAGACCAAACCTTCTACTTCTAACCTTGACAGGGCTCTCTTGGGTAGCACATTGAGAGAGGAACCTGTATCCACCAAAACATGTGATAACACGGTGTCTCTGCATTCCATCGAGATGTGCAGAGCCTTGTTATGATTGCGTCCGGCTGGTGTCAAGTCAGAATCGGTGAAACCTAACCCGTTACTTGCATGAACATTGGCAACGATCCCTTCTAGTTGGTTTACCGAGATCTCTTGAGGTACATAAGCAGCGTTAAGAACCTTCAGAAGTGCCTCCCTGTGTGCCTCCGAACACAACAAGAGTGAGAGAATGGATATCTTGGACGGAGTCTGAATCAACTGATCGACTACCTTGTAATCGCTTTTCTTTATGATTCTCAGAAGCTCGTCCACATCCTTCGCAAAAGTGGGCTCAGAACCAGCTTGGGGTGCAGAGGTACCCTCATTCACGACTTGCTTGCCTTTGGCCTTAGCCGCGGCATCAGCACTATCAGCTTGGCTAACCGGTGGTGAGAACAATCTACCACTCCTGGTGAATCGCCCGATTCCACCAACATTATCCACTGCGGGACCTTCAACTTCAAGTTCAGGCTTCTGACCCTCTTCTACTTTCAGTGGTTGTTCCACCCTATGATCGTGCGTGTATACACTCCCCCCATAATGCCACGGAATGGCCCTTTCACTGGTGAAAGGTAAAGGACCAGGGGTTGTGATGGTCATAGTAGATTGTCGCACTAGTGGCACGGGTTGCGCTTCTGGCACACTGATCTGATTAGTTGGGTAGAAAATAATGATAGTAGCAATATCACAGTCGTACTCAGAAATCTCATTCATTGAAGCATAAACATCCGAAACATCGGAATTAAGTTCAATCACATCAGCATCAACCACATAGTTTGAGATATTAGCAACAACATTGGAAAAATTAAATACATCATTACGAGTTACAGAATCAGCAGGAACAACATCTGTGAATTCTTCAACAGCATTTTCAAACACCTCTTCGGCTACCCCTTCAGCAAACTCTTTGACAGACAAGTCTTCAACTTGGAGGATACCATTGTCAAGCAAGACCTGGATACCCTGCTGCAGCTTCAAGCAACCCTTGCCCTGTATAGCACAATCCAAACAATCCTTCCCACAACCGGGGAAAACATCGGCCTTCAGCAAGCATTCTTTAATCTCCAACAGCGGAGTCTTCAACTTCAACACATCCTTAATGGACTTGGCTTCTCCTTCCAGCATATTAACGTTTGCACCACCATGCTGCGGCATGGGATTGTTGACGACATTAGGAGCCGGTGCAAGGTTGATGGCCTTTGAATCTATGAGGTCTTGAACTACGTGCTTAAAAGCTTTGCAGTTCTCAATATTATGGCCAGGTGCCCCAAAGTGGAAGCTACACCTTGCGTTGGCGTCGTAACCCACCGGAAGCCTACCAACAGGAAGAGCGAGAGTGCGTAATTGCACAAGTTGTAGTTGTTGAAGGCTAGAAAGCAACTGAGCGTACGACATTAGAAGAGTGTCGAAACGCCGGTCCATCATTCTTTGCCTCTGTTGATAGGCGGGTCTGTTTCCCGGTTGCTGTTGTTGGTATTGATTCTGTAGACGTTGTGGTTGTTGTTGTTGGTATTGATTCTGTTGATGTTGTGGTTGTTGTTGTTGTTGTAGTGGTGCTACAGCCGGAATGGTCACAGCCGCAACATATGGTTGTTGATGATAATTCTGGAAACTGTTCCTTCTAACACCTCTGTTCTGATAGGAAGTCAAAGAATTCACTCCCCCCTCTCTCTGCTTATGCCCTCCAATGAACGGCTTCTTTACCCCTGATGAAGATCCACCTCCATTTTGGATCTTGTAGGTCTTCAGGTAATTCTCCACCCTCTCTCCAGTAGAGACCACATCAGCAAAGTTGGAGGCATTGCACCCCACCAGACGCTCCAGATAAGGTCCAGGCAGCGTATTCATGAACATGTTGGCCATTTCCTTTTCCAACATAGGAGGCTGAACATGGGAAGCTGTCTCCCTCCAGCGTTGAGCGTATTCCTTGAAGCACTGATTGCTTTTAAGAGACAGATTCTGAAGTTGAGTTCTGTCCGGAGCCATGTCTGCATTATATTGGTACTGCTTCACGAAAGCCTCCGCCAAATCCCTCCAGCAACGGATGTGAACTCTATCCAGCCTCATGTACCATTCCAAGGATGCCCCAGCTAGGCTGTCCTGGAAGAAGTACATAAGTAGCTTCTCGTCATCAGAGTATGCAACCATTTTACGGAAATAGGCTTGCACGTGAGTTTTGGGGCAAGAGCTGCCATTGTATTTGTCAAAGACTGGGACTTTGAATTTTGGTGGCACCCTCACGCCTGGGACCAACCCCAAGTCAGAAACATCTACCCCTAGAGGGTTTTGTCCTTCCACCGCCTTCAGCCTCTCCTCTAATCTCCTGAACATGGGGTCCATGACGTGGCCCATGCCAAAGTCTTCCTGCATCTGGGTGAACTGATCGTCCTGATCATCATGGACGGGCTGTTGACCGGAGTTGACATGCGGGATCGGGGTAGGCCCCGGTCCACTGGGTCCGTTAACCTCTCCAGCTGGAGGATCAGTCAAGGTCTCTGGTTGAGTAGTGGCGGGATTCCTCTGCATCATCTGCCTGAGCTCTTGCTGTCCCTGAGCCACCCCTTGAACCACATCCATGAATTGGGTCATGCAGATCCTCATCTCGGCGAGCTCTGCTTGTAGGCTCTCCATTGCTCTTTGCTGGTTTCTGCGGGTACCGTACCGGTGAATTCCTGAATCAGCTATCCTGCTAGTGGAACACCAAATAATATGAGAACACCGCAGCGGTACCTGTTATGCAAGATATGAATATGTAAATGCAATGACATGTTTATCCAATCCAACAGGTATTCTACCCCCTTGATTCCAGTCTCACATTAGGTGAATAGTGCAAGAAGACCGAGTAATGGATAAACTTTTGAGATCAAGATGCAATAAAGGGAAACAATCATACAAATGAGTTCAAGGAAAGGGGCCTTAGCCAAAAATACATCAAAAGAGGATCTCCACAACAAGCCTGTGGATCATCACTACACAACAACAAAGCAATAAGTAAAGGGAGGAGCAAAAATCAGGACTCAGCCTCCTGTGTACAAACCATAAGGACTGCTCCTCACTTTATCCAGCAATGCTACCGTGTCAGGATGATCTGGGAATTCTTTCAAACGTCGGATAAGCAGATTCCTCTGGTGAATAACTCCATCCAACTCGTTGATGTGCTCTCTGTAGTAATTCCCATCATCTTCTCCGAATACCTCTTCAAGTCTAGACTTCTTCAAACCTGCCAGCACCTTGAGTTCTTCAATCTGTTCTTGAGCCTCATGGAGTTGATCTGTCATGTAACCATTAGTCGAACGGGCGCACAGAAGCTTATTGTTCTTCTCCTTCAGCAAAGTCTTCAATTTCTCCATCTGACCAGTCAATTCGGCCACTATCTCCTCCTCCTTTGCCTTCCGAGAAGCTGAAAATGCATCCCATTGCTCTTGCCACCCATCTAATTTACCATGAGCATCCATTAACTGTTGCTTGACTCGCCTTAACTCAGAGCTGGATGATCCCAAGGCCTTGTCTGTCTTTCTGAAGAAGTCCACCTCCACAACTAATTTCCTCTCTGCTTCCTCTTGCAATCTGACGGCTTCCCCCTTCTGATATTCTGCCTCATGGAATTGATGCATACAGTCTTGCAACTTCGCACTTAACTCCGAGTTCTCGGTTTGAAGTCCCTCCATGGCATTCTTCAATTTGTCATACTCCTCTCGGCTCACCATTGTTGACTGCTCAGGAGTAGGCGGATACAAAGGTTCTTCAATAGGAAACGGCAGACCAAACTCTTCAACTCTTCCTTGAAGCCACTCTTCATACTGAGGATAAGTCCTACAATCTCCTTTTCCAAGCACAGTTCTTCCTCTCTTGATCACCTTGAGCCAAGCCTCTGCCGCCTTACGGGATACAGTCAAATCAGGCGAAGAATGAAAAAATAGATATTCTTCCATATCCTTTTCCAAAGGCGGAGTTCTTAAAGCATATCCAAACTGTCTAACTGCTAGAGAAGGATTATAGTTGATTCCTCCTCTTCTTCCTACCAACGGTACATTTGGGAAGTTCCCACAACTGTGAATAATATCCGCCCGAAGCAAGCTTCGGTCAGACCACCAAGAAATATCTTCAGCTCTCAACCCCATCAATCTCTTCGACCAACTCAACGAGTCCTCGACATCAACGAACGCTCCTGATTTGGGTAGGTGAGAACTGAACCACTTATAAAACAAAGGCGCACAACAATTCAACAACCCTCCTTTTCTATTCTCATTCCTGTGGTGCACCGAATGAAAGAAGTCTCCTAGCAAGGTCGGCACCGGATTTCCCAACACGAAGAGGCGTATTGCGTCCATGTCCACAAATTTGGCAACATTAGGGAACAGGACAATCCCATACACACAAAGAGCCAACACAGCATTGAAACCCCTCTAGTCACCATCTTCAAGTTTCTTCTTTGCTTCTCCCAGTAAGAAACTCAAATGAAAACCGCTGACTCCTCCCTTCTGACACATATTAGCCTTCAAGACTGATTTCCCCAAATATGTGGCCGAAGCAACCATGCTGAGATCGGGCAGAAACTCAGAACTGTAGAACAACAACTGTGACTTGATAGGAAATCTGAGAAAACTGGCAATCTCCTCCAAAGTAGGGACCAAAATATAATCCGGGAATGTGAAACACCTCAATGGAGGGTCATAAAACTGCAGCAGTGTAAAGAGAGCATCGTGTTGATCTTTGGAGAGAACCGTGACGAAGCTTAGAATCAAACCGTAATCCTTCCGGAATCCTTCTAGAGAATCGTGATCCATTAACTTCATCAGTTGTTGAATAGGCTCCAAACAAACCACTGGAAACTTGTAAGCGACGTGTCTCTTTCTGCCAATATCCATCTCAGGAGAACCAGAAAACCCCGACCGGAATCAAGAAGAAGATGTAAACCCCCTAGAAATGGATAAACATGTGTTAAATGATATGAATGCAGAATGATGTGATGCAATGCAGTGACATGGAAATCAAGATTGCTGTATCTGCTTGAACATTTGTCGGGTTGCACTGTCTGAAGAGAAACCCACTGAGGAATATAATACAAGACCAAAACTCTGCTCCAGAAAATCGGGTTGGTTGGAGGTTAAGGTTCCCTGAATTTAGCCGCCCCTCACTGGTAGGTTCTAAGAACAGAAGTTTGTCAGCTTCAGCCCTTCAGTCGAGAATAATACGTTTACCACTGAAGGTTTGGTATTATTTCGGAATAAAAGACCTCCACTGACTCCCCTCAACAGGACATCCTAAGGCAAGTTCCCAGTCTCGGGGTCCTCGGATTGAGCAGCGAGAATGCGCCCACCAGAGCTAACATAATCACTCCTCGGAGGAGAGGCCTCGACTGAGTTCTCGGGAAATGGTCACCATAGTCGACGATTTCTAAAGGAATATCTGTCGTTATGGAACACCCATAGGACAAAATATATCCAACAGAAACCTCGTCTGGAATGTGGGTCTCATGAACGACTTAACATAGCAACATGCCACGCAAGCCTCATGACTATCCACTCTAACACCTATGTGTACACTCAAGCCTGGGTAGTGGGCTTATCTCTCATAAAATATCCCATCCCAACAAACAGTCAACCCACAGAACCCACAGATACAACAAACATATGTACATGAATGCAATAAGGTAAAGCAGGTAAATGCTGAAAATAAATAACTGTACAAAAGAATAAACACCCAACAAACAAGAAACCTACAAAAGCTAGGAGGGACTCGCTTAGGGAAACCGTATATCCCCAGCAGAGTCGCCAGTTGTCGCAACCTGAAAAATACTGTATGCGAAAAAACAACCGGCGAGAAAGAAATGACAGAAGAGTCGCCACCGTGCGTTATTTATCCCAAAGGAGGGAAAGGAAACGCTCTAAGTAAACCTGGAGAAAGGAAAGGAAAAGACAAGGTCTCGCAACCAAATCTTGGGTTCGGGAGTCGATTATGCGAAGGGAAGGTATTAGCACCCCTATGCATCCGTAGTACTCTACGGGATCCACTCTTGTTGTTCTTGTCTAAAGGGTGTGTGTTTATCTAAGGTACTATTTACTAAAAGAGAAAAGGGTCGAAAGAAAATGACTCGCATAGATGTCGCATCCACTGCATACGTATCTCATCTGGATATGAGAATCAGAGTCTTCGTAGCTCGGCTACCTATGGGTTAAAGAGGAGTGTGCTCGCTAAGACATCGCGTCTTATGCCTACGTATCTCATCTGGAATGAGAATCAGAGCAAAACGTAGCTCAACTAACTACGGGAACAAAGGGTCTCGATTGCAACTAGGGCAAGAAAAAGGGAAGGTCTCGATCGCAACGAGGGCGAGAGAAAAGAATCGCAACGAGGGCGAAAGCAAACAAGGATTAGTTGTTAGTTGTCAGTCAAACTCGGCAAGACATCGCATCTTGTGCCTACGTATCTCATCTGAACATGAGAATCAGAGTTGTCGTAGTTCGACTACATAGGGCTTGCTATCTGAACATGGACTTACAAAGGAGGACACCAGTTGTGTCAAAGGAGAGTGTGCAATGTGTCCACATCCTACCAGTAGGTGTCGCAGCTCGCTGAATCGAGTCTTAGGCGGTTACCTCTTTGCAATAGGACGGAGTACATGCCACAAGATTGGAGACGCTCGGAAAGGTCTAGAAATGGGGGAAGCTCTGCCCTAGAGTTGTCATGCAATATGTACTTAAGTGTTAGGATTTACAAATGAGAATATCTACCTAATGTTAGCATGCAAAGAATAAGGGAATCCTACCTATGTTATCATACAAAAGGTTCTATCTAATGGGTGCTACCTAATCGGAACAAGAATTGACGAGTGGAGCAAGGAGAGGTGCTAGGAATAAGGGTAGACGGCGATGCATGAAGCAATCGACTTACAAGGTTGATGGCGATGCATAAAGCAATCGACTTATAAGGTTGATGGCGATGCATAAAGCAATCGACTTACAAAAGGGTGGATGAATACGTGCTGGTTCTGTTAGGTTTTGAAAAATGATTACTCGACGTTGGATCGAGGTTTTGATCTTGTTTTGAAATGGTTATCGAATGTTCATTTTAATTCTTGTATTAACAGATGAATAAAGAATGAAAGAATAAATATTATACATTTCATGGGAGAGGGATACATTTGTTATGAATGGGAATTGTTCATGGCAATCAAACAATAATAATATATGCCTCATACATCATACAAGTAGGCAACAGTTATTAATCAGACAGATAAGATATATAAACAAGTATATGATCAAGTCAAATAATCAAAGAATGAAATAATGAAGCATTAAACAATGTATGAGAAGTATAAACATATTAAGCAATCAAACAATAAAGACATGGATGAAAGAAACAAGTACAAAAAATATCAGATGAATAAGACAAGTGAAATTATGCACACAAAGAATCAATGAATAATTTAATCGGGAAATGATGCAATGATCAAATAAAATCAAGATTAAAGGCCTCTAATATGTGGCACATGAGATGAACAAGGGAGGATCAAAAGATCTCTTCAATTTCCCTAAGCAATCCTTATGTCAAACATCAATCATACAAAAGTCAATCGAAAAGTCAAGTCAACTTAAAAATTATCAAATAAATAGTAAATTAATCACAAAAATTATGAAAAATTAAACTAAGTTAGATGGGGTCAGGACATCATCATCCCCCCAAAAGATTTTAGAAATAATGAAAATTAGTGTATAAATTAATTGAAATAGAACAGAAGTCAAATGTAGAGTCAACCGAGCAAACTAGGCCAAAAATAAATCCAAAATAAATTAAAAATGGGAAATAAAATTACAATAAAAGGTCAGGTTGACCATGAGACATTGGTCAACCCTCATCCCAAAAATCAGAATCTAAAAATAATTTGAAGTTATGAAAATAAAATAAATGAAAAAAAGTGTGTTAAAATGGCCTATTTGAAACAAATAATTAAAATAAAATACTAGCATTAAATAAAAACGAAAATTAAAATTAAAATAAATTAAATAAAACATTAAAGAAAGTAAAATATATTTTTTGATATTTTTATAAATGAATAAAACATTTTTTATTAATTAAATCAAAACAGAATAATAAAATGAAATGGAAAATAAAATAAAAAATAAAATATGAGTAAATGAAATGAATGGGCCTTGATGTGGGGTGCAGGTAGCGCACCAGCCAGGCCCAGTCCAGTAGTCATTGCCAGCGTGACAGCCAAATATATTGTTCATTTTAAAAATAATACGCGAACAATGCATTAATATGTCAGTTTCTACTTCTTGCCTAGCGGATAAAACAAGTGGTTGATGGTTGGATGTGCGCAGGTTCAAACCATGTCTATGTTATTTTTATAACATAGACATAAATAAAATAACATGTGACATATCCAAAAAAATAAAAAAATAAATGCTCACTCAGCAAACAACATGCAGCATACATAAATAAAATAACATGTGAAAATAAATGCTCACTACGTGACAGTATCAAAACCAGCAAACAACATGCAGCATGGAAATACAACCTCCATGCAATCTTTTTTTTTCAAAATTCCAGCCAACATTTCTCTCAATTTAGTGCATCAAATGGCATGGTGTAAAAAGCAAAACTCAAGTATAAAATGAGTAGAATGCAATGGAGCTTTATTTTATACAAAATAATGACTTTATCATAGAGAAATATGGACCACAAGGTAGGCTCACGCAAAGATTTTCAGAAAAAATAAATGTTAAAAAAACTTAAAGTTTAAAAACAAGGCCTCATGGTGAGGGTTTCATAAACAAGTATGGTATATTGTTAACATGGAAAATAAGCATGGTATGACATGGTATAAATGAAAAATAGCATGAAGTATATATGGTAGGCATGGAAGAAACAAGTGGTGAACAAGTATAATATTCATGAAATGAACAAGGCCATGGAAGAGAGTAGCAAATTTACCTAGTGGAGAAAGTCCACTGCTTCTTGTTGGAATGAGAGGAATGGAAAGGAATGAGATGCTCTTCAATGGTGCTTCAATGCTTGTGAGAGAGAAAGGAGTGAAACTTGAAATGAAACAAACTTGTCTTCCCCACAAAGTTCTGCAGCCACTCACTTTTTAGCTAGGGTTTAGAAGCTCTTAAATATGTAGGGTTTGAAGTGTGTAAATGGGCTTGAAAGATTTGTTTTTGATTATGTGCATAATGAACCAAAAATGTGTAAAAGTGAGGTGTGGAAAGAAATGGCTAAATGTGGCAAAGCTTAAGTGAGTGAACCAAAAGAAAATGACCAAATGAGGTAAAAATTGGTGTGTTGGTCGTTTTTGGGGTTTGGATTGGTTTTCTAGTGCAGCACAAAAAATGGCCCAACAGGGTGACTTTAAGACATTGTAACTTGATGAATACATGACCAAATGACAAGGCAATGCAAACAGTAGAAAGAGGGTAGGGAGCTTAACATCTTTTATGTTAAACACATCTTGAAATGGTGAGTGGAAAGAGGTGAAAAATGGCCATAAAGTTCAGGTCTCATGGCTGCAAAATGGTTGGGCCAGTTTGGCCAAAATGCTGTCAAAAAATTCAGCATATGATACCAACTTTAGATGAGTGTATCTTCCAAACCAATGATCCAAATGGGGTGGTTCCAAAAATGTGTGAAAGAGGACATAACAAGGTACAACGATCATGAAGAAAGTGTTTCCAAAAGATGCCTTGAAGTGCAAGAAATCTGACCCATAAGTCTTAACAAATTTTGCAAATTTTGGACTTAGAATTTTTTTTAAGTGTCCTAAAATAAAGTCCTACTTTGACCAAACATAACTTTCTCAATTTTAATCCAAATGAAACAAACTTTATATCTCTAGAAAGCTTGGAACAAGAGGAACAACTTTCATGTTGGAGAAATTTTCAAATGGAGCTTGCATCTTGATGGAATATAGGCTTAAAGTGGGTGCAAAAAACCATAAAACTTGCCTTAAATGGAAAGTCAACTATTTCCAAATTTGGTAACTTTTCCAACTCCTGATTAAATGATGAATCCATGATCCAACCTTGATAAAATTTCAGATATAGGCTCCCTTAGGCATGAATTTTGATATTCCACTTTCAAAATGTCGGGAGTTGACTTTTCTGGCCCCACAATTGACTTTTCCCAATCTGTCTGATTTCCGATTCCATTGATCAATTGAAGCACCTCTGGCTTAAATAAAGAGCTGATTTTTTGCACGTAGATCCTTGTGGACATATGGAGGGTCATGGAAATGAGTTTCACTCAAGGAATCAGAAATAAACCGATTTTATACCAAACCCTGGTTTTAGGGCCAAAATGACTAGGAAGTGATTACACTGATTGCCAATGGATCTTTGTGAGATGATTGGGGATATTCTTAGGCCTAGGTTCTTCTCTAATCATGACATGAATGAGCCCTTCTACTTCCAACCAAACCTTGCCTGTTGCAGGTAGCCATGAAACCCTGATTTTTTGATTAAATCCATATGCACACTCTGAGAGCTCTGAATCTTCCACTGATGAACTGAGGACCATAATAAGACATATGGAACTCCTTGAGACCCTTGAGATTTGTATAATTGGAGAATGAAGTTCAATTCTCAGTCTTGCCTTATGTGGGCTCCTTCTGGTTAAGGAGTGGTCAATCAAGCCCTGATTTCCCAAGTCACTAATGCAGTATGCAATGAGTATGACCTAGTATGATGCTAATGCAATGTGAAACAAAATCCCATGCTTTCCATGAAAAATGAAGGGTAAATTTTGGGGTATTACACACGTGTCCAAGTTTTGCATGCGTTACTCTTGGGGAAGGCTTGGTTGAAGACATTCATGCAAAGATGTGTGGGAATCTTGCAGACTTGGTGGTAGTATAAATATTCATACACATTTTCACAAAGGTATTCACAATATCTTCACATATATCTTCAAAATATCTTCACATATATCTTCACAATATCTTCACAAAACCTTCACATATCATGGCATCTTCATCATAATACAAAATCAAAGCTCACGTCAATGGTGAGACTTATGAATGTGATATGTCTGGCTTCCTATTTAGAAACACCGATTGCACTCGTTTTTGTCTAAATAGAGGAGCTGACTTCTCTTATCTGAAAAAAAAAGATTGAGTCCAAACTTAGACAACCCGTGTCCCAAATTTTTTATCAACAACCTTTTTTTTCTGAAAATAACTCAGTCAGGTTTTATAAGTCATTGATTCAAAATGACATGGAGGCACAATACATGTTTCGTAACCATGAGTATTCTGGTTACGAATATATAGTGTTATGCATTGTGTTGGAACAATTTCAACCAACTCAGAATATTCAGTCACAGGTTATTGATCCTGTGGATGATGACGAACAAGATGTTGAACACCACGTTGAAGACGATGTGGTTGATGATGCAGAAGACGTGGTTGATGACTTGGTGAACCGTGATTCCGAAGACGAAGGCCAAGTTCAAATACCTATAGCGCAACGCTTCTCACCGCCTGCGCACTTCACAACCCTTAACTTGGGCGAGGATGAGCCCTCATCAGATATGTTCTACAACCCATATATGAGGTCTGATGAGGAGTTAAAGAAGGGTGACCAATTTCGGATCAAGGAAGAGTGTCTGTTAGCAATAAAAAACTGGCACTTGAAAAACTGTGTTGACACGATGTTAACAAATCAAATCCGGAAAGATACGTTATTTTATGCAAAAATCCGGAGTGTGGGTATAGGTTGATGGCATCGTACAAGAAGAAACATAATGTGTGGGTGATAGGGTCCATTTCTCAAGCTCACACTTGCGTCAACACAAACATGGCACAGGATCATCGCAAACTTAGCCATGATATGATCTGCCATTCCATAATACCTCTTGTTGAGGCTGACCCATCACTCAAGGTCAAAACTATTATCTCCCATTGTGTGGCTGTTTTCAAATATACACCGTCGTACAGAAAGGCTTGGTTAGCGAAAACCAAGGCAATTGAACTGGTATACGGTAATTGGGAGGAATCATACAAACAACTTCCGCGCTACCTGGTTGCACTACATTTGTATTCAGCCGGGACGGTTTCTATAATGGAGACCTTGTCGGCACAATCCCCTGACGGAACTCGTCTAGAAGGTAATGGAATATTCCATAGACTTTTCTGGGCATTCCGTCCCTGCATCATCGGTTTCACATTCTGCAAGCCACTTATTCAAGTCGATGGAACTTGGCTGTATGGGAAATACAAAGGATTATTACTGATGGCGGTCGCACAAGATGGAAATTCTAATATTTTCCCAATAGCCTTTGCATTGGTTAAAGGAGAAACGGTTGTTGCTTGGAGTTTCTTCCTTAAGAATCTCCGAACACACGTGACTCCACAAGCTGTCATCTGTGTGATTTCTGACAGGCACGCTTCTATAGACAGTGCATACAATAATCCAGCAAATGGTTGGCATGACCCCCCCGTCTACGCATGTCTACTGCATCAGGCATATTGCTCAAAATTTTGTGCGGGGATAACCTTAACATGATTAACCTTAATTCTCCCAAAAATTTATAAATAATATTAATTACTCATAAATTAAATTATATATATAAATTCATATATATATATATATATATATATATATATATATATATATATATATATATATATATATATATATATATATATATATATATATATATATATATATATATATATATATATATATATATATATATATATATAATATATATTTATAATATAAATATAAATTAATAAATTAAAAATAATTTAAAAAAGATTTTTTAAAAAAAATATAAATATTTAAAAAAAAAATAAAAAAATTAAAGGGTAGGCGCCACTCCTAGTGGCGACTTGCCCTATCCTTAAGGGTAGGCGCCAACTAGGGTGGCGCCTAAGGCCAATTTAGGGCAAAAAATGACCATTTTTGTAATTTTTTTGAAATATAGGGTATTTTTGGATTTTTTTTTTAAAATTGGATATTTAAAAAAAAAAAACTCTCACATTTGATTTAAGCAGTAGGGTTTCTAAATAATTTTTCCCATAATATCCTTCTTTCAATTTTAAAATTTTAAACTTTAGTTATAGAATTAAATAAACAAAGAGAAAAAAAATATTTACTTCAAACAAAAACAAAATAAAACAAATTGATTACTAAATAAATTCTATTTTTTGTTTATTATATTTTGGTGAAGATAAAAAATAAAAAGGCTTAAAATGGAATAAAATCGGGTGCGAAAAATATACAAAAAATTAAAATGGATGCACTAAAATGATCAACACGAAATATACTTCTCGGAAACGTACAGGTTTTGATCAAATTTTGAAATAAAAATTGATCGTTAAAAGGCTCAAGTTGATCAAATGCAACTGGAAAAAGTGGCCTAAAAAATAAAATGAGCACACCAGGTCGAACTACGTGGACCGTAGATCAACAAAACTGATGTCCGCAAGTTCAATTTTGAAACTTTTCCCCGCTAATTTGACGTACAGTTGAGAAACGATTCGACCGATCTGTTTGTAGATCCGAAAAATTTATCTAGCTTATATTTCAAGCGTATTATACAGAATAAAATGCATGTTGCAACAAATATAAAATGCAAACGTCTTATAAATGAACTGAATTGCTAACTGAATAAACGTGAGTGGATAATCAGATGCAAATTAATCACTCTTGGACCATTTTCTTCTGATTCTCAAACACAAACAAAACCCTACAAAGATTCAGATGACGATAATACTCTTGACCGTCACCTTTTGAACCTCTGAAATGGGATGCAACTGAATGAATGATACGCTAAAATTTGAGAAATCAAATCTTTCGACTTGTCAATCAACAGATGATTGAACGAATGTCATCAAGATCGGATAAAATGCCATAAATCCTGACATTTTATCTAAACCCTCATGAATGCTTTTAAACTGATGAAATGTATGACAAAATGGATTGATTTATGCTATGCTGATGTAGGGGGAAAACTCAGGGTAAAATTTGGGATATGACAACTTCCCCTATTTAAACATCTTTAATTAGAGGATATGAAGAACTCTTGTTTTTAAATCATCATGGTGAAAGATAGTTTAAATACCATACATGCCCAAATTTGTCCCTGTTATGCAAAATAATGATATGCTTTTGATTACAAATGAATGCACATGGATTAAGAAATACTCCTGATTTCTTAATTATCAAATGGTAATGCAAATGAATGCAAAGAGATTTAAGAAATACTCTTGATTTCCTAATCGTCGGGTGATATGAATGTCATGAAAGTTAAGAAGTGTTATAGACTCCTTAAAAAGGACGCGAATGAATTAAGAAATACTCTCGATTTCTCAACTATATGAATGACAAATGCTATGGATGTTAAGAAGTACTCTTGACTCCTTAGAGATGAATAAATTAAGCAATACATCACTTAAATATCATATGATTAAATATAATGCAAATGAATTAAGAAATACTCTTGATTTCTTAATCATGATATGATTGAGCGGCATGTATATGAATTAAAAAATACTCTTGATTTCTTAATCATGAACGTAAATGAAATGCATGCTAAGAAGTACTTTTGACTCTTTAAATATGAGAATGCAAGATGAATTAAGAAATACTCTTGATTCGTTAATCATGAATGTAAATGAACTGTATATGAGTTAAGAAATACTCTTGATTTCTTAATCATCAGAACACAATTAATTTAAGAAATACTCTTGATTTCTTAATCATGAATGTAAATGAAATGTATATGAGTTAATAAATTCTCTTGACTCCTTAATCAGGAATGTGAATGAAATGAGAAATGCTCTTGATTTCTCATATGCTATGCAAATGAGTTAAGAAAGACTCTTGATTCCTTAATCATGAACGTAAATGAAATGAGAAATGCTCTTGATTTCTCAGATGATATGCAGATGAGTTAAGAAATACTCTTGATTTCTTAATCATGAATATAAATGAACTGAGAAATACTCTTGATTTCTCATATGTTATGCAAATGACTGGGGTTTAGAGAATCATGTTCAGCTTCTCTTGACTGGCGATAGTGAAGGAGAATTGCGGTCCAAAACGCAGCGGAAATTAAAATTTTCTCCTTTAGAGATCCTTACGAATGGTCATGATCAGTGATAGAATATTTACCTCTTGTGACGATTGAAACCTTTGATGCAGATCTCTTGTGACGATCAAAACCTTTGATGCAAATCCACGAAGCGATCACGAACGTTGAACGATGACAACGTCTCTACTCAGTCCACACGAACGGATTCCTTCAATCTCAGTGCTAGCTGGTACGAATGAAGGCTTTGAGTGAGAGAGAGAGAGAGAGAGAGAGAGAGAAAACGAAAATAATGCAACCGCTATGAATGCTTTTGCACAAGGGTTCTATTTATAGAACCACTTGTGTGGGCTTCAAGCTAAAAGCCCACTTAAGTGTATTTTGGCCCATATCTTATAATATGCCCAAAATCACTTAAGCCCATGGTACCTTACCATATTTCGTATTCTACTCAAGTACACCGTACCTTACGATGTTCTATAATTCACTTAAGGGCACCGTACCTTACGGTATTCCTTAGTTACTCTATCTCTCATTAATCCGTCCTTTGTGTGTGACCCTGTAGGTTTTCGTGACGTTGGCAATTATATTAAATCACGCATTTAACATAATATATAGTGAGCGGTATCTAGCAACACATCACTGCTACCCAAGACACGAAAATGTCATGTGATCTGACAATTCCTTCTGTGATAATACTTATATGTATAATTACCCTTTTGCCCTTATATCTATATTGAACACAAGGCATAGACCGTGTCATCCTTGTCCAGTTCAATATTGGGCCCATAGACATTTATCCTGTTATGCAAGATGGGCAAATTCCATCTAGGTCACTCATGTCCCTCAGCATGCTTCGTGGAGTACCCATCAACTGTCTTTATGGTTATCCAGTTACGGACAACGTTGGATCAGCAATAAAGCACTCGACTCCATATCTAGGGTCCATAGTGGTTTCAGGTCGAAGAGTGGTATACACCATTATCACCATGAGAATAACTTATGACACTTTGCATAACTTTCTATATAGTATTCTCATAGCGGGTCAATCCGGTATAAATATTACTCCTAATATTCATACCTATGTTTAAGACTTGATAACTCTTTATCCATGATCCATGAGATGTGATCATCAGTCTACAAACATAATAGTCTTAATGCTTTAATGTTATCCCACTTCACACTAAAGCTCGACTACGGATACTTTAAGAATAGTGTCCTTATGTTTAATGTGTTCTCATGATTAAGTCACACTTAATACATTAAACGGACTAGCTATTCTAGGGACTTTATTAAACAAACGTAATAAAGAAAAGCCTTTTATTATTCGATACAAGTACCAAAAGTATTGGCCTCTAGGGCTTACACCAACAGATAGATCTCTGGGATGTATCTGTTACAAGGTAATTGTACGACTGTCCTTCATACATTCTTCGTTGAAGGCAGACACTCTTAGGGAAACAAATGATCATATTCAGGTGCTCTTGGCTAAAGATGTCATATTTAGCAACTCTTGGCCGAAATAGATTGTATCCAACTGCTCTTGGTCGAAGACAAATTTGTGCAAAATATAATAGTATTCAGTTGCTCTTGGCTGAAACTATTGCATTCAACTATTCTTGGTTGAAGCAAACGGCATAAAATAAAATAGTATTCAGTTTCTCTTGATTGAAACTACTGCATTCAACTGCTTTTGGTTGAAGCAAACTGCATAAAATAAAATAGTATCCAACTTCTCTTGGCTGAAACTATTGCATTTAACTACTCTTGGTTGAAGCAAAACAAAGTAAAATAAAATAGTATTCAGTTTCTCTTAGCTGAAACTACTGCATTCAACTGCTCTTGGTTGAAGCAAAACTGGGAAATAAAATGGTGTTCAACTGCTCTTGAGTGAAACCATTGCATTCAACTACTCTTGGTTGAAGAAAACTACATAAAATAAAATGGTGTTTTTTTGTTCTTGACTGAAACTACTGCATTAAACTACTATTAGTTGATGCAAACTGCATATAATAAAATGGTGTTCAGCTGCTCTTGACTGAAACCATTGCATTCAACTGCTCTTGGTTGAAGCAAACTACATAATATAAAATGGTGTTCTGCTGCTCTTGACTGAAACCACTTCATTCAATTGCTCTTGGTTGATGCAAACTGCATAAAATAAAATGGTCTTCTGCTGCTCTTGATTGAAACCACTGCATTCAACTGCTCTTGGTTGAAGCAAACTGCATAAAATAAAATAGTGTTCAACCGCTTTTGATTGAAACTACTATATTCAACTGCTCTTGGTTGAAGCAAACTGCATAAAATAAAATGGTGTTTTGCTACTCTTGACTGAAACCACTTCATTCAACTGCTCTTGGTTGATGCAAACTACATAAAATAAAATGGTGTTCAACTGCTCTTGTCTGAAACCAATGCATTCAATTGCTCTTAGTTGAAGTAAACTATATAAAATAAAATGGTGCTTTGTTGCTCTTGACTGAAACCACTGCATTCAACTGCTCTTGGTTGATGCAAACTACATAAATAAAATGGTGTTCAGCTGCTCTTGTCTAAAACCACTGCATTCAACTGCTCTTGGTTGAAGCAAACTACATAAAATAAAATGGTGTTCAACTACTCTTGACTGAAACCATTGCATTCAACTACTCTTGGTTTATACAAACTGCTTAAAATAAAATGGTGTTCAACTGCTCTTGGATGAAACTACCACATTCAACTGTTCTTGGTTGAAGCAAACTGCATAAAATAAAATAGTGCTCAGTTACTCTTGGATGAAGCTACTACATTCATCTGCTCTTGGCTGAAGCAAAATTGTGCAAAATAAAATAGTGTTCAACTGCTCTTGCCTAAAACTACCCCATTCAACTGCTTTTGGTTGAAGCAAAGTGTTGGGAAATAAACAAAAGACTCTCTTTGGGAAATAACTGCATATTCAGCTGCTCTTGGCTGACAGAAGACTCCTCTGGGGAATAACAAGGTCCTGGAGACTTGCAGTGGATAAAAAGTCAATGCTATCCAAAAGGCTTAGCATTACTCTTAACTATTGGACTCACAGGTTTAATCCACTGATTTTTCGGAGAGTAAAATAGTAAGGAACATTAAACTCTACCGAGGATTGACTGAAATAAATTGTTATGGAATACAAGAGACTCTTTAAGAAATAAACACACAGGAGAATCGCTGGAGATATACTGAGAATCATTCATTAGAGCTTGTTTGTTCATGGAACTCTTATCCATTAGAATCACTAGGGAGATTGCTAGCTGGTGAAGAGATATCCATCTTAGACTACTGCTTCAAAGAGGCTTGTTGAGGATAATGTTGTTGGGGATACCTTTCTTAAGGAATCCTACTGGTATTAAACTCGTTTGGTGAGTTAATGAAAATTTTCTAGGTAAATTACAGGGGAATCTCCGCGGGGAGATATCTACTAGGGAAACCAAGTAGAAATCATGTTGACACCAGAGTTCCAAATAGTAGAATATCAATCACCTTGCTGGGGAAGAAAACTCGTCTTGAGAATCATCACTGACAATGATCGACTTCTAGAAGCACTTACACTGAATAAAAGAACTGATATACTCTTGAGAACAACTCTTGTATCTTGGTTTGTTGAAGATTACATTGAACTTCCTTGAGAGGTTATTATATCTGATTGAGGTTTATGCATAATATGATTTGTGCATGATATGCCACATGTTGATACATTGCATGATATGCTTGAGTTAAGCGACATGATTAATGCGTGACAATGATTTATTCGATGATCGATCAAGCCATTCACAAGTTATTTAATGGATATGTTTGCCAAATAAAACTTGGACTTTTGAAGTTGAACTTCCAGATGAGCATTGACTTTAATAAAAGATACCAAACGAGATATGGATTTGATTTAACCGTCAGATGAGAATTGAATGCCATACGGGAACTGAATTTGAAATTTAACTAACAGTTAAGAACTGGTTACCAGACGGGAACTGGACTTTTAAGGTACCAAACAAGGTTGGAATTTCCATATGGGTGATGCCATGTTGGACAAGATGAAATGCGTGATCTGATGCAAGATTAATAGTAATGCGTGCAAACATGATTGATACCAATGCATGAGGATAATCTGTCTATTTGAATAGTTAAGACCAAGAAAGGTTCTTGCAATAAGTTTCCCGTCAAGAAGATGGTGTGCTATCCCCGACACTCGTTTTGAAATCAAAAGTTGCTGATGTACGGTAGAATTTTGCTTGAGCATCTTGAAGGTATGGAGAAACGATTTGATCGGTCTGTCTGTAGATCCGAAAAATTCATCTGGCTGATATTTCAAGTGTTATACATAATAAAGTGCATGATATGACAAATATAAAATGCGAACATCTTATAAATGAACTGAATTACTGATTAAATAAACGTGAATGGACAATCAGATGCAAATGAATCTCTTTTGGACCATTTGCTTCTGATTCTCAAACACAAACAAAACCCTACAAAGGTTCAGATGACGATAATATTCTTGACTGTCACTCTCTGAACCTCTAAAACAGGATGCAACTGAATGAATGATACATTGAAATTTGAGAAATCAAATCTTTCGACTTCTCATTCAACAGATGACTGAACGAATGTCGTCAAGATCAAATAAAATGCCAGAAATGATAGCTTTTTATCTAAACCCTAATGAATACTTTTAAACTAATGAATGCACGACAAAATAGATCGATTTATGTGATGCTAATGCAGGCGAAAAACTCAGGGTAAAATTTAAGGTATGACATCATGGTTCAAATTACAATACAAAAACAATAGATGAGAATATCATGTGAGTTCCCTTGAAGTAATGATCTCCAATGGCTTCCAAAGAGCTCAGAATGAATCAGACGCGTCAGAAAAAGCCCATAAAAATAAACCATCGCGCACACGATGTATCCTTTATGTCACTATCGTGCACGCGATAGTGCATATAATTTTTTGTGTGGCTGCACTTATTTTGCTCCTTTTTTCACCTAAAGTTTCACTAAGTCCAATTTCTTCACACTTAGCTATTTTTTCCTCGTTCTTTGGTCTTTTTTCTTTATTTTAGCTCATATTTCACTTGTTTTGATCTAATTCTTCACCTAAATTCATGCAATGGCAGACTATCATCACAACCCCAAACTTGAATTGTTGCTTGTCCTCAAGTAACTCGTCATGCAACTACACATTTCAACAGAAAACAAGTCGCACAATAACAATCGAATATTACCAAATTAAATTTTTCTTTTACCTGGCCATTGTTCTAGCTTCCAACTTCTATCCGGAAAATTCGGAAAATATCTTCAGACATTGACGAGTACTTAACATGTCTCTCAACTCACTTTGACTCACTCAATGGATAAAGTTATCTCTTAATCAACATGCAAAATAAATTATGATTAGCTTGATCATCTTCTAATATAGTTCATCATAGAAATCACAACACATGCATTATAGGTCTTTTAAGCTTGTAACTTGGCTTATGTTTGGGTAGAATATTTTTAGGAAAATAGGTTTAAACCTTTGGAGTTAAGTGCCTAGTTCTCCTTCTATCATCATACCCCTTTATTCCTTCTTGATGGTACTGGAGATCTTTGTTCCTTCTTGTACTTACATTCTTTTTCTTTACTCTTTTTTTTTGAAGAAGTGTATTTTTCCACTTCTCATTTCCTCATAATTTTTGAAAATTTGGCCAATTTTCTCTAGTACTCCAACCCCAAACTTAAAACTTTGCTCACTTCCAAGAGAAACCCCAAACTTAATCCTTTTCACACACTTTCAGAACTATATTTCTACCTAACTCCAAAGAGAGGGTGGAAATAAAAGATATATCAAGTCATATGACTAAGAATTTTAGGCTACGCCACCGAAAGAAGGTTAAACTCAAAATGGTTAGCAATGGATATACATATTACTACATGGTGGTTTTAAAAGGCTCACAGTTATTACCAAAAAAACAGCCTCAGTGTGTGTCCGTCAAACCAGATGAACTTAATCGGAAATAGATCAAACCAGATAAAATAATAATCATGGATACACTAAAAAAGAAAGAAAAGTTAACAGTGGAATTTATTTGGCTCACACCTTACTAGTTGAGGTATTTGTAGGTTGTGTACATGTCCTTTGATTCTTTTCTCATCTTTTGCCTTCAAGTTGCAAGTTGCTATTCTAATGATCAAGTTTATTTTGGATCATTTGTTCAATACTAAAGTTCTAAACTTGCAAATATGAAGAAAAAAACATAACTACAAACTTGTTTATTAAATATAGCATAAATAGTCATGGATGGGGCATGCCCGAGTAGCTAATTCCTCTCTTGGAAGGTCTCGAATAATAGAATGTAAATTATGCAAAACAAAAAAAATGGTTATAATTGGTGGGTTGCCTCCCATCCAAGCTTATTTTCTGTCATTAGCTTGACGTCCCACGCTTAAAATACGTTAGGCACAAGGGATACCCTCACAGAAGTCAAAGCTCTTGTTGTCATTCCTTTGTAAACTTTACTACCTTTTTTTCCCAATAGGTAGCATGTATCTAGACCCTTCATATATGGTATCCATTCATACGCATTAAACACCACCTTTTCTTTGTTGAACTTCAAAATAAGTTCGCCTGTCTCCACATCTATTTTTTCCTTCCTAGTTGCCAAGAATGAGCATCTGAGAATAACTGACCCTCATAAATATCCTTTCATGTCAATCACCACAAAATATGCAGGGAAGGTCAAACCATTGACATGAACTAACATGTCTTATACGATTCCAAGCAGATGAGTAACATATGAATCAACTAAAATGAGAGTCATATTGCTCGGTATGACCTATCCTATCTTCAATTCCTTAAATTTTTTCAGCGACATGACATTGATGGTCGACCCTAAATCACATAAATCATGACATCTTCTCCCCACCAATGGTACAAGCGATGGTGAACTTTCCTAGATCCTTCATCTTTGGTGGCAATGCCTGAGGTGCTGCCATCTCCTCTTTCTCTATCATGTTCACCTGTTCTTTAATCAACTTCTACTTTGCACCCTTTAGCAATACCTGTATAAACTTAGCAAACTTGGGAATTAATTCTAAAACCTCATTAAACGAGATACTTACCTGAAGTGTAGTCAACATTTCTTTAAATTTTGCAAACATTCCTACCTCATCTTCATGTACCAGTCTCTTCTTAATGATGGGATATAGTGGTTTTATGTAATCCGGTAACTCTGGATTTGGATCACTCAGGATTTACTTCTTTGTTTTACTCCAAGGGGAATTTTTATCTATTAGTTGATCAATGGCGACTCCTCTTTCCTCTTTGTCACCCTGATTTCCACTTTCCTCTTTTTCAATCACATCTTCTTCTTTCTCAATCACATCCTATTTAACTATGCCATCTTCACCTTTTTTAGTAATTACCCGAAAACCTATTTCCACAGCCTTGTGTAATTCATTCTTGGGATTATCTATAATGTTACCTGTAAATCCTCTACTCGAGCTCGGTAAAGCAACTATTTTCCTAGATAACTGGCCAATCTGCATCTCCAAATTTTTTATTGACGCATCATGGTTTCTACTCATGGTCTCATGGTTCTTACTCACCTCATCAAAATTACTTTGAGTGACTTTAATGAAGTTTTACAAGGTCTCTTCCAACTGTGAAGGTTTCCTTTGCATTGGAGCTTGTTAGTCTTGTTTCATACCTTGATTAACATTTGAATTTTGTTTATTTCCCCAATGAAAATTTGGGTGATCTTTCCAACCCGGGTTGTAGGTGTTGGAATAAGGGTTGTTCTTATGAAAATTATCAAATTGGACTTCTTCACTTTACCCTTCCAAAGAGCACCTTCCGTTTGCATGTTCTTTTGAAAATTACAAAAATGGACTTCTTCACTTGTACTTGGCTCACGTTAGCTTTACCTAAGCTACTTTCAGCTAGCTTTTCATTTAACAACGCAATCTGAGCTAAAAGTGCATAATGGTTGTCAACAACTAACATAGCTTTGTGCATGCCCATAATTTCAATTTTTACCGACCTTTTCGCTTTTTGAATGGTACTCATTCAAGCATATCTTCTAAATAAGGTATTTCACTTGTGGTTTGGTCATTGATCGGATAGTGCCTCCCGCTGAAGCATCCAACAACACGCATGTCTAACTTTTGAGACCTTTGATGAAATTTTGCATCCGCTCCATATTATTCATATTAAGATTTGGGCATATGCGTAACAAAAGTTTGAATCTTTCCCATGAGTCATAAAGCGACTCAGTTTTCTAAAACTCGGAATTTACAATATCTGCTCTTCGCTCGATAAATTGAGTAATGGTGAAGAATCTTTCTAGGAATGTGTCCTCCAATTCCTTCCAAGTTCCAATTGTTCCATTTGGAAGGAAATAGCCCTTCCAATTAGGGAGAACCCAAACAACCTTAACTAAACATGGTCTTCAGTGACATCGGTTGGTTTTCACATCGAAGATGTTTCGTAGAAGTGTGCAAGATGCTCCCAAGAGTCTCTAATTGCATTCCCGTTGAACGAATTATCTCTTAAACTCGAAAGCACATAATTATTAATATCAAAGTTAGCAGGGCCTGCCAATACAAACCCTCTCGAAACCCATCCTTCATCGCTTCTTTTACAGTAATCACCCATAGTTTGGGGTGGTACAGCTGCCATGGTGATTTCCTCTTCAAAGTCAGAAGAAATCAGTGGTTCCTATTCAACTAAGATCCCCTGAGATATGTTTTCTTCTCTGACTTCTCTCTTGATAGCACATGTGGTTCTTTCCGTTTTTGGATCAAATGGTGTCAACGTCGATCCTGAGTTGCACATACACAAAATGGAAATACCTCAGTAGCACTATAATTATTAAGAAAATAAAATGAAAAATCAAAATGACTAAAAATAAAATTTTTCATAAGCATCACCTTGTTGTAATATCAACAGTCCCTGGCAACGCCGCCAAAAAATTGATGACTTCTCGCCAAGTGTACTGATAGTGTCGTAGCAATAAAAAGATAGAATATTTGAGCTCGATAATATCTTCCATGTTCTTGCTTTCAATAAACATATCATATACATAGAGAAACAAGTAGACGTATCCATTATTTCTCAACTTCTTGAAGTAAAAACATATGTCATGTCTACCTCTCATGTACTCCTTTCCCAGAATGAAACTATCAAACCTCTTATACCACTACCTTGGTGATTATTTAAGGTCGTGTAAGGACCTTTTCAACAAGCACACATGGTATTCTTTGCTCTTCTCTTTAAAAAATTCCAATTATCTCATTAGAATCATTTCTTCAAGCTCTCCATGAAAAAAGGTAGTCTTCAGATCCACCTATTCCAAACATAGACCAAACTTGGCCACCATGGATAAGATGATTCTTATTGAGCTGTCTTTCACAACCGGTGAGAGTATTTAATTGAAATCTAACCCTTATATTTGAGAAAATCCTTTTGCTACTAACAACGCCTTGTACCTAGGAGGCTCATGGTTAGTATTTCTTTATTTCCTTTTAATGATCTACTTGTATCCCATAAGTCAGACTCCCTTTGGATTTGATACCAGACCTAGTGTATGACTTGTGTGCAAGGAGACCATCTACTCTTCCATGGAGAGTGGCAATTCCTTATGGTTTTTTTAAGTGATAACTTCTTTATATGTATTCGAGTCTTCACTTGTGATATACAAGGCGATCTGTAGAGAATAGGCAATCAAGTTTTCATGAACATGCCTTGTTAGAGGTCAAATGAGCCTCCACTATCTATCCTAACTTACCAGGTATCTGTCATCAGAGTAACCACTGTAGTCTTTTTGGTCTTCATCAAGAACACCAGCCTCTTGATTGGAGTGATTAATTTCTGGCGTCAATGCGGCTACACTTGAACCGAGATTCACCTTAACCAGGGTTGTTCCTATCACTAGACCTTCTTCAGTTTTATCCTCTAAATTTGTCTTCTCCTATGAATCCTTTATGTCTACCTTACCGTCTTCATTTAATTTCACATCCCTGCTTATGATACACTTCTTAAGATCTTTGGACAATATTATGTATCCCTTCACCCCATATCGATATTAAAGAAATATCCCCTTATTGGCACAAGGTTCCAGCTTGCTTTGGTTAACATGGTAGTAAGTCAGACACCCGAATATACAAAGATTGCTATAGTTGGTCGGCTTCTCATTCCACCTCTCTTGAGGTGTCTTGTATTCGATCGTTAAGGACAAGCTTATGTTAATGAGAAAGCCTGTAGTGTGCAATGCCTTAACCCAAGAATTATTGTAAAGATTGGAGTTTGAAAGCATACATCATACCCCCTCTAATAAAGTTAGGTTCATCTGTTCTTCCAGTGGTGTTCCCTTAACCATCATGTTTCTCCAAATGTCGTTCTCTTTGTAGTAATCATTGAACCCTACATTGTAGAACTCCAACCCTTTATTAGTTCTCAATATCTTGACTGTTCACCCAAAGTAATTTTCAACTCGGACCTTCCATTCAACAAACTCCTTGAATGCCTTGTCTTTATTCTTCAGCAGACATACCTAGACTTTCCTAATGTAATCAATAATTAGGTACATAAATTACCTATTCCTACCATGAGATTGAATATGAGATGGACCCCACAAATCTGAGTGTATGTAATCAAGATTGTTCTTGGTTTTATGCATGCCAGTAGAAAAATTGACTCAGTTTGTTTCCCAAACAAACAAGGCTTGCAGAAATTCAGATCTTCAATCTTGTTCTCACCAGGAAGAGCTTGCTTCAATAACTCCTTAACAACACATTCACTAATTTGACTCAAACACTTATGCCACAAGCTTCCTAGTCCTTACCTCCCCCTTGTCTTCATACTCACTTCCCCATTTACTATTGTGCCCCCCTTAAAAAAATACAAACAGTTTTTCACCTGCTCCCCTTTCATTATTACTCTTGATGCCTTAAGTATCTTCAAGATTAATTACTCTTCCTTGAAGCAATAACCTTCTTCAACAAGTTTCCCTGGTGAGATAAGACTTCATTTTAGTTCAGGTACAAGTCTCAAATTCTCCAAGGTCTTGATGGTCCTATCACATAATTGGATATTGACTGGACCAATTCCTACTACACTACATGTAACATTATTCCACATCGTCACCCAACCGCCTTCATGTTCCTTGTACTGACTGAACCATCCCAGCCTCTGACACATGTAATAGGAGTGTCTTGAATCCAATAACCTTATGAACTCTCTTACTCGTATGAATCCACATACACATCGTTTCTCCCTTCTTTGAATTTCTTGTTCTTAGTCAAGTAGTCCCTCTTGAATGTACTTCTTTAAGGAAACTGGAACATTTCAACCCAGACTGATCGCTATGGGATCTCGACCTTGACTTATTCTTCCCTTTCCACTCTCTATTCAAACTTCTTCCTCTAACACTAAGGTTTTCCACGAACTCCACTTCCTTGAAACCCATCTTCTTGGACAGTTCTTTAGCCATCAAGGATGCCCGAACCTCCTTCAGGAATATAGAATCTCTTTCATAAATCAGAGTATCTGCAAGAGTGTCATAGGAGCTGGTAAGAGACCGGATCAATAACAATGCTTGATCCTCGTTATCAAATTTAATTTCTATATTCTCCAAATAGAGAATAAACCTATTAAATTCATCAAGATGTTCTATTATTGATGTCATTGGCTGCATCTTCAACGTATAGAGACATTGCTCTAGATATAACCGGTTTACTAGCGTCTTGGTCATATACATGCTTTCGAACTTCAACCATAATCCATCAACTATTTTTCTCCTTTAAAACTTCATGTAGCAACTTATCCCTCAAACTCAAAATGATCGCAATATGAGTTCGACTTAGGATTCCTCATTTCTCATACTCATTGAGCGAGGCTGGAAGCTTTGCTTCTCCTTCCATTATGTTGTTCAGTTCTTGATGCACGTGAAATGCCTGCATCTTTACACGCCACAATGCAAACTCATATTTCCATTGAACTTTTCCTAATTGAACTTCACATAACTAACTTTGATTCAATTTATGCTGACTCTTGATTGAACCACCTCTACGAATGCTAACACGGTTGCACCTTCAGATCAATAATCTTTTATTCTTCGATTAGACTTCTCTCACTAGATTGGAACCTATCGGAGCTCAGATGCCAAATTTTATGGCTTATTTGCATAATAGGAGGAAAAAAACAAAGCAATTGAATCAATGAATTTCTAGTCACGCAATCACAATTAACAGAATAAACGCAAGAACAATCAAGAACAATAAAGTACACAACAAACACTTTGGTAATTGAGTTCAGAGAGAAAATTTCTACTCTGGACGAATTCGTATGAAATCGAGGTGATCCGAGATGCAATTACTGAAGAATGCGAAGGTACAACAATGAAGATCCACCTCTCCTTCACACTATCCTTTCACATGTGCTTATCCCAAAACAAGCCTACACTCAATTAATCTATTTCTGCTAATCGATTGTTTCGATACTCCACTACCCTAAGAAATAGAATGACAATATATATAAAGCTTTTCACAACTTTTAACCTTCTAACCTGACGGACAAGTGACTCATAACAATTAGAGGTTGTTACATGGTAATACAAAATCCGCAACATATATAATTGTCAGTCACACCTCGACGGCCAGTTGTATAGGTCGGTTCTAATCCAATTCAACACTTATAATTTGTTAGTCGTCGGATGATATATATCAAAATTTGTTAGGATTGATCCTAATTTCGAATTCTTACAATTAAATCATCAACTTTTATAAAGGCATATAATGTATCCCCATTAGTCATTAAATACATGATAATTTTTAGGCTTAATTGCAATTTTGATTCCTCAATTTTATTTTATTTTTCAATTTTGGTACATCCATTTTAAATTTTGGTTTATTGATTCCTCAATTTCAATTTTTTTGACATTTTAGTCCCCCACTTTATTTAAGTGTCATTTTCAAGACGTGACTACTGAATTGATGAGGTGTCACATGTTAGTGGCATAATTGAAATTTCACTTCAATTATAATATAAATTATTTAAAAAACCAAAAAAAAAATTATAATGAATTATTAAAATTTTTTTGCAAAATAATTTTTTTAATTATATATATTTATGTTTTTAATGGCAGAATGTTTTTTAAATTTTTATTTATTTTAAAGGATTAACAAATTAAATTTATGAAATGAGATTTTTTGGTGGTGAATGAATTTGAAACACCACCCCCCATTTTATTTCATCACATTAATATATTTTAATCCCTCATTTTTCTTCTAAATACACTAAAGTAACAAAGTCACCAAATAGTAAAGTTAGCTTATCCCTTCTCAAATTTTATTATCATCAATTATGGGTTTTCTATATTTAAATGAAAAGATTAATTACTATACACCGTTTGTGTAAAAAAATTTATACGGTCGATTTATCATCATCATCCGTTAATATTATTTTATAAGTTTTTAAAGTAAAAATAAAATTTATTCTAATATATAACGTTTATGATTAACTTATTATGTAAATTTTTTTTACACTGTCAGTGTACTTTAATTAAATTCTTAAATAAAATTAGTATTTCTATTATTTTATTATCTTCAACTAATTAGTTTAAATGAAATAATCTAGACTTTTTTCTAATGTATTTGATTATTTTAAAATTTTAAGTTTCTTAAAGATGTAAAAATTGATATGATTTTTATTTTCAGGCACGCGTTTCTTAAAAATTCGATTGCTTTTTCTAATGTCATTTGAGGAAAGTGGATAAACTTCAAATCTTTATTATTCTTTTGAAGTTGGAGGTGTTCATGTTATTATGTTTGGGTCTTATAAACACTATGGTGTGTTCATGTTATTATTATTCCAATTCAGAATAAATATGAGCCAATAACACTATCTGAATGTAATAAGGAGTGTTAGGATAAGTGAACTTACTTTTGAAAACAAACACAAAAATCTTGAATTAAATGGGTAACAGAACTAATGAGCAATATAAATATATTTGTTGATATTACGTTGCATCTAATTAGTAGTGGTAGCCCTAGAAGATACATTTTATGTTTGAAGAGGTTGGGGTTCGAGCCCCCTCACCCGAACAAAATCTCATTTTATAATTTTAATCGATGATAAAAAGGAGAACACAATTTAATTAATAATTCTTTTTATTCATATCTGATTATTTTTCATAAATATGTTTTTAAAAAAAATAATATTTTTCTAATATAATGGATATTTAATATCTGAAGATTTTGTCAAAAAAAAAATTTAATTAACCTGGATAAGACTAGGGGGAGTTTATAAATCTCACCCTCTAGACTATCAGACTCAGAGGGAGCTTACAAATCTTAGACCCTGAAGTCAACATATTATTAAATTAACAATCATTGTTTTTAAATATTTATGTTTGTCATCATCAAAAAGGAAAGATTGTTAGAATAAAATTGAATGATATCATGTCCATTGAGTTTTGATGATAACAAAGTATTTAAATAACAATTAAGTCTATCATCTATTCAAGTATGCAGGATTATAAGACTAAGAACATATGAAGAGAAATTTGAAAATTCTAAATCTGAAGTTCATACTCTGGCTCTGAAGATCACTTCTGAAGAATCTGACTCTAATGGAAGATTCAGACTCTGAAGAAGTCAACATCTAAAGAAAGTCAGCCTCTGGTGATCCAGACTCTGAAACTTCAGAAGTCAAGAAGCAGATTCTGAAGAAATCAACCTCTGAAGAGTAGAAGTCTGAAGAAAGTCAGACTCTAAAGGATCAGAACCTGGGCTCCAGAATCTGAAGGTTGTCTAATCTCTTCAATCGAGGAAACTCTGACAGAATTCGAGATCTTTTTGTTCACGTGAAGACTTAAGGAAAAATCTCTTCATAGTTGTCTGAGCTTCAACAGATAATTTCTCTTGCAGAAAGGTGCTTTCTTGATGTGTCCAATCAAGTACAAATGTTATCCAACATTTTAATGAAAATCTTCAAATGCCTCATTTCCTTCTCTCCATATAAGGAGCTGAAAGACTTGAAGATGAATGCTAATACACTGTAATACAAGACTCTGATCCTTGACATTTCAAAGAGAAGTCACCCTGTCAAATTAGCTAGACTTAGAACATCTTATCACTGTGTGTATTTTACAAGTTCTTAAAGTCTTAAGAGTCTTAACATGTTGTATTCTATCTACACTTCTGATTGTATATCAAGTGTAATTTTAACCAAAATCTCTTAACAATTTGTTATATAGTCAGAAGTCTCTTGCTTGTGTGTTTGACCATAGAAGTATTTTACTTGAGGGTTTGAGCATTTGAAGTCTCTTGTTTGTGTGCTTGAGAATATAAGTGTCTTACTTAAGGGTTTGAGCATTGAAAGTCTCTTACTTGTGTGCTTGAGCATAGAAGTGTCTTGCTTGAGGGTTTGAATATTTGAAGTCTCTTGGTTGTGTGCTTGAGCATAGAAGTCCCTTACTTGAGGATTTGAGCATTGGAAGTATCTTGCTTTGTGCTTGAGCATTTGTAATCAAATTTGTTTATAGTGAAAATCCCTTGGAATTGCAAGGGGACCGGACTACTCTCAATTTGTGAGAGGAATCAGGATATCTGCTTGTGTATGTGCTTTGTTTTCTCAGCCTTTGTACTATTAATCTGCTGCTAAATATGTATAACTATGAGTCATATTTTAGATCAGAATCTAATAAGGATATTCAAAAGAAAACAATTCAGACTCTGATACAGACTTCGCACCTTGTGTTCAGAATCTGTTAACAGAGTTTAGAAGAAAAAGAAAAAGGAGAAAAAACAACATAATTCAACCCTCATTCTTGTGTTTTTCTCATCTTCATTGGTCCCTTTTGCAATTTAGAGACGATTTTTACAACTTAACGACTGGATTAACGACGATTTTAGTGACAGTTTATTATCTGAATTAGCGACAGTTTTAACGACTGTTTTAGTATTACGATGAAATGATTTGGTGAAAATTTTTAGGAGGATTATTCTTTGAATAAAATAGGGTTAAATACACTTTACCCCCCTGTAATGTTAGCGAGTTTAGGGTTACCCCCCTAGTAAAGTTATTTTTTCAATACCCCCCTTATGTTATGTAGATTCCTTCATAGAACCCCCTAATATCCAGGTGGCATGGAATCTTGGTTTTTTATTTCAGACGTGGCTTTTTAATTTTTTTATTTTCACATGTGAATCTTCATTAGGTCTCCAGCATGGCATAAACTAGAAATTAGGGTTCCAAATCCATCCCTCTCTCTCTTCGTGAAATCCATCCCTATCCCAAATCCATCCCTCTCTCTCTTCGTGAAATCCATCCCTACCCCAAATCCATCCCTCTCTTCATCTTCGTCCGTGTCCCCTTCATCTGGGTTATGGGTGGCAGCAAGGCATCTTCCACGAGTGAAGTTGGAAACGGCTTACCGAGATGTGGATGCAATGAAACCATGAAGTTGTTGGTCTCCAAGTCAATTGAAAACCCCGGTCGCAAATTTTGGAAATGCAGGAATTATATGGTGAGCAATTTTGAAGCATTTTATTATTTTGAGTTTGATTTCGAAATTAATTGTTGGTGGTGTTTGTCTCAAATTGCAGAATGGGTGCGGTTTATTTTTGTGGGATGATTTGGTCAGTGAGTTTGCAGTGAAAGAAACCAATCCGTCCGGATGCCGCCAATGTGAAGTCAACAAGGCTTATTTGATTGAATTTGCTAAAGAGATTGTTGAGGAGATAGATTGCAGAGTCGGAAAGCTTAACAAGTTAGAAAAACTGAAGAAAAAGATTGCAATGGAAAAGAGGAAAAATTTATGGTTAATGTTTGTAATTGGTCTGTCATGGATGTTGATAGCAGCTATGGTTAAGTTAGTCTAATGAGTCTGTCATGTAATTGTTATGTCATTAGTGTTTTTCAGCAATGTAATGTTGAACTTGTAATGTGTTCATCAATGAAATGTAATCTGTTCATCAATCTTAAACTGTCAGTGCAGCATCATTATTTGATTAAACTTTCAGCATTCAATCTACCAATAATGACAGAAAAAAGTTATATCATAATGAAAGAGCAAAATTGCAAAATCATCAGAAAACTACAGAACAATTTTATAGTCAGTAATTCTAAAGAAAATATGACATAGTAAACATATAAATAAATTGAAATATATTAATGTAGTCTATCTCTTAAACTTTTTCAGTGCAGAATTCAAGGTGAATGTAATTAAATACTTTGGCTTTTTCTTTAGGTCCTGCGGAATTCATGGTTTTGTTGTAAGATTAGTGCACAGACTAGCCATGGCTCTCTGCAGAATTCATGGTTTATGAAAAACAAGAAAAAATGTGACAGACTAGCCATTGTGTTTTATAGACAATACACACCAATAATGTTAAACTGATACATTAGAATTGATCATCACAGTAAGTGCATATGTTTGTTACAAAAGGATTACAAAATACATGTCTTCAAAGATCAGTTGGCATTACAAAAGAGTTTTCCAAAAGGATTACAAAATACATAGCAGAAACATAATAATCAGTCCCTCATTTTGAAGTGGGTATGTCTTCATTTTCTGGTAGGGTAATTGGTTTGTCACTAGATATTCCTTCACCTGTTATGGGTCTTTTAAACCAACTCAACTTGATCCTCTCACTTTGCCTTCTTTTGATGATAGGTTTTTTTTCAACCCTTTTTCTGGATTGTTTTGTGATTGAGGCAGCCACACTAGATCCGGTTTGACTCATAATAGTTGGAACAGGCATATCAGTTGGAGGCTGTGGATCAGTTGGAACAGGCACATTTGTTGGAACAGTCATATCAGTTGCAGTTGGGGCAGGCATATCAGATGCAGTTGGCATATCATTTGCAGTTGGCATATCAGTTGCAGTTGGCACATGTCCTTTTTTAGGTTTTCTCTACAATGTAAGACACAATGTATGGTTGTCATCACAATGCATATCACAATGAAGAATGTAAGACAGAATGTAGAATGTAAGACAAAATGTATATCACAATGAATTACCTTTCTTTTAAGTGCATTGGGATCCTGAGTGGTAGCCTTACAAGTCATAGCATTGTGACCAAAATTATCACATTTGGTGCACTTATATGCAACACCAGATCTTCTCTTCCTTGCACCATCCTCTCCACTTTCTCTTATCCTAATCTTCTTAGGTCTACCAGGACCATTTTTATATGCAGGTGGTAGAGGTGGTTCCATCTCAACTTCTGGCCACATATCTTGACCATTGATTGGACTTACTGAAAATCCATAACATAGTGCAAACTTTTCTCTTGTGTAACAAGCATCAACAAATTCATCAGGGTTTTGCTTTCTATAACTCAGAGCAGCTACAGCATGCCTACATGGAATTCCTACTAATTCCCAAAAATTACAACTACATGACCTTTTAGCAATGTCAACAATAAATTCATGTGTGTTGTAACTATGTGTAACCTGAAAAGTCTCAGCAATTGACCATGTTGGCAACCAATGACCACTATTGAACACCTCATTATCTAACCTTCTCCTAGGTATTGGCATCACCTTATGTGGCCAATTTTCTAGTTTACTTGCAGAGGTGGATAACCTATTCATCAGATATTTTCTTATCCACTCACACATTGTGAGTATAGGTTTGTCCCTAGCAGCTAGAATTGTAGCATTAAAAGACTCTGAGATATTATTCATCAATGTATCACATTTAGGGTAAAAAGAAAAGGCATGCTTACACCAGCTTTTGGTAGGAACAACCATCAACCAAGTCCAAGCATTGGGATCTGCATTCTTCAATTCATTCATCTTTTGGACCCATGCCTGATAGTATGTGGCTTTAGCAGCTCCCATCATTAAATCTCTAATAAGGGCTCCTCCACCAAACCTTTTCTTGAAATTAGCATACAAGTGCCTAAGACATAATCTATGCTCAATAGTATCAGACAATTCTTCAAATACAGCCACAAGTCCCTGATACAAAATAGAAATTTTTTCAACATTTAGAGAATAGAATAATTTGCAACAGAAAGATAGAGTTAAATACATACCTTCTGTTGATCAGAGATAAATACATATCTTCTATCCTGACCAATGTCCTCCATTAGTAGTTGTATAAACCATCTCCAACTCTCCTTTGTTTCATTTTCAACCACACCAAATGCCAAAGGGAAGTATTGATCATTAGCATCCCTGCCTACAGCAATAAGTAACTGTCCACCATACTTGGTCTTTAAGTGACATCCATCAACCCCCACAAATGGTCTGCATCCATGAATAAAGCCTTTCTTACAGCCATCAAAACAGAAATAAAATGACCCAAACCTTGGTTGTATGGATGGACTAGGTCTTTCTACATTTATCTTCACAGTGTTGCCATGGTTTACCCTTCTTAGTTCTCCTGCATACCTCCATATGGAAGCATACTGATTGTCAGCATCACCTTCAATTATCTTCTTGGCAATTAGCTTAGCCCTCCATGCTTTTGCAACAGTAATACCCACAGAATATGTTTGCCTCATATCTTGGATGATGTCTCTTATCCTGACTGTATCAGAAGTTTGCATCCTCTTTACCACATGCTTGGCCACCCACTTTGAGCTAGCAGACTTGTTGTTCAAAACCCTAGCACATGTGTGCTTATGTACAAGTGTTTTTATAGCAAAAGTCTCCTTGTGGCCCACCTTAGAGCATAAGACTAAAAACCCACATTTATGCTTACACACCACCCTTACCCTATCTCCCTCATTTTTCACAAAAGAAATTTCCCTCCCATTAAGCACTGACCACTCACGGATAGCTGCCCTAAAGTCATCAAGTGTGTTGAATTCCATACCCCACTTGAATATAAAGTCTTTGTTTAGATGCTCTTTCCTAAACCTAGCATACTTGGGCCTTTCTTCATCACAAGAATCATCTGGGTCAGAACTATTCAACTCATCACTATAGTATACATCATCTGAATCCATACTCTTATTGGGCTCCTCCATACTGTTATTGGGCTCCTCCCTAATAGGCTTAGTAACATCTATTCCTTCAAAACCATCAAAGTAAGCAATAGCTCTTTCATCTTCACTGTCATCTAACCCCTCTACCTTCTCCTCATCTAACCCATCAATTCCATTATCAGGGGGGTGGTCATCATCATTCACACATTTAGGTTCCATATCAGCAGGGTCCATGTTCCCAGTACTATGTTCAACATACAAATCTCCTTTCACATTCATTGCACTAAAGTATAGAGCAAAATCATCAACAGCATCATCATCTTTCCTAATCAGAAAAAAACCATCTTGAATTTCTAAAACTTTTGTCCATACCCTAACACAATCAGCCTTATACCCTAACCTACTCAACAACTTCTCAATGTTATCCATGTTCCAATTTGAAACATGTATCCCATTAACTGTCGTATCCGTACCCCCTCTGTATATAATTTCTTCTTCAAAAACCCTGTAAAATTCACCCCCATGGTGGAGTGTAACACTAAAGTGTTGTGAATCCTGTCAATATATTATACCCACATGTCAAAGATTGTTGATTTCAAAATTTTACCCTACGACATTGATGAACTTCAAATTTTTACTAACCTCGGACTTTGGACACTTCACTGAGCTCGTCTTCACTGAGCTGGATCGCTTCTTCGTATTCGCTGAGGTTGTCTTCATCTTCGTCTTCACTGCGGTCGTCTTTCTCGTTTGCTTCGTTCCCTGCATTCTTCTTCTTCGTCTTCGTCTTCCCCTGGAAATTTCGTCTTCGTCTTCCCTGCTATGTTCAGAACCCTAATTTTCTAAGGGGGTATTTGAAATTAAAAAGTGTAAAATGACACATAATCACTTTAACAAAATTAAAAGTATGCCAGGTGTAGGACCTCTTATTAGATTCCATGCCACCTGGATATTAGGGGGTTCTATGAAGGAATCTACATAACATAAGGGGGGGTTTACAAAAAATATTTTTACAGGGGGGTAATCCTAAACTCACTAACATTACAGAGGGGGAAAAGTGTATTTAACCCAATAAAATATTTTGAGGGATTAAAATGAAATTTAAGATATTTAATCCTTATAAACAAAAGAGAATTTCAATTATGCCACGTAACTTTTTCCACCTCATAAATTCAGTAATGACACTTAAATGAGTCGGGAGACTAAAATCTCAAAAAAATTAAAATTCAGGAAAAAAACTAAATTTTAAAATTGAATAACCAAAATAAATAAAAAATTAAAATAGAATGATCAAAATTACAATTGCAACTTGTTAACTTTGTATGAAACATAAAAACCTAATAAGAAGGAGAACCAATTTACGAGTTCTGTATCCTTAGAGAGTCATTACATTACTCTAATGTGACATTCAAGGATGTTTACCTAAACAAATTAAAAGAGAAAGGGTAGCATGCAAAGAACCTCCTCATTTCTCAAATAATCATGTGGATTATTCTTCTGATTGTCAAAATTCTATGGCTTTGACTTAGCTTTGATTTGCCCTCTTTTTGAAGAAGTGTCCTTCCTTTGATAGTGCATATCAAAATAGGACTTCAAGAAATGCCAAAGAATTAAAACATTCAAAAAGGAATTAAAAACCCATGCTCCAATTCCATTACACCCTCCTCTTGAATAATGCAACAAAAGTACTCCAACATGGCAAGCCAAATTGCAACCAAACAACACCATGTGTAAATTCCCGGCATAATGAAATGTTTTACTAGGTAAGCCAATTTGTATCCAAAATCTATACCCATAAACCACAAAACAAACCAACGTTGAGAACAATATAGCTAACACTTGAAGCGATTGTGAAAACTCAAGCCATAAAAACGACATTATAAGTATAATAGAGTTGTTAAATAATCTAAAAAACGATAATTTTCTCTCACTCAAAACGACAAAGAATGTTCTCAATATATGGAGGTAACGAGATAGGTAAAATGCGTAAGACCAAAAGAAGACACGGCCCGAGGAACGAATACCTAAGGGAAAACATAGTAACCACTCGAAGGGTGTGGTTCGAGTTCGTTGCCATAGCCAGCGAGTGTCCCGAACCTCAACTTCGGCAGAAAAAAACATGCCGAAGAATATGGTAATTGAGATTAACGACATTGAGAGACTATGAATGGCGGGAAGTGGACCCAACGGTACTTGACATCGTATACGACATAGTTTAAGGATGACATGTATGGTTATCACGGTGGCGACGTAAAAAAAGATAGCAGAAAAGAGAAACCACCACGTTCCGCCCCATGATTGAGTTGGACTCCACCGGAAAGATGCAATCGATGGGTGATCTAGTAACCAATATTTCAGCTTCTCCTTTGTAAATTCGAAAATTGAATGTGTTTGTGACTTTGTGTAAATTTCTTGCATTGTGTTGTATTGTAAGGAAAAAATGGAAGTTGCTAAGATGATTATATAAGAGTGGAATTTGGATTATAAATTGGACCATCAAAGTTGAATTTCAATAAAGATTTGTTTGTGTCGTATACCATGACTCCTATTATATTTATGTTTCTTGGGTTTAATTTTTAATGCGTTTGAATGTTCTTTAGGATCATATTCTAGAAGGATATTATGATAAAAATGCATGCAGACATTTGACAAACCTGTTCAAACTCAAAGCGTTTATGTTACGGTTTCTATTTTAATAAATAAATTTGGTCACCGTCACATTGATAACGATGGGATGAAATTATATTTTAAAGGAATATGCTGCAAAATCCAAGCCCAAAGTCTAATGTTGACTTTGATTCTTAAAAAAAAAAAATCTTAGGAATTTTACATTTATTTACTCCTAAACAATGTACTCACATGTCCCTACTACTCCAAATAAACGAGTAATGGGTTAAAACGTGGTCTTAAATTTATCTATTTTTGTTATAAAAAAGGGTTTTGAGACCCAAAGAAAAAGATAAAAGCCTAATTATAGACTCTAAGACATCTAGAGTGAGACCCCAAAATTATTATAAGTTAAAATGATTTTTAACTCATTCGATATGAGATTTGGAAGAATGGGGAGTTCACAGTTGTTCAAAGTAAGATTATAATTGACTATCCAGTCTTCGATTGCCTTCCCACAAAGTATTGTTGAACATTACTTATGTGTCAATTCTTATGAGTCGTCCTTCTGATTCTACGAATTAAGATTCGGAAGTTGTGATCGTCTTGGTTAATCATATCCATCAGGACTTTGAAGTCACTCTCTACCACCAGAATTGTAATTCTATCATGCCAAGCTACCTCAATCCCATATAACATCACCCGCATCTCTACGGTGAGAGCATCATACAAACCAATTTTTCGTGCATAACCTATCACTTAATTTTTGGAGGAGTCTCTGAACAAGCACATGCATCATGCAGTGGAAGTGGACTTTTGTAAACACCACCGCAATTAAGTTTAATCCAATTTCCCTCAGGACGATACCATTGGACATATTTGATCTCTAGCCCTGAAAACCTTACACTGTTCCGCACACGGCTTCCGGTCTCAATCTCTTTTACCACATGAATGATCGTTTTAGTTGGGTTGTCAATTCTTTGAAAGCCTTTTTCAAATAGAGTTTTGTTCCTCCACTACAATATATACCAACATGATATCATAAGTATTGACCTTTAGTGGTCTTTGCGTGAATCCATAACATTTCCTTTAAGATTATAAGAAATCAAATCCCTACGAGTGAAAAAGTAAAATTGAGTCATTTGATTATAAGGATCAAGTTTAATCCATACATGTATTACATATAAGCAACCATGAATCACATGAATTAAGCTCTCTTCATTATTCATACACCAGTTGGAATTACCAGAGATAGTCGGATTCCATTTGTGGCATCGATCGTTAGTCAAAAGTATCTAATGAAGCATAAGCCAAGTGAAATTTTTGACGGGGATAGTGACCTTTCTACTTCTAGATGTTATTCGAATCCATATCTATTTTTGAGACATTCGGATATGAAGAAAGATAATTATATGCATTACTCATAGTAAACTTTTTATTATTATAATGCCCCCACCCTATCTTTTCAACACCATCTTCAGGGAGAGAAGGAGAAATAGTCATAATACAATTAACCAGTTTGATAGTGAACCAGTTCCGAAACAACTCTAAATTCTACTTCCCTTCCATATTAACAATGTCTTTAACTCTGAGAGCGATATCCACAATCATATCCATTTGTGTCAAACTGAAGAAAAAAGGATGCTATGTTGGGGTCCACCGATCAAGTAAAAAATTGACGCTTAAGCCATCCCCCAAGCTTCGACATCATATTATTTTGAAACTTGTCACACACTTTTGTCAATGGTTTCCATAAACAGAGAATTATTTGGCTTGCTAGTCATACTTTCCAATAGGTTTTACTCCTTTTCATACTTATTGATGAGAACCGTACACCGTATAAATCATTATGATTAGTCAAAAAATTCCAAACAATTTTAAACAAGAAAGCATCATTCATTAATTGAGTTTATTTGATGCACACGCCACCATAATTCCTAGGCATAAACAAACCTTTCAGCTGATCAGATGAGTCTTATGGGACTTCTATGAGTCTCCCCAAATAAAATCTATTTGTAACTTTTTCAAATCACGACAAATAGTGGTGGGGAATTTAGCATAATACATATGAAAGTACGAGATAGAACTCAACATGGATTTACAAAGTGTAATTATTTCTGACAAGCTTAAGCACTGATGCTTCCACCCGCTCAACCTCCATTTCACATGTTTAGGACAAAATATGTTCCTAGGGGTTCTACCATGGGTGATGTTTGGCCCAAGATACTTGCCCGACCTTGGGATTCTTTAAAACCTTTGTGTTTCATAATATCTTTCCAAACTTGGGAAACTGTATTAACTGAGAATTGAATTTGAGTCTCTTATGAGTTAATCTTTTGGCTCAAGACTTGGCATAACTGATCCAGACAATGCTTGATGCAGTAAGTCTTCTCTAAAGTGGCCTTAGTAAAAAGAAGAAGGACATATGCCAAGAGGATGTTAGAAATTTTACGTCCCTTACGCCATGCACTCATAGGCTTCTAATATCCTACTCAAATTTGGTCAACAATAATATACGACAAATGATTCATACAAATAACAAAAAGATAAGGAGAGATGAGACCACCTTAACAAATACCTCTGGAGGGAGAAAAGTTATCAAGCTTGTCCTCAGTCTATAAAATTTTGAAGGAAGAAATAGAAATACAATGATAAATTAAATTAATTTGTTCTTTGAGAAACTTACAATCCTTAAGACACTGGGAGAAAAACTTCTAATTCAATATGTCATAGGCTTTCTCTAGATCAATCTTTATCAACTTAAATACATGTTGACTTTCCATTCTCTTTATCACATGGACCATCTCCTGGGATATAATAATATTATGATGAATAATCCTCCCTAGATAAAGCTATATTGATGCGGAGAAACAATATTATTTAGAAGAGGCTTCACACGATACACCATAACTTTAGTAACAAGCTTATATATCACATTGAAAAGAGCAATAAAAAAATTGCTTGAGAAACTCTAGTTGGTCAATTTTTGGAATGAAAACAAGAAGAGTATTATTTGTTGAACCAACTAAAGAGATATCACTCCAAACCCTAGTATCAAAATGATGTAAGTCCGATACCATAATATACCAACAATGTAGGTAAAAAAGAGTCAGGAAACCATCTTAACCTGGGGATTTGTGAGAACTCATATAAAAAAGAGCCTTCTTAATTTGTAGTATGGACAAAACAATGTGTAAGCCTACCTGATGGTCATCCAAATAAGTAAGATAAGAGAAAAAGGAAATTATGGGCTCCCTTATCTCTTGCTCCTCCTTAAAAAGATTAACAAAAAATGTTGCATCAACATCTCCTTCATCTTCTCTGAGTCACATTCCTAATTTATATTCTCGCCCCTAAGGGCCATGATTGTATTCCTCCTTCTTCATAGAATTTCTCTCGAACGGTAATATTTAGTGTTCCCATCTCCATTAGTAATCCATTTACCTCTAAATTTTGAAATCATATACACTCTTCTTGGTAATGAGTTAGAGATTATTGGTCTCGAAGATATCCTTCCAACGCCTCAAGATATCTATTATACCCATAATATGAACTATTTTGTATGTCATTCAACCTATCTATAATCTATTTCTTACACTTGAAGATGACGGTCTAACTCGATACGAGGCAAAACTCTTGTAAACCCCTCTAAAATTGAGTGTTCACTCAACATTGCAAAGAGCCATTAAGATTTTGACAATACAATCTCTTCCCTCCCACCGAGGTCCTTTCCAAGTGAACTTAGAACCCACAATGGTCACTTCCATCATGTGACAGTCATTAATCCAATTATCAAACTGTATACATCTAGAAAAGTTTACTCATGATCCAACTTTATGCTCCTTCGAACTCATTATCTCATTAAAATCCGCTAGCATCAACACTATTATTTTCAATACAATTTTTTTTACTTATTTTTTTAGTGTATTATTGCATCTATTTCAAATTGAGTTTTCTTTTATTATTTTTTATTTTTTTATTTAAATTATATATCCTTTAAGTATTTATCAACTTTTCTGTTAAAATATATATTTATTTATTATTTCCTCTATCTTACAATAAGTGTCATCTTTGTCTTTTTTTTATGTATAAAGACTTTACAACATATTTTACTTATATTAAAAAAGTTGGTAGTGTAATTATTGGAAATATAGTGGGATAATTATTCATTAGTATTGGTTCTTAGATAATTAAATGTACTTAATTTTTTTTTATTTTGTATTATTTTTATGGGATGTTTGTTTTAGCTTTAAAAATGATTTTTTTAATTGTACTTTATGGAAAAAATTATAAAAAGTAGTTTTAATAATTTTTATTATAATGTGTTTCCATTTTTCTGATTATAATAAAGAATCCGAAGATTTGTGGAAAAGACAAAAATATGTTGACTTTCAGCTTAGATTATCAGAGTGCAGTGAAACAAAAAACATGTTAGTTAAATCACAACCATGAGCATGAGCTTACATATAACATCAACATACAACTTCTCACTAACACCAGATAGTAACAACTTTTCTTGCATATCATCATTTCCCCTTAATTGCCTCAAAATGGGCAAGGGGTAACAAAAATATTCAACCCAGACTGGGCACAGGTATCACAGAACAAGAACACAAGAATACATGCCATAACAGGGTATCAAAATTACATTAGCAGTAACATCATAGATTACTAACTTTAGTAGATCAGAGCACACAAAACACAATGGTCGATTCTTTTTTTATTTTTTTTATTTTTGCATGGTTTGTGACTTTAAAACAACTTTCAAGAATCAAAGCCTTTGAGAATATAACTTCTCATAGGCCTAGGCCTTGAAGACAAAGCATCATACAACATTTATTCATAAAAAAACTAGACCAGTTTCATCAACAGGAGCAATAATTTGTATCATAATATCGATAAAATGTTTTATAACAATCAACTTGCAACTCAAAGTCAACACATTTTAGACAACACCAATCTCATCATAAAAAGTAGCAATGTCTTTCTTTTGAGCACTCAAAATACTAAAGGTTAAAGAGTTAACACCAATAGGTGGTTGGATGGAATAAGACTCGTCATGTTTAATAAATTGATAAAGACAATATTTTCAATATTCTAAGGCGGCATTAGTTCCTACCTAGTATAGAAAACTAGTGATGTAGCAACAAATTTGATTGTACTTTCTTCATACTTGAGTGCTTCAACATAGATTTATCAAGATCCATCCTCCTATTGTAAACAAAATTCTATGTGATTGTACTTTCTTCGTAATGAGAAGGAACAAATGAAGAGTTCTTTTGAAGCTTATTTCCTTCAATATACATTTTAACATTTCTAACACCCTTTACATCATGCTCATTAATATTCACATTATCATCAACGTCATGCAATATGTGCATGAAAATCTCCTCGACATCATGCTCTACAATGCTAGGAATTGTTTTCTTTCCTTTACTATGGAATTTTCTAGCAGCGAAAATCTCATTAGCAAAGTCATCATTAATAACCTCATTGTCATTAACATCCTCACTGACATCTTCAATGACATATTTACATACATTAATATTATAACAAATATCTTTAGGTTAAAGGTGAGTGGGGATATTATGCATGGGATTATGAGGACCAATTTCAGAGGGGAGAACCTCAACATTCAAAATAACATCAATCACATTCTTAGGAGGAGAATTATCAGAATTATCAAAGGCATTTATTGTATTAGTTACTTGATTATTGTCAATAGTAGCAACAATATCGCACAGGATAAACATTCTAGAGGTTTTACCTTAATAATCCTTAAGATTGACAAGAGAAGAAACACCTATAGACTTATCATCATCCTTTGCTATAATCGTTATGCCTTTCATACGAACTACATGAGCTTTTGTAGCTATAACATATTTTTCATGCATTTTCTTTGATGTCTTATTTACAATGTCATTCATCCATTTCCTTGTTCCTATAATGCTTTGAGATTGACTCCAAAACTTTGTAGTGGAAATTGCAGATTCAAAGATTAGTTTGAAGCGCAGAAGCAAAAATAGATAAATATGGTCTTTCTGAAAGTTTAAGCAAAGTAACTTGTTGTCATGGCATCATATATCCCATCTTTGAGCATTTGGTTACTCAATAATGGTTGAGAACAACAAATTCTAGCAACAATATACTCTGATTTTTGTTCATCTTTAAAGAGCTTATCATGAGTAAAAGTAGGTATACATTTTTGCCTACCATTTTCCATCCCAAACATCTTCACAATGTTTCTAGCATACTTGCTTTGGGAAACAAAGATTCCATCCTTCATTTGCTTTACTTGAAAACCAAAAAGGTAGGTAAGATCTCCTACCATGCTCATCTTGAGTTTAACTTAAGTTTGTTGAACAACATGATCTAACACCTTACTTAGCATCACTTAAAACACTGTCAACATAAATCTGAACTATCATAAGATTCTCATTATCTTTCACAATGCTTCTTTCAATGTTGTTGACATAAGTACTAGCATCGTGACAAATTCCACATAATTATATTTATGATAAGGTTTGACCTTAAGGAGACACAATAATCCTAGCAACAATTTGATGGCTTCAAGATGGGAAATATGAGTAGAAGCTTCATTAAAGTCAACCCCTTCAATTTGAGCATAGTTGTGATACATTTTATGCCTTTTTTCTAGTAACAATTTAATTACTTTGTTATTCATGGGAACCTCTATGTCACTCAAGTTGTTGTTAATAGAGGTGTATATGGGTTGGGTCAACCCATAAAACTCGGTCAAATTCACCCAAAAAATCCATAAAAGTGGGTTGGGTCAGGTAATTGGGTGGATATGGGTTTAAAAACTAAAAAACCCATTAAAAACCGGGTTTCGAGTAAAACCAAATCCAAACCCAAAAAACCCATAGGCCTACTAATCAAACATTTATTATTACAATTTTAATGATTTTGATGAATATTAACATAGTTGTTGCAATTTTAGTCTCTTGAACATTTAATATTTTAGTGAACATGACTTTAACTAATTTTGGATATTTTACTCTTTGGTTATTTTGATGTTAATACGATTTTATATCATGCAACTTTAGTTTGTTGCTAGTATTTTATGATAATATTTATTAGTTGATGTATCATTTATTATTTTACGATGCTAAAAATAGTAAAAAAATATGTTATTTAATTTTTTTAAGAAGATAAAAATGTTGAATAATTTTTATGAAAAAATATGATTATTCACTATTTAGTCATTTAATATTAATAAAACAGAAAAATTTACTTGGCAACCCATTACCCAACTAAACCCAACCCGAAAATTAGTGGGTTTGTCCAAACCGACCCATTTATGTAGCGGGTGGTCATTTTATTCCACCCAAACTGGAGTGTCCTTTATGGATCGGATATTGGGTTTGACTAAACCCAATCCAAACCAGCCCATTACACCTCTATTTGTTAACATCTTCCTCCATATATTATACTACATGTACCTTCTTTCTTTTTGGTGCATATTTTCTTTTAACCACAAACTTTTCAACAACAACTTTCTTTACTTTAATTGATTATAAGTTGTTCTCTACGTTGTCAGTAACAACTTGCTCAACATTATGACTAGTGAGATCAGAATCTTCATCTTCATGGGGGAGTTGCTACAGCTTGAACGTCCCTAACCAAAACTTTTATGGATTTCATCAAGGATTTTGTGTGCTTGTTAAACACTACAAATATCCTGATTTTAATTGAACAACCAACAAATATTCCTTTATCACTACTTGTCAGTTATTCATACACACTTAATCTCAACATCTTTCTCTCCATCATTTACAATAACTTGAGAAGATGACGTACTAACAATCTTTGGATTCAACATTTGAATCACACCCTTTATGATATTGGAAGTAGCAATTATTTTCTATAAAGCCACAAATTCATGGATTAGAACTTTAATGAGATGCCTTATAACATGCCCATACGTGGGCAGGACTTTAAGAACATCTTCACCAACATCCATATTAGGCTCATCAAAATATGAAATATTATGAAGAACAGTGTATGGGACATAGTTTCTCGATAAATAGTTTATAACTAAAACTCAACAGACTAGGAGGAACACCAATTTCATCTTCAACAAACACAATATCTTATTTTTTATTAATCAAAATTCCAAAAATACGAGAAGGAACCCTAATAGGAAGTATTATGGCATAAATCATTACTCTCACCATTTCTTACAAGGTATTGTTCTTCCTTTCGACAATCCTAATTAGTTGGGGTGATAATGGGGTAGAACACTCATGAGTAGTCTTTTCAATAGTGCATAATAAGTAGAAGTTTGAGCTCTCAAATTTGATGAATGCTTTGAATGCGACTGATCTTGTCAATTTCTTCTTCTTTTTCACGTTGTAAGTGATGGCAAAGAGCTTAGAAAATAGCAAAGGTATCATACTTATCACGAATAAACTCAAATATGGAGTAGTAATCATCATAGACTAAGACATATCTTTTTTCTCCAAGATTCTCATCTGGCATGGTCCCATAAGATCTGTTATTTCCATGCCTTCTTCCCCAAGTTATCTGAAGATTTGAGAAATATAATTAAGATACATTCAAGTACACCTTATTTTGAGTTCATTTGATCATCCATGTACCTTGAAATGCAAGAAAATTTCAAGTACACAAGTTTGTTCCAAGTGGTTTGACCAAAAAAGTCAACATTTGAAGTCAAAGTTCTAAGGATCACAACTCCTTCAATTCTCAATATTTTTGAATTCTTCTTTCTTAATATGACTCTTCTCAATATCCCCTACAAATTCTCTTTACATGACAAGAGCCAACTATACTTAGAGGGTCATCAAAGGTTTGAACACATTATAGGTCATTTGTGGACTTAGTGAAATTTGACCTATTTTCAAGTGACTTTTTCTCAACTTTCAAGGTTTATAAATTCTTCAATTTTCAACGTTTGAGGTTGATCCTTTTGCAAAATGTCATTTTTAATTCCCTCTACAAGTTTGCTTCAGTGATCAAGGTCAAATTGTGCTTGGAAGGCCATGTAATTCATTGAGACATTATAGGTCATTTTCAGCCATTGGATACTTAAATTTGTCTAAGTTACATGATAAGATTTTCATACCAAATTCAACATGCCATAACTTTGTGCTCAAACATCCAAATGCAACCTTTCTTGGCACATTGTAATCTTTATTATGATGTCAACATATTGCAAAAAGAATGGCATCAAAAAGCCTCCTGAACAAGATGGCCCATTGAGTTGAACATGGTGACTTGGAATTGAACAAATCACCATTGCCCAAAATTTGAACTTCACTAATCTTAATTCCAAGCCAAATTTGCATATTTTTTGGACCTAAACATGTTTAACCAAGTCTCCGGAAGTTAATTGACCATTGAAATGCATCATTTGACTGAGTTTTGATGGATTGCAAATCACACTTTTCTCACATTCTGATCAAATTCGTTTTGCATAAATTAAGCTTGATTCCACACATATTTGGATTCAAACGCATTCCTTAAAAATAGAGGAAACTACTGCATTTATTTCCAAGCTTTTGAGAGCCAAGAAACCCCTGTTGTAATCTGAGGTTTTCTCGAAAAATTCAACCATTGTGTTTTAATTTCCAACTTATTTCAATTTAATTTCTTGATTCCATTAGCATCTTCGACATCCTCTGAAGCATTTGTAACAATTCCCAAGCTCTGAGACCTTCTGAAGTGCTCTAACCAGATCGAGCTTCATCAATTTTTAGTCACCATTTGGACAAGGTAGTTTTGAGCATCATTTGAACTCAAACAAGTTACCATAATGTAGCCCTTCACTCTCTGATGCTTTCCCCTAATTTTATTTTATTTGGCTTGCTTGTTTCTGAAAATTCTTTGAAATTCCCCATGCTCAGTTTAGATAAATGAATTTGGAGTTTGAGGTTGAATTCGTGATGAGGAGGCGACCACATTGGTGATGGTCTCATCTTCTGAATTAACCAAACGATGAAACTTTGGTGGAGGACCATCGGAGAAGACGATCGGAGTTTATCTCAGGTCATCTGAGTTTGAGACACGCTGGACAAATGAAATATTCGGATTGGTTCAATTTAAATGCAATCTCGTGTTTCATTTCAGCTAAATCCCATCGTGCGTCTTAACCTGGGGAGTTTTGAATCTGCCACGTCAATTAAAGAGGCTTGATCCAACGCTTCATGTTTTTTTTTAATTCTTTTTCTATTTTCATTTTTAATTGCATTTTTTTAAAAATTCATTTTACATCCAAAAAATCCCAAACTAATTTCTAAAAGTCTCTTTTATTTTACTCCATCTGATTTTTATTTTTCCATATTTTATTTTATTGATTTTCTATTTTTTATGGAATATATCTTTTTTCCTTTGTTTTAATTGGTTTAAAAATACTATTATGCATTTTTAAATTCTAAAAAATTTATTATGTCCTTCTAATTTTATTTTCAACCTTCCATAATTTTCTTGGCCATTTATTTTGTGTTTTGAAGGATCTTATGGATTTTTTATTTTATTTCTATTTTAAAATTCATTTAAATAATACTTTTTGTGCATTTTTATTTTATTTAATTTCATTTTATATTTGTGTGACCTTTGTGGACTTCTGTTGGCCTTGGATTATGATGGTTTGGACCATAAGTCTCATCAAACTCAATGGATCATGGGTGTTGATAGGGTGAAAACCCTAATCCACCAAAATGGATGATTGATTTTGATGATGACTTGATCAAACCTTTGATCCAATTTGGGTGTAATCTCTTTTTCCCATTCTTCTTCATCACTTTCTTTCCCCTTGATCAAATGGATGGCTTGTGTTCATCTTGTTCATGATTTATGAATTGGTACTTGATGAACTTTCATCATTTTAAACTTACCTTCTAATTAATTATGGATCATTTAAGGTATTTTGGATTGATGCATAAGTTTGTCCTAAGCACCATGAAGTATGGATTGAAGTAATAGACCATCCTCCTAGCCTTTGTGTTTGATCATTTTTATTTTGTGTGGCATGCCTTTAGGAGAATGATTTACATATCATTTATCTAGCATGTATTAACACTAACATTATTATTGATCGACCTTAGATAGTTGTGACTTCTACATAAATTCAATTATGATTACTTAATATAACACTAAATTTGTCCCGAAAGTAATGCATTTTTATAAGAGAGATTGTAAGTATCTTACTTCTCATGGTATTGTGTGAAAATATTGCTCCCTTTTCATTTATGAGAGCTAGTGGCATACTTGTTGATTTTATCCAAGTTGGAGCCCTTCTCATGGTGATGTGTAGGTTCATATTTTCATGCTTGTGTGTGAATAGTTGAGTGTTCTCCAAAAAATGACCAAACCATCTTTCATTTTTTATCACTAAAATAATTTGCTAACATCTTATTATATTAACTTTATTTTAATGTCATTTATTTTATGCTTTTATTTCTCGTTATTTACTTTATGCTTTTATTTTAACATCTCATATCATATTATTTTATTGCTTATGTTATTTGTTCTTTGTCCATTTGGACTTCCATTTTATTTTAAAGACACTAATAGAGAAAAAATCCCTAAAAAAATTTGGTTTTCCTTATTCATGGACTTGAAGTTACTATCCTTAGCATTGTTATAGAGTCATGGACTTAGAGCTAGCACCTTGACCTTTGCTTTGGGAGATTGTGATTTGAGACCTTGAGATTCATTTGATACCTTTGACTTTGGACTTCTTTGGGAGACTTGTTTGAGTTACTTTGGTTTCATCTGATACATGGATTATTATTTGCTTATTTGGCTTGCTTGAGGCTTAATCCATAGGAGAGAAGTCTTGCTTGACTTATTCATAAAGCTTGTTATCTCTTGGTTAGATCTTTCCTCCCTAATTTTTACTTTATGCTCTAGGATAGTCTCTTCTTCTCTTCTTCTCTTCTCCTTCTTTAATTTTCAAAATCTCCTCTCTCTTTTTCAAAACATTCTTGTTTTCTAACTTGAACCACTTTCTCAATAAACCTTGACTTTTCGTCAAGTGATTTTCAAAAACTTTTCCTAATAAATGCTAATTCATATTAAGCATATTCATACCAATTTCAAAAGACTTAAAAAATTCATAACTCACTCAAATCATTTTGTGCCTTTTATGCCCTTTTCCATTTAAAGTTTTTCTCAAAGTTTAGACATGAGTCATTTTAATAGTTGAGATATAATTCTCATATCCCCGTAGTATTAATGATAATTATTTTTCATCTAAGAGAGCTTGTGGCATACTTGTGGATTTTTATCCAAGTTGGAGTCATTCTCATGATGATGCAAAGTTCTCATACTTGTGGGTGACTAGTTGAGTATTCTCCTTAAAATAACAAAATGTTTTTTCATTAAAACTGAATCAAAATAAACATCTTTGATACTTTTACCACGAACTACGAGGTTTTGATCATTCATTGCACTTTGTTGGTACGTAGGCATGAGACTTCAAACGTCTTGGCAAACACCAAAATTAAGAAAAATATTTCTTTCCCCGTCTCTCCAATCTTTTGCAAACAACACTTTTTTCAAACTAAAATATACATATTTTCGAAGAGGTTCCCATGAAGTACCATGGATGTTTATGGTGTTCATACCTTCCCTTTGCTTAATTAACCTCAGACCCTTATCTCTTTTTATTAGTTTTGTTTTAAAACTATTTTTGGGTTTTGTTCGTACTTTTCCCTTTTCCTTTAGAAATAATAAAAACACGGTGCCGACTCTTGTTTTATGAGTTAAATTAATCAATAGGTTAATCTCAAAATTTTTACCACTACAATATGATCCAGAAACAAGATTATTGAAAAATATTTTTAAAATGAGACCTCTAATCTATTATAGCTAAGGCATAATCAACTAGATCTTCAGTATTATTGAGATTTGACGTAATCTCTAATTAATAGATTATTAGATCTATTTTCTTGAGGAGATTTGATGAAATCTTGTAAAAAAACTTAAGAAGGAAGTAAGATATAGTCTATTATCCTTTAGGGCTGATTGATTATTAGCATGTTTTCGGCATCCCTTGCTTTCTTTGGACCTTGGATTGATATTAGGCCATGCATACTGCTTTTGGAACCTCATTTGCTTTCAGGTTGCACCCTTTTTCTTAAGAATCATTTTAAACTCAATCAAACGGTTAGTAAAATCATTTTTAAATGACTAGGCATTCACTAAACCACTTTCTAGAGGGTTAATCAGTGTTTTCTGATTTTTTTAAACCTCTATTAAGTGTACTACCTCAAACCTCAAAACAACATAAGAGAAAAGCTCCCCCTTAAGATGGAACGATGATTAATCTTCAAAACTCCATATCTACGAGTCGTTTGATAAACGATTTGGAAAAAAGTTATCTAGAGTGATATGATCACCAATGATCTATGGACTCCAAAATCAATAGGTCCATAAACACTATTGAGCACCACCATCAATGTCATTTGACAACTAGGTCAAAAATAACTTATTGAACATTGTCATTGATACTGATCAGTGCATTTTGATGCACCTTCTTCTACTATTATGCTTAGGAAACTCTATAGTTTATTCTATTATTTTTACTATTTTAGTGTATTTTTATATTTAAGTTTATTTTTGGTTTTATTTTATATTCATACTTTATTTTCAGCATAAATAGTTATTTCATACCTTGTTACTATGCAGATCATAACTTGAGCTACGAGGATCGGATTGATGCGTTCTAATATACGTTGGAAAGCTGAGAGGATAAGCTAAAAGTTTCATGTTGAAGTCAAAAGCTGATTCTAAGTGAAGGAGAAAAGCTCCCCCTTTTGATGAGACAATATTGCTTAGAAGATTTCATGGAGAGTTAATTCCCAAAGAGTTGATCTGTTGTATTCGAATTCCACTTTGAGGTTTTTATTAATTTCAATTTAATTTTAATTTCTTTTCAATTCTTTGTATAAACTTGTTTGCTTAATTCGATTACTTTCGTTTTTTTAATTCGATTGTTTCTTATAGGATAGAGTTGATTAAATTTGATTGTTTGTATGATCCTTAACTATAATCACGTTAGCGTAGCTTTTTCGTTATCGTGTTTGATTAAGTCGCGTTTGCTTAATTCGCGTCTTCTTAAATTTGTTTGCTTAATTCGGAAATTAGGAACATACATCATATAATACCAATTTGCGCTTGTCAGTGGGTATTATAATCGAATGGGATTGAATCCGCTAGGGAATTGAAATTATAAGAATCGATGATAAGTCAGAAATCGATACAATAGATTAGCTTATTTATCAATTTTGCTTTTACCTTTAATTATCTTCGATTTATGTTTTGAATCTTTAAAACCTTTTTTTTCCATTCATTTCGTTATAACATTCAAGAGTCCTTGTGATACGATACTCGAGGCGTCGCTTCCCGTTTACTATATTTTATTACTCGTTTTTGACCTGTGTGCGACAGCGGATCAAATTTTGCGTTTTAGGATTAAAAAAATCTGTTTTTTAAGAAACATCATCTCAAATTATTCCGATTCTTTATCGATTAACTAGGAAAAAATTAAGGATCGAAAGCCTCTATTTAGAAACTAAATATTGGAAGCCGCCTAAAAAATCGAAATTCCCTATTTTTCTATTTTTTATGATTTATTTTCTGTTTTGGTAGTTTCAGAAAATTCCGCAAAAATTCTCAAAATTCTTAATTGACGTTATTAGATTAATTTTCATGTTTTTGTATTTTTTGTATTTTATTTTAATCGGTTTTTCTTTTGTATTTCAATTATTTTTTCGTAATAGGGACATTGTCGGTATTTTCCTATTTGTTGTTGCATTGCTGAATTAGTTGTGTTTTCTCATTGTTTGTTGATTTTATTTTCTTTTCTATTGAGTTTAACATGGCTGACCAAAGAACCCTCAGAGAAATTGTTTCCCCTGATGTTAATTATAATGCTTTATGTACTGAATTTCCTGTTGTTGTTGTACCGTTCGAATTGAAATTTGGTTTAATACACTTGTTGCCAAGGTTTAATGGTTTTGCAGGTGAGGATCCTCATAGGCATCTAAAAGAATTTCAGATTGTGTGTTCTACATCATTGAGGCCTTGATCACACTGAATTACACCGTGTTTTGACTCAGATTTCACATGTTTATTATGACTTTATTATCATTTTGTTTGTATTATGCGCTCTTTTATCTTGTTTTCAGATATTTAACACTTTTTGACTCTTTTGGAAGGAACGAAGTAAAAAGACCTAAAATTAGGGTTTTTCGGCGAAATTACACACATGGCGTTGCACATGGCGGACGCTATAGGAGAAGCCATGAGTCATCAGCCCTCAACTAGGAGGTAACCGCCACGTTCCCATGATCTTCCCCATTTACACACATGGCGGGCGCCATGAAGGGATAACGGACGTCACCTTTGGAAATCACGTTCCCACTAAGGAGAAGTTGGAGGGCACCATGGTCTTTGCAAGTTGCTGAAATCCTCTATAAATAGTCTGTTCCATTTCACTTTCAAATCATCCAACTTAGTTTACAACACTAAGCATATATTTATCATTTGTAATAGCGGTAATCCGTCACATCGAGGGGTTATCACACCTTAGTGAGATTGAGTTGGGTCACTTCGAGTTGCTGTCGTCTTTAGCTTCAGGAGTCGGAGGTTTATTTTTGTACCAGATTTAAAGCCCTCTATTTGGAGCAGGTTCTTATTTATCGCTTTATTTATTTATTTCCCGCATCGCTTTACTTTATTTATTTCCCGCATCGCTTTACTTTATTTATTTTTCACACTCGCTTTACTTTATTTATTTTCCGCACTTGCTTTACTTTATTTATTTTCCGCACTCTCTTTACTTTATTTATTTTCCGCACTCGCTTTACTTTATTTATTTTCCGCACTTTACTCGCTCTTTATGCCTCACATTCTAAAACAAACTTTTCTTCATGATCAATACCGTTGTGTTTGTTTGTGTTACCATGTCTAGCTAAATCTTTTAAAGGTTAGAATGTAAGGATCGCGGTTAAAGTAATGTTTCACATATTGAATCTGTAGAAATACTTTAAAGGTTGTTTTGATTTTTAACTTTAATTTTCTAAAACAAAATTGGTTAGTTTTAATTATTCAAGGAGTGCGAAAGCACCTTGGCCTAGTTAACTAGGAATTTTTATCACTTTAAGGAAAAACTATTTTCGGACGCGTTGATAGATTTAAAATCAGGAAACTCCTCGGGTAAAACTTTCCAAATCAAAATCACTTTTCAACTAAGTTTATGAGTCTTATTTCTTAAAAATAAGTTTACTACTTTAGCGTTCTGCGCACCTTTTATACGTGACAATAAAAGGCCTTAATTTAAGGGTAAACTTGGTTCTGAATACGCGAAAGCGACAGTTCCTATTAAATGGATTCTTTTCAAGAGTAGAAAATGTTGCCTCATAAGTAGTTCTATTTAGACAATCGAAACATCACTTAACTGACGTGAAATACATTCAACTTGTCTTTACCTGCATTTATTATTTACTGTTGTTTTGCAAACCCAATATCTCTTTTATACCGCCTTAGATAAACATTGTAACGATAGTAATCGATAGACTGACGATTTGGTCTCTGTGGGATCGATATTCTTTTATATTACTTTGACGTGATTTGTGCACTTGCGAATCACACGATCAAATTTTTGGCGCCGTTGTCGGGGATCAACTTCGTCAAATTTCGTACCCTGTTGTTACACCGTCTAGACTAAGGCATTATTAGCCGGTAAATGCGAAGAACCCGTAGTACCGGAAATTTAGTAAATCCTTTAGCGGAACCCGAACGTTATACTCATACACGCCTCTTACTCATCCGAATTAAGAAAGCTATGGCCGAGAATCGCGACAGGAGACCTCTTAAGGAATTTGCCCAACCCTCTGATGAGGAACCTAGTTCGAGTATAGTAAACCCCCTTATTCCCGCTAACAATTTTGAACTAAAACCGTATTTGTTACAATTAGTGCAACAGAACCAATACGCGGGTCTCGCTACTGAGAGCCCGAATCAATATTTAAAAGTTTTTATCCAACTAGCCGACACCTTTAAATCTAAAGGCGCTTCACCCGATGCGATCCGTTTGAGATTATTTCCTTTCTCCCTTAAGGATAGAGCACGTTCATGGTTAGATTCACTTCCAGCTAATTCAATAACTACCTGGGAAGACCTTAGGAGAGTATTCCTTGCTAGATATTTCCCCCTAGTAAGATTGTTGTTCTTTGAAACCAAATAACTAGATTTATCCAAAACCAAGGAGAATCGCTTTTTGAAGCTTGGGACAGAGATAAAGAGTTATTAAGAGTCTGTCCACACATTGGCCTAGAACAATGGTTGATCGTTCATACCTTCTACAATGGACTCCATTATAAGACCAAGATGAGCATCGACGCTGCCGCAGGTGGCGCGCTGATGAACAAACCTTATCCAGAAGCTTGTGACCTAATTGAGGATATGGCCCAAAACCATTACCAATGAGGAACTGAACGAGCATCAATAGAGAAAAAGGAGACCCAAGGTGGAATACATGAGGTAAGCTCTCTAGACATGATGCAGGCGAAAATGGACGCTTTAGCCCTTAGGATCGAACATATGTCTACAAACACTCACATGTGAACTTTGTGGATCTAAAGGACACGAATCAGCGGAGTGTAACCTTTTGAACAACCTAAACACCGACCAAGTGAATTACGCCCAAGGTAACCCATTTTCAAACCCTTACAACCCTGGATGGAAGAATCATCTGAATTTCTCCTATAAAAACCAGAACCCTATCCAAAATCATATGCCTCAGAGACTGCAAGGTTATCAAGCCCAAAAACCAAACCAACATATACAAGTTGTGCCCCAGAAGTCTAACCTTGAGAAGATCATGGAGAGCTTTATATCGGGCCAGACTCAGCAAAATAAAGAATTCCTAAACCAGAACATTCACGTAAACGAACTTATAACGCAATTAGGAACCAAGGTTGATCAGATAATCACTCACAACAAGATGCTTGAAACCCAGATCTCACAGGTAGCACAAAACCAAGCCCCACAAACTACACCTAGAGGCCAATTCCCTGGACAACCTCAACCAAACCCTCGAGGGAAAGCTAACGCTATCTCGTTACGAAGTGGGACCGCTTACGAATGGCCTCATAACCTAGCAATGAGCGAGTCCAAAACTTCTAAAGAAAATATACCTACCAACCAAGTAGAGGAACTAGAGGAACCCGAGAAACAAACCAACCAAGAAGGTGAAGCCAAGGATAAAACTTACAAACCACCACCCCCGTACAAACCACCAATCCCATATCCGCAAAGACTTAAACAAACCAAAGTCAACAACCAATACCAAAAATTTATAAAAGTAATAGAGAAGCTTCATGTAGAGATTCCTTTCATCGAAGCTATCACCCTAATTCCGTCTTACGCCAAATTTCTCAAAGAAATCTTAACCAACATGCATAGGCTTGACGATCCAAAACCCTTGGAATGCAACTTTATTTCCGAGGATAAAATTTCTAAGAAGGATAAAGACCCTAGTAGTTTTTCTATACCTTGAATTTTAGGGAGTCATGTGATCGACAAAGCTTTCCTAGACTTAGGCGCTAGTGTGAGTTTAATGCCCTTAGTTGTATGTAAAAGGTTAAACTTAGGAGAATTACAACCAACTAAGATGTCCCTCCAGTTAGCCGATAGGTCTGTTAAGTATCCTGTAGGCATTTTAGAAGACATCCTAGTTAGGATTGGTCAGCTTTATATCCCGACATACTTTGTGGTCATGGATATCAAAGAGGACGAAGATATCCCTATCCTTTTAGGTAGACCATTCTTATCAACAGTCGGAGCTATAATAGATGTTAAAAGAGGAAAATTAACCTTCGAAGTAGGTGTCATACCCCGATTTTTGTCCTGAATTTTTTCATTTTTTCATTTTTATTTGGCACTTGGCCTAAAGTTCATTTGCATACATTCATTCCCAAATCCATATTTTTTTGTTACACATTGGTTATTATCTAACTTTTTGATCATGGTGCTTTGTGATTACAAAATGGATTTTAGTTATTTGACTTTTTTTAATTTTCAATTTTTATTTAATTTCAAAGTAAATCTAATTCCAAATTTCGAATTAATCTTAATTGTTTTTTTTACTAATGATTCAAACTCTAATTGATTTTTATTTTTGAATAAATGTTAGAATTGATATCAAAGTAATTTTAACAAATTATAGACTAATTTGATTTTGATTGGTTTTATTTGGTTTTTTGGATTTTAAATTGACATTTAGATGAGTTTTAGACTATTTCAAAATAATCCCTATCCATTTCTACAACCACAAATTCATCTCATTCAAACCAAATTCAAACATTCATTACACCATTCAAATGTCCAAATAATCATTTCATTCATTAACAATCCAATTACTTTAGAATAACCATGTCAAAAAATAATAACCAAGCATGATCCCATAAACGTGTCCATATGCATTGCATTACATGAGATTTGGCATTGTGTGAATCATTTTACATAAGCTAAATACTATTACAACTTATTACATCCTAATGACTAATACATATTACAATAATTGGTTGGGATTAAAAGGAAATATGAAAAATCCACGACAGAAATAAAAGCTAGATAATATTCACCCCTGCATCCGGAACCAAATCAAACATTATGAAAGCCAAAGGTAGTTCAGCTGTTAATCAAGTTGAGAATGGAGATACCGACAACAAGGAAAATCGACAAGCAATTGTTCATCTGTTGATTTCAGAATCTGTGTAAAGGACCTGTAATGCTAGCTAAGTCCCTTCGCCTTTATTTGAGAGCTAGCCTGCATTCATGGGTTTATTTGAAGGCATGTGATGTTATTTTGAAAAAAAAGCATTCCTTCCATTTCTCTTTCTCCTTGTCGGTTCAAGCTGTTAAGGCAGGAGAGCACTGTTGTGAAAGATGGTCTAGATGATTTTCACGGCCACAGGAATCACATTGATGGAAAATTGCATGGAAGAAGCTAGAGTAGGATCAATAATGTATTTGGAATTCATGAAGTAGCAAATATCGGTAAAACCACATATCGCGATGCTTTGAATGGTGACCACATCCACGGAAGTCATTCAGTCTCTGAATTGTTGCGATCTTCGGTATAACCGTTGCCGAATAATGTTGCCAGATTTTCTTCTGGACCCCTTGGTCTTTCTACTGCAAAATCAGGTCCCCCCGGAAAGAACGTGAATCAATCGGTCCCACCTAGTAGAACAAAAATGATGAGCAAGATTTGGAACTTTTATAAACATTTTACTGCGATAACTGGGAAGGAAACTCACACAAGACACAGTTGAATGACTCAAGTAGAACCTTTCAAAGGATGTATGGCTTGGGATAGTTCCTCTGTCATTGACTGTCATTCAAGTGCAAGTGGTGTTCACAACGGGATTCAGAATCCCAGAGACGCAAATTCAAGCCTTCTTGGTCATGGCAAAGCAGTCCATCATACTCAATCAGTCTTCAAATCTATGTGCAGGCTTTTAAATACTCCACCTGAAACCCTCGGCGCTGCTGCTTTAGCACTTCGCTATGCAAATGTTATCATTGTGATTGAGAAGCTAGTAGCTTCACCACACTTGATCGGTCTTGATGCAAGAGATGATATGTACAACATGATACCAAGACGTGTAAGAATCGCCCTCAAAGCCAAATTAAAGCCATATAGCAAGACCTTGGCGTCGTCATCAGTCTATGACACGAGTCTCGCTGGAGAATGGACCGAGGCAATGACGAAAGCATTGGAATGGCTAGCACCACTTGCTCACAACATGTTAAGATGGCAATCTGAAAGAAGATTACGAGCAGCCGAGCTTTGTTTCACTGACAAACGTGTTGCTCGTACAAACCCTTCACTTTACAAATCAAGAAAAACAGAAGATGATTATAGCCGACAAGTGAGAAAATACCAAGCACCATACAACCTGGCCCATAACCGATCACACCAGCCATAACCTGCAAAAATTAATCACATTGGTCAATATCAAAACCGCACATATACAAAAGCAAACCATATCCAAGCTAAACACTTATTATTAAAATCAACCAATGGCCGTGGCCAATGCAATTTCGTGCAGAATCCCCAACTTGACAAACCTGCGGCGGAAAGAAATGAAGAAGAATGAAGTTTGTAAGAAAAGGAAAAAACCAAGGTAGCTTCAAGAGATAATGCCTACTTACAAGTTTTGACAATCAAAGAGAATGCTCAGACGGAGTTGGCTAAAGATTCTTCAACAACGGCAGTAACAATGAAAGATTCACTGCAACTGAAAGCTCAACCTTATCTGGTTGTTCCCATGCTTCAATGCAGGACTCTGTCGAGTCTCCAATTGAAGATATAAATCTGATATGTGAGAAACTAAGAACCTCAGTTGGCTTTAATGATGGACGTGTATAAAATGGCAACCAAGAGAGGGCAAAATTGTTGCTATCACTGATGTTTCCATTACAATGCGAAAAATGACGGTGGTAATAATACTTGCGAAGATCCTGACTATCAACAAAGCCTATGGAGCATGGTTTCATCTATTATAGACAGACCAAACATAGAGGAAAGGTTGAATTATCTTCACAAGTTATGCCTGTCAAAGATTTCTCACCTCAAAGAAATCGGAGACATCCTCCACCGCTTCCACAGTTCATGAATTTGAATGTCAATCCCGTGGATAAGAGAACTGCTTTGACTTACATTGATAGCAATGGAAATTGGCACCGTGCAAGCAAAGGTGCTCTAGAGCAGATCATGAACCTGTGTAACCTTAAGGAAGATGCAAAGCGGAACATCCATGCTATTATTGACAAGTTTGCAGAGAAAGGTCCTCGTTCTCTTGCTGTTGCTAGACAGGAGGTTCCTGAGAAAACTAAAGAAAGCGCTGGTGGTCCTTGGCAGTTTGTTGGTTTGTTGTCGCTGTTTGACCCCACCTAGGCATGACAGTGCTGAAACTATTCGGAGAGCTCTTCAGCTTGGTGTCAATGTTGAGATGATTACTGGTGATCAACTTGCCATAGCAAAGGAGACTGGGGGGAGACTTTGGATGAGAACTAATATGTACCCATCTACTACCTTTCTTGGACAAGACAAAGATGCGAGTATTGCAACTGTTATGGCAAGGAACTGGACAAGCAAGTAAGGGATATGCTCTTTCGCCGAATATTTGTTCCGCGCATACACTACCACAACATAAATCCCCGTTACGACAACGCCAATTCCACAAGCATATTCCGGCCTACATCATCAAACCAATGCTCCAATCTTCACTGCGGTAAAAAAACACAAATTAATTAGTCAAAGCTGTTAAGATTTCAAAAAATATCCCAAATGGGCATTGAGACAAAGTCAGAGCGAAAAGTGCGTAGCTAAATTTACCGTTTCCGGATTGTAGCATAAACAGGACAACACAATTTCTGAGCATCAAAAGAAGTTTACAGAGATACTCTTTTGGAACCCAAGGGACCAATTCGAAACCCTAAGCTGTGAACATAAATAGGGAGAGGCGAATCAGTGAAGAAAAGAAAAAAATTTGAGAAAGAGGGAGGCGGACCAAATTCAACCAAGAACCCTAACCCCAAAATCGAAACATACCTGGATTAGAGAGGCGTAAGAGTGAAGTTTAGGCTTCATCGTCATCGTCACTACCAAATCGCCACCGGAGGTAAACTTCAGATTTCTTTAAAGCTGTGGGTATTGCGCATTTGGGAATGAGGTTGAGGATGTGAGGAGAGACGCGATTGAGAGAGAGGGTTTTGTTGAGAGGAACGTGAGGTTGAGAGTGTGAGAGAGATTTCGATTGAGAGATGCTGAGGTAGAAGGCGATTGTTTGAGAGTGTGAGAGAAAAGTGAGATTGGGAGAGAACGATCCTGTTACTATTCCAAATTGTTTTTTTCTTTTTTTTCTTTCTTTAATTCGTTTTAAACAGAGTAAATTTTGAAAAATCATTTAAAGTTTGTTTAAACTTCCTAAGTTTTAGTTAATATTAGTTAATAAATATTTCCTCCTTTTCAATTCATATTCCCATTGAAAAACCCAACAGCCAAGCGGCTGGGTTTAATTATTGGTAGTCCAACAGATTTCTTCTTTATTAGTTTTTTATTTTAATTCTAATTTTTAATCCATTTTAGTTTATTTATCCAATCTAGCATCAAAATAACAACTAGTCATAAGTGGCTTGGTGGAGAGGGGTGGTTTCTATGGTCTTTAGTGTAGTGGGTTCGATACTTGTATTTAGCATTTTATTTTCTTTTAGCATTTTATTTTATGTTTATGTTTTTATTATACTCATGGTTGATCTGCTTTCTTTTAATTTCATCATTCGTTCAAAACTATTTTAAAACTATAAAAATCATATTTTTCTCGATTCAATATCGAGCCCATTTTCACACCCTTGTAAGTCGATTGCTTTTTAAGCATCGCCATCAACCTCACATAGCTTACTCTTGGGCTTTCTTACAATGAGCCGGTTCTCTTGCACTTACCCTCATGCATTGCATTATTTGTTGTTTGGGCCCGATTTAATTATTTCATGATTTTTTTTAATCCCCATTTGACAAAATATACCCCACTCCCCCGATGTGTAATAATTTGGTACTGTTTTATTTCTTTTTTACTTGACTGTTTAGTTAGCTACTAACACAAGAATAAAATCAACAATTTCAAAAGATACAAAAATATGACTCGATCCAACGTCGAGTATTTTCTCAATAAACAAACCAATCCATTTCTCCTTCCATTTCTATTCCATTGCTGTCAAACCTTCATCAAATGCTTGATCCAACGTCAAGCTATTTTTCATAATCAAAAACTCAAAAAATATTAATTCCTATCTAAACACTTTTTAATAAAGATGGAAGTGGAACGTGGTGTATACCACGCACTCCTGAGACTAGGATTCGAGATGTATATCTCGTCAATCCTAGCTCTCGCCATCATCCAAGTTTATCCACTTTGCTCTCTCAAACACTCATTCAAATTTCTCTTAAACGTCCATCAACACTTGATCTAGGGTCAAGTTATTTTCACAACAAAAACCAAAATACTTAATTCTTACTTAACACTTTTCCAGTAAAGGTGGAAATGGAACATGGTGTATACCATGCACTCCTGAGGTTAAGATTCGAGACGTATGCCTCGCCAATCTTAACTCTCGCCATCGTCTAAAATTGTCAATGTGGTTTCGTCAAACCCTTTCTCAATCAAATCTACGATACTTAAATCTTATTTAACAATTTTTTCAATAAAGGTGGAAATGGAACATGGTGTATACCATGCACTCCTGAGATTAAGATTCGAGACGTATGCCTCGCCAATCTTAACTCTCGCCATCTTCTAAAACTGTCAATGCGGTTTCTTCAAACCCTTTCCCAGTCAAATTCCAAAAATACTTAATTCCTATCTTAACTTTTTTCAATAAAAATGGAAATGGAACATGGTGTATACCATGCACTCCTGAGGCTAGGATTCGAGATGTATATCTCGCTCATCCAAGTTCTCGCCATCACTCAAAATACCTCCAACCAATCAAACTTTTTTCTCGCCGCCGTGCGATTAATCAAAAACCTTTTTCATAAATGAAAGATATATTGTCTTAAGTGATACAAAACAATGTTTCGGCCACGATTGTTGAGTAGAGATAAATGACGCTTTTCCGAATGTAGATTTATAAATCCGTTCGATGTGTGGTATGCGTCCACTCCTCATCTGTTTTGGGTAAAACAATGTTTTTCGTCGATTAATACAGTATAGCTTTCGCTGAAATCGACCAACAAACAAACATTTTTCTACCCAGAACTACGTAAGCCTTGATTTCTCTTTTGAGATACGTAGGAGCAGGATTTATAAATCTTGTCAGGCCCACTAATAAAAAAACTTGGGTTTAGTCCTTCGTTAAAAAAATCCAAAAACTTTCTCCTCTCTTCTATTCTTTCTTTCCCACCTAATAAACTGAAAAGCCTAACATTTAAACTAACACTAACGCACACAACTGACCTAATGGTTCCCGTTGAGTACAACGGACGTGAGGGGTGCTAATACCTTCCCCTTGCGTAATCGACTCCCGAACCCGGATATTGGTTGCGATGACCATATCTTATCCTTTCTTTTGTCTTGGGTTTTATCGATATTTCCCCTTTCCTTTTTAGGAATAAATAAAGTTCGGTGGCGACTCTGTTCAGTCCATCATTGCGAGCGTGCGATCGCGCTTCGCTTTGAAGTCGTATCCCCATTTTTTCCGAGGTGCGACAGTAGGGGATGAAAAAATCGATTTCATTCTTTCAAAATTCCTGATGGCATCAATCCTAGGAGACGCATGTTATGCGATCGATATCATAGATGAATTCATAAGAGAATTTGATCGAGGAGAACCCATAATCAAACCATTTTCAAACTCGAATGAAAAGGATGACGAGCTAGAGGAAACATAACCTCACACTAACGAATGTTTGGACCTTACTCCAGACCTTTCACCAAATTCTCAAAAACTAACTCAAGAACTTAAGGAACTACCTGTTAGTTGTAAATTTACGTGTCGGGTTTTTGTTATCGTATCCACAGGGATTGTAAGATATCACCGCCATTCGATGGTTGTATTAATTCTAGCTCAATGTAACAATAAGGTTTTGGTTGGTTGTCACGTTATCTTGCATAAAAAGGTAATAAATTGCGGTAAAAGTTATGGTTTGAATAAATGAGAAATATTGCCAAAGTTAGGGTTCGATGATCACTTTGCATGTATTTGTTCGGTCAACAATCTTATAAACTCCTTTAGATGATAAATTATTTCACAAGGTCCTCCCAATGTGTTTCTCTCGAACACCCATTGTGAGTTTTGCCATTTTGATCCATTGTTTCTCTCGAACACAATCTATCAAAATGACAACTTTTTAGTTCAACCTTATGGTGAACAAAATCATTCATTACTATCTCTAGCTAACAAACAAGATTGGATGAAAACCTAGGTCAAGAGTTGGTAAACATCTCTCGATCATAAACCAACACTAAGAGTTTTAAATAGAAACAAAGTTTTCATCATATATTCACCATTAAAGAGTTTACACATGAAGATCCTTACATTTACACACAAAGCTAGTAATCACCTACATCTAACCTTGACAAATGGAGGACTTAGCTACTCATTTTCATGGTAGCTTGGTCGGCAAGTTTCGGAAGAAGGTTGATCAACATCCAAGTCGGATAATCGATGTTGGATGGGAATCCACCTTCTTTTTGTAGAAGATGGTTACAAGATGAAGAGAAATGAAAACTAGGGCATAAAAGCTCCCAAGAACAATGCTGGAAAATATCTCTAAGAAAGTACCAAAGTGGAAAAATGCTGTAAAAACTAGGTATGGTGCTCAAAAGTGGCACCTGCTACTTATAGAGTAGTACTGGGATGTCATGCTCGCTAGGCGAGCAGAATGGCTCGCCTAGCGAGGGTCAAATTGTGGCACCAAAGGCACTTGTGCCCAGAGAAAACAGGGTCTGTTGAACTGTCATGTTCGCCTAGCGAACAAACCTTCGCCTAGCGAAGGACACGCTCCAACCTTCGCCCCAGCGAGGTTGAGAGGTTTTGCTACTGGAATGCTCGCTGGGGACTCGCTAGAGCTTCGCCTAGCGAGTGAGTGTTGGCTGCGCTTTTCACCAAAACTGAACGAACTCGCTACCACCTTCGCTAGCAGCTCGCCTAGCGAATTTATTGACATTTTACTGGAGCTTTTCGCTAGCAGCTCGCCTAGCGAGCAGGTTGATGAATGCTTGTATTCATTGGTTCCTTTGCCAATTTTCTTGTGTCTTCATTTTCAATTAGTTCATGCCTTTTTCCTGCATAATAACACACAAATCAAAGGCACCAAGCTTGTTTATCAATGTAATGCATTTCATCAAAAACAAAGGTGATTTTGACAATTTTAGCAAGGAAATAGAGTGAAAGATACCCTTAATTGATGGCTCAAATAAGCACTTTTGGGTATCTAACAACTCTCCCCAACTAGATTCTTGCTTGTCCTCAAGCAAAGTATGCCTCTTGAAGGACAAGAGGATTTGCTTTAAGAAAATGGTTTCTCCGAAGTTAGATAAACGGCTCAAACACAAGCGAAATCAGCATATACAAGTTTCCAACGGTTTGAATAAAATAATACACAAGAACTAAAACTTAAATAGCAATGCAAAATATTTATCTATCTACAACAATACTATTCTGAATGAATCATCCTATCTCTCCTCTTCGAATAAGGAATGAAGATTTTACGCGTTTGCAACCGCGGGAATAATCTCACTCTCTAACAAACAATGAAGAAATCAAATAGATTCATACAATGTCTAACAATTATAAATGATACTGTGGAAGCATAAAGATCACTAAGGGCTTTTTGGTTGAAGCTTGGTTAGGTTAACAAACAAGGGTCATTTCTAAGGCCATTGAAACGAAAGTGCCGATGCAAAAGAGACATTCACAGTATTATTCACACATCTCGACTTTGTTTCATTTGTTTCTTATTTGAAACCTTCACAACACATATTCCACAACTCAATTTTTATTTTTCACAATTTTTCTTCCAAGCAAGCATTCATTTTCAATCTTTCTATTTTTGTTCTTTTCTTTCACATCAAATATACAAAACAGATGTTTCTTTTCTATATTTTCTATACATATATTTTTTTTTATGCTTGCTCGGTTTTTTCTTTTCTTTTTCAAGAGTTGTGGTACTTACCGATTCTTTTTCGTTCTCCCCAACTTATTTCTTCCTCACCCTAAGTGAATGCTCTTAACTTTTTACGGCAAAAGAACAATAATCAAGATTTTCCGGGTTGTAAAAAAAAGATTTTTGAGATCTCGCTTTATTTCAAGCCGAGATTCAACTGTTTAAGCTCAAAGGGGTTAACAAATACTCTCTCTGCTCACAGGTAAGTTGTTTTTGGATGTAGTTGTGCTCGAAAGAAAACAAGTGCCTTGATCATTTCTAATTGCTTCCACAATTTCACAATAATAAAAGACAAAACATGAATCACATGAATCAACAAAATTTATTAGAATCCAGCATTTACATGTACAATGGAGGTTTCCTCACAATTTGTGGTTTTAAGTCCTAGATGAAACATTCATTCAATTATGTTGCAAAAAGACAATATTCAATTTACCAAAAGAGTAAAGTTCCTAATGTATTCTAACATTCTAGCCGAAGGTAACCATGTACCTTAGCCTCATTCACTTTTTTATTCTTATCATTGCCATCCAAGCTCGGATGCACCTTCATTGGGTACTTCTTGAGGAGCAACCAATCTAGAAGGTTTGCCACTTAATCACCCAAAAATTTATTAAACAAACAAAATTAAAAACAGAAATAAATAACATTAAATGAAAATATAAATTTGTTCATGGGGGACAAAACACCCCAATAGTACAACACCAAAGTCAAGATACAAAATCCGAAAATACAAATAGAAATAACATAAAAAGAAAAGTACAAAAACTTAACCCTCTAAGGGATCAGGACTCCTCCTCGCTACCGGCATCAGAACCGGTAGCCTCATCATCAACATCATCATCATCATCATCAGCATCATCGCCCACCCCCTCACCATAGACAGGCCTGTCCACAGGCCAGTTGGCGTTAAGCAGAAACTGCTCACGCGCCAACAATGCCTGAGCACCGGTGGGGTCATTTCCTTGCAGTTCTAACCTCTGCATACAGTTGTGCATATCTGTCATGGCTCTCTAGGATGCCGCCATCCACTCAAAACTATAATCGCACACAGCTCGGAGGTAGGGATCAAGTCCAGGAGTAGAAGTACTAGGACCATCAGAAGCCCTGGTACTCCCTGTAGCAGCACTGCCTCTAGCATTCTTCGCTCTACAATATTTAGCCACATACCGGTCATCGATAGGTGACGGGATCCTTACCTGACCCCGAGACGGAAGTCTCACCCTTGCCTGAATGCATAAACTCATGATCAAGCACGGGAAAGCTAGGGGACAATTAACACGAGCCCCCGACTTTAGCCCGCTCTCGATCACGGACTTCAGCTCATTTGCGATGATCCTCGCCACATCGATCTGGACGTTGGTGAGGATAGAATGGACCAAATGTGCCACTGGGATCGGCACTGTAGAGGTGTGGGATTTAGGCTGGATGTTGGTTAAAACCAAAAGCAGTATCAGTTGAGCCATGGGAGTCATGTCCTCCCTGTGATACCTCATTGGAACCCCAGATGGGTTCAGCTCAACAGATTTCCCTGGTAAAAGCAGGGCGGCAGAAATGGCTGGAACATCACGGTGAAGTCGTAGGTCAGTGTGGTATTGGTCTCTCTCATCAGCTCCCAGCTGGAGCGGTTCCCCAAGGATTCGGTTGATGGCATCCCGATCAAATGCAGTTTGACGCCCGGCCACTTTAGATACCCAAGTAAAGGGCTCGTCGTCGTCGGGCAGTGCGTTAGCATAAAATTCCCGCACTGTAGCTATGTCGTAATGTTCCAAAGGATTAATCAACCGATCCCATTTCTTCGCGTCAATCAACCCAGCAAAATTTCTGTTAGTGCCCTGTGGGTTGATCAGGAATCGCTTCTCTGCAAGAATTTTCCGCTTCTCCAGAGAAATGTATCTGGCGGCCTGCTTCGGGCCGACAAACTTATCTTGGTCAAACTGGATAGGCACGGTCCGGGAAGTAGTCGCTTCCTTTCTTTTCTTAGGCGCTCCAGACCTTGACTCCATCTGCAAAATATGAGAGGAAACAACACACACCAAACAAACAGATTAGACATCAAAGCAATATTCAAAAGACTGACATGCTCGCTGCTGCTTCGCCTAGCGAAGTGGCAGCGAACGCTCGCCCCAGGTTCGCCTAGCGAGTGCTAGCGAACCTTACGGGTTTTGGGGTTTTTCAGCATGTTCAGAGATTCTCCCCCAAAACCCATACTCAAATGGTTCCAACATCAGAACCTAATGATTTAACAAGTAAATAATCGTTCTATGCTATTGGGGATTACATATTTGCATTCAAAACCTAAAATCCCCAATTCTAAAACCTAAAATCCGAATTTGCAAAACCTAAATTACCACATGCAAACCTAATGTTTCCCATACTCCACTCATCCTAATTGCAATTGAAATTGGAAATTTAGAGTTCAAACAAAAAGAAAAATGTAGTAGGGCAAACCTTAGTTACACGGATTTGGAAATGTGAAGTGAGTAGGATTTGCAATCGACCGAAAAGAGAGAGTGTTGGTGAGAGAGATGCAAATGAGAGAGTGTGGAGAGCTCTGTAAAAATGTTCTCAGCAGGGTTGCAAGACAGCAAAGTTGTATTAGGGCAAAAATGAGTGCCCTGCTGAGTTTTTAAATAAGTGTTGTCATGCAGCGCTCGCTGCTGCTTCACCTAGCGAGCAGCTAGCGAATCAGCTCGCTACTGCCTCGCCTAGCGAACAGCAAGCGAGCATGACAGCAATTGCCTTTTCAAAGGCAGCAGTTCATGTTCATACAGCATGGTCTAAGCACAAAGAAACCCAACACAACACAACACAAAAAACAGTAAATACTTACAATGTTGGGGTGCCTCCCAACTAGCGCTTGTTTAACGTCGGCTAAGCTCGACGGTGCGATGCTCACAGAGGAGCATCAAGCGGCAAAGCACAGCTCTCGCGATCCACATGACCGCCGAGATAAACTTTCAATCGTTGGCCATTCACGGTCCAACTATCTTTCTTGTCTATGTCTTCAATAACAATAGCCCCGTACTCCTTCACATCTTTCACCCGAAATGGCCCGGACCATTTTGATTTCAACTTCCCGGGAAACAATTTCAACCGGGAGTTAAACAATAAGACCAATTGTCCGGGCACAAATTCTTTGTTACGGAGCTTCTTGTCGTGATACTTTTTTTCCTTTTCCTTGTACAACCAACTTGAGTGGTATGCGGCATTGCGCATCTCTTCCAACTCAAGTAGTTGTACCTTCCTTTTGTCACCGGCCAACTCATTCTCAAAATTTAAAAATTTTAGGGCCCACAAGGCCTTGTGCTCCAATTCAACCGGCAAGTGGCAAGTTTTACCAAATACCAATTGAAAGGGAGTTAGGCCAATTGGAGCTTTAAAGGCCGTACGGTAGGCCCATAATGCTTCGTCCAATTTTTGGGACCACTCCTTTTTTGAATTAGACACGGTTTTTTCGAGGATTCTCTTAATCTCACGATTAGAGACCTCAGCCTGCCCATTAGCTTGTGGGTGATACGGAGTCGTCACCCTATGCGATACACCGTAATGTTTTAAAATAGTTTCCAAAGGTGCATTACAAAAGTGTGACCCTCCGTCACTTATCAACACTCGGGGGGTTCCGAAACGGGAAAATATGTTTTTCTTTAAAAAATTTATCACCGTTTTCACATCCACCCGAGGTGAGGCAATCGCCTCAACCCACTTAGAGACATAATCGACAGCAACAAGCATGTACTTGTTCCCATAAGAGGGTGGGAAAGGTCCTACAAAATCTATGCCCCAACAATCAAATACTTCCACTTCTTGGATATTTTGGAGAGGCATCTCATCTCTCTTACCTATCCCACCGCTTCTTTGGCAACTGTCACAACTTTGCGCATGGGTATGTGCGTCTTTGAAAATAGTGGGCCAATAAAATCCCGATTGAAGAATTTTAGTGGCCGTTCTAACCCCATTATAATGTCCGCCGTAAGGCGAGTTGTGACAATGCCAAAGGATGCTATGGGCTTCATCGCCAGTCACGCATCTCTTTAATAGGTTATCACTACCCAACTTAAACAAGTATGGGTCATCCCAGACATAATACTTCGCATCCGAAACGAACTTCCTTTTTTGGTTCGAAGTTAGGTCGGAAGGCACAAAACCACTAGCCTTATGGTTTGCAAAGTCTGCAAACCACGGCCTAACTTGAACTTTAAACAGTTTTTCATCAGGAAATTCTTCCCGGATTTCTTTTTCAGACGCGGTAACCTCCACATTCACTAAGCGGGATAAATGATCCGCTACCAAGTTTTCCGACCCTTTCTTGTCTTTTATTTCCACATCAAATTCTTGTAACAAGAGGATCCAACGGATGAGCCTTTGCTTCGAATCCGGTTTGGTTAGCAGATATTTAATCGCCGCGTGGTCGGTATACACAACGACTTTAGACCCTATAAGATAAGACCTAAACTTTTCTAGCGCATACACTATTGCAAGTAGTTCTTTTTCCGTTGTGGCATAATTTATTTGAGCCTCATTAAGAACCTTACTCGCATAATGTATCGCATGAAAAGTTTTGTCTTTTCTTTGGCCAAGTACCGCTCCAACAGCATAGTCACTAGCATCACACATTAGTTCAAAATTTTCATTCCAATCGGGAGCGACTATTATTGGAGCGGTAACCAATTTTTCTTTTAAAGCCTCAAAAGCTTGCAAACAATCTTCGGTGAAGAGAAATACCTGGTCCTTGGCGAGCAAATTGCTCAAAGGCTTAGCCACCTTTGAGAAGTCCTTGATAAAGCGCCGGTAGAACCCCGCGTGCCCCAAAAAGCTTCGGATGCCCTTCACATTCACCGGAGGGGGTAATTTTTCAATCAATTCAACCTTAGCTCTATCCACTTCAATCCCCTCCTTCTAGCGCCAAATAATTTATTTTTTTATGGCCGCGTCATTGCTCTTTTGGTTAGCCATTGACATTTGCATGAATTGCGTCAATGTCTCTTCCAGTTTAGAAGTTACGACCGGCGGTTGTTGAGGTTGAGGTTGATAAGGATTTTGGGGAGGGTTTTGACGGCTAGAAGAACCACCTCCATAACCTTGGTTATGATAATAGTTGCTTCTAGGTTGGAACCCTTGGTTCCCTTGGTAATGTTGTTGTTGATTTTGAGGGTGCGGTTGATAAGGTTGTTGTTGTTGTGGTCTCGGTTGATAGTCCCGTTGATTGGCCATGTAGTTTACTTCGTCAAAACCGGGAGGTGGACAAAATTCGGTGTCATGTTCACCTTTACAAAGTTCACAACAAGCTATTTGTTTAGCTTTTGACGGTTCTCTTAACTCTTTGATTTGTTGCGTTAAGAGTTCCACTTGTTGTGAGATGAGCTTGTTTTGGGCAAGGATGGCATCGTTCGTCCCTAGCTCAAGCACTCCCGCCTTCTTCAAATAATTTCCTCGACTTTGACTCTGAAGATCATTTAGAGCCATTCGATTTATAATGTTCGTGGCTTCTTCGGCACTTTTTGACAATAAAGAGCCACCCGAGGTAGCATCCAACAACGTTTTGCAGTTTGGTTGAAGTCCATTTCTGAAGATATGTGTAACACCTCAAATTTGCACCTATCATTGTACATACATTCTCATATTAGGTCATAGCATATCATGGTCCACTGCATAGCATTGCATTGTTCCATCTGCCTCAAGTGCAAGCCAATCAAGAAATTAGGTCAAACTGGTCAGGAGATCAGTCAGTCAAGCAAGCAAGCACAATTCTCAAGGAGCCAAGGCCCTAGGGTTGGTCCAACATGTTCACATGACTTGGGGATCCATTTGAAGTGTTTTGGTCAAAGATTGGATGTTCAGAAGTTATCAGTCAATGCACAGTCAGTCAGAAACCCTAAAAAGTCAAACTTGGTCAACTGTGTCTGATTTTGTGGTTTTGATGGTTGGATTTGGTTTGAGAGAGCTCATTCATGTCCAAATAGGCCTCATATATCATGGCAAACAATATCATTGAAGAATTTGAAGCCAGATCAGAAATTTCCAAAAATGGAAACTGGACCTGTAACTGAAACCTGCCAAAAATGGAAAGTCTTGATCCTCAAACTTACATCATGATACAAGCTTCAAATGAATTTTTGCCCAACATGAAAGTTGAAGATCATGTTCTCCCATTTCCAAAAAGTCCAAGAACACTCAATTCCCATGTATGGTTGGCAAGTTATGATCAAATCATTTTCAGAAATTCTTGAACTTCAAAAGGCCATATCTCTCAAACCATTTGGCCAATTTGGGTGGGGTTTTTTCCTACAAGTCACATTTGATCCCCTCTTTCCAAAAATGTAACCATCATTCACCAAAACTTCACCAATCAAAATGGCATTTTTGGACTTGCATGAATTGATTTCAAGTGTGGTACAAAAGTGAGTTTCAAAATTAACCATTTCTAATCAATTCTACCAATCAAATATGTTCAGAAATCATATTTTGGTCATGTTACAAAGTCATTTTCGTGCAGTACATATAGCCATTTCTAACTTGCTTGAAAATTGGCCAAAAGTACATTTTTCAACAACTACATCCCACCTTTTCATGGACTTTGATTTGTACTTTTAAACAGAGAATATAAAGATGATTTTCTGTCATTTACAAACCCTAGCAGCCATCAATTGCACACAGAAAAACTCTCTCTCTCAAAAACCTCATTTCCATATTTTTGAAACTTTGGCTAAAAAAATTGCAAAGAACCACGAGCATCCTTTGTTGCTTCATCACCTAACCACCATTTTGAGTTGTTTCCCAGCATCAAACGCCATCTGTAGCAGCCTTTACACAACTGTTTTCTTCAAAGCTCCTTTAATGGCAGAACTCGTGTGCATCCATTCCAAGCATCATTGAGCCAAAACAACTTCACCATTCACCTCCTGGGAGTTGTTAAAGCATCTGTTTCAAGTGCATACGGCCAAACAACATCAGAATCACAACTGTTCTTCAAATTTGGTAAATCCTCGACCTTAACCATTCCAAAAACCATGATATGTACTGTGTAGACCTCTTTGCCCTGAGCATTTTAGACTTTGAATCGATGCAAATGGTTAAGTATCTTGAAAGTTATGCTGAGTTGAAAATTGATGTATGAACATGTTTGCACTTTGTTCTTCCTGGTCAGCATGATTCATTGAAAATAGATGTTATATTGTGCATGAGTGTTGTTCAACGGTTCGATTGATGTGCTTGCTGTTTGTTTTTGAGCCAATTCATTTTCCACGATTTCTGGAGAAGATGAACATGTACTGTTCATGAAACCCTAATGTGTGTTTGCTGCCCAGAATCCTCACGTATGCATGGCACCGTTGCAATAAACTGACCAATCACATTATTTCTTTCGCCTGGCCAATACGCATCGTTTCACTAACTTTTCACTTTATTTACTGAAATGCCATTGCCTCGTTTTATTTAAGGTTTATTTCATTTTATTGCAATATTTATTTCATTCTTGTTACACAACTTTGAAAAATCATAAGTCCTTCATTTGTCATCCAAATTTTATGAAATTTTTTGCATCATACTCTGTTTGATCTCTACTTTTTTATCATGATTTTTGCTGATTTTTTGGATGGTTGAATTTTTAATGGCATTAGGGTTTTGCTCATGTATCAATATTTTGTACCTTTTGCCAATTCAATTGTGAAATGATGATGGTATATCCAATGGCCCTGAAATTTTTTATGCACAAACTAGACACATTAATGGTGATTTTGGTGTAGAGTTTGTGAATTTATCTTATCTGGATTGTGAGTTATGAATTTTTGAATTGGGGTGTGACAATTTGTGTCACACCATTGATGTCCAACTTCATGATTTTCATTACCATGCTTCTTGAACTCAAATTGGTTTGAATTTTTGCATGAATGTACTATTGGATGTCTAGTTTACATATGAATTTTCTTGGAATTATTTGTGGCATTTCCTAATTGTTTGAGATTTTCTCCCCTGTTTAGTCATATGTTGACTTTTTGTGACACATGTTCCCATTTCATTTGTGAAATTCTTATACTTTATTAGATGGACTTGAAATTTTACATGAGATAACTAGACATCCTCATCTTTGCCATGGTTTTAGTCCCATTCATTTATCATACCCCATCTCTGATTTATGATTTTTCTAAGTTGATGCATGTTTGGTTGACTTCTTTGAGCATGTTCAAAATTGCTTTGACTTTCTGATTTTCATTGAATGCCTTCCACTTGTCCAAATGAGATGAAATTTGACATGCTTACCATGCTATGTGTTAGGATTGATCATGATTTATTTGGTGATTTTTGGAAATGTTTAAGATTGCTTTTGAGTTAAGTCTTGCTGTTGACTTCTATGAGCTTCTGTTTGCTATACCTTGACCTAAATTGCTCATGAAATGATGATGATGCACGATATGAACATGAAACCAATTGGGTTTGCTTCCTAAATGTTTGAACTTGATTTTGATTGGACATTGCTTGCTGTTTTGGCTTTCTCATTCATTTTTGACCCTAGGCTTGTCCTAGTGGTCCTGTGGCTTATGTTTGAGTTCATGTTTTCAGGTTAAGCTACAAATGCTTCAAAGAGATCACTACAATTTGATTGAGTTCATCTGATTATCATGAGCTAACCTCTTTGTTTTGTAGGTTGCTTGGCTCATATGCCTTGAGCTTTGTACTGTGCACATTTGTCTGTTTGTTTTAACTGTTGATTCCTATTTCCTTTGCTTTGATTTGAGTTGCATACTAACATCTGCTTGACTATTTCAGGTGCTTTTAGTTGCTTAGTTCCTTGTGAACTTTTGCTTTGCTTTGCTTATATAAGCAATTTGCATTGAGGTATATTTCTTTTCTTCATGTAGTCTGGAAGACCTGGCCTGTTACTTGGCCAGGCAACTGTCTGAAGTCCTCCTTAAGAGGCAATGTTTGTGGTTGTTTACAATTTGTCCTTTGTATAAAGTCAAAGACCTCCTAAGTGAAGAGGCAATTGGCAGAACCCAAGGGATAAGCAACCTATCCCCTGCTATTCTGTGTGTCATCTGCTTTGCTCACACCACTGTGTTGATGCATTGCAGATACAAACCCAAGATCTTGTACAATTGTACCGTTGAGTCAATATCAAATGTGTAGAAGGGTTCCCACTTTCTGAACCCACACATTCTTGTCTTAAGCTCTCCCAGGCCAGGGATAAGAGCTGTGAAGTCTTATCTTCACTCACCTTTCATCTGCTTCACCTTAGCCCCTCAATGGCAAGGTTAAGAGCACATTCACCCAGTTCCAGAGGTTTGTTTGTTGAGGTTGATATGACCCCTCGACTAAAACCTAACCCTTGTTTAAGCCACTTGCTTGTGTATAGTGTGTGCTATCTGTGCTTGTATGTTTGTTTGACTTGCTTCCTGTGCAAGTTAGGGTTAGTTTAGACTTGCTTCCTGTGCAAGTTAGGTTTTGCTTGGCTTGCTCCCTGTGCAAGTTAAGTGTGTGTGTGGCTTGCTTCCTGTGCAAGTCATGATTAGGATAGGCTGGCTCCCTGTGCCAGTTAGCTAGAAACCTTAACTTAGGGATGATTTGCATGATAACATCTAGGCTCGAGTCGTAGTCTCCCTAGTTGTGTCTCCCTCTGTTATCTGGTTAGGCTAGTCCTGTATCCCTCCGTAGGGGAACTACGTCGCCCTGATCCTCATACCAGATGAGGTACGTAGGCAGGAGATGAGCTGATCTCTTCGGGCGCCTGTGTCTTTGTTTTGTCTTGTTGTGTGCTTGGAAGCTGATGTAAGTCCATCGAGTGGCATTTGGGTTCCAGTGTGGGTTTGTTGGTTCGGATGTTGATGTAAGTCCAGTGATTGGCATTCAGGCTCCACGTTTGCCTTTGCCTGTGTTTGTTTGTGTGCGTGTCAGCCGAGCTACGAGTGCTCTGATTCTTCTCTCGTCCGAGAAGATACGTATGCATAGGATGCGATATCCTAGCGAGCATGTGTCGTTTCCCCAGTCCGAACTACTTCGACTCTGATGTCTATGCCTGATAGACTAAGTAGGCCCAGGATGCGATATTCTGCCGAGTCAGTCTCTTTTGTTTTCTTGTGTCTCTTTCAGCCAGTTGTGTGTGTGTGTTTGAGCAGTGTTTAGCAACCATTTTCCTTTCTATTGTGCGTGGATCCCGTCGAGTACGACGGATGCGTAGGGGTGCTAATACCTTCCCTTCGCATAACCGACTCCCGAACCCATTCTCTTTGGTCGCGAGACCATGTTCTTTCCTAGGTTTACTCTGAGCGTTTCCTTTCCCTCTTTTGGGATAAATAACGCACGGTGGCGGCTCTGTTGTTCTTCGTTTCCCGCCGGTTTTTCGCGTGATGCGACAGCTGGCGACTCTGCTGGGGATATAAGAGAAGTTGACCTATGCTGGTCCATCTTCCCTAAGCGAGTCTCTCCTAGCGCTCTCTAGGTTAGGGTTTTGGTTGCTGTTTGCTGTTATTTATTGCATTCATTTATTTGTTGTTTGCATTCATGTTTGCACTTATGTTTGCATTCATTCACATTCATTATTCATCTGGCTGGTTGTCTGTTTCTCTCTGTTGGGGTGGGAGTTACATGAGGTAAAAGGCCCAATACCCAGGCCATGAGTGAAATCTAGGATACTTAGGAATAGAGTGATTCATGGAAAGCGGGTGGTATTGCGCCACTTAGCGGAACATTGATATCACGAGCAGTTCAGACCCTGGTGGGATATTATCGTTACATACTTCAGGTGTGTATATGATGATGTTCTGCGAAAGGTTATTTATGCTGCGTTTCTCTCGACCTTACCCTGGCCTAGATGACACCCGTGAGTGGGGAGGGAATGATCATTATTATAGGTACAGTTGGTGACTTGTTGGTGACTTGTTGGTGACTTGTGATCCTGTTGGTGACTATTGGTTCAGAAGTTTGGGGTCTCAGATGACTTTGGGTTTCAGATAAATTTGTGGTTCCGAGTTCAAGCCGAAGTTTTGATCCTGTGTTCTGAGAGACACAGCCAACCAGTCGAGTCTGCATCATTTGCATCATAACATATTTATTTTTCAAAAGAAACGCAATAAAAAAAAAGATACAAAAAAAAAGAGAAAAGGGGAAAAAGAAAACAAAAAAAAACTAACCCCTGCATGCATATCATTTCTCAGGTACATTCTAGAGCTTGTTCACTGATAGAGATGGCAACAGTCCCGGAGTTGAAGCGGAAGACTTGTTCCTACAACTTTCACCGTGAACCTTTGACGTCTCTGATTGAGTTGAGCAACCTTATGACCAGTGGTAACCAGAAGGGGTTTGTTGACCAGTATGGAGATATTCTGACACTGTTGAAGATGGTAGTCGATCCGGTGCCGTTGCAGACTCTTCTACAGTTCTACGATCCAGAGCTTCATTGTTTCACCTTTCAAGATTATCAGTTGGCGCCTACTCTTGAGGAGTACTCCATTCTGCTGAGTGTCCCGGCCCGGTATCAGGTTCCTTTCTTGGATGTGCCCAAGGAGGTTGATTTCAGAGTTGTTGCCAGAGCTCTCCATTTGGGTATCAAGGAAGTCAGCGATAGTTGGAAGTCCAGTGGGGATGTTGTAGGATTGCCTTTAAAGTTTCTGTTGAGGGTAGCTAGAGAAGAAGCAGAGAAGGGAAGTTGGGAAGCCTTTCATGCTCAGTTGGCCGTCATGATCTATGGGATCGTCCTGTTTCCGAGTATGCCAAATTTTGTTGACTATGCTGCAGTCAGTATTTTCATTGGAGGAAATCCAGTTCCTACTCTGTTAGCTGACACTTACTATGCTATTCACAGTAGGCATGGTAAGGGTGGGGCTATCAGGTGTTGTCTCCCGCTTTTGCTCAGATGGTTCTTGTCTCTCCTGCCAGTCAGTGGACCTTTTGTGGATGCCCAGAGCACGCATAAGTGGACTCAGAGGGTTATGTCTCTTACCTCCTATGATATCAGGTGGCAATCTTACCGGATGGATGTGCGTAACGTCATTATGAGTTGTGGAGGATTCTGTAATGTGCCACTCATAGGGACTAGGGGTTGCATCAATTACAACCCGGTTCTTTCTCTTCGCCAGTTGGGGTTTGTGATGAAGGGAAGACCACTTGAGGCTGAGGTAGCTGAAAGTGTGTATTTTGAGAAGCAGAGTGACCCGGCTAGATTGGAGCAGATAGGGAGAGCTTGGAAGTCTATTGGTGTGAAGGATGGATCTGTCTTAGGGAAGAAGTTTGCCGTTGCTATGCCTGATTACACTGATTGGGTCAAGGAGAGAGTAGAAACTTTGTTGTTACCCTACGATAGGATGGAGCCGTTGCAGGAGCAACCACCTTTGATCCTTGCTGAGAGTGTGCATGCGGAGCACTACAAGCAAGCCCTGATGGAGAATCGCCGTTTGAGAGAGAAGGAGCAAGATACCCAGATGGAGCTGTACAAAGCCAAAGCTGATAGGTTAAACTTGGCTCATCAACTCAGAGGAGTGCGAGAAGAAGATGCTAGCAGACTAAGAAACAAGAAGAGATCCTACGAGGAGATGGAGAGCATGTTAGATGCAGAACACCGGGAGTGCTTGAGGCTGCAGAGAGTTGAGGCCAGCTATCAGAAGAAGATTAGAGACTTGGAGAAGCAACTCAGAGATAAAGACATCCAGTTGAAGAAGGAAGTAGACTTGAGACAGGCATCAGAGAACCACCTTGGAGGAGAAGTGGTAGAGCTTAGACGACAACTGAAGGAGAAGATCACTCTTTTGCCAGAATGTTCAGAATGTGACCTGTTGATAGACCAGTGTCAGTACTTGAAGACTCTCATTCCGGGAGGCCGTTTGTCTTAGCTTGTATCTTTGATATGTATGTTGAGAATCACCTCCAGGCTTGTTGGATGGGATTCATTGTTGTACTCCGATTGTTTGGATTTTCTTTGTCAACTTTGTTGTATGATCCTGTTACTCATATAGATGAGGTTGTTGGTTTCACCTTGTACTCATCACTCTTGTGTATGTTGTTTCTGTGCTTCTATGTTGCTCTTGCTGCAGGTTGCCATCTTTTGAGGATGACTCAGGCTCTTTGAATGCCTGAGGAATGAACATATCATGTGCATCATACGCATCATTAGCACCATACTCATATCATTTTGCATAGCAGGTGTTCTTGGTCGTGACTTCTCACTCTTGGTTCCTGTTCAGGCAGAATAGCTGATCAACGTCCGCATCGCTACTCAACAAGACTGAATCAACAAAGAGGTATGGATCAAGTTCAAGCTGAGTTGGCTGAGATGAAGGCTAACATGGCCCAGTTTATGAATATGATGCAAGGGGTTGCACAAGGTCAAGAAGAACTTCGAGCCATGGTTCAGAGACAAGAGGCTGCAATTCCACCGGTCAACCATGCTCCGCCAGAGGGAGGCCCAGTCAATGATAATAATGTTGCTGCTGCTGTACCCATCAACAACTATGCTGTGGGTGATGAGTTGGGGGGTATTCGAATCAACGGTCAACCTATTGCTCCAGATGCCGCTAATGCCAGAGCAGTCCGTGCCCCGGCCCGTAATCCTGCTCCGATTGTTGACAGACAAGAGGATATGTTCACTCTGCTCAGTGAAGACGAAGACGTTCTGGGAAGGGTTGATGAGAGGGATCGTAAAGTTGATGCCCTTGCTGAGAAAATTAGAGCTATGGAATGTCAGAATTCTCTCGGTTTTGATGTTACCAATATGGGGTTGGTGGAAGGTTTGAGAATCCCTTACAAGTTCAAAGCACCGTCCTTCGATAAATACAACGGTACTTCTTGCCCTCGCACCCATGTGCAGGCTTATTATCGAAAAATCTCTGCGTATACCGATGATGAAAAGATGTGGATGTATTTTTTCCAAGATAGTCTATCTGGGGCTTCTTTGGACTGGTACATGGAATTGAAGAGAGATTCTATCCGCTGCTGGAGGGATCTGGGTGAGGCTTTCTTGAGGCAATATAAACATAACATGGACATGGCGCCTAGCCGGACTCAGCTACAGAGTCTATGTCAGAAATCCAATGAGAGCTTCAAGGAGTATGCCCAGAGGTGGTGTGAACTGGCTGCTAGAGTTCAACCCCCTATGCTGGAGAGGGAGTTGACAGATATGTTTATCGGCACTCTTCAGGGTGTGTTTATGGACCGGATGGGGAGCTGCCCATTCGGTAGTTTTTCCGATGTTGTCATTTGTGGAGAGAGGACTGAGAGCTTGATTAAAACTGGGAAGATCCAAGATGCTGGTTCCTCTTCTTCTAAGAAGCCATTTGCTGGGGCACCTCGTCGAAGAGAGGGTGAAACTAATGCTGTTCAACACCGCAGAGATCAGAACAGAAGTGAATACCGTCAAGCTGCTGCAGTAACCATTCCGGCACCTCAACCTCGTCAACAACAACAACAAAGAGTTCAACAACCGCAACAACAACAACAACAACAGCAACGTCCGTATCAACCCAGACAAAGGATGCCTGATCGACGTTTTGATTCGCTACCCATGTCGTACGCCGAACTGCTGCCCGAACTACTCAGGTTGGGGATGGTTGAGTTGCGTACAATGGCTCCGCCTACAGTATTGCCTCCTGGGTACGACACCAACGTCCGTTGTGACTTTCACTCTGGGGCACCAGGGCATCATACTGAGAAGTGTCGGCCTCTCCAGCACAAGGTCCAAGATTTGATCGATGCCAAGGCGATCAACTTCGCTCCAGTGCCTAACGTCGTAAACAACCCTATGTCTCAGCATGGTGGGCATAGAGTGAACAATATTGAGGGGAAAGAAGCTGAAGATCTGGTTGTTAATGTTGACGATGTTCAGACTTCTCTGCTAGTTGTGAAGGGCCGTCTGCTGAATGGGGGTGTCTACTCGGGCTGTGATGAGGATTGTTTGGGCTGTGCCGAATCTGAGAATGGTTGCGACCAGTTAAGGGCCGGTATCCAGGGTATGATGGATGAGGGTTGTTTGCAATTCAGTAGGGCTGTAAAAGATCGTGGAACAGTGTCAACTATCACCATTTACTTTAAACCAACTGAAGGACGTGGACAAAGGGTCGTTAGTGCACCTGCAGCAAATGGTACCCCGGTTACCATTTCCGTGCCTGTAACCATCAGTGCTCCAACTACTATCGCCACGTCTGGAAGAAGGGCTGTTGAGAATAGTAGAGCCGTGCCGTGGAAGTATGATAATGCTTACCGCAGTAACAGAAGGGCTGAAAGTCAGACGAGACTAGTGAATCAAACTCCAGTGACAATTGGTTTACCGAATAGAGTTCCTGCAACTGTTGGTCCGGCTGTGGATAATGTAGGGGGTCCAGGAGGTTTTACCAGAAGTGGTCGTCTGTTCGCACCGCAACCTTTGAGGGACAATAATGCTGAGGCTCTCGCCAAAGCAAAGGGTAAGCAAGCTGTGGTTGAGGAAGAACCTGTCCAGAAGGAAGCGCCCGAGGGGTCATTTGAGAAAGATGTGGAGGAGTTTATGAAGATAATCAAGAAAAGTGACTACAAGATTGTAGATTAGTTGAATCAAACTCCGTCCAAGATTTCTATACTTTCACTGTTGTTGTGCTCTGAGGCACACCGTAATGCCTTGCTGAAGATGTTGAATCTGGCTTACGTGCCTCAGGAGATTTCTGTCAATCAACTGGAGGGTGTGATGGCCAATGTGAGCACCAGGCATGGTGTAGGATTCACCAACCTGGACTTACCGCCTGAAGGGCGGAATCATAACAAAGCCTTGCACATCACCATGGAGTGCAAGGGGGCAGTGTTGTCTCACGTATTGGTAGACACCGGGTCGTCGCTGAATGTGTTGCCTAAGCAAATTCTGAAGAAGATTGATGTGGAAAGGTTTGTGCTTACTCCCAGTGACCTGATCGTTCGTGCTTTCGACGGATCCAAACGTTCTGTGTGTGGGGAAGTTACCTTGCCTGTGAAGATAGGTCCTGAGGTATTCGATATCATCTTCTATGTTATGGACATCCAGCCCGCCTATAGTTGTTTATTGGGGCGTCCATGGATTCATGCAGCAGGGGCAGTCTCGTCGACTCTCCATCAAAAGCTCAAGTATGTCTGGAACGGTCAGATTGTGACTGTGTGCGGTGAAGAAGAGATTCTGGTGAGTCATCTATCCTCGTTCAAATATGTTGAGGTGGATGGCGAGATCCACGAAACCTTATGCCAGGCGTTTGAGACTGTGGCTCTTGAGAAAGTGGCGTACGCTGAGCAGAGGAAGCCAGGTGCTTCAATTACTTCTTACAAACAGGCTAAGGAGGTTGTTGATTCTGGCAAGGCTGAAGGCTGGGGCAAGATGGTGTACTTGCCTGTCAAAGAAGACAAATTCGGCGTTGGTTATGAGCCTCTCCAAGCAGAGCAGAATGGTCAAGCGGGTCCGAGTACCTTTACCAGCGCTGGGCTGATGAATCATGGCGACGTCTCTGCAACCGGTAGTGAAGACTGTGACAGTGATTGTGATTTGGACAACTGGGTTCGCCCGTGTGCACCAGGGGGGTCTATCAACAACTGGACGGCTGAAGAAGTGGTTCAAGTTACTCTTCTGACAGAGTAATTTTCTGTTGTTTTTTCATTTTGCATGAAAATCCTACGATCTGCCCAAGGCGTAGTGATTCATTGTAGGGCCTCATCATGTTTTAATGATTATCATTAATGAAGGACATTTTTTGCAATCAAACTTTGTGATCCCTGTCTTTCTATTTTTTGTTTTCATCCTTTTTCAAAAACAATAAAAATGGCAATGTTTTGTTTTTTGTGACTTTATTGAACTCTTTTTCTAAAACAAAGCATTAAACATGCAGAAGCGATCTTATGGCATTCACTATGAACAGTTCTGTTATGGCTCAGTATGATTTCGACAATCCCATCTACCAAGCTGAAGAGGAGAGTGAGGAAGACTGTGAACTCCCTGCAGAATTGGTCAGATTGCTGAAGCAGGAGGAAAGGGTCATCCAACCTCATCAGGAGGAGTTGGAGGTTGTTAATTTGGGTACTGAGGACGCCAAAAGAGAAATCAAGATTGGGGCTGCTTTAGAGGACTCTGTCAAGAGGAGGCTGATTGAGATGCTGAGAGCATATGTGGAGATATTCGCCTGGTCATATCAAGATATGCCTGGGTTAGATACAGACATTGTGGTGCATCGATTACCTCTTAGAGAAGGATGTCCTTCGGTCAAGCAGAAGCTTCGTAGAACGAGTCCTGACATGGCAACTAAGATCAAGGAAGAGGTTCAGAAGCAGTGGGATGCGGGTTTTTTGGCTGTTACAAGTTATCCCCCATGGGTGGCCAACATCGTTCTTGTGCCGAAGAAGGATGGCAAAGTCAGAATGTGTGTCGATTACCGGGATTTGAATAGAGCGAGTCCGAAAGATGATTTCCCATTACCTCACATTGATGTATTGGTTGATAATACGGCTCAATCCTCGGTATTCTCTTTCATGGATGGTTTCTCCGGATATAATCAGATCAAGATGGCGCCAGAGGACATGGAAAAGACGACATTCATTACACCTTGGGGCACGTTCTGCTATAAGGTGATGCCATTTGGGCTAAAGAATGCTGGTGCTACCTATCAGAGGGCAATGACGACTCTTTTTCATGACATGATGCACAAAGAAATTGAAGTGTACGTAGATGATATGATTGCGAAGTCGCAGACAGAAGAGGAGCACCTGGTTAATTTGCAGAAGCTGTTTGACCGGTTGAGAAAGTTCAAGCTGAGGTTGAATCCGAACAAGTGCACGTTTGGGGTGAGATCAGGGAAGCTTTTAGGCTTCATTGTCAGTGAGAAAGGGATTGAGGTTGATCCAGCAAAAGTCAAAGCTATTCAAGAGATGCCTGAACCGAAAACGGAGAAGCAAGTCCGTGGGTTTTTAGGGAGGTTGAACTACATTTCAAGGTTCATATCTCACCTAACTGCCACATGTGAACCAATTTTCAAATTGCTAAGAAAGAATCAGGCGATCAAGTGGAATGATGACTGTCAGAAAGCTTTTGACAAGATTAAAGAGTATTTACAGAAACCTCCAATCCTTATACCTCCAGTTTCAGGGAGACCTCTGATAATGTACCTGTCAGTGACTGAGAACTCGATGGGGTGTGTATTGGGACAGCATGACGAGTCTGGTCGAAAAGAGCATGCCATATACTACCTTAGCAAAAAGTTTACCGACTGTGAAACAAAATATTCACTGCTCGAGAAAACTTGCTGTGCTTTGGCCTGGGCTGCTCGCCGACTGAGGCCGTATATGTTGAACCATACTACCTTATTGATTTCTAAGATGGATCCAGTGAAGTACATCTTTGAGAAACCGGCTCTCACCGGACGCGTTGCTCGTTGGCAGATGATTCTAACAGAATATGATATTCAGTACACGTCACAAAAGGCCATCAAAGGTAGTATTCTGTCAGACTACCTCGCCGAGCAACCGATTGAAGATTATCAGCCTATGATGTTTGAATTCCCTGATGAAGACATCATGTATCTTAAAATGAAAGATTGCGAAGAGCCTCTTGTCGAGGAAGGACCGGATCCGGATGACAAATGGACACTGATGTTTGATGGGGTTGTGAATATGAATGGTAACGGTGTTGGGGCAGTATTGATCAATCCTAAAGGTGCTCATATACCTTTTTCTGCCAGATTGACGTTTGACGTCACCAACAACGAAGCTGAGTATGAGGCTTGTATCATGGGGATAGAAGAAGCCATTGATCTGAGGATCAAAACGCTTGACATTTATGGAGATTCCGCTCTAGTGATCAATCAAGTCAATGGAGATTGGAATACGAATCAGCCGCATTTGATTCCGTATAGAGATTACACCAGAAGAATACTGACGTTCTTCAAGAAGGTGAAGTTGTATCATGTCCCCCGGGATGAGAATCAAATGGCTGATGCTTTGGCAACTTTGTCGTCTATGATCAAAGTTCATTGGTGGAATCATGTGCCACATGTTGCGGTGAATCGACTCGAGAGGCCTGCGTATGTGTTTGCAGCCGAGTCTGTTGTGATTGATGAGAAGCCGTGGTATTATGACATCAAGAACTTCCTCAAGACTCAGGAGTATCCTGAAGGTGCGTCGAAGAATGACAAGAAAACCCTGAGGAGGCTAGCTGGAAGCTTCTATTTGAATCAGGATGATGTGTTGTATAAGAGAAACTTTGACATGGTCTTGCTCAGATGCGTGGACAGACCCGAGGCGGACATGTTAATGCAGGAAGTTCATGAAGGTTCCTTCGGTACTCATGCCGGCGGACATGCAATGGCTAAGAAATTGTTGAGAGCGGGTTATTACTGGATGACTATGGAATCCGATTGTTTCAAGTATGCTCGGAAGTGCCATAAGTGTCAAATTTATGCTGATAAGGTGCATGTACCACCAAGCCCTCTGAATGTCATGAATTCGCCTTGGCCGTTTGCCATGTGGGGCATTGATATGATTGGGAAGATTGAGCCCACTGCTTCGAATGGACATCGCTTCATCTTGGTTGCGATTGACTATTTCACCAAATGGGTGGAAGCAGCTTCCTATGCTAACGTTACCAAACAAGTGGTTACCCGGTTCATCAAGAAAGAAATCATCTGTCGTTATGGAGTTCCTGAGAGAATCATCACTGACAATGGTTCGAATCTCAATAACAAGATGATGAAAGAGCTTTGTAAAGATTTCAAGATTGAACATCACAATTCTTCTCCTTACAGACCGAAGATGAATGGTGCTGTAGAAGCGGCGAACAAGAATATCAAGAAGATTGTGCAGAAGATGGTCGTTACGTACAAGGATTGGCATGAGATGCTGCCTTTCGCTTTGCATGGGTACCGTACCTCAGTACGTACGTCGACCGGGGCAACCCCTTACTCCCTTGTGTATGGTATGGAAGCTGTCCTACCTGTTGAAGTGGAGATTCCTTCTCTGAGAGTTTTATTGGATGTCAAGCTGGACGAAGCCGAGTGGATTCGAACAAGGTTTAACGAGTTGAGCCTTATCGAAGAGAGACGGCTAGCAGCTGTATGCCATGGACAGTTGTATCAGCGAAGGATGAAGCGAGCCTTTGATCAGAAAGTGCGTCCTCGAAGCTATCAGATCGGTGATCTAGTTTTGAAGAGGATCCTCCCTCCCGGTGCAGATAACAGGGGCAAGTGGACTCCTAATTATGAAGGTCCGTATGTTGTGAAGAAGGTCTTCTCCGGTGGAGCCTTGATGCTTACAACTATGGATGGTGAAGATTTTCCGTCCCCTGTTAACTCAGATGTAGTCAAAAAATACTTCGCATAAATTGACCCGCTGGACAAAAAGAAAAAAAGAGTCCAGGCAAAAATGGGCATCCCGGCGAACCAAAAAAAACAGAAAGGAAAGGTTCGGGCAAAAATTAGGGATAAAATGAAAAGAATTTGTACACCCGGTAAGTCGAAAACCCGCAAGGGCGGCTTAGGCAAAAATGGGTATCCCGGTGGATTGAAAACCCGAAAGGGCGATCCAGCCAAAAGAGGGATTAAAGCGAAGACTACAGTCTGAGTTGTCTGTACTTCATCAAGCTTTGTCGTCTGCCATCTCGAAAGATGTGATCCGTCCAGTCATTCTTCTCAGAAAGCAAGGAGTTGGGAGGAAAACTGATGATCTGTGAGTTATAACAGAATTGGGAAATAGTGGATGCCGTGTTCACGTTGCCATTAGGATAGATTTTTCCTTTTATGCGTAATTACCTCTTTCTAAGAATTGCTTCCCAATGTATTTGCCTCTTCAGGCACATTTTCAACCAATAAAAGTCGTTATTCAGATAAATGGCTCGTTTGTTTTTATTTTTACTGTTTTGTTTGCAAAAATGTCCGAATTTTTGATAAGCATTGCATATAAAAACATGAAGGCTAAACAATAGCTTGCAGGATGACAAGACATTTGAAAATCATTTTGAATGTTGAGGACACTTGAGCGTATCTTGTCCATGTATCCCCTGGGGGCATTTTGTTGTGCTGTTTTTCAGGTTGGCATCTGTGAGGACGTTTCCTCAGCAGATATTTTCCCCAAGCAAGTTTGGAAGCTATCAGAGCTATGTTCCCCTGCGGAGACGTCTGTGGATAGTGCCTTCTATTCCCCAACAGATCTAAGGATTGCCTATCCCCAGCAGGCCTGTATTTGCCGATTTCCTCCCCGAGTGAGGCAGGTTCATTGAAATTTATCTCCAGCATTTATCCTATCTGTGGACTGAAGGATATCCCCAGCGGGGTTTACCTTTCCCCAGCAGCAGTGCTATTCTCCAACATGAGTGAGAAGTCGTTGCTCTCCCTGCAGAGTCTCCCCGCAGAGTTGGAGTACCCGATCAGTTTTGGCTCCCCAGCCGGAGTTTTTCATCATTTTTGCATTTTTGCATTTTAGTGATCATTGCATCCTCAAACTGCGTAGCATTCCCATTCAATATGGAGCATTACGCCATAGAAAAATTCAAACATATGCATTCATGTGTTAACCTCACCAGACCGTATCCCCGGCAGAGGCGGATCATTTCATTCAACATCAGCACAGCAAGTCTGCTACAGTTGCTCTTAACAGCATTCAGGATTGATATCCCCACAAAGGTTTATTACCTCACCCGTTGGTGACAGAAAGTTTGTTTCTCCCCAGTGAGACCCCCAGCAAGTGGTCAACCTTGCCTTGACATATCTAAGATGTCGTTCTTGTGATACCGGTAAGTGTCATACTAGCACCCGCGTGTGTTTCTTTGTTCGGTGTCGGTAAACACCATTGTTTCGGTGTCTGTAAACATCGGGTATTCACCCCAGTCATCAGTAAATGTCTGGTCATCATTTTTGGTGTCAGTAAACACCATTGTTTCGGTGTCTGTAAACATCGGGTATTCTCCCCAGTCATCGGTAAATGTCTGGTCATCATTTTTGGTGTCGGTAAACACCATTGTTTCGGTGTCTGTAAACATCGGGTTTTCTCCCCAGTCAAATCGGTAAATGTCTGGTCATTTTTTGATGTCGGTAAACATCATCTTTCGATGTCGGTAAACATCGAGTCTTTTCCTCAGTCATTGGTAAATGTCTGATAATCCCCAGCTAGAGATCCCCAGTAGAGTCATCGGTAAACATCCTAACTGGTTTCCAGTTGCAAATATTTGTTTAGTGAAGTGTTCCCCGGTCATCGGTAAATGTCTGGTCGTTTTTGGATGTCGGTAAACATCATCTTTCGATGTTGGTAAACGTCGAGTCTCATCCCAGTCATCGGTAAACGTCTGGTCGTGCTTTGTTTCCTTGTTGATAAAATCAAGATCCCCAGAAGTCGTCGGTAAACGTTTTGTCTGATTACACCACAAAGATTTTATTCCTCCCCAAGTGGAGACGCCATCGGTAAATGGCCCCGTATGCTTCGATATCGGTAAATACTGAATGCCCAGTTTTATCCGCCATCGGTAAATGGCCCCGTTTTCTTCGATATCGGTAAATATCAGATCCCCAGTTGCAGTAGCCATCGGTAAATGGTCGAGTTGAAGTTGATATCGGTAAATGTCAAGTTTCTTTGAAGCCGCCATCGGTAAATGGTTTTGCTTCCTTTTACATCAGAATTGTTTCCCAACAGCCATCGGTAAATGGTCTTGCTAAAGTTGATATCGGTAAATATCAAGTTTCCAGTTTCTAACCATCGGTAAATGGTTTCGCCTTTCTGAAGTTGTCAATTGCAGGCGTCATCGGTAAATGACGTGGTTCTCCTTGTATCATATCCGGCAGAGTGCAAATTTCTACGGTTCTTGGTATTCAATCCCTATTTACCCTGAAAGTCTGACAGCCGTTGCTCTCATCCATTCGGGTTCCCAGTTGATTGAATAGGGGCAGCTGTAACACCTCAAATTTGCACCTATCATTGTACATACATTCTCATATTAGGTCATAGCATATCATGGTCCACTGCATAGCATTGCATTGTTCCATCTGCCTCAAGTGCAAGCCAATCAAGAAATTAGGTCAAACTGGTCAGGAGATCAGTCAGTCAAGCAAGCAAGCACAATTCTCAAGGAGCCAAGGCCCTAGGGTTGGTCCAACATGTTCACATGACTTGGGGATCCATTTGAAGTGTTTTGGTCAAAGATTGGATGTTCAGAAGTCATCAGTCAATGCACAGTCAGTCAGAAACCCTAAAAAGTCAAACTTGGTCAACTGTGTCTGATTTTGTGGTTTTGATGGTTGGATTTGGTTTGAGAGAGCTCATTCATGTCCAAATAGGCCTCATATATCATGGCAAACAATATCATTGAAGAATTTGAAGCCAGATCAGAAATTTCCAAAAATGGAAACTGGACCTGTAACTGAAACCTGCCAAAAATGGAAAGTCTTGATCCTCAAACTTACATCATGATACAAGCTTCAAATGAATTTTTGCCCAACATGAAAGTTGAAGATCTTGTTCTCCCATTTCCAAAAAGTCCAAGAACACTCAATTCCCATGTATGGTTGGCAAGTTATGATCAAATCATTTTCAGAAATTCTTGAACTTCAAAAGGCCATATCTCTCAAACCATTTGGCCAATTTGGGTGGGGTTTTTTCCTACAAGTCACATTTGATCCCCTCTTTCCAAAAATGTAACCATCATTCACCAAAACTTCACCAATCAAAATGGCATTTTTGGACTTGCATGAATTGATTTCAAGTGTGGTACAAAAGTGAGTTTCAAAATTAACCATTTCTAATCAATTCTACCAATCAAATATGTTCAGAAATCATATTTTGGTCATGTTACAAAGTCATTTTCGTGCAGTACATATAGCCATTCCTAACTTGCTTGAAAATTGGCCAAAAGTACATTTTTCAACAACTACATCCCACCTTTTCATGGACTTTGATTTGTACTTTTAAACAGAGAATATAAAGATGATTTTCTGTCATTTACAAACCCTAGCAGCCATCAATTGCACACAGAAAAACTCTCTCTCTCAAAAACCTCATTTCCATATTTTTGAAACTTTGGCTAAAAAAATTGCAAAGAACCACGAGCATCCTTTGTTGCTTCATCACCTAACCACCATTTTGAGTTGTTTCCCAGCATCAAACGCCATCTGTAGCAGCCTTTACACAACTGTTTTCTTCAAAGCTCCTTTAATGGCAGAACTCGTGTGCATCCATTCCAAGCATCATTGAGCCAAAACAACTTCACCATTCACCTCCTGGGAGTTGTTAAAGCATCTGTTTCAAGTGCATACGGCCAAACAACATCAGAATCACAACTGTTCTTCAAATTTGGTAAATCCTCGACCTTAACCATTCCAAAAACATGATATGTACTGTGTAGACCTCTTTGCCCTGAGCATTTTAGACTTTGAATCGATGCAAATGGTTAAGTATCTTGAAAGTTATGCTGAGTTGAAAATTGATGTATGAACATGTTTGCACTTTGTTCTTCCTGGTCAGCATGATTCATTGAAAATAGATGTTATATTGTGCATGAGTGTTGTTCAACGGTTCGATTGATGTGCTTGCTGTTTGTTTTTGAGCCAATTCATTTTCCACGATTTCTGGAGAAGATGAACATGTACTGTTCATGAAACCCTAATGTGTGTTTGCTGCCCAGAATCCTCACGTATGCATGGCACCGTTGCAATAAACTGACCAATCACATTATTTCTTTCGCCTGGCCAATACGCATCGTTTCACTAACTTTTCACTTTATTTACTGAAATGCCATTGCCTCGTTTTATTTAAGGTTTATTTCATTTTATTGCAATATTTATTTCATTCTTGTTACACAACTTTGAAAAATCATAAGTCCTTCATTTGTCATCCAAATTTTATGAAATTTTTTGCATCATACTCTGTTTGATCTCTACTTTTTTATCATGATTTTTGCTGATTTTTTGGATGGTTGAATTTTTAATGGCATTAGGGTTTTGCTCATGTATCAATATTTTGTACCTTTTGCCAATTCAATTGTGAAATGATGATGGTATATCCAATGGCCCTGAAATTTTTTGTGCACAAACTAGACACATTCGTGGTGATTTTGGTGTAGAGTTTGTGAATTTATCTTATCTGGATTGTGAGTTATGAATTTTTGAATTGGGGTGTGACAATTTGTGTCACACCATCGATGTCCAACTTCATGATTTTCATTACCATGTTTCTTGAACTCAAATTGGTTTGAATTTTTGCATGAATGTACTCTTGGATGTCTAGTTTACATGTGAATTTTCTTGGAATTATTTGTGGCATTTCCTAATTGTTTGAGATTTTCTCCCCTGTTTAGTCATATGTTGACTTTTTGTGACACATGTTCCCATTTCATTTGTGAAATTCTTATACTTTATTAGATGGACTTGAAATTTTACATGAGATAACTAGACATCCTCATCTTTGCCATGGTTTTAGTCCCATTCATTTATCATACCCCATCTCTGATTTATGATTTTTCTAAGTTGATGCATGTTTGGTTGACTTCTTTGAGCATGTTCAAAATTGCTTTGACTTTCTGATTTTCATTGAATGCCTTCCACTTGTCCAAATGAGATGAAATTTGACATGCTTACCATGCTATGTGTTAGGATTGATCATGATTTATTTGGTGATTTTTGGAAATGTTTAAGATTGCTTTTGAGTTAAGTCTTGCTGTTGACTTCTATGAGCTTCTGTTTGCTATACCTTGACCTAAATTGCTCATGAAATGATGATGATGCACGATATGAACATGAAACCAATTGGGTTTGCTTCCTAAATGTTTGAACTTGATTTTGATTGGACATTGCTTGCTGTTTTGGCTTTCTCATTCATTTTTGACCCTAGGCTTGTCCTAGTGGTCCTGTGGCTTATGTTTGAGTTCATGTTTTCAGGTTAAGCTACAAATGCTTCAAAGAGATCACTACAATTTGATTGAGTTCATCTGATTATCATGAGCTAACCTCTTTGTTTTGTAGGTTGCTTGGCTCATATGCCTTGAGCTTTGTACTGTGCACATTTGTCTGTTTGTTTTAACTGTTGATTCCTATTTCCTTTGCTTTGATTTGAGTTGCATACTAACATCTGCTTGACTATTTCAGGTGCTTTTAGTTGCTTAGTTCCTTGTGAACTTTTGCTTTGCTTTGCTTATATAAGCAATTTGCATTGAGGTATATTTCTTTTCTTCATGTAGTCTGGAAGACCTGGCCTGTTACTTGGCCAGGCAACTGTCTGAAGTCCTCCTTAAGAGGCAATGTTTGTGGTTGTTTACAATTTGTCCTTTGTATAAAGTCAAAGACCTCCTAAGTGAAGAGGCAATTGGCAGAACCCAAGGGATAAGCAACCTATCCCCTGCTATTCTGTGTGTCATCTGCTTTGCTCACACCACTGTGTTGATGCATTGCAGATACAAACCCAAGATCTTGTACAATTGTACCGTTGAGTCAGTATCAAATGTGTAGAAGGGTTCCCACTTTCTGAACCCACACATTCTTGTCTTAAGCTCTCCCAGGCCAGGGATAAGAGCTGTGAAGTCTTATCTTCACTCACCTTTCATCTGCTTCACCTTAGCCCCTCAATGGCAAGGTTAAGAGCACATTCACCCAGTTCCAGAGGTTTGTTTGTTGAGGTTGATATGACCCCTCGACTAAAACCTAACCCTTGTTTAAGCCACTTGCTTGTGTATAGTGTGTGCTATCTGTGCTTGTATGTTTGTTTGACTTGCTTCCTGTGCAAGTTAGGGTTAGTTTAGACTTGCTTCCTGTGCAAGTTAGGTTTTGCTTGGCTTGCTCCCTGTGCAAGTTAAGTGTGTGTGTGGCTTGCTTCCTGTGCAAGTCATGATTAGGATAGGCTGGCTCCCTGTGCCAGTTAGCTAGAAACCTTAACTTAGGGATGATTTGCATGATAACATCTAGGCTCGAGTCGTAGTCTCCCTAGTTGTGTCTCCCTCTGTTATCTGGTTAGGCTAGTCCTGTATCCCTCCGTAGGGGAACTACGTCGCCCTGATCCTCATACCAGATGAGGTACGTAGGCAGGAGATGAGCTGATCTCTTCGGGCGCCTGTGTCTTTGTTTTGTCTTGTTGTGTGCTTGGAAGCTGATGTAAGTCCATCGAGTGGCATTTGGGTTCCAGTGTGGGTTTGTTGGTTCGGATGTTGATGTAAGTCCAGTGATTGGCATTCAGGCTCCACGTTTGCCTTTGCCTGTGTTTGTTTGTGTGCGTGTCAGCCGAGCTACGAGTGCTCTGATTCTTCTCTCGTCCGAGAAGATACGTATGCATAGGATGCGATATCCTAGCGAGCATGTGTCGTTTCCCCAGTCCGAACTACTTCGACTCTGATGTCTATGCCTGATAGACTAAGTAGGCCCAGGATGCGATATTCTGCCGAGTCAGTCTCTTTTGTTTTCTTGTGTCTCTTTCAGCCAGTTGTGTGTGTGTGTTTGAGCAGTGTTTAGCAACCATTTTCCTTTCTATTGTGCGTGGATCCCGTCGAGTACGACGGATGCGTAGGGGTGCTAATACCTTCCCTTCGCATAACCGACTCCCGAACCCATTCTCTTTGGTCGCGAGACCATGTTCTTTCCTAGGTTTACTCTGAGCGTTTCCTTTCCCTCTTTTGGGATAAATAACGCACGGTGGCGGCTCTGTTGTTCTTCATTTCCCGCCGGTTTTTCGCGTGATGCGACAATATGGATTTGAGTCATTTCATCAAATCCATGCCCTTTACATTTCCGAAGCATGGACTTGAATCTTTCCCACGCTTCATTTAATGATTCACTGGTTCCTTGTGAAAACACCGAGATGGCCGTCTTGGATTCCATGAATCGGTTATGGGAGAAAAATCTTTCGATGAATTTCTCTTCTAACACGTTCCAGTCTGTCATTACGGCTGGTGTTTGATCTAGGTACCAATCCTTTGCTTTACCGAGCAAAGCGTGGGGGAATAATCGTCTGAACAACGGAAGCTCCTGAGCCTGATCCACTCCGGCAGCCAATGCTATCTCATAAAATTTTGTGAGAAAAGCAAATGGGTCTTCATGGTCCATTCCGGTGAATGGACTTCCATATAAAAGATTTAGAGTTCCCGTTTTCATCTCAGCTTGCCTTCCGGTGTGGTTGGCAAACTGAGCGGTGTTCCTTGGACTGTTTATGCATGGAGTAGAAATAGGTGGTGGTGGTGGTGGTTGCTCCATGTTTGGTATGAATGGTGGTGGATTTGTGGTCGAAGAACTTTCTCCTTGCTCTTGGCGTTGTCTAGCCCGTTGCCTCATACGTCTCGTTTTGCTATTGAGCCTCCTTGCGGTTCTCTCGATCTCAGGATCAAAAAGAAGTTCGTCCACAGGGATTTGCCCTCGCATAAAACGTAAGCTGCACACTAAACCAAACAGATTACAAGCACAAGTCAAAAATTCACAAGCTAAAACTTAAACAACCATTGCGATGCTCGCAATATCAATTTACAATCCCCGGCAACGGCGCCATTTTGTTAGTTGTAAATTTACGTGTCGGGTTTTTGTTATCGTATCCACAGGGATTGTAAGATATCACCGCCGTTCGATGGTTGTATTAATTCTAGCTCAATGTAACAATAAGGTTTTGGTTGGTTGTCACGTTATCTTGCATAAAAAGGTAATAAATTGCGGTAAAAGTTATGGTTTGAATAAATGAGAAATATTGCCAAAGTTAGGGTTCGATGATCACTTTGCATGTATTTGTTCGGTCAACAATCTTATAAACTCCTTTAGATGATAAATTATTTCACAAGGTCCTCCCAATGTGTTTCTCTCGAACACCCATTGTGAGTTTTGCCATTTTGATCCATTGTTTCTCTCGAACACAATCTATCAAAATGACAACTTTTTAGTTCAACCTTATGGTGAACAAAATCATTCATTACTATCTCTAGCTAACAAACAAGATTGGATGAAAACCTAGGTCAAGAGTTGGTAAACATCTCTCGATCATAAACCAACACTAAGAGTTTTAAATAGAAACAAAGTTTTCATCATATATTCACCATTAAAGAGTTTACACATGAAAATCCTTACATTTACACACAAAGCTAGTAATCACCTACATCTAACCTTGACAAATGGAGGACTTAGCTACTCATTTTCATGGTAGCTTGGTCGGCAAGTTTCGGAAGAAGGTTGATCAACATCCAAGTCGGATAATCGATGTTGGATGGGAATCCACCTTCTTTTTGTAGAAGATGGTTACAAGATGAAGAGAAATGAAAACTAGGGCATAAAAGCTCCCAAGAACAATGCTGGAAAATATCTCTAAGAAAGTACCAAAGTGGAAAAATGTTGTAAAAACTAGGTATGGTGCTCAAAAGTGGCACCTGCTACTTATAGAGTAGTACTGGGCTGTCATGCTCGCTAGGCGAGCAGAATGGCTCGCCTAGCGAGGGTCAAATTATGGCACCAAAGGCACCTGTGCCTAGAGAAAACAGGGTCTGTTGAACTGTCATGTTCGCCTAGCGAACAAACCTTCTCCTAGCGAAGGACACGCTCCAACCTTCGCCCCAGCGAGGTTGGGAGGTTTTGCTACTGGAATGCTCGCTGGGGACTCGCTAGATCTTCGCCTAGCGAGTGAGTGCTGGCTGCGCTTTTCACCAAAACTGAACGAACTCGCTACCACCTTCGCTAGCAGCTCGCCTAGCGAATTTATTGACATTTTACTGGAGCTTTTCGCTAGCAGCTCGCCTAGCGAGCAGGTTGATGAATGCTTGTATTCATTGGTTCCTTTGCCAATTTTCTTGTGTCTTCATTTTCAATTAGTTCATGCCTTTTTCCTGCATAATAACACACAAATCAAAGGCACCAAGCTTGTTTATCAATGTAATGCATTTCATCAAAAACAAAGGTGATTTTGACAATTTTAGCAAGGAAATAGAGTGAAAGATACCCTTAATTGATGGCTCAAATAAGCACTTTTGGGTATCTAACACTACCCAAGAACCTAAGATATGAGTTTTTGGATGAAGAAATGAACCGCCCAGTTATAGTTAGTGCCACCTCAAACCAAGACGAGACGATTCAACTCTTGAATGTTTTAAGAAGACACCCCTCTGCCTTAGGGTATAACATATCTGATTTAAAAGGTATAAGCCCATCCGTGTGTATGCACAGGATCTCGCTAGAGGAGGATTCAAATCCTTCCAGAGAACATCAGAGAAGAATCAACCCTATAATGAGCGAGGTAGTAAAGAAGGAAGTCCTTAAACAACTGGAAGCTGGTATAATCTATCAGATATCTGATAGTAAGTGGGTAAGTTCTGTACATGTGGCACCCAAGAAGGGAGGCATCACAATCGTGTTGAACGAGAAGGGAGAGCATGTAGCTAAACGCATAGAAGGCGGATGGTGTATGTACATATATTATAGGAAGCTCAATAAGGCAACTAGGAAATACCATTTCTCCCTTCCATTCATAGATCAAATGCTGGAGCGTCTTGCCCGACACTCTTACTTTTGTTATCTTGATGGATATTCTGGATTTTTCCAAATACCCATACACCCCGAGGATCAAGAGAAAACAACCTTTACCTGTCCTTACGGAACGTTTGCTTACAGACGAATGTCGTTTGGACTCTGTAATGCGCTAGCTACTTTCCAACGTTGTATGATGTCAATCTTCGTAGGTTACCTCAACGGAATCATGGAAGTATTCATGGACGACTTCTCGGTGTGTGGATTAGACTTTGAAGACTGTCTTATTAACCTTGAGAAAATCCTAGAGAGATGCGTTGAAGTTAACCTTGTGTTAAACTGGGAGAAATGCCACTTTATGGTTAAAGAAGGCATAGTGTTAGGACATATAATATCTGAAAGAGGCATTGAGGTCGATAAAGCAAACATAGAAGTTATAGAAAACCTTAGCCTTCCTAAGACAGTTACAGAAGCCCGTAATTTTCTTGGACATGCCGGTTTCTACCGACTTTTCATAAAAGACTTCTCTAAAATAATAAAACCCCTGACCGGCCTTCTGATGAAAGACATCAAATTTATTTTTGATGAAAAATGCATCGAAGCCTTTAACCGTTTAAAAAAGCATTAATTTCAACACCCATTCTACAAACCTCGGATTGGACTAAACCCTTCGAAATAATGTGTGATGCTAGCGATTTCGCTATAGGAGCTGTTCTAAGGCAAAGAAAAGATAAGAAGCTACATGTAATATATTACGCTAGTAGAACCCTAGATGCCGCTCAATTAAATTATACAACAACAGAGAAGGAACTGCTAGCTATAGTTTTCGCAATCGATAAATTTAGGTCTTATCTTGTAGGATCTAAGATTATAGTCTATACAGACCATGCAGCTATCTGTTACCTTCTAAGCAAAAAGGATGCAAAACCTAGATTACTCAGGTGGATCCTTTTGCTACAAGAATTCGACTAATATATTAGAGACAAAAAAGTAACAAAAAACATAGTTGCTGACCATCTTTCCAGATTAGAGCATTTGAAGCCAGACCATTTACCTATAAATGATGAATTCATCTATGACAGACTGATAGCTAAGGTAGTTATCGCTCCCCTTGAACCTGATAAAGACAACCTTGGGACAGTTTCAGAAATTAGCAGAGTACCATGGTACGCTGATTTTGTGAACTATCTAGCCACTGATATCATACCACCTGACCTCAACTATCAACAGAAGAAGAAATTCTTTAAGGATATAAGACACTTCTATTGGGACGAACCACTCCTTTTCAAAAAAGGAACTGATAACATATTTCGACGTTGCGTCCCAGAAGAAGAAGTCAGAAAAATCATAGAACATTGTCACTCTTCACCCTATGGTGGACATTCAAGCACATCCAAGAGATACGCTAAGATCCTTCAAGCTGGTCTTTATTGGCCAACATTATGGCGTGATGTCCATGCTTATATTATCCAATGTGACCGGTGCCAACGCGCTGGAAACATCTCAAGACGTGACGAAATTCCTTTGAAGAACATCCAAGAAGTATAACTATTTGACGTTTGGGGTATTGATTTCATGGGACCTTTTCCAACTTCGTTGGGAAACAAGTACATTTTAGTAGTCGTTGACTATGTGTCCAAGTGGATAGAAGCCATAGCCGCACCCACCAACGACACAAGAGTAGTCATCAAGATGTTCAAGAATAATATCTTTCCCAGATTTGGAGTTCCACGACTTGTCATAAGTGATGATGGATCACATTTTATATCCAGGATATTTAATAAACTCTTAAGGAAATATGGAGTAAAACACAGAGTAGCAACACCATATCACCCCCAGACTAATGGTCAAGTGGAAGTTTCTAACAGAGAGATTAAGCAGATCTTGGAGAAAACTGTATCAATATCTAGAAAAGACTGGTCTGAAAAGTTGACAGAAGCACTGTGGGTTCACAGAACTGCTTACAAAACACCTATTGGAACTACACCATACCAGTTGGTCTACGGGAAGTCATGACACTTACCTTTTGAACTCAAGCACAAGGCATATTAGGCCATCAATACCCTGAATTTAGATTACCTAGCATCTGGCAAGAAGCGAATCCTTGATATTCACAAATTGGAGGAACTCCGCCAGAACGCTTATGAGAATGTCGTTATATACAAAGAAAGGACCAAAGCTTGGCACGACAAAAGGATCGTGAAAAAGGAATTTAATATAGGAGACTCTGTTCTCCTCTTCAATTCGATATTACGACTTTTTCCAAGTAAGCTGCGTTCGAGATGGACAAGCCCCTTTGAGGTTTCCAAAATCCTAAAATCTGGAGCAGTTGAAATCCGAAACAGTTCTTGTAATCCGTTTGTGGTAAATGGACAAAGACTGGAGCAATACCAAGAAGGTGACAGCCCCACAAAATGTCATGACCAAAATCTGATCGACCCTCCAGTTCCTACCTCTAACGTATAAAGTTCGAATCGTCAAGCTAACGACGTTAAACAAGCGCTGCATGGGAGGCAACCCATGATTTCTTTTCCTTTACTTTTTACTATTTTCAATTTATATTTTTATTTTATATATATATATATATATATATATATATATATATATATATATATATATATATATATATATATATATATATATATATATATATATATATATATATATATATATATATATATATATATATATATATATATATATATGTATATCTATGTGGAGACTAACAGTTATGATATTTGCGATTTCAGGTGTCCTCTGTTTCTAATCTAACTTTTCAGGAATGGAGAATATCGACACCATGCCAGTAATCCTTCGTGACCCATTTCAAGAGCAGCGATACGCCATGCTTTCACAGCGCCCAATGCTGCCCACCAGATATCCCGACTCGAGATGCATAGAGGCATTAGGCATTGAGCCTAGTGTCAGGAATTTGTGCAATCAGTTGTAGTGGGATGAATATACTGATGTTATGCACGTGACTTACAGGAACCTGACTTTGGAGTTCCTGAGCTCGCTTATCTACGAGCTCTATGTTGGTCACGCCAGTGATGGAGGATACATTAATTTTAGGTTGTTTTGAGCAGAATACACCTTCAACCACAAGCGTTTCAGTGATTTGCTTGGTTTTCAGACTGCCTATGATGCACTGAGTCCTTACTTGCGATCACAACTAAGCAGCATCGCTAGCGACAGGCTAATGAGCGTCACTTCGCTCTTATCGAGGCCACCTAAGGATCTCTCTTAGGTCGTTCTCAGCAGCTGCAGGAAGGACTTGGTACTCGTAGCAGACGTCGTCGACCCAGGCATCATGACCAGGGCGGTGACGGTACCGGTGATCACCCCTAGTTCTCTCCCTCTCTCTTCCAGGTTACTCCTACCCTATCTCATATCGAAACATTGAGGACAATGTCTGGTTTAAGTGTGGGAGGAGATTTTTATCGCTATTTATTTTTATCGCTTTTTATCGCTTTCTTTTATTTTTATCGCTTTTTACCGTTTTCCTTTAATTTGAGTATCTTTTAGTTGTTTGTTTTTCCTTTCAATAAAATAACATGTGTCTGACGAGTCATCTGAGTAGTGTATTTATGTTAATTATTTAATTATTTAATTATTAAATATGATAATTATTTAATTTAAGTTAATAGTATATTTATTAATTTAATTAAATAATTGGATTATTATTGGAATATAAAGTTGGAATCAGTAAAGAGTCCCATTTGGCAAAAAGAGGTTTTCACGTGAAAACAGAGAAACGACTCTAAAGTGGAAAAAGGGCAAAGAGCCAGAGAACAAGGGTTGAAGAGAGGAAGAGCTCGAAGCTAAAGGATTGCCGGATTAACTCAGGTAAGGGGGGTTTATCGTCGTTTAATGGGTATTATGGGTTAACATGTAATGGGTAGTGATAAACCATTGATTTGACTCTAATTAGATGATGAATGTTGAAATTGTGAAATTTTGGATGAATGAGATATGAGTATGATTGAGGAAATTCGTAGGAATTAGAGGTAATAAGGTTAGAAATTGTGAGATTGAATGTGTATGATCTGTGTTAGACAATATGAATGAATGTTGTGTAAAAATTGGAATGTGGAAGGTGGGATATGAGAATCTCGTAACAGAGAAAACCATAGCAGATCTGGAATTCTGGTTTCTGGTCATACGCGTATGGCACTAGGCAATACGCGTATGAGATGGTCTGGTACGCGTATGGCACTAGGCAATACGCGTATGGACGAGGAAGGTGATGTTTTGAACGTGGTTTTGTCTCTGTTGGTACGCGTATGAGGAAGTGGTACGCGTAGCATACGCGTATGAGGCAGAAAATACGCGTATGGGATTGGCTGAGAAATGGGTTATACGCGTATGGGACTAGGCAATACGCGTATGGGCAGAATTGTGATTTTTCTGAGCTGTTGTTGTGCAGTTTTGGTCATTTCAGCTGGGTGATGTAATTTAGCTGATGTATGATATAGTAGGGATCATTTCCCGTTGTTTTGAGCAGTGTAGGTATTAGTAGAGTGTGCTAATACGGTGATTTATTATTTAGCATGATATGATATGATTCTGTGATAAACATGCTGATGAGGTATGATGGTATGCATAATACTGTAAATGTATCTGTTATGTATGCAATTGTGAATGGACTGTTTATGGCTTAGAGTGTGAGCATATGTCTATTTTGAATTGTTGTTGATGTTTGCATGCTAGGTGATTTAGCATGTATATTATGGCCTTTATGGTGGTAGCTAATTCCCATGGTGAGGAATTAGTGAGTGAGTTGTTGTGGATTGTTGTTGATGTTTGCATGCTAGGTGATTAGCGTGCATATCATAGCCCTTGGGGTGGTAGCTAATTCCCATGGTGAGGAATTAGTGAGTGAGTCACTAGGTCTCAAATGAGTGGGACTAGTGAGCTTGGTAGCCGTATCTGGATTTGATCGGTGAGGTTGAACTATATGTTCACGAATAGTCGGTACCGCATGCATGGAGTCTCATTGCATAATGTATGTATGGCGTATAATATGAATGGATGTATTCCAATATTATACGTGTGTTTTGTGTTGAGTTGAGTATGATGATGATTATGAGTTGATGTTACCGTTGTTGAATGTGTGATATGATTAGGGTGATGAAATGTGTTAATTTACTTAGCATTACATGATATTTTATAATGCTTATTATATCGATTGAGGAACTCACCCTTACAACTACGTTTCAGGTAACGAGCAGTGATTGAGTAGAAGCTAGTCCTTGGAGTCTAGTGTAGTTCCTTAGTGGGTCATGCTCTGGTAGATGTAACATCGGGACGGGATGTTTTACCTTGTTTTCATTTTTGGTTGTTGAACAACTTTACATGTGATGTGTTACATGTTTGAATGTTGTTAGATTTTATCCGCTGCGAGTTATGCAATGGTTTGTTTGATTAAATCAATGAGCATGACAGGATATTTTGATGATTGGTGTGAAGTGTCAAGTGTGACACCCTTAATTGCATATCTACTCTGATTTATGTTTTGTTGATTTAATTAAATATTGGGGTATTTTAGAAGGGTGTTACATTAGTGGTATCAGAGCATAGTCGGTCGAGTCGAGTCGTAATTATTCTGTTTCCCTGTACGTGATAGGTGTTGTGTAACCCTATCAGTACTTATTGTTTTAGCTTGTTGGGTTTTCAGAATAGAGATGGCTGGAAGAGGTAGAGACGATGCTGCGATTGCTGAGGCTCTGGGTATGCTAGCTGGAGTACTTGGAGGGAATCCGAATGTTGTGGGAATGGGAGCTGCTCGTCAACTGAGTGAGTTCCAGAAGAACAATCCTCCAATGTTCAAGGGAGCATACGATCTAGATGGTGCTCAGAAGTGGTTGAAGGAAATCGAGAGGATCTTCCGAGTGACTGAGTGTGCCGATAACCAGAAGGTCAGGTTCGGTACGCATATGCTGTCAGAGGAAGCAGATGATTGGTGGGTTGCCATCCGGACTGAGTTGGAAGCTGCTGGGAATGCTGAGATCACTTGGGCGGTGTTCAGAGAGAGATTCCTGAGGAAGTACTTTCCAGAGGATGTCAGAGGAAAGAAAGAGATAGAGTTTTTAGAATTGAAGCAGGGCAACCGGTCTGTTACTGAGTATGCTGCTAAGTTCACAGAGCTGTCGAAGTATTACACTCCCTATAACGAGGCTACTGGGGAATTTTCAAAGTGTGTGAAGTTTGAGAACGGGTTACGTCCCGAGATCAAGCAGGCTATTGGGTATCAGCGGATTAGAGTGTTTTCTGACCTGGTTGACTGTTGCAGGATTTTTGAACAGGATACCAAGGCCAGAGCGGAGAGCTATCAACAAAGGGTTGATAGGAAAGGCAAGAATCAGAATGATCGTGGGAAACCGTATGCAGCTGGCAAAGGTTTCCAGAGACAGAGTGGGATGAAGAGGCCTAGTGGGGGAGACTCCAGTGCCCCTGCTAAGTGTTTCAGATGTGGTCAGGCTGGACATCGTATCCATGAGTGTACCAGTAATGAGAAGAAGTGTTTCAAGTGTGGAAAAGGTGGTCACTTGGCTGCAGAGTGTCGGTTGAAGACTGTGACTTGTTTCAACTGTGGAGAAGTGGGTCATATCAGTCCACAGTGTCCTAAGCCGAAGAAAGAGAACCAGTCGGGAGGCAAGGTTTTTGCTTTATCGGGTTCTGAGACTTCTGCAGATGATCGTTTGATCCGAGGTACGTGTTATATTAATGGCTTTCCTCTTGTAGCTATTATTGACACAGGAGCGACTCATTCCTTTATATCTTTGGATTGTGCTGTGAAACTTAAATTAGAGATATCTGAGATGCATGGGAGTATGGTGATTGATACTCCTGCGAAGGGTTCAGTGACTACTACTTCAGTTTGTTTAAATTGCCCTTTGAGTATTTTTGGTAGAGACTTTGGGATGGACCTAGTGTGTCTTCCACTAGTGCAGATTGATGTTATCCTGGGTATGAACTGGTTGGTGTCTAACCGAGTTTATATCAACTGTTTTGATAAGACTGTGATCTTTCTTGAGATTGAGGAAGGAAAGAGTTTGTTTCTATCAGCAAGGCAGGTGAATGAGGCAGTAGCAGATGGGGCGGAGTTGTTTATGCTGTTAGCGACTTTGGAGGCTAAAGATAAACTGGTGATTTGCGATCTAACCGTGGTGTGTGATTTTCCTGATGTGTTTCCTGAAGAAGTGAATGAATTACCGCCAGAGCGTGAAGTTGAGTTCTCGATTGATTTGGTACCTGGTACTAGACCGATATCGATGGCTCCGTACCGTATGTCTGCTGTTGAGTTAACTGAATTGAAGAGTCAGTTGGAAGATCTGTTGGATAAGAAATTTATTCGTCCGAGTGTGTCGCCGTGGGGTGCACCAGTGTTATTGGTTAAGAAGAAAGAAGGTACTATGAGGTTGTGTGTGGACTACAGGCAACTGAATAAAGTGACGATCAAGAATCGGTATCCTTTGCCGAGGATTGATGATTTGATGGATCAGTTGGTTGGTGCGAGTGTGTTCAGCAAAATAGATTTGAGATCGGGGTATCATCAGATACGTGTGAAAACTGAAGATATACAGAAGACTGCTTTCAGAACAAGGTATGGACATTATGAGTATTCTGTAATGCCTTTTGGTGTGACTAATGCGCCTGGGGTATTTATGGAGTATATGAATAGGATTTTCCATCCGTATCTAGACAAGTTTGTTGTGGTGTTTATTGACGATATTTTGGTGTATTCGAAATCTGAAGAAGAGCATGCTGAACATTTGAGAGTGGTTTTAGGAGTTCTACGGGAAAAGAAGTTATTTGCTAAACTGTCCAAGTGTGAATTTTGGTTAGAAGAGGTTAGTTTTCTTGGTCATGTGATTTCAAGAGGTGGTGTTGCTGTTGATCCTTCTAAGATAGAAGCGGTATCTAAGTGGGAAGCTCCGAAGTCAGTTTCTGAGATAAGGAGTTTTCTTGGACTTGCAGGTTATTATAGGAAATTTATTGAGGGATTTTCTAAGTTGGCATTACCGTTGACGATGTTGACTAGAAAGGGGCAAGCGTTTGTTTGGGACTCAAAATGTGAAGAAGGTTTCCAAGAGTTAAAGAGGAGGTTAACTACTGCTCCTATTCTGATATTACCAAGTCCGTCGGAACCATTTGAGGTTTTCTGTGATGCTTCATTATTGGGTTTAGGTGGTGTTTTGATGCAGAATAAGCAGGTTGTAGCTTATGCTTCAAGACTACTGAAGGTTCATGAGAGGAACTATCCGACACACGATTTAGAGTTGGCAGGTGTGGTATTTGTTCTGAAGTTATGGAGGCATTACTTGTACGGGTCAAGATTTGAGGTTTTCAGTGACCATAAAAGTTTAAAGTATTTGTTTGATCAGAAAGAGCTGAATATGAGACAGAGGAGATGGTTAGAGTTTCTGAAGGATTATGACTTTGGTTTGAATTACCATCCGGGTAAAGCAAACGTAGTGGCTGATGCATTGAGTCGGAAATCATTGCATATGTCTATGTTAATGGTTAAGGAATTGGATTTAATTGAGCAGTTTAGAGACTTGAGTTTGGTGTGTGAGAGTACTCACAATAGTGTTAAATTGGGAATGTTGAAGTTAACGAGTGGTATTCTGGATGAGATTAGAGAGGGTCAGAAATCCGATGTGCTTTTGGTTGATAAGTTGACTCTAGTGAATCAAGGTCAAGGTGGTGAATTCAGAGTTGATGAGAATGGTGTTTTGAAATTTGGTAATCGGGTGTGTATTCCGGATGTTACCGAACTTAAGAAGAGTATTCTTGAGGAAGGACACCGTAGTGGCCTGAGTATTCATCCTGGAGCTACGAAGATGTATCATGATTTGAAAAAGTTATTTTGGTGGCCGGGAATGAAAAGAGAAATTGCGAGTTTTGTTTATTCCTGTTTGACTTGTCAGAAGTCAAAGATTGAGCATCAGAAGCCGTCTGGGCTAATGCAACCGTTGGCTATTCCAGAGTGGAAGTGGGATAGTATCAGTATGGATTTTGTTTCTGGTTTACCGAGGACAATTAAGAATTTTGAAGCTATTTGGGTGATTGTTGACAGATTGACAAAATCGGCTCATTTCATTCCGATCAGAATGGATTATTCGTTAGAGAGATTAGCTGAATTGTATATTGAGAAAATTGTAAGTTTGCATGGTATTCCGTCGAGTATTGTTTCGGACAGAGATCCTAGATTTACATCGAAGTTCTGGGAAGGTTTGCAGAGGGCTTTGGGAACTAAGCTAAGATTGAGTTCTGCATATCATCCGCAGACTGATGGTCAGACTGAGAGGACGATTCAGTCACTGGAGGATCTTTTGAGGGCTTGTGTTTTGGAAAAGGGAGGTGCTTGGGATTGTTATTTACCTTTGATTGAGTTTACCTACAACAATAGTTTTCATTCGAGCATTGGTATGGCACCGTTTGAAGCTTTGTATGGTAGGAGATGTCGGACACCTTTATGTTGGTATGAGTCCGGTGAGAGTGCTGTGGTTGGACCGGAGATTGTTCAACAAACTAAGGAAAAGATTAAGATGATTCAGGAGAAGATGAGGATTGCTCAGAGTCGTCAGAAGAGTTATCACGACAAGAGGAGGAAGTCACTTGAGTTTCAAGAGGGAGATCATGTGTTTCTTCGTGTTACTCCGATAACTGGGGTTGGTCGAGCTTTGAAGTCGAAGAAGTTGACACCTCGATTTATTGGTCCTTATCAGATTTTGGAAAGGATAGGGGAGGTAGCCTATCGTATCGCTTTACCGCCGTCACTTGCGAATTTACATGAGGTTTTTCATGTGTCTCAGTTGAGGAGGTACATTCCTGATCCGTCGCATGTGGTCCAAGTAGATGATGTACAGGTGAGAGATAACCTGACTGTTGAAACATCACCTATGAGGATCGAGGATCGAGAGTTGAAGCAGTTGCGGGGTAAAGAGATTGTTTTAGTAAAGGTAGCTTGGGGAGGACCAGCAGGTGGCAATGTGACTTGGGAACTTGAGAGTCAGATGAAGGAGTCTTATCCAGAGTTATTCGCTTGAGGTATGTTTTCGAGGACGAAAACTCTTTTAGTGGGGGAGAGTTGTAACACCCCGATAAAAATATGATAATTATTTAATTTAAGTTAATAGTATATTTATTAATTTAATTAAATAATTGGATTATTATTGGAATATAAAGTTGGAATCAGTAAAGAGTCCCATTTGGCAAAAAGAGGTTTTCACGTGAAAACAGAGAAACGACTCTAAAGTGGAAAAAGGGCAAAGAGCCAGAGAACAAGGGTTGAAGAGAGGAAGAGCTCGAAGCTAAAGGATTGCCGGATTAACTCGGTAAGGGGGGTTTATCGTCGTTTAATGGGTATTATGGGTTAACATGTAATGGGTAGTGATAAACCATTGATTTGACTCTAATTAGATGATGAATGTTGAAATTGTGAAATTTTGGATGAATGAGATATGAGTATGATTGAGGAAATTCGTAGGAATTAGAGGTAATAAGGTTAGAAATTGTGAGATTGAATGTGTATGATCTGTGTTAGACAATATGAATGAATGTTGTGTAAAAATTGGAATGTGGAAGGTGGGATCTGAGAATCTCGTAACAGAGAAAACCATAGCAGATCTGGAATTCTGGTTTCTGGTCATACGCGTATGGCACTAGGCAATACGCGTATGAGATGGTCTGGTACGCGTATGGCACTAGGCAATACGCGTATGGATGAGGAAGGTGATGTTTTGAACGTGGTTTTGTCTCTGTTGGTACGCGTATGAGGAAGTGGTACGCGTAGCATACGCGTATGAGGCAGACAATACGCGTATGGGATTGGCTGAGAAATGGGCTATACGCGTATGGGACTAGGCAATACGCGTATGGGCAGAATTGTGATTTTTCTGAGCTGTTGTTGTGCAGTTTTGGTCATTTCAGCTGGTGATGTAATTTAGCTGATGTATGATATAGTAGGGATCATTTCCCGTTGTTTTGAGCAGTGTAGGTATTAGTAGAGTGTGCTAATACGGTGATTTATTATTTAGCATGATATGATATGATTCTGTGATAAACATGCTGATGAGGTATGATGGTATGCATAATACTGTGAATGTATCTATTATGTATGCAATTGTGAATGGACTGTTTATGGCTTAGAGTGTGAGCATATGTCTATTTTGAATTGTTGTTGATGTTTGCATGCTAGGTGATTTAGCATGTATATTATGGCCTTTATGGTGGTAGCTAATTCCCATGGTGAGGAATTAGTGAGTGAGTTGTTGTGGATTGTTGTTGATGTTTGCATGCTAGGTGATTAGCGTGCATATCATAGCCCTTGGGGTGGTAGCTAATTCCCATGGTGAGGAATTAGTGAGTGAGTCACTAGGTCTCAAATGAGTGGGACTAGTGAGCTTGGTAGCCGTATCTGGATTTGATCGGTGAGGTTGAACTATATGTTCATGAATAGTCGGTACCGCATGCATGGAGTCTCATTGCATAATGTATGTATGGCGTATAATATGAATGGATGTATTCCAATATTATACGTGTGTTTTGTGTTGAGTTGAGTATGATGATGATTATGAGTTGATGTTACCGTTGTTGAATGTGTGATATGATTAGGGTGATGAAATGTGTTAATTACTTAGCATTACATGATATTTTATAATGCTTATTATATCGATTGAGGAACTCACCCTTACAACTACGTTTCAGGTAACGAGCAGTGATTGAGTAGAAGCTAGTCCTTGGAGTCTAGTGTAGTTCCTTAGTGGGTCATGCTCTGGTAGATGTAACATCGGGACGGGATGTTTTACCTTGTTTTCATTTTTGGTTGTTGAACAACTTTACATGTGATGTTTTACATGTTTGAATGTTGTTAGATTTTATCCGCTGCGAGTTATGCAATGGTTTGTTTGATTAAATCAATGAGCATGACAGGATATTTTGATGATTGGTGTGAAGTGTCAAGTGTGACACCCTTAATTGCATATCTACTCTGATTTATGTTTTGTTGATTTAATTAAATATTGGGGTATTTTAGAAGGGTGTTACATTAGTGGTATCAGAGCATAGTCGGTCGAGTCGAGTCGTAATTATTCTGTTTCCCTGTACGTGATAGGTGTTGTGTAACCCTATCAGTACTTATTGTTTTAGCTTGTTGGGTTTTCAGAATAGAGATGGCTGGAAGAGGTAGAGACGATGCTGCGATTGCTGAGGCTCTGGGTATGCTAGCTGGAGTACTTGGAGGGAATCCGAATGTTGTGGGAATGGGAGCTGCTCGTCAACTGAGTGAGTTCCAGAAGAACAATCCTCCAATGTTCAAGGGAGCATACGATCCAGATGGTGCTCAGAAGTGGTTGAAGGAGATCGAGAGGATCTTTCGAGTGACTGAGTGTGTCGATAACCAGAAGGTCAGGTTCGGTACGCATATGCTGTCAGAGGAAGCAGATGATTGGTGGGTTGCCATCCGGACTGAGTTGGAAGCTGCTGGGAATGCTGAGATCACTTGGGCGGTGTTCAGAGAGAGATTCCTGAGGAAGTACTTTCCAGAGGATGTCAGAGGAAAGAAAGAGATAGAGTTTTTAGAATTGAAGCAGGGCAACCGGTCTGTTACTGAGTATGCTGCTAAGTTCACAGAGCTGTCGAAGTATTACACTCCCTATAACGAGGCTACTGGGGAATTTTCAAAGTGTGTGAAGTTTGAGAACGGGTTACGTCCCGAGATCAAGCAGGCTATTGGGTATCAGCGGATTAGAGTGTTTTCTGACCTGGTTGACTGTTGCAGGATTTTTGAACAGGATACCAAGGCCAAAGCGGAGAGCTATCAGCAAAGGGTTGATAGGAAAGGCAAGAATCAGAATGATCGTGGGAAACCGTATGCAGCTGGCAAAGGTTTCCAGAGACAGAGTGGGATGAAGAGGCCTAGTGGGGGAGACTCCAGTGCCCCTGCTAAGTGTTTCAGATGTGGTCAGGCTGGACATCGTATCCATGAGTGTACCAGTAATGAGAAGAAGTGTTTCAAGTGTGGAAAAGGTGGTCACTTGGCTGCAGAGTGTCGGTTGAAGACTGTGACTTGTTTCAACTGTGGAGAAGTGGGTCATATCAGTCCACAGTGTCCTAAGCCGAAGAAAGAGAACCAGTCGGGAGGCAAGGTTTTTGCTTTATCGGGTTCTGAGACTTCTGCAGATGATCGTTTGATCCGAGGTACGTGTTATATTAATGGCTTTCCTCTTGTAGCTATTATTGACACAGGAGCGACTCATTCCTTTATATCTTTGGATTGTGCTGTGAAACTTAAATTAGAGATATCTGAGATGCATGGGAGTATGGTGATTGATACTCCTGCGAAGGGTTCAGTGACTACTACTTCAGTTTGTTTAAATTGCCCTTTGAGTATTTTTGGTAGAGACTTTGGGATGGACCTAGTGTGTCTTCCACTAGTGCAGATTGATGTTATCCTGGGTATGAACTGGTTGGTGTCTAACCGAGTTTATATCAACTGTTTTGATAAGACTGTGATCTTTCTTGAGATTGAGGAAGGAAAGAGTTTGTTTCTATCAGCAAGGCAGGTGAATGAGGCAGTAGCAGATGGGGCGGAGTTGTTTATGCTGTTAGCGACTTTGGAGGCTAAAGATAAACTGGTGATTTGCGATCTAGCCGTGGTGTGTGATTTTCCTGATGTGTTTCCTGAAGAAGTGAATGAATTACCGCCAGAGCGTGAAGTTGAGTTCTCGATTGATTTGGTACCTGGTACTAGACCGATATCGATGGCTCCGTACCGTATGTCTGCTGTTGAGTTAACTGAATTGAAGAGTCAGTTGGAAGATCTGTTGGATAAGAAATTTATTCGTCCGAGTGTGTCGCCGTGGGGTGCACCAGTGTTATTGGTTAAGAAGAAAGAAGGTACTATGAGGTTGTGTGTGGACTACAGGCAACTGAATAAAGTGACGATCAAGAATCGGTATCCTTTGCCGAGGATTGATGATTTGATGGATCAGTTGGTTGGTGCGAGTGTGTTCAGCAAAATAGATTTGAGATCGGGGTATCATCAGATACGTGTGAAAACTGAAGATATACAGAAGACTGCTTTCAGAACAAGGTATGGACATTATGAGTATTCTGTAATGCCTTTTGGTGTGACTAATGCGCCTGGGGTATTTATGGAGTATATGAATAGGATTTTCCATCCGTATCTAGACAAGTTTGTTGTGGTGTTTATTGACGATATTTTGGTGTATTCGAAATCTGAAGAAGAGCATGCTGAACATTTGAGAGTGGTTTTAGGAGTTCTACGGGAAAAGAAGTTATTTGCTAAACTGTCCAAGTGTGAATTTTGGTTAGAAGAGGTTAGTTTTCTTGGTCATGTGATTTCAAGAGGTGGTGTTGCTGTTGATCCTTCTAAGATAGAAGCGGTATCTAAGTGGGAAGCTCCGAAGTCAGTTTCTGAGATAAGGAGTTTTCTTGGACTTGCAGGTTATTATAGGAAATTTATTGAGGGATTTTCTAAGTTGGCATTACCGTTGACGATGTTGACTAGAAAGGGGCAAGCGTTTGTTTGGGACTCAAAATGTGAAGAAGGTTTCCAAGAGTTAAAGAGGAGGTTAACTACTGCTCCTATTCTGATATTACCAAGTCCGTCGGAACCATTTGAGGTTTTCTGTGATGCTTCATTATTGGGTTTGGGTGGTGTTTTGATGCAGAATAAGCAGGTTGTAGCTTATGCTTCAAGACTACTGAAGGTTCATGAGAGGAACTATCCGACACACGATTTAGAGTTGGCAGGTGTGGTATTTGTTCTGAAGTTATGGAGGCATTACTTGTACGGGTCAAGATTTGAGGTTTTCAGTGACCATAAAAGTTTAAAGTATTTGTTTGATCAGAAAGAGCTGAATATGAGACAGAGGAGATGGTTAGAGTTTCTGAAGGATTATGACTTTGGTTTGAATTACCATCCGGGTAAAGCAAACGTAGTGGCTGATGCATTGAGTCGGAAATCATTGCATATGTCTATGTTAATGGTTAAGGAATTGGATTTAATTGAGCAGTTTAGAGACTTGAGTTTGGTGTGTGAGAGTACTCACAATAGTGTTAAATTGGGAATGTTGAAGTTAACGAGTGGTATTCTGGATGAGATTAGAGAGGGTCAGAAATCCGATGTGCTTTTGGTTGATAAGTTGACTCTAGTGAATCAAGGTCAAGGTGGTGAATTCAGAGTTGATGAGAATGGTGTTTTGAAATTTGGTAATCGGGTGTGTATTCCGGATGTTACCGAACTTAAGAAGAGTATTCTTGAGGAAGGACATCGTAGTGGCCTGAGTATTCATCCTGGAGCTACGAAGATGTATCATGATTTGAAAAAGTTATTTTGGTGGCCGGGAATGAAAAGAGAAATTGCGAGTTTTGTTTATTCCTGTTTGACTTGTCAGAAGTCAAAGATTGAGCATCAGAAGCCGTCTGGGCTAATGCAACCGTTGGCTATTCCAGAGTGGAAGTGGGATAGTATCAGTGTGGATTTTGTTTCTGGTTTACCGAGGACAATTAAGAATTTTGAAGCTATTTGGGTGATTGTTGACAGATTGACAAAATCGGCTCATTTCATTCCGATCAGAATGGATTATTCGTTAGAGAGATTAGCTGAATTGTATATTGAGAAAATTGTAAGTTTGCATGGTATTCCGTCGAGTATTGTTTCGGACAGAGATCCTAGATTTACATCGAAGTTCTGGGAAGGTTTGCAGAGGGCTTTGGGAACTAAGCTAAGATTGAGTTCTGCATATCATCCGCAGACTGATGGTCAGACTGAGAGGACGATTCAGTCACTGGAGGATCTTTTGAGGGCTTGTGTTTTGGAAAAGGGAGGTGCTTGGGATTGTTATTTACCTTTGATTGAGTTTACCTACAACAATAGTTTTCATTCGAGCATTGGTATGGCACCGTTTGAAGCTTTGTATGGTAGGAGATGTCGGACACCTTTATGTTGGTATGAGTCCGGTGAGAGTGCTGTGGTTGGACCGGAGATTGTTCAACAAACTAAGGAAAAGATTAAGATGATTCAGGAGAAGATGAGGATTGCTCAGAGTCGTCAGAAGAGTTATCACGACAAGAGGAGGAAGTCACTTGAGTTTCAAGAGGGAGATCATGTGTTTCTTCGTGTTACTCCGATAACTGGGGTTGGTCGAGCTTTGAAGTCGAAGAAGTTGACACCTCGATTTATTGGTCCTTATCAGATTTTGGAAAGGATAGGGGAGGTAGCCTATCGTATCGCTTTACCGCCGTCACTTGCGAATTTACATGAGGTTTTTCATGTGTCTCAGTTGAGGAGGTACATTCCTGATCCGTCGCATGTGGTCCAAGTAGATGATGTACAGGTGAGAGATAACCTGACTGTTGAAACATCACCTATGAGGATCGAGGATCGAGAGTTGAAGCAGTTGCGGGGTAAAGAGATTGTTTTAGTAAAGGTAGCTTGGGGAGGACCAGCAGGTGGCAATGTGACTTGGGAACTTGAGAGTCAGATGAAGGAGTCTTATCCAGAGTTATTCGCTTGAGGTATGTTTTCGAGGACGAAAACTCTTTTAGTGGGGGAGAGTTGTAACACCCCGATAAAAATATGATAATTATTTAATTTAAGTTAATAGTATATTTATTAATTTAATTAAATAATTGGATTATTATTGGAATATAAAGTTGGAATCAGTAAAGAGTCCCATTTGGCAAAAAGAGGTTTTCACGTGAAAACAGAGAAACGACTCTAAAGTGGAAAAAGGGCAAAGAGCCAGAGAACAAGGGTTGAAGAGAGGAAGAGCTCGAAGCTAAAGGATTGCCGGATTAACTCGGGTAAGGGGGGTTTATCGTCGTTTAATGGGTATTATGGGTTAACATGTAATGGGTAGTGATAAACCATTGATTTGACTCTAATTAGATGATGAATGTTGAAATTGTGAAATTTTGGATGAATGAGATATGAGTATGATTGAGGAAATTCGTAGGAATTAGAGGTAATAAGGTTAGAAATTGTGAGATTGAATGTGTATGATCTGTGTTAGACAATATGAATGAATGTTGTGTAAAAATTGGAATGTGGAAGGTGGGATCTGAGAATCTCGTAACAGAGAAAACCATAGCAGATCTGGAATTCTGGTTTCTGGTCATACGCGTATGGCACTAGGCAATACGCGTATGAGATGGTCTGGTACGCGTATGGCACTAGGCAATACGCGTATGGATGAGGAAGGTGATGTTTTGAACGTGGTTTTGTCTCTGTTGGTACGCGTATGAGGAAGTGGTACGCGTAGCATACGCGTATGAGGCAGACAATACGCGTATGGGATTGGCTGAGAAATGGGCTATACGCGTATGGGACTAGGCAATACGCGTATGGGCAGAATTGTGATTTTTCTGAGCTGTTGTTGTGCAGTTTTGGTCATTTCAGCTGGGTGATGTAATTTAGCTGATGTATGATATAGTAGGGATCATTTCCCGTTGTTTTGAGCAGTGTAGGTATTAGTAGAGTGTGCTAATACGGTGATTTATTATTTAGCATGATATGATATGATTCTGTGATAAACATGCTGATGAGGTATGATGGTATGCATAATACTGTGAATGTATCTATTATGTATGCAATTGTGAATGGACTGTTTATGGCTTAGAGTGTGAGCATATGTCTATTTTGAATTGTTGTTGATGTTTGCATGCTAGGTGATTTAGCATGTATATTATGGCCTTTATGGTGGTAGCTAATTCCCATGGTGAGGAATTAGTGAGTGAGTTGTTGTGGATTGTTGTTGATGTTTGCATGCTAGGTGATTAGCGTGCATATCATAGCCCTTGGGGTGGTAGCTAATTCCCATGGTGAGGAATTAGTGAGTGAGTCACTAGGTCTCAAATGAGTGGGACTAGTGAGCTTGGTAGCCGTATCTGGATTTGATCGGTGAGGTTGAACTATATGTTCATGAATAGTCGGTACCGCATGCATGGAGTCTCATTGCATAATGTATGTATGGCGTATAATATGAATGGATGTATTCCAATATTATACGTGTGTTTTGTGTTGAGTTGAGTATGATGATGATTATGAGTTGATGTTACCGTTGTTGAATGTGTGATATGATTAGGGTGATGAAATGTGTTAATTTACTTAGCATTACATGATATTTTATAATGCTTATTATATCGATTGAGGAACTCACCCTTACAACTACGTTTCAGGTAACGAGCAGTGATTGAGTAGAAGCTAGTCCTTGGAGTCTAGTGTAGTTCCTTAGTGGGTCATGCTCTGGTAGATGTAACATCGGGACGGGATGTTTTACCTTGTTTTCATTTTTGGTTGTTGAACAACTTTACATGTGATGTTTTACATGTTTGAATGTTGTTAGATTTTATCCGCTGCGAGTTATGCAATGGTTTGTTTGATTAAATCAATGAGCATGACAGGATATTTTGATGATTGGTGTGAAGTGTCAAGTGTGACACCCTTAATTGCATATCTACTCTGATTTATGTTTTGTTGATTTAATTAAATATTGGGGTATTTTAGAAGGGTGTTACATTAGTGGTATCAGAGCATAGTCGGTCGAGTCGAGTCGTAATTATTCTGTTTCCCTGTACGTGATAGGTGTTGTGTAACCCTATCAGTACTTATTGTTTTAGCTTGTTGGGTTTTCAGAATAGAGATGGCTGGAAGAGGTAGAGACGATGCTGCGATTGCTGAGGCTCTGGGTATGCTAGCTGGAGTACTTGGAGGGAATCCGAATGTTGTGGGAATGGGAGCTGCTCGTCAACTGAGTGAGTTCCAGAAGAACAATCCTCCAATGTTCAAGGGAGCATACGATCCAGATGGTGCTCAGAAGTGGTTGAAGGAGATCGAGAGGATCTTTCGAGTGACTGAGTGTGTCGATAACCAGAAGGTCAGGTTCGGTACGCATATGCTGTCAGAGGAAGCAGATGATTGGTGGGTTGCCATCCGGACTGAGTTGGAAGCTGCTGGGAATGCTGAGATCACTTGGGCGGTGTTCAGAGAGAGATTCCTGAGGAAGTACTTTCCAGAGGATGTCAGAGGAAAGAAAGAGATAGAGTTTTTAGAATTGAAGCAGGGCAACCGGTCTGTTACTGAGTATGCTGCTAAGTTCACAGAGCTGTCGAAGTATTACACTCCCTATAACGAGGCTACTGGGGAATTTTCAAAGTGTGTGAAGTTTGAGAACGGGTTACGTCCCGAGATCAAGCAGGCTATTGGGTATCAGCGGATTAGAGTGTTTTCTGACCTGGTTGACTGTTGCAGGATTTTTGAACAGGATACCAAGGCCAGAGCGGAGAGCTATTAGCAAAGGGTTGATAGGAAAGGCAAGAATCAGAATGATCGTGGGAAACCGTATGCAGCTGGCAAAGGTTTCCAGAGACAGAGTGGGATGAAGAGGCCTAGTGGGGGAGACTCCAGTGCCCCTGCTAAGTGTTTCAGATGTGGTCAGGCTGGACATCGTATCCATGAGTGTACCAGTAATGAGAAGAAGTGTTTCAAGTGTGGAAAAGGTGGTCACTTGGCTGCAGAGTGTCGGTTGAAGACTGTGACTTGTTTCAACTGTGGAGAAGTGGGTCATATCAGTCCACAGTGTCCTAAGCCGAAGAAAGAGAACCAGTCGGGAGGCAAGGTTTTTGCTTTATCGGGTTCTGAGACTTCTGCAGATGATCGTTTGATCCGAGGTACGTGTTATATTAATGGCTTTCCTCTTGTAGCTATTATTGACACAGGAGCGACTCATTCCTTTATATCTTTGGATTGTGCTGTGAAACTTAAATTAGAGATATCTGAGATGCATGGGAGTATGGTGATTGATACTCCTGCGAAGGGTTCAGTGACTACTACTTCAGTTTGTTTAAATTGCCCTTTGAGTATTTTTGGTAGAGACTTTGGGATGGACCTAGTGTGTCTTCCACTAGTGCAGATTGATGTTATCCTGGGTATGAACTGGTTGGTGTTAACCGAGTTTATATCAACTGTTTTGATAAGACTGTGATCTTTCTGAGATTGAGGAAGGAAAGAGTTTGTTTCTATCAGCAAGGCAGGTGAATGAGGCAGTAGCAGATGGGGCGGAGTTGTTTATGCTGTTAGCGACTTTGGAGGCTAAAGATAAACTGGTGATTTGCGATCTAGCCGTGGTGTTTGATTTTCCTGATGTGTTTCCTGAAGAAGTGAATGAATTACCGCCAGAGCGTGAAGTTGAGTTCTCGATTGATTTGGTACCTGGTACTAGACCGATATCGATGGCTCCGTACCGTATGTCTGCTGTTGAGTTAACTGAATTGAAGAGTCAGTTGGAAGATCTGTTGGATAAGAAATTTATTCGTCCGAGTGTGTCGCCGTGGGGTGCACCAGTGTTATTGGTTAAGAAGAAAGAAGGTACTATGAGGTTGTGTGTGGACTACAGGCAACTGAATAAAGTGACGATCAAGAATCGGTATCCTTTGCCGAGGATTGATGATTTGATGGATCAGTTGGTTGGTGCGAGTGTGTTCAGCAAAATAGATTTGAGATCGGGGTATCATCAGATACGTGTGAAAACTGAAGATATTCAGAAGACTGCTTTCAGAACAAGGTATGGACATTATGAGTATTCTGTAATGCCTTTTGGTGTGACTAATGCGCCTGGGGTATTTATGGAGTATATGAATAGGATTTTCCATCCGTATCTAGACAAGTTTGTTGTGGTGTTTATTGACGATATTTTGGTGTATTCGAAATCTGAAGAAGAGCATGCTGAACATTTGAGAGTGGTTTTAGGAGTTCTACGGGAAAAGAAGTTATTTGCTAAACTGTCCAAGTGTGAATTTTGGTTAGAAGAGGTTAGTTTTCTTGGTCATGTGATTTCAAGAGGTGGTGTTGCTGTTGATCCTTCTAAGATAGAAGCGGTATCTAAGTGGGAAGCTCCGAAGTCAGTTTCTGAGATAAGGAGTTTTCTTGGACTTGCAGGTTATTATAGGAAATTTATTGAGGGATTTTCTAAGTTGGCATTACCGTTGACGATGTTGACTAGAAAGGGGCAAGCGTTTGTTTGGGACTCAAAATGTGAAGAAGGTTTCCAAGAGTTAAAGAGGAGGTTAACTACTGCTCCTATTCTGATATTACCAAGTCCGTCGGAACCATTTGAGGTTTTCTGTGATGCTTCATTATTGGGTTTGGGTGGTGTTTTGATGCAGAATAAGCAGGTTGTAGCTTATGCTTCAAGACTACTGAAGGTTCATGAGAGGAACTATCCGACACACGATTTAGAGTTGGCAGGTGTGGTATTTGTTCTGAAGTTATGGAGGCATTACTTGTACGGGTCAAGATTTGAGGTTTTCAGTGACCATAAAAGTTTAAAGTATTTGTTTGATCAGAAAGAGCTGAATATGAGACAGAGGAGATGGTTAGAGTTTCTGAAGGATTATGACTTTGGTTTGAATTACCATCCGGGTAAAGCAAACATAGTGGCTGATGCATTGAGTCGGAAATCATTGCATATGTCTATGTTAATGGTTAAGGAATTGGATTTAATTGAGCAGTTTAGAGACTTGAGTTTGGTGTGTGAGAGTACTCACAATAGTGTTAAATTGGGAATGTTGAAGTTAACGAGTGGTATTCTGGATGAGATTAGAGAGGGTCAGAAATCCGATGTGCTTTTGGTTGATAAGTTGACTCTAGTGAATCAAGGTCAAGGTGGTGAATTCAGAGTTGATGAGAATGGTGTTTTGAAATTTGGTAATCGGGTGTGTATTCCGGATGTTACCGAACTTAAGAAGAGTATTCTTGAGGAAGGACACCGTAGTGGCCTGAGTATTCATCCTGGAGCTACGAAGATGTATCATGATTTGAAAAAGTTATTTTGGTGGCCGGGAATGAAAAGAGAAATTGCGAGTTTTGTTTATTCCTGTTTGACTTGTCAGAAGTCAAAGATTGAGCATCAGAAGCCGTCTGGGCTAATGCAACCGTTGGCTATTCCAGAGTGGAAGTGGGATAGTATCAGTGTGGATTTTGTTTCTGGTTTACCGAGGACAATTAAGAATTTTGAAGCTATTTGGGTGATTGTTGACAGATTGACAAAATCGGCTCATTTCATTCCGATCAGAATGGATTATTCGTTAGAGAGATTAGCTGAATTGTATATTGAGAAAATTGTAAGTTTGCATGGTATTCCGTCGAGTATTGTTTCGGACAGAGATCCTAGATTTACATCGAAGTTCTGGGAAGGTTTGCAGAGGGCTTTGGGAACTAAGCTAAGATTGAGTTCTGCATATCATCCGCAGACTGATGGTCAGACTGAGAGGACGATTCAGTCACTGGAGGATCTTTTGAGGGCTTGTGTTTTGGAAAAGGGAGGTGCTTGGGATTGTTATTTACCTTTGATTGAGTTTACCTACAACAATAGTTTTCATTCGAGCATTGGTATGGCACCGTTTGAAGCTTTGTATGGTAGGAGATGTCGGACACCTTTATGTTGGTATGAGTCCGGTGAGAGTGCTGTGGTTGGACCGGAGATTGTTCAACAAACTAAGGAAAAGATTAAGATGATTCAGGAGAAGATGAGGATTGCTCAGAGTCGTCAGAAGAGTTATCACGACAAGAGGAGGAAGTCACTTGAGTTTCAAGAGGGAGATCATGTGTTTCTTCGTGTTACTCCGATAACTGGGGTTGGTCGAGCTTTGAAGTCGAAGAAGTTGACACCTCGATTTATTGGTCCTTATCAGATTTTGGAAAGGATAGGGGAGGTAGCCTATCGTATCGCTTTACCGCCGTCACTTGCGAATTTACATGAGGTTTTTCATGTGTCTCAGTTGAGGAGGTACATTCCTGATCCGTCGCATGTGGTCCAAGTAGATGATGTACAGGTGAGAGATAACCTGACTGTTGAAACATCACCTATGAGGATCGAGGATCGAGAGTTGAAGCAGTTGCGGGGTAAAGAGATTGTTTTAGTAAAGGTAGCTTGGGGAGGACCAGCAGGTGGCAATGTGACTTGGGAACTTGAGAGTCAGATGAAGGAGTCTTATCCAGAGTTATTCGCTTGAGGTATGTTTTCGAGGACGAAAACTCTTTTAGTGGGGGAGAGTTGTAACACCCCGATAAAAATATGATAATTATTTAATTTAAGTTAATAGTATATTTATTAATTTAATTAAATAATTGGATTATTATTGGAATATAAAGTTGGAATCAGTAAAGAGTCCCATTTGGCAAAAAGAGGTTTTCACGTGAAAACAGAGAAACGACTCTAAAGTGGAAAAAGGGCAAAGAGCCAGAGAACAAGGGTTGAAGAGAGGAAGAGCTCGAAGCTAAAGGATTGCCGGATTAACTCGGGTAAGGGGGGTTTATCGTCGTTTAATGGGTATTATGGGTTAACATGTAATGGGTAGTGATAAACCATTGATTTGACTCTAATTAGATGATGAATGTTGAAATTGTGAAATTTTGGATGAATGAGATATGAGTATGATTGAGGAAATTCGTAGGAATTAGAGGTAATAAGGTTAGAAATTGTGAGATTGAATGTGTATGATCTGTGTTAGACAATATGAATGAATGTTGTGTAAAAATTGGAATGTGGAAGGTGGGATCTGAGAATCTCGTAACAGAGAAAACCATAGCAGATCTGGAATTCTGGTTTCTGGTCATACGCGTATGGCACTAGGCAATACGCGTATGAGATGGTCTGGTACGCGTATGGCACTAGGCAATACGCGTATGGATGAGGAAGGTGATGTTTTGAACGTGGTTTTGTCTCTGTTGGTACGCGTATGAGGAAGTGGTACGCGTAGCATACGCGTATGAGGCAGACAATACGCGTATGGGATTGGCTGAGAAATGGGCTATACGCGTATGGGACTAGGCAATACGCGTATGGGCAGAATTGTGATTTTTCTGAGCTGTTGTTGTGCAGTTTTGGTCATTTCAGCTGGGTGATGTAATTTAGCTGATGTATGATATAGTAGGGATCATTTCCCGTTGTTTTGAGCAGTGTAGGTATTAGTAGAGTGTGCTAATACGGTGATTTATTATTTAGCATGATATGATATGATTCTGTGATAAACATGCTGATGAGGTATGATGGTATGCATAATATTGTGAATGTATCTGTTATGTATGCAATTGTGAATGGACTGTTTATGGCTTAGAGTGTGAGCATATGTCTATTTTGAATTGTTGTTGATGTTTGCATGCTAGGTGATTTAGCATGTATATTATGGCCTTTATGGTGGTAGCTAATTCCCATGGTGAGGAATTAGTGAGTGAGTTGTTGTGGATTGTTGTTGATGTTTGCATGCTAGGTGATTAGCGTGCATATCATAGCCCTTGGGGTGGTAGCTAATTCCCATGGTGAGGAATTAGTGAGTGAGTCACTAGGTCTCAAATGAGTGGGACTAGTGAGCTTGGTAGCCGTATCTGGATTTGATCGGTAAGGTTGAACTATATGTTCACGAATAGTCGGTACCGTATGCATAGAGTCTCATTGCATAATGTATGTATGGCGTATAATATGAATGGATGTATTCCAATATTATACGTGTGTTTTGTGTTGAGTTGAGTATGATGATGATTATGAGTTGATGTTACCGTTGTTGAATGTGTGATATGATTAGGGTGATGAAATGTGTTAATTTACTTAGCATTACATGATATTTTATAATGCTTATTATATCGATTGAGGAACTCACCCTTACAACTACGTTTCAGGTAACGAGCAGTGATTGAGTAGAAGCTAGTCCTTGGAGTCTAGTGTAGTTCCTTAGTGGGTCATGCTCTGGTAGATGTAACATCGGGACGGGATGTTTTACCTTGTTTTCATTTTTGGTTGTTGAACAACTTTACATGTGATGTGTTACATGTTTGAATGTTGTTAGATTTTATCCGCTGCGAGTTATGCAATGGTTTGTTTGATTAAATAAATGAGCATGACAGGATATTTTGATGATTGGTGTGAAGTGTCAAGTGTGACACCCTTAATTGCATATCTACTCTGATTTATGTTTTGTTGATTTAATTAAATATTGGGGTATTTTAGAAGGGTGTTACACCGGTGATCACCCCTAGTTCTCTCCCTCTCTCTTCCAGGTTACTCCTACCCTATCTCATATCGAAACATTGAGGACAATGTCTAGTTTAAGTGTGGGAGGAGATTTTTATCGCTATTTATTTTTATCGCTTTTTATCGCTTTCTTTTATTTTTATCGCTTTTTACCGTTTTCCTTTAATTTGAGTATGTTTTAGTTGTTTGTTTTTCCTTTCAATAAAATAACATGTGTCTGACGAGTCATCTGTGTAGTGTATCCGCATTTCTCCCATTTCTTTAACCTTACCAAAAATTTTGTGAGCAAAGAAAACAATACATCTTGAATATTCAGGCTATAAGACAGATTTATAACAGGATGTAAAAGACTTGGGAAAACTTTTTCTAAAAATCGGTATTGTCTTAACACCTTAGGCTTCATGATTATAAGAGTCGATACCGATACCCCATATGTTATAGCCCCAATTTTTGTTCCGAATAAGTCCTTAAGTAGTTTATCCTTGCAGTCAGCTCCGGCTTAAGCATGCTCTACGTAGGGGACCGGTGAAAATAAGTGAATGATCACAAAAATCCCTGCTTTGTTCTCAAGTCATATGAAAATCCGGGCTAGGTGATTCTCACACGGTCATTTAACCCAGTAAAATAAAGACATATGCGAAACATGCAGAAGAAAAATTACATATATAAATAAGCATATTTGTTGGTTGGTTCAGAGGTATCTGGTGCTGAACTTGGTAGGGTGGATTACGATGCAATCCCCCACAACTGCGAATTGGGTTAAATAAAGGGGTTACACCAACTTATGTATCGGAGCCCCTGAAGGAGAGTGGCGATCCAAAACGCAACGGAAATTAAAATTTTCTCCTTTAGTGATCCTTACGAATGGGCATGATCAGTGATAGAATATTTACCTCTTGTGACGATTGAAACCTTTTGATGCAAATCTACAGAGCGATCACGAACGTTGAACGATGACAATGCCTCTACTCAGTCCACACGAACGGATTCCTTCAATCTCAGTGCTAGCTGCTATGAATGAAGGCTTTGAGTGAGAGAGAGAGAGAGAGAAAGAAAGAGAAAACGAAAATGCAACTGCAATGAATGCTTCTGCACAAGGGTTCTATTTATAGAATCACTTGTGTGGGCTTCAAGCTAAAAAGCCCACTTAAGTGTATGTGGCCCATATCTTATAATATGCCCAAAATCACTTAAGCGCGTGGTACATTACCATATTTCATATTCTACTTAAGTACATCGTACCTTACGATGTTCTACAATTCACTTAAGTGCACCGTACCTTACGGTGTTCCTTAGTTACTCTATCTCTCATCAATCTGTCCTTTGCGTGTGACCCTGTAGGTTTTCGCGGCATTGGCAATTATATTAAATCATGTATTTAACATAATAAACAGTGAGCGGTATCTAGCAACACATCACTGCTACCCAAGACACGAAAATGTCATGTGATCTGACAAATCCTTTTGTGATAATACTTATGTGCATAATTACCCTTTTTCCCTTATGTCTATATTGAACACAAGGTATATACCGTGTCATCCTTGTCCAGTTCAATATTGGGCCCATAGACATTTATCCTGTTACGCAGGATGGGCAAATTCCATCTAGGTCACTCATGTCCCTCAACATGTTTCGTGGAGTACCCATAAACTGTCTTTATGGTTATCCAATTACGGATAACATTTTATCATCAATAAAGCACTCGACTCTACATCTAGGATCCATAATGGTTTCAGGTCGAAGGGTGGTATACACCATTATCACCATGAGAATAACTTATGACACTTTGCATAACATTCTATATAGTATTCTCATAGCGGATCAATCCGGTATAAATATTACTCTTAATACTCATACCTATGTTTAAGACTTGATAACTCCTTATCCATGATCCATGAGATGTGATCATCAGTATATATACATAATAGTTTTAATGCTTTAATGTTATCCCACTTCACAATAAAGCTCGACTACGGTGACTTTAAGAATAGTGTCCTTATGTTTAATGTGATCTCATGATCAGGTCACACTAGATACATTAAACGGACTAGCTATCCTAGGGACTTTATTAAACAAACATAATAAATAAAAAGCCTTTTATTATTAATAAATAATTCGATACAAGTACCAAAACTATTGGCCTCTAGGGCTTACACCAACAACCCCATGCTTAGAAAAATAAAAAAATAATAAGCCTATTTGTTTGTTGGTTCAGAGGTATTTGGTGTTGAACTTGGTAGGGTGGATTACGATCCAATCCCCCACAACTGCAAATTGGGTTGAATAAAGGGGTTATACCAACTTATGTACCAGAGCCCCATGCTTAAGATCATAATCATTAACCGGTCACTTTACTATGAGTATGTACGGATAACGGGCTTAATGTGATTGCACCTGAATGAAAAGGACTTTAAGAAAATGAAAAGAAGGCTTAGGTATGGTGGGGTAGTTGGATTGATTTGTATAGGAACGAATCCTACGACCACATTTGTGAGAAGTGTCACCACAATATCCTTAGTTCGATTCGTTAGTACCTATCGATACATTCCTCGAATGAACTTATAAGTCTTCTTGCCCTGAATTAACTCTAGTCGATACTATTTTTCTTGCATAAACTATAAAGAGTTTTGCTTGAGGACAAGCAAAGGTTTAAGTGTGGGAGAATTTGATCACACTGAATTACACCGTGTTTTTGACTCGGATTTCACATGTTTATTAGGACTTTATTATCATTTTGTTTGTATTATGCGTTCTTTTATCTTGTTTTCAGATATTTAGCACTTTCGGACTCTTTGGGAAGAAACGAAGCAAAACACCTAAAATTGGGGTTTTTCGACGAAATTACACACATGGCGTTGCACATGACAGCCGCTATAGGAGAAGCCATGAGTCATCAGCCCTCAACTAGGAGGTAACCACCATGTTCCCATGATCTTCCCCATTTACATACATGGCGGGCGCCATGAAGGGATGGCGGGTACTACCTTTGGAAATCATGTTCCCACTAAGGAGAAGTTGGAGGGCACCATGGTCTTTGCAAGCTGCTGAAATCCTCTATAAATAGTTCGTTCCATTTCACTTTCAAATCATCCAACTTAGTTTTATAACACTAAGCATATATTTATCATTTGTAATAGCGGTAATTCGTCACATCGAGGGGTTATATCACCTTAGTGAGATCGAGTTGGGTCACTTCGAGTTGTTGTCGTCTTTAGCTTCAGGAGTCGGAGGTTTATTTTTGTACCAGATTTAAAGCCCTCTATTTGGAGCAGATTCTTATTTATCGCTTTATTTATTTATTTCTCGCATCGCTTTAATTTATTTATTTTCCCCACTCGCTTTACTTTATTTATTTTCCGCACTCGCTTTACTTTATTTATTTTCCACACTCGCTTTACTTTATTTATTTTCCGCACTCGCTTTACTTTATTTATTTTCCGCACTTTACTCGCGGTTAAAGTAATGTTTCACATATTGAATCTGTAGAAATACTATAAAGGCTGTTTTGATTTTTAACTTGAGTTTTCTAAAACAAACTTGGTTAGTTTTAATTATTCAAAGAGTGCGAAAGCATCCTGGCCTAGTTAACTAGGAATTTTTATCACTTTAAGGAAAAACTATTTTCGGATGCGTTGATAGATTTAAAATCAGGAAACTCCTCGGGTAAAACTTTCCAAATCAAAATCACTGTTCAACTAAGTTTATGAGTCTTATTTCTTAAAAATAAGTTTACTACTTTAGCGTTCTGCGCACCTTTTATAAGTGACAATAAAAGGCCTTAATTTAAGGGTAAACTCGGTTCTGAATACACGAAAGCGACAGTTCCTATTAAATGGATTCTTTTTAAGAGTAGAAAATATTGCCTCATAAGTAGTTCTATTTAGACAATCGAAACATCACTTAACTGACATGAAATACATTCAACCTGTCTTTACCTGCATTTATTATTTACCGTTGTTTTGCAAACCCAATATCTCTTTTATACCGCCTTAGATAAACACCGTAACGATAGTAATAGATAGATTAACGATTTGGTCTCTGTCGGATCGATATTATTTTATATTACTTTGACGTAATTCGTGCACTTGCGAATCACACGACCAGGCCTCAAGGAATTACTGAAGATCATGTCAATCTTAGAGCATTTCCGTTCTCACTACAAGGTGCTGCAAAAGATTGGTTATAATATCTTGAGCCAAATTCTATTACAAGTTGGAATAATATGAAGAAAATCTTCTTAGAAAGATTTTTCCCTACATCAAGAGCTTCTTCAATCAGAAAAGAAATATGTGGTATTAGACAGGTTGACATGGAATCATTGGCTGGATATTGGGAGAGATTCAAGAAGTTAGTGTCGAGTTGTCCTCACCACCAGATTTCTGAACAATTACTAATACAATACTTTTATGAGGGATTGCTACCAATGGAAAGAAACATTTTAGATGCTGCTAGTGGTGGAGCACTTGTTGATAAGACTCCAGCTGCTGCCAAATCCTTGATTGAGAAGATGTCACTTAACTCCCAACAGTTTACAATAAGGGATAATTTTGTGGTCCAAGCAAAAAGTGTGAATGAGATTCAGGTTTCTTCTTCCAACAAGGCTCTAGAAGCCATAATTGATGAACTTACCTCTTTAGTGAAACAATTGATGTTACCCCTTCCACCACCGCCACCATATAACCCTCCACAAGTAACCACCTCTTCACCTTCTGAACCTTCACTAGAGGAACTTGTCAAGCAAATGGCTGTAAATAATCTTCAGTTTCAACAATGAACAGATTCTAGTATTCAGACTTTGCAAACACAAATTGGACAACTTGCCACTTCAATGAATGTCATGCAGCAAGCTCAAGGACCGAACCAACTACCTACCCAAACAGTAGTGAATCCAAAAGTCCCCAATATGAGTGCAATTTCCTTGAGATCCGAAAAAGTTACAGAACCAGCCCCAGAAAAAAATAAAAAAATTGTTAGTGTAACACCTGAAAAGAAACCTGAACCTTCTAATGTTGTTGAGGTTGAAAAAAAAGTATGTATCACCAATCCCTTTCCCACAAGGAGTACTGAAAAATAAGAAGATTGACAAGGAAGAGCATTCTGTTTTTTAGATAGAGTTGCTTTTTGAAGTTGTTGATGAAGCTTATTCTGATTTGTTTTCAGTTGATTTTCCAACTTTATCTAGTTTTGATGATATTTACTCATGTGATGATTGTACTAACACTAACCTTTGTGTTGTTTGTGTTGAGATTGATGATGCCTTGCAGGGTGACAATGTAAATGAAGTTGTTTATGTAGCTGAAGCTCTTGACATTCCGATTGCCCCAAACATACCATTCATTGAACAACCATATTTTGTAGAGCCTAAACCACTTCCCGAGGATTCATATTATTCATCAAAGCTTCAACTTAAGCAGAAACATAAGAAGGGAATTGGATGGACCTTGGTTGACACTCGTGATGTTAGCCCATCCATATATATGCATAGGATTTTACTTAAAGATGAAATAAAAGTAGTGAGGCAGCCCCGTAATCCTTTGGTTTTTGATATTGTGAAAAAAGATATCACTTTCACGTGCCCATTCAACACTTTTACTTATCGAAGATTCTTCTTTGATCCTGGAATACAAGGCAAGTGCACTAATCAAAATTTCAAGGTCAATGTACACTACCCAAAGCTACTCCATAAGAATCCGACTTTGGAAGAAGAGACTGTCGAAGATCTCTCTTTAGGAAAGGCTGCTTATGCAATCATTTATCCTCCTTGACTCCTCGGGTGTGTTCTTTCCTTTCTCTCACTCTTATTTTATATTTATGCTCTTTCATTGAGGACAATGTATATTTTAAGTGTGGGGGAAGGAACCATTTATTTGTTTTGTTTTCTTTGTTTTGTTTTTAGTTTTTCTCTGTTCTGATTTTTGTTTGCTTTCTTAAAAAAATTACATGCTTTTTCCTTTGGTTTTTGAGTTACAGTTATGAGTATTTTTCTTAGTTCTGAGTATTTTTCTTAGTTCTCTTGACTAAAGTCTTGTGGTGTGATGTGGAAAATTTGTTGTGCATTTTTAGTATGATAGGAATGACTAAACTCTAAATTGTACATCATTTGTGGTAGATCAATTAACCTTGTGAGATTTTGAGTCTTATATGGATAACATACAAAAATCCATCTCTTTCTTTCTTGTGTGGTTCACTCATGTCTGTTAGTGTCTAGAACTTGAATTGACTTTTGTTGATGTTGTTGTTTACTTGTGCACACTGATATGATAAAGACAATTTTATTTTTTGTTTTTTAGCCAGTTAGCCAAAAAGTCAACCCTGAAATAATATCATCCCTTGTTTGAAACCCCCTTGAGCCTATTATCCTTTTTTTATTTAAAACTCATTATAAACTGAGAAGTGAAAAACAATGTTATATCACTATATTCAAATGGTTGAAAGAGTCTTGTTTGGAGTTGTGTGGGGTTGAATAATTAAGTTTGCAATATTTCAGAAGTTGGTAGAAAAAGAAAATAAAAATAGAAAAAGAAAATAGAAAAGAAAAAAAATGAATGAGAAAAAATAGAAGGATGTACACATGTCAATACACACTCCTTATGAAAAAGAAAAAAAAGAAGAAGAAAAAAGAGAAAGGAGAAAAAAATATGAACGAAAACAGTTAATATAAAGTTGTTGAAGTGAATGAAATATTTTATAAATTCAACTCCCGCAGTTTTTTTCAAGTCTCTTTTGTCTCATTGGATTTTAGCCTAGTACCCCTTAGGATTTATCTCACCCTTACCTTGGTCACATTACAACCAAATAATAGTCCTTTTGATCTTTGTGTGCATGTATTTCAATTGTGGATGTTAGAGTCTTTTCAAGCTTATGGTAGTACTAACTTTCATGTTGTTCTTTGAGTGTAAACAATTAACCTAAACACTTGAGAGTTGAGTGAGTTTTATCTTGTGAGGATCTTACTACTTTTGGATGTACTCTTTGGTAATCTGTTTTCCTATCTTCTTTGAATGTCACAAGAAGTTGATCACTAACATCATATACTTGAAGCTTAGACTTAGAATTCTGCTGGTACCTTGTATCTTGATAACCTTTGGAATTGCATGTTTTGTTTGTTCTTATTTTTTCTGTTTTGAGTTTTGAATTTATAACTTTGCTCGGAGTGCAAAAATTCAAGTGTGGGGGAATTTGATCAGTGCATTTTGATGCACCTTCTTCTACTATTGTGCTTAGGAAACTCTAGAGTTTATTCTATTTGCCGTACCACAAATTTTGCACACCCTTCACATGTTTTCTAGCGCCACTTTATTTCAAATAAATGAAATGAGACACTTGGTAAAGAAGCATGTGTAAGGAATGCAAGCATAAGGTCATGAGTTCAAATCCTATATTTTCAATCTTTTTTTTTGTATTTTTCCCTTTTTATTTGCTTTTAACTTTATCGCTATTTTGTTTTCAAAATTACAAAAAAATCACAAAATTTTATTTTTATGTTTTATTGTTAATTTTTATTTTTTTATTATTATGCAATTTTAAAAGAAAAATATTATTTTTTCATTAAAACCATGATTTTACACATAAAATAATAAAAAATATTTTATTTTAAATGCATTTTATTTATTAGATTTGATTAAGTTAACTTCGTTCTAATTAATATGATAATATTTTAATTTAAGTTTTAACCAATTTGGTTATTACAAATATAAAAACAAAAAAAAAACCTTTATAGTACTAGTATTAGGGGTGGCAAAACGGGCTCGGCCCGCTGGGCATGCTCTTTTTGCCCGCATTTTTGTGCGGGACGGGCCAAAGATTTAGGCCCTCACCCTCAAATGTGTCCGCCCCGCCCCTCCCCGTTTTCTTCGCGAACTTTTGCGGACACGTGTATTTACATAAATTTTTGCATTTTTAGGCTTAAGGAGTGCAGTGCCCGCAGACTTTCCCCGCCCTGCCTTCACTTTTTTGCGGGGCGGGTCTAAGTTTTAGGCCCACATCCTTAACTATGACCGCCCCGTCCCGTCCCGTTTTTTTGCGGGCTTTTGCGGGGCGAGCCTAAATGGGGCGGGCATGCCCGTTTGCCACCCCTAACTAGTATATTGTTATTATTAGTTATTATTAGAGAAAAAATTGCATATTTATTTATTTTTATTTTTCATTTTATTATTATCAAATTTTTCACTTTTTTATTTTTATTTTTTAAAATCGCAAAATTAATTAAAACAAAAGAAAAAAAATCCAAGAGTTGATAAAATTGGAATCGTTCTATTAAAATCCTAATAAAACAAGAAAATAAAAAAAAAATATGTATATATTATTACTTTTAATACTATTAGTTATTTTCAAGAGATTTTGTTATTAAGTTAATTTTTATCAATTTAGTGATTGATTAATATGTATTAATTTGTATTATTATTACTGTTAATAAAAAGATCCCAAAATCTCAAATACTCCAAATTTAGTACACGATTTCAAGTACATGATTTTAATCCAAAATTAGAACAAATCTTATTACATATATCCTAATATATCACACGGTTTACATTCTAAAAAAATCATATCCCAAATTTAAACCAAAATCAAGTCATTCAAAGGCTTTCCCAAATCAAACTAGAATAAAATTATGAATCATTATAAATTATTATAGAATTCATTCTTATGTTATTATTATTATTATTATCAGAGATCCCAGTATTCCTAAATCAATACTTCCAAAAAAAAGCATTATCATCAAATAGAATAGATTTATATGACCTTTAAAATTGAATTTTAAGTTGTAAAATGTTTTTTTATAGAGAGTGTTTTACATTTTATTTACCATAATAATAAATTAGTAATATTATACTTTTATTGTATTAAATTAACTTATAATATCGTTTACAAATTATTTAATTAATGATCGTTGTACATCTAAAAAAAATGTATTAGAATTAAGATATAAATAAATTTAAATTTTTAATAAAATTCATATAACAATAAGAACATTTATAATAAACATTAACTCTAAATTTTAAATATTACTAAAAAATAGTTTTTTATAGATTTTGTTGTCATGCACAATTCATATACGAGACAAAGACAAATATATATTTGATACATATTGATAAGTTAAAATTAATATTTTTTAATAAAAATAAAAATAATATAATTAATAGAATGTTTCCATTATTATAAAAAAGTTCTTTTTACTATTATTAAATTCACTAGTTATTATCATTATAAAAACAAACCCCTAAAATACATATTATTATTATTATCATTACTCCAAAATTAAAGTGAAATTCTCAAATTTCCAAATCTAAGAATATGTTTCCTGAATATCCCAATCTCCATCAAAATTCATATCCCAATTTTCAAGTTTATCATACGCTCAAAATATTTAAAAAAATTGAATCTCTGTTAATCCAATTCAAACTCATTTAATTGCTTCCGTAATTCAAAGTGGGAAAGAATATCAAAACAATTAACACTATTTAATTCCAATTCTCTTATAAATTGGATTAAAATTCACCATAAAAGAGGGGAAGAAAAAGACCATAGAAACAAATTCCACAAAGTTCTATAACTTTGATGGAAGATTCGAAAAAAATCCCAAACACAAGAAGAATTATTTTCACACTGAGAATAATTCTCATACGATCCTAAGCCTCTTCCCGGTAGCTTTGTCTCGACATCCACACCTCGCTGTAGCAGAAGAAACTTATTAAGCGATTCGAAGGAAAGCAAAGAGGAGTAGAATATAACTCAAAAGAGTAGTGTTTACCTAACCAAGTTCTCCGGAATCTCGAATTCCATTTGGTAAGTTTTCGAATGCTCGCTCCAATTTACTTGCTTGCTCATGTACAACTTATACATATAACTTCCCATATAATTCCTGTAAATAATCATAAATTGAGTAAGTATAAGTGGAATTTGTTTGTTTTTGGTGTCTTATATTATGAATCATAAATTGAGTAAGTATAAGTGGAATTTGTTTGTTTTTGGTGTCTTATATTATGAATCATATTGTGTGACTGTGGTAAAGTAAAAAAAGGGGAGATATTAGGATAATAAATTTAAAACAAATTAGGTAAAATCATAGACATATTTGCTTAACAAAACTACCATTCGGATCGCACTAAGTCGGGACAACACTGAATCATATTAAAATATAAAAAAAAAATAGTATAATACCAAAACTTGACTAAACTATAACCCAATATTGAAATCTGAAACAATATCAAGTATGACATAAAAAACCACCTCTATAAAACTCAGAAATCAATTCAAATTGAAACCGTAACCTGTCGAAACAAATAAAAATCATAATTAAAATCTGTTTCAAATCACAAAGCACAAACTGTTTCAAACCCATAAATATCTTAGTAATAGATCACATCCTGTTTCAAACCATAAAATAGTTTAGAATGAGACCAAAATCTCATACAATATTGTTATGGGTTTATTTTCTAAAATTAAAATAATCATCATATTTTATTAAATTAACTAAGGGATAAAATCAGGATAAGAGATATATTAAATTGCATCTTATTTAATTTAATTTATTAATAAAATAAAGTTTTACAATTGAATAAGGGATACAGATATGAGACAAAATATGGGATACAATCCTAGGATTTTAAGGGATAAATCAAGGGATATAAATCAGAGATAGAAATTGGGATAGGAATAAATCAAGGGATAGAAATTGGGATAAGGGATATGTAATATAAATATTAATATTTAGGTATTATAATTTTTCTTTTGTAATTAATGGGACAATCATTGGATAACTTGGGGATAATGTGGGATAATTTTTTTTTACAATTCTTAGGGATGAAATCAGGGATTAAAGACCGGGATAAGGAATATGTTTTTTGGGATTTCTAAATTAAACTTTTAATGTTGAATAATCATATAGAGTATCACTCTGATTTTTTTAATAATAAAATTAAGGGGATTTTTTTGTTGCAATTAAAATCAAGGGATAAATCGGGATAAAGGGTTATGTCCAATACCTAATCATGACTCCTAACTTATTTTCTTAAATAAATTAAAATACTATTTTTGCAAGGGATAAAAGAGATAAAATCAATTTGAACTCACTTCAAACCGTAAGAACTCTACCCTAGTGTATTGAGGTACTTTTCAAAATCAATTACTTCTCCGTCCCCGATGCGTGATAACTTTTTAAGGGATAAAAATAACCAACCAACCCACCGAAATTTTTTAAGAAGAACTACGGTACTCTGATCCCTCGCTTAATGCGGAGGTACGTAGGCATAGAGTTGTAAACTCTAGCGAGTACAATTATAAAAAATCGTTTTGGGTATCTCACCCATTTAAATAGAATAATACACTAATATTAAAGCAAACATTTTAGAAACATATACTAACCTTAAAATTGTAGGAGGATCCCATTGAATACAATGGAGATAAGGGATGCCTGACACCTTCCCCTTATTTAACTGACTCCCGAACCTAGTATCTCACCTTAGTCATAGGTTTTATCATTATTTTCCTGTTCCTTAGGAACGAATAAAGGATGGTGGCGACTCTGTCATTTTTCCAACCTCGACACTATTATTTTTACTATTTTAGTGTATTTTTATATTTAAGTTTATTTTTGGTTTTATTTTATTTTCATACTTTATTTTCAGTATAAATAGTTATTTCATACCTTGTTACTATGCATATCATAACTTGAGCTACGAGGATCTGATTGATGCATTCTAATATACGTTGGAAAGATGAGAGGATAAGCTACAAGTTTCATGTTGAAGTTAAAAACTGATTTAAAGTGAAAGAGGGTCTAATAATTCGTTGAAGTTCCAGACTTAATTAAAATAGTTAGTTTGGGTCAGTTTTTGTAATTTTCGGGTCGGATCCTATAAGGGCCCGAATTTACCTTTTATTATATTAGGTATTTTACTACTATAGAAATCCTAGTTCTGAATTTTGATGAGACAATATTGCTTAGAAGATTTCATGGAGAGCTAATTACCAAAGAGTTGATCTGTTGTATTCGAATTCCACTTTGAAGTTTTTATTAATTTCAATTTAATTTCAATTTCTTTTCAATTCTTCCTATAAACTCATTTGCTTAATTCGATTACTTTCGTTTGCTTAATTCGATTGTTTCTTATAGGATATAGTTGATTAAATTTGATTGTTTGTATGATCCTTAACTATAATCACGTTAGCGTAGCTTTTTCGTTATCGTGTTTGATTAAGGTGCGTTTGCTTAATTCACGTCTGCTTAAATCCGTTTGCTTAATTTGGAAATTAGGAACATACATCATATAATACCAATTTGCACTTGTCAGTGGGTATTGTAATCGAATGGAATTGAATCCGCTAGGGAATTGAAATTATAAGAATCGATGATAAGTCGGAAATCGATACAATAGATTAGCTTATTTATCAATTTTGCTTTTACCTTTAATTATCTTCGATTTAAGGGAGATTTATGTTTTAGTGGTCGATTTAGAAAAAAAAGAAAAAAAGTGATTAAAATAAGCGATTATAAAATAAGCCAATCTGATGTTTTCGGTTTCCGGCTAATCACTGGTTTTTACCTACCAATTCCCTAAGCGGCTTCGATCTCTATTCGATTCAAATTCGATTGACAAGTGCAATAGATATATAAAAGAGTTATATTCCTCTATTCCGAATTAAGCAAACACGATTTACAAACACCATTTAACGACAAAGCAACGAAAACGGCGATTAATAGTTAGGAATGCAATCATACGAATTTAATCAAAACCATTCCATAAAATACAGATTAAGCAAATGAAATTTCATAGAATAGAATTGAAAGAGAACAAAATTAAATTGATAGAATAAAAACCTCAAAACCTTGGAAATTCGGTTACAGTAGATTGACTCTAGAAGATTGACTCTAGAGCACCACCATCAATGTCATTTAAAACCTATGTCAAAAATAACTTATTGAACATTGCCATCGATACCAATGGTTGAGCATCAGCTATAAATATAACATTCACATTCATTTGATGTCTCAACTTCCTGAGTTTGTGTGCTTATTCCCTCTTACTTGAAGCTTAGAGAAACTCCATTAATAATTTCAAGAGTTTCTCAAACCTCCTTAGTTGAATCACAAGTAAAAATATAATAAAGTTCTTTGGAACTAAAAGTGTTTATCAAAAGATGTTTAACTTTAAAACCAAGACTGACTTTCTCATATCCTCTTCTGTCCAATCAAAATCATGTTTACTTACTACTTCATCATTAAAGGAGATGGTAGGAATAAAGTGACCATTGTTTAAAATATCCCACATTTCAAAAACATTAAATTTGATAAAAAAAATTAAATCTTATTTTCCATAAGTCAAATCTATAACCATCAAATGATGGAGGTGTATTCCTGAAAAGACTCCTGTTAAAAATAAATGTGTTTGTAGATATCATTTTCTTCCTTCTTAGACAAATAGTCTTTAGACAGAAGTTAGGCTCAGTGCCACTTGTTAGACATGAGACTTAAAACACAAGAGAGTGTGATTTTATGGGATTTTAAACCCATTTTCAAAACAAAATATTTTGCAAAAAACTAAGTTTAAAAAGCTTTTGTAAAACGACCAAAGTAAAAGCAAAAGATATATGAAAAAAAAGAAGAGTAAAAGCTTCATAGTGGGTGTCACTGTACTGGTCAAAAAGTAGAGGAGTGCATATTCCCCCTGTAAGGGCAGAGAAATTCAGAGGTTTAATAGGTTTATAAGATGATATGTTGACTAAGGCTTACCCACGGCAGTGAGAAGTCATGTATGATAGTGATTTGAGGTTATTTATAATACATGTTCATATGACGTGAGAGGCCCTGCTGATAAGTCATATGTGTATTACTTTAGGTATATCTTTTCTCCTTTGAGAGGAGATGTACTTATAGAGGTCTCTAGGACCCAGAGTTTTTTCGGAAAGGGTCACCGCCCACTTAGTCAATAATAAATAGTTGAATCCTTATTTTCAAGATATTCGTGGGTCAGTTAATGACCTTGACTTTCTCTATGCCCAAAAAACCTCTTATCGCATATTTCCCATGTAGAAGCGAGAGAAGCTTATGAGGCGAGACGATACCTCCTTTTAGACAACCTTCAATCGTTACCTCTTCTAAAACAGTCCAAGAACATCATCTTAACTGGGACTCTTTACAAATATATATATATATATATATATATATATATATATATATATATATATATATATATATATATTTCAGATCTTCTACAAGTTTAATCTTAATTTCATTACTACATCTACTAGTGATAACACAACGCCTAATTCATAATTTAATAAAATAATTGATTGTGAGCTTGTTTGTTATAGTTGTTTTTCTTAAATAATTTTTACAGTGTTAAATGTTTTTGTTTAAATTTTTTTTATAAAAAACTTTAAATAAAAAGATGATTTAAATACTTAATCTTAAAATATTATTTTATGTATTTCATCTTTCTACAAAAAAATTTAGATAGCAAAATTTTAAAAAATAAGATATGACTTAAATTTGAAGCTATTCCAAAAAGTTATAATGAAAAACATTGTTTTTATAAACTTTTTTTTTTAAAAAATATAATGATTTCGATTTAATCTTCAATAATATATATTAATGTTACAGGATGTCGAAATTAATTTTTTAATTAATATATTTTTGTAATATTTTAAAAAACAATTTGTAAAAATCATTTTTAAAAATATAAAAAAATATTTTTTTTTAAAGATAAAACGTACTGCTAGTATAAAAGAGAATATCCCATTGTGAAAAAAAATTCAATAAAACCATTCCATTTACTTCTCATTTCATCAAATATACAATTAGAATTGTTTTTACAACGACTTTAGACCATTTCCCTTTTCTCAACATCATATTCAATATGTCACACTCTAATTTATAACCCTAAGATCTCACATATCATTTGCATCCTTGCATAAAACAAAGTCACATTTTGGTCTTCTCCCTCTCATCTTTAGGTTTGCCTTTTGCAGGGATCATCAAAAACTTCTTTGTTTGTGTTTTACTTTTGCATTCATATGTTTATTGCTTATCTAACTACTAATCAAAATAGAAAAAATATGTTTTGTTTTCTTTAAGTTTATTATGCAATATAGGACTTTTCATCAAGAGAATCAAGCATGGCTCCTCAGTTAGGTTTTCTTTGATTCCTCAGCAAAGTGTGTTCAACCAATGATTCTTAAGGGGCTAACTCTCAAAGCACGATCTCTAAGGTCCTCAAAGCATCTTTCAATCTCATTCTTGATCAATATTACCTCAAATTTTGGTTGCTTATTTCTCAATAGAAGTCAAAGGTTCATGTGTTTATTTCCATGTCTTCTTCAACAAGTTACCTCAAACTTTGAGCAATTTAATCAAGATACATATAAGGGCACCTCATTTTTAGTTCATATGATCATACATGTACCTTGAAATATAATAAAAGTCCAAGTGCACAAGTTCATTCCAAGAGGTTTGACGAAAAAAGTCAACATTTAAAGTCAAAGTTCAAAGAATCACAAATCCTTCAATTCTCAACATTTTTGAATGCCTCTTTTTTAATATGACCATTCTCAACATCCCCTACAACTTCTCTTTACATGAAAAAAGCCAATTATACTTGGAGGATCATCAAATGTTTGAAGACATTATATGTCATTTGTGGACTTGGTGAAATTTGATCTATTTTCAAGTGATTTTTTCTAAACTTTCAAGCTTCATAACTTTTTGAATTTTCAACATTTGAGGCTGATTCTTTTTGCACAATATCATTTGCGATGCCCTTTAAAAGATTTCTTCAAGGATCAAAGTCAAATTATGCTTGGAAGACCATGGATTTCTTTGGAACATTACATGTCATTTTCAGTCATTTGGGACTTAGAATTTTCTAAGTTACATTATTAGATTTTTATGCCAACTTCAACATGTCATAACTTTGTGCTCAACATCCAAATGCAACCTTTCTTGGCACATTGTGATCTTTTATATGATGTCAACCAATTGCAAGAAGAATGGGATCAAAAAGCCTCCTGAGTAAGATGCCTCATTAAGTTGAACATGGTGACTTGGAACTGAAGAAATCACCATGGTCCGAAATTTGAACTTCACTAATTTCAATTCCAAGCCAAATCACTACATGTTTTGGAATTAAACATGTTTAACCAAGTCTTCAGAAGTTACTTGACTCTTAAAATGCATGATTTGGCTGAGTTTTGGTGGATTGCAAGTCAAAATTTTCTCACTTCATGATCAAATTCGTTTTGCATGAATAAGCTTGATTCCACACATATTTGGATCCAGACACATTCCCTCTAAATAGAGGAAGCTACTGAATTCATTTCGAAGCTTTTGAGAGCCAAGAAACCCCTGCTTCAATCTAAAAATTTCCAGAAAAATTCAACTATCGTGTTTTGAATTCCAAATTGTTTCAATCGAATTTCTTGATTCTGTTAGCATCTTCGGTCTTCGCTGAAGCTTTTGCAACAATTCCCAATCTCTAAGTCCTTTTGAAGTGGCCAGACCAGATCGAGTTTCATCAACTTTTGATCACTGTTTGGGCAAGGTAGTTTTGAGCATCATTGGAACTCAAACAAGTTACCATAATTTAGTCTTTCACTCTCTGATGATTTCGCCTAACTTATCTGGTGTTGATTGATCGTGTTCATTATTTAATTTTAGTTTTCATGACTTGCTTGCTTCTTAAACTTCTTTGAAATTCCCCATGCTCAATTTAGATAAAATAATTTGAAGCGTGAGCTTGGATTCGTGATGAGGAGGCGATCACATTGGTGGTACTCTCATGTTTTGAATTTATCAAACAATGAAACTCCAGTGAGGGATCATCGGGGAAGATGACCGAAGTTTATCTCATGTCATCTGAGTTTGCTTCCATGTTGGATATTTGAAATATTTTGATTGGTCCAAATTGAATTAGATCTCATGTTTCAATTTTGCTAATATTCATCGTGTGCCTCAGCCTGATGATTGTTGGATCTACCACGTCAATCAATGAGGCCAGATCCAACGCCCCGTGTTTTTTTTTCTGATTTTATTTCTTTTTATTTTTTTAATTTTAAATTGCATTTTTATTTTAAACATCATAGAAAATTCATTTTACATCCAAAAAATACCAAAATAATTTCTAAAATTCTCTTTTATTTTTCTTCATGTGATTCTTATTTTTTTTCATATTTTTTTTATTTTTTTTTCTATTTTTTTATGGATTTTCTCTTCTTACCTTTGTTTTGATTGGTTAAAAATTACTTTTATGCATTTTTAAATTCTGATAAAATTATTTTATGCTTCTCATTTTATTCCAACCTTCCATGATTTTCTTGGCCAATTATTTGGTGTTTTAAAGCGTTTTATGGATTTTCTCTTTTTTCCCCTTTTAAAATTCATTTAAAAGTTATTTTTAATACACTTTATTTCATCCTTTTGAATTTTATCTTTGTTTGACCTTTATTGACTTCTGTTGGTCTTGGATCCTGGTTGTTTTGATCATAGATCTCATCAAACTCAATAGATCTCTGGCGTTGATAATGTGAAAACCCTAATCCACCAAAATGGAGGATTGATTTTGATGATGACTTGATCAAACCTTTGATCTAATTTGGGTGTGATCTCTCTTGTCTTCTTCTTGTTCATCTCATTCTTTTCCTCTTTATCAATTGGATGGTTTGTGTCCATCTTGTTCATGATGTGTGGATTGTTGCTTGATGAACTTTCATCATTCCAAATTTACCTCCTAATTAATCATGAATCATATAAGCTACTTTGGATTGATGCATAATTTTGTCCTAAGTATCATGAAGTATGGATTGAAGTAATGGACCATCCTCCTAGCCTTTGTGCTTGATCCATCCTCTTTTATTTTTATATGGGGCATAACTTTAGGAGAAAGATTTACATATCATCTCTCTAGCATGTATTAACACAAATATTATTACTGACCGGCCTCAGATAGTTGTGACTTCTACATAAATTCAATTACGATTGCTTAACATAATATTAAATTTGTTCCGAAAGCAAGTCATTTTCATAAGTGCAATTGTAAGTCTCATACTCCTCATAGTATTGTGTGAAAAAATATTGTCTCCTTTTCACTTGTGAGAGCTAGTGGCATACTTGTTGATTTTAACCACGTTTGAGCCCTTATCATAGGTCATGTAAAGGCCCATATTTTCATACTTGTGGGTGAATTGTTGAGTGTTCTCTAAAAATGACAAAACCATCTTTCTCTTTTTTTATCACTAACATCACTTACTAACATATTATTGTATTAATTTTACTTTGATGTCATCTATCTTATGCTCTTTATTTTTGTCATTTACATTATGATTTTTATTTTTAGCATCTCATATCATATTATTTATGCTTATGTTATTTGCTCTTTGTCCATTTGGACTTCCTTTTTCTTTTAAAAGACATTCATAAAGGAAAAACCCCTAAAAAGACATTGGTTCTCCTTATTCGTGGACTTGTGTTCATTATCCTTAGCATTGTTGTGGAGTTATGGACTTAGAATCAGGATATTGACCTTTTCTTTGGGAACTTGTGATTTGAGACCTTTGGATTCATCTGGTACCTTTGACTTTAGACTTTCTTCGAAGACTTGACTTGGTTACTTTAGTTTCATCTGATACATGATATATTCTTTGCTTATTTGGCTTGCTTTAGGCTTAATCCAAGGGAGGGAATTCTTGCTTGACTTATGTCATAAAGCTTGTTATCTCTTGGTTAGATCTTTCCTCCCTAGCTTTTACTTTTTTCTCTATGATAGTCTTTCCTTCTCCTCTCATTCTTTACTTTTCAAAATCTTCTCTCTCTTTTTCACAACTTTCTTGCTTTCAAACTTTAACCATTTTCTCAATAAACCTTGACTTTTGTCAAGTGATTTTTAAAATCCTTTTCTTAATAAATGCTAATACATCTTAAGCATATTCTAAACCAATTTCAAAAGACTTAAAAAATGCATAACTCATTCAAACTATTTTGTGCAATTTGTGCACTTTTTTCTTTTAAAACTTTTTCTCAAAGTTTAGACATGAGTCATTTCCATAGTGAGATGTATTTCTCCTATCCCCTTAGTATTGATGATAATTATTTTCCATCTAAGAGAGCTAGTGGCATACTTGTTGATCTTTATCCAAGTTGGAGTCTTTCTCATGGTGATGCAAAGTTCTCATAGTTGTGGGTGGCTAGTTGAGTGTTCTCCTTAAACTGACGAAATGTCTTTTCATTTAAAATGAACCAAAACAAAAATATTTGTTATTTTTACCATGAACTACGAGGTTTTGATCCTCCATTTCACTTTGTTGGTACGTAGGCATGAGACTCATAAAGTCTTGGCAAACACAAAAATTATTAAAAGGAAAAACATTTATTTTCTCACTTTCTCAATCTTTTGAAAACAAAACCATTTTAAAGCCAAAATGTACAGATTTTCAAAGAGCTTCCTATAGATTACTATAGATGTTTATGGTGCTAATACTTTCCCTTTGCATAACTAACCCCTGAACCTTTATCTCTTTTTATTAGTTTTGTTTTAAAACTTCTTTGAGTTTTGTTAGTACTTTTTATCTTTCCTTTGGAAATAATAAAAGCGCGGTGGAGACTCTTACTTTGTGAGTTAAGTTAATCAATAGCTTAATATCAAAAAATTTAGCGCTACAGAAAAGTGGCGAATCTGCTGGGGAGTAGTCCTTAGTGGGTTTGGCCTATATTTATTTAACTATGTATATTATGTTTGTTGTTGTTTGTTATTGTTTGTTCTATCTGGTGCTTGGTGATCTTTGTGTGGTGAGATAGGAGGGTGGTATAGTCTTGTTTGGCTTACATGGAGTTAATCCTTAATGAGTTGACTTGAGATCCCCCACTCATTGGAGGCCCCTTTAGGATTACTAATGTCTTACGAGTAGTCGTGATTGACATTACTTTTTCCAACCTAGGAGCCCGAGAAGTTGAGGACCTTAGAACCCTTAACCCATCTTGGTCTTTTAGGACGTAGTGTGGTGGCTATTCAGGTGTAGACTTGAATTAGTTGTTACACGATACTACACTCGGATGAGTTTCTATTGAGAATATTATTGGTTGGCGAGTAGTCGTTTAAGCCGGTAATTATGACTTTGGGAACTTTTTAGATACTTGTTATACAGGTGATTATACCCTTAATACATACCTTGTGGTTTGGTTCTTACCCTTGGATCCATGCTCGTGACTCCGAACCTTTAGACCTTGCTTGTATGCCTTGTGTGATCTTGTTTGTGGTTGTTGCATCATGCACTCATTGCATTCATGAGATTTTTTCTCAGTTTTCAAGGAACTTAGAGATTCTCTTTGCAAACATTGCAGATATTTTGACCATGGATATTAGAATAAGGAATACTCAGAAATGCAATTTCAAATGTCCTGATCTTAAAGAATTGAAAAAGTTAGCATCTTTTGTGGATGATCCTAAGGATTTCATAGACTGTTTTGGGAAACTTTTGTCTGTTCTATCTACTGATGTTGAAGATGGTCTTCTTTGTACTCTGGTTCAGTTCTACAATCTCGTCTATCAGTGCTTCACTTTCCCTGATTATCAGTTGTTGCTTACCATGGAGGAATATGCCTATCTTTCGGGTATACTAGTTTCTTATAGGGTTCTTTTTTATGGTTTGGAAGGGATTTGGAAGTCTCAAGTTATTGCTGGAGCTATTCACCTAAGGAAATTTGACATAGATGCTAATGCTCACTATCAAAGGAGGTATCAGAGGTTTGACTTCAAAATTTATGATTGAGAAAGCCTTTAATTTTTCTAATGTCGATAGCATGGTGGCTTTCGAAGCTATTCTTGCCTTAATCATCTATGGTTGGTCTTGTTTCCCAACATTGACAATTTTGTTGATGTCAATACTATTAGGATCTTTTTGGTTGGGAATCCTGTTCCAACTTTTCTTGGTGATACCTATTTCTCCATTCATCATGGGACTTATAAGGGAAACGAAACTATTGTCTATTATACACCTTTGTTGTATAAGTGGTTTGTTTCTCACTTGTCGCAGTCTCATATCTTCAAAGAAAATAAAGGTTGCTTAAGGCGGTCTCAAAGACTTATGTCTCTCACCAATGACGACATCACTTGGTATTCTTCTGTTTACAATGACGTCAAGATTATTGATAGTTGTAAGGAGTTCTCTAATGTGCCTCTTCTTGGTACACAAGGAGGAATTAACTACAATCTGGATTTGGCAAGATGTCAACTTGGGTTTGCTATGAAGGACAAACCTAATAACACTTTGTTATAAGGCATATTTTTCTAAGAAGGGAAAGACACTCAAAGATTGAAGGCTATGATGGTGCATGCTTGGCCCAATATTCATAGGAAAGGATAAAATGAGCTTGGATTGAAGAATTGTGTAGCTTTGGAGCTTTACAGTAGTTGGGTGAAGAGGAGAGCAAAAGAATTAAAGATGCCTTACACTTATGAGAGACCTATATCTTTAGTAGTGATTAAATTACTCACTATTCATATTAAAGAAATAGAGGAGTTGCAAGAAGCCTTGGATAGGATGAAGCAAGAGAAGGATGTTTGGTAAGACAAGTTTCACACTTCAAACCTCGAGAAGATAGAATTGCAGAAGTAGTTGAAGGAAAAGGATGACTTGATAGAGTTGCTTGAGCAACATGCTATGAAGAGGTCAAGGAAACAAGAGGATTTATTTTCCTCTAGCATTTCATCATCTACTCATATTCATACTTCCGGTGTTTGGAAGGGCATTATAGATCAGCTCGTGATGGATAAGGATACCATGAATAGCAACTATTAAAGAGAGATTAAAAGACTTCGCAAGAAGTATCAGCTGGAAGTTGGGTCATCATAGGATATGATTCCATAGATCTATATTCTTTCCTCTTACGTTTTAGGATTATTGAGATTGTATTTCAGATTGTAATCCTTCCCATTATTAATAAAATAAGATTTTCAGTATTTTAAAATGTGTTATTTCCTTTATGATGTTTGCAATTTTCTTTATATCTTGAAGTTCCTTAAAAACGTTGCATTTGCATTTGCATATCATGCATCATGTTGCATCTAGGTCTTGCTTTGCGTAAGTTTCCCATGTGTCTTGTTTCTTCCTTTTCTTGGTCTTCGTTCAGACAAGTTGTCTCACTGATACATCACTCGTGCTAATCAACAAAAGAAGATGGATCGTTTAGAGAAAGAGAATCGTGAACTCTACGAGGGAGTGACTAATTTGAGTTATAGTTTCGAAAGGTTCACTGCTATGATGGAAGCTCTCATGGATGCTCATAATCAACCTTCTCCTCCTCAGAATCAACTTTAGAGGACTATGATTTCTGAAATAATTTCTATTCCCATTTATGTGGCTTCGATCAGTGTTCTGCATTAGTAGATGCCTCATGGTTTCCCTTGGGGTATTCCTCTTAACTTTGTGTCAGAAGGATATCAACCCACTGTTGAAATTCCCATTGCTCAACCTGTTATGTATGTACCACCTTTCGTGGTCCATGCTGTTTCTTATGTGGAAGAACATGCTTTCCATGTTGATCAGAGTGAAACTGTTGGTGTCTATGAAAGGATGGATGAATTTCAAGATCAGTTTCAAGCTATGCAAAAAGAGATTCAAGCTCTGAAGGGAAAATAATTATTTGGGAAGAATGCTCATGATATTTGCTTAGTTCCTAATATGAAGATTCCCCATAAGTTTAAAGTTCCAGATTTTGAGAAACATAAGGGTGACTCTTGTCCTTTAAGTCATTTGCTGACGTATGCTTGCAAGATGTCGACTCAAACTCATAACCATCAATTGTTGATAGATTACTTTCAAGATAGTTTGATTGGTGCTGCTTTGAAGTGGTACATGGGACTTGATAGCACCCAGATCCATACTTTCCATAGTCTAGGAGAAACTTTTGTTTGTCAATACAAGTATAATGTTAACATGGTGTCGGACCGAGACCAACTGTGCGCTATGTCCCAAAAGGATAAGGAAACTTTTAAAGAGCACGCGCAGAGATGGCGTGAGATTTTAGCGCAAGCCAGTCCTCTATTAGAAGAGAAAGAGATGACAAATTTGTTTTTGAAGACTTTGAGTCCATTTTACTATGACAGAATGGTTGCAAGTGCTCCCAGTGATTTTACTGAGATGGTAAACATGGGAATAATACTAGAAGAAGGCGTCTGTGAGGGACAATTGGTAAAAGAGAATGGTTCATCTGGCAGTTCCAAGAGTTATAGGAATGGTTTGCCCCAAAAGAAGGAACATAATGCTAATGCAATTTCGCAAGAAAGGCATAGGTGATCTCCAAGAAACAACCAACGTCATCAGCATGTGACGTCAGTTATCCTTATTATTAATCATTCTCTAGCTGTTCAAATAGCCCCGAATTATCAACCATGTTTTCAACAATGTACCCATCAACAGAATCAACAAAAGAACCTTGTCCAAAGACAAGCATAATTTGATCCGATTTCGATGTCCTATGCGAAATTATTTCCTGCTCTGATACAAAAGAATTTGGTATAGACTAGAACTCCACGAGCTATTCTGAAAGAACTTCCATGGTGGTATAAAGTTGATCATCATTAAGCATTTCATCAAGGTGCATCTGGTCATGACATTGAAAATTGTTTTCCTTTGAAAGTTGAGGTGAGAAGACTAATGCAAAATGGTATTTTGTCTTTTGAAGACTCTGGTCCTAATGTGCAAGCCAATCTGTTGCCTAAGAATGGTGGTGAAACTGTGAATATGGTTGAGGGATTTCCTAGAAAGTACCATGTCTTTGATATTAATTGATAACATGAAATAATATCACATCTTTGGGCTCGATTTAATTAAATTATATTATTATTTGATTCGATTTATTTTATATTATTCGATATTACTTGGTATTTTCCTTCTATTTATTTCAGGTAACATAAACTGAAGCATGTGTGAAAAGGAAAGAAAAGGGGTGTAAAAAGAGGATTCTCCAAAAAGAAGCATTCCACTAAAGCCCAGTGTCATACCCCAAAATTTGCCCATTAATATTTCAAGACATTTTTCAGGGCACTCCGACTCATTTTTTATGACACTGATCTTAAAGGAACAAAGGCCCAGCTCACGAGTGGCCAAATCCAGAAAATGGCCCAAACTGGCCTGCTCGCTAGGCGAGCAAATCCTTCGCCTAGCGAACGTTCGCTACACGCTCGCCTAGCGAAGCTGGCAGATAACAGAAAATTCTGGGCTTCATTCTGAGCCCATTAGGTCATCACAATCACTATAAATACAGACACTTCAGTCACGAAAATGGACAGAGGAGGAGGGAAGGAAACCCTGGCATAGAAACCCTGCTGGCCCAGAGAATTCAGAGTAAAGGAACCCTGAAGGCAGCTCATCCGCTTCGAAGCGACCGCCGCCCAACTCAATCCGATACCTAGAGTGATCAGTCCCTTTCGACATTGCAACTGCAAACAGGTTTGCGCATCATTACTGTTTTATGCTTCCAATCGGTAATCTTTACATACATAATGCATCATGATTAAATTTTTGGATATGTATTTTGATTTCACATGTGAATTTAAATATGCCTGAATATCTTGAATGTTTGTCCATGCTATTCCTGTAATTAAATGCCATAAGGTTCAAGGTTCCGGAGATGGTGCTGTTGTCAAACTCAAAACCCGTAGCCGCTCGCTAGCACATCGCTAAGCGAGCCTGTAGCGAGTACTCGCTAAGCCTTCGCTAGGCGAGGCAGGGGCGAACGTAGCAGTGGCTATTTTTTTTTCTTTTTTGGTTTTGTCTTATGTTTGTCTTATTATAATCACGCATTATTTGGCCATGTAACTGCTGTGTTTATTTTGTGGTGCAATTTTCAATTGCACCTTATCTCGGTGTTCTAACCCGTGTGCTGAATTGTGTAAAGGCTTACATATTCCCGAAGAGACGGCCGGCTAGATATTCCACTTTATTTGTGGGATACCCTTATGGAGATGGATTCTGAATTACTTAATTTTAATATGGAGATAAATCCTAAATTATCTAGCTGATTTTAATGTATTGACTTCATCGACTTTAATGTGGACCTAATTACTTAATCGGTTACGGCCATCTAATTAATTGTAAAACTTTGTCTTTAAATAAGTGATCTTGGACCTCTCTTTGTTACCCTACGACTACGGTATTACGGTCATGTCCCGCGAATGTGGGGATACACTTAGCAATGGCCCTTCGATTAAATCATCATAAAATAAATCATAGTCCCTCGGATGTTGCCTTCGAATATATGATTTCGTCCCTCGATGACCCTTCGGTGTAGCCTACGGTTAAATGATGATCGTCCCTTCGAATGCTAAGGTATCCTTACAACTGTTGCCTTCAATGACCTATCGATGACCCTACAATGATCCTTAAACATCCAAAGGGTAAAATTACTTACTTCTCAATAGTAAGGACAGTTTTACCCTCATAAGGATAGGAAACGTTCATAACGACCTTAGGAAGGTATAACTCTCAATTGCTGGATCATAACCTAAAACATTTCCCACCCCTCACACTTTGCAAATCCTAGAAAATCACCACTTGGTATACATTCATACTAGAATCATTACCAAGTTACATTTTTCTAAACCGTTTTCAAAATCAAACGAGATAAATACTTTGTATACATTCATACGAGAATCATTACAAAGTTAAACTCTCTTTTCGAAACATTTTTTAAACAATTCACGAACACTTTTCAGACAAAAATATAAGTGATCCAGCAATTAAGAGCCCATGGATAACCATGGATACAAAGGGTGCTAACACCTTCCCTTTGTATAATGTACCTCCCAAACCCAAAATCTATTGAGGTCTTTCCTGTTCTTTTCCACCTTTCCTTATTGGATAAAAGAAAAGTCGGTGGCGACTCTTGCTATCCGCGACATTGCGATAAAAAGCAAAACACCCCAAGTCAGTTCACCGTATGACAGAACTGGCGACTCTGCTGGGGACACTTTAAAAAGAGAGGTTACCTTAAAAACAAGATCACTTATTCCAAATTGTCTGATTTACTTTTAAGGGATTGCTTGGGTATTTTTGAGTGAAAGATCCTACACCCGGATCTAGTGTACCTTAGGTAAGTAGCAATAGATCATCGCGACTATCCGGCGTATACTGGAATGGTTAAAATGATGGCTACGGTTAATGTGACACTTTTGATGTCCTGATGTTCCTCATGTTCACTTGAGGAAAAATTTGGCTTCCGCGTGGTGTCATTAAAGCATTAACCAGACCTTTAGAACCCTAATTGACTCATCCTGGCCATTAGAAAGTAGTGAGATAACTGACTTCGGTTCCGACTGGGGTTGGTTGAGACTCGATACTACACTCTTTGAGATTGGACTTTAGGGAAGATTCGGTCAACCACTTGGTGTTGCACTGAAGTGGACTTGAAGGAAGGTCAATGATTGGAGATCCTTTTAGAACCCGGTTACTATTCTAGGACAGGTTGAACCAACTAAACTTCAGCGGGGAGGGTACTTACCTATGGAACTCATGCAAGCCTTAAAACCTAGGAATGATGGTTGTGTGACTTGCTTGTGCTTGTTATTTATTTAACCTCCTAACATCATAACATCATAACATCATAACATCATGACATCATAACATTGTACTAACCATTTCAAGGACTTAGGGATTTAACTTTGCTCTGTTTTGTAAGGCTATGGCTCCCAGGAAGACCATCCGGATCAATTTTGTAGCAATCGCTCCTCAACTCAAGAACTTAGTGTCAGAACTTTCCGATCATGCGCAGTTCATCAAGAAACACGGTTCTCTCCTTAATTTGGTTACCACTGGTTTCAAAGAAGATATGATGAGAGTTTTATTCCAGTTCTTCGACCCTAAACATCATTGCTTCACATTCCCGGATTATCAGTTGGTACCTACACTGGAAGAACTCTCCAGACTGCTTGGGATACCTATCCTTGATCAAATACCTTTCAGTGGTTTAGAAAAGGTTCCGAAGTCTGAAGAAGTTGCTGCAGCTTTACACATGACGAAGTCCGACATTGAAGCTAATTGGGTAACAAGGAGTGGAGTTAAGGGTTTACTTTCCAAATTCCTGACAAATAAGGCCCGAGAATTCTTAAAAGTTATGAATGTCCGTGCTTTCGAAGACATCCTGGCGTTGCTAATCTATGGCTTGGTGTTATTCCCTAATCCAGACCAATTCATAGACATGAATGCTATTAAGATATTTCTCACTCATAACCCTGTACCTACCTTGCTGGGAGACATTTTGCATTCCCTCCACACTCGTACCATGAAGAAGCAAGGGACTCTCATGTGTTGCATACCTTTGTTGTCTAGGTGGTTTATTTCGCACCTTCCTCAATCGGTCTTGAAGAACGAGCAGAATTTGAAATGGTCTCAAAGGATAATGTCGCTCTCCCACCCAGACATTTGTTGGTGTCCTCAGTTCAAGGAAAATGTTACCATCATTGACCGTTGTGGCGAGTTCCCTAATGTACCACTCCTAGGAATAAGAGGAGGTATTACTTATAATCCTGCTTTAGCTCTGCGACAGTTTGGTTGTGCTCGAAGAGATGGTCCACATGAAATGATCATCGAAGGCATTGTGTTCGACTATGACAACGATTCCCAAGGCCTCCGTCAAAGATTTGTACGAGCTTGGGGCATGGTGAAGAGAGGTACGTTAGGACAGAAAAATTCTATTCCTATGGAACCTTATCTCAGATGGGTACGCGCCAGAGCTCGTGAACTTGTCATGCCATATCTTGCAATCGGACCTCAGATTGTCGAACCTGAAGCTGAAGGAGGTGCTCCTCAGATCATTCCTTATCCAGATATGCCTACCAATGTTGAGGAACTAAAGAGATCCTGGATCCAGTTGAGAGAAGAAAGGGATACTTTCGAGACTCAGTTCGTCGCAGAAAGGAAGAAAGTGTTAGAACTTACCAGTCAGCTTAATGAGGAACGAAGACTCAATGCGTATCTTCGCCCAAAAAGAAGTCGCCCCTGGGAGACTTGAGCTTTCATTGTATTTTTATTATTATTCCTTTTGTAATGAACATTGATCAAAGAAATTAGCAATAAACATTTCTCTCTTGTTGGTGATTTACGCAAAGTTAAATTCCAAAAGTCCTTGAAAACATTTCATGCATTGCATAACATAACATAACACTGCATAACAGGTATTCTACAAGTTCAATGTTCTCACGGTCTTCATTGCAAACAGAAAAATGGATCTCGAACAAACTGTCAAAGATCTCCAGACTCAGAATGCTCAATTCAAGGAGATGATGCTAAGCTTATCCAAGGGGCAGGAGGAACTGAAGGCTTTTTTGCTCGAAAAGAAGAAAGACAAGAAAGCTGTGAGTTTCATTAACCCGGGAAGAAGGCGTAAAGGACAGGCCGCAGGAGTCAAGTTTGGAATCCCGAATGGTCCAGAAGAGGGGGCGGAGAATGATTCAGAGGAAGAGAATGCTGATTTCTCCAACCCTGAGGATGACGATGAAGATTATGAAAATGAACAGTACTCTCCAAGAGATGATAAGTACAAGTTGCTGGAAGAACGTATGCTAGCTATGGAGGGTCAGAAGGCGCCCGGTCTGGACTTCGAAAGTTTGGGTCTGGTCTCCGATGTGACCATTCCTCGCAAATTCAAAATCTCCACTTTCACTAAGTACGATGGTGCGTCTTGTCCTCAGATGCATCTGAGAGCTTATGTGAGAAAGATTCAGCCGCATACCACTGACAGGAAGCTATGGATCCATTTCTTCCAAGAGAGCCTGTCTGGCACACAGTTGGAATGGTATTATCAGCTCGAGAGCTCTGACATCCGCACCTGGACTGATTTAGCAACACCTTTCTATAAACAGTACCAGTATAACTCTGAACTAGCACCTACCCGGCTACAGTTGCAGAATATGACTATGGGATCTAAAGAAAGCTTTAAAGAATATGCTCAAAAGTGGAGAGATTTGGCTGGCAGAGTCAAACCCCCTATGACTGACAGAGAATTGGTGGACATGTTCATGGGCACACTGACCGGCCCATTCTACAGCCATCTACTGGGAAGTTCTTCATCAGGTTTCACTGAACTTATATTAACGGGTGAACGTGTTGAAAGCGGCATCCGAAGTGGAAAGATACAGGCGGCTACCTCTGCAAGCACCAAAAGGTCCTATCAGGGGAGGAACGAATCAAATGCTGTGTACGGTCAAAAGGGTCGTAACAAGAAAAACCGTGACCACGACATTGGAGCAGTTACGATTGCAGCACCACCATCTCAAAACTTCCAGCCCAAACAAGACAGGCCAAGAAGGCAGTTCACCAGGATCAATATGACCTTGGCACAGGCACTGCAGGGAATGCTAAAGGCAAATTTGATCACCCTTAGAGATCCTCCTACAAATCCCAACACTACCTCTTCTCGTTATAATCCCAATGCCAGGTGTGCATATCACTCCGATAGCCCCGGGCATGATACAAACGATTGCTGGTCATTGAAGAATAAGATTCAGGATATGATCGAAGCTGGAGAAATTGAGTTTGAGCCTCCGGAGACTCCTAATGTCATCACTGCTCCTATGCCTAACCATGACAAGACTGTTAATGCTATGGATGACGATTCTCACATTTCCAATGTGGCGGACTTAACATCTCCTCTCCCGATCATAAAGAGGAATTTATTGCAAGCTGGTTTATTTCCAGGTTGTGCTGAAGATTGCAATCTCTGCATACTCCGGCCCGAGGACTGTTTGAAATTGAAGAATGGTATTCAACGGCTGATGGACGATCGTACAGTTCTCTTCAAAAGGATTCCTAAGGCGGAAAACCCTATTGAAGAAATATCTGTGATTGCTAGGTCCAAAGTTCCAGTGAAGATTACCGCTACCAGGGCGCCTGTGAAGATTACTGCTGAGCCCAGGGTTGCTCCCCTAATCATCACTGCACCTGGCCCGATCCCGTATTCCTCAAGCAAAGCTATTCCGTGGAATTATGGCGGTGATGTTTACGTCCATTGCGTGAAGCAAGTGGATAATGCTGCTAATACTAGTGGCATTGTTGGGACTAGTAAAATTACTCGAAGCGGAAGGATCTTCTCTCCAGAAATCTCACCTCCTGTCCTTGAAACTCGAGGAAAGGAACCAGTCAATCCTTCTCAGTCAGAGACACCGGTCGAAGTTACTCCCGAAGATGTTGCCAAACAAGAAATGGAAGAAGTGCTGAAAATCATTCGCAAGAGTGATTTTGATGTTGTAGAACAGTTGGGGCATACCCCGTCTAAGATCTCGATGTTATCCTTGCTGTTATCTTCTGAACCTCATGCCAATGCATTGATAAAATTCTTGAAGACCGCTCATGTACCTCAGGAGACATCTGTCGATCAGTTCGAACATTATGTTGCTCACTTGGCTGTTGACAATGGCCTAGGCTTTTTCGACGTTGATCTGACACCAGCAGGAAAGAATCACAATAAAGCCCTGCATATCTCCATTGAGTGTAGGGGAATCACTTTTTCGCATGTGTTGATCGATAATGGCTCTTCCTTGAATGTGCTGCCGACAGCTGTGCTGGATAAGCTGGATTGTAAAAGCATTGAACTGAAACCTAGTGACATTGTGGTACGTGCTTACGATGGTGCGAAGAGTGTTGTCCATGGCGAAGTAGTCCTCCCTATCAAGATAGGACCTCAAGTCTTCAATACTACCTTTCATGTAATGAACATTCGTCCTACCTATTCCTGCTTGCTGGGACGCCCTTGGATTCATGGGGCAGGCGCTGTAGCCTCGTCTCTCCATCAAAAGTTGAGGTATCCCACAAAGGGCAAAATTGTCACCGTGTGTGGAGAAGAAGAGTACATTGTCAGTAGTGTGCATACCTTCAGATACGTCGAGATGGATGGTGAATTCATTTAGACTCCTTGTCAGTCATTTGAAGTAGTTCCTCCGCCCAGTCCTGTCCTTAAGCCAACTCCCCTTGTGCCCGAGGTTATTCGAGCTCCTCCTGCCATGATTTCTCTGAAAGATGCTCAAGTTGTGGTCGAAAATGGCGGTCGTACTGGTTGGGGTCAACTGATCAACGTACCCTACAAGTCTGACAAATTTGGCCTGGGGTTCAGCTCTGACAAGAGTCAAATCAATGCTGTAGAAGATGCTGATAGCGATTGCGATCTGGATAGCTGGATTTTCCCAACAATTGGTGACGGACTCAATAATTGGAAGGCTGAAGACACTATCCCGATTTCCTTTAGTCAGGAGTAATTGTTATTATCTATTTTAGTGTTGCAAATTTTTGTTTTTTTTTTTACAATTGAACTTCTCCAAGCATTGTGTCTATGCCCGGGGCACAATAGCTAATTTGTTAAGGGTTTTGTCATCTTCATAAGCATATTCATATTCAATAAATCAATGGACTTTTTGCATTCAAATATTGCGCTCTTTATCTTTTCTGTCATCTTCCAAACGAGCTATGTTTTCTTACACACACTCACGTAACGAATTGCAGATCCATACCCACTCTGGATCATGTTGACAATAGTTCTACTACTGTTCATTATGACTTTGAAAATCCGATCTACTAAGCCGAGGATGGAAGTGAGGAAGATTGTGAAGTACCTGGAGAACTTGCCAGACTGTTACTGCAGGAAGAAAGGACTATACAGCCATACGAGGAGTCAGTTGAGACTGTAAATCTGGGTACTGAGGTAAACAAGAAAGAAGTCAAAATAGGAGCAGGCTTGGAAAACAGTGTCAAGAGAAGGTTGATTCAGATGTTGCATGACTATGTAGAGATTTTTGCTTGGTCTTATGAAGACATGCCAGGACTGGATACCGATATAGTAGTGCATCGACTGCCAACGAGGGAAGAATGTCGTCCTGTTAAGCAAAAGGTTCGTCGCATGCGCCCTGAAATGTCTGAGAAAATCAAAGCCGAGGTGATGAAACAATTTGATGCAGGTTTTCTGGCTGTTACTTCTTACCCTCAATGGGTTGCTAATGTGGTACCAGTGCCAAAGAAGGATGGTAAGGTGCGAATGTGTGTAGATTACCGAGACCTGAATAAAGCGAGTCCCAAGGATGACTTTCCACTCCCGCACATTGATGTTCTGGTAGATAACACCGCTCAACACAAGGTGTTCTCATTCATGGATGGATTCTCAGGTTACAACCAGATTAAGATGGCGCCTGAGGACATGGAGAAAACTACGTTTGTGACGCACTGGGGCACGTTCTGTTATAAAGTAATGCCATTTGGTTTAAAGAACGCCGGGGCAACGTACCAGCATGCTATGGTGGTTTTGTTCCATGACATGATCCATCATGAAATAGAGGTATATGTGGATGACATGATAGCCAGATCTCATACTGAAGAAGAACATCTCGATCATTTATACAAACTGTTTGAGAGGTTGAAGAAGTACAAGTTGAGATTGAACCCGAACAAATGCACCTTTGGAGTAAGATCCGGTAAACTCTTGGGCTTTATTGTCAGTGGTAAAGGAATTGAGGTCGACCCGACCAAGGTGAGAGCTATTCAAGAAATGCCAGTTCCCCGTACAGATAAGGAAGTCAGAGGTTTCTTGGGACGTTTGAATTATATTGCCCGATTTATCTCCCACTTGACTGCTACCTGCAAACCCCTCTTCAAGCTACTGAGGAAAAATCAAGAGATGATATGGAATGAGGAATGTCAAGAAGCTTTTGACAAAATCAAGAAGTATCTTCAAGAACCTCCAATTCTGATGCCACCAGTTGAAGGAAGACCTCTAATCATGTATTTAACCGTGTTAGAAAATTCAATGGGGTGCGTGTTGGGACAACATGACGAGTCTGGTCGAAAAGAGCATGCCATATACTAACTTAGCAAAAAGTTTACCGACTGTGAAACAAGATACTCACTGCTCGAGAAAACTTGTTGTGCTTTGGCCTGGGCTGCTCGCCGACTGAGACAGTATATGTTGAATCACACCACTTTATTGATTTCTAAGATGGATCCTATCAAATACATATTTGAGAAACCCGCTCTCTCCGGAAGAATAGCAAGATGGCAGATGATCTTAACAGAGTATGACATCCAGTATACTACCCAGAAAGCAATCAAAGGAAGCGTACTAGCCGATCATTTGGCTCATCAAGCAGTGGATGATTACCAATCTATGAATTTTGAGTTCCCAGATGAGGATGTCATGCTTATTACTGATTATGAAGAACCTGGGCCGGATGAGGGACCCGAACTAGGATCCCAATGGACTATGGTTTTCGATGGGTCTTCTAATGCATTGGGCAATGGTGTTGGTGTGGTAATCATTTCTCCCGAGGGTTACCATACGCCTTTCACTGCTAGACTATGTTTTCATTGTACCAATAATATGGCTGAGTATGAAGCATGTATTTTGGGACTCAAGGCTGCTATAGACCGGCGGGTCAAGTTTTTGAGTGTGTACGGAGACTCAGCATTAGTAATCAGTCAGATCAAAGGAGAATGGGACACTAAGCATCCGAATCTCATCCCTTACCGAGAACGGGTGATGACATTAATCCCATACTTTGAAGAGATTACATTCGAACATATCCCACGAGAAGAGAATCAGTTGGCAGACGCATTGGCTACCATGTCATCTATGTTCAGAGTCAGATGGGACAATGAAGCTCCCATGATCACCATTGAGCGATTGGATGAACCAGCACATTGTTATGAGCTTAATACTGATGAAGTGGAAGAGAAACCTTGGTTCCACGAAGTAAAAAGATATTTAGAAACTCAGGAGTACCCTGAGGGGGCATCTATCAATGATAGAAAATTCCTGAGGAAGTTCTCTGCTAAATTCTTTTTGAGTAATGGAGTATTATACAAACGTAACCACGATTCGACTTTGCTTCGCTGTGTGGATAAAAAGGAAGCAGAAAAGATTATGGGAGGTATGCACGACGGTATTTTTGGGACTCATTCTAGTGGACATACGATGGTCAAGAAGATTCTGAGATCAGGGTATTATTGGTCTACCATGGAAGCTGATTGCCACCATCACTCCAGAACCTGTCACAAGTGCCAGATATATGCGGATAAAGTACATGCACCTCCTGCTCCATTGAACGTGTTGACTGCACCTTGGCCCTTTGCAATGTGGGGCATTGATATGATTGGGGAGATTAAACCTACTGCTTCTAATGGACATCGCTTCATCCTTGTCGCTATTGATTACTTTACAAAGTGGGTAGAGGCCGCCTCATTTGCTTCTGTCACCAAGAATGTGGTGGCACGGTTCATCAAGAATAGTCTTATTTGTCGGTATGGTATCCCTGAAAGGATTATCACCGACAATGGTACTAATTTGAACAACAAGATGATTACTGAACTCTGCACGCAGTTCAACGTAAAGCACCATAACTCTTCTCCGTACCGACCAAAGATGAATGGCGCTGTAGAAGCTGCTAATAAGAATATCAAGAAGATCATACAAAAGATGACGGTGACGTACAAAGACTGGCATGAGATGTTACCGTTTGCCCTTCACGGTTATCGCACTTCAGTACGCACTTCGACAGGAGCAACTCCTTTCTCTTTAGTCTACGGAATGGAAGCCGTTTTACCAGTGGAAGTTCAGATTCCCTCTCTAAGAATCATGAAAGAGGCGGGCTTAGATGAAGAGGAATGGATTCAGACTCGACTCGATCAGATAAACTTGATTGATGAGAAGAGACTTGCGGCTGTTTGTCATGGACAGATATATCAGAAGCGCATGACCCAGGCATTTAACAAAAGAGTCAAGAGACAGGTGTATCAAATTGGCGACTTGGTGGTAAAGCGCATCACTCTACCACAAGGTGATCCCAGAGGCAAATGGATTCCCACGTACGAAGGGCCGTTTGTAGTTAAGAAGATATTCTCTGGTGGAGCCATGATACTAGCTACAATGGACGGCGAAGACTTCCCGCATCCCGTGAACGCAGACATAGTCAAAAAATACTACGCATAAAAGAGACCCGCTAGGTCGACGTATCTAGGCAAAAGTAAGGGCATCCCGGCGAACCAAAAGGGTTCGGGCAAAATTTAGGGATAAACATAAAAAAAATGTACACCCGGCAAGTCGAAAACCTGAAAAGGCGGCTTGGGCAAAAAGGGGTATCCTGGTGGATTGAAAACCTGAAAAGGCGGTCCAGGCAAAAATTAGGGATCAAAGCGTATGACTATGTCCCGTTCTCAGACAGCTTCATCCAAGTTCAAAGGACTGAACAAGCTAATCACTTCTATCCGACAGCAGGAGATGAGAGGCTTGAAGACATAATGGCAGTAGTGGAATTAAAGTCAATAGGACGTTTTCGGCATAGCTTTCTCTTTGTTTTCTTGACAATTTCCTCTTACTAGGATTTTTGTCTCCTTGTACACAAATTGCCTGTTTATAGGCCCTCTTTCGAAATCAATATAATTTTAGTTTCAAAAAAAAAATGCTCTTGTTTTACTTTCTCTGTTTTGTTTGCATAAACGTCCATTGATTTAATTCGAATTAATATATGCATTTGGATATGATCGATGTTTACCAAAAATGCGTGCATAAAATAGAAATAGCGATTACTACTAGGCTTCAGGATCGAGGAGAAGGTCTAATCATGCTTTCCAATGAATCTGTTGCTAATCCTATTCCCCAACAAAGCCAGTCATTCCCAGAAGAGAGTGACATTACTAGACAAATGGGTCATCTCTTCCACCCCCAGTCGGGCTTCTGTTGAACATTTCTACCATCAGACAGAAATCAAGCATCCCCGGCTAAGAAAGGGTCATCGATACCAATATCTCCCAACCAGAAGATTGAGATTTGTTTTCCCCAGTAGAGTCCTCTGGAAGAACTTTTCAGATGCATAATTCATTCATTACATCATTTCACAGCATACGCATGCATACATCGTTCGCAGTTATTTTCGAAAGCATAAAACATCTCATGCATCATGACATGGCATGAAGCTAACTTTATTTTTCAGGTTAATTATTCCCCTGATACAGTCAAAACAAAGGTCCATTCAGACGGACATCCTCATCAATTACGTTCAGGATTCAACTACATCTTTCAGATATACTCCATGTCAACATTCATTCTGACATCCTCCTAACGATGGCATCTATAAGCCCATCCCAGACATTTATTGCAAATACAACATATACAAATACTATCAGATATAGCCTAGCGTACGGTTCATTCTGATACAGCTCAACATAGGACTCTTTCAACTCAGATGCGATCTAACGTACGATCCATTCCGACCTTCAACAAATCCAATACGGTCTAGCATACGACCCATTTGGACCTTCAAGGCCTCAAATGCTACCTAGCGTACGGTACATTCTGAAGTGTAGTCCGGCGTATGACTACCCCCTTCATCATCAGGTACAGCCTAACGGACGGCTCGTTCCGCAACTCAGATACGATCTAGCGTACGATCCATTCTGATCCTTTATCCCCAGCAGTGTATGACTCATGCGGATTCTTATCTCATTTTGATTCGGCACAACATATTACTCCTCCAATAATACGGTCTAGCGTACGACCCATTCGGATCTTCATTCCTCAGATACTACCTAGCGTACGGTACATCCCGAGGTGTAGTCTAGCGTACGATTACTTTTCGTCAGATACAGCCTAACAGACGGCCCATTCTGCAACTCAGATACGATCTAGCATATGATCCATTCTGATCTGTTATCCCCAGCGGCGTATGACCCATTCTAACTCCCCAGTGAAGTCGACGGCCTAATGAATGACTCACTATACGGTCTAGCGTATGACCCAGTGACACCCATGACTTCAGATATCTTCTAACGTACGACGTACTCTGAAGCTCTCATCATGGCATCTTTAAACCCATCTCCATCAAGACTAACTAATTGACAAGTGCAAATTTTTGGGCATCCTAAGTGTTCAATAATCTTCCACCTCCAGACCACGAATGGCGTACATACCATTCTGACTCTCTCGGTTCAAGAATATTGAACAGGGGCAGCTTCATACCCCAAAATTTGCCCATTAATATTTCAAGACATTTTTCAGGGCACTCCGACTCATTTTTTATGACACTGATCTTAAAGGAACAAAGGCCCAGCTCACGAGTGGCCCAATCCAGAAAATGGCCCAAACTGGCCTGCTCGCTAGGCGAGCAAATCCTTCGCCTAGCGAACGTTCGCTACACGCTCGCCTAGCGAAGCTGGCAGATAACAGAAAATTCTGGGCTTCATTCTGAGCCTATTAGGTCATCACAATCACTATAAATACAGACACTTCAGTCACGAAAATGGACAGAGGAGGAGGGAAGGAAACCCTGGCATAGAAACCCTACCGGCCCAGAGAATTCAGAGTAAAGGAACCCTGAAGGCAGCTCATCCGCTTCGAAGCGACCGCCGCCCAACTCAATCCGATACCTAGAGTGATCAGTCCCTTTCGACATTGCAACTGCAAACAGGTTTGCGCATCATTACTGTTTTATGCTTCCAATCGGTAATCTTTACATACATAATGCATCATGATTAAATTTTTGGATATGTATTTTGATTTCACATGTGAATTTAAATATGCCTGAATATCCTGAATGTTTGTCCATGCTATTCCTGTAATTAAATGCCATAAGGTTCAAGGTTCCGGAGATGGTGCTGTTGTCAAACTCAAAACCCGTAGCCGCTCGCTAGCACATCGCTAAGCGAGCCTGTAGCGAGTACTCGCTAAGCCTTCGCTAGGCGAGGCAGGGGCGAACGTAGCAGTGGCTGTTTTTTTTTCTTTTTTGGTTTTGTCTTATGTTTGTCTTATTATAATCACGCATTATTTGGCCATGTAACTGCTGTGTTTATTTTGTGGTGCAATTTTCAATTGCACCTTATCTCGGTGTTCTAACCCGTGTGCTGAATTGTGTAAAGGCTTACATATTCCCGAAGAGACGGCCGACTAGGTATTCCACTTTATTTGTGGGATACCCTTATGGAGATGGATTCTGAATTACTTAATTTTAATATGGAGATAAATCCTAAATTATCTAGCTGATTTTAATGTATTGACTTCATCGACTTTAATGTGGACCTAATTACTTAATCGGTTACGGCCATCTAATTAATTGTAAAACTTTGTCTTTAAATAAGTGATCTTGGACCTCTCTTTGTTACCCTACGACTACGGTATTACGGTCATGTCCCGCGAATGTGGGGATACACTTAGCAATGGCCCTTCGATTAAATCATCATAAAATAAATCATAGTCCCTCGGATGTTGCCTTCGAATATATGATTTCGTCCCTCGATGACCCTTCGGTGTAGCCTACGGTTAAATGATGATCGTCCCTTCGAATGCTAAGGTATCCTTACAACTGTTGCCTTCAATGACCTATCGATGACCCTACAATGATCCTTAAACATCCAAAGGGTAAAATTACTTACTTCTCAATAGTAAGGACAGTTTTACCCTCATAAGGATAGGAAACGTTCATAACGACCTTAGGAAGGTATAACTCTCAATTGCTGGATCATAACCTAAAACATTTCCCACCCCTCACACTTTGCAAATCCTAGAAAATCACCACTTGGTATACATTCATACTAGAATCATTACCAAGTTACATTTTTCTAAACCGTTTTCAAAATCAAACGAGATAAATACTTTGTATACATTCGTACGAGAATCATTACAAAGTTAAACTCTCTTTTCGAAACATTTTTTAAACAATTCACGAACACTTTTCAGACAAAAATATAAGTGATCCAGCAATTAAGAGCCCATGGATAACCATGGATACAAAGGGTGCTAACACCTTCCCTTTGTATAATGTACCTCCCAAACCCAAAATCTATTGAGGTCTTTCCTGTTCTTTTCCACCTTTCCTTATTGGATAAAAGAAAAGTCGGTGGCGACTCTTGCTATCCGCGACATTGCGATAAAAAGCAAAACATCCCAAGTCAGTTCACCGTATGACACCCAGCCCACAACTACAAGGAGAAGCGCTGAAGCGCTGTGACGATCGCCACACAGGGTGTGACGAGCGTCACGCCCCTATGCTTTGTGTTACGAGCGTAACACATGGTGTGACGAACGTCACACCCCACACCTATTTTTTTTGGCTTTGACGCGCGTAACAGAAGCACGTTCATCCTATTCTTCCGCTTGACTCGTTGAAACGTGAGGAAACCTACTGAAGGGACTTTGGAAGAAACGGTTACGGTAGGATGGATATAAATAGACCCAATTGTGGAACCCTGCGGCGTTTTTTTCTCCTTTTCCAGATTTCCACGCCGTGCATTACTTTTACAGCATTATAATTTTTTATCAGCATTCCATATTTTCTTCAGCAGTTTATTACCTTAGCATTTTTACTTCCTTTTTCTTTGTTAGCTTAATTTTTTAGGTATTCAATTAATTTTCTCACAATAGTTTCTACACCGGAGACTATTATGTAACTTTTACTGGATCTAACCTTACGTTAGATCATAGTATTTTATTTCTTCGTTTTTACTTTTCTGTCTGATCGAAGATTGTGAAGAACAAATCCAACCGGTTTGTGGTGGAGTGTTCAAGCATCGAAGTTAGAGAACAACCAAGATTTCTATTAAATTTACAGGTTCATTAATTTATTGTTTTAATTTATATATGCTCTGTACTGCTGTTTATCTATACTGTTTGTCTGATACGGCTGCATTTAAGCATAATTATTGTTTAGGCTTATTTAGCATGTCCGGCTAAATAAACTTAGATATCGGTATGTAAAGTAAGAGGAATAAAGGAATCAAAACTAAGTCGGTTTAAATTTGTTTACAAATATAGTCACTCTTTTTATGGTCTCAATTTACAGAGTTAATACCAAAGTTTTGTACGAGAGTAAAAGACATAAAGAAGTTAAAATCAATAGAACGAGAGTTTGAGCTTTTAACTGGACAGTGTAAATTGGACATTAACTTTAAATCAGGGCGAAAGCAATTTTTAGAGTTAATTAAATTCTAATCATTTTCAAAAAGTATTTTTAAAGGTTAAATGTGAGGACGAGAGTTAAGCATTTAAGTTTAATCATATAATCTAAGTCAACAGAGCGAGAGTTTGAGACGAGGGTGTTTAAACGGTTAGTATTTTAATAAAAAGAGTTTCTATAGATTCTGTTGTTTTCAAAAAGTGATTTTAGTTTTAACTAAATAGTGAGAGCATACGTTAAGGTAAAATCATAGTCTATTCAACAGAGCGAGAGTTTGAGAAAAGGCTTTTAATCAATAGTCTCTAATGAAAGGACTTATTTTAAAACTAAGAAACCAACGAAGATTTGATTCCCTAATTACGACGAACTACATACCGATATCCGCGTTATTTGATATTTAATCTAGATCCAATTTTAGTTTTACTTTTCCCCCTAATCAACAAAGTATCATCCGCCTTAGCTTTATGAAGTAACCTTAGAAAAACGGTATATCGATTCATTAAGTCCCTGTGGGATCGATATCTTTTAAAACTACGCGATTAGACTGTGCACTTGCAGTCAATACCCCAGTCGACTCATAAAGTCGCGATCAAGTTTTTGGCGCCGTTGTCGGGGACTTTTATTTAGTCGATATCGTAACTCTTCTGTTACGCTGTAGAGACTAAGGCAATTTTTATTTTTCCTTCTTTTTCGTTGATTTGTATGCCACACACTCGCTCACAAGGCGAAGCGTATTACTTACGAATCAATGACGTTGAACGATATCTCCGAGTCTTACGACGAATTCGGGAGTATCGTGCTGCAAACAATCTTCCTCCAATCGAAATTCCTGATCTCAAAAATCTTCTTCCATCGTCGATACCCGAGATGGAAGAACCAGCTCGTGCTCTTCGAGATTACGCCGCTCCATCACAAGATGAGCCGCATTCGAGTATTGCTCCACCCGCAATCGAAGCAAACAACTTCGAACTTAAACCTTCGCTGTTGCAGGCAGTGCAACAGAACCAATTTTCTGGAAATCCTACTGAGGATCCAAACCTTCATTTATCCGTATTCGTCCAGTACGCTGATATTGTTAAAGCTAATGGTGTCACTTCAGAGGCAATTCGACTTCGTCTCTTTCCTTTCTCGTTAAGAGATAAAGCTAGAAGATGGCTTCAGTCTCTTCCTTCCAACTCAGTCACCACATGGAATGAGTTGAAGAAAGTCTTTCTTGCCCGATATTTTCCTCCAAGCAAAACAGCTATGTTAAGAGCCCAGATAAATGGATTTAAACAGAAAGATAACGAGTCTCTTTTCGAAGCATGAGAAAGATACAAAGACACGATGAGACTTTGTCCACACCATGGTTTAGAGGACTGGTTAGTAATTCATACCTTCTATAATGGTCTCTTATACAACACAAGGTTGACAATAGACGCCGCCGCAGGTGGTGCGCTTATGGATAAACCTTACGCTGACGCTTATCAACTTATCGAAAGCATGGCCCAAAACCATTATCAGTGGGGAATTGACCGAACGATGGTAGAAAAACCTCAAACAAAAACAGGCATGTACGAGATAAGTAGCCTTGATCATGTTAATGCAAAAGTGGATGCTCTTGCCCAGAAAATTGAAAGTTTAAATGTATCACCTCCAGCCGCCGTGGTTGCCGTAACTCAAAATTGCGAAGTCTGTGGAATTCAAGGTCACACTCCTACAGATTGTCAACTCTTAACAGGAATCCAAGCAGAGCAAGTGAACTATGCTCAAGGAAATCCTTACTCGCATACCTATAACTCAAACTGGAAGAACCATCCTAATTTCTCATATAAGAGTAATAATGCTTTATACGCACCAGGACAAGCTCCCAGTCAAGCCCCAACTATATCTCCTGGATATCAAAAGCCGACCCCATCTACACCTAACAATAACGTTCCTAGAAAATCCAATTTGGAAATCATGATGGAGAACTTCATAGCTTCTCAACAGCAAACCAATAAAGAGTTCTTAAACCAGAATGTACACACTAACGAACAAATTAAACAACTAGCAAGTAAAGTAGATACCCTGGCTACCCATAACAAAATGCTGGAAACACAAATCTCGCAAGTAGCTCAATAACAAGCGCCTACTGCTTCCCCAACTGGTACATTTCCTGGACAGCCCCAACCTAACCCGAAAAGCCACGCTCATGCAATTATATTAAGAAGTGGAACAGAGGTAGAAGGACCGTCTGACCCAAGGATTGAGAACCAAAACTCTAAAAAGTCAACTGAGGAAGAAAGTAAACCTAAGGAAAAGGAAGAGTGTAATAAGGAAATCGTAGAAAACAAAGAACCTTATATACCTCCGCCTCCTTACAAACCACCTATCCCTTATCCTCAGAGGCAAATTAAAACCAAAGACGCGGGCCAATTTAAAAAATTTGTTGACCTACTGAAACAATTAAACGCCACCATTCCTTTTACAGAAGCTATTACACAGATGCCTTCATATGCTAAGTTCTTAAAAGAAATTCTATCTAATAAAAGGAAACTTGAAGAGAGCGAAACCGTTACACTCACTGTTGAGTGTAGCGCAATAATCCAGAATATGCCTCCTAAACTTAAAGACCCTGGTAGTTTCTCTATACCCTGTCACATAGGAAAATTTGTCATAGACAAAGCTTTATGCGATTTAGGAGCCGGTATCAGTGTTATGCCCTTGTCCATATGCAAGAGACTTGAAATGGGAGAATTAAGACCAACTAAAATGTCTGTGCAATTAGCAGATCGTTCCGTTAGATATCCCGTAGGAATTCTTGAAAACGTTCCCGTGCGCATAGGTCAATTCTACATTCCCACTGATTTTATAATTATGGACATAAGAGAAGATGAAGTTACCCCCATTATATTGGGAAGACCATTCTTAGCAACCGCCGGTGCTATCATAGACGTAAAACGAGGACGACTCACTTTCGAAGTAGGAGAAGAGAAAATTGAGTTCATCCTTTCCAAATTTTTGAAAGCACCTGCAATAGATGACACATGTTACTTCATGGATATCATCGATGAATGCATAAAAGAAACAGAATTAGAAAATGATGATTTGCCCGACTATCATGCAGAAGACAGACTGAACCAATGTTTAGCAGTAACATCGGATCCTACGCAATGCCTTAAGAAACCAACCCTCGACCTGAAAACACTTCCCAAAAATCTGAGATATGAATTCCTAGACTTAGAACTTGAACGGCCCGTAATAGTCAATGCAGACCTAGGAAAACTCGAAACCGAAAAGCTCCTACATATCTTAAGAAAATATCCAACCGCACTAGGATACAACATCACCGATCTTAAAGGAATAAGTCCTTCTATCTGTATGCACCACATCATGCTAGAAGAAGACTGTAAAACTTCTAGGGAACATCAGAGGAGACTAAACCCGATCCTGAGTGAGGTAGTGAAGAAGGAAGTAACGAAGTTATTAGAGGCAGGTATCATATATCCTATATCCGATAGCAAATGGGTTAGCCCTGTACACGTAGTACCAAAGAAAGAAGGTATAACAGTGATCGAAAATGAAAAAGGAGAAACTATAACCAAACGAATTGAATCGGGATGGAGAATATGCATTGATTATAGAAAGCTAAACAAAGCAACCCGAAAAGATCATTTTCCTTTACCATTCATAGACCAGATGTTAGAACGATTAGCCAAGCATTCTCATTTCTGTTATCTAGACGGTTACTCAGGCTTCTTTCAAATACCAATTCATCCAAATGACTAAGAAAAAACAACGTTCACGTGCCCTTTTGGTACCTTCGCTTATCGACGAATGTCGTTTGGCTTGTGCAATGCTCCTGCAACCTTCCAAAGGTGCATGATGGCAATATTCGCCGATTTTCTCGAGAACATCATGGAAGTCTTTATGGATGACTTTTCCGTATGCGGACAAAGTTTTAAAGAATGCCTTGAAAACCTAGAAAGAGTTCTAGAGTGATGTGTAAAAGTAAACCTAGTACTTAATTGGGAAAAATGTCACTTTATGGTACAAGAAGGGATTGTTTTAGGACACATCATATCAAATAGAGGAATTGAAGTAGACAAAGCCAAAATAGAAGTAATCGAAAACCTTGAACCTCCAAAAACTGTGAGAGAAATACGAAGCTTCTTAGGACATGCCGGTTTTTACCGACGATTCATTAAAGATTTCTCTAAAATAACTAAACCTTTAACCGGACTATTAATGAAAGATGCTGAATTCATCTTCGACAATAAATGCTTAGAAGCATTTCAAACACTTAAACAAGCATTGATCTCCGCGCCCATAATGCAGACCCCGGATTGGAATGAACCATTCGAAATAATGTGTGACGCAAGTGACTACACCGTAGGCGCTGTTTTAGGACAACGAAAGGATAAAAAACTTCACGTCATATATTATGCGAGTAGAACTCTAGATGAAGCGCAAATGAATTATGCCACGACCGAGAAAGAACTTTTAGCAGTAGTATTTGCACTAGATAAATTTCGTTCTTACTTGGTCAGAGCTAAAATAATCGTTTACACTGACCACGCTGCCATTAAGTACCTCTTAACAAAAAAGGACGCTAAACCTAGACTCCTAAGGTGGATCTTGTTGTTACAAGAATTTGATTTGGAAATCAAAGATAAAAAAGGAACTGAAAACGTAGTAGCAGATCACCTCTCTAGACTTGAAAACCTGGAACCAGAAAGAACATCGATCAACGATGATTTCTCGTACGATAAACTTATAGCTAATTTGGAAGAAAATAGAGCTGATGAACAGGTAGAGACCACCTTAGCTATATGCGTTACACCATGGTACGCTGATTTTGTCAATTATCTAGCCGCCGGAGTGGTTCCATTTGATTTATCATACCAACAAAAGAAACGATTCTTCCATGACATAAAACATTATTATTGGGACGACCCTTTACTTTTCAAAAGAGGCCCCGATGGTATTTTCCGTCGGTGTATACCTGAAGAAGAGGTAGAAAGAATAATCCAACATTGTCATTCCGCTCCTTATGGTGGACACGCAAGTACATCCAAGACTTGCTCTAAAATCCTACAAGTCGGTCTTTATTGGCCAAGCATATGGAAGGATGTACATACCGCTGTCAAGAAATGCGATACGTGTCAGCGCACAGGAAACATATCTAGACGTGACGAGATGCCACAAAAAGGCATTTTGGAAGTAGAAATTTTCGATGTGTGGGGAATAGATTTCATGGGACCTTTTCCACCTTCTTTCGGTAACAAGTACATACTCGTAGCTATTGACTACGTATCAAAATGGATTGAGGCTATAGCTTCTCCAACAAATGACACACGAGTAGTAACTAGACTCTTTAAGAATATAATCTTTCCAAGATTTGGTGTCCCAAGAATAGTCGTCAGTGATGGTGGATCGCATTTCATATCTAAGATACTCGAAAAATTATTATTTAAGTATGGCGTAAAACATCGAGTAGCAACACCTTACCATCCTCAAACTAGTGGACAAGTGGAAGTGTCTAATAGAGAAATTAAATAGATATTGGAAAAAACAGTCGCTACGTCAAGAAAAGACTGGTCATCAAAATTACCTGAAGCTTTATGGGCTTATCGAACCGCTTACAAAACTCCCATAGGAACAACCCCATTTAAGCTTATTTACGGAAAATCTTGCCACCTCCTGGTAGAATTAGAACATAAGGCCTATTGGGCTATTAAAAATTTAAATTTAAACTATAAGGCCGCCGGTGAAAAGCGAATCCTTGATATAAACGAATTAGAGGAACTTAGACAAGACGCATACGAAAATGCCAGAATCTACAAGGAAAGAACGAAAAAATGGCATGATAAACGTATATCAAGAAAAACTTTCAAACAAGGCGATGTAGTCCTATTGTTTAACTCTAGACTTAAGTTATTCCCAGGAAAGCTACGATCTAGATGGTCAGGCCCCTTCCAAATCACCGATGTCTTTCCCAGTGGAGCTGTAGAAATTAAAGGAAAATCTATTGAACCATTTATTGTAAACGGGCAGCGTCTAAAACATTATCATTATGCTGAGAATAATGAAGACTCGCAAGTCCTGCACCTAGACGCAATGTCTTCAGAATTTATAGATTAACATTTAATAGTTTTATGTCGAGCTTGCGACATTAAACAAAGCGCTTCGTGGGAGACAACCCACAACCTTCTATTTTATCTTCTATTTTTATTTTATTATTCTTTTTGATTTTATTCAATATCCATTCTTCATTTATTTTATTTTATAAAACTTTTCTTTTTTTTCTTCTTTCGGCATCTGGCCAAATCCTGACTAAAACTCTTGTTTTTCTTTTCTTTAGTTAACTCTAACCTGATGGCACATATTGACCGCATGGGTATCAAATTCAGAGGGAGAGCTCAGAGACAAAAATTTGAAGAACTTTCTGAGAGAGAGATGCACCCAACCTTCTATGCTGATGAAGATGCAATGATTGTACTGGGGCTAAAAGATAGTGTCCTGTATCTGCTGAGTCAAATAGGGTGGGAAACCACTCCTATTCGCAGACAATTTGTTACTTACCGAAGGCTAACTCTAGAATTCCTTAGCTCTCTGATCTATTTACCAAACCATGGAAAAGGAATAAACCAAGGTTTCATTCAATTCAGGATGTTCAATATGGAGTATCAGTTTAACATTCAAGAGTTTACTAACCTTTTAGGGTTCCCCACTTCTTTTGATACATTCACCATGAGCCAAGAAGACCTTTTTGAATATAGAGAGCTTGAGCATTTTTGGGGAAGTTTAACGGGAAATGATGACCCTGAGGAACATGAGTTTCTCTCTGGAAACATACATAACCCAGCTTTTCGCTATTTCCACAAAATCCTAGCACACACTCTTTTTGGAAAGAGATCAAACATTACCACAGTATCACGTGATGAACTCTTCATAATATTCTGTGCTTCCCAGAACCGTCCAGTGAATGGTGCCACTTATATGCTAGCGAGTTTTGACCTCCTTATTCAAGATGACCGTGCACCGATTCAAATAGGAGGGTTGATAACTATGATTGCTAATGCTATTGGATTGCGCCAACCCATGCTTGCTTCGAACCCTTTTTGTGGCATTGAGTCTATGAACATACATTTCCTTTTCAACACTTTGTTTATCAGAAATCTGGGACCTGAAGAGTTTGAATTAGTAATTAATAACCAAGCTGTTTACCTATTCACAATGCCTAGTCCGATGACTAGTGTCCATGACCGAAACAATTGGCTTTACAACCTGGATGTAATACCTTCTCCTGTTGGATCTGTTGAAACCATCCAAGATTATGAGATTCCTGGCAACCAGATTCCTTATGCTAAGTCTGATCCGCAGACACCAACTGGTTACCACGAAGTTGCCTCTCCACCTCATCCTATCCCGTCCGCAGAATCAGCAATACCTGATCTTAGACATCATATGCCCGGAAATGATTATAATATCGCTATTCAAGCTTTGATGTCAGAACAAGCTGCCATGAGAGAAGAGTTAAATATGATGGGACATGAAATTCTGCAATACATGAGTACTATGACAAATCATTTTCTCGAGTTGAACCGCCGTGTCAATTCATTTGACCCTCCAGCGAAAGATCCTACAATTGGCTAGAAGAATTGGAGTTAGCTAGTTTTAGTCTTAGGATTTATAGTTCTGTTTGACATTATTTTTAATTTTAGGATTTATTTTCCGCATGCTTTATTTTATTTTGATATATTACATTATGTTTATTTTTATGGAGCTATTGGAATTATTGGTTAAATTAAATGTTATTTTGATTTATGCATCACCTAAAATTTCCAATGATGATATATACTATGCTACTACTTACACTGCCTATTAGAGAAAAAAATATATATATACACTATGGTGTGTAATAGAATAGCATGCATGGCAATTCAAAAATATTACAATAGCAATTAAAATAAACATAAACTAAAAATAAACAAAATAATAATAATAATAATAATAATAATAAAAACAATTTATGAAGCACCCACGTAAGAGCGCCAGTGACCGTTGCAAGCATCTGTGTGACGAGCGTCACACAAGCCATCACGGTCGTCACGCAAATGCACATGACGCCCGTAACACCTTCTGTCACGAGCGTGACAGCTCCAGAATAGGTGAACGTTGCTGACCGTTGGGGACACGACCGTTGCTCCCCCACCTTTTTATTTTCCCCATTAACCCACCTCTTTACACCATTCCACTCACATTCATCCACATTTATTTTTCTCTCACCCACTCCTCTTCCCAACTCCCAAATTTTTCCTATAAATACCTACAATACCTTTCTTCCTTCACCACATCATTCCAACAAACTATTCTATACAAATACATTTTCATTCCCTTTCCTTCTTTCAACCTACCTATCAATATGGCGGAAAACCCACAATTCAGAAATATCATCTTCCGATCTGAAGATGATAATTATCAACGGGAGCAGTTCGATCGGTTCCAACAACGAGGTGTCGTATCTACCAGGTATCCTGATTTAAATTGTTTACAAGAATTAGGATTACTTCAAGGTGTGCAATGGATGCTTCAGCTTTCTGATTTAACTTTTCTTTGCTCACAAAATCAACCAACCTACCCATCACTCACCTTAGAATTTTTAAGTTCTTATTCATACACCACTCCAACCGATGAAGACGAGTACTTAACCGGTACCGCAAATTTCCGCATGTTCAACACCGAGTACTCACTATCCCAGGATCAGTTGAGTGCCATGCTACAGTTCCCTGTAGGAGGCCAAGTCCACCCAAGAATCCCTCCGAACTCACAGTGGCACATAAACGCCTTCGACCTCTTTAGAAAAATATCCGGTGTGGAAACCAATAACTGGGATGCACTACTTGCTTCGCACATACATAACCCCACTATCTGGTATTTTATCCGCATTCTGCAAAACACCATTTTTGGTCAACCCAACAACAGCAAAGTCAACGCGAATGAATTATTCTTCCTCCACTGTGTCTTTGAAATGGATACAAAGGTAAACGCCGCTTCTTTCTTACTTCACCATATTCGTACCCTTTGTGCTAGAGGCCGACAACCTTTTGTGATTGGAGGATTAATAACCACCATAGCACTTGGTCTGAATCTAGGGGACCGACTTCAAAATTTGCAATCTCTGCCACCCCTATTTATGAATATAAGCTATTGTCGCTCTAGCCGCTTAATCAAAAATAGGGTAGGCGGAAGGTATTATCTTATGGTGAATAACCAAGAAGTCCCAAGCGTTGTTTTGCCCAACATTGCCCTCACAGATGTCACCAACCCTGACCGATTCCTCTACGATCTGAATGCTCCCGAACCTACTGAGCTTACACAAGCAAACCCGCTCCAAGATGAGTTTGAGGAAATGGAGCAAGGTGATCAAGGTCCTGAACAACAGTCAACCCCGCTTAACCCTTCCGATAATGCAACTGGTTCATCCTCCCGACGTCGTCGAAGAAGAAGGCCAGCAACTAATGATGACATCATGGATGCTATTGATGCCATGCATGCGCAGAATAACGAAGTGATGCAACTGATGCGCCAGATGCAACATCAACAGGAAGCGAGGAATGCAATAACCGACCAGCGGTTCACCGACTTGCTCAGCAGGTTTGATGACTTGGAAGTACGCCAACGCTCACCGGGTCCGAGAACAAGAGGACGCAGGCAGAATTGAGCATATTTATTTATTTTTCCTTTCTTTTCGCTTTTCTTTGAACCATTCGGGACAATGTTTCATTTAAGTGTGGGGGGGGGGGGGGGGAAACTTTAACATTCCTCTTTTAAGTATGTTATTTCCTTTTCATTGTTATTTCCCTTTTAATTTAATTAATATATATATATATATATATATATATATATATATATATATATATAAAATAAATATAATATATTTATTTTAAGTCGAGTCCCTAGTATGAAAATTTTGTATTATCTATTCCCCTCAATTTTCTTGAGCCATAAAAAAAAAATTTAACACTTAACACACTCGATAAGTATAAAGGTTGCTCATTTTATAAAACTTGAGTGAAATCAAGACAAAATTATTACCACCTCAACGGTCTAAAAACCTCAACATGTTAGATCAGAATAAGTACCTATTATACCAATTCCTTGCACTTTTAGTCTTATAGTAACCCCGAGTAGTTTATACGAGAAGTCGGCACCATCTTAATAGCAAACTACGTGGAGAACCGATGAATATAAGTGAATGATTCCCAAAACAACATAAAAAATATATATATATATATATAAGGAAATGCACTAATTAAGTTAGGTGATCCTTACCAGATCATTTAATCCAAAGGTTGCGGACCCTACAAAAGCATAATATGAAAGATCCATTATGAGTTGGTTCAGTAGGTATCTGGTGCTGAACTTGGTAGGGCGGACTACGGTCCGATCCCCCGCAATTTGCAATGGACTAAATAACGAAGTTATCCAACTTATGTACCAGAGCTTCTAGATAAAAGGGGATCAGAATCACTAACTGGTTACTCCACTATGTGCGCAAAAAGATAAAGGGCTTAATGTGATTTCGCTAGAATGAAAACGGGTGAAACAAGAGTAAAAGAACTAGGCTAGCTATAATAGCATGACTCGAACTGGTTTGCATAAGGTGGGGTTATCTGATGTTGTGACGGTAGTTGTTGATGTTAAGACTAAACTCAGGTTATTCCTAAACAAGATTTACTTGTAACCTGGTACGAATTGATGTGTGTTTTGAAATTTCATCTGGCTAATATTTTAAATCGATTTCTACATTGTATCTTGCTTGAGGACAAGCAAAAGTCTAAGTGTGGGGGAGTTTGATAACATGAAATAATATCACATCTTTGGACTCGATTTAATTAAATTATATTATTATTTGATTCGATTTATTTTATATTATTCGATATTACTTGGTATTTTCCTTCTATTTATTTCAGGTAACATAAACTGAAGCATGTGTGAAAAGGAAAGAAAAGGGGTGCAAAAAGAGGATTCTCCAAAAAGAAGCATTCCACTAAAGCCCAACCCACAACTACAAGGAGAAGCGCTGAAGCGCTGTGACGATCGCCACACAGGGTGTGACGAGCGTCACGCCCCTATGCTTTGTGTTACGAGCGTAACACATGGTGTGACGAACGTCACACCCCACACCTATTTTTTTTGGCTTTGACGCGCGTAACAGAAGCACGTTCATCCTATTCTTCCGCTTGACTCGTTGAAACGTGAGGAAACCTACTGAAGGGACTTTGGAAGAAACGGTTACGGTAGGATGGATATAAATAGACCCAATTGTGGAACCCTGCGGCGTTTTTTTCTCCTTTTCCAGATTTCCACGCCGTGCATTACTTTTACAGCATTATAATTTTTTATCAGCATTCCATATTTTCTTCAGCAGTTTATTACCTTAGCATTTTTACTTCCTTTTTCTTTGTTAGCTTAATTTTTTAGGTATTCAATTAATTTTCTCACAATAGTTTCTACACCGGAGACTATTATGTAACTTTTACTGGATCTAACCTTACGTTAGATCATAGTATTTTATTTCTTCGTTTTTACTTTTCTGTCTGATCGAAGATTGTGAAGAACAAATCCAACCGGTTTGTGGTGGAGTGTTCAAGCATCGAAGTTAGAGAACAACCAAGATTTCTATTAAATTTACAGGTTCATTAATTTATTGTTTTAATTTATATATGCTCTGTACTGCTGTTTATCTATACTGTTTGTCTGATACGGCTGCATTTAAGCATAATTATTGTTTAGGCTTATTTAGCATGTCCGGCTAAATAAACTTAGATATCGGTATGTAAAGTAAGAGGAATAAAGGAATCAAAACTAAGTCGGTTTAAATTTGTTTACAAATATAGTCACTCTTTTTATGGTCTCAATTTACAGAGTTAATACCAAAGTTTTGTACGAGAGTAAAAGACATAAAGAAGTTAAAATCAATAGAACGACAGTTTGAGCTTTTAACTGGACAGTGTAAATTGGACATTAACTTTAAATCAGGGCGAAAGCAATTTTTAGAGTTAATTAAATTCTAATCATTTTCAAAAAGTATTTTTAAAGGTTAAATGTAAGGACGAGAGTTAAGCATTTAAGTTTAATCATATAATCTAAGTCAACAAAGCGAGAGTTTGAGACGAGGGTGTTTAAACGGTTAGTATTTTAATAAAAAGAGTTTCTATAGATTCTGTTGTTTTCAAAAAGTGATTTTAGTTTTAACTAAATAGTGAGAGCATACGTTAAGGTAAAATCATAGTCTATTCAACAGAGCGAGAGTTTGAGAAAAGGCTTTTAATCAATAGTGTCTAATGAAAGGACTTATTTTAAAACTAAGAAACCAACGAAGATTTGATTCCCTAATTACGACGAACTACATACCGATATCCGCGTTATTTGATATTTAATCTAGATCCAATTTTAGTTTTACTTTTCCCCCTAATCAACAAAGTATCATCCGCCTTAGCTTTACGAAGTAACCTTAGAAAAACGGTATATTGATTCATTAAGTCCCTGTGGGATCGATATCTTTTAAAACTACGCGATTAGACTGTGCACTTGCAGTCAATACCCCAGTTGACTCATAAAGTCGCGATCATTAATCTGATTAGAAGATCCTTGGTCGAGATGCATGCAACCTTGTGCAAGTTGAGTTATTATGAGCACGGTCATGTTTCTTTCCGTATCTATTCAAGAAATCCTCGAGGGTGCGTTATGGTAAAGAGAGATTTACAAGAGATGTTAGATCAAAATCTTATTCAGATTACCAAAGATAGGGATGAAGATGGGCATGATGTGAATGTTATAGTTCCCCATTTCAATATCCCAAAATCAGAGGTGATTGCTTACAATAGTCAGAAGTCTGTTGTTTCTCCCTTAGTTATTCATTTGGCAGGTCCTACACCTTATGAATCTGACAAAGTTATTCCTTACAAATACAATGCTACAATGTTGGAAGATGGAAAGGAAACTCTTATCCCTTTCCCTTCTTCTGTTGTGAATATTGCTAATATGAGCGGTGTGACCCAAAATGGTCGAGAATTTGCTTTTGTGGCTCTTAAGAGAATTGAAGATACTTTGGTGGGTATGCAAGCTCTGGTGAAAACTCATATTATGCAGTCTGGCCAGTCTAGCGGTGTAAACCAGAACTCTGATCATGACGGAGTGTTGAAATTAATTAAATGAAGTGAATTTAATGTGGTGGATCAACTATTGCATACCCCGTCCAAAATATATGTCTTATCTTTGTTAATGAATTCAGAAGCTCACAGAGAGGCTTTGCAGAAGGTCTTGGAGCAAGCCTATGTAGATTATGATGTAACAATTGGTCAGTTCGATGGCGTTGTGGCCAACATTAATGCTTGTAACAATTTGAGCTTTAATGATGAAGAATTCCCCGAGCAAGGGAGGAATCATAATTTGGCTTTACACATTTCCATGAATTGTCAAGAAGATGTTATGTCCAATGTACTGGTTAACACTAGCTCTTCTCTGAATGTTATGCCAAAATCTACTCTGTCCAAGCTCTCTTATCAAGGTGATCCGATGAGGTTTAGTGGGGTTGTTGTGAAAGACTTTGATGGCTCGAAGAAAACTGTGATTGGGGAAGTTGATCTCCAATTCAAGATAGGTCCGTGCTTATTTCAGATTATGTTTCAAGTGACAGATATTAATCCCGCCTATAGTTGTCTCCTAGGTCATCCATTGATTCACGAAGTTGGGGCAGTGACGTCAACCCTCCATCAGAAGTTGAAGTTTGTGAAGAATGGGAAGTTGGTGATTATGAGTGGCGAGCAAGCCATGTTGGTGAGTCATCTCTCTTCATTTTAGCATATTGATGTTGACGAAGCTGTAGGAACTCTGTTCCAAGCTATTTTTGTCGTTGATAATGTTGTTAAGAAGAATGAGGTATCCATGACTTCTTTAAAAGACGCCCAACAAGTTCTAGAGAATGGTCAATTCATTGAATGGGGTGAAGTTGTTGAACTTGCTGAAAACAAGAACAAAACTAGTTTAGGCTTCTCGCCTGGTTTAACCTGTAGAGATTTGAAGCGTATTCAAGAGGTTTTTCATAGTGTTGGTTTTATCCACTCCAAAGATCAATCTGTTACTACAATCCTGGAAGATGATCAAGAGCAAAAAGTGCCAAACTCTGTGACGCTTGACGTTCTTTCTATTGTTCACTTGTCAAAGTAATATGTTTTTCTTATTTTCAAAAATCCTTTCACTATGCCCAAGGTGAAAATGAATCTATGTGGGCTTTGTTTCAAGTTTTATCATCATTAATAAAATGTTATTTTGTTTATCCATGTTATGTTTTCTCTTTTTTGCTTTTTCTGAAAAAAATGGTAACATGAAAAAATTGAGATAATAATCATTTCTTATATCTACATATAATGTGTGTTTATTTGTTCATATTCTAAAATAAAGCATAAAACCATTGTGCAGATTGATTGTTAAACCCATTGAAAACAATGACCTTATGTCATTTCCCAACTTTGAATTCCCTGTGTTTGAAATGGAAGAAGAGGATGTTGAAGAGATTCCTGATGATATTTCCCATTTGCTTGAGCACGAGGAAAAGATCATTCAACCTCATAAAGAGCCATTGGAAATTATTAATTTGGGTTCTGAAGAGAACAAGAAAGAAGTCAAGACTGGGGCACTGTTTTGTCCAGATGTTAAGAAGAGGATGGTAGAGCTTCTTAGAGAATATATGGATGTGTTTACTTGGTCTTATCAAGATATGCCAAGTATTGATATTGATATTGTGGAGCATAGATTAACATTGAAGCCAGAGTGTATGCCAGTTAAATAGAAGTTGAGAAGAACTCATCCCGATATAGCTGTTAAGATCAAAGAGGAGTTTCAAAAACAAATTGATGATGGTTTCCTTGTTACTTCTGAGTATCCTCAATGGGTGGCCAACATTGTGCATATTCTAAAAAAGGATTGCAAAGTTCAGATGTGTGTTGATTATAGAGATTTGAACAAAGCTAGCCCAAAGGATGATTTTCCTCTGCCACACATTGACATGTTGGTAGATAATATATCTAAGCTCAATGTCTTCTCCTTTATGGATGGTTTCTCTGGTTACAATCAGATCAAGATGGCACCCGAGGACATGGAAAAAGACAACATTTATTACACCCTGGGGAACATTCTGCTATAGAGTGGTGCCTTTCGGTTTAAAGAATACTGGTGCAATATACCAGAGAGCCATGACTACTCTTTTCCATGACATGATGCACAAAGATATAGAAGTTTATATTGATGATATGATTGCTAAGCCGGAGACTGAAGAAGATCTTGTCGAGTATTTTTTGAAGTTGTTTCTGTGTTTGAGAAAGTTTAAACTTCGCTTGAATCCTAATAAGTGTACTTTTGGTGTCCGTTCAAGAGAGTTGTTAGGTTTCATGGTCAGCTAGAAGGGTATTAAGGTAGATCCTGATAAAGTCAAAGTTATTCAAGAGATGCCTACACCAAATACAGAAAAGCAAGTCAGAGGATTCATCGGGCGTCTGAATTACATCTCCAGATTTATATCTCACATGACTGCCACATGTGGACCAATCTTCAAGTTTCTCTGTAAGGATCAAGGTTATGTTTAGACAGAAGACTGCCATAAAGCTTTTGACAACATCAAGGAGTATCTGCTTGAACCTCCTATCTTGTCTCCTCTAGTGGAAGGAAGACCATAAATCACATACTTAACTATGTTAGAAAAGTCCATGGATTATGTAGTTAGACAACAAGATGAAACTGTTAGAAAGGAGCATTCCATATACTATTTGAGTAAGAAATTTACAGACTGCGAGTCTCGGTACTCCATGCTTGAGAAGACTTGTTACACTTTAGCTTGGGTTGCCAAATGTCTACGTCAGTATATGATTAATCATACCACTTGGTTGACATCCAAAATGGATCCTATCAAGTATGTTTTTGAAAAGCCTTTTTTGACTGAGAGGATTGCTCGTTGGCATATGATATTGTATGAATATGATATTGAGAACCATAATCAGAAGGCAATTAAAGGAAGTATTCTTGCAAATCATTTGGCTCATCACCCAATAGATGATTATCAATCCATCAGGTTTGACTTCCCTGATGAAGATGTTATGTACTTAAAAGCTAAAGGTTATGATGAACCGTTGCATGAAGGATGACCAGAGCTTGGATCCCGGTGGGGTTTAGTGTTAGATGGAGTTGTTAATGCTTGTTGTAATTGAATTGGGGAAATCATCATTACTCTTCAGGGTTCTCATATCCCTTTCACTACAAGATTGATGTTTGATTGCACTAACAACAGGGCAGGATACGAAGCTTGTATCATGGGTCTTGAAGAGGCCATTGATTTGAAAATTAAGATTCTTTATGTATATGGAGATTCAGCCTTGGTGGCTAATCAGATTAAAGGAGAATGGGAGACTCAGCATCCTGGCTTGATTCCTTACAAAGATTATGCAAGGAGGTTATTGACTTTCTTCAACAAAGTTGAGTTTCATCATATACCTCGTGAAGCAAATCAGATAGTGGATGCTTTGGCTACTTTGTCTTCTATGTATAAAGTAAATCGTTGGAATGATGCGCCTAAGATCAGGATTATGCGCCTTGATAGGCCTGCTCATGTGTTTGCAACAGAAGAAGTCACAGATGATAAGCCTTGGTATCATGATATTAGGTGTTTCCTCCAAAGTTAGGAGTACCCGCTTGGGACATCCAGTAAAGATAAGAAGACTTTGAGAAGACTGATTGGCAATTTCTTTCTAAATAAATATGTGTTGTACAAAAGAAACTTTGACATGGTCTTATTCATATTCGTGGATAGATATGAAGCATACATGTTAATGCAAGAAGTTCATGAAGGATCCTTTGGTACTCACGCCAATAGACATGCAATGGCTAAAAAGATGTTAAGGGCGGGTTACTATTGGCTGACAATGGAATCTGATTGCCATAAATATGTGAAAAAGTGCCATAAATGTCAAATTTATGCTGATAAGATTCATGTGCCTCCAACTCTTCTCAATATTATTTCATCCCCATGGCCTTTCTCTATGTGGGTAATTGCCATGATTGGTATGATTGAACCCAAAGCTTCGAACATACATCGTTTCATTCTGATGGCTATTGATTACTTCACCAAATGGGTTGGAGCAGCATCATATGCTAATATGACCAAGCAGGTTGTGGTCAGATTTATCAAGAATCAGATTATTTATCGATATGGTGTTCCAAATAATATCATTATTGATAATGGGTCGAACTTGAATAATAAAATGATGAAAGAGCTTTGTGACGACTTCAAGATTCTGAAGGAGAATAGCAATCCAAAACGCAACGGAATTTAAAATTTTCTCCTTTAGTAATCCTTACGAATGGGCATGATCAGTGATAGAATCGTTACCTTTTGTGACGATTGAAACCTTTGATGCAGATCTACGGAGCGATCACGAATGTTGAACAATGACAACGCCTCTATTCAGTCCACACGAACGGATTCCTTCAATCTTAGTGCTAGTTGCTACAAATGAAGGCTTTGAGTGAGAGAAAGAGAGAGAAACAAAATTGCAACTCCTCAAATGCTTCTGCGTAAGGGTTCTATTTATAGAACCACTTGTGTGGGCTATAAGCTAAAAAGCCCACTTAAGTGTATGTGGCCCATATCTTATAATATGCCAAAATCACTTAAGTGCATGGTACCTTACCATATTTCGTATTCTACTTAAGTACATCGTACCTTATAATGTTCTACAATTCACTTAAGTGCACTGTACCTTACGGTGTTCCTAGGTTACTCTATCTCTCATAATTCCGTCCTTTTATGTGTGACCCTGTAGGTTTTTGTAGCATTGGCAATTATATTAAAGCACGTATTTAACATAATAAACAATGAGCGGTATCTAGCAACACATCACTACTACCCAAGACACGAAAGTATCATGTGATCTGACAATTCCTTTTGTGATAATACTTATGTGTACAATTACCCTTTTTCCCTTATGTCTATATTGAACACAAGGCATAGATCGTGTCATCCTTGTCCAGTTCAATATTGGACCCATAAACGTTTATCATGTTACGCAGGATGGGCAAATTCCATCTAGGTCACTCATGTCCCTTAGCATGCTTCGTGGAGTACCCATCAATTGTCTTTATGGTCATCCAGTTACGGACAATGTTTGATCAACAATAAGGCACTCGACTCTACATCTAGGATCCATAGTGGTTTCAGGTCGAAGGGTGGTATACACCATTATCACCATGAGAATAACTTATGACACTTTGCATAACATTCTATATAGTATTCTCATAATGGGTCAATCCAGTATAAATATTACTCTTAATATTCATACCTATGTTTAAGACTTGATAACTCCTTATCCATGATCCATGAGATGTGATCATCAGTCTATATACATAATAGTCTTAATGCTTTAATGTTATCCCACTTCACAATAAAGCTCGACTACGGATACTTTAAGAATAATGTCCTTATGTTTAATGTGATCTCATGATTAAGTCACACTTGATACATTAAACGGACTAGCTATTCTAGGGACTTTATTAAACAAAACATAATAAAGAAAAAGCCTTTCATTATTAATAAATAATTCGATACAAGTACCAAAAGTATTGGCCTTTAGGGCTTACACCAACAATCTCCCACTAGCACTAGAGCCAATCAGGCATACCCCTAATGCCCATAGATCTATTATGGCCATCATGCTTCTGCTGTGCAAGAGGCTTTGTCAGTGGGTCAGCAATATTGTCAAGTGTAGGTACTCTGCATATTTTCACATCTCCTCTATCTATTATCTCTCGAATGAGGTGATAACGCCTAAGTATGTGTTTGGATTATTGGTGAGATCTAGGCTCCTTAGCTTGTGCGATAGCACCATTGTTATCACAATAGAGACCAATGGGATCCACAATGCTAGAAACTATGCCAAGTTCACTAATGAACCTTTTGATCCAAACAACTTCCTTTGCTGCACTTGAGGCAGCAATATACTCGGCCTCGATTGTAGAATCAACAACTGTATCTTGCTTTGAACGTTTCCAGCTCACAGCACCACCGTTTAAGCAAAACACATAACCAGATTGCGATCTAAAGTCATCCTTATCGGCCTGGAAGCTAGCATCGGTGTATCCAATTACAGCCAGCTCTTCCTGACCTCCATATATCAAGAATGAGTCCTTAGTCCTTCTCAAATACTTAAGGATATTCTTGACAGCTACCCAATGAGCATCACCATGATCAGATTGGTACCTACTCATTGCACTTAAAGCATACGAGACATCTGGCCGAGTATATAACATGGCATACATGATAGATCCTATTGCAAATGCATATGGAATCTTATTCATGCGATCCCTTTCTTCCTTAGTTGAAGGGGATTTTGTTTTTGATAGACACAGGCCATGTTGCATAGGTATGAATCCTTTCTTGGAATCATGCATATTAAAGCGTCTCAGCACTTTGTCTATGTATGTACTTTGACTTAGGCCAAGCAGTTTTTATGATCTATCTCTATAGATTCTGATTCCTAATATATAGGCTGCTTCACCTAGTTCCTTTATAGAAAAGCATTTCCCCAACCAAGACTTTACTTGTTGTAGGGTAGGGACATCGTTTCCAATGAGTAATATGTCATCTACATATAATACCATGAAAATGATCATGCTCCCACTAACCTTCTTGTAGAAACAAGGTTCATCTTCGTTCTTGATGAATCCATATTGTTTTACTGTTTCATCAAAATGAAGATTCCATCTTCTGGAAGCTTGCTTCAATCCATAAATTGATCTTTGTAACTTACATATCTTTTGGGCTTCTTCTGGTATGTCAAATCCTTCAGGTTGTGTCATGTACACATCCTCAAGAAGATTCCCATTAAGGAAAGCAGTTTTGACATCCATCTGCCATATTTCGTAATCATGATATGCAGCGATAACAAGTAAAATCCGAACATATTTAAGCATTGCAACTGGTGAAAAGGTTTCATCATAGTCAACCCCATGAATTTGTTTATATCCTTTTGCAACCAGTCTTGCCTTATAGGTATGTACCTTACCATCCATGTCAGTCTTCTTTTTGAAGACCCACTTGCATCCTATAGGGATAACTCCTACAGGAGGCTCTACCAAGGTCCAAACTTGGTTTGTGTACATGGAATCCATTTCATATTTCATGGCTTCTAGCCACTTCTCAGACTCAGGACCAGTTATGGCCTCTTGGTAGGTCACAGGCTCATCTTGATCCATGAGTAATACATCACCTTGATCAGTTATGAGATATCCATATCTCTCAGGTAGGTGACGTATCCTGCTTGACCTACGCTGGTCTTGTTCTAATTGAGCAGGTTGCTCTTCCACAACTACTTGTGTTTCCTGCTCTAATTCCTCCATAGGTGTATCAATGCTTTGTGATTCTTGAATTTCTTCAATCTCTACTTTCCTCCCACTGATTCCTTTGGAAATAAAATCCTTTTCTAGGAAAACTCCAGTTCAAGCGACAAACACTTTGCCCTCAGAAGGATTGTAGAAGTAACACCCTCTTGTTTCTTTAGGATACCCCACAAATAAGCATCTGTCAGATTTGGGCTCAAGCTTAGTTGAAATTTGTCGTTTCACATAAACTTCGCAACCCCAAATCTTCATGTAAGACATATGTGGTTTCTTACCACTCCATATCTCATATGGTGTCTTCTCAACCTTTTTGGATGGAACACGGTTAAGTGTGTAAGCTGTTGTCAATAGTGCATGTCCCCAAAAGGAGTTTGGAAGATCGACGTGACTCATCATGGATCGGACCATGTCTAACAGGGTTCGATTTTGTTCTCTCAGATACACCATTCCATTGGGGTGTTCCAGGAGGAGTGAGTTGGGATAGGATCCCACACTCTTTTAGATGGTCATCAAACTCTAAGCTTAAATACTCACCACCTCGATTTGATCGAAGAGTTTTAATATTCTTACCTAGTTGGTTTTGTACTTCATTCTTGAATTCCTTGAAATTTTCAAAGGACTCTGATTTGTGTTTCATTAAATACACATAACCATATCTACTGAAATCATCAGTAAATGTGATAAAGTACTGAAAACCTCCTCTGGCTGGTATGTTCAGTGGTCCACATACATCAGTATGTATGAGAGCCAAAATATCATTAGCTCTTTCACCTTTTCCTGTGAATGGAGACTTTGTCATCTTTCCAATTAAACAAGATCTGCATGTCTCATATGATTCATAATCAAAAGAGTCCAAGAGTCCATCTTTATGGAGTTCGAAAATGCGTTTCTCATTTATGTGGCCTAATCGACAATGCCAAAGGTAAGTTGGTCTTAACTCATTAGGTTTCATCCTTTTAGTATTAATGTTATAAATATGCATTTCAAGATCAAGGATATATAGTCCATTGTTCATTTGTGCAATAGCATAAAATATATCATTCAAATAAATTGAGCAACAATTGTTCTTGATTATAAATGAAAAACCAAACTTGTCCAAACAAGAAACGAAAATAATATTCCTTCTAATTGCAGGTACATAATAACAATTCTCTAACTGAATTATTAAACCACTAGGTAAAGTCAATACATAAGTTCCTACGGCTAAAGCAACAACCTCTGCTCCATTGCCAACTCGTAGGTCAACTTCACCTTTTGCCAAATCTCTACTCCTTTTTAGCCCCTGCACATTGGTACAAATGTGAGAACCGCATCCAGTATCTAATACCCATGATGAAGAAGTAGATAAATTAATTTCAATAACAAAAATACCTGAAGTTGAAGTCTCTACTCCATTCTTCTTATCTTCCAGGTACTTTGGGCAGTTTCTCTTCCAGTGTCCGGTCTTACCGCAATGGAAGCAGGTGCCTTCCTTTGCCATGCCTCCACTAGGCTTCAAAGCAGCAATAGTGGGTTTGGGTTTGGCAACTTCCTTGCCTTTCCCTTTATCACCCTGCTTGGTGGGTCTTTTGTTCTGTCTCTTTCCATTTCCGTTCATCAGAATGGACTTCCCTTTTGACTTCAGATTCTACTCAGCAGTTCTTAACATGGCTAGTAGTTCAGGAAGAGATTTGTCCATATCATTCATATTGAAATTTAGGATAAATTGACTGAATCTATCTGGCAACGATTGCAAGATCAAATCAGTCGCAAGTTCCTTTCCGAGGGGAAAACCCAACCTCTCAAGGTTTTCCACATACCCAATCATCTTGAGCACATGGGGACCTACAGGGGCTCCCTCAGCTAACTTGCCTTGAAAAAGGGCTTTTGAAACTTCAAACCTTTCATGCCTTGCTTGCTCTTGATAGAGCATCTTTAGGTGTTCGATCATATCGAACGCTGCCATGTTCTCATGTTGCTTTTGTAACTATGAGTTCATGGTAGCTAGCATGAGATAAGCAGTTTCATTGGCATCATCGACATGCTTCTTATAGGCATCTTTTTCTGCCTTAGGTGCAGAACTAGGAGGTTCCTCTTTAGGAACAGGTTTCTCCAAGACATACAGCTTTCTATCATGTTTGAGGACAATCCTCAGATTTCGGTGCCAATCCAGAAAATTTGTCCCAGACAATTTTTCTTTGTCAAGGATTGATCTTAAAATGTTGTTAGAGGTGTTTGTTGTCATGGTAATCTACATGAAAATAATGAAAATATAAGTATCAATAACATATTTAATTAGGCCTTTAATTAAATATGCTCCCACTATTTTACTCAAAACAAATGACCCTCATCATTTGATTCGGAAAATCCCGTTGAAAGATTTTCTAGTGGGTCGAGATCCACATTTTACTTTGTTTTAAGTCTGTGTAGGCGGATTACACAAAACTAGGTTATTTAGGTAGGAACTCCTTCCAATTGTATCTAATACAACTCTCGAATATTTTAGTTGGGTGAATAACTCCTTGTTCCAATCCATCACATGGATCATTTCCAACTCTTGCTTCTAAACATATATAATCTTATTATAATTTGTTTAGTTAAGTTTGAACCATTGTTTTAACAACTGGATATTACAATTATCCCATCGCACCTTACTAATATAGAACATGCACCTCGCGTAGGCGAAACCTACATTATCTGATACTAGTCTTGATGAGTGCTAAAACTTGGAAAGCATAAAATTAATATTTAATTAGAGGGAATTTGCAATTATTCTGATCTCACCGACTTATTTATCATATAAATCGTCTCTCACATGCATCAACATACATTCACATGCATCAACATACCTAATGAAACAGTTATGGCCCCTAGCGCAATTGTTCTCCCAAGCCAATGAGAGAACCTAAGTTAACCTAATAATGATCTAAGCTTCTCCAAGCAAGATCTTCATGGTTGTCCTTCTTTGATATTGAAGTCTTCTCTTTCTTCATAACATTATGTTACATAAAAGAAACTCGTTTTACAGACGAGGGAGTGAGATGAGAAAAGAAGTTACATTAAGAGATTAAAAGAGAGGCACGACACGCATGTCGTATTTTAAAATCCCAAAACAAAATAAAGGAAAACTAAGGCCATAATCGATCACCACAAGACAATAATAATAAACACATTATTATTATTAATTTTAATTATTTTAATTAATTAAAACCAAATTAAATTTCGGTGACCGATCACACTACGCAAAGTTAGCCGGGGTTCCGCTGCCCGGTCACAAAATAGAAAAACAGAGAATACAGACTCTGTGAATGTGACGACCGTCACAAAGCATGTCACGACCGTCACGTCCATCCTGTCACGACCATCACAGGCCCATCACGAACGTCACGCGGCCAAAAGCAGCGCTTTGAAACACTTTGACAGCACAACCCTTATGCTGTCATTAACCCTAATGCACCAATTTCAGACCGTCAAACACACCTCGATTGTTGATTCAATATGATTGATCAATAGGTCATTGCTTCACCATACTAATGTCGGATCAAGAAGCAAACGACCATTGATCGCTCAAAGGAAAACAACCATTAAGTCTTTGAATGAACGAAACAGAAATAGTATATCATATATTCCATATTTTGCATCAAGATTACTTATATCATATATATAACTTGATCGATCTTAATTGCGTAACCTATGGATGATCGATGTATCGCTGCTTCACCATACTAATGTCGGATTCCGAAGCATAGTCAACATCAATCATCCAAATCGTACACACATGATGCCAAATTTAATTACTCGTTTATTCTTTTATTCATTCTGTATTTTAATCATATTAATACATAAAATAAACAGCTATCAGATGCATGGTTTGTAAGTGGCTCTAATACCACTGAAGGAGAATAGCGATCCAAAATGCAGCGGAATTTAAAATTTTCTCCTTTAGTGATCCTTATGAATGGACATGATCAGTGATAAAATCGTTACCTCTTGTGACGATTGAAACCTTTGATGCAGATCTACGGAGCGATCACGAACGTTGAACAGTGACAATGCCTTTACTCAGTCCACACGAACGGATTCCTTCAATCTCAGTGCTAGCTGCTACGAATGAAGGCTTTGAGTAAGAGAGAGAGAGAGAAACAAAATTGCAACTCCTTAAATGCTTCTACACAAGGGTTCTATTTATAGAACCACTTGTGTGGGCTATAAGCTAAAAACCCCACTTAAGTGTATGTGGCCCATATCTTATAATATGCCAAAATCACTTAAGCGCATGGTACCTTACCATATTTCGTATTCTACTTAAGTACATCGTACCTTATAATGTTCTACAATTCACTTAAGTGCACCGTACCTTACGGTGTTCCTAGGTTACTCTATCTCTCATCAATCCGACCTTTTATGTGTGACCCTGTAGGTTTTTGTGGCATTGGCAATTATATTAAAGCACGTATTTAACATAATAAACAATGAGCGGTATCTAGCAACACATCACTGCTACCCAAGACACGAAAATATCATGTGATCTGACAAAACCTTTTGTGATAATACTTATGTGTACAATTACCCTTTTCCCTTATGTCTATATTGAACACAAGGCATAGATCGTGTCATCCTTGTCCAGTTCAATATTGGGCCCATAGACATTTATCATGTTACGCAGGATGGGAAAATTCCATTTAGGTCACTCATGTCCCTTAGCATGCTTCGTGGAGTACCCATCAATTGTCTTTATGGTCATCTAGTTAAGGACAACGTTTGATCAGTAATAAGGCACTCGACTCTACATCTAGGGTCCATAGTGGTTTCAGGTCGAAGGGTGGTATACACCATTATCACCATGAGAATAACTTATGACACTTTGCATAACATTCTATATAGTATTCTAATAGCGGGTCAATCCAGTATAAATATTACTCTTAATATTCATACCTATGTTTAAGACTTGATAACTCCTTATCTATGATCCATGAGATGTGATCATCAGTCTATATACATAATAGTCTTAATGCTTTAATGTTATCCCACTTCACAATAAAGCTCGACTACGGATACTTTAAGAATATTGTCCTTATGTTTAATGTGATATCATGATTAAGTCACACTTGATACATTAAACGGACTAGCTATTTTAGGGACTTTATTAAACAAACATAATAAAGAAAAAGCCTTTTATTATTAATAAATAATTTGATACAAGTACCAAAATTATTGGCCTCTAGGGCTTACACCAATAAATTAAACATCATAACTTTTGTCCTTACAGACCTAAGATGAATGGTTGTGATATACAAGGATTGGCATGAGATTCTCCCTTTTGCTTTGCATGTGTATCGTACATCCATCCACATTTCAATAGAGGTAACCCCTTTCTCTCTTGTGTATGGAATGGAAGCAGAGCTCCCCGTAGAGGTTGATATCCCATCAATGTGAATCTTGATGGAAGCCAAATTATATGAGGTTGAATGGTGTCAAAGTAGACGTGATCAATTGAATTTGATTGAAGAGAAGAGGATGGCAAATTTGTGTCATGGCCAATCATATCAAAAGAGAACGAAGAAAGCGTCTGACAAGAAGGTTTGACCTCGCGTATTCAGCGAAGGTGACCTCGTGCTCAGAAAGATCTTGTCTTTCAACACTGATTCTAGGGGCAAGTGGACTCCTAATTATGAAGGTCCATTTGTTGTTAAGAGAGCCTTCTCTGGCGGTGCAATGACTCTTACGACTATGGATGGTGAGGAGCTCCCTCATCCTGTGAATGTCGATGTAGTCAAGAAATATGTCGCCTAGAAAAATAAAAGAATAGTTCGCTAAGTCGAAAACTCGAAAGGGAGGCTTAGGAAAAAATGAGCATCTCAGTGGATTGAAAACTCGAAAGGACGGTCCAGGAAAAATTAGACACATAAAAAGAAAATAATTGTCCCGGTAGATTAAAAATTAGAAAGGGAAATCTAGGCAAAAGTTAGGGAATATGACAAGTAACTGCATCGGGCCAGACTTGAAAAAATTCTCATTCAATCATCCTCGACCGAAGATTGAGCATAGCGGAATTCAAACTTGTAAGAGAGAATAGTAGTCATTGTATTTCAATGTAGCCTTTTCCATGTATTTACCATTTTTTAACTTGTAATGATCCATGGAGTCACGTCATTTGTGGACTACCGTTCTATCAATAAAATTTGAGCCTTTTTCCCATTTGTTTGTCGTTCTTATCTTGTTTCAGTTTACGAAATTTAATTTTATTTTTGGTAATAATTTAAAAAAAAAGGTATATAAATAATATGTTTTTGAAATTTACAAAAAATATTTTCCTCAATTTGTGAATATAAAAGAGGAATGTTAACAGCAATCTCAAGGATGGTGAGATCTTGAAGAGCGGAGCTCAGTGTTCCCCCAAGCAGGATTTTCCTTATGAATGTATCCAAGATCATCAGCTTCCCCAGCATGAGATTGCGGGAATGGTATAATCGCCAGTGAAGTCGCCAACAGGTCTTTGTAACAAAGTTTGTTTGGATGTTTCTTATCCCCAACAAACCTTTCCCTCCCTCAGAATGAAGTTTACACTTTTAGAAGATTAACTTTGGGTCTCCAAGCAATGTCTTTCTTTTCTCTCTCCAGAAGGATTTAAGCCTTGTATCACGATTTAGCTTCTTTGATGTCTTATGATTATTGCAGGATTTTCTTCAACTGAATCCCTAGCAAGATCTCCAGTAGCATCTCCATCTTGTTGAGATTAGTATAGTATCTGACTGTACTATATTATCGGTTTAACCCTTTGTACCTGTTTTGTCAGCATATTCATATGCATATGCATAGCATCATAGTGATTATTTGTGCATCTTGCATTTCTCGGTTATTCCCCCGCTCTCTGGTGTTTTTCTCCCCATAGAGTATGCGCGTCCTCTCTCTAATAAAGTGTCAACCTTAAGCATAAAGAGATTATCCTTTCTAATTCCCCATGGAGTTTGATCCTTGTGGAAGGTTTTGTTTCAGTTTTCCTTTCCAGTTCATTATCTGGATGGAATTAATCTCCATTTGAGTTTATTTCCTCATTGGATTTAGTCTTTTTTGACCATTTCTCTCCAGTTTATTCCTGGGTTGGGATTTGGTCCCTGGAGCTTATTACCTTTTGTTAAGCTATCACTTGGATGATAGTTAGGTAATATTTCTCTTTATTTTGGTTGGTTACCTTTGTTAAGCTATTACTTGGCTGGTAGTTGGTAATCACTCCTTTCGAGCTTATTACCTTTGTTAAGATATCACTTGGCTGGTAGTGGGTAATATTACTCAATACCTTTGGTTGGTTACCTTTTGTTAAGCTATCACTTGGATGATAGTTGGTAATCATTCCTTTAGAGCTTATTAACTTTGTTAAGTTATCACTTGGTTGATAGTTAGGTAATATTTCTCTTTACCTTTGGTTGGTTACCTTTGTTAAGCTATCACTTGGCTAGTAGTTGGTAATCATTCTTTTCGGGTTTATTACCTATGTTAAGCTATCACATGGCTGGTAGTAGGTAACATTTCTATTTACCTTTGGTTGGTTACCTTTGTTAAGCTATCATTTGGTTGGTAGTTGGTAATCATTCCTTTCGAGCTTATTACCTTTGTTAAGCTATCACTTGGCTGATAGTTAGGTAATATTTATTTTTACCTTTGGTTGGTTACCTTATTAAGCTATCACTTGGATGGTAGTTGGTAATTATTCCTTTCGAGCTTATTACCTTTTATTAAGCTATCACTTGGCAGATAGTTAGGTAATATTTCTCTTTACCTTTAGTTGGTTACCTTTGTTAAGCTATCACTTGGCTAGTAGTTAGTAATCATTCCTTTCGAGCTTGTTACCTTTGTTAAGCTATCATTTGGCTTATAGTTAGGTATTTTTTCTCTCCCTAGCGGAGTTAATGCATCCCCTTTGATTGATCTTTTCCCCTGCGGAGTCTTACGTTGATGAGTCTCCCCCCATTAGGTCTTTGGTTCATTTTTCTTCTAACTATGCATTGGTTTCTTTCCAATACAATATTTATTCTCACGTCTTTCCTTTTCCCATGTGGAACTTTGTTTGTCCCCGGCTGGATCCCCCTTTGGAATTTATTATTCCCCTACAGAATTTCAGTCTCCTCTTTTCTCCTGCAGTTCTTTCTCTCGTGGTGCTATATTCCTCACAGAGATCCTTATTTGCATTCATATCATATCATAAGCATTTTTGCGGCACCTTAGGGCCAAAAATTGGTTTTTCTGTATTTAAATCTCTTCAATCTCGTCGAGACGAAGATTTCAATCTTCATATCTCCGAATTGCAGAAACTTAAATAGGGGCATCTGTCACACCCTAATTTTTAATCCTAAGATCCCACATATCATTTGCATATTTGCATACAAACAATGTCATATCTTGGTCATCTCCCTCTCATCTTTGCATTTTCCTTTTGCAGGGATCATCAAGCACTTCTTTGTTGGTGTTTTACTTTTGTGTTCATATGTTCATTGCTTATCTAACTACTAATCAAAATAGCAAAAATATGTCTTGTTTTCTTCAAGTTTATTGTGCAAGGTAGGGTTTTTCATCAAAAGCATCAAGCATGGATCCTCAACTAGGTTTTCTTTGATTCCTCAGTATATTTTGTTCAACCATTGATTCTCAAGGGGCTATCTCTCAAAGAATGATCTCTAAGGTCTTCAAAGCATCTTTCAATATCATTCTCAATCAAGAGTACCTCAAAGTTTGATTTCTTATATCTCAAGAGAAGACAGAGGTTCATGTGTTTATTTCCATGTCTTCTTTTAACATGACAAGATCCAATTATGCTTGGAGGATCATCAAAAGTTTGGAGACATTATATGTCATTGTAGACTTAGTGAAATTTGACCTATTTTCAAGTGACTTTTTCTCAACTTTCAAGATTCATAACTTCTTCAATTTTCAACATTTGAGGTTGATTCATTTTGCACAATATCATTTATGATTCCCTCTACAAGATTGCTTCTAGGATCAAAGTCAAATTATGCTTGGAAGGTGATGTATTTCCTTAGAACATTATATGTTATTTTCAACCATTTGGGACTTAGAATTTTCTAAGTTACATTATCATATTTTTGTGCCAACTTTAACATGTCATAACTTTGTGCTCAAGTATCTAAATGCTACCTTTCTTGGCACATTATGATCTTTAATATGATGTCAACCAATTAAAGGAAAATGGGATCAAAATGCCTCCTGAGCAAGATGCCCCATTGAGTTGAACTTGGTGACTTGGACCTGAAGAAATCACCATGGTCTGAAATTTGAACTTTACTAGTCTCAATTCTAAGCCAAGTTATCACACGTTTTGGACTTAAACATGTTTAAACAAGTCTCCAAAAGTTAATTGACTCTTAAGACGCATGATTTGGCTGAGTTTTGATGGATTGCAAGTCACACTTTTCTCACTTCATGGTCAAATTCGTTTTGCACGAATTAAGCTTGATTCCACACGTGTTTAGATTCAAACACATTCCCTATAAATATAGGAAGCTATTGCATTCATTTCTAAGCTTTTGAGATCCAAGAAACCCCTACTTCAATATGATATTTTCCAGAAAAATTCAACTATCGTGTTTTGAATTACAGCTTATTTAAATCCAATTGCTTGATTCCATTAGCATCTTTGGTCTTCTATGAAGCTTTTGCAACAATTCCCAAACTCTGAGACCTTTTGAAGTGACCAGACCAGATCGAGCTTCATCAACTTCTAATCACCATTTAGACATGGTAGTTATGAGCATCATTTAAACTCAAACAAGTTACCACAATGTAGTCATTCACTCTCTGGTGATTTCCCCTAACTTATCTGGTAATGATTGATCGTGTTCATCATTTAATTTAATTTTTCATGCTTACTTGCTTTTGAAACTTGTCTGAAATTTCCCATGCTCAGTTTAGATAAATGAATTTTAAGCACGAGATTGAATTCGTGATGAAGAGACGATCATATTGGTAGTGGTCTCGTGTTCTGAATTTACCAAACGATGAAAGTCTAGTGAGGGATCATCGGGTAAAATGATCGGAGTTTATCTCAGGTCATCTGAGTTTGCTTCCATGTTGGAAAATTGAAATGTTTTGATTGGTTTAATTTGAATTATATCTCGTGTTTCATTTTTGCTAATTTCCAACGTGCGTCCCAACCTGGGGATTATTTGATCTGCCACGTCAATTAATGAGGTCAGATCCAACACCCCGTGTTTTTTTTATTTCTTTTTTCATTTTAAATTGCATTTTGCTTTTAAAAGTCATAAAAAAATCATTTTACATCCAAAAAATCCCAAAATAATTTCTAAAATTCTCTTTCATTTTTCTTCATCTGATTCTTATTTTTTCATATTTTATTTCATTGTTTTTCTATTTTTCATATATTTTCTCTTTTTTCCTTTTTTTTGATTGGTTAAAACTTACTTTTATGCATTTTTAAATTCTGAAAATTTTAATTTATGTTTCTCATTTTATTTTCAACCTTCCATAATTTTCTTGGCTATTTATTTAATGTTTTGAAGGGCTTTATGGATTCTATCTTTTATTCCCTTTTAAAATTTATTTAAAAAATATTTTTAATACATTTTATTTTATCCTTTTGCATTTTATATTTGTTTGACTTTTGTTGACTTTTTTTGATCTTGGATCATGGTTGTTTTAATTATAGATCTCATCAAACTCAATGGATCTTGAATGTTTATAGGGTGAAAACCCTAATCCACAAAAATGGATGATTGATTTTGATGATGACTTAATCAAACCGTTGATCACATTTGCATGTGATCTCTTTTGTCCTCTTCTTCATCTCATTCTTTTCCTCTTGATCAATTGGATGGTTTGTGTCCAACTTGCTCATGATGAACTTCCATTATTTGAAATTTACCTCATAATTGATCATAAATTATTTAAGGTACTTTGGATTGATGCATAAGTTTGTCATAAGTATCATGAAGTATGAATTGAAGTGATGAACCATCCTCTTAGCATTTGTGCTTGATCCATCCTCTCTTTTTTTGCGTCATAGCTTTAGGAGAATGATTTACATATCATCTCTCTAGCATGTATTAACACAAACATTATTATTGACCAGCCTCAGATAGTTGTGACATCTACATAAGTCCAATTATGATTTCTTAACATAACGCTAAATTTGTCCCTAAAGCAAGTCATTTTCATAACTGAGATTGTAAGTCTCCTACTCCTCATGGTATTGTGTGATAAATATTGTCTCCTTTTCACTTTTGAGAGCTAGTGGCATACTTATTGATTTTATCCAAATTGGAGTCTTTCTCATAAGGGTGTAGAGATCCATATTTCATACTTGTGGGTGAATAGTTTATTGCTCTCCAAAAAATGGCAAAATCATCTTTCTCTTTTTTTTATCACTAATATCACTTACTAACATATTATTGTATTAATTTTACTTTGATGTCATTTATCTTATGCTTTTTATTTTTGTCACTTACTTTATATTTTATATTTTTAGCATCTCATATCATATTATTTGTGCGTATGCTATTTGCTCTTTATCCATTTGGACTTCTTATTTTCTTTTAAAAGACATTAATAAAGGAAAACCCCCTAAAAAGAACTTGGTTCTTCTGATTCATGGACATGTGGTTACTATCCTTAGCATTGTTGTGGAGTTATGGACTTAGAATTAGGATTTTGATATTTGCTTTGGGGAACTTGTGATTTGAGATCTTGGGATTCATCTGGTACCTTTGACTTTGGACTTCCTTTGAAGACTTGACTTGCTTACTTTGATTTCATCTTATACATGATATATTCTTTGCTTATTTGGCTTGCTTGAGGCTTAATCCAAATGAGAGAATTCTTGCTAGACTTATGTCATAAAGTTTGATATCTCTTGGTTAGATTTTTCCTCCATAACTTTTACTTTATGCTCTAGGATAGTCTCTCTTTCTCCTCCTCTTCTTTACTTTTCAAAATCTTCTCTCTCTTTTTTAAAATTTTCTTGTTTTCAAATTTGAACCATTTTCTCAATAAACCTTGACTTTTGTCAAGTGATTTTCAAAAAAAAAATCTTAATAAATACTAATACATCTTAATCATATTAAAACCCAATTTCGAAAGACTTAAAAAATGCATAACTCATTCAAATTATTTTGTGCACTTTGTGCACTTTTTTCTTTTAAAATTCTTTTTCAAAGTTTAGACATGAGTCATTTCCACAGTGAGATGTAATTCTCCTATCCTCATAGTATTGATGATAATTCTTTTCCATCTAAGAGACCAGTGTCATACTTGTTGATCTTTATCCAAGTTTGAGTCCTTCTCATGGTGATGCAAAGTTCTCATACTTGTGGGTGACTAGTTGAGTGTTCTCCTTAAAATGACGAAATGTCTTTTCATTTTAAATGAATCAAAACAAACATTTTTGCTATTTTTATCACAAACTACGAGATTTTGATCCTCCATTACACTTTATTTATGGTGTTAATAGTTTCCCTTGCCATAACTAACCCTCAGACCTTTACCTTTTCTTATTAGTTTTGTTTAAAAAAAATAGTTTTGTCTGTACTTTTTTCATATTTTAAAAAAATAATAAAAGTGTGGTGGCGACTCTTATTTTGTGAGTTAAATTAATCAATAATTTAATCTCAATTTTTTTATCAAATACTTATAATATTATATATATACACCCCCACTTTGAGGAATGATATTAGATTTAATATGGTTTGTTATTCGTGTAAGATTAGTTAGCCCCTAAGGTGTTAGTTTTAGCTAATTAATTGAGTTTCTCTCGTAACTCATATTGCTATATATACTAGCTAGTATCTTCTTACTTTCTCTTCCAATATTAATAATAATAAATAATTGAGTTTGGATTTATTTGTATCTTATACAGCTCATACATATTCAAAAATATAGACAAAAACTAAAGAACCTCGTATTTAATTAGCATAAAATTTCGATGTTTGAAGAATTATAATCTATCGAATAATATCATATACGATATATTAGACAATTATTGTACTTTTGACACTTTTTCCCTTCCTATTCTTTGCTTTTAGGAAAACACATGGTATATAACATCACGAAATGAATATCTCACGAATAGAAAAGGAATTGTGTAAACAGCTAGCACTATATGCGATTCCATAAATAAAAAAATTGACACAGGTTCATTATCGAGTATTATAATAATTTCACTAATCTAATAAGGTTAATGCTAACATGTGTCCCAAGGACACAAGTTAATGATACATTTATAGAAATATTCTCTTGGAATGCGTATATTTGATTTTTTAAATTTTAAAATTTAATTTTATTCAATACAAAATTTTTAATAATAATAACCTTAACTTGTGCCCGAATGACACAAGTTAGCAAGACCCAATTTCTATTATGAAGCTACCCAAATTTATCAGTTTTTTCTGTCTCAAAATTCTTACACACATCCTTCTATTTTCTTTACTCTCCTTAAATAATTGGCTGCATGTGGCATGTCTCTGTGAAGTGACCCACTAGTTTTGTCTGTATACATATATAGCACATGCATATATGCTTTATTATTTGCTTTCAGGGTAGTGCATGTTTAGCTTGGGCCACTTTCATGCATCTTTTGGGCATCGTAAACGTTCGTTTGTCTTGCGTATAACTGCGTCATGCTCATATTTGATTAATACGCCATGCACTCTCAGCCATTTTAAATGTGACAAGTGTTGATTTGTGCCTTTGTTTACTTTACAAGTTTTCCTGCGTCTTCCTCGTGATCCCAACATGCTCTGTGAATTTGGTTCTTATGTTTCTTCTCTGCCACATGGCACATGTCACAAGGCCACTGCCATGAATGAAGTATGGAAGACGAACCACCGAGTAAATGTAACATTTATGGTTGTTTGAATTAATGGCTGATTTTTGTACTTTGTGCAAAAAGGTGATTCCATATATGAGTTGGAGCCTACACGTTTTTTATTCCTTGGGCAAAGGAGGTGTTGAAAGAATGGGACCATATTGTCCATCAAATAGGTTGTTTCTTAGACATGAAAACATATAATTTTTAAGGGTAATGCTAACTTGTGTCCTAGGGGCACAAGTTAAGAAACAAATGAAGAAATATTATCTTGGAAATTGTGTATTGACTTTAATAAAAATATAAAATTGTTTTTTTAATTGTTTTTTCCAATATAAACTTTCTATAAATGACTTTCTTAACTTGTGCCCCTAGGGCACAAGTTAGTATTACCCAATTTTTAATATTAAAATTAGCAGGATTTGTCGGTACAATTCCTCTAGAAACATGTCTTTCATCCGTCCATTTATAGTAATTCCGCATAATGTAGAATGTTGGTGCGGTCATGCTATCTTCCTCTTCAGAATCCGAAGAAAGTATTGGTGAGTCTACTTATGATTGGTCCCCTTCAATCAGACTCGCTTCTCTAGCTGCTTTTCTTAGAGCACATGCAGTTCTTTCAATTTCTGAATCAAATGGTAGTAATGATGGTCATGAACTACGCATACATAAACAAAAAATATCTCAGTAGCATTATGATAAACAAGAAAATAAACAAAAAATAATGAAAACTAATTACGAGTTTAAAACAGAAATATTAGGACGGTTATGTTGTATATTAGAATTCTCTTATCCTTCTTGTTATTATATGATGCCTTGTATGAATGGTTTAATCCTTATAATCTCACGGAGAACTAACAAAGTCGTTATAGTCGATCCCTCACGAAATAACTCACTAACCACTACTATGAGTTTTCTATCCCTAGTCCGCCAGCGTAAGCAGAGTTAGGCGATATACAAAACGGTAATTTCCTAGACCATCACTCGTGGTCTCCTATCCCTATTCAACCAGCGTAAGTAGAATAGTTTTCTTATGTCCAACACATAGGTTAAGGGTCAGTAATCCCTATGTGTCTAATACAAGATTAATATAGTATCTCAAATAAAAATAATTAAGAGTAAGAAACAACTTAATAAGATTAAAATTCAAAGGATTCATACAAAGTCAAACCAACATATAATGTCAACAAGATTGAATAAGGTTCATCATCACACAATCTAACCTAGAGAAGTTTAGCTACTCATAGTCAAAATTACAATATCAATTGAATAAAGAAGAATGGCGTATGAATTCCCTTGAAGAATTGGCCTCTAATGACTTTAATACTCCCAAAATCACCCTTTGATGCTATAAAATCGTGCTTCAATCTCCAATTTTTGTAACCCTTGTGAAACTGCAGAATTTCCCCTCTTAAAGGTGTCTGAATGGACCAAAGTGTGTCAGAAAAAGGCTCAGAAAAGTGACCATCGCGCGTGTGATACCTTGCATTGCGCGCGATGCAACTTTTAATGCCATATCGCGTGCGCGATGGTGGATGCGATTATTTTCGAAGCTTCACTATTTTTTGCTCATTTTTCACTCAAATTTTCACTAAGTCCATAATTTGGACTTAATTATTTTTCCCTCATTCTTTGGTCATTCCTTCTCATGTTTGCTTGACTTTCACTTGTTTTTCTCTGATTCTTCGACTAAATATATGCAATGAAGAACTGTCCTCATGCCCTAACACTGAAGATGTTACTTGAAGATTCATAGTTGAAGCAAATATCTAGAATTGCTTCACTAACTCAGTGTAAACAGGTCCTTTGAGACGTTCAAAGTAACCTTCTCAGCCTTGAGTTCTAATACCTTCAGTTAAGTCATACCCATTTTCCTTAAGGTTTTCAACATCCACCATTAACTCATAGAGAACTTCTAACTGATTAACTGGGGTAGAAAGTGTAAGATCTTGAATTCCTTCTCTTATTTCCTCTAGTTATTAAGGTTGTTGAGCATGTTATTGTTGTTGAGCTTGTTCTTGAGATTGTGTCATTTTCGAAGGAGAACAAAAGTTTGGTTTCTAAAGAGTTTTTAGGCTTAAAAGAGAGAAAGTGTATGAAGTGAATATAGCGAAAGTGTGTGAAGTGAGTGAACTAGGTTTATATAAGGATTTTGCAATCATGGATAAAATATTGAACAGTGCACAAGATCTGACACGGGGTAAAGCGTGAATATTTTACCTAATTCCATGAAATTTAATCACCCAATGTGTCACTCCACCATTCATACGCCTTTCAATTTTCTAAGACAAATGACTTTAAAACCATTCCACTAACCAAGACTAATTGGTAACTAATTAATGCAACAACTGTTTAGTATCCAGAAGATAGAACGTTTAACCAAACAAGTTCTGACTAGATACTTATGAACTTATGAAACCTTCTCACTTCAGAAGACTTAAATGTTCAGAGTCAAAATATCTCAGAGTCTCATTAAACCATTCTGAGAAATTAAACATTCTGAGATAATCATCTTTTTCATTATGGACAAAAATCCATTTTTAAATTCTTTAGAATGAAAACAAACTTATCTTTAGCAAGGGGTTTTGTAAAGATATCAACCCATTGATGGTTTGTATCAATAAATTTTAAGTTTAAAATTTCCTTCTGAACATAGTCATGTATAAAGTGATGTTTATTCTTGATATGTTTAGCTCTAGAATGTAAAATGGAATTCTTAGATAAACAAATAACATAAGTATTACCACAGAGTATAGGAATGTTACTCTCATATATTTGGAAATCTTCTAGCTGATTTTTCATCCAAAGCATATGAGTGTTGTATTCAGAGACTGCAATGTATTCAACATCAGGAGTTGATAGTGCTACGGTTGATTGCCTCTTGTTGAACCATGAGATCAAGTTGTCTCCCAGAAACTGACATCTTCCAGAAGTGATTTTTCTTTCAAGTCTATCTCCATCATAATCAGCATCACAATAATCCACTAGATTATACTTTTTTGATTTTCTATAACACAAGCCAAGGTTAATAGTACCTTTCAGATACCTAAAGATCCTCTTAATAGTTGTTAAGTGGGATTCTCTAGGATTTGATTGGAAGCAGGCGCACAAATAGAGACTAAACAAAATTTCAGGTCTACAAGCAGTTAAGTATAAGAGAGAACCGGTCATTACCTATGTATACCTTTTGCTCTACCTTTGCACTTAACTCGTCCTTCTCATGAATACATGTAGGGTGCATATAAGTCTTTGTTATCTTGCATTCTGGCATGTCAAACTTCTTCAGAAGTTCTTTAGTGTATTTACTCTGATGGATGTATGTTCCTTCTGGACTTTGATTTATCTGAATTCCCATAAAGAACTTGAGTTCTCCCATCAGACTCATCTCAAATTTTGTCTTCATAGACTTAGCAAATTCCTTGCACAAAGCAGAATTAGCAGAATTAAATATGATATCATCCACATATATTTGAACAACAAGGATATCATTTTTAAATGTTTTATATAACAAAGTTGTGTCAACCTTCCCTCTGGTGAAATCATTTTCTAAAAGAAAATTGTTCAGTCTTTCATACCATGCTCTAGGAGCTTGTTTTATACCATACAACTATTTCCTAAGTTTGAAAACAAAATATGGGTTTTTATGTTTTTCAAAACCAGGAGGTTGGTGTACATACACTTCTTCATTTATGTAACCATTCAGAAATGCACTCTTAATATTCATCTGATACAAGATGATGTTATGATTAACATCAAATAAAATTAAGAGACGAATAGACTCTAACCTGACAACTGATGCAAAGTTCCCGTTATAGTCAATCAACTCTTGCTGACTATATTCATGTGCAACCAGTCTAACCTTATTTCTTACTACCTCTCCTTATTCATTCAGCTTGTTTATGAAGACCTACTTTGTTTCAATGACATGATTTCCTTTGGGTCTTGGCAGAAGATCTCGCACGTCATTTCTAGAGAATTGATTGAGTTCTTCTTGCATAGCCAGAATCTACTATGTGTCCAAAAGTGCTTCATCAACTGATGTAGGCTCTATCAGGCACACCAAACCCAAAAGCGTTTCTGCAGAAGGTTTAAATAAGGATCTGGTTCTGACTGGTTCAGATTTATCACCCAAATAAATTCTTCAGAGTATGAGGATCTTTGTTTGTGCTTCCTCAGAGGAGTCTGGACTTCAATAGCTTCTGGTTGAGTAGTTTCATAGTCTTTTTCCTCAGCATCTTTTGCTTCTGAAGGTTTACCTTCAAAACCTGAATAGGTGATCTCCATATCTGCAAACTTCTCAACTAGATTTGACTATTCAAGTTCAAGCCTATCATCAAATATAACATGAATTGATTCCTTAATAATTCGTGTTTATGTGTTGTATACTCTATAGCCTTTAGAGCTTTCAGAGTATCCTAACATAATATACTTATGTGCCTTAGAATCAAACTTGTTAAGATTGTCCTTCGTGTTCAACATGAAACAAGAACATCCAAAAGGATGAAAATATGAATGTTGGACTTTTGATTCTTCCACAATTCATATGGAGTCTTACCCTGAATAGGTCTTATAAAGATCCTATTTTGAATGTAACATGATGTGTTAACGGCCTCTTCCTAGAAGTGCTTAGCCACATTAGTCTCATTGATCATGGTTCTGGCGATTTCTTGTAACGTCCTATTCTTCCTCTCTATAACTTCATTTTGTTGTTGATTTATAGGGCAGGAGAAATCATGGGAAATGTCATTTTCATAAAAAAAAAATCAAAATCTTTGTTTTCAAATTCTCCACCATGATCACTTCTGACTTTAACAATTATGAGATCCTTCTCATTTTGCATTTGAGAGCAGAAGCTAGAAAACACAGAATATGACTCATCCTTGGGTCTTAGAAACTTAACCCATGTTCATCTTCTATATTCATCAACAATTACGAGTCCATACTTCTTACCATTGACATAAACAGTTTTCACTAGTCCAAAAATGTCAATGTGCAGAAGTTATAATGGTTTGGAGGTGGAAACAACAGTTTTTTACTTTGAAAGAAGTTTTAGAAAACTTTCCTTTATGAAATGCTTCACAAAGAGCATCTAAAGCAAACTTCAGATTTGGAAGGCCTATGACTAAATTAAGCTTATTTAGCTAAGAAATCTTTCTCATGCTAACATGGCCCAATCGTCTATGCTACATCCATTGCTCTTCATTTATAGACATTCTACATTTTAAGTTTTGACTTTTTAAATAAGAAAGTCTAATTTTGTAAATGTTGTTCTTCCTCTTTCCATTGAAAAGAACTGAGCCATCCTTCTGACTAACATCTTTACAGGACTTTTGATTAAAAATAATATCATAACCATTGTAACTTAATTGACTTATGAACAAAATTTTACGCATCAATCCTTCAACTAATAAAACATTAGTAATATAAGTGAGAGAATTGTTACATATTGTTTTAGAGCCAATAATCTTCCCTTTCCGAACCCAACGACACCTCTAGGCTTAAGTTTCGGGCTTTGGAACATATGTCTTCTTCCTGTCATGTGCTACGAGCATCCAGAGTATGGATACTATGGTTGGTGTCTTAACTGCACTGCTAAAGATGTCTATAAGATAGATTATCTTATCCTTAGGCACCCATAACTTTCTGGGTCCTTTTTGGTTAGTCTTCCCAGAGTTTTTTGCAAACTTGGGTTACTGTGCAGGATAATCATACATGTATGCATAGTTGAAATAGGAATGAGCTTTTTCTTTAGCCTTAGGTTTTGAAAAGGTTTTACCTTTAGGAACAACACCATTTTGTTTACCAGAAGGGACAAAATAGGAATGAAAAGTTTTTGGTTTATCACCTTTTTCAGAAGTAGATTCTTCATCAGAATCAAAACCAATTCCTCTTGTTCCATTTATGCTTAAGCCATAAATCATTGAAGTCATTATGTTTCTATTTAGGCTTCTTGCAAGAAATTTTTTGAAGGATTTGTCATATTTCTTTATGACATCATCAAAGTCTGTAGAGGTTTCTGAAAGATTTTCCTTATCAAGTTTGTAACTCTTTCTCTGAAGCACAAAGTTATCATTTTTCAAAATAAAGTTTTCTTCATTTAAACTTGAGAATATTTCTTAACCTTACAATATGCTTCTGACTCAGATACATGAATCTTTTTCATATCCTTGTATTTTTTTTTCAGAAGCTTATAATACTTATCCAGAACTTCTAATAAAGTGGATTCAAGTTCAGAGCGAGAAAGTTTAGCAAATACCTCTTCAGATCTGACTCAGATTTTGATTCTGATTGAATCTTCTTAGCATGAGCTTTTATGCATGCCATCAACGCCACATTAGCTTGCTTTTCCTCAGAGTCATCTTCTGAGGATTCTGAATCATCCCAGGTAGCCATCAGACGCTTCTTTTTTCCTCAGAAGTCTTTCTTCTTAGGTATGTCTTTCTTCAGTTTGGGACATTCATTCTTGAAATGACCTGGATCCTTACACTAAAAATAGATAACTTCCTTGCCAGCACCTGACTTATTTTTTCCAAATGTAGACTCAAAACATCCACCTGTCCTTCTGGAGCCTCTGAACTTGCCTTGCCTTTTCTTCTAGAGTTGATTGACACGTCTGGAAAGAAGAGACAGTTCATCTTCTTCTTCTGAATCCTCTTCAGAATCTTCATTTTCTTCTGCTTGAAGAGCTTTAGTCTTTTCAGACTTCCCCAAACACTTCAGAGCAACACATTTTCTCTTTGTCTTAGGCTCATCTTCTTCAAGCTCAATTTCATGACTTCTTAAAGAACTAACAAGTTCTTTAAAAGAGGTGTTGTTCAGATCCTTTGATAACTTCAACACAGTTACCGTAAGTCTCCATCTTTTAGGTAGACTTCTGATGATCTTCTTCACATGATCAACAGTAGAATACCCTTTGTCTAGAACCTTCAGTCTTGCAACAAGAGTTTAAAACCTTGAGAACATGTTCTCAACAGTTTCATCGTCTTCCATCTTGAATGCTTCATATTTCTGAATCAAGGCAAGTGTCTTGGTTTCTTTGACATGGGTGTTTCCTTCGTGAGTCATCCTCAGAGAATCAAATATGGACTTTGCAGTATCTCTGTTGGTGATCTTTGCATACTCAATGTTTGAAATTACGTTCAACAAGATAGTTCTAGCTTTGTGATTATTTTTATAATCTTTCTTTTGTTGTTTCGTCATCACTCTTCTTTCTATATTATTGCCTCTAGCATATACAGGATGTATGTAGCTATCAACTACCATATCTCATAGATCTATTTCATGACCTAGAAAGAAGCTTTCTATTCTATTTTTCCATTAATCAAATATTTCTCCATCAAAAATAGGAGGTTTAGCATTATAGTGATCTCTATCAACTACATCAGCAACTGGAGGTGGGATAACAACCATTGTGTTTCACCAACTGGATCTTTATCTAACACGGTTAGGTGTTTGGTAATCTTATCAATACCAGAATCGGAGCTCTGATGCCAATTGAAGGTGACAAGAAATACAAGAAATGGGGGTTTGAATTGGGTTTCTAAAAATGAAATCTTTTTAAACCCAACACAACAAACAGTAAACAAAGAACAAAAATAAATGAAACAATTATTTTTATCCTTGTTCGTTGTTAACTAAGCTACCTCCAGTCCACCTACAAAGGTGATTTTGCCTCATCAATAATGACTTAATCCATTCTAACCAAACTATTTACAGACACACAAAGACTAACTGTCAATGTCTTCTTGAGTAATTCGGACTATACCTTAGTCACTCAAGGAATACAAACTCAATCAATGAGATTACAAGAAATGTGTTTACAAGATTGTTTCTAAGAAAACAGATTATACAAATTTAAGTACAATGAATTTATCACACAATAACGAACAAAAGCTCTATTTGTGTTTTCTTTTCTCTATACACAATAATATTGTTCACATAAATGATGAATTCTATAGCATAGTTAATTAGCAGTGTGAGCATTAGCATCTTATTCATTCTTCCAAGTCTCTTTTATATAGGCGGTGAAAAGATTTGTTAGAGGGTAGAATTGGAATACTAAAATGATGTTGTATCCTTGCATAACGACTTGCATAATGGGAGGCAAAATGGTACAATAGCACAATCCTTAGCCCACAAAATCAACGTAGTAGAAGGAATATTTGATCTTGTATTGTGTATTATCGTCCTTACGTAAAATCTTTTGATATTATTTTCTAATCTTCATAGGCTTCTGAATGAATTTTTTTGAATCATGTTTAGAAGGATCAAGAGTTCGGTTGAGAGAAACTTCAGAATCTTGGTCTTCAGAGTCTTGACACAATTCCTCAGAACTTGGTCTTCAAAGTCTTCAGAACTTAGTCTTCAAAGTCTTCAGAACTTGAGAATGCAGAATTTTGAAAGCTTGATAAACCTTTAGAGGCTCTTCTATCAGGGTCACAGTCAGAAGCTTTAGCACAAACGTTCATCAGAACCATTGTTTAAGAGCGTTCCAGAACTTGACATATTCTTATAAAGTGCAATTTTGTATCCCTTTAGAGTCAAAGTATGTTAAGTACAGAATTTGATGACGTCACACGCCAAATCTTTAGAGTCAAAACCTGTTAGAAAAAGCTACACACTAGACAAAATCATTAGGGTACAAAATTGTTCTCTAAGAAATAGTTTATTGTTATCATCAAAACTAAAGGCCAGATGCAAAACCAAATCTTGTTCTCACAAGGCTTTCTTCAGTATCCCTTCCATCACGATCTTCACTCTCTTGATAGTTAGATACGAAAGTTACACCTTTGTTTTTCTTTTTTGATCTTCCATTTATAGACACTTCAAAGGTTCGAAGCAAGCCAATGAGTTCATCAACTTTCAATGTGCTAAAGTCTTGTGCTTATTCAATAGGTGTTACATTCATGTCAAACTTTTTAGGAAAGGATCTGAGGATTTTTCTGACCAACTTCTCTTCTGACATCTTCTCTCCAAAGGAAAAAGAATTATTGGATATGTGATTTGATTTAGTTCAGAAAATAGATGATTCTGTTGGATATGATCTTCTCCATAAATGTCTCCAACAATAAGATATGATTTGTTAGATTTCAAATTCAAATTTAAATCTCCTTTTAAATCTGTTTTGAACATCTTTAGTTGTCAAACAAATCAAACACAAATTTCTAACCATCTGACGCATCACTCCCTCCATTCTCTCGAAGGCGCCAGGTTTCTCTTATTCAGGCGCCTGAGGTAGCCAATTCACTAGTTCCACCTTCTACTGTATATGCTTCTGAGTTTGTGCCACCTCCTACTACTGATGCTGCTGATCTAGTGCCACCACCTCTAAAGGGTGAGGCTATTAAGGATGTTGAGCCAGAGGCATTTCGAGGAGGCCCTGTTGATTTGTCGTTACTCCATCTGTACCCAGACCATAATGACATGCATATCTGGAACTGAGAGGTAGCACTAGTTGAATTCATTATTTTTTATTTACATTAATTTTAATTGACAAATTTCTTATATTGATTATTATTTTTTTCAGGAGCGTGATCCGCAAAAGTTTATTAACCACGGGCAGAAGATTATTAGCTTGCCTCAGCCGAATGAGGATTGCTTTCAGGCAGTTTTGTCCTTATCTGCCCTGAAGGACTTGTGCATGACCGGTTAAACTACGATCAACCATGGGATTTTGAATATTTTGACCTAAGGATAGATAATCCTCAAGTGTTGAATTGTACATAATACTAACCACACTTAAACTTTACTAACTTTGATTACCACTAACCATTGTTACTATGACTTTATCATTGTTACTTTGTTATTTACTTTTATGTTATTACTTTGTAACTTATATTCAAGTACTCATCATATTCATTGTATAAACTCGCCATGCATGTTTATTATTGTCATCATACTTTAAAAACAACAAAAACATTATAAAATGATAAGACCAAAAAGTTTCATTCCACTTGCCATCAACTTGGACTTAGAGGATCTCATTTAGGACCTTTGCTTGTAGGATCTTTCCATACTTTATGATACTTTGTTAACTTTATATTTCATATGTAACTTGTATATCGGTTGTAAGAATGGCATCATGGCACTACCTTAGAGAGACATGTTTGTAAGACCATTATCCTTTGTTTAGCAAACACAAGGCTTTTACTTTTACAAACACAAGGCTTTATCTTGGGATATCTTACAATGATACATTTTACTTTCTTATTGGTTATTTTGTATTTCTATTACATTACCCAATTTCATAATAAAATAAACAAACCCTTGATCCAACATCAAGCAGAATTTTCTTAAGTTAAATTCAAAAAAACAATAAAACTATGATTACTATTGTGCGCCACGAGCCTTAAATGATGGGGAATGAGTAAGAATGGAGTTTTCCTACCCTTACTCTGATTATTTTGGACGCAAGATGCTTGCCTTGTTTGTCTAGAATTTTCACCTTCGCCCATAGACTTTAATGAAATCTAATCAAAAACTCTTTTTCATAAACCCTTGTTTAAGGTAAAAATAATACAGCCCATCAAACCTCATTTTTGTGCCTTAGGGAACCACCTCGAAAACCCTTTTCTCAAAGGTAAAATCAGCCAAACACACAAACATTTTCTACTCCAAACTACGGAGCTCTGATTCCTCATCACCTGATGAGTGATAGTAGGCACAAGGTCCTCAATCCTTGGCAAGCACAATAATATAAAAAACCAAAACCCTTTCTTTCACACTCTTTTTGTAAATAAGAATAAATAAAAATAAGCGAGATAAATATCCACATACGCAGATAACCTAAATGGTTCCTATGGAGTACCATGAACGTGAGGGGTGTTAATACTTTTCCCTTGCATAACCAACTTCTGAATCCAAGTCTCGGTTGCGAGACCGATTCTTTATTCGTATTTGCACTTCCCGTACGCATCCTTTTTCTTTCGAGGGTTTTATCGACTATTTACCCTTTCCACTCGATAGAGGAATCCAAAATAAAATTCGATGGAGACTCTTCTGATTTTCCTTCTCTCTTATCTTTGATCGAGGAGTCATTCTTTTGTTCAGTCTCGGTTCCTCGCTCCGAGAAAATCCTGGTAGGAGTGTTACCTATATCATTTCCTTGTCTGTTGACTAGAATTATTTTACGTCAATATCCTGAGATTATTAAGCCTTAAGAAATTCCAGGCAAGAAGGTGGCTCACTGAACCTTGACAAGAAGCTATTTATTGGGATACATGTCCCAGATATTTTGGTGCCTCAATATCATAGTCAAATTGCTAGTGGGAGTTCTTCTCCCATCTCCAAAGCCACCATAAAGAATTTACTACTGGATTTAATGGAAGTGTCAAAATCTCTACAAGACACAATAACTTCAAGTACATTCAAGAAGAAGAAGGTAAATGCATTAATCAACTTGATGAAGAAGGAAGTTGCATACAAATATAGGGATGAGGAAGAGAATTCTAGAGAAAGAGTGAGTATGAAGAAGAAGTTCACAATGATGAGAAATAGAAAGAATAATCTACTAGTGATGGACAAGTTGCCAGCTCAGAATCATCAAGTGAAGAATAAAAATCTAGCTTTTAAGACCAATGTCTTCAAGTTGTAGCTGCTAGTAATGTAATCAAGCTAATGTTGTTTTGTGTTGCATTTCTTTTCTAGGCTTATTTTTTGGTTTCAATAATAACTTTAACTTATGATGGTACTTATCTATGTTGACATCAACTAAGTTATTATGCTCTTGTATCATGTTCAACATTTGTTCTCATAACTATTGATGATTATCTCTCCTGGTCTGCTATGTGTATGTGCTAACATACTAACCTTTGTACTAACTACCTAATTTTTTTAGGAACACTTTTGCCAAATTATGGCAAAAAGGGGGAGTAATGGTGTGTAAGGGAAGTAATGGTGTGTATTGTGAATATTGACCTTGTGGTGTGTTGTTGTTGATGTTGTCTGCTTAGTACTAACTAGATGTTGTGTCTGGTACTAACACTGTTGTAACTGGTACTAACTGATATTTTGAATCTATGTGCACACATGCTGAAGCATTTAGCCTAGCATCTATACCTCAACTCTGTGGGACTGTGCATGATGATTTCCTTATGTGTTAGTAGTGGCTTCTGAATCTTGACTATTGACTACTAATTGTGTGTGCAGACATGACTAACTAATCATGAATGATTTTATGACTGACTGTTATGAAGCATTGACTTTTGTGTAGCAACCGTTTGACTTTGACCATGTTTCTGATTTTATGTTGTTGCTACTCTGATTTCTGATGTTGTGATATGTTTGCTATGATGTGTGTTGTTATTGGTATTTTTGATGTTGTTATTCTTTGGTTTTGTGTGGTGTGCTTAATGCTAAACTTATGGTGCACACCTTATATGTTTTTAAAGAATGTTGTTTTTCCAAAATTTTCCAAAGGGGGAGATTGTTGTTCATTTTGGATTGACTACATTATGCAAAACAATATTGTATGAACACATATTATACTTCTAGCTAACATGGCACATCCGACTCCATATGATTTTTGTGAATAAAGGACACATGTGGGAGCAAATGTCCCATCATGTGGCTCGTATCTGCAGAACTAGTTGTTTATGGTTTGACCCGTATTTTCTACAGTATTGTGAAACATGATTGGTTGCTATCTTTTAGAAATGTTTGTGTGATTTATTTGAAAACTAGTTGAAGATCAAATCAATTTAAATGGGGATTTTAATTTTAATTTGAATTAATAACAAATCATATCTTTTGTTAGAGACTTTTGTGGAGCAAATCAAATCCAAAAATAACTGCTATTATTCTGGACATAATTAAATTAGAAATCCAAAGGAGAAAAGCCCATAATTACATTGCTATTTAAGGAGAAACAAATCTCATGTTTGAGAATGGGTGTGTGCACTAGGATTCATTCTTTTTGCTAGGGTTTTTTGTTGAGTTTTTCTTGCATATCGCATTATTGCTTAAATTCATATCATAAGGCATAGTAGTTTGTTTGTTTAGTTAAGTTTGATTCAATATTCATCATAGTGTTTATTGATGTTGATCACTTGGGATTAGTGATTGAGAGAAAGTGAAAGGTGATTTTCATATTTAGGGAGAGTCCTAATAGAAAGATACTAAGGGTAGAATTAAGAAGAGGGACATTGAACAATGGGCTTGTTCATCTAAAACATTTTGTACTAATTCTATTAAAGAATGAGTTTCCTTCCTTGGGTAGAGTGTCCTCCATGCGTATGTGTTGTTTGCACTGAACTAGGTTATCAATTCTCTTGTGTTCTTTATTGTTTTACTTTGTTTATTTAATGTTGTCATATTGTGTTATAACTGGTTTAACAAGTTGGACTAGTTGTTCCAAATATCTGGTCCAACATTTGTCCCATGAGGAACAGAACTTCACTAAATATGACTAAATAACCATTTGATTCATTCCTATTAATAATTGATATTTGTTGTAAGACTTTAGACTTACACTTGGTATCGACGGATCCTGACTTATATATATATAGATATATATATATATATATATATATATATATATATATATATATATATATATATATATATATATATATATATATATATATATATATATATATATATATATATATATAAGAAATGAATCAAGTTAAAAAGTTTTACATCAAATCTCAACAGTTAATAGAAATGAATCAAATTGTTATATATATATATATATATATATATATATATATATATATATATATATATATATATATATATATATATATAAGAATAAGATTTTTTAACTTACTTCAAATCATAGTTTTTGAATTGAATCTAATCTAATGTTCAATTAGTTTTTTTTAGTTAATTAACCATTAGATTAGATTCAATTCACAGAAATTGTACTTATCTGAAATCAGCAAACAAACACATAAAAACAACCAAAACAAATAAAAGGAATAACTCTACAAAGGGATAAAATATACTTTAAGTACAACTAAAAAAACAGCTAAGAAACAAGCAACAAAAAAGATAAAAATATCAAGCAAAAACCTCACCTCTACTAAAGGACACATGATAGATCACAATCCACAAGAACCGTCATCAATAGAAATAAAGACTTCCATAAGAAGCACCAAGAATACTCCATCACAAGGATTAAGTCAAAGACTCTCAACCCGTTATTAGTTTAGATAAAGGATAGGGTTCTCATGTCGAACAAAGAAACATAAGAGTTTGTCGCAGACCTACCAAAATACCTTTTTCATACAAGGAAAATACATGTTTCTTCCACATTCGCCACATTAGTTGATGTACAAGAAAAAAAAACAATATCATTATGAAATTTCCAAATCGACCAGACAACAAAATTCCATATCCTTGTAAGTTCACTTATAACCCTAGGATCCCTATGATGAACCAATGACAACCCAACCACCTAAAAATTGTATACCACGCGGACGAAGCCATCTCACAAGTAAGAAATAAATTAGAAATCAACTCTATCATCCCCCCATACATAGGAAAATAAACCTCAGCTAGATCGACTATAACCTTATGCGTAATTAGATTCTCTATTTAAGGGATTTTATCTTGCATAAGTTATCAAGAAAAAATCATTACTTTAGAAGGAGTCCTTCTAACCCAAATGAAGGAAAGAGACAAGTTTCCATTATGGGAAGAGGGGCTGGAGGGATAACAAGCTCTAGTTAGGTCGAAAAAATTGAGGAATCCAAAAACACCTCATCTCGAGCATTACGTCACCACCACATATCTCTAACCAGAAAGATTCATTCCTTGAATAACATAATGAAGATTGGAAACCCACTGCTCCTCATAGACGAAAAAACATCTCATCCACCTCGGATCTCAAACTAGAGCATTGGGTTTCCAATGGCTAACCTATCCCACATACCACTTTTTTATCAAAGATACTAAAGAATCTAGGGAACTTAAACTTAAGGGAAATTGACTCATCCCGCGGGTCATTCCAGGAAGAAGTGTGACGATCTGATGCTAGTTTCCTACTAATATTAACCCTAAACCAATTAGATGGATCTTCTTCGCTGGACCAAAGGTGGGACACTTATTTACATCAAATGGACGAGGCACGAAAACCTGACGTCGACCCCACTCAAGGATGGGATAACTATATCGACATATCTAGTTGCTAGGATCTCACACTAGAGACTTGAAGCACCAGAAATCAACATTCATCTTTATGTGGGCAAAAAGGCCAAGTTAACTAACCGAAGATCCTGAACCCCTAAACCACCTTTTTTTTCTTAGATTTGTAGTCATTAACCCATTTAACCCAAAAAAATTAGAAACACCTTTCGCACCATCTTAAGGGAACATTCTTTGAATCCTAATTAACTTCTTCCAAATATTAGAAGCATGTTTTAGAAAAGACAAGAAGAAAGTAGGAATAGTATTAAGCACATAGTTAAAAGGAAACACCCGCTCCCCAAACTGACATACATATGCTTTCACGAGCAAAGTCACTTAAATAAAAGATCAATCAATGGGTCCTACATAACATCAAGGAGGGTGTTGGCCCCACATGTAATCCAAGATACCTAGCTTATAGTGGAGAAAACCACCATATACATAAAAAATAAAACAGGATCCACATTGACCTTTATAAGACTACTCTTTCGCAAAGTTAACCTAAAGGCCTAATGAAAACTTGAAGCCTCAAAGAAGAGCCTTACTAAGCCAAAAACTTTCAACTGAATGACCGTCCATGATTAAGGTGTCATTCGCAGCCACCCTAAAATTTGAGAAAAGATCCAACTATATCGCCTTGCTAAACAAACCACTTAGTTTTTGCGCCACAAATAGGAAAAGAAATGGAGCAAGATGATCACCTTGCTTCAAACCCCTTTGAATATTAATCTCGTGGTCATACAACTATTTCCCTTAACACCGCAAGATTCTCTACAAATATTCATACATGCATTTAAGATCTCCATTTATCAAATAAACCGAATTCGATAAACATATAATCCACAAAACTCCAACTAACTGAATCATACACTTTCTCTAATTCTACCTTAAAATGAGACAAACTTTTTAAATCTTATTTGCTAAATCAATCAACTCATTCACCGCCAATACGACATCGACCAACAACGGAAAAGATAACCTTTTCTAGTCTAGTAGTCAAGACTTTACCAACCAAAATATACAATCCTTGGTCCAAGTAATTCCAAACTTACACTTTGAGCCAGTTGTGATTCATGCACGTTTTTAATCTGGGTTTGCATCAATGAGTCAACGTTGATCCAAATTTTAACTTTTCTTCCATTTTCCAATAAATAAACAAAATAGTAGGTCACAATAGAAAACTTGTTAGAGTCATTCTTCTACGTTTCTCAAACATGTCACCAATATACTAACCTCAAAGAGTTATCAGAGACGTGCACATCAAATTGATTAATTAATTAATAAACCAAAAGATAACAAGTCGGCGATCCTTAAATATGAATCGTTCTTCTTTGTTGAATGTTTTGTTTCATGTGAACGCTAAATAGAAGATTCGGTTGCTGAGACATAGTTTTCAGATGAGGGTGTGATAGTTCAACGTTTACCAGCTGGAGTGAATAAAAACAAGTAAAATAACTTGACTACGAACTTTTAACAACACATTCAAATACGTGTTGCTAAATTACGTTAATTAATTCTTTTTCAAAAACGTACAGCCGTACAAACAACTCTTCGTGCGATGTAGAAACGCAGCGAATACGAGTGATGATAATCTTTAGTCTTTATGTCTTAGTCGCTTTAGCATAAAGCAGTCGCTACCGTTCTGGATTTTCCATTCCTAAATTTTGGGGGGCAGTGGCTTTTCTTTATTTTGAAGGGTTTTCTTAATATGTAATATATTTATTTGAATTATGAATTTGAGTACTTCCTATCTTATATTGCTGATTTTGGAAAGCTTCTTAGTTTCACTTTCTTGGGTTGAATTAAAAAATTATAGCATAATTATCTTATTAATTTTTGTTGAATTTAAATATAGGTGATTAAATTTCAGATTAACTAAAAATAGGAGAAATGTTAGATTTATTAAAGAAAGATGACATGTATATATGACACCTTAAAATTGTGAGTGTGGTGTCAATATTTTTTTTGAATCCTGAACATTTATCCTCTTGATATTCGGTAACAAATTGTAACAAAGTTATGGTTAAATTATGTGGAGTAGTGGATGTGAGATCCTAATATGGATCAAGGCTAATGACTCACATTTTTTTATGGATATATGGTGTAAATGTCTCTATAAATGATGAAAATATTGGATTTATAAGATATATGATTCATATATATGACAACTTAAAGGTTTGGATGAATATTTGGTGTCATGTACGTTTAATTTATTGACTCTCTCGGACTATCCAACAATTTTATAAAAACACTATTTTTCTCATTTTTAATTTCTGATATAAAAAAATAGGCAAAATTACACAAGATGTCTTTTAAGTTATTTTTTTGTAACATACTGATCCTTTAATTTTTTTGTAACAATTTGCTCCTTTAAGTTACCAAATATGTGCACTGTTTGTTATCTTTTTTAACAGAGTGAGTGTAATACTTGTGGATCCAAATATTTTGTGATATGAAAATGATGAAGTGCAGCCCGGAATACAACAGTCACAACATTTCTAAATTTTCAAAATATGGGAAAAATGATGTAGAAATCACCCTAAATGACTAAGTTGTTAAAAAAAACTTAAATGACCAATCTGTTACAATTTTTTTTAAAGGATCTCTTGTGTAATTTTATCAAAAAATTAATATATACTTTGGAAGAATTGTAGTGTGTTTTGGGATATTTTAATTTTGTGTATTCTTCGAATAAGAGGAATGGTGGTTGTACTTGTCAAAAGGTACATGTGTGTGGGGTATTCATATTTGAGTAAGGGATACTCAAAGACATTTATAGTTAAGAGTGGTTAGGACTTGTTCATGATGGTGAGAGATCTTGTTTGGTGACGTTTTTTGAATTGTAATTCCTTGTGTCGAAGCAGATTTCTCGACAGAACAAGGAAGTGCCGAACCACCTAGTATGTTAAGTTGTGTTAGTGTGTCGAAGTGTCGAAGCATGTTGCCTCACATAAGATTTCGACTTATGCTTATTTTAGTAGTGTTAGCTATTTTGGGCTTTTATAGTTTTGCGTTTTTGCTTGAGGTCCAAGTTAACCTAAATCTATAAATAGAGGGAGTAACCCTTATTTTTGTAATGAAGTGAATAGAGTATTCATAACATTGTATTCACAGTATTTTGCAGTTGCAAAGTGAATTAGAAGTTTTCCACAGTTTGTGGGAAGAGAGAAACTCTGCAGAATTTTATTACTCTTCTCCTTCATCGTTCTTTACTTTCTTTCTCCATTGTTCTTCTCTTTTCATTACTATTGTGTGGGTAATAACAATCTTGTTCATCAAGATTGATTGAAATTCTCCATAGGTTTTGGTGGATTTCCAACAACGTTTAAGCTGGTGAAAGAGGGTCAATCACAAAAGAACGTATGAATTGCTTCAGATGTAAGACAATGAAAGCATAATCGATTTCTTCACCAAGGTTATGAAACTGGTGAATCAAATCAAGGTATGTGGAGAAATGTTGACATCAAGATCTGTTGTTGGAAAGACCTTGAGGTCGTTGGCTCCAAAGTTCGACCACGTGGTAGTAGCCATAGAAGAGTCGAAAGATTTGTCAAAATTGAAAAAGGAATGGCTTCAAGGGACGCTTGAATCTCATGAACAAAGAATGGCTGAAAAAGCTGCAGGAAAGTCGAAAAGTGATATGGCTTTGCAGGCTCAATCAGCAAAAGAAAGAAAAGGCAAAGGAAGCTAGAATGGCAACAAAGGCAGAGGAGGTTACAATAATTCGACTGGTCGAAATCAGCAAGAAGGAAACTGGTTGAATCGGAGAAAACCCTGGAACCAAGGCAACCAAAGAGGTGGTGTTGCAGGTAGAGGAAGTGGTGGTGGTCAAAAGTCAGACAAGAGTCACATTCAGTGTTACAATTGTCAGAAGTATGGTCACTACTCTAGTGATTGTCCAGAAAAGCAGAAGAATCAAGAAACTTATGCAAAACTGGCGAAACATGAAGAAGAAGAAGAAGAGATGTTGTTGATGGTTACAACAAGAGAAGAAGAGAGATTGAAGGACCAGTGGTACTTGGACTCAGGATGCTCATCACACATGTCTGGAAGGAAAGATTGGTTTGTCAACATAAATCCCTCAATGAAGAACATGGTGAAATTTGCAAATGACAACACTATAGCAGCTGAAGGTGTTGGTGATGTTCTGATTATGAAAGATGACAAGATGATGAGAGTTCTCGACTCAAATGGAAGGTTGATCTTGAAGGCTCCAATGTCTCAGAATAGAACCTTCAAGATTGAACTTAATGTGATGGAGCATAAGTGCCTTGCAACATCAGCCAGCAAAGATGAATGGATATGGCATTATAGACTTGACCATCTCAATTTCAAAGACATCAGAGATTTGAAGAGAAGAAATATGGTTTTAGGATTACCAGAAATCGACATTTCAAATGAAGTGTGTGAAGAATGTGTTTAGGCGAAGCAGCATAAGAACAACTTCAGTAAGGATGCAGGAAGCAGGTCGAAGGAAATTCTTGAAATCATATACTCTGATGTATGTGGTCCTCTCCAGGTGGATTCGATTGGAGGTAACAAATACTTTGTTACATTCATAGATGATTTCAGTTGAAAACTGTGGTCTTACCTGATCCAGAAGAAAAGTGGAGTGATCGAGGTATTTGCCAAGTTTAAATCTATGGTCGAAAGACAGAGCAATCGAAAGATCAAGATTTTGAGGACTGATGGTGGTGGAGAATATGTGTCGAAAGACTTCGACGCATTATGTGTGAAATAAGGGATTGTGCATGAGGTGGTGCCACCCTACACTCCACAGCAAAATAGAGTCGCGGAAAGGAAGAATAAAACCATTATGAATATGGTTAGAAGTATATTGAAAGGCGAGCATCTACCCAAAGAATTATGGGGAGAAGTTGTGTCGACTGCGACAAATATCCTGAATAGATGTCCGACGAAGAAGCTAGAAGGAATCACGGCAGAAGAATGTTGGTCTGGTGTCAAGCCTAGCTTGAGTTATCTAAGGGTGTTTGGGTCTATAGCACATAGACATGTGTCAAATCAGTTGAGAAGAAAACTTGATGATAAGTCGAGTCAGATGATCCTGATAAGATATCATTCGACTGGAGGATACAAGTTGTTCTACCCAGAGAATAAGCAAGTAGTGATCAGCAGGGACGTGATCATATATGAGCTTAAGGAGTGGGATTGGACTGAGAATGTCAAGAAAGATTCAATGAGAATCTTTTATGATGAACCAGCTAGTGAAGTCAAAAGAGAAGTTCGACAAGAAGAAGTCAGAGGTGAAGCAGGCCCAAACAGACCTCAAAGAACAAGACACATGCCTGCAAGGTTGCAAGAATGTGTGATTACATCAGATGACGTAGTCAATAAAGAAGGTGAGTTGGTACATTATGCTTTCTACAAAGATGTTGAACCTCTCAATGCATCTGAGGCATTGAAAGATTCAAAAATGATGAAAGCAATGGACGAAGAGCTAAAGTCAAACAAAGTCAACAACACTTGGTCACTTGTCGAATTGCCCCAAAACAAGAAGGCAATCGATATGAAGTGGGTATACAAAGTGAATTTGAATCCCAGAGGAGAAGTGACTCGACACAAGGCGAGACTTGTGGCGAACGGATTTCTTCAGAAAGAAGGAATCGACTTTGATGAGGTTTTTGCACCTCTTGCTAGGATCAAAACAATCAGGTTGGTTGTTGGTCTAGCAAACATGAACAACTGGAAGATGTGTCAGATGGATGTGAAATGTGCATTCCTTAATGGCCCCTAAAATGAAGAAGTTTATGTTGCACAAACAGCTGAGTTTGTGAAACATGGCGAAGAAAGAAAGGTGTACATGCTGCATAAAGCCCTGTACAGACTTAAACAAGCTCCAAGAGCTTGGAACAAGAAGATAGATGGATTTCTAAGGGAGAAGGAATTTGTGAAGTGCACAAGTGAACATGGAGTATATGTAAGAATAAGTAAGAGTGAATTACTTATACTATATCTCTATATCGATGACTTGTTGATAACAGGTAGCTGCAAGGAGATCGAAGACTTCAAAGGTGATCTCAACAAGGAATTTGAAATGTAAGATCTGGGTGACATTTATTATTTCCTTGGCATCGAATTCTACAAGAGTGGTAGAGGTTTGATGATGCATCAAAGAATGTATGCAGGCGAAATACTCAAGAGATTTGAGATGCAAGATTGCAACCCAACTTCGACTCCAACTGAGCCCAAATTACAACTGTCGAAAGATTCAGATGAAGATGATGTCGACCCAACCCAATATAGAAGACTTATTGGGTCACTTCGATACCTTTTTCATACAAGGCCTAACTTAGCATACAGTGTAGGTATGGTGAGTAGGTCCATGCAGAAGCCAAAGGTATCACATCTAGCAGCGGCAAAGAGGATACTAAGGTATCTGAAAGGAACTCTCGACTATGGCATTTTGTTTCCTGCAACTGACTAAGGAAAAGAATTTAAATTAATGGGATACACCGACTCAAACTGGTGTAGTGATGCTGAGGGTCAAAAATCCACAGTTGGCTATATGTTTATGCTAGGTGGTGTACCAGCTGCTTGGAGCAATTACCATGAAGCTCGACGGCATGTCAGCTATCAATCTGGCGAAGAATCCGATAGCACATGGTCGAAGAAAGCATATCGAGATGAGGTTCCATTATCTTCGAGAGCATGTAGCATATGGGAGGATGAATATGGAACACTGCAGAACTAAGAATCAGATTGCAGACATCATGACAAAGGGAGTGCAGGTCGAATTATTCAGAAGGCTAAGAGCTATGATGAATGTAGATAGCTTAGACACAATGAATTATGTGGTGTGTTGAATTGTAATTCCTTATGTCGAAGCAGGTTGCTCGACAGAACGAGGAAGTGTGGAACCACCTAGTATGTTAAGTTTTGTTAGTGTGTCGAAGTGTCGAAGCATGTTGCATCACACAAGATTTCGACTTATGCCTATTTTAGTAGTGTTAGATATTTTGGGCTTTTATAGTTTTGGGCATTGGCTTGAGGTCCAAGTTAACCTAAATCTATAAATAGAGGGAGTAACACTTATTTTTGTAATGAAGTGAATAAAGTATTCATAACATTATATTCACAGTATTTTGCAGTTGCAAAGTGAATCATAAGTTTTCCACAGTTTGTGGGTAGAGAGAAACTCTGCAGAATTTTATTACTTTTCTCCTTCATCGTTCTTTACTTTCTTTCTCCATTGTTCTTCTCTTTTCATTGCTATTGTGTGGGTAATAACAATCTTGTTCATCAAGATTGATTGAAATTCTCCATAGGTTTTGGTGGATTTCCAACAACGTTTAAGCTGGTGAAAGAGGGTCAACTCACGTGAGGTGAGAGACTCTGTATGTAAGTGTTATGCTGAGGGTATAATGATTTGTTCATCTTCCTTCAAGGGGCAAGGTATTTATAGAGGCTTTTGGATCTAAGGTTTTCTAGAAACTCATAATCTCCCACTCAATCAACGGGAGACCGTTGAATCCCTATTTCCTAGGGGGCGTCGATTGTAACGCACTAATTTTTAATTAAATATTTTATTTAACTATTGGCATATTTATTTGTGTGTTATTCGAATTATTTGTGTTATTTGGTGTTTATGGGTATTTTGGTAATTTAATAATTACTGGGGTTATAGGACTTGGGAGTAGAAAAATAAAATGAGATTTATTAGAATTATTAGAAATAATTAGATAAATATAGTTATTTTGTAATAATTTGAGAAAATAGAAATTTGGAGAATTTTGATTAAATATTTATTTAAGTAAAATATTTATTAATTAAAATAATAATAAAAAATAATAATTTCAAAAGTTTGGGTAAAAACTAGAAATTATTGAGAATAAGAGATGAAGTGGTGAAAATTTGATTAAGTTATGCCAAAAAGTGAAATAACCAATATATTAAAAATTACGGTAAAATAAATAAGAAGATTTAAGGGGAAACTAGGTTTACAGTACGTGTGGTTGAGAATGGAAGAAAAGAGACAACTAAGGAATTGGAGAAGGGAGAGCTAGGAAGCCATAGCCAAGAATTTGAAATTTTCAATTTCAAGGTAACGAGGGGGGAAGATTTTCTTATTGATGGGTGATAATAGGCAGTCAGGGTGGTCAGGGGTCCTTACCTCCCATCGGCGCCAAAAGCTATGCTATTTTACCTTTTGTAATGTGTTTGGCCAAATAAGGTTTTTGCAAAACCTTATTGGCCTTATTTTCCCATATGTGATTTATTTTACTGATGTCAATTGGGATTTTGAATAAATCTCATATTGTCACCGTATTTGATGCATTAAATGTTTGATCAAATAAGGTTTGGGAAAAACCTTATTGGCAACAGTTGATGAATGAATTGCTTTGTCTGAGTTGTTCAGAAAACCAAAGGGGATTTGTGATAAATCACCTAGGGTCACTATAGTGCTATTGTTTGTTGATTTAATATTATTTGTTGTTGATTGTGATGTCATGACTGTTGAATTGTGCATATATGTTGTATTCATACCTTAGAGTTCTTGAGAGATGTCTGTAATTTTGAGTGACCCTATTTGGTCGTGTTTCCCCAAAAAAATCAGAAAACCTTACGATATGTATTTCCAAAATTTCCCAGAAAATCTTAGGATGTGTATTCCCAAAATTTTACAGAAAAATCAAATCTTATGATGTATATTCCCAAAATTTCCCAGAAAATATTACAATCTGTTTACAATTAAGAATATTGACCCCTTAGAAAAGTTACTTGCTAGTTGACAATATCTGAAAGAGTATCTACTCTAAGTGTGGTTTTCGTTTTACCCCAACAAGACAAGTGAGTCTCGCAAGCCAACACTATGCAACCACATCATATCTTAATGTTTTTCTCGAGACTCGGGTAAAAAGTCTACCTCACAAAGTATACCAAACAATTAGGCACAAATGAGATAAAGAAGAAAAACAGAGGAAGAAAACAAACAAATAATATCAACATTTATCGCAAATTAAACTAAATTAGGCTTTATTCTCTTTAGCTTGCAGGTATTCCCCATCAGAGTCGTCAGTTGCGTATCTCGAAAACTATGATTCTTCGTAAGGCGTTCGCACACTCGCAGAAAAAATTGATTCGAACAGAGTCGTCACCTAACTTTATTGATTCCAAAAAAGGCAAGAGAAAATATCAATCTAACCCTTAAAAGGAAAAGAAAATGGTTGTCGTAACTAAATTCGAGTTCGGGAGTTGATTACGTAAGGGGAAGGTATTAGCACCCCTCATGTCCGTTGTACTCAATGGGAACCTTTTAGTTAAACTTGCGATTGAATGTTACTTATCGTTAATTGTTTTCTTCGACTTATTGAGCAAGAAAAAAGAAAAGAAAGGGACTAAACCTAAGTTTTTTATTATTGTGCTCGCCAAGATTTCAGAATCCCATGCCTACGTATTCTCATGGTGCAATGAAAAAATCAGAGCTCCGTAGTTCATTGTAAAAAAGAATTGTTTGTGGATTACTAATAAAGAGTGATGCTTAGATCACATTTGAGCAGTTAAACCTTTACTTGTTGCTCGCTCTTGGAGGATGAAGTCTTTGTTTATTTCGCGTTGAAATGGATAAAGCATACTCGTTTCTAAAAATGGTTTTTCAAAGGCGCACACGGGCAAAAAATAAGTTTGATTGGTTTGAATATTTTTGAGTGATTGACGAATATTCAAACAGTAGGCTAAGTGCGGCCATCACATGAATATTCGGGAATTGGAGGAGAATATTACTTCTGCCTCAATCCTTTTTCAATCAGATTATTTATGAAATTGCGTGACGAATCAAGTCATGTTTCTTTAACAAGCGACAAGTATTCGAATGGTAGGATAAGTGCGACCATCATACGAATACTCGAGGAAAGGAGGAGAAAGTTACTTTCATCCTAATCATTTTTTGTCAATGAAAGAATTAACTTGATTCGGTTATTTAAAAGTGTTTTGATGTGATTGAAGAATGTTCAAACGGTAGGCTAAGTGCGGCCATCACATGAACGCCCGGGAAGGGAGAAGAAAATTACTTTTGTCCCAATCCTTTTTCAATCAAATTATTTATTTCAAAAAAGAGTTTGAAAACGGACAACTTAACATTGGATCAAGTGTTTGAAGTTGTTTTACAAAAGAAATTGAATTAAGCGGAAGAGGTGATCGATGTTGGATCGAGCAATCTTGATGGTGACAATGGTTTGACTTTATTAGAAATTGGAATTGATTTTTGAAATTAAATTTGAAAATGATTAGAAAACGAAATTGACTGTTGAAATTATGAAAAGTTAGTGAAATTATTTACATATGAGGGTATGAATATGAATAGAGATTACCTATCTAAATGACTAAATCTAATGAAATCAAATAATCGGACATTCTACCTATCAAAAAAAATTAATATCTAAACAACTAATCAATTAAATAAATAATTTATTAAATTAAATACTAAACAAATAAAGTCAAAAGAACAAAAATAACAATCATGAGATGGATACAAAATATGAACATGGTTGTAAACATAGAAAAAGAGTGTAAATCTCAAAACTCAATTGGACCCAAACCATAAATAATAAAGAAATAAACATAAAGATAAATATAATAAGTCAAAAAAGAAAGACAAAAAATGAAAAATAAAAAAGATGCATGAGAAGAGAGTGTGGGCGGCATTCGTTGAAAAAAGAGAGAGAGGTTTTTTTTCAAAATTCAAAACCCCCCAACTAACTTATGACATGTGGCATGGCTTAAGAAACAAAAGAAATAAAATGTGTTATAACCTCATCTCTCTCAATGTTATTATTCAGAAGAAAAAACACAATAACACAGTCAAACTCTCCCCCTCTTTTCTCTTGATCTCTCATGCCTCTCTTGTTCTCTCTTCATTAATCATTCTCCATAATTATAAGCAAGCAAATCATCCATAGGAGTAACATATGTATATGAAGAAGAATAAATCATAAGCAAGCAAATCATCCTAGAAGAAACATATGTATATGAATAAGAACAACTACTATAAGTGAAACCCACATGAAAAAGAAAGGAAAACAAAATTACCAGGGAGGTGCTCTGGTAGTACGTCATACAGGGGCGCGGAACTGATCGATGTGATTCCAGCGAGCAGGAGGCGTGCATAGGAGGAGGAGTGGTTAACGCTGGCGATGCGGACAAAGTGATGATGATCGGTGTGGTTCGCATGGAGCTTCACGTAGTTGTTGTTGCTTGGTCATGCGTGGAGTTGTAGTTGTTGTTGTTTGGCCATGCATGGAGGGGGATGTATGGTGATGGAACTGATGTTAGATGTCCGGTTATGTGATGGTTGCAATTTTCATGCTATCGGAACTGCGTTTGTGGAGGTTGTGAGTGGCGTGAACTTGCTATTATTTTCTTTCATGATTCGTTTTTCTTCGTCGTTGTGGTTATTAGTTTGTATAATGGTTGGTTCAATTATGTTTTAGAGGGGATATGTTGGGTGGAAGATATTGTCTTTTGAAGGTGGTGAGTGTGGGAAACGGATATGCAGGTTGTACGTTTGTGTTGGTATGTGGTTTGAGATGTATGGTGGTTTTAATGATGGTGGTGTGGTGTGGTGTTAGTGTGGTTTGAGATGAGAGCCGGCGTGAATAGTGCAATTGAATCAATTTTTGAATTTAAAACGGACCGAAAGTTGACTGAATTTCGTCTTTTACTGAACTTATGTGAATGTTTTTAATGAATGAATGCTTGGAAAAATTAGGCATGACAATTTCTTTGGAGTTATTTTCATTGAGTATTTGCTTTACATAATTATTTTATGTTTTGAGATATTTTGAATTTCGCTATGAAGTTTTTCAAAAATATCCTTGAGGTTGCATATTTTGGTTTAAGTAGAAAACTTTTATATTAAGAGTTAGGGTTTAGGGTGTTACATGGATCAGTCAGTTGACTCTGACTTCACTCTAACCGAGTAATGTCTTTTCCCATGTTTCCCATAACTAGGTGAGTAAAAAGAGCACTTAGGGAGAGAGATTCCTAATGGCGGACGACCTATAGGCGCCACCCCTATTGAAGGTCACCACTCTCTCGACCTTAGCAGGTCTTTTACAAATATATCACTACATATTTCCTCAAGCATGCGGGCTTTGACAAAGGGCGATGTGCTTTAAACTACAAAGAATTGGGGAATCATGAATTCATAAGACTCACTAACTGAAATTATATGTTGATCCAGACTAGGGAGACTTCAAGTCCCTCAAGCGAGGTGTTAGACCTCTTGAACGGGGTTCTATCAAGCCCTCAAACAAGACTTTAAGTTAAGTCTCTTGGCCTAGACTTTGGCCGCATCCCTTGGGAGACACTTTATGTTGAATCCCGCCCGAGGAAACTTAGAGTCCCTCAGACGGGGATTTATGATAAGCCTATTCGATGAGACTATTAGTCCCTCAACCAAGGTTAAGTTGATCTTGGATGATGAGACTTCAAGTCCCTCAGGTGAGGCATTAGACCTCTTAGATGAGACTTATTCCAATCCCTCAAATAAGACTTTAAGCTAAGCCTCTTAGGCTAGACTTCGGTCGCATCCCTTGGATGAGACTTTATGTTGGATTGTGCCCAAGGAAACTCCAAGTCCCTCAGGTAGGGAGTTTAGATAAGCAGGTTCGATGTGACTCTTGTTCCCTCAGGAGAGGTTAGGTTAAGCCTAGATAATTAGACTTTAAGTCCCTCAATCGAGGCATTATACCTCTCGGGTGGGACTTCTATCGAGCCCTCAGAAAAAACTTTTAAGTTAAGTCTCTTGGGATAGACTTCAATCATGTGCCTTGGGTGATACTTTATGTTGGATGCCGCCTAAGGAAACTCTGAGTCTCTTAGGAAGGGAGTTTATATAAGCATGTTCAATGAGACTCTTACTCCCTAAGGCGAGGTTATGTTGAGACTAGCTTATGAGACTTTAATTCCCTCAATTGAGGTGTTAAACCTATTGGGTGGGACTTCTATCAATCCATCAAACAAGAGTTTAAGCTAATTCTCTTAAGATAGACTTCGGTCGCCTCCCTTGGGAGAGGCTTTATGATAGATCCCGCCTAAGGAAACTCCATGTTCCTCGGGCAGAAAGTTTAGATAAGCATGTTCGATTGGACTGCTAGTCCCTTAGGCGAGGTTATGTTGAGTATGGCTAATGAAACTTCAAGTCCCTCTGGAAAGGCATTAGACCTCTTAGTCAAGACTTTTATCAAGCCTTCAAACAAGACTTTAAGTTAAGTCTCTTGGGATAGACTTTTATAGTGTCCCTTAGGTGAGACTTTATGTTGGATCCCACCCGAGGAAACTCTGAGTACCTCAGGTGAGAATTTTAGATAAGCATGTTCGATATGGCTTTTATTCCCTTGGGAGATGTTATGTTGAGCCTGGAGGATGATACTTCAAGTACCTCAAGCGAGGCGTTAGACCTCTCGGGCGGGACTTCTATCAATCGCTCATACAATAATTTAAGTTAAGTCTTTTTGGCCAGACTTAGGTCTCGTCCCTTGGTGGTTAGTTCGATCATATTTCCCTAGTGGGGGGGAGGACCTTACTATGGAAGTACAACATATTCATATTGCCTTAATAGGCAACAAGGACCTTCGCATTAAAGTCCAGCATGTTCAAATAGCCTTTCAAGGCGGAAATAATTTCGCATTGAAGTCCAACATATTAAAATAGACTTTTAAGGCAGGAAGGATCTTTGTACGGAAGTCCATCATATTCAAATAGTATTTTAAGGCGGAAAGGATCTTCGTACGGAAATTCATTATATTCAAATAGTGTTTTAAGGCATCAATGATCTTCGCATGGAAGTCTAGCATGTTCAAATAGCCCTTCAAGGAGGCAAGGATATTTGCGTGGAAGTCCAACATACATAATATCATGAAAAAATGTCTTTCTTATTCATAAACATTCAAAGGTTTGTACGCATGTGGGCAATTTCCCCCCTAGAAATTACAAATAGTCTAACGGTAGTAATACTTAAGACAGATAGAGTCCCAAGTCCTAGGTATAAGTCTTCCATTCTTTTCCTGCAGCTTGTATGCTCCATGAGGGATTTTCTGGAATATGTGATATGACCCATCCTAGTCGGGATGTCGCTTTCCTTGTTGTGTAGGTAAAACAACTTCACTGGATCAAGTCGTCTTCTTGCATATTCAGACGGCTTTATGTTTGGTGGAAAATTCTTGATTATGGGCGACTTTTCTTAATTCATCGACCAGATATGCAACACATTCCTTTCTTACTTCGTTTACCTCCTTGTTGAATTTGGAGTGTCGCCATAAGGGCATTTCAGTCTCTATGGGCATCATTGTATGTCTCGTATACCATAAAGAATGGAGTTTCCTTGGTAGTGGAGAGATGGTGGTATGATATGACCATAGTATCTCATGAAGAAGTTTTGTCCATAAACATTTTGCGTCATCGAGCTTCTTCTTGATCCCCTTCAGGATCACCTTGTTCGTCGACTCTGCTTGGCCATTGGCTTGCAGGTGGACAACAAATACAAATTTTGTTTAGACACCTAATTCCTTGAAAAATTATGTGACTATAGTGTTGGAAAACTGGGTTCTATTGTCGGAGATGATGATTCTGGGTAGCCAGAACCAGCACATAATCTTCTTCCAGTAGAAACAGAGGACCCTTTCAGCTATGATTTTGGCAACATCTTCCGCCTCTATCCACTTTATGAAGTAATATACTCCCACAATCAATAATTTTAGTTGGATCGACGCCAGGGGGAACGTGCCTAGGGTGTCCACCTCACTGGTAGAAAGGTTACGACGAATCATGGAATGAAGGAGTTCTCGTGGAGCATGATGAAGGTCAACATACCTCACACACTGGTCGCACTTCTTTACAAAGGAGATATTATCCTTTAGCAAGTAGACAAATAATACATTGCCCTAATTAATTTATAGGCGAGAGCCTTACTGCCAATATGACTACCACATGCCTCTTTATAGACTTCTGTAAGGACCAGGGCGGTTTCATGCTCCCTCAGGCATCACAACATTGGGAAGGATCATCCTATCTTATAAATTTTCCCAATAAGGAGGGTGTAACTCGCGAATTGTTTATGACCTTTCCTTGTTTCCCCTTCATCTTGTGAGAGTTCATCCTCCTGCAGGTATCACAATATGGTGACATCCAACTTGACTCAGGGGTGACTTCTAGGGAGAAGGTTTTGTTCGCTTCAATACTAGGGAAAGAGAAAGTCTCATGGATCATTGTCCGGTTAAAGCCCACTATTTTTTAGATGGCGAGTTTGGATAGGAGGTATGCTCTAAAGTTTTGCTCTCGGGGAACATGTTCTACTTCAAAATACGTAAAATATGTTGATAAACTTCGTATCTTATGTAGATATTTAATTATTTGAGGTTATTTGGCTTGGTATTTTCTAGAGACTTGGTTGGAGACTAACTAGGATTCACTATTAGCTTTCAATATGGAGGCTTTCATCTTTAAGGAGAGAAACATGGCAACAATGAGGGCTTCGTACTCCGCTTGATTATTGGTGACCTTGAATTTAAACTTCAGTGCTTGATCGATTAGTATGTCGTTGGGTCCTTCTAAGATAATTCTCACTACATTTTTCTTCATGTTAGAGGCACCATAAACTAATAGTGTCCATTCTAAGGGTCTCTACTCCTCCAAGCGCGAGCAAAATTCTGCCAAAAAATTTGTCATAGCTTGGGATTTATTGCTTCCTCTCAGGATGTACTGGATGTCGTGTTATGAGAGTTCCACCGCCCAAAACACCATCTTTCCCGTCTGTCATACCCCAAAATTTTCCCGTTAATCTTGCAAGGCATTTTTCAAGGCATTCCAACTTGTTTTTCAAGACATTGATCTTAAGGGAACAAAGACCCAACATACAGGTGGCCAAATCCAGAAAATGGCCTAAACTGGCTTGCTCGCTAGGCGAGCAAATCCTTCGCCTAGCGAACCCTTCGCTATACCATTCGCCTAGCGAAGCTTGCGAACACCAGGAATTTTGGGCTTCATTCTGAGCCCATTAGGTCACAAAAATTCATTATAAATACCACAACTTCAGTCAGAACCAAGGACGGAAAAAAGGGACGGAGGAACGGAGACAGAGAGAAGGAACAGCAAACCCTGGAGGCTAACCCAGAGAATTCAGAGCAACCCTAAAGGAAACCTTGAAGGAAAATCTGCACAAAGATTATCTCCGCCCAACTCAATCCGGCACCAACCCTAAGAGTGATCTGCCAATTCAACGTTGCAATTCAATTGCCAACAGGTTTGCACTACCACTACCGCTTTATGCTTCCCATTTACATGTGGTACTATGATTGAATTTATAAATATATCTTAGGTTTTGCATGTGGATTTAAATATGTATGGATATCTTGAATGTTTAACCATAAAATTTCTGTAATGGATGCCATAGGGTGTGGAGCTTGCTGAAATCGTACTGTTCTTAAATTCAAAACCCGCAGCCGTTCGCTAGCACATCGCTAAGCGAACATGTAGCGAGGGTTCGCCAGACCCTCGCTAGGTGAGGCAGCAGCGAACATGACAGTCGCTGATTTTTCTGTTCTGATTTTTGCTAATCTGACATGTTTTATTGTAACCATGCATGGTTTACCTGACATTATTACTGTTGTGATTCCTTTTGGTTTGGTGCAACTCTCGATTGCACCCTGATTTGGTATTCTGACCTATTTGCTGAATATTGTAAGGGCTCACATACTCCTGGAAAAGGTAGCTTGCTAAGTATTCCCCTTTATTTGTGGGATACCCCTGTGGAGATTCATCCTAATTACCTAATTGATTATAATGTGGAGATTCATCCTAATTACCTAATTGATTATAATGTGGAGATTCATCCTAATTACCTAATTGATTATAAAATATTGCCTTTGAATATGTGATCTTGGACCTCTCTTTGTTGCCTTACGGTATTACGGTATTATGGTCATGTCCCGCGAATGTGGAGATGCACTTAGCAAAGACCCTTCGGTTAAATCATCATGTCCCTATAAGATAAATCATAGTCCCTCGGATGTTGCCTGCGAATATATGATTTTGTCCCTCGATGACCCTTCGTTGTAGCCTACGGTTAAATGATGATTGTCCCTTCGAATGCTAAGGTATCCTTACGAATGTTGCCTTCAATGACCAATCGATGACCCTACGATGTCCCTTTTACATCCAAAGGATAAAACTACTTACTTCTCAATAGTAAGGACAGTTTTACCCTCATAAGGATAGGAAATGCCCATAAAGACCTTGGGTAGGTATAACTCTTAATTGCTGACTCACAACCTAAAACATCTTTCATACATCACACTTTGCAAAACATCTACTAGAAAATCACCACTTGGTATACATTCATACTAGAATCATTGCCAAGTTATATTTTTCTAAACAACTTTCAAAATTAAACGAGATAAATACTTTGTGTACATTCGTACAAGAATCATTACAAAGTTAAGCTCTCTTTTCAAAACATTTTCTAAGCAATTCACAAACACTTTCTCAGACAAGAAAAAAAAACATAAGTGATCAAGCAATTAAGAGCCCATGGATAACCATGGATACAAAGGGTGCTAACACCTTCCCTTTGTATAATGTACCTCCCGAACCCAAAATCTAATCAAGGTCTTTCCTGTTCTTTTCTGCCTTTCCTTATTGGATAAAAGAAAAGTCGGTGGCGACTCTTGCTATCCGCGACATTTGCTTTCCAAAGCAAAAACACACCAAGTCAGTTCACCGTATGACACCGCCATATCTGATTTTTTTGAGACTTACCGAACGAGGTAATTGGTTTTTACGATGATTTTTTAACCCTAAAAAATAAGACAAGAGCTTACTCACGACGATACTGACGACCAATGCTAGTTTTTTAATCCTTTGATAATGTGTTTCAGGGCCTTTTAAAACTTTACTCACGAAATACACGGGCCTTTATGCCTTATACGTCTCCTGGATAATACTGAGCTTATCACCTGATATGTGACTACAAGGTAGAAAATCATCGACGATCCCTCTCTCAGGCGAGTTAGAATGGGAAAAGATGTAAGAAAATTATTCATCTTCGAGAAGGCCTCCTCGCACTCTCTGTTCCATTCAAATCTCTCTTTCTTCATCAGATCAGTGAAAAAGAGGAAAGCCTGGTCGAACGCACAAGAGAGGAAATAAGATACGGTAGCAAGGTGACAAGTAAGTTGTTGTACTTCCTTGATGTTGTAAGGGTTTCTCATATCGATGGTTGCCTGACATTTATCCGAGTTGGCTATGATGCCTCTCTTCGTTAGCATTAATCCAAGGAACTTCCCAGCCTAAACTCTGAAAGAGCATTTGGAGGGATTCAAGCACGTGTTGTATTTTCTGACAAATAGCAGGACATCCTCCAAGTTTATGGTATGGTTGCACCCTTAAGTGGTTTTCTCTATCATATTGTGAATATAGACCTCGAGGTTCCCCCTATCTAGTGGGAGAACACATCATCCATGAGTCGTTCGTATGTGGCGCCAGCTTTATTAAGGTCGGAGGGCTTGACATATTAGTAATAGTTCGCATGGTTCAATATGAAGGTCATCTTGGGTGCAATCAGGAGATCCATTTGAATTTGGTTATTGCCAGAATATGAATCCATAAATCTCAACATGTCGTAGACTAAGGACTTATCAATCAGGCGATCAATATTCGGCATTGGATATGGATTATTAGGATAAACAACGTTAAAGTTGGTGAAGTCCACGCACATGTGTCACTTGTTCTTCGCTTTGCTCACCAACACTATGTTTGATAACCAGATTAGATACTTTGTTTCCATGATGAACCTAGGGTTGGTTAACTTTCCTACTTTTTCATCAATGGTGGCTCTTTTCTCCTCGCTAACTTTCCACTTCCTTTGTGCCAATGGAACGACAAAAAGGTTGATGATATATGGTGGAACACCACCCAGGTGTCTATTCCTACCATGTCATAGGGGACCAGGAGAACAAGTTGATGTTTCTGATGAGTTGGTTGACTAAATCATGTTCTTCTTCCTCGGTGAGCGAGGTGCCTATCATAGTCATTTGTTGGAATGAGGGACTTATTCTGCCTTCCTTCAAGTCCTATGTGGGTGTGAGCCTTTTGTTTTCCACGCCCATCCTAGGACCCCAATAATCAACGTTTGCATCCAGAGCCTCGAGGAGGGGGCACCCATAAAGGCGAGTTATTCCCTTTCCATCGCCAGGTTGCACTAATAACATTATTGAGCGCTTTGTTGGTCCCCTCAAACTGTCCTCACGCGCCTACCAAGAAGTATGTATTTCAGGACCAAGTATTAGGTATAAATATTTGCCCCTAATGCATTGATGGCGGGTCGGCCCAAGATGATGTTATAGAGCAATAAGGCGACTATTATGAGGTAGCTGACTTCGATTGCCCTAGAGTCAGATCACTCACTACAGGTTGTCTCAAGGCTTACGTGGCCCCTCACTTGTACCTACTCACTTGGAAATTATTTTAACAAATTCCAGAACTCTTTAATTTTGCTAATATTGAGATGAAGTTTCTGGAAAGCATCCTAAAATAGGATAAAAGCAAAACTCCTGATATCTTTCAAGACTCGCTTGATATCTGAATTGCCATGTTGCACAGTGATGACCATGGGGTCATTATCACGAGGAAGGACTCCAACAGAGTCCCTGTTAGAAAAGGTGATGTTGATTCATGCTTCTCTTTGTTCCACTTATGAGAACCCAAGAGATATTATGTTTACGTCAGCGCCTATATGGCGTATTTCCTCTAGGAGGAGTTATAACTTCCTCCACTGGAGAAACCCCTAACTAATGTGTTAACCCTGAAGTATATAGTTTTGTTGGCCATATTAGGGAGATAATACTGAAAGAGATATGGTCTATGTTAGTTTTACCAGGGTCCCACAGTGGGTTCCACTGTACTTGTTAAAAGTATATGAGTGTGTGGTATCCCTACGTACGTAGGGATACTCAGAGGCCTTTGTAGTTAAAAGTGGTTAGGGATTGCTCACGATGGTGAGAGACCCTATTTGGTGGTGTTTACAGTGGTGAGAGAGAGTCAACTCAAGTAAGGTAAGAGTCTATGTGTGTAAGTGTCATGTTGAGGGTATAATGTTTTGTCCCTATCCCTTCAAGGGTGACACGCCACAAGTGCACGTCTATGCTAAGTAGTAAAAGATTACCGAACCACAAGGACCAATGGATTGAGTACCAAAATATGTTATATTAATGTATATCTAGAGAGATTAAAATGTTGATATTTTATAAAAATAGCTTAAATAAAAAACACTTATCAGAAAAATAAATTAAATGAAAATTACTTAAATCACAATGAAGCAAACATGACGTGGAGTCATGGTTCTTACTCTAACAAATTCGTACGTTCCAAGTCACTTCTATTACGAGAGCTCAAAATTTTTTTATAGAAAATGGATAAATATGGATAGCACATGATTTCTCCAGCGTGTTGCCATATGATGACGAATAATTCGTTGGCTTTTGCTCGACCAGATTATTTGTCAAGGATTCACTACTTTTGCTCAGCTATAAAAATCAGAACTTTTCTCAAGGATATTGATATTTTTTTTAAACAACTTAAATAAAAAGAACTTATTAGAAAAATAAATTAAATGAAAATCACTTAAATCATAATGAAGCAAACATGATGTAGGGTCATGGTTCTTACTCTGACACATTCTTACGATCCAAGTCACTTATATTACGAGAGCTCTAACACAATTTATAAAAAATGGATAAATATGGATAACATATGATTTCTCCAGTGTGTTGCCATATCGATGACGAATAATTCGTTGGCTTTCGCTCGACTGGATTATTTGTCGAGGATTCAGTACCGATACATATCCTTTCAGACTACAATCGGTACCTAAGAACACTTTACTTTCGTATGAGGGATGGAATGCATGAACTTGAGTATTAAATGGTGTAAAAGCCAGTTATCAAACTCCCCAAAACTTAGACCATTTTTGCCCTTAAGCAACAAAGCTTGCTTATGCAAATTTTTGGATCAAGCGGACCACTACATGAAAAAATTATACGAAAATGAAGTTATTCATACTCATACGTGAGTTTTCATTCTGATTGGCTAAGGTCTAGTTCTCTCAGTAATCACTTGATACCAAAGGTATCCGTAAGAACACTAACCACAATAAGATTGTGGACCTAAGTATCCCTTTCAAACACCTCTCCAACTATGATTTGTACTTAAGTCTCTTTTTCAATTTTTCCTTCCTTTTTCTTTCGCACAATCAAATTAAGGCAATGGAATTATTTTTGTCATCACATGCACAAGATCGGACGGGAGTTTTTGTGCATACGCCATTTTATTTTTATTTTTATTTTATTGATGAAGTTACACACTTTTGTGGGCTTAATTTTCCACTTTGAGACGATGTTTGGGATTTAACCACCGTTAGGCTAAATAACCAGGTGAAGGTTACTCAACTTAGAAGGTGTAGTTTCCTTTTACCGTCTTTTCATCATTTTGATGCTAAAATTATTTATTTCCCAACCAATAATACATGCATGTGAATCTAACTTATGTTGGGATGTCATTATAAACTAATCGAGAGTACTTCTCAGAAACCGAGTACTATGGCAAAAATCTACACGTTGGACTCGCATGTTACTTCAGGGAACATAGAGTATTCAGGTAATAACTAAGTTGTCAAAATCTAATAACCCTATGGAGTGAAACATTATATCTATTTCGGCTTTTAGACCAAGGGTATATATAGTGCTTTCTCGCATGTACCTTAATGGTGTAATTTTCCACTTGATCAAAATGGAGTACCAATTAGCTTGATTTTTGTCCTCAAAGAAAATTTTGTGAGGGTTTGAGGATCTAGTGCTTCCTCTTTTCCTAGGTCTTGATGATTCAGCAATATACTTCCCCTTATCACTCCTCTTGGGTGCCATTGTTGATAAAAGTTGAAAACTCAAAGTGAGCTTTTTAGAATATTGTGCTCAGAAGTGTGATTAGGGTGATGATTGATGAAAGTTTTGTGAAGGTGGTTTAGGATTTGGAGGTGGAAAGGGGTTAAAGGTGAGAGCTTTTGTTTGGTAACAATAGAGTTTTTTTGGAAAGAATTTCGAAGAAAGTGGAAGGATGACGAAGATGGTTGGTTTGGAGAGAGAAGGATTTTGTGATAATGAGATTTTAAAAATCAGATTTGAGGCTTTAAAGATGAGTAAATGAGGATGATTGGGTGAGAGAGGGGTGGCCAGGGCCCAAAAAAATTGAAAAAAATTGAAAAAGATTTGGTCTTGGTGCATTAGGCTTACGACGGCCTGTAGCACCTGCTACGGGCTCCTGTAGCAAGGACATGGTTTATCGATTGGGGCGAGGCTTTTAGGGTTTGGGCATAAGGGGTTGGTATGGCCCGTAGCACCTGTTAGGACGCTCGTAGCAGCTACCTGGTATTTGTATTGGCAATTTTGTGTGTTTTGTGTTCTTGTCAGGTTTCTCTTGGTACAGTTCCTCTATCGATTTTTCTCGACTTTATCAACTTTTTTTACTTGTGTTGCTTCATCTTTGTGAGATTTTTATTAACTAAAAGAAAAAATAAAATAATAAGACAACAAATTAGTGCAAAAGGTGTGGGTTGTCTCCCACGTAGCACTTTGTTTAAGGTCGTTTAGCTCGACCACCTACACCATCAAACTTAGGAGGGTGCTTCCTTCTAGATTGAGACCCTAACATGTCCCTTATCTATTTCCGGAGCCCAACTAATTCTAGTCATGCATGTCATGCATTCTTCTTTTTTTTTTCCTCCTTCTATGAGGAGGCTCATACTTTAGGTCCGATTTTTCATGGACCTTCTCTTTCAATCCTTTCTTCTTCTTAGACTTACTTTTATTCAACGCTAGTCGGGGTTTTTGGTTTTTGGGTTCATCTTCTTGCACAAGAGGTGGTTCAAAGCCTTGGTTAGTGGGAATGGGACTTTTGTCCATAACTTCTCCATAAACATTAGCTTTGGTATTATCTATCTCAACTTTGGTGTTATCAAGCAAACACTCTTCCAACTTATTTTTCAGGGGAGGTTTTGACGCGCTCTCTTGAACACAATCGGTGATCAAATCCGCTGAACAACAAGAATACCTCAATGAAGGATTTTTCAAGAGTTTTGCCAATATAAACTTGAAATTCTCTTCTCCTACCTCAAAAGTTAACTTCCCTTTCTTAACATCGATGATGGCTCCCGCCGTAGCTAAGAAAGGCTTGCCTAAAAGTATCGGTATTTAGGATCCTCATCGATGTCCATTATGACAAAGTCTATTGGTACATAGTACTTTTCAACTCTCACTGAAACATTTTCTAACACACCTATGGGGCACTTAAACGGTCTATCTTCCATTTGCATAGACATATTTATCAGTTTCGTCTCACCAATGTCTAACTTCTTACACATAGGCAAAGGCATTAGGTTAACACTAGCCCCTAAATCACAAAATGCTCTCATAAATTTTATGGTGCCTATTTGATAGGGTATAAAAAAACTCCCCAAATCTTTAAACTTAGGGATCACCATATTTTGAATCAAAACACTACTATTAAGAGTCATAGCCACATTTTCATGGCCCTCTAATTTCCTTATATTAGAAAGGGTTTATTTTAAAAACTTAGAATAAGAGGTAATTTGAGTTAGTGTCTCGGTGAAAATCACACTGAGGTGGATCTTTTTAAGGAGTTCCATGAACTTTTTGAACTGGGCATCTACTTTGGCTTTTACAAGCCTTTGCGGGAAAGGTACAGTTGGTTTTTAGGAAGGGGAGAAACATAAAGTGCTTCATTCTCAACCTCTTTAACAACCTCCTTTTTAGGAGGTGTTGGCTCACTCTCTTCAACCTCTTTTTCTCTCTCACTATAACTACCCACTTGCTTACCACTGCAAGTTATCACAATGTTCAAGTGGCCCTTAGAAGTTTTCTCGGACTGCCCCGTAAATGACTCGGAAGGGACTAAAGTAGAAGCTTGTTATTGAGCAACTTGGGATATTTGAGTCTCCAACATTTTGTTATGGGTGGCACCATACTGATATAAGAATGTTTTAATTCAAAATTATTTGCCCGCAATCTATGGGTGCACAATACTACAATATGGTTCCTCTTCGGTAAGAATTACATAATCCTTAAGAGGCTTAGTGTCAACTACTTGATCAACTACCTCTTGCTGTCAACGATTTCATCGTCTCTCACGTAAGAAACACTCAATTTTGTTCACAGGTTCGACTAAACTCCTAGCATAACGACTTCTGTGCATATAAGAGCAACGAGAACTACCACAAAATAAACAGGAAACTAAATCTCTAGTATATACGGTGATTAAACAGTAATTCAATATCAAGCGCAATCGACCTCTAGCAACGGCGCCAAAATATTCGTCGAGGATTCACTACTTTTTCTCATCTATAAAAGTCAGAACTTTTCTCAAACTTATCCAAGCATTTTCATTGTATTGAACTCATTTGTTTAAAAACTTGCACTCCGGTTGAACTCCTTTCAGACTATGATCGGTACCTTATAACAATTTACTTTTGTACAAGGGTTGGAATGCATGAACTCATGTATTACAATAAATACAGACAAAAGACTCTCGTAATCGACTTGTGACGAATCATACAAAGTCATGAGATAAGCCCAATGACCCTAAGTCCCTAATGGACTACTCACCGAGGGAAAATACAATCAAAATAGTGCTCATAATTGAATTCATGATAAACAATTGAAAATAGATAAGCAATTAAATTGAAAATAATAAAGAAAACATGATCGAATAAACCTTGATCAAGTTATCCAATGGAGACTTGAGTACAAAGAGAATACAAAATACATAAAAACTGAGAAAATAAAACTTGGATCTCTAAACTCAAAACGAATTGTCCATTGAATTCTTATTTCCTAGGGATATATGGATCAGATAGTTGATTATGACTTCCCTCTAACCGAGGAACATCTTTTCCCATGTTTCCTATGAGTGAGCGAGAGAGGGCACTTAGGGCGAGACAATTTCTAATGGAGAGTCACGTATAAATGTCTCCCCTCCTAAAGGTCGCCACTTTCCCGCCCTTACTAGGCCCTTCCCAAATATATCACTGCAGTGGTGATGGTTCTTTTAGTATGGATAATGATGTTGATTACTCTTCCTTATGTAGTTTTTTCTCTCATATGGATTTGATCGACTTTCTATTCTTATGTCTAAACTCCACCTAGTTCCAGCCTAATAGGGGTGATTAATAGGTTGTATATGTTTCTTGTATCTAATGTTTGGTGGGAGATACAAGGTGTGGCTTATCAATGGACCTTGTATAAAGATGTCTCTGATCACTATTCAATAATCAGTTGGGAGGTCCTAAGCCTTTTAAATTTAATAACTATTGGATTTACCATGGTGACTTTACGAAGGTAGTCCTTGCTAGGTGGAATGACTAATTTTCCTCTATTTAGAAAGCTTTTATTTTGAAAGAGAAGTTGAAATCCCTAAAATCCTTATTCGAGGTTTGAAATGAGAATGTGTGTTGGGAATCTTGACTCCCATATTGATTCCTTAAGATAAGTAGAGTCGTCTCAAGTTTTTGAAGGCCCTGTGTAAGTTAGTTGCGATTTAACCATGAAAATTAATAGAGGTTATTAAAACACAATTTAAATATGTGATTTTTGTTGAGATCCTATTTAACCACAAGTTTAACCTTAGAAAATTTTGGATCCTGTATGGTAGCTCGCCTTACACGCCCTCAAAGATGGCCCTATAGAAAAGTGGTAAGTACTATAGACTTGAAACTTGATCATGAGGCTCTTTCAATAAATGGGGTAGTGACTAGGTCAAAGGTACTGGAAAGCCTTTAGTCCTTGATTAAAATCAAAGATTCCAATTTTTTTAAAGGTCTAAAGCCAACTATCTTAAAAGGGATATGCTAATATTGACTTCTTCCATGCCTATATGAAAAGTAGAAATTGGAGGAATGTGATGTTATCTCTTAAGGTAGGTGGAGGTGGATGGATTTAAAGGGTTGCAATGATTCATTAAGAGGTTGTTACTTTCTTTTCTAATCATTTTAGTGAATCTCTTGTTGAATGCCCCTGGCTTGATGAGGTGACTTTCCATTATCTCTATGAAGAGGGGAATTTTTCTCTCAGTACCCTTTTTCTTCTTTTTGAGATTAACTCGGACGATTGTCTAATGTGATGATAATAAAAGTTATGGAATTTTTTTAAAGAAGACTTGGAGATTATATTTGATTAGTAATTTTAAAATAGAAGTAATACATCCTCAATTCTAATTTATAAATAAAAAATATTTTTATTTCAAATTATAAGTAAAAAAAATATTTTATTTTAATTTTATCTTAAAAATATATACATTATAAGATAAAATTAAAAATTTGTTAAATTTGTTGTCTCTCGTTTTTTTTTCATAATCAATATTTAATAAAAATATTTTTTATATGTTTATATAAAATTTATTCTAACAAAGGATTAAAAAATATTATAAGTATTAGATTTTGATTTTCGTAATAAATATAATCTTTTATCTTTAACTTTTTTTTATAGCTGGACAAGCCAACACAACCAAACACATAACTAATGGGCCTTTGACCCAGTTACATAAGGATCCAGATTTTTCTTTGTGGTTCCTAAAGCGTAAACCCTAGCTAGTCTGTGAATCTTTTTGTTTCTCTCCCTCTTGATGTGAGTGAACTTAACTTGCTGAAAGAATCTCTTCAGATTCCCCATACCTCTGGATTATGTAACACCCACATATAATATATGTCTAGAATACATATTATACATAGTGTAATACTGGTACTGAAATACATAAGCACCTAGGGATAATAATGTACATATTACATGCCCAAAAGAAAACACTACATGGCAATATACACAAAGATACCCAAAATAAAACTAGGAACTAGATCATTGTAGAATGATCTCAAAAAATATCTACACAGCGGAGAAGCCATCCAAAACATCAGGTAAGCAAGGACATCACTCTATCTTGTCCTTACCCTTCGCTTGATCGGAACTACCTGAAAAATAATCAACAACATGAGGTGAGATAATAATCCTAGTGGATTCCCTATCTTATGGGTCCACTCGACTTTACAGGGTTTTCTTATCAATATCTAACTTAAGTCAACATAGGAAGGAAGACTTAAGCGATGGGGAAAAGTCTCGCAATGTATGACAACATGCTCCCGAGTTCTCAGAACTCAAATAAGTCACTATTCAGATTCATAAAACATCAACCCCTAAGCGGGCCTACATCTAGGGCAAGCTCAGTTCATGTGATTTCGCTAGAATGAAAACGGGTGAAATAAGAGTAAAAGAACCAGGCTAGCTATAATAGCATGACTCGAACTGGTTTGCGTGAGGTAAGATTATCAGATGCGGTAACGGTTGTTCTTGATGTCGAGAATAGACTCAAGTTGCTTCTAAACAAGATCTACTTGCAACCTAGTACGAATTGATGTGTGTTTTGAAATTTCACCTGGCTAAATTTTTAAGCGATTTCTATACTGTATTTTGCTTGAGGACAAGCAAAGATCTAAGTATGGGGGAGTTTGATAACATGAAATAATATCACATTCTAGGACTCGATTTAATTAAATTAAATTATTATTTACTTCAGTTTATTTCATTTTACGCGATATTACTCGGTATTTTCTTTCTATTTGTCTCAGGTAGCTTATTTGAAAAGGAAGTGAAAAAGGAAGAAAAGGAGGTGAAAAAGGAATGAAAAGAAGCAAATATCAAAAGCCAAAGCCCAGCCCAAAAAGCACAAGCGCTACGCCTGTGACGAGCGTCACACAGGCTGTGACGAGCGTCACGCTCTGCCCACTTGTGTTACGAGCGTAACACATGGTGTGACGGACGTCACACCATTCTCCTATATTTTTAGCTCCAGAAGCGCAACAAAGACGTTGAGGCCTATTGTTACGCTTGACCGTTTGCAACGTGAAGGCTATGTACACGGAAAACCTTTGGAAGCAGTTACAAAAGTGACTAATATAAATAGTAGCTTTTGGCAAAAACCCTACGTCTCTTTTTTTCTGCTTTTTCCTCGGCCGTTTCTCTTTTCCGCGCTTTTTCTCTTCCAGCAGTGCAAGCATATTTTACAGCATTATTTTTACAGTCTTTATTTTTTTCCCTTTGCAATTTCTATTTTCCTTTCCAGCAATTAATTAATTTTTTGCACAATAGTTTCTACACCGGAAACTATTGTGTACCTTTCACTAGATCTAACCTTACGTTAGACCCTAGATTTTTATTCCTTCACTTTTATTTTTCTGTCTGATTGAAGAATTCAAGAACAAATCCAACCGGTCTGTGGTGGATGTTCAAGACTGCTATTAATTACTCAGGTTCTTTAATTATTGTTTGAATTTATATATGCCCTGCTTTATTGTTGATTTATATTATTTGCCTGAGATGAATCTGTTTATGCATGATAATTATTTAGATCTGTTTAGCATGTCTGGCTAATTTATTTAGGTATCGGTATGTAGAGTAAGCGGAATAAAGGAATCACAACTAAGTTGGTTTAATTAAGTTTAAAATAAAATCACTCTTTTTACAGTCTCAACTTACAGGTTTAATAACAAGGTTTTTGTACGAAAGTAAAAGACATAAAGAAGTTAAAATCAATAGAACGAGAGTTTGAGTTTTTGACTGGACAGTGTTAATTGGACATTAATTCTAGATCAGGGCGAGAGCAATTTTTAGAGTTAATTAAATTCTAATCTTTTTCAAAAAGTATTTTTAAAGGTTGAATGTGAGGACGAGAGTTAAGCATTTGAATTTAATTATATAACCTAAGTCAACAGAGCGAGAGTTTGAGACAAGGGTGTTTAAACAATTAGTGTTTTCTTAAAAAGAGTTTCTACGGATTCTATTGTTTTCAAAAAGTGGTTTTTGATTTAACTAATAAGTGACAGCTACGTTAATATAAAATCATGGTTTATTCAACAGAGCGAGAGTTTGAGATAAGACTTTTAATCAATAGTATCAACTGAAAAGATTTATTTTAAAACCAAGAAACCAGCGAAGAATTGATTCCCTAATTACGACGAACTACATACCGATATCCGTTTAGTTGATATTTAATTTAGATCCTATTTTTTAGTTTTAACTTTTCCCCAAACAATCAAAGTATTACCCGCCTTAGCTTTACGAAGTAACCTTAGATAACGGTATATCGATTCATAAGTCCCTGTGGGATCGATATCTTTTAAAACTACGCGATAGAACTGTGCACTTGCAGTTTGTACCCCAAATTCGACTCATAAAGTCGCGATCATTCATCACAGCTCCTAACGCATGTATGTCAACGTTATCATGATAAGCTTTGTTTCTAGCAAACCATATATTGTCGATTATGTGTATGAACATCTCTATTTGCTCTGTTGTTATGTTCATCGTAAGATTCTTACTCCAATTCATAAATCCCTTATGTTCTTGATTGTTGAAGTTGATGTTGAGGGGTGAGTTAAACCATACATACTTCATCCACCAATACTCCATAAAACTACGATCTATTGTTTCAAGAGTATCCTTACATCTGGGGCATAGAAAATCAATAGGTATGTTTCTGTTACTTTTAACGGGGGAGTATATCGGAGAATATTCTCCATATGAGATATTGTTTCCTACTAGGGTTTTATCTTTAACTTGAAATAGGAAGAATATTATTTTTAGCTTTTTTTAAATAAAATTATTTAATTTACTTCTAATTAAAGTCTATAAAATACTAGTACTTTGAGACAGGTCAAGTTACCTAGAGTTAAGAGAAAGAAAAGGAAACTTGAAAATGAAAAGCGAGTAAGGGACCAAAACCTGAAAAGGCTAGCAAACCTTCCACGACGAGTCATAAATACTCCCAAAGACATAACCAATGTGAACTCAAAACTCAACCATAAACTCTTAATTAAATTCTTGACTTTTCATCTCCCAATTTCATTGCATTGCATCTTCACCACCCCATCCACCTACACTCTATTCTCTCCCTTTTTCCCAGATTCTCTCTTTAATATATTCCTTTTTTTTTCATCACACCGTCCAAACCTTCTCTCATAACCTCAAACTTCAACCATAACATAACTCTCTCTCAAACCCAACCGACACACCTACAAACCCAAAATTATGCAAAAACCAAAACATTCATTTCTCATCCTCTTCTTCTGTTTCTTACCTTGTTTATCATTCTCTTCTACTACTGTTATAACCCATCAATTCAAAGAAGCACCAGAATTTTACAATTCCCCAGAATGCCCCTCCATTACCGACGCTTCAAATTCAAAACCAACCGTCCAAGTCGCAATGACACTCGACACAACATACATCCGAGGTTCCATGGCAGCAATCTTATCAATCCTCCAACACTCTTCATGTCCACAGAACATCTTCTTCCACTTCGTTTGTTCCTCTAACGCCTCCAATCTAAACGCCACAATCTCAACCTCTTTCCCATATCTCAAATTCCATCTCTACACCTTCGACGACACCACCGTCTCTGGCCTCATCTCAACTTCAATCCGTTCAGCTCTCGATTGTCCTCTCAACTACGCTCGTACCTACCTACCAAATCTCCTACCACTTTCCGTTACCCGCGTCGTCTATCTCGATTCCGACCTTATTCTCGTCGACGACATTGCAAAACTAGCACAAACACCGTTAGGAGAAGACTCTGTTTTAGCAGCACCGGAATACTGCAACGCGAATTTCACATCCTATTTCACTCCATCGTTCTGGTCTAACCCTTCTCTGTCTCTAACGTTTGCTAACAGAAAGCCTTGTTATTTCAACACGGGTGTGATGGTGATTGATCTAGAAAGATGGAGAGAAGGGGATTATACTTCAAAGATCGAGGACTGGATGGAGTTGCAGAAGAGAATGAGAATCTATGAACTGGGTTCTTTGCCTCCTTTTTTGCTTGTTTTCGCTGGGAGTATTGCTTCGGTGGATCATAGATGGAATCAACATGGACTTGGAGGAGATAACTTTCGTGGTCTTTGTAGAAATCTTCATCCTGGTCCAGTGAGTTTGTTGCATTGGAGTGGAAAAGGTAAACCTTGGGTTAGATTAGATGCTAATAGACCTTGTCCTTTGGATGCACTATGGGCACCCTATGATCTGTTACAAACTCCATTTTCTCTTGATTCTTGATCATTGATACATATATATAGTATATATATATACATATACATATACCAGTAGTTATATACAATTTGAATTTAATGGATGGACTTTCATGAAAGTTTGAGACCTGAGAGTGCTTCAAAAAGGTTGATCTTCTTTGGGGAAATACTATTATTGCGAATGAAGCAAAGATTGGGCGGAAAAGGTGGTCTTGGAGAAGTTGGTGGTGAGTGAGATTTATGATTTTTGCAATGACAGTAAATTGATTCTTGTGTTGTTAATATTTTGTTGTTGATAATTGTTCTGTTATTTCTTTCAAATAACTGTGCATATCAAAATATCTCTGTAATTTGGATGCTAGAATTCATGATTCATGAACCACTCTTTATTTTTTGATTACTGATAATAACGAGGACGCAGTAAAGTTCCGTGGAGACACTAGATTGTTTAAGTTCTTCATCTTCTCTTCTTTATACATGTCTATGCTTTTTTTTCTGTTTTTTTTACTGTAGTTGTAATTTTAGGTTATTTTGAATTCCCTCTCATAATTAGTAAATTAACCGGATTCGATTTAATACTCCGTCGTTTTGACAGTTTTATATATATGAAAAAATATTTTTTATTTTATATAAAAATTCATCTCTACTCTTTCCTTAATACTCCTTTTCAATTCATCTCTACTCTTTCGTTAATACTCCTTTTCAATTCATCTCATCTCTATTTTGAATTCCTTATATTTTTTTATTTTTAATCTCTACTCTTTCATAAGGAAAATTTGACTAAACAATTTGTAATAAATAATTCAACACATTTGTAATAAATAGTTATTAATTTCAAAGTTTTATTTGTAGAAGTTTGAATATAACTAATAATACATGAACTCATAAAAGCACAATCACTAAATTGGCAATTTGATATTGTATCCGAAAAAAAAACTCATGGATATTTTACAAACCCTCAAAGTGGGTTTAGACGGGGCACATATAATTATCCAACTTGTGTAATACCACTTTTAGAGATTTTAACTCCTAATCCTAATTAAATATGACACCTCTATACTTTCAAAATATCAAAATTGTCTTCGATTGAAAATTGAATGAAATTTTCGTTCAAAATTTTTATAGTTAAAAATGAAATTTTTGGTATAATTTTTTTTTGTAGATTGTAAATTTTTGGCATGTTAGAAATTTCAAAATTTTTGGTAAGTTTCAATTAATTTTAGAAATTTTGAAATTTATCATTTAATACCGAAAAAATTTTAGCCAAAGTAAAATTTATGATAGTGTTATTTGTTTGAAATTTTAAACCTCATGATTTTGCTGACATTTATGGATGGTTTTGATTGGTGTAAATATGGGGATCACTTGTTGTTTAATAAAAACATCTTAAAAAATATCTCTTCCTTAATTTTTGATTAAGGCAGAATGTACTTCAATTGAGTTTCACCTCCGGTAGAGTTTCAGCTTCTAGATGACACCTCATCTCTCGTCGGTTTGACGTCCAAGTTGAATGAATTGTTGCTTGATACCGAAAACAGAAATGTGAGAAAGATCGAGTTTCGTGAAGATTGAATTGGTACTGTCGGGAAGGGGAAATACAATCTTATTGAATTGAAGACCGATGAAGATGTGAAGGATATGCGAAGATAATTTTGTCGTAGGATAACAAATGGGTCGATCGAGTTAGGTGCTAAGATTTCAAGATTTGTTGACGACATAATTAAGATGCTGAAACGTCCAGAATCATATGGTAGTGTTTAAGTTTTCTTATTTATTATTGCTTTCTTAAGTTATGTTTAAGTTATGTAATGCACTGCCAATCGAAACGCCAACCACTCTCTGATTGTAAGTCGATTTCTTTTTGTCGCTTCTTCCCATGGAATATCTTCAAGCTGCATTTCAGAATTATTGATTTGTTGATTGTCAGTAGGGTTTGAAGTGTTTGCTTGATGCTTTACGTTAGGCATATAACCATCTTCACCGCATGGAAAAAGCAATGGATATTGATATCCTAAATAACCGGTATGATACTCATCAATTCTTTGAAGATCACCAAACTTTTTTTGCATTATGATATCTTTTTTTCCCGGCGATATCAACATCTCCCACAATCAAAGCAGCCACCTCAGACATAGTGGGTTGATTGTATATCCTTCCATCACTTTTCCGGTCATAAATAAGATGAAGTTTCAAATCAGAAACATTTAATTATTCCAATATATCCTTGGCCATCCGAAATGATTAAGCATGAATGTTGTTTTCCTACAACATTTTAAACAATTTAAAAACAATCCCAACGTCAACTCCACTTTTTGTCCTATAAGCCAATAAGATAAATATAAATTTCAAGTATTATTTGTCACTACCGTAAACATAATATACATTGCAAATATGAAAAACCATGTTATAAGACATACCTTATTCCATTAATTCTATTTTGAATTTCATTCTCTGTATCGTAAATATAGAGTTGCACGAATTTAGAATTTTGATTCGGCAATGGTAACATGCTACCAATTTTGTGGTAGAACTGACCTTGAATACGGAAAGTAGGAGGACAACTACCATTATTAAAACAATTATTTATTTTTGCACCAAGATATGTAAACGCGGACATCATGTTGTACATTCTAATTTGTTGTTGAAATATTCTTGACTCACTTGTTTCACTGCCAAATAACAGGTCCTGCAACACTTTAGGTGGCATCTTTAGCAAAGGAAGTTAAATACTTTCCATTTCCACAACACATTGAAAATTTAGGATTTGTAGTATTTCGACTCTTATATTTTCTTTCCCGATACCACGTACGGGCACCACACTTAAGACATTGAACAATTGGATATCATATGTTACAATAACATCCTCTAACAAATAAAAATAAAACACAGTTAAACCTTCATCAATCTCTTTGATGCAACCATGATTACAATTTTAAACAACAACATGGTCATAATAATACCTGCTTCAGAAGAAGTTCTAGTTGTAAAATCTATTGTATTATTATCAATGTTGTCATACGATCCACCATCTGACTATGAATTATAACTTACTAAAACCAAACACATTACCAACCCGATCAATAAGTTATTATAATAAATTTTATATCTATAAGTAGGGTATAATATAAAACTACCTTCATAATTGCTATCTTCAGAATCCATAAACAGATTATTAGTTTTAGAAGGTGACATATAACTTATGTTTGACTCAGGAAACAACATATGTATTAGCTAATGTGGTATCAAATCTCTTTGACAAATTAACACCTAATCTGTTTATTTGAAAGGACGAAACTTTTCTGAATTTGAAATTGCCCCTTGTATTGGGTTGGGTTCTGGAAGATGTTATGTGTTGAATATTTTGAGTAAAATTGGATGGAATATTGCTAGTTATGGGTGATAACATGTTACTACTGACAATAGTTGAATAATTGGATTGAATGTTTGCGAATGTAGTCCTTAAACCCGAACGTCGTTGCTCAGCACGTGGAGCAAATTCATATTCATTCTCTTTATTCATAGTCTTCATCCTCTTTGATTTCTTCTGTCTGAGTACATTCATTCTACTTACACTTGCATTTGCAACCTTCATTCTCTTAATTCCACGTATAAAATTGGAATGTTCATCATCATTGGTAAGATTCATTATCTAGTAAATCTTTGTCAGTAATGTTTTTTCAAGAAGGAATATGGTTGATCATAAATAATCAACATAATCTGCTAAACAATAACATTTTATTCATATCTATATAATTGAGATTTTCGTAATAATGAAAACCACTACCCTATACTCCAATATTGAATATATACTCAAAAACCTCCACGTTAAGACCACTATCCTATGCACAATCTATTAGAGTTTAGTTAATGTCAAAACACAACTATGGTATTAATTGTCTAATGTAATAATTGTTTACCTAGTAACATAAACCGTCAAAAGGAAACTTCATTGAACTTAACTTTGGAATATTCAACAATTTTATTACAATGTTATTGATATGTTAGCATCTGATATTCCTCCGTATTAAAGCAACTGATGACCTTCTCAGCCATTGAAATCTTATTTTAATAAATAATTTTGTTGCTGTTATTAGCAATTAAATTCATATTTGAGATCAATTTAAGTTAATAATTATCGGTAGTTGCTTACAATTATAACCCAAACAAGTCAAAGTATATTGGGTACTTTAAAATTCGTCCAACATTATATGCATTACATAAAGTGCATTAACAAATGTACACTACACAGTGATATATATATATATATATATATATATATATATATATATATATATATATATATATATATGTATATATATATAACAACTTTACATTATAATTCGGTTATTAAAAATTAAATAAAATAAATAAAACAATTGAATATATCACAGTACAAACTTTTTGGTTCATTAAACTTTGACAATTTTGATTCATATATATATATATATATATATATATATATATATATATATATATATATATATATATATATATATATATATATATATATATATATTAAATACACTGTATTATTATGTTATATAGTAATATTATGTAGCATTCGCAGAGTTTAACAAAATAGTTTGAACAAAATAGTCAGAAAAATAAAATGGATAAAAAAAATCTCATGAAATTACAAAAAAAAATGGATAGACATTGTAAAATTATATTTGCATAAGTGATCATTCAAAAAATATTGTAGATTCCTCTAACAGGATGTAATAAAATAGTTCAAAAGATAACTAAACTATGCCCAATAATTGTAAATATCTAATACACAACTTTCTGAAAAAAGTTAAATGGTAACAATAAAAACTTAAAATGACCTTTTGAACGGATGAACAATATTTCAACTGTTCGGCTCAATCTTTACTTTCTTTGGTGGTTTGATTCTAGAGTATTGTGTAGCTCCAACAATGTCATAGTCAAGATCGTCATCCTTTGAAACTGATGAATTCACTTTAATTGGAGTTACATCATTGTTAAAATTAGGTTCATTCTCTCCACATGCAGACATTGAATGCTACATAAAATATAAACAGATAATCAGCAATATAAATAAGGATAAATGTAAAAAAAAAAAAAAAGCAAACATATCATACGAAGATGCCAATGGTTTATACTTATGGTAGATAAATCAACATTCTCTTCACTGCTTACAACCTTTGCATTCTGCATTTTAGAATAAATATAAAGAAATACAAAAATATAAGATATATTTACAACAACATCATTATAATATTTATTATGAAAGAATATGTAACCTACAACAGAACTTAATTGAGAATTGGCTTCACTTGCAACAACCTTTGGACGTTGAGGTTTAGACTGATTCTGAACGGTGCTAAAGAAATATTATAAATGGTTGTTGAAATTGATAATAATTATGACTTCGTGGAAGTTGAAATAAAAAATAACACGATATACTTCGTAATTGATGTATTCATTTACTATCTGAGTATAAAATGATTCATCGGTATCAAGCTTATGAACCGAAGCTTGACTAAAATTTGGTTGAACCTTAACTTTAAATGTCATTTTCTTGTTCAAAAGCAAATCAAGCTCATCAGGATACACCATAGATCATCTTCTCCATCTGATTGAAATTATTATCGATAAATTACTCTTATTAATCATGATTAGTAAAATTATTTAGAAATTTTAATTGAATCATAAAAATAGTTATACCTCCAACATTGATTTATGCGTCTCTTAAGTTGTTTTGCCTATGATATTCACACAATCACTATCCCATAATACAAATCGATACTTTGCATCTCCATCTCTTACATAAATCTCAACCTTATACCTATGACAATTTTAAAATATATTTTTAAATTATTTTTATATTATGACATGATAAACCCGTCGAACAGAAATACAATGGTTCAAATTTAACCTTGGTATATGTTATTTAACATCTTCACCACAACCACATTTATAAGAATGTGTAGGAGCAATAGATTTTAAAGAGTATTTTGTGCAACCATAGTAGAACCATTCGTATTTCGAAATAACAAACTTCAACTTGGAAGCTACAATAACACATATAGTCTCCTAATAATTCATTATATCAGAGTGAATTAATAAACATAAATTAGAGTTTTCTTTTTATAAATCAAATTGAATATAATAACAATTTATAAAGTGTACCTGCTTTAACTCGCAGAAGTCACTTAAAAACATGCATTTGGCATTATAAACAAACCTTCCAACCGATGTAAACTGTGTTCCATCAGACCAGTTAGACAATGTTTAGATGGATTGTGTAGGTTTTTTATTCTTCTACGAATCAGGTAACCTAAAGAAAATAACATTTCAAGTATTATCAAAAACTACAACAAAAAACATAATCAACTTGTATAACAGATTTAACAGAAAATATGTAATTTCCAAGATAATATACTTTGACAAAAGTTCTTGGATAACAAGTATGTCTTTGTTGATCAACAATTTTGAGTCACTCCATCCATTGCAAACTGTTTAATTTTACAAAAATAGATTTGAATGAAGAAACACAAATACTATTTACATCAAATAATATTATAATATACTATGCATATGTATTTTTGATTCCATAAAATAACCTTCAATCCTTAATCATTGTATGAGTCAGAACAGTGACAATTGCTCCATATTTTGTTTCATCTTGATAGTAACTTAAAAACTTATATCCATAGATGTCACATAAACTGCAGATTATAATATTGCCCATAAACATAATTTTGAAGAAAGTTTAAAATTATGTAAATTCAACATATAAAAGTATTAAATGATACAAAATATAACAGATTTACCTCAAATTACTAAGTCTCAACGAAACCACAATCTTCTTCCCGTCTGACTTCGACTGGTAATTGTTAATTTCGTGGACAACACCTATAATATTTGATAAACAAAGACATATTAGGTTACAATTGAAAAAGATATTGAGCAAGATGTTATTCTATTAATATAATATCATGTAAAGGAAATACCTTCAAGTCTGTCGACTTTACAATCTCAAAGGGTTTCAGAAAATTCGTTGAAGAAAAACTTTTTAGGGGAAATAGTGCCAAGTTCAATAGGCTTCACAATTGTACCACTTAGGAAAACAAACTTCTTCATGTGATTGCAAACCTTCAATTGAAAGTCATTACATTACAATTATTTATTATGCAAGTCATATCTTCTTTCAACAATTGTTTCCACTTTGTGGTATGGTCACTTCGAATCAAAACCTGAATTCGATCACCATACAATAGAAATAGTATAATACAACATGTTTCATTAGTATTCGAATGAGTATAATAAAAAAAGGAAAAAAAAACAAAAAAACAACCATAATGCATCAGACGTTTGCATCCATTACAATCATTTCAATGTGTTATATACCCTTCCTATTAGGAAGGCTCCAAAGATCAAGAATACGAACAACAAGACACCATGTCTCCTTCGAATCATTGATATCAACGATGTTGTCGAATTTGCGCGACATTGATTCCTGCAAAGTAATATGACGAAAAAAAAATGCCAGGGAAAAGAACAACAAAATGTTACCGCAAAATTGCATGTCAATCATTCATTGCTGCTTATTGATATTACTAAATTAAAAAACGCAAGGGAAAGAAACATGAAATTTGATGACAATATCAAGTTAGCACGAAGGAAAAAAAACGCCCAGGAGATAAAAAATGAATTAGTGAAGAGAAAAAAAGCAATTCAAACCTTAAATTCAAATTTGAAAACTTAACATTATTGTGAAAAATGGAACGACCAACTATTGAGAAGAACTATTTTATTCTAAAGAAGACTGTATAAGGGATTTTAAAAACATAAGTAATTAAAACGTGTCTTTTGGATATTTGTGAAATGCATTTAACATGTTAGTAATAATAGGAATGATTAGTTAAATGAAAATTACCAATCTATAATTAACTTTTAGTTAAATAATAATGTAAAAATGGAGCTTCTATAGTATATCCCCTATGCATGAAAAATATAGAAAATAAAAAAGTGGAAATTAATAAATACTAATACTATTGTGAAGCCGTTAGGCAATGGACCGCCAAGTTTTGGCACCCAACCAATAGTTCCTATAGTGACACGTGTACAAAGAGAAAGATCCAACTGAAACCGTTTAAACGATTTTCACTGCATCCTTATGCGCATCACATTCACATCTTCTTCTCAGAAAGTTTTAATCGGTTCTTGATTCTCGATTTTGAGATCAGAGATAAGAAAATGGCGAAATCTAGCGCCGACGATGCTGAACTCCGGCGAGCTTGCGAGACTGCAATTGAAGGCACGAAACAGAAGATCGTCATTTCCATCCGAGTCGTGAAGACTCTCGGTACCTGGGGAAAAGCTGCCATGCTTGGTCGTCAAATGGCTAAACCTAGGGTTCTCGCTATCTCTAGTACGCACCATTACTCTTTCACTCTGCATTTTCTCTATTAATGCTCGAATCCCTGTTCGGAAAATTATGGAGGACCGAAAATTTAACTTCTAATCGCAATAAAATTTGTCAGTGAAAAAAATTGAAATGTAGCATTGCTGCATTCCGTATGTGTCTTGCGAGGCTCATTAGAAGAAGTGCATGTTATCCTGGTTGTGTTGGGAAATGTAATAATTACTCGGTTCTGAGGATATGTACAAGCTTAGGGTATATGTTTGAGGGTTTACTTGATTTTGTAAGGAGTTTACATGTAAGGTTTATGCATCATTATGCATTCAAATACTTGATTCTGAGTTATGAAACAAGTTAATAGGCAATTTCTGTTTCATAAACAGCCGGCATAGCGGATGATTTGGTCAGAGATTAGAAAACTATGATTCTCTTGTTTTAATTTAACAAATGATTGTAGATTTTTCCCTCTCGTAGTTTGTATGAATGCGAAGAATTGGCATTTTGAGACATTAGTTCGCACTGTATTCTTATCTAGTTTATATATTGGTAAGATTCTCTTGGTTGAACAAAACAGAATAGAAAGGGGAAATCTTCTTTTTCTCTACTCTTCTCTGAGTAGGTGATTGCATGTGGTCACCTCGTGTTAGTGCTGCAATTAGTTGTTTAATTCTTTCTTTGTATGAGTGTTAGTGACAACATGTTATTTTGTGTAGCGAAAGCGAAAACTCAACGGACAAAAGCTTTTCTTCGAGTTTTAAAGTATTCAAATGGAGGAGTTCTTGAGGTGATTTCCTTCTCATCTGAGAAGCTGTTTTTTTCCATGCATGTTGCTAGTGTTTTTGTTTTTGTTTTTTTGTTGTTACCAAGGTTTTCTGTCCATCCTATTCCATAATCCATATTTCATGTCCTGGTTTCCCAAAGAAGGAACAAAGTCTGCATTACAAAAATGACCTTTTATTTATTGATTCCCATTGAAATAATGTTCCTACCACTTTTGTTGCCTCCTTTTTTATTTAAATTGGTCAACATATACAACTTACCCCTAGCAACTTTGGCAAACACCCTTGCTGCAAGGTTTGTCCGTATCCATTTTGCTTTACCTGAAGTAAAGAGATTGTCTACCTTGCCTTTGTTGGTAAAAGAAACAGATTAACTGAAACGGGGTCAGCTAATACCTCACAGCCCCCGCCCTGAGTTTGTCTTGGTTAGATGTCTTAAAGTTCAATGGAAAAAGAGTATTGTTGCTGTGTAATATTTATTGTTCTTGCAGCCTGCTAAGATATACAAGCTGAAGCATCTCTCAAAAGTGGAAGTTGTATCTAATGATCCCAGTGGATGTACATTTACTTTGGTAATATTTCATATTTCTTCCCCACAAATCTTTATGTTATGAAAATTATTGATGTAGGACAATCTGAGCAGGGTGCTCTGCTGATAACCTAGGGTTCCCCTACTCTTTGAATGAAGAAAACTTAATACACTATACATATATTCTCTGTTTCTAGAATCGAAGCAAATCAAGATACATCCATTTTCTCTTACTTATCTTTTTTTTTCTCCGGTGGGATGTGGATTATTGATGAATATATATCTTACAGGGATTTGATAACCTTAGAAATCACAGTGTGGCTCCTCCACAGTGGACAATGCGCAATATTGATGACAGGTTATACCATTGATAGAAACATATAATCTAAGCACGTAAATTTCAACAGTCTATGACTGTATATAAGGAGATGGACTTTTCTTCGCTGTATCTATTACATTTTGCAGGAACCGCCTTCTGCTTTCTATCTTGAATATCTGCAAAGATGCCCTGGGCCGCCTTCCTAAAGTTGTTGGTGTCGATGTTGTGGAGATGGCTCTTTGGGCTAAGGTGCATAATGGTCTTCTAATACTTAAACTTGAAGTTTGTTTACAATCAAGCTACAGTCATGGTCTTGTAAACCTGTTAAATTTCAAGTCTTCAACATTTACTACTTTGGATGGAGGGTGACTTCTCTCATAAGTGATCTTGAAGTCCTTGATTTAATGCTTAGAATGTTAAACTCTAATGACTATGCCCTTGATGAGTAATTTTTGTTAATTACTCTTGACCGTATGTTCTCTCTATTTATTTTTACCAACGTGATATAGGAAAACACACCTGCAGTTTCCACTCAAAATAACCGAGCAGATGGCGCTACTGTTGAATATCATGTCAATGAAGCAGAATTGAAAGTCAATGTTGAGAAGGAGCTTGTCTCCCAAGCAGAGGAAGAGGACATGGAAGCTCTTTTGGGAAAGTAGGTGCTATCTGCCTTAAAATGTATTCTGAGGTTAAACTTTTGTGATGTGTAAGCATATCATTAATGTCTTACGGGTGCAGAGGGTTTATTCAATACCACCGAAAGCCTTTATCTCTTTCATCTTAAATTTTTTGGCCATATTTTATGATTGATATTGGTACAGGGAATTCATAAATTAGTTGCTAATATCATGTTGGTGTATTTTTTAAACATACTAGAAGCATCTTGTGGATAGAACTAAGCCAACGCCCAAGTAGGGATTAGTTTATACCCAAAAGCAGTGTCGTCAATAACGAGTGCTGGATTGTGAGATCTTATGTGCTAAGACGCCTGAGAGTATTATGATAAGAGAAAGATCGTTTTTGTCGCCGGCGTGGTCAAGATCGGCCGTTTTGAAGCAAGATTGTAAAAAAAACGTGTTGGGGCTTATTTTGGGGCCTTTATTATAATTTTCATGTGTGCGCGCACATGCACGCGTGTGTGTGTTAACGATACGATTTTTATGATCTTTCACAAGCCGGTCGATCCTACTTAAGATCTCGTGCTTGACTACATTGCCTAAACGGGTGTCATCACACCCGTGGAGTTACTACCCCACAAAAAATAGAAAGTAGTGAACATGATGTTTCTATATACTTTTATCAAAAAGAATTCAAAGGAAACAACTATGTAATTGCATTGGCTGGATACATATATAATTCATTTACATTTCTATAAAAAAGTTAAACAGTATCTTCTTTTTATAATATCAATGTGCAGAATTAAATTGTTGTAGTTTTTGAATGGGCAGTTATATCACGGGTATTAGTCAAGCAGAGGCGTTTTCTGAAAGGTTGAAAAGAGAGCTCCAGGCTCTGGAAGCAGCAAATGTGCATGCTATTTTAGAAAGTGAACCTTTGATAGATGAGGTACAACTATTCTTTGAGTTGATTATTACATTTCTTTTACTGGTATCACCTTATTGTTTACTTAGGTTTAACAGGCCCTTTAGTTTTATATATTATATTGTTGCTTAATTTCCTCCCTTGTCAATTGATAATATTAGACTGAAAAATCTGTTTATTTATGTTTTTCAAGTTATGATTATAATTACTTAAACCAATACAGCTTGGATTCTTGACCCTTCATTTAGATTAAACGATTTTCTTGATTTATCCCTTCGGTTTTGGGCCTAACCCTACCCCCAAAACTGACATATGCCCAAGTCTTTTAAACACTATCTAAGACACATCCCTAGTCAATGTGTGATTCTCAACACCCCCTCATGCTCAAGACTGAACATTTGATGCATGGAGTAATGTGGATGGAATAACAGGGATCTCAAAACACCCTTTCACACTCACAACTGAACATCTAGAATGTGTGTTGATGATGGTGGAATATCAGAGATCTTGATCCAATAACGGTACTCTAGGATAAGCTCTAACACCATCTTAGATTTTGGGCTTAATTGAACATCATAAAAAGTGACTCATAAGGTGAGAACTGTCAAAGTGTTATAAGCCCTACTTAGGCCATATCTTTAGTTGACGTGAGGCTCAACTTTATATCATATTTTCCACTTAAACCATTAAAGTTGTTGTGGTAACAACACTATGATTGGAAAACGCTTCTTCATTTTATTAATCCTCATGTTTCTCATAATTGGTTGTTTAAATTGCATTCACATGTTTTTATGTAGTGACACATACCAATTTGTGTCTTGAAGGTGTTGCAAGGGCTTGAAGCTGCTTCAAATTGTGTGGAAGACCTGGATGAATGGTTAGGCATGTTCAATGTGAAACTCAGACACATGAGGGAGGATATTGAATCAGTAAGGGCTTCTACACTTCAAGTTGGAGCACAATGTGCCTATTCACAATTTTCTTTATGGTTTTATAGCAGTGCTTGTGGTAATCCATGTTCATTCATTTGATATCTTAGTTTTCTGGCTAGAGCATTGCATAGCGCATTCACAAGTGTAGTTGGTTGTTTTTTATTTTTTATGGTTCGATCTCTTTTGTTTTTCTTTATGCTGTTGTCACCACAATAGCAAAGATGCTTTTGATATTTTTTTTTCCTTTCTTTTCTTTTTTGTTAACTCTGATGTCCTATTATATTAGTATTGGAAAAAATTGAAAAAAGCAGTTATATTTTATTCGTCAGCCTTAGGCTGGTTTATATAGTGAAGATACATTTATTTTTTTCTTAATTGAGAATAAAGAAAAATAAAGGTAGTATTAAAGACAATAATAAAATTGGAAATAATATATTTTCCAACACCCTCCCTCAAGTTGGTGCATAGATATCTATCATGCCCAACTTGTCTATCAAATATTCAAAAGTAGGCCTTGCCAAACTTTTGGTCAGGATATCCGCAGTTTGTTGACTTGAAGTCATGAAGGGTATACATATGATTCCCGCATCTAACTTCTCCTTTATGAAGTGTCGATCAATCTCGATATGCTTGGTTCTGTTTGAACTGGATTATGAGCTATGCTAATAGCAGCTTTACTGTCAGAGTACAATTTCAATGGAAGCTCAATTTTCATCTTAAGTTATTCTAGGACTCTAAGGATCCATAATCCTTCACAAATACCTTGAGACATAGCTCTAAACTCGCCCTCTGCACTACTCCTTGCTACAACTCCTTGTTTCTTGCTCCTCCATGTCACAAGATTACCCCAAACATAGGTACAATATCCAGAGGTTGATCTTCTATCTGTGATTGAACCTGCCCAATCGACATCGGTGAAGATAGACACATTTTTTTCACTAGTCTTCTTAAAATATAATCCTTTTCCAGGATTTCCCTTCAAATATCTCAGTATCCTATAGACTGACTCAAGATGTTCCTCGAAAGGAGAATGCATAAACTGACTCACTACACTAACTGAGAAAGCAATATCAGGTCGGGTGTGTGACAAATAAATCAGTTTCCCAACCAATCTCTGATATCTCCCAGTATCAACAGAAACATTACCTTCTCCCCAAAGTTTAGCATTAGGATCCATAGGCGTATCTGCAGGACGACATCCACTCATTCTTGTTTCTTTCAACAAGTCTATATTGTATTTCTGCTGTGAAACCACAATACCAGTTTTTGACCGAGCAACCTTCATACCTAGAAAATATCTCATGAATCCCAAGTCCTTGATTTCAAAGTCTACTGCCGATTTCTCTTTTACTCTTTCCATTTCCACTGTATCGTCTCCAGTAAGGACAATATCATCAACATAAACAATCAGGACAACAACTTTTTCATTGTGGGAGAATTTTGTGAACAAGGTGTGGTCAGTCTGTCCTTGGATGTACCCTTGTTTCTTCATGGACCGAGTAAATTTTTCAAACCAAGTTCTAGGGGACTGCTTTAATCCATACAAAGACTTATTTAGTTTGCACACATTTGATCCAAATTTGTTTTCAAAGCCAGGAGGAATGTCCATATATACTTCTTATAGATCGCCATTAAGAAAGACATTCTTAACATCTAACTGATGCAAAGGACAATCCATGTTAGCAGTAAGAGACAAGAATTCTGGCAGTGTTCAATTTTGCAACAGGAGCAAATGTCTCTGAGTAATCTATACCATAGGTCTGAGTAAAGCCTTTAGCCACCAAGCGAGCCTTGTACCTTTCAATTGATCCATTTGAATTATACTTCACAGTAAACACCCATTTGCATCCAACTGTCTTCTTGCCATTTGGTAGTGACGTAACACTCCAAGTTTTGTTCTTTTCAAGAGCTTTCATCTCCACAAGTACAGCTTCCCTCCACTTTGGAATTTCTAGAGCAACCTGTACACTTTTTGGAATTTCTACACTAGACAATTTTGAAGTGAAGGCAGACATAGATGAAGACAAATTTGAATATGATATAAAATTGGACATGGGATGTTTAGTGAAAGATCTGATAGGTTTTCTAATGGCAACATGATCATCTATATCAGGATACAAAAATACGACTCTCAGAAATAGAGATAGACTTACCTTTTCTTTTGTTAGGAAATTGATCATTCCCCGATTCAAATCCTGAAAGACACAGTGAGATCGGAAAAAATTAGTTTGACAATTTATATCTTGGGCTAATTTACTGACGGATATTAAATTACAAGATAAATTTGGAACATGAAGGACATTTTTAAGAGTTAACATTGGAGACAACACAACTGACCCTTTACCTGCAATGGTTGAAAAAGAGCCATCTGCGATTTTTATTTTTTGATTACCTGCACATGGACTATATGAAGAGAACAAAGTAGATTCACCTGTCATGTGATCGGAGGCTCCTGAATCTACTATCCAAGCATGACTGAGACTGACACTAAGAAATGCAAAATTACCTTTTGTTGCTATAGAGCAAGAAGGGGTTGGAGACTCGAGGAGTTTGTACAGTCTATCTAATTGCTCCGTAGTGAGTGGAAACTGAGACGGAGGAGGTTGCTGCCCTTGATCAGAATTACTAGCCTGAAATGCACGACCACTTTTCTTCTTCCAGTTAGAAGGTTTGTCTTTGAGCTTCCAACAAGTTTCACGTGTATGCCCATTCGCGTTTGCAGTGATCACACCAAGAAACTTTGTCTGACCTTCTTCCCTCGCCAAGGTTCCTAGTAGCCAGAGTTGAGCCTTCAGATTCAGAATTTCATGGTGTCTTGCCCATCATAATTCCTTGTCGTGCCTCTTTCCTTCTTATTTCTGCAAAAATTTCACGAAGAGTTGGCAATGGTACTTTTCCGCGGCCACAACCGTTTCGGTGGCCGACGCCCGATTCAGGTTGTGGTTGGTCGCCATGGTTGGATCCAGTGTAGGCCTGTGATGGGGAAGGCCATCTGTTGTTGTTATTCGCCATAGAAGGCTAAACGGGTATGTGAATCGGGTCGAACAAAAATATGTTGAGGAAAATTTTATGGTAACTCCTAAACCAACAAAAATATGTTGAGGAAAGCTTTACGGTAACCCCTAACACAGTGCTCTTGATACCATATTGGAAAAAATAGATAAAAGCTGTAATATTTTATTCGTCAGCCTTAGACTGGTTTATATAGTGAAGATACAATTATTATAATTGATTTTCTCCTTAATGGAGAATAAAGAAAAATAAAGGTAGTATTAAAGACAATAATAAAACCGGAAATAATATATTTTCCAACAATTAATAGCTTATATTTATTTTATTTTAGAAGATTTATCTTCCTAAACCAATACCAAGAACAAAGTGAAAATGAAAAGGTAAGCAGGAGGAGAAGCAAAGCATGAAAATAAACACTATCTCATGATATAGCTTCAAAACAGTTACCAAGTTAATTTTGTAGCATCCAAGTTCCACTTTAATCTGGAATGGACACCTGGTTTGATGGCACATTCCGTGAATCTTTGAGTATTAGGTGCGTCATTTTCATTTGAAGCAATTTATGTTGGCTGGTGTCAAAGGATTTGAATGGTGTAAGGAGTGGTAAATTTTATGTTAACATGCTGTTTATGTTGCTTTTTAGTGTACTATGTTACATGTTAGAGTGAAATGTTTGCACTCCAAAGATATTATCTGCCTCTGAATTGGTTCAGGGATAAAATTATAAATGCAGATCTCTTTGGTATTCAGCCTGTGGCCTCGTGGAGAGGGACTGGATAGCTTTATTGTCTTGAGCTTCTTATTTAGTTTTGTTTCTCTTTTTTTTAATGTCTCTGTCAAAGAGGATATTATTGGGAACCAGTTGCTAGGAACAATATTGTTGAATGAGAGAAAGTGAGAGACATATGATGAAACTGTGTGTCTCAACTACACCACGGAGTTCTATTGGACCTTCCGTCTTTGTTGGATCTTTCGTCTTAATTGTGGTACGTCCCTAGTCGCCTTAATTGCGACACTTTGGCTTGCCTCATTGCAGCCTCTAGCACCTTCATTGTGTTAGTTTTGAAGGGGTGAATTTAATCCCACACTGCTTTGAGATATGTTATGTGTTTATAAGTGGGGGTAATCCTCACCCTATAAACCGGTTTTGTGGACGTAAATAAGGAAGATGAGTCCCTTATATTTCCTGGCCTTACTCTTAGAACTGAAAGTGATTCTGAAAAAGATGAAACTGATGTAAGATATAGGAAGAATTTAGTATATACAAGAAGGAAGACTATTCCTGAATCTACTCATGTCCAAGAGTTTGACCTGACATTGCATGAGGTAAATTCTAACTCTAGTGATTCAACTTCTGAATTTTCTCATGAACAGGAACCAAAATCCAATTCAACTCCACCACCACTACCATCACACTATCAAGATTTACACCTTCCAATTGCCCTGAGGAAAGATACCAGAAACTGTACCAAACGTCTACTTTACCCTTTATCCAACTACCTAAGTTTTGATCACGTTTCACCTACCCATAAAACCTTCCTTACAAATCTGAACACTATAAAACTACCTATCTCTCTATCTGAGACACTGTCTAACAGAAAATGAAAACAAACCATGGATTTGGAGAGGAGGGACTGAAAAAGAACAATACTTGAGAATTGGTTTCTTTATCAAATGGAAAGAAACCTGTAGGGTGCAAGTGGGTATACACTATTAAATACAAGGCAAATGGATCGATTGAGAGGAACAAGGCAAGATTGGTAGCCAGGATTCACTCAAACCTACAAAGCAGATTACTCAGAGACATTTGCTCCAGTTGCTAAAATGAATGCAGTTAGGGTGATATCATCTTTAGCAGCTAATTGTAATTGGAACTTAAACCAAATTCTGAGATGGTATCAGAGCCTATCCTAGATTCATTGTTGGGCTTCCTGCATCGCCCACGCTTTGAGCTCATTGAGGCCCAACCGTGAGGGGTGTGTTGGACTTTCCGCCTTAATTGCGGTCCGTCCCTAGTCGTCTTAATTGTGACACTTCGGCTTGCCTCCTTGCAGCTCTGAACACCTTCATTGTGTTAGCTTTGAAGGGGTGGATTTAGTCCCACATTGCTTAGAGATATGGCATGTATTGAATTTATAAGTGGGGGCAATCTTCAACCTATAAGCCGGTTTCGTAGGGATGAGTTAGGTCCAACCTAAATTCTGAGAAGTTCTATTATATAGGCTCAGAAATAAGTCAATATACAATCTACAACATTAACTATTGGGGAATATGCTAGAATGTATTAGAATATGTTATTTCTCTATATACAAAATAATCCTATATTTAAATGTTAACACTCTCCCTCACACTCCCCTCAAGTTGAAGCTTATAAATCAAATGCACCAAGCTTCAAAGTGATTTTGTAAAAACATCTGCCAACTGATCATTGGAATTGACAAAAATGTCGCTCGATTTGATCTTCTCTGTGACAAAATGACAATTTATTTCAATATGTTTGACCCTCTTATAAAAATTGAATTTGAGACAATATGCAATGCAACTTGATTATGACATATTAGTTTCATTAGCCTTGCCTCGTCAAATTGAAACTATCAACACAATGAGCTCCCATGTTACTAATGCTATGTCCTTCTATTTTGCCTCAATGTTGGATCTTGCAACTGCATTTTGCTTCTTACTTTTTTCAAATGCAAAATTTCCTTTAACAAGTACACAATACTCATAAGTGGATCGTAAATTAATGGGTGAACCTGACTAATTAGCATCTAAGTATTCAACTATCTGAGTATATCTTGTATCTTCGTAAGTGAGGCATTTTTCCGAAGCACTTTTGATGTATTTCAGATTCCGGATTTCAACATCCATGTGTTTTTGGCAAGGCGAATTTAAAAACTGCCTTACCACATTGTCTGCAAAAATGTCTGGACTAATGAATGTGAGATAGTTCAATTTCCCAACCAATCTCACATATCTCCTCGAAATCTAATAGAGGCTCTTTTGTTTAGGTATAAGTTTGACATTTTGATCCATATGAGTATCATTTGACTTGACATTCAATATACTTATTTCTTCAAGAATATCCATATCATATTTCCTTTGTGAAATTACAAGACCATCTTTAAATTAGACTATTTAAATATCTAAAAAGTAATAGAATTTACCAAAGTCTTTAGTTTGAAATTGATTAGAAAGATGTTGCTTCAACTGGAGTAATATCCTCGGATCACTAACAATGATCACAACATCATATGCATAAACAATAAGATAAATACACCCTTGGGTTAAGCGATGATAAAAACAAAACGGTTGGCTTCACTGCTAAACTCAGCATAAGGAGACTTTTTAAAACCATAAAGGGGCTTGTGTAGCCAAAAAACCATGGAAGATGACTCCCTCTAAGTAAAAAACCTAAGTGGTTGCTTCATAAATACTTCATTTTCAAGATCACCATGCAAAAAAAACATTTTTAATGTCACGCTGATGAAGAGGTTAGTGTCAGAAAGCTGCAAAATAGAGGAGTCTAACATACGCCATTTTAGCTACATGTGAGAAAGTATAGTTGCACTGCTTGTTGTATGGTAAAAGTGCACAAACATTCATCCGCAACTACAAATTTTGAGTTGTTATTTGTTGATGTGCGGGTTGTTCTGTCTCTATAGTCATGCCTGTGTCACTATTCACTGTCCCTAAAGTTTTCCAGCCACAATCAACTTTGATTTGTCAACACAATCTTATTTGGTGTTCTATTTCTGCCTTGCTAGTACACACATTTCTTTATGGAAGTTGGTGGTTTTGGTAGTCCAACTATCCGACAATTGTTAAGGTTGAACTGCCGATACCAGTCACAAAACTTGACATATCCCATGCATAAGTTAGTTGTTACAGACTAAGTTTGACGTCTGACCCAGTATCACCATGATTTGGTTTCCCGTCGTTCATGAAAGGCGGTTGTTATGTTTTCTCTTTCAAAGGGTATAGTTGTAAGTGTAAAGCTTAGTAATTGTTAACTTAAAGAGGAGTGTTATAACACAGAAATATTTTTATAATCAAAGTATCTTTTAGATTATCTCATAAGATTAGTTTCCATATTACTTAGTTATTATAATGATTTGTTTTTTCATTTTCTTTTGTATTTAGGATTAGGAGTCTTGTATCCCATAAATAGGGGGTTAGTGTTTAGTCTTTTGTATCAAAGTAATATCAACTCATTGTCTATAACATCACACCATCATTTGTTAAAGAGAAATTGATCAGTAAATGTCTAGTCGTCTAACATATTCCAGCAACATACCAAGTTGCTAACCTTCTCACTAAGCCACCTTCTCACTAAGCCACCCTGTCCTCTATGATTTCTCACTCAGAGACAAAACTACGCTGGAAGACAAGCACTCTCAGTCAATTACCTTGAATTTGAGAGGGAAGTAGTCGAGTGTACAATATAGTTTACCAAATAACAGAATCATATTCTGTTACAGCTATCACTTGAAATAACAGCCAACTACCTTATTTTTGAACTTGGAGTATTCATATTTTATGATCTCTTTAGACTAAAAGAAGACTAATATTTGTGTCAATATTCAGTCAGTGTCTCTCTTTGGTGCATATGGTTGGAAAGTAATTTGCATCTCTAAGGAGATTTCATTGAATGAACAGCTTCTTTAGGCCGAGTTTATGCAACCTGGTTATATTCTATGTAAAATTTATGGTATTTTTACTAGGCTTTCTCTCGTAGATTGTTGAGAGATTGGGTAGCTTTGCTGGATTGATGTGTTATTTAATCTCTTGTTTGTTTTCTTTTCTGTAAGGAGGTTTTCTTATCATCATAATCTTTTGTAACAATCTTCTCTGTCTACTCTTAATGAGTTTCTTCTTTAATTAAAAAAAATGATGTCTTCATGTTTCTCACTTTACTTTTCTCATTCTAGATTGAAATCCGCAATAACAAGTTGGAAATGCAATCAGTAAATAACCAATCTCTCATTGTTGAGCTTGATAAACTTGTCGAGCAATTGCATATCCCTTCTGAGGTATGTCTTTTTAAATGGTGAATTTTCATAGTTTAAAGTTTAATGGATTTAATCAAAATATTTATTTTAATGACATTTCATTTGCTGTAGTATTCAGCATTTTTGACAGGAGATTCATTTGATGAAGCGCAAATGCTTCAAAATATTGAAGCATGTGAGTGGTTGACTGGGGCCTTGCGTGCTTTTGAAGTGTCAAACATAGATCCCACTTACGCAAAGATGAGAGCTGTATGTTATTTGCCTTACTTTTGAAAAACTGTTTTGAAGCGGAAATTATGATTTTTATTCATCAATTGCTACCATTTTGATTAGTTTGATAAGTTTATTATGTTCTTATTTTGATTGGGGAGCCTCGCTTAGCAAATAAGTTATTATTTATTGGCTGCAGAAAATAAGGAAAGTGTTGAAATTGTAAGGTTTTTGATAGGGTATGAGGAAGAGAATATGCTTTTCTAAAGCTTGAGTCCAAGTCTCCCACCTCTCGTTTAAATCCTCATTCGATTCTCCAAGTAGAAAAAAAAACTAAGGGTTTGTTGATCAGAGAAAATATTTTCCACTTTCATTTTCTGTTTTCACTGGTAAATCATAATAATTTCACACATTGTCGTGTTTGTTTTTCTAGTTTCAATTTTTTCCATTTGTCGATGTATAAATCTTTGCAAACACGAAATAAAGGGAACATTTTGTAATTGTTAAGTGAAAGAGAAGATGATATCATAAAATATTTTCTTAAACCAAATAAACCTTAAGGAAATAAGAAACCTATCTTAAGAGATAATCTAAATTACTCTAACATTATGAGATATTTTCCCCATGTTTTAACTAAAACATTTTTAGGACCTAAAGGTTATTGATTTTAATGGTGTTTTCCCACTTCTTCAGTTTAAAGAGAAGCGAGGAGAACTTCAAATAATAAAATCTACCTTTGTTAGGAGAGCCTCTGAGTTTTTGAGGAATTACTTTGCTACTTTTGTTGATTTCATGATGAATGATAAGAATTACTTTTCACAGGTATTTTCTGCATGAACTATTTAAATCTTAGACTCTTCAAGTTTTTGATAAAATTAAAAGAATCTTAAATTTTCACTGTCTACTTTCTCTATACAGCGGGGACAGTTGAAAAGGCCAGATCATGCTGACCTGCGATACAAGTGCAGGACATATGCACGCCTTTTGCAACATTTAAAGGTTTAGTTATGAATTAACTACAGCATCTTCTCAAAGTTTTGTTTTACATACATATATTTTTGTGTTCATTTCTTTGTATTCTCCTCAACATGCAGATTCTTGATAAGAATTGCCTGGGCCCATTGAAAAAAGCTTATTGCTGTTCTCTAAACTTGCTTCTTCGCAGGGAGGTATGACATTACAAATACTCACTGTTTTATTGTTAGTTTTATTTCTTGGTCATTTGGTGGTAAAATCATGCTATGACTTACACTTGAGTAATTTATTAACTGAGAAATGACCACTTTACATGTGGAAATATTTGCCGATATAACTACTTGTACAAAATCAATGTTTTTTAAACTAAAAAAGTCCAATGTAATCTTTCTTTCCTGGATATCTTTTGAGTGTTACAAAACAGGTGGAAGAATTTTTTTTTGAATAATTTAAATGTACAAGGAACTTTCATTATGTATATTTTATGGGAAGTCCTTTAGATGACACATCTGTCAACTGTTGTTCCAAAGAATAAAGAAAAACTTATGCAAGATATAGGTTATATGTCTATTGTTCTCTACTTCTCAATAAGATCTCGTGGGAAGTCCTTTAGATGACACATCTGTCAACTGTTGTTCCAAAGGAACATAAACTGTAATTGGACCTCCCCTAGTTTTTCTTTGTTGAAGTGTGAGTCTAGCTATAAGTGTTAAATCTTAATATTAGTTGTGATTATGAATATACTACCATTAATCTCTTTAATAGAGTATTTTGACTTAATGAGTCTTACTAATGACCCAAACATAAATTATTAATAATACTAAAAATAACAATAATAAAAGTAACTATTTACAACACTCCCCCTCAAATTGGTGAATGTATATCTATCATTTTTAGTTTGGACACAATTCTTTCAAGGTTATTGTTGTTCAACCCTTTATTAGAAGATATGCAAGGTTGCATTGATAGGACATATATGGAGTGCAAATAAGACCACTATCTAATTTTTCTTTAACGAAATGTCTGTCAACTTCAATATGTTTGGTTATATCATGTTGTACTGAATTATGGGCTATGCTAATAACAAACTTATCATCAAAATAAAGTCTCATTGGTTCATCACACTTTATCCCCAAATCTTCTAAAATCAATTTCAACCATAGTAATTCACATATCCCTTATGTCATTGCCTTAACTCTACTTCAACACTAGATCTTGATACTACAATTTATTTTTTACTCTTCCAAGTCACAGGATTTTCACTTAAGAAAGTACAATAACTTGTAGTTGATCTCTTATCTACAATTGACCCTGCATAGTCCGCATCGGTAGATGCTTCAAGAGCCACACTCCAGTTTCTTTCAAATAAAGATCCCCTACCAGGTCTTCCTTTCAAATGTTGTACAATTCAGACCGCAACTTGTAAATGAATCTCCTTTGACTGGTGCATGAATTGACTGACTAAGTTAATAGCAAAAACAACATTATGTTTAGTATGTAAGAGGTATATAAATTTTCTAACTAATATCTAATATATTTTCTTATCAACCGCAATATCATCTTATGCGCTTCCCAACTTTACACTTGGATCAACTGGTGTATTTGCAAGCTTGCATGCTGTCAAGAGCCACACTCCAGTTTCTTTCAAATAAAGATCCCCTACTAGGTCTTCCTTTCAAATATTGTACAATTCAGACCGCAACTTGTAAATGAATCTCCTTTAACTGGTGCATGAATTGACTGACTAAGTTAATAGCAAAAACAAATTGTGTTTAGTATGTAAGAGGTATATAAATTTTCTAACTAATATCTGATATATTTTCTTATCAACCATAATATCCTCTTATGCGCTTCCCAACTTTACACTTGGATCAACTGGTGTATTTGCAAGCTTGCATGCTGTCTTGCCATTCTCTTGCAAAAGATCAGTAATTTATTTTTGTTGAGATATGAAAATTCCTTTCATAGAGTGGGCAACTTCAATTATCAGAAAATATTTCAATTTTCCCAAGGTCTTAATATAAAATTCCTATGCTCAAGTTGTCTTTCCTCATCATTACCTGTGACTATAATATCATCCACGTACACCAATAACACAGATACTCTCCCTGTTTTAAAATTTTTGGTAAGTAGGGTAGGATCTCCTTGACTTTGTTTGAAGCCCAGACCTACCATAATTTCAGGGAATCTTCCAAACCATGCTCGTGGCGATTGCTTTAACCCATATAAAGATTTTCTTAACTTGCAGACAGTGTTGATGGCATCTAGGAGGCACATCCATGTGGATTTCTTCTTCAAGTTCACCATGAAAGAATGTTTTTTTCACATCAAATTGGTTTAAATTCCAATTGTAATTAGTTGTTAGAGATAATATCACTTTGACAGTATTCGTTTTTGCAACTGGAGCAAATCTTTTTGAATAATTTACTCAATATGTTTGAGTGAACCCTTTGACTACCAATCTGTCTTGTACCTCTCAATAGACCCATCTGTCTTGTATTTAACATTGTATACCCATTTGCACCCTACAATTTTTTTCCATTTGGTAGAGAAACAAATTCTCAAGTATTGTTCTTATCCATTGCCTCCATTTTCAAATCCGTGGCTTGTTTCTATTTCCTGTCAGACAATGCCTCTGATAGAGAGGTAGGTATGTTATAGTGTTCAGATTTGTGAGGAAGGCTTTATGGGTAAGTGAAACGTGTTCAAAGTTAAGGTAATTGGATAGAGGATAAAATGGCTTTTTGGTATCTTTCCAATGGGCAATTTGAAGATGTAAATCTTTATAGTGTGATGGTAATGGTGGTGAAGTTGAGTTGGATTCCGGATCTTGTTCATGAAAAAATTCAAAAATTGAATCACTAGAGTTTGAAGGGCTAAAAAAATTTATCCTATGTAATGTCAAACCGACTCTTGGATATGAGCAAATTCAGGAATGGTTTTTCTTGTATAAACTAAATTCTTCCCATATCTTACATCAGTTTACACATTTTCATCTTTTTTAGAATCAAGTTCAATTCCAACATTGTTACTACTAGTTTCAACCTCAACTTCTGGTCCGAGAGTAAAGTCAGGAAATAGGAGAGTCTCATTTTCCTTATTTACGTTCTCCTCCTGAAGATGAGATTCAACGAAGTAACTTTCTTTTTTATGGAAAGCGACATCTCTAAAGACAAAGAATTTATGAGATGGTGGATGATAACATTTGTAACCCTTTTGGGTGAAAAAATATCCAATGAAGACACGCTTTAAGGCTCTAGAGATCAAGTTTCTGTCTACCATCACTATGAATATGACCGAACGATGTACACCCAAATCTTCTAGGAATGAGGTTACAACAGGTGAACACATTAGGATAAAATGAGAATAATACTTTCATAGGAGTTTCCGAGGCAAGGACAATAGAAGGCAAACGATTTATGAGATACAATGCTATTAAAACTGTCTCGCCCCAATATTTCTTAGGAACTTTATTTTAAAATATCATAGCACGTGTTTGGTCTAACAAATGCTCATTTTTTCTCTCAATAATGTCATTTTGTTGGAGTGTTTTAACACACGAAGACTCATGGATGATACCTTCATTTTGACACACAAAATTAAGATTATGATTAAAGTAATTCTTGCCATTCCAATCCTCTTAATACTCATACCAAATTGATTTTTAACCATGGAGAGCCCGACTAACTTCAGATTTTTGTTTAAGTAAGTAGACCTAAGTATTTCGATTACATTCACCAATAAAGGTTATGAACCAGCGGGCACCCGAAATATTTGAAATATTAAATGGACCCCACACATCTATATTAACTAGATAAAACAGAAAATTTCTTAGTTTATTACTGACGTAGAAAAGGTACACGCCTGTGTTTAGCAAGCTCACGCCTTACAATGAAGACTCTCAACATCTAAAATTTTAAATAAAGGAGGAAATAACTACTTAATGACTCTACATGAAGGATGACCCAAACGAAAAATGGTATAAGAGAACATTCTCCTTGTTGGTCTTTATTGATTTTGAAAAAAAGGAATTGTTGTTGAGAAAAATTGGGCTTAAATCTTCATTATCCAAGTAGTAAAGACAATTCCATTCTCTAGCACTTCTAATCATTCTCCTCGAATTCTTGTCCTGAAAAACAAGAGTTATTATAGAAAATAACATTACATGATAGATCTTTTGTGAGTTTAGGTGTAGAAATTACGCTAGTAGAAACTTTGGGATAGGAAGGACGTTATTAAGGGTAATGGATGAATTAATTTGAAATGTTTGTTGACTTGTCATAATTATAAGAGTACTATCTGTAGTGAATATTTTTTTAGTTACTAAGGCAAGGTGAGTAAGTGGCGAAGTGTGTGGGTAATGGTGTCATGTGATTCGTGGCTCTAGAATTCAATATCCAATATTGTTTAAAGGGTATTTCTGAAGCATTAAGTCCAAACGAAAATGAAGATTTGCCAAAAGAAAAAGGATATAGAAACGTATCTCAATGTGTTAAAGAACAAATACCTGTTGGTTGGTCCAACTTACTGAGGAGAGATCTCATTTTCTACTTTATTTAGTGTTTGAATATGAATATTATTGACGATAATGAATAATAAGCATTAATCTTTTTAAATAGAGTATTCTAACCTAATGTACATTACTAAATACCCAAACATAAATTACTAATAGTATTAAAATAACAATAATAAATAATACTAAAATAACAATAATAAAACTACTATTTATTATACCCCCCTTATGATGGTGGATGTATATCTATCATTCCCAGCTTGGAAACAATTCTTTCATAATTATTGTTGTTTAACCCTTTCGTTAGAAAATCTGCAAGGTTGCCTTGAGAGGACGCATATGGAGTGCAAATAAGACCACAGTCTAATTTTTCTTTAATGAAAGGTCTGCTAACTTTAACATATTTGATTCTATTATGTTGTACTGGATTATGGGCTATGCTAATAGCAAATTTATTATCAAAATAAGTCTCATTGGTTCATCACACTTTATCCTCGAGATTTCTAAAATCAATTTCAACCATAGTAATTCACATATCCCTTGTGCCATTGCCCTGAACTCTGCTTCAGCACTAGATCTTGATACCACATTTTATTTTTTACTCTTCCAAATCTCAAGATTTTCATCTAAGAAAGTACAAGAACCTGTAGTTGATCTTCTATCTACCATTGGCCCTGCATAATCAACATCGGTATATACTTCATGACCCACACTCCCATTTCTTTCTAATAAGATTCCTCTACCAGACGTTCCTTTCAAATATTGTAGAATTTGGAGCCCAACTTGTAAATGAATCTTCTTTGGTTGGTGCATGAATTGACCGACTAAGCTAACAACAAAAGCAACATCAAGTCTAGTATGTGAGAGGTATATAAGTTTTCCGACTAATCTCTGATACATTTTCTTATCAACCGCAATATCTTCTTTTGTGCTTCCAAACTTTACACTTGGATCAACTGGTGTATTTGCAGGCTTGCATGTTGTCTTGCCAATCTCTTGCAAAAGATCAATAATGTATTTTTGTTGAGATATGAAAATTCTTTTTTAAGAGTGGACAACTTCATTTCCCAGAAAGTATTTTAGTTTTTCCAAGGTCTTAATCTCAAATTCCTTGGCTAAGTGTATGCTCAACAATAGTTGTTCATCCTCATCATTACCTGTGACTGTAATATCATCCACGTATGCTAATAACACAGTTACTTCCCTTATTTCAGAATGTTTGATAAATAGGGTATGATCTCTTTGACTTTGTTTGAAGTCCAAACCTACCATAACTTTAGTGAATCTTCCAAACCATGCTCGTGGCGATTGCTTAAACCTATATAAACTTTTTTTAACTTGCACACAATGTTAGTGGCATTATGTTCACGGAACCCATGAGGTGCATCCATGTAGATTTCTTCTTCTTCAAGCTCACCATGAAAAAAATGCATTTTTCACATAAAATTGGTTTAAGTTCCAATTGTAATTAGCCGCTAGAGATAATATCACCATGACAATATTCATTTTTGCAACTGGAGAAAATGTCTATGAATAATCTACTCTATAGGTTTGAGTGAATGCTTTGGCTATCAATCTTGCCCTGTTCTTCTCAATAGATCCATCTGCCTTGTATTTATCAGTTTATACCCATTTGCACCCTACAGTTTTTTTTCAATTTGGTAGAGAAATCAATACCCAAATATTGTTCTTATCCAGTGCCTCAATTTTCAAATTCATGACTTGTTTCCATTTTCTGTCAGACAATGGCTCAGATAGAGAGGTAGGTATTGTTATAGTGTTCAAATTTGTGAGAAAGGCTTTGTGGGTAGGTGAAACGTGTAAAGCTTAGGTAATCGCATAAAGGGTAATGTGGCTTTTTGGTACAGTTTCTGATTTCTTTCCTATTGAATTAGGAGAGACTAAGAGACATTTACGTTAAACCGTGTGTTTTAAAAGCACTACGGAGACTTTATTATATAGAGAGAGATTACAACTAATTACATGATATAGTCGATGTGGGACTATTCTATATACAAATATTCTAACACTATGTATTTACAAATATCAACACTCCCCCTCAAGCTTGAGCATATAAGTCAAATGCACCAAGCTTGTTACATATATAATTAGTTTGGGGACTTCTTAGAGATTTTGTAAACACGTCTGCCAATTGATCATTAGAATTGACAAAGCTTGTGACGATGTCACCTGACTCGATCTTCTCTCTAACAAAGTGACAGTCTATCTCAATATGTTTGGTCCTCTCATGGAAGACTGGATTTGAAGCAATGTGCAATGCAGCTTGATTATCACAAATAAGTGTCATTGGTCTTGCTTCTTCAATTTGAAGTTCCTTGAGCAACTGCTTTAACCAAATAAGTTCACATGTTGCCATTGCCATGGCCCTATACTCTGCCTCGGCGCTTGATCTTGCAACTACGTTTTGTTTCTTACTTTTCCAGGAAATAAGGTTTCCTCCAACAAGTACACAATACCCAGAGGTGGATCGTCTATCAATGGGTGACCCTGTCCAATCAGCATCAGAGTATCCAATTATCTGAGTATGTCCTTTATCTTCATACACTAAACCTTTTCCTGGAGCACATTTAATGTATCTCAGAATCCGGATAACAACATCCATGTGTTTCTGACAAGGGGAATTTAAGAACTGACTTACCACACTAACCGCAAAAGAAATGTCTGGACGTGTGACTGTGAGATAATTCAACTTTCCAATCAATCTCCTATACCTTCCTGAGTCAGATAGAGGCTCCCCCTGATTGGGTAGTAATTTGACACTTGGATCCATAGGAGTATCAGCTGGTTTGGCATTCAACAAACATGTTTCTTCCAAAATATCCATAGCATATTTCCGTTGAGAAATCACCAAACCATCTTTAGATTGGGCTACCTCAATACCCAAGAAATAGCGGAGTTTACCAAGGTCTTTTGTCTGAAATTGATTCGAGAGATGTTGTTTTAACTGGAATAGACCTTGCTGATCACTGCCAGTTATGACAATATCATCTACGTACACAATAAGATAAATACACCCTTGGGCTGAGTGATGATAAAAAACAGAATGGTCAGCTTCACTACGGACCATACCAAACTGTTGTACTACAGCGCTGAATCTGCCGAACCAAGCTCTCGAAGATTGCTTAAGACCATAAAGAGACATGTGTAACCTACAGTCCATATTCAATGACTCCCCCTGAGCAACAAATCCAGATGGTTGCTCCATATATACTTCCTCTTCAAGATCACCATGTAAAAAAGTATTTTTGATGTCAAGTTGATGAAGAGGCCAATACCGAATGGCTGCAATGGCTAGAAGAAGTCTAATAGATGCCATCTTGGCTACAGGCGAGAAGGTATCACTATAATCCAATCCAAAAATCTGAGTGTATCCTTTGGCTACCAAGCAAGCTTTAAATCGATCAATCTTACCATCTGGACCAACCTTCACTGTATAAAGTCAAAAGCCAACGACAAGCTAACTCAATCCTACAAAACCGGTTGGTAGAGTGAGGACTGCCCCCACTTATAAACACATGTTCAGGCCATATATTGTCCGATGTGGGACTCTTAAGACACCCCCTCACGCCCAGGACTGTACATCTGGAGCGTGGAAATAAATGGTGGGTAGCCCGATAGCGGAAACCATAGTAGGTGGTCCACCGGATCTTAAACGAGGCTCTGATACCAGATTGAATTAGGAGAGACTAAGAGACATTTAGGTTAAACCGTGTGTTTTAAAAGCACTACGGAGACTTTATTATATAGAGAGAGATTACAACTAATTACATGATATAGTCGATGTGGGACTATTCTATATACAAATATTCTAACACTATGTATTTACAAATATCAACATTTCCTAAGGGCAATTGGAAGATTTAAATCTTTATAGTGTTATGGTAGTGGTGGTGGAGTTGTGTTGGAGTTGTGTTGGATTATGGATTCTATTCATGAGAAAATTCAGAAATTGAATCATTAGAGTTTGAAGGGCTAACATAATTTACCTCATGTAATATCGGATCAGACTCTTCGATATGAGTAGATTCATGAATGATATTTCTTCTTCTATATACTCTTCCCATATTTTACATCAGTTTTAACATTCTCATCTTTTTCAGAATAAAATTCAATTCCAACATTGTCACTACTAGTTTCAACCTCAACTTTTGGTTCGAGAATAAGGCCAGGAAGCAGGAGATACTCATCTTCCTTGTTTACGTTCTCCCCCTGAAGATGAGATTCCACGAAATAATTTTCTTGTTCATGGAAAGTGACATCTCTAGAGACAAAGAATTTATGAGATGGTGGATAATAACATTTGTAACCCTTTTTGGTGGAAGAATATCCTATGAATGCACTTTAAGGCTCTAGGATCAAGTTTTCCTCTACCATCACTATGAATATCGACGAACGATGTGCACCAAAATATTCTAGGAGTGAGGTTACTAGAGCGGAACACATTAGGATAGAACAAGGATAAAACTTCCGTAGGAGTTTTGGAAGCAAGGACAGTAGAAGGCAAACGATTTATGAGATACGATGCAGTTAAAACGGCCCCGCCTCAATATATCTTGGGAACTTTATTTTGAAATATCATAGCATGTGTTTGGTTAACAGATGTTCATTTTTTATGTCATTTTGTTGGGGACTTTTAACACACGAAGACTATGGATGATGCCTTCATTTTGACACATAATTAAGATTATGATCAAAGTAATATTTTGCATTATCAAATTGGATCGTATTAATACTCATACTAAATTGATTTTTAACTATGGAGAGAAATTGAGAAAACACACGATTAACTTCAGATTTTTGTTTGAGTAAGTAGACCCAAGTAACCTGAGTACAATCATCAATAAAAGTTGAACCAACGGGCACTCAAAATATTTGGAGTATTAGATGGACCCCACACATCTGTATGAATTAAATAAAAAGAAAAAGCACTCATTTTATTACTAACGGAAAAAGATACACGCTTGTGTTTAGCAAGTTCACACACCTCACAATGAAGATTCTCAACGTCTAATGTTTTAAATAAAACATAAAATAACTGTTTAATGACTCTAAATGATGGATAATCCAGACGACAATGTTATAAGAGCACCTTCTCCTTATTGATCTTTATTGATTCTTAAAAAATAAATTATTGTTGAGAAAATTTGGGCTTGAATCTTTGTTATTCAAGTAGTAAAGACCCTTCCATTCTCTAGCACTTCTAATCGTCCTCTCCGAATTCTTCTCCTGGAAAACACAAGAGTTATTGTAGAAAGTAACATTACATGATAGGTCTTTTGTGAGTTTTTGTATGGAAATTAGGCCAGTAGACAATTTTGTGATATGAAGGACGTTGTTGAGAATAACAAGTGTGAGTAGTGTGGGGAAGTTCCACATTGGTTAGAAATGTGGATACTTGAATATTTATAAGTGTGAGAACCCACACACCTATCACCTTAAGATTTTGGGTGAGTATGTGGTGTCTCTCACAAATGTGTGTTGCTAAAAAAGAAAGTCTCAAAGTAAAAATGATCTCTCATGTTGACCCCCTGAATTGACCCCGACACTGGTATCAGAGTTTGGTTCAAGTGAAATGACCACCTCACTTGTATCGAAATTATCCCTACATAGTCGTGGATAAAGTGTCAACGGCGGTATGTGGATGGAAGAGCTTCCACTTGAGGGGAAATATTGTGGATAAACTCACACTTGAGGGGGAACATTATGGATAGACTCACACTTGAGGGGGAGTGTTGAGAATAATAAGTGAGTAGTGTGGGGAAGTCCCACATTGATTAGAAATATGGAAACTTGAGCATTTATAAGTGTGAGAATCCACACACCTATCATCTTTAGATTTTGGGTGAGTATGTGATGTGGCTCTCACAAATGTGTATTGCTAAAAAAAAATCTTTAGGTTTTGGGTGAGTATGTGATGTGGCTCTCACAAATGTGTATTGCTAAAAAAAAAGTCACAGTAAAAATACTCCCTCATGTTGACCTCCCGAATTGATCCCGAAAAAGTTTGTGGATAAGGGTGCCATGTGATAAGTAGAGTTATAAATCACGGCCGCAAACGGTGTGATCCCGGGCGGGCCGACTGGAGTGGCCACCCAACCGTGCAAGAAGATGGGGGCGGAGCGCCATTTGAAATCGCGACTGATATCGCCACAAATGCGGGTCGCATCCTGGGCGCAGCGGTTTATCTGCTTTTTTTATATGTGAAATTACTATTTTTCCCTTACTTTTTAAAATGTTAAAACTCTTTTCTTTTCCTCCACGTTCAAACTTCCTCTTCTTCTATTTAGGCCTTAAAATTCTTTCCTTCTACATGTTTTCTTCACTGCCTTAACCTTACGTCCACGCTCCTTCTCCATTCGTCTCTCTCTCCGACAATCGGCACTCCCCTACTCCGTCACTCCTCCTCCTCCTCCTTAATTTTTCTGATTGTAAGCTCTTATACTCCTTCATCTATTATTTATGTCTTAAACTCCTTCATCTATTGTTTCTTAGTGTAAGTTCTTGTACTCTTTCATCTATTCTTTCATCTCTTTTGTTTCATCCTTTTTCTTTCATTCCTTTGAGTTCTGTTTATGTTTTATTCCTAGATAATATGCCAACATCTTCCTCTACACGAAATTCTACCTCGGTTGTTTCATGTGGTCAAACCTTCAAACCAAGCGGTAGTAATATTGACATAGTATAATCATTGGAAGAATATTAATAACCAGAAGAGCGTGACATGTGATTTTTGTAATCTAGCTAGTAGTTCGGGAATTAGTAGAGCAAAAAAGCATCAATTTAGGAATAAAAGGTGATGTAGTTCCTTACTTGAAAATATCGGCAGAAGATAAAGCAATATCACATGCTGATATGGTTGACAAAGGGAGAATTAAAAGAAGATTAAAAGAGGTGTTGGTGCAATTAGATGCGGATGATACGAATGAAATTGAGGAAATAAGTCGAATTCGAAGTGGAAAAAGGCCTGCTGAGACATCTTCAATGGTTGTCAAGAGGACTAAAGGACCATTGGATTTAGTCTTTAAGAAGACTAAGGACACAAGCATCAATGATGCGTGTGATAAAGAAGCGAGAGCAAGAACCTTACAATATATTGCTCGCTTTGTTTGTACATGTAGAGTTGCTTTTAACGTAGCAAATGCAAAAGCGTTTAAGTTGATTTTGGAAGCCGTTGGAAGCTATGGTCCTCATTTGAAACCGCTAAGTTTTCATGAACTTAGGGTTCCACTCCTTCAAAAGGAGTTGGAATATACAAAAGGTTTGTTGAAGAATCACAAGGTGCAAAAGAATACATATGGATGTTAAATTATGTCAGATGGTTGGACGGATAGAAAAGGTAGAACCTTGATTAATTTCTTGGTCAATTGTCCGGTGGGAATCATGTTTGTGAAAAGTGTCGATGCTTCTGATATGCCAAGATGAAGGATAAGCTAACTGAGTTGTTGGACACTTTTGTTGAGAAAATGGGTGAATCAAATGTTGTTCAATTAATTACGGACAATGGAAGTAATTATGTAGCGCTGTGTAAAATATTAATTTTCAAAAGACCAAATATGTTGCAGCCCACTGTATAGACCTTATGTTAGATGACATAGGAAAAATTCCAAAGGTTGTAAGGTTATAAAAAATAGATTTAGGTTGTGGGCTACATTTATGACCACACATTTGCTTTGAATCTAATGAGAAAGACTACCGACAATGTTGAATTGATTAAAAATGGAGTGATAAGGTTTGCCACATCTTTCCTTACTCTACAAAGGTTACAAGAACTAAAAAGTAAACTTAGAGAGATGTTTACTTGTGATGAATGGGTGATTTCCAAGTGTGCCAAGGATTCTAAAGGAAAAATGGCAACTAGTATTATACTCATGTCATCATTTTGGAGTGATGTTTGTCTACACTCTTAAAGTCATGACGCCTCTTGTAGATGTGCTAAGAATGGTTGATAATGAAATGAAACCCGCAATAGGTTACATATATGCAGCAATGGGGGTAGCGAAGGAATCAATTGAAAAAAATTTCAATTCAAATTCAAGCAAGTATAAAGTCGTATTTGACATCATTGATAAAAGATGAGAGTGTCAACTTCATCATCCGTTACATTTTGCGGGTTACTATCTCAATCCCGAATATTATTATGAGAAACCAGAAATTGAAAATGATCCTAAATTGGTGAGAGACCTCCGTAAATGCATTGAGACATTTAGTGAAAGTGATGAAGTGAAAGACAAGATTTCAGTACCATTGGCACAGTACAAGGGTACTACAGGTCTCTTTGGTATAAGAGTGGCAATTAGACAAGGGTCGACATTAGCTCTAGGTAAGATGGAAGTTCATTTTTTTAGAATTATTGGAATTTGGCAATTAGCTCCAGGTCGACAATTATTAATTTTTTACTTGCAGCTGAGTGGTAGAAGTCTTATTGAGTCGAAACTCTGAATTTGTAATTGTTGGCTGTTAAAGTGTTGAGTCTGAGTTGCAGTGCTTCCGGATGTGAGCGTAACGCATCTTTGAGCATGTAAGTATTAATTTTTTACTAGGATATTAAAGTATCTTACATTCAAGTATTATTAAATTAATACTTCAAATTAGGTGTATTTTAGATTCATTCCATGAAGCGAAATAAATTGGAACATCAAAGGTTGCAAGACTTGGTTTTCATCAAGTATAACATCAAAGGTTCCACTAGTATTCCCAACCATAACCATCTGTGCATGTCCTCCCTTTCTTGATAAATCTCCTTTTTGTCCCCATTCTCTATTAGGAGGTTTTCCATTTAATTTTTAACATTTTTCTCTAATATGACGAGACTTGTTGCAATGAATACACCACACCCCTTCTCTCTTCTTCTTGACATATGTTTATGTTCCTCCCAATTTCTTCTGATCAACTATCATGGTCGAATTCTTCTCAACTAGCATTGTTGAGCTCTTCACACGTGGTGTTGTCAGCATTAGCCCCCTTATACTTTATTCACTCCTCATTCTAGCCATTATCTCATTAATGTTTGGTACTTTTTCTTTGTCAAGAATTTGCATTCTAACTTGATCAAAGTCAGAGTTGAGTCCCACCAGAAAATGATAGATGCTATCGTGCTAAGTGTTGTCGAATCTTCTAAACACTTATTTTTGATAACTCTGTAGTGGTCTAACTCCATCCACAAGGCTTTGAGATAATTAGCATATTCTGGAACTGTTTTGTTTCCCTGTTTAGTCGTTAGTGTTTTCACCTTTACACATATTTGGGCAACATCTTTCACTTTACAATAAGTCTCTTCTAATGCTTTTCAAATCTCCTTTGTCGTACTTAGGAACATGCATGTGTCACTAATTTCAAGAATCATTGAACGCCATAACCATGCAATGATGGTGGGATCTTCTGTATCCCACTTCTAAAACTTGGGATCTGTCTTGTTTGAAGGTTCTTCTGTTAGGTGTCCTGCTTTCCCTTTACCTTTCAAGGTTATTTTCACGAGTTGAGACCATTTCAAATAATTCTTTCTTGCAACTTGTAAATCGAAGGGATGTTTGGTAATTCTGATTCTGACATGTAATCATCGGTTTCATCTTTAACTCCAGCCATGAAAAACAATTTTATTTTTAAAATGAACATTGTCTCTACGATGAACAGTATTACAGATGAATAATGTTTTCAACAAGGAAAAGCATTTCGATGATGAACAGTACCACAAATGAACATTACTTTCAGAGATGAACAGTTCCACAGATGAACAATATTTTCGGAGATGAAAAGTGATTCTGGACCTAAAAAATCGCAATGATGGCAGCTAGGATTTTGATAAAAGAATTGTAGTTAAGGCGACTAGGGTTTTGAAAAGGGAACCGCAATTAAGGCAACTATGGTTTTGAAAAAGGAACCGCAGTTAAGGCGGCTATGTTTTTTTTTATGCAAAAGCGAAACCCTCTCGAATGAGAGCTCGTGATATCATGTTTGAATCTGAATATTACTGATGATAATGAATAGACAAACACTAATCTCTTTAAATATAGTATTCTGACCTAATGGGACTTACTAAATACCCAACCATAAATTACTAATAATATTAAAATAACAATAATAAATAATACTAAAATAACAATAATAAAATTACTATTTATAACACTTAGGTTAAGTTGCATCCCTTTTTCTAGACTGTCTCCATTAATACTCCCAACCATGTGTTTATGTCCTCCCTTTCTTGATAAGTCCCCCTTCTATCCTCACTATCTATTAGGAGGGTTTCCATTCAATTTTCAACATTTTTCTCGAGTATGATGAGGCTTGTTGCAATGAATACACCAAACTCCTTTGCTCTTCTTCTCGACATAGATTCCTTCTCTTTTTTTCTCACCAACCATTCTGGTCAAATTCTTTTCAACTAGCATGGTTGTGCTCTCTACATGTGGTGTTGTCAGCATTAACCCCCTTCTACTTTCTTCATTCCTCATTGTAACCACTATCTCATTAACGTTTGGTACTTTTCCTTTGCCAAGAATTTGCATTCTAACTAGATCAAAGTCAAATTTGAATCCCATCAAAAAATCATAGACTTTATCTTGCTCAATGTACTCCTTAAGTGTTGCTAAATCTTTTGTACACTTGGTTTTGATAACTCTGTAGTGGTCTAACTCCATCCACAAGGCTTTGAGATGATTAGCATGTTCTGTAACTGTTTTGTTTCCCTATTTAGCCGTAAGCATTTTCACCTTCACATCATATATTTGGGCAGCATCTTTGGTTTTAGAACAAGTCTTTTCTAATGTTTTCCAAATCTCCTTTCAGGAATCATTGAACGCCATAACCATGCAATGATGGTGAAATCTTTTGTACCCCACCTCTGAAACTTGGGATCTGTCATTTTGAGAGTTTTTTTTTGTTAGGTGTCTTGCTTTCCCTTTACATTTCAAAGTTGTTTTCATGAGTTGAAAATTATTTCAAATAATTCTTTTCTTGCAACTTGTAAATCGTAAGAATGTTTGGTATTTATGATTTAGACTTGTAATCATCTCTTTCATCTTTAACGCCAACCGTGGAGAAGAATTTTTTAATTTTTTTTTTCTAGTGACCGGAGAATGGCCGGTGAAATTTTGGGGTCTGACTGGTTTTTTCAAGGCCTCGACAATGGTGTGGTGGTGAGATTAAAAAATAGATGGGATAGGTGCAGTTGTATGAACACTGAATACGAGTGAAAAGTACCTAGTGACTGCAATGAAGGCAGCAACAAATTGATAGATACGGTATAGTTTATACCAGAAAGTGCAGAAATAAAGGGAGAGAAGCACAAAATCAGGTCAATGCAACTAATTCATCTAATTAGTTGCAGCTGCAACTAATTCACCTATTTAAATGCAGCAACTAATTCACCTATTTAAATGCAACAGATTTGACTGCCAAAGGACAGTGAGAGAATAGGGCTCTAGATTCTATTTATAGGGAATTAATTATTAGAAGTGGAGGAGAATTATTTAGATTGCAGTTACTGCATAGGAGTGCTGAGCAGCTCGAATTGCTTACCCTAATTTAATTTCTAGTATTTCTTTATTTCTTTCATAGTATATTGTATTCATGGTTAGATCCCGTTTGATCTCTAACTTTATTACCTAAATAATAATACACTAGTACTTTTCCTTCTTTTGAATTCTTGGTTGTGATTTCTATTCCTAGACCAATTGGATCCTATCAATTGGTATCAGAGCCTGGTTAGATCTTCATCAGTTAATGGTCGTGACGACACGAAGCATTATGGATAATAGAATCGAACTCGTGGAACAGCGAACGAGCATGATGGAAGCAACGATGGAACAAATGCGGCAGATGATGGTAGAAATACACTCACGTCCCCAGATCTCGTTGGATCAGGTTCGTCAACTTATTGTTGAAACACAACCTCGCCGTCGACAAGGGCGTAATCGTAACAACGAGGAAGACGAGTGGAGCGACCAGAGCGCCGATTCATCAGGATCACGGCGTCGCCCAACACGTAACAATGGTGGTCACCGTTCGAGTTTTGGAGGAAGTAGGAGACGATTGGAGATTCCAATTTTCAAAGGGGAAGATGCGTATGGGTGGTTAGTACGAGTGGAACGTTATTTCAGATTGAATGAAATACGTGTGCAGGACAAGGTGGATACGGTGGTTTTGGCGTTAGAAGAGAAGGCTTTGAACTGGTTTCAATGGTGGGAGGAGCAAACACCATTAAGAACGTGGGAAGAGTTCAAAATAGCGGTCCTTAGAAGATTCCAACCTGGGTTATTGCAGAATCCATTGGGACCACTGTTGAGTTTGAGGCAAAAGGGTACTGTGATGGAGTACAGGGACAAGTTTGAAGGACTTGTAGCACCTCTACGTAAGGAGGAAAGGGTGATGTTAGAGTCAATATTTTTAAATGGCTTGAAGGAGGAAATTCAAGCAGAGCTAAAATTATATGAGAGCCATGACTTAACTGAACTAATGGACAGAGCTTTACTCATTGAAGAAAAAAATGAAGTGGTTTGGAAGAGAGGAAGTAGTTGGAGGGACAAGGGAGGTACCACGAGGTTCAAGGATCCTGGTGAGTACAGTGGGTTTAAGAAGGAGAATGAGAAGAGTGGTTCAGTGACTACTGATAGGCCAAAAGGAAGAAGACTTAACCCTACTGAATTGGAGGAAAGGAGTAAGAAGGGATTGTGTTTCAAGTGTGGGGATAAATGGAATAGGGAACATGTGTGCAAGTTCAAGCATATGCAACTGAAATTATGTGAGACAAGTAGTGAAGAAGAGGAAGGAGAAGATAGGGGGACAGAGCAGAAGGAAGAGGTTGAAATAATAGAGGAGTTAAAGACTTTACAACTGTCCTTGCAGAGTAGAGAGGGATTCACTTCCAACAAGTCTTTTAAGGTGTGGGCTGAAATAGGAGGCAGAAGGGTGTTGACATTGATAGACTCAGGAGCTACAAGTAATCTCATAGCTTCTAAATTGGTGACGGAGCTCAGTTTAGCAGTAACGGAGACACCTACTTATGTCATTGAGGTGGGGAATGGAGAGAAGGTGAAGAATCAGGGGGTATGTGAAGAGTTGGAATTCAACATCCAAGATGTTAAGTTCCAACAACATTTTTTTATCATGGAACTAAGTGGTTCAGAGATGGTGTTGGGCATGGACTGGTTGGCCAGTCTAGGCAACATAGAAGCAAATTTTGGCAACTTATGCTTGAAGTGGGAAGTGCAGGGGAACAAGCACATTATTCAAGGAGATCCATCCATGTGTAATAGCCAAGTAAATTGGAGAACCATGTTAAAGGCTATTTGTAAGGAAGGGATGGGATTCTATGTGCAAGGATTAGAAGAAGAGATACAGGGAGATGAAAAGTTGAAAAATCTTATTCAAGATTTAGTGAGTAACTCAACGAGTCATCCTGGTTATCAACTAAGAGGTGGTAAACTGTTTCATGAAGGTAGGATAGTGATTCCAAAACAATCACCCAGGATTGCTTGGATCCTACATGAGTTTCATGATACTGCCACGGGAGGACATTCAGGCTATCAAAGGACTTACAAGAAAATTGCAGGCTTGGTGTATTGGGAAGGAATGAGGAAATGCATCAAGTCCTATGTAGAATCTTGTGAAGTTTGCCAAAGGAATAAATACCAAACTTTGAGTCTTGGTGGTCTTCTACAACCATTACCGATTCCCACTCAATTGTGGAGTGATATATCCATGGATTTCATTGGTGGATTACCCAAAGTTCAAGGAATAGATACTATTATGGTAGTGGTTGATAGGTTGACTAAATATGCTCATTTCTTGCCTGTGAAGCATCCTTACACAACCAAGGATATAGCAGAACTATTTGTCAAAGAAATAGTCAGACTGCATGGATTTCCTAGTTCAATAGTTTCCGACAGGAACAAAGTTTTTCTGAGTTCGTTTTGGACAGAGTTGTTCAAACAGGCTGGTACAAAGTTGAAGTACAGTAGTGCATATCACCCCCAGACTGATGGACAGACCGAGGTAGTGAATAGATGCGTCGAAACATACTTAAGGTGCCTGACCGGGAGGCAGCCTAAAATGTGGCCTAAATGGTTATCTTGGGCAGAATTTTGGTATAATACCAATTACCATGCCTCCCTTAAATCCACTCCTTTTGAAGCCTTATATTGGAGAAGGCCACCAGTGTTAGTTAGAGGAGATGTGCATCTTTCTGCAGTAGAAGAAGTCAACAAACTGACTGCTGAAAGGAATGAAATGATTAGGGAAATGAAGGAGCAACTGCTAAAAGCACAAGACCAAATGCGGGTACAAGCCAACAAGCATAGAAGAGAGGTGGATTATCAGGTAGGAGATAAGGTTTATTTAAAAATCCAACCTTATAAGTTGCAAAAGTTGGCCAAGAGGTTCAACCAAAAGCTAAGCCCGAGATATTATGGACCCTATGAGATAATAGAAAGAGTAGAGGCTGTGGCTTACAAACTCAAATTACCAGAAGATAGTAGAGTACATCCAGTATTCCATGCATCCCTGTTAAAAAAGGCAGTCTTAGCAAATGTAGAAACTCAACCCTTACCTACTTGCATGAATGAGAGTTGGCAATTGGAACCAGGCCCCGAGGAAGCAAGGGACACTAGAGTCAATGAGAAGGGGGAGTTAGAAGTCCTAGTGAAGTGGGAAGGACTACCAGAATTTGAAAATTCATGGGAATTGGTGGAAAAGATGAGACAAGAGTTCCCTGACTTTCTCTTTGAGGTCAAAGAGAGTCTTGAAGGAGGGGGTATTGATAGATACGGTATAGTTTATACCAGAAAGTGCAGAAATAAAGGGAGAGAAGCACAAGATCAGGTCAATGCAACTAATTCATCTAATTAGTTGCAGCTACAACTAATTCACCTATTTAAATGCAACAACTAATTCACCTATTTAAATGCAACAGATTTGACTGCCAAAGGGCAGTGAGAGAATAGGGCTCTAGATTCTATTTATAGGGAATTAATTATTAGAAGTGGAGGAGAATTATTTAGATTGCAGTTACTGCATAGGAGTGCTAAGCAGCTCGAATTGCTTACCCTAATTTAATTTTCAGTATTTCTTTATTTCTTTCATAGTATATTGTATTCATGGTTAGATCCCATTTGATCTCTAACTTTATTACCTAAATAATAATACAATAGTACTTTTCCTTCTTTTGAATTCTTGGTTGTGATTTCTATTCCTAGACCAATTGGATCCTATCACAAATAAACTGCAATTAAGGCGGCTAGGGTTTCGAAAAAATAACCGGAATTAAGGCGGCTAAGGTTTTGAAAAAAGGTACTGCAATTAAGGCAGTTAGGATTTTATGCGAAAGCGAAACCCTCTCGAACGAGAGCTTGTGATACCATGTTGAATCTAAATATTATTTGTGATTATGAATATACAAATATTAATATCTTTAAATAGAGTATTCTGATCTAATAGGCCTTACTAAAGGTCCAAACATGAATTATTAATTCTAGAGACGTTGCTTGTTGCCAACTAAGAATTTGACCATGTAACTCATAGATCGTAATTGTAGTATTATCAACTCATACTCACCATCCGATTAAAAAATAAAACACACTGAAGTCTCAAGTGCATCTCGAAGCAATGGAGACAATGAGCTTGCATAGTCGACTCAACTTGATGAAGCCAAGCAAGATAATTTGGCTGGAACTTGCAGTCCTCGCCTTACAAGCCAATGTTGTGAGGCTGAGTTTCTAAATCCAAATTTTACAAACCACAAAATGCCAAGACCAATGCACGGTCACACAAAAGATAGAATTAAGAATGATTGATTTACTATCAATTGTTGGGCCAAATTCTAAGAGTATATCATTGCCTATTCAAGATTCTTTACTGGACCGCCAGCATCGCCCACTCTCTAGGTGCAAAGACTTGGTTGGGCATGAGAGGGTGTTATGGAAATTCACCTTAATTGAGGTCTTCCCTTAACCACCTTAATTACATAAATTTTGGGTTGTTTTCATTGCATCATCCAACACTTTCACTATGCTAGGTGTGTTTTAGTCCCACATATTGCCTAGAAATATGACATAAGTAATACTTATAATGTTTGGAAATATGGCATAAGTAATACTTATAATGTTTGGAGAGTCATCACCTTACAAATTGGTTTTACGGAATTATATTAAATCTAAGCTCAAATTTATGAATGGCTAAGTGTTAAGATCGACGAAACATAGGCACACAACATAATAGTATTAGGAATGATTGTGTTAGAGATAAATTTAAGATATCACCTTTTCTGGAAGATATTAATACAATATTAACCTAGGTGGTTGGGAATGTGAAATTTCTATAGAAGTCGAGTTAGAAAAGTAGATTAGGGTATGTGTAATTTCTATAGAAGTCCCATTTAGAAATGTAGATTAGGGGGAGGCTAGTAGAGATAGATAGAGACCTAGAAAAACAATGTGACAAATCATTAGTTAGGGTTTTTAAATGATTTTCTCAGATTATTTAAATGATTTTTCTCTACTTGAACGCCATTTGATCCAATTAATCTTCTCTTCTAATCAACTTTTTTTTGTTCCTTATGTTGAAGTTATTTTGGATTATTGGTCATACTAGTTTGTTATGCTTTGGTAGAATAGTGTGTATGCTGAATCTAAAGGTTTAAACATTCCTTCACAGGCCCGTGAGTATGCTAATGAACTTCGTGCTAGTAATAAAACTGCTAGAAGTCTAACCGAAGGTTCCACGGGTTCTGGTCAGAATGCAAATTCTGTTGACACTTCTTCAGTTGCTGATGCTTATGCAAAGTTGCTCACTGTTTTTATCCCACTTATGGTGGATGAGGTGAAAGTTCTTGAAACTTGTTTATCTTCAATAACTTAAAATCATAACTATTCATGATTTATGTTTCAGAGTTCTTTTTTTGCACATTTCATGTGCTTCGAAGTTCCTACACTTGACGGTAATAAATCAGGATCCATTGATGCTAAAGATGACGATGATTTGGGAATTGCGGACATTGATGATAGTGATAGTAAACCCAGTGCAGGTACCTCATCTCAACAAATATCCTTTCTGCATGTCTAAATTTTACAAGTCATCATGGTTTGATTTTCCTCTGTTGTGATCAATTGTTCCATAGTTTGGCTACTTTTTTGTTTAATTTTCCAGGTATAAGTCCTGTGGAGCTTGCAGCTTTAAATGAAGCACTTCAGGATTTGCTTGATGGAATTCAAGTATGCATAAAATAAAATATCTCTCTCTTAACAGTTTGAATTTTTGATATGAGATGTCTAGGAATTTGGGGTAAGGCTTGTTGAAAATAGTTTATTTTTAGGGAAATTCTATTTCCACCTCTTATATGCCTTAGGACCTTCCAAAATTCTAATATTGATCCGTTCGGAAAGGGTCTTTTTGGGTGCGCCTTTCAACCAGAAGGATTCTTTCGAACGTGTGTGTGTGTGTATATATATATATATATATATATATATATATATATATATATATATATATATATATATATATATATATATATAATAGATTCAACTCTAAGTTAGGCTAAACTAACTCCCTTGAATCAAGGAAACAATTCCTAAATTCAAGGAGCTGCCGTAACAGAAACTAACAGAAACAAGCTATCGGAAAAATGATTTGGTTTTGGGAGAAGATGATTTGGTTTTGAGAAGTTGTTGGTAATGCAGTTGGAGCTAATGAATTAACAAGAGATACTTGACATCTACACTTGCTATAATAGTATGTTTGTAATCTAGACTAGCTACAACAGTGTCTAATGGAGATGAGGAGTTGGGGTGCAAAAACAAGAGTTTGAATCAAGTGAAGACGAGGAAAACACGAATGTGATTTAGAAATTTCATTTTGTTTAAGTTTAGAACTTGGTTTAGTCATTTTGACTACTTTTACAATTTGATTTTGATGGGAACTCATTTTGATAGGGGTATACATACTGTTAGAAATTATGCTTACTATGTACATTTTTTTAGTCTTCATAATAGCGGTCATTCCGCTATCCGCTATGCCACTATAGTATTTTGGGGGTTCGGCGCTACGCGTCACTATACGAGATTAACAATCTATTACTGTTATAACAGGAACTAACTACATACTATTATAACAGAAACTAACTGCATGTCAGCTGGCACAGGCGCCAACTGTCATACCTTAACTGAGAATATCTCTAACATATCCCCTTAAACAGGAGGTTCCTGTTTAACTATGGATTCGTCAAAGACCCTCAGTTTGCCTCTGAGATTGATGAAACAAGTTGCAGATAGAGATTTGGTGAGCACATATGCCCATTGGTCTTGAGCTGGAACGTGAGACACTACTAAACTTTTGTTCATTACTTTCTCTCCGACAAAGAATATGTCAAGCTCCATGTGTTTTGTTCTGCAATGGAGATTTGGATTGTGTGTCAAAGAGGTTGTGCTTAAATTGTCGCATAGTATTTAAGGAGTGTGAAACTTAAAGTGTAGCTAAGAGAGAAGAGATTTAAGCCAGAGAATTTCAGTAGATAAAGTGACAAGGGTTATGTATTCTGCTTTTGCACTAGAACGGGCAACTAAATTCTATTTTATGGAACACCATGATACAAGGTTTTAACCTAGATAAATACATGCTCCTGAGGTTGATCTTCTGTCATCTAGGTCTGAGGCCCAATCAAACTCACAAAAGCCTGTGAAAGTGAAGGATTGAATGGGTGAGGCAGGTTGAATAAGGAGACCGTGATGCAAAATAACTTTTAAGGTATCTTAGGATACATTTGACTACCTGGTTTCTTTCAGAAGATCGAGATCGAGATCACCGTTGGCATCACCAGTGCCGCTGTTACCATTGCGACACCATCCACCATTGTTGTCTCGGCCTCATCTGCTGCCATTGTCGTTACAGCGGTCCCCACCGTTGTTGTTTCCGTTATCGCGGCCTCCGCCATTGCTGTTGTCGTTACCCTTACCGCGGCCTCCGCCGTTGCTGTTGCCAAATATTGGAAAATCATCGTCGTTGTTGCTCACGGCCGAACCAGTCAATACTAGCGGTCATCGAGTAAGATTCGCCGCTATTAAATTGGATTGGGTCGTATCATGCCAATTTATAGTGGTGAGTATTCCCATAAGTAGTTGTATCACCACAAGTTAGTCGTAGTATAGTAGTAAGTATTGGGTTTGAACATAAGCATCAAAAAATTTAAAATTTAAAAGTGGAAAAAATTTCATCTTTCGAGCGAAGAAAATAGACCATGTAAGTAGACTATAATCATTGATAAAAGATACACAATATTTGTAATTTGCATGACATATAATTGGTGTCACTCCCCAAACATCACTATGGATAATATCAAAAGGTTGTGTTACATTCAGTTGATGTGTTGGAAAAGGAAGAATTTTACTTTTGCCAAGCTTACCAGGAATGAAGTCAAAACAAATAGCATCAAGAGATGGAGTATGTTTATTTATTTCCAAGAAAACCAAATTTTAGCATCTCATGGAGTACATTAAAATTTGGATGACCAAGACGTTTATGCCACACTTGATAATCAATGGTTGTAGAATTGAACAAAATAGAAGGTAAAGAAAGACTTAGAAACAAAGATAAATTGAGTGGAAAGAGACATTCAACTTTAGATCCCTTCACGATTATTGTCCCTGAGTGTTGAGTGTTGATCCTGCACAAGACAATCAGATTTTGAGAATTGAACTAGACAATCATTGTTAACTAATTAACCAACAGAAATAAGATTTCTAGAGAGACCAAGAGAAACAAAAACATCGGTTAAAGTTGAAGAAATATCACTGGTTGCTTTGATGAGTAGTTGATTTCTATTATCAGGATGTATCTTGAGATTTATTGAATATTTGGTGATATTATTAAGAAATTGAGTTTTGCTGGTTATGTGGTTGGAAGCCCCAGGGACTAAAAGTACCAAGATGAAGATGATTTACTTGAGAATCCCAAAGTAGAGAACGATGAAATGATCATTTTGCGAACCATTTGAAGGGTCAAAGTCTGGACAGCAGCAGACACATATTGTTGGACAGCAGTAGACGAATCAACCTAGGTTGTGAAAGCTGATGCATTACTAGTGTAGTTGACACTCTTTAATAATGTGTCTATCCTTTTTGCAGTAATTGCAAAAGTTTTTTGGAAATTTGAAGGCATAATCTCCAAAGTGCTTACAACAAAAGCACAATAGATTATTTTTGTTCTTCAATGATGTCATTGAGACGGTATTAGGTTCATATGCATCATATTGAAGTAGATACTTCAAAGTCGTATCTCAATTTCATAAGAAATTGATATCGTTTAGTAGTGTTTAAGTGGTTTTCTCCCTTACTCACTCTCTTTACTATATTCACACCATATGCATCCCTTCTTCTTAACGAGACTCTGATACCATACTGGCCGAGAGCCTCACATATTATGAAACCAATCTTAACTGAATCGTCATCAAATAGCCAACTATAGGCATAACACGGACTATAAATTAAAACTGATATTCCATAATATTGAGGACCGTAATATGGATCGAAGGTCAGATGTTTTCTGATACACAAGATCCTCATTTGAGGCAGGTGTAGAGCATACTCGTATCTATGTGGGAAATTATGATATGAATATAGTAACTAAAGCTTTTAGGGAGAAAGAAAAGATATTTAGAACATAGTTTTTCTTGAACTCACAAAGAGGTCTATTTGTGATTGCTTGATGAAAATATGTTACAAGAGCTCTCCTTTTATAGGCAAGGAGGAGCATAAAAGACAAAAGCAACACTATTTACAAGCATGACATTATAGAAATGCCTTTTTTAAAAGCCTGACACCCTTATCTCTAATGCATACATAATGGAATTACTTTTACACAAAAAGACGAGAAAACACTATTCATAAGCAAGCTTATGAAATATAAGGGACACTTGTCACCTAGTCTTTAAAAATGGGTTCATGAGATGGGGACATATTCTGATCGGATAAGTTCTCATCAAAAAAGCAATCTCCAAAACGAGATGACTCATGTTGCCAGATGTCATCCATCATGTATGTGTGATCCATCAATTTTCTATTAGCTTCTTTCACTTGTCCTTCTGAGAATTCAACTTCCATTGGAGAATCTGGATTCTACTGTGTGGCTTGAGTTGAGTTTTCTCCAACTTCTGGTCTTCTGAATTTTCCATGACTTATACAAATTCTAATATCATCAAGGTTCTTTGGGTTATAAAGATTGATGCAGTTGACATATTCCATTAACTCCCTTGTGATATTTGATCAAATGGAGGATCATATATATGTAAGATGATGTAATATGAAATATCCCTTGAAATATTTGATCAAATGATGAAAAAACTTGTTGAGGAAGTCACACAAGATATCCAGATGAATTAGGGCTTCCAAGGCAAACAAGCTTCAAACTCTTGATGAATTCTTGATCAAAATGATAGATGAAGAACATGAGGATCCATATATGATGTCTAGAGTCAACATGAACCATCTCTTGATTGATCACCTTGCATTGAGGGTCTTAAACCCCAGATATGAGCTTGATGGAGCATGGGTGAACACACACTACCTACAAAAGTAACAATCTATATACATTGACATATTTTTGGCATTTTAGTTAGTAAATAATAAAAAACAAAGTATGATACAATCAAATGTGCTTGGTGATCTCTCCCAATGCAAACCCAATGAATGAGGGGTAAGGAGGATGCCAAGGTGTGATCACAAAGCCAATGCATATGATGAGATAGCATGAGGGATCTTAGGGTCAAAATTGGGATCTTACAATAGGATATGAATATTTTGGAAGAAACAGGTTTCTGAATGCTAAACCAGCTGAGACTCCTATGAATCCAAGTGTCAAACTCCTACCCAATCAGGGGGAGCCTCTATCTGACTCAAGAAGGTATAAGAAATTGGTTGGAAAATTGAATTATCTCACAATCACTTGCCCAGACATTTCTTTTGCAGTTAGTGTGGTAAGTCAGTTCTTAAATTCTCCTTGCCAAGAACACATTGATGTTGTCCGGATTCTGAGATACATCAAATGTGTTCCAGGAAAAGACCTCGTGTATGAAGATAAAGGATATATTCAGATAGTTGGATACTCCGATGCTGATTGGACACTGTCACCCATTAATAGACGATCCACCTCTGGGTATTGTGTATTTGTTGGAGGAAACCTTATACCATGGAAAAGTACGAAATAAAATGTAGTTGCAAGATTCAAGCGCCGAGGCAAAGTATAGAGTCATGACAATAGCTAATGTGAACTCATTTGGTTAAAACAGTTGTTCAAAGAACTTCAAATTAAATAAGCAAGACCAATGACACTTGTTTGTGATAATCAAGCTACATTGCACATTGCTTCAAATCCAGTCTTCCATGAGAGGACCAAAAGTATTGAGATAGACTGTCATTTGTCAAAGAGAAGATTGAATCAGGCGACGTAGTCACAAGCTTTGTCAACTCTAATGATGAATTGGCATATGTGTTTACAAAATCTCTGCGAAGTTCCGTAACAAATTATATATATGACAAACTTAGTGCATTTGACTTATATGCTCAAACTTGAGAGGGAGTGTTGATATTTGTAAATATATAATGTTAAGAATATTTGTATATAGAGCAGTCCCACATCGACTATATCATGTAATTATCTGTAATCTCTATATATATAATATAGTCTCCGTAGTTTTTTTAAAACAGATTATTTATTCAAATATCTCTCAGTCTCTTGTATTTCAACAATAGTGATGATAATTGGAATGTGTATTCTTAAAAGAGTGAAAAAGTGGAATGATTAAGTTGTTGCTTGGTTTGTTTGGAATGGGGGCTGTTTAGCAGTTTAACAGGAGTTGTGATAGTGATCGGCCTTTGTTAAATATTTGTAACTAGGTGTAATGAGAAACTCCCTCGAAGGAGAATCTCCTAGTTGTTACAATACAGACACAAGTTTTTCCGTATTTCTCTTCTCTTCCAATTCATTCTCTCTTCCTCACTTGTTATTATGTTTCTGTGGAACCTAAAAATAAGTTAAAAAGACAGCGTTACTATAAAGCTGCTTTATAATTTATATAGTTTCAGGAAGACTTGTATGCTGCTTTACAATTTATATAATTTCAGGAAGACTTCTATGCTGTTGTGGAGTGGGCATGCAAGATTGATCCTTTATGCTGCATATCAATGCACGGAATAACAGAACGCTATCTCTCTGGTCAAAAAGCTGATGCAGCAAGATTTGTCCGCCTTTTGCTTGGTGACCTTGAGTCTCGGATATCTACGATGTTTGCTCGTGTATGTGACTAGCTTTACATAGAATTTCCCCTTACATTTAAAAGATTGCTATATTAACTCAATTCATCTAATGGGAAATCTTTTAGTTTGTTGATGATGCTTGCCATCAGATTGAAAGAAGTGAACGCAATGTTCGCCAAAGTGTCCTACCCTACATTCCCAGGTAAAATGGCTATTTCCCCCAAAAAATCGATATGTTTTTGAATGATAGCTCAGTGTCCACTTTTTAGTTTTTTCCTGTTATACAAAATTTAGAATGTTGACAAAACTAGAATATCCTGTCTACTACATGCATGCAGTGAAAAATTCTCTGTAACCATTGAATATTGTTAAACAGGAGTCATTATCTTCTGTTGTGAACCTCATTAATTTCAAATTAGGTTATTCTGGGTTAGTCTAAATTAGATGAAACTAAATATGCTATCTAAAGTTGCTGATTTGTCTGGAAAGATACTGACATGGCATACAAATAGATGAAAGAGAAAGGTTGATGATGATGTCGTCTAATTAGCATGTTTGCTTGATTATATGCATATCAAGTAGGGCCGGCCCTGTGGCCCCAAATATTAGAGGGCCTAAATTTTTGAAATTTTCAATTTTTTTTATAAATATTAATAAAAATAAATAAAATTTTATTAAAAAAACTCAATAATCGAAAGAAATATTATAATAAAAACTCAATATATACAAAAATCAAGATTGATCAAAACTCAAAATAATTATAATTAAATTTATTTTTAATTTATATATAAATATTTTTTTGATATATTTTTTTTAATTATTATAATTATGTTTTAAAAAAAAGTTGGGTCCATTTTTGTAATTAGAACAGGGCCTCCGATATAATTGGGTCGGCCCTGATATCAAGAATATGTTTAATTGTTTAAATTATCAACTTTATTGATTGCTATTACTTATATTCATGTGAAAACCCAGTGGGTGCTTAATGTTAAAGAAATAGTAAATTGCATAATGCTTCTAATTAAGCCTTGTCTCTTAATAACCCGTACATTTAAAAAAAAATCTAAAAAAGAGTTATTAATTACTCATTCTGTCTCATAAAAAATGTCTTATTTAAGTAATACACAATTCTTAAGAAAATGATTAGATGTGTTGATTTTAATGATAAAACTAATATCATTTACCATAATATCCTTATTAATTATATTTAATAGAGTAGTTGAATACAATGAAAGTTAAAAAATAGAGGTTTAGTAGTGGAAAAATAATAATAAATACCGCATTGTTATTCTAAAAGGACATTTATTTTGAGACAGAAAAAAATGCAAATGAGACATTTTTTATGAGACAGAGAGAGTAATACTAAAATTATTATTTTTTATTATGTATTTATGATAAAGAAAATATATTAATTGTTAATAAGGATAATTTAAAAAATCATCATTCTTTTTCTTTGAGTTATCACATTTTCTGAGATGGAGAGAGTAATATTTCTTTTATATTATATCAAATCAAAGATTCCCAATTTATGAGTGTCCTTTGTTGATTTCCGCATTCATTCTGGTCCGCTCCTAGTAGCCTAATTGCGTCACTGACTTGCCTTTCATTGCAAACTCTAACATCTTCATTTTGTTGGGTTTGAAGGGGTGGATTTAGTCCGACGTTGCTTAGAGTATAATATGTGTAGTGTTTATAAAGTTTTGACAACCCTCACTCTACAAGACGGTTTTGTAGGGATGAGTTACCTCCAATCCAAATTTTCCAAATTTTAAGATAGATTTATTTATTTTTTGAAAACTCGGTATCCGGCATTAGGACCGACTAAACTTGGTGACCAATCTCATGAATCGCTAGCACCTAGTAGAATTTGAAACTGAGACTACACTCTGAGGTCTCAGAGTCTTTACCAATAGGCCAACCTCATTTACGCGTGTACATTCATTTATTTGAATGTAAAGCATGACCATAGACACAAACACACTGCTTGCTTTAGCATGCACACGCTAACACAAGAAATATCTATAATATAGGATAATAGAGGGCATATCAGCTGAAAACATAAAAGATGTTCATCTTGACCATATATGATTTTGGTCAATATTTGATCCTCTCCCTTGTCAGGTGCTCACTTGATCTATCCCTTATATATGTAGTTATGTACGTGTGTATGAAAAGCTTAAAGAGAAATATTTCAAAACTACTGAAATTTCTTGAATGAAAAACCGAAAATCTTTTTAAAAGAATTGTCTTTCAGTCGTTGATCAGTATTTAAATGTTGATCAACTTGCTAAGTGTCCATGAAGTCTTTGTCACATGTCCAAATAATTTAAAAATTATTATTTAGTAGGACATTTGATGAGGAGTGTTTGACACATGTCGTATGAAGGTAGTATGGGTATCTGCGTAGGAAACATCCCAGACACCGCGACACCTCAAGAAGTGTACATGCTTCATCAACCACTATTTTTCAAATTATTACTGGTGTTGACGTGTCAATGTTGCGTATGGTGTCCGAGTTTGTGTCAGTGCTCCATAGGTTGAAGTTGATAAGCTGCCTCCATATTCAAACCAGCTGCACTGTTTAGTTCCAATTTGTATTTAATGTCTCAAGTTTCCAGCCTTAACTAATGTTTTAATCGTTTTCTTATAGATTTGCAACCCTTGCAACACGGATGGAGCAGTACATTGCTGGCCAGTCCAGGGATTTGGTTGACCAAGCGTACACAAAATTTGTAATTGATTCCTTTTAAGCTTTGCGTTGTTTTGTGCCATCTCAGATTGAACTTACATGATAGGTCTAATTGATTCCTTTTAAGCTTTGCGTTGTTTTGTGCCATCTCAGATTGAACTTACATGATAGGTCTAGTTAATTTTAATGTACTCGCTTTCCTAAAATTAAGAGTATTATAACAATCTAGTTAATCACCCTGCCACTCTTGAATATGTTTATCTACTACCTGTATTTTTCCTTCATAATTGAGGCTGTGGGAGAAGAAATCTTTTTTCATGTTTGTAATGCATTTAATTAGAAGTCCCCCCAAGCTTTTTCTTTTCATTTTAATAATATTAGTTAGAGTTGAGCAGTTTGGGTTTGGGTGTGGGTGCTGGGGTGCCAACCTAGTTAGGATGTCAATGCCTTCATCTTTTGCTTCGCTTTAACTTTTTGCTTAAAAAAAATAAACTTGGAATATATTGCAAGTTATAATCCTATGGTTTCTGTTTGTGAACATTCTTCAAGGTTGTATAGTGTCCTTGTATCTATATAGGTTTATGCTTTTGACTTTTGAGAGGGTTCATTTTTTCATGATGATAGTCTCCTCCTTGTATCTACTTAGTTTATGCCTCTGACTTTGGAGAGGCTTCCTTGTTTCTTTTGACAATAGGTGATTACCTAATTGTCTTATTCTTCATTCTTATTTTCTCTTAAGCTGCATTTGGTGTAAAGAATATAATGTCATTTAATAAGCGGTCAAAAAATACCTGCAGTACCATAGGTGTTGTTTCCACCAAAAAGCACATTTTGCATATAGTTATGGCTATGAGCAATTATGAATATTTTTGGCAAAGAACAACACCCATAGTACTTTGGTAAACTTTTTCCTAAATACATGATAATTAATTTGATTATGAAAATACCATAATGTTTTCAAATATTTAAATAGGAAAAAAAAATTGTTTTGACTGTTTCCTATACCCTTGTTGGACCGTAATGAAGAACTGATACTCTTAAGTCATCTGCATTGAGTTGATTAATACCAAGGGTGATTTCAATTGTTTGTTGCTTACCCTCTTGCCTGCAGTTCAAGTATTCAATATTTCTTTTTGTTTTGTTTGTCACTTTGTTTTCCGTCATCTGTTTCAACAATATGTAATTAATATCGGCATATTGTTTGTTGATGGTTTTGTCGCTTGACAGGTTAGCATAATGTTTGTAACTTTGGAAAAACTTGCACAAACAGAGCCAAAGTATGCAGATATTTTTCTTATAGAGAACTATGCTGCTTTTCAGAATAGGTTTGTTACCATTTCCCATGCAAAGAAAAAGCTCAAGGCTGCTTCAATTTTCCCTGTATGTTAAGTTGATTCTGTATAAGAAAACACAGATTTTCACTTGTTACTTTGTTCATTTTGCTCAGTTTGTATGACCTAGCCAATGTGGTGCCTACTTTGGCCAAGTTTTATCATCAAGCTAGTGAAGCGTATGAGCAATCATGCTCGCGCCATATTAGCATGATTATCTATTATGTAAGTATTTCTTCTATATTTTGTTTTGGTTGTTGATCATACTTGAATTTCTACCCTGTTAGAAATATCTCATTATCCATTTTTTGCCTTGGAAAGCAATTTGAACGCCTTTTCCAGTATGCTCGAAGGATTGAGGACTTGATTTTCAATAATGTTGCACCTGAAGAGGTTTGTTGGTTTCAATAATCTTTCATAGATCTTGCTTTACAACATTTGAATATATCAGAGTTTTTTCTTTAAACATATTTGCAATGTTTCTCCTAAATTATAGAACTAATCATTGTTCTTCAATTCCAAAAATTCTTTTTGAGCATCAAGTATAAAGTATGGAAATGAAAGGTTACACTAATAGTTGGAGTTATCCTTGAAGTATTAGCAATGAAAAGCATACAAACTTCATGTATTCACTTGTCATTAGTTACTCATTTTCATTCAAGTTGGTCTATAAATCGGCTCTTGTCTATTCATTCTTAAAGTGTAAACTGAGAGAGAAGTATCTGCTTCCTTGTCCATACTCATATTGTTTCGTGATTTTTTCATATTGTTTCCTGATTTTGTATTAGAGTATATGTTAGATCTGTTGTTGAGCTTCTTGCATTGTCCAAGCTCATTGGGTTTGGGATTGGAATATTGTTTTAATTGCACTCCACCCCTAACCGCCATAATTGCAAAATTCAGGTTGTTGAATTTCGCTGCTTCCAACAACTTCATTGTATTGGGTGAGAATAGGTGTGGGTTTAGCTCCTTATTGCCTAGAGATATGATTTTATTAGGGCGTACTATAAGTTTGGGTAGTCTTCATCTTATAAATCGGTATTATAGGGATGAATTGGGTCAAACCCATATTCTAAAATGTTATACGACCTTCTAGAATCTACTGGTGTTGTTTTGTTTTTTTGGAATTAATGTTTGTATTGGGATTTGTAGCAAATACATTCATCTACCTAGTTAGCCATATACCTAGGTATTCTATCCGTTTCTTTTTAAATGTCACTTTTTTGAAAAAAAACTGTTTTTTTTAATTGTCATTTGCAAAGTTCAAGGTAGTATAATTGCACTTTTGTTAAAATTACCCTTAGGTGATTATTATAGAGAAAGAGGAAAAGTAAAATAAATATAATAAATAATTAAAGATATTATAGGTAAAAGGAGAATTATTATTTGAAAAGTAACAATATGATTAGCTTTCTTGGTATATGTAAAAAGTAAAAAAAATGACACTTAAAAAAGAACGGAACATTTCTCATTTTCCATAATCTAAATCTTTCTCTTCTCAAATTTTCTATGATCTTCATCTTCAAATGGACATGACATCTATCATGTCTTTTAATTTAATTTATTTACTTTCTTTTGCTCAAAAGTTACAGAGTTACTGCACACCATTGTATGACTTGAAGGGTTTTATGTTTGCACCTCTGAAATTTTCATTTTGTGTTTATTTTCTTATGTATGAAATATACAGCCGAACTTGACATCTACATCCTGATATTTCACTTTCCTTAAATTTCAGATTCCTTTCCAGCTTGGGTTGTCAAAAGTGGATTTTCGGAAGATGCTAAAGGCCAGTTTGTCTGGGGTAAGTCTATCTTTTTTTATAACCCTTTTGCAAGTTGCATAATTTGTGAATTGACTTTGTTTTTCTAAATAGATGGACAGGTCCATTGGTGCAATGTATAAGAAATTGCAGAAGAATTTGACTTCAGAGGAACTGTTACCTTCCTTGTGGGATAAATGCAAGGTATGCATATTCACGTTGGCATGGCTTAATTGGTACATATTGAAGTTCTGATTTTCGTTTCCTCAAACTATGGCAGAAGGATTTTATTGATAAGTATGACAGTTTCGTCCAACTTGTGGCCAAGATTTACCCTGCTGAGTCAGTACCTACTACACAGGAATTGAAAGATCTTTTAGCTAACATGTAAAGGTTTATCTGTGTACACATTTTCTCATTCTTTTTTTACTGAAATGTAATTTACTTAATGAAATGCATTCTTTTTTTACCAAGATGAAAGGTAATTTACTTAATGAAATGCATCCTTTTTTTTTTACTAAGATGAAATGTAATTTACTTAATAAAATGCACTCTTTTTTTTACTAAGATGAAAGGTAATTTACTTGATGAAATGCATTTTTGTGCTTTAGTTACTTGAAGCAAGCATTTGATTTATAATCGTTTTTATTTTTTTTAAATGGATATAAACAAGTCGGTTATATCCATATCCGATTTAGAATTAATTTTTATTTAAATTTTAAAAAAAATAAATTCTTTTAAAGCACTTTTTTATTTTTAGTTTTTTCTTCAAAAAGAAATATTATTTTTCAAAAAATAAAATCTCTGAATATATATATATATATATATATATATATATATATATATATATATATAAAAGTAAATCTTTTCTTTCTGAGTTTGTTTTTCAAAAATAAAATTTTCAGATATTTTTTTTTCAAATAATATAAAAAAACCTTTTTTTTTCAAAAAAGAAAATCTTATTTTAGATATGAATATTCAAAAAAATTATAAATTTTTTTTTTAATTTTTTTATAAAATAGACAAATTTGATTTTTATTTTAGATATGAATATTCAAAAAATAAATTTGGTTAAAATCATATTAAAAAAATATAAAATATATAGATTTGGTTAAAATTATATTAATAAGTAATCGGTTTTAATAATCAAATTTAAATATGAATATGAATAATTGGTTAATTTGAGTATGCCTAATTTGAATGTATCGTCTTGAGAATGTGATGAGTATATATATCCAACAATCTGATATTAATTATTTTATTTAACTTTTAATTATTTCTTATATCATTACTTTTAAGTAACTACTACTTAATATTCTTATGAAAAATTAATCACATTGGAACATTTTCAACTCCATATCTAATTTGAATTTGGGAAAATGTATTGCTTGTATGGTTGGTGGACAATTTCTTGATATTTAAGTAAGTACTTTTTGAACGTTAATATTTATTGAGTCAGTGTGATTAACTCATTCAAATTTTTATCAATATAGTATTCCGTATTTTTTAAAAATTGCGATTGTTTAGTCACTATAATTATTTTGAAATTTGTACTTGTGTGAATTGTATTGATTGAGACGTGCTAATTCAATAGTAATAGTAAGAGTTATGTTTATTTAGTCAGGTAATTATTTTGAAATTTGAACTTGTGTGAATAGTATTGATAAGTGTTAGTTCACTGCTAAGATTTTGTTTTGTAATTCTAAAACTTTAAAATAGATAACAAATTCTTTTTAAAGGTGGTTGGAAAATATTATCAATATATTTTATTTAATAAAAATTAATAATTGAATTCGATGTATAGGAAAATAATTATTCCAATGGTTAATTATTTTAAAATAATAGAATATACAATAACTAATCGCAACTTAAAAAAGATTCAGAGTAATATAGTCATCAATTCAAACTAAAATAAATTTTATATTACATTTTTAAAAATAGACTAAATTATAGTTTTGGTTCTTCTATTTTGTCATATTAATGAAATTAGTCTTTCTATTTTAAATTCAAACAGTTTTTGTCCTCTATTTTAAATTTAAACAATTTTAATTTTATCTACAAAGTTAAATAACATATTTATATATAATGGTTTGTCATGTTTTATAAATAATTTATCATTTAAAAAATAAAAATATCGTTAATTTAAAATTTAAAATTATAAAAGAGGGATCAAAATTATTTTTAATTTGAAATAGAGGATCAAAAATATTTAAATTTAAAATACAGGGATCAATTATGTGAATCACGTAAAATAAGAGATCAAAATTGTAATTTAATCTTAAAAATACGGTATTAATTAATAGCACATCACAGATTATGAATAAAGTTTATAATTAATAGGTTAATTTTTAATGAATTTTTAGCAGAAAATAACATTAGTAATTGAAAATGAAATATTGTTTTCAAAAGATAAATAATTAAAAAGTTGAAGTAGATTCAACATGTCACATATCTAATTTGCTCAAAGAAAAAAAATAAAATAAATTATGTTGTTATAAATCAGTGCAATAAAGAAAACCACAATAGATACTAATATAATCTAATATGTATAAGTATAACTTATGTATCTTAATTTTTTAAATGATTTTTCTTAAATCATGTTATAAGTTTTGTTGGAGACATCTCATTAACATTTCATTTTAGCATTTTTAACCAAGATGCAAATTAACTCTAGAGATAACAACATATAATCGTGTATGTGAAAATAATATTTTAAATATACACCAAATTTTTGAAGAGATTGTCCTGATTCATATTAATATCAGCCAAAATGAGACAACAATAGAAAAAAAAATTGTACCCATTGAAATTTTTAAAGAAGAAAATTTTACTTAAATAACTCATTTTTTTAAAATAAATATCTAAATTAATCAATTTTTTATATATTTCTAAAACTAACTCATTTAAAAAAAAAAATCAACACAAATAAGACGCTAATCAATTGATAACGGTATACAACACATAAAAGAAAACGCAATTCAATTGGTGACAGCGTACAACTGTCTCCTATGTGTTTATACATTATCGTTAATTGAATTGGTGTTTTCTCTTATATGTTATACACTGTTGTCAGTTTGATTGACATTTTCTTTGTGTTATAAATATTTTTTTGAAAGTATGTCACGTGAGAAAGTGGATTAATTTGAATATTTATTTTAATAAATGGATTATTTAAATTATTTTATCAAAATATGGATGAAATTCTATGATTAGATAAAATAAAAGATAATATCAAAAATATAAATATTTTGTTAAATACTACTTTGCGATATGACATTTGTCTCAAACATAATTCTTCATCTAAGTAATCATAAATTGAGTATCATGACATAAACTTGACTATTGATCAATATTTTAGAACATCAATTTTGAGAGAATCCTACTTGACACCTCCACACTTATACTTAACACCCCACATCTCTCAAAATGACTATTTATTTCTTTAAATGAAAAAAAGTTAATTTTAGATTTTTTTTTGTAATTTATATCGATTTTTCAAAAATATGGGTATAAAATCAAAAGATTTTTTTTTAAAATCTATGATTTTATACCCGATTTTTCAAAAACACAGTATAAAACTATAAATTATGGAAAAACATTTATATTTTATCTCTGTATTTTAAAAATTTGGACAATCCTATAATACAAACCAGATTTATCAAAAGTTTGATAGTGTTAACTTTGTATTTTTTTATATTGTAAAAAATAGTCTACTGAATTTATCAAAAACTATGACACTCCCTTACATCATATACCAAAATTTTGAAAAAATCAATGACATCCTACAAGACTACATAAGCATGTTTCATGACTAGACTAGCACACTAAAATTGAACATGGGGTGTTGAAAATTTATCATGGTGAGAAATTAACTAAGCTAGAATTATGTGATAATTGAATTCGGTGAAAATAACATACGGTGTGAAGTTTATGAGTGGTGTGCATAATTCTAGTAAATCTTTTAAGTATGTTTACTCATATCTATGGGATCCGATAAGGGTGGCAACTCATGGGGGATGAGTTCTATTTATTCTTTATTGTTGATTATTTCTCTAAAAAAGTATGGGTCTACATTCTGTAAAGTAAAGTGACACATTTGAAAAGTTTAATGAATGGTATATTTTTGTAGTGAATTAATTGAAAACTAAATATTATCAATGACTTGAAGTTTGTTTTAGAGTAGTTTAATGAGTTTTGCAGGAAACATGCTATTAAGAGGCATATAATTATTGGTGGAACACCTCAGCAAAATGGCTTAGTTGAACCCATAAATATAACTATTTTAGATAGAGTTGGGTGTATGTTGCTAAATATAACTATTTTAGAGAGAATAAGGTGTATGTTGCTAGGAAATGAGTTACCAAAGAGTTTATGGGATGAAGTTGTTACTATACAAATTTATTTGATTAATAGATGTTGATCGTGAATAAACTTTAAGAAAGACGCTCAAGAGTATATTACTACACAAGAAAACACGAAGACTCTCGAAAACAAAATATGGAACTCATGAATCTTCAAAACGAGACTGTTTTCAAACAAGGAGAACCATCTCATTAATAACAGACACGATTCAGACGAAAAATCCAATAGGATTTGACCAAAAATCAATTAAATCCCAAAACAATAAATCAAATCTTTTTCACTAAAATCAAATTCAAATCTTTTATTTAAACCATATCCAATTAAATATTCTCCAAACAAACTTATAATTTAAAATCTTTACTAGACAAATTTGAATTAAATATTTGCAAACCTCTAATTGAACTAATATAGAACTAGACATTGTAATAAATGCTGAAGTAAAACAAACACATAGTGTGCCAATGCTAACAAAGATAAGTTGTCTCATACATAATCAAAACAAATTTCTTAACAAATTGACAATTTATTCAATCAAGTTTAATAACAAAATAAAAATCAAATTCATTCTCGTAGATTCCAAAATAATCACAAGTAATGTTTAAAATTCTAACAAGATAGTGTCTTTTACAATACTATGCCTTTTAGTAGAATAAAATATTTTTTCAATAAGTGATTAATTCATTAATTTTCTATAAATTTAAAATATATATAATTGAAAAAAATTCCAAGTCTTATTTTTTAAAAATGAAATATTAGTTTTACTCAATTAATCCTTATCAAATATTAATGCAGAATGGTCAATAAAACTGATTCTATTGAACATAACCAAACCACACCATACCTTTAAAAATAGAGAATTTCTTATCACATTCTATGGGTTGGAAAAATACCTTCTGCAAAATCTAAAATGCTCTTTAAATTTCGGAGATACATCTTTGGAGCACCTCGTATTAAATAAAAAATATTAACTGATTTGGGGATGCATCACTGTAATATTTTAAAACATACACCATGTATCTTACTCTGAAAAACATTTTACACGTTTATTATTCTAGAGATGCATCTCCGTACCTTATCAGAACAGTACATACTATGTTTGTTTTATGGTTTACGCGGATGAAAGTGATGATTTATAAACGTTAAGAACCCTGATATGTGATGAGATCTAACCATACAATTGATATGCAAAAAATTATATATACAGATGGTCCAAAAATGACATATATAAATAAATTAGAAATACACGATAAAGTATAATGAAGCGAAAATAAAATACAACCCATAATAAATCCAAAGTACAACTACTATTTATTATTTTGTATGTCGGACTACAGCTCCTCTGTCTCCTCAATATCCACTACCATCGTCCTCTGACGTTGTCTCCGATACATCAATATCTCTCGTGCCTCTGTCATAATGCATCAGGATCTGCCTCACATCAGACCCATCAGGGAAGATACTTCTATCAATGCATGTCTGCGCAATCTCCGTTATACAACAACATCTAGGCAAGAAATCATGAACATGATCTAATTGTGTCTGCTCATCCTCTAGTAACTCCTGATAAGCTGGTCTCGGTGGATCTCCTAGAGCAACCAATATCATATATGAATGTGACACCCTAAAGAACCACCTGATGTACCCGTCGATGTAGCTCTAGTAACTCTCATTATGATACTATGTACCTCTTCCGGTACCATATAACTGAAATAATCACCAAACATGGCTTCCATCTCTCTATGTGTCATAACATGAGGAGCAGAGACAACAGGGTGTCTAGGAATAGTCTGAGTGTAGCCGAATTTTTGCATGACGCACTCAGGAAGATGAGGAAATGTGAGACGTGAGCCAAGCCAACTATCTTGAGTATAACACCATGTCATCAAATGTCTGTGTCTCACGGTGATCGACATAGTTGTTGAAATGCATATCCTCGACAACCAAGCAGTCGATATACAGTCTAAACGGTTATATCATCTAGTTCCCTCTGAGTGGGGAAATGCATAAGCATGCGACATATCCTCTGTGTAAGTCGGTACACACAACTACCCGGAGATGCGCGGGAAGGGCTGGAGATCCAAGCCTGAAAAGTGAAGAAACACACGAATCATCAGTAAGGGCGTTGCAAAGATGAAATAAAAATGAAACATTAAAAGACCAATAAATATTATCGTCAGTAGTGTGATGCTGCCTGTGACCTTCTTTGTCTTCCACCTACAACCCTCTGATAACCTCGAGTACAAGCAGATCAAATAAGCAGTCCCCTAGTTGTACTCATGGATTTTCTTGAAGTCCTTGAAGTAGCATAGGTAGATGACATTTATATAAGTGGCACTCTCGTCCACCAAAATAGTTATATCAACCAAACATAGCAGGTATGCTCTCATAGCATACGCTCTATGGAGCCCCACCTGCTCGTCATCTCCTCTAGCCTCCTCAGCTCTAAGGATCTCATATGTATATACTTTTTTCAGGAATTCAAACCTAGCATGGCATCCTCTAGTTTTTTCAAACTCCCCTATGGCATCCTGTAGGTCAACTCCTAGATAGTCTACCATCATCTTGAGTCTCTCGTCTCTGTTAATCCTCACATGATTTAGAAGTTTCCCCCTAATCAAAAGATGCAGTAAACACAACACATAATCGAGTGTGATAGACATCTCACTAAGTGGGAGATGAAATGACGAGATCTCAGTGTGTCATCTCTCAATGAATGCATTAAGCATCTCGTGGTTGACCTTAATATAACCGGTCATGCACAAGTCCTTCATCCCAGATAGGGACAAAGTTGCCTGAAACCACTCCTTATTCGGCTGAGGCAAGCCAATAATCTTCCGCTCATTGTTAATAAACTTCAGTGAATCACGATCCTGCAGAAAAATAAAAATCAAAGTTGGAAACTTGTAACATAATAATAAACATAAATGAAAAAGAATGAATCCAACTAAAACTACTTCTTCGTACCAGATATGTCTGGCAGTATGGTATAGTTATAGAGACAATAATAAAAACTCTACAGGGCCTCCTCCAAATGCCTAGGGTGGCTTGAACTTATCGTCCTCAGCAGCCTCACCATCCAGAGGTGGCATTGGCTTAAAAGCCTCATCAGCCGAAGGTAGCACTAGCTCAGAAGCATCATCAATCAAAGGTGGCACTGGCTCAGAAGCATCATCAGTCGGAGGTGGCATTGGTGTCTCAGGTACAACAGATGACTCGGGTACCTTTGGCGCCTAAATAGGTGAAACCTGTCGCCTGCGGGAGGATGGAGGCAGTGAAGCGCCGGTAGGTGAAACTCGTCTCCTACGAGAAGAAGAAGATGGAGAAGTATGAATCCCATAAGTAGATGCCTCCACATGGCTAGAGTGAACAGGAGCCTCTGAATCCTGACTTTTCTCCCTCCGCACTGATGCATTCTATGCAATCCTCTCGTGCCTCAGTCCATCGTCTCTATCAACCATTATACATGTAAGTAAACCAAACAATTGGTACAAGCAACCATACAATCAATAAAAGCAACAAAAAAATTAAAACAGACTCATAATTTACGGAGATGCATCTTCGGTAATGTGAATCAAAACGTTGAAAAATTTCAGAGATGCATCTCTGGAAATTTCTGTAACTCTTCAGGTCATTTAATGGTGGCAATGCAGACATACAAACCCCTAAAATAATGATTTGATCGTTGTTTTTAACCAACAAACATGTCTTACAGTGTATAAACTACCATTCATGCAATTCCTACTCATTTCTTACCTAAATCATCAATTTCTACTCATTTACACAAAAATTCAAAAAACTTTTCTAAACATCAAAAATTTACAAATTTAGACTTTACTTCAATGTTGGATGATGTCTCTAATGTACTTGATATTGATTGAAGAATTTTTGAGCTTGGTTGTTTGATTTTATACTTGGTTGATGATTTTTTTTGGGATTTTGAGAAAATTTTATATTTTTTTAGAAATGAGGAAAAATAATGGTTCTGACGCGAGATATGCTCTAATACCGTCTGAAAATGCATCTCCGAAATACTTTTGAAGATACATCTCCATAATTTTAACGTTAAATCATAATTCTATATATTCAGAGTGCGTTCAAAAATACATACACGCATTTTTGTATTTTTGCATGGTATCTTACTAATATGCAGGATTAATTAAGAAATTTCCTAAAAATATTTGCCTATTTGTGTTGTAGATTCTGGTTTAGTTTAGACGTAACCCGTTTTCTTTTGTGGCAACTCAAATAAATCCACCTGAGTCTAAATACGCTCTCACTATTTTTGTGCATCAGCCTCAGCTTCAAGAGGTAGAACCAATGAAAAAGCGGTTCTTTTGTCCGGTTCTCAACTGAACCGGTTGGACCGGACAAAACATAGATCCAGTTATAAAACATAAGAAAAACCAAAATTCATAGTACTAAGCATGATTTTGTTGGGAGAGTGTTGTTGTTTCACTCTCACCAAACCTCGTTTTCTCCGACCCAACGCCGATTCAGTTTCCAATGTCCACAGAAGAAGAAGAATCAAAAGGGTGCAATGTTTGCGAAAGTGTGAACTCATAGATTTCCATCAAGAGTTGATTCCTTACGAAGTGGCATGGTCTTTACAAAAACACATTGTCAAAGAAAAGAAATCACAGATTCAAAACGAAGGAGATTGCGACGACACTCTCATTGTTTTGCAACACCCTTCTGTTTTTACTTTGGGTACCGCTAGTTCCGACAATAACCTCAATTTCGACATTAAAAATCCTCCCTTTCATGTTCATCGTACCGAACGTGGTGGAGAAGTTACATACCATGGTCCTGGTCAGGTATGTTCCTGATTCAATTTCTTGTTGTTAAGGGTTTTGGAATTTAGTATTGAATTGTAAATGTGTTTTGGGTTTGGGTTTGGGTTTGCAGCTAGTGATGTATCCAATTATCAACCTTAGAAAACATAAGATGGATCTTCATTGGTATCTCAGAAAACTTGAAGAGGTTGTTATTGGTGTTCTGTCTTCAACCTTTTCGATTCATGCTTCTCGGGTGGAAGGTTTAACCGGTGTTTGGGTTGGTAAGTAACTCTCTGCAAACTGAATTACTAAATTGTTAGTTTTGATACAACACTATAGAGTATTCAAGGAAATAATCATGTCTTTCATTGGTTTTGATTGATGTTTTCTAAACAATAATTTGGTAGAGGAACTAAATTGAGCGATGTTCTTCGGTTTAGAGGATTAAATTGTTATTTTGTAAATTTGGTGATTCACTACTTTAAGTCTATATTATCTTTGTTATTGTCGACATCAATAACTTGTATATAGATGGATTAGTTTTTGTCTTAATATAATCTCTATAAGTTGTTTTTATAAGTTATTCTGACGAGTTTATGGAAATAAGTTGAAAATAGCTTATGAACATGTCATTTCAAACATTATCAGATGTGTTTATACCAGTAGATAAGCCCAGCTAAGTCAATCAAAACAGACCGTTACGCTAATGCTTGTTACATTTACGCTCTTTTTATATGCCTTCTCCTATAGGGGATGGCAATTTCACATTATAGATTTCATGCATCATAGCAAATTAGATCATGATCACTACTAGTATTATGATCCACTGCAAAATGGGTTGGACAAGATTCTATCATAATTGATAATTTAGTATACTGCAGCCTATCAAGATTGTCAGAGCTTATTCAATTTGTGCTTGAATTCGTTATGTTTTAACTTTTAAAACAAATGCTGAAATTTTAACTGTCATTAATCTGTGTTTTTCCTTATTCTTTGTTACATCTTTTGCATTTCAGGAAATGAGAAAGTGGCAGCTATAGGTATAAGAGTGGATCAATGGATAACCTACCATGGCTTAGCACTCAATGTCACGACGGATTTGAGTCCCTTTAAATGGATCGTCCCGTGTGGAATCCGCGACCGTCAAGTTGGGAGTATCAAAGGGTTACTGAGAGAAGCTCGGTCATCATGTAATGATCATGGAACATCTGATTTGCGTGGTTTGGATGATAACAGTCTTGTTGATATGATTCATAAGTCCTTAATTGAAGAGTTCTCAAAAGTGTTTCAGCTTGAGTACCATAATAGAACTATTTCTGTACCCATGTTGTGTGAAAGTGAAGGAAAGGAAGTTATATACCAAAGAAACAGCAAACTTGAATTTTTGTAATGCACATAGACACATAGCTTATTTAGTTTTTTTTATAGATATGGCCAGATTAAAGGATCTTCAATCTTGCAATCAAACACACTTGTTACTCTATCTTGTGTTTAGAATACCGATTGCTTGTATATTAGGGTATGTGATAACATTATAAGCAAACTTGTTTATGTAACAATCTTAACAAAAAGGAAGTGAAAACAATGAAGTGATATTTTCAAGACAGAAGGAATAAAATCACATGTTGCTTTGACACGAGTAATGTAAGCAGCAGGGGTAGGGGTGGAAAAAGGCCGAGTCAAACTTTGCTTAAATAAGGACCATTTCTTTTTCCATCTTTAGGGTGTGGCTCACATCTCTGAAAACTATAAATTATCCTCAAATATTTTTGGAGATGCATCTCCGGACACATCTTCTTAAGTTAAACAATCACCTTAATTTTGTCAAAATTTAGTCTGGAGATGCATCTGTGAAATTTTTGAAGGTGTATTCGATGATGCATCTTCGAAAACACCATTGAGTGTGTTTTAAGCTATTTAAATAACATTATTTTGGATATGCATTTTCAAAAACTTCTCTGCATGCATCTTGGATAGAAACATTGTCCTAAGTTTGTATTTTTTTTTAAACCAAAATCATTTTAATTCGATTAACAGTGTCATAATTTAATTCAAACATTAATAAACACGTACATTATAAAACAAAGTAATGCATTGATTAAAAAAACATCTCATAACATTATAAATATTATTTTTAAAGTATGGAAAATAATACTAAAACATTCCAAAAAAAAATTAATAAAAAAACATAACAGAGTGTGCATGCCTAATTCTAACTCTCTAACTTCTCTTTTGCCACCGATAACCCAAGGCATTCCATGACTCAGTAAGAATGACATGTGCGAGGGAAACTGCATCATCGCCACCTTTCTAAAACAGTCCAGTCTCTATACCCTCTGACTGAAGCTGCATAATATTTTGATCCGTAAAAAATAGAATGAAAGAATGTTGTTCATGAGCTTCAATGGGGTATCTCAAAAGTTTTACAAAATGAAGGAGAAGAGAGTCTCTCTGTCGTGCGTTATATATTAATTAAATGCGTTCATAGATGCATTTTCGAAAAAACATCTGAATTTAAAAACAAGGGTTAATCCGGAGATGCATATGGATAAATCCTAAAAGGCTAAAACACATACAAAGATATATATCTGAATTAAATTTTGACAAGGTGAGAGACGATCAACCATTTACGCTTATTTTGTGAAAAAATGGTGTTTTCGGAGATGCATCTCCAAAAGCTAGAAACATTTCTGACTTTTAACCCAGGATTAGAGAAAACCTACATAGGTGAAAAAATAATTTCTCTAAATTAGTTTACTTTTAAAAATTAAAGTTTGAATCTAATATTTTATTTGCCAAAGACTCTTCTATTCATAAATTAACAGGAATTCTGGTTCTAAAACATTCTTAATTAGTAGATTCTTAGTAGATTCTCCAATGTGTCTGTGCCTGCGTAGGACTTGAAATTGTATTTTGAATTATGATTATTATTTAGTAGGATTTTAATTTCCATCAGATTTTAAATGTTGTCTTTCACTTGCAAATGTGGTTCAGAACTTGTGTTAATATAAACCAAATTGTGAATTGTGATTCAAATTTACACATGCTTAGGTAGCAGGTTATATTTTTCAAAATTTTCTGAAAGGCAAAACTATATTGTTCCATGTGCTACTATGTACTTGATTAGGTGGATATGGAATACATATTAAAGATAATCCCGATCAATTACTTTGTCTGTAAACAAACAAGATAATAGAAAGACGCCATTTTTTTCTTGGTGAATGATGATAGTGAAGTTAAAACAGAAATGAATTACAATGACAGCAGAAGTGAATTCCAATGAATGACACGACTTCTTTTATGAAACATCTTCCAAATGTTATACAATTCCGAATATATACAACACTCACTCTTCCACATTTCATACAAAACTCAGTAATTTTCTGCTACTGGCCTAGAAGGGAATAGCCTCAAAAGAAAAGTCATCAATGACCAAAGGCACACAATTCCCAGTAACTGGAAGATCACCATCATTCCAAACAAAGTTCCACTTCGTTCTAGTACTTCAGGTGACGCTGGTAGGTCCTTCATAGAGTACATCAACTTATCAGCGAAGGTAGCGGCTTTTGTAAGCTGATAAAGTCTGTATACCTGGCAAATCGATTGAGAAGGTTATAAAAACTACTCATTCTTGGTAAAAAACGAGTTTTTTTTTGTTCTTCTTCTTCAATCAATAGACTCGTCCAAGTAGGCATTACGATATTAAATCAATTTGAAAGCAAAACAGATAGATCATAGACAAACCTCAAATATAATAGGAACTAGAGGCCAGCACGACGACCCGCGCTTTTCCAAATATCTCTCAAATGCAAATTGAACGAAACAGCCAACTACGAAGGGAGCTATAGCAACAACAGCGGCCATGCGAACCACAGACCAGCTCACGTACAAAAGAAGGAGAGGAACAGTAATCTTCAAACCCATTGTGAGGAAAGCAGATGTTAAGTATCCTTTGAGGCCAGTGATGAGACCCCATGTTTTAGAGCTGTACTGCAAATATGGCCTCTGGACACGATCAGCCACCCCCAAAAATGTTGCAAGTCCGATATAGAACAGTGCCTCGGAAGAGATTGAAGTTACAATATCTGCATTTTATTGATAACAGAAATGTGTATAAGAGATGCTTCTCCCTAGCAATTTACAAGGTTCTCACTTCTTACACATACAAAACCATGACATTTGCATAACCCTGTCTAGACTTCTTTGGAAGCAAAATTTCATTTTACTTATCCAAAATTCAGAATTCAACAAATTAGTCCAACAGAACACCGTAGAAACACAACTTTACCATATTAGCTAAAAGTTATATAACAAAGGCTTCAATTTTAAGCCTCCGTATATATTAGTAAGAATTCAACTTATATGTCAGTGAACTGATTCCACTGGAGCCTACATCCAAAACCCAGGAAGGACCAGAGATATAGCCAAATCTAAGTACGGCTATGCTATGCATAAAGATTAAGACTATCTTATCTTTTTAAGATTAGGAATATGTTATCTTTTTATACTTTGGTTAACTAATGCATAGTAGAATCCTTATCAGTAGTAGAGTTTGGTGTCAGTTGTCTGTAACCTTTAAAAAGGCAGCTCTCTATTAGAACAAACAAGCAAGAAACCAATATAGAAAAATTTGTTAGTCTTAGAGGGGTTGGTCTAGGACAAGTATGCTTCTTATTTTCATCATAGGTCTAAAGAAAATTTCTAACGCGACTTGATTTGTGACAACCTGATTTACACGAAGGTTCGTAACAGAGTATAATAGCACAAGCCATTCATAATTCCAAAACACTTATTATCATTCAATTTCAAGCACGAGACAGCAAGATAAATGAGTAGAGTTCTATCATAAATACCTTTTAAAATAAAACCATTAAAAAAAGCCTCAACAACAGTGCCAATGAAGAACTGTGGCAGAATCAAAGATGATATGAATGCAATAGGACCCCATACCCAGAAGTAAGAGCTCTCGTCTTGTTTGATTGGAGCAGATTCCAATTTCCCTTCTTCAACAGACTGGTGTGTCAACCCATAAAAAGACACAGAACCTGATTTACCATGAAACGGTTCCACTTCCACCACATTAACAGGAACACTAGAACTTTGAACTGATTCAACTTCCAAAGCACCATTTACAGTGGAATCAGAAGCATGTACAAGAGTCCTTTGAAATTTGTTAAACCCCACCCCTTTTAACCCTGAAATCAAAACAAAAAATAAAACTTTGAATGGTTTGTGACATAAACAAAAGCCAAAATGCTACAACAAAAATGGGACAAAAATCTTACATTTGGATGCTTTTTCAAACGCAAATTTCTGTCTCTGATGTCTGAGTAGAGTGTTTGAAGAATTGAAATGGAATGAGTGAAATTGATGATTACTCACACGACGATGATGATGATTGGATAACTGAAGTGGTTGAGAAGGAAAAGCGCAACAAAGAGTTTGAAGTTCCATTGCATGAATTTAGGTGAGGATATAATTCTTGCTCCTAAAACCCTTTCCAAGGGATTAATAATATTTTGTAATGATATAGTTCGAATCTATGGTTATAAAGTCTTTGATTCTTTATAAGTTCACAAATAATCAACTCGTTAGGACCAATTCACTTGTTTAACAGACTTAAAATCTATTTTTTAAGATTTTTTATATATTTAAAATTTTAAATTAATATTTTTTAAAAGAAAATATTGAAATAAATAGAAGTTATCTTATTGGAAATTTAACTGTCTTAAAAAATCTACTAATTCAAAAACTACTCAATTTAAATTTAAATTTGTCCAAAAAATACACAACTTCTTTTAAATATTTAGGAATCTTGCAAATTTAATAAAATAATACACCGAAAATTAATAGAAATTGATACATTTCAAAAACTACTCAATTTAAATTAATAGAAATTGATACATTACACCATGTTATTTTAGCAAATGACATTATGCCTCCAACAATGATGATTTTGAATGCAATTGTCAGGTTTATTACCATAACTAGTACGAAATGAAGAATATAAGGTTAAGATTTGGAGTAAATCTTTAAACTTAATCTTAAAAACATTATAATATTTCTCATATATAATCGAGTTGACTCATGAACTTAACGAGTCGAACTGTGTATAGTTCAAGTTTAGTTGATTTAGTTAACGAACTTGATTTTACATCCTATCGGCGGTTGATGCGGCTAATTTCGACATAATCGCTCATGTTGAATCGGCGAAGGAGACATGGGATATTCTTGTCAAGTACTATGAAGGAGGCGAGAAAGTCAAGGTCGTAAAGTTGTAAACTTTGCGACGACAATATGAATTGTTGTCGATGGGAGAAGACGAAAAGATTGTAGGCTATGTGTCGAAGATGTAGAAACTCGTTCATCTCATGAAGGGTTGTGGTGAAACTCTAACTGATAAGATGATAGTTGAGAAGGTAATGCGTATGTTGACCTCTCACTTTGATCACGTTATCGTAGTTATTCAAGAATCCAACAATCTTAAAATCCTATAACTAGAAGGTTTGGTTGGTTCGTTGGAGGCGCATGAGATTAGGAATGTAGAAAGAAAAGGAGTTCAAGACTCGATACAAACACTACATGCTCAATCATGGAAGAAGAATGATGGTTCCAACAAGTTCAAAAGCAAAATCGACAAGACTCAGGGCAAGAAGTCTTGGTCGAATCCTCACAAGAATAAGGTTGATGATAGAGCTTCTGAATCCTCGAAAAGATGAGAAGGAAATTCCTATCAAAAAGACAAAGAAGAGAAAAAAGGTGTGTAGTGTTATAATTGTGAAAAGTGGGGTCACTTGGCCAAGCATTGTTGGTACAGGAAATACAAGAGATCAACAAAAGGCAAGGACGGAGGAGCCAATCTTGCACGTCAAGATTCAAATGATTATGATGATATGGTGGTTATGGTTACAGTTGCAGATGACCATGTCGAATCCAAGATCTGGTTCCTTGACTCATGTTGCTCGAATCATATGACTGGTTGAAAAGTATGGTTAGTAGATTTCAATGAGTCAAAGAAGAGCAAGGTCAAACTTGTTAATAATAGCTCATTGCAAATTGAAGGTACTGGAAACATAGTTATTCAAAGGAGTAATGGAGCGAAATCCTTGATCAAAGATGTACTATATATCCCTGGAATGAAGTGATATCTGCTAAGTGTTGGACAAAGGATCAAAAATGGGTTCTCAATGGTTATGAAAAATAGAGCCTTAGAACTTTTCGACATCCAGAATAATTTGGTCTTGAAATCTCCTATGTCGAAGAATAAAACATATAAGACCATGATCAGTTCGACTGAGGTACAATGTCTGAAAATAGTTGTCGACCATAAATTAGTTATTTGTGGCATTTGAGGTTTGTCCATCTAGATTTTAGATCGCTCAATCAACTGATCACTCAAGATATGGTAACTGATATACCAAGTCTTGAGATGCCCGACAAACTCTATGAAGGTTGTCTAGTCAGAAAACAGTCCAGAAAGTCTTTCGTTTCGACTATGCCAATGAGATCCTTCGACATACTTGAAGTTGTACATTTAGACGTATGTGCTCCTTCTAAGGAGCATATCATTGATGGAAACAAATAATTTGTTTCGTTTGTCGATGAGTTTAGTTGAAAGTTGTGGATCTATGTGCTCAAGAGAAAAGACGAAGTATTCAAAATCTTTAAGAGATTCAAGATGCTTGTCGAAAACCAGAGTGAAAAGAAGATCAAGGTTCTGCGAACTGGTGGAGGTGGAAAATACACATCCAAGATATTTGAAGCATTATGTGCAGAACACGGTGTTGATCATGAGGTAACTGCTTCTTATACTCCTCAACATAATGTAATAGCATAAATAAGAAACATGACCATATTGAACATGGCAAGATACATGCTGAAGTAGAAGAATTTGCCAAAATCCTTATGGGATGAAGTTGTTTCTATTGTTGTTTATATATTGAACATATGCTCTACAAAGTAGCTGAAGAACAAGGTTCCTGAAGAAACGTGGAGTGGAAAACAACCATCAGTGAGTCATCTGAAAGTGTTTGGCTATATGTGTTACAAGCATATTCCTGATGCAAGAAGAAGGAATCTTAATGACAAGAGTGAACCTATGATTTTAGTAGGATATCATAAGACTGAAGCATACAAGTTGTTCAATATAATTAATCAGAAGATTACGATTAGTCAAGATATTGTGATTGATGAAAATTCTGCCTAGGATTGGAATTCTAGTGATGCAATTGACAAGCCATTGATGAGCTATGATTTTGATGAAGTAAGTAATGATGTCGAAGTCGAAGATATTGTCGATATTCCAGTTCAAGTCGAAGTTAACATTGACATACCCGACGCATTCGAAGTCGAAGAGGTTATGGCTAGCACAAGTCAAAGACCTCAAAGAACTAGAGTTCGTCCAACAAGACTTCAAGACTATGAAGTGGTTAGTGATGATGAAGTCATAACAAATGAAGAAATAGATCATTTTGCTTTACTTGCAGGTGCTTAACCAATCAACTATAGCGAGGCTTTAAAGAATATGAAGTGGAAGTCTGGTATGCTCAAAGAGTTACAAGCAATCGAAAGAAACAATACATGGAAGTTGGTCAAATTTCCAGCACATACAAAAGCTATTAAAGTGAAGTGGGTGTTCAAGTTAAAGCACAATGTTGATGGATCGATAGCAAGATATAAGGCGAGATTCGTAGCTCAAGTATTTATTCAACGACCAGGACTCGACTACTCTGAAGTCTTTGCACCTGTCGCAAGATTGGAAACTGTTCGACTAGTGGTAACCTTGCTATGTAAGCAAGGTTGGTCGACATTTCACTTAGATGTGAAATTGTAATTTTTGAATGGAACTTTAGATGAAGAGGTGTATGTCACACAACCTCCTGGATTTGTGATTCAGGAGGAAGTAAGGAAAGTATACAAGTTGCACAAAGCGCTCTATGGTCTCACACAGGTACCTAGGGCATGGAACAAAAAGATCGACTCATACTTGGTCGAATTGGGATTCGTCAAATTCAAATTTGAGTATGGTGTCTATGTTAAGGTCGTGGCACAAGATATAACAATCATATGCTTATATGTCGATGACTTGCTAGTAACTGAAAATAGCTTGAAGAACTTGTCAAAGTTCAAAGAGCTGATGAAGAAGGAATTTGAAATGTCGGATCTGGGAAAGTTGTCATACTTCCTAGGCATGGAATTTCAAATGTTGAAGCAAGGTATGGTGCTACATCAAAGAAGATATGTCAAGGAGATACTCAAAAGATTCAGGATGGATGATTCGACTCCTGCATCTTCACCTATCGAACCAAATTTGAAGTTTGAGAAGCATAGAGAGGAAGACAAAGTCGATGCAACTTTGTACAAACAAATTGTCGAATCTCTGAGATATGTGTGCAACAGTCGGTCTAATATATGTTTCTCAGACGGATTAGTGAGCAAATATATGAGTGAACTAAGGGTGTCACACATGAAAGCTGCAAGAAGAATCCTTAGATACTTAAAAGGATCGACAAACTATGGAATTTTATTTCGAAGAGACTCTGAAAGCAAAGAACATATGGTTACTTGTTATTCAGATGCTGATCATCATGGAGATAAGAAAGATCGAAGAAGCACTACTGTATATTTCTTTCAAGTATTTGGTGCCCCAATCTCATGGTGCTCGAGAAAATAACTTGTGGTTGAATTGTCATCATGTGAGGCTGAATATATAGCAGGATCTTATGCTGTGTGTCATACCCCGATTTTGATCCTGAAATCTTTCCATTTTTTCTTTTATTTTTGCATTTGCATACATTCATCAGTATAAAATGGATTTTAATATCTTGACTCTTTTTTATTTTATTTTTAATTTCAAATTAAGTTTAATTCCAATTGTCAATTTAATCTTAATTGTTTATTTTTACTAACGATTAAAACTCTAATCGATTTTTATTTCCAAATGAATGTTAGAGTTGATATCCAAGTAATTTTAAATGAATTATAAATTAATTTGATTTTAATTTGGTTTTTACTGATTTGTTATTATTATTTAAGTTGATATTTAAGTTAGTTTTGGATTATGCCTAAAATCCTTTCCATTTTTATAAACCAACTTCTCAATTATCCACATTTTATGATCATTTGCATATCCCTAAAAAAAAGGGCAATATAAAAAAAAAAGCATGGTACGTAATGCTACTTTCTCATACACTTCATTCCATTTGTAAGCACATTTAACATATCAAAACAAGCATTTTACATAAGCATTACATTATGCCTCATTGGTTATTCATATACATTTTATGCTACATACATCAAACTTCATGGCATACATCATGAGCAATTCAAATGAAAAAGTCTATCCGGGTCCCGCAACAACAACAGCGGAGCCTTCTGCAACCAAACCCGTCGAATACCTCTCAAATCAGTCATGTAAGCGTCATCTGCTATGCAGCCTTCGGCGGTGCGGTCAATTCTATCCAACTTGCAATATCACAGCAGTCCCGGTTTCATTTACAAAAGCCCCAAACAACAAGCTGCAAGGAGCCAAAAGCAGGACGTGGCTACAAAACATAAAAGCCACTGCACAATATAAGCTGCAGTAAAAGAAAGCAGAAAGGGCAACGGAAACAACTGTCATAGCTACCAACTTACAAAACTGCAATGCAAATTGAAACAGAAAACAGCATAGCAGCACCCTGCAATACCAAAGCCATTCATTAAACTTCCCAATTTTCAAAAGTTGAATTCAGAACTAGAGCCAAAGCGACAACAAAACTCACTTGACCAGGACTTTACCTAACACCAGCTCAGAGAGAAGCAGTTGAAGCATTGATTCAGGAACTTCCAAAGTTCATGTTAAAGGTTGTTCCTACGGATTGCAGTGAATGCCCCATCTGCTTAGAAGAGTTCCGTGTTGGGAATAAGGTTCATGGCTTGCCTTGTGCACACAATTTTCATGTTGAATGCATTGACGAGTGGCTCAGGCTGAATGTGAAATGTCATCGTTGCCGTTGCTCAGTGTTTCCAAATCCTGATCTTAGTGCCCCGTCCAATCTCCGTCCAGATTCTGAGCGATCTTCTGCCAGTGTTGTGACAACAACTAGCTATGTGAGAAACCAACCTTTATCCTGCTGAACACGCCCTGCATTCACACAACCACATAAACATGACCTGAGATACCTTGAAGACCAATTGTCTAAAATTTAACAAGAAAAGAAATGCTTATCATGATTTGGCAATGGCTAAGCTCAAAGAAGGGAATGTTAATGCTGCTTCAGAGCTATTTCAGAGAGCAGTGCATATTACTCCTCTTATGGCACATAAGCTCATTCAGACTTTGAAATCAGAGAACATTGAGTTTGTTGTAGCTCCACCAATATTCAGTCTACAAGGAAGCCTACCGAGAATCCAAAAGCAGTTGCAAAATTTGAGTGGCGAGCAAAAGTGAATTCACCTGTTGTTGAGGATGCAATTGATCACTTCATTAGACATCTGGTTTCTGAGACGCATGAGGAATATAAATCGGATTGATTTTTTGATAAGGGATCTTGTTAATCTCGTTTGCACTCATATGGAGCTGTTCTGTGCTTCTATCTCCAAGATTGAAAAATAACACACAGGTTCATTAACAATTGACAGTCGAGATACAGAACTAAAGGTTTTGTTGGCTGCATAAAACAAATTGCATCCTGCTTTATTCTCTTCAGAAGCTAAGCAACGAAAACAATTCCAACAAGGCTGTGAGGAAACCGAAACCAAGTATCATCTTCACTGCAGTAAAAAACACCAATTAATTAGTAAAAATAGCTAATTTTCAAAAGTTCCCAAATTGGAATTGGGACAAAAAGCGATTGGAAAAGCTTAAGTGCAGATTACCGTTTCGAAATCTATCATCAGATAGGAAAAGCACTTCTGAGAATCCGAAAGTGCTTCTGAAAGCTTTCTCTTTTGAAACCTTGGAGCATCAATCTGAACCCTAATTTGAAGAGGATAAATAGGAGGGGATTCAGAGAGAAAACCCTAATCAATCGGAGGCGGAAAGGAGGAAAAGCAGCGAAAACTTAAAAAAACCTAAATCTAAAAAATCAAAAACCTGCTTGGGAGAGGGAAGGAGCGAGTTTGAGCCATCGTCTCTGTCGTTTCGCCGAAGGTGAGCTTTTCTTCCAATTTTTCACGTTGTTTGGGCGAGGGAGAAGAATGATGAGATTTTGAGAGTCTGAGAGAGACGCGATTGGAAGCGATTGGGAGAGAGGTGAGTGCGAAGGTTTGAGATGATTGGGGGCGCGAGAGATTTCGTGAGGAAGACGGGAGTTTGAGGTGGAGAGCATCGCGAGAGAGAGAAGAGCGAGCTTTGTGAGAGAGACAGATCCGTTTTTGTTTTTCTTTCTTTATTTTCTTTTTTCATTTTTTTTATTAAATAGAATAATTAGTTTTAAAGAGAAAAACATTATGAAAAAAGATTCTTTTAATTAGTTAGTTAATAATTGTTTTAGGTTTCCAATCTTTTCCCCTTGGTAAGTCCAACAGCCAGGCGGCTGGGCTTAATTGCCAATTGACTAACGGTTCTTTTTCTATTAAGTTTTTATTTTAATCTCTTTTAATTTACATTAGTTTATATATTTAAGTTAGCAATAAATTATCAGTCAGTTAGTAAGTAGCCTAGTGGAGAGAGCGTAGTGCTGTAATCTCAAGAGGAGTGGGTTCGATACTCGTAGATAGCATTTTTAGTATTTCTTTTTTTTAGCATTTCATTTTTTTAGTATTTCACTATCTTTTAGCACTTTGTTTCTTTTAATACTTTTTTATGTCCATGCTTCTTTATTAATTTCATCATACATGCAAAACCATTTTTAAAACTATAAAAATCATACTTTTCTCGATTTAATATCGAGCCCATTTTCAAACCCGTGTAAGTCGATTGCTTTTTAAGCATCGCCATCAACCTCACATAGCTTACTCTTGGGCTTTCTTACAATGAGCTGGTTCTCTTGCACGTACACTCATGCATTATTCGTTTGGTTCCGATTTATTTATTTCATGATTTTTCAATCCCCATTTGACAAATGTACCCCACTCCCCCAATGTGTAATAATCTTGTACTATTCTATTTCTCTATGGTTTGGTTGTTTAGCTAGATACTAACACAAGAATAAAATCAACAATTTCAAAAAAAATACAAAATAAAGACTCGATCCAACGTCGAGCATTTTCTCAATAAACAAATCAACTCATTTCTCCATCCTATTCCATCCCATTTGTTTCAAACTTCATCAAATGCTTGATCCAACGTCAAGCCATTTTTCATAATCAAAAACTCAAAAAATATTAATTCATATTCAACACTTTTCTCAATAAAGGTGGAAATGGAACATGATGTATATCATGCACTCCTGAGGTTAAGATTCGAGATGTATATCTCGCCAATCCTAGCTCTCGCCATCATCCAACTTACCCACTTTGTTTCTTCAAACACTCAGTCAAATCTTTCTCAATCGTCCATCAATACTTGATCTATGGTCAAGTCATTTTCACAACAAAAACTCAAAATACCTAATTCTTATTTAACATTTTCGCAATAAAGGTGGAAATGGAACATGGTGTATACCATGCACTCCTGAGGTTAAGATTCGAGACGTATGCCTCGCCAATCTTAACTCTCGCCATCGTCTAAAATTGCCAATGCGGTTTTCTTCAAACCCTTTCACAATCAAATTTCAAAAATACTTAATTCCTATCTTAACTTCTTTCAATAAGGATGGAAATGGAACATGGTGTATACCATGCACTCCTGAGGCTAGGATTCGAGATGTATATCTCGCTCATCCAAGTTCTCGCCATCACTCAAAATACATCAAACCAATCAAACTCTCTTTTCTTGCCGCCGTGCGACTAATCAAAAACCTTTTTCATAAATGGAAGATATATTGTCTTAAGTGATACAAAACAATGTTTCGGCCACGATTGTTGAGTAGAGATAATGACGCTTTTCCGAATGTAGATTTATAAATCCGTTCGATGTGTGGTACGCGTCCACTCCTCATCTGTTTTGGGTAAAACGATGTTTTTGTCGATTAATACAACATAGCTTTCGCTAAAATCGACCAACAAACAAACATTTTTCTACCCAGAACTACGTAAGCCTTGATTTCTCTTTTGAGATACGTAGGAGCAGGATTTTTAAATCTTGTCAGGCCCATTAATAAAAAACTTAGGTTTAGTCCTTCGTCAAAAATCCAAAAACTTTCTCCTCTCTTTCTTTCTTTCTTTCCCACGTAATAATTTGAAAAGCCTAACACTTCAAACTAACATTAACGCACACAATTGACCTAATGGTTCCCGTTGAGTACAACGGACGTGAGGGGTGCTAATACCTTCCCCTTGCGTAATCGACTCCCGAACCCTGATATTGGTTGCGATGACCATATCTTATCCTTTCATTTGTCTTGGGTTTTATCGATATTTCCCCTTTCCTTTTTAGGAATAAATAAAGTTCGGTGGCGACTCTGTTCAGTCCATCATTGCGAGCGTGCAATTGCGCTTCGCTTTGAAGTCGTATCCCCATTTTTTCGAGGTGCGACAGATGGCGACTCTGCTGGGGACAGTTTATCCCTAAGTGAGTCAAGCCTAGTTAGGACGTCTGTGTGCCTTTGTTTGTTTAATTTTATGGCTTTTCCCTTATTTATTGCTTTTAATATCTTTATTGTTATATTGATATCTGTTGTACATTGGTTCTATTGTGATTGTTGGTACTTGGGTATTTGATTGCAAACCATGTGGGAAAGACTCTACACCCGAGTCTAGAGCGAAAAACACATAAGATAGGACGATGGTTGAGTAGTACGGACTCCCAAGGTGAATACTTCGTAAGGGTCGGTACGAGAACCTCACTTAGAGTAGATCCTTTTGCAAATATTGTCGCCCGAGATGTATACCTCGTAAGCGCCGATGTTTCAAAAGGGTCCATGACTCTAAGGACCTTTTAGAACATTAAACCTTTGGCCAGCTAGAAATGATGGTTGCGTAGTATGGATTCCCGAGGTGGATACCTCGTAAGGATCGATACGAGAACCTCGCTCAGAATAGATTCTCCAGATGGAGTTGATGACCGGAAAGTATTTTCCGTAAGCGTCAAACAGTCTTTTGAATCTATGACTCTGAGTATCCTGTCTAGAACCCAGTCGATGGTTGCGTAGTACGGACTCCCGAGGTGAATACTTCGTAAGGGTCGGTACGAGAACCTCACCCAGAATAGATTCCCTTGATGGAGTTGACGACCGGAAAGTATTTCCCGTAAGCGTCAAACATTCTTGTGAATCAATGACTCTGGGAATCCTTTGTAACAAAACCTTAGATCTTACCCGGTGAGAACCTATCCTTGGAAAACAATCAGATTCATCAGTACCTCATACTTTTGAACCCGTGTATGAAAAAATAAATGTGCATGGCTTGCATTGCATTCATTCGCATTCCATTGCATTTGCATCGCATCATAATGCATGTCATTCTCCAGACAAAATACCAAAAAAAAAAAACTCATCCATCTTTTGTCCGTGAAGCAAAGTGATTCTCAACACGCGTTTAGAACAAAGAACCATGTCTCAGGAGATGATGGACGAGCTAAGGAAAGGCCAAGAAGCACTGAAGGGGGAACTCAATCTTTTGAAGAGCCAAATGAGATGGGTCTTGGAAACGGTGCAAGTCTTGTTGGGAAGAGAGGGTCACCCAATATACGCTGCTGCAACAAAGAGAGCTACTACCCCGCATCCATCCGGTGTTACCTCAAGTCAAGGGAAGTTCTATGTGGCAACTCCTCATTTACCAGTATATGGACCTCCCTCAAGACGTCATCAGCAACATCCTCTGGCCATTCCTCCTCAAAATCACCGAAGTCAGGTTCAAAACAAAAATCAGAATCAGAGCAAGAAGAACCAGGATCACAATGACTCGATTCCGGTACCATATAGCAAGCTTTACCCGCTACTGATCCAGAATACTTTGGTAACCCCTTGAGCTCTCACACCTGTGTCACCATACCTGCCATGGTACAATCCAAATGCAACATGTGAATTCCATAAAGGGGCATTGGGACATGACCTAGATTCTTGCTGTGCGCTAAAATATTTGGTACGAGGACTGATTAACAAGAAGAGCTTAGTCTTTGAAGAAGATCACCCGAAGATCAAGTGTGCATACCATACTGGAACAATGGGGCACTCCATCGAGGAATGCGTGAGTTTTAAGCTCAAGCTGCAAAGATTGATTGACATAAGGTCACCAACACTCAAGGAGGAAGTCTCAAGTACATATACCTTGATCTCTGGGCCAAGTAATGATAAAGGGAAAGGACCCTTGATACCCCTCAAGGTTTTGTACCACAAGGAAGATGTCAGGGATATGGCTAGTGAGCTATCATTGTTTCCTGGTAAGAGCATTGAGATACCGTCTTGGATTTCCAATGTCGCGACCCTAACCAATGAAAGAAAAGGAGAAGTGAGTAGTGAATCCAAGAGACATGCGTACAACGATGAGACTGAAGGAAAAGAATTTGAAGATCATCCTGCCAATGTCAAAAAGCTTGTTGATCCCAACTTTCAAGTGGCTGAAAATGAGCAGTTAGCAATGCCCAAAGTGTTGTACCAGCAACCCCCACCTTCTGGTCTTCATTGCCAACAATCCTGGTTTACCCCTCATCCAAATCAACAAGCCCAAGGCCTGAGATATCAAAATCAGCATAGGTTTCAAAATAACTTGGAAAGAAGAAATGATCCTCGACATCCAGTCTTCATGACATATAGCCAACTCCTACAACCTCTGATTCAAAACTCGTTGGTGGTTCCCAAGTCTCTTAAGCCGATTCCACAACCTTACCCACCCGGGTATAACCCAAATGAGAAATGTGGATATCATGCCTGGTCAGAAGGACACTCAACTGAAGACTGTGACGCTTTCAAAGCCAAAGTACAGCAGTTGATTGACAACAAGTACATAGCCTTTCAAGAAGGAAGCTTGGTGGTAAATGTTAACCCATCGACCGGATAAGTGCGAAGATCTCAAGGGGTGCCCCCCTAAGTTAATGAATCAAGATTGAAGAAGTCATTTCCTAAAGCTGGCAATCATTTGGCTGTTTCAGCATTTCTTTTGTAGTTTCTTTGCATGTTGACTGTTATTTGCTTTTAAACATTGTTGTTTTATTTGAATTGGTAAGATTAATGAAATGTTTATGCATCTTTTGAATTGATCCATTCGTATTCACTCGTTTTTCATTTATGTTAAAAAACAAAAATACTCTTCTCATTCACTTTTGTTTACCAAACCGTTGTGCTAACAAAGATTGGAGGGAGGATGATGAAAACAAAACACCTGAAATTGTTGTGGTATGCTTTTGAGTAAAACCTTATCGATGATGTAAGGCATTGTTTCAAATCCCCAAACACTGAAGAGATAAGGAGTTAATCCCTAGTCAACCACTTTGAGCCTAGAAGTTGGTGTTTATTTCGGATCTAAAACCCTTAATCTTAACCTGGGGCAGGGTAGTTGTGTTCAGATAGTTTGATCGTGCATTCGATCTTTCAAAAAGATCGTCCATATGTATACCCTCCAATTGGGTTCAACCACATGTTATCCTTCGCGCACATGTTGAAGTGTCGAAGAAGTTAAGAAAAGCTAAAATTAGTGTTGGTTGATCCTTATCCACCAATAATGTGGCAGTCAATACCTTTAAAAAATAAAATAAAAAAGTCCGCTAAGTCAAACACCACAAAAATGACTTAGGCAAAAGTCAGGGCATCCCGATGGACCGAAAGCTTCAAAGAAGCGGTCCAGGCAAAATTAGGGATAAAATAAATCAATCAAAAGAGGTCATTAAATCCTCGACAAAAACAAAATAAGGTGACTGCCATTCAAGAAAATTCGTCTTGAATCCTCATCACACCTTCGAACCCTCTTGGAAGTCGGATGCGTGTATCGAATTAACTGAACGTAGGAACTGGAGATCATCAAGAAGAAGGGGTGGGTAAAAATAAATTTTGAGCCTTATATCCTTTTGTTTCAAAAAAAAAAACCGTGAACCAGACCACGTTACAACCCTTAAAAGACCTAATTGAGGCAGGGTTTATTTTGAAAGCATACTATAACAAGGTTGTGTTAACTTGACTCCAAACGATTTTTGTTAATCATTTGATGGCACCAACTTGCATACTGTGAATGACTTGATCAACGACTCGTTCACTGTATTTCACCCGTTCATATCAATAAATTTTGATTTCAAATTTTTGCATAAACACTGCATTAAAATTACCATTTTTGAATGAACAATCTTATTTGCAAGTTAACACTTAGCATCAAAGAAATTCAATACACAGTTGAGGAACTTGATGAAGTGAAAGAAGTCTAGTCAGGGGCAAATCACTTTGAGCATCAGTTAATTCGAGCTAATCACCCTAAGGGTCACCTTACCAAGAGTAATTTGCTTCAAGACTTAGACCGGGGCAAGCCACCTCGGAGCTCAATAAGTCCAGCTATCCAAAGGACAATCAATCAAGAGTCTACCATTCCAACATTTGGTTAGTCAAGTTCGGACCATTGCAAGTTTCAAACACTTGGGGCAAGCCATCTCGAGGTAGTCTCATGGCAAGTTGTTTCCAAACTCACTTTCAAGGTGAACATTTCCAAAGACCCAACAAACTGGGGCAAGATGAGCCACAGAGGGGCAGAACCTCTTTCTTCGTGCTTTCGAACTGCTCAAACAAATTCTGCCATACGTCAACAACTATCGAGTTTAAGACGAGTGCCCGAAAATTATGCTAGCACGATTCATTGATCCTCCAAAAGGATCCATTGGCTAAGCTGTGGCCATCAAACTGGATAGAATCCTCCCTTGACAACATCTATCATAAAATGTTTGGTTGAGTTCTCGGTGTTGAGGAATCATGAGCTTCCATAAAAAGCCTTTACAAACTCCCAGTCTGCCCAGTGTCAGCATTCTCATAATCATGATCATTCATATATCATGCATAAAAGGAAATTCAAATCATGCATAGCCGAAATGTACTTCGTGCTCATTTTGCATTGACTCAGGTCTTGTTGTCGATCCTATGATCCTTTGACCTTTGATTCCAGTTTGTATTTGGTGCCCTTAAACCAACATCCGGTTTTCCCGGTCATTTTCAAGTCCAATTGTTGTTGGCAAAATCCGTTAAAGGGTGGTTGTAGTCCATTGCTTACGGTCAGAGTCCAATTGTTTTTATTCCGGGGTCAGGTCATACTTGAACCTACTCTGAAGATTCTTTGTTCAATCCTATTCAGGTCATGTATGGACCTGTTATTGAACCCTTTTATTCCGGGGTCGGGTCATACTTGAACCTACTCTGAAGATTCTTTGTTCAATCCTATTCAGGTCATGTATGAACCTGTCATTGAACCTTTTTATTCCGGGGTCCGGTCATGCTTGAACCTACTCTGAAGATTCTTTGTTCAATCCTATTCAGGTCATGTATGAACCTGTCATTGAACCTTTTTATTCCGGGGTCCGGTCATGCTTGAACCTACTCTGAAGATTCTTTGTTCAATCCTATTCAGGTCATGTATGAACCTGTTATTGAACCTTTTTATTCCGAGGTCCGGTCATGCTTGAACCTACTCTGAAGATTCTTTGTTCAATCCTATTCAGGTCATGTATGAACCTGTCATTGAACCTTTTTATTCCGGGGTCCGGTCATGCTTGAACCTACTCTGAAGATTCTTTGTTCAATCCTATTCAGGTCATGTATGAACCTGTCATTGAACCTTTTTATTCCGGGGTCCGGTCATGCTTGAACCTACTCTGAAGATTCTTTGTTCAATCCTATTCAGGTCATGTATGAACCTGTCATTGAACCTTTTTATTCCGGGGTCCGGTCATGCTTGAACCTACTCTGAAGATTCTTTGTTCAATCCTATTCAGGTCATGTATGAACCTGTTATTGAACCTTTTTATTCCGGGGTCCGGTCATGCTTGAACCTACTCTGAAGATTCTTTGTTCAATCCTATTCAGGTCATGTATGAACCTGTTATTGAACCTTTTTATTCCGGGGTCCGGTCATGCTTGAACCTACTCTGAAGATTCTTTGTTCAATCCTATTCAGGTCATGTATGAACCTGTCATTGAACCTTTTTATTCCGGGGTCCGGTCATGCTTGAACCTACTCTGAAGATTCTTTGTTCAATCCTATTCAGGTCATGTATGAACCTGTTATTGAACCTTTTTATTCCGGGGTCCGGTCATGCTTGAACCTACTCTGAAGATTCTTTGTTCAATCCTATTCAGGTCATGTATGAACCTGTCATTGAACCTTTTTATTCCGGGGTCCGATCATGCTTGAACCTACTCTGAAGATTCTTTGTTCAATCCTATTCAGGTCATGTATGAACCTGTTATTGAACCCTTTTATTCCGGGGACGGGTCATGCTTGAACCTACTCTGAAGATTCTTTGTTCAATCCTATTCAGGTCATGTATGAACCTGTTATTGAACCCTTTTATTCCGGGGACGGGTCATGCTTGAACCTACTCTGAAGATTCTTTGTTCAATCCTATTCAGGTCATGTATGAACCTGTTATTGAACCTTTTTATTCCGGGGTCCGGTCATGCTTGAACCTACTCTAAAGATTCTTTGTTCAATCCTATTCAGGTCATGTATGAACCTGTCATTGAACCTTTCTATTCCGGGGTCGGGTCATACTTGAACCTGCTCTGAAGATCCTTTGTTCAATCCTATTCAGGTCATGTATGAACCTGTCATTGAACCTTTTTATTCCGGGGTCCGGTCATACTTGAACCTGCTCTGAAGATTTTTCTCTGTTTGTTCAATATCATTCAGGTCATGTATGAACTTGTTGTTGAACCCTTATTCCGGTATCAGGTCATACATGAACCTATTCTGAAGAGTTTTCCCCTTGATTATTCCCCAGCGTTGTCAGGTCATGTATGAACCTGTTGTAGCATCTTTTCCTTTATTCGGGTTCGGTAAGTCATGTGTGAACTTACTACCGAAATCCCTTGTATTCTAAGTGTCGTTTATCAAATCTCACTTTGAATACTCCCCAGTGTGTGTCTGATTCTCCAGCAAGATTGTTTCCCCAGCAAGTTGTTTCTTACCATTTGTCTGCCTCCCTGTGGATCATCAGCTTTCCCCACAGTTTGGTCTGTCTAATAGCATCTCCTGTCAAGGGTCCACCATATCCCTATCAGATAAAAATTACAAAAAAAGAATCACGCATATCATGTCATGCATATCATGTCATGCATATCATATCATATCACATCATGTCATAGGGATTCAGGATCAAAATCCGGGTTTTCTTAGTATTTAATCATCTTCTACTATGATCATATGAAGAGTGTCCTGCTTCATATTCTCTAGTTGAAGATACTTAAATAGGGGCAACTGTCATACCCCGATTTTGATCCTGAAATCTTTCCATTTTTTCTTTTATTTTTGCATTTGCATACATTCATCAGTATAAAATGGATTTTAATATCTTGACTCTTTTTTATTTTATTTTTAATTTGATTTTAATTTCAAATTAAGTTTAATTCCAATTGTCAATTTAATCTTAATTGTTTATTTTTACTAACGATTAAAACTCTAATCGATTTTTATTTCCAAATGAATGTTAGAGTTGATATCCAAGTAATTTTAAATGAATTATAAATTAATTTGATTTTAATTTGGTTTTTACTGATTTGTTATTATTATTTAAGTTGATATTTAAGTTAGTTTTGGATTATGCCTAAAATCCTTTCCATTTTTATAAACCAACTTCTCAATTATCCACATTTTATGATCATTTGCATATCCCTAAAAAAAAGGGCAATATAAAAAAAAAAGCATGGTACGTAATGCTACTTTCTCATACACTTCATTCCATTTGTAAGCACATTTTACATATCAAAACAAGCATTTTACATAAGCATTACATTATGCCTCATTGGTTATTCATATACATTTTATGCTACATACATCAAACTTCATGGCATACATCATGAGCAATTCAAATGAAAAAGTCTATCCGGGTCCCGCAACAACAACAGCGGAGCCTTCTGCAACCAAACCCGTCGAATACCTCTCAAATCAGTCATGTAAGCGTCATCTGCTATGCAGCCTTCGGCGGTGCGGTCAATTCTATCCAACTTGCAATATCACAGCAGTCCCGGTTTCATTTACAAAAGCCCCAAACAACAAGCTGCAAGGAGCCAAAAGCAGGACGTGGCTACAAAACATAAAAGCCACTGCACAATATAAGCTGCAGTAAAAGAAAGCAGAAAGGGCAACGGAAACAACTGTCATAGCTACCAACTTACAAAACTGCAATGCAAATTGAAACAGAAAACAGCATAGCAGCACCCTGCAATACCAAAGCCATTCATTAAACTTCCCAATTTTCAAAAGTTGAATTCAGAACTAGAGCCAAAGCGACAACAAAACTCACTTGACCAGGACTTTACCTAACACCAGCTCAGAGAGAAGCAGTTGAAGCATTGATTCAGGAACTTCCAAAGTTCATGTTAAAGGTTGTTCCTACGGATTGCAGTGAATGCCCCATCTGCTTAGAAGAGTTCCGTGTTGGGAATAAGGTTCATGGCTTGCCTTGTGCACACAATTTTCATGTTGAATGCATTGACGAGTGGCTCAGGCTGAATGTGAAATGTCATCGTTGCCGTTGCTCAGTGTTTCCAAATCCTGATCTTAGTGCCCCGTCCAATCTCCGTCCAGATTCTGAGCGATCTTCTGCCAGTGTTGTGACAACAACTAGCTATGTGAGAAACCAACCTTTATCCTGCTGAACACGCCCTGCATTCACACAACCACATAAACATGACCTGAGATACCTTGAAGACCAATTGTCTAAAATTTAACAAGAAAAGAAATGCTTATCATGATTTGGCAATGGCTAAGCTCAAAGAAGGGAATGTTAATGCTGCTTCAGAGCTATTTCAGAGAGCAGTGCATATTACTCCTCTTATGGCACATAAGCTCATTCAGACTTTGAAATCAGAGAACATTGAGTTTGTTGTAGCTCTACCAATATTCAGTCTACAAGGAAGCCTACCGAGAATCCAAAAGCAGTTGCAAAATTTGAGTGGCGAGCAAAAGTGAATTCACCTGTTGTTGAGGATGCAATTGATCACTTCATTAGACATCTGGTTTCTGAGACGCATGAGGAATATAAATCGGATTGATTTTTTGATAAGGGATCTTGTTAATCTCGTTTGCACTCATATGGAGCTGTTCTGTGCTTCTATCTCCAAGATTGAAAAATAACACACAGGTTCATTAACAATTGACAGTCGAGATACATAACTAAAGGTTTTGTTGGCTGCATAAAACAAATTGCATCCTGCTTTATTCTCTTCAGAAGCTAAGCAACGAAAACAATTCCAACAAGGCTGTGAGGAAACCGAAACCAAGTATCATCTTCACTGCAGTAAAAAACACCAATTAATTAGTAAAAATAGCTAATTTTCAAAAGTTCCCAAATTGGAATTGGGACAAAAAGCGATTGGAAAAGCTTAAGTGCAGATTACCGTTTCGAAATCTATCATCAGATAGGAAAAGCACTTCTGAGAATCCGAAAGTGCTTCTGAAAGCTTTCTCTTTTGAAACCTTGGAGCATCAATCTGAACCCTAATTTGAAGAGGATAAATAGGAGGGGATTCAGAGAGAAAACCCTAATCAATCGGAGGCGGAAAGGAGGAAAAGCAGCGAAAACTTAAAAAAACCTAAATCTAAAAAATCAAAAACCTGCTTGGGAGAGGGAAGGAGCGAGTTTGAGCCATCGTCTCTGTCGTTTCGCCGAAGGTGAGCTTTTCTTCCAATTTTTCACGTTGTTTGGGCGAGGGAGAAGAATGATGAGATTTTGAGAATCTGAGAGAGACGCGATTGGAAGCGATTGGGAGAGAGGTGAGTGCGAAGGTTTGAGATGATTGGGGGCGCGAGAGATTTCGTGAGGAAGACGGGAGTTTGAGGTGGAGAGCATCGCGAGAGAGAGAAGAGCGAGCTTTGTGAGAGAGACAGATCCGTTTTTGTTTTTCTTTCTTTATTTTCTTTTTTCATTTTTTTTATTAAATAGAATAATTAGTTTTAAAGAGAAAAACATTATGAAAAAAGATTCTTTTAATTAGTTAGTTAATAATTGTTTTAGGTTTCCAATCTTTTCCCCTTGGTAAGTCCAACAGCCAGGCGGCTGGGCTTAATTGCCAATTGACTAACGGTTCTTTTTCTATTAAGTTTTTATTTTAATCTCTTTTAATTTACATTAGTTTATATATTTAAGTTAGCAATAAATTATCAGTTAGTTAGTAAGTAGCCTAGTGGAGAGAGCGTAGTGCTGTAATCTCAAGAGGAGTGGGTTCGATACTCGTAGATAGCATTTTTAGTATTTCTTTTTTTTAGCATTTCATTTTTTTAGTATTTCACTATCTTTTAGCACTTTGTTTCTTTTAATACTTTTTTATGTCCATGCTTCTTTATTAATTTCATCATACATGCAAAACCATTTTTAAAACTATAAAAATCATACTTTTCTCGATTTAATATCGAGCCCATTTTCAAACCCGTGTAAGTCGATTGCTTTTTAAGCATCGCCATCAACCTCACATAGCTTACTCTTGGGCTTTCTTACAATGAGCCGGTTCTCTTGCACGTACACTCATGCATTATTCGTTTGGTTCCGATTTATTTATTTCATGATTTTTCAATCCCCATTTGACAAATGTACCCCACTCCCCCAATGTGTAATAATCTTGTACTATTCTATTTCTCTATGGTTTGGTTGTTTAGCTAGATACTAACACAAGAATAAAATCAACAATTTCAAAAAAAATACAAAATAAAGACTCGATCCAACGTCGAGCATTTTCTCAATAAACAAATCAACTCATTTCTCCATCCTATTCCATCCCATTTGTTTCAAACTTCATCAAATGCTTGATCCAACGTCAAGCCATTTTTCATAATCAAAAACTCAAAAAATATTAATTCATATTCAACACTTTTCTCAATAAAGGTGGAAATGGAACATGATGTATATCATGCACTCCTGAGGTTAAGATTCGAGATGTATATCTCGCCAATCCTAGCTCTCGCCATCATCCAACTTACCCACTTTGTTTCTTCAAACACTCAGTCAAATCTTTCTCAATCGTCCATCAATACTTGATCTATGGTCAAGTCATTTTCACAACAAAAACTCAAAATACCTAATTCTTATTTAACATTTTCGCAATAAAGGTGGAAATGGAACATGGTGTATACCATGCACTCCTGAGGTTAAGATTCGAGACGTATGCCTCGCCAATCTTAACTCTCGCCATCGTCTAAAATTGCCAATGCGGTTTTCTTCAAACCCTTTCACAATCAAATTTCAAAAATACTTAATTCCTATCTTAACTTCTTTCAATAAGGATGGAAATGGAACATGGTGTATACCATGCACTCCTGAGGCTAGGATTCGAGATGTATATCTCGCTCATCCAAGTTCTCGCCATCACTCAAAATACATCAAACCAATCAAACTCTCTTTTCTTGCCGCCGTGCGACTAATCAAAAACCTTTTTCATAAATGGAAGATATATTGTCTTAAGTGATACAAAACAATGTTTCGGCCACGATTGTTGAGTAGAGATAATGACGCTTTTCCGAATGTAGATTTATAAATCCGTTCGATGTGTGGTACGCGTCCACTCCTCATCTGTTTTGGGTAAAACGATGTTTTTGTCGATTAATACAACATAGCTTTCGCTAAAATCGACCAACAAACAAACATTTTTCTACCCAGAACTACGTAAGCCTTGATTTCTCTTTTGAGATACGTAGGAGCAGGATTTTTAAATCTTGTCAGGCCCATTAATAAAAAACTTAGGTTTAGTCCTTCGTCAAAAATCCAAAAACTTTCTCCTCTCTTTCTTTCTTTCTTTCCCACGTAATAATTTGAAAAGCCTAACACTTCAAACTAACATTAACGCACACAATTGACCTAATGGTTCCCGTTGAGTACAACGGACGTGAGGGGTGCTAATACCTTCCCCTTGCGTAATCGACTCCCGAACCCTGATATTGGTTGCGATGACCATATCTTATCCTTTCATTTGTCTTGGGTTTTATCGATATTTCCCCTTTCCTTTTTAGGAATAAATAAAGTTCGGTGGCGACTCTGTTCAGTCCATCATTGCGAGCGTGCAATTGCGCTTCGCTTTGAAGTCGTATCCCCATTTTTTCGAGGTGCGACACTGTGTGTCAAGAAATTTGGATAAGATATATGTTGGAAGAGATCGAGGTTGAAGTGAAGAAACCTCTATTACTGCAGATCGATAACAAGTCAGCCATAAATCTTACGACGGATCTAGTTTTGCATGGAATAAGTAAGCACATAGAAGCTAGATTTCACTTCTTAAGGGAAAAGGTGAATCGAGGTGAACTTGAAGTAATATATTGCTCAAGTGAAGTACAATTGACCAATATTTTCATCAAAGCATTGAAGATTGACAGGTTCTTAACTCCGAGAGAGAAATTAGGAATAATTCAGATCGACAATCATTAGTGTGTTTCGACAACTTGGATTATAGGGGGGTATGTTGAGATATTAGATATAATCCAAGTTGAGTTGTGTGGCCCAAGCCCAAAGTTAATTAAGGTTTAGGGTTTGTTACTTAGTTTATTATTTTACTTAGTAGGGAAGTCACTCAGGTGTATATAAATAGACACTTTATAATTCAGTTTTATTCATTCAATTTAATAATACAATCCTTATTTCATTATTCTTTCTTTATCTCCTCACTTAAAATGCTCCAATACTTTTTAGGACTTGCCATACTTCTATCTCAGTGATAGGGTCTGTTAGATCATGGTGGTATTTCTCATTTAGTTGTGGTCCATTTCTCAAAGCTTCAATGTCCACATGGAGTAACTCACGAGTTGCCTTGCCAACCAAATCTCCATAGTATCTCAACATTTCCTTCTCTATCTCCTTGAAGTCAGTCATTGTGTCACCATCCACAATCCGATGAATTTTGTTTTGTTTATTTCTATCTTTGACAATTGCATGGAAATATGAATTATTCCCATCTCCAAGTTGCACCCAAGTTACTTTTTCCTTTTGCATCAGTAAATTTTCTTCCTCGTCAGTTACCTGCAAAACCATATCACTCCACCTCTTTACTTCCCGAATCAGATTCTAATTAAACCTATCACCTGCTAGTTTTTGTTGGGCAATTGTGAGATTTGTTCGATACTCCTCAATCCTATCTACATCTGCAGGCACTTGTCTATTCAAGCCCCTAAGGAAAGGTTGTAAATGTTTCATTTTTATCCAAAGAAGATACATCGGTTTACTAGTCTCCTCAATCTTCAAATTACTATTAACCACCTCCAAAAATTCAGGTTTTTCAACCACAATGTTCAGAAATTTGAAGCGAGGTTGATGTCTATGTGTGTTACCATCGTGAAATTCTTTAAAAGAATTTTAAAAATCCTGAAAACACACCATATTTCAAAAACATAAAAGAATTACAAAAGATATTATAGTAAAAATATAAGAGATGTGAGAGTGTCAAATAAAATTTAAAAGGTGGAAAAAAATCGATTTTAATACGTCCCCTTTGTTTAGAAAAAAGAAAAGTATAGAAAACTGATAAAGCAAATTATATATCCTTTTATGTCCACTTATTTTGAAAAAGGTTAATTTTGACTTTTAGTGTCTAGGTGCATCAAGCTAACAAACACCTATAAATGGATGTGTTATAACCCATCAACATATTTTTCAATATTACATCCCTCATCAAATGTACAGATGTAGGGTTTAAAAAGATTTAAAAAAATTATAATTAGAGTATTTTACTTAAATTTAATATTATAATATATTCCCTAATATATCAATGAACGACACGTGCATGTGCAAATATAACGATATTTGGTTTGAATACAATTTTTCACGGCTCTAAATTGGACTATTAAATTTAGGTTGCCTATTAAGCTTATATTTTCAACTATAAATAGTATATCGAATCCGACTTTTTCTTTAAAAAACAAAAAAGAAAAGAAAAATAATTCGATCTTTTCCTCAAAATTCCTTTAAAGGAAAAGAAAATCACGTTTTATTTTAGTGTTTTTCATCGTTTGTTTGCATTCAAAACCATTACGCTAGTGCCTACCTACTTCTCAAGAAAAATAACACAGTCCACACAAATTTTGGAGATCATATTTTGATGGTAATTGGGACCAATTTTTCTTATATTCTAGATAATAAAATAAATCATTCCTACCGTCCAAAAATAACTTGTCCTGAAAAATAGCTATTAATAAACTGGACAGAAAATGCAGTGGCAACTCTCTTTCAATTAAGATTTCTATTTTGAAAGATAGTGGCAAATTACAATTCTATATTTAAGCACTCATCATAATCTTTCTTATAAACTTTCATATCTACGTATTTCCAATTTAATTCATATACTGAAAAAAATTATAATCGTAAAATTCATTTAGTCATAGTTGTTGTATAAGGATTTTAGATATTCACGATTATATTTAAATGATAAATATATTTAAATTTAAAATCAATTTTGTTAGAATTTCTTCTTACCACTTCTTCAACAAATCTATTTTATATTTTATCAATAGGTTGATATGTATCAACTCAATTTTATAATTATAGTCCCGTGATTTTTATATTAAGGAATTTTTTTATCATTAAACATACGTTAATTTTTTAAAATTTAATTACAATTTTAATATTTTTATTTAATTTAATTTATAAAATTATTTTTTTTAAATAATTAATATTTTTAAAAATAATATCAAAATAATTAAATTTTCAAAATATTTAACAAAATAATCATATTTTAAAAGATGTAACCATAACAAATAAACGTATATTTAATATATATATATATATATATATATATATATATATATATATATATATATATATATATATATATATATATATATATATATATATATATATATATATATATATATATATATATATATATATATATATAAATAAAGGAGTTATTAATATTGACGCATTTAAGAATATGACTTATTTTGAATTTTTTAAATTTTAGTTATATTATAGATTATGCGTTGAACAATCTCATACAAACTCCTCCTTTTGTTCATATAACAACACATGTCACAATCTCACTTTTTCCTTCTTAATACAACAAATTAATAATCTACCAGAATTCATTGAACAAAATTGTTTGACGTTAATAATCTACCATAATTCATTAAAAAAAATTAATGCATAAACTATGATATAATTAGAACTTAAAAAATTCAAAAAAAATAATACAAACAAAATATGAACATGCTCTTAAGTATTATATGCTCTCAAATATTATATTATATTCATCAATCTTAATGATTTCTCCTACATGCATCCACCATATCAAATAACGTCTATTTCTATATTTCAATTTTAATGGCTCCTCATACGTACATATATGCGTCATATCAAATGACGTTTATATCTAAACATTTAAAGAATGCGTCATATATCATGCTCACGTCTCTTAAAATATGACTATTTTAATAAATATTTTAAAAATTTGATTATTTCAATATTATATTTGAAAATATTGATTATTTAAAAAAAATATTTTTATATTTAAAATTAATAATATTATTAATTTAATTAGAGTTTTTCTATTTTACGATGTTTACAAAATTTTAATATATATATATATATATATATATATATATATATATATATATATATATATATATATATATATATATATATATATACACACACACACACGAGAATCAGCACTATTCCCACATGTCTTTATCCTTTGGTTCACCGGCTTAGCTCATAGTAGCAAAATCTAAAAACGAATACTAGTATCATTTAGTAAGAAAAGAAACAAAACAAGCCAATGCGCATTTTACACGTTTTTTCTATCCAAATCTTGACAAAACTGTCTTAAATTTCAATGTTGGTATCTATAAATAGAAGCCTCAACTGTTCATAACAATCACTTCTCCCTTCTTCCATTTCAAAGCAACACAAAAATGGCGGCAGCATCATCATCATCATCATCCCTTATCTCTTTATTTTCTACTTTCCTACAAAAGGACATTCCATTAAAGAGAACAACAACAAAATCTCCTATATCCAAATGTCCTCTTAATCCAATAAAAGCATACACGATCACATCTGCATTACCAATGCGAGAAATACCAGGCGACTATGGCCTCCCTTTTATAGGACCCATCAAAGACCGTCAAGATTATTTCTACAACGAAGGCCAAACCAATTTCTTCAAAAACCGAATCCAAAAATACAACTCAACCGTTTTTCGCGCCAACATGCCACCTGGCCCTTTCATTTCATCCAACCCAAACGTCATCGTTTTACTCGACGCTAAATCCTTCCCTATTCTCTTCGACGTTTCCAAAGTAGAAAAACGAGACCTCTTCGTCGGAACTTACATGCCTTCCACACAACTCACCGGCGGTTACCGAATCCTCTCTTACCTCGACCCCTCCGAACCAAAACACGACCAACTCAAACGCTTTCTCTTCTTCCTCCTCAAATCTCGAAGCAGCCATTTCATCCCTGAGTTTCATTCATCTTACACAAACCTCTTCGAAACTTTAGAGAAAGAGCTTGCAAAAAAAGGAAAAGCTGTTTTCGCTGACTCCGGCGATCAAACAGCTTTTAACTACCTCGCAAAAGCATTCTACGGAGTTAACCCTTCCGAAACAAAACTCGGAACTGATGCTCCGAGTATAATTACGAAATGGACCGCGCTTCAGCTCGGTCCAATTCTTACTATAGGTCTTCCGAGGTTAATCGAGGAACCACTTCTTCACACTTTTCTTCTTCCACCAGCTTTGGTGAAGAAAGATTACCAAAGACTATATGAGTTTTTCTACGAGTCATCTTCTGGACCGGTTTTGGATGAAGCGGTTCGACTCGGAGTTTCTAAAGAAGAAGCGGTTCACAATCTTATATTCGCCACTTGTTTTAATTCATTTGGTGGAATGAAGATTTTGTTTCCCAGTATGTTGGCGTATATTGGAGAAGCGGGGGTTAATCTTCACCGTAGGTTAGCGGAGGAGATTAGATCGGTTGTTAAATCGAACGGCGGGAAAGTGACTATGGCTGGGTTGGAACAGATGCGGCTGATGAAATCAGTGGTTTATGAAACCCTTAGAATTGATCCACCAGTGCCGTTTCAGTACGCGAAAGCCAAACGTGATTTAGTGATTGAGAATCACGAGAATGCGTTTCAAGTGAAGGAAGGTGAAATGCTGTTTGGTTTTCAACCGTTTGCGACTAAGGATCCAAAGATATTTGATAGAGCTGAAGAGTTTGTTGGGGATAGGTTTTTGGGGGAAGGGGAGAAGTTGTTGAAACATGTGTTATGGTCGAATGGTCCTGAAACGGAACAAACAAATGTTGGTAATAAGCAATGTGCTGGGAAGGATTTTGTTGTGTTGTTTTCTAGACTTTTGGTGGTGGAGTTGTTTCTTAGATATGATACTTTTGAGGTTGAAGTTGAAAAGGGGGCAACAGGATCGTCTGTTACCATTACCTCGTTCAAGAAAGCCACCTTTTAGTTTTACTCACTCATGTTGATATAAGGGTTTGACAATACATTGTTTGGATTAACTCATTAACTAATCATATTTAAGTATATATGTTGGTGTTTTATTTTGATTTGAATTAGTTTTTGATCTTTCAATTTTTAAAATTGCAGTACTTTGTTAGGTTTTTCTTTTCCGGATATTTTTTTAACAAAAAGTATTACACATACATTCAATTAAAATATTTTAAAGTGTTAAATCATATAAATAATTGAAAATTTACGGTCTAATTTGACGACACAATTAAAATATTTTAAAATGTCAAATCATATAAATAATTTAAAATTTACGGACTAATTTGATGAAACAGATAGTTATTATTAATTGATAGTATAAAAATAATTTTGCATGATCATTTTCTCATTAAATAATGTGGCACTAGATTGTTATTTTCATTTTGTTTTAAATTAAATCAAACAAAAAAACAAGGCAAAAAAACCCTATAATTGAGATTCTGAAATCCCAAACTAAATCCATTCATTCATTCTTCTTAACTATTACTTCTCTTACATCCATTTTGTCATGTATTTTCATGGGAGGTGCTAGTGAAGATTTCAGTTATTCTTGTTCTTATTCTTTTTGTGCTTTCTCATCTCAAAAATTGAACAACGGAAGCCTCCAGTACAACTTATGATATGGTGTACCCTTTGGACATGTGAAAATCCTCCTCTATGTCTTTTGTAGATTTACAAGATTTTAAAATTACTAAGTTAAAAATTCAAACATTGTTTAATGTTACATATCATAAAAGCTATTATACAGGGAGATAAACTTATAGGCAGTTACAATAAACTACAAACTAGCTTGTTGACCATATGAGTCTGATCCATGATCAAATGACTTGCTGGGGAAACTACTTGACGAAGGAGAACTCTGCTCACTAAACCATGGGTCTGGGTCTTGAACCGAAACCGGTGAACTACTATTGAGCCTATCAACTGACTTAAAGGAAACGGGCTTAGTCTCGAGCTTAAGATGACCTTTATCCTTAGGCGCGGTGTTCTTCAATATAGTGGTACTCAAAGGTTTCTCACTTTGGCTAGAAGAAGAAGAGCATGAAGATATGTGATCTATTGAAGCTATAATAGAGTTGTTTTCTTCAAAAGAGTTCCTCTCATTCAACCTTAGTTGCTCTAACTCAGTTGCTACTTCTGTCATGCAAGGCCTCATATCCCTGTGAAATGCAAGACATCTAAATGCCACCTCAGCTACCTTGTGTATGGAGGAAAGTGTCCACCCATCATGGCTTGCTTGGGGTTCAAGAAATATTATTGGGTCTATAATATCAACTAATAGCCCTTTTCTGATCCTGTCAACAGCAAGACAAGCCAAGTTAACTTCATTATGAGCACGAGAAAAGTCTACTGCTTTTAGTCCTGTTATGATCTCAACAAGAACAACACCAAAGCTATATACATCGCTTTTATCAGAAAGGTGAAAGTCTTGATGATATTGTGGGTCGACGTAGCCAGGGGTTCCTTGTGGCGCAGTTGAAACGTGAGAAACATGAGATATTTCTGTTATTCCTAGTCTAGAAAGTCCAAAATCTGCTACTTTCGATCCAAAATTGCGGTCCAAAAGTATGTTACTTGATTTGATATCTCTATGGTAAATAGGTGGACTAATTGCTGAATGAAGATGTGCAATGGCTTGTGCTGTTTCCGTTGCAATTTTGAGTCTAACAGGCCATGAAAGCCCATTTCCTCTCTCTCTTTGCAAATGTTGACTTAGTGTTCCATTAGGCATGAACTCATACACCAAGATTTGTTCTCCATATTCAATGGAACATCCCAACAAGTGCACTAAATTGGGGTGACTAACAGAGGAAATTAGCTTGATCTCATTCATGACTTGTTCAATGCTTTCATTGTCTCTGTGTTTGATTCGTTTGATGGCGACATATTCATCATTGTAAAGTTTTCCAGAATAAACTGTACCATATGCACCGGTTCCCAACCTTTGTTTCTCTGAGAAACTATTTGTAGCTTTTTCAATGTCTTTGTAGGGATAGATAGGAATGCTGTAATTGTTAGTAGTTTCAGTGAAGCGTCTTTTTGTGCTCTTTGTTATTCTCAATTTGGTGCGTCGGCGAAAGTAACAACATACTGAACCCAGAGTAATCACCAGTGAAACACCAAAAACAAACCCTGCAAAATAATATAAGCTATAGTTGGCTTTGCAGTCGAATACATTTCCATTGATAAGATATGTGTTTAAATCCTAAAACAATCTCAAATGGTTTTTGGAACATGAAATAGGCACACACCTCCGATTAAGACAATGAACCTAGCTGTTCCTCCACATCTTCCGGACATGTACTTTGTTGGATTGCATGTTGAAGATGAGGCTGTTCACAAACCAAATTCAAATGAGACAATTAGTATATCTAATTTCATTATTTCAAAATTATTAAAAAAATTAGAATCAAGTTGAATCCAGTTAAAAAAAAAGTATATATTTAAATACATAGTACTGTATATTTATTTATTTCCGTTAAGATAGTGTGTAGTTGTGGGGGGATTACAGAGCATGGATATAAATACAGGTAAAATTATGGCCCATAAACTATTAAGAAAATAAATTTAGGATTTATATATTTTTATTTATACGTAAGATTGAAGAGAGGATTGATTAAACATTTTATAAATAATACTAGTATTGTCCCGTGATAAAGGGGTTAGAAATGGGAGTGCAAAAGAATAAAGTAGTTGCCATATTGAGCAACTACCTTAGACTTTTAGGCGAAACTTCCCTATTTTGCGGGTAATAAGGAACTCTTGCAAATGTTGAGACAAAATGGAAAAGATGAATAAAAAGAAAAGTGCACCGAATTATGAAAAGAAAAATTGACCACTTGGCTAATTGATTAGTTTTCTTGACTTAAATTCCCGGTAATCATGGATGATTGATCTAGCTAAGTCTAACACGCATGTTTAAGGTCTTTCTATATCTTCCCCCGTCACTTTTAGATAATTAAGAAAACAACATAAAACATTTTCTAAGCAATGTTTAGTCAAAGCACAAAATATCTTCTACTTTTAATTATGAAGTTTTGTTCTCTATTTCACAATTTTTATATTTTTGTCCTGAATATACAGACGAATTTTGAAAATTTCGTGTAAAAAAAAAAGTTCAAATTCGCCCTTTATCATACAAATTTTTTATGCATTGTCCCCTCAAAAAATTTAATTATCAACAATTTATTAAATATCGCCCTTTATCATTATTTTCTATGATTAATTTTTATAGAAACAAAATAGACGAGTCTTCGTATGGGAGATAAATTCAATTTTTTTTGTACCGTTCGTCATTTCGTCTATATATGATGGAAGAAAATATACTCCCTCCTCGTCATTAAATTTAAGCTTTATTTTAATTATTACTCCCTAATTTCCAAATTACATGTATCCACTACAAAAATACTACTACTAATTATACTCTCTTATACTATTAGATTTAATTAAAAATTATTAAATACTATGCAGACATTTTAAGGAAAATAACAAATAGAAGAGGAAAAAATAACTAACCTTTCCGGCAGCCATTTCCGGCCAAAAAACCATCGCCGACAAACCCTTCCTTACATCCACACCGAAACCCTAGCTTTCCATCAATCGGCGACTTAATTTCAGTACAATTCGCATGATCAGAACAACGACACCGATCTCCATGAAGCCACCATCCAAGTTCAATCGTAGCCACTTCCAAAGAAACCGCCGAATCCAAATTCTTCCTCAAATTCTCCGTTGATATAGAAGACATAAAGTACTTACACCCGATTTTCTCCAACCTTTTCTCATCCACGAAACGTCTCGTATTATTTTCAAAGTAACAGCTCAATTTTCCGCCGCCGCTACCGGAGATGTTGCTACAACCGTTAGATTCCGATTCGAAGTGATTCGGAAGCAGAGCCTCCGGTATAGAACAAGGCAAGAGATTCTCCGTACAGTTCTGTAACAGAATCACGTTTCCGGAAGTAGGTGCGTATTTGTGGCTGAAGAGCTGGTTGAACCTTTCAAACGGACGATTACATTGTGCTTTGATGTTTACTATTATGCTATTCGAGGTTATCGATTGGATTGGGAATTCGCCGATGAGGATTCCGCCGTCGACGGTGCAGTTGAGGCGAATTTCGCAACCGGAAGAGAATCCGAACGGGTAAGGGGAGGGTTTGGATGAACCACATGTTCGGTTGCAATATCGGTAATTAACTTGAGAATTAATTAGTGGGAGAAAGATTAGTGATAATAATAAAAGGATTAGAAGTGTGTGTTTTATGATCATGGTTTAGATTATCTAAGGAACTGAGTTTTTCATTATATTTAAGGGATTAAAATGAAAGAAAATAGAGAAAAAAAAGAAAAAAAAAGAGTGTTACTATTATATTTTGGAAGATTAGAAAAGAAACAGAAAAATGCATGTGATGATGAGAGAGGAATGGGATTGGATTGGAGAAGAATGCGTGTGGATGAAAGAAAGAAACAAATCCGTTAAGAAATGTGAAATGCAAATATGTTTTGTTTCCACGCCTACCTCTGTCATTGTCTTGTTTTCACACTCCATACTTTACTCTTGAGAGAATAGTTTCATGACATTGACAACATTAGTTAAATAATTGGAGTGGAAGAAAAAAGTGGATAGATAATAATGACATTAAAGTATTATTAATAATAATGTTTTGGATTGACCGTTAATATAGAGGTACACTCTGCTTAGAGAAGAAGCAACAACCGTAAATAGTCTTATGAGGGTGATGGGGATTCAAGTAAGGACAGTTCAATTCAAACTACTTTGGTAATTTTTTTTAGAACTAGTTACCTAACTTAGAAGGATGTATTAGGCCAACAGCGGATTGTTTCTAGCATTGCATTGAAATTGTGTATTTTAATAGGATTAAAATAAATATGTGATTGTGTGTACTGATTTCTCAATTTTCATATCTCCGTGTCATTTTGATTGATCATATTTAGTTCTTTTCACATCCTTGGCCGCTCACGCTAGTGTGTGTCTTTCTTTTTACCATATATGATATCTCAATTAGTTTAAGAAAAAAGTTATACTCAAAATTCGAAGATTCAAAGAGTCTAAATAACATGACATATTTGAAGGGCAACAATGATCATCTTAGATATTTGATGATAGAGTTGTCAAAATGGTCTCGGATCATCAGACCGACCTATAAATCCTATATTTTAATGTGGAATAGACTGTAAAATATAGAGTTATCGTTGAATTAACTCGATGTTATCCTTGGAATGAACTGGTTGGAATTCAACCATATTCATGTCAAATGTTTCGACAAGTCAGTGTCATTTTTAGAGTTTGATTCAAGCGATGAGTTGTTTGTATCTGTTAAGCAAATGGATGAGTTCGTGAAGGATAATGTTAAGGTGTTTATGATATTAACTTCTATGAAGATTGAAAGCAAAGTTGTGATTGGTGAGTTATCTGTAGTGTGAGGTTTTTCATAAGTGTTTCTAGACGATATTAGTGATTTGTCACCAGAGCGCGAGATTGAGTTCGCCATAGACTTAGTGTCTGGTACTAGTCCTGTGTCGATGGCTCCACATAGAATGTATGTTTTAGTGATGAGTGAGCTGAAGAAACAATTAAAAGAGTTGCTTGAGAAGAAGTTTGTTCGACCGAGTGTTTCGCCGTGGAGAGCGTCGATGTTGCTAGTCAAGAAGAAATATGGTAACATGATGTTGTGTGTTGATTATCGACAACTGAATAAAGTGACAATCAAGAATAAGTATCATCTTTCGATAATTGACGATTTGATGGATCAGTTGGTTGGTGTTTGCGTATTCAGTAAGATTGATTTGCGTTTAGGTTATTATTGGATTCGTATGAAACTAGAAGATATTCTGAAGACTGCGTTCAGAATGAGATATGGTCACTATGAATATTCAGTGTCGATGTTTGTTGTGTCTAATGCACCTGGAGTATTCATGGAGTACATGAATAGGATATTCCATTTGTACTTAAATCAGTTTGTGGTTGTTTTCATTGATTATATTTTGATATATTCAAAGTCTGATGAATAGCATGCAAAGCATCTGAGAGTCATGTCTCAAATATTGCAAGAAAATAAGTTGTATGTGAAGTTATCAAATGTGAGTTCTGGTTGCGAGAGGTGAGTTTTCTCGAACATATAATGTCTAGTCACTACTACGAAAAACACATATAATGACGATTGTGAAACACATATAATAACAGTTGCACATCCGTTGTTAGGTAGCATGTGGTTGTATGTATGGTGGTTTCCACAACGGGCGATAAACTGTGGTTATAAGTTAGGTAGCACGCTTCCTATAACAACGATTTATTCAATCAACCGTTGTGAAATAATTTATAGGTCTTGTGGGTTAGAATCCCAACAACACCATTCATGCCTTTTATTATTCTATATAGTGCGTTCTACTTATAACAACAGTTAAGTTAAAAATCGTTGTGATATAATTTGTTTATATATGTGTGTGTGTGTGTGTGTGTGTGTTTTCTTTCAATTTTACAGTATTCCCAAATTTTAAACCTGAATATTTCTGAATCATATCAGACTAGAAACAACAATACATCCATTTTTAATTGAATTAGACAAAAAAATTATCACATCAATAACACAATTCCATTTGGAACCAAAAATTGTATTTACATCAAAACCAAAATGGCACAAAACAACCTACAATGTTCACATCATTACAACAAATAATACTATCTTGTTGTCTTTGTGTCTTGTCTCTTGGTGTCTTGACTTTAAACACTTATAATTTCAAATAATAATAGTTGTTAGAAAATAACATCATTAGTAATTATAAAATACAATAAATTATGAATGAGGAATTAAAATACTTACTTTTTAATTTTCTCATATGCCTTCTTGATGATCGTTACGAGTAGCATGTACATCATCTTTATCAACTTCTCCATATAAATTAGGCACTTGTGTTGCATAAGAAGGAGTGAAAGGAATATCAAAGCTTTCATCTTCGCTAGGAGGAATGTGTTTTCCTTTGAGAACAATTGATCATCTCCTCGAAAAGTTCACAGGGTTTGTCACATAAAAAACTTGTTTTGCTTGAGTAAACATGATGTATGGTTCAGTGTTATAAGTTTCCTTTCCAAGGTCAACCAGTGTGAGTCCTAACTCATAAATTTGTACACCATTGTTATTGGGAATCCACTTGCATTTAAATAAAGACACTTTGAAAGTAACATAATCAATCTCCAAAATCTCCTCAATGAAACCATAGAATGCGGAAGTTGCAAAAATTGGACTATTATCTTTCGAACTAGAGAAATACATGGATTCGACCTCAACCATAACCCCACTATTTTGTATTGTACTACGATTATCTTTTTCTTTTGTATAAAAGGAATAATTATGTTGGTTCTATGTGTTGGCATCAATTTTGGTAAAACCTAGAGTTATCACAAGATGTCACAAGTGTTGTCTTGACAAGAGATATCAGTTTCCTGCAGGGTGTTTAAATATGGTTGTGCAGGATTTAGCTGAGATGTCAGACCCGATGTCAAGACATGTGTGTACAGAACATTCAGTCTGAATGTTATGTATCTTTTGATTGCGCTTTTCATGCTAATCTATGTGTGATTGATGTGGAGATTGAAGGCGCAATTCAATCAGTAATTAAAACCAGATTAATTTATTTTCCAACAAGATATTATCAGTTGTCATAAGAAGATACGAAAGGAAAATAGATTTAGGGTTTTATGATGTCCAAGCTCATTCAAATGCTTCTATAAAAAGACCATGTAGAACCTAGTTTTAACACACAACAGAACGAGCGAAATAGTGAGAGAGAATAAGGGTTTTAGTCTTGTGTGCATTTGTGTATTGTGAGCCATTCATTCATCCTGTTGATGATTGAATTGGACTGACTTTTGTGTTGTAATTTGTCCACTCTAAGCTTTGAAGCATGAGTGTGTGTTTACTTGGTTTAAGCTTTTAAGCAAGATCAAGTATGTGTTCTTGAAGAGTGTCTTCTTTCTTTGTAATATTTGTTTTTACATCACTGTTGTGATTGAGGGGGAGTGAGTAGGATCTCTTATCTAAGAGTTCTTAGATAGAAGTCACACGGGTAGAGATTAGGTGAAAAGACTGTAACTTGAAGGTGTTTACTGAGAGTCTTTGAACTAATTCTGTTTAGTGGATTTCCTTCCTGGCTTGGTAGCCCCCAGACGTAGGTGAGTTTGCACCGAACTGGGTTAACAATTGCTTGTGTCACTTGTACTATTGTTCTTTATCTTTTATCCTATTTATATTGTTCAAATATTAGTGTCGTGACATTACCTTCGACATCTCATATCTGATACCAGAATTTCAATTGGTATTAGAGCAGACATCCTGCTCTGGTTCTAGGTGAGATCTTGGGACGTTACTTTCTGGTACTATGGATAGAGACGAAGGATCTGTTCACAGACCACCAATTCTGGATGGATCTAACTATGACTACTGGAAACCTCGAATGGTAGCCTTCCTGAAATCTTTGGATAATAAGGCTTGGAAGGCTGTTCTAACAGGTTAGGAACATCCCGTTATTACTAAGGAAGGAGAAGTTATAACTGATAAGAAGGATGAGGAACAATGGACCAAGGAGGAGGATGAACTAGCCCTTTGAAACTCTAAAGCATTGAATGCTATATTCAATGGGGTTGATAAGAACATCTTCAGACTGGTGAACAACTGTGAGGTGGCTAAAGATGCTTGGAATATTCTCAAGACCACTCATAAAGGTACCTCTAGAGTAAAGATGTCTAGATTGCAATTGCTTACTACCAAGTTTGAAAATTTGAGGATGAAAGAAGATGGAAATATTCATGACTTTCATATGAATATCCTTGAAATCGCTAATGCCTCAGGAGCCCTGGGTGAGAAGATGTTAGATGAAAAACTAGTGAGGAAAATTCTCAGGTCACTTCCCAAGAGATTTGCCATGAAAGTGACAGCCATAGAAGAATCTCAAAACATCTGCAATATGAGAGTGGATGAGCTAATTGGATCCCTCCAAACATTTGAGTTGGGAATGAGTGATGGATCTGAAAAGAAAGTCAAAAGCATAGTCTTCATGTCAAACACTAAAGAGAAAGAGGAAGAAAGTGGTCAAGATACTGATGAAGATCTGGCAAATGATGTAGCATTACTTGGGAGACAGTTCAACAAACTCCTGAAAAAGATGGATGTAAGGTCAAAGTCTAATGTCAAGAACAACTCATTTGACATCAGTAGGTCCAATGATGCTGGAAGAAGAACAAAATCTGATGAAAAATCCAAACAAGGAAAAGGAGTTCAGTGCCATGAATATGATGGATATGGACACATTAGAGCTGAATGTGGGACCTATCTCAAGAAACAGAAGAAGATTCTTGCTGCTACTTGGTCTGATGAAAGTGAAACAGAAGGAGAGTATGCCAATCTTGTGACTGCCTTGACTGGAAGATGAGGTTCTGATGAAGACTCAAGTGATGATGAAGTAACCTTTGATGAGTTAGCCACTACCTACAGAAAGTTGTGTTACAGAAGTGAAGAAGTGTGTCAACAAGTGGAAAATCAGAAGAAATTGATAACACAACTAGAGGATGAGAAGACAGAACACTTGGAAACCATCTCTAAGTTGAAGATTTAAGCAGTGTTCTTGAACTCCAAACTGGATGAGATGACAAAGTATGTCAGAATGCTAAATAGTGGATCTGACACCTTAGACAAAATCCTCCAGACTGGAAAAATGGCAGGAAACAAGTCTGGCCTTGGGTTCAATGAATCCACTCCTGAGTGTAGTCACACTGGTAGCAAACCAAAGATGTCACATCATGTGTCACAACATCATAAGGAAAGACAACATAAAGGAAAACACCAAAGATGAAGATGTCATTACTGTGGAAAATTTGGCCACATAAAACCATTCTACTTTAAGTTGTACGACTATCCTAGTCCTTCTCATCATCAACCTAGAAACACCATATCCCTGTCAACAGAAAACAGTGGGTTCCTAGGACTGGTGCTACTAACCTGGTAGCTCATACTTCCTTCAGAGTTTCAGCCAAAGAAGACTGGTATTTTGACAATGGTTTCTCCAGACACATGACTGGAAGCAAAAACCTGCTAATTGACCTTCATCCTCATGCCACCAGCTATGTAATCTTTGGCGATGGAGAAAAAGGTGAAATCAAGGGGATTGGAAAGCTAAACTGCCCTAGAGTCCCTAACCTTGACAATGTGCTACTTGTTAAAGGATTGACTGCAAATCTAATCAGCATCAGTCAACTGTGTGACCAAGGTCTAAATGTGAACTTCACAAAAACTGAATGTCTGATTACTAATAAAGAAAATGAAGTGATCATGAAAGGAGTCGGGTCTAAGGACAACTGCTATATGTGGAGTTCTTAAGAAACTGGTTATTCATCAATGTGTACTCTAGCCAAAGAAGAAGAAGTGAAGCTATGACGACATCAAAAACTGGGCCATCTGCATCTTAAAGGAATGAAGAGGATTATATTTGTTGAAGCTGTCAGAGGAATCCCAAACTTAAAGATTGATGAAGGAAGAGTTTATGGGGAGTGTCAGATTAGAAAGCAGACAAAGATGTCACATCAGAAGATCAAACATAACACTACATCCAGAGTGCTGGAACTTCTCCACATGGATATGATGAGACCTATGCAGGTGGAAAGTCTTGGTGGGAAAAAGTATGCTTATGTGGTGGTGGATGACTTCTCTAGATACACCTGGGTAAATTTTATAAGGGAAAAATCTGATGTATTTGAGGTATTCAAAGATCTTTGCCTAAGACTTCAAAGAGAAAAAGAAAGTCAGGTTATCAGAATCAGAAGTGATCATGGGAAAGAATTTGAGAACAATAAATTTGTTGGATTCTGTTCATCTGAAGGAATTAGTCATGAGTCTTCATCTCCCATTACCCCTCAGAAAAATGGCGTGGTAGAAAGGAAAAATATAACTCTCCAAGAATCTGCCAGAGCTATGATTCATGCTAAGAAATTGCCTTACCACTTCTGGGCTGAAGCCATGAACACAACCGGCTATGTTCACAACAGAGTAACCTTGAAGAAAGGGACTCCAACTACCTTATATGAAGTATGGAAAGGAAGAATACCTACTGTCAAATACTTCCATGTGTTTGGTAGTAAATGTTATATCCTGACTGACCGTGAACAAAGAAGGAAGATGGATCCCAAGAGTGATGAAGGAATACTTTTGGGTTACTCAACAAACAACAGAGCATTTAGGGTCTTTAATTCCAGAACAAAAGTAATGATGGAATTTATCAATGTTGTTGTTGATGATCAACCGACTGATGTCACAGACGATGTTGAGACATCTCTAAATGATGCCCCAGCTGACTTCCCAGACAAAAGTAATGAGAGTGAACCCACTCAAGCTGAACCTGAAGCTGACAAAATTAATAAGAGACCCTCCATCAGAATTCAGAAGGATCATCCTAAAGATCTCATTATAGGAGACCCAAATAAAGGGGTCACAACTTGATCATGGGAAGTGATCTCACATGGCTGTTTTGTGTCCAAGATTGAGCCCAAGAATGTCAAAGAAGTCTTAACTGATGAATTCTGGATCAATGTCATGCAGGAAGAGTTAGGCCAATTCAAGAGAAATGAAGTATGGGAACTGGTTCCAAGACCTGAAGGAATAAATGTTATTGGAACAAAGTGGGTTTACAAGAATAAATCTGATGAACAAGGGGTGGTTACTAAAAATAAAGCAAGATTGGTAGCACAAGGATACACTCAAGTTGAAGGAGTTAACTTTGATGAAACATTTGCCCCTATAGCTCGCCTGGAGTCCATTAGACTATTGCTTGGAGTGGCATGTATTCTGAAGTTTAAACTGTTCCAAATGGATGTAAAAAGTGCCTTCTTGAATGGTTACTTAAATGAGGAAGTGTATGTTGAACAACCTAAAGGGTTTACAGACCCAAATCTTCCAAAGCATGTGTATAAGTTGAGGAAAGCCCTCTATGGGCTGAAACAAGCCCTTAGGGCTTGGTATGATAGACTCACAGTGTTTCTCATTGACAATGGATATAGAAAGGGAGGCATTGATAAGACCTTATTTGTCAAAAATGAAGGAGGAAAACTCATGGTAGCCCAGAAATATGTGGATGATATTATGTTTGGTGGGATGTCAAATAAGATGGTCGAACATTTTGCTAAAAAAATGCAGTCTGAATTTGATATGAGCCTTGTTGGAGAGCTGACCTATTTTCTTGGGCTACAAGTCAAGCAGATGGAAGATTCTATCTTTCTATCTCAAAGAAAATATGCCAAAAATATTGTTAAGAAATTTGGCATGGAGAATGCAAGTCACAAAAGGACACCTGCTCCTACTCATCTGAAAGTCTCTAAAGATGAAAATGGTGTTAGTGTAGATCAAAGTCTCTACAGAAGCATGATAGGGAGTCTGCTATATCTCACAGCAAGCAGACCTGACATTGCTTTCGTTGTAGGTGTTTGTGCTAGATATCAAGTTGAACCAAAAGTCAGTCACATAAACCAAGTGAAAAGGATCCTGAAATATGTCAATGACACTAGTGACTATGGGATGTTGTACACTCATGGATCTGGATCTGTGCTGACTGGATATTGTGATGCTGATTGGGCTGGAAGTGCTGATGATAGGAAAAGCACATTAGAAGGATGCTTCTTCTTGGGGAACAACTTAATATCATGGTTTAGTAAGAAACAAAACTGCGTGTCTCTGTCCACTGTTGAAGCTGAATACATAGCAGCTGGAAGTAGTTGCTCTCAACTGGTATGGATGAAACAGATGCTGACTGAATACAATGTCACGCAAGATGTTATGACATTGTACTGTGACAACCTGAGTGCTATAAGTATTTCTAAGAATCCTATTCAGCACAGCAGGACAAAACATATTGATATTCGTCATCATTTTATTAGAGAACTAGTCGAAGATAAAATTATAGTCCTAGAGCATGTTGCTACTGAAATGCAATTAGATGATATTTTTACAAAGGCCTTGGATGCAAATCTATTTGAATTTCTAAAAGGGAAATTAGGGATTTGTATTTATGAGAATTTGTAGCAATTAATTTGGAGTGGAAAAGGTAATCAAATAATTGTCTGCTTACTTAAAATAAAGTGCCCCATTTATGGTATATCATCACCTAGTATTGGAAATTCCATCTATTACCTTTTCACACGCAACCTCTACTCAAACATTTCCAACTTTCTGCGTCTTCCTCAAACTCATCTGCTAGGGCAACTGAAACCTTTCCACAAAAACAACAAGATGTCACAACATCAAACACCATCTGGTTCACAAATTCCTAAGCCTACTCACAAGGATAGAACGCCTTCAATGGACTTTCTTGATGAAGATATTTTAGATGTGATTCCGCTGTATGTCATTCCAGGAGAAGCTCCTAACCATCCCATGGATGCATCTATCTCTGCTTTCCCCACTAAAGGTAACAGCTCTAGTATCCCTTCTAGCTCTACATATGCCACTAGTTCTAAGGACGACATGCATCACACTGATCGTGTCATAAGAAACCTAGTCACTAGAATCCCTAATGAAGGACATTCTGTAAAGGGAGTTTCTACTCCTCTATCAAGAAGGGACCCCTCTCCTGAGGTTGGACCTCATAATGAGAAGGATGATGATTCTTCTAGGTCTGAAAAGGATATGGCTGCTGAAGGTTTGTTCTCTTTAGGGCAAATTATGACTGGTAAGAAATCTGTGGCATCACCTACTGCCAGTGCTTCACAGTCTAAGAAGCATGATTCTGTAAATAAGGTGATTGACCTAGAAGATGATAGTTCGGATGATCAAGATGATAGCTTGCTTCATCACTTAAAGCCTAGCAAGAAGCATCTCCCTGCTAGGAAGCTGACTGTGAAGTATGCCATATTGCATAAGATAAGGTCTGCAAATTGGGTGCCTACCAACCACATTTCCACAATTTCAAATGCCCTTGGAAGATTCATATTTGCTGTTGGAACCAAGCTGAAATTTGATTATGGTAGATTTATGTTTGAACAAATTGTCAAACATGCTTCTACAAATGCAGTAAAGCTGCCCATAGCTTTTCCCTCAATGATTTATGGGATTATCCTGAGCCAACACCCTGGAATTCTGAGTACAAATGACCTTCCTAGTAGAAGAAAACCTCCTCTATCAGTTCACTACAAACTGTTTGAAGGAAGTCATGTCGAAGACATTGTCATGACATCTGCTGTGAAAAAGCCAGCCTCAAAAGATGGTCTTATTGCTGAGCTGAAAGAAACTTGTAAAGAATTGGATACAGGGATAAGGGTAGCAACAGTCAAGAAAGAAGCTTTGGAGGCTCTGATTGCTAGCTTGGAGCAAGCTGAAAGAGAGAATATTGGACATGCCAAGGAAGCAGAAGCCCAAACCTCTAGTGAGAGGTCTGAAACTAAAGATGAAACAAGTGGCAGTTCTGGTTCTGATGCTGATGAAGATGCAAGCTCTAGCTCCTCTGACTAGTTTTTTGTTGAAGTTGTCTCCCACTCTTCTGATGGTGTGTTGTGATGGTGTGGTGGTTCTTTTGGCAGTCATGTTCTGTTGCCTTGATGTATTTTTCAGGTTTTTTTGGATTTTCTGGATTTTATCTCAGCTTGTCTAAAGCTGTGTTTGTTCCTGGATCTGTAACACTTAACATTCTGCTTTGACATTCTGTTTGTTTGACTAAATAGACATTTATTTTGTCTTTTTGGTCTCTTTTGGCTAAAAAGGGGGAGAAGTAGCTAAATGAGCTATGCTATACTATATACAGATGATGTTACACACATTACAAATGATGTTGGAGATAATCTGTATGATACAGATGATGTTACAGAAGTACGTTGGAGACAATTTGTTTATTATAGGTGATATTGAAGGTGTTGTTAGAGGGAGAATTGTTTTGTATGTGTTAAGCAGACTTATGCTAGTTGGAGGGGGAGGTAGTGTGTTTTGAGCACAAGCGCATGTGTGTTTAATATGTGTTTACTAGTTGCTATTTTAGCTAGTAATGTGTGTTTTATTACTTCTGCTGCTGAACTAATACTGTGATTATTCTCTTGTGAAACAAATGATCTGATGTATGTTTTAGCCAAAATTTGCCAAAGGGGGAGTTTGTTGGTTCTATGTGTTCGCATCAATTTTGGTATAACCTAGAGTTATCACAAGATGTCACAAGTGTTGTCTTGACAAGAGATATCAGTTTCCTGCAGGGTGTTTAAATATGGTTGTGCAGGATTTAGCTGAGATGTCAGACCCGATGTCAAGACATGTGTATACAAAACATTTAGTCTGAATGTTATGTATCTTTTGATTGCGTTTTCATGCTAATCTATGTGTGATTGATGTGGAGATTAAACGCGCCATTCAATCAGTAATTAAAACCAGATTTATTTATTTTCTAACAAGATATGATCAGCTGTCATAAGAATATACAAAAGGAAAATAGATTTAGGGTTTTATGATGTTCAAGCCCATTCAAATGCTTCTATAAAAAGGCCATGTAGAACCTGGTTTTAACACACAACAGAACGAGCAAAAGAGTGAGAGAGAATAAGGGTTTTAGTCTTGTGTGCATTTGTGTATTGTGAGCCATTCATTCATCCTGTTGATGATTGAATTGGACTGACTTTTGTGTTGTAATTTGTCCACTCTAAGCTTTGAAGCATGAGTGTGTGTTTACTTGGTTGAAGCTTTTAAGCAAGATCAAGTATGTATTCTTGAAGAGTGTCTTCTTCTTTGTAATATTTGTTTTTACATCACTGTTGTGATTGAGGGGGAGTGAGTAGAATCTCTTATCTAAGAGTTCTTAGATAGAAGTCACACAGGTAGAGATTAGGTGAAAAGACTGTAACTTGAAGGTGTTTACTGAGAGTCTTTGAACTAATTCTGTTTAGTGGATTTCCTTCCTGGCTTGGTAGCCCCTAGACGTAGGTGAGTTTTCACTGAACTGGGTTAACAATTGTTTGTGTCACTTGTACTATTGTTCTTTATCTTTTATCCTGTTTATATTGTTCAGATATTAGTGTCGTGACATTACCTTTGACATCTCATATCTGATACAAGAATTTCAAATTAGAAATATCGTATTTCGTCCAAGTTATCACAATGAATTTTGTCATGTACGATAACCATTTATTTGTCTCAGATGCACAATCATCTTTAGAAATTCTCATATTAAACCAACTTATGAATTCCTTGTTATGTCGGGACAACAACAACTGTCATTCATTCGGGGATATTTTTTCTTTATAACTTTTTTGTGAGCAACTATGTAAGGTTCACCTACACTAATGTGCTTGAAGTACTACATCCCGACCCATTGACTTAACATTTAAACCTTGAGTACCTCTACCTTCAAATCTGTTAGCATGACGAGACTATGAAATTCCAATAGACTCTGTTTCCGACAAATAGTTTGAACAAAACTCAAAAACTTCTTCTCTGATGTACCTTTCAATGATAAAAGCTTTCGGACGGTGATGATTCTTCGTATATCCTTTAAAGATCTTCATGTATCGCTCTATAGGATACATCCACCTTAAATAAATAAGACAACAATATCTGATTTCTCTGGTTATATGAACAAGTATTTGAACCATAATGTCAAAAAATGATGGAGGAAAATACATCTCCAATTGACACAATATTATTGCAACCTCATCTTCTAATTCATATAATTTTTTGAATTCAAGAACTTTATTACATATATCATTGAAGAATAAGCACAATCTGATTAGAGTTACTCTTACATTTTTTAGAAGGATGCCACAGATAGCCACTGGTAGAAGTTGTTGCATTAAGACATTATAATTATGAGATTTTAAGCCAACTAAATTGAGATCTTTCATTGATACAAGTTTTTTGATGTTTGAAAAGTAACCTTGAGGAACTTTGATATCATGCAAACACTCGCAAAAACTTTTCTTTTCCTTTTTAGATAGAGTGTGACATGTCAGAGGCAAATAAGATATTTTTCCTCTATCTTCTGAAGTCAACTGTTCTCGTATACCCATCTCCACCATATCTAAATGGGAATTGTTATTATCTTTAGTCTTGCCTGGAGTGTTAAAAAGTGTTCCAATCAAACTGTCACACACGTTTTTCTCCACATGCGTCAAATCAAAACAATATCTTACATCAAGTCTAGACCAATATGGAAGATCAAAGAACACCAATCTATTTTTCCAAATATTTCTCTCAACGGGACCATATTTTTTCTTTCTAAAGACAACATCAAGTTGTTCTTGTAGTTGATAAATTCCATCGCCAGTTAAAGGTTTGGGATCACTTTGAAACTCATGTTCTCCGTTAAAATCCTTATGCAATCTACGATAAGGATGATTGGGTTTTAGAAATTTCTGATGCCCAAGGTAAATAGTATTTTTTTCCAAACTCAAGTTGGTGAAAACAAGTATCAGATTCACATATAGGATATGCTTTATTTCCTTTGACACTATATCCAACCAAATCACCATATGCAAGAAATTCGTTCATTATGCAAAATAATATTGCATGCATCCTAAACTTTTCACCAGAATATGCAGCATCAACGTCAACACCTTTATCCCACAAAAAATTTAAATCCTCAACTAATGGACTTAGATAAACATCTATGTCATTTCTGGGTTGTCTTTGTCCATAAATTATCATACTTAACATCATATACTTGTGCTTCATGCACAACCAAGGAGATATGTTGTAAATCGTGAGAAGAACAGGCCACGAAGAATGGTTAATGCTCATATTACCAAAGGGGTTAATTCCATCTGTGGCAAGCCAAACCTAAGGTTTCTTAGCTCAAGGCCAAAATATGAAAACAATGAATCATTTTTCTTCCATTGCAAAGAATCAGCTACAAGGAGAATGTTTCAATCATATTTTCTTTCATTTGCATGTTGTCGCACCCGAACACGCAATCATACGCTCGCATGATGGACTAAATAGAGTCGCCACCAAAATTTATTTATTTGTAATAAGGAAAGGGGAATATTTATAAAATCCAAGAAGGAACGACAATGATTATGGTCATCGAAACCAATATCAGGGTTTGGGAGTCGATTACACAAGGGAAAGGTATTAGCACCATTCACGTTCGTTGTACTCAACGGGAACCATTAGGTTAATTGTATGTGTCAATGTTAGCTTAGAAATGTTAGGCTTCTCAAGTTATTATGAGGGAAATAATAATAGGATCAAAAGAAAAGAGAAGATGTTTTTGGATTTTTGCAACAAATGGGACTAAACCTAAGTTTTTTATTAATGAGCCTGACAAGATTTCGCAATCCTATTCCTACGTATCTCAATAGAGAACTCAAGGAACACGTAGTTCTGGATAGAAAATGTTTGTTTGTTGGTCGATTTTAGCAAAAACTATCTTGTATTAATCGACGAGAAACATTGTTTTACCCAAAACAGATGTGGAGCGGACGTATACCACACATCGAATGGATTTATAAATCAACATTCAGAAAAACGTCATTTATCTCAACTCAACAATTATGGACGAAACATTGCTTTACATCATCTTAAGACAAGATGTATTTCATTTATGAAAAGGTTTAAAGATCGCACGACGGCGGAAAAAAAAGAGAGTTGGATTGGTTTGATGTATTTTTGGACTTGAAAGACGAGTATTTATGACTTGCAAGCTCTTACAACTTGGGTCTAATACTCAGGATTACGTCTGGACCTTTCATCCAAGTAATCTTTTTCTTTCAATTTTATTAAGAAAAGGGTTTGAATATTTACAAGTGTTTTAAAGGAAAGACGAACACTTATGACTTGCAAGCTCTTACAACTTGGGCTTAACATTCAGAACTACATCTGAACCTTTCACCCAGATAGTCTTTTTCTTCCAATTTAGTTATGAAAATGGTTTGAAGTAATTTGAGGGTAATTGAAATGCAGACAAATAAATGCGAGCATGCAAAAAGAAAAAAGCCCATTGTAAGAAGGCCCAAGAGTAAGCCACGAGACCGAAATAAACCGAGCTCATTGTAAGAAGGCCCAAGAGTAAGCCATGGGACCAGAAACCAACTAAAATCGAAAGCAACTGAATTTAGCTCTAAGCTAACTTAGAGTGGATTCATGCATGAATCCTTTTATAAAAAGCCGAACAACTGAATCTATGCGTCCAAACAATTTTTGAAGGTTAAATTGAATTTTAACTCTGAGATCGCAACGAAATAAAGTCAATGCAACAACCAAAATATTATTAAAGCAGTGTCATAATTGTTTACATCAATTCAAAATAATTAAAAAAATAGAAAGGTAAACACAACACACACACGCTAAAATAATAAATAAATAAAAAATATATTAAAGAAACGATATTATTATTTTAATAATATATATATAAAACAAAATCCAAAAGTATATATATACATATATAAAATAGTTTTTCAAAAACTAACATGAAATATATATTTTTAAAAACACTAATATTACAGAAGTATATATATATATATATATATATATATATATATATATATATATATATATATATATATATATATATATATATATATATATATATATATATATATATATATATATATATATATATATATATATATATATATATATATATATATATATATATATATATATATATATATATATATATATATATATATATATATATATATATATATATATATATATATATATGACTAATCCGAAAAGATGCGTAAAAATCTATATATTAAAGAAAACTACATAAAACAAGAACAACATATATAAAGAAATCAAACTTTTATGTTTATAAAAAATTACATAAATAAATATGCAATATGAAATAAATAAAAAGGAGGTTATTGTTGTAGCAATGAAATGTGGATAGTATAGTTGTTATGTGGTTAATAGAGAGAGACTTTGGTGGTTCTTAAAGACTTCAAAGAATGATGCTGGGTTACGGTAAAAGAAAACTCAAGAACTTCTTCACATTTTTTTTTCTTTTTCTATTAGTTCATTTTCTTTCTTTTTTTGAAACAAATCACATAAATGAGAGGGAGGGGGATTAATGAGAATGAATGAATGTGGTTGTTTTTATTTGGTGGAAATTTGACAAAGAAATGAAATATGAGGGTATGAAGATGAGGAAACGAGGTCCTGCAACACGAAAACCATTTTTTCCTTTTCTTAGTTTTTTTTTCAATCAATTGGAATGTGAAGGAGAGACCAAAGTATTACGCCGCTTTGGTGTGTTGTTGGTCTTTTTCATACGTTTGCCAGTGAAATAATATATAGTCTAAAAAATAAGGTTACGAATTCACAAAATTCTCATAACACCCTCTAGCTAGCTTGTGATATGAAATGAGTTCAAATAACTAAAATAAATAAAATTTAAGTAAATTGAAATAATTAAAATAAAATCAAAAAATTTACATACTAAATTCTATTTATTTTTTATGAACATGTTGACAAAAAGATAAAAAAATATACGGACTCAGAATAAATAAAAGTCGAGCGCAAAAGTGTTAGAAAAATTAAAATGAATGCATCAAAATGATTAGCACGAAATAAACTTTCCGGATACAGGGCTTTGTCAAATTTTGAAATGGAAAACGCTCGGTTAAAACACTCAAACAGATCAAAATGTGACTGAATAATTAACCAAAAAATAAATCAGGCACACTAGATTAGACTATGTGAAATGTAGATTAATAAAATTGATGTCTACAAGCTTGATTTTGAAATTTTTCGTCCGCTGATTTGATGCACATTTGAAAATTGATTCAACCGGTTTGCCCGTAGATCCGGAAAATTATTTCGACTGATATTATAGGCATTATGTGGTACGAAATATGTGTTATGTTATGCAGAGATGCAACAACTATGATGAATGTATTGAATCGGTAATTCGGGTCAAAATCGGGGTGTGACACATGCCATCTAATATTCTTTGTATCATTCGCATTAGCAAAAAGTCTCTTTAACCTTGAAATTATTGGCAAGTACCATAACACTTTTGCAGGAGGACGCTTATTACTAACATTGTCATTGTCATCACCATTGTTATTCTTTACTTTGTAGCGCGACTCACCATATTATGGATATTGATCCAAATTTTCATACTTTTTCCTGTATAATATCCAATCATTAGGGCATGCATGTATTTTGACATACTCCAAACTCATTGGAAACAACATCTTATTAGCCTTATAACATTGATTTGGAAAAGTGTTATCTTCTGATAGCATTTGTTTCATCAAATCAAGAAAATATGTGAAACTTTTATCCGATCACCCACCTTTTGACTTCAGATTAAACAATTTTAACAATACAGATAATCATGTAAAATTGGTGCACACCTTATATAAAGGCACATCTTTGCGGATACATAATGTATCATAAATATGTGCTTTCATATAAGACGAATCTCCAATATCGTGAATCATATTTTCTAGTCGATCATTCATATCATCATCATCCCCGTCCATTTGTGACTATGTATTTTGATTATTATACAGTCTCTATGTCACATCCATGTTGTATAGTTTTGACATATTCCATCACAACATAAGTGATGGAATGTTTCTTTCTTTGACTGTTTTCTAATATTCTCGCAAACAACACAATGACACTAAAAGATACCATTATTGTCAGAAACATTTTTTCCGGAAAATTCAAGGAATTCCAGAACTCATTTCTCATACAACGGACCTAATCTATCGGCTTTCATCCAACTACAATCCATAACAAATTCTGAAATTTATATCAAAAGAATAATGTGAATGGCAACCTAATGCTACACACATAACATAAAAAACCAAAACACCGGACCTAATATGATTATATGCATATGACATTGTCTGAATAAAACATGAACATGGCAACACCAAAACATAAACATATTCAGAAGCGTCATAATGTCTAAATAAAACATCAATATATCTAACACAAAAACCTAAAGCATATTCACAAAATCTGAATAAAACATGAACATGGCAACATGAACAATACACATCACAATATCAATACACACAACATCCTAGCGAAGAACATTAACATTCAGAAGCGTTAGAGAGAGATAATGATAAATAACCCTTACGAAGAACATAAACATTCAAAAGCGTCAGAGAGACATATTAGTAATGAACCGTAATTCAAAGAGGATGGTGATTTCCTTTCCATAAATGATATTCGTTTCCATAAATGAATGAAGATGGTGAAGGTTCCACTATCGTTGTCATCTCGTTCGCTAGGACACCCTTGTATGTTATGAACAAAATGAAGTACCTATAATATTTTAATTTTGTGGGAAAACATTTCACAACGATTGCAAGCTTCAATCGTTGTGCAATATGGAACATATAACCACGATTGAACTAAACAATTGTGGTTGTTATACTTTCAATTTTTAAATAACAATAAATGAAAAGGGACACACACTAATATTTATTGAAAAAAGGAAAAATGTTTATGCTGAGACTTGAAGCTTGTCATCCAAACTCTATGACCACGATTTTTTAAAGGAACCGTGATGAAAAGTTTCTTAATAAAATAAATAAAAAACATGCGCGTACAAAATTGTTATATAACTACGGTGGAAAAATGGCCGTTGTAATATTTTGTCACTGAAGATATTTTTCTAGTAGTGAATGGTGTGGTTGTTGTTGATCCATCGAAGATAAATGCAGTGTTGCACTGGGAGACTCTGAAATATGTTACGGAGATCAGAAGTTTTCTTGGTTTGGCTGGTTATTCCAAGAGGTATATTGAAGGCTTTTCGAAGTTGACATTGCCTTTGACTCAGTTGACTCGAAAGGACCAAACTTATGTTTGGAATGTGCATTGTGAAGAGAGTTTCCAAGACCTTAAGAGGAAGATGATGTATGATCCAGTTTTAATTTTACCAAATCCAAGTGAATCCTTTATTGTGTATTGTGATGCTTTGAGGATGGGTCTAGATGGTGTGTTGATGTGGAATAGTCAGGTTGTGGCTTATGCTTCTAGATAGTTAAACGTTCATGAGAGGAACTATGATATGCATGATCTAGAGTTGGTAGTTGTAGTGTTTGTGTTAAAAACTTGGAGATATTATCTGTTTGGTTCCATATTTGAAGTGTTCAGTGATCTAAAGAGTTTGAAGTATATGTTTGATTAGAAAGAGTTGAATATGAGACAAAGGAGATGACTTGAATTTCGGAAGGATTGTGATTTTGGGTTGAGTTACCATCCGGGTAAAGCCAATGTTGTAGTTGATACGTTGAGTAGGAAGTTGTTGCATATGTCAATGTTGATGGTTCAAGAGTTAAAATTGATTGAGAAATTCATAGACATGAGTTTGGTGTGTGAGGAGACTCCTAACACTGTGAAGTTGGGCATGCTGAAGCTGACCAATGGTATTCTCGAAGAAATTGAAGAAGGACAAAAAGTCGATTTAGAATTGGTTGACCGACTAGTGTTAATCAATCAAGGGCAATGAGGTGATTTCAGGATCGACGAGAATGGTGTGATGGATTTCAGAGACAGAGTCGATGTACCCGATGTACCAAAACTTAAGAAGTGTATTCTTGAAGAAGGTCACATAACTGGTCTGAGTATTCATCCTAGTGTTACTAAGACGTATCAAGATTTAAAGATAATGTTTTGGTGGTCAGGAATGAAGAAGGAAGTAGTTGAATTTGTTTACCCTTGCTTGACTTGTCAGAAGTCGAAGATTGGACATCATAAGTCATTAGGTATGATGTAACTGTTGATTATCCCTTAGTGGAAATAGGATAGTATTTCCATGTATTTTATGGCAAGTTTGCCAAAGACGAAAAATGGATGTGATTCCATTTAGGTTATTGTTGATAGACTGACTAAATCGGCTCATTTCATTCCGATTAAAATCAGTTATCCTTTATAGAGGTTAGCTAAGTTATATATTGAGAAAGTTGTTAACTTGGATGATATTCCTTCAAGTATTTTGTCTAATAGAGATCCAAGATTCTAATCGAGGTTTTGGCAGAGTTTGCAAGAAGCATTGGGTAATAAGGTGGAGTTGAGTTTTGCTTATCATCCACAGATTAAGGGTCATACAAAGAGGACTATTCAATCTTTAGAGGATATGTTGAGGGCTTATGTGCTAGAACAAGGAGGTGTTTGGGATAGCTACTTTTCGTTGATTGAGTTCACATAAAATAAAAGTTTCAATTCAAGTATTGGAATAACACGGTTTGAGGCGTTGTATGGTAGGAGGTGTAGGACTCATTTGTGTTGGTATGAATCAGATGAGAGAGAAATGATTGGACCTGAGTTTATACAATAAACCTCAAAGAAGATCAAGATGGTCTAAGAGAAGATGAAAGCTTCGCAGAGTTGCCAGAAGAGTTACCATGATAAGAGGAGGAAATAACTTGAATTCCAAGAGGGAGATCATGTATTTTTGAAATTACTTCGGTAATTGGTGTTGGTCTAGCTTTGAACTCTCGAAAGCTTACGTCGCGTTTCATTGGTCTATATCAGATTGTGAATCGAGTATTAAAAGTGACCTACATAGTTGTATTGCCGTTATTTAATTCAAATCTCCATGATGTCTTTCATGTGTCTCATTTGAGGAAGTACATTCATGATCCGTCACATGTGATTCAAGTGGACTATGTGCAAGTTAGAGAGATCTTGACCTTTGAGACAACTCCTTTGAGATAAGAGGATCATGAAGTGAAACACCCCTTAAATTATGTGAAGTGGAGCGCTGGTGAAAGTGGTATGGGGAGGACCTGCTGGTGGAAGCATGACATGGAAGCTGGAGAGTTAGATGAGGGAGTCGTATCTGACTCTGTTTCGTTTAGGTAATTTTCGAGGGCGAAAATTCTCTAACTGGGGGAGAGTTATAACACCCCAAAATTTGATTAATTTATTTAATCAAATTATTTATACTTTTATTTAATTAATTGATATTTGGTGTGCTTGGAATTTATTATGTATATTGATTTGTATGTGTGTGAGAGACATTGGTGGGGTGGTAGAAGGATCGGAAGGATTAGAATAATTACATAATTAAAAGAATTAGAATATATAATTATTTTGATTAATTTTTTAAAATAAAAATAGAAAATGAGGTTTTTTAGTGGAAAGTAAGAGTTAAGGAAAAAAGAGAGAATAAGGAGATAAAAGAGATAATATGAGGGGATAATTATTAAGGAATTGGAATAATTAGTGTCGCACCTCAAAAAAAATGAGAACTCGGCCTAGCGAAGCGCAATCGCACGTTCGCAATGATGGACTGAACAGAGTCGCCACCGAATTTTGTTTATTCCTAAAAAGGAAAGGGTAAATATCGATAAAACTCAAGAAAGAATGATAATGATATTGATCGTCGTAACCAAATCAGGGTTCAGGAGTTGATTACGCAAGGGGAATGTATTAGCACCCCTCACGTTCGTTGTACTCAACGGGAACGATTAGGTTAATTGTGCGCGTTAGTGTTAGCTTGAAATATTAGGCTTCTCAAGTTATTATGAGGGAAAGAAAGAACAGAAAAGAGAAGAATGTTTTTGGATTTTGCAACGAAGGAGATTAAACCTAAATTTTTTATCAATGAGCCTGACAAGATTTACAAATCCTGCTCCTACGTATCTCCGGGTGCAATAGAGAACTCAAGGCTTACATAGTTCTGGGTAGAAATGTTTGTTTGTTGGTCAATTCTAGCAAAATCTATATTGTATTAATCGACGAAAAATATTGTTTTACCCAAAACAGATGAGGAGCGGACGTATACCACACATCAAGTGGATTTACAAATCAACATTCAAAAAAACGTCATTTATCTCAACTCAACAATTGTGGATGAAACATTGTTTTACATTATCTCAAGACAAGATGTCTTTCGTTGATGAAAAAGTTTTAAATATCGCACAACGGCGAGGAAAAGAGTTTGATTGATTGGAAGTTTTTTCGGGGTTTGAAAGACGAGTATTTATGACTTGCAAGCTCTTACAACTCGGGTCTAATACCCGGTACTACATCTGGATCTTTCACCCAGGTAATCTTTTTCTTCCAATCTTAATTATGAAAATGATTTGAATATTTACAATTGTTTTAGAGGAGAAGACAAATACATAGGGCTTACAAGCTCTTACAACTTGGATCTAATATTCGGGATTACGGCTGGATATTCCATCCAGGGTAATCTTTTTCTTCAGATTTTATTGAGATTTTTTTTGAATATTGGAGTGCTTTGAAGAGAAGACGAATACCTAGGGCTTACAAACTCTTATAACTTTAGCCTAATATTCGGGATTACGATTGGATATTCCATCCACGGTAATCTTTTTCTTCAGATTTTTATGGAGAAATGATTTGAAATTAAATTAAAAATGATTAATGTACAAAGGTTTGAAATTATTGAAAATTAAGTTGATATTACTTAAAAGCTCATTGTAAGAAGGTCCAAGAGTAAGCCACGAGACCGAAAATAAGCTAAAATAAAAATAACTGAATTTAGCTCTAAGATAATTTAAAGTGGACTCTTGTATGAATCACTTTATAAGAAGCCGGACAACCGAATCTATGCGTTCGAATAATTTTTCGAAAGTTAAATTGAATTTTAACTCCGAGATTGCAACGCAATATGAAACCAAAAATTTTAAAATTATCAAATAATTTACTAATTAATTGAAATTTAATCAACTCATCAAATAAACCTCTAACTAATTAATTAACTATTAAAAAAAATAAGAACAAAGAATAAAGATAAAAATCATAAACATGAGAGGGGTGGAAACATGGACATAGGATGCTAGTGTTTAAATCAATCAATCGGGTTAGACCCAGAGCAAACCAAATGATGAATTAACCATACACCTAATTCTGCTAATAATAATAGTTAATAATAAGAAAAAGATATATATATATATATATATATATATATATATATATATATATATATATATATATATATATATATATATATATATATATATATATATATATATATATATATATATATATATATATATATATATATATAATAAATAAATAAATAAAGTATGACGTACTCTAATGCACATGCAGTAATTTATTCTTCTCATGTATATACATAACAACTTTTTCAAATAAAATAATAACAATAATAATAAAATATAAAATAAAATAAAATATAAATATAAAAAAAACAAACGGTTGTTGGAAAATATGGGCGCAGCACCCACTTCAACGGGTCAATGATCGGATTTTTTTTTTAAATAAAAGAAACAAGTGCAATTGACACGTAGCACTTATATAAAATTAAAAAAATAATTAATTTTGTTCTTCCTATGTTAATTATACGAAAAATAAAATAAAAGAAAAACAAACTTCACAACTTGATTTTCAATAACCAGTAAAAAATAAAACAACATAAATAAAACTAACCAATCTCAAATCAACTAGATCAAATTAAAAATTAAAAAAAAATCAGACAACACAAATGAAAAAAATGAAGGTGAGAGTTAACCATATAATGAAGAGTGTTTTTGTTATATGAAGGTAGTAGTGTTTGTCTTTATGAGAAGAAATGGTTAAATGTGAGATTTTTGTTGGTTTTGATTCATGGAGAGTAAAGTTTATGGTGGTTTTACATGAAGATTGCAAGTGAAAGTATGAGAAATGTGATTTTTTTATGAGTTTTTGTTATTAAATTGTGTAGTAAAAAAATGTAAGATAAAGATGAAGTATGTGATTTTTTTTTTTTAATAACCAGATTTTTTAAAAAAATTTCAAAAATACCCATTTTTTCAAAAAAATTACAAAAATGGGCAATTTTTGCCCTAATATACACATAGGCGCCACCCTAGTTGGCGCCTACCCTTAAAGGGTAGGGCAAGTCGCCACTAGGAGTGGCGCCTACCCTTAAATTTTTTTTTTTTTTTTTTTTTTTTTTTTTAATATGTTTTTTTTTTTTTTTTTTTTTTGTTAATTTTTTTAAAAATTTTTTTAGTTTATGAATTTATATTTTTTATAAATTATATTAATTTATATTAACACATATATATAAATAAAATTATTTACAAGATATATATATATATATATATATATATATATATATATATATATATATATATATATATATATATTAATTTATATATATATTAACTTAATTTATAAGTAATTAATATTATTTATAAATTTTTGGAAAAAAATTAATTTATATACGTGTAAATAAATATTTATACACATGTAAATTAATATATATATATATATATATATATATATATATATATTTATTTATATATATATATATAAAGATAAAGATATAAAGATAATAAACAGAAAATATTTTTATTTAAATAATAGACAAGACAAATATTACAAAGATATGATTAAACACATAATGGAAAAAAGAGGTAGTTTAGTATTGGAAGTGTGATATTCAGTATTGGAAGTTCAAGAAGTTTAAGTTTTTGGTGCAAGCAAAGCTAAAGCCGAGACTGTAAGGCATGCGTGGGAATCTCTGAGACTAAGTTCAGGCTAGGTGGAGGCTAGGTGGATAGGTTGGCATGCATTGGTACAGACTAGGTGGGAGTGTTGCATTCAAAGGTGTGACGTGGGAATCTTGCAGACTTGGTGGTGAATACTTTTGAGGAACATGCATGCGTGGGAATCTCTGAGACTAAGTTCAGACTTGGTTGAAGACATGCATGCAAAGATGTGTCGGAATCTTGCAGTATAAATATTCACACACATTTTCACAAAGGTATTCACAATATCTTCACAAAACCATCACAATATCTTCACAAAACCTTCACAAAACATGGCATCTTCATCACAATACAAAATCAAAGCTCACGTCAATGGTGAGACTTATGAATGTGATATGTCTGGCTTCCTATTTAGAAACACCGAATGCACTCGTTTTTGTCTAAATAGAGGAGCTGACTTCTCTTATCTGAAAAGGAAGATTGAGTCCAAACTAAGACAACCCGTGTCCCAAATTTTTTATCAACAACCTTTTTTTTCAGAAAATAACTCTGTCAAGTTTTATAAGTCATTGATTCAAAATGACATGGAGACAAAATACATGTTTCGTAACCATGAGTATTCTGGTTACGAATACATAGTGTTGTACATTGTGTTGGAACAATTTCAACCAACTCAGAATATTCAGTCACAGGTTATTGATCCTGTGATTGATGACGAACAAGATGTTGAGCACCACGTTGAAGACGATGTGGTTGATGATGCTGAAGACGTGGTTGATGACTTGGTGAACCGTGATTCTGAAGACGAAGACCAAGTTCAAATACCTATAGCGCAACGCTACTCACCGCCTGCGCACTTCACAACCCTTAACTTGGGCGAGGATGAGCCCTCATCAGATATGTTCTACAACCCATATATGAGGTCTGATGAGGACTTAAAGAAGGGTGACCAATTTCGGACCAAGGAAGAGTGTCTGTTAGCAATAAAGAACTGGCACTTGAAAAACTGTGTTGACTACGATGTTATCAAATCAAATCCGGAAAGATACGTTATTGTATGCAAAAATCCGGAGTGTGGGTATAGGTTGATGGCATCCTACAAGAAGAAACATAATGCGTGGGTGATAGGGTCCATTTCTCAAGCTCACATTTGCGTCAACACCAACATGGCACAGGATCATCGCAAACTTAGCCATGATATGATCTGCCATTCCATATTACCTCTAGTTGAGGCTGACCCGTCACTGAAGGTCAAAACAATTATCTCCCATTGTGTGGCTGTTTTCAAATATACACCGTCATACAGAAAGGCTTGGTTAGCGAAAACCAAGGCAATTGAACTGGTATACGGTAACTGGGAGGAATCATACAAACAACTACCACGCTACCTGGCTGCACTACGATTGTATTCACCTGGGACGGTTTCTATAATGGAGACCTTGCCGGCACAATCCCCTGACGGAACTCGTCTAGAAGGTAATGGAATATTCCATAGACTTTTCTGGGCATTCCGTCCCTGCATCATCGGTTTCACATTCTGCAAACCACTTGTTCAAGTCGATGGAACTTGGCTGTATGGGAAATACAAAGGATCGTTACTGATGGCGGTCGCACAAGATGGAAATTCTAATATTTTCCCAATAGCCTTTGCATTGGTAGAAGGAGAAACGGCTGCTGCTTGGAGTTTCTTCCTTAAGAATCTCCGAACGCACGTGACTCCACAAGCTGGCATCTGTGTTATTTCTGACAGGCACGCTTCAATAGACAGTGCATATAATAATCCAGCAAATGGTTGGCATGACCCCCCGTCTACCCATGTCTACTGCATCAGGCATATTGCTCAAAATTTTATGCGGGAGTTCAAGGATAACTTCTTGAAGCAACATTTGATAAACGCGGGGTATGCATTAAACCAACCTGGATTCCAATACTACCGTCGGGAAATAGTGTTGGCAAATTCTGATGCAGGGAGGTGGATCGATAATATCGACAGAGCGAAGTGGACTAGATCATACGACGATGGGGTAAGGTGGGGCCACATGACAACAAATCTTGTGGAATCAATGAACGGCGTGTTTAAGGGCATACGTAACCTCCCGATAACCGCATTGGTGAGTGCGACCTATTTTCGGATGGCAACGTTGTTCGTAACAAGAGGCAGGCGCTGGCATGAAGTGTTGCAGACGAGTCAAGTATATAGTGATGCCTGCATGAAGTTTATGAGGCAGGAATCTGCCAAAGCCAGCAGCCATCGGGTTACCGAATTCGACCGCCATGGCCACACTTTTAGTGTCAAGGAAACAATTGACCATAACCAAGGGCTGCCCAGACAAGAGTATAGGGTCCTAATACCAGACCGTTGGTGCGACTGTGGTCAATTTCAGGCCTATCGTATGCCTTGTTCCCATGTCATTGCAGCGTGTTCACACAGCCACTTCGATGCATTATCGCTAGTGTCTCCGATCTACAAAGTTGCAACATTGCTCAATGTATACGACAATCCCTTTCCGGTGGTAGCATTGGAGGCGTATTGGCCAGAGTATGACGGGGAAATTGTTTGGCACAACGAATCGATGCGGCGGAATAAAAGTGGTCGCCCAAATAGCAGGCGCATTAGAACTGAAATGGACGTCGCAGAGAAAATGCAGAGGAAGTGTAGCATATGTAGACAACTAGGGCATAATAAGAACAAATGTCCATATCGTGGATCTAGTTCCACAACTTAGTTTTCATATTCATAAATCTGTGTACCAATGCTATTTATCATTAAAGTTTACTTTTTATTCCAAATAGAAGATGACACTTGAACAACAAACACAAACATCTAACATTACAACACCAATTACTAAAACAAAAACAAATACTGGAACAAAAACAAGTACTAAAACAAGAACAAGTACTAGAACAATAACAAATACAACAACAACATGACAAACAACCATTAAAATCTAAGAAATTACAACAGTTAACAATATATATCTTGTAAATAATTTTATTTATATATATATGTTAATATAAATTAATATAATTTATAAAAAATATAAATTCATAAACTAAAAAAAATTTAAAAAAAAAACATATTTAAAAAAAAAAAAAAAAAAAAAACATATTTTAAAAAAAAAAAAAAAAAAAAAATTTAAGGGTAGGCGCCACTCCCAGTGGCGCCTACGTACAAAATTAGGGCAAAAATTGCCCATTTTTGTAATTTTTTTGAAAAAATGGGTATTTTTGAAATTTTTTTTAAAAATCTGGTTATTAAAAAAAAAAATTCGAAGTATGTTAGTGATATTATTAGTGTGTATGGTGAGATGAGTAGGTGATAAAAAAGAAGAAGGCGATAGTTTTGAAATTTGATGTATGATAGTTTATGAAGGAAACGTTATGTTAAGAGATTAGCTATTGAGTAAGAGGTTGGAGCTAGTAAAATGGATTGGAGGCGGACACCTTCTTTTCTCGCATTTATACTATTTTCTAGGGTTACAAATTCAACTTCCAAGTCTAAACTACCCTTTAGATATTTATTTGAAATCAAACTAAAACTAAAACAACTATGTCAAATAAAAATGAAATGTTTCTAATAAAATAAGATAAAATCAAAATAACTATTTTATTAATTCTATTTATTTTTTATGAACATGTTGCCAAAAAGATAAAAATATACGGACTCAAAATGAAAAAAAGTCGGACGCAAAAATATTTGAAAAATTAAAATAAATGCACCAAAATGCTCAACGTGAAATAAACCTCTCAGAAATATACAACGTTTGAGCCAATTTTGAAATAAAATTCGACCGGTTAAAACGCTCAGATCGACCAAAATACTACCGAAAAAAGTAGTGGGAAAATTTAAAACGAGCACGTCAGGTTAAACTACGTGAACCGTAGATTAATAAAATTGACGTTTGCAAGATCGATCTTGAAAATTTCCGCTCGCTAATTTTACGTACATTTTGAGGACCAGTTCGATCGGTCTATCTGTAAATTCAAAAACTTATTATGATTGACATTTCAGGCATTATGCAAAATGAAATGCATGTTATGTTATTCGGATGATGTGAATCTTGTGATGCATGCATCTATTTATTGAATGAGGGGTAAAATTGGGATATGACAATTAGATTTTGAGATAAAAAAGGATTAGAGACCTTGAGCAGTCAGTACGTGAAAACGAAATTTTCAAGGAAGATGAGGCTAGGGCTTGAACAGGTAAGAACAACCTTGATAAATTCTAAATTTTGCTTGCAAGAAATCTAATGTAAGGGGAGAGAAAGGGTTTTGATATGAGTGTATAACATGAAAGGGTTGAGAAGAGAGAATCCTTACTATCTTTAGGAATTGTGTGAATTGCTCATGAGTTATTGTTGAATTATGTGATTCTGAACATTGATAAATTAATGTGTGAGTATTCAATTTCATGATTGAATTGTATGTGCAATATTCTGTTTCTGTATACGGGATGTTTATGCCATTGTTGGGATTGTTGAAGGTTTGGAACATGAACATGAATAGATGAAATTGAATGAATAATTTGTGAAGTTTTGTGATTTGGCATGTTACAATGGTATTATTTGATGTGGTATAATATTATGGCGTATTGGAATGATTGGGGTTGGAAATTTGGAGTTCTAGGGGACTCCTATGGAAAAACGCATGTTTTAACCTAATAGTGCAGGGTGACAGGCGTCACCCAGATGATGGGTTACCCGTCATACACCTTGAGAAGCTAACGAACGTCAGCGCTCTGACGAGGAGACCGTCATGGTCTCCAGGCTTGGTTTTCCCAGTCGATCGTCACCTTAATGACTGTTTGGGGTTTTGAAGCAGGTGACGAGTGTCACCGGGGTGACTGGTCACCCGTCATGCTGTTAGAAGGGGCATTCTCGCCCCTATTGCCTGATCTGAACTATTCGTTCGTATTTTTGAGGTGTTTTGTTATGTGGGTGAAGACTGGCTACTGTTTGGATTCCTTGATGATGTTAATCAATTATTATGAATTTGATTAATTAATTGTGTTGAAACTTTTGTTGTTGAATGGTAATTGTCTTGGATACATGTTTTCATTTATGGTGTAGCTATGGTGTGAACACATACAATGTTGTTTTATGTTGTTACATGATCAGAATATGATTAACCTTGTTTAATGCATTACTATATGGTGGTTAATTATGTATTAGCGTGAATTTGTTGTTATTGGTGGATAGTAAATCATAAGGGGTGATTCCCATTGTGTGTCAATGTATGTTGTTTATGGCCAGAAGGGGGTTGTAAGCATTATTATTGTTGTTGCATTTATTTGTATGGACATGCATCATTTGTGTTGTCTCATTGAAAGAGTCATGTTCGCTAGTTCAGAAGGGGGGATTAGTGACTTGTCCTAAGCTCATAAGGGGGGCTTGGAGCTCATAAGGGGGTTCATGGGTTCAGAAGGAGGGCTCGACTCCTAAGAGAACCAAATTATGAGTTTGTACCATATGCATAAGTGTCATGTTGTGTCGTGAGTCACATTACATATATATTTACAAGTTACTACTTTATTAATGAAGTTGAAATGAAGTTGTTTTATTATGATTTTCCGTTGCATGTTGATAAATATTTTGATGTTCGTTGTGGATTATCGTTAGTGACACCTTAAATTATAGAGTAATGTTTTTTATATAAGTTTTAGAGTTTAGGGTGTTACAGTGCTCTCACGACTCCACCCAAATAATTGGGCTTTTGTAAAGGAATTTGAAATCCTCTTTGCCAATCTGAGCATCCCGCCTATTATGGGCGGGTTTTTTTAAATCGTTTTATGGTACAAAGGAGTGGATAAAAGGGATCTGGATTTGCATAAGTGCCTTTCTTGAGAAATGTATTTTAATACACCATATTTTACTTTGTGCTAAGGGATTTTTATGACTTGTTGCTTTTATTTTATTGCTTTTAGTGTGTTTCTTAAGTTCAGCTTATTTTTGTTTTTATTTTAATTCGGTTATTTATTTTCTGAATAAGCGGTAATTTGACACCTTCTCGTTGTGCAAGTCATAACTTGAGCTACGAGAATTAGGTTGACGTGTTCTAATATGCGTCGGAAATCTTAGAGAATAAACTACAATTTTTATGTTGAAACTAGAAGCTAGTTTGGAGTTCAAAAGAGTCAAATACCGTGTTTTCGTGCCAAACTTAGTAGAATAATTAGTTTTGGGCCAAATTTTATATTTTCGGGTCAGTTGTTATTAGGGCCAAATTTCTCTTATAATATTTAAATTAAAATGCAGTGCTACTGCTAGGTCATTCAACATTTACAAAATTTCATTATACGACCACAAATTCTACGAAGAGCTAAATTTCACACGATTGATCTGTTGTATTATGTTTCCACCGATACTTTGAGGTTTCATAATTTCCAATCCAATTTCTTTTCCCTTTCAATATTCAGTTATATGTCTTGTATGCTTAATTCGAGTTATATATAATGTGTTGCTCTATTTTGATTGACTTACGTTCTGCAATCATTATCGTGTGTTATCGTAGTTTTTCGTTAATTTCTGCAAATTTTTAATCTATTTGCTTAATTAGGAAAATAGGAGTATAAACCATATAATGTCAATTGCGCTTGTTTGATTGATGTTGTAACTGAAAAGAGAATATAATCTGCTTAGGGTTTTGAAATGATAATAATTGATGATAAGTTGGAAATTGAAACAGTAGATCAGCTTTTTAATATTATTCATAATCAAATTTTCTTAATCATAATCATAACTGAAAACCTAAACCCCATTTTTGTTTCAATCAGTTGGTTAAAATAATCAAGAGTTCTTGCAATACTACTAGAGTTCCGCTTCCGTATACTACATTTATTAAAATCATTTTTGACTCATCTACGACAATGGATCACTTTCCAACAAAGGGTTATTTTCTCTTTATTAATTAAACTATAAGATTTGGAAAGAAAAAATCCAATGTCAGGGAATATCAATTGTTCTGAGGTCATTCTTGATGGTGAGGGAGTTCACAAATTTCATCTTTATTGGACAACAAATCTTGTGTCGAAATTGAGCTTTGATTATGATAATCTCAACAACTTTGAGAAGAAGGGGTCGATTTCATATAATAGGTTGATGTTCTAAACGTTAGAGGGTTGGTAGATGTTAAGGGGGAGCTGGCAGGGTTGGGAGAATATTTGTGTAAGTATATTTGATGTTTCTACATTAATTCTTCTTTTCATGTGTATATGCCCTCATTATAAAATATTGTGTTTATTCTGTGAGAATGGTCCCTGATCATTGTTTCAAAGAAAGACGCACTAGGGTGTAAAAGAGAAAGGTGGGACCCACAATATGAGTACCCAAACTTCCAAGATGAGTACCCAAACTTCTAAAAAGAGGAAACATGTAGGTAAGAGAAAATCATTCGCGCCAAACCTATTACCACAATAAAGGCTCCCCCTTCTAACAAAATCAGGTCCTCGCCTACCAAAAGACACAAGGATGATATGGGGAAGGGTGTCCGCATCGACTTGGAGAAGGACGCCTCAATCAACTTGGGAAATTGGGCTCCCTTAAATAAGGGTGTGGAAGGATCCTTCTTGGGAACCCTCCTTACAAAGTCTTTTGGCAATCCTGGATGTGATTTCTTTTGGGGGGGGGGGGGAATCTTTAATAACATTCTTTTTGTTTGTGATCATATCGATGAACCGAACAATGTTGATAAGGCGAGACTGACAAGTTTGAAACAACTGGTCAAAATGATGGAAACTTACATACTTTTGAGCGCCATTTTTAGGAGCATTATGTTTAAATAATATGACAATATGAAGAAGAGCGAATGGAAGTTGAAGTTGTTAGGGTACAATATGTGTGAGAATGGTCTAGAACTGGGGAGTTAAATAGAATTTTTCCCTAAATATGGTTTCAAATATTGTTTTCTTAAAAACAGAGTTTTACAAAAATTGGCAGTGGAATTTTATAAAATATGTGTCAAATCGATATCGGGAATTGCCCTATATTCAAACGATACAATGAAATATGAAACAATGAGAAATCTAAACAATCAATATAAATTAAATTTATATGAGGTGTCTAAATAAATTTTTATTAATCAATCAACGAATCCATTACAAGTTACTAACAAATATAATCCCCAAAATAAAAATTAGATAACTTAATCTATTTCAGACACAGGCTTACACATAAATCACTATAAGCAGATAAAACCTAGCAACATGTCATTCTACGAAAGCAATAAAACCTGATCATGCAACGCTATGCAGAAAATTAAAGAGATGGATATATAAGCACACACTAGTGTTTATAGTGGTTCAACTCGACCTTCGTTTATTTATGCCTGATCCAATGTCTAATGGAGAACCATTGAAAATTCACAGTCTTTCACTATTTAACAATTTTTAAAGCATGTGTTTGATAATGCTGAAATTAAAACCCAATTAAAAAGCTCCAATCTAAATCTTTCCTTCTTCTGATGTATATAACTCACAAGCATAATTCCACAAGACCTCCATCCAGTCTTGAATGTCCACCTAGTGAGATCCAAAATCTACTCCAAACCTTTGTTAAACAGCAGTCTTCCCTTGACTCTACAGATCCCATGTCCGAACTTTGGGTTTATCTAAAGGAAAAGAAACTCCTAACTTTGTCTATAGCAACCTTCTCTCAATTCTACCAAAGTCTTCGATGGAGAAGAAATCTTTTCGTTTTGCTCTTGCCGGATTGTCAATCTTAGCTACACCATACAACCTAATTCTTGATCTACAATAAAAAACTTCACAAACATTAACAAAAAATGAACCTCATCTAGAATATAAAAATGCAATCAAAAATAAATTCATATGCAATCGAAAATTGTGAGAAAAAATAAATTGAAAGTTAGTTTCAAGGTTTTTGAAAATATTTCAAAGTTATGATTTATTATTGGGAAAGAGAGAGAGAGAGAGAGAGAGAGAGAGAGAGAGAGAGAGTTTAAATTATCTATTTGGTGGAGATTAAGCACTAAAAATGAGTAAAAAACCCCTCATTATAGTCAAAAGCAAAGATGATGAATCACGTCATATTAGAGAATTATTTGAATAAAAAAATTAAAAACGCATATCTTGCATATTTGATTCAAGTGGCTGATTTGAATAATTGATTTGAGTCAAGAAATTTTATGATTCAAATCACTTTGACATATCCAAAATCTAAAAAATTAATTACAACTCTGAATTGAATCATTCTTTTGAGTGATTAAAATCAAAATCTCATTTGATTCGAATCTGAAAGACATGTGATTTGAATCACTTTGGCCGAGGAAAATCTAAATTTCACAATTATGTCATGATTTTAATCATGCACCCTGATTCGAATCTCATTTCTAAAAACTGATGTTTTTAAAGAAAAGTGAAGTGTGTGATTGAATCAAAATTTAGTATCATATAAATTATGCATCCATGGGTTTCATGACCTAAGTTTTTGAATAATTGACTTGAACCATTTTGCAATGACTTGAAACACAATGTTTTGACTTATGCATGTAAAATAAGATTTAGCAAAAAAAATGCTCAATTCTAAGAGATGTGCAATATTCTAACTGAGAGGTGACTCAATGATAAAAACTACAAAGTAAATGATAATATACAAGACAAGCAACAAACCCTATGAGAGCACATCAACTTTAGAAATCTTACCTGGAAAAGGTGAAGGGGGTGCTGATTAGAGCAATACCTTGTTGGCATTGGCTAACGCGAGTCTTTCTTCCATAGAGAATAAATGATGAAGAGTTTCAACGCTCCATTGGGAAACTAGAATAAAAAATAAGGGCAAGCAAGAAGCCTTCAACAACTTGAGTGATGAGATAACGCGGATGAAGAAAGAGGTAGAGACTTTGAAGGAGTCCTCCATACCTGACGTCGTTGCCAAAAAAATGCATTGGAAGCTGACTTGGAGAAGTTTTGAATGTATGACGTGAAGGAGAATTGTCATCCAAGGCGCAGCGGAATTTAAAATTTCTCCATTTAGTGATCCATGGGCATGATCAGTGATAGAATCATTACCTCTTGTGGCGATCACGAACGTTGAATGATGACAACGTCTCTACTCAGTCCACACGAACGAATTCCTTCAATCGCAGTGCTAGCTGTTATGAATGAAGGCTTTGAGTGAGAGAGAGAGGGAAATGAAATTCTAATTAGAGTTCACTTGAGTGTTAGTCTGAGTGACAATGCTTCTACCCAAGGGTTCTATTTATAGAACCACTTGTGTGGGCTTCAAGCTAAAAAGCCCACTTAAGTGTATTTTGGCCCATATCTTATAATATGCCCAAAATCACTTAAGCGTGTGGTACCTTACCATATTTCGTATTCCACTTAAGTGCACCGTACCTTACGGTGTTCCTTATGTTAGACTATGGCACGGATCTAAAGGGGGGGGGGGGGTTGAATAAATCCCAATTAAAATTGAGTCGGCGCTACCAATTAAAAATTGGTTTTGAAAATTTGTTTTAAGTGCGGAAGCGGCCGAGGAAAATATAGTCTAAAACGAACTGTTATTGGAAAACCGGATATGCGTCTAGCCTATGGATTAGTGATAATGTAGAATAAGAATCACTACACTAGTCACACTATCAATGATTTATTTCACTTGCTAGGATTCCTAGTTCCAATGATTCAAAGAGCAAACCAAACTAGATACACGACTAAGATAATTTTGGTTTAGGCAAATTATCAAACACTTGGTGTGCAAAAACACTCCAAGTGATATTTATGTTGAGTAAGTGATTCCAATTAGTTTAGTACAATATCTTATTGTACTTTGGATTCAAAAATAGAGTTTTAACTTCTTACTCAATTAATATCAAGGTTTGATAAAAGTGCTTATACAAAAATCACTTATTTTAAGCCAAAAACAAATATGCTGAAAAATAGAGAAGACAAAGATTTGATGAAGCAGTTCCCCCGTCGTCCTCGCTTCGGGGTACGTCTGCCCTCAATTCTAAAACTAGAATTGAGATTGCTTTAATAGATATCACCTGTTGAGTATAACAATTTATACAAGGATTGCAAAGCAAATATACAACAGAATTCTCAAGACGTTGAATGTTGCTTCCACTCCTTGTTCCTTGATTCAAGGTGAATCAAGTCCTTCGATTGTTGTTGATAGACCTCCGATTCCAGCCCCTTTGTTGAATAACTTTCAGTTCTTCAAACCCTCGGCCCGGCTGATCTCAACTACAACAAATCGAACCCGAAATCTTCCCTTCAATATCGCTGAATCCGCTAATAGATTGATGAAGACTTCCTCTTCTCAATCACCTTCGCTCAGCTGAAAATTGATGAAGAATTCGTCCAAAAACCCCCAAAATCAAACCAATCTTGGAGGACAAAACCCTAAAGGTTTTATTCAAGAAAAAACCTGTCGCAAGCTTCAACCCGAACCGGATTCCCCAATCTCAGCTTCGAACGTTATCACCTTTAACCAATCACAAAGCACTTCAAAAATGGTTGTGTATAGTTGATGTGTTGTGAGATGTTGAAGATGAAGATGAAGAATCTTGGACACATATTTCACTTTTTCTTGTTCTTTGAACACTTGAATCAATTTGTCAAAATGTTGGTTGATACAAGTAACTAAACTTCTATTTATAGTAACAAACCAACCAACCCACTTAACAGCTTTTCAAACAGAGTGGGAAATACTTAAAAACTGAATTTGCGCACGAACGGTCGACCATAGCAGGTCTATGCGTCGATGCATAGCCTGCAGTTTTGGACAGTCTGAAAAACACATCAGTATGCGTCGACCATAGGTCGGCGTGCGCTGACCCGTGGTTCATGCGCTGACCCCTGCGGTTGACTCAAGCCTTCGTGCGCTGACCCGTGAGGAAATGCACTATGTTATGCGCCGACCCTACGGTCGACTCAAACCCTGCAAATCTGCAAAAATTCATATTTTTGTGGTTTTCATGCATTTTGTCATGACCACATTTTATCCACATATGTTGTATGAAATATAACAGTTTAAATGAGCATAGAAAAAGATATGATAGTGAAGGAGAATTGCCATCCAAGGTGCAGCGGAATTTAAAAATTTCTCCATTTAGTGATCCTTACGAATGGGCATGATCAATGATAGAATCATTACCTCTTGTGGCAATTCAAACCTTTGGTGCGGATCTCTGATAATGATCAAAACCTTTGATACAGATCCACGGGGCGATCACGAACGTTGAACGATGACAACGTCTCTACTCAGTCCACACGAACGGATTCCTTCAATCACAGTGCTAGCTGTTATGAATGAAGGCTTTGAGTGAGAGAAAGAGGGAAACAAAATTCCAAGTCTCTACTTGAATTTCAGTCTGAGTGGAGTGGAGTGACTATGCTTCTACCCAAGGGCTTCTATTTATAGAACCACTTGTGTGGGCTTCAAGCTAAAAAGCCCACTTAAGTGTATTTTGACCCATATCTTATAATATGCCCAAAATCACTTAAGTATTTGGTACCTTACCATATTTCGTCTCCCACTTAAGTGCACCGTACCTTACGGTGTTCCTTAGTTACTCTATCTCTCATTAATCCGTCCTTTGTGTGTGACCCTATAGGTTTTCGCGGCGTTGGCAATTATATTAAATCACGCATTTAACATAATAAACAGTGAGCGGTATCTAGCAACACATCACTGCTACCCAAGTCACGAAAATGTCATGTGATCTGACAAAACCTCCTGTGATAATAATTATGTGTATAATTACCCCTTTGCCCTTATGTCTATATTGAACACAAGGTATAGACCGTGTCACCCTTGTCCAGTTCAATATTGGGCCCATAGACATTTATCCTGTTACGCAGGATTGGCAAATTCCATCTAGGACACTCATGTCCCTCAGCATGCTTCGTGGAGTACCCATCAACTGTCTTTATGGTTATCCAGTTACGGACAACGTTGGATCAGCAATAAAGCACTCGACTCTACATCTAGAATCCATAGTGGTTTCAGGTCGAAGAGTGGTATACACTATTATCACCATGAGAATAACTTATGACACTTTGCATAACTTTCTATATAGTATTCTCATAGCGGGTCAATCCGGTATAAATATTACTCCTAATATTCATACCTATGTTTAAGACTTGATAACTCTTTATCCATGATCCATGAGATGTGATCATCAGTCTACAAACATAATAGTCTTAATGCTTTAATGTTATCCCACTTCACACTAAAGCTCGACTACGGATACTTTAAGAACAGTGCCCTTATGTTTAATGTGTTCTCATGATTAAGTCACACTTAATACATTAAACGGACTATCTATTCTAGGGACTTTATTAATCAACCATAATAAAGAAAATGCCTTTTACTATTAATAAATAATTCGATACAAGTACCAAAAGTATTGGCCTCTAGGGCTTACACCAACAGATAGGTGACATGTTGCATTTGTTTTGTAGAGGTGGAATCAACAATGTCGATTCATCCATGGTGGTCATTTGTCATCATCGAAACCTATGATCGTATGTTGTATGACAGTTTGCCCTTACATACTCCCCCTTTTTGATGATGACAACCTGTGTGAAACCAAAGAGAAACAACATGCAATATTTACACGCACTCCCCCTTTCTTTTGTAATCTAAGACTGGCTGACTGGCTGCAAAACAAACTGTTAATTGTTGTGAATATCTTGGCTTGGCTTTGGTTTGGTACATGTTCTTCTCCCGCTTTGACAACATCAAAAAGAGAAAGAGATCTATTATTCAACATAACATGATATTCAACAGGAGATAACGAATCACATAACAATACTGTGAGCAAATTCTTTACTTTGAATAAGTTTTGAATGATAGCAAATTGTGTGATTATTGTCTAATTGTTGGTTGTGCATTATTTTACATGTTTCATTTGTGTTTTTAGCCTATACTATTGTTTCGTGTCTATACATAAAGATCCACATTGATACATTTCTTAAAAGAACTCATAAAAACTGTTTTGTGTCAGTATGTATCGATACATGTTCATCTGCATCGATACATAAATTTGTTTTAAATCACAAAACGTTTTTGCTTCAGTATGTATCGATACATACGAGCTTTGTATCGATACATGCTTAGTTAAAATGTTCTATGTATCGATACATATGAGCTTTGTATCGATACATGCTTAGTTAAAATGTTCTATGTATCGATACATACGAGCTTTGTATCGATACATGCTTGTATTAATTCTCTAAAATTAATCAAAGCTACAGTATGTATCGATGCATAATCTTTTGTATCAATACATAATTCTGTTTTGTCTACTAACAACTTCTGTCTTTCACATATAAAAAGTATTTTGACAGCTCAGTTAAACTGTACGAATTCAGAAGTGAAAAACAGTTGTAACACAAATCAAAGGAGTGTGTAGCAGCAATTGTTTTGAGCAGTTAGAAACCTGAAAGAGACTTCATCTTCTTCATCTTCTCAATCTATTTTCTTCAAGAACATCAATACATAATCATTCTTGTTCTTTGGATTAAAGGATCGACGAGATAATGTTCAGTGGAACGATCAAGGATCTAGCTGAGGTGTTCAGTGGAACGATCGAGGATCTAGCTGAGTTGAAGGTTGAAGGGGGTTTCGAGGAAAAACCAAATGGCTTGTCCTTCAAGAACTGGAGTGTTCTTGCGGGTTTGTTAGTCACGTTTGCATAACAGATTCAGCCGTAGCGTAGGGTTTGGAAATTGGGTAATTTCGCAAACAGGTCGTGGAACCGGTGAATTATTTGCAATTTTTTGCAGGAAATTCTTGATCGAGCTCAGATCAAGTGGAGGTTTTATACAAGAAGAAGATCTTGGGATTTAGATTTCTGTCTTTGTATTGTAACCTTGTATCAACGAATTCGGCATTATTGATAACAACAGTTCTCAATTTCATTTGAAATTGAGAGGGAGACGTACCCACACGCGAGGACGACAGTGGGGAACTTCCTTACCAAATCTCTGCGTATCGTATTCTTTCCTTATCTATCTTTACGTTTTCAACAGTTTTATGATTTCAGTTGGTGTATTGTGGCTGTACATTTCGTGATACAATAGTGGCAAGAAAACTTCTTTATCTAAACTCCACCATTGTTCATCATTGATCACATACACACCAAATGTTTGACAAAACTGTCAGCTGAGTTTTATTCATTGGAATTAGAATTTAGTGATAAGTGCATTTGATTTGATAATATTCTGGTGTTAATAATCTCTATCGTTCCTATTCAAATCCAGCAATAAATTCGCGTGTCCAGTTTTCTAGTAGCGGTTCAGATTAGACGGAAGTCGATTCGGGACTGTAATTTTCCGCTAAGTTTCAATAACTCTGATAAGATTTTTTAAATCCGTTTATTTAAAAGAGGTGATCTATTCACCCCCCTCTCGATCACTAGCCACACCGTCTAACAAGTGGTATCAGAGCGCTGGTTCGCTGGTGTTCTTTGGCTGCCTGTAACGATATGGATTCTGAACCAAAGGGGGCGTATAATAGAGCGCCGATTTTCAACGGTGAAAATTACGGCTACTGGAAAGACTGCATGTGAGTTCATATAAATTCTGTTGATAGGCTAGTATGGGCTGCCATTGAAAATGGTCCTTTTCAAATTACTATGACAAATGCGGCTGGCGCCATAGTTCCTAAACCAGAAGGTGATTGGAATGAGAAAGATGAGAAAAAGTGGTCGAGTGATTGGAGAGCTCGAAATATGCTAATTTTAGCACTTGGTGTTGATGAGTATTATCGGGTATCCCATTGCACGACAGCTAAAGAAATGTGGGATGCTTTAGAAGTTGCCCATGAGGGTACTACTGAAGTAAAACAGTCCCGCATTAACACACTCAATCAAGAGTTTGAGCTCTTTCGCATGAAACAAGGAGAATCTATCCCCGACATGCAAAAGAGATTTACTCATCTCACTAATCGTTTGAATGCACTTGGAAAACCTGTTTCCAATGAAATAGCTACTAATAAAATTCTGAGATGTCTTAGCAGGGAATGGCAACCTAAAGTAACAACTATTAAGGAAGCCAACGATCTAACGACACTTACGATTACAACTCTGTTTGGAAAGCTGGAAGAACATCAGCAAGCATTAGAAAGTCTTGAAAAGTTTGAGAACAAAAGTAAGAAGGAAAAGGAGAAGAAGAGAGACAAAGAGGGAGAGAAGAAGCCAATAGCTCTTGTGGCCTCTAGCTCTAAGTCCTCACGAAAAGAGCAAAGTGACAATGATTCTAGTAGTGACAAAGATTCGGATGATGAGGAAATGAGACTTTTTATAAGGAGATATAATAGATTCATTCGAAAGAATGGAGTCAAGCATTCCGACAAAAACCTCATGAAGTTTCGAAGACAATCTACAGATTCAAAACAGGAAGAGAATAAGAAGAGTAGAGGAAAAGGATCTTGTTTTAATTATGGTAAATCTGGACATTATAAAACAGATTGTCCTATGAAGTATAAGGATCAAGGAAAAGCTCCACCAAAAGGGTACAGCAAACAAAGAAGAGCTTACATTGCATGGGAAAGTGATAGTGATTCATCAAGCACACAAAGTTCAAGTGATAGTGATGAAACCGCAAATCTGTGCCTTATGGCTCACACCAAAAATCTGTCCTACCACAAGAAGAAAATCAATGATAAAAAGGTAAAACAAGCCTATTATAATAATTTCTCTTCTATGTCTTTTTCTGAACTGAAAATAGCTTTTGAAAAACTGCATAACGAAGCTGTAGATGCTTTTAAAAGATTATCTTCCGATAAACAAATTTTTTCATTTCTGGAAGGTAAAGTATACAAAGCTGAAAAAGATTTAGAATGGTTAAACGCTAGTATTGCAGAAAATTCAAAAAATATTGACATTGATGGATGTAGTAAAGTTGGGTATTGTGAAGCTTGTCATATTTGGCAACAAGAGGTAAACACTCTCAAGGTCAAATTGGAAAAAGCTTTACAACCTAAGGTTACTTATGCCGTTGACTCTAGGTTGTTTAAGAAGTCATTAAATCCACCATATGCAAAATACTCTTTTATTCCAAAGGATTTAATGAACAAGAATAAACAAACACATCATCATGGTTTATGTCATTATTGTTGTCGTGCTGGCCATACAATTGAGAAATGCAAGTTTAGGAGATTTCTTGTTCCTAAAGGTATTTATCAATGGAAGCCAAAAGGCAACCATGTTAGCACTTACCCACTTGGACCCAATGAAAATTGGGTACCAACTTCTCTCTTTTGATATTGTAGGATGAGTGCCTTGCTTCCGTAGATAGGAGATGGTTTCTTGACAGCGGTTGCTCAAGGCACATGACCGGTGACATATCACTTTTTATAGACTTCAAAGCAAAGAAGAAGGGATATGTTACTTATGGAGACAATAACAAAGGAGCTATACTTGGCAAAGGTAGTGTAGGTAATCCCTCTACCACTACTATTTCTGATGTCCATTTAGTAGAGGGGCTTAAACACAATTTGTTAAGCATAAGTCAATTGTGTGACAAGGGTTATAAAGTTTCTTTCACAAAAACTTGCTGCATAATTGAACATGCTGAACAAAACGTTGTGTTTAAGGGTGTAAGAGTAAACAATATCTATATGCTTGACCTTTTTGATGTATCTTTAACAAGTACTAAATGTCTAGTTACCTTGAATGATGATTCTTGGCTTTGGCATAGACGTTTAGCGCATGTTAATTTCGATTTGCTTAATAAGGTTGTATCTAAGGATCTAGTAGTCAATCTTCCAAAAATAAAATTTTCAAAAGACCACCTATGTGATGCGTGCCAAATGGGAAAACAAACGAGGGTCTCTTTTAAATCTAAAAATGTAATTTCAACTTCACGACCCCTTGAGCTTCTCCATATGGATCTCTTTGGACCTTCTAGGACAAAGAGCTTAGGTGGAAATTATTATGGTTTTGTAATCGTTGATGACTATTCTAGATTTACTTGGACTATATTCCTTCATAACAAAGATGAAACTTTTTCTGCTTTTAAGAATTTTGCAAATCTGTCCCAAAACAAAATGAATTCCAAAATAGTTACAATTCGTAGCGATCATGGTGGTGAATTTCAAAACTATCACTTTGATAAGTACTGTGACAAGTATGGTATTGAGCATAACTTTTCAGCTCCTCGAACTCCACAACAAAATGGCGTTGTGGAGCGTAAAAATCGTGTTTTAGAGGAGTTGGCAAGAACAATGCTAAATGAGGGTGGATTCCCAAAATATTTTTGGGCTGATGCAGTTAGCACAGCTTGTTATGTTTTAAACAGGATCTTAATTCGTCCTATTTTAAATAAAACTCCTTATGAGCTTTTAAAAGGAAGAAAGCCAAACTTGTCACATCTTCACGTATTCGGTTGTAAGTGTTTTGTTTTGAATAATGGTAAGGAAAATATTGGGAAGTTTGATGCAAAAGCGGATGAAGGTATCTTTCTTGGATACTCACAATCAAGTAAAGCATATAGAGTATATAATAAGCGTTTACTTACTGTTGAAGAATCTGTCCATGTTTCTTTTGATGAGTCTTATCCGAAAAGTGTCGGAAAAGGTATTTCTTTTGATGACGCAGGTGTATCTACAGAAGACATACTCAAGGAAGCTGTTACGGAAACTGATCAGTCCAGAACAGTTGCCCATGAGAAGGAGGAAGATACTAGTCATGAAGAAGATGAGGAAGAAAGGACAGCTGAAGTGAATGACCTTCCATCAGCTTGGAAATCTTCAAAAGACCATCCTATTGACAACATCTTGGGAGATATTTCAAAGGGAGTAATGACTCGTTCTAAGATAAGTAATTTTTGTTCTCACTTCGCTTTTGTTTCACAAGTAGAACCTAAAAATGCCAAAGAGGCCTTGATTGATGAATATTGGCTAATGGCCATGCAAGAAGAGCTTAATCAATTTAAAAGAAATGACGTTTGGGAACTTGTCCCTCGTCCGCGAGATCATCATATCATAGGTACTAAATGGGTTTTTAGAAATAAGCTTGATGAAAACGGAGTGATAACTAGGAACAAGGCACGTTTAGTAGCACAAGGGTATAACCAAGAGGAGGGCATAGACTATGAGGAAACTTATGCTCCAGTTGCTCGCCTTGAAGCTATACGTCTCTTGCTTGCCTATGCGTGTTCTAATAATTTTAAGCTTTACCAAATGGACGTAAAGAGTGCGTTTCTAAATGGTGTCATAAATGAAGAGGTATATGTCTCACAACCTCCTGGTTTTGAGAATGCTGAAAATCCAGATTATGTTTACAAATTAAAACGAGCTTTGTATGGTCTTAAACAAGCCCCTCGGGTTTGGTATGAAAGGCTTAGCAAATTTCTAATTGATCATGGATATTCAAGAGGTAAAGTGGATAATACTCTCTTTATTAAACACAAGGGAAAGCACATTCTTTTAGTTCAAGTTTATGTAGACGATATAATTTTTGGTTCAACTAACACACACTTGGTCGAAGACTTTTCTAAGGTTATGCAGGGTGAATTTGAGATGAGTCTTATGGGGGAGCTGAATTACTTCCTAGGTCTTCAGATAAAGCAACTTGATGAGGGTACAGCAGTATGTCAAACAAAGTATTGCAGAGAACTACTCAAGCACTTTGGAATGAACGACTCAAAATCAATTGACACCCCTATGCCTACCAACGGAAATCTAGATAAAGATGAGCATGGTAAGAGTGTAGATGTCAAAAAGTTTAGAGGTATGATTGGGTCTCTTCTGTATCTTTCTGCTTCTAGACCTGACATCATGTTTAGTGTTTGTATGTGTGCACGATATCAATCAAATCCTAAGGAATCTCACCTGAAAGCTGTTAAGCGTATATTTAGATATCTTCATGGAACATCTAAATATGGGCTTTGGTATTCCAAAGGAAGTGATTGTAGCTTAGTAGGTTACTCCGATTCTGATTTTGCTGGCTGCAAATCAGATAGGAAAAGCACGAGTGGTACATGTCACTTGTTTTCAAACTCCTTGGTAAGTTGGCATAGCAAAAAGCAGGTATCTGTGGCTTTGTCAACTGCAGAGGCTGAGTACGTTACAGCCGGTAGTTGTTGCGCTCAGATTTTGTGGCTAAAGCAACAACTACAAGACTTTAACATTCAACTCAAACGTATTCCAATAAAATGTGACAACACTAGTGCCATAAACCTTACTAAAAATCCTGTTTTACACTCACGCACTAAACACATAGAGATTAGACATCACTTTCTTCGCGATCATGTTGAAAAAGAAGACGTTGTATTTGAGCATGTTGATACTAAAAACCAGCTTGCTGACATTTTCACTAAACCTTTGGCAACAGAACCGTTCTTCAACATTCGTCGTGAATTAGGGATCTTAGATCTCTCTCCATTGTTGTCTTAAGCATGTTTGTTCTAATTTATATTATGCCTCACCTTGGTTGATGAGATTTGTTTTAGATTTCATTTATACCTCACAAGGTTACATCAACAGAGGTAATATCACTCCTTTCTATATCTCTTTTAGAACTATGTGATTGTGTATGTTAGAACAAAATTCCTTATTTTCGTTTATGTGAATTTCTTTGCATATATTGTTTGAACATTAATATCTGATTTGTGAATTATACCTGGGCATCATTATCATGACATACTTCATAATGCATAACCATACTGCATAAAAATTAATTAAAATTTGGTTTGGCATCAGTATGTATCGATTCAAAGATGTATGTATCGATTCATGTCTTCTTCATTTCACATCTGTCAAAATTGGTTCAGTATGTATCGATTCATTCGTCGTTTGTATCGATACATAGACCCTTTAAAAACAAAAATGCGTGACATGGATCGATCCATTCCCATATGCATCGACACATACTGATTGTTATTTGGATTAAATGCATTTTATTTCACTCATGGATCGACACATCAGCAATTCTTATCACATCTTTTCACAAACTTGGTATCAGCAGTTCCCCTACCTCTCAAAACCTGCGGCTAACCCTAATCTCCTTCATCATCATTCTCTCTAAAACCCTAAATTCATCTCACTTTTCTTCAATTTTTCATCACCATGCCTCCAAGAATCATTCCGGCTAGAGCAGGGGGAAAAGGAAAAGGAAAGGAACCGGTTGGCACTTCTCAGCAGTTACCAGAAATTCCTCCTAATGCCTTAGATTTGCTTCATCCTGCAATTGCTATTGAGTTTGAGGATTCTTTCAAGACAAGGTTAGTTATGAAACCCCATGTCTTCGATAAACATGATGCTATTCATCTGCATCTCAATGATGTGGTTGAACTCCTTAATGCACAAAAACTTGGTTCATTTTTTACTACAAAGGATGATTACCATGAGGATTTTATCCGTGCATTTTATGCTGGCTTACAATCTGGTAAAGGATATATGTTTAAGTGTTCTATTGGTGTCAGAACCTATACTTTTGAGGCTGCTGATTGGGAAACAGTGTTTCAAATTCCGCTTCCGTTGCATAATTTCAAGACTTGGCATGACTTGAAGTTTGATACTGACTTTAACCTGAAGGAGTTTACTCTATCTATCTTGAAATTGGACAGACCGCTGGGTGAGGATGAACAGGTTACGTCTAGTATGATTAAGAAAATTCCTCGTATACTTCAGTGGATTATCTCGCACATTCTGCGTCCAGCAAACAGTGGACATTCTAGGTTAGACAGGGCAGGCATTCATCTCTTGTATACTCTTCAAAATAAGGTTCCCTTGAATTTGGCAAATTACTTTGTGAAGCGTCTCTTTTTCGTGCGTAGCAGTGCCAAGAATGTTGCTCTTGGTTATGCATCTCAAATCATGAAAATTCTTACGTTCTGGAATGTGACAATCCCTTTAGTTCCTCTCATATCACCATCTGCTGCTCAAGAGTTTGACTCTTCCACTTTATCTCATATGGGATATCGGTGGGATAAGGAACGTCAATGTTTCTATTTCTTTGAAAGGAAATCCAAAACAAGGATCTATAATTTTGATGTGCCTTCTGAACGAATTCATGTAGTTGAAGACCAACCTGATGAAGAAATGCATGATGTGAACGAAGCAGATGTGCCTGCAGCTGATGACAATGCTGGTTGGGGTGATTGGGTGCCACAAAGGTGGTCTCCAACCAACTATGTACCTGAACCAACGGTTCCTCCGTTCTCCGGCGGTGCTTCATCTTCAACACCTACTGCGCACCTAACTCAAATGCTTCAACAAATGGAGCTTGCCAACCAAGAACGTTATAAAGAGGCACGGTCTTGGCATGTACAACAAAGTGAGTGGCATAAGGAGCATCGTGAGTGGCATGACGTTCATACACGGATGTACCATAACCAACACTCTTGGCACACGGACTTGGTTAAGTGGCACCAAGTCTTCTACAATGAAATGTCTGGTTTTATGGACGACTGCCGTGCCAATCCTGGTATTATGGACATATTCAGAAGTGTTGAAGTTCAGGACCGGTTCAGGCACTACACCTTCATGGGCCACAATCCAGATGCAATGCCTCCTCCTCCGCCTCCGCCAAGCTTCAGAGATCCTGATAGAGATGACGAGGAGTCCTGTGGTGGCTATAATCCACATTAAACCATCATCATTCCATTTCACTGCATTTCATTGCATGTTGCTTGAGTTTTTTTCTTTTCAGATTAGTTGCACCTTATATGTCTTGGCTTATGTAATTTTTAAATACTTTCTACTAGTTAAATGCTTATTTCCTTCTGCTTACTTCTGGTGTTATTGCCCTTATTTGTCATTCTTTGTGAGTGATTCTTTACTTTTTAAGCTTCCTTCTTTGTGATTGTTAGCTTCTTTATCATTTTTGCTGTGTCCTGCTACAACATGTTGCCTTGATAAAACTGTTTTTTTTCTTCTTTTTGATGTTGACAAAGGGGGAGAAATGCAGATGTTGACAGATATGCACAAACTCAGGGGGAGTATCACACATCTTGCTAAAAATTTGCCATCATCAAAAAGGGGGAGTTTGTGAGCAAATTCTTTACTTTGAATAAGTTTTGAATGATAGCAAATTGTGTGATCATTGTCTAATTGTTGGTTGTGCATTATTTTACATGTTTCATTTGTGTTTTTAGCCTATACTATTGTTTCGTGTCTATACATAAAGATCCACATTGATACATTTCTTAAAAGAACTCATAAAAACTGTTTTGTGTCAGTATGTATCGATACATGTTCATCTGCATCGATACATAAATTTGTTTTAAATCACAAAACGTTTTTGCTTCAGTATGTATCGATACATACGAGCTTTGTATCGATACATGCTTAGCTAAAATGTTCTATGTATCGATACATACGAGCTTTGTATCGATACATGCTTAGTTAAAATGTTCTATGTATCGATACATACGAGCTTTGTATCGATACATGCTTGTATTAATTCTCTAAAATTAATCAAAGCTACATTATGTATCGATGCATAATCTTTTGTATCAATACATAATTCTGTTTTGTCTACTAACAGCTTCTGTCTTTCACATATAAGAAGTATTTTGACAGCTCAGTTAAACTGTACGAATTCAGAAGTGAAAAACAGTTGTAACACAAATCAAAGGAGTGTGTAGCAGCAATTGTTTTGAGCAGTTAGAAACCTGAAAGAGACTTCATCTTCTTCATCTTCTCAATCTCTTTTCTTCAAGAACATCAACACATAATCATTCTTGTTCTTTGGATTAAAGGATCAACGAGATAACGTTCAGTGGAACGATCAAGGATCTAGCTGAGGTGTTCAGTGGAACGATCGAGGATCTAGCTGAGTTGAAGGTTGAAGGGGGTTTCGAGGAAAAACCAAATGGCTTGTCCTTCAAGAACTGGAGTGTTCTTGCGGGTTTGTTAGTCACGTTTGCAGAACAGATTCAGCCATAGCGTAGGGTTTGGAAATTGGGTAATTTCGCAAACAGGTCGTGGAACCGGTGAATTGTTTGCAATTTCTTGCAGGAAATTCTTGATCGAGCTCAGATCAAGTGGAGGTTTTATACAAGAAGAAGATCTTGGGATTTAGATTTCTGTCTTTGTATTGTAACCTTGTATCAACGAATTCAGCATTATTGATAACAACAGTTCTCAATTTCATTTGAAATTGAGAGGGAGACGTACCCACACGCGAGGACGACAGTGGGGAACTTCCTTACCAAATCTCTGCGTATCGTATTCTTTCCTTGTCTATCTTTACGTTTTCAACAGTTTTGTGATTTCAGTTGGTGTATTGTGGCTGTACATTTCGTGATACAATAGTGGCAAGAAAACTTCTTTATCTAAACTCTACCATTGTTCATCATTGATCACATACACACCAAATGTTTGACAAAACTGTCAGCTGAGTTTTATTCATTGGAATTAGAATTTAGTGATAAGTGCATTTGATTTGATAATATTCTGGTGTTAATAATCTCTATCGTTCCTATTCAAATCCAGCAACAAATTCGCGTGTCCGGTTTTCTAGTAGCGGTTCAGATTAGACGGAAGTCGATTCGGGACTGTAATTTTCGGCTAAGTTTCAACAACTCTGATAAGATTTTTTAAATCCATTTATTTAAAAGAGGTGATCTATTCACCCCCCTCTCGATCACTAGCCACACCGTCTAACAAATACCACACCAAATATTATTACTGAACAAATTGAAAAGGAGATAACATTAAACTAGATTAACAAACAAGCATAACAGATAATAAGTTCAGTCAAACAACAAAAGTACAGATGCACATGCAGTTTTATGCCCTAATGGCCTCGTCCTCGATGGTAACAAAGATCCGGGTTTCTGTCAGGATCTGCCAAAGAAGTCATTTGGTCAGCAACACTACTTAGATACTTGAGGCCCACATCGACGGACCGCTCCTGTCGTTCAAATGTTTCGGTGAATGCTGCATACCGTTCATTCATGCTGGTTGAGAGGTTATCGAGCCTCTCATTTTGTGCTTGAAGCTGGCTGCTAATATGAGCATAGCGCTCATCCTGAGTTTGTATGAATGATTGTTGAGCCAGCTGCATATCTCGCATCATTGCTAAAAGTTCAGAAGAATTTTCTTGTTGCGGAGGAGACGGTGGAGATTCTTCAGCACCATATTGATACGGCTGATAGAATTGGCGTTGTGTTGACCATCCCATATGTTGCCATTCACCCCAGCCACCACGGTTGGGGGCATCTTCTTCAGTCGAATAGGTATTCTGAACCCAAGCGGTGTTTGTGTAGTCGTGTGTGTCTGCTTGTGGAGGACTATCATGCTGCTCTGCTCCTTCTTTTTCGTTTTCCTCTTGGTCTTCTTCTTCACTTTCATCACTTTCATCATATTCTTCCACACTTGTAGGAACATACCCCCTGCGAACAAATTTGTATGTTCTCTGCTCATCACACCAAAAGTATCCCATCATAGACAAAGTTTTTGGGCTGAATTCTTTATCTGAGGAAATGGAGGTATACGGAAAGGACGGATAATCAACGTCAGCTGCAGTAAGAACCTCTTGAATAAGAGATCCATAGGCAAGAGCAGTGCCTCGTCCGGAGTCTCGCAAACTGAACATCCTACTAGCAATGTAGTAGGGCCAGTTTATTTTGCGCTTATTTTTCAGGATATATATGAGATGAACCTCAGCCTGTTCAACTCGGGAAAGGCCACCTTTCTTAGGCCTCAGGATGCGCGCCACAATCCCTTGAAGAATGCGCTCACTTGTTTTCAGCTTACCGGCAATGACAGTTCATGGGAACGCATCACTGTTCACAATGTGGTCTGGGTAGGGTCATTTCAGCATAGCGTTCAAAGCGCTCTTAAACTCATATCCTTCTATTGTGTGAGAATCAGTTACCTCAGCAAGAGGATTTTCATCAGCAGCCAATGTCAGATCAAAATATTTATTCCAAACATCAGACTTAAACGATACCTTTCTTGTGCCGATCCTAGAGTGAAACTTTTGACCACGAAATTTGTCATGAAGGCAAGTGTAGAACACACGGACTAGGTCTTCGCTATATTTGGCATTGCATTCCAGGAATTTAACAATACCGTGATACTGTAGTAGAGACATGATGTCCACGAGATGAATGCGTTCTGCAGTGAGTTTATAGAAGGCATGTTGCCTCACGACTCCTCTTTGACCAATGTCGTTGTTGAAGGTGTCGACAAGAGCCGATGGAACTAATGAGACAGCGGTAATGGGTAGGGAGGCAGAGGATGATCCCCTTGATCTCTTACCGGTAGGTTTGCGGGATGAGGAAGCCATGGGTAATGATTCTGAAGCTTTTTGTAAAAGTAAAGAGTGAAGGTTGATGTAAGATTTGAGAGTGATTTGCAAGAAGGAGGTTTGCCGTTTTTATAGATGAGGATTTAGGGTTTTGGGAAGAGGAGAGGCCAAGAGACAATAGGCACTAGGTAGATGCAACTCACAATGTAGTGGGTTGAATGCACACTTAATGAGAATTTGAAATGTAAATGCATGGGAAGTTTGAACGTTTTCTGCAGAGAAAAACTGATTTTTCGCGCGATGCGTCGACCATAGCCTCTGCATGCGTCGACGCATACTGTTTGAATTTAAAAAAAAAGAAATTTTTTAAGGTGTGCGTCGACCATTTCCCTGTTATGGTCGACTCATACAGACAAATTTTGCAGATTTTCACTGTTATGCACATATGCTCGCATGTTTGATGCATAAATAGATTGCCACACAACATTAACCATCCAAACAGATATGGTATAAGAAATAAGTCATATATATACAATATTATCATGTAATACAACTATTTAGCCATGAAGGTTGGGAGAGAGAGAAGGGTAAAGGAACAATATCACCTCGATGCCGGAATAACTTAATGAACAATATACTTGTGCTTGCAACAACATTAACTTGTTAGAAGTACAAGATTATAGTTTTAAATGAAATAAGATAAAGCAAGCGATTTATGACGCCCATTCCGAAATGTCGAGATTACCAAGTTCTCGGCGAATATGAAAGAAAGGCTCAGTAGCTAACGGCTTTGTGAAAATGTCCGCTAGTTGATTTTTAGTGTTAACATGTTCAAATACAACATCACCTTTCTCTACATGATCCCGAAGAAAGTGGTGTCGAATTTTGATATGTTTGGTGCGAGAATGCAACACAGGATTTTTGGTAAGATTAATGGAACTTGTATTGTCACAGAAAATGGGAATACGTTCGAGTTTGAGATTAAAATCCAATAATTGTTGCTTAATACATAGGATTTGAGCACAACAACTACCGACGGCAACGTATTCCGCTTCGGCGGTTGACAAAGCAACTGAAACTTATTTCTTGCTATGCCAATTGACCAAGGAATTTGAGAATAAGTGACAAGTACCACTAGTGCTTTTCCTATCCGATTTGCAACCGACAAAATCGGAATCGGAGAAACCTACCAATGAGCAATCATTACCTTTGGAATACCATAGTCCATACTTCGGAGTACCGGATAGGTATCAAAGTATTCATTTGATAGCTTTTAGATGGGATTCCTTGGGACATGATTGATATCTTGCGCACATACACACGCTAAACATAATGTCGAGACGAGAAGCAGTAAGATAGAGAAGTGATCCAATCATACCTCTATACCTTTTTATCTCTACGTCCTTACCGTTCTCATCTTTATTCATGTTTACACATGTTGGCATGGGGGTGTCAATGGCCTTGGCTTTTGCCATGTCAAATCTCTTGATAAGGTCCAAACAGTACTTTGTTTGACTCACGAATGTTCCTTCATTGAGTTGTTTAATTTGCAAACCGAGAAAGTACGTGAGCTCCCCCATCATACTCATCTCGAATTCACCCTGCATAAGATCCAAAAACTCTCTCACGAGATTCATGTTAGTAGACCCAAATATAATATCGTCAACATAAATTTGTACTAATATCAAGTGCTTTCCTCGACGTTTAATAAAGAGGGTTGTGTCAACCTTTCCTCTTGAGTAACCTTGATCAAGTAAAAATTTACTTAGTCGCTCATACCAAGCTCTAGAAGCTTGTTTGAGACCATATAAAGCCATTTTTAGTTTGTAAACATGATCGGGATACTCATGAGATTCAAAACCCGGAGGTTGTGCGACGTAGACCTCTTCATTTATGTAACCGTTAAGGAACGCACTCTTAACATCCATTTGGAATAGTTTAAAGTCTTTCGCACAAGAGAAGGCAAGGAGAAGGCGTATAGCCTCGAGTCGGGCAACCGGCGCATAAGTTTCCTCATAGTCGATGCCTTCCTATTGGTTATACCCTTGCGCCACTAAACGCGCCTTGTTACGGGTTATTACCCCGTTTTCGTCCAACTTGTTCCTAAACACCCATCGGGTGCCGATTACTCGATGACCTCGCGGAGGAGGGACAAGGTCCCAAACCTCATTTCTAGTGAACTGATTTAGTTCCTCCTGCATTGACAAAAACCAGTGTTCATCGAGTAGGGCTTCTTTAGGGTTTTTAGGTTCCATTTGTGAAACGAAAGCGAAGTGATAATAGAAATTACTTAGCTTCGATCGAGTTGTAACACCCTTTGAGATATCTCCGAGAATGTTGTCAATTGGATGGTCTTTGGGAGACTTCCAAGCTTGAGAAAGATCATCGTTTGAAGGCGGATGAGCTACCTCGGTTTCCTCATGGTGTACATTTATATCCTCCTCAACTTTGACTTTGTCGGGTTGATCAATCCCCGGCTCGCCACCCTTGAGTATGTCTCCAGTAGATGTACCTGCACCATGAACAACACTACCCTTTCCGACGTTTCTCGGATAAGATTCATCAAAAGTGACATGTACAGACTCTTCCACAGCAAGTAATCGTTTATTATTATTCTATATGCTTTACTAGATTGAGAGTATCCGAGGAATATACCTTCGTCGGCCTTGGAATCGAATTTGCCCAAGTTTTCCTTTCCATTATTTAATACAAAACATTTGCAACCGAAAACATGTAAGTGAGAAACATTTGGCTTTCGCCCTTTTAAAAGCTCATACGGTGTTTTATTTAGAATGGGGCGAATGAGCACCCTATTCAAAACATAACACGCCGTACTAATGGCGTCGGCCCAAAAATATTTCGGTAAACCACTATTGTTAATCATTGTTCTTCCCAATTCTTCCAAAATTCGATTTTTACGCTCCACAACCCCATTTTGTTGAGGAGTACGTGGAGCGGAGAAGTTATGATCGATACCATGGTTACCGCAATATTCTTCAAATAAATGGTTTTCGAACTCACCCCCATGGTCGCTTCTAATTGAAACAATGCTTGTATTTAATTTATTTTGTGAAAGCTTAGCAAACCTTTCAAAGGCGGCGAACGTATCGCTCTTGCTTACTAAAAAGATAGTCCAACAAAATCTAGAAAAATCGTCCACTATTATGAAACCGTAATAATTTCCTCCTAGACTTTTAATCCTAGACGGCCCAAATAAGTCCATATGAAGAAGTTCGAGAGGTCTCGTTATTGAAACGATATTTTTGGATTTAAATGAGATCCTCGTTTGCTTCCCTTTTTGACAAGCATCACAAAGGTGATCCTCGTGAACTTTATTTTGGGGAGACCTAAGACTAGATCTTTTGAGACTACTTTATTTAGTAAGTCAAAGTTAACATGTGCTAAACGCCTATGCCATAACCATGAATCTTCACTCATTGTTACAAGGCATTTGTCACTTGTTAACGATACTTCGTTCAAGTCTAACATATAGACATTATTCACTCGCAGGCCATTAAACATACTCTTCTTATCATCATTATGTACAATTTTGGAACAATCTTTTGAAAAAGATACATTGTATCCTTTGTCACATAATTGACTGATGCTAAGTAGATTGTGTTTAAGACCTTTGACAAGCAATACATCAGAAATAGTAGTGGAAAAAGGGTTACCTACACTACCTTTACCTAGTATTGCTCCACGGTTGTTGTCACCATAGGTTACATATCCTTTCTTCTTAGCCACGAAGTCAATGAAGAGTGATATGTCTCCTGACATGTGCCTTGAGCATCCACTGTCGAGAACCCATCTTCTCTCGGTGGTCTCGAGGCATTGTACCTATGAAAATGCAATTAACACGAGAAGGTACCCAATGGCTTATTGGGTCCTGAATAGTTAGTAACGAGATGGTTGCATTTGGGCAGCCATTGATAAATGCCTTTAGGAACTAAGAATCTCCTAAACCTGCATTTAGCAATGGAGTGTCCTTTCTTGCAACAATAAAGACAAGAGAAATTAACATTTTGATTGCCTTTGCTATCTTCATCCTTTATAACATATTTATATTTTTTATATGGATTAACGATACTTTTTCGAAAGTTTAATTTATCGATTGCAAAGGTAATCTTGGGCTCAAGAGCCTTGTCAAGTTTGGCCTTTAGGTTTCTTACTTCACCTTGCCAAATATAACAAGTATCACACCCATAGTTAATTATTGTATTTCTAAGGTCCTCACAACCTGCTTTTGTGCTTTCTACCATAGAAGCTTTGAGTGCCTCAAGTTTCCTTTCGGATTCTCGAATTTTTTGTTACAAATGGATAAAAATTTGGTTATTTGAGGTAAGCCTTTTAAAGGCCTCTTTAGCTTCACAGTGTAAAGTATCAAATGCAGCTTGTAATTCATGATGAGACATACTAGAGGATTTTTCATATTTAGCATGTCGTACCTGTTTCTTTTTGTTCTTTTGATGAGCAGAGAGGCATAGGGTTGCAGCTTCATCTTCATCACTAGAACTTTCATCATCGGAGGAGTCGCTATCGCTTTCCCAAGCTATGTATGCTCTCCTTGGCTTTGATGATTTCTTGTGTGATTTGTATGATTCCTTTTCCTTTGTCTTCTTGTTCATCGGACATTTCGGTTTGTAATGACCGGGCTTCCCACAAGTGTAGCACGACCCTCTAGTCTTTTTGCCTTTTGAGTCATCATCTTTAGAGTACCTCGATTGTTTCCGGAAGTTTACCAAGTTCTTCTTAGAATGTTGGATGTCGTTCTTTCTCACGTAACGATTGTAACATTTAACGAACAACCCCATATCTTCGCTCTTGTCCTCTTCTTCTTCGTCGCTCGAGGAATAATCACTTTGCTCTTTTGCTTGAGACTTCGAGGAGGAAGTCTTAAGAGCTATAGATTTCTTTTCACTCACCTTTGTTTTGTCCTTCTTTTCTTTCTTTTCGTGTTGTTCTAGGCTCAAGAGTACTTGTTTGTGCTCTTGTAGTTTGCCAAATAATGTTGTCAAGTCTAATACGGTGAGATCATTTGCTTCTTTGATGGCGGTCACTTTCGGCTGCCATTCCCTGTTAAGACATCTCAAGATCTTATTAGTAGCAACATCATTGGAAACCGGCCTACCTAATGAATATAATCGATTGATGAGATGAGTAAATCTCTTTTGCATGTCAGCAATGGTTTCCCCTTGCTCCATGAAAAAGAGATCAAACTCTTGTGTTAGTGTGTTGATTCTTGCCAACTTAACATTGTTCGTCCCCTCATGGGCGATTTGTAGTGAATCCCACATGGCCTTAGCAGTAGGACAATGGGATACACGATAGTATTCATCTACACCTAATGAGGAGATTAGGATATTTTTGGCTTTCCAATCATAATTGTATTTTCTTTCATCATCATCGGTCCATTGTGCTTCGGGCTTTGGCACTAATTCATCATTCTCATTGGTCATGGTTATTTCAATTGGACCATTGAGAATAACGTTCCATATTTTTCTATCTATGGAATTTATGTGCACCCGCATACAGTCTTTCCAATAACTATAATTTTCACCATTGAAAACGGGAGCTCTATTATAAGCCCCTTTAGGTTCGTTAGCCATTTTCTATCAAAGTTATATTTTGAAGCACGGAGTGAACCGGTGCTCCTGATACCACTTGTTAGACTATGGAACGGATCTAGAAGGGGGGGGGGGGGGGGGGTTGAATAGATCCCAATTAAAATTGAGTCGGCGCTACCAATTAAAATTTGGTTTTGAAAATTTATTTTAAGTGCGGAAGCGGCCGAGGAAAATATAGTCTAAAACGAACTGTTATTGGAAAACCGGATATGCGTCTAGCCTATGGATTAGTGATAATGTAGAATAAGAATCACTACACTAGTCACACTATCAATGATTTATTTCACTTGGTAGGATTCCTAGTTCCAATGATTCAAAGAGCAAACCAAACTAGATACATGACTAAGATAATTTTGGTTTAGGCAAATTATCAAACACTTGGTGTGCAAAAACACTCCAAGTGATATTTATGTTGAGTAAGTGATTCCAATTAGTTTAGTACAATATCTTATTGTACTTTGGATTCAAAAACAGAGTTTTAACTTCTTACTCAATTAATATCAAGGTTTGATAAAAGTGCTTATACAAAAATCACTTATTTTAAGCCAAAAACAAATATGCTGAAAAATAGAGAAGACAAAGATTTGATGAGGCAGTTCCCCCGTCGTCCTCGCTTCGGGGTACGTCTGCCCTCAATTCTAAAACTAGAATTGAGATTGCTTTAATAGATATCACCTGTAGAGTATAACAATTTATACAAGGATTGCAAAGCAAATATACAACAGAATTCTCAAGACGTTGAATGTTGCTTCCACTCCTTGTTCCTTGATTCAAGGTGAATCAAGTCCTTCGATTGTTGTTGATAGACCTCCGATTCCAGCCCCTTTGTTGAATAACTCTCAGTTCTTCAAACCCTCGGCCCGACTGATCTCAACTACAACAAATCGAACCCGAAATCTTCCCTTCAATATCATTGAATCCGCTACTAGATTGATGAAGACTTCCTCTTCTCAATCACCTTCGCTCAGCTGAAAATTGATGAAGAATTCGTCCAAAACCCCCCAAAATCAAACCAATCTTGGAGGACAAAACCCTAAAGGTTTTATTCAAGAAAAAACCCGTCGCAAGCTTCAACCCGAACCGGATTCCCCAATCTCGGCTTCGAACGTTATCACCTTTAACCAATCACAAAGCACTTCAAAAATGGTTATGTGTAGTTGATGTGTTGTGAGATGTTGAAGATGAAGATGAAGAATCTTGGACACCTATTTCACTTTTTCTTGTTTTTTGAACACTTGAATCAATTTGTCAAAATGTTGGTTGATACAAGTAACTAAACTTCTATTTATAGTAACAAACCAACCAACCCACTTAACAACTTTTCAATTAGAGTGGGAAATACTTAAAAACTGAATTTGCGCACGAACGGTCGACCATAGCAGGTCTATGCGTCGACGCATAGCCTGCAGTTTTGGACAGTCTGAAAAACACATTAGTATGCGTCGACCATAGGTCGGCGTGCGCTGACCCGTGGTTCATGCGCTGACCCCTGCGGTCGACTCAAGCCTTCGTGCGCTGACCCGTGAGGAAATGCACTATGTTATGCGCCGACCCTACGGTCGACTCAAACCCTGCAAATCTGCAAAAATTCATATTTTTGTGGTTTTCATGCATTTTGTCATGACCATATTTTATCCACATATGTTGTATGAAATATAACAGTTTAGATGAGCATAGAAAAGGATATGATAGGTGATATGTTGCATTTGTTTTGTTGAGGTGGAATCGACAATGTCGATTCATCCATGGTGGTCATTTGTCATCATCGAAACCTATGATTGTATGTTGTATGACAGTTTGCCCTTACATACTCCCCCTTTTTGATGATGACAACCTGTGTGAAACCAAAGAGAAACAACATGCAATATTTACACGCACTTCCCCTTTCTTTTGTAATCTAAGACTGGCTGACTGGCTGCAAAACAAACTGTTAATTGTTGTGAATATCTTGGCTTGGCTTTGGTTTGGTACATGCTCTTCTCCCCCTTTGACAACATCAAAAAGAGAAAGAGATCTATTATTCAACATAATATGATATTCAACAGGAGATAACGAATCATATAACAATACCACACCAAATATTATTACTGAATAAATTGAAAAGGAGATAACATTAAACTAGATTAACAAACAAGCATAACAGATAATAAGTTCAGTCAAACAACAAAAGTACAGATGCACATGCAGTTTTATGCCCTAATGGCCTCGTCCTCGATGGTAACAAAGATCCGGGTTTCTGTCAGGATCTGCCAAAGAAGTCATTTGGTCAGCAACACTACTTAGATACTTGAGGCCCACATCGATGGACCGCTCCTGTTGTTCAAATGTTTCGGTGAATGTTGCATACCGTTCATTCATGCTGGTTGAGAGGTTATCGAGCCTCTCATTTTGTGCTTGAAGCTGGCTGCTAATATGAGCATAGCGCTCATCCTGAGTTTGTATGAATGATTGTTGAGCCAACTGCATATCTCGCATCATTGCTAAAAGTTCAGAAGAATTTTCTTGTTGTGGAGGAGACGGTGGAGATTCTTCAGCACCATATTGATACAGATGATAGAATTGGCGTTGTGTTGACCATCCCATATGTTGCCATTCACCCCAGCCACCACGGTTGGGGGCATCTTCTTCAGTCGAATAGGTATTCTGAACCCAAGCGGTGTTTGTGTAGTCGTGTGTGTCTGCTTGTGGAGGACTATCATGCTGCTCTGCTTCTTCTTCTTCGTTTTCCTCTTTGTCTTCTTCTTCACTTTCATCACTTTCATCATATTCTTCCACACTCGTAGGAACATACCCCCTGCGAACAAATTTGTATGTTCTCTGCTCATCACACCAAAAGTATCCTATCATAGACAAAGTTTTTGGGCTGAATTCTTTATCTGAGGAAATGGAGGTATACGGAAAGGACGGATAATCAACGTCGGCTGCAGTAAGAACCTCTTGAATAAGAGATCCATAGGCAAGAGCAGTGCCTCGTCCGGAGTCTCGCAAACTGAACATCCTACTAGCAATGTAGTAGGGCCAGTTTATTTTGCGCTTATTTTTCAGGATATATATGAGATGAACCTCAACCTGTTCAACTCGGGAAAGGCCACCTTTCTTAGGCCTCAGGATGCGCGCCACAATCCACTGAAGAATGCGCTCACCTGTTTTCAGCTTACCGACAGTGACAGTTCGTGGGAACGCATCACTGTTCACAATGTGGTATGGGTAGGGTCGTTTCAGCATAGCGTTCAAAACGCTCTTAAACTCATATCCTTCTATTGTGTGAGAATCAGTTACCTCAGCAAGAGGATTTTCATCAACAGCCAATGTCAGATCAAAATATTTATTCCAAACATCAGACTTAAACGATACCTTTCTTGTGCCGATCCTGGAGTGAAACTTTTGACCACGAAATTTGTCATAAAGGCAAGTGTAGAACACACGGACTAGGTCTTCGCTATATTTGGCATTGCATTCCAGGAATTTAACAATACCGTGATACTGTAGCAGAGACATAATGTCTACGAGATTCATGCGTTCTGCAGTGAGTTTATAGAAGGCATGTTGCCTCACGACTCCTCTTTGACCAATGTCGTTGTTGAAGGTGTCGACAAGAGCCGGTGGAACTAATGAGACAGCGGTAATAGGTAGGGAGGCAGAGGATGATCCCCTTGATCTCTTACCGGTAGGTTTGCGGGATGAGGAAGTCATGGGTAATGATTCTGAAGCTTTTTGTAAAAGTAGAGAGTGAAGGTTGGTGTAAGATTTGAGAGTGATTTGCAAGAAGGAGGTTTGCCGTTTTTATAGATGAGAATTTAGGGTTTTGGGAAGAGGAGAGGCCAAGAGACAATAGGCACTAGGTAGATGCAACTCACAATGTAGTGGGTTGAATTCACACTTAATGAGAATTTGAAATGTAAATGCATAGGAAGTTTGAACGTTTTCTGCAGAGAAAAACTGATTTTTCGCGCGATGCGTCGACCATAGCCTCTGCATGCGTCGACGCATACTGTTTGAATTTAAAAAAAAGAAAATTTTTAAGGTGTGCGTCGACCATTTCCCTGTTATGGTCGACTCATACAGACAAATTTTGTAGATTTTCACTGCTATGCACATATGCTCGCATGTTTGATGCATAAATAGATTACCACACAACATTAACCATCCAAACAGATATAGTATAAGAAACAAGTCATATATATACAATATTATCATGTAATACAACTATTTAGCCATGAAGGTTGGGAGAGAGAGAAGGGTAAAGGAACAATATCACCTCGATGCCGGAATAACTTAATGAACAATATACTTGTGCTTGCAACAACATTAACTTGTTAGAAGTACAAGATTATAGTTTTAAATGAAATAAGATAAAGCAAGCGATTTATGACGCCCATTCCGAAATGTCGAGAATACCAAGTTCTCGGCGAATATGAAAGAAAGGCTCAGTAGCTAGCGGCTTTGTGAAAATGTCCGCTAGTTGATTTTTAGTGTTAACATGTTCAAATACAACATCACCTTTCTCTACATGATCCCGAAGAAAGTGGTGCCGAATTTCGATATGTTTGGTGAGAGAATGCAACACAGGATTTTTGGTAAGATTAATGGCACTTGTATTGTCACAGAAAATGGGAATACGTTCGAGTTTGAGATTAAAATCCAATAATTGTTGCTTAATCCATAGGATTTAAGCACAACAACTACCGGCGGCAACGTATTCCGCTTTGGCGGTTGACAAAGCAACTGAAACTTGTTTCTTGCTATGCCAACTGACCAAGGAATTTGAGAATAAGTGACAAGTACCACTAGTGCTTTTCCTATCCGATTTGCAACCGGCAAAATCGGAATCGGAGAAACCTACCAATGAGCAATCATTACCTTTGGAATACCATAGTCCATACTTCGGAGTACCGGATAGGTATCGAAGTATTCGTTTGACAACTTTTAGATGGGATTCCTTGGAACATGATTGATATCTTGCGCACATACACACGCTAAACATAATGTCGGGACGAGAAGCTGTAAGATAGAGAAGTGATCCAATCATACCTCTATACCTTTTTACCTCTACGTCCTTACCGTTCTCATCTTTATTCAAGTTTACACATGTTGGCATGGGGGTGTCAATGGCCTTGGCTTTTGCCATATCAAATCTCTTGATAAGGTCCAAACAATACTTTGTTTGACTCACGAATGTTCCTTCATTGAGTTGTTTAATTTGCAAACCGAGAAAGTACGTGAGCTCTCCCATCATACTCATCTCGAATTCACCCTGCATAAGATCCAAAAACTCTCTCACGAGATTCATGTTAGTAGACCCAAATATAATATCGTCAACATAAATTTGTACTAATATCAAGTGCTTTCCTTGACGTTTAATAAAGAGGGTTGTGTCAACCTTTTCTCTTGAGTAACCTTGATCAAGTAAAAATTTACTTAGTCACTCATACCAAGCTCTAGGAGCTTGTTTGAGACCATATAAAGCCATTTTTAGTTTGTAAACATGATCGGGATACTCATGAGATTCAAAACCCGGAGATTGTGCGACGTAGACCTCTTCATTTATGTAACCGTTAAGGAACGCACTCTTAACATCCATTTGGAATAGTTTAAAGTCTTTCGCACAAGAGAAGGCAAGGAGAAGGCGTATAGCCTCGAGTCGGGCAACCGACGCATAAGTTTCCTCATAGTCGATGCCTTCCTCTTGGTTATACCCTTGCGCTACTAAACGCGCCTTGTTACGGTTTATTACCCCGTTTTCGTCCAACTTGTTCCTAAACACCCATCGGGTGCCGATTACTCGATGACCTCGCGGAGGAGGGACAAGGTCCCAAACCTCATTTCTTGTGAACTGATTTAGTTCCTCCTACATTGACAAAAACCAGTGTTCATCGAGTAGGGCTTCTTTAGGGTTTTTAGGTTCCATTTGTGAAACGAAAGCGAAGTGATAACATAAATTACTTAGCTTCGATCGAGTTGTAACACCCTTTGAGATATCTCCGAGAATGTTGTCAATTGGATGGTCTTTGGGAGACTTCCAAGCTTGAGAAAGATCATCGTTTGAAGGCGGATGAGCTACCTCGGTTTCCTCATGGTGTACATTTATATCCTCCTCAACTTTGACTTTGTCGGGTTGATCAATCCCCGGCTCGCCACCCTTGAGTATGTCTTCAGTAGATGTACCTGCACCATGAACAACACTACCCTTTCTGACGTTTCTCGGATAGGATTCATCAAAAGTGACATGTACAGACTCTTCCACAGCAAGTAATCGTTTATTATATATTCTATATGCTTTACTCGATTGAGAGTATCCGAGGAATATACCTTCGTCGGCCTTGGAATCGAATTTGCCCAAGTTTTCCTTTCCATTATTTAATACAAAACATTTGCAACCGAAAACATGTAAGTGAGAAACATTTGGCTTTCGCCCTTTTAAAAGCTCATACGGTGTTTTATTTAGAATGGGGCGAATGAGCACCCTATTCAAAACATAACACGCCGTACTAATGGCATCGGCCCAAAAATATTTCGGTAAACCACTTTCGTTAATCATTGTTCTTTCCAATTCTTCCAAAATTCGATTTTTACGCTCCACAACCCCATTTTGTTGAGGAGTACGTGGAGCGGAGAAGTTATGATCGATACCATGGTTACCGCAATATTCTTCAAATAAATGGTTTTCGAACTCACCCCCATGGTCGCTTCTAATTGAAACAATGTTTGTATTTAATTTATTTTGGGAAAGCTTAGCAAACCTTTCAAAGGCGGCAAACGTATCGCTCTTGCTTACTAAAAAGATAGTCCAACAAAATCTAGAAAAATCGTCCACTATTACGAAACCGTAATAATTTCCTCCTAGACTTTTAATCCTAGACGGCCCAAATAAGTCCATATGAAGAAGTTCGAGAGGTCTCGTTGTTGAAACGATATTTTTGGATTTAAATGAGATCCTCGTTTGCTTCCCTTTTTGACAAGCATCACAAAGGTGATCCTTGGTGAACTTTATTTTGGGGAGACCTAAGACTAGATCTTTTGAGACTACTTTATTTAGTAAGTCAAAGTTAACATGTGCTAAACGCCTATGCCATAACCATGAATCTTCACTCATTGTTACAAGGCATTTGTCACTTGTTAACGATACTTCGTTCAAGTCTAACATATAGACATTATTCACTCGCAGGCCATTAAACATACTCTTCTTATCATCATTATGTACAATTTTGCAACAATCTTTTGAAAAAGATACATTGTATCCTTTGTCACATAATTGACTGATGCTAAGTAGATTGTGTTTAAGACCTTCGACAAGCAATACATCAGAAATAGTAGTGGAAAAAGGGTTACCTACACTACCTTTACCTAGTATTGCTCCACGGTTGTTGTCACCATAGGTTACATATCCTTTCTTCTTAGCCACGAAGTCAATGAAGAGTGATATGTCTCCTGACATGTGCCTTGAGCATCCACTGTCGAGAACCCATCTTCTCTCGGTGGTCTCGAGGCATTGTACCTATGAAAATGCAATTAACACGAGAAGGTACCCAATGGCTTATTGGGTCCTGAATAGTTAGTAACGAGATGGTTGCATTTGGGCAGCCATTGATAAATGCCTTTAGGAACTAAGAATCTCCTAAACCTGCATTTAGCAATGGAGTGGCCTTTCTTGCATCAATAAAGACAAGAGAAATTAACATTTTGATTGCCTTTGCTATCTTCATCCTTTATAACATATTTATATTTTTTATATGGATTAACCATACTTTTTCGAAAGTTTGATTTATCGATTGCAAAGGTAATCTTGGGCTCAAGAGCCTTGTCAAGTTTGGCCTTTAGGTTTCTTACTTCACCTTGCCAAATATAACAAGTATCACACCCATAGTTAATTATTGTATTTCTAAGGTCCTCACAACCTGCTTTTGTGCTTTCTACCATAGAATCTTTGAGTGCCTCAAGTTTCCTTTCGGATTCTCGAATTTTTTGTTCCAAATGGATAAAAATTTGGTTATTTGAGGTAAGCCTTTTAAAGGCCTCTTTAGCTTCACATTGTAAAGTATCAAATGCAGCTTGTAATTCATGATGAGACATACTAGAGGATTTTTCATATTTAGCATGTCGTACCTGTTTCTTTTTGTTCTTTTGATGAGCAGAGAGGCATAGGTTTGCAGCTTCATCTTCATCACTAGAACTTTCATCATCGGAGGAGTCGTTATCGCTTTCCCAAGCTATGTATGCTCTCCTTGGCTTTGATGATTTCTTGTGTGATTTGTATGATTCCTTTTCCTTTGTCTTCTTGTTCATCGGACATTTCGGTTTGTAATGACCGGGCTTCCCACAAGTGTAGCACGACCCTCTAGTCTTTTTGCCTTTTGAGTCATCATCTTTAGAGTACCTCGATTGTTTCCGGAAGTTTACCAAGTTCTTCTTAGAATGTTGGATGCCGTTCTTTCTCACGTTACGATTGTAACATTTAACGAACAACCCCATATCTTCGCTCTTGTCCTCTTCTTCTTCGTCGCTCGAGGAATAATCACTTTGCTCTTTTGCTTGAGACTTCGAGGAGGAAGTCTTAAGAGCTATAGATTTCTTTTCACTCACCTTTGTTTTGTCCTTCTTTTCTTTCTTTTCGTGTTGTTCTAGGCTCAAGAGTACTTGTTTGTGCTCTTGTAGTTTGCCAAATAATGTTGTCAAGTCTAATACGGTGAGATCATTTGCTTCTTTGATGGCGGTCACTTTCGGCTGCCATTCCCTGTTAAGACATCTCAAGATCTTATTAGTAGCAACATCATTGGAAACCGGCCTACCTAATGAATATAATCGATTGATGAGATGAGTAAATCTCTTTTGCATGTCAGCAATGGTTTCCCCTTGCTCCATGAAAAAGAGATCAAACTCTTGTGTTAGTGTGTTGATTCTTGCCAACTTAACATCGTTCGTCCCCTCATGGGCGATTTGTAGTGAATCCCACATGGCCTTAGCAGTAGGACAATGGGATACACGATAGTATTCATCTACACCTAATGAGGAGATTAGGATATTTTTGGCTTTCCAATCATAATTGTATTTTCTTTCATCATCATCGGTCCATTGTGCTTCGGGCTTTGGCACTAATTCATCATTCTCATTGGTCATGGTTATTTCAATTGGACCATTGAGAATAACGTTCCATATTTTTCTATCTATGGAATTTATGTGCACCCGCATACAGTCTTTCCAATAACTATAATTTTCACCATTGAAAACGGGAGCTCTATTATAAGCCCCTTTAGGTTCGTTAGCCATTTTCTATCAAAGTTATATTTTGAAGCACGGAGTGAACCGGTGCTCCTGATACCACTTGTTAGACTATGGAACGGATCTAGAAGGGGGGGGGGGGTTGAATAGATCCCAATTAAAATTGAGTCGGCGCTACCAATTAAAATTTGGTTTTGAAAATTTATTTTAAGTGCGGAAGCGGCCGAGGAAAATATAGTCTAAAACGAACTGTTATTGGAAAACCGGATATGCGTCTAGCCTATGGATTAGTGATAATATAGAATAAGAATCACTACACTAGTCACACTATCAATGATTTATTTCACTTACTAGGATTCCTAGTTCCAATGATTCAAAGAGCAAACCAAACTAGATACACGACTAAGATAATTTTGGTTTAGGCAAATTATCAAACACTTGGTGTGCAAAAACACTCCAAGTGATATTTATGTTGAGTAAGTGATTCCAATTAGTTTAGTACAATATCTTATTGTACTTTGGATTCAAAAACAGAGTTTTAACTTCTTACTCAATTAATATCAAGGTTTGATAAAAGTGCTTATACAAAAATCACTTATTTTAAGCCAAAAACAAATATGCTGAAAAATAGAGAAGATAAAGATTTGATGAGGCAGTTCCCCCGTCGTCCTCGCTTCGGGGTACGTCTGCCCTCAATTCTAAAACTAGAATTGAGATTGCTTTAATAGATATCACCTGTAGAGTATAACAATTTATACAAGGATTGCAAAGCAAATATACAACAGAATTCTCAAGACGTTGAATGTTGCTTCCACTCCTTGTTCCTTGATTCAAGGTGAATCAAGTCCTTCGATTGTTGTTGATAGACCTTCGATTCCAGCCCCTTTGTTGAATAACTCTCAGTTCTTCAAACCCTCGGCCCGGCTGATCTCAACTACAACAAATCGAACCCGAAATCTTCCCTTCAATATCACTGAATCCGCTACTAGATTGATGAAGACTTCCTCTTCTCAATCACCTTCGCTCAGCTGAAAATTGATGAAGAATTCGTCCAAAAACCCCTAAAATCAAACCAATCTTGGAGGACAAAACCCTAAAGGTTTTATTCAAGAAAAAACCTGTCGCAAGCTTCAACCCAAACCGGATTCCCCAATCTCGGCTTCGAACGTTATCACCTTTAACCAATCACAAAGCACTTCAAAAATGGTTGTGTGTAGTTGATGTGTTGTGAGATGTTGAAGATGAAGATGAAGAATCTTTGACACCTATTTCACTTTTTCTTGTTCTTTGAACACTTGAATCAATTTGTCAAAATGTTGGTTGATACAAGTAACTAAACTTCTATTTATAGTAACAAACCAACCAACCCACTTAACAGCTTTTCAAACAGAGTGGGAAATACTTCAAAACTGAATTTGCGCACGAACGGTCGACCATAGCAGGTCTATGCGTCGACGCATAGCCTGCAGTTTTGGACAGTCTGAAAAACACATCAGTATGCGTCGACCATAGGTCGGCGTGCGCTGACCCGTGGTTCATGCGCTGACCCCTGCGGTCGACTCAAGCCTTCGTGCGCTGACCCGTGAGGAAATGCACTATGTTATGCGCCGACCCTACGGTCGACTCAAACCCTGCAAATCTGCAAAAATTCATATTTTTGTGGTTTTCATGCATTTTGTCATGACCACATTTTATCCACATATGTTGTATGAAATATAACACTTTAGATGAGCATAGAAAATGATATGATAGGTGATATGTTGCATTTGTTTTGTAAAGATGGAATCGACAATGCCGATTCATCCATGGTGGTCATTTGTCATCATCGAAACCTATGATCGTATGTTGTATGACAGTTTGACCTTACACCTTAGTTACTCTATTTCTCATCAATCTGTCCTTTGTGTGTGACCCTGTAGGTTTTCGCGACGTTGGCAATTATATTAAATCACGCATTTAACATAATAAACAGTGAGCGATATCTAGCAAAACATCACTGCTACCCAAGACACGAAAATGTCATGTGATCTGACAAAACCTCCTGTGATAATAATTATGTGTATAATTACCCCTTTGCCCTTATGTCTATATTGAACACAAGGTATAGACCGTGTCATCCTTGTCCAGTTCAATATTGGGCCCATAGATATTTATCCTGTTACGCGGGATGAGCAAATTCCATCTAGGTCACTCATGTCCCTCAGCATGCTTCGTGGAGTACCCATCAACTGTTTTTATGGTTATCCAGTTACGGACAATGTTGGATCAGCAACAAAGCACTCGACTCTACATCTAGGGTCCATTGTGAATTCAGGTCGAAGAGTGGCATACACCATTATCACCATGAGAATAACTTATGACACTTTGCATAACTTTCTATATAGTATTCTCATAGCGGGTCAATCCGGTATAAATATTACTCTTAATATTCATACCTATGTTTAAGACTTGATAACTCTTTATCCATGATCCATGAGATGTGATCATCAGTCTACAAACATAATAGTCTTAATGCTTTAATGTTATCCCACTTCACAATAAAGCTCGACTATGGATACTTTAAGAATAGTGTCCTTATGTTTAATGTGATCTCATGATTAAGTCATACTTGATACATTAAACGGACTAACTATTCTAGCGACTTTATTAATCAAACATAATAAAGAAAATGCCTTTTATTATTAATAAATAATTTGATATAAGTACCAAAAGTATTGGCCTCTAGGGCTTACACCAACAATCTCCCACTAGCACTAGAGCCAATCAGGCATACCCCTAATGCCCATTGTTCTAGTATGGCCATCATGCTTCTGCTGCGCAAGAGGCTTTGTCAGTGGGTCAGCAATATTGTCAAGTGTAGGTACTCTACATATTTTCACATCTCCTCTATCTATTATCTCTCGAATGAGGTGATAACGCCTAAGTATGTGTTTGGATAGTTGGTGAGATCTAGGCTCCTTAACTTGTGCGATAGCACCATTGTTATCACAATAGAGACCAATGGGATCCACAATGCTAGGGACTATGCGAAGTTCACTAATGAACTTTTTGATCCAAACAACTTCCTTTGTTGCACTTGAGGCAACAATATACTCGGCCTCGGTTGTAGAATCAGCAACTGTATCTTGCTTTGAACTTTTCCAGCTCACAGCGCCACCATTTAAGCAAAACACATAACCAGATTGCGATCTAAAGTCATTCTTATCTGTCTGGAAGCTAGCATCGGTGTGTCCGATTACAGCCAACTCTTCCTGACCTCCATATATCAAGAATGAGTCCTTAGTCCTTCTCAAGTACTTAAGGATATTCTTGACAGCTACCCAATGGGCATCACCAGGATCAGATTGTACCTACTCGTTGCACTTAAAGCATACGAGACATCTGGTCGAGTACATAACATGGCATACATGATAGATCCTATTGCAGATGCATATGGAATCTTATTCATGCGATCCCTTTCTTCCTCAGTTGAAGGGGATTGTGTTTTTGTTAGACACATGCCATGTTGCATATGTATGAATCCTTTCTTGGAATCATGCATATTAAAGCGTCTCAGCACTTTGTCTATGTATGTACTCTGACTTAGGCCAAGCAGTTTTTGTGATCTATCTCTTAGATCCTGATTCCTAATATATAGGCTGCTTCACCTAGGTCCTTCATAGAAAAGCATTTCCCCAACCAAGACTTTACTTGTTGCAGGGTAGGGACATCGTTTCCAATGAGTAATATGTCATCTACATATAATACCAGGAAAATGATCATGCTCCCACTAACCTTCTTGTAGACACAAGGCTCATCTTCGTTCTTGATGAATCCATATTGTTTTACTGTTTCATCAAAACGAAGATTCCAGCTTCTGGAAGCTTGCTTCAATCCATAGATTGATCTTTGTAACTTACATATCTTTTGGGCTTCTTCTGGCATGTCAAATCCTTCAGGTTGTGTCATGTACACATCCTCAAGAAGATTCCCAATAAGGAAAGCAGTTTTGACATCCATCTGCCATATTTCATAATCATGATATGCAGCTGTAACACCTTGCCCTCCTCTCTTGGGACTAGTGATCGCGACTTTATGAGTCGAATTTGGGGTACAAACTGCAAGTGCACAGTTCTATCGCGTAGTTTTAAAAGATATCGATCCCACAGGGACTTATGAATCGATATACCGTTATCTAAGGTTACTTCGTAAAGCTAAGGCAGGTAATACTTTGATTTTTAGGGGAAAAAACTAGAACTAAAATAAGATCTAAAATTAATATCTAATAAGCGGATATCGGTATGTAATTCGTCGTAATTAGGGAATCAATTCTTTATTGGTTTCTTGGTTTTAAAGTAAATCTTTTCAGTTGACACTATTGGTTAAAAGTTTTATCTCAAACTCTCGCTCTGTTGAATAAACTATGATTTTATATTAACGTAGTTGTCACTTATAGTTAAGTCAAAAACCACTTTTTGAAGACAATAGAATCCGTAGAAACTCTTTTTAAGAAAACACTAATCGTTTAAAACACCCTTATCTCAAACTCTCGCTCTGTTGACTTAGGTTATATAATTAAATTCAAATGCTTAACTCTCGTCCTCACATTCAATCTTTAAAAATACTTTTTGAAAAAGGTTAGAATTTAATTAACTCTAAAAATTGCTCTCGCCCTAATCTAGAATTAATGTCCAATTTACACTGTCCAGTCAAAACCTCAAACTCTCGCTCTATTGATTTTAACTTCTTTATGTCTTTTACTTTCGTACAAAAACTTTGTTATTAAACCTGTAAATTGAGACCGTAAAAAGAGTGATTTTAATTTTAAACTTAATTAAACCAACTTAGTTTTGATTCCTTCATTCCGCTTACTTTACATACCGATATCTAAATAAATTAGCCAGACATGCTAAACAGACTTAAATAAACATCATGCATAAACAGATTCATCGCAGGCAAGCAGTATAAATTAATAGTAAAAACAAGCATATATAAATTCAACAAATAAATATAGAACCTGAATAATTAAATAGCAGTCTTGAACACTCCACCACAGACCGATTGGATTTGTTCTTGAGTTCTTCAATCAGGCAGAAAAAATAAAGCGAAGGAATAAAAAAACTAGATTCTAACGTAAGGTTAGATCCGGTAAAAGGTACACAATAGTTTCCGGTGTAGAAACTATTGTGTGAAAAATTAATTAAGTGCTATAAAAGAAAATAGAATTGCAAAAGAAACAATCTAAAAATTATAAAAGAAGCACTATAAGGAATATGCTTAAGCTGCTGGAAAAAGAAAAAATGCAAAACAAACGAAAACTGGAAACTGTCTGGAAGCGTGGAACCGAGGAAGGGTTTGCAAAGCTGGTATTTATATTGGCACTTTCCGTAACGGTCTTCAGAAGTAGTCCGCGTCAAAGGGTCTTCACGTAACGAAGGTATAGGCGTGGAAATAGGATTCAACGTGCAAATAGGACTCAACGTCTCTGAAGGCAAAAATGTAGGGGAATGGTGTGACGTCCGTCACACCATGTGTGACGCTCGTCACACAAGTGTATACATCATGACGCTCGTCACAACCTCTGTGACGCTCGTCACAGGCACAACGCCTTCTTTGGGCTGGGCTTGGCTTTTGCTATTTGTTTCCAAAAACTTCTTTTTGCACCTCCTTTTCTTCCTTTTTTTACTTTTGCTTCAAATAGACTGCCTGAGATAAATAGAAAGGAAATACCGCGTAATATCTGATAAAATGAAAAAAATTAAAGTAAATAATAATATAATTTAATTGAATTAAGTCCTAAAATGTGATATAATTTCATGTTATCAAACTCCCCCATACTTAGATCTTTGCTTGTCCTCAAGCAAAATACAGTATAGAACTTAAAGATTTTAGCCAGATGAAATTTCAAAACACACAATCAATTCGTACTAGGTTGCATGTAAACCTTGTTTAGAAGTAACTTGAGTTTAATCTTGACATCAACAACCACCATCACAACCTCAGATAACCTCACCTTATGCAAACCAGTTCAAGCAATGCCATTACAGCTATCCTAGTTCCTTTACTCTTATTTCACCCGTTTTCATTCTAGCGAAATCACATTAAGCCCTTTATCTTTTCGCGCACATAGTGGAGTAACCGGTTAGTGATTCTGATCCCCTTTTAGCTAGAAGTTCTGGTACATAAGTCGGATAACTTCGTTATTCAGTCCATTGCAAATTGCGGGGGATCGGACCGTAGTCCGCCCTACCAAGTTCAGTACCAGATACCTACTGAACCAACTCATAATGGATCTTTATGCTTTTGTATGATCTGCAACCTTTAGATTAAATGATCTGGTAAGGATCACCTAACTTAATTAGTGCATTTCCTGATATATATATATATTTTTATGTTACTTTGGGAATCATTCACTTATATTCATCGACTTTCCACGTAGTTTGCTATTAAGATGATGCTGACTTCTCGTATAAACTACTCGGGGTTACTATAAAACTAAAAGTCAAGGGATTGGTATAATAGGTACTTATCCTGATCTAACATGTTGAGATTCTTAGAGCGTTGTTATGGTAATAATTTTTGTCTTGATTTCACTCAAGTTTTATAAAATAAGCGACCTTTATACTTATTGGGTGTGTTAAATTTTTGTTATGGCTCAAGAAAATTGAGGGGAATAGATAATGAGAATTTTTCACACTAGGGACTTGACTTAAAATAAATATATATTATAATAAATTTTTTTTTTCATAATAAGAAAGGGAAATAACAATGAAAGGGAAAATAACAATGAAAAGAAAAATACATACTTGAAAAGGAAAATGGAGGATAGAAAGAACATGGTGTTCCCCCCCATACTTGAATAAAACATTGTCCTCAATGTTTGAAGGAAAAGAAATGAAATACAAAAAAAAACAAGGAAAAAGAAAAGTTAAGGTTGCCTTCCGCCTCTTGTTCTTGGGCCTGGTGATCGCTGACGTAAGTCTAAGTTGTCGAACCGGCTAAACAACTCAGTGAACCGCTGATCGATTATGGTATTCCTCTCTTCCTGCTGTTGTTGCATTTGGCGCATCATTTGCATCATTTCGAGATTCTGTGCTTGCATACCATCAATAGCATCCATGATATCGTCGTTGGTTGCATGCCTTCTTCGTCGACGACGTCGGGAGGATGGGCCAGCTGCAGTATCGGAAGGGTTGAGCGGGACTGATTGTTGTTCAGGAGCGTTATCACCTTGCTCCATTTCTTCGAACTCGTCTGCAGACGGGTTTGTATGCGAAGGCTCGGTAGCTTCGGGAGCATTCAGATCATAGAGGTGGCGGTTGGGATTGGTGACATCTGTTAGGGAAATGTTGGGGAGAACAACGCTTGGGACGGCCTGGTTATTCACCATAAGGTAATGTTTTCCGCCTACTCGGTTCTTTATTAGGCGGCTGGACCGACAGTAGCCTATATCCATAAATAAGGGTGGTAAAGATTCTAAAGTTTGGAGTCGGTCCCCTAGGTTTAAGCCAAGTGCTATGGTGGTTATTAATCCACCTATTACAAAAGGTTGACGGCCTCTAGCACATAAGGTGCGGATATGATGAAATAGGAAGGAGGCGGCATTTACCTTAGCTTACGGTTCGAAGACGCATTCGAGGAAGAATAGTTCCTTTGCGTTGACCTTGCTGTTGTTCGGTCGTCCAAAAACTGTGTTTTGTAGGATGCGGATAAAGTACCGGATAGTCGGGTTATGTATATGGGAAACAAGGAGCTCTTCCCAGTTGTTGGCATCTACACCGGATATTTTCCTAAAGAGGTCGAAAGCAGCAACTGTGCTCCAGTTTAGGTTTGGAGGGATTCTGGGGTAGACTTGACCTTCTGTGGGGAATTGTAGCATGGTACTCAATTGGTTTTGGGTTAAGGAGTACTCGGTGTTGAACATACGGAAGGTTGCGGTACCGGTTAAGAATTCGTCCTCACCGGCTGGAGTGCTGTACGCGTATGAACTTAAGAATTCTAAGGTTAGAGATGGGTAGGTGGGTTGATTATGCGTACATAGAAAGGTTAGATCGGCAAGGCGGAGTATCCACTCGATACCTTGAAGTAATCCTAATTGTTGTAAACAAGTTGAATCAGGATACCTGGTAGAGACGACGCCTCGCTGTTGAAAGCGCTCGAATTACTCCCTTTGATAGTTTTCATCTTCGGATCGGAAGATGATATTTCCGAAATTCTGATTTCCCGCCATACTGATGAATGAATTTAAAGGAGTAATAAAGGAAAGAAATGTATTTGATATTAGAGAGTGGTTTGTGGTGAATGGAGGAGGGTTTTGATGGGTATTTATAGGAAAAGAATTTGGAAGTTGGAAAGGAGGTGGTTGAAAAGTGAATAAATGTGGGTTAATGGGAATAAATGGGGAAGGTAAAAAGTGAAAGGGTGTAACGTTCGTCTCCAACGGTACTGTAACGTTCACCTAGTCAGAAGGGTGTTACGCTCGTCACAGGGGCGTGACGGGCGTAACAGGTACTTGGCGTGCCGTCCGTCATAGATTGTGTGACGCTCGTCACACAGGCTTTTTGGCATGGCTTCAGCTAGCGTTCTTCAGAATAACTTGGTAATTTTTTTTTTATATAATTTTTTTTTATTATTTAATTGTTTTGCTTCAGATTATTTTATTTTGCTATTTAATTTTCCTGCATGTCATTCTACTTTGCATAATGATGCATAAATATATTGTTCTTTAATAATTCATGTAGGCAGCAACAGTAGAGAGCATAATAGATATTACATAATAAAATGAATAAATAGCTTCAATAAAATAATCATAATGTAACAATGGAGAAAAACAAAAATGCGAAAGAGCAACAAATACGAACATAATTGGAAATAACATTAAATAAATAATCTAACTTAAGACTAAAATAACTAAGAAAAATAAATTCTATCCATCTGCACGATCTCTGGCCGGAGGAGCAAAGGAGTTAACACGGTATAGTAACTCGTGAAACTGGTTTGTCATACTGTTCATGTATCCCAGAAATTCGTGCCTCAAGCTAGTGAACTCTTCTCTGAGGGCATCTTGTTCTGACATCAAAGCTTCCATGGCAGTGTTATAATCAGTTTCGGGCATATGATGTCTAAGGTCGGGTATTGCCGATTCTTCGGTCTGAGCAGGTTGAGGAGGAAGATCAATATCATAATAGCCAGATGGTGTCTGAGGATCTGATTTAGCATAAGGAATCTGGTCATCATAAATCTCATATTCATCACAAATCTCGTAGTCCTGGATGGATTCAGTGGATCTAATAGGAGAGGGGGTTTCGTTCAGATTGTAGAGCCAGTTACTGCGGTTGTGAACACTAGTCCTAGGATCGGGCATGGTGAATAGGCAAAGAACTTGGTTATCAATAATAAGCTCAAACTCATCAGACCCTAGGTTTGCTATAAACAAAGTGTTGAAGAGGAAGGGTATACTCATAGTAGTGATGCCACAAAAAGGGCTTAAGTCAAGCATAGGCTGACGTAATCCAATAGCATTTCCTATCATAGTTATCAAACCGCCTATTCAAATTGGTGCTCGCTCATCTTGGATAAGGTGGTCCAAATTTGCTAACATAAAAGTGGCACCGTTTACTGGACGGTTCTGGGAAGCACAAAATATGATGAAGAGTTCATCACGTGAAACTGTGGTACTGCTTGGCTTCTTCCCAAATAAGGTGTGGGTCAGGATCTTATGGAAATAACGGAAGGTCGGGTTATGTATGTTTCTAGAGAGAAACTCATGTTCCTCGGGATCGTCATTTCCAGTCAAGTTACCCCAAAAGTGTTCAAGTTCTCTATATTCGAAAAGTTCCTCTTGGCTCACTGTGAATGTGTCAAAGGATGTAGGGAAGCCCAAAAGGTTGGTAAAATCTTGAATATTAAATTGGTACTCCATGTTAAACATTATGAACTGGATAAAACCTCTGCTTATTCCTTTTCCATGGCTGGGTAGGTAGATCAGAGAACTAAGGAATTCTAGAGTCAGTCTCCGGTAAGTGACAAATTGTCTACGGATAGGAGCGGTTTCCCACCCTATCTGATTCAGCAAATACAGGACACTTTGTCTTAGTCCAAGGGCAGTCATTGCCCAGTCATCAGCATACAGGCTAGGTAGCATCTCTCTCGTGGCTAGTTCCTCAAACTTTTGTTTCTGAGCTGTTCCTCTGAATTTGATACCCATACGATCAATTTGTCCCATCAGGTTAGTGTTAGCTAGAGAAAAGAAAAACAAGAGTTTTAGTCAGGATTTGGCCAAATGCCGAAAGAAGACAAAAGTTTTTAATAAATTAAAATAAATTAAGAATGAATACTAAACAAAAATTAAGAGAATAATTAAGGAAGAAATAGAAAAATAATAATAGAATAAGGAAATAATAAAATATTTGTGGGTTGTCTCCCACTAAGCGCTTTGTTTAATGTCGCAAGCTCGACATAAAAAAAAACAATCAATTATAATCTATAATTTCTTGAGGCATTTCGTCTAAGTGCAAGACTTGCGAATCTTCATTGTTTTCTGCATAGTGATAATGTTTTAGACGTTGCCCGTTTACGGTAAATGGTTCCATAGATTTGCCTTTAATTTCTACTGCTCCACTGGGAAAAACATTGGTGATTTGAAAAGGACCTGACCATCTAGATCGTAGTTTTCCCGGAAATAACTTTAGTCTGGAGTTAAATAAAAGGACTGTATCGCCTTGTTTGAAGATTTTCCTTGATATGCGCTTGTCATGCCATTGTTTTGTTCTTTCTTTGTAGATTCTGGCATTTTCGTAAGCGTCTCTTCTGAGTTCCTCTAATTCGCTTATATCAAGGATTCTCTTTTCACCGGCGGCTTTATAGTTTAAATTTAGATTTTTAATAGCCCAATAGGCTTTATGTTCTAATTCTACCGGTAGGTGACAGGATTTTCCATAAATTAGCTTAAATGGGGTTGTCCCTATGGGCGTTTTGTAGGCAGTTCGGTAAGCCCATAAAGCTTCTGGTAATTTCAATGACCAGTCTTTCCTTGAAGTGGCGACTGTTTTCTCTAGTATCTGTTTGATTTCTCTGTTAGATATTTCCACTTGCCCACTGGTTTGAGGGTGGTAAGGTGTCGCTACTCTATGTCTTACGCCATACTTAAGCAGTAGTTTTTCGAGTACTTTGGATATGAAATGCGATCCACCATCACTGACTACTATTCTTGGGACACCAAACCTTGGAAATATTATATTCTTAAAGAGTCTAATTACTACTCGTGTGTCGTTAGTTGGGGAAGCTATAGCTTCAATCCATTTTGATACGTAGTCAACTGCCACGAGTATGTATTTGTTACTGAAAGAGGATGGAAAAGGTCCCATGAAGTCTATTCCCCACACGTCGAAAATCTCTACTTCCAAAACGCCCTTTTGTGGCATCTCGTCACGTCTAGATATGTTTCCTGTGCGTTGACATCTGTCACATTTCTTAATAGCTGCATGTACATCTTTCCATATACTTGGCCAATAAAAACCGGCTTGTAGGATTTTAGAGCAGGTCTTAGATGTACTTGCGTGTCCACCATAAGGAGCGGAGTGACAATGTTGGATTATATTTTCTACCTCTTCTTCGGGTATACACCGACGGAAAATACCATCGGGGCCTCTTTTAAAAAGCAAGGGGTCATTCCAGTAATAATGTTTTATGTCATAGAAGAATCGTTTCTTCTGTTGGTAGGATAAGGTAGGTGGAACTATTCCGGCAGCTAAATAATTGACGAGGTCAGCGTACCACGGTGTAACAGATATAGCTAAAGTGGTTTCTACCTATTTATCAGCTTTATTTTCTTCTAAGGTAGCTATAAGCTTATCGTATGAGAAATCATCGTTAATTGATGTTCTTTCCGATTCAAGGTTCTCAAGTCTAGAGAGGTGATCTGCTACTACGTTTTCAATTCCTTTCTTGTCTTTGATTTCCAAATCGAACTCTTGTAGCAACAGGATCCACCTTAGGAGTCTAGGTTTAGCATCCTTTTTAGTTAAGAGGTATTTGATAGCAGCGTGGTCAGTGTAGATGATTATTTTGGCTCCGACCAAGTAAGAACGAAATTTATCTAGCGCAAACACTACTGCTAGAAGTTCCTTCTCGGTTGTGGCGTAATTCATTTGTGCTTCATCTAGAGTTCTACTTGCGTAATATATAACATGAAGCTTTTTATCCTTTCGTTGTCCTAAAACAGCACCTACAGCGTAATCACTGGCATCACACATTATTTCGAATGGTTCATTCCAATCTGGTGTCTGCATTATGGGTGCGGAGATCAGTGCTTGTTTTAACGTTTGAAATGCTTCTAAACATTTATTGTCGAATATGAATTCAGCATCTTTCATCAATAATCCGGTCAACGGTTTAGTTATTTTAGAGAAGTCTTTAATGAATCGTCAGTAAAAACCGGCATGTCCTAAGAAGCTTCGTACTTCTCTCACAGTTTTCGGAGGTTGAAGGTTTTCGATTACCACTATTTTGGCCTTGTCTACTTCAATTCCTCTATTTGAGATGATGTGTCCTAAAACAATACCTTCTTGTACCATGAAGTGGCATTTTTCCCAATTAAGTACTAGGTTTACTTTTACACATCGCTCTAGAACTCTCTCCAGGTTTTCAAGACATTCTTCAAAGCTTTGTCCGCATACGGAAAAGTCATCCATAAATACTTCCATGATGTTTTCTAGAAAATCGGCGAATATTGCCATCATGCATCTTTGGAAAGTTGCAGGAGTATTACATAAGCCAAACGGCATTCGTCTATAAGCGAAGGTACCAAAAGGGCACGTGAACGTTGTCTTTTCTTGGTCATCAGGATGAATTGGTATTTGAAAGAAACCTGAGTAACCGTCTAGATAGCAGAAATATGAATGTTTTGCTAATCGTTCTAACATCTGGTCAATGAATGGTAAAGGGAAATGATCTTTTCGGGTTGCTTTGTTTAGTTTCCTATAGTCAATGCACATTCTCCAACCCAATTCGATTCGTTTGGTTATAGTTTCTCCTTTTTCATTTTCAATGACTGTTATACCTCCTTTCTTTGGTACTACGTGTACAGGACTAACCCATTTACTATCAGATATAGGATATATGATACCTTCCTCTAATAACTTGGTTATTTCCTTCTTCACTACCTCACTCAAGATCGGGTTTAGTCTCCTCTGGTGTTCCCTAGAAGTTTTACAGTCTTCTTCTAGCATGATGCGGTGCATACAAATAGAAGGACTTATTCCTTTAAGATCGGTGATGTTGTAACCTAGTGCGGTTGGATATTTTCTTAAGATATGCAGGAGTTTTTCTGTTTCGAGTCTTCCTAGGTCAGCATTAACTATCACTGGTCGTTCAAGTTCTAAGTCTAGGAATTCATATCTTAGATTCTTGGGAAGTGTTTTCAGGTCTAAGGTTGGTTTCTTAAGGCATTGCGTAGGGTCCGGTGTTATTGCTAAACATTGGTTAAGTTTGTCTTCTACAAGATAGTCAGATGATTTGTCTTTTTCTAACTCCGTTTCTTTTATGCATTCATCGATGATATCCATGAAGTAACATGTATCTTCTATTGCAGGTGCTTTCAAAAATTGGGAAAGAATGAACTCAATTTTCTCTCCTCCTACTTCAAAAGTGAGTCGTCCTCGTTTTACGTCTATGATTGCACCGGCAGTTGCTAAGAACGGTCTTCCCAGTATAATGGGTGTAACTTCATCTTCTCTAATATCCATAATTATAAAATCAGTTGGAATGTAGAATTGACCTATGCGCACTGGAACGTTTTCAAGAATTCCTACAGGATATTTGACGGAACGATCTGCTAGTTGCACATACATTTTAGTTGGTCTTAATTCTCCCATTTCAAGTCTCTTGCATATGGATAAAGGCATAACACTAATACCGGCTCCTAAATCGCATAAGGCTTTGTCAATGACAAATTTTCCTATGTGACAGGGTATAGAGAAACTACCTGGGTCTTTAAGTTTAGGAGGCATATTCTGTATTATAGCGCTACATTCAGCGGTGAGTGTAACGGTTTCGCTATCTTCAAGTTTCCTTTTATTAGAAAGAATTTCTTTTAAGAACTTAGCATATGAGGGCATCTGCGTAATAGCTTCTGTAAACGGAATTGTGACGTTTAATTGTTTTAGAAGGTCGACAAATTTTTTGAATTGGCCCGCATCTTTGGTTTTAATAAGCCTTTGAGGGTAAGGGATAGGTGGTTTATAAGGTGGTGGAGGTACATAAGGTTCCTTCTTTTCTACGGTTTCCTTATTCCTTTCTTCCTTTTCCTTAGGTTCACTTTCCTCCTCAGTTGACCTTTTAGAGTTTTGGTTTTCTATCCTTGGGTCAGGCGGTCCTTCCACTTCCATTCCACTTCTTAGTATAATTGCATGAGCGTGGCTTCTCGGGTTAGGTTGGGGTTGGCCAGGAAATGTACCAGTTGGGGCAGCAGTAGGCATTTGTTGTTGAGCTACTTGTGATATTTACGTTTCCAGCATTTTGTTATGAGTAGCTAGGGCATCTACTTTACTTGCTAGTTGTTTAATTTGTTCGCCAGTGTGTACATTCTGGTTTAAGAAATCTTTATTGGTTTGCTGTTGAGAAGCTATAAAGTTTTCCATCATGATTTCCAAATTGGATTTCCTAGGGGCGTTATTGTTAGATATAGATGGGATCGGCTTCTGATATCCCGGAGGTATAGCTGGGGCTTGATTTGGAGATTGTCCAGGTGCGTATAGAGCATTATTACTCTTATATGAAAAATTGGGATGATTCTTCCAATTTGAGTTATAGGTGTGTGAGTAGGGGCTTCCTTGAGCATAGTTTACTTGCTCCGCTTGGATTCCTGTTAGGAGTTGACAATCTGCAGGAGTTTGACCTTGGATTCCACAGACTTCGCAATTCTGAGTTATGGCAACTACGGTGGCTGGAGGTGATGCATTTAAACTTTCAATTTTCTGGACCAGAGCATCCACTTTTGCATTAACATGATCAAGGTTACTTATCTCGTACATGCCAGTTTTCGTTTAAGGTTTTTCCACCATTGTTCGTTCGGTTTCCCACTGATAGTGGTTTTGAGCCATGCTTTCGATAAGTTGGTAAGCGTCAGCATAAGGTTTGTTCATTAGTGCACCACTTGCGGCGACATCTATTGTTAACCTCGTGTTGTACAGGAGACCATTATAGAATGTATGAATTACTAACCAGTCTTCTAAACCATGGTGTGGACAAAGTCTCATCATGTCTTTGTATCTTTCCCATGCTTCGAAAAGAGACTCGTTATCTTTCTGTTTAAATCCATTTATTTGGGCTCTTAACATAGCTGTTTTGCTTGGCGGAAAATATCGAGCAAGAAAGACTTTCTTCAACTCGTTCCATGTGGTGACTGAGTTGGAAGGAAGAGATTGAAGCCATCTTCTAGCGCTATCTCTTAGTGAGAAAGGAAAAAGACGAAGTCAAATTGCCTCTGAAGTGACACCATTAGCTTTAACAGTATCAGCGTATTGGACAAATACGGATAAATGAAGGTTAGGATCCTCAGTAGGATTTCCAGAGAATTGGTTCTGTTGCACTGCCTGCAACAGTGAAGGTTTGAGTTCAAAGTTGTTTGCTTCGATTGCAGGTGGAGCAATACTTGAATGCGGTTCATCTTGCGATGGAGAGGCGTAATCTCTAAGAGCACGAGCTGGTTCTGCCATCTCGGGTATCGAAGGGAAAATATTTTTGAAATCAGGAAGTTCTACAGGAGGGAGATTCTTTGCAGCACGATATTCCCGAATTCGTCGTAAGACTCGGAGATATAGTTCGATATCGTTGATTTGTAAGTAGAACGGCTCGCCTTGTGAGCGAGTGCGTGGCATACAAATCAACGAAAGAAAGAAAAGAGAAAGAAAAGCCTTAGTCTCTACAGCGTAACAGAAGAGTTACGATATCGACTAAATAAAAGTCCCCGGCAACGGCGCCAAAAACTTGATCGCGGCTTTATGAGTCGAATTTGGGGTACAAACTGCAAGTGCACAGTTCTATCGCGTAGTTTTAAAAGATATCGATCCCACAGGGACTTATGAATCGATATACCGTTATCTAAGGTTACTTCGTAAAGCTAAGGCAGGTAATACTTTGATTTTTGGGGGAAAAAACTAGAACTAAAATAAGATCTAAAATTAATATCTAATAAGCGGATATCGGTATGTAATTCATCGTAATTAGGGAATCAATTCTTTATTGGTTTCTTGGTTTTAAAGTAAATCTTTTCAGTTGACACTATTGGTTAAAAGTTTTATCTCAAACTCTCGCTCTGTTGAATAAACTATGATTTTATATTAACGTAGTTGTCACTTATAGTTAAGTCAAAAACCACTTTTTGAAGACAATAGAATCCGTAGAAACTCTTTTTAAGAAAACACTAATCGTTTAAACACCCTTATCTCAAACTCTCGCTCTGTTGACTTAGGTTATATAATTAAATTCAAATGCTTAACTCTCGTCCTCACATTCAATCTTTAAAAATACTTTTTGAAAAGGTTAGAATTTAATTAACTCTAAAAATTGCTCTCGCCCTGATCTAGAATTAATGTCCAATTTACACTGTCCAGTCAAAACCTCAAACTCTCGCTCTATTGATTTTAACTTCTTTATGTCTTTTACTTTCGTACAAAAACTTTGTTATTAAACCTGTAAATTGAGACCGTAAAAAGAGTGATTTTAATTTTAAACTTAATTAAACCAACTTAGTTTTGATTCCTTCATTCCGCTTACTTTACATACCGATATCTAAATAAATTAGCCAGACATGCTAAACAAACTTAAATAAACATCATGCATAAACAGATTCATCGCATGCAAGCAGTATAAATTAATAGTAAAAACAAGCATATATAAATTCAACAAATAAATATAGAACCTGAATAATTAAATAGCAGTCTTGAACACTCCACCACAGACCGGTGTAGCACCTCGAATTTGCACCTATCATTGTACATACCATTTCATATTAGGTCATAGCATATCATGATACATTGCATAACATTGCATTGTCCCCAGTTGCCTCAAGAGCAAGCAAGCAAGAATTAGGTCAAACTGATCAGGAGATCAGTCAACCAAGCAAGCAAGTGTGTTTCTCAAGGAGCAAAGGCCCTAGGGTTTATCCAACAAGTTCACATGACTTAGAGGTCCATTTGAAGTGCTAAAGTCAAGGGTTGAAGGCTCGGAAGCCAGCAGTTCATGCACAATCAGTCAAGAAAGTCAAAGACAGTCAACAGTCAGTCAAAGTAGTGGATGGTGGCCATTCTTGTGGAATTTGGGCACCATGGTCAATAATCAAGAGTCCATACAACTTGGGACATCATTTGAAGTCAAGGTCTCAAGGAATTAGGGTTTGGAATTCCTCAGAAGTGCACAGTCAAGTCCAAAACCCTAGAAAAGTCAAAGTTGGTCAACTGTGTTTGATTCTTTGGTTTTGATGGATGGAAATGGTTTGAGAGAGCTTATTCATGTCCTAATAGACCTCATGTGTCATGACAATCAACATCATTGAAGAATTTGAAGCCAATCAGAAAATTTCCCAAAATAGAAAGTGGACCTGTAATTTCAACTGCCAAAAATAGAAACTTCTTGATCCTCAACTTACATCATGATACAAGCTTCAAATGATTTTTTGCCCAACATGAAAGTTGAAGATCTTGTTCTCCCATTTTCAAAAAGTCCAAGAACTCTCAAATCCCATGTGTGGTTGTCAAGATATGATCAATTCAATTTCAGAAATTTATGAACTTCAAAGAGCCATAATTCATGAACCATAAGGCCAAATTTGGTGGGGTTTTTTCCTACAAACCACATTTTTCCTCCTCTTTCCAAAAATATAAATTTCATTCACCAAAACCTTGCCAATCAAAATGGCATTTTTTGACCTATTTCATTTAAAATTCAAGTTTGACCAACCATTGACTTTTTGATTCTTTGATTTTTTCACACTTTGGCCAATTGGGATTGGTTTCATATGACATTTGAAATTTGCTCCAAGCCTAAAATCATGCGCATACCATTATCATATCACTATTTTGGCATAAGGTACAAAATTGGAAACTTTGCAAATAACTTCACATAAACAAAACCAAGTGAGCAATTCATATGCAGACCAAAAACAACATTTGCAAATGTCATTGGCAGTTGGTTTCAGGCCCAATTCGGGTACAGCATACACCTCCATGTTCATTTGTACACAATTAGCAAAATAGCAAATGGTTCATTTTGAGTTAAACCAACTTATCATTTGGATTGGCAGTGCTAAACAGAAATATAAAAGCTCTTTCTCAGCTCATTCCAACCCGAGAATCACAGCCTCCACTACCAGATTTCCTCACTCTCTCATTCTTGCAACTTGGCTCGATTTGGATTTCTGCTCAAAAGTTCCAAAAAACATCGAGCACCCTTGGTTCCTCCATGCTCTAAACAACATCTGGAAGCGTATTCAAGCATTATTCATCACCAACACAGCCATCTTCTTGCTCTGTTTTCTTCATGAACATGAAATGGCAAGTTGGGATTTAAAGGATTTTAAGCACCATTAAGCTAAAGGGCTTCAAGCATCCTTCATTATCAACCTCAACTTCATCTGTTTGCACTCACAACATCAAATCATCCCTGTTTCCTCCATTTCTTAAAAATCAAGTAAGTAATCGACCCTCACCATTTACCAAATCATGAGATGTTTTAGATAGGTCTGGGTATGCTTGTTCCACTGCAACTTGAATCGCACGAATTGGTGAACCATGCTGTGAGAAATTGGATTTTTCATTTTCATGTACAAACATTATTTTCCATCGAGTTGGTTAGTTTAGGATGAGCTAGTGAAAATGAACACCATATCTGTGATGCTTGATGTGTGCTGATGCTTTTGACATGCTTACATTTAAATTCTGGGCATTTTGAAAATTTGAGTTCATGATGATGATGAATGTATGCTGCTGTTTTGCAACCTTAAATCTGTCCAGAAATCCACATGGTTTGTGTCTGTTGTGTTTGGTCGTGGCTGCTTGATTTTGCATGATTGTCATGTTACATGTTGCTGCTTATGTGATGTTTGTTGGAAATCCATTTTTGATGTTGATGAACACTGTTCCATCTAAAACCCTAGCTCTGCCCAGTTTTTCCATGAATCGTGTTTGAAATTTGTTTGTGTGATGTTGCATGAACCTTGCTGTTTTACTGCCATGTGGTTTGCCATGATGGAATTTCGATTGATGATGATTGATGAGCATGATGAATATGCCCTGCTGTTGTGATAAACCCTCATACTTTTTTTCCAGAACTCCAATTCATGTTGTGTTGGTTGCTGTTTGTTACATGTCGCATGATGCTGTACCAATGCCATGTTGTTTGTGAGCTTTTGTTGGATTTCATTTTGATCGGTTGCATGAAGTTGAATGATAAACCTTGCTGCTGTTAAAACCCTAAGGGTTTCTAAAACCAGAAATGTGAAGCATCCATTGGCCAGCTGCACTGTTCCATTGGCAACAGCCAATGAGAACATTTCGTTCTCCATGCCCAAAACGCACAGCTTTGATAAGTGATGCGTTATTTACAACTTTGCCATGCTGACCCTTGTTTGACCACTCCATTCATGCTTTTGTTCATATTTTGTCTCATTTATTCACTCATCTTCTAAAATCCATTTTTCACTCAAATTAAATCCAAAAATTATGAAACTTTTTCCATCACGTTCACAAGCATGTCCTCTATTTTATCATGAATTTTATTAATTTTTTGCTTGGCTGGATATTAATTGGCTCTAGGGTTTGTAAAATGTGACAAAAATGGATACCTCTTGCCATTTCTTTTGTGAAATAATGATGATGCATCCTTTGGTCTTGAAAATTTTTGTGGAAAAACTAGACACATTCACCTTCATTTTGATATAAAGTTTGTGCATTTATCATATGTGGTGTGTGAGATTTGAATTTTTGAAGTTAGGTGTTACATTTGGTGTCACAACATGAATGTGCATTTTCCCAATTTTGTTTGACATGTTTCCTTACATCCAAATGATCCAATTTTTTGCATGAGCCATCCTTTACATGTCTAGTTCATGTGTGATTTTTCTTGGAATTGATTGTTCTGTTTTCCATTTGATTGTGAATTCTCTTCCCTGCCTAGTCCATGGTTGACTTTTTGTGCTACATGTTGCCAAATCATTTGGGAAATTCTCATACCATATTGTATGACCATGAAATTTCATATGTGATAACTAGACATCTTGAGCTTTGCATTGGTGTTAATCTCATTCATTTCTCATCTGTTTTCAAATTGATATGATTTTTTGAATTTGACCCATGTTTGTTGACTTTCATTGTGCTTACTTGAAATTATGTTGACTTCTTGATTTTAATTGACTGCCTTCCTCTCATCCAAATGCCATGAAATTTTACATGTCTACCATGTTAGATGTTAGGATTGAGTGTGATTTATTTGATGATTTTTGAGATTGTTTGAGTTGACTTTTGAATGAGGTCTTGCTGTTGACCTTTTGTATGCTTCCTTTGCCATGCTTTGCTTTCTTTTGTATATGAAATGACAATGATGCATGATTTGAATGTGGGCCCAATTGTGATAGCTTCTTGAATGTTTGACCTTGACTTTGGTTGACTTTCCTTTGCTGTTTTGACTTTTTCTTTCATCCTTGACCCTAGGCTAGTCCTAGTGGTCTTTTGTGCTTACTATTGAGTTCCTGTTTCAGGTTAAGCACCAATGCCTCAAAGATCATTCAAACTTGTTTGAATTTGATTGTTTATCATGTGCTAACCTTTGTTTTGTAGGTGTGACTCATATGGTTTGAGTCTTGTGTTATGCACTTTGGTCCTTCTGTGGTTAACTGTTATCCATTCCTTTTGATTTAAACCTTTGAACTGTTTGCTAATTGGTTTGACTTTTTCAGGTACTTTAGTTGCTTAAGTTCTCTGAACTTGCTTTGCTTTGCTTTTAGCAACTTGCTTGAGGTATAATCTCTTTTACTTCATGTAGTCTGGAGACCCGGTCTGTTATTTGACCGGGCAAACTGTCTGAAGTCCTCCTTAAGAGGCCATGCTTGTGTGTGTTTAAAATTGTCCCAAGCAGGAAAAGTCCTTCAAGTAAGGCAATTGGTGGAAGGTAGGGATATGCAATCTATCCCCCACTACTCTTGTTGTGTCATCCCTCTGCTCACACTGTTGTGTGTTGATGCATTGGGATACAAACCCAAGATCTTGTACAAAGTGTACAGTGTCAGAGTCTTCGAGTATAGAAGGGTTCCCACTTTCTGGACCCATGCTCATTTGTCTATTAGCTCTCCCTGGCCAGGGATAAGAGCTGTGAGGTCTCATCCTCACCTCATCCTTTCATCTGCTTCACCTTAGCCTCTCAATGGCAAGGTTAAGAGCACACTTACCCTATTCCAGTTGGCCCTAGTGCCTAACCCTTGTATGAGCCTCTTGTATGCATATAGAGTGTGCTTCTTGTGATTGTGATTGCCTGTTTGCTTTGCCTCTTTAGGTTTAGCTTAGACTTGCCCTTGTGCAAGGTAGGTTGTGCTTGACTTGCTTCCTGTGCAAGTCAAGTCTGTGTGGCTTACTCCCTGTGTGAGCCATGCTTAGAGTTGTGTGGCCGAACTACGGCAACTCTGATTCTCATGTCCAGATGAGATACGTAGGCACGAGACGCGATGTCTTGCCGAGTTTGACTAACCACTAACACTAATTCTCTTCTCTCGCCCTCGTTGCGATTGAGACCTTCTCTTCTCTCGCCCTCGTTGCGATTGAGACCTCCCCTTTCTCTTGCCCTAGTTGCAATCGAGACTTTGCTTCTTCCTGTGTCTGCTTAGGATAGGTTGGCCCTTGTGCCATTTAGCTAGAAACCTTAACTTAGGGTTGACTTTGCATGACAACATCTAGGCTCGAGTCGTAGTCTCCCTAGAGTTGTGTCTCCCTCTGTTATCTGGTTAGGCTAGATCCTTTATCCCTGCGTAGGGGAACTACATCGCCCTGATCTTCATACCAGATGAAGTATGTAGGCAGGAGATTGAGCTGATCTCTCCAGGCGCCCTTTTTCTTTTTCCACCTTTTGTCTTCAACCCTTCTGTGTGTGTTGTTGTGTGCTTGGAAGCTGATGTAAGTCCATCGAGTGGCATTCGGGTTCCAGTGTGTGTGTTTAGGTTCGGATGCCGATGTAAGTCCAGTGATTGGCATTCGGGCTCCACGTTTGCTTGTGTCTTGTTGTTTGTGTGCGTGTTAGCCGAGCTACGAATGCTCTGATTCTTCTCTCGTCCGAGAAGATACGTATGCATAGGATGCGATATCCTAGCGAGCATGTGTCGTTTCCCCAGTCCGAACTACTTCGACTCTGATGTTTATGCCTGATAGACTAAGTAGGCCCAGGATGCGACATCCTGCCGAGTTCAGTTTCAGTCAGTCTCTTTTGTCTCTTTTCAGCCAGTGTGTGTGAGTGTGAGCAGTGTTTAGCAACCAATTTTCCTTCCTTCTGTGCGTGGATCCCGTAGAGTACTACGGATGCGTAGGGTGCCTAACACCTTCCCTTCGCATAACCGACTCCCGAACCCATCCTCTTTGGTCGCGAGACCATGTTCTTTCCTAGGTTTACTCTGAGCGTTTCCTTTCCCTCTTTTGGGATAAATAACGCACGGTGGCGGCTCTGTTGTTCTTTCTTTTCCCGCCGGTTTTTCGCGTAATGCGACAGCTGGCGACTCTGCTGGGGATATAGAGAGTTGACCTATGCTGGTCCATCTTCCCTGAGCGAGTCTCTCCTAGCGCTCTCTAGGATTAGGGTTTTGGTTGCTTTCTGCTTATTGTATTTTATTGCATTCATTTGTATATATGTACATTTATTTCTTTGCATTGATTGTGTGCATTGATGTTTGCATTCATATTCATTATTCATTACTGGCTGGCTGTCTGTTTTTCTCTGTGTGGGGGGGGAGTCAGTTGAGGTAAAAGGTCCAATACCCAGACCATGAGTGAAAATCTAGGACGATTAGGAATAGAGTGATTCATGGGAAGCGGGTGGTATGGCGCCACTTAGCGGAACATTGATATCACGAGCAGTTCAGACCCTGGTGGGATACTGTCGTTACATACTTCGGGTGTGTATATGACGGTATTTCTGCGAAAGGTTATTTATGCTGCGTTTCTCTCAGCTTTACCCTGGCCTAGACTACACCCGTGAGTGGGAAGGGTTATTCATTACAGGTACCGTTGGTGACTTTGGTTCTGTTGGTGACTCTAGTTCAGACAACAGTGTGATCAGTTTGACCATAAGTTGGATTTATGTTCTGATCTTGACTGAAGCTTCGACCTAATCAGAGTTTGCACAACCAGCCAGTCCAGTCTGCATCATGTGCATCATAGCATATTTATTTTTCAAAAGAAACGCAATGAAAAAAATCAAAAAAAAATCAAAAAAAAAGAAATCAAAAAAAAAAAGAAAAAAAACTAATCTCTGCATGCATATCATTTCTCAGGTACATTCCCGAGCTTGTCTACTGATAGAGATGGCAACAGTCCCCGAGCCGAAGCGGAAGACCTGTTCCTACAGTTTCCACCGTGAGCCGTTGACTCCGCTAGTTGAGTTGGGTAGCCTCGTGACAGACGACCGATTAAAGAGTTTTGTTGGGCAGTATGGAGATCTCTTGACAGTGCTGAAGACAGTAGTGGATCCAGTGCCTCTGCAGACACTACTTCAGTTTTATGACCCAGAGCTCAGATGCTTCACATTCCAAGATTATCAGTTAGCACCTACTCTCGAAGAGTACTCTATTCTGATGAATATCCCTATTCAGCATCAGACTCCCTTCTTGGACGTCCCAAAGGAGGTTGACTTCAGATTGATTGCCAGAGCTCTCGGGTTGAGTGTTAAGGAAGTTGGTGAGAATTGGAAGCCCTGTGGGGAAGTAGTGGGTCTGCCATTGAAGTTTCTGATGAGAGTAGCCAAAGATGAAGCAGAAAAGGGGAATTGGGAAGTTTTTCATGCACAGCTAGCTGCTATGATCTATGGGATCGTCCTGTTTCCCAGTATGCCGAATTTCATTGACCATACTGCCATCAGTATATTCATCCGAGGGAATCCAGTCCCTACCCTTCTAGCTGACACTTACTATGCCGTCCACAGTAGGCATGGTAAGGGTGGAGCCATCAGGTGCTGTCTACCCCTCCTGTTCAAATGGTTCATGTCTCTTCTGCCAGTCAGTGGACCATTTGTAGATACCCAGAGCACTCTGAAGTGGACTCAGAGGGTCATGTCGCTCACTTCCTATGACATCAGGTGGCAGTCATACCGGATGGACGTGAGGGATGTTATCATGAGCTGTGGTGAATTCCGGAACGTGCCACTTGTAGGGACCAAGGGTTGCATCAATTACAACCCAGTTCTCTCCCTTCGCCAGCTAGGGTTTGTTATGAGTAGAAGGCCACTTGAAGCTGAGATAGTTGAGAGTGTGTATTTTGAGAAGCGTACTGACCCTGTTAGGTTGGAACAGATTGGGAGAGCCTGGAAATTTGTTGAAGCGAAGGATGGATCCGTCTTAGGGAAGAAGTTTGCCATTGCAATGCCCGATTACACCGATTGGGTGAAGAAGAGAGTGGAAACTTTGCTGCTGCCCTACGATAGGATGGAGCCGTTGCAAGAGCAACCACCTTTGATACTTGCTGATAGTGTGCCTGCTGAACACTATAAGCAAGCCCTGATGGAGAGTCGTCGTCTGAGAGAGAAGGAGCAAGACACTCAGATGGAGTTATACAAGGCTAAAGCTGACAAGCTGCACTTGGCCCATCAACTCAGGGAGGTGCAAGGAGAAGATGCTGGCAGAGCAAGGAGTAAGAAGAGATCATATGATGAGATAGAGTCCATGTTGGATACAGAGCATAGGGAGTGTCTGAGACTGCAGAGAGCAGAAGTCAACTACCAAAAGAAGATCAGAGACTTGGAGAAGCAACTCAAAGACAAAGACACTCAGCTGAAGAAAGAGATGGAGTTGAGACAGAAGTCAGAGGATTATCTTGGAGGAGAAGTCTTAGAGCTCAGAAGACAGTTGAAGGAAAAGATCACTCCTCCACCAGATTGTTCAGAATGCACACTGTTGATAGACCAGTGCCATTACCTGAAGACCCTCATTCCGGAGGACCGTCTGACTTAGTCTGTACCTATGTCTGTTTGGTTGAGAATCACCTCCAGGCTTGTTGGATGGGATTCATTTCCGTGTACTCTGTTTATGCGAATATTCTGTTGACTTGGATGTGCAACATTTTTACCCTTATGTATAGATAAGGTTATCAGCATTTCCCTGTTGTTCATTTTTTCCTTGTATCTTGTTGTTCTCTTGTTGCTGCAGGTTGCCATCTTTTCAGAATGGGTCAGGCTCTTTGAATGCCTGAGAAATGAGCATCTCATGTGCATCATACACATCATTAACATCATACTCATATCATTTGCATAATAGGTGTTCTTGTGCCGTCTTCTTACTGTGGGTTCCTGTGTTGAGGCAGGATAGCTGATCAAAGACCGCACCACTACTCAACGAGGCTCAATCAACAGAGAGGTATGGATCAGGTTCAGACAGAGCTGGCCGAGATGAGGGCAAACATGACCCAGTTCATGAACATGATGCAAGGGGTCGTTCAGGGGCAAGAGGAGCTGCGTGCCTTAGCCCAGAGACAGGAAGTTGTGATTCCAACATCCAACCGTGCTTCGCCTGTTGCTGCACCCGCTCATGAGACTATCAATGTTGCTGCTCCCACTAACGACTATGCCGTCGGGGAAGAGTTAAGAGGAATAAGAATCAATGGACAGCCTCTTGCTGCAGAGGTCAATGTCAGAGCTACCCGGGCTCCAATTCGTCATCCAGCTCCGTTTGTCAACCAACGAGAGGACTTGCTCACGTGGCTGAGTGAGGAAGATGAAGTGGTCAGAATGGAGGATAGGGATCGTAAAGTGGATGCTCTTGCTGAGAAAATCCGAGCCATGGAGTGTCAGAACTCACTTGGGTTTGATGTGACCGACATGGGTCTGGTGGAAGGGTTGAAGATCCCCTACAAGTTCAAGGCACCCTCCTTCGATAAGTACAATGGCACTTCCTGTCCTCGCACCCACGTGCAGGCTTACTTCAGGAAGATCTCTGCTTACACTGACGACGAGAAAATGTGGATGTACTTTTTCCAAGATAGTCTATCTGGGGCATCTTTGGACTGGTACATGGATCTGAAGCGAGAATCAGTCAGAAGCTGGAAAGATTTGGGGGAGGCCTTTCTGAGGCAATACAAGCACAACATGGACATGGCGCCAAGCCGAACTCAGTTACAGAGCTTGTATCAGAAAGATAAGGAGAGTTTCAAAGAGTATGCCCAGAGGTGGCGTGAGCTAGCCGCCAGAGTGCAACCTCCTATGCTGGAGAGAGAGCTGACTGACATGTTCATTGGAACCCTGCAAGGTGTGTTCATGGACCGTTTGGGAAGTTGCCCGTTCAGTAGCTTTTCAGATGTTGTCGTCTGTGGAGAAAGAACTGAGAGCCTTATCAAAGCAGGGAGGATACAAGATCCCGGCTCCTCAAACTCGTCCAATTCTAAAAAGCCATCCTCTGGGGCACCCAAAAGGGGAGAGAATGAAACAAATGCTATGCACCGTCGAAGGAGTGCAAATAGAGGACCATATCGGCAAGTTGCTGCTGTGACTATTCCAGCAACTCAAACTCAACAACAGCCGAGAAGACCAACTCAGCAATATCAGACTCCACAACGTCATCCTCAGCAGCAGGCTTATCAGCCTCCCATTGACAATCAAGCTGGTACGAGTAATGAGAGGAAGAAGATCATTTTTGATCCAATCCCCATGTCCTACGCCGAGCTGTATCCCACTCTGATAGAGCGGAACTTGATTACTCCCAGAGACCCGCCGCCCATACCCGTCAACCCTTGGTGGTGGTATAGGCCTGAACAGCATTGTGTGTATCATTCGGGTGCTCCTGGTCATGACGTGGATAGTTGTTTCCAGCTGAAGATGAAGGTTCAAGACCTTGTGAGGTCAGGTATTCTGATCTTGGAGGACTTAGGTCCCAATGCTAATCAAGTTTGAAGATAACAAGTCCTGGGCTGGCTCCGACTGTTCTTCAGGAGGGTTGTTCAAAAGCAGAAGTTGCTAATGCAAAGGATACTGACAGTTGTCATCCCTGGTGGGATCTATCACAATTGGGTCACTGTGGGCGTTCCTACAGTTGTTCATAAGTCTTTGTAATAATCACTTTGTTTAAAAACCCTTCTCCCATGCTAAAAGGAGAAGTGATGGCATTGTTGGCAACATTTTGTGCAATGATATTTTCATTCAAATAAATTCGTGTTAAAACATTTGTTTTTCCAATTGTTTTCCCTTTTCGCTTTTTGCATGAAATTGGTGATCACAAAAAACCTTTAAAAACAAGAATAAAAGCAATCTTTTCATCTGCATAACGATTGTCTTGTTTGATTTTCAAAGAGCTTTTTATATCAAAATCTTTATGCAGGTGGTTTCTCAAACCCATTGAACATAATGATCGGACGTCATCTCCCAATTTTGAATTCCCTGTATTCGAAGCGGACAAAGATGATGTTGAAGGGATTCCTGACGAGATTTCCTGACTTCTTGAGAAAGAAAAGAAGATCACTCAGCTGCATCTCGAGAATCAGCAGAACAGTCAACTGGGGCATTATCAAAAAAAAAAAAAGAAAGAGAGGGTGCAAAATCAAAAGCAAAATCAAAAGAAAAAAAAAACAAAAGAAGGATAGCACCCTCAAAGTCCCAAGTTGACTGATGCTGAGTTCGATCGAAAGGAAGAGATCAACTGCCATGTGTCATGGTCAGTCATATCAGCAGAGAGTGATGAAAGCATTCGACAAGAAGATCAAGCCTCGTGTGTTCCGAGGGACCTTGTGCTCAAGAAAGTCTTGTCTTTCGTGCCCGATTCCAGGGGCAAGTGAACTCCAAGCTATGAACGTGCATATGTTGTCAAAAGAGCCTCTTCAGGCAGTGTTCGACACTCACAACCATGGATGGAGAAGTTCACTCGTCCTGTGAATTCCGATGCAGTCAAGAAATACTTCGCCTACAAAAAACAAAAAAATCAAAAGCTCGCTAAGTCGAACACCCCAAAGGGCGACTTAGGCAAAAAGGAGCGTCTCGGTGGATTGAAAACCCGAAAGGGCGATCCAGGCAAAAGTTAGAGACATTGAAAAAAAAAGAATTTGCATCCCGCTAGATTGAGCACCTCACACTGGGGCAATCTAGGCAAAAATTAGAGATTTGGCAAGTAACTGCATCTTGACAAGACTGTGCTCTATATCTGTCATCCGTCAGGGATTCTCGATTCGTCGTCGACTGAAGCCCCGAATACATCGAAAATTCGGAATGGTAGAGGAAAGGTCATTATGTTCAATGTAGCCCTCTCCAATATATATCACCGATTTCAAACTTGTACAGATCTATGGAGTCTCGCCCTTTGCAGACTACCATTCCATTACATCTATTTGAGCTTTTATCCCATTATTTGCACTCTTATTTGTTTTCAACTCAACAAATGTTTTGCATGTTTTAATTGATAAAGTATCATTGTTTTCAAAATAAACAAATTTTAAAAAAAAAAAATTATTCTTAAACAAAGCGAACCTTCACAATGATGGAAAGAATACTTAGGAGACCCACAGTGCTCTCCCGAGGGTGGTATGATTACCAACAGGTAAGACAATTGTTCGTATCTCGAGCATGACTGTATCTTTGTCCTGCAGAACCTCGTATGGTCTCTCCTCAGTGAAGTTGCCCGATGCAGTGTTGTTTGAAGTTGTTCATCTTCGTGTTCCCGGCAGTACAGATTCTTCCTCCAAATCCTTGTTAGCTCTATTGTGGGGCATCCCCAGTAGAGTGCTGTTTGAGCCCTACCGTGGGGCATCCCCAGCAAGTTTGCTGTTTCGGACATTATTGTGGGGCAGCTCCCCTAGCAGAGCGTTTACTAAAGACTTCAACTTTCGCCTTTCCAGCAGGCCAGTCTTCCTCTCCACCAGCATGTTTGTTTTTCTTTGAAGATTCAGTATTTGGTAGATCAACATCCCAGTACTATGTCATGCCCTCAGATGGATCCCCTAGCGGAGTTGTTGGCATGATGAGCTTTATCAATACCTTTGTATTTCTCATCAGAGATCTGGTGGCTTAGGGTGGTTGATCCCCGGACCTGCGTGTTGAACATGTCTGTTTGTCAACATTCATCATACATTTTAGGTATAATGCATACATGCATAATCATAACATTCAGGTACTCATGTTGCAGCTGTTGCCGTGTATCTGTTGATGTTTGCCTCCTGCTATTTGGCGATACAGAATCTCTCCAGTAGATTTTTCCTTAAGCAGATATGGGTGTGTCTGATCTCTCCATGTAGAGTCTACCCCTTAAGCAGAAAGTGTCTATCCTTTCCTGACATTTCCCCACTGAGATACATCCTCGTGGATGACGGTTGTTTTCGTTCCCTCCCTACACGGGATGGGTTTCCCCTATTGAGTTCTTTCCTCATTAGGATGAGTCTTGTTCCAGTCTGCCTTTTTGGATCAATCCTAAATTGGCTCCTCGTTGACTGTCTCTTGTGCTTCCCTGGGGCATAAATGAATAGTCGCTCACTAACCGGCACTCATTCATCTTATCCTCAGTGGAATTTGTTGGCTTCTACCTACGAACCGGTAGCTGTAAGTCCCTTCTTTACGGTCTTCTACCCACTACCCGGTAGTTGTAAATCCTTTTCTCACTTTGTCTCTCAGCATACCGTTTGTTGGCTTCTACCTACGAACCGGTAGTTGTAAGTCTTATCTTTGTGGTTTTCTACCCACAAGCTGGTAGTTGTAAAATCCCACGTTCATCCCCTTGTTGGATTTAACCCTGTGTGCTCATCCCGATGATGACTGGTTACTTTTCCGTGGTTTTCTGCCCACTAACCGGTAGATGTAATCCCCTCTTTGTGGTATTAATGGTCTTGTCCCCTTTGGATACTTGCCTTGATCAAGCAGTATTGTCCCCATTGGGTCTTCACCTTCTTCGCGGATACTTGCTCCGAGTAAGCAACTTTTTCCTCTTTGGATTGGTCATCTTTTGCATACCTAGTCTGGTACCCAGATGCCTTTCTTTTCGGTCGTTTATTCATTTAACAACCTACAACCCGGTTATGGATAATCTTCCATGCGAGGTTATTATCTACGTTCTGACGGCTATAGATAATATATCTCATGCACTCTTTGGTCAATCTTTCGATTGTTATCACCAGCAGAGTAAGATTCGTATTCCTTGTGGAATCGAATGTCCATCCTTTAACAAGTTTGCCTTTGCTCTCTTCAGGATGTTTTCGGTCGATTATTCATTTAACAACCTACAACCCGGCTATGGATAATCTTCCATGCGAGGTTATTATCTACGTTCTGACGGCTATAGATAATATATCTCATGCACTCTTTGGTCAATCTTTCGATTGTTATCACCAGCAGAGTAAGATTCGTATTCCTTGTGGAATCGAATGTCCATCCTTTAACAAGTTTGCCTTTGCTCTCTTCAGGATGTTTTCGGTCGATTATTCATTTAACAACCTACAACCCGGTTATGGATAATCTTCCATGCGAGGTTATTATCTACGTTCTGACGGCTATAGATAATATATCTCATGCACTCTTTGGTCAATCTTTCGATTGTTATCACCAGCAGAGTAAGATTCGTATTCCTTGTGGAATCGAATGTCCATCCTTTAACAAGTTTGCCTTTGCTCTCTTCAGGATGTTTTCGGTCGATTATTCATTTAACAACCTACAACCCGGCTATGGATAATCTTCCATGCGAGGTTATTATCTACGTTCTGACGGCTATAGATAATATATCTCATGCACTCTTTGGTCAATCTTTCGATTGTTATCACTGTAGCACCTCAAATTTGCACCTATCATTGCACATACATTTTCATACTAGGTCATAGCATATCATAATCCATTGCATAGCATTTGCATTGTCCCTCAGTTGCCTCAAGAGCAAGCAATCAAGAATTAGGTCAAACTAATCTCCTGATCAGTCAACCAAGCAAGCAAAGGAATTTCAAATTGAACCAAGCCCCTAGGGTTTGTCCAACAAGTTCACATGGTTTGGAGGTCTATTTGAAGTATTTTGGTCAAGGGTTGAGGGCTCAGAGGTCAGCAGTTCATGCCCAGACAGTCAAAAACCCTAAAAAGGTCAACTGTCAGTCAAAGCAGTGGATGGTGGTCATTCTTGTGGAATTTGGGCACCATGGTCAATAATCAAGAGTTCAAACAACTTGGGACATCATTTGAAGTCAAGTCCTCAAGGAATTAGGGTTTGGAAGTCATCAGTCAATGCACAATCAGACAGAAACCCTAAAAGTCAACTGTTGGTCAACTGTCCATTTAATCAGTGATTTGATGATTGGAATCGGTTTGTGAGAGTTCATTCATGTCCAAATAGTCATCATATATCATGCCAAACACCATCATGGAAGAATTTGAAGCCAGATCAAAAATTTCCCAAAACGGAAACTGGGCCTGTAACTGAAACTTACCAAAAATGGAAAGTTTTGATCCTCAAACTTACATTTTGATACAAGCCTCAAATGAATTTTTTCCCAACATGAAAGTTGAAGATCTTGTTCTCCCATTTCCAAAAAGTCCTAGAACTCTCAATTCCCATGTGTGGTTGGCAAGTTATGATCGAATCGATTTCAGAAAATCTTGAACTTCAGAAGGCCATATCTCTCAAACCGTTTGACCAATTTTGGTGGGGTTTTTTCCTACAAGTCACATTTGATCCCCTCTTTCCAAAAATATAAATTTCATGTGCCAAAACTTCACCAATCAAAATGGCATATTTTGACTTTTCTCATTTAAATGTAAGTTTGACCAAGAGTTGACTTTTTGATTTAAACATTTTTTCAACATTTGGCCAATTGGAACAGCTCATAAATGTCATTTAGAATGTGTTTGCAAAGTCAAAATATGCAGCACATGTGAATCATGCTTGGTTGCTTGAATTGTAAGAAAGGTACAATTTCACCATACTTGTCCTTGCATCCACCATGCCTTGCCTTGTACCTCAAAAGGATAGCATTATGCAGCAATTTTTCTGTCATGGTGAGCCTCATTATGCAGCCAGATAACCAACAAGTACATATGGCCTTACTAGTTTACTTGAACATTGGCAAAAGGACATGTTTACAACAAATCCAACTCATGAACCATACTTGTACCACATTACATTGCAGATTTTTGCCCATGATTTTCTGTCAAAACCAAACAGTAACAGCATGGCTTTCCTTCTCTTTTTTCCTGTCATGAGCAACATACTGCAGCAGAAGGAAGCATGGCATTTTTGATGACACATCCATATTCATCATTGTGAAACAAGTAGCAAACCAACACAACCAACTGAACAGACCAAAAAATTCACTCAATGCACCTTGCTGTTGCTTTTTGGAGCTGTCAAAAGACACCTTGCAAGCAGAACTGGATTGGTTTTGATGACTAGGAAAAACCAACTGAACAAAACCTCACTCTCTCTCAAATCCATTTCTTGGCCATTTTCCAAAGTCCTTCCCAAAAACTCCATAGAACATGACATAACCTAACCAAAACCAAAAACTCACCTCACTTGCATTTACCAAAAAAACCTGTCAAAACTGAGAGAAACCAAACTTGAGCCTTGCATTTGACAGTCCAAACCATGCCTTGCCAACATAGGACAGCAAATTGAAGCACCCTTTTTTTTTCCTGTCATGAGAAAACATATAGAAACAGCAGCAAATCGAAAGCAACAGAACCATTTCCTGTCATCAGAAAACATATAGCAACAGCAGCAGACCAAGAAGAAACCCCTCCCACTTGCAAGACTCACCATGAACCAAACATAACTTGGCCTTGGCATCTCATTCACTCTGTCCAAACTCAAGCAGCACCAAAACCCTGCATTTGACCCTTGGCCTTGGCATCTCATTTCTTCTGCCCCAAACCAATGCACTAAGTTGGCTTGACCATACACCTCATTCTCCTGTCATCAAAAGGAATCCTGCTATTGGCATTGGGTTTTCCCTGACAAAAGCACAATGGCTGCACAAGACCACAGACCAAACACTCTTCATTCATTCTCAAAAAAACACACTTTGCTTGGCATTTTTTTCCAATCTTATGTCAAGAACCTCTAGGAACCAAACCCTGCATTGCATCTTCAAAAAACTTGCAACCAACAAACCACAAGTCATTGAACTGCACTCATTCAAAAACTGACTGGAACATTGCTTCAAGAACAGTAAAAACTTCCAAAATTCAGAAAGAACCAATATTGCCTTGCCACCAAAACAACACAGCAGGTCATGATTTCCTGCCACAGAAGTAACAGGCCAACCATGGAATTTTCATTCACTCCAAAAGAACCTTGCACTTGACCTTTGCCTTGGCATTCATCAATTTGCTGTCAAACACCAAAACCTAGCCTGGCCCTGCATTGACATAACTTCCACCCTCATTTTCCTGTCATAAACAGCAGACTAAACATTTGTCCTATCCTTTCTCTCAAGCCTCATTCCTTGCCTTTTTCAAGAAACAGTCAGCACACCTCTAAAAAGGATGAAACCTGGCCTGGCTTGACAACATCCACATCATCTTGAATGAACATTACATAGGCCACTTGACAGCAAGAAAACAACCTCCTTCATTCATTTGTCAAAAACTCACCTTTGGCCATTTCCAACAAACAGTCAAACTTCCAAAACTTACAATGAACCACACTTGAGCTTGGCATTGTATTGTCACCCTCCATTTACCACTTTGGAACCACATTACCCCATCTGCAAGCAGCTCAAAACCACTGTCCCATTGAAAGCTAAGCCATGGCAGATTTGGATGCAAGCACGAGCAAGCTTCATTGAGCCAAGTTTACTTCCCCATTCATCTTGTAGGAGCACATTCTTCATCTGTTTCAAGCACTCACCAGCAAAAGGTGGCTGAATCATCACTGCTCATCATTTTGGTTAGTTTTTCGACTTGCTCTTTTTGCTAAATCATGCTGTGTTTGTGAAAGATCTTGTTATGCTGAAATCAATGCCACTTGAACCATTGAAAATGATTCACTATGATGTGAGAAATATGGATTTCAACTTGTATGCTCAAATGTGTTTTGGCTCGATTTGGTTGTGTTTAAACTGATTTAATGAAATCTATTGTTGAAATGTTGATGTACATGGTTTGATGATTACAATGGTATGCTCAATTGACATTTTTGGGAAGAATTGAGAAATCATGATTTTTGAGCATAAACCCTAATCCCAATTTGCCCAGATTGTCCCCATTTTCGTGTGCATGGCCATTTCTCCCTCCAGCCAATCAAAACATTCCATTTACTGCCCAAAACGACTGTGTTTGGTTAAGTGGATTCAAATATTACAAAAATGCCATTCTTGCTTCATTTATTTCACATTTTTATAACCAATCTTCCAAAATTCATAACTTGCTCATTTTTAATCCAATTTGAATGGGATTTTTTGTGTTGTGTTCATCATGATCTCTAATTTTTTGTCATTATTTTTCCAGAATTTTTGGATGAGTGGTTTTTAAATGGTACTAGGGTTTGTGACATGTGACCAAATTTTGTACATCTTGCCAAAACATTTGTGAAATGATGATACTTTATCCAATGGCTCCCAAATTTTTTGTGCTTAAACTAGACACATTCATGGTGATTTTGGTATAAAGTTTGTGAATTTATCATTTGTGGTTTGTGAGATATGATTTTTTGAATTAGGGTGTGACAATTTGTGTCACACCATTGATGACCAACTTCATGATTTTAATTGCCATGCTTCTTGACCTCCAAATGACTTGATTTTTTGCATGAGCCTACTCTTGTATGTCTAGTTCACATGTGAATTTTCTTGGAATTATTTGTGGCATTTTCCATTTGTTTGAGATTTTCCTTCCCTGCCTAGTCAAATGTTGACCTTGTGTGACACTTGTTCCCATTTCATTTGTGAAATTCTCATACTTTACTAGATGGACATGAATTTTTGCATGAGATAACTAGACATCCTCATCTTTGCCATGGCGTTAGTCCCATTCATGTATCATACACCATTCTTGACTTATGATTTTTCTAAGTTGATGCATGTTTGGTTGACTTCTTTGAGCATGTTTAAATTGGCTTTGACTTTCTGATTTTCATTGACTGCCTTCCACTTGCCCAAATGGGATGAAATTTGACATGCTTACCATGCTATGTGTTAGGTTTGATCATGATTTATTTGGTGATTTTTGAAAATGTCTTAGTTTGCTTTTGATGCAAGTCTTGCTGTTGACTTCTATGAGCCTCTGTTTGCCATACTTTGACCTAAATGGTTCATGAAATGATGATGATGATTGATATGAATGTGAACCCAATTGGTTTTGTTTCCTAATTGTTTGAACATGATTTTGGATACTTACCCCTTGCTGTTTGGACTTTCTCATTCATTTTTGACCCTAGGCTTGCCCTAGTGGTCCTGTTACTCACCTTTGAGCTTGTGTTTTCAGGTTGACCATCAAATGGCCATTGAGACCAATTCTTTTGATTGAGCTTGCTTAAGAATCATTGTCTAACTTGTTTGTATTGTAGGTGGCTTGGCTCACATGCCTTAAGCCTTGTGCCTTGCACATCCATGTGCCTCTAATTGACTGTTGGCCTCTGTTTCCTTTCACTTTGTTTGAAGTTGTATACTAACATCTGCTTGACTGTTTCAGGTGCTTTAGTTGCTTAGTTCCTTGTGAACTTTTTGCTTTGCTTTGCTTGTATAAACAATTTGCATTGAGGTATGTCTCTTTTACTTCATGTAGTCTGGAAGACCTGGCCTGTTACTTGGCCAGGCAACTGTCTGAAGTCCTCCTTAAGAGGCAATGTTTGTGATTGTTTAATTTTGTCCCTGCATGGAGTCAAAGACCTCCTAAGTGAAGAGGCAATTGGTGGAAGGTAGGGATATGCAGTCTATCCCCCACTATTCAGTGTGTCATCTGCTTTGCTCACACCACTGTGTTGATGCATTGCAGATACAAACCCAAGATCTTGTGCAATCGCACAGTTGAGTCAGTATTAAATGTGTAGAAGGGTTCCCACTTTCTGAACCCACACATTCTTGTCTTGAGCTCTCCCAGGCCAGGGATAAGAGCTGTGAAGTCTTATCTTCACTCACCTTTCATCTGCTTCACCTTAGCCCCTCAATGGCAAGGTTAAGAGCAACATTCACCCAGTTCCAGAGGTTTGTTTGTTGAGGTTGATATGACCCCTTGACTAAAACCTAACCCTTGTTTGAGCCCCTTGTTTGTGTATAGCGTGTGCTATATGTGCAAGTTAGGATAGTTTGACTTGCTTCCTGTGCAAGTTAGGATAGTTTGACTTGCTTCCTGTGCAAGTTAGGATTAGTTTAGACTTGCTTCCTGTGCAAGTTAGGTTTTGCTTGGCTTGCTTCCTGTGCAAGTTAAGTGTGTGTGGCTTGCTCCCTGTGTGAGCCATACTTAGGATAGGTTGGCCCTTGTACCATTTAGCTAGAAACCATAACTTAGGGTTGATTTTGCATGACAACATCTAGGCTCGAGTCGTAGTCTCCCTAGAGTTGTGTCTCCCTCTGTTATCTGGTTAGGCTAGATCCTTGTCCCTGCGTAGGGGAACTACATCGCCCTGATCTTCATACCAGATGAAGTATGTAGGCAGGAGATTGAGCTGATCTCTCCGGGCGCCTTTTCTTTCTTTTGTGTGTGTTGTCTGACCTTTGCTAGGCTCGAGTCTGTGACTCCTTAGCATTTGCTGTCTGTCTGTTTGTGTTGTTTGACAGTTGCTAGGCTCGAGTGCCTGACTCCTTAGCAATTTGTTGTCCGTTTGTTTGCGTGTGTGCTTGACAGTTATAGGCTGAGTCCCCGACTCCCTATCAACCTGTTGTGTTGTTGTGTGCTTGGAAGCCGATGTAAGTCCATCGAGTGGCATTTGGGTTCCGGTGTGCGTGTGTTTAGGTGCGGATGCTGATGTAAGTCCAGCAATTGGCATTCAGGCTCCACGTTTGCCTTTGCCTGTGTTTGTTTGTGTGCGTGTCAGCCGAGCTACGAATGCTCTGATTCTTCTCTCGTCCGAGAAGATACGTATGCATAGGATGCGACATCCTAGCGAGCATGTGTCGTTTCCCCAGTCCGAACTACTTCGACTCTGATGTCTATGCCTGATAGACTAAGTAGGCCCAGGATACAATATCCTGCTGAGTCAGTTTCAGTCAGTCTCTTTTGTCTCTTTCAGCCAGTATGTGTGAGTTTGAGCAGTGTTTAGCAACCAATATTCCTTCCTTTTGTGCGTGGATCCCGTAGAGTACTACGGATGCGTAGGGGTGCTAATACCTTCCCTTCGCATAACCGACTCCCGAACCCATTCTCTTTGGTCGCGAGACCATGTTCTTTCCCAGGTTTACTCTGAGCGTTTCCTTTCCCTCTTTTGGGATAAATAACGCACGGTGGCGGCTCTGTTGTTTCATTTTCCCGCCGGTTTTTCGCGCGATGCGACAGCTGGCGACTCTGCTGGGGATTTTTGAGAAGTTGACCTGTGCTGGTCCATCTTCCCTGAGCGAGTCTCTCCTAGCGCTCTCTAGGTTAGGGTTTTGGTTGCTTTGTGCTGTGTTTATTTATTGCATTCATTATTTACTGTTTGCATTCATTGTCTATTGTTTGCATTTATGTTTGCATTAATGTTTGCATTTATTCATCTGTTCACCTGGCTGGTTGTTTGTTTCTCTCTGTGTGGGGGTGAAGAGTCAGTTGAGGTAAAAGGTCCAATACCCAGACCATGAGTGCAATCTAGGATACCTAGGAATAGAGTGATTCATGGGAAGCGGGTGGTATGGCGCCACTTAGCGGAACATTGATATCACGAGCAGTTCAGACCCTGGTGGGATGCTGTCGTTACATACTTCGGGTGTGTATGACAGTATTCTGCGAAAGGTTATTTATGCTGCGTTTCTCTCAAGCTGTACCCTGGCCTAGACTACACCCGTGAGTGGGGAAGGGTTATTCATTACAGGTACCGTTGGTGACTCGGTTCTGTTGGTGACTTGGTTCTGTTGGTGACTCTAGTTCAGACAACAGTTTTCGGTTGACCTTAAGTGGGATTTATGTTTTGATTTCGACTGAAGCTTCGACCTAGTATCAGAGTTTGCACAACCAGCCAGTCCAGTCTGCATCATTTGCATCATAGCATATTTATTTTTCAAAAGAAACGCATTGAAAAAATATATATAAAAAAAATCAAAAGAAAAAAAAAAGAAAGAAAAAAACTAATCCCTGCATGCATATCATTTCTCAGGTACATTCCGGAGCTTGTCTACTGATAGAGATGGCAACAGTCCCAGAGTTGAAGCGGAAGACCTGTTCCTACAGTTTCCACCGTGAGCCGTTGACTCCGCTAGTTGAGTTGGGTAGCCTCGTGACAGACGATCGACTGAAGAGTTTTGTTGGGCGGTATGGAGATATCTTGACAGTATTGAAGACGGTAGTGGATCCAGTGCCTCTGCAGACGCTTCTTCAGTTCTACGATCCAGAGCTCAGATGCTTCACTTTCCAAGATTACCAGTTAGCTCCTACTCTCGAGGAGTATTCTATCCTGTTGAGCATCCCGATTCAGCATCAGGTTCCTTTCTTGGACGTACCAAAGGAGGCTGACTTTAAGGTTGTTGCCAGAGCTCTCCGGTTGAGTGTTAAGGAAGTTTGTGATAATTGGAAGCCCAGTGGGGGAGTTGTGGGTCTGCCGTTGAAGTTTCTTCTGAGAATAGCCAGAGTTGAAGCAGAAAAGGGGAATTGGGAAGTTTTTCACGCACAGCTAGCTGCCATGATCTATGGGATCATCCTATTTCCCAGTATGCCAAATTTCATTGACTTCACTGCTATCAGCATTTTCATCAGAGGGAATCCAATCCCTACTCTTCTAGCAGATACTTACTATGCCATTCACAGTAGGCATGGTAAGGGTGGAGCCATCAGGTGTTGTCTACCTCTTCTGTTCAAATGGTTCATGTCTCTTCTGCCAGCCAGTGGACCATTTGTGGATACCCAGAGCACTCTTAAGTGGACTCAGAGGGTCATGTCGCTTACTTCCTACGACATCAGGTGGCAGTCGTACCGGATGGATGTGAAGGATGTCATCATAAGTTGTGGTGAATTCCGGGGCGTGCCACTCATAGGGACCAAAGGTTGCATCAATTACAACCCAGTTCTTTCTCTTCGCCAGCTAGGGTTTGTCATGAGCGAAAGACCGCTCGAAGCAGAGATAGCTGAGAGTTTTTGTTTTGAGAAGAAGGATGACCCTGTTAGGTTGGAGCAGATAGGGAGAGCCTGGAGAGATGTGGGAGTGAAGGATGGATCCGTCTTGGGGAAGAAGTTTGCCGTTGCTATGCCCGATTACACTGATTGGGTCAAGAAGAGGGTGGAAACTTTGTTGTTACCCTATGATAGGATGGAGCCGTTGCAGGAGCAACCACCTTTGATCCTTGCTGATAGTGTGTCTGCTGAACACTATAAGCAAGCCCTAATGGAGAACCGCCGTTTGAGAGAGAAGGAGCAAGACGCTCAGATGGAGTTGTACAAAGCCAAAGCTGATAGGTTGAACTTGGCTCATCAACTCAGAGGAGTGCGAGAAGAAGATGCTAGCAGACTGAGAAGCAAGAAGAGATCCTACGAGGAGGTGGAGAGTATGTTAGATGCAGAACACCGGGAGCGCTTGAGGCTGCAGAGAGCAGAAGCCAGTTATCAGAAGAAGATCAGAGACTTGGAGAAGCAACTCAGAGATAAAGACATCCAGTTGAAGAAGAAAGAGATGGAGTTGAGACAGAAGTCAGAGGATTATCTTGAAGGAGAAGTCTTGGAGCTGAGAAGACAGTTGAAAGAGAAGATCACTCCTTTACCAGATTGCTCAGAATGTTCGCTGTTGATAGACCAGTGTCATTACCTGAAGACCCTCATTCCGAAGGACCGTCTGCTATAGACTGTATCCTTGATTGTATTTTGTTGAGAATCACCTCCAGGCTTGTTGGATGGGATTCATTTGCGTGTAAGCCATCTCTTGGATCTTTTTGTTGAGAATCACCTCCAGGCTTGTTGGATGGGATTCTTTTTCTTTGTACGTTGTTTATTCAGATATTCTGTTGACATTGGTTGAATGCCTTTTTACCCTTATGTATGTATAAGGATGTCAGCATTTCCTTGTATCTGTTTGCTCTCTTGCTGCTGCAGGTTGCCATCTTTTCAGGATGGGTCAGGCTCTTTGAATGCCTGAGAAATGAGCATATCATGTGCATCATACGCATCATTAGCATCATACTCATATCATTTTGCATAACAGGTGTTCTTGATCGTGACTTCTCACTCTTGGTTCCTGTTCAGGCAGGATAGCTGATCAACGTCCACACCGCTACTCAACAAGACTGAATCAACAGAGAAGTATGGATCAATTTCAAGCTGAGTTAGCTGAGATGAAGGCTAGCATGGCCCAATTTATGAATATGATGCAAGGGGTTGCGCAAGGTCAAGAAGAACTTCGAGCTATGGTTCAGAGACAAGAGGCTGCAAATCCACCGGTCAACCATGCTCCGCCCGAGGGAGGCCCAATCAATGATAACAATGTTGCTGCTGCTGTACCCGTCAACAACTATGCTGTAGGTGATGAGTTGGGGGGTATTCGAATCAACGGTCAACCTATTGTTCCAGATGCCGCTAATGCCAGAGTAGTCCGTGCTCCGGCCCGTAATCCTGTTCCGATCGTTGACAGACAAGAGGATATGTTCTCTCTGCTCAGTGAAGACGAAGACGTTCTGGGAAGGGTTAATGAGAGAGACCGCAAAGTTGAGGCTCTTGCTGAAAAGATCCGTGCTATGGAAAGTCAAAATTCTCTCGGTTTTGATGTTACTAATATGGGGCTGGTAGAAGGTTTGAGAATCCCTCACAAGTTCAAAGCACCGTCCTTTGACAAATACAACGGTACTTCTTGCCCTCGCACCCATGTGCAGGCTTATTATCGAAAGATCTCTGCGTATACTGATGATGAAAAGATGTGGATGTATTTTTTCCAAGATAGTCTATCTGGGGCTTCTTTGGACTGGTACATGGAATTGAAGAAAGATTCTGTCCGCTGTTGGAGGGATCTGGGTGAGGCCTTCTTGAGGCAATACAAACATAACATGGACATGGCACCGAGCCGGACTCAGCTGCAGAGTCTATGTCAGAAATCCAATGAAAGCTTCAAGGAGTATGCCCAGAGGTGGCGTGAATTGGCTGCTAGAGTTCAACCCCCTATGCTGGAGAGGGAGTTGACAGATATGTTTATCGGTACTCTTCAAGGTGTGTTTATGGACCGGATGGGGAGCTGCCCATTCGGTAGTTTTTCTGATGTTGTCATTTGTGGAGAGAGGACTGAGAGTTTGATCAAAACTGGGAAGATTCAAGATGCTGGTTCCTCTTCTTCTAGGAAGCCGTTTGTTGGGGCACCTCGTCGAAGGGAGGGTGAAACTAATGCTGTTCAACACCGCAGAGATCAGAACAGAATTGAATACCGTCAAGTTGCCGCAGTAACCATTCCGACACCTCAACCTCGTCAACAACAACAAAGAGTTCAACAACCGCAACAACATCAACAACAACAGCAGCGTCCTTTCCAGCCTAGGCAGAAGTTACAGGCTGATAGAAAATTTGATCCTCTACCTATGTCTTACGCAGAGCTACTACCCGAACTACTCAGGTTGGGGATGATTGAGTTGCGAACAATGGCTCCGCCTACAGTATTGCCTCCTGGATACGACGCCAACGCCCGTTGTGACTTTCACTCTGGGGCACCAGGCCACCATACTGAGAAGTGTCGAGCTCTCCAGCACAAGGTTCAAGATTTGATCGATGCCAAGGCAATCAACTTCGCTCCAGTGCCTAATGTCGTAAACAACCCTATGCCTCAGCATAGTGGGCATAGAGTGAACAACATGAAGGGAAAGAAGCTGAAGATCTGGTTGTTAATGTTGATGATGTTCAGACTTCTCTGCTAGTTGTGAAGGGCCGTCTGCTGAATGGGGGTGTCCACCCGGGCTGTGATGAAGATTGTTTGGGCTGTGCAGAATCTGAGAATGGTTGTGACCAGTTAAGGGTCGGTATCCAGGGTATGATGGATGAGGGTTGTTTGCAATTCAGTAGGGCTGTAAAGGATCGTGGGACAGCGTCAACTATCACCATTTACTTTAAACCGTCTGAAGAACGTGGACAAAGGGTCGTCGGTGCACCTGCAGCAAATGGTACCCCAGTTACCATTCCCGTGCCTGTAACCATCAGTGTTCCAACTACTATCGTCGCGTCTGAAAGAAGGGCTGTTGAGAATAGTAGAGCTGTGCCGTGGAAGTATGATAATGCTCACCGCAATTACAGAAGGGCTGAAAGTCAGACAAGACCAGTGAGTCAAACTCCAGTGACAATTGGTTTACCGAATAGAGTTCCTGCAACTATTGGTCCGGCTGTGGATAATGTAGGGGGTCCAGGAGGTTTTACCAGAAGCGGTCGTCTATTCGCACCGCAGCCTTTGAGGGACAATAATGCTGAAGCTCTCGCCAAAGCAAAGGGTAAGCAAGCTGTGGTTGAGGAAGAACCTGTCCAGAAAGAAGCGCCTGAGGGATCATTTGAGAAAGACGTGGAGGAGTTTATGAAGATAATCAAGAAGAGTGACTACAAGATTGTAGATCAGTTGAATCAAACTCCGTCCAAGATTTCCATACTTTCACTGTTGATGTGCTCTGAGGCACACCGTAATGCCTTGCTGAAGATGTTGAATCTGGCTTACGTGCCTCAGGAGATTTCTGTCAATCAACTGGAGGGTGTGATGGCCAATGTGAGCACCAGACATGGTGTAGGTTTCACTAACCTGGACTTACCGCCTGAAGGGCGAAACCATAACAAAGCCTTGCACATCACCATGGAGTGCAAGGGGGCAGTGTTGTCTCACGTATTGGTAGACACCGGGTCGTCGTTGAATGTGTTGCCTAAGCAGATTCTGAGGAAGATTGATGCGGAAGGGTTTGTGCTTAATCCCAGTGACCTGATCGTTCGTGCTTTCGACGGTTCCAAACGTTCTGTGTGTGGGGAAGTTACCTTGCCTGTGAAGATAGGTCCCGAGGTTTTTGATATCATCTTCTATGTTATGGACATCCAGCCCGCCTACAGTTGTTTGTTGGGGCGTCCATGGATTCATGCAGCAGGGGCAGTCTCGTCGACTCTCCATCAAAAGCTCAAGTATGTCTGGAACGGTCAGATTGTGACTGTGTGCGGTGAAGAAGAGATTCTGGTGAGTCATCTATCCTCGTTCAAGTATGTTGAGGTGGATGGCGAGATCCACGAAACCTTGTGCCAGGCATTTGAGACTGTGGCTCTTGAGAAAGTGGCGTACGCTGAGCAGAGGAAGCCGGGTGCTTCAATTACTTCTTATAAGCAGGCTAAGGAGGTTGTTGATTCTGGAAAAGCTGAAGGCTGGGGCAAGATGGTGGATTTGCCGGTTAAAGAAGACAAATTTGGTGTTGGTTATGAGCCTCTCCAAGCAGAGCAGAATGGTCAAGCGGGTCCGAGTACCTTCACCAGCGCTGGGCTGATAAATCATGGCGACGTCTCTGCAACCGGTAGTGAAGACTGTGACAGTGATTGTGATTTGGACAACTGGGTTCGCCCGTGTGCACCAGGGGGGTCTATCAACAACTGGACGGCTGAAGAAGTGGTTCAAGTTACTCTTCTGACAGAGTAATTTTCTGTTGTTTTGTCATTTTGCATGAAAATCCTACGTTCTGCCCAAGGCGTAGTGATTCATTTTTGTAGGGCCTCATCATGCTTTAATGATTATCATTAATGAAGGACATTTTTTGCAATCAAACTTTGTGATCCCTGTCTTTCTATTTTTGTTTTCACTTTTTCTTTTTCAAAAACAATAAAAATGGCAATGTTTTTTGTTTTTGTGACTTTATTGAACTCTTTTTCTAAAACAAAGCATCAAACATGCAGAAGCGATCTTATGGCATTCACTATGAACAGTTCTGTTATGGCTCAGTATGATTTCGACAATCCCATCTACCAAGCTGAAGAGGAGAGTGAGGAAGACTGTGAACTCCCTGCAGAATTGGCCAGATTACTGAAGCAGGAGGAAAGGGTCATCCAACCTCATCAGGAGGAGTTGGAAACTGTTAATCTGGGTACTGAGGACGACAAAAGAGAAATCAAGATTGGGGCTGCTTTAGAGGACTCTGTCAAGAGGAGGCTGATTGAGATGCTGAGAGAATATGTGGAGGTATTCGCCTGGTCATACCAAGATATGCCTGGTTTAGATACAGATATTGTGATGCACCGATTACCTCTTAGAGAAGGATGTCCTTCGGTCAAGCAGAAGCTTCGTAGAACGAGTCCTGACATGGCAACTAAGATCAAGGAAGAGGTTCAGAAGCAGTGGGATGCAGGTTTTCTGGCTGTTACAAGTTATCCGCCGTGGGTGGCCAACATCGTCCCTGTGTCGAAGAAGGATGGTAAAGTCAGAATGTGTGTTGATTACCGGGATTTGAATAGGGCGAGTCCGAAAGATGATTTCCCATTACCTCACATTGATGTATTGGTTGATAATACGGCTCAATCCTCGGTATTCTCTTTCATGGATGGTTTCTCCGGATACAATCAGATCAAGATGGCGCCAGAGGACATGGAAAAGACGACATTCATTACACCTTGGGGCACGTTCTGCTATAAGGTGATGCCATTTGGGCTGAAGAATGCTGGTGCTACCTATCAGAGGGCAATGACGACTCTCTTTCATGACATGATGCATAAAGAAATTGAAGTATACGTAGATGATATGATTGCGAAGTCGCAGACAGAAGAGGAGCACCTGGTTAACTTGCAGAAGCTGTTTGACCGGTTGAGAAAGTTCAAGCTGAGGTTGAATCCGAACAAGTGTACGTTTGGGGTGAGGTCCGGGAAGCTCTTAGGCTTCATTGTCAGTGAGAAAGGGATTGAGGTTGATCCAGCGAAAGTCAAAGCTATTCAAGAAATGCCTGAACCGAAAACGGAAAAGCAAGTCCGTGGGTTTTTAGGGAGATTGAACTACATTGCAAGGTTCATATCTCATCTAACTGCTACATGTGAACCGATTTTCAAACTGCTTAGAAAGAATCAAGCGATCAAGTGGAATGATGATTGTCAGAAAGCTTTTGACAAGATTAAGGAGTATTTGCAGAAACCTCCAATCCTTATACCTCCAGTTCCAGGGAGACCTCTGATAATGTACCTTTCAGTCACCGAGACTTCGATGGGGTGTGTATTGGGACAACATGACGAGTCTGGTCGAAAAGAGCATGCCATATACTACCTTAGCAAAAAGTTTACCGACTGTGAAACAAGATATTCACTGCTCGAGAAAACTTGCTGTGCTTTGGCCTGGGCTGCTCGCCGACTGAGACAGTATATGTTGAACCATACTACCTTATTGATTTCTAAGATGGATCCAGTGAAGTACATCTTTGAGAAACCAGCTCTCACCGGACGCGTTGCCCGTTGGCAGATGATCTTAACAGAGTATGACATTCAGTACACGTCGCAGAAAGCCATCAAAGGTAGTATTCTGTCAGACTACCTCGCCGAACAACCGATTGAAGATTATCAGCCTATGATGTTTGAATTCCCAGATGAAGACATCATGTATCTCAAGATGAAAGATTGCGAAGAGCCTCTTGTCGAGGAAGGACCGGACCCGGATGACAAATGGACGCTGATGTTTGATGGGGCTGTGAATATGAATGGTAACGGTGTTGGGGCAGTATTGATCAATCCTAAAGGTGCTCATATACCTTTTTCTGCCAGATTGACGTTTGACATCACCAACAACGAAGCTGAGTATGAGGCTTGTATCATGGGGATAGAAGAAGCCATTGATCTGAGGATTAAAACACTCGACATATTTGGAGATTCAGCTCTAGTGGTCAATCAAGTCAATGGAGATTGGAATACGAATCAGCCACATTTGATTCCGTATAGAGATTACACCAGAAGGATACTGACGTTCTTCAAGAAGGTGAAGTTGTATCATGTCCCCCGGGATGAGAATCAAATGGCGGATGCTTTGGCAACTTTGTCGTCTATGATCAAAGTTCATTGGTGGAATCATGTGCCACATGTTGTGGTGAATCGACTTGAGAGACCTGCGTATGTGTTTGCAGCCGAGTCTGTTGTGATTGATGAGAAGCCGTGGTATTATGACATCAAGAATTTCTTCAAGACTCAGGAGTATCCTGAAGGTGCGTCGAAGAATGACAAGAAAACCCTGAGGAGGCTAGCTGGAAGCTTCTATTTGAATCAGGATGATGTGTTGTATAAGAGAAACTTTGACATGGTCTTGCTCAGATGCGTGGACAGACCCGAAGCAGACATGTTAATGCAGGAAGTTCATGAAGGTTCCTTCGGTACTCATGCCGGCGGACATGCAATGGCTAAGAAACTGTTGAGAGCGGGTTATTACTGGATGACTATGGAATCCGATTGTTTCAAGTATGCTCGGAAGTGCCATAAGTGTCAAATCTATGCTGATAAGGTGCATGTACCACCAAACCCTCTGAATGTCATGAATTCACCTTGGCCGTTTGCCATGTGGGGCATTGATATGATTGGGAAGATTGAGCCTACTGCTTCGAATGGACATCGCTTCATCTTGGTTGCGATTGATTATTTCACCAAGTGGGTAGAAGCAGCTTCCTATGCTAACGTTACCAAACAAGTGGTTACCCGGTTCATCAAGAAAGAAATCATCTGTCGTTATGGAGTTCCTGAGAGAATCATCACTGACAATGGTTCGAATCTCAACAACAAGATGATGAAAGAGCTTTGTAAAGAATTCAAGATTGAACATCACAATTCTTCTCCTTACAGACCGAAGATGAATGGTGCTGTAGAAGCGGCGAACAAGAATATCAAGAAGATTGTGCAGAAGATGGTCGTTACGTACAAGGATTGGCATGAGATGTTGCCTTTCGCTTTGCATGGGTACCGTACCTCAGTACGTACGTCGACCGGGGCAACCCCTTACTCCCTTGTGTATGGTATGGAAGCTGTCCTACCTGTTGAAGTGGAGATTCCTTCTCTGAGAGTTTTATTGGATGTCAAGCTGGACGAAGCCGAGTGGATTCGAACAAGGTTTAACGAGTTGAGCCTTATCGAGGAGAGACGGCTAGCAGCTGTATGTCATGGACAGTTGTATCAGCGAAGGATGAAGCGAGCCTTTGATCAGAAAGTGCGCCCTCGAAGCTATCAGATCGGTGATCTAGTTTTGAAGAGGATCCTCCCTCCCGGTACAGATAACAGGGGCAAGTGGACTCCTAACTATGAAGGTCCGTATGTTGTGAAGAAGGTCTTCTCCGGTGGAGCCTTGATGCTTACAACTATGGATGGTGAAGATTTTCCGTCTCCTGTCAACTCAGATGTAGTCAAAAAATACTTCGCATAAATCGACCCGCTGGACAAAAAGAATAAAAGAGTCCAGGCAAAAAATGGGCATCCCGGTGAACCAAAAAAAAAAAAAAAAAAAAAACAGAAAGAAAAGGTTCGGGCAAAAATTAGGGATAAAATGAAAAGAATTTGTACACCCGGTAAGTCGAAAACCCGCAAGGGCGGCTTAGGCAAAAATGGGTATCCCGGTGGATTGAAAACCCGAAAGGGCGATCCAGGCAAAAATTAGGGATTAAAGCGAAGACTACAGTCTGAGTTATCTGTACTTCATCAAGCTTTGTCGTCTGCCATCTCGAAAGATGTGATCTGTCCAGTCATTCTTCTCAGAAAGCAAGGAGTTGGGAGGAAAACTGATGATCTGTGAGTTATAACAGAATTGGGAAATAGTGGATGCCGTGTTCACATTGCCATTAGGATAGATTTTTTTCCTTTTTTGTGCGCAATTACCTCTTTCTAGGAATTGCTTCCCGATGTATTTGCCTCTTCAGGCACATTTTCAATCAATAAAAGTCGTTATTCAGATAAATAGCTCTTTTGTTTTTACTTTTACTGTTTTGTTTGCAAAAATGTCCGAATTCTTGATAAGCATTGCATATAAAGAACATGAAGGCTACACAACAATGTGCAGAATGATAAAACATTTGAAAATCATTTTGAATGTTGAGGACACTTGAGCGTATCTTGTCCATGTACCCCCCTGGGGGCATTTTTGTTGTGCTGTTTGTTTCAGATCGTCATCTGTGAGGACGTTTCCTCAACAGATATTTTCCCCAAGCAAGTTTGGAAGCTATCAGAGCTATGTTCCCCTGCGAAGACGTCTGTGGATAGTGCCTTCTATTCCCCAACAGATCTAAGGATTGCCTATCCCCAGCAGACCTGTATTTGTCGATTTCCTCCCCGAGTGAGGCAGGTTCATCAATTTATCTCCAACATTTATCCTACTTGTGGACTGAAGGATATCCCCGGCGGAGTTTATCTTTCCCCAGCAGCAGTGCTATTCTTCAACATGAGTGTGAAGTCGCTTTACCATTCCTCAAGCAGAGTTCCCCGCAGAGTATTTCCCCAAGAGGAGTCTCCCCACAGAGTCAGAGTATCTGATCATTTCGGCTCCCTAGCCAGGGTTCATTTGCATTTGGCATGTAGTAATCATTGCATCCTCAAATTGCGTAGCATTCCCATTCAATATGGAGCATTACGCCATAGGAAAATTCAAACATATGCATTCATGTGTTAACTTCATCAGACCGTATCCCCGGCAGAGGCGGATCATTTCATTCAACATCAGCACAGCAAGACTGCTACAGTTGCTCTTGACAGCATTCCGAATTGTTTATTCCCCACAGAGGTTTATTTCCTCACCCGTTGGTGACAGAAAGTTTGTTTCTCTCCAGTGAGACCCCCAGCAGGTGGTCAACCTTGCTTGGACATATCAAAGATGTCGTTCTTGTGATACCAGTAAGTGTCATGCTAGCACCCGCGTGTGTTTTCTTTGTTTGGTGTCGGTAAACACCATTGTTTCGGTGTCCGTAAACATCGAGTCTTCCTCCAGTCATCAGTAAATGTCTGGTCATCATTTTTGGTGTCGGTAAACACCATTGTTTCGGTGTCCGTAAACATCGAGTCTTCCTCCAGTCATCAGTAAATGTCTGGTCATCATTTTTGGTGTCGGTAAACACCATTGTTTCGGTGTCTGTAAACATCGAGTATTTTCTCCAGTCATCAGTAAATGTCTGGTCATCATTGATTGGTGTCGGTAAACACCATTGTTTCGGTGTCTGTAAACATCGAGTCTTTCCTTCAGTCATCGGTAAATGTCTGATAATTCCCCAACTAGAAATCCCCGGTAGAATCATCTGTAAATGTCCTACCCGGTTTTCAGTTGCAAATATTTGTTTGTCTTTCCCCGATAAATTTCCCATCTCCAGTCATCGGTAAATGTCTGGTCATTCTTTTTGATGTCGGTAAACATCATCTTTCGATGTCGGTAAACATCGAGTCCCATCCCAGTCATCGGTAAATGTCTGGTCATTCTTTGTTCTCTTATTAATAAAAATCAGAACCCCCAGAAGTCGTCGGTAAACGTCTTATCTGGTACCACAACAAAGATTTTTGTTCCTCCCCAAGTGGAGATGCCATCGGTAAATGGCCCTGTTTTCTTCGATATCGGTAAATATCGAGTTCCCAGTTGCAGCAGCCATCGGTAAATGGTCTTGCTAAGTTTGGCATCGGTAAATGTCAAATTTCTTTGAAGCCACCATCGGTAAATGGTCTTGCTTCCTTTCAACATCAAATCTGTTTTCCCAGCAGCCATCGGTAAATGGTTGTGCTGAAGTTGATATCGGTAAATATCAAAGTTTCCAATTTTAACCATCGGTAAATGGTTTTGCTTTTCAGCAATCTGTTTTCCCAACAGCCATCGGTAAATGGTCGTGCTGAAGTTGATATCGGTAAATATCAAGTTTCCAGTTTCTAACCATCGGTAAATGGTTTTGCTTTTTCTGAAGCTGTCATACAGTTTTGTCATCGGTAAATGACGTGGTTCTTTTGTATCATATCCAGTACTGTGCAAATTCTACGGTTCTTTGGTATTCAATCCCTGTTTACCCTGAAAGTCTGACAGCCGTTGCTCTCATCCATTCGGGTTCCCAGCTGATTGAATAGGGGCAGCTGTAGCACCTCAAATTTGCACCTATCATTGCACATACATTTTCATACTAGGTCATAGCATATCATAATCCATTGCATAGCATTTGCATTGTCCCTCAGTTGCCTCAAGAGCAAGCAATCAAGAATTAGGTCAAACTAATCTCCTGATCAGTCAACCAAGCAAGCAAAGGAATTTCAAATTGAACCAAGCCCCTAGGGTTTGTCCAACAAGTTCACATGGTTTGGAGGTCTATTTGAAGTATTTTGGTCAAGGGTTGAGGGCTCAGAGGTCAGCAGTTCCTGCCCAGACAGTCAAAAACCCTAAAAAGGTCAACTGTCAGTCAAAGCAGTGGATGGTGGTCATTCTTGTGGAATTTGGGCACCATGGTCAATAATCAAGAGTTCAAACAACTTGGGACATCATTTGAAGTCAAGTCCTCAAGGAATTAGGGTTTGGAAGTCATCAGTCAATGCACAATCAGACAGAAACCCTAAAAGTCAACTGTTGGTCAACTGTCCATTTAATCAGTGATTTGATGATTGGAATCGGTTTGTGAGAGTTCATTCATGTCCAAATAGTCATCATATATCATGCCAAACACCATCATGGAAGAATTTGAAGCCAGATCAAAAATTTCCCAAAACGGAAACTGGGCCTGTAACTGAAACTTACCAAAAATGGAAAGTTTTGATCCTCAAACTTACATTTTGATACAAGCCTCAAATGAATTTTTTCCCAACATGAAAGTTGAAGATCTTGTTCTCCCATTTCCAAAAAGTCCTAGAACTCTCAATTCCCATGTGTGGTTGGCAAGTTATGATCGAATCGATTTCAGAAAATCTTGAACTTCAGAAGGCCATATCTCTCAAACCGTTTGACCAATTTTGGTGGGGTTTTTTCCTACAAGTCACATTTGATCCCCTCTTTCCAAAAATATAAATTTCATGTGCCAAAACTTCACCAATCAAAATGGCATATTTTGACTTTTCTCATTTAAATGTAAGTTTGACCAAGAGTTGACTTTTTGATTTAAACATTTTTTCAACATTTGGCCAATTGGAACAGCTCATAAATGTCATTTAGAATGTGTTTGCAAAGTCAAAATATGCAGCACATGTGAATCATGCTTGGTTGCTTGAATTGTAAGAAAGGTACAATTTCACCATACTTGTCCTTGCATCCACCATGCCTTGCCTTGTACCTCAAAAGGATAGCATTATGCAGCAATTTTTCTGTCATGGTGAGCCTCATTATGCAGCCAGATAACCAACAAGTACATATGGCCTTACTAGTTTACTTGAACATTGGCAAAAGGACATGTTTACAACAAATCCAACTCATGAACCATACTTGTACCACATTACATTGCAGATTTTTGCCCATGATTTTCTGTCAAAACCAAACAGTAACAGCATGGCTTTCCTTCTCTTTTTTCCTGTCATGAGCAACATACTGCAGCAGAAGGAAGCATGGCATTTTTGATGACACATCCATATTCATCATTGTGAAACAAGTAGCAAACCAACACAACCAACTGAACAGACCAAAAAATTCACTCAATGCACCTTGCTGTTGCTTTTTGGAGCTGTCAAAAGACACCTTGCAAGCAGAACTGGATTGGTTTTGATGACTAGGAAAAACCAACTGAACAAAACCTCACTCTCTCTCAAATCCATTTCTTGGCCATTTTCCAAAGTCCTTCCCAAAAACTCCATAGAACATGACATAACCTAACCAAAACCAAAAACTCACCTCACTTGCATTTACCAAAAAAACCTGTCAAAACTGAGAGAAACCAAACTTGAGCCTTGCATTTGACAGTCCAAACCATGCCTTGCCAACATAGGACAGCAAATTGAAGCACCCTTTTTTTTTCCTGTCATGAGAAAACATATAGAAACAGCAGCAAATCGAAAGCAACAGAACCATTTCCTGTCATCAGAAAACATATAGCAACAGCAGCAGACCAAGAAGAAACCCCTCCCACTTGCAAGACTCACCATGAACCAAACATAACTTGGCCTTGGCATCTCATTCACTCTGTCCAAACTCAAGCAGCACCAAAACCCTGCATTTGACCCTTGGCCTTGGCATCTCATTTCTTCTGCCCCAAACCAATGCACTAAGTTGGCTTGACCATACACCTCATTCTCCTGTCATCAAAAGGAATCCTGCTATTGGCATTGGGTTTTCCCTGACAAAAGCACAATGGCTGCACAAGACCACAGACCAAACACTCTTCATTCATTCTCAAAAAAACACACTTTGCTTGGCATTTTTTTCCAATCTTATGTCAAGAACCTCTAGGAACCAAACCCTGCATTGCATCTTCAAAAAACTTGCAACCAACAAACCACAAGTCATTGAACTGCACTCATTCAAAAACTGACTGGAACATTGCTTCAAGAACAGTAAAAACTTCCAAAATTCAGAAAGAACCAATATTGCCTTGCCACCAAAACAACACAGCAGGTCATGATTTCCTGCCACAGAAGTAACAGGCCAACCATGGAATTTTCATTCACTCCAAAAGAACCTTGCACTTGACCTTTGCCTTGGCATTCATCAATTTGCTGTCAAACACCAAAACCTAGCCTGGCCCTGCATTGACATAACTTCCACCCTCATTTTCCTGTCATAAACAGCAGACTAAACATTTGTCCTATCCTTTCTCTCAAGCCTCATTCCTTGCCTTTTTCAAGAAACAGTCAGCACACCTCTAAAAAGGATGAAACCTGGCCTGGCTTGACAACATCCACATCATCTTGAATGAACATTACATAGGCCACTTGACAGCAAGAAAACAACCTCCTTCATTCATTTGTCAAAAACTCACCTTTGGCCATTTCCAACAAACAGTCAAACTTCCAAAACTTACAATGAACCACACTTGAGCTTGGCATTGTATTGTCACCCTCCATTTACCACTTTGGAACCACATTACCCCATCTGCAAGCAGCTCAAAACCACTGTCCCATTGAAAGCTAAGCCATGGCAGATTTGGATGCAAGCACGAGCAAGCTTCATTGAGCCAAGTTTACTTCCCCATTCATCTTGTAGGAGCACATTCTTCATCTGTTTCAAGCACTCACCAGCAAAAGGTGGCTGAATCATCACTGCTCATCATTTTGGTTAGTTTTTCGACTTGCTCTTTTTGCTAAATCATGCTGTGTTTGTGAAAGATCTTGTTATGCTGAAATCAATGCCACTTGAACCATTGAAAATGATTCACTATGATGTGAGAAATATGGATTTCAACTTGTATGCTCAAATGTGTTTTGGCTCGATTTGGTTGTGTTTAAACTGATTTAATGAAATCTATTGTTGAAATGTTGATGTACATGGTTTGATGATTACAATGGTATGCTCAATTGACATTTTTGGGAAGAATTGAGAAATCATGATTTTTGAGCATAAACCCTAATCCCAATTTGCCCAGATTGTCCCCATTTTCGTGTGCATGGCCATTTCTCCCTCCAGCCAATCAAAACATTCCATTTACTGCCCAAAACGACTGTGTTTGGTTAAGTGGATTCAAATATTACAAAAATGCCATTCTTGCTTCATTTATTTCACATTTTTATAACCAATCTTCCAAAATTCATAACTTGCTCATTTTTAATCCAATTTGAATGGGATTTTTTGTGTTGTGTTCATCATGATCTCTACTTTTTTGTCATTATTTTTCCAGAATTTTTGGATGAGTGGTTTTTAAATGGTACTAGGGTTTGTGACATGTGACCAAATTTTGTACATCTTGCCAAAACATTTGTGAAATGATGATACTTTATCCAATGGCTCCCAAATTTTTTGTGCTTAAACTAGACACATTCATGGTGATTTTGGTATAAAGTTTGTGAATTTATCATTTGTGGTTTGTGAGATATGATTTTTTGAATTAGGGTGTGACAATTTGTGTCACACCATTGATGACCAACTTCATGATTTTCATTGCCATGCTTCTTGACCTCCAAATGACTTGATTTTTTGCATGAGCCTACTATTGTATGTCTAGTTCACATGTGAATTTTCTTGGAATTATTTGTGGCATTTTCCATTTGTTTGAGATTTTCCTTCCCTGCCTAGTCAAATGTTGACCTTGTGTGACACTTGTTCCCATTTCATTTGTGAAATTCTCATACTTTACTAGATGGACATGAATTTTTGCATGAGATAACTAGACATCCTCATCTTTGCCATGGCTTTAGTCCCATTCATGTATCATACACCATTCTTGACTTATGATTTTTCTAAGTTGATGCATGTTTGGTTGACTTCTTTGAGCATGTTTAAATTGGCTTTGACTTTCTGATTTTCATTGACTGCCTTCCACTTGCCCAAATGGGATGAAATTTGACATGCTTACCATGCTATGTGTTAGGTTTGATCATGATTTATTTGGTGATTTTTGAAAATGTCTTAGTTTGCTTTTGATGCAAGTCTTGCTGTTGACTTCTATGAGCCTCTGTTTGCCATACTTTGACCTAAATGGTTCATGAAATGATGATGATGATTGATATGAATGTGAACCCAATTGGTTTTGTTTCCTAATTGTTTGAACATGATTTTGGATACTTACCCCTTGCTGTTTGGACTTTCTCATTCATTTTTGACCCTAGGCTTGCCCTAGTGGTCCTGTTACTCACCTTTGAGCTTGTGTTTTCAGGTTGACCATCAAATGGCCATTGAGACCAATTCTTTTGATTGAGCTTGCTTAAGAATCATTGTCTAACTTGTTTGTATTGTAGGTGGCTTGGCTCACATGCCTTAAGCCTTGTGCCTTGCACATCCATGTGCCTCTAATTGACTGTTGGCCTCTGTTTCCTTTCACTTTGTTTGAAGTTGTATACTAACATCTGCTTGACTGTTTCAGGTGCTTTAGTTGCTTAGTTCCTTGTGAACTTTTTGCTTTGCTTTGCTTGTATAAACAATTTGCATTGAGGTATGTCTCTTTTACTTCATGTAGTCTGGAAGACCTGGCCTGTTACTTGGCCAGGCAACTGTCTGAAGTCCTCCTTAAGAGGCAATGTTTGTGATTGTTTAATTTTGTCCCTGCATGGAGTCAAAGACCTCCTAAGTGAAGAGGCAATTGGTGGAAGGTAGGGATATGCAGTCTATCCCCCACTATTCAGTGTGTCATCTGCTTTGCTCACACCACTGTGTTGATGCATTGCAGATACAAACCCAAGATCTTGTGCAATCGCACAGTTGAGTCAGTATTAAATGTGTAGAAGGGTTCCCACTTTCTGAACCCACACATTCTTGTCTTGAGCTCTCCCAGGCCAGGGATAAGAGCTGTGAAGTCTTATCTTCACTCACCTTTCATCTGCTTCACCTTAGCCCCTCAATGGCAAGGTTAAGAGCAACATTCACCCAGTTCCAGAGGTTTGTTTGTTGAGGTTGATATGACCCATTGACTAAAACCTAACCCTTGTTTGAGCCCCTTGTTTGTGTATAGCGTGTGCTATATGTGCAAGTTAGGATAGTTTGACTTGCTTCCTGTGCAAGTTAGGATAGTTTGACTTGCTTCCTGTGCAAGTTAGGATTAGTTTAGACTTGCTTCCTGTGCAAGTTAGGTTTTGCTTGGCTTGCTTCCTGTGCAAGTTAAGTGTGTGTGGCTTGCTCCCTGTGTGAGCCATACTTAGGATAGGTTGGCCCTTGTACCATTTAGCTAGAAACCATAACTTAGGGTTGATTTTGCATGACAACATCTAGGCTCGAGTCGTAGTCTCCCTAGAGTTGTGTCTCCCTCTGTTATCTGGTTAGGCTAGATCCTTGTCCCTGCGTAGGGGAACTACATCGCCCTGATCTTCATACCAGATGAAGTATGTAGGCAGGAGATTGAGCTGATCTCTCCGGGCGCCTTTTCTTTCTTTTGTGTGTGTTGTCTGACCTTTGCTAGGCTCGAGTCTGTGACTCCTTAGCATTTGTTGTCTGTCTGTTTGTGTTGTTTGACAGTTGCTAGGCTCGAGTGCCTGACTCCTTAGCAATTTGTTGTCCGTTTGTTTGCGTGTGTGCTTGACAGTTATAGGCTGAGTCCCCGACTCCCTATCAACCTGTTGTGTTGTTGTGTGCTTGGAAGCCGATGTAAGTCCATCGAGTGGCATTTGGGTTCCGGTGTGCGTGTGTTTAGGTGCGGATGCTGATGTAAGTCCAGCAATTGGCATTCAGGCTCCACGTTTGCCTTTGCCTGTGTTTGTTTGTGTGCGTGTCAGCCGAGCTACGAATGCTCTGATTCTTCTCTCGTCCGAGAAGATACGTATGCATAGGATGCGACATCCTAGCGAGCATGTGTCGTTTCCCCAGTCCGAACTACTTCGACTCTGATGTCTATGCCTGATAGACTAAGTAGGCCCAGGATACAATATCCTGCTGAGTCAGTTTCAGTCAGTCTCTTTTGTCTCTTTCAGCCAGTATGTGTGAGTTTGAGCAGTGTTTAGCAACCAATATTCCTTCCTTTTGTGCGTGGATCCCGTAGAGTACTACGGATGCGTAGGGGTGCTAATACCTTCCCTTCGCATAACCGACTCCCGAACCCATTCTCTTTGGTCGCGAGACCATGTTCTTTCCCAGGTTTACTCTGAGCGTTTCCTTTCCCTCTTTTGGGATAAATAACGCACGGTGGCGGCTCTGTTGTTTCATTTTCCCGCCGGTTTTTCGCGCGATGCGACAATCACCAGCAGAGTAAGATTCGTATTCCTTGTGGAATCGAATGTCCATCCTTTAACAAGTTTGCCTTTGCTCTCTTCAGGATGTTTTCGGTCGATTATTCATTTAACAACCTACAACCCGGTTATGGATAATCTTCCATGTGAGGTTATTATCTACGTTCTGACGGCTATAGATAATATATCTCATGCACTCTTTGGTCAATCTTTCGATTGTTATCACCAGCGGAGTAAGATTCGTATTCCTTGTGGAATCGAATGTCCATCCTTTAACAGGTTTGCCTTTGCTCTCTCCAGGATGTTTTCGGTCGATTATTCATTTAACAACCTGCAACCCGGTTATGGATAATCTTCCATGCGAGGTTATTATCTACGTTCTGACGGCTATAGATAATATATCTCATGCACTCTTTGGTCAATCCTTCGATTGTTATCACCAGCAGAGTAAGATTCGTATCTCTTGTGGAATCGAATGTCCATCCTTTAACAAGACTGCTTTTCTAGCCCTCTTCAGGATGTTGAGTGTTTTGGAACACAAACCAATTCACGCTTTGGCACTCAGGCCAATCTTCCGGTATTCGGACCGAAGAAGTTTCCGACGATCAGGTCGATGTACTTATGGCGTTTAGGCCAACTTCCGATTTTCAAATCAACATCAAATCTCTCGTATACCATTACTCAGTGTTCAGACTGACGAGCGGCGCTCAAGCCATGGTTATCCCTGTGTTACCATTTATTTTGGTATCCAGGTCGACGTTTTCTGTTTCGGTATTCAGGCCGATTTCTTTTTTCCGTTCCAGACGGATTTTTCTCTCAAGACTGTTTCTTTGCCGATCCTGACAGGCATTCTTGTATTATATCCAGTCGGTGCAAATTTCTACGGTTCTTTTGTATTCAATCCCTGTGTACCCTGAAAGTCTGACAGCCACTGCTATCATCCGTTCGGGTTCCCAACTGATTGAATAGGGGCAGCTGTAGCACCTCGAATTTGCACCTATCATTGTACATACCATTTCATATTAGGTCATAGCATATCATGATACATTGCATAGCATTGCATTGTCCCCAGTTGCCTCAAGAGCAAGCAAGCAAGAATTAGGTCAAACTGATCAGGAGATCAGTCAACCAAGCAAGCAAGTGTGTTTCTCAAGGAGCAAAGGCCCTAGGGTTTGTCCAACAAGTTCACATGACTTAGAGGTCCATTTGAAGTGCTAAAGTCAAGGGTTGAAGGCTCGGAAGCCAGCAGTTCATGCACAATCAGTCAAGAAAGTCAAAGACAGTCAACAGTCAGTCAAAGTAGTGGATGGTGGCCATTCTTGTGGAATTTGGGCACCATGGTCAATAATCAAGAGTCCATACAACTTGGGACATCATTTGAAGTCAAGGTCTCAAGGAATTAGGGTTTGGAATTCCTCAGAAGTGCACAGTCAAGTCCAAAACCCTAGAAAAGTCAAAGTTGGTCAACTGTGTTTGATTCTTTGGTTTTGATGGATGGAAATGGTTTGAGAGAGCTTATTCATGTCCTAATAGACCTCATGTGTCATGACAATCAACATCATTGAAGAATTTGAAGCCAATCAGAAAATTTCCCAAAATAGAAAGTGGACCTGTAATTTCAACTGCCAAAAATAGAAACTTCTTGATCCTCAACTTACATCATGATACAAGCTTCAAATGATTTTTTGCCCAACATGAAAGTTGAAGATCTTGTTCTCCCATTTTCAAAAAGTCCAAGAACTCTCAAATCCCATGTGTGGTTGTCAAGATATGATCAATTCAATTTCAGAAATTTATGAACTTCAAAGAGCCATAATTCATGAACCATAAGGCCAAATTTGGTGGGGTTTTTTCCTACAAACCACATTTTTCCTCCTCTTTCCAAAAATATAAATTTCATTCACCAAAACCTTGCCAATCAAAATGGCATTTTTTGACCTATTTCATTTAAAATTCAAGTTTGACCAACCATTGACTTTTTGATTCTTTGATTTTTTCACACTTTGGCCAATTGGGATTGGTTTCATATGACATTTGAAATTTGCTCCAAGCCTAAAATCATGCGCATACCATTATCATATCACTATTTTGGCATAAGGTACAAAATTGGAAACTTTGCAAATAACTTCACATAAACAAAACCAAGTGAGCAATTCATGTGCAGACCAAAAACAACATTTGCAAATGTCATTGGCAGCTGGTTTCAGGCCCAATTCGGGTACAGCATACACCTCCATGTTCATTTGTACACAATTAGCAAAATAGCAAATGGTTCATTTTGAGTTAAACCAACTTATCATTTGGATTGGCAGTGCTAAACAGAAATATAAAAGCTCTTTCTCAGCTCATTCCAACCCGAGAATCACAGCCTCCACTACCAGATTTCCTCACTCTCTCATTCTTGCAACTTGGCTCGATTTGGATTTCTGCTCAAAAGTTCCAAAAAACATCGAGCACCCTTGGTTCCTCCATGCTCTAAACAACATCTGGAAGCGTATTCAAGCATTATTCATCACCAACACAGCCATCTTCTTGCTCTGTTTTCTTCATGAACATGAAATGGCAAGTTGGGATTTAAAGGATTTTAAGCACCATTAAGCTAAAGGGCTTCAAGCATCCTTCATTATCAACCTCAACTTCATCTGTTTGCACTCACAACATCAAATCATCCCTGTTTCCTCCATTTCTTAAAAATCAAGTAAGTAATCGACCCTCACCATTTACCAAATCATGAGATGTTTTAGATAGGTCTAGGTATGCTTGTTCCACTGCAACTTGAATCGCACGAATTGGTGAACCATGCTGTGAGAAATTGGATTTTTCATTTTCATGTACAAACATTATTTTCCATCGAGTTGGTTAGTTTAGGATGAGCTAGTGAAAATGAACACCATATCTGTGATGCTTGATGTGTGCTGATGCTTTTGACATGCTTACATTTAAATTCTGGGCATTTTGAAAATTTGAGTTCATGATGATGATGAATGTATGCTGCTGTTTTGCAACCTTAAATCTGTCCAGAAATCCACATGGTTTGTGTCTGTTGTGTTTGGTCGTGGCTGCTTGATTTTGCATGATTGTCATGTTACATGTTGCTGCTTATGTGATGTTTGTTGGAAATCCATTTTTGATGTTGATGAACACTGTTCCATCTAAAACCCTAGCTCTGCCCAGTTTTTCCATGAATCGTGTTTGAAATTTGTTTGTGTGATGTTGCATGAACCTTGCTGTTTTACTGCCATGTGGTTTGCCATGATGGAATTTCGATTGATGATGATTGATGAGCATGATGAATATGCCCTGCTGTTGTGATAAACCCTCATACTTTTTTTCCAGAACTCCAATTCATGTTGTGTTGGTTGCTGTTTGTTACATGTCGCATGATGCTGTACCAATGCCATGTTGTTTGTGAGCTTTTGTTGGATTTCATTTTGATCGGTTGCATGAAGTTGAATGATAAACCCTGTTGCTGTTAAAACCCTAAGGGTTTCTAAAACCAGAAATGTGAAGCATCCATTGGCCAGCTGCACTGTTCCATTGGCAACAGCCAATGAGAACATTTCGTTCTCCATGCCCAAAACGCACAGCTTTGATAAGTGATGCGTTATTTACAACTTTGCCATGCTGACCCTTGTTTGACCACTCCATTCATGCTTTTGTTCATATTTTGTCTCATTTATTCACTCATCTTCTAAAATCCATTTTTCACTCAAATTAAATCCAAAAATTATGAAACTTTTTCCATCACGTTCACAAGCATGTCCTCTATTTTATCATGAATTTTATTAATTTTTTGCTTGGCTGGATATTAATTGGCTCTAGGGTTTGTAAAATGTGACAAAAATGGATACCTCTTGCCATTTCTTTTGTGAAATAATGATGATGCATCCTTTGGTCTTGAAAATTTTTGTGGAGAAACTAGACACATTCACCTTCATTTTGATATAAAGTTTGTGCATTTATCATATGTGGTGTGTGAGATTTGAATTTTTGAAGTTAGGTGTTACATTTGGTGTCACAACATGAATGTGCATTTTCCCAATTTTGTTTGACATGTTTCCTTACATCCAAATGATCCAATTTTTTGCATGAGCCATCCTTTACATGTCTAGTTCATGTGTGATTTTTCTTGGAATTGATTGTTCTGTTTTCCATTTGATTGTGAATTCTCTTCCCTGCCTAGTCCATGGTTGACTTTTTGTGCTACATGTTGCCAAATCATTTGGGAAATTCTCATACCATATTGTATGACCATGAAATTTCATATGTGATAACTAGACATCTTGAGCTTTGCATTGGTGTTAATCTCATTCATTTCTCATCTGTTTTCAAATTGATATGATTTTTTGAAGTTGACCCATGTTTGTTGACTTTCATTGTGCTTACTTGAAATTATGTTGACTTCTTGATTTTAATTGACTGCCTTCCTCTCATCCAAATGCCATGAAATTTTACATGTCTACCATGTTAGATGTTAGGATTGAGTGTGATTTATTTGATGATTTTTGAGATTGTTTGAGTTGACTTTTGAATGAGGTCTTGCTGTTGACCTTTTGTATGCTTCCTTTGCCATGCTTTGCTTTCTTTTGTATATGAAATGACAATGATGCATGATTTGAATGTGGGCCCAATTGTGATAGCTTCTTGAATGTTTGACCTTGACTTTGGTTGACTTTCCTTTGCTGTTTTGACTTTTTCTTTCATCCTTGACCCTAGGCTAGTCCTAGTGGTCTTTTGTGCTTACTATTGAGTTCCTGTTTCAGGTTAAGCACCAATGCCTCAAAGATCATTCAAACTTGTTTGAATTTGATTGTTTATCATGTGCTAACCTTTGTTTTGTAGGTGTGACTCATATGGTTTGAGTCTTGTGTTATGCACTTTGGTCCTTCTGTGGTTAACTGTTATCCATTCCTTTTGATTTAAACCTTTGAACTGTTTGCTAATTGGTTTGACTTTTTCAGGTACTTTAGTTGCTTAAGTTCTCTGAACTTGCTTTGCTTTGCTTTTAGCAACTTGCTTGAGGTATAATCTCTTTTACTTCATGTAGTCTGGAGACCCGGTCTGTTATTTGACCGGGCAAACTGTCTGAAGTCCTCCTTAAGAGGCCATGCTTGTGTGTGTTTAAAATTGTCCCAAGCAGGAAAAGTCCTTCAAGTAAGGCAATTGGTGGAAGGTAGGGATATGCAATCTATCCCCCACTACTCTTGTTGTGTCATCCCTCTGCTCACACTGCTGTGTGTTGATGCATTGGGATACAAACCCAAGATCTTGTACAAAGTGTACAGTGTCAGAGTCTTCGAGTATAGAAGGGTTCCCACTTTCTGGACCCATGCTCATTTGTCTATTAGCTCTCCCTGGCCAGGGATAAGAGCTGTGAGGTCTCATCCTCACCTCATCCTTTCATCTGCTTCACCTTAGCCTCTCAATGGCAAGGTTAAGAGCACACTTACCCTATTCCAGTTGGCCCTAGTGCCTAACCCTTGTATGAGCCTCTTGTATGCATATAGAGTGTGCTTCTTGTGATTGTGATTGCCTGTTTGCTTTGCCTCTTTAGGTTTAGCTTAGACTTGCCCTTGTGCAAGGTAGGTTGTGCTTGACTTGCTTCCTGTGCAAGTCAAGTCTGTGTGGCTTACTCCCTGTGTGAGCCATGCTTAGAGTTGTGTGGCCGAACTACGGCAACTCTGATTCTCATGTCCAGATGAGATACGTAGGCACGAGACGCGATGTCTTGCCGAGTTTGACTAACCACTAACACTAATTCTCTTCTCTCGCCCTCGTTGCGATTGAGACCTTCTCTTCTCTCGCCCTCGTTGCGATTGAGACCTCCCCTTTCTCTTGCCCTAGTTGCAATCGAGACTTTGCTTCTTCCTGTGTCTGCTTAGGATAGGTTGGCCCTTGTGCCATTTAGCTAGAAACCTTAACTTAGGGTTGACTTTGCATGACAACATCTAGGCTCGAGTCGTAGTCTCCCTAGAGTTGTGTCTCCCTCTGTTATCTGGTTAGGCTAGATCCTTTATCCCTGCGTAGGGGAACTACATCGCCCTGATCTTCATACCAGATGAAGTATGTAGGCAGGAGATTGAGCTGATCTCTCCGGGCGCCCTTTTTCTTTTTCCACCTTTTGTCTTCAACCCTTCTGTGTGTGTTGTTGTGTGCTTGGAAGCTGATGTAAGTCCATCGAGTGGCATTCGGGTTCCAGTGTGTGTGTTTAGGTTCGGATGCCGATGTAAGTCCAGTGATTGGCATTCGGGCTCCACGTTTGCTTGTGTCTTGTTGTTTGTGTGCGTGTTAGCCGAGCTACGAATGCTCTGATTCTTCTCTCGTCCGAGAAGATACGTATGCATAGGATGCGATATCCTAGCGAGCATGTGTCGTTTCCCCAGTCCGAACTACTTCGACTCTGATGTTTATGCCTGATAGACTAAGTAGGCCCAGGATGCGACATCCTGCCGAGTTCAGTTTCAGTCAGTCTCTTTTGTCTCTTTTCAGCCAGTGTGTGTGAGTGTGAGCAGTGTTTAGCAACCAATTTTCCTTCCTTCTGTGCGTGGATCCCGTAGAGTACTACGGATGCGTAGGGTGCCTAACACCTTCCCTTCGCATAACCGACTCCCGAACCCATCCTCTTTGGTCGCGAGACCATGTTCTTTCCTAGGTTTACTCTGAGCGTTTCCTTTCCCTCTTTTGGGATAAATAACGCACGGTGGCGGCTCTGTTGTTCTTTCTTTTCCCGCCGGTTTTTCGCGTAATGCGACAACCGGTTGGATTTGTTCTTGAGTTCTTCAATCAGGCAGAAAAAATAAAGCGAAGGAATAAAAAAACTAGATTCTAACGTAAGGTTAGATCCGGTAAAAGGTACACAATAGTTTCCGGTGTAGAAACTATTGTGTGAAAAATTAATTAAGTGCTATAAAAGAAAATAGAATTGCAAAAGAAACAATCTAAAAATTATAAAAGAAGCACTATAAGGAATATGCTTAAGCTGCTGGAAAAAGAAAAAATGCAAAACAAACGAAAACTGGAAACTGTCTGGAAGCGTGGAACCGAGGAAGGGTTTGCAAAGCTGGTATTTATATTGGCACTTTCCGTAACGGTCTTCAGAAGTAGTCCGCGTCAAAGGGTCTTCACGTAACGAAGGTATAGGCGTGGAAATAGGATTCAGCGTGCAAATAGGACTCAACGTCTCTGAAGGCAAAAATGTAGGGGAATGGTGTGACGTCCGTCACACCATGTGTGACGCTCGTCACACAAGTGTATACAGCATGACGCTCGTCACAACCTCTGTGACGCTCGTCACAGGCACAACGCCTTCTTTGGGCTGGGCTTGGCTTTTGCTATTTGTTTCCAAAAACTTCTTTTTGCACCTCCTTTTCTTCCTTTTTTTACTTTTGCTTCAAATAGACTGCCTGAGATAAATAGAAAGGAAATACCGCGTAATATCTGATAAAATGAAATAAATTAAAGTAAATAATAATATAATTTAATTGAATTAAGTCCTAAAATGTGATATAATTTCATGTTATCAACTAGCTTAGCATATTGCATTTCATATTTAGGGCATTAGTCATTACATATTGCATATCATGTGGAAAAAAAGAAGATCATCCTCCAAAGTCTTTCTCAGAAAATAGAGAGGTTAAGAGATTCAAGCCTGAGGGTCTCATGGATTGATCACTAGCCATCTGAGGGTTTGTGCTTCAATTAGGGTTTCTTGGTCCTTCAAGGAGGTTGAGCATTGTCTTGGTTGCAAGGATGCATCATCATCATCATGGTTATTGTCATCTGTAAGAGGTTCATTGTTCATGCTCAGATTCCTTGGGATTAGGGTTTTGACCTCTGGTCAACCCTAATGAGTGTCATTCTACCAGTCAGGGTTTCTCAAGGATATGGGGTTTATTTCTTGGATGGAGATCATATGGTTATTATGGGAAGTTTACAAGAGCTAGGGTTTCATTTTGGAGTCATTTCCTCAAGTGGTAGAGGCTCAAGCTGATCAGAGCATGGCTAGGTCATCTAAGGACCTAGAAAGTCAACCGAGGGCTAGGAGGTGGAGAAATGAGTTTCAACATCTCATTCATGTCTCAAAGAGGCTTATTCATCATGTCAAATGTATATCTTGAAGAATTTGAGGTCAGATCAAAAGTTTCCAAAAATGGAAAGTGACCTGTAATTGAAAGTTTCCAAAAATGGAACGTTTTTGATTCAAATTCAACTTGATCTTACATCATCAAAGAAGCTTCAAATGAAATTTTGTCCAACATGAAAGTTGAAGATCTCTCTCTCCCATTTCCAAAAAGTCCAAGATCATGAGTTTGTGATGAATGGTTGAGGAGATATGATCAAATCATTGCCAAGTGTGCTTGAAACTTCAAAAGGGCATAACTTTTGACTCATAACTCCAAATTGAGTGGCTCTTTTTGCATATTGCTCCTCATGACCTATAATTTCCAAATCATCCATCACATTGCATCAAAATTCATCACATGATCGTTTGTTCTTTCATGACCTTTTTGGAGGGAAAATGATAAATTCAAAATTGGTGCATTGTATGGATAAAATGACATTGCCATTGTGTGCATGAGGTGTTTTTAAGTGAATTTGAGCTCTCATTGGTTACTGTTCACGTATGCGTGCTCCATACACCTCCAATTTTCCAAATTTGCTCACACACCTTATTTTCACTTAATCACAATTAACCAATGCTAATTAACATTTTCAGTAGGATTAACACATCATATAAATACATAATCCTAACAGAATTTGGGAGAATTCATCATTTCTAGATCTAAAACTTTTTCCCTCCAAAATTTTCTCCCAATCCAAATTCAAAATTCTTCCATATAACATTGAGTTTTTCTTCCATATTCTTGTTCTATGATCTTGATTTAGTGCAGATCAAGCTTTGTTTTGAAGGATTCGGGTGGAAATCAAGCATGGCAAGTTCATGAAGGTGAAGATGGAAGTTCAGATTTGAGCAAGATCTAAGCAGTTCCAAGCCTCAATTCATTCATCAAGCTTCATAACAAGTGCTCAGGAGTGGATTTGCACACGTGCCAAGTCTTGAATCACCAGATTTCATTATTCTGCTCTTCAAGAGGTAAGAACTCGAGTCTCTCAATTCTTCAAATAATTGCCATAAAGTTGTAGATCTATTCTTGCTGATCAATCTGATATAGATTTCATGTGATTTGGTTAAGAAACGGCTGAGATATAGTGAATTAAAGTTTGACATGTCAAAATGTTTTTGATCGATTCTCAAGTTTCATGATGATTTGGCCTTGGTTAATGATTGATCTGTAACCTACATTGAAAGAGCTTTCTGTTGATATCATTTTTATCGAATTCTGGAAAAAAAATTGTGTTGATGATACTGTTCATCCACCGTCTTCATGAAGAAGACGGTGGTTTCCACCGCTCTCAGCCGCGCCTGTACAGGCTAGGGCTTGTCTGGTTCATTCATGAATGAGGCACTGTAGAAGCGCCCGTTGCCACAGCCTCACGTGTTCGATTCCTCATTGTGGCAATTGTTTTGTTTAATTCATTGCTGACTGGTGCTTGCGTGGCGTCCTAGTATCACAATCATTGGCCTGTACTCGTTGACTGCTTCCATGCAAGCTTGGACCAATGATGTGGATTGCCACATCATTTAATGATGTTGTGCGTTTTGAGGCGCACGGTTCGATCCTTGTGGAAGCCTTTGCCATTTTCTTCAATTCTTTTTATTATTTTCATGATATTTCAATGTTTATTTCATTTTCTCCATGCTACTTCAAAAAATCACCAAAAATAGTATAATGATCCAAATAATTCCAGGTTTTTTTCTAAATGATCCTTGAGATGTCTAGAATTTTATGGTTTTGATTTTATGATTTTACCATTTCTGGATTTTGAATTGTGGTTGATTATGTGAACATGTATGCCTTTGTGACATTGCCTCATTCTTTCTAACATGAAATGCTCAATAATGATCCAATTGCCCTGAAATTTTGCATGATGATTCTTAACATGTTGATGGGTTTGTGTGATTTTATTTGGCATTTTTTGTTATTGTCTTCACTATTTGGGACACATGATTGTATGGTGTGACAATGTGTGTCACACAATTTGATGTCATACTTGTGTATTTTCATTTCCATGTCAAATGAGCTCCTCTGTTTATGATTTTTGGCATGATGATTGTATTGGACATGTTGTATGCACATCAAAATTTCCAAAATTGTTTGACTCATTTCTGTTTTAATATGGAATTTTGATTCTTAATGTCCATTTGAATGCTTTGAAATTGTCTTTGTCTTCTCTTGTTCACTACATGACTTTGCTTAATGCTTATGACTTGGTGTAGCACCTCAAATTTGCACCTATCATTATGCATACATTTTCATATTAGGTCATAGCATATCATGGTCCACCGCATAGCATTGCATTGCCTCTCTTGCCTCAAGTGCAAGCCAATCAAGGAATTAGGTCAAACTGATCAGGAGATCAGTCAGTCAAGCAAGCAAGCACAATTCTCAAGGAGCCAAGGCCCTAGGGTTTGTCCAACAAGTTCACATGACTTGGAGGTCCATTTGAAGTGTTAAAGTCAAGGGTTGAAGGCTCAGAGGTCATCAGTTCATGCACAGACAGTCAAAAGTCAAAGAAAGTCAACAGTCAGTCAAAGCAGTGGATGGTGACCATTCTTGTGGAATTTGGGCACCATGATCAATAATCAAGAGTTCATACAACTTGGGACATCATTTGAAGTCAAATTCTCAAGGAATTAGGGTTTGGAAGTCCTCAGTCAATGAGCAGACAGCCAGAAACCCTAAAAGTCAACTGTTGGTCAACTGTCCATTTAATCAGTGATTCGATGATTGGAATTGGTTTGTGAGAGCTCATTCATGTCCAAATAGGCCTCATATATCATGTCAAACACCATGATGGAAGAATTTGAAGCCAGATCAAAAATTTCCAAAAATGGAAACTGGACCTGTAACTAAAACCTGCCATAAATGGAAAGTCTTGATCCTCAAACTTACATCATGATACAAGCTTCAAATGAATTTTTGCCCAACATGAAAGTTGAAGATCTTGTTCTCCCATTTCCAAAAAGTCCAAGAACTCTCAATTCCCATGTGTAGTTGGCAAGTTATGATCGAATCGATTTCAGAAAATCTTGAACTTCAAAGGGCCATATCTCTCAAACCGTTTGGCCAATTTTGGTGGGGTTTTTTCCTACAAGTCACATTTGATCCCCTCTTTCCAAAAATATAAATTTAATGAGCCAAAACTTCACCAATCAAAATGGCATTTTTTGACCTATCTCATTTAAATGCAAGTTTGACCAATGTTTGACTTTTTGAAATAAACATTTTTCTAACATTTGGCCAATTGGAACAGCTCAGAAAAGTCATTTAAAACATGTTTGCAAGCTCAATTATGCAGTACATGAAGCCATTCTTTAACTTGCTTGAAATTTGGATAAAAGTACAAGTTTCACTATGCTACTCCATACTCCCATGAACCTTGCCATGCTTGGTACTTCTAGCAGCATTCTTAATCATTTTTCTGTCAATTTGAAGCCTCAATTTGCAGCCAAAAAACCAGCAAAAAGAAAGCCATCCCTTGCTTGCTTGGATTGAGAAAAAGTACATGTTTTCACCATACTTCCACAACCATGCTTTTACCACAGCATAGCAGTTTTGTGCATCATATTTTCTGTCATGGGAGTACATTACTGGCTGCACAACACAGCAGAACACCATGCTGCAAAGGCTTCACTTTGGCACTGTTGGAAGAAAGCTGTCAAAAACTCCATATTACCATGGCCATGCTTGGTACTGCAGAGCAGTCTTGTTCATTTTCTGTCTTACCACAAACCCTTGGCAACAGATGACCAACCAATTTTCACTCATGCAAAAGACCTTGCCTTGACATTTTTCAAAGGCAGCTGTCCAAAATTCCAAAGTTGCAACCCTGCCTTGCCACAGAAGCAACCTCTCAACAGCAGGTTTGGTGATGGATTTTTTCTGTCACTGAACACTACTAGCTGCAGCCATATGGGACAGACCAAGATTTTCACTCAAACTAAAAACCAAAAGCAACTGCTAAGGGCAGCCTGGTTCATGAATTTTTCTATCATTTTGGATAACACTGCTAGCAACATCCAACAGCAAAAAAAAAAAAACCTTGCTTAACTCCCTCATCCTAAAACTGCCCTCACCTTGCTATTTGATTTCCAATGCTTCTGTCCAAACACAATGAACTAAACCTGGCTTGACAACATATCCTGCATCATTTCCTGTCACTTGTAGACAACAACTGCATAACACAAAGCCATGGCTCACTCATCCTAAAACTGCATTCATCTTGCTGTTTGCATTCAAAAGTTTTCTGTCAAAAGAATTCCCAAGGAACAAACCCTGCCATGCCAAGAGCAACATCCAACAGCAAACCAAACTTCATTTTCTGTCACTAACAAACTCTGCAGCTAACTTAACCAACAAACACAAACCATTGTGCACTCATTCTCCAAAAATTCACTCATTGGCATCTTTCAAAACTCAGTCAAGAGCCCTCAATGAACTGAACCTTGGCCTTGGTTTTTTTTCCTTCATCCATTCATCAAAATCAAACCAGCTTGGCAGCCACAATACAGCATAAAAACATTGTTCCAAAAATTGCACTTTGGCCACTTTTCTAGAAAGCCTGTCAAAATCCAAAGTTGCAAGGCTTGGCATGACCACAAAAAGCATCATCCTAAATCAGTAGCAGCACAGCAATCCAAAGTTGCAAGGCTTGGCATGAGCTCACTCCAAGCCATTGCAATCCAAACAACCTTCACCATTCATCATCAGGAGGGCTCTAGGGCAACTGTTTCACTTCAATAGCACCAAACAACATCAAGAACACAACTGCCCTTCCCAATTTGGTAAATTTTCAACCTCCCTATTTTGTCAAATTGATGCATGCTTAATGTAGATCTTTTGATGCTGATTTCATGGATGGTTTTAGTTTTAAGAATGGTCAAGTAATGGTTGAGATGTTTTGAAATGAACATTGATGATCCAAACTTGTCTTACTTATTTCTCTTTGCCTAGCTTGATTTAATGAAAACCAATGTTAGGATGTTGTTGTTTGATGTTTGATGAACACAATGGTATGCTCAATTGACATTTCTGGAGAATTTTGAAAATCACGATTTGGGATGGTGATGAACAGTGGAAACCCTAATTTTCTTCAAGCTTGCCCAGAATTTCTTCCCTTTTCCCACGTGCATGGCTTTTCATTTCAATAGCCAATAGAAACATTTCAATTCTTGCCCAAAACGACTGTGTTTGGTTAAGTGAATCAGGGAATTACAAAAATGCCATTCTTTCAATATTAATTCAATTAATTTCTTCATTTTATTTCACTTTGATTACCAATCTTGCAAAATTCATAACTTGCTCATTTTTTATCCAAATTCAATGGGATTTTTTGTGTTGTGTTCATCATGATCTCTACTTTTTTATCATTATTTTTCCAGAATTTTTGGATGAGTAGTTTTTAAATGGCCTTAGGGTTTGTGACATGTGACCAATTTTTGTACACTTGGCCAAATCAATTGTGAAATGATGAGAATGTATCCAATGGCTCCCAAATTGTTTGTGCTTAAACTAGACACACTCATGGTGATTTTGGTGTAGAGTTTGTGAATTTATCATTTGTGGTTTGTGAGTTATGATTTTTTGAATTAGGGTGTGACAATTGGTGTCACACCATTAATGTCCAACTTCATGATTTTCATAGCCATGTCTCTTGACCTCCAATTGCCCCCAAATTTTGCATGAACCTACTCTTGTATGTCTAGTTTACATGTGATTTTTTGTGGATTCATTTGTGGCATTTCCTAATTGTTTGAGATTTTCTCCCCTGGTTAGTCATATGTTGACCTTGTGTGACACGTGTTCCCATTTCATTTGTGAAATTCTCATACTTTATTGGATGGACATGAAATTTTACATGAGATAACTAGACATCCTCATATTTGCCATGGTTTTGATCCCATTCATTTATCATACACCATCTCTGACTTATGATTTTTCTAAGTTGATGCATGTTTGGTTGACTTCTTTGAGCATGTTCAAAATTGCTTTGACTTTCTGATTTTCATTGACTGCCTTCCACTTGTCCAAATGAGATGAAATTTGACATGCTTACCATGCTATGTGTTAGGGTTGATCATGATTTATTTGATGATTTTTGGAAATGTTTAGGATTGCTTTTGATTCGAGTCTTGCTGTTGACTTCTATGAGCTTCTGTTTGCCATACTTTGACCTAAATGGTTCATGAAATGATGATGATGATTGATATGGATGTGGATCCAATTGGTTGTGTTTCCTAAATTGTTTGAACATGATTTTGGATACTTGCCCTTTGCTGTTTTGGCTTTCTCATTCATTTTTGACCCTAGGCTTGCCCTAGTGGTCCTGTTACTCACATTTGAGCTCATGTTTTCAGGTTGACCATCAAATGGCCATTGAGACCAATTCTTTTGATTGAGCTTGTTTAGAAATCATTGTCTAACTTGTTTGTTTTGTAGGTGGCTTGGCTCACATGCCCTAAGCCTTGTGCCTTGCACATCCATGTGCCTCTAATTGACTGTTGGTGTCTGTTTCTGTTTGTTTTGTTTTGAAGTTGCATACTAACATCTGCTTGACTGTTTCAGGTGCTTTAGTTGCTTAGTTCCTTGTGAACTTTTTGCTTTGCTTTGCTTGTATAAGCAATTTGCATTGAGGTATGTCTCTTTTACTTCATGTAGTCTGGAAGACCTGGCCTGTTACTTGGCCAGGCAACTGTCTGAAGTCCTCCTTAAGAGGCAATGTTTGTGGATGTTTAACTTTGTCCTTGCATAGAGTCAAAGTCCTCCTAAGTGAAGAGGCAATTGGTGGAAGGTAGGGATATGCAATCTATCCCCCACTATTCAGTGTGTCATCTGCTTTTGCTCACACCACTGTGTTGATGCATTGCAGATACAAACCCAAGATCTTGTACAATTGTACAGTTGAGTCAGTTTTAAATGTGTAGAAGGGTTCCCACTTTCTGAACCCACACATTCTTGTCTTGAGCTCTCCCAGGCCAGGGATAAGAGCTGTGAGGTCTCATCCTCACTTCATCCTTTCATCTGCTTCACCTTAGCCCCTCAATGGCAAGGTTAAGAGCAACACTCACCCCATTCCAGAGGTTTGTTTGTTGAGGTTGATATGACCCCTTGACTAAAACCTAACCCTTGTTTGAGCCACTTGCTTGTGTATAGTGTGTGCTATCTGTGCTTGTAGGATTGTTTGACTTGCTTCCTGTGCAAGTTAGGATTGTTTGACTTGCTTCCTGTGCAAGTTAGGATTGTTTGACTTGCTTCCTGTGCAAGTTAGGATTAGTTTAGACTTGCTTCCTGTGCAAGTTAGGTTTCGCTTGGCTTGCTTCCTGTGCAAGTTAAGTGTGTGTGGCTTGCTTCCTGTGTGAGCCATGCTTAGGATAGGTTGGCCCTTGTGCCATTTAGCTAGAAACCATAACTTAGGGTTGATTTTTTTTGCATGACAACATCTAGGCTCGAGTCGTAGTCTCCCTAGTGGTGTCTCCCTCTGTTATCTGGTTAGGCTAGGTCCTTTATCCCTCTGTAGGGGAACTACATCGCCCTGATCTTCACACCAGATGAAGTATGTAGGCAGGAGATTGAGCTGATCTCTCCGGGCGCCTTTTCTTTCTTTTGTGTGTGTTGTCTGACCTTTGCTAGGCTCGAGTCTGTGACTCCTTAGCATTTGCTGTCTGTCTGTGTGTGTGTGTTTGACAGTTATAGGCTCGAGTCCCCGACTCCCTATTAACCTGTTGTGTTGTTGTGTGCTTGGAAGCTGATGTAAGTCCATCGAGTGGCATTTGGGTTCCAGTGTGCGTGCGTTTGGTTCGGATGCTGATGTAAGTCCAGTGATTGGCATTCAGGCTCCACGTTTGCCTCTTTGTGTGAGTTTAGGTTCGGATGCTGACATAAGTCCAGTGATTGGCATTCAGGCTCCACGTTTGCCTCTTTGTGTGAGTTTAGGTTCGGATGCTGACATAAGTCCAGTGATTGGCAGTCGGGCTCCACGTTTGCCTGTGTTTGTGTTTGTTTGTGTGCGTGTCAGCCGAGCTACGAATGCTCTGATTCTTCTCTCGTCCGAGAAGATACGTATGCATAGGATGCGATATCCTAGCGAGCATGTGTCGTTTCCCCAGTCCGAACTACTTCGACTCTGATGTCTATGCCTGATAGACTAAGTAGGCCCAGGATGCGACATCCTGCCGAGTTCAGTTTCAGTCAGTCTCTTGCGTTTCTTTCAGCCAGTGTGTGTGAGTGTGAGCAGTGTTTAGCAACCGATTTTCCTTTCTAGTGTGCGTGGATCCCGTAGAGTACTACGGATGCGTAGGGGTGCTAATACCTTCCCTTCGCATAACCGACTCCCGAACCCATTCTCTTTGGTCGCGAGACCATGTCTTTTCCAGGTTTACTCTGAGCGTTTCCTTTCCCTCTTTTGGGATAAATAACGCACGGTGGCGGCTCTGTTGTTTCTTTCTTTTCCCGCCGGTTTTTCGCGTGATGCGACAGCTGGCGACTCCACTGGGGACTATAGAGAAGTTGACCTGTGCTGGTCCGTCTTCCCTAAGCGAGTCTCTCCTAGCGCTCTCTAGGTTAGGGTTTGGTTGCTTTGTGCTGTGTTTATTTATTGCATTCATTATTTACTGTTTGCATTCATTGTCTGTTGTTTGCATTTATGTTTGTAATTATGTTTGCATTCATATTCATCTGTTCACCTGGCTGGTTGTCTGTTTCTCTCTGTTGGGGTGGGAGTTCTATGAGGTAAAAGGCCCAATACCCAGGCTATGAGTGAAATCTAGGAAACCTAGGAATAGAGTGATTCATGGGAAGCGGGTGGTGTACGCCACTTAGCGGAACATTGATATCACGAGCAGTTCAGACTCTGATGGGGTATTATCGGTGCATACATCGGGTGTGCACAGGATGATGTTCTTGAAAGGGTTGTTTATCCTGCGTTTCTCTTGACCTTACCTTGGCCTAGACTACACCCGTGAGTGGGGAAGGTTTCATCATTACAGGTACTGTTGGTGACTTATGGTTCTGTTGGTGACTTTGGGTTCAGACAACAGTATATTCAGTTGACCTTGGGTTTTCAAGTTGGATTTGGGTTCTGAGTTTAGACCGAAGCTTCGACTTTGTGATCAGAGATGCACCGCCAGCCAGTTGTGTCTGCATCATGTGCATCATAGCATATTTATTTTCAAAAGGAAACGCAAAAAAAAAAAAAAAAAAAAAAGAAAAAAAAAAAGAAAAAAAAAGAAAAAAACTAATCCCTGCATGCATATCATTTCTCAGGTACATTCCAGAGCTTGTTCACTGATAGAGATGGCAACAGTCCCAGAGTTGAAGCGGAAGACTTGTATCTACGTTTTTCACCGGGAGCCTTTGACGCCTCTGATTGAGTTGGGCAGTCTTGTGACCAGTGATCGTCTGGGGGGTTTCGTGAATCAGTATGGGGATATCCTGATAGTGTTGAAGACAGTAGTTGACCCGGTGCCGTTGCAGACACTTCTTCAGTTCTATGACCCGGAGCTTAGATGTTTCACGTTCCAAGATTACCAGTTAGCACCTACTCTCGAGGAGTATTCTATACTGTTAAGCATCCCGATTCAGCATCAGGTTCCTTTCTTGGACGTACCAAAGGAGGTTGACTTTAAGGTTGTTGCCAGAGCTCTCCGGTTGAGTGTTAAGGAAGTTTGTGATAATTGGAAGCCCAGTGGGGGAGTTGTGGGTCTGCCGTTGAAGTTTCTTCTGAGAATAGCCAGAGATGAAGCAGAGAAGGGAAATTGGGAAGCTTTTCACGCACAGCTTGCCGCCTTGATATATGGGATCATCCTATTTCCCAGTATGCCAAATTTTGTTGACCATGCTGCCATCAGCATTTTCATCAGAGGAAATCCAGTCCCTACCTTGTTAGCTGATACTTACTATGCCATCCACAGTAGGCATGGTAAGGGTGGAGCCATCAGGTGCTGTCTACCTCTCCTGTTTAGATGGTTCATGTCACTCCTGCCTGGTAGTGGACCCTTTATGGACACTCAGAGCACTCTCAAGTGGACTCAGAGGGTCATGTCGCTCACCTCTTATGACATCAAATGGCAATCTTACCGGATGAATGTGAAGAATGTTATTATGAGCTGTGGAGAATTCCGGAATGTGCCACTCGTGGGGACCAAGGGTTGTATAAATTATAATCCAGTTCTTTCTCTTCGCCAGTTAGGTTTTGTTATGAGTAGAAGACCACTTGAAGCTGAGATAGCTGAGAGTGTGTACTTTGAGAAGAAGGATGACCCTGTTAGGTTGGAGCAGATTGGAAGAGCTTGGAAGTCCATTGGTGTCAGAGATGGATCCGTCCTAGGGAAGAAGTTTGTCATAGCCATGCCTGATTACACTGATTGGGTAAAGAAGAGAGTGGAAACTTTGTTGCTACCCTACGATAGGATGGAACCGTTGCAAGAGCAACCACCCTTGGTTCTTGCTGATAGTGTGCCTGCTGAGCACTATAAGCAAGCCCTGATGGAGAGTCGTCGGTTGAGGGAGAAGGAGCAGGACACCCATATGGAGTTATACAAAGCTAAAGCTGATAGGTTGCACATGGCCCATCAACTCAGGGAAGTGCAAGGAGAAGATGCTAGCAGAGCAAGGAGCAAGAAGAGATCATATGAGGAGATAGAGTCTATGTTGGATGAGGAGCATAGGGAGCGCTTGAGACTGCAGAGAGCAGAAGCCAACTATCAGAAGAAGATCAGAGACCTAGAGAAGCAACTCAGAGATAAAGATATCCAGTTGAAGAAGGAAGTAGACTTGAGACAGAAATCAGAGGATTACCTTGGAGGAGAAGTCTTGGAGCTGAGAAGACAATTGAAGGAGAAGATTACCCCTCTACCAGAATGCTCAGAATGCTCACTGTTGATAGACCAGTGCCATTACCTGAAGACCCTCATTCCGGAAGACCGTCTGTCTTAGTTTGTATCTCTGATTGTATTTTGTTGAGAATCACCTCCAGGCTTGTTGGATGGGATTCATTTGCGTGTAAGCCATCTCTTGGATCTTTTGTTAAGAATCACCTCCAGGCTTGTTGGATGGGATTCTTTTTCTTTGTACATTGTTTATTCAGATATTCTGTCGACATTGGTTGTATGCCTTTTTACCCTTATGTATATATAAGGATGTCAGCATTTCCTTGTATCTGTTTTGCTCTCTTGCTGCTGCAGGTTGCCATCTTTTCAGGATGGGTCAGGCTCTTTGAATGCCTGAGAAATGAACATATCATGTGCATCATACGCATCATTAGCATCATACTCATATCATTTTGCATAACAGGTGTTCTTGGTCATGACTTCTCACTCTTGGTTCCTGTTCAGGCAGGATAGCTGATCAACGTCCGCACCGCTACTCAACAAGACTGAATCAACAGAGAAGTATGGATCAATTTCAAGCTGAGTTGGCTGAGATGAAGGCTAGCATGGCCCAGTTTATGAATATGATGCAAGGGGTTGCGCAAGGTCAAGAAGAACTTCGAGCCATGGTTCAGAGACAAGAGGCTGCAAATCCACCGATCAACCATGCTCCGCCAGAGGGAGGCCCGGTCAATGATAACAATGTTGCTGCTGCTGTACCCGTCAACAACTATGCTGTAGGTGATGAGTTGGGGGGTATTCGAATCAACGGTCAACCTATTGTTCCAGATGCCGCTAATGCCAGAGTAGTCCGTGCTCCGGCCCGTAATCCTGTTCCGATCGTTGACAGACAAGAGGATATGTTCTCTCTGCTCAGTGAAGACGAAGACGTTCTGGGAAGGGTTAATGAGAGAGACCGCAAAGTTGAGGCTCTTGCTGAGAAGATCCGTGCTATGGAATGTCAGAATTCTCTCGGTTTTGATGTTACTAATATGGGATTGGTTGAAGGTTTGAGAATCCCTCACAAGTTCAAAGCGCCGTCCTTCGACAAATACAACGGTACTTCTTGCCCTCGCACCCATGTGCAGGCTTATTATCGAAAAATCTCTGCGTATACCGATGATGAAAAGATGTGGATGTATTTTTTCCAAGATAGTCTATCTGGGGCTTCTTTGGACTGGTACATGGAATTGAAGAGAGATTCGATCCGATGCTGGAGAGATCTGGGTGAGGCCTTCTTGAGGCAGTATAAACACAATATGGACATGGCACCAAGCCGGACTCAGCTGCAGAGTCTGTGTCAGAAATCCAATGAAAGCTTCAAGGAGTATGCCCTGAGGTGGCGTGAACTGGCTGCTAGAGTTCAACCCCCTATGCTAGAGAGGGAGTTGACAGATATGTTTATCGGTACTCTTCAAGGTGTGTTTATGGACCGGATGGGGAGCTGCCCTTTCGGTAGTTTTTCTGATGTTGTCATTTGTGGGGAGAGGACTGAGAGCTTGATTAAAACTGGGAAGATCCAAGATGCTGGTTCCTCTTCTTCTAAGAAGCCATTTGCTGGGGCACCTCGTCGAAGAGAGGGTGAAACTAATGTTGTTCAACACCGCAGAGATCAGAATAGAAGTGAATACCGTCAAGCTGCTGCAGTAACCATTCCGACACCTCAACCTCGTCAGCAACAACAACAAAGAGTTCAACAACCGCAACAACAACAACAACAACAGCAACGTCCTTTCCAGCCTAGGCAGAAATTACAGGCTGATAGAAGATTTGATCCTCTGCCTATGTCTTACGCAGAGCTACTACCCGAACTACTCCGGTTAGGGTTTGTAGAGTTGCGTACGATGGCCACTCCAACAGTGCTGCCTCCTGGCTATGATGCTAATGTTAGATGTGACTTTCACTCTGGGGCACCAGGGCATCATACTGAGAAGTGTTGGGCTCTCCAGCACAAGGTCCAAGATTTGATCGATGCCAAGGCGATCAACTTCGCTCCAGTGCCTAACGTCGTAAACAACCCTATGCCTCAGCATGGTGGGCATAGAGTGAACAATATTGAGGGGAAGGAAGCTGAAGATCTGGTTGTTAATGTTGATGATGTTCAGACTTCTCTGTTAGTTGTGAAGGGCCGTCTACTGAATGGGGGTGTCTACCCGGGCTGTGATGAGAATTGTTTGGGCTGTGCAGAATCCGAAAATGGTTGTGATCAGTTAAGGGCCGGTATCCAGGGTATGATGGATGAGGGTTGTTTGCAATTCAGTAGGGCTGTAAAAGATCGTGGAACAGTGTCAACTATCACCATTTACTTTAAACCGTCTGAAGAACATGGACAAAGGGTCGTCAGTGCACCTGCAGCAAATGGTACCCCAGTTACCATTCCCGTGCCTGTAACCATCAGTGTTCCAACTACTATCGTGGCGTCTGAAAGAAGGGCTGTTGAGAATAGTAGAGCTGTGCCGTGGAAGTATGATAATGCTCACCGCAGTTACAGAAGGGCTGAAAGTCAGACAAGACCAGTGAATCAAACTCCAGTGACAATTGGCTTACCGAATAGAGTTCCTGCAACTGTTGGTCCGGCTGTGGATAATGTAGGGGGTCCAAGAGGTTTTACCAGAAGCGGTCGTCTGTTCGCACCGCAGCCTTTGAGGGACAATAATGCTGAGGCTTCTGCCAGAGCAAAGGGTAAGCAAGCTGTGGTTGAGGAAGAACCTGTCCAAAAGGAAGCGCCCGAGGGGTCATTTGAGAAGGACGTGGAGGAGTTTATGAAGATAATCAAGAAGAGTGACTACAAGATTGTGGATCAGTTGAATCAAACTCCGTCCAAGATTTCTATACTTTCACTGTTGTTGTGTTCTGAGGCACACCGTAACGCCTTGCTGAAGATGTTGAACCTAGCTTACGTGCCTCAGGAGATTTCTGTCAATCAACTGGAGGGTGTGATGGCCAATGTGAGCACCAGGCATGGTGTGGGTTTCACCAATCTAGACTTACCGCCTGAAGGGCGAAACCATAACAAAGCCTTGCACATCACCATGGAGTGCAAGGGGGCAGTGTTGTCTCACGTATTGGTAGATACCGGGTCGTCGCTGAATGTGTTACCTAAGCAGATTCTGAGGAAGATTGATGCGGAAGGGTTTGTGCTTACTCCCAGTGACCTGATCGTTCGTGCTTTCGACGGATCCAAACGTTCTGTGTGTGGGGAAGTTACCTTGCCTGTGAAGATAGGTCCTGAGGTTTTTGATATCATCTTCTATGTTATGGACATCCAGCCCGCCTATAGTTGTTTGTTGGGGCGTCCATGGATTCATGCAGCAGGGGCAGTCTCGTCGACTCTCCATCAAAAGCTCAAGTATGTCTGGAACGGTCAGATTGTGACCGTGTGCGGTGAAGAAGAGATTCTGGTGAGTCATCTATCCTCGTTCAAATATGTTGAGGTGGATGGCGAGATCCACGAAACCTTATGCCAGGCGTTTGAGACTGTGGCTCTTGAGAAAGTGGCGTACGCTGAGCAGAGGAAGCCAGGTGCTTCAATCACTTCTTACAAGCAGGCTAAGGAGGTTGTTGATTCTGGCAAAGCTGAAGGCTGGGGCAAGATGATGGACTTGCCAGTTAAAGAAGACAAATTTGGCGTTGGTTACGAGCCTCTCCAAGCAGAGCAAAATGGTCAAGCGGGTCCGAGTACCTTTACCAGCGCTGGGCTGATGAATCATGGTGACGTCTCCGCAACCGGTATTGAAGACTGTGACAGTGATTGTGATTTGGACAACTGGGTTCGCCCGTGTGCACCAGGGGGGTCTATCGACAACTGGACGGCTGAAGAAGTGGTTCAAGTTACTCTTCTGACAGAGTAATTTTCTGTTGTTTTGTCATTTTTGCATGAAAATCCTACGATCTGCCCAAGGCGTAGCGATTCATTGTAGGGCCTCATCATGTTTTAATGATTATCATTAATGAAGGACATTTTTTGCAATCAAACTTTGTGATCCATGTCTTTCTATTTTTTGTTTTCATCTTTTTTCAAAACAATAAAAATGGCAATGTTTTTGTTTTTTGTGACTTTTTGAACTCTTTTTCTAAAACAAAGCATTAAACATGCAGAAGCGATCTTATGGCATTCACTATGAACAGTTCTGTTATGGCTCAGTATGATTTCGACAATCCCATCTACCAAGCTGAAGAGGAGAGTGAGGAAGACTGTGAACTCCCTACAGAATTGGTCAGATTACTGAAGCAAGAGGAGAGGGTCATCCAACCTCATCAGGAGGAGTTGGAGGTTGTTAATTTGGGTACTGAGGACGCCAAAAGAGAAATCAAGATTGGGGCTGCTTTAGAGGACTCTGTCAAGAGGAGGCTGATTGAGATGCTGAGAGAATATGTGGAGATATTCGCCTGGTCATATCAAGAAATGCCTGGTTTGGATACAGACATTGTGGTGCACCGATTACCTCTTAGAGAAGGGTGTCCTGCGGTCAAGCAGAAGCTTCGTAGAACGAGTCCTGACATGGCAACTAAGATCAAGGAAGAGGTCCAGAAGCAGTGGGATGCAGGTTTTCTGGCTGTTACAAGTTATCCACCGTGGGTGGCCAACATCGTTCCTGTGCCGAAGAAGGATGGTAAAGTCAGAATGTGTGTCGATTACCGGGATTTGAACAGAGCGAGTCCGAAAGATGATTTCCCATTACCTCACATTGATGTATTGGTTGATAATACGGCTCAATCCTCGGTATTCTCTTTCATGGATGGTTTCTCCGGATACAATCAGATCAAGATGGCGCCAGAGGACATGGAAAAGACGACATTCATCACACCTTGGGGCACGTTCTGCTATAAGGTGATGCCATTTGGGCTAAAGAATGCTGGTGCTACCTATCAGAGGGCAATGACGACTCTCTTTCATGACATGATGCACAAAGAAATCGAAGTGTACGTAGATGATATGATCGCGAAGTCGCAGACAGAAGAGGAGCACCTGGTTAATTTGCAGAAGCTGTTTGACCGGTTGAGAAAGTTCAAGCTGAGGTTGAATCCGAACAAGTGTACGTTTGGGGTGAGATCAGGGAAGCTTTTAGGCTTCATTGTTAGTGAGAAAGGGATTGAGGTTGATCCAGCGAAAGTCAAAGCTATTCAAGAGATGCCTGAACCGAAAACGGAAAAGCAAGTCCGTGGGTTTTTAGGGAGATTGAACTACATTGCAAGGTTCATATCTCATCTAACTGCCACATGTGAACCAATTTTCAAACTGCTTAGAAAGAATCAAGCGATCAAGTGGAATGATGATTGTCAGAAAGCCTTTGACAAGATTAAAGAGTATTTATAGAAACCTCCAATCCTTATACCTCCAGTTCCAGGGAGACCTCTGATAATGTACCTGTCAGTGACTGAGAACTCGATGGGGTGTGTATTGGGACAGCATGACGAGTCTGGTCGAAAAGAGCATGCCATATACTACCTTAGCAAAAAGTTTACCGACTATGAAACAAGATATTCACTGCTCGAGAAAACTTGCTGTGCTTTGGCCTGGGCTGCTCGCCGACTGAGACAGTATATGTTGAACCATACTACCTTATTGATTTCTAAGATGGATCCAGTAAAGTACATCTTTGAGAAACCGGCTCTCACCGGACGCGTTGCCCGTTGGCAGATGATTCTAACAGAATATGACATTCAGTACACGTCTCAGAAGGCCATCAAGGGTAGTATTCTGTCAGACTACCTCGCCGAGCAACCGATTGAAGATTATCAGCCTATGATGTTTGAATTCCCTGATGAAGACATCATGTATCTGAAGATGAAAGATTGCGAAGAGCCTCTTGTCGAGGAAGGACCGGACCCGGATGACAAATGGACACTGATGTTTGATGGGGCTGTGAACATGAATGGAAACGGTGTTGGGGCAGTATTGATCAATCCTAAAGGTGCTCATATACCTTTTTCTGCCAGATTGACTTTTGACGTCACCAACAACGAAGCTGAGTATGAGGCTTGTATCATGGGGATAGAAGAAGCCATTGATCTGAGGATCAAAACTCTTGATATATTTGGAGATTCCGCTCTAGTGGTCAATCAAGTCAATGGAGATTGGAATACGAACCAGCCGCATCTGATTCCGTATAGAGATTACACCAGAAGAATACTGACGTTCTTCAAGAAAGTGAAGTTGTATCATGTCCCCCGGGATGAGAATCAAATGGCCGATGCCTTGGCTACTTTGTCGTCTATGATCAAAGTTCATTGGTGGAATCATGTGCCACATGTTGCGGTGAATCGACTTGAGAGACCTGCGTATGTGTTTGCAGCCGAGTCTGTTATGATTGATGAGAAGCCATGGTATTATGACATCAAGAACTTCCTCAAGACTCAAGAGTATCCTGAAGGTGCGTCTAAGAATGACAAGAAAACCCTGAGGAGGCTAGCTGGAAGCTTCTATTTGAATCAGGATGATGTGTTGTATAAGAGAAACTTTGACATGGTCTTGCTCAGATGCGTGGATAGACCCGAGGCAGACATGTTAATGCAGGAAGTTCATGAAGGTTCCTTCGGTACTCATGCCGGCGGACATGCAATGGCTAAGAAATTGTTGAGAGCGGGTTATTACTGGATGACTATGGAATCCGATTGTTTCAAGTATGCTCGGAAGTGCCATAAGTGTCAAATCTATGCTGATAAGGTGCATGTACCACCAAGCCCTCTGAATGTCATGAATTCGCCTTGGCCGTTTGCCATGTGGGGCATTGATATGATTGGGAAGATTGAGCCTACGGCTTCGAATGGACATCGCTTCATCTTGGTTGCGATTGACTATTTCACCAAATGGGTGGAAGCAGCTTCCTATGCTAATGTTACCAAACAAGTGGTTACCCGGTTCATCAAGAAAGAAATCATATGTCGTTACGGAGTTCCTGAGAGAATCATCACTGACAATGGTTCGAATCTCAACAACAAGATGATGAAAGAGCTTTGTAAAGATTTCAAGATTGAACATCACAACTCTTCTCCTTACAGACCGAAGATGAATGGTGTTGTAGAAGCGGCGAACAAGAATATCAAGAAGATTGTGCAGAAGATGGTCGTTACGTACAAGGATTGGCATGAGATGCTGCCTTTCGCTTTGCATGGGTACCGTACCTCAGTACGTACGTCGACCGGGGCAACCCCCTACTCCCTTGTGTATGGTATGGAAGCTGTCCTACCTATTGAAGTGGAGATTCCTTCTCTGAGAGTTTTATTGGATGTCAAGCTGGACGAAGCCGAGTGGATTCGAACAAGGTTTAACGAGTTGAGCCTTATCGAGGAGAGACGTCTAGCAGCTGTATGTCATGGACAGTTGTATCAGAGAAGGATGAAGCGAGCCTTTGATCAGAAAGTGTGTCCTCGAAACTATCAGATCGGTGATCTAGTCTTGAAGAGGATCCTCCCTCCCGGTACAGATAACAGGGGCAAGTGGACTCCTAATTATGAAGGTCCGTATGTTGTGAAAAAGGTATTCTCCGGTGGAGCCTTGATGCTTACAACTATGGATGGTGAAGATTTTCCGTCTCCTGTTAACTCAGATGTAGTCAAAAGATACTTCGCGTAAATAGACCCGCTGGACAAAAAGAAAAAAGAGTCCAGGCAAAAATGGGCATCCTGGTGAACCAAAAAACAGAAAGAAAAGGTTCGGGCAAAAATTAGGGATAAAATGAAAAGAATTCGTACACCCGGTAAGTCGAAAACCCGCAAGGGCGGCTTAGGCAAAAATGGGTATCCCGGTGGATTGAAAACCCGAAAAGGGCGATCCAGGCAAAAGTTAGGGATTAAAGCGAAGACTACAGTCTGAGTTATCTGTACTTCATCAAGCTTTGTCGTCTGCCATCTCGAAAGATGTGATCCGTCCAGTTATTCTTCTCAGAAAGCAAGGAGTGGGAGGAAAACTGATGATCTGTGAGTTATAACAGAATGGGGAAATAGTGGATGCCGTGTTCACGTTGCCATTAGGATAGATTTTTCCTTTTGTGCGCAATTACCTCTTTCTAGGAATTGCTTCCCAATGTATTCGCCTTTTCAGGCACATTTTCAATCAATAAAAGTCGTTATTCAGATAAATAGCTTTTTCTGTTTTTATTTTTACTGTTTTGTTTGCAAAATGTCCGAATTTTTGATAAGCATTGCATATAAGAACATGAAGGCTACACAATAACGTGCAGAAAGATAAAACATTTGAAAGTCATTTTGAATGTTGAGGACACTTGAGCGTATCTTGTCCATGTGTCCCCTGGGGGCATTTTGTTGTGCTGTTTTTCAGATTGGCATCTGTGAGGACGTTTCCTCAGCAGATATTTTCCCCAAGCAAGTTCGGAAGCTATCAGAGCTATGTTCCCCTGCAGAGACGTCTGTGGATAGTGCTTCCTATTTCCCAACAGATCTAAGGATTGCCTATCCCCAGCAGGCCTGTATTCGCCGATTTCCTCCCCGAGTGAGGCAGGTTCATTAAATTTATCTCCAGCATTTATCCTATCTGTGGACTGAAGGGTATCCCCAGCGGAGTTTACTTTTCCCCAGCAGCAGTGCTATTCTTCAACATGAGTGTGAAGTCGCTTTACCATTCCTCAAGCAGAGTTCCCCGCAGAGTATTTCCCCAAGAGGAATCTCCCCACAGAGTCAGAGTATCTGATCATTTCGGCTCCCTAGCCAGGGTTCATTTGCATTTTGCATGTAGTAATCATTGCATCCTCAAATTGCGTAGCATTCCCATTCAATATGGAGCATTACGCCATAGAAAAATTCAAACATATGCATTCATGTGTTAACTTCACCAGACCGTATCCCCGGCAGAGGCGGATCATTTCTTTCAACATCAGCACAGCAAGTCTGCTACAGTTGCTCTTGACAGCATTCAGGATTGATATCCCCATAGAGATTTATTTCCTCACCCGATGGCGACAGAAAGTTTGTTTCTCCCCAGTGAGACCCCCAGCAAATGATCAGCCTTGCCTTGACATATTTAAGATGTCGTTCTTGTGATACCGATAAGTGTCATGCCAACACCCGCGTGTGTTTTTATTTGGTGTCGGTAAACACCATTGTTTCGGTGTCTGTAAACATCGGATATTTTATCCAGTCATCAGTAAATGTCTGGTCATTATTTTTGGTGTCGGTAAACACCATTGTTTCGGTGTCTGTAAACATCGAGTATTCTCTCCAGTCATCGGTAAATGTCTGGTCATCATTTTTGGTGTCGGTAAACGCCATTGTTTCGGTGTCGGTAAACATCGAGTTCTCCCCAGTCATCAGTAAATGTCTGGTCATCATTTTTGGTGTCGGTAAACACCATTGTTTCGGTGTCTGTAAACATCGAGTCTCACCCCAGTCATCGGTAAATGTCTGGTCATTTTTTGATGTCGGTAAACATCGAGTCTCACCCCAGTCATCGGTAAATGTCTGGTCATTTTTTTTGATGTCAGTAAACATCATCTTTCGATGTCGGTAAACATCGAGTCTTTTCTGCAGTCGTCGGTAAACGTCTGATAATCCCCAGCCGGAAATCCCCAGTAAAGTCATCGGTAAATGTCCTATCTGGTTTCCAGTTGCAAATATTTGTATCTCCCCAATAAATTTCTCATTCCCAGTCATCGGTAAATGTCTGGTCATTCTTTTGATGTCGGTAAACATCATCTTTCGATGTCGGTAAACATCGAGTCTCATCCCCAGTCATCGGTAAATGTCTGGTCATTCTTTGGATGTCGGTAAACATCATCTTTCGATGTCGGTAAACATCGAGTCTCATCCCAGTCATCGGTAAATGTCTGGTCATTCTTTTGATGTCGGTAAACATCATCTTTCGATGTCGGTAAACATCGAGTCTCATCCCAGTCATCGGTAAATGTCTGGTCATTCTTTTGATGTCGGTAAACATCATCTTTCGATGTCGGTAAACATCGAGTCTCATCCCCAGTCATCGGTAAATGTCTGGTCATTCTTTGGATGTCGGTAAACATCATCTTTCGATGTCGGTAAACATCGAGTCTCATCCCAGTCATCGGTAAATGTCTGGTCATGCCTTGTTTCCTTGTTAACAAAATCAAGATCCCCAGAAGTCGTCGGTAAACGTCTTGTCTGATTACACCACAAAGATTTTGTTCCTCCCCAAGTGGAGATGCCATCGGTAAATGGCCCCGTTTTCTTCGATATCGGTAAATATCGGATCCCCAGTTGCAGTAGCCATCGGTAAATGGTCGAGTTGAAGTTGATATCGGTAAATGTCAAGTTTCTTTGAAGCCACCATCGGTAAATGGTCTTGCTTCCTTTTACATCAGATTTGTTTCCCAACAGCCATCGGTAAATGGTCTTGCTGAAGTTGATATCGGTAAATATCAAGTTTCCAGTTCCCAACCATCGGTAAACGGTTTTGTTTTTCTGAAGCTGTCATGCAGTTGTCATCGGTAAATGACGTGGTTCTTTTTGTATCATATCCAGCTGTGCAAATTCTACGGTTCTTTGGTATTCAATCCCTGTTTACCCTGAAAGTCTGACAGCCGTTGCTCTCATCCATTCGGGTTCCCAGCTGATTGAATAGGGGCAGCTGTAGCACCTCAAATTTGCACCTATCATTATGCATACATTTTCATATTAGGTCATAGCATATCATGGTCCACCGCATAGCATTGCATTGCCTCTCTTGCCTCAAGTGCAAGCCAATCAAGGAATTAGGTCAAACTGATCAGGAGATCAGTCAGTCAAGCAAGCAAGCACAATTCTCAAGGAGCCAAGGCCCTAGGATTTGTCCAACAAGTTCACATGACTTGGAGGTCCATTTGAAGTGTTAAAGTCAAGGGTTGAAGGCTCAGAGGTCATCAGTTCATGCACAGACAGTCAAAAGTCAAAGAAAGTCAACAGTCAGTCAAAGCAGTGGATGGTGACCATTCTGGTGGAATTTGGGCACCATGATCAATAATCAAGAGTTCATAGAACTTGGGACATCATTTGAAGTCAAATTCTCAAGGAATTAGGGTTTGGAAGTCCTCAGTCAATGAGCAGACAGCCAGAAACCCTAAAAGTCAACTGTTGGTCAACTGTCCATTTAATCAGTGATTCGATGATTGGAATTGGTTTGTGAGAGCTCATTCATGTCCAAATAGGCCTCATATATCATGTCAAACACCATGATGGAAGAATTTGAAGCCAGATCAAAAATTTCCAAAAATGGAAACTGGACCTGTAACTGAAACCTGCCATAAATGGAAAGTCTTGATCCTCAAACTTACATCATGATACAAGCTTCAAATGAATTTTTGCCCAACATGAAAGTTGAATATCTTGTTCTCCCATTTCCAAAAAGTCCAAGAACTCTCAATTCCCATGTGTAGTTGGCAAGTTATGATCGAATCGATTTCAGAAAATCTTGAACTTCAAAGGGCCATATCTCTCAAACCGTTTGGCCAATTTTGGTGGGGTTTTTTCCTACAAGTCACATTTGATCCCCTCTTTCCAAAAATATAAATTTCATGAGCCAAAACTTCACCAATCAAAATGGCATTTTTTGACCTATCTCATTTAAATGCAAGTTTGACCAATGTTTGACTTTTTGAAATAAACATTTTTCTAACATTTGGCCAATTGGAACAGCTCAGAAAAGTCATTTAAAACATGTTTGCAAGCTCAATTATGCAGTACATGAAGCCATTCTTTAACTTGCTTGAAATTTGGATAAAAGTACAAGTTTCACTATGCTACTCCATACTCCCATGAACCTTGCCATGCTTGGTACTTCTAGCAGCATTCTTAATCATTTTTCTGTCAATTTGAAGCCTCAATTTGCAGCCAAAAAACCAGCAAAAAGAAAGCCATCCCTTGCTTGCTTGGATTGAGAAAAAGTACATGTTTTCACCATACTTCCACAACCATGCTTTTACCACAGCATAGCAGTTTTGTGCATCATATTTTCTGTCATGGGAGTACATTACTGGCTGCACAACACAGCAGAACACCATGCTGCAAAGGCTTCACTTTGGCACTGTTGGAAGAAAGCTGTCAAAAACTCCATATTACCATGGCCATGCTTGGTACTGCAGAGCAGTCTTGTTCATTTTCTGTCTTACCACAAACCCTTGGCAACAGATGACCAACCAATTTTCACTCATGCAAAAGACCTTGCCTTGACATTTTTCAAAGGCAGCTGTCCAAAATTCCAAAGTTGCAACCCTGCCTTGCCACAGAAGCAACCTCTCAACAGCAGGTTTGGTGATGGATTTTTTCTGTCACTGAACACTACTAGCTGCAGCCATATGGGACAGACCAAGATTTTCACTCAAACTAAAAACCAAAAGCAACTGCTAAGGGCAGCCTAGTTCATGAATTTTTCTATCATTTTGGATAACACTGCTAGCAACATCCAACAGCAAAAAAAAAAAAAACCTTGCTTAACTCCCTCATCCTAAAACTGCCCTCACCTTGCTATTTGATTTCCAATGCTTCTGTCCAAACACAATGAACTAAACCTGGCTTGACAACATATCCTGCATCATTTCCTGTCACTTGTAGACAACAACTGCATAACACAAAGCCATGGCTCACTCATCCTAAAACTGCATTCATCTTGCTGTTTGCATTCAAAAGTTTTCTGTCAAAAGAATTCCCAAGGAACAAACCCTGCCATGCCAAGAGCAACATCCAACAGCAAACCAAACTTCATTTTCTGTCACTAACAAACTCTGCAGCTAACTTAACCAACAAACACAAACCATTGTGCACTCATTCTCCAAAAAATTCACTCATTGGCATCTTTCAAAACTCAGTCAAGAGCCCTCAATGAACTGAACCTTGGCCTTGGTTTTTTTTCCTTCATCCATTCATCAAAATCAAACCAGCTTGGCAGCCACAATACAGCATAAAAACATTGTTCCAAAAATTGCACTTTGGCCACTTTTCTAGAAAGCCTGTCAAAATCCAAAGTTGCAAGGCTTGGCATGACCACAAAAAGCATCATCCTAAATCAGTAGCAGCACAGCAATCCAAAGTTGCAAGGCTTGGCATGAGCTCACTCCAAGCCATTGCAATCCAAACAACCTTCACCATTCATCATCAGGAGGGCTCTAGGGCAACTGTTTCACTTCAATAGCACCAAACAACATCAAGAACACAACTGCCCTTCCCAATTTGGTAAATTTTCAACCTCCCTATTTTGTCAAATTGATGCATGCTTAATGTAGATCTTTTGATGCTGATTTCATGGATGGTTTTAGTTTTAAGAATGGTCAAGTAATGGTTGAGATGTTTTGAAATGAACATTGATGATCCAAACTTGTCTTACTTATTTCTCTTTGCCTAGCTTGATTTAATGAAAACCAATGTTAGGATGTTGTTGTTTGATGTTTGATGAACACAATGGTATGCTCAATTGACATTTCTGGAGAATTTTGAAAATCACGATTTGGGATGGTGATGAACAGTGGAAACCCTAATTTTCTTCAAGCTTGCCCAGAATTTCTTCCCTTTTCCCACGTGCATGGCTTTTCATTTCAATAGCCAATAGAAACATTTCAATTCTTGCCCAAAACGACTGTGTTTGGTTAAGTGAATCAGGGAATTACAAAAATGCCATTCTTTCAATATTAATTCAATTAATTTCTTCATTTTATTTCACTTTGATTACCAATCTTGCAAAATTCATAACTTGCTCATTTTTGATCCAAATTCAATGGGATTTTTTGTGTTGTGTTCATCATGATCTCTACTTTTTTATCATTATTTTTCCAGAATTTTTGGATGAGTAGTTTTTAAATGGCCTTAGGGTTTGTGACATGTGACCAATTTTTGTACACTTGGCCAAATCAATTGTGAAATGATGAGAATGTATCCAATGGCTCCCAAATTTTTTGTGCTTAAACTAGACACACTCATGGTGATTTTGGTGTAGAGTTTGTGAATTTATCATTTGTGGTTTGTGAGTTATGATTTTTTGAATTAGGGTGTGACAATTGGTGTCACACCATTAATGTCCAACTTCATGATTTTCATAGCCATGTCTCTTGACCTCCAATTGCCCCCAAATTTTGCATGAACCTACTCTTGTATGTCTAGTTTACATGTGATTTTTTGTGGATTCATTTGTGGCATTTCCTAATTGTTTGAGATTTTCTCCCCTGGTTAGTCATATGTTGACCTTGTGTGACACTTGTTCCCATTTCATTTGTGAAATTCTCATACTTTATTGGATGGACATGAAATTTTACATGAGATAACTAGACATCCTCATATTTGCCATGGTTTTGATCCCATTCATTTATCATACACCATCTCTGACTTATGATTTTTCTAAGTTGATGCATGTTTGGTTGACTTCTTTGAGCATGTTCAAAATTGCTTTGACTTTCTGATTTTCATTGACTGCCTTCCACTTGTCCAAATGAGATGAAATTTGACATGCTTACCATGCTATGTGTTAGGGTTGATCATGATTTATTTGATGATTTTTGGAAATGTTTAGGATTGCTTTTGATTCGAGTCTTGCTGTTGACTTCTATGAGCTTCTGTTTGCCATACTTTGACCTAAATGGTTCATGAAATGATGATGATGATTGATATGGATGTGGATCCAATTGGTTGTGTTTCCTAAATTGTTTGAACATGATTTTGGATACTTGCCCTTTGCTGTTTTGGCTTTCTCATTCATTTTTGACCCTAGGCTTGCCCTAGTGGTCCTGTTACTCACATTTGAGCTCATGTTTTCAGGTTGACCATCAAATGGCCATTGAGACCAATTCTTTTGATTGAGCTTGTTTAGAAATCATTGTCTAACTTGTTTGTTTTGTAGGTGGCTTGGCTCACATGCCCTAAGCCTTGTGCCTTGCACATCCATGTGCCTCTAATTGACTGTTGGTGTCTGTTTCTGTTTGTTTTGTTTTGAAGTTGCATACTAACATCTGCTTGACTGTTTCAGGTGCTTTAGTTGCTTAGTTCCTTGTGAACTTTTTGCTTTGCTTTGCTTGTATAAGCAATTTGCATTGAGGTATGTCTCTTTTACTTCATGTAGTCTGGAAGACCTGGCCTGTTACTTGGCCAGGCAACTGTCTGAAGTCCTCCTTAAGAGGCAATGTTTGTGGATGTTTAACTTTGTCCTTGCATAGAGTCAAAGTCCTCCTAAGTGAAGAGGCAATTGGTGGAAGGTAGGGATATGCAATCTATCCCCCACTATTCAGTGTGTCATCTGCTTTTGCTCACACCACTGTGTTGATGCATTGCAGATACAAACCCAAGATCTTGTACAATTGTACAGTTGAGTCAGTTTTAAATGTGTAGAAGGGTTCCCACTTTCTGAACCCACACATTCTTGTCTTGAGCTCTCCCAGGCCAGGGATAAGAGCTGTGAGGTCTCATCCTCACTTCATCCTTTCATCTGCTTCACCTTAGCCCCTCAATGGCAAGGTTAAGAGCAACACTCACCCCATTCCAGAGGTTTGTTTGTTGAGGTTGATATGACCCCTTGACTAAAACCTAACCCTTGTTTGAGCCACTTGCTTGTGTATAGTGTGTGCTATCTGTGCTTGTAGGATTGTTTGACTTGCTTCCTGTGCAAGTTAGGATTGTTTGACTTGCTTCCTGTGCAAGTTAGGATTGTTTGACTTGCTTCCTGTGCAAGTTAGGATTAGTTTAGACTTGCTTCCTGTGCAAGTTAGGTTTCGCTTGGCTTGCTTCCTGTGCAAGTTAAGTGTGTGTGGCTTGCTTCCTGTGTGAGCCATGCTTAGGATAGGTTGGCCCTTGTGCCATTTAGCTAGAAACCATAACTTAGGGTTGATTTTTTTTGCATGACAACATCTAGGCTCGAGTCGTAGTCTCCCTAGTGGTGTCTCCCTCTGTTATCTGGTTAGGCTAGGTCCTTTATCCCTCTGTAGGGGAACTACATCGCCCTGATCTTCACACCAGATGAAGTATGTAGGCAGGAGATTGAGCTGATCTCTCCGGGCGCCTTTTCTTTCTTTTGTGTGTGTTGTCTGACCTTTGCTAGGCTCGAGTCTGTGACTCCTTAGCATTTGCTGTCTGTCTGTGTGTGTGTGTTTGACAGTTATAGGCTCGAGTCCCCGACTCCCTATTAACCTGTTGTGTTGTTGTGTGCTTGGAAGCTGATGTAAGTCCATCGAGTGGCATTTGGGTTCCAGTGTGCGTGCGTTTGGTTCGGATGCTGATGTAAGTCCAGTGATTGGCATTCAGGCTCCACGTTTGCCTCTTTGTGTGAGTTTAGGTTCGGATGCTGACATAAGTCCAGTGATTGGCATTCAGGCTCCACGTTTGCCTCTTTGTGTGAGTTTAGGTTCGGATGCTGACATAAGTCCAGTGATTGGCAGTCGGGCTCCACGTTTGCCTGTGTTTGTGTTTGTTTGTGTGCGTGTCAGCCGAGCTACGAATGCTCTGATTCTTCTCTCGTCCGAGAAGATACGTATGCATAGGATGCGATATCCTAGCGAGCATGTGTCGTTTCCCCAGTCCGAACTACTTCGACTCTGATGTCTATGCCTGATAGACTAAGTAGGCCCAGGATGCGACATCCTGCCGAGTTCAGTTTCAGTCAGTCTCTTGCGTTTCTTTCAGCCAGTGTGTGTGAGTGTGAGCAGTGTTTAGCAACCGATTTTCCTTTCTAGTGTGCGTGGATCCCGTAGAGTACTACGGATGCGTAGGGGTGCTAATACCTTCCCTTCGCATAACCGACTCCCGAACCCATTCTCTTTGGTCGCGAGACCATGTCTTTTCCAGGTTTACTCTGAGCGTTTCCTTTCCCTCTTTTGGGATAAATAACGCACGGTGGCGGCTCTGTTGTTTCTTTCTTTTCCCGCCGGTTTTTCGCGTGATGCGACACTTGGTCCTTTTTATGACATGTTCATGATTGTTTAAATGAGCTTTATGTTGAGTTTTAGCTTCTGTTTTGACTTTTTTCTCTACCTTTGACCCTAGGCTTTGCCTTAGGGGTTTGAACTCACAATTTGAGCTTTGAATTTCAGGATCAAGCATTCATCTCCATGGTTGATGTTGCTTCCTCATTTGAGTTTTGCTATTTGCATTGTTTACTAACCCTTGGTTATTTTGTAGGTCCTTTGATAGTGAATCACTTGTGTTTGCCTCTTGTGGCTTACATGTCGTACATATTGGGATTGTCTGTCTGTTGTTATCTGTTAACTGTTGGTTGTTTGTCTGAATAGAATACTGATGGTTTAGATTTTCTTACAGGTACTTTAGCCGCTTTAACTCATTATTTGAGTTGCTTTGCTTTGCTTGTGGTTGGCATACCACCTAGGTAACCATTCTATTCTCCATGTAGTCTGGAAGACCTGCTATCTTTGGCAGGCACCTGTCTGAAGCCCTCCTAAAGAGGCAATGTTTGTGATTGTTTATATTTGTGCCATGTACTTCAAAGACCTCCTAAGTGAAGAGGCATTGGCAGATAAAAGGGATGTGCAATCCATCCCCTGCTATTCAGTTGAGTCTTTCATCTTGCTCGCACTACGTGCTGATGCATTTTGAATAAACACCCAAAATCTTGTATATAGAGTTAGTCATTGTGGAATAGAGTTCCTCATTCTGGACTCCCACACCTTCTTTGGTTCAAGCTCACCCAGGCCGGGTTAAGAGCTGTGAGGTCTAACCCTCATTACCTTTTCATCTGCTCACCCTGACGGTCAATGTCAGTGGTTAAGAGCCTCAGACACCTTTTCAGTATTTGGCTTGTTTGTCAAGGTCGATATGACCCCTCGACTAAAGCCCAACTTTGTATGAGCCACTTGTTTGCATATAGCGTGTGATACTTGTTCATCTATGCTTGTTTATCTGCTTTTGCTTCTCATCTCCTTTCTGTAGGAGTCGTATGATCAACTTTCGAGGAAGTTGAACGTACGTAGAGATAGACTTGAGTTGACTCACTGCCTGTGTGAGTCAAACTCTTGTTAGAAACCTCAACCTAGGACTATTGTGGATTGCATGACAACTTCTAGGCTCGAGTCGTAGTCTCCCTTTTAGTTGTTGTTTCCCGGTCTCTGGTTAGGATAGAAGTTTTTCCCTGTTAAGGGGAACTACGTCGCCCTGACCCTCATACCAGATGAGGTACGTAGGCAGGAGATCGTGCGAGATCTCTCCGGGCACCCCTTTTCTTTTTGTGTGTGTTTTGCTTGACAGTTATTAGGTCCGAGTTCCCGACTCCCTGTTAGTCTGTGTGTTCACCCTTTTTCTTTTGCAACCTTTTCTTTTTTGTGTGTGTTTGCTTGACAGCTATTAGGCTCGAGTTCCAGACTCCCTATTAGCTTGTCTGTTTGATAACCTTTTTGTGTGTGTTAGGAGTTGGATGTAAGACCAGCGATTGGCATTCCGTTTCCTATTTGTGGTGTGCTTGGAGTCTGATGTAAGCCCAGTGATTGGCATTCGGTTTCCCGTTTGTTTGTTGTGTGCTTGGAGTCTGATGTAAGTCCAGCAATTGGCATTCAGTTTCCTTTGCGTGTTTGTTGTGTGTGGAGTCTGATGTAAGTCCAGCGATTGGCATTCGGTTTCCCGTTTGTCTTTGTGTGTTCGGAGTTGGACGTAAGACCAACCATTGGCAGTCTGTTTCCGTTTGTGTGTTTACTTTGACGTCTCAGCGTTTCCTTTCAGTGTTTGTTTCGGCGTGCGTTAGCCGAACTACGGTAGCTCTGATTCTCATTCCAGATGAGATACGTAGGCATGGGATGCGATATCCTAGCGAGCCCATTCCCCATTTCCCCGAACTACGTCGACTCTGATGTTTGTTTTTGACAAACTACGTAGGCCCAGGATGCGACATCCAGCCGAGTCCGCTTCCGTCTTCTTCCATCTGTGTTTTATTCCAGTGTGTGTGCATTTTTTTCGAGCAGTTATTCAGCAACCTTATTCTATTCTTTTGAGCGTGGATCCCGTCGAGTACGACGGATGTGAGGGGTGTTAATACCTTCCCCTTGCGTAACCGACTCCCGATCCTTGCAATCTCCGGTCGTAAGACCATTTCCTTTCCAGGTTTACTTCGAGCGTTTCCTTTCCCTCCTTTGGGATAAATAACGCACGGTGGCGGCTCTATTTGTTTGTTTTTCCCGCCGGTTGTTTTTCGCGGATGCGACAGCAGCGATAGCAAGTAAAATCCGAACAGATTTAAGCATTGCAACTGGTGAAAAGGTTTCATCATAGTCAACCCCATGAATTTGTTTATATCCTTTTGCAACCAGTCTTGCCTTATAGGTATGTACCTTACCATCCATGTCAGTCTTCTTTTTGAAGACCCACTTGCATCCTATAGGATTAACTCCTACAAGAGGCTCTACCAAGGTCCAAACTTGGTTTGTGTACATGGAATCCATTTCAGATTTCATGGCTTCTAGCCACTTCTCAGACTCGGGACCAGTTATGGCCTCTTGGTAGGTCACAGGCTCATCTTTATCCATGAGTAATACATCACCTTGTTCTATTACGAGATACCCATATCTCTCAGGTAGGTGACGTATCCTGCTTGACCTACGCTGGTCTTGTTCTACTTGAGCAGGTTGTTCTTCCACAAATACTTGTGTTTCCTGCTCTAATTCCTCCATAGTTGTATCGATGCTTTGTGATTCTTGAATTTCTTCAAGCTCTACTTTCCTCCCACTGATTCCTTTGGAAATAAAATCCTTTTCCAGGAAAACTCCAGTTCGAGCGACAAACACTTTGCCCTCAGAGGGATTGTAGAAGTAATATCCTCTTGTTTCTTTAGGATACCCCACAAATAAGCATTTGTCAGATTTGGGCTCAAGCTTAGTTGAAATTTGTCGTTTCACATAAACTTCGCAACCCCAAATCCTCATGTAAGACATATATGGTTTCTTACCACTCCATATCTCATATGGTATCTTCTCAACCTTTTTGGATGGAACACGGTTAAGTGTGTAAGCTGCTGTCAATAGTGCATGTCCCCAAAAGGATTTTGGAAGATCGGCGTGACTCATCATGGATCGGACCATGTCTAACAGGGTTCGATTTCTTCTCTCAGATACACCATTCCATTGGGGTGTTCCAGGAGGAGTGAGTTGGGATAGAATCCCACACTCTTTCAGATGGTCATCAAACTCTAGGCTTAAATACTCACCACCTCGATCTGATCGAAGAGTTTTAATATTCTTACCTAGTTGGTTTTGTACTTCATTCTTGAATTCCTTGAACTCTTAAAAGGACTATGATTTGTGTTTCATTAAATACACATAACCATATCTACTGAAATCATCAGTAAATGTGATGAAGTACTGAAAACCTCCTCTGGCTAGCATGTTCAGTGGTCCACATACATCAGTATGTATGAGGGCCAAAAGATCATTATCTCTTTCACATTTTCCTGTGAATGGAGACTTTGTCATCGTTCCAATTAAACAAGATATGCGTGTCTCATATGATTCATAATCAAAAGAGTCCAACAATCCATTTTTATGGAGTTTGGAAATGCGTTTCTCATTTATGTGGCCTAATCGACAATGCCAAAGGTAAGTTGGATTTAACTCATTAGGTTTCATCCTTTTAGTATTAATGTTATAAATAGGCATTTCAAGATCAAGGACATATAGTCCATTGTTCATTTGTGCAGAAGCATAGAATATATCATTCAAATAAATTGAGCAACAGTTGTTCTTTATTATAAATGAAAAACCAAACTTGTCCAAACAAGAAATGGAAATAATATTCCTGCTAATTGCAGGTACATAATAACGGTTCTCTAACTGAGTTATTAAACCACTAGGTAAAGTCAATACATAAGTTCCTACGGCTAAAGCAGCAACCTTTGCTCCATAGCCAACTCGTAGGTCGACTTCACCTTTTGCCAAATCTCTACTCCTTTTTAGTCCCTGCACATTTGTACAAATGTGAGAACCGCATCCAGTATCTAATACCCATGATGCAGAAGTAGATAAATTAATTTCAATAACAAAAATACCTGAAGTTGAAGTCTCTACTCCATTCTTATTATCTTCCAGGTACTTTGGGCAGTTTCTCTTCCAGTGTCCGGTCTTACCGCAATGGAAGCAAGTGCCTTCTTTTGCTATACCTCCACTAGGCTTTAAAGCAACAACGGTGGGTTTGGGTTTGGCAACTTCCTTGCCTTTCCCTTTATCACCCTGCTTAGTGGGCCTTTTGTTCTCTCTCTTTCCATTTCCGATCATCAGAATGGACTTCCCTTTTGACTTTAGATTCTGCTCGGCAGTTCTTAACATGGCGAGCAGTTCAGGAAGCGATTTGTCCATATCATTCATATTGAAATTTAGGACAAATTGACTTAACCTATCTGGCAACGATTGCAAGATCAAATCAGTCGCAAGTTCCTTTCCGAGGGGAAAACCCAATCTCTCAAGGTTTTCCACATACCCAATCATCTTGAGTACATGGGGACCTACAGGGGTTCCCTTAGCTAACTTGCCTTGAAAAAGGGCTTTTGAAACTTCAAACCTCTCATGCCTTGCTAGCTCTTGATAGAGCATCTTCAGGTGTTCGATCATATCGAACGCTGCCATGTTCTCATGTTGCTTTTGCAATTCTGAGTTCATGGTAGCTAGCATGAGACAAGCAGTTTCATTGGCATCATCGACATGCTTCTTATAAGCATCTCTTTCTGCCTTAGGTGCAGAACTAGGAGGTTCCTCTCCAGGAACAGGTTTCTCCTAGACATACAACTTTTTATCATGTTTGAGGACAATCCTCAGGTTTCGGTGCCAATCTAGAAAATTTGTCAAAGACAATTTTTCCTTATCAAGGATTGATCGCAGAATGTTGTTAGAGGTGTTTGATGTCATGGTAATCTACATAAGGATTAATGAATTTGAGGGAATTTCAATTTTTCTGATCTCACCGGCTTATTTATCATATAAATCACCTCTCACATGCATCAACATACATTCACATGCATCAACATACATTCACATGCATCAACATACATACATACATAATGAAACAGTCATGACCCCTAGCGCAGTTGTTCTCCCAAGCCAGTGAGAGAACCTAAGCTAACCTAATAACGATCTAAGCTTCCCCAAGCAAGATCTTCAAGGTTGTCCACCTTTGACATTGACTTCTTTGCTTTCTTCATAACATTATATTACATAAAAGAAACTCGTTTTACATACGAGGGAGTGAGATGAGAAACGAAGTTACATTGAGAGATTAAAAGAGAGGCACGACACGCAGGTCGTATTTTAAAGACCAAAACAAAATAAAGGAAAACTAAGGCCATAACCGATCACCACAAGACAATAATAAACATAATATTATTGTTATTATTAATTCTTTTAATTAATTAAAACCAAATTAAATTTCGACGACCGATCACACTACGCAGAGTTAGCCGGGGGTCCGCTGCCCGGTCAGCGGGAACGGGTTTGAAAGGGAAGCGCCCCTGGCCGAAATTTTTAATGAACAATTCATTTAAAATCGACGTCGTTTTTTGCATCAACACTTGATACTTTAAAGCACTGATTTAGCCGAACGGGTGAACTTTGCCGTGCGTTAACCGGTTAACCAAATGCGTTAACCGGTTAACACTGTTTGAAATTTGTTCAAAAATTGTTTTCTGCCTTGCGTTAACCGGTTAACCAAATGTGTTAACCGGTCAACACTGTTTGAAAATCTCTTGGAAAACTGTATACCGTCTTGCGTTAATCGGTTAACCAAATGCGTTAACCAGTTAACACTATTTGAAAGTCTCTTAAAAGGCAGTATTTCGTATTGCGTTAACCGGTTAACCATATGCGTTAACCGGTTAACACTGTTCGGAAAAGTATTTAGAAAGCACAACTCTTGTGCAGTCACAACCCCAATCGCATAACTCTCTGACAACACAACCCTTGTGCACCAATTTCAGACCGTCAAACACATCTCGATTGTTGATTCAGTATGATTGATCAACACGTCATTGCTTCACCATACTAATGTCGGATCAAGAAGCAAATGACCATTGATCGCTCAAAGGAAAACAACCATTGAGTGTTTGAATGAACGAAACGAGAACATTATATCATATATAATGTATTTTGCATCAGGATTACATATATCATATATATAACTTGATCGATCTCAATTTAATCTTTGATTCATTCTGTCTTTAATCATATTAATACAGAACAAAAACAGTTATCAGATTCATGATTTCGTAAGTGGCTCTGATACCACTGAAGGAGAATTACCATCCAAGGCGCAGCGGAATTTAAAATTTCTCCATTTAGTGATCCTTACGAATGGGCATGATCAGTGATAGAATCGTTACCTCTTGTGGCGATCACGAACGTTGAACAATGACAACGTCTCTACTCAGTCCACACGAACGGATTCCTTCAATCGCAGTACTAGCTGTTATGAATGAAGGCTTTGAGTGAGAGAGAGAGGGAAACAAAATTCCAATTAGAGTTCACTTGAGTGTTAGTCTGAGTGACAATGCTTCTACCCAAGGGTTCTATTTATAGAACCACTTGTGTGGGCTTCAAGCTAAAAAGCCCACTTAAGTGTATTTTGGCCCATATCTTATAATATGCCCAAAATCACTTAAGTGTGTGGTACCTTACCATATTTCGTATTCCACTTAAGTGCACCGTACCTTACGGTGTTCCTTAGTTACTCTATTTCTCATTAATCCGTCCTTTGTGTGTGACCCTGTAGGTTTTCGCAACGTTGGCAATTATATTAAATCACGCATTTAACATAATAAACAGTAAGGGGTATCTAGCAACACATCACTGCTACCCAAGACACGAAAATGTCATGTGATCTGACAAAACCTCCGGTGATAATAATTATGTGTATAATTATCCCTTTGCTCTTATGTCTATATTGCACACAAGGTATAGACCGTGTCATCCTTGTCCAGTTCAATATTGGGTCCATAGACATTTATCCTGTTACGCGGGATGGGCAAATTCCATCTAGGTCACTCATGTCCCTCAGCATGCTTCGTGGAGTACCCATCAACTGTCTTTATGGTTATCCAGTTACGGATAATGTTGGATCAGCAACAAAGTACTCGACTCTACATCTAGGGTCTATAGTGGTTTCAGGTCGAAGAGTGGCATACACCATTATCACCATGAGAATAACTTATGACACTTTGCATAACTTTCTATATAGTATTCTCATAGCGGGTCAATCCGGTATAAATATTACTCTTAATATTCATACCTATGTTTAAGATTTGATAACTCTTTATCCATGATCCATGAGATGTGATCATCAGTCTACAAACATAATAGTCTTAATGCTTTAATGTTATCCCACTTCACAATAAAGCTCAACTATGGATACTTTAAGAATAGTGTCCTTATGTTTAATGTAATCTCATGATTAAGTCATACTTGATACATTAAACGAACTAACTATTCTAGCGACTTTATTAATCAAACATAATAAAGAAAATGCCTTTTATTATTAATAAATAATTCGATACAAGTACCAAAAGTATTGGCCTCTAGGGCTTACACCAACATGACGTCCTTGAATTAAAGCAAAGTTCCGAGATGGAAAAATAAAAATATCATTTTTATACCCCGACTTGAGTTTTGGAGTAATGTTCTAAATCCTAGACCGGTGATCATTCCAATTAAGGTACTGGATCATTGGGTCACTGGTCGGACCGCATGGTTGTTTATCCAATATATAAAAATAATAAAAAAAATATTAATTGACATAAAATTATGATTATAAAGCTCAAAATTTCCAATTATCAAGTTCATATAAAGTAAATATAAATTCTTTTCTAATAGGCGGTAACATAAAATTATTAATATTTAATTATCATTTCGTATCCAAAATTATCATAAGTACAAATATTAACATCAAACAAAACCAAAATAATGAGTCTTAAACCTTAAGCAAAATTACCAAATCAAATGACAAATGTTAAATGCAAAACAAAAATGTAACATTAAAATTGAATAACGATAACAATAATGCAAATGAGAGTAGTGAATTCAACAATAATAACAAAATTAAATAATAAGAACTAGTCATATAACAAGGAAGGAGATTGATTATGAGAGTGAAGAGTTTGAGGTGGATTAATGAATAAGAGGTAGATTCTTAAGACTCTAAAAGTCTCATATTTTGAGTTGAGACACGAGGGAGGAGATGTTTCAATTTTGGACTTTTATCACTCCTTACAAAATGTGTTAGTAAAAAAAGTGCAAACCCTTAATTCAAACAAACCCATTAGTTTATTGGTTTGACTATTTAATCGGTTCGGTCACACCGATTTTCACTTAATCGATTGAATATTCAGTCCCTTGACCTATTCAGTTCGCCATACCCTCTAGTTCACAGTCTGACCGGTCCGAACGGCCAGGTCAGGTCGGGTTTTAAAACACTGTTTGAGAAAGGTTAGTCTTTTCAAGGTCATTGGTGATGGGAATCTTATGGATAAGGTGTGTTTTGGGCCGTATGTAGAGCCCGTAGAAAAAGGTCCAAGAGCATACCTCAAGTTGAAAGGTGCTCATAACATGTAGACCTTTGTTTTAACCAAAAGCAGATAATTCTACACACCAACGCGTCTATCACTATCTGATTCAATCTGACACTTCTCCACATATCACGTTGCGTCACACATGAACAATTTTAACCACTCTTGATATATCAGGGCAAATCATGTCATTTTAGGTATTCTAGTCCTTTATCACTCACACATTACTTCTAATTTCTCCCACTAACTAGGGAATTTGAGCACTAATTTTTTAAGTTTGCCCCTTTGTCGCATCAGAAGTACTTATCTATTGCATCAGTATACGACTTCACCATCTCATTTTTCATATTTAGTTCCTAACCAAACATGGTGGAAGAGAAGGGCATGGTCGAAGAGGAAAAGGGCATGCTCCTCATAGAGGGGAAGATCTCACGTGTAAATGATTCTAATGAGAAAACAACTCCTATTCAGGAAAATTAGAAGTTTACTTTTGTTCTTATTGTTTTTGTATTCTATGCATTGTCTTTTTGTAACTCTGTCCTCGTAGGAGCATAAGATAGAATGAATTTTCCTTCGCTTTTGTTAAGTTATCAATGTAAAATTCTTTGTGGTGAGTACAATAATAGTGATCATACTTGTAATATGCTAAGCAATAAATCCTTAGGTGAAGTAATACATGACCTTGCCTTAGAGCTAGCTATATATAGTTTCATCTGACCTAACTAAACAAGCACGATATTAAGGCTATAGTCTTAGGTATGATTTGTGGATCACGTTTTATTAAACAAAGTGATGGATGAATCATCGTTGAAAACATAGAGTTATATGCCTAAAGAAGCATGCCATTCCTTGAGACTAACATCTCGACTATGACTTTCATCACCCCAATCCACTATGCAACATTTTGGGTGATTCATCGTCGAAAATGTAGGATGACACGACGAGATCACCTTTATGATTTGACATATCTCCTGCTTCACCTATCTTCGTTTAAATTCTCTATATGTATCTTATGTGACAATAGATGAGTGGACCGATGTCTATTGATAATGTATGAGCTTAGCTCATTTATTTCATAATAGTCGAATATTTCTAAAGCATAAGACATGTAAGAATGAAGTGGTTAAAGTGGAATAGAACGTTCTTTCAAACAAGCGGAGTGGTTTAAGTGAAAGAAAAATATCCACTCAAATTTTATTTATGCGAGTGTATAGCAATTAGGCAAAGGGTATACATGGAACATGACTCAATTTATTTTGTAAGTTGCCAAGATTTAAAAAAAAATAGTGGAACCGAAATATTATCTTTCTCTCTCAACAATTTCATGCAAACCAATCGAAAGAAGTTAATAAGAGTAACAATATCGATCGTTTTCCAGTGTCTTTGTTATTTTTAAAGCCATCGTGTCGGAGTTATTTGAATAATTGTTGGTATAACAGAGTTCTTTAATTCAACAACGTTTCTATATTAAAAAACGTTGCTTGAGCAACATCCTATGGTGGGTGTTGTGAGGTAATGAGCTCAACCAGACACAGTCCATGTCTTCATCTCTTACAACAATGGCAAAACCTAACCATGAAAGAAATGAAACAAATCCATGCTCACACCATCACCAACAACCTCACTCGTTTCTCCTACATCTCCAACAGAATCTTAGCCTTCTGCTCTTTCTCACCACGCGGAAATTTTCGCTATGCAGAAACCCTTTTCACCCACATCCCCAATCCCAATCTCTTCGATTACAACTCCATCATCACCTCTTACACAACAAACTCGCAATTCCACAAATCACTCTCAATCTTCACCAAGATGCTCAACACTAACATTCGCCCCAATTCAAACACTTTCACCGTGCTTGTAAAAGCATGTGTTACACTTTCCTATCTAGAGCAAGTCTTCACTCTGTCAATGAAAATGGGGAATTCATCTGACGTGTATTTCGTGAGCTCTGTTATCAATGTGTTTTCAAAACACGGAGCGATACACCTTGCCCGTAACATGTTCGATGAAAGTTCTAACAGAAAAGTGGTTTGTTGGACGAGTCTCGTGAGTAGCTATTGCAGTTGCGGGTTGGTTAATGATGCGAGGGAATTGTTTGACGAAATGCCACAATAAAATGATGCATCGTATAGTGCTATGGTTTCTGGGTATGTTAAGAACGGTTTTTCAGCGAGGGAATTGAACTTTTTCGTGAATTGAAGAAGAACAAGGGTTATGCACGTGTGAGACCCAATGGATCACTTTTTGTGAGTGTTCTTAATGCGTGTACCATGGTGGGTGCTTTTGAAGAAGGGAAATGGATTCATTCTTATGTTGAGGAAAATGGTTTGGAATATGAACTTGAACTTAGAACTGCTTTGATTGATTTTTACATGAAATGTGGATGGGTAAAAAGTGCAGTGCAAGTGTTTGACAAAATGCCTGTTAAAGATGTTGCTACTTGGAGTGCTATGATTTTGGGTTTAGCTATTAATGGGAAAAATTTGATGGCTCTGAAACTATTTGAAAATATGGAGAAGGTTGGAAAAAACCTAATGAAGTTACTTTCATTGGAGTTCTCACAGCTTGCAATCATAAAAATATGTTGGGTGTAGCGTTGCGGTCATTCGGAATTATGACTGAAAAATATGGCATAACACCATCCATTGAACACTATGGATGTGTGGTTGATGTTTTGGCTCGAAGTGGACAAGTAATAAAGGCCTTAAGTTTCATTAGAAATATGCATATTGAACCTGATGGAGCTATATGGGGGCCTTTGCTTAATGGGTGTTTGATGCATGGTTATTTTGAATTGGGACAGACAGTTGGCAAGTATTTGATAGAGTTTGAGCCTCAACATAGTGGTAGGTACGTCCTTCTCGCGAACATGTATGCCAATATGGGTAAGTGGGAAGGTGTTTCTGAGGTAAGAAAAATGATGAAAGACAGGGGAGTGGTGATTGTTTCTGCTTGGAGTTTCATTGAAATTGATCAAACCATCCACAAGTTTGTTGCTGACGATAAGTGTTGTTTGAATTCAGGAGAAATTTATGAAGTCTTAAGTGACTTGGGAAGGAAAGTTGAGGAATTTTCAGGAGACAAGGATGTCCTTTTTTTCATTTGAAATTTGAAAGAATATCTTATTTGGTAAAGATTTTGGAAATGAATTGTATATGCAAATTGAGACATTTTTTCAAGATAAATATAAGCATTTTAGCATGAGAGAACTCTCCCCAACACTCCATACTTTACTCATAATGGAATAGTTTCATGACATTGACTAAATTAAATAATGGAAGAGGAAGAAGTAAGTTGATAGATGATAATGAATTAAAGTCCTCTTCATGTTCGATTATTGAAATAGTTTCGCGTCATTTTCCCATGCATGACTCGTGAATATAAGAAGAGTTATATTTGAAATTCAAAGATTTGAAAGACCTTTCGATGAGTTGTGAAAATATTTTGAAGAAAACGAGTAAGTTATAGTTTCGAAGCAGGAACAAGTCAATTTTAAAGGAAGATATGCTCGAAGGACATATAGTTGGAGACCGAAGAGTACATCGTAGCCGAAGTGAAGTAATATTCATCCCAAAGACTTCCTAAACATGTCATATTCAAAGGAAGATATGCTCGAATGACATATAATCGAACACTAAAGAGAACAACATGATCGAAGTGAAACAATATTCGTCCCAAAGACTTGCTAAATAAGTTTTTAGACAATTAAGACAACTTTCGTTTAAGCAAAGCCACGTGCGAGGCATGCATACAAAAACATTTTATCTCGGATTGAGCAACCTGGTCAACCATCTCTAAAAAATCAACCTTGAGACGTTTTTAGATCAATTACTGGTTCAAACTTATATTTTTCTTCTCAATCTCGAATTTCCTCAATTGTTTTTTGAGTTTGAAAGTTTCCTTCTTTGATTTGAGTTCTGGTTTAGAACAAGCATCAAATTTTTCTTTCTAAACCTCTATCTTGAACTTGGTAGAAGATACATCATGGAGATGACGTTCGACATCCTAATCACTTTTCAACTTATGATTTTTTATCTTTATCCAACTCAAGATTAATTTGGTAAATCTCCTTAATATTATCAACCATTTTATTCATAACTTCGTGTTGCTAAGTAGTTAATAGAGTTTCATGGGAAATGAGTTTTGTCTTAACTTAATTTACAGTATTTTAAAGGGGCTTGACTTACTTCAAAATGTTGAGACAAATATCATTTTAAATCTATCTCTCAAAGTTATTGGTTGGGAGTTCTAATATTCACATCAACGCGTTTAGATACATGAATCCCAACTAAACATTTGCATTAGAGTCTTTTGAATAAATGAATGAAGAGATCAAGTCATCTATGGAATCAAAAACATCTTGGCTAAGTTAACTTTAAAAGGCATATACATCAAACCAATGGCTTTAAGAGCCACCAAACATATCGGAAGGAAGGTAAAGTTGGTCCATACTTATAATAAGATTGTCTTAATTTAGGGATTTCTTTGAAGAGTGGGAGTAATATTGGTGTTAACGAGATAACACATGTACTTGTTTAGAATTAACCATCTGGGAAAGTGCTAATGTGGTGCTCACATGGTGCAACATCGGGCAAGACATTTGGCCCTTTTTATGTGAGCTTTTGTGTTAGTAGAATTTTGCATTTCCTAATATTAGCTACTAATTGTTTGTATTATGCATGACCAAATATGTGAATGATTGCATTCTGATAATTGTTAGTTAGTAGGATTGCATGCTACTAACTATGAGTTGACTGAGTGTCATGCATGACTAAGTTATGAATGATTGCATGTCTGTCTGATTGATTCTAGAGCGTTGTTTTGTGTGACATTTATGACGAATGCTACTAATTTTCCACTGCTAAGCTTATCTCTGATATTTGGAAGACTGTTGATGATTGTATGATTTAAAGTTTGTCACTTATTATGGTCTAAATAAGTGATATATCTTGAAGAATTGTTTTGCATAATTTGACAAAAGGGGGAGATTGTTGTTCATTTTGGATTGAATACATTTTGTAAAACAATAACATAGAGAAGTGTCCAAAGTGTTCGAGATTAATCTAGTTTGCTTAAGCTATATGGAGGTGCAGAGGGGACACATGATGGATGAGATGTCACAACATATTGATACGACATATGGGTCTTACGCAACAAGTTCTTCCTGTTGTGTTTTGGAAAACTTTCTGGTCAAAGATTGGATCAGATTTTATTGCTAATTGATTTAGCAATATGATTAAGTGATTTGTTTGACAACTGGCTGATGTTTGATTCAGATTTAAATGAATATTTAAAATTGAGATTAAATTGAAATAAATCATATCGTGTTAGAGATATTTATGGAACAAATAATATCCAATAGATTATGCATTAATTCTAGACAAAATTAACGCTAATATCTAAGGGGAAAATCCCAGATTTATTATGCTATATAAGGAGCTCAAGCCTACATTAGAAAGAAAGCATTCACATTGAAGACTTTAGAGTTCTAGATTTTAGAAGAGTCCTTGTTATTTTATGTACACCTCTATGTTTCAGTAACTTAGCATAGAAGGTTTGTCTAGTTGAGGTGTATATTCAACATTTTTATGTACACCTCCATGTTTCAGCAACTTAGCATAAAAGATTTGTCTAGTTGAGTTGTAATATTCGACATTGATAATTGGGTCAAACACAAATCACTAGGATTTAGTGATTGAGAGAAAGTGGGATGGTTTCTCATTTTTAGGGAGAGTCCTAAATAGAAAGTCATTGGGTAGTGTTAGGAAGATATATTGAACAACATAGGATTTGTTGTTGCTTGTAAGAGTAATTGTACTAAGCTACCAATAGTGAATTTCCTTTCTTGGGTTCAACCTTTTAGACGTAGGTGATGTTTGCATCAAATTGGGTTACCAATTGTTGTGTTCTTTATTGCTTCATCATCTTGTACAACTTAATCTGTATTATTTATGGTGATTCTGATTCAACTTGTCGAACCAGTTGTCTAAGACATCGTGTTCGACATTTGTCCCCCAATGAACACAATTTCAAGATGAATTGCATTAAAGACTAAATGCAAAGATTATGATACTTATCAAGAAAAATAATCTAAATATGATAGTGAAAAGTATGATGAAATATAGAAGCCCCAGAAAAGAATTTTGATAAATTTCTAAAAAGAAGCAAGGCTATGAAATCAGATCAAGTAATAATTTTGTAAGAAATGATTAAACATCAAGTTCAAGACAAAAATTCACTTACTTTGAATGTGAAAAACTAGGATATTTTAAGAGTGAGTGTCATTTTATTCAAAACAAGAAGGATATAGAGCCAAAAAGAGCATATATATCGCTTGAGATGACAATGATGTTAGCACAACCTCAAATTCTGAAAATGAAGAACAATCACATACATCTTTGATGGTTTCACATCACTTCTATTATGACAAGGTTAATAATTTTAACTCAAGTAATAAACTTTATTATGATGAATTACAAGATTCTTTTAATGATTTGCATGACGAATGTCTAAAGATTTATAGATTGTATGCTAAACAAAAGAAGAGTATCACATTCCAATAAAATAAATCTAAAAGCATGTAAGATGAGTTAGATTAAGTTAAACATAAATTAGATGCTCAAATTGATTGTTTAACATGTGATAAATCTAAATCTCTTGAATCTAAGATTGTTGAATTAAATCAAGTTATAAACAACTATGAAAAAGGTACAAAGAATTTGAACATGTTGTTAAGTAAACAAATACATGCTAATAATAAAAGTGGAGTAGGTTATTCTTACAATGTAAATCTAGTGGAAGAAATACTTACAATATTACTAAATCAAGAAAGGTGTGCTATAATATACAACCTAGAAAGATATATAACAATAATGATATACTTGTTTTTATTGTAATATCATAAACTATACCCCTAACACTTGCTACATTAGAAATTTGGTGCACCTAGTGGTAAATATGTGTGAATTTAGAAAGAAATTAACCTAAAAGGACCCAAAGACTATTGGGAACCTACAAATAAATATTGATTTTCTTGTGTAGGTGTGCTTGAAAATCAAATGCTAACTTTCTAATATAAATATTGGTTGCTTAAGGCACAAGAAAATCACATGGTACCCGTGTGGTTAAAATTTCAATTTTGAAGATAAATTGAATAGATTAACAATTTCAATTAGCATCATAAAGACTGTCATAATGTATGGTTTTGTGTCACGTCATATAAACACTTTAATTGTCATGATGTATCTTTTCCTATATTATTTTGCCTTTGATTTTATTATTTTTATTATTTTTGATAATGTCAAAAGGGGGGAAAATGTATGTTGTGTTTTTGTTCGTCTTATTGCAAGATACCAAAGCCTACATTACAAAATAAATGGGGAGATATACAAGATAGGGGGTAATAAATATTTAACAAAAAAATTTAATCGATATAGTTTGTCATCAGTAGAAAGGAAGGATTGTAAATAAGATCTTTCTTATGAACTTTACTAGGTTTTTATGAAGACAACAATATCAACAAAGAAGAAAAATATGAAAACAATGAAAGATCAAAAGAAAATTGAAAAATCAATAAGTTAAGGTTAAAAGTCTTTAATAAATTGCTTTTATCTTTAATAGATCATTTCAAAGTTCAAATATCACTTAAAAAGGCTCATAGAACTCATATAATTAAAATATGACTTATTTCCACATTAAAAAAAAGGTAAAAACCATTGAAACATGTGTCATAAATTGAGTTTTCAAAAGGCTAGACAGTGATATTTACCTTATATGTGTAATCAGTTACATGATGCTCCAACATGTTTCCAGGTTAAAACATAGTGGTAATTGATTTCCATATATGTGTAATCGATTACAGGTTGCTTCAACTTGTTTTCAACATAAAAAAAAGTAAAAACACAGTGGTATTTGATTGTCATATATTTGAAATCGATTACACGAGGCTAAAAGTGTATTTTTTCTCAAATTAAAATTAGGTAATTGAATACCACATTTTTGTAATCAATTACATCCTATTAGGATATACTTTTTCACGAACCATTGTCTTTTCATGCAATGTTCAAGTTCACTTGTTGTTTCTTGTTGTCAATAGTAGTTAAAAGTGATTTCTTAAACCATGCCAATAACATTTGATATAAAGATGGTGTTAAATACATGAGTTGCAATGATTGAATAAACACAAATATATAATAAAATACAATTATTGATAATATATAATCTATTAAGAAATCTTTCTTCCATTTTTCAGATAAGATATCGATAAAAGGTTTGAATATATTTTTTGCATGGATTTCATGTTTGTTTATATCTGACATAGTGGTTCCACCAGTAAATTTGATCAGAAACTTATGTTTGGAAGTTTTGAACATTAGATCATTTGTTTAAGGGAGAAAGTTTGTAACAGTGTAGGCGTTGTTTATGAATAAATCTGAATTGAACGCCGTCTCCAATGCAATCGATATTACAACATGAATATCAGTCCCTTGAAAATAAAGAGTGTATATTTGTTATCATTAATAGAAATAAACAATGAACTAATTGAAAACCTAAAAAGTATATATATATATATATATATATATATATATATATATATATATATATATATATATATATATATATATATATAACATTAGCTGATTTTACACAAATAATCCATGAGTGTCAACAACCTATTTTTAAATACACGTTACAAAAGAAGACTTATGAAAACTTACATTTGCACCAGCAAAGACGAAATTCAAGTGCTCATTGTTATTGGTAAGGACAAACCATTTGTGATAAGTTTTTATATATATTTTTCACATTTCTTTTGTTGTAATCTTCTAAAAGGACTTTGCTTATCCTTGCTGCGAATATGTCGAAAACATAAATATTAATAGATAAACAATAACACAAACACAAACATAGATACACAAACATAAGCAGAAAGATAAACACATACATAAACACAAATATAAAAACAAATACAAACAGAAAGATGAACCCAAAGAGTAACCCAATGACAAACATAAATAATACTCATTTGATCACAATTAGTCTCTCCTCTCATAAAAATTCACATTTTTTTTATATAATTTTTTTTGGCAATTTTGAATATCAATAAATATTTATTATTTTTTTCTATTATATTTTTATTGATTAAATTTCTTTTATTTAACTATTTCACTAATTATAATTATAATTATTAATATTAATTTCATCATTAAAGTTAACTCAATTAATTATTGTTTAAAATATTACACAACCCAAATGTTTTACTTAAAATTTGAGATGAAAGAAGTATAAGAAGAAGAACAAATATTTTAAATTTGATCACTATTATAAATAAAAACTAATTATTTTTAATATATCATTTATTTAATTTATATTAATAGATAAACAATAACACAAATACAAACATATATACACAAACATGAAAGATAAACACAAAAAGTTACAGGAAACACAAATATAACAACAAATACAAACAGAAAGATGAACCCAAAGAATAATCCAATGACAAACATAAAGAGTACCCATTTGATCACAATTACTCTCTTCTCTCATATAAAAATTTACATTTTTTTTATTTAGAATTTTTTTGACAATTTAGAATATCAATAAATATTTATTATTTTTTTTCTATTATATTTTTATTGATTAAATTTATTTTATTTAATTATTTCACTAATTATAATTATTAATATTAATTTCATCATTAAAATTAACTCAACTAATTATTGTTTAAAAAAATACACAACCAAATGTTGCACTTAAAATTTGAGATGGAAGAAGTATAAGAAGAAGAACAAATATTTTAAATTTTATAAATAAAAACTAATTATTTTTAACATATCATTCATTTAATTTAGTGTGAGGAGTTAAGTGAGTTTTTGTACTAAAATTAAAAAAAATGAAAATTTATCAAATTAATAATATTGAATCAGTTTTTTAAAAAACTGAATCATATTGAAGTAAAGTTTATTTATCTTTCTTCTTATAATTAAGTGAATAGTAGCATTAAAACATGCAAAGGTGAACATCTTAAAATGTATATTAAAAAATATAATGCAGGCTGTGGGGTTCGAACCCACGCGCATTGAAATGCAGAAGATCTTAAGTCTTCCCCCTTAACCTCTCGGGCAAACCTGCTTGTGATATTAATGTTTAACTTAAAATTACTAATACTATCATAGCTTCTTGGAAAAGCTGTAAAAACTAGTTATTGATTAATAGATTTCCCACTAAAATACATACACATAAATCACACCTAAACCAAAGAGTAACAGCATTACGAAAAATCTAAATACTTAGACAAAAATAACTAAGATTAGTACTACTAATTTACAAGGCAGCAAATGCATCATCCACCCATCTCTTTTGCTGAACACTTCCCTCACCGCCATCGCCAGTATCCTTTGAAGAACCTCTAAATATGCCTCCAACAGCAGCTCGCACCTTGTTCATCCTTTTCCGGTGACGAATTCGTCGAAGAACCACTTCTTTGTTAAGATTCTTACAGTTCTCAATCGGTTTCATCGACAACTGACTCGTCACACTCATCACTGACTCTTCATCTTCCTCGGCACCAACCTCGACTTGTTTTTCATTTGAAACGTCGCTCCGTCGTTTTGTTGCCTTGTTGTTGTTTTTGTTGAGAGAAGTAGAAGACATGCTTTCTTGTCTGTTTGTTTGTGTATGAAAAGTAATGCGAAAACTGTTTGGGATTCTTGAGTTAAAAGAGTGAATAAGAGCATCTGCATAAGTTGAAAAGAAGGGACTGCTTTTATAAGTGGTGACAGAATATTTGGATTCTGAATTATCCATTTTTTTATATGTACAGTTATGAATTTTTATTTGCAGTTTGAAAAGGTCGGTCAAGCGCAATGTACGATGTATCTTAAACACCGACAGTGGTAAATAATTGTTTTTTTTTGTGTGGGGAATATGAATGAATGACATGTTCATTGAGAAAAAAAAATCTATAAATATTTTAGAAAACTGTTTGATTATACCTTATATATTTGTCCTAAATTTTAGAGTTTTTCTTTTTTTTTATTAAAACTGTCTCGTTCGCATAATATACAATTTGGATGCAACAATATTTAGTGTGTTTGAACAGTGTTCTCTAATTCGTATAGTGGTATTAGGACACATGTTTTTAATATAAATTATTTTGTTATTTATTTGGAATGATGTGGTTGAGAAAGAAAATAATGTATTTGAATGATAATATCTACAACGTATTACAGTTTCATAAAAATCATATAACATATAACATAGTTATATTTCAACACCATAAACATAATAATTGTCTTAAATTACACAAATTATACATATGTATCTCTTAATATTGGATAATTATTTGAGTTTTTTATCCATTCTCGAAATCATCTAAATAGTATCATCCAGAATCATATGACATGCCTTCGGATTGTAACTTTCATACGTTATGAATGGTTGTTTAAACTCTCTTTGTTTTCAATGGTTGAAGGTATGATGCATCTGAATGGTGTGTCGAATGATCCAAACTAGGTGGTATACACATTGATGTTGGAAAAGAATTACCAGTGAATATGAGTTTAGGTTACACAATCTATGTTTTAATGGGCCTATGTGGAAGTTGCGAAATTAAGTTTTGGGATAATAATCGGAAGGTCTGATTCTAGTTTAGATAAAAGATAAATGTTTACTACAATTAAATTTGAAAGAAATGGTAAGTATAAAGAACTTATCCGGAAATTGAAATGTTATGACACAGGAGCAAGAAAATTTGGATGTCCTTTTAAGTTGCACGGGTATCACACGACAACAAATATTATGAAACTTAATATTATGTGTGGTGCATAAAACCATGGTTTGAATCACAAGTAACCGGTCTTCTGATTGTTAGTCGTTTAGATTCTAAAAAAAAGAAAATTGTTCCATCTTTACAAACTATATGCCTAGAAACACATTGACGCTATCTAATAATTTTAGCAGATGTTGCATTTCATTTCTTTGACACCTAATTGCCTTGTTGTTTTTGTGTCAAACATTATAAGCTTGCTTTATATTTGATACACGTTTAAGTATTTTCTATTTCAAAGTTACGAATACATTTTTAGGTTGAACCATGTTCAATGTCATCTTAACAACAATTTTCTTTTTTTTTAGAATCTAAATGACTAACAATCAGATGACCGGTTACTTGTGATCCAAACCATGATTTTATGCACCACACATAATATTAAGTTTCATAATTTTTGTTCCATCTCGAATACTTCATCAAGTTGTATTACACATTTTCCACTGCATTGATAATTGATTCAACGTATAAGATCCACAAATATATATTTCCTCTTCTTGATATTGTTAGTATTACTTCTAGGAATATGACATATTCTGTTGGCTTCACTTATTTGGAATTTAAAAAAGAGGATAATGTTACATGGGCTCTACAAATATGTAACAACCTATTTGTGAATCTATGTGCTTGCAGGTATAATGAATGCATCAATCAGTTGACCTATTTGGTTTTGACGATGACAATATTGTGAGGTAAAGTATTCATCTATTGTGATGATCAAGTTGTGATGCTTGGAGGTCAAGATGCCAAAGTCTATCTCTAAAGAGAAACACCTAATGTTAAGTGGATTTTTGTGGAACCCCTAATGATTGCATTCAAGAAGTCTTTATAATAACGGTGTGTATAATGAATCCTTATGAAGCCTCTTCAGATATAAGAAGTCAAGTTCTAGATAAAGTGATGAATCAATGATAATACAAGCAAGGGATTTTGAATCTTCATAATTGTGAAAGAGGGGAAGTGTGAAAGCCCGCATTTTCCGCGTCGAGTGATATGTGTCTATAAAGGTATATGATTAGCACTTGAATTGTTAAGGCAAATCACTTACACACACTTCTGAATGATCTAAAAGCCTATATAATTTTATTAAAACTACCGAAAAACCTTTTTGTGCCTATCTAATGGATTAGAGACCCATTCTAATCATTTAAGAGGGTTTTTACATGGAATAATAAATTTGTGATGACATCATTTGAAAACCTTCCATATTTGAGCTAAACCAAGTTAAAAAGATTTTGTTTTATTTATGAGGATTTCCGTCAAAATATCACATTTGGTTAGTGAGTTTCGTCTGTTGTAAAATCTTTCGTTTGGTTTAAGAGATTTTCCTTTTAAATCTCTGGTTTAGTTTATGAGTTTGTCCTGCGGTAAAAGCTCTAGTTTGGTTCAAGAGATTGTCCATTAAAATCTTAACTCAGTTCATGATTTGTGCCATGTATAAAAGCTTTCATTTGGTTTAGGATTAGCCTTGTACAAAATCTCATATTTTGTTTGGAGGATAGTCAATGTAAAACTCCAGTTTGTTTGTAAGGAGGTTTGTGGGCAAAACTTGTAAAAAACTTATAACATAATGGAAACTCTCAAGAAGAATGTTATGAAAATGATGTCGAAATTATAAAGTATAATTGGTTTCTTGATTGGTAAGAAACCCACAAGGGTAGAAAATAAAAAAATAATAAGAACACAATGAAATTGGTTATAACCTTCTATTCTTTACTTTCTCTTTAAAGCAATATCACAAGTGTTACCAAATAACAAATAATCTCTCTCACCCTAATTAGGATTTGTATTATGCAATGATGAGAGATTAGTATGCTATTTATAAGAAAACTAACACACTAAAATAATGGTCTTTTACACACATGTCCATCACACAAGCCAACTTAGAAAACAAGCTAACTTAAACAATTGGGCATAACAAACAAACATAATTCGACATGCTAACAATCCTAGCATACTTCGACTATGTCATATGAACATACTTTGCGGGCATTCTAATGATCATGTCGGATTATCGAACTAAGAAGCTACCCTTCCACCATACTAGAGTTCAATCCAATATCTCACAAATCTCCGACTTGGAACAAACTCTATAACATCAAGGGAACAAACCAACTTTCTTCATACAGCTTTATCAACTACATACAGTGGAAAATTTTGCAACTTATTAATGTCTTGGTGATCATATCAGCAACAATGTAATTTGTCAACACTTCAGCACTTGAACTTCTCTGTGCTCTCCCTTCAACGCTTTTAAACAATCCTACTGAACCAGTATGGCTTTCATCTTCAAGCGCCACAATCGAAATCATTCACTCTGATGAAATTTTCAGTCTCATACTTTATTGACGGCATCTTATCCACGCTTACCGCACCATTTTGTTATGAAAATGATATCGGAATTACAAAGTATAATTGGTTTCTTGATCGATAAGAAACCCACAAGGGTAGAAAAGAAGAAAACAATAAGAACACAATAAAATTGGTTATAACCTGCTATTATTTACTTTCTCTTGAAACAAGACTATAAGTGTTACAAAATAACAAATAGCCTCCCTCACCCTAATTAAGATTTGCATTATACAATGATGAGAAACTAGTATGCTATTTATAAGAAAACTAACACACTAAACTAATGGGATTTTACACACAGGCTCATTACACAAGCTAACTTAGAGAACACGATAACTTAAACAAGTGGGCATAACAAACATGTCCAATTCGACATGATAATAATTCTAACATACTTCGACTACAACATGTGAACAAACTTTGACGACATGTTAATGATCCTGTCGGATTGTCGAACCACGAAGCTACCATTCAACCATACTAGAGTTCAATCTAATATCTCACAAAGAAATTATTGGGGAAAAGAGTAGTCTGAGTGGTTAGGCTAAACCTTTATAAATATTTGGTTCATCTTCTTTATCTTACCTCATTATGTTTCATGCATTTATTTATTTCTACTATGATTTTCTTTATTTCATTGCTTATTCCTTGTTTTCTTTACAAACTTGCTTTAAGCTCTTATTCTGTAAAAGATTTTTATTTGAACATCATTTTTCAAATTCACCCCCCCCCCAATTCGTATTTGAAGTCATTTGTCTTACACTATTGAAATACTCTCTGAATACACCACTAGTGACTGCGACTAGTTGTGATACCTCATTGTTGAATTTTATTACAAATTTATTTATGACATCTTATGCTTTATTGTGTCAGTATCATATAATAAAAAGTGTGAGAGGTAAAATTAAGGGAATATTAAGAAACAAATAAAGGGCAGATATGGGAAATGATAAAACCTACTTAAAAATATTGGAACCTAAAATCATGGAGTGGAGTGTTATAATAAATTCTTCTATAAATGAGTCATATGTTAACTATGTCATGAAGTTCATAAGTGTGTATGAGAAATATCATGGATTTCTAAGATATGTTTAAAATACAGTATTAAAACAGGTGAAGGATAAAATATTTTGTGCATGGAATGTTCACTTCTGAAGCCATAGAATTACCACAACTAGCATAATTGAATATGTTCATGGTAGATTGAACAAAATGATTGGGAGATAGTAGGGGTAATTTTTGCAAGGGCTGGGGATCAGTAAAAAGAATTATTGAAATGCATAATAACGAAATACATACATCATTTGGTCAAAGCATCATAGTATTATAACATAAATTCAAGGATAAAATTTGCATTGAAAATTGACTCACAATATATCTCAGGTGAGATTGAACTTTATCTATGACGAAGTTGTGCGAGCATAGAAAAAACCCAAATAGTTGTAAGTGTAGTTGTACCATTAGAAGAACATACAATGCTCCTTGTGCTTGTTTTTAATAGCCAAGAAATAGACATATGCATATGGATGAAGTAAACACACATTGGAAAAGGCTTTAGTTTGATGATAATAGTATAATTAATTATGGTAAATGATATATTTCTATAATGGCAGAATGAGAGGTGGTTCAAGGGATATTTTTGAAAGTTATAACATGAAGCTCAACATCAAAGAGAATATGCACAATATAACCTATTTAGAAACCAATAATATGAAACCACCAAAGAAACTAGTAAAAACTAAGGGTGCTCCTTTGAAGATCAAACCATCTCCTTATGATAATTCTACCAAGTAGTTCACCATCATATTTTGAGCATGTTGACTCACTTTATTTGGATTCTCCACTTTCACAATCCAAAAAAAGTTCTAGTAAATGGTTATCACCTAGCCAAACCCCCGTCTTCCCCATCTTTACCAAAAATGCAACATATTAAGGAGATGCATGTATTTATCCATAAATACATTGACAAGATTGTAGATGTTAAGGATGATGGTAACTACAAATTTTGAGTTGTTTCACTCTTAGTAGGTATGGAAGAGGGTAATTCTAAAAGTTTTTACATCATACCAAAGACTTACAGGCTCATAAGGAAGAATACATTAGCTTATATGAGATACAAAAACGATATGATGAAATTCTAGAAGCTGTGATTCCTGGTAAAATTAGTTTTTCAACACCAAATGACAAGTGGACGTGTTTCGTTGAAATGGATTATTTTTGAAGCAATTACATATGATAGAGTTTTTATCGAGCTCAAAAAAATGACTTCTACAAAAAAACTCCCAATATGAAGTGGTCCACCAAAAAATCATGTTGGGTGGATTCTCTATATTGGATTGCTTTCAAGATTGTTGCATTCTGTACAAGTTTATTTGAAACCAGGATGTCATATACCATTAACATTTGTAGAGTGCAAATCTCACGTCAAAGACACCATAGTTGATCAGGAGAATAATTTTTTGGTTTGGAAGGATGAGTTTGATAATTTAAAAGTTGTTGAAATAGATTCAAATAAAAAAAAATCTAATGCGAAAGCACCAATAAATTTGGATGGTTTAATACATTTTAATGAGTTTTAATTTGTATTGAATATTGTATGTATAAACTTTTACATTTGCAAGATGCACAATTTTAAATTTAACTTATTGGGAAAATATGTGTTTGGCTTTTTACATTATGCATTAATATCAATATTGGGGATTTGTCCCGATAACACTATTTGGACAAACCCTTGATGGAAATTAATACATATGCATGATATTAAATTTTAAACGCATGGTTTTCGGAATAACACTCTCCATACACACCTTTAATTATAGATGGCAAACGAGTATGCTTGTCCTATAAAAACCCACAAAAAATAGTTGGGGCGAGCATAATTAAGGGTGTAGGCCTAAGATTTTGGCTTGTGCAGTAAAAAAATAGGGTCGGGCAGGATAAGACCGCGGCGGACATTGCACTTCTTAAGCCTAAAAATTTCAACAAAAAAAATGTTAATGCCCGCACCTTTAAAATCGATAAAAACACGACGAAAGGGTGTGCATATTAGAGGTGAGGGCCTAAAACCTTGGTCCATCCCGCGAAAAAAATGCGGGCAAAACAAGCATGTCCGGTGGGCTGAACCCGTTTTTTCACCCCTACCCTTAATGCTAATTAATAACCATGTTTTACACTAGATTTTAAACGTAATGTTTGTATGGATAAAACTCTCCGAACAAACCCCAAATGGAGTTCACTAACCATGTACTATGTAACACCCCAATTAAAATAAGATAATTATTTAATTTAAATTAATATTTTATTTATTAATTTAATTGAATAATTGGAAGTTTGGATTATTATCATTATTTTGGAATAATAATTATTGGGTTATTATTTTATTGGAATAAAATAAGTTGGAATAACAAAAGTCCCATTTGTGGTAAAAAGGGTTTTCACGTGAAAAGGAACAGAGAAGCGGCTGAAAGTGGAAAAAGGCAAAGAGGCAGAGCAAGAGAAGAGGAAAAGCTTGAAGCTAACGGAAGTGCCGGATTAACTCAGGTAAGGGGGGTTTATCATCGAATAACGGGTATTATGGGATGATATGTACTGGGTAGTGAGAAACTATTGTTTTACCTCTGATTTGATTGATGCATGCTGAAATTGGTAGAATATTGGATGAACGGAATTGGGATTAAAATTGATGAAATTCGTAGGAATTAGAGGTAGAAACGTTAGAAAATTTTGGAATCGAAAGTGTATCATTCGTGTTAGATGAGATGAATGAATTATGTGTGAAATTTGGACTGTGGAAGGTTGGATTGGGTAGATCTCGTAGCAGAGAAAGCCATTGCAGATCTGAGAGTTCTGGTCTCTGGTCATACGCGTATGGCACTAGGCAATACGCGTATGAGATGGCTGGTACGCGTATGGCACTAGGCAATACGCGTATGGATGAGGAAGATGATGTTTTGAACGTGTTTTGGTCTCTGTTGGTACGCGTATGGGAATGTGATACGCGTAGCATACGCGTATGGGCGTGGGCATTACGCGTATGGATTTGGTCAGGCGTGGGCAATACGCGTATGGGCATAGGCAATACGCGTATGGGCAGAATTGTGTATTTTCTGTGTTGTTGTTGTGCAGTTTTGGTTGTTTAGACTGAGTGTTGTAATTCAGCTGATGTATGACATATTAGGGATCATTTCCCGTGGCTTTGAGTAGTATAGGTATTAGTAGAGTGTACTAATACTGTGGTTGTTGTTTGGCATGATCTGATATGCTTATGTGATAAAATATTGAGGATGTCTGATGATATGCATATTGTTGTGAATGTATATATTATGCATGGCATAGCCTTTGGGGCTGTAGCTAATTCTCATGGTGAGGAATTAGTGAGTGAATCATTGTGGATTTGTTGTTGATGTTTGCATGCTAGATGATTAGTGTGCATAGTCTAGCCTTCGGGGCTGTAGCTAATTCCCATGGTGAGGAATTGGTGAGTGAGTCATTAGATCTCAAATGAGTGGGACTAGTGAGCTTAGTAGCCGTATCTGGAGTTGATCGGTGAGCTTGAACTGTATGTTCAAGGATAGTCGGTACCGCATGTGTGGAGTCTCATTTCATAATGAATGTATGGCATATAATATGAATGGATGTATTCCAGTATTATATGTGTGTTATGTGTTGTGTTGTTGATGTTGAGTATGGTTGAGATTATACATATGCTATATGTTACTGTTGAATATGATGTTGGAACGGATATTGCCGTTGCTGAGTGCGTAGTCTGATTAGGGTGAATTGATGTGTTAATTACTTAGCATTACATGTTGTTCTATAATGCTTATTATATTGATTGAGGAACTCACCCTTACATCTATTTTTCAGGTAACGAGCAATGAGTTGAGTAGAAGCTAGTGCTATGGAGTCTAGTGTCGTCCTTAGTGGGTCATGCTCTGGTAGATGTAACATCGGGAGGGGATGTTTGAATATGTTTTAATACAGTTGTTGATCAACTTTACATGCAATGTAGTACATGCTTTGAATGTCGATGTTTTGTATCCGCTGCGAATTATGCAAAAGAGTCTTATTTTGATTAAATAAATGAGCATGACAGGATATTTTGATAATTGTTGTGAAATGATTGTGTGACACCCTTCGGGGCATAATTACTCTGATTGATATGTTATTATTTTAATTAAATATTTTGGGGTATTTAGAAGGGTGTTACATTAGTGGTATCAGAGCATAGTCGGTCGAGTCGAGTCGTAATTATTCTGTTTTCCCTGTACGGGATAGGTGTTGTGTAACCCTATCAGTACTTATTGTTTTAGTTTGTTTGGGTTTTCAGAATAAAGATGGCTGGAAGAGGTAGAGATGATGCTGCAATTGCTGAGGCTCTGGGTATGCTAGCTGGAGTACTTGGAGGAAATCCGAATGTTGTGGGAATGGGAGCTGCTCGTCAACTGAGTGAGTTCCAGAAGAACAATCCTCCAATGTTTAAGGGAGCATACGATCCAGATGGCGCTCAGAAGTGGTTGAAGGAGATCGAGAGAATCTTCCGAGTAACTGAGTGTGCCGATAACCAGAAGGTCAGGTTCGGTACGCATATGCTGGCAGAAGAAGCTGATGATTGGTGGGTTGCTACCCGCACTGAGTTGGAAGCTGCTGGAAATGCTGAGATCACTTGGGCTGTGTTCAGAGAGAGATTTCTGAGGAAGTACTTTCCAGAGGATGTCAGAGGAAAGAAAGAAATAGAATTCTTGGAATTGAAGCAGGGTAACCGGTCTGTTACTGAGTATGCTGCTAAGTTCACAGAGCTGTCCAAGTATTATACTCCCTATAGTGAGGCTACTGGGGAATTTTCTAAGTGTGTGAAGTTTGAGAACGGGCTGCGTCCCGAGATCAAACAGGCTATTGGATATCAGCGGATCAGGGTGTTTTCTGATTTGGTTGACTGTTGCAGGATTTTCGAACAGGATTCCAAGGCTAGAGCAGAGAGCTATCAGCAAAGGGTTGATAGGAAGGGTAAGAATCAGATTGATCGTGGAAAATCGTATGCAGCTGGCAAAGGTTTCCAGAGACAGAGTGGGATGAAGAGGCCTAGTGGGGGAGACTCTAGTGCCCCTGTTAAGTGTTATAGATGTGGTCGGGCTGGACATCGTGTCCATGAGTGTACCAGTGCTGAGATGAAGTGTTTCAAGTGTGGAAAAGGTGGTCATTTGGCTGCAGAGTGTCGGTTGAAGACTGTGACTTGTTTCAACTGTGGAGAGTTGGGTCATATCAGTCCACAGTGTCCTAAGCCGAAGAAAGAGAATCAGTCAGGAGGCAAGGCCTTTGCTTTATCGGGTTCCGAGACTTCTGCAGATGATCGTTTGATCCGAGGTACGTGTTATATTAATGGCTTTCCTCTTGTAGCTATTATTGACACAGGTGCTACTCATTCTTTTATATCTTTGGATTGTGCGGTGAAACTTAAGTTAGAGATATCTGAGATGTATGGTAGTATGGTGATTGATACTCCTGCAAAGGGTTCAGTGACTACTACTTCAGTTTGTTTGAATTGTCCTTTGAGTATTTTTGGTAGAGATTTTGGGATAGACCTTGTGTGTCTTCCACTAGTGCAGATTGACGTTATCTTGGGTATGAACTGGTTGGTGTTTAACCGAGTTTCTATCAACTGTTTTGATAAGACTGTGATCTTTCCTGAGATTGAGGAAGGAAAGAGTTTGTTTCTATCAGCAAGGCAGGTGAATGAGGCAGTGGCAGATGGGGCAGAGTTGTTTATGCTGTTAGCGACTTTGGAGGCTAAAGATAAACTGGCGATTTGTGATCTAGCCGTGGTGTGTGATTTTCCTGATGTGTTTCCAGAAGAAGTGAATGAATTACCGCCAGAGCGTGAAGTTGAGTTCTCGATTGATTTGGTACCTGGTACTAGACCGATATCGATGGCTCCGTACCGTATGTCTGCTGTTGAGTTAGCTGAATTGAAGAGTCAGCTGGAAGATCTGTTGGATAAGAAGTTTATTCGTCCGAGTGTGTCACCGTGGGGTGCACCAGTGTTATTGGTTAAGAAGAAAGAAGGTACTATGAGGTTGTGTGTGGACTACAGGCAACTGAATAAAGTGACGATCAAGAATCGGTATCCTTTGCCGAGGATTGATGATTTGATGGATCAGTTGGTTGGTGCGAGTGTGTTCAGCAAAATAGATTTGAGGTCGGGATATCATCAGATACGTGTGAAAGCTGAGGATATTCAGAAGACTGCTTTCAGAACGAGGTATGGACATTATGAGTATTCTGTAATGCCTTTTGGTGTGACTAATGCGCCTGGAGTATTTATGGAGTATATGAATAGGATTTTCCATCCGTACCTAGATAAGTTTGTTGTGGTGTTTATTGATGACATTTTGGTGTATTCGAAATCTGAAGAAGAGCATGCTGAGCAATTGAGAGTGGTTTTAGGAGTTCTACGAGAAAAGAAGTTATTTGCTAAACTATCCAAGTGTGAATTTTGGTTAGAAGAGGTTAGTTTTCTTGGTCATGTGATTTCAAGAGGTGGTGTTGCGGTTGATCCTTCTAAGATAGAAGCGGTGTCTAAGTGGGAAGCTCCGAAGTCTGTTGCTGAGATTCGAAGTTTTCTTGGTTTGGCTGGTTATTATAGGAAGTTCATTGAGGGATTTTCTAAGTTGGCGTTACCGTTGACGATGTTGACTAGAAAGGGGCAAGCATTTGTTTGGGACTCAAAATGTGAAGAAGGTTTCCAAGAGTTAAAGAGAAGGTTAACTACTGCTCCTATTTTGATATTACCGAGTCCGTCAGAACTATTTGAGGTTTTCTGTGATGCTTCATTGTTGGGTTTGGGTGGTGTGTTGATGCAGAATAAGCAGGTTATAGCTTATGCTTCGAGACAGCTAAGAGTTCATGAGAGGAACTATCCGACACACGATTTAGAGTTGGCAGCTGTGGTATTTGTTCTGAAGTTATGGAGGCATTACTTGTATGGATCAAGATTTGAGGTTTTCAGTGACCATAAGAGTTTAAAGTATTTATTTGATCAGAAAGAGCTGAATATGAGACAGAGGAGATGGTTAGAATTTCTAAAGGATTATGACTTTGGTTTGAATTACCATCCGGGTAAAGCAAATGTAGTGGCTGATGCATTGAGTCGGAAATCATTGCATATGTCTATGTTAATGGTTAAAGAATTGGATTTGATTGAGCAGTTTAGAGACTTGAGTTTGGTGTGTGAGAGTACTCACAATAGTGTTAAATTGGGTATGCTGAAGTTAACAAGTGGTATTCTGGATGAGATCAGAGAGGGTCAGAAATCCGATATGCTTTTGGTTGATAAGTTGACTTTAGTGAATCAAGGTCAAGGTGGTGAATTCAGAGTTGACGAGAATGGCATTTTGAAATTTGGTAATCGGGTGTGTATTCCGGATGTTACCGAACTTAAGAAGAGTATTCTAGAAGAAGGACATCGTAGTGGTTTGAGTATTCATCCTGGAGCTACGAAGATGTATCATGATTTGAAAAAGTTATTTTGGTGGCCGGGAATGAAGAAAGAAATTGCGAGTTTTGTTTATTCCTGTTTGACTTGTCAGAAGTCAAAGATTGAGCATCAGAAGCCGTCTGGGCTAATGCAACCGTTGGCTATTCCAGAGTGGAAGTGGGATAGTATTAGTATGGATTTTGTTTCTGGTTTGCCGAGGACAAATAAGAATTTTGAAGCTATTTGGGTGATAGTTGACAGATTGACGAAGTCGGCTCATTTCATTCCGATCAGAATGGATTATCCATTAGAGAGATTAGCCGAGTTGTATATTGAGAAGATTGTAAGTTTGCATGGTATTCCGTCCAGTATTGTTTCGGACAGAGATCCTAGATTTACATCGAAATTTTGGGAAGGTTTGCAGAGAGCTTTGGGAACTAAGCTGAGATTGAGTTCTGCATATCATCCGCAGACTGATGGTCAGACTGAGAGGACGATTCAGTCATTAGAAGATCTTTTGAGAGCTTGTGTTTTGGAAAAGGGAGGTGCTTGGGATTGTTATTTGCCTTTGATTGAGTTTACCTACAACAATAGTTTTCATTCGAGCATTGGTATGGCACCGTTTGAAGCTTTGTATGGTAGGAGATGTCAGACACCTTTATGTTGGTATGAGTCCGGTGAGAGTGTTGTGGTTGGACCGGAGATTGTTCAACAAACTACGGAAAGGATTAAGATGATTCAGGAGAAGATGAGAATTGCTCAGAGTCGTCAGAAGAGTTATCATGATAAGAGGAGGAAGTCACTTGAGTTCCAAGAGGGAGATCATGTGTTTCTTCGTGTTACTCCGATAACTGGTGTTGGTCGAGCTTTGAAGTCAAGGAAGTTGACACCTCGATTTATTGGTCCTTATCAGATTTTGGAGAGGATAGGAGAGGTAGCCTATCGTGTCGCTTTACCGCCGTCACTTGCAAATTTGCATGAGGTTTTTCATGTGTCTCAGTTGAGGAGGTACATTCATGATCCGTCGCATGTAGTCCAAATAGATGATGTACAGGTGAGAGATAACCTGACTGTGGAAACATCACCTATGAGGATTGAGGATCGAGAATTGAAGCAGTTGCGGGGTAAAGAGATTGCCTTGGTGAAGGTAGCTTGGGGAGGACCAGCAGGTGGCAATGTGACTTGGGAACTTGAGAGCCAGATGAAGGAGTCTTATCCTGAGTTGTTCGCTTAAGGTATGTTTTCGAGGACGAAAACTCTTTTAGTGGGGGAGAGTTGTAACACCCCAATTAAAATAAGATAATTATTTAATTTAAATTAATATTTTATTTATTAATTTAATTGAATAATTGGAAGTTTGGATTATTATCATTATTTTGGAATAATAATTATTGGGTTATTATTTTATTGGAATAAAATAAGTTGGAATAACAAAAGTCCCATTTGTGGTAAAAAGGGTTTTCACGTGAAAAGGAACAGAGAAGCGGCTGAAAGTGGAAAAAGGCAAAGAGGCAGAGCAAGAGAAGAGGAAAAGCTTGAAGCTAACGGAAGTGCCGGATTAACTCAGGTAAGGGGGGTTTATCATCGAATAACGGGTATTATGGGATGATATGTACTGGGTAGTGAGAAACTATTGTTTTACCTTTGATTTGATTGATGCATGCTGAAATTGGTAGAATATTGGATGAACGGAATTGGGATTAAAATTGATGAAATTCGTAGGAATTAGAGGTAGAAACGTTAGAAAATTTTGGAATCGAAAGTGTATCATTCGTGTTAGATGAGATGAATGAATTATGTGTGAAATTTGGACTGTGGAAGGTTGGATTGGGTAGATCTCGTAGCAGAGAAAGCCATTGCAGATCTGAGAGTTCTGGTCTCTGGTCATACGCGTATGGCACTAGGCAATACGCGTATGAGATGGCTGGTACGCGTATGGCACTAGGCAATACGCGTATGGATGAGGAAGATGATGTTTTGAACGTGTTTTGGTCTCTGTTGGTACGCGTATGGGAATGTGATACGCGTAGCATACGCGTATGGGCGTGGGCATTACGCGTATGGATTTGGTCAGGCGTGGACAATACGCGTATGGGCATAGGCAATACGCGTATGGGCAGAATTGTGTATTTTCTGTGCTGTTGTTGTGCAGTTTTGGTTGTTTAGACTGAGTGTTGTAATTCAGCTGATGTATGACATATTAGGGATCATTTCCCGTGGCTTTGAGTAGTATAGGTATTAGTAGAGTGTACTAATACTGTGGTTGTTGTTTGGCATGATCTGATATGCTTATGTGATAAAATATTGAGGATGTCTGATGATATGCATATTGTTGTGAATGTATATATTATGCATGGCATAGCCTTTGGGGCTGTAGCTAATTCTCATGGTGAGGAATTAGTGAGTGAATCATTGTGGATTTGTTGTTGATGTTTGCATGCTAGATGATTAGTGTGCATAGTCTAGCCTTCGGGGCTGTAGCTAATTCCCATGGTGAGGAATTGGTGAGTGAGTCATTAGATCTCAAATGAGTGGGACTAGTGAGCTTAGTAGCCGTATCTGGAGTTGATCGGTGAGCTTGAACTGTATGTTCAAGGATAGTCGGTACCGCATGTGTGGAGTCTCATTTCATAATGAATGTATGGCATATAATATGAATGGATGTATTCCAGTATTATATGTGTGTTATGTGTTGTGTTGTTGATGTTGAGTATGGTTGAGATTATACATATGCTATATGTTACTGTTGAATATGATGTTGGAACGGATATTGCCGTTGCTGAGTGCGTAGTCTGATTAGGGTGAATTGATGTGTTAATTACTTAGCATTACATGTTGTTCTATAATGCTTATTATATTGATTGAGGAACTCACCCTTACATCTATTTTTCAGGTAACGAGCAATGAGTTGAGTAGAAGCTAGTGCTATGGAGTCTAGTGTCGTCCTTAGTGGGTCATGCTCTGGTAGATGTAACATCGGGAGGGGATGTTTGAATATGTTTTAATACAGTTGTTGATCAACTTTACATGCAATGTAGTACATGCTTTGAATGTCGATGTTTTGTATCCGCTGCGAATTATGCAAAAGAGTCTTATTTTGATTAAATAAATGAGCATGACAGGATATTTTGATAATTGTTGTGAAATGATTGTGTGACACCCTTCGGGGCATAATTACTCTGATTGATATGTTATTATTTTAATTAAATATTTTGGGGTATTTAGAAGGGTGTTACATACTACATTAGATTTTACACTGAGGGTTTATCTATATGACAACCTCTAGACACACCCTGATTAGAAAAAAAACATTATTTCTCGTTTGTGCTATACACAGGGTTTATTCGGATAACACTCCCTAGAAAAACCCATAATGAAATGACATTTCTTACTTTTAACAGACATAACACTGCATTAAAAAACATGGTTTATTTACGAAGCATTAACATACAAAAATTGCTTGCGTGAAAGAAATAAAATGAGATATTGTATGTAAATCGAGTTATTATATATAAGTTGGTTATCACAAAATAAAACTCAAGATACAACTTAAAATGTTTACAACTCAAAATGTGTGTTGTAACACCCCTAATTTATTTAATTTTTTTATTTAATTATAACATTTTATGAATTATTTGATAATTTGTTTATGTGATATTGGTGTGTTTTGGGGTGTTTTATGATATTCTAGAGTATTCGATGGTATTTTAGTAATTTAATAATTATTAAAATATTTTGTTGAGAGCGGTAGATTTTATTTAATTATTTAAAATAATGATAATAATTATTTGAGATTTATAAATATTATTATTTAATTATTTAAATATAGTGTGACACCTTATGTTAAAAATATATTTTCTTTTTAAAAAATCAAATAAATATTTTGTTTAAATATTAAAAATGTGACACTTAATTGAATAATTATTTACTTTAAGATTTATTTTATTTTATTTATCAATTAAATAAATATTTTGTTTGGAATTAAATATTCGAGAATTAAACTTAAAGTAGAATTAAATATAATATATATCGTAAGGGAAAGTGTGAGAGTGAGGGTAAAATTAAGGTTTAAGACATATCGTTAAACAGTGCATCTGAGTCTAGGGAGACCATTGAGGCAGCGATTTAGAGAGGGAGGAACATCAAAATATTGAAAGCTCAATCTTACATGGGGAGATTGCTTAATATAGGATGGGTTTTAGGCAGCAAAATGATGAGAGTTCTCTTACCCTCTTATTAGCGCCATGTTATCACCCTGATTTACTCTGATCATATGGGGTTTGACCCAACCCCTTTGGTATGTATGATTTTGTATGAATAATATGTTTTATATTGAAATTTTGGTTTTGGGAGTCGATCGTCGTTACGATCTGTGTCCAAATGGGATAATCTCATTTGGTGATCAATATGATTTTGGGTGATCAATATGATTTTTGGATCAATAAAATAGTTTTTGGTGATTTGTTAATAAAATTGAATTTTGACGTTAAATCACACTATAATATGAAATTGAAGGTTTGTGATTGTTTTATTAAAAAGTATTGATCCCTGAATGTTTGACCAAATTGATTTTTCCCAAAACCCCTTTGGTCAGTTCCATATGATAATATCTCACAAGTGTTTATAGGGGTAATCTCATTTTGTCACTCTTTGTCCTTTATTTTTAGGGTTCTGTTAACCGTAATCCTTTAGGGTTCTGTTAACCGTAATCCTTTCGGGAAAAATCTAAAAACTCTAAAATTAATCTTTAGGGGAAAATCATAATTTTTGGGAATTTGTCATTGGAAATGGTATGTTGTAAGAATTCGACATTGGGAGGCGGAAATTTGGAAAATCTGAGATAGGAGGGTTGGTTGCACGTATAGAATGAGAAATCGCGGTTCAGCTGGCGCAAGTTTGGCGTCCGATGTCAGAATAAGTTTGACGCAAAATTCGACTATTCATTTTTTTAAGTCGTTTAAGCTCGTTTAAATTTCGAAAACAGTGTTTTACTATTTTTTTCTGAGATTTTAACAATTTACTTTTTATTTGTTTTATGTATTTAAAGACATTTGATAATGACATAAGGATTAACCTTTTGATTATAATAAATTTTAAATTTTGTTTAATCTTTCTGGTGAATAATAATTTTTTTTTATAAATAAAGTTAAAACTAACAAAATATTTGTTCTTAGTTGATATTGTGATAAAATAATCCTAAAGTAATTAAATATACCTTTTATAAAATATTATAAAAATATTAGTATATTTAACTCACATTTAGGAATATAATTAACTAAATAATTTTGGGTGTAAGAAAAGTGAATATACTGTTTAATAAATAAAATTTTAGGTGATTTGAATTTGGGTGATCCTTATTGGATAATTTGTGGTTCATGAATGGAACATATTTTGGTGATATCCTTTGGGATAATTTTGGTGTTTATGAGTATTATTATATATAATTTTGGTGAATTATGATATTTGTCCATGAAATGCATATTCGGGATTCATATTACTATGCATTCATGTATTTTGGAGATTAGGTGGGACTTCGGTCCATTTTGGTGGCCTTAGATCCATTGGTGGGGATCGTTGGTCTTGGTGGAAAAGACCAGGGGCGAGTCTCAGATCCATTGGCGGGGATCGTTGGTCTAGGTGGGAAGGACCAGAGACTAGTAGAATAAAATCAGTAACATTCCTCTGATTCCACAATATATTTTTGGTACCATATGCATAAAGGTGATGGAGTTAGTGGATCATAGCATTGCATTTTGTTGTGATGTGTGTTTGTGATTGTAATTGATTGATACATATATATCATTTATGTATGATTATTGTGTTTCTTTAATGTCATTCTATTTCTAAAATCACACAGATACTATTGTAAGTATATTCTCACCCCTTTATAATTTGCTTGGTTTTGTGGTGTGCTTTGCACAGGTGTGTCGCTACGCGAAAAATACAGAGTCGCCATCGGTTTTTATTTATTCCAAAGGAAAGGGAAAATATCGAGAAAACCCCAAAGAATGGTCGTCGCAACCACGAACAGGTTCGGAAGTCGGTTATGCAAGGGGAAGGTATTAGCACCCCTCACATCCATGGTACTCCATGGGAACCATCTAGGATGTTTGCGCTTACGTGTGTATTTTTTATCGAATGCTTGATTGCCAAAGGTTTACGGAGTGGAGGTAGATTTTAAATTAGTGTGCTCGCCAAGGAATGGATCATCGTGCCTACGTATGCCCACTTGTTGAAGTGAGAAATCAGAGTCTTCGTAGTTCGTGGGTTTAAAATGTTTGTTTGCTTTGTTGATTTTATTACCTTGAAGAAGGGTTTTCGATGGTGTCGCCCTAAGGCTCAAACAAAAGGTTTGAATGCGTTGAGTTGTTTTTAGGTTTGAGAAAGTGTTATTGATTTCGGATTGCACTAAAGACTATGGATAAAAGTGAATACCTCAAACTACCAAGTCAAACGTCTTGTGTTCGAAGCATTCAAAATGAGTGTAGGAAAGCTCCAGTCTCATCCCTTCTTTATCGCTTAAGGCTCGTGACGTACAATCCTAATTGCCATTTATTATGTTTTTGAGTTTGATTTGAGAAAAGAGACCGCTTGACGTTGGATCAAGGGTTTGCTTATTGTTTTTGATTTGAGAAAGAGGCCGCTTGACATTGGATCAAGGGTTTGTTTATTGAATTTGATTTGAAAAGACTGCTTGACGTTGGATCAAGGGTTTGATTATCGATTGCGAAATGGTGAGTGCTCCTAATGCCTAAGGGGTAACTATAAAGCAATAAGAGAAAGCAAGTAAATGCATACATCGAAAAGGGGAGGGGGTACATGTAAAGTACAAAGGAGTGCAGGAAATAAATTGTCTCATTATCAGGTAGCCCAAGAGAAAGCCATGTGTGTGCAATTGTGTCCTAAACTAGAAAGCACATAAAAGATTACAATTTGTCTTGGACCTTGAATGCTCCACCCATGTTCGGGTTAAATATTTGTCCAAGGTCTTTCGCAAGGGTCATAACAATAATCGCTAAGTCCATTCCAATGTCCATTACATGTTTGAGAATTATCTTTTTTTTTTTAAAGTCTTATCCATTTTTAGTCATTTTTGAGATGAAGTGAGAATGTACAAATATGATGTAATATAGTATGTACAAAGCACAGTAAAGCAACATAAGGTAGATGACAAAAATTAAAGGTTAGGAATTATATGCGAAATTATAAAGTGTTAGAAATTAGATGCGGAATAGTAAAGAGTTAGATGTTAATGGTTAGATGTTAGGAATCAAAGTAGAAAATATAAGAGAATTAAATCCAACTATCAATTCTAAAAATATTAACAAAATAAAATCTAAACAATTAACCAACCAATAAAAAATCTCACCAATCATTACCGAATTAAAGTCTAATCAACAAACCAAAATTAATTCCAAAAATAACAATCAATTAATATCCACAATTAAAAAATTAAGATCTAAAATCAAAGTTAATATTCACAATTAACAATCAATTAATATCCTCAATTAACAAATCAAGATCTAAAGTTATCTAACTATCCTAATTAAAACCTAATATTAATCTAAATTATGATTAATTAACAAATTATAACAACAAAAAGAGGATAATGGATCAAATAGAGAAAAAGGAATGGGCCTTGGGGAGAAAGAATGAAAGGCCCACTCGTAGGGGGGTAAACGGTCCATGGAGGGAGTGTGCGAACCAGAGTTCACTTTGGGCTTCATAGACGCTCAAGGGCCAATCCGTTGGATACGAGGGCCCTGGAAATCCCAACATCTTCAACACCTGCTCAGTGACACAGAGGGAGAGAAAAGGGAAAAACAAGAAAGACGAAAGCCGACACGCTCAAAAGCTCCCCGCGCCGGAGATCTTCGTCGGCGGCGGCGGAGTACAACCTAATCCAAAGCTCGATCTGCTCTCTCTCACCTCAACCGAATTCATAAACAAACTTCTCATCTCACATAGAAATCAAGAAACGCTAGTAAATCTTACGCTAAACCTCCTCTTCAAACCAAAATCTCGCGATATGAATATATTGATGGAAGAAGTGCATTACCGTACGCGTCGTCAAATGCTTAGTGTTCTTCAATCACCGCGCGTCGCATCCGAAAGTGAAGGCTCCATTTGAATCGTCGTGGCGTTCAAATTCCGTGCTCACTCTTGCTAACCGGTATGCTTCGCTTCCGCCGATTCCTGTTACGCCTCAATTATTTCCTCCTTTACGAATCTCGATGTACTTCGGTACCACTAATGGTATTATGGTGATGTTGTGCAGAATTGAAGTGGAGCGTTGATGCCGGTGAAGTTGGTGGTGGTGTATTAGATTGGTTGCGGTGGAAACGGTGGTTGGTTGAAGGTTTTGGTTGTGGAGGTTTAGCAGGTTGAAGAAGAAGGAGGTGAAAGAGTTCGTTATTGGCGGTGGTTAGGATTTCAAAAGAGAGGGGGAGCGCGCGGAGCGGAGAGGATCACGGTGTTGATGAAGATTGCGATGGAGGAAAAAAGTTTGTTACGGTTGCTCTCGGTGGTGGAAATAACAGAGAATGGAGGAAGAAATTCCGCAGAAGAGAAAAAAAAATCCCTCTCCTCTTCACTGCTTGCGTTCTTATAGCTTTTTGTTCATCTGCGTTTTGCTTTCATTTTCTACAACAGCTTTTGCATGCCGTTTACGGCAACTGCTGTCGTTTATGCTGTTAAGCTGCATTTTTGAACTGGTGTTGCAGCAGCTTATGCAGTTTGGCTTTGGTGTTAGCGATTTGCCGTTGATGGCTTTAGGTTCGTCGTTTGGATTACGTTTTTGTGAGCTGCGTTTTTACTTGGCTTCGGTTGCAGCTGTTGTAAGTAGTTTGAGCTGTTATGGAATTTGTGTGGCAGCAGCTTTTTGTTGTTTATCTTATGCAGCTCATTTTAATTCATTGTCGTTTTGCAAGTTGGTAGTTGTAGCAGCCTTTTTCAATCTGCGTTTTGCTCATGGCTTAAGTTGCGTTTGGTGTGAGCTGCTTTTGGCGTTTCAATTTGTTGCCCCCCTTTTTTGAGTTGTACTGATATGGGTAATTGGTGTAGGCCATGGATCCAATGGATTGTATACAAATGGATTTAAATGGTTATTGGTAAAAACTGAAACTTGGTTAAATGGATATGGGTCAAAAAATGAAAACAACTTGGACTTAGAAATGGATATTGGTTATTTGGAAGAATAAAAATGAATAATGGGCTAAAAAAGAAATGAATTACTGGAAAAAATGTTAAATGAAACAAAGTATTGGATATTGAAAATGGACTTTAACAAAAAGATGAATGGGCTTCAAAAATAAAAAATGATTAAATTTCCAAAATCGATTCGACTTTTCTAGAATCAATTTGGATCGTCCAACTTAACTTGAATTTCCAAAATTAATTTGAAAAAGAACAAAATGATTTCTAAAAAGTAAATTTATTTTTCAAGATCAAATCTAACCACGAAATCAACTTAAACTTCAAAAGTTGATTTGAAGTTGAAATTAATATGACGTTAGAATTAATCAGAACAACTATTGACATGATGACGACGTGATGACCGTATATGCAATGGACTAGTGAAGTCAACTGCCGTGACCTATAAATCATATTGAACCATGCTTATTCAGATGAAATGAATGGATGAGGATGATATGAAAATGTTTGGAATTAGTGACCTATATGATTATGTGAATGGTAGGTCGAATTTCAGGGTATGACAACTGCCCCTATTTAATTTTCTCGGACCTGAATGTATGGATAGCAACGGCTTCCAAAAAATCAAGGTAAGAGATGATTAAATACCTGAATGTATGGATGGCTTTAGGTTAATTTAGAAATATTAGTTGAACTTGGTGTGTTGTTATGCTATGGTATAGTGAACTAACTGCTATTGATTATGTTGTTTGAACTAACATGAAATGTTGGCATGGTTGTTAGTTAGTATGAAATACAATTTGATGATATGTGCTAATGTGATGTGTATGGCTTTTGTAGATGCTTTTGTAACATGTTGGTTTTTGGCATAGTTTGTGTATGAATGGTTATTGATTGTGGTGTGTATTTTGTAGGGTCAATATGCCTAAAGTGGAATGGAAAAGGTTCAATTGTGACATGTTCAACGTCAATCATTGAGGACTTGGAGGCCCAAATAAGGGGAGACCCGTGTGGAAGCAAGTAGGATAGGGTAGTGAGTTGACTTTGGTCAACTGTTTGACCAAAAAGTCAACATTTGACCACAAAGTCAACTATAGGAAACATGTGTAGTTTTGTGTACTGGTTTTTGTAATTTGGATTTATAATGTAAAATGTTTGTTCTTGAAATGAAAAAATGGCCCTTTGCATAAAGTTGAGCGTGGGCTTGAGGAAGATGCAGTGTAGAAAAGTTGTGCTTTGAGAAATCAAGAGGCGGAAAGAAGAAGAAACGAGAATGAGAAATAGAGGTGGTATTTATAGTAATAGATAAAAACTCTTCATTTCTTCCTTTTTTACAAATGACGCCTATTTTGAGGACATATGTTTTTTGCCTAGAGGCGGAATAAAGGGTGAAGAACTTGATGGCCCATGTTCTCATAGGAAAGTGGAGTCATGATAAGAGGTGGTGGTTGCTCGTCTTGAAAAGACATTTTGATGAAGTTTCCATGATGTCAATGACGTCAACGCATTACTTGACATAGTGGTGAGAAGTTTAAAAAACGACCTTATCTCTCAATTGGTCGAAAGTGGATTTTTTTTATGAGGGGGGGGGGGGGGGGGGTTGGGATGGATCTTCGACATCATTAAACTTGACAAGAGGAAAATGGATTATGAAAATACTTAATAAAATGATGATGTGTGATGGCATTTCGACAAGAGGGATCCTTAGCCAAGGGCGTCGAAGTAGTTATGTTAAACCTGAAGTTGGGAACTTAGCATGTTTTCTCAGATTAAGAAGGATAACATTCTCAGAACTCGATGAGGACTGGTGTTCGACAGTGGTAATTGAAGTGGAATGATGAGATCAAATTGTATAACTGTCTTTTGGTCTTATCCATGCATCAAAAACACGTGGAAGCTAGCCAGAAGGGTGTAAACCATGCAACTAGATATGTGTCGATCACTAGAAATCAAGTTATGTAGGAAGTTATTTGTGTGTGTGTGTGTGTGTGTGTGTGTGTGTGTGTGTGTGTATTAGGATTCAAGGTGGCAATATCATTACAAAAACTCTAAAAAAACTCAAAGTATCTAAACAAGAGTGAGAAACGAGTCAGTAAGAAAACATGTATGATCATGCACGCCATTCTTTTCATATCTAAGCAAACTCTTTTTTCTTGCTTTTCACATTCCTTTTCAGCAATTTAATTGTCTTTTATCTTGCATTTTTACAAGGATCTCGACCCTGTCAAAATACCTTGCTTTTCTTTACAAGTTTTGCCTTTATTTTCTTACAAATTTAGAATCTATGCTACATTTACAACAAACAGTGAAACACTCTTTTAAGAATTTATGCACATATATTCTAGGATTCACAACTTGATCATGCAAATAACTTTTCTAAAAGACTAGTTGTTTACCAAAAATAGGGATAAACCCCTAGCGAATATCGTGTCCACAAGCATTTAGTATGTTCCCCATGCATTTTTTAGTCCAAACGACATAACATCGTAGTAATAATTGCTTCTACTTATCATGAAAGTAGTTTTCGGAGCATCAAAGGGTTTCAACCTGACCTAGTTATAACTGGAGTAACCATCTATGAAGCTTAGTGTTTTAAAACCCAAAGCATCATCGATAAGCCTGTCAATGCTCGACAATAAATATGGATCTTTAGGGAATGCCTTATTAAGATCAATGAAATCGACACATATCCTCCACTTTCCCGAGCTCTTTTTTACCATTACTATGTTTGTCAGCCACGTTGGATATTTGATTTCTTGATTGAACTTTGCTTCCACCAACCTTCTCACCTCTTCCTCTACAGCCAACCTTCTCACTTCTTCCTCTACAGCCAACCTTTTCCCCTCTTATTTTTTCTCTTTCTATGCGTAATAGGCTTTAGCTCGGGAATAATAGACAACTAGTGACAAACCATTACCCAGATCTATCGGGCATGTCGGTAGGTAACCAAGTAAACATATTGACATCATCTCGTAACAGTTGTGTTATCTCAGATTCTTCTATAGTCAACAAGGTGGTCACAATATATGGTGTTTGGTATTCCTTAGGCCCGATCTAAATGACTTTCAATTCTTCAAGGGACATTAAACCATCCTATAGAGGATCACCTCGTGGGTCAAGATCTACAAAACACACTTTGTGGGCATCTAGAATAGGCATATGATCATTCTTCCTGTTCAGTTTCAGACTGTTATGGTAGCAATGTCGGGCCAATTCCTAGTTTCCTTTTACCACTCTAACTCACCTATTGTTTAGAGGGTATTTAATTATCAAGTACAATGTAACACCCCGATAATAATAAAATAATTATTTAAATTGAGTTAATAATTTATTTATTAATTTAATTAAATAATTGGAAATTTTATTATTATTATTATTGGATTATTATTATTATTTGGAAAATATATATATGTTGGAAATAAGAGAAAGAATCCCATTTGGTAAAAAGAAAGTTTCACGTGAAAACAGAGAAACGATCGTGACAGAGGAAAAGGGCAAAGAGACAGAGCAAGGGCTGAAGGTTGAAGAACGGAAAAGCTTGAAGCTCAAAGATTTTCCGGATTAACTCAGGTAAGGGGGGTTTATCGTCGATTAATGGGTATTATGGGATAATATGTGATGGGTAGTGATAAGCCGTTAATTTGACCCTAATTGGGATTGTTGATGCTGAAGAATTGAATTGGATAAATTGTATTTAGACTGTAATTGAATCTGTGTTTGGGCTAGTTGTGAAATTCCGAACGTATAGCTTTTTACGGAATTGGAATCGGAGGTCCGGAAGTCCTCCAACGGCGGAAAATGCGGAGAATTCTGCATTCTGCCTTGAGTTAGCGCAGGAACAGCTTCTGTCTTGCGTTAACCGGTTAACCCAGGGTGTTAACCGGTTAACACTGTTTTGAATTGTGAAAATGTGATGTTTTGCTTGCGTTAACCGGTTAACCCAGGGCGTTAACCGGTTAACACTGTTGTGATTGCTGAAATATTGTTGTTTGTGCTGCGTTAACCGGTTAACCCAGGGCGTTAACCGGTTAACACTGTTAAGTTTTGGGACAGGAAGCGTGTTGGGCTGCGTTAACCGGTTAACCCAGGGCGTTAACCGGTTAACACTGTTGCAGAGTGGAAAAATTGGCTTTTTAATGTTGTGTACATAATTGAGAGTTGGCCTATGTTGGCGTATGATGTAATAGGGATTATATCCCGCTGTTTTGAGCAGTATCGGTATTAGTAGAGTGTGCTAATACTGTGTTTAATTGATTTACATGATAATGATGTGTTGATACATGTGTTGATGATGTATGATGATATGCATACTGACGTGAATGTATATATTATGCATGTATGTGTGAACGGACTGTTGTATGGCTTAGAGTGTGAGCATATGTCTATTCTTGAATTGTTGTTGATGTTGCATTGCTAGATGATTAGCGTGCGTGGCATAGCCTCTGGGGCTGTAGCTAATTCCCATGGTGAGGAATTAGTGAGTGAATCATTGTGGATTTGTTGTTGATGTTTGCATGCTAGATGATTAGTGTGCATAGTCTAGCCTTTGGGGCTGTAGCTAATTCCCATGGTGAGGAATTAGTGAGTGAGTCATTAGATCTCAAATGAGTGGGACTAGTGAGCTTTGTAGCCGTATCTGGATTTGATCGGTGAGCTTGAACTATATGTTCAAGAACAGTCGGTACCGCATGTGTGGAGTCTCATTGCATAATGTATGTATGGCGTATAATATGAATGGATGTATTCCAATATTATACGTGTGTTTGTGTTGTTATGGAGTATGATTTGAGATTATACTTGTGCTTATTGTGGGTGTTGAGTATAATGTTGAGCTGATGTGCTGTTACTGATTGTATGTTGTGATTAGGGTGATTAATATGTTAAATTACTTAACATGACATTATATTCTATAATGCTTATTATATTGATTGAGGAACTCACCCTTACAACTATTTTTCAGGTAACGAGAAATGAGTTGAGTAGAAGCGAATGCTTGGAGTCTAGTGTAGTCTCCCTAGTAGGTCGTGCTCTGATAGATGTAACATCGGGATGGGATGTTTTATGTTGTTGAATAATTTACATGTGAATGTTACATGTTTTACATGATTGAGGAGATCTCTATCCGCTGCGTTTTATGCACATGTTTATGTTTTGAATTAATAAAAGAGCATGACCGTTATATGGTTGAATGGTGTGAATATTATGTGTGACACCCTTGAATGGCATAATTACTCTGATTTGTTATATGTTTATTATTTTTAATTAAATATTTGGGGTATTTTAGAAGGGTGTTACATTAGTGGTATCAGAGCATAGTCGGTCGAGTCGAGTCGTAATTATTCTAATTCCCCTGTACGGTATAGGTGTTGTGTAACCCTATCAGTACTTATTGTTTTAGTTTGTTTGGGTTTTCAGAATAGAGATGGCTGGAAGAGGTAGAGATGATGTTGCGATTGCTGAGGCCCTGGGTATGCTAGCTGGAGTACTTGGAGGAAATCTGAATGTTGTGGGAATGGGAGCTGCTCGTCAACTGAGTGAGTTCCAGAAGAACAATCCTCCAATGTTCAAGGGGGCATACGATCCAGATGGTGCTCAGAAGTGGTTGAAGGAGATCGAGAGGATCTTCCGAGTAACTGAGTGTGCCGATAACCAGAAGGTCAGATTCGGTACGCATATGCTGTCAGAGGAAGCTGATGATTGGTGGGTTGCTACCCGCACTGAGTTGGAAACTGCTGGTAATGCTGAGATCTCTTGGGATGTATTCAGAGAGAGATTCCTGAGAAAGTACTTTCCAGAGGATGTCAGAGGAAAGAAAGAGATAGAGTTTTTGGAATTGAAGCAGGGTAACAAGTCTAATACTGAATATGCTGCTAAGTTCACAGAGCTGTCAAAGTATTATACTCCCTATAATGAGGCTGCTGGAGAATTTTCGAAATGTGTGAAGTTTGAGAACGGGTTGCGTCCCGAGATCAAACAGGCTATTGGATATCAGCGGATCAGAGTGTTTTCTGACTTGGTTGACTGTTGCAGGATTTTTGAACAGGATTCCAAGGCCAGAGCAGAGAGCTATCAGCAGAGGGTTGATAGGAAAGGCAAGAATCAGAATGATCGTGGAAAACTGTATGCAGTTGGCAAAGGTTTTCAGAAGCAGGGTGTGATGAAGAGGCCTAGTGGGGGAGACTCTAGTGCTCCTGTTAAGTGTTATAGATGTGGTCGGGCTGGACATCGTGTCCATGAGTGTACCAGTGCTGAGATGAAGTGTTTCAAGTGTGGCAAAGGTGGTCATTTGGCTGCAGAGTGTCGGTTGAAGACTGTAACTTGTTTCAACTGTGGAGAGGTGGGTCATATCAGTCCACAGTGTCCTAAGCCGAAGAAGGAGAACCAGTCAGGAGGCAAGGTCTTTGCTTTATCGGGTTCTGAGACTTCTGCAGATGATCGTTTGATCCGAGGTACGTGTTATATTAATGGCTTTCCTCTTGTAGCTATTATTGACACAGGTGCGACTCATTCCTTTATATCTTTGGATTGTGCTGTGAAACTTAAGTTAGAAATATCTGAGATGCTTGGAAGTATGGTGATTGATACTCCTGCGAAGGGTTCAGTGACTACTACTTCAGTTTGTTTAAATTGTCCTTTGAGTATTTTTGGTAGAGACTTTGGGATAGACCTTGTATGTCTTCCACTAGTGCAGATTGATGTTATATTGGGTATGAACTGGTTGGTGTTTAACCGAGTTTCTATCAACTGTTTTGATAAGACTGTGATATTTCCTGAGATTGAGGAAGGAAAGGATTTGTTTCTATCAGCAAGGCAGGTGAATGAGGAAGTAGCAGATGCGGCAGAGTTGTTTATGCTGTTAGCAACTTTGGAGGCTAAAGATAAACTGGTAATTGGCGATCTAGCCGTGGTGTGTGATTTTCCTGATGTGTTTCCGGAAGAAGTGAATGAATTGCCGCCAGAGCGTGAAGTTGAGTTCTCAATTGATTTGGTACCTGGTACTAGACCGATATCGATGGCTCCGTACCGGATGTCTGCTGTTGAGTTAGCTGAATTGAAGAGTCAGTTGGAAGATCTGTTGGATAAGAAATTTATTCGTCCGAGTGTGTCACCGTGGGGTGCACCAGTGTTGTTGGTTAAGAAGAAAGAAGGTACTATGAGGTTGTGTGTGGACTACAGGCAACTGAATAAAGTGACGATCAAGAATCGGTATCCTTTGCCGAGGATTGATGATTTGATGGATCAGTTGGTTGGTGCGAGTGTGTTCAGCAAGATAGATTTGAGATCTGGGTATCATCAGATACGTGTGAAAACTGAGGATATTCAGAAGACTGCTTTCAGAACAAGGTATGGACATTATGAGTATTCTGTAATGCCTTTTGGTGTGACTAATGCGCCTGGAGTATTTATGGAGTACATGAATAGGATTTTCCATCCGTACCTGGATCAGTTTGTTGTGGTGTTTATTGATGATATTTTGGTGTATTCGAAATCTAAAGAAGAGCATGCTGAGCATTTGAGAGTGGTTTTAGAAGTTCTACGAGAAAAGAAGTTATTTGCTAAACTCTCTAAATGTGAATTTTGGTTAGAAGAGGTTAGTTTTCTTGGTCATGTGATTTCAAGAGGTGGTGTTGCTGTTGATCCTTCAAAGATAGCAGCGGTATCTAAGTGGGAAGCTCCGAAGTCAGTTTCTGAGATAAGGAGTTTTCTTGGACTTGCAGGTTATTATAGGAAGTTCATTGAGGGATTTTCTAAGTTGGCGTTACCGTTGACGATGTTGACTAGAAAGGGGCAAGCATTTGTTTGGGACTCAAAATGTGAAGAAGGTTTCCAAGAGTTAAAGAGAAGGTTGACTACTGCTCCTATTCTGATATTACCGAGTTCGTCGGAATCATTTGAGGTTTACTGTGATGCTTCATTGTTGGGCTTGGGTGGTGTGTTGATGCAGAATAAGCAGGTTATAGCTTATGCTTCGAGACAACTGAGGGTTCATGAGAGGAACTATCTGACACACGATTTAGAGTTGGCAGCTGTGGTGTTTGTTCTGAAGTTATGGAGGCATTACTTGTATGGTTCAAGATTTGAGGTTTTCAGTGACCATAAAAGTTTAAAGTATTTGTTTGATCAGAAAGAGCTGAATATGAGACAGAGGAGATGGTTAGAATTTCTGAAGGATTATGACTTTGGTTTGAATTACCATCCGGGTAAAGCAAATGTAGTGGCTGATGCGTTGAGTCGGAAATCATTACATATGTCTATGTTAATGGTTAGAGAATTGGATTTAATTGAGCAGTTTAGAGACTTGAGTTTGGTGTGTGAGAGTACTCACAATAGTGTTAAATTGGGAATGTTGAAGTTAACAAGTGGTATTCTGGATGAGATCAGAGAGGGTCAGAAATCCGATGTGTTTTTGGTTGATAAGTTGACCTTAGTGAATCAAGGCCAAGGTGGTGAATTCAGAGTTGATGAGAATGGTATTTTGAAATTTGGTAGTCGGGTGTGTATTCCGGATGTTACTGAGCTTAAGAAGAGTATTCTGGAGGAAGGACATCGTAGTGGCTTGAGTATTCATCCTGGAGCTACGAAGATGTATCATGATTTGAAGAAGTTATTTTGGTGGCCGGGAATGAAAAGAGAAATTGCGAGTTTTGTTTATTCCTGTTTGACTTGTCAGAAGTCAAAGATTGAGCATCAGAAGCCGTCTGGGCTAATGCAACCGTTGGCTGTTCCAGAGTGAAAGTGGGATAGTATCAGTATGGATTTTGTTTCTGGTTTACCGAGGACAAGTAAGAATTTTGAAGCTATTTGGGTGATTGTTGATAGATTGACGAAATCGGCTCATTTCATTCCGATCAGAATGGATTATCCGTTAGAGAGACTAGCCGAGTTGTATATTGAGAAGATTGTAAGTTTGCATGGTATTCCGTCTAGTATTGTTTCGGACAGAGATCCTAGATTTACATCGAAGTTCTGGGAAGGTTTGCAGAGGGCTTTGGGAACTAAGCTGAGGTTGAGTTCTGCATATCATCCGCAGACTGATGGTCAGACTGAGAGGACGATTCAGTCATTAGAGGATCTTTTGAGAGCTTGTGTTTTGGAAAAGGGAGGTGCTTGGGATTGTTATTTGCCTTTGATTGAGTTTACCTACAACAATAGTTTTCATTCGAGCATTGGTATGGCACCGTTTGAAGCTTTGTATGGTAGGAGATGTCGGACACCGTTATGTTGGTATGAGTCCGGTGAGAGTGTTGTGGTTGGACCGGAGATTGTTCAATAGACTACAGAAAAGATTAAGATGATTCAGGAGAAGATGAGAATTGCTCAGAGTCGTCAGAAGAGTTATCATGATAAGAGGAGGAAGTCACTTGAGTTCCAAGAGGGAGATCATGTGTTTCTTCGTGTTACTCCGATAACTGGTGTTGGTCGAGCTTTGAAGTCGAAGAAGTTGACACCTCGATTTATTGGTCCTTATCAGATTTTGGAGAGGATAGGGGAAGTAGCCTATCGTATCGCTTTACCGCCGTCACTTGCGAATTTGCATGAGGTTTTTCATGTGTCTCAGTTGAGGAGGTACATTCATGATCCGTCGCATGTAGTCCAAGTAAATGATGTACAGGTGAGAGATAACCTGACTGTTGAAACATCACCTATGAGGATCGAGGATCGAGAGTTGAAGCAGTTGCGAGGTAAAGAGATTGCATTGGTGAAGGTAGCTTGGGGAGGACCAGCAGGTGGCAATGTGACTTGGGAACTTGAGAGTAAGATGAAGGAGTCTTACCCAGAGTTGTTCGCTTGAGGTATGTTTTCGAGGACGAAAACTCTTTTAGTGGGGGAGAGTTGTAACACCCCGATAATAATAAAATAATTATTTAAATTGAGTTAATAATTTATTTATTAATTTAATTAAATAATTGGAAATTTTATTATTATTATTATTGGATTATTATTATTATTTGGAAAATATATATATGTTGGAAATAAGAGAAAGAATCCCATTTGGTAAAAAGAAAGTTTCACGTGAAAACAGAGAAACGATCGTGACAGAGGAAAAGGGCAAAGAGACAGAGCAAGCGCTGAAGGTTGAAGAACGGAAAAGCTTGAAGCTCAAAGATTTGCCGGATTAACTCAGGTAAGGGGGGTTTATCGTCGATTAATGGGTATTATGGGATAATATGTGATGGGTAGTGATAAGCCGTTAATTTGACCCTAATTGGGATTGTTGATGCTGAAGAATTGAATTGGATAAATTGTATTTAGACTGTAATTGAATCTGTGTTTGGGTTAGTTGTGAAATTCCGAACGTATAGCTTTTTACGGAATTGGAATCGGAGGTCCGGAAGTCCTCCAACGGCGGAAAATGCGGAGAATTCTGCATTCTGCCTTGAGTTAGCGCAGGAACAACTTCTGTCTTGCGTTAACCGGTTAACCCAGGGTGTTAACCGGTTAACACTGTTTTGAATTGTGAAAATGTGCTGTTTTGCTTGCGTTAACCGGTTAACCCAGGGCGTTAACCGGTTAACACTGTTGTGATTGCTGAAATATTGTTGTTTGTGCTGCGTTAACCGGTTAACCCAGGGCGTTAACCGGTTAACACTGTTAAGTTTTGGGACAGGAAGCGTGTTGGGCTGCGTTAACCGGTTAACCCAGGGCGTTAACCGGTTAACACTGTTGCAGAGTGGAAAAATTGGCTTTTTAATGTTGTGTACATAATTGAGAGTTGGCCTATGTTGGCGTATGATGTAATAGGGATTATATCCCGCTGTTTTGAGCAGTATCGGTATTAGTAGAGTGTGCTAATACTGTGTTTAATTGATTTACATGATAATGATGTGTTGATACATGTGTTGATGATGTATGATGATATGCATACTGACGTGAATGTATATATTATGCATGTATGTGTGAACGGACTGTTGTATGGCTTAGAGTGTGAGCATATGTCTATTCTTGAATTGTTGTTGATGTTGCATTGCTAGATGATTAGCGTGCGTGGCATAGCCTCTGGGGCTGTAGCTAATTCCCATGGTGAGGAATTAGTGAGTGAATCATTGTGGATTTGTTGTTGATGTTTGCATGCTAGATGATTAGTGTGCATAGTCTAGCCTTTGGGGCTGTAGCTAATTCCCATGGTGAGGAATTAGTGAGTGAGTCATTAGATCTCAAATGAGTGGGACTAGTGAGCTTAGTAGCCGTATCTGGATTTGATCGGTGAGCTTGAACTATATGTTCAAGAACAGTTGGTACCGCATGTGTGGAGTCTCATTGCATAATGTATGTATGGCGTATAATATGAATGGATGTATTCCAATATTATACGTGTGTTTGTGTTGTTATGGAGTATGATTTGAGATTATACTTGTGCTTATTGTGGGTGTTGAGTATAATGTTGAGCTGATGTGCTGTTACTGATTGTATGTTGTGATTAGGGTGATTAATATGTTAAATTACTTAACATGACATTATATTCTATAATGCTTATTATATTGATTGAGGAACTCACCCTTACAACTATTTTTCAGGTAACGAGAAATGAGTTGAGTAGAAGCGAATGCTTGGAGTCTAGTGTAGTCTCCCTAGTAGGTCGTGCTCTGATAGATGTAACATCGGGATGGGATGTTTTATGTTGTTGAATAATTTACATGTGAATGTTACATGTTTTACATGATTGAGGAGATCTTTATCCGCTGTGTTTTATGCACATGTTTATGTTTTGAATTAATAAAAGAGCATGACCGTTATATGGTTGAATGGTGTGAATATTATGTGTGACACCCTTGAATGGCATAATTACTCTGATTTGTTATATGTTTATTATTTTTAATTAAATATTTGGGGTATTTTAGAAGGGTGTTACATACAACATTGAAAAAACTTTTTCCAAAGCATTGAAGGTTGGCCTTCTGATAATTATGTTGTAAGGAGAGAGAAGATTGATCCCTGTCTACCTAACTTTTATCGTCTTGGAATTTTCTTTGTTCCTGAAAGTGGTTCTCATGGCGATGTATCCTAAAGCATGTACTTGTTCCCTTGAGAAGCCGACCAAGGATCCTTTAAAAGGCTGCAAAAGCTCTTGGACCAACATTAAGCCCTGGAAAGCGTCCCAGTAGAGGATGTCTGCTGAGCTACCTTGATCAATCAACACCCTCTTCACATTCCAATTTTTGATATAGAGATTTGTCACTATTTAATCATCTTTATGGGGGATAATCCATTCTCAACCCCGCCTAGAAAAACTGATTTCTAATTCAAGGGCTTTTGATTCGGCAAGAAGGGCATTAATGACATGTATTACTTTCCTTACGTATCTCATGTGTGTGTCGCGGCGCGAAAAATACCCAAGCGTAGGGAACGCTCGAAATATAAATAAAACAGAGTCGCCACCGAACTTTATTTATTCCCAAAGAGGGAAAGGGGAAATATCGATAAAACCCACAAAAATAAAAAAAGAAATGGTCGTCGCAACCAAATCGGGTTCGGGAGTCGGTTATGCAAGGGGAAGGTATTAGCACCCCTCACATCCATCGTACTCGATGGGACCCATTTAGCTAGTTTCGTGTTAGAGTGTTGGCGTGATATCGTTTGTGATCTTCTACTTATCGGGTGAGAAAAGAGAAAGAAAGAAAGGAAAGACTTAGGGTTTTTAATATTAATGTGCCTGACAAGATTTCGCAATCCTGCTCCTACGTATCTCCAGGTGCTATGAAGAACTCAAGGCATACGTAGTTCTACCCAAAGAGAACTACTGGGTGGATTGCTTTTAAAGAGAGTGATGCTTGGATCACATTTGAGCGATTAAACCTTTACTTGCTGCTCGCTCTTGGAGGCTGAAGTCTTTGTTTGTTTCGCATCAAAATGGATGTTGCATATTCTTTTCTGAGAATGTTTTCGGAGTCGCACAAGGGCGGAAAATAAGTTTGAGTTGATTTTAAGCGGAGACAAGCATCTAAGCAGGGAGCTCTACTGCAGTACTCAGATGCTCGAAAAGGAAGAGGCCTAAGCCCAATCACTCTCTTTTCATCCAAAATTTATTATGAAAATGTATGGCAAATTAGGCCAAAGTTCGTTAACGGAAGACGATTAGTCAGACAGAGAGCTCTACAGCAGTGTCCAAATAATCGGGAAAGAGAAGGTCGATACCCAATCAATCTTTTTCTTCTATAAGAGAAATGACCTAATTCTGGTAATTATTGTATTTTTATATGGAAGACGAATGTTTGAACATTGAGCTCTACAGCAGTATCCTAACATCCGGAACAGAGAAAGTCTAAACTTAATCAGTTTCTTCCATTTTTATTGTAAAAAGTTTTTGAAAATAGGGGGACGACTTGACGTTGGATCAAGCGTCTGAAGATGACTTTATGAAAATAGTTTGGATGTGGCGGGGGTACATTTGACTTTGCAATTAATTTGGATTTGATTTGGGAAAAAAGACTCGACGTTGGATCGAGTGTTTGTTTTTGTTCTTTTCTAAAGGGGTTGATTTTAATCTTTGTTAACAATCAACTAGTACCGTAAAGTAAATGAAAGCGGTAAATTTATTACACATGTTTAGGAATGGGGGTACAGTTTATCGAATGGGGATACAACACGATAATTAAATTATATAAGCTTTGAAAGACAATTGAAAAAATAAAAGAATCTCGTTGTAAGAAGGCCCAAGAGAAAGCCACGGGACTCGAAGTAAAAATCAGAAGTTAAATTGAATTTTTAACTTTAAAATTGCTACGCATCTGAGTAAAACCGATCAGACAAATAAATCAATTTTTTTCTATTTAATAATTAAAATAAAATAACTAATTAGTCAATAAAAAAAATATAACAATAATAATAATAATAACAATCAAATAAAAATAAACAAATAAAATAAATAAATAATAATAATAATAATAATAATAAATAATAACAATAATAACAATTAATAATGATAATGATAATAATAATAATAATAGTTAAATGATAATGATAATTAGTAAAACAAAATAATAATCAATAATGATATTTAACAATAATAATTTAACAAAAATAAATATGAACAAGAATAATGAATAATAATAATAATAAATAACAACAATAAATTTAATTAGTAAATAATAATAATTAATAATCAAATAATAATAGACAATAACTATTAACAATTGTAAATAATAGAAATAATAATAATAATAATAATACATAACAAAAATTAATAATAAGCAATAATAACTAATAATAATAACTGATAGAAAGAATAATTATAATAATAATAGTAATAATAGCAACAATTAATAACTTAAAAATAGTAATTAATAATAATTATTACCCATGATAATAAATAATAATAATAATAATAATAGTTAAAAGAAAAAAAAACAATATAAACACTAACGAAACATATAAATGATAGATAAAAGATAGTAATAATAATATTTAATAATAATAATAATAATAATAATAAAATAAAACAATAGAATATTAATAATAATAAATATATAAAGAAAAAGGGAAAGAGGCGGTTCATGCTTATCTTCAGCCACCCATTACACTTGTGACACATGGCACCCAATTTATTAAATCAAAATACATAAATAAATAAAAAAATAAATATAAGATGAATCATTAAAATAAAGGAACGATTCAGATTTTTTTTGGTCAAAAGTTTTAATAATCATCCAATCTCTATTGGACACATGGGAGAGAGAGTATAACAAAATGGTAAAAACAAATTCCTCACCGTCTTCCTCACGACTAGTTTCTTCTGTTTACAGTAATAACAAACCCATTTTTTTATTAAAAAAAAATTAAACAAACATATCTCTTCCAATCTCTCATGTTATGCCATGAACATGTAAGATCAATCAAAAACAAAACCTATAATAATAAAAATAGCCGTAAAATTAAAATGAAATAAACCGTTTTTTTTGTGATTTCCGACGAGTTTGAAGTTAACGGGAGGTGGTATAACAACAGTGGACAGAACATATGATGGTGTTGTCGTCGAATGTTGTTGTTGCACGACTGTGTGAAGCAAATGCTGGTGTTCAGTTATCGTCGGAAAAGATAAAGCGGTGGTAGTTATATTGTGATTATTTTTATGATGTTATTGAGAGGTTTTTATGTTGTTGATGAACTGAGATGTGAGATGAGGGAATGAGAGAGGAGGTTTGTGTTTTTGTTTTTTTTTACTTAAGTGATGAAGATGAGTAAGATGTAAAAGTTGTTTTTGTTGGAGAGAAGGAGTAATGAGAGAAAAAGTGGAAAAGATGTTGTACTTTGTTGTGTATGTGTAGTAGCAGAGATGGGTGATGGATTTGAAAAAGTCAGATGAGGGTTAGTGAAAGTTGACATATGCTTTTTGATTGGTTTCTTTCAAAAGTCAGTCCCCAACGAAATGGTGTCGTTTGTCCACTAGATTAGAGGAAATATTTTCTAATTTATTTCATTTTCTTTAAATAAGATTTGATTAAAAAAAAACTAAAATTGAAAACTTACTAATTAAAATAAAATCAACACATAAAATAAAATAAAATTTTAACAACACAATTAATTCTACTAATTAATTTGGAAAAAATACAAAAATATAACCGGACAAAAACTGAATAAAAATCAGGCGCAAAAATGCTCAAAAAAATAAATAAATAAATAAATAAAATTATTGCGCTAAAATGATCAACATGAAATAAATTTATTGGAAACATGCAGGTTTTGGTCGAATTTTAAAAATAAAAAAAATGACTGGTATAAAGGCTTAGATTGTTTGAAATGCGACCGAAAAAAGTAGTTGAACAAATAAAATGAGTGCGTCAGATTAAACTACGCGGATCGTAGATTAATAAAATTGACATTTGCAAGCTCAGTTTTGAAATTTTTCGCCCGCTAATTCGACATACAGTTGAGAAACGGTGCGACCGATTTGTCTGTAGATCCGAAAAATTAACCTAGCTGAAATTCCAAGCACTATGCAAAATAAAATGCATGTGGTGACAAGTATAAAATGCAAACGTCTAGTGAATGCACTGATTCATTGACTGAATAAATATGAACAGACAATTAGACGCAGATGAATCGCTTTTGTACAATTTGCTATTGATTCTCAAGCACAAACAAAACCTACAAAGATTCAGACGATGACAATTACTCTTGATTATCACATTCCGAACCTCTAAAATACGATGCAATAAAAATAAGCGATGCAACGAGATTGAGAAATCAAGTCCTTTGACTTCTTAATCAACAGACGACTGAATGAGTATTATCAAAGTCAGATAAAATGTCAGAATTCCTGACTTTTTACCTGAACCCTGATGAATGCTTTAAACTGATGAAATACACGACAAAAATGGATTGATTTATGCTGGTGATGCGAGTGAAAACTCAGGGTAAAATTTAGGGTATGACAGCTGCCCCTATTTAAACATCTTTAACTAAAGGATATGAAGAACTCTTCTTCAAATCATCATGGTGAAAGATGGTTTAAATACTAAACAGACCCAAATTTTGCCCTCTTATGTAGAAGAATGATATGCTTATGGTTATGACTGAATGCACTCGGATTTAAGAAATACTCTTGATTTCTTAATCAACAGACAATAATGCAAATGAATGCAACGAGATTTAAGAAATACTCTTGATTTCCTAATCGTCGAGCTATATGCATGTAAATGAAGGTTAAGATGTACTCTTGACTCCTTAAAAAATGAATGCGAATGAATTGAGAAATACTCTTGATTTCTCAACCGTATGAATGACAAATGATATGGATGTTAAGAAGTAATCTTGACTCCTTGGAGATGAACTAATTAAGAAATACTCTCGATCTCTTAATCATCACATAGATGAATGAAAATGCAGATGAATTAAGAAATACTCTTTATTTCTTAGTCATGAATGTAAATGAAATGTATATAAGTTAAGAAATACTCTTGATTTCTTAATCATCGGAAGATAAATGATATGAGAAATGCTCTTGATTTCTCAGATGCTATACAGGTTAAGAAGTACTCTTGACTTCTTAAAATATGAAATGGTATGAGTTAAGAAATACTCTTGATTTCTTAATCATGAATGTAAATGAATTGAGAAATGCTCTTGATTTCTCAAAAGATATGAAAGTAAATTAAGAAATACTCTTGATTTCTTAATCATGAATGTAAATGAATTGAGAAATGCTCTTGATTTCTCAGATGACATGCAGATGAGTTAAGAAATACTCTTGATTTCTTAATCATGAATGTAAATGAAATATGTACAAGTTAAGAAATACTCTTGATTTCTTAATCACGAAAATGCATATGAATTAAGAAATACTCTTGATTCCTTAATCATGAATGTAAATGAGAAATGTTCTTGATTTCTCAGATGACATGCAAATGTCTGGGGATGAGAGAATCACGTTCAGTTGCTCTTGACTGACATTAGGTACTCCTGGGAGAACAAATGATCATATTCAGCTGCTTTTGGCTAAAGATGTCATATTCAACAATTCTTGGCTGAAACTGATGCATTCAACGACTCTTGATTGAAGTAAACCGGTGGAAAATAAAATAGTATTCAGCTGCTCTTGGCTGAAACTAATGCATTCAACTGCTCTTGGTTGATGCAAATTGCTGGAAAATAAAATAGCATTCAATTGCTCTTGGCTGAAACTAATGCATTCAACTGCTCTTGGTTGATGCAAATTGCTGGGAAATAAACAAAATGCTTCCTTTGGGGAATAACCGCATATTCAGCTGCTCTTGGCTGGCATAAGACTCTTTTGGGGAATGAGAAGATCCCAGAGACTTGCTGGGGAGTTCATGAAATTTTGCTGGAGAAAATACAATGTTGGAGAAACTCTGTGTGGAGATATCTACTGGGGAAACCAAGCAGAAATTCTGTTTATACCAAAGTTCCACCGGAAGGAAATAAATCACCTTGCTGGGGAAGAAACTTGTCTTAAGAATCATTACCAACAATGACTGTATTCTGAAAATACTATAGTACTAGAGAAGATAACCGCTCTACTCTTGAGAACACCTCTTGCATCTCGGTCTGCTGAGGATTACACTGAACTTTCTTGAGAGGTTGTTGAATTCGGTTGAGGTTTATGCATGATCTGTTTTTGTACATGATATGCAAAATGAACGTGAAAGCATGAATATATTAGTTTATGCATTTTGTGGGTATCAAGCTCGGATTCCCCAACACCTTGTCTTGGATAGTTTTGTCACCATGAAGATGATCTTTTTTTGTTGCGAAAAATTCTGATTTCTGCTTTTCTGCCAAGCGGCTTCAATGAGGACTTCTTACTTCCGGAAGAAAATCCACTTCAAACTTGCTTTAGATTACAATGATCTAGGAAATGTCCCACGTCTTGTGAACCAGATGCATTATTGTAAACCAACAAAAATTCCTTTTATACTTTCAAAATCAAAACAAATTAAAGTTTTCAAAAGCTTTGTCGTTTCCATTATTTTAATGTTTTTATCTTATCAAAAATAAAAAACGACATTAAGCAGAAAAATAGAAATAATTGGTAAAGCAATGTTCAACTGAACAATTTTATTTGATGAGAAGAATAACTCATACATGGTATTCATGAAGATGTAAACCCCTCTAAGAGGAGATTACAGAGAAAGAAAGCAATTTAAATGGCAACAAAAATTTAACTGATTTTCCAACGAAATACAACTTTGCTACTTTCCCCTATGTCCTCTAGTCTTCATTACTTTGCTTCTGGAGATGGTAATTGGATTGTTTCCTTCCATCTGAGCTTTGTTGCAGTGTTGACTTGTGTCGCTGCAGTATTATGCTTTTGGATATTCCCTAACTTTTGCGTGAACTGCTCCTTAAGAGTTTCAGTTCACCGGGAGATTTTACCCTTTTTTGCTTAAGCCGCCCTTTCGGGTTTTCGACTTACCGGGCTTAATTTTTTTGTTTATCCCTAATTTTTGCCTGAGCCGCCCTTTCGGGTTTTCAACTCACCGGGATGCTCATTTTTTTGCCTAAGTCGCCCTTTCGGGTTTTCAACTTAGCGAGCTTTTATTATCCATCTCTTTTTCTTAGGCATAATACTTTCTGACTGCATCAGAATTGACGGGGTGTGTCAACTCTTCTCCGTCCATGTTCGTGAGAACTAAAGCTCCACCAGAGAAAGCTTTCTTCACCACAAATGGTCCTTCATAGTTTGGAATCCACTTGCCACGTGAATCCTTATGGAGGGAGATTATCTTTTTCAAAACTAGTTCACCTACATTAAACTCTCGAGGTAGAACCTTCTTGTCAAATGCCCGCTTGAGCCTCCTCTGATATAACTGACCATGACACAACGCTGTCATCCTCTTTTCTTCGATTAGATTGAGTTGGTCAAATCTGGTTTGAATCCATTCCGCTTCTTCTAATTCTGTCTCCATCAGGACCCTCAACGAGGGGATCTCCACTTCTATCGGTAGCACAGCCTCCATGCCATAGACTAGTGAGAAAGGGGTTGCCCCTGTTGAAGTGCGAACAGCTGTTCGATATCCGTGCAAAGTAAAGGGTAGCATCTCATGCCAATCTTTATAAGTTTTCACCATCTTCTGAATGATCTTCTTGATATTCTTGTTAGCTGCCTCTACAGCTCCGTTCATCTTTGGCCTATAAGGTGACGAGTTATGATGTTCAATCTTGAAATTCTCGCACAACTCCTTCATCATCTTATTATTCAGATTTGATCCATTATCAGTGATAATCTTGCTAGGAGTTCCGTAGCGACAAATGATCTCTTTCTTGATAAACCGAGTGACGACTTGCTTTGTCACATTGGCATAAGAAGCTGCTTCTACCCACTTAGTGAAGTAGTCAATGGCAACCAGAATGAATCGATGTCCATTTGCAGCTTTAGGCTCAATCATACCAATCATGTCTATTCCCCACATTGAGAATGGCCATGGAGCTGATAAAACATTCAAAGGAGTAGGTGGCACGTGCACCTTGTCAGCATAAATTTGGCACTTGTAGCATTTCATGGCATAGTGGTAACAATCGGTTTCCATTGTTAACCAATAGTAACCAGCTCTAAGGATTTTCTTTGCCATTGCATGTCCGTTTGCATGAATGCCGAAAGAACCTTCGTGGATTTCTTTGATGAGTAGGTCGGCTTCGTGTCTATCCACGCATCTGAGCAGAACTAAATCAAAGTTTCTTTTGTATAGAACACCACCACTTAGGAAGAAATTGGTTGATAATTTCCTCAAGGTCTTTTTGTCTGTGATGGATACATCATTTGGATACTCATGCTTCTCAAGATATCGCTTGATGTCATAAAACCAAGGCTTTCCATCTATTTCTGCTTCAACTGCCAAGCAATGTGCTGGCTCGTCTAGACGTTGAATTGTAATAACAGGTGATTCGTTAGCCCACTTGACCTTAAACATAGATGACAGAGTAGCCAAGGCATCGGCTAGCTGATTCTCCTCTCTAGGAATATGATTGAAATTAATCTCATCAAAGTAGGGGATTAGCTTCATGACATGCTCTCGGTATGGGATCAAATTGGGGTGGCGGGTCTCCCAATCTCCTTTGATTTGATAGATGACAAGTGCTGAGTCCCCATACACTTCAAGAATCTTGATTCGTAGGTCAATAGCTGCTTCAATTCCCAGGATACATGCTTCATACTCTGCCATGTTATTGGTGCATTGGAAACATAACCTTGCCGTGAAGGGAAGATGAAAATCCTTTGGAGAAGTTATAACAGCCCCAATTCTGTTACCTAATGCATTTGAGGCACCATCAAACACGAGCGTCCACCGCGATCCTGGTTCGGGTCCTTCTTCCGGGCCTGGAATTTCATAGTCTCTTATGTACATGACGTCTTCATCTGGGAAGTCGAGTCTCATCGATTGATAGTCCTCCACTGGCTGGTGCGCAAGGTACTCTGATAACACACTACCCTTAATGGCCTTCTGAGTTACATACTGAATGTCATATTCTGATAATAACATTTGCCAGCGAGCGATTCTGCCAGTTAATCCAGGTTTCTCGAAGATGTACTTGATGGGATCTATCTTGGATATTAACATTGTTGTATGACAAATCATATACTGTCTCAGACGACGAGCAGCCCATGCTAATGCACAACAAGTCTTTTCTAGCATGGAGTACCTGATTTCACATTCTGTAAACTTCTTGCTCAAGTAGTAGATAGCATGCTCTTTTCTACCCGTCTCATCGTGTTGCCCCAGTACACATCCCATGGATTCATCTAGTACTGTCAAATACATAATGAGAGGCCTTCCTGGAACTGGTGGCACTAAGATTGGTGGTTCTTGCAGATACTGTTTGATTTTATCGAATGCATTCTGGCAATCATCGTTCCACCTAACAGCTTGATCTTTTCTTAATAACTTGAATATTGGCTCGCAAGTGGCTGTCAGATGCGAGATGAATCTGGAAATATAGTTCAATCTGCCCAAGAAACCACGGACTTGCTTCTCTGTCCGAGGTGCTGGCATCTCTTGAATAGCTTTGACTTTGTCAGGATCAACTTCTATGCCTCTCTGGCTCACAATGAATCCTAGAAGCTTTCCAGATCTTACTCCAAAAGTGCATTTAGCAGGGTTTAAGCGCAATCTGTATTTCCTCAATCTTACAAACAACTTCTTCAGATGAATAACATGCTCCTCTTCTGTCTGAGACTTAGCAATCATGTCATCCACATAGACTTCAATCTCCTTGTGCATCATATCATGGAAAAGAGTCACCATGGCCCTTTGATAGGTTGCCCCAGCATTTTTTAGGCCGAAAGGCATTACCTTATAACAGAAAGTGCCCCATGGTGTAATGAAAGTTGTTTTCTCCATATCTTCGGGAGACATTTTAATCTGATTATATCCTGAGAATTCGTCCATGAAGGAGAATACAGAGAACTGAGCTGTGTTATCTACCAATACATCAATGTGAGGTAAAGGAAAATCATCTTTGGGACTAGCTCTATTCAGGTCTCTGTAGTCTACACACATTCGAACTTTCCCATCTTTCTTCGGAACTGGCACAATATTAGCAATCCACTGTGGATAAGTTGCAACAGCTAGAAAACCTGCATCAAACTGCTTCTTGACCTCTTCTCTGATCTTGACAGCCATGTCTGGTCGAGTTCTTCTCAACTTCTGCTTGATGGGCGGGCATTCTGGCTTCAACGGCAGCTTGTGCATAACTATGTCAGTGTTGAGTCCTGGCATATCCTGATATGACCAGGCAAACACATCCACATATTCATGTAGTAGCTTGACTAGTTCCTCCTTCACATTTTTTTCAAAGCAGTTCCGACCTTGACTTCCTTTCTATCCTCCTCAGTCCCCAGATTGATCACATCCACTGGTTCCTGATGAGGCTGAATCATCTTTTCCTCTTGTTTCAAAAGTCTGGTCAACTCTTCTGGGAGTTCGCAGTCTTCCTTGCCATCCTCTTCAGCTTGGTTAATCGGGAGGTCGAAGTCATAGGGAATTATAGCATTGTCGTGTTCAATGGATCCAGTTATTAATGATCTGCATGGAAATGATTTTTCTTTTTAGAGGAAGATTTTGAAAAATGAAAGTGATGTGAAATAAAAAATGCCATTTTTTTGTTGTTTATTTGTTTGTAAAAAAATAAATAAATTAGAAAGATGAAAGACAGGGATCTCAAAAAATGTGCTTTGTATTGATGATAAGGCTTAAATATTAACACAAAATGGGCCCTACAAAGTTATCCATATGCCTTGGGCATGACATTGGATGTTTTAGAAAACAGTAAATTACTTTGAACAAGAAACTATATCCGGAACATCTGTTGCCTTCCAGTTAGTGAGAGCGGCATCCGGAGGTCCACAAAACACCATCTTGGACAAATCTAGATCTTCATCTTCAAGAGCATTCACTTGATCATCACTTCGGAAACCAGCTTTGGAGAATATTTCCTGGATTCTAGGAACCTTCCCCTGATGTATCTTCTGATCTTTGAAAAGTTCAAAAGATGGCTGATATCCTAATCCACACTTGTCTTTCTTCTCTGGTAGTTCAATCACTGTGCCCCAACTTCCAGGGCAACCAGCTTCAATTGCAGCTTTCACACTCTTCCACGAGGTCATGACCCCCTTGGGTTCTTCAATAAGTTTCGGCTTAGTCTGGACCACATTGACCACTTCAAGGGCTTGGAGAGGAGTTTCAACAATGTCTTCACCTACTTCAATGTATCTGAAAGAAGTCAAATGGCTGACGAAAATATCTTCCTCTCCGGATACTGATACCAGCTTACCAGAAGTAACAAACTTCAGCTTCTGGTGAAGTGTCGAGGTGACAGCTCCAGCAGCATGGATCCAAGGTCTACCTAATAGACAGCTATAGGCAGGCCTAATATCCATTACCTGAAAGGTAATACGGAAAGTTTGAGGGCCAATCAGGATTGGGAGGTCAATCTCCCCAATAACTGTTCGCTTAGACCCATCAAAAGCTTTAACTATCAAAGCACTGGGTCTCATCTGCACCCCTTCAATATTCAATTGTGCCAGGGTAGTCTTAGGTAACACGTTCAAGGATGAACCTGTATCCACCAGTACTCGAGCCAAGGTAACATCTGTACACTGAATGGAGATATGAAGCGCCATATTATGTTCTCGCCCATTAGGGGGTAAATCATCATCAGTGAACATCAAACAACTACTAGCATTGAGATTAGCAACCACATTATCAAACTGAATAACACTGATGTCTTCTGCCACATAAGGTTCGTTCAAGAACTTCAATAGAGCAGTCCTATGAGCCTCAGAACTCATAAGTAGAGAAAGAATGGATATTTTTGAAGGAGTTTGGTTGAGCTGATCTACGACCTTGTAATCACTCTTCTTGATGATCTTCAAGAATTCTCTATCCTCTTCAGCAGTCACTGCTTTCTTAGATGAGCCTTCTCCTACTACTGGAGGATTCACCTCTTTCCCCTTTGTTGGTTCAATTGTTGGTGCACTTTCTTTGTTTGGGATCACTTCAGGAGAGAAAACCCTTCCACTTCGAGTCACACCACTAGCTCCAGCAATGTTAGTCACGTCTGGCTCTTTCAAGATTACTGGTTTGTTACCCACATAAACTACAGGCTCATAGTTCCAAGGCACGGCTTTGGTACTGTCAAATGAGAATGGAGCGGGAACATGGATAACCATGGGCTCAATCTTCTTCACTGGCTCTAGGTCAACATTTCTCTGAGAAGGGACCACAAAAGGCTTGGGAAGCCTCTCTTGATCAAATATAGGCACAATCACAGCAACATCATCATCAATCTTTGCTCTAGTGAACTGAACAACCCGCTGATCCATCAAACGTTGAAGACAAATTTTGAATTCACCACACTGATCAGGGTTGGATGAACACACCACACAATTATCATGTACTCCATTCATCAATTCTGCTTCCATCAATCTAGCATGGACCACTGTTAAAAGAGTCTTCAACTTGAACACCTCATTTATCAATCCATCATCAGTTGAACTTTCTATAGCATTGACACCTGAACTATCATGTTTAGGTAAAGGATTGTTCCCCACATTTGGAACATCAGCAAAAGACAATATTTTCTGATCTATCAACTCTTGGACCCGAAGCTTGAACACTTTGCAATTCTCTGTTGTATGACCCTCTGAATTAGCATGAAAGGCACATCTAGCATTCTCATCATACCAAGGCTTATGCGGCTTCGGCATTGGAGGTAATGCCCTTGGCACGACAGTCCCATTCTGAATCAGATACGGTAGCAATTGAGTGTAAGTCATTGGGATAGGAGTGGTATTCACATTATTGTACTGTTGATATGGCCTCTGTTGATTTGGTCGTTGCTGCTGAACTGGACGTGGTTGATTATTCTGTTGAATTCTCTGTTGATGTTGAGGTGGAGGAGCCTGGAACTGAGGTTGTGGAGCTTGATATTGAGGGACTGGAACTTGATAGTGAGGTACCGGAGCTGGAATAGGAACAGGAGCAATTGGACGGTAAGGCATGGTTGGATATTGAGCAGCTGCTACGTAAGGGTACTGATAATAAGGCAGAGGAGCAGGAGCCCTGGGTGGTACCCTTCTCTGAGAAGAAATGGCATTAGTCTCACCCTCCTTCCTCTTGAATCCGTTGAAAGGCTTCTTCAAGATTGGTTGACTGCTGGAACCTCCCTGGATTTTACCACTCTTCAGTCCTTCTTCTACTCTTTCTCCCACGATCACCATGTCAGAAAATCCTGTGGACACACTACTGATCAATCTTTCATAATATTGGCCCTGCAAGGTTCCCATGAAAATGTCAATTAATTCCCGATCAACCAGCGGCGGGTGCACCCTTGCAGCCAACTCTCTCCAGCGTTGTGCGTATTCTTTAAAAGATTCATTGTCTTTCTGGGCCATACTCTGAAGCTGAGTACGGTTTGGTGCCATGTCAGTATTATATTTGTATTGCTTTGCGAATGCTTCAGCCAACTCATCCCAAGTGTGGATGTTGCTACATTCCAACTGCATGTACCAGTCTAAAGATGCCCCAGTTAGACTGTCCTGAAAGCAATGGATCATGAGCTTATCATCTCTGGCATAGGCAGCCATTTTTCTGCAATACATTTTCAAATGTATGTTAGGACATGTGAGTCCTTTGTATTTTTCAAATTCAGGCGCTTTGAATTTTGGAGGAATCACCACGTCTGGGACTAGACACATCTCCAAGGCACTTAAACGGGTTGAGTTATGTCCTTCCAAGATTCTTAGCTTTTCGGCCAGAGCACGACACATCAAGATAGCCTCAGAATCTTGGGCAGCAGTAGGCATGACCACTGGAGTAGCTCCATTGTAATTCTGCATTTCAAACTCGTCCTGGAGCTCTTCATCAGTGCGGGGCATGACTACTTGATTGACTATCGAAGGTCCTTGCACAGGGACTCCATCAGCTACTCCAGAAGTATGCGCAGGTGGAGGCACATGATTTCTTTCAGGCGGTGGAACAAAGCCTGGAGGAAGACCGTAGATAACGGGATTTGGAATAGGAACTGAAGGTCCGGACTGAAGAGCAACCCCTTGAACTAGAGCATCGTTCCTTGCAGCAGCGGCAACACGAGCCTCTTCTTCCCTTCTAGCCAGAGCTTGTATAGCCTCAAAGATCTGCTCGATCTTGCTTTTGACAGAGTCCATCTCCTCTCTGAAGGCAGCTTGTTATTCTCTAACTACATCCATGATTCTTCTTGTGTTGGAGCGAGTAGCGTATGTACGTTGAGGAATCAGCTTGAACTACTGGACACGAGGAAAAATGGAATGAGTTTTTGTTTTGAGAAATGAAATGCATGATGCATATGTTAATGCACGTGGATTTAAAAATGTCTTTTATGCTTATGTTCAATTTTATTTTCAGGGAACCGTGTTAGATTCCTTGTAACTTAGCAAGCATTCAAAGAGATCACGGGGAATAAAACAAGAATGGAACCAAACTTTTTTGTACAAAAGAAACTCAAAATCCTTCATTCAATCAATTTAAAATAGAGTACAAGGATTGAGTACAAAATATTCTTTCAAACATAAAGGAAAGTACAACATAAAAAAAGGTCAAACTGCAGGCTTCTGTTTGTTGAGATCTTCCAACTCTCCTTTGAACCTTTTTATCATGTCTTCACAAAGATAAATAAATTCAGTCACTGAACGAGGGATGTTGTCATTGTCTATGTCTTCCAAAGCACATCTTAGCATCAAAGGCACATTTGTAGCCATGCCATTACAGAAGTCTATCAAACTGGCAAACTTGTCTCGATACTCATTTCTTTGTTCATGTAAAAACTGGATGGTTTCCTCGAAGGCTGCCAAACTAGCATTCACATTTGCCCTTGCGTTCATCCAATCTTCACCTTCTTGTAGCAAAGAGTCATGTCGGCCTTTCCAGTATCGTTCCCACTCATTAGCATTTTCAGCCTCCTGGCACTTTCCATTCCACATTTCAGGTGTAACCTAAGTAGCAGCCATAGCACTCTCTTTACTGCGGCGTTCTCGTTCTTCCCTTTCTTTTGATTCAACGAGTGAAACGCTGAGGTTGGCTATCTCAGCCTCAAGCGTCTCTCTTATCTCCTTTTTTTGTTTTGTGGCGAGCTTCCACCATTTCTCTTTCTCACGACAATCCCTCTCAGCCTCTTTCAGTTGGCTTTTGATGGTATTCAAGCAGCTCTCAGCCTGATCTAACCCCTGTTTGACTCTTTTTCTCTTATATTCCTCCTTATCAGTCCTTTCCACATTTGCTTGAAGTTGTGTTTTCTTCCGCCCAAGCTCCCACTTATGATTATCCCTTTCTTCAGTAATTCGGAGAAGGTTCAACCGTAGCCCTTCATTCTCTTTTTCCAAACTTTGGATGACAACTTTGAGCTCTTTAGCTTCCTCCATAGTGACGTGAGTAGGTTCTGGAGGATTTGTATGCATTGGAGGCTCATAAGGGTATGGTAGTTTGTCTTGAGAAGCTCTGGCTTGGACCCAATTTGTATATGGCCCTCTAGCTATACAATTCTTCTTTCCACGCTCCCTTTTTCCTTCTCTACGAACTTTAGTCCAGGCACGACCTAGCTTCTTCACCAGATCAAAGTCATTCACTCCTTCTCCCAGCAAGAAACCTTCTAACAATTTGTCTTCTGGTTTGTCATTCATAGGAAACCCAAGTTGCCGCATAGCAAGCTCAGGATTGTAATTGATGCAACCTCGAGTTCCTATGAGTGGCACATTATGGAAGTTGTCACATTTGACGATTATGTTCACATCATCATAAACACGAGAGTACCAGGTGATGTCATTGGCAGTGAGAGACATGATTTTTTGAGACCACTTGAGGTTATCCTTGTTCTGAACAAAAGGCCCTTCGCTTGGTAAGTGAGATAAGAACCATTTATACAGTAAAGGAGCGCAACACTGGATCATCCCCCCCTTCTTCTCATTTCTCCAATGGATAGAGTGATAAACATCTGCAAGCAAGGTGGGAATGGGATTCTTGAGCAAGAAAATGCGTATAGCAGTCATGTCCACGAAGTCATCAATGTTTGGGAACAAGACAATCCCATAGAGTATCAAGGCTAACACAGCATTGAAAGCAACCCAATCTTCTTTACTTTTGAAATCTGAAGCTTTTCCCACTAAGAACTTCAAAGTGAAGCCCAAAGTGCCTCCTTTTGGTCCAATATTAGCTTTCACTTCCGCTTTATCTAGATGTATAGATGAACCTATTTGTTGATGTGTAGGAAATTCCCCTAGACCGGTGTAAGGGACTTCATCCTTGATACCAATGTCTATTATATGTGAGAACTCTTCCAATGTTGGCGCCAATTGGAAGTCCTGGAATGTGAAACACCGCAAGGGAGGATCATAGAATTGTGCCAAAGTGAAAATGGCCCAAGCATCCACCTCGGTGTTCATGATAGTCAACAGGTCACCATACTCAACACCAAAGTTGTTCCTTCTGATTTTTTTCACATCTGAGATCAACCCCTTAATCAATCCTAGCTTTGGATTCCTGAACTTGAATGAATAAGTACTTTTTTGATTGCTACCTATGTCTTCTGAATGCCTGCAATCAAACGAGTCTTTAGGTCCCTTGAAAATATGCACATGTCATATGTGTTATGATTATGAAATGTTTTATGTTTATGTATGTACAGTTGGGTAGGTGATCATTGGAACATTCTGATTAATTACTTCATGGAGGAAAGGTTCCAGGAATAGGAAAACCAAACAGGTAGGCTCTAGGGTTTAAAAGGTTCCTAGAGTCATGGACCCAATTTCAAGAATATTATCGTCAGAACGACTAATCGTAAGACAATAATATCTTTAAAATGATCTATTCTAGGTTAGGTCTCTGTATTAACCCAACGAGTCCTAAGTCTCGTAGGTCAATACTACACAACCATCGACTCCACGGTTCTAGACACGGTTCCCAGAGTCATGGATCACACCTGACAATATTATCGTCAGAACGACTACTCGTAAGACAACAATATCCTCAAAAATGATCTATTCTGAGTGAGGTCTTCGTATTAACCCAACGAGTCCTAAGTCTCATAGGTTAACACTACACAACCATCGGTCCTAAAAGCCATAGGTTCAGGGTTCTACAAAAGGTCCTCAGAATCATAGATCGAGGTTGAAAGTATCACCGCCAAAACGACTAATCGTAAGACAGTAATACTTTCAAGGGATCTCATCTGAGTGGGGTTTTCGCATCAACCTAACGAGTCCGATGTCTCGCAGGTCAATACTACACAACCACCATCCTAACTTAAGTTTTTTCTCATAGTTCGGGTATAAAGCTTTTCCTCACACAAATGCCAATAGTCCAGAAAGTTCCAATGATACCATATATCAATAATACAACAATTGGAAATACAGATAATAAAGGCATATATAGATAGAACAAATAAGAAGTAAATAAACAGATAAAAGAAACACTCAAGCACAAAATAAACTAAATTAGGGTTGACTCGCTTAGGCAACTTGTACATCCCCAGCAGAGTCGCCAGCTGTCGCGGCGCGAAAAATACCCAAGCGTAGGGAACGCTCGAAATATAAATAAAACAGAGTCGCCACCGAACTTTATTTATTCCCAAAGAGGGAAAGGGGAAATATCGATAAAACCCACAAAAATAAAAAAAGAAATGGTCGTCGCAACCAAATCGGGTTCGGGAGTCGGTTATGCAAGGGGAAGGTATTAGCACCCCTCACATCCATCGTACTCGATGGGACCCATTTAGCTAGTTTCGTGTTAGAGTGTTGGCGTGATATCGTTTGTGATCTTCTACTTATCGGGTGAGAAAAGAGAAAGAAAGAAAGGAAAGACTTAGGGTTTTTAATATTAATGTGCCTGACAAGATTTCGCAATCCTGCTCCTACGTATCTCCAGGTGCTATGAAGAACTCAAGGCATACGTAGTTCTACCCAAAGAGAACTACTGGGTGGATTGCTTTTAAAGAGAGTGATGCTTGGATCACATTTGAGCGATTAAACCTTTACTTGCTGCTCGCTCTTGGAGGCTGAAGTCTTTGTTTGTTTCGCATCAAAATGGATGTTGCATATTCTTTTCTGAGAATGTTTTCGGAGTCGCACAAGGGCGGAAAATAAGTTTGAGTTGATTTTAAGCGGAGACAAGCATCTAAGCAGGGAGCTCTACTGCAGTACTCAGATGCTCGAAAAGGAAGAGGCCTAAGCCCAATCACTCTCTTTTCATCCAAAATTTTATTATGAAAATGTATGGCAAATTAGGCCAAAGTTCGTTAACGGAAGACGATTAGTCAGACAGAGAGCTCTACAGCAGTGTCCAAATAATCGGGAAAGAGAAGGTCGATACCCAATCAATCTTTTTCTTCTATAAGAGAAATGACCTAATTCTGGTAATTATTGTATTTTTATATGGAAGACGAATGTTTGAACATTGAGCTCTACAGCAGTATCCTAACATCCGGAACAGAGAAAGTCTAAACTTAATCAGTTTCTTCCATTTTTATTGTAAAAAGTTTTTGAAAATAGGGGGACGACTTGACGTTGGATCAAGCGTCTGAAGATGACTTTATGAAAATAGTTTGGATGTGGCGGGGGTACATTTGACTTTGCAATTAATTTGGATTTGATTTGGGAAAAAAGACTCGACGTTGGATCGAGTGTTTGTTTTTGTTCTTTTCTAAAGGGGTTGATTTTAATCTTTGTTAACAATCAACTAGTACCGTAAAGTAAATGAAAGCGGTAAATTTATTACACATGTTTAGGAATGGGGGTACAGTTTATCGAATGGGGATACAACACGATAATTAAATTATATAAGCTTTGAAAGACAATTGAAAAAATAAAAGAATCTCGTTGTAAGAAGGCCCAAGAGAAAGCCACGGGACTCGAAGTAAAAATCAGAAGTTAAATTGAATTTTTAACTTTAAAATTGCTACGCATCTGAGTAAAACCGATCAGACAAATAAATCAATTTTTTTCTATTTAATAATTAAAATAAAATAACTAATTAATCAATAAAAAAAATATAACAATAATAATAATAATAACAATCAAATAAAAATAAACAAATAAAATAAATAAATAATAATAATAATAATAAATAATAACAATAATAACAATTAATAATGATAATGATAATAATAATAATAATAGTTAAATGATAATGATAATTAGTAAAACAAAATAATAATCAATAATGATATTTAACAATAATAATTTAACAAAAATAAATATGAACAAGAAAAATGAATTATAATAATAATAAATAACAACAATAAATTTAATTAGTAAATAATAATAATTAATAATCAAATAATAATAGACAATAACTATTAACAATTGTAAATAATAGAAATAATAATAATAATAATACATAACAAAAATTAATAATAAGCAATAATAACTAATAATAATAACTGATAGAAAGAATAATTATAATAATAATAGTAATAATAGCAATAATTAATAACTTAAAAATAGTAATTAATAATAATTATTACCCATGATAATAAATAATAATAATAATAATAATAGTTAAAAGAAAAAAAAACAATATAAACACTAACGAAACATATAAATGATAGATAAAAGATAGTAATAATAATATTTAATAATAATAATAATAATAATAAAATAAAACAATAGAATATTAATAATAATAAATATATAAAGAAAAAGGGAAAGAGGCGGTTCATGCTTATCTTCAGCCACCCATTACACTTGTGACACATGGCACCCAATTTATTAAATCAAAATACATAAATAAATAAAAAAATAAATATAAGATGAATCATTAAAATAAAGGAACGATTCAGATTTTTTTTGGTCAAAAGTTTTAATAATCATCCAATCTCTATTGGACACATGGGAGAGAGAGTATAATAAAATGGTAAAAACAAATTCCTCACCGTCTTCCTCACGACTAGTTTCTTCTGTTTACAGTAATAACAAACCCATTTTTTTATTAAAAAAAAATTAAACAAACATATCTCTTCCAATCTCTCATGTTATGCCATGAACATGTAAGATCAATCAAAAACAAAACCTATAATAATAAAAATAGCCGTAAAATTAAAATGAAATAAACCGTTTTTTTTGTGATTTCCGACGAGTTTGAAGTTAACGGGAGGTGGTATAACAACAGTGGACAGAACATATGATGGTGTTGTCGTCGAATGTTGTTGTTGCACGACTGTGTGAAGCAAATGCTGGTGTTCAGTTATCGTCGGAAAAGATAAAGCGGTGGTAGTTATATTGTGATTATTTTTATGATGTTATTGAGAGGTTTTTATGTTGTTGATGAACTGAGATGTGAGATGAGGGAATGAGAGAGGAGGTTTGTGTTTTTGTTTTTTTTTACTTAAGTGATGAAGATGAGTAAGATGTAAAAGTTATTTTTGTTGGAGAGAAGGAGTAATGAGAGAAAAAGTGGAAAAGATGTTGTACTTTGTTGTGTATGTGTAGTAGCAGAGATGGGTGATGGATTTGAAAAAGTCAGATGAGGGTTAGTGAAAGTTGACATATGCTTTTTGATTGGTTTCTTTCAAAAGTCAGTCCCCAACGAAATGGTGCCGTTTGTCCACTAGATTAGAGGAAATATTTTCTAATTTATTTCATTTTCTTTAAATAAGATTTGATTAAAAAAAAACTAAAATTGAAAACTTACTAATTAAAATAAAATCAACACATAAAATAAAATAAAATTTTAACAGCACAATTAATTCTACTAATTAATTTGGAAAAAATACAAAAATATAACCGGACAAAAACTGAATAAAAATCAGGCGCAAAAATGCTCAAAAAAATAAATAAATAAATAAATAAAATTATTGCGCTAAAATGATCAACATGAAATAAATTTATTGGAAACATGCAGGTTTTGGTCGAATTTTAAAAATAAAAAAAATGACTGGTATAAAGGCTTAGATTGTTTGAAATGCGACCGAAAAAAGTAGTTGAACAAATAAAATGAGTGCGTCAGATTAAACTACGCGGATCGTAGATTAATAAAATTGACATTTGCAAGCTCAGTTTTGAAATTTTTCGCCCGCTAATTCGACATACAGTTGAGAAACGGTGCGACCGATTTGTCTGTAGATCCGAAAAATTAACCTAGCTGAAATTCCAAGCACTATGCAAAATAAAATGCATGTGGTGACAAGTATAAAATGCAAACGTCTAGTGAATGCACTGATTCATTGACTGAATAAATATGAACAGACAATTAGACGCATATGAATCGCTTTTGTACAATTTGCTATTGATTCTCAAGCACAAACAAAACCTACAAAGATTCAGACGATGACAATTACTCTTGATTATCACATTCCGAACCTCTAAAATACGATGCAATAAAAATAAGCGATGCAACGAGATTGAGAAATCAAGTCCTTTGACTTCTTAATCAACAGACGACTGAATGAGTATTATCAAAGTCAGATAAAATGTCAGAATTCCTGACTTTTTACCTGAACCCTGATGAATGCTTTAAACTGATGAAATACACGACAAAAATGGATTGATTTATGCTGGTGATGCGAGTGAAAACTCAGGGTAAAATTTAGGGTATGACAGTGTGATGAGCTGGATTCTTTGCCACCGATGATGTTGAAGGTGTGGCATGGAACACTTTGACCTTGCTCCTCTTGTACACTTCGAGTCCTTTTAGTAAAGGAAACCCTTTCTCGAGTATCATAGGGAGGAAACCGCCTTTGCTATGATCCCCGTCTTCCATCTTGAAAATATTTATAGAGTTGTCCCCTCTATATCAACTTCTAAATCTCTTGTTTATGATAATATTCGGTGTGGTGTCCTCGTACCTTGTGATATTTGCACCTTTTATTGATGATCATGCTCATCATCTCTCCTTTCGGTGGATTAGGATCTGGGATGAGTCGCGTGTTGTACGCCTCTTGTAGAACCCTTTCCAACCTGGTATTACATGGGGTTAGGCGTTTCAACGATCTTTATTCTGTCCGCCTGACGTGTTATGCCTTTTCTCAATGATGTCCTTGCCTATTGGGTTCTTTTCTACCTGCCCACTTATGATCTTAATGACCCATTCTCCTTTGCATCTCTTGATCTTTTTCTCGATATTACTTTCTTCTCATTTGATGTAACATTCACCTCATGTCATAATGTGTTCCACCATTGTTGTCAAAGGTGTGAAAAACACAAGAAACGGGGGTTTGAATTGAGTTTTACAAGCAAATCTTTTTCCAAACAAGAACACCACAAACAAGTTAATAACAAAGATATAAAAACATAAGTATTTTTATCTTGGTTCACTTGAAACTCAAAGCTACTCCAGTCCATCCCCCAAGGTGATTTTGTCTTATACACAAGGACGTAATCCACTATGATCAACATATTACAACAATCACAAAGAATAACCTTCTTTGTCTTCTCAAGGATACAACTATACCCCAGTCTCCTTAAGGACTCACAAAAAACAACCTTCTTTGTCTTCTCAAGGATAACACCTTAAGGAATCAAACAAAAACTTTGAATAATATTTTGTGTGTTACAAGTTGCTTCAATACAAGCAAATTTTACACAAACGATAAACAAACACTTAAAGAAAAATTATGTACAAACAAATGATAGCTTTTCACAAAGAAATATACTTGTCAAAATATTGTGTCACCGACGTTTTCTTCAAGTCTCCAAGTTTCACTTATATAGCATAAGAAGAATAGCGTTGGAGGTCAAAAAGGGAAAAGCTCGTTGAGCGACTGTCCACTGTTGGATGGGAGAGAAGTGATACCGTGTACTGTCCTTCGTCCATAAAATCAGTGACAGGTGTGATGTATAGTATTGTCCTTTCCCATGAAATCAGGTAGTGGAAAGGATGTTCAATTTATACTATGTAATATTTTGATCATGTTCCCATTTGATCTAATCTTCAAGTTCATTGACTTCTAATGAAAGTTGACGTAACATGAAATGAAGAAACATAAAGCTAGATTCAGAAACTTCAGAATCTTTGGTCAAAACCTTGACAGTATCAGTAATCTAGATTGAGATCTTCAATATCTTCAGAATTTTTAGAATCTTCAGTCAGAACCTTGATAACTTCAATCGTCTGGCTTGAGATATTCAGAATCTTCAACTGCATAACACAACTTCGGAAGCTTTCCATTCTTCAGAAGTTTGGTGATAAAAGTCATGTCTAGAAGCATGAACTGAGAGAATATTGCAGTAACAACATAGTGTCTCCTTAGAAGCTTCTCAAGAGTGAATCTGCACAGAAGAAGAAAGATCTTAGTAGCAATATTGAACATCTTTTAAAATTTCTAATAATTTGCGGATAAGTGGATTTGGAACACATTGGTAAAAAAACTAATGACATTGCACGTCATATATTCAGAATCAAAACTGGTTGTTAAAGCTACACAATAACAAACCATTAGGGTACCAAAAATTTTCTCACACAAATACAACCTTGTTATCATCAAAACTCAAGGTATAAATGTAAAACCAAATCTTATTCTAACAATCTCCCCCATTTTGATGATGACAAAACATGTATTTTGATGAACAATTTTGTAAAGGTAATCTTAGAAGAATACATCTTACAGAAGCACAAAGCTCCCACCGAGATGTATAATCCTAAAAAGATAAAATCAGAATGAAGGAACATTTTCCTGATTAACCTTTTTGAAGTACCAGAGTAAATTTTTAGTCAGAATCTGGTTTGTCTTCAGAAGTTGATTGATCTTGTCCAGAGCACTGGTTTGTTAACATAAACATTCTGATAAGCTTCACTTCAGAAGCTTTGTTGAGATCTTTTGAAGACACTTTAGAACTAGTTATCTTCTTAAAGAAACTTGACTTTCAAGTCTAATTACCATAGAGGAAACTCTTCCTCATAGCTAGATGTCAATGCCTTGGTTTTCAAAAAGAACTTTTAGAAGAAATTTGATGTCAAATACTCATCTTTCTAGGTTTAGAACATGAATATTAATTCCTTGAAGATTCATGCACTTGAATCTCTTTCTCAATTATCAGCATGAAGGTTGTACAGACTCAGATAAAAGATCATTTCATCAAAAACTGATAACTTGTATTCTGATCTTTGAAACTTCATAAGAACTTCTGATGTTTGATTATAACCATTCTAATTCTTGAGATATAAACCTACAAATCATTTAACAAACTATTTTTCGAAGTAGTTGTTAGCAGAAGACATTATTCAATGTTTGGGTTCTTACTTAAGGATTTAGGTATATCAAAATAACTATGAATCATCCCCTTAGTTATGTTTCTCCCCCTTTGTCATCAATCAAAAAGACATAGAAAAAATAATAAAAGAAAAATAATGAGAAAGAAAAAAAATGATTTTCATTGATTATGCCAAAAAGGTAGAAAAGATACAACTAGCATTGAAGAAAATAAAGGGCTGGGGGTTCTGAGGAGGAGGCGGAGGAAGTCTGGATAGAATTAGTTGAAACATCAAGTCCTGTTTGTCCATACGCTATTTGAATAGTGCATTATCATCCTTGATTTCCTCAATGGTCTTCATAAGTCCAACATGAATGTCTCCAGATGAAGTTCCAGCAGAAGATTGAGATACAGGAACTCCAACTTGTTGAGTTTCAGAAATAATAATTTGAGCAGTAGCTTCTTCCATTACGCAATCATGATGTCCAGAAACGACTATAGGATCCTGAACGACTACATCTTCATGAACAACTACCTCTTACATAACTTCTAGAATAAATTCCTTGACCTCTTGAACAGGAAGACATAACTGGGAGTTCTGTAACTTCTATATTTCCAAGGGAATAACCCCATAAAGTAAGTTTCTTTCAGAAAATTTGTACCTGAAATTCTTCAGCCCAGAGATCTTAGAATTCATCCATCTTTTGTAAGCTTCCCAAGCATAATCACTCTCAGCCGGATTTGCTGAAGAATGATTGATTGCCATTGCTTCATGCAGAAGACTTCTGGATTCTGCCTCAAATTTCCTTAGAATCTTACCAATATTAGGAGAGGGTATGGGTGGTTTGTTGTAGCTAACAGTGAGGTCAATTTTTGATTTATCAAAGTCAAGACCAAAAACTGATGGCGTAGTGATAGGAGGTGATTCATGGTCGAATATGACTGGTTCAGGTTCGTAGTTGAACATACCTTCAGGATTGCCTTCAGCCATATGGTCCTCAGAAACTCTTGAAGGGGGTGTTCTGGGAGTTGTGAAATTTGGATTTGTTGTTTAGGGAGCAGAAATAAATGGTGATGGAGTGAGTGAAATTTGTAACTGTGAAGAAGATAGTGGTGATGGTATCTGTTGTTGTTATTGTGACAAAGTTTCAGAAACTTGAGGAGTTTCTGTAACAGGTTTTATAGTGGGTGATTTGGGAGCTGATGGAAGTAAAATAGGTTTGGAAGTGACTGGAATGGATTGAGAAGTATGAGGGGGTTGGATTGGTAAGATCCTTTTGAAAATCACTGAATCAGAAGTAATCAGAGTGATATCTTCAGAAAGCTTACCATAAGCAATGTCATAAGGTTTGATGTGTGTTAGACAACTCCAGAAGTATCCTTCATAAGTATGGATTTCTGGCGCTCACTGAGAGGCACCTCACCTTCATCCAGAAGGACATCCGTTTTCTTATTATTATTATTTTGAGGCCTTGAAGATCCTTTTCCTCTTGATTCCTTCTTCCTCTTCCCATGAACATTCAGATAAGTTTCAAGTAGATTGAAAGGATCCACCATTGGGTCAATTCCATCCTTCTGACAACTTTTCAGATAGTATTATAGAACCTCTAGAGGATCAATCTTGGTGAAGATTGGGAAGTTATCTATTGGAGTCCTCATTCCACAGATATCGTCCTTTGAGGGAATGAAATTTGGCCTTACAATTCTAGAAATGAGACCCATGCTCTTGATATTCTTCCCCCAGAAGATCTTTCCAGTATCCATCACAAGTTCATCAGTCAAGCAACTGACCAGAAGGTCATCTATGATACCATTCTCAGCGAGAATCTCAGAAACCAGCCTTCCATTAGGGATGAACTTGCTTTTGTTCTTCTTTGAAGATCCATCAGTTCTGGATTCTCTGATAGAATCCCTCATGGGCATTATGGAGGGAAATCTCAGCTTTAGACCCTTCTCTAGAAAGAACAACATGAACTTCTAACGTGTGTTGACATAGTCAGAACTGTTGGTGCTAGGCCTGTGATGAGTGCAACCAAGAATTATTTACCAAACTCTTAGGTTGTCTGTCAAATCCTTAGAATTAAGACCTTTATCGTCCTCAAAGTTGGTTTCAGCTTTAAAGATAACTAAAACGATAACAACTTCTCTTTTAGCATTGATCTTCGAATTGTGAATTCTTTTGCCTTTTCCATTGTGAGAGATTAAATCAGCAATGGATTTCTCAGTTGTGACAATCTTCATGTTCATGACGTAGGAAGTTATTATTTCCTTTTCAGCAGTGGTATGCATCCAAGACTACTTCACCAAAACTGGGTACACATGGCCAGTTAGTCTCTCAAAGAAGGTTTTCCAACCTTGAAGTTCCAAGTTTTCAGAGAAATCGAAACTGTTGTATTTCTAGTTCTTGAAGTCTACAATAGTTTTGTAGAGTAACATTAACTCGTTTATAGCAATGTGCAAAGTTAATTATAGTATTCCTTCTATAATGGGATTGTTTTCATCAGCCATTGAGCTACTGGGAGAGATTTGTTGTTGAATTTGTTGATGTTAAGCAGCCATTGATGAAGATGAAGGATATGAAGAACAGTTAAAGAAACAACCATCGAGGATTGAGCAGCAATATATGTGTAAACAGTCACTCAATTGAACAAAAGTAATAGTTTGGGTTTTGTAAAAGTCATTGTAAGAGAAAAAAAAAATTTCACAGATTATAATAATATATCAAGGATGGTGTGTGAAAATCTCCTATAATGACCCTTAAGTGTATATCTCCTTAATAGTGAGAATTGTTTCAATTATCGGATCTTAATATTGTTTCCCCCCAAGACCTCAGAGGGAAACCTTTGGTATTCAATCTAACCTCTAAGTCCTTAGGTGATTATGATAAAACCAAGTCATTTTAATTTAACAAGAATAACCCGGTAACCATATGGTATCCCTAGTCCTAGGTGATCTCTACTATGTTTTCACTATATAAAAATCTTAACAATTGAAATCCTGTTAATCGTTAACCATACATCAATCTTAATTTTTCTGATAAAGAAAGCATTACGCAAATTACATAGTGAAATTGATAACAAATAACATATATTAAGAAAATTATAACATCAGAGTCATTACATGATCAATTCAGGGACACCCCCATGGCATTGGGGGGGGGGGGGGGGGGTTGGCCTCTCATATTATTCAAATAAGATACAAGATAAAGTTGAGACAAAACATTCGGAATTCCGTTGATCTTCAACTGCATCCGCTCTTGAAGGATCTTCGTTCTTTGTCGCTTTCCACCGCTTCAATCTTTATCGTCTCTTTTTTTTCGATCGTGAAAAAGTCCCTCTCCTCATATTCAAATCTTCTGTAAATAGTTCCCGATGACAATTTTTATCTAGCAAAAGTCCAAAATGCCCTCTGGGATAAGCCGTGCCAAAAACAGCACAAAAATGGAAAATCAAGTGTCCAAGCCAACACTGGCAGTGTCAGGCAACACGATAGGCTGTGTTGGGCTGCTGGAGTGAAAAGCTTGACACGCCCCTTCAGAGAGGTTGACACGGGCTGTGTCAGCTGACATGGGCACCCGTGTCAGCTCCCTGTTTTCCTCTTCCAAGTGTCTTCTCCTGACAAGGCTCGTGTTGGGCTACACGGGTGGCCATGTCAGGACTACTGTACTGTCCAATTTTCCTCTTCCTACGGGCCCGAAACGTCCGATTTGCTTGTCTATCCCTCAGGTACTCTTGCTTATACCTGAAACCAATAGAACTACCACAAAGGGACATAAAATGGAGTATAATGATGCATCTAACATGTAATCAACAACTAGAAACAACAATGCAAAACATCTAAATTACTAAACAAAACAATAAAATAAGTAGACTAATGTGTTACCGACTTCGTACAAAGGTGTCAAATGAGTGTCAGAAAACAAGTAGAATTGGAGACTAATCACAAACCCAAACTTATCGCATTGCTTGTCCTCAAGTGATGCTCGAGACATCAGCACGGTCACCCCCAAATTTCGCATCCACAATTCTAATGCGATCTTTCGCGATCTCCTGTTCACTTTTCAATCACAGTTTTACTCTTTCCCGATTTCCAACTTCAGTCACACTTTCACCTTGACACATCTTTTGGCCCGTAGCTTTTCACACTCTCACCAAATCTCTCAGGATCAAAGTGTTTACACTCAAGAAAAATAGAGCATGCAAAGTCAACTCTTAGGTTTGAAATATAGATACCTTCATAACAAGAAACACACAACACACACTATTCGAGGACTTTTTGGATTGTAGCGGGGCTAAGGTGTAAGGTGGGGAGTCAAAACAAAAAAAATGGAAAAACTAGGGGTTCAGGCTCAGAGTTCATGTTGTTACCCTCGTAACTGTTGTTCAATCTCAAAATCAGGGGTATTTCTTTTAGACACCGTTCTTGTTGAGATTCATTGGCTCATATATTTTCTTTTATTGCTCTTTGAGCATGCTTTTTGCCAACCTTAATACTTCTAGATAAGTGCTTCATAATAATTCTCATGCTATACATTTTTTTATTTCTCTCTTTTTCTTTGATTTTTTTTTCTTTTTATTGCACTTATCTACAATTCGTCGGTGTCCCCAACATTTTGATGAAACCCCAAACTTAGGCTTTTCCGCAGCTTCGGGGTAAACAACACTTATCTAAGCAAGGTGTGGTCGTGTATGGGCTTATGGTTATATACAGTGGTTAAATAGCAAACAAAAGGAAATATGGCTCAAATTTGGTGAACGAAAGGTAATAATGGCAGATTGGTTGGAAAGGCTCAAGGTTAAAATAAAAATAATGCCTCAGTGTATACAGTGTGTTATGAAATTTTAGTATCTCTAATACAAACTCAGAGAGACAGAGACATACCTGGACAACTCTCATGATGACAAGTGTTTGGCTTTTTGTAGTCCTCACCATGTTTTGTCTAGCTTACAGGCTTCCAAGATACCTCTCAGTGTGATGTAGCTTCGTCTTCACTTCGGTTATAGAGTATCCGTAAGAAGTTCAGTGACAGAGAGTCGTGTCCGATTGTTCGGGTCAGTAACATCAACTTTCGGGGGTTTCTAGAAGAGCAAGTAGAGGGGTGTGTCTTCCATCTAATCGCTCCAAGCTTCATCATTAATCCGACACGAATGTCCTCTATCTGTAACACATAGAATACCACACAACTAATTAAAAAAATACTAAAAACAAAACAAACAACAACAAAAAAATAATAATAACCCCCCCCCCCCCCTCACACACACACTTGAACTAAACATTGTCCGCAATGTTTAATGCAAGATAGAGATAGACTCACACCGGTTCACTATGGTGGCGGAAATTGCAACATTAGACGTTGCATCATCGCGTATATCTCGTCCATAAGAGTCCCTTGACGGGCTTGCTCTACGCCTTGGCGTGTTTGCTCCGCTCGAAGATCGCCAATTTCTGTTTGCATCGACGACCATTGATCCGGCGTCACATATGATGACCCAACACCTGTGTGCGTGGTGTCCTTTGGTGGAACAACAAACTGCTCTTGTTCCTGCATCTCTTCCTGGACTTCTTCCTTTGGTGGGTCACCTGCAACAAATGTGTCAGCATTATGCTCGTCCATATCATCTTGGACGACATTCTCATATAGCCAATTGGTCGTGTTGGAAATGCTAATTCGTGCAGGGTCAGGAAGAGCCATAATAAACTGACCAGAACTCATTAAGGCATAATACTCAGAAATTTGCGAAATCATACCTTGTTGGACCAATGCGTTCATGTCCAGTTTGTGCTTACCTGCCACCAACGTCTCATTAAGTGCAACAGGGTCATAACTAAAATGGTGGGCAATCTATGTGATGATGCCCCCTATGGAAATTCCCCCTTGGGATGCTCTCCCTACTCGACCCAGGTAATCCGCTGCAAATGTTGCAATGCTCACAGCTACCCGGTTTGCCATGACAAACAAAAAGAAGAGTTCCCTTTGGGTGGCTACACATGTGATATCACCCCTACCAAAAAGTGTGAAAGCCAACACCTCTTGGGCATACCTGAAGCAGGGGTTCTGAATGCCAAATGCCTTCGCCCCATTTTCCACATAATTAGATCGTTCTGTAATGGTCAACCAGAAAGTTTTAGCATCAAAACTATCTGGTACAACTCGGGGTCCATAAAGGGGTAAGCGGAGAATTTCACCTAGCTGCTCCACTGTCAACTCGTGGTCGACATTGTATAGCCTGAAAGACATTGTTCCTCCAAAGTACATCGTTGTACTCGTCCAACCTTTTTTCAGCTCGAACTCAATTGTGCTCAAGAATAATAAAATGATGCGCTCATAGGTTGACGCTTCACAATGCACAAATTCAAGCATTCTGAGGACATGGAACATCCTATCCAATTCTTCCGACAAACCCAATTGAAATAAAGTATCGGAGCAAAGGTACCTTGTCGGAGTTATTTTCCGTTTGACATGGGATGTGTACCTCCGTTCATGCTCCGGGTTGTCAAAGATGATATCATGTGAATTTGGATGATGGATGGTCCACTTCCGTGGACGGGATGATTCTGCCTTTGTTTGCTTCCCTTTGGAAATTCTCTTCGGCGACATTATTAATTCCTGTAACACAATGTATTACCCCAAAAAAGTATGGAAAACGGAAAAACGATTGTCGTAGCCTTGTAGAGGATGGAGAGTAGATCAACTTTTGTGAAGGGCCCGACAATTTGGACAAAGTAAGGTGCTAAAGTTAAGAGCTTTAAGGTGGTGTGGTTATGGAGGAAGGTGAAGAACAGATGAGGAAGGAGAGGGATTATGTAAAAATGAGAGAGAGAGAGAGAGAGTGAAAGGAAATCAGATTTTATTGGTAGATCAGGGGTAAAATGTGTTTAAGTGGTGGAAAATACGGGTGGGGTCCACAAAATCACAAAAAGACAAATTTTGAAAAATATGGCCGTTGGGTCTGACACGGGCCGTGTCAGGCCACTGTTTTTTTTTGTTGCTTCTTCCAGTAGAGCTGACACGGGCCGTGTCAACTGACACGGGCGGCCGTGTCAGCCTACTATAAAATTTTGGCTTCTCAGCTGCTTGCCTGACACAGACCGTGTTAGGTGACACGGGCACCCGTGTCAGGGCCCTATTTTTCCAAAAATTTCTGATTTTTCCACTGTTTTTGATTATTACCCTGTTCTCTGGTATCTAACAATCTTTTATGAGTTGAACTCAGCCCTTCCTTTTTGCATTATGCGATGTACCTGTAAACCTACGAATAAACCTGTAAACACACCAAACATGGACATAGTTAGAATAAAACCGTGTGGGTTGCCTCACACGAGGCGCTGCGTTTAACGTCGCATGGCTCGACGGTCGTCTCCCTCATCCTTGGGGACGAACATTATCGATCAGACCACTTTCCTTCCCCTTATAATAGTGATTCAACCTTTATCCGTTCACCTTGAATGTATCCCTATTATTTGGATTTTTAAGTTCGATAGCTCCATGGGGAAACACTTTTTGAACCACAAACGGACCCAACCACCTGGATTTCAACTTTCCTGGAGGCTTTAATCTGGATTTGAACAATAACACTAATTGTCCCTCGACAAACTCTTTTCTCTGTAGCCCGGTACTGTCAAAACTAGGATATATAGGACCTGCGTCCAACAATTTCACCAACTCTTTCCGGACTACCTCTTTCATTACTTGGATGAGTTTCTCTTCTTTGACATTCTTTAGGCTCGAGTTTATAATAGCAGGATATTTTCCTTCAGAATCTAATAATACATCTTTGAGGTTCTCCGGAAGTTGTATCAACTCCGTTCCTTTCTTTGGCTCTTCATCCTCCTCACTAGAGTGAGGTAGGCGTAAATCCTCCCCCTGGTGTGGTCGTGATCCTTTCCACGGGGGTTGTGCATCCAACAAGGCTAGCACCTTGGAGTCCCCGTTGTTCGTTTCTTTATCACTGTCGGAAATGGACAAATTTAACACTCTTTCCAAAGTTGATTGTGGAGCATTCAAAGGGCTATCATATGTCATCACCTGATCCAGAACCTCTATAGTGTGACTGGTACAAATATCATCCTTGTCCTTCATGGTGTTTCGGACATCAATTTCCAATTCCTCATCATAAACCTTCAACGTCATGGTTCCTTCTTCTATGTTGATTACGCACCTGTCCGTCTCCAAAAAGGGTATACCAAGAATGTGAGGGATCTCTTTATCTTCTGGCATTTCTAGAATTACAAAATCAACCAGAAATACAAACTTGTCAATTTTCACCAGAACATCTTTAACAATACCATACGGTTTCTTGACCGAATGATCGGCGAATTCGAGTATCATCCTGGTATCTTGCACATCCCCTATACCAAGCTTCTTGTAAATGGATAACGGCATGAGACTCACACTAGCTCCTAGATCAATAAGGGCTTTGTTGAATGACCTATCTCCAATAGTACAAGGGATGGTGACAACTCCTTGATTTTTCTTCTTTATCGGAATCTTCATACCCTGCAAAATAGCACTACAAGTTTCGGTTAGGATAATCGGGTTGGTGTCGGCGATACGCCTCTTCGAAATGATGTCCTTCATGAACTTGGCATAAGTAGGCATTTGTTCAAGTGCCTCCAACAGTGGAATGTTAATCTCCAGCTTCTTGAACAACTCTAAGAATTTTTTCGGTGTTACCACTTCTTCCCTCGCAACTTCATTTTCTTTGATCTCAAGATCCACTTAGATAAATTGTGTTGGTGTAAGCCCTAGAGGCCAATACATTTTGGTACTTGTATCGAATAATAAAAGGCATTCTCTTTATTATGGTTGATTAATAAAGTCCCTGGAATAGATAGTCCGTTTAATGTATTAAGTGTGACTTAATCATGAGAACACATTAAACATAAGGACACTATTCCTAAAGTATTCGTAGTCGAGCTTTAGTGTGAAGTGGGATAACATTAAAGCATTAAGATTATTATGTTTGTAGACTGATGATCACATCTCATGGATCATGGATAAAGAGTTATCAAGTCTTAAACATAGGTATGAATATTATGAGTAATATTTATACCGGATTGACCCGCTATGAGAATACTATATAGAAAGTTATGCAAAGTGTCATAAGTTATTCTCATGGTGATAATAGTGTATTCCACTATTCGACCTGAAACCACTATGGATCCTAGATGTAGAGTCGAGTGCTTTATTGCTGATCCAACGTTGTCCATAACTGGATAACCATAAAGATAGTTGATGGGTACTCCACAAAGCATGCTGAGGGACATGAGTGACCTAGATGGAATTTGCCCATCCTGCGTAACAGGATAAATGTCTATGGGCCTAATATTGAACTGGACAAGGATGACACGGTCTATGCCTTGTGTTCAATATAGACATAAGGGCAAAAGGGTAATTATACACATAAGTATTATCACAGAAGGAATTGTCAGATCACATGACATTTTCGTGTCTTGGGTAGCAGTGATGTGTTGCTAGATACCGCTCACTGTTTATTATGTTAAATGCGTGATTTAATATAATTGCCAACGTCACGAAAACCTACAGGGTCACACACAAAGGACAGATTGATGAGAGATAGAGTAACTAAGGAATACCGTAAGGTACGGTGCCCTTAAGTGAGTTATAGAGCATCGTAAGGTACGATGTACTTGAGTAGAATACGAAATATGGTAAGGTACCATGAGCTTAAGTGATTTTGGGCATATTATAAGATATGGGCCAAAATACACTTAAGTGGGCTTTTTGCTTGAAGCCCACACAAGTGGTTATATAAATAGAACCCTTGTGCAGAAGCAAAAATTTGCGGTTGCATTATTTTAGTTTTCTATCACTCTCTCTCTCTCACTCAAAGCCTTCATTCGTACCAGCTAGCACTGAGATTGAAGGAACCCGTTCGTGTGGACTGAGTAGAGACGTTGTCATCGTTCAACGTTCGTGATCGCTTCGTGGATTTGCATCAAAGGTTTTGATCGTCACAAGAGATCTGCACCAAAGGTTTCAGTCGTCACAAGAGGTAAATATTCTGTCACTGATCATGACCATTCGTAAGGATCTCTAAAGGAGAAAATTTTAATTTCCGCTGCGTTTTGGACCGCAATTCTCCTTCAAATTGATCTTCCTCTTCATCCACCGCCTCGACTACTTCATCAGGCTTGCCACTTCTTGTTGTCACAAAGCTCATATTATTATGCTCTCTAGGATTTGGCATAGTTGCACTAGGTAGAGCACCTTATGCTTGAGAACTCGATGTTAATTGTTAAGTGATTTGACCCATTTGGACTTCAAGATTTTTTATGGATGCTGTGGTGTTTTTCTGATAGTTATGGGTTTCTTCTTGAAATTGAACATGATGATCTGCCATTCTTTCAATGGCAATCTCCCACACAACTTTCTTAGGGGCCTGTTGCTGTTGTTGTTGTTGATATTGAGTTTGGTACTGACCATGTTGAGGAGCGATTCCTTTTTGGTCTTTCCATGAGAAGTTGGGATGATTCTTCCAACCAGGATTGTACGTGTTGGAATAAGGATTGTTTTGCTTCAAAAGTTTGATTTCCTCCACTTATTAAGGAGTTGCAAAATAATAAATAGTTTGGTGCGGACCACTACAAATTTCACAGCAAACAGTAGGCACCAGTTGGACCAGCGCCACCTGTTGGGTACCTATATTCATCGCCTTCAGCTTCTTATCAACTTCAGCAACTATAGTGTCTTCAATATGGATTTTATTAGTTTCCAGCTTTAAATATATCACCCCTTCTGGTTTACTTTGACACCTATCGTACAACTCCATGTGTTCATTAGCAGCAATAGCTTCAATGATCTTCTTGATTCTGGTGGCTGTTGAAAAATTTGTGGAACCACCGGCTGCAGTATCAATCAACTGTTTGGTCTTTATTTTGAGACCATTCACAAACATCTGTATCTGTTCAGTTGCATCCATATTATGAGTTGGTCATGCCACTAGGACTCTCTTGAATCTCTTGCAGGCGTCTCCCAAAGTTTCCCCATCCTTCTGTTTAAAATTTAGTCATACCTCTTCCGCAGAAATACCGATGCTGGAAAATACTCATTCAGGAAGGCTTTTTCCATTTCTTCCCAAGATGTGATGCTACCGGCAGGTAAGGAATAAAACCATTCTTCAGCTTCTTCCGCTAAGGTAAACGGAAACATCCTCAATTTCTTGGCTTCTTCGGTGTGACCATCAATTTTTAGAGTGTTGCTCATGGTCAGAAACCTCTGTAAATGCTTGTTTGCATCTTCATTCACTTTTCCAGTAAAATGCTTCCTTTCAAGCTGATTAATGGTACTCGAGTGCAGTTGGAAATTAGCTACGTTCACTGGCTGGTTGATAATGGTTAATCTGCCGGTTTGTGCATTTGCACCTCCGTAGTCTCCCAACAGTCTTTCTGGTGGCGGTGGAGCTTCATCCATAATGTCGATCTTTCTATCGGAACCTGAATCTGAACCTGAATAGGTGGAAAGTTGTTCTTCGTCTGATCTGGCTAATCGAGCTTGTCTGAGTCTTGCCCGCAAGGTTCTCTCGATTTCTGCGTCAAAAGGAAAATCAGCTGAGGCCTTACCTCGCATACAAATATCAGACACATATTAGTCGATATAAGCGAAATAAAATATTCAAAATACGGAAAATAAATTTTAGTTGCAGAGCAACAAAATTTAAATTGAGATAATTTCAACTTATATTTGGCAATCCCCGATAACAGCGCCAAAAACTTGATCGGGAAAATAGCAAGTGTACTATTTTGCCGATGTAGTAGTAAGAGGGATGTCTCCCAAAGATCGATCTCGAGGATTGCGCAGTAATATATGTGTAAACAATCACTCAATTGAACAAAAGTAATAGTTTGGTTTTGTAAAAGTCACTGTAAGGGAAAATAAAACAAAATAAATATTTTCACAGATTATAATAATATACCAAGGATGGTGTGTGAAAATCTCTTGTAATGACCCTTGAGTGTATATCTCCTTACTAGTGAGAATTGTTTCAATTATCGGATCTTAAGATTGTTTCCCCCCAAGACCTCGGAGGGAAACCTATGGTATTCAATCTAACCTCTAAGTCCTTAGGTGATTATGATGAAACCAAGTCATTTTAATTTAACAAGAATAACCCGGTAACCATAGGGTATCCCTAATCCTAGGTGATCTCTATTATGGTTCACTGTATAAAAACCTTAACAATTGCAATCCTGTTAATCGTTAACCATACATCAATCTTAATTTTTCTGATAAAGAAAGCATTACGTAAATTACATAGTGAAATTCATAACAAATAACATATATTAAGGAAGTTATAACATCAAAGTCATTGCATGATCAATTCAGGGACACCCCATGGCATTGGGGGGTTTAGCCTCTCATATTAGACATTACAAAAAGTTCAGAATTCCGTTGATCTTCAATCGCGTCCGCTCTTGAAGGATCTCCGTTCTTCGTCGCTTTCCACCGCTTCAATCTTTATCGTCTCTCTTTTTTTGATCGTGAAAAAGTCCCTCTCCTCATATTCAAATCTCCTGTAAATAGTTCCTGATGACAATTTTTATCTAGCAAAAGTCCAAAATACCCTCTGGGATAAGCCGTGCCAAAAACATCACAAAACTGGAAAATTAAGTGTCCAAGCCAACATTGGCCGTGTCAGGCAACATGACATGTCGTGTTGGGCTGCTGGAGTGAAAAGCTTGACACGCCCCTTCAGCGAGGCTGACACGGCCCGTGTCAACTCCCTGTTTTCCTCTTCCAAGTGTCTTCTCCTGACACGGCCCATGTAGGACAACACGGGTGGTCGTGTCAGGACTACTGTTCTCTCCAATTTTCCTCTTCCGACGGCCCCGGAACGTTCGATTTGCTTGTCTATCCCTCCGGTACTCTTGCTTACACCTGAAACCAATAGAACTACCACAAAGGGATATAAAATGGAGTATAATGATGCATCTAACATGTAATCAACAACTGGAAACAACAATGCAAAACATCTAAATTACTAAACAAAATAATAAAATTAGTAGACTAATATGTTACCCACTTTGTACAAAGGTGCTGAATGAGTGTCAGAAAACAAGTAGAATTGGAGACTGATCAGGAAGCATAAGAGTTTAACCTAATTCCAAGAATTGTGAAACCCAATGTGTCACGCTTTTATCACGCATGCTCAGAAAGTGGGACAACTGTCACCACTTAGAACCACATGAAATCAAACGATATGACAACCATTTAATGCAACGACTGTTCAGAATCAAGAAGACAAATTGATAAGATTGCTTCTGATCAGGACCTTTCTGATTCGTAAAAACTTCCTTACTTTATAAATCTCATGTTTCATAGTCAACAAAACATTCTCAGAATCTATGCTATAGTTTTGAAGACTTTGACATTCTGAAATATATGTTTTCATCATAGACATAAATCCATAAATAAGTTTTTCACAATGAACACAAATCTACCTTCAACATGGAGTTTTGTAAAGATATCAGCTCATTAATGGTTTGTATCAACAAATTTTAGATGGAAAATACTCTTTTGAAAATAGTCACATAAAAAGTGATGTTTAATTTCAATATGCTTAGCCCTAAAATTCAAGATAAGATTCTTAGATAAAGAAATAGAAGAAGTATTATCATAGAGAATAGGAATGTTACTCTCAGAAATCTGATAATCTTCCAGCTCACTCTTCATCCAGAGTATCTGAGTGTTACATCCAGAAGCTGCAATATATTCAGCTTCGGCTGTTGAAAGAACAATTTTTGTTTGTCTCTTGCTGGACCATTAAACCAGGTTATCTCTCATAAATTGGAAACTTCCAAAAGTACTTTTCCTTTCTATTCTATCTCCATCATAGTCAGTATCACAATAGCCTACTAATTTGTATTCACTTGATTTTCTATCAAACAAACCAAGGTTAGTAGTACATTTCAAATACCTAAAGATTCTTTTAACAACAGTTAAGTGAGTTTCCGTGAGATCTGATTGGAGGCGAGCACATAAGCAGACATTGGATAAAATATCAGGTCTATAAGCGGTTAGATACAAGAGAGAACATATCTTACATTTGAATAGCTTCTAATTTACCTTACCACTTATCTCTTCTTTCTCCAGAATACGTGTAGGATGCATTGAAGTCTTTGTTTGCTTACATTCTGATAAGTTAAACTTCTTCATAAGTTCCTTTGTATATTTGCTCTATTTAATGAACGTTCCTTCTGAACGTTGATCAATCTAGATTCCCATAAAGAACTTGAGTTCTCTCATCAGACTCATTCAAATTTTGAATGCATTGACTTAAAAAATATTTGCACAATAAAGCATTAGCATAACCAAAAATAATATCATCAACATAAATGTGCACAACCAGAATATCATTCTTAAAGATTTTGCAAAAGAGAGTTGTGTCCAATTTCCCTTTGATAAAATTATTTTCCAAAAGGAAGTTACTTAGTTTATCATACGAAGCTCTAGAAGCTTGCTTCAAACCATATAATGACTTTTTCAATTTAAAAACAAAGTCAGGATTTTGAGAGCTTTCAAAACCAAGAGGTTGATGCACATATACTTCTTCAAAAATATATCCATTCAAGAAATTAAAAGACGAATAGACTCTAACCTGGAAACTAGAGCAAAGGTTTTTGTATAGTCTGGACCTTCCTACTGACTATAAAATTGTGCTACCAGTCGAGCCTCGTTTTTGACAACCTCGCCTTTCTCATTTAACTTATTTCTGAAGACCCATCTGGTTCAAATGACATGGAAACCCTTTGGTTTCAGAACAAGATCCTAGACATCGTTTCTGGTGAATTGATTCAGTTCTTCTTGCGTAGCCATAATCCATTGATTATCCAGAAGAGCTACATCAATAGATGTGGGTTCTATCAGGGATAACAAACCTAGACAAGTCTCTTCAGAAGGTTTGAATGAAGATCTTGTTCCGACTTTAGCATTTTTATCTCCTAGAATCAGTTCTTCAGAATGAGAGGTTCTTGATATACTATTCTTATGATGAGTTGGATCAACGAAAACTCCTGGTTGAGTCATATATTCATATTCTTTAGCTTTTCCTTGTGAGTCTTTTTCTCCAAAATCAGTATCCTTGGATTCAAAAAGATTGATCTTCAGATCTACAAATTTCTCAACTTGCTTTGACTTTTGAGGGTCAAGCTTATCATTGAATCTAATATGAATTGATTCCTCAACTATTTGTGTTTTGTGTTAAAGATTCTGTGGCCTTTAAAGCGTTCATAATATCCTAACAATAAACACTTTTATGCTTTAGAATCAAATTTGCAAAGATTCTCTTTAGTGTTCAGCATAAAACTATCACATAAAAAAGGGTGAAAGTAAGAAATGTTAGGTTTTCTATTCTTCCACAATTCATAAGGAGTCTTACCCATAATAGGCCTGATAGAAATCCTGTTATTAATATAAAAAATCCTCTAGGCGGGTCAATCCAGTATAAATATTACTCCTAATATTCACACATATGTTTAAGATTTGATAACTCCTTATCTATGATAAATGAGATGTGATCATCAGTCTATCTACATAATAGTCTTAATGCTTTAATGTTATCTCACTTCACAACAACTCTCGACTACAAATACTTTAAGAATAATGCCCTTATGTTTAATGGGATCTCATGATTAAGTCACACTTGATACATTAAATGAACTAGCTATTCTAGGGACTTTATTAAACAAACATAATAAAGAAAAAGTCTTTTATTATTAATAAATAATTCAATATAAGTGCAAAAATATTGGCCTCTAGGGCTTACACCAACAATCTCCCACTAGCACTAGAGCCAATCAGGCATACCCATAATACCGATAGATCTAGTATGACCATCATGCTTCTTTTGCGCAAGAGGCTTTATCAGTGGGTCAACAATATTGTCAAGTGTAGGTACTCTGCATATTTTTACATCTCCTATATCTATTATCTCTCGAATGAGGTGATAACGCCTAAGTATGTATTTGGATCGTTGAGATCTAGGCTCCTTAGCTTGTGCGATAGCACCATTATTATCACAATAGAGATCAATGGGATCCACAATGCTATGAACTATGCCAAGTTCACTAATGAACTTTTTGTTCTAAACAACTTCCTTTGTTACACTTGAGGCAGCAATATACTCGACCTCAGTTGTAGAATCAACAACTATATCTTGCTTTTAACTTTTCCAACACACAACACCGCCATTTAAGTAGAACACATAACCAGATTGCGATCTAAAGTCATCCTTATCTATCTGGAAGCTAGCATCGGTGTATCCAATTATAAAAAGCTCTTCCTGACCTCCATATATCAAGAATGAGTCCTTAGTCATTCTCAAATACTTAAGGATATTCTTGACAACTATCCAATGAGCATCACTAGGATCAGATTGGTACCTACTCGTTGCACTTAAAGCATACGAGACATCTGGTCGAGTACATAAATGGAATAAATGATAAATCCTATTGCAAATTCATATGGAATCTTATTCATGTGATCCCTTTCTTCCTTAGTTTAAGGGGATTGTTTTTTTGATAGACACGGGCCATGTTGCATATGTATGAATCCTTTCTTGGAATCATGCATATTAAAGCGTCTCAACACTTTGTCTATGTATGTACTCTGACTTAGGCCAAGAATTTTTTATGATCCATCTCTATAAATCCTAATTCCTAATATATAGGTTGCTTCACCTAGGTCCTTCATAGAAAAGAATTTCCCCAACCAAGTCTTTACTTGTTGTAGGGTAGGGACATCGTTTCCAATGAGTAATATGTCATCTACATATAATACCAGGAAGAAGATCATGCTCCCACTAACCTTCTTGTAGACAGGAGGCTCATCTTCATTCTTGATGAATCCATATTGTTTTACTATTTCACCAAAATGAAGATTCCAGCTTCTGGAAGTTTGCTTCAATCCATAGATTGATCTTTGCAACTTGCATATCTTTTGGGCTTCTTCTGGTATGTCAAATCCTTCGGGGTATGTCATGTACACATCCTCAAGAAGATTCCCATTAAGGAAAGCACTTTTGACATCCATATGCCATATTTCATAATCATGATATGCAGCGATAGCAAGTGAAATCTGAATAGATTTAAGCATTGCAACTGGTGAAAAGGTTTCATCACAGTCAACCCCATGAATTTGTTTATATCCTTTTGCAACCAGCCTTGACTTATAAGTATGTACCTTATCATCCATGTTAGTCTTCTTTTTGAAGATCCACTTGTATCCTATAGGGTTAACTCATACAGGAGGCTCTACCAAGGTCCAAACCTGGTTTGTGTACATGGAATCCATTTTAGATTCAAGGCTTCTAGGCACTTCTCAGACTCAGGGCCAATTATGGCCTCTTGGTAGGTCACAAGCTCATCTTGATCCATGAGTAATACATCACCTTGATCATTTATGAGATATCTCTCAGATAGGTGATGTATCCTGCTTGACCTACATTGGTGTTGTTCTACTTGAGCAGGTTTCTCTTCCATAACTACTTGTGTTTCCTGGTCTAATTCCTCCATATGTGTATCAATGCTGTGTAATTCTTGAATTTCTTCAAGCTCTACTTTCCTCCCATTGATTCCTTTAGAAATAAAATTCGTTTCTAGGAAGACTCTAGTTCGAGCGACAAACACTTTGCCCTCAGAAGGATTGTAGAAGTAATACCCTCTTGTTTCTTTAGGATACCCAACAAATAAGCATTTGTCTGATTTGGGCTCAAGCTTAGTTGAAATTTTTTGTTTCACATAAACTTCACAAGACCAAATCTTCATATAAGATATATGTGGTTTCTTACCACTTCATATCTCATATGGTGTCTTCTCAACCTTTTTGGATGGAACACGATTAAGTGTGTAAGCTGTTGTCAATACTGCATGTCCCCAAAAGGAGTTTGGAAGATCGGAATGACTCATCATGGATCAGACCATGTCTAACAAGGTTCAATTTCTTCTCTCAGATACACCATTCTGTTGGGGTGTTCCAGAAGGAGTAAGTTGGGATAGAATCCCACACCCTTTCAGATGGTCATCAAACTCCAGGCTTAAATATTCATCACCTCGATCTGATCGAAGAGTTTTAATATTCTTACCTAGTTGGTTTTGTACTTCATTCTCGAATTACTTGAACTTTTTAAAGGACTCTTATTTGTGTTTCATTAAATACATATAACCATATCTACTGAAATCATCAGTAAATGTGATGAAGTACTGAAAACCTCCTTTGGTTGGTATGTTCAGTGGTCCACATACATCAGTATGTATAAGGGCCAAAAGATCATTAGATTTTTCACCTTTTCCTATGAATGGAGACTTTGTCATCTTTCCAATTAAACAAGATCTGCATGTCTGATATGATTCATAATCAAAAGAGTCCAAGAGTCTATCTTTATGGAGTTTGGAAATGCGTTTCTCATTTATGTGCCCTAATCGACAATGCCAAAGGTAAGTCAGATTTAACTCATTAGGTTTTATCCTTTTAGTATTAATGTTATAAATAGTCATTTCAAGATCAAAGACATATAGTCCATTGTTAATATGTGCAGTAGCATAAAATATATCATTCAAATAAATGGAGCAACAATTATTCTTTATTATGAATGAAAAACCAAACTTGTCCAAACAAGAAATATAAATAATATTCCTGCTAATTGCAGGTACATAATAATAATTCTCTAACTGAATTATTAAATCACTAGGTAAAGTTAATACATAAGTTCCTACGACTAAAGAAACAACCTTTGCTTCATTGCCAACTTGTATGTCAACTTCACCTTTTGCCAGATCTCTACTCCTTTTTAGCCCTTGCACATTGGTACAAATGTGAGAACCGCATCCAGTATCTAATACCCATGATGCAGAAGTAGAAAAATTAATTTCAATAATAAAAATACCTGAAGTTGAAGTCTCTACTCCATTATTCTTATCTTCCGGGTACTTTTGGCAGTTTCTCTTCTAGTGTCTGGTCTTACCACAATGGAAGCAAGTGCCATCCTTTGTTATGCCTCCACTAGGCTTCAAAGCAGGAGTAGTGGGTTTGGGTTTGGAAACTTCCTTGCATTTCCCTTTACCACCCTGCTTGATGGGCCTTTTGTTATGTTTCTTTCCATTTCCGATCATCATAATGGACTTCCCTTTTGACTTCAGATTCTGCTCAGCAGTTCTCAACATGCCTAGCAGTTCAGGAAGAGTTTTACCCATACCATTCATGTTGAAATTAAGGAAAAATTGACTGAAGCTATCTGGCAACAATTGCAAGATCAAATCAGTCGCAAGTTCCTTTTCGAGGGGAAACCCAACCTCTCAAGGTTCTCCACATACCCAATCATCTTGAGCACGTGGGGACCTACATGGGCTCCCTCATCTAACTTGCCTTGAAAAAGGGCTTTTGAGACTTCAAACCTTTCATGCCTTGCCTGCTCTTGATAAAGCATCTTCAGGTGTTCGATCATATCGAACACTGCCATGTTCTCATGTTGCTTTTGCAAATCTGAGTTCATGGTAGCTAGCATGAGGCAAGCAACTTCATTGGCATCATTAACATGCTTCTTATAAGCATCTCTTTCTGCCTTAGGTGCATAACTATGAGGTTCCTCTTCAGGAATAGGTCGCTCTAAGACATACAACTTTATATCGTGCTTAAGGATAATCCTCAGATTTCGGTGCCAATCCAGAAAATTCGTCCCAGACAATTTTTCCTTATCAAGGATTGACCGTAAAATGTTGTTAGAGGTGTTTGTTGTCATGGTAATCTACATGAAAAATATGAAAATATAAGTATCATTAAAATAACATATTTAATTAGACCTTCAATTAAATATGCTCCCACTATTTTACTCAAAACAAATGACCCTCACCATTTGATTCGGAAAATCCTATTGGAAGATTTTCTAGTGGGTCGATACACACATTTCACTTTATTTTAAGTCTGCGTAGGCGGATTACATAAAACTAGGTTATTTAGGTAGGAACTCCTTCCAATTGTATCTAATACAACTCTTGAACATTTAGCTGGGTGAATAACTCCTTATTTGAATCCATCATATGGATCATTTTCAACTCTTGCTTCTAAATATGTATAATCTTATTATAGTTTGTTTAGTTAAGTTTGACCCATTGTTTTAGCAATTGGATATTACAATTATCCCCTCGCACCTTACTAATATAGAACATGCACATCGCATAGGCGAAACCTACATTATTCGATACTAGTCTTGATGAGTGTTAAAACTTGGAAAGCATAAACTTAATATTAATTTGAGGGGATTTTCAATTTATTTTGATCTCCCTGACTTATTTATCATATAAATCGTCTCTCGCATGCATCAACATACATACAAAATGAAACAGTTATGGCCCCTAGCGCAATTGTTCCCCCAAACCAATAAGAGAACCTAAGTTAACCTAATAACGATCTAAGCTTCTCCAAGCAAGATCTTCAAGGTTGTCCTCCTTTGATATTATATTCTTCTCTTTCTTCATAACATAACATTACATAAAATAAACTTGTTTTACATACGAGGGAGTGAGATAAGAAAAGAAGTTACATTAAGAGATTAAAAGAGAGGCACAACATGCAGGTCGTATTTTAAAATCCCAAAGACAAAATAAAGGAAAACCAAAGCCATAACTGATCACCACAAGACAATAATAATAAACACATTATTATTATTAATTTAAATTATGTTAATTAAATAAACCAAATTAAATTTTGGTGATTGATCACACTTCGCATAGTTAGTCGGGGGTTCCGCTGCCCGGTCAGCGGACGGTGATTCCGCTGACCGTTCAACGGACTGGGGTCAACACTTCATTTGAAAACGACACTATTTTTCGCATCAACACTTGGTACTTTAAAGCACAACTCTTGTGCAGTCACAACCCCAATCGCATAACTCTTTGACATCACAACCCTTGTATCGTCATAAAATCCTAATGCAACAATTTCATACCGTCAAACACACCTCGATTGTTAATTCAGTATGATTGATCAACACGTCATTGCTTCACCATACTAATGTCGGATTCCGAAGTAAATGAACATTGATCGTGTTGGTGTAAGCCCTAAAGGCCAATACTTTTGGTACTTGTATCGAATTATTTAAAGGCATTTTCTTTATTATGGTTGATTAATAAAGTCCCTGGAATAGATAGTCCGTTTAATGTATTAAGTGTGACTTAATCATGAGAACACATTAAACATAAGGACACTATTCTTAAAGTATTCGTAGTCGAGCTTTAGTGTGAAGTGGGATAACATTAAAGCATTAAGACTATTATGTTTGTAGACTGATGATCACATCTCATGGATCATGGATAAAGAGTTATCAAGTCTTAAACATAGGTATGAATATTAGGAGTAATATTTATACCGGATTGACCCGCTATGAGAATACTATATAGAAAGTTATGCAAAGTGTCATAAGTTATTCTCATGGTGATAATAGTGTATACCACATTTCTACCTGAAACCACTATGGATCCTAGATGTAGAGTCGAGTGCTTTATTGCTGATCCAACGTTGTCCGTAACTGGATAACCATAAAGATAGTTGATGGGTACTCCACAAAGCATGCTGAGGGACATGAGTGTCCTAGATGGAATTTGCCCATCCTGCGTAACAGGATAAATGTCTATGGGCCCAATATTGAACTGGACAAGGATGACACGGTCTATACCTTGTGTTCAATATAGACATAAGGGCAAAGGGGTAATTATACACATAATTATTATCACAGGAGGTTTTGTCAGATCACATGACATTTTCGTGACTTGGGTAGCAGTGATGTGTTGCTAGATACCGCTCACTGTTTATTATGTTAAATGTGTGATTTAATATAATTGCCAACGTCGCGAAAACCTATAGGGTCACACACAAAGGACGGATTGATGAGAGATAGAATAATTAAGGAACATCGTAAGGTACGGTGTACTTAAGTAGAATACGAAATATGGTAAGGTACCAAATACTTAAGTGATTTTGGCATATTATGAGATATGGGCCAAAATGCACTTAAGTGGGCTTTTTGGCTTGAAGCCCACACAAGTGGTTCTATAAATAAAACCCCTTGGGTAGAAGCAATGTAACTAACTGAGACAGAAAACACAACTGAAGAGTTGGAATTTCGTATCTCTCTCTCACTCAAAGCCTTCATTCATAACAGCTAGCACTGCAATTGAAGGAATCCGTTCGTGTGGACTGAGTAGAGACGTTGTTATCATTCAACGTTCGTGATCGCCCCGTGGATCTGTATCAAAGGTTTTGATCATTATCAGAGATCTGCATCAAAGGTTTGAATCTCCACAAGAGGTAACGATTCTATCACTGATCATGCCCATTCGTAAGGATCACTAAATGGAGAAATTTTTAAATTCCGCTGCGCCTTGGATGGCTATTCTCCTACAGATCGCTCAAAGGAAAATAATCATTAAGTGTTTGAATGAACGAAATAGAAACAATATATCATATATACCATATTTTGCATCATAATTACTTATATCATATATATAAATTGATTGACCTTATTTGTGTAACCTATGGACGATCAATATATCGCTGCTTTACCATACTAACATCGGATTCCGAAGCATAGTCAACATCAATCATCCAAATCGTACACACATGATGCCAAATTTAATTACTCATTTATTATTTAATTTATTATGTATTTTAATCGTATTAATACAGAAAATACAAAAACTAAATAGCTATCAAATACATGGTTTTGTAAGTGGCTCTGATAGCACTGAAGGAAAATTGCGATCCAAAACGCAGCGGAAATTAATTTTTTTCCTTTAGTGATCCTTATGAATGAGCATGATCAGTGATAGAAACCGTTACCTCTTGTGACGATTGAAACCTTTGATGCAGATCTAAGGAGTGATCACGAGCATTGAATGGTGACAACGCCTCTACTCAGTCCACACGAACGAATTCCTTCAGTCTTAGTGCTAGCTGCTACGAATGAAGGCTTAAAGTGTGTGTGTGTGTGTGAGAGAGAGATAGATAGATAGATAGATAGAGAGAGAGAGAGAGATAGTGTGAGAGAGAGAGAGATAGATAGATAGATAGATAGATAGATAGATAGATAGATAGATAGATAGATAGATAGATAGATAGATAGATAGATAGATAGATAGATAGATAGAGAGAGAGAGAGAGAGAGAGAGAGAGAGAGAGAGAAACAAAATTTAATCAAGTGAAATGCTTCTACACAAGGGTTCTATTTATAGAACCATTTGTGTGGGTTGCAAGCTAAAAACCCACTTAAGTGTATGTGGCCTATATCTTATGATATACCAAAAATCACTTAAGCACGTGGTACCTTATCACATTTCATATTCTACTTAAGTGCATCGTACATTACGATGTTCTACAATTCACTTAAGTGCACTGTACCTTACGGTGTTCCTTATTTACTCTATCTCTCATCAATCTGTCCTTTTGTGTGTGACCCTATAGGTTTTCGTGACATTGGGAATTATATTAAATCACGTATTTAACATAATAAACAGTGAGCGGTATCTAGCAACACATCACTACTATCCAAGACACCAAAATGTCATGTGATATCACAAATCCTTTTGTGATAATACTTGTGTGTACAATTACCCTTTTTCCCTTATGTCTATATTGAACACAAGGCATATACCGTGTCATCCTTGTCCAGTTCAATATTGGCCCCTTAGATATTTATCCTATTACGCAGGATGCACAAATTCCATCTAGGCCACTCATGTCCCTCAACATGCTTCGTGGAGTACCCACAAACTATCTTTATGGTCATCCAGTTACGGACAATGTTTGATCAACAATAAAGCACCCGACTCTACATTTAGGGTCCATAGTGGTTTCAGGTCGAAGGGTGGTATACACCACTATCACCATGAGAATAACTTATGACACTTTGCATAACATTCTATGTAGTATTCTTATATCAGGTCAATCCAGTATAAATATTACTCCTAATATTCATACCTCTGTTTAAGACTTGATAACTCTTTATCTATGATCCATGAGATGTGATCATCAGTCTATATACATAATAGTCTTAATGCTTTAATATTATCCCACTTCACAACAAAGCTCGACTACATATATTTTAAGAATAATGTCCTTATGTTCAATGAGATCTCATGATTAAGTCATACTTGATACATTAAACGGACTAGCTATTTTAGGGGCTTTATTAAACAAACATAATAAAGAAAAAGCCATTTATTATTAATAAATAATTCGATACAAGTACCAAAAGTATTGTCCTCTAGTGCTTACATCAACAAATACTACATAGAATGTTATGCAAAGTGTCATAAGTTATTCTCATGCTGATAGTGGTGTATACCACCCTTCGCCCTGAAACCAATATGGACCCTAGGTGTAAAGTCAAATTCTTTATTGCCGATCAAACATTGTCCGTAACTGGATGACCATAAAGACAGTTGATGGGTACTCCACGAAGCATGCTGAGGGACATGAGTGACCTAGATGGAACTTTCCATCCTGCGTAACAGGATAAATGTCTAAGGGTCCAATATTGAACCGGACAAGGATGACACGGTCTATGCCTTGTGTTCAATATAGACATAAGGGCAAAAAAGGGTAATTATACACACAAGTATTATCACAAAAAGGGTTTGTTAGATGACATGGCATTTTCGTGTCTTGCGTAGTAGTGATGTGTTGCTAGATATTGCTCACTATTTATTATATTAAACACGTGATTTAATATAATTGCCAATGTCGCGAGAACCTACACGGTCACACACAAAAGGACAGATTGATGAGAGAAAGAGTAAATAAGGAACACCGTAAGGTACACTGCACTTAAGTGAATTGTAGAACATCGTAAGGTACGACACACTTAAGTAGAAAACAAAATATGGTAAGGTACCACGCGCTTAACTGATTTTTGGTATACCATAAGATATGGGCCACATACACTTAAATGGATTTTTTAGCTTGCATCCCACACAAGTGGTTCTATAAATATAACCCTTGTGCAGAAGCATTTGACTTGATGAAATTTAATTTCTCTTTCTCTTTCTCTCTCTCTCTCTCTCTCTCCCCCTCTCTCTCTCTCTCCCACTCACTCAAAGCCTTTATTTGTAGCATCTAGCACTGAGACTGAAGGAATCCGTTCGTATGGACTGAGTAGAGGCGTTGGTACCATTCAACGCTTGTGATCACTCCTTAGATCTACATCAAAGGTTTCAATTGCCACAAGAGGTAACCGTTTTTATCACTGATCATGCCCATTCGTAAGGATCACTAAAGGATTTTTTTTAATTTCCGCTGCGTTATGGATCACAATTTTCCTTCATTTGATTCATCAACAACAATAAATTAACCTTGAAACAACTTAATTCAATAACATTGACTACCGGTTCTCAAGGGTGTTTACACCTAAGTCCTTAGTGAGAAAATCTTTAATCATTCAAATTAATACCTATGTCCATAGTGAATTACATGTGAAATTAAGCATTATTTTAATCAAGAATATTCCAGTTTCCACAGAGTATCCCTAAGCCTATATAATATCTACTATGAATTACTTACAATTGAGCGTTAATAATGGCGGTCCGGCCTAAATATTAGCCACAAATCAAACTCAATTTTTCTGAAAGAGAAAGCATTAAACACATATTGTAAATAATTCAAATATCACAAAATCAAACTCATTACAAGGTAGAAATTTAGAATTGTATCATAAATCCAAATCATAGACATTCCAATAGCATTTGGGGGGGGGGGGGGTGTTTAACTACTCATAACACTAAAGAAAAACATGACAGAAAGTGTAGACATTATAAATTAATGGAAGAAAAGAGATCTTCAATCACAAAATTTCATAAAAATCTTGATCCACCATGAATTCTTCAGTGCTCCAGCCTTTAAAACGCGTTCCCTCTACTAAAAAATTGTCAAACCCTTGGAAATTCGCGGTTTTCAGATAAATAGACAAATTATGGGCTTTTCAGTTCTGTGTCGCGCCATACACGTATTGACTTCACCTATACACGTATGTGCTGCTTTTGCACCGTCTCATAGGTGTATGGCCCAGGGTAGGGTGTATGGCCCAACTGAAGCCATACACGTAAGGCTCTGGCTACGCAGTTGGGTGCCCGACTGTCTGGCCTCATAAACGTATGGGCATAAACATGCTTTTTGCCTCCCTCTTGGTGTTACGCGTATGATGGGAGGTGTTATTGAGTGGTCATACACGTATGAGAGGCCTTATACGCGTATGTGCAAGAAATATGTAATTTTCTCCGTTTTTCTCCTGCTCAGGCTTGTCGTCCATTTTCTTCTCTGATCCAGCTCCTCTTTACTCATCAGCCCTATAAACACATGAAACACTACCTCAAGCGCGTAAAATAGCTAACAATCACTAAAAACATAACATATATCAAGTTATTGTAGAAATCTACCAAAATAAGCTTAAACTAATGCCCAAACTCACAACAATTCACTATATCCGAGGTGACGTCCTTTTATCGCCCAATCCCAGGATGTCATATTCGGGATGTGCACAATCCCCCAAATGAGAGACCTAAAGGGGCGCAACGCTTGAAGGTGTCGTCCTTATATTGCCCAATCCTGAAATATACACAATATCCTAAGCCAGAGGTCCAAACGAGCGAAATAGTTAAGGGTGTCGTCCTATTATACCTAATCCCGAGATAATTTAAACAAAATTTAAATAATTTGTAATACCAAATTTTATTAGTGAAATATTTTTTTTAATAAATAAATAATATTAAAATAGTAAATTAAAAATACGTAAATATTCTAAAATTTGAAAGAAGCTCTTTTTTTAATAAAATTTATATCATGTGAGAAGAGGGAGAAATTTCTCAATTAGCATGTGACTCAAACTAGGGGTGACAACATATTTATTTTGTTCGGTTGAAAGTTAATATTTGAAGTATAACTTTATACATTTATTTATAAATATATATGATATTTTTTAAAATAAAATTTGTTTAAAATCTTCATAAAATATTGTTCTTAAAAATAAATAAAAAATCTAATATAAAAATAAATCTATTAATCTAACAAATTTACAAAATTACCACTTAGTAAATCAAACTAAATATTTAAAATATAATTTCACGGCAGACCCGCACTCCTAACTTAAATATTGTGTGAGAGAAGTGTATAAATAACATAGGTGTCACCCTCGCCCCAACTGTGCAACTACTAGTCCTATTTTCCTTTTCTATTTTCTTTCATCAATTTTATAATTTATTTAGATTAGATTAAACGGGGAAGAAAGGCCCATAAAGTCTCTTCTACCAAACCACCAAAATCTCTCTTCTGTCTTCAATTCCCAAATTCCCAAATCTTCATAAAACCTAATTCAACCCCAATCGTAATCTCCGCTTCTATAATCTATCTATCTATCTAATTTTCTATACAATTCTCATTATTCATTCTCAAATATCTTCTTTTTTTCTATTTTCCCAGTTTTCTCAAGATTAGGAGGTCATA